>NC_081861.1:135690452-138100452 GCF_963259705.1 Myotis daubentonii
CCCCGTTGAGGGCTTGATGCCCCAGTGTGGGGTGTGCAGGAGGCAACCAATGATGATTCTCTCCCATCACTGGTGTTTTTTGTCTCTCTCTCCCTCTCCCTTCTACTCTGAAATCAATAAAAATATTTTTTTTTAAAAAAAAAAGGAAAACTTTAGCTCAATTAATGCAAAATCTCATCCTAGCCAATAAAAGAGTAATATGCAAATTAACCGTCACTCTGTCACAAAGATGGCACGCCCATCGCCACAAGATGGCAGCGCCCAGTCCTCTCAGCACCGCTGGAGTCCCCCAGTCCCAGGAGGGCAGTCGCTGAGAACCGGCAGCATGAGTGGCGCGGCGACAAGGCAAGCATTCCACCCTGGCTGCAGAGGGCCTCTGGGCAGCGGACATGGAGCGGCGCGGGAAGGGTGTGTGTGTGGGGGGGGGAATGCTTGCATCTTGCATTGTCACCCCGGCAACAAGGCAAGTGTTCTGCGCCCGGCCGCAGATGGGCCTCTAGGCTGTGGAGAGCCTCTGGGCAGCGGGCACGGAGCAGCCAGGCCCCGCAGAGAGCTACTAGTTTTACAAATAAGAAAATTGCCTTCTTCCGGCCCATAAAAATGCATGAATATCCTTCTGGCACCTTTTGTCTGTATCTCATGTTTGAACTCTGGTCTTGCTTTCTAATTTTTCATGTTGAAGAGCCTGTTTCCCATGGGATAAAGAGGACCTTGAATATAGGGCACGGATTTGTGCTAGATTCTCGGTGAGTTCATTGGAACCAAACTTACCTGATTGAAATGCATAGGAATCAGCTCGCCGAGAAGGAGCCATCCTTCCGAATCGGAGCTCACACAGTGACCCTTTCTATCTTAATTACTCAACTTGTACTGCTGCAAATTTCCCCGAACATATGCAAGAAGACTCAGATCCAGGACAAACAGAACATAGCCTCTGGAGAAAAACAAGAAAACAAACCACAAACTGTACTCTCATTGTGAATGGCTACTCACTCCTGTTTTTCATCATCGGCTGTATGGAGAGTCCTCTATGGAAATGAGGGGGCACCCTGGGTGAGCTCTAAAACTCCTTCCGGTTCTAACATAATCACGACCCCCTATAATTCTTGGCTATTATTTATCATGTCTACCCACTATTCGCCTATTTCTGTAGAAGCTGAGCATGAAATCTATTTTGTCACACCGTTCTTTTTATCACATCTTTAGGAAAGCAAGATTTTTTTCCCGTGCTCAGGGTAGAAGAAACAGAATGTCAGCTTTTGGAGAACTGAATCCAGGAATATTTCAAAATAATTTTCTCAAATCCAACATCAACAGAAGTATTTGAGATCCTAATTTAAAGAATTGACCAGTAGGATTTTTTTAAAAAATATATATTTTATTGATGTTTTTACAGAGAGGAAGGGAGAGGAATAGAGAGTTAGAAACCATCGGGCGGGCGAGTCAGGGCCTGAGGGGACGCTGGGCCCCGACCCCCCGACCCAGGTGGGGGCCGCCCGGGACGCAGGGGCCGCCCCGCCGAGGTTCTGCCCCCCCCCCCCCCCAGGAGGCCGAGCGGCCGCCAACTGGAGGCCCGGCCTCGCCCCGGCGGCGCGGCCTCAGGGGGGCGCTGCCCAGGTGGAACCCTCGGACCCTGCCCCTGCCCCTGCCCCGAGCTGCCCTTGCTGCCCTCCCCTCCGCCCCCCTGACCCCCCGCTGGCCGCTGCGAGCTGGCCCGGGCCTGGCCCGGCCGAGGCGGGAGGTTTGGGCCCTGCCGCGCCCCGTACCGGCGCCTCCCTGGGGGGCAGCTTCCTGGGGGCACCCGGTTTCGGGCGAGGGGCTCCCCCCTTCAAACCCGGTTCCCAGGGGGGGTGGGGGGCAGCGGCCGGGCCGGAGCCGGAGCCAGGGGCCTGTTGGGGGAGCGGCGGGGCCGATGGCAGCGGGCGCCCCCCTTCCCCTCACCGCCCCCCCCCCCCCCCCCCCGCGGGACCCAGCGGGCGCCTGTCCGCAGCCGCGGCCATGGACGGCTTCCAGAAGGTGGAGAAGATCGGCGAGGGCACCTACGGGGTGGTGTACAAGGCCCGGCACCGGGACACGGGCCAGCTCGTGGCGCTCAAGAAGATCCGGCTGGACCTGTGAGTGCTGGGCCGGACCGGGACCCTGCGGGGCGCCCTCCCGGAATCAGAACGCGGGGGACACCCCCCCCCCCCCCCCGGCAGGAGCGCCCTGCTCGGCTCCTGCCTCCAGCTGCGCCCTCCTGCCCCGCAGGGAGACCGAGGGGGTCCCAGCACCGCCATCCGCGAGATCTCCCTGCTCAAGGAGCTCAAGCACCCCAACATCGTTCAGGTGAGGGCGCAGCCGGCGGGGCCGGACCTGGCCGCCTCCGGGAGCCGCCAGACCGCCCCCCTCGCCCCCCAGGCTGCTGGACGTGGTGCACAGCGAGAAGAAGCTGTACCTGGTGTTTGAGTTCCTCAGCCAGGACCTGAAGAAGTTCATGGACGCCACCCCCGTGTCCGAGCTCCCGCTGCACTTGGTCACGAGCTACCTCTTCCAGCTGCTGCAGGGGGTGAAGTTCTGCCACGCGCACCGGGTCATCCACCCGGACCTGAAGCCGCAGAACTGCTCATCAACGAGCTGGGCGCCATCAAGCTGGCGGACTTCGGGCTGGCGCGGGCCTTCGGGGTGCCCCTGCGCACTACACCCACGGGGGGTGGTGACGCTCTGGTATCGCGCCCCCGAGATCCTCCTGGGCAGCCAGCTGCATCTTCGCGGAGATGGTGACCTGCAAAGCTCTGTTCCTGGAGACTCTGAGATCGACCAGCTCTTTCGCATCTTTCGGACCCTGGGGACGCCCAGCGAAGCCACGTGGCCGGGAGTCACCCAGCTGCCTGACTATAAGGGCAGCTTCCCCAAGTGGACCCGGAAGGGGCTGGAGAATGTGGTGCCCAATCTGGAGCCAGAGGGCAAGGACCTGCTCCAGCAAGTCCTGCAGTACGACCCCAGCCAGCGGATCTCGGCCAAAGGCGCCAGTGTGTGCTGGAGCGCTTCTGCCGCTGAGGATGCGGGAGGGCCACCGCCTCAGAGCCTCGCCCCGCTGCTCCTCGCCGGCTCCCAAGGGGGACATGTCTGGGAGACGGCAAAGCTCTAAGGAATTTGCATCAGCCGCCCAGAGGGCTGAGTTTGGGTTCGTCCTGCCAACAAGTTAGCGAGTTCCTGTGTTGTTTGTTGGGTTCGACGGTGCCGTTTCCAGACGGGCGCACAGAAGCTCCGTGTGCGAGGGGGTATGATAGGCCCTGGGTCTCCTGGCACGGGGGGCGGCAGGCCAAGGAAAGCAGGAAGCCTGGCCTGCCAATGCTGCTGTGCGCAAGGCGCTCCTCCACCCTTCACCGGCCCAGCCCTGGCTGCAGGGCCAGACCGAGGGAAGGGCGCCCTCTGCTGGTCTTTTGGATTTAAAATGTTTGGGGCGAAGAGTTGAGTCCCAAGTTTAACAGGAAGGAGGGTGCGGAGAGGGGACGTTTCCTGGTACCCGTGTGTGGCTGTTCTAAGTAGTTGTCACCTAGGATATGTGTACATTTGTTTGCTTCTGGATTGAAGAGCAGGAAATAAAAGTGATGCTCTGAGAAAAAAAAAAGAAAAAGAAAAAGAAACATCGATGAGAGAGAAACATCGATCAGCTGCCTCCTGCACACCCCCTACTGGGATGTGCCCACAACCAAGGTACATGCCCTTGACCAGAATCGAACCTGGGACCTTTCAGTCCCCCAGGCTGATGCTCAATCCACTGAGCCAAACCGGTTAAGGCCCAATAGGTATTTTTTAATGAAAAGAAAAAATCTGTATTGAAATACAACTTTTTTTTTTTTTTTTTCAGTTTAAAAATGAACCGAAAGCCAGCCGGTATTGCCTCAGTGATTGAGCTCAACAGTTTGATTCCCAGTCAGGGCACTTGCCTGGGTTGTGGGCTTAATCCCAGTAGGGGCATGCAGGAGGCAGCCAATCAATGATTCTCTCTCATCATTGATGTCCCTATCTCTCTCTCCCTCTCCCTTCCTCTCTGAAATCAATAAAAAATATTTTTTAAAAATGAACTGAAAGATAAAACTAATATAATTCGTAGTCAGAAACACAAATTCAGGGGAACATGACCATGGACAGTCAGGATGCTTAAACTCTTCCCAGAAATCTGAGAGGAGAGCGATTTATATTTTAAGCATAAATGCAGGCATTGTTGGGCTCATATCTTTTTACTTTGCATTTCCCAGTATTAGGGAGTGAATGGGACAACGGGAAAGCGATTCTCTCTGGGGGATAGGATGAAGGAAATTGTTGGAAAATGGATGTGGATTTAGACTTTTCACTGCACTTTTTGAACTTTCAGACTTTTTTTTTTGTCATCAACATCTACTACTTTTATATCTCAGAATGTAAATGAAAACAGGACCTTCACAGTTAGACACCCATTATATAAAGACGTGGGTTTTTCAACAAGGTTGAAAGGTTTTATTGATAAGTAGGGAGGAAGGTCCCCAGGGTAACATTTTGTCAAGCCGATGCTAAGGGCAGAAGGTTTATTCTGCTATTCATTAGTTCAGATTGTCATTATGCAATAAAATATTTTAGGTCAATAGGTGCTTTGGCTATGGGAAATTGAGGCAATACAATAGTTCTAAGGGTTATGTTTAGACATATTTGTTTCTATTTTATGATCAGAAATTCCTTTTTTATCAGCTTGTCCAAATGTTTTCTGGACAGGAAGAGAAAGGAATGAGCTTAAAGCTGTCAGTAGTCTAACATCTAAAATGGAAATCAGATTCATTATTACACACTGCCAACCCTCACACAACACCCTGTTCCCCATCACCCCTACCACCACCATCCCCCCAATGCAAACACAAGCAGAAACAATAACTTCTTTTCTTCTTTGCCAGTATGATAAAGTGTTAAGGAAAAAATTCATCTTCGGTCTTCACCTTGTCCTTATTCTCAGTGTCTCGCTAACTATGGAATGGGTCTGGTGCCCAAACTTGCAAAATTCTATGTCCCTCCCTTCTCACATACCTGCCCCCTCCTTTGTTCCCTCCCCATCATCGGAGAAAACACAGAGATACAAACACATTTTCTTTATGCACACACTGGTATTTATTCAAGGAGACAATTTAGGTTTTGATATATCTACATAATGACCATTTCTCAAGCACAATATCCTGAGAGACAACATATTCTCAGGGTCTTCATCTTCAGATATAAACTCTGCATCACTTGTGGTAGAACTCTCTTCTTCCTCATCATCTCCTTCTCCTCCTCCTCCTTCTTCTTCTTCCTCCTCATCGTCTTCTTCCTCCTCATCATCTTCCTCCTCATAGTCTTCATCCTCGTAGTCTTCCTCCTCATAGTCTTCATCCTCGTCTTCATCCTCATAGTCTTCATCCTCATAGTTTTCATCCTCATCGTCTTCATTCTCATCGTCATCCTCATAGCCTTCATCCTCATAACCTTCATCCTCATAGCCTTCATCCTCATCGTCTTCATCCTCATAACCTTCATCCTCATAGTCTTCATCATCTTCTTCTTCCTCCTCATCATCGTCTTCTTCATCTTCTTCTTGTTGTTCTTCTTCTTCCTTTTCTTCTTCTTTTAATCCTTCTTCTCCTTCTCATTATATTCTTCATCGTCCTCATAGTCCTCCTCATCCTCCTCATCCTCAATTGGGTGGATTACTGTGCGTCTATTACGTTTTATGTCGCAATGTATAACCATCGTCATCCTTCTTTTTCTCCATTATATCCATTTGATTGAAGGACTGAATTTACATTGCCACTTGTCTTCATTATCTAATGGGGAGACAAGATAAGCCCAGAAAGAAGTTGGTTTTGGGAAAGGAATTGGGAAATGGGTGGGAAGTGGGATTGGAATAGAATGATAGTGGATTAATTGAGGAGATGTTTGTGCCAGACAAGGGCAGGGTCAGAGTCTATAGTGGGGAATGAAAGGGGAATAAGAGGAGGCATATCAGTAGGGTAGTCTGACCTTATCCTTTTCTTCATCATTGAGTTCGGAAACGGAGTTCCTATTCACTTCACTACTTGTAGATTCTCGGTCCATCCTTGCGGTTGGATCCATATTTTCTTAGTAGTCTCGGTTTTGTTGTAGCAACTGTACCACACTCCAGGGCTCCTGGCCCCTATATATACTCTCCAGGACAATGGGGAGCCACACCCCTCAGCTCTGATTGCCAACAGTCACGGGTTGCCATGGTGAGGCTGACATCACAAAGCCTCAGCTGGACCATCCAGGAGGGGGAGGTGGGAGAGGATGCAGAGGACTCAGATGCTCTGGTTAGAGACAGGGGAGCTTCCTCGAACCTCCTAAAGTTTTTCCCAGATGGACCTGTCTCTCCCTCATGTCCTCTAGTTCAATGACTGTCCAGCATGTGGCAGGGAGGTGGTGGTTCCTCTAAGCCATTTCCCATACACCCCCATCCTTTCAGTGGTCCCTTCTACCATCCCCCACACATTACCATTGCCTAGTATGTTGTGTGTTGTTTTAATGGATGTTTTATTTTAGAATGGTTTTAGATTTACCGAAAAATTGTGAAGGTAATACCCATATACCCCATACCCAATTTCCCTTATTACTAATACCTTTCATTGATATGGTGCAACTGTAACATGTAATGAACCATCAGTGAAACACTTAGAGCCAAACCTCAGTTCTTGAACATCTCCAATATCAAACAATTTGGTTCTAGACCAAGTTGTTCAAGGAAAAACTGTACCAGTTGTGGAATAAAACTTCAGTTCTTGCTCACATGGCTCAGTGGTTGAGCATCGACCTATGAACCAGGAGATCACAGTTCCATTCCCGGTCAGGCCACATGCCCGGGTTGCAGGCTCAAACCCCAGGAGGGGGCGTGCAGGAGGCAGCCGATCCATGATTCTCTCTCATCACTGATGTTTCTCTCTCTTTCCCTCTCCCTTCCTCTCTGAAATCAATAAAAATATATTTTAAAAAAACAAAGAATGGGAAAAGCACAGAAACGGCAAATGGTTGAAAGGAAAAGAGAGGAAATGCCATTTACCCAACGCCCCCACCTACACTCCACTTGCACACCATGTAGTCCATGCCCAGTTCCTATCCCCTCTGTTCACACACATCTGGTCCCGGGTCCGGCTGCTTCGATGTAATCTGGGTGCTTTGATAAGGATGGAGGAGAAGGATGAGGGAGGACAGTCCAACACGGAGGAGATTCAACAAGAAAAACCATTTGGGCTAATGAAGCAAGAGGGCAAGAACAGGCTCCCAGAGCTCTTCTCAACTCTGAAAGGAAGATGAACTCTTTCTGGCTTTACAAGACAAGAAACACAGGCAAATAGCAGGGCAGAATGGACGCTATTGATTTCAGAGAGGAAGGGAGAGAGAGACAGAAACATCCATGATGAGAGAGACTCGTTGATCAGATGCCTCCCGCACACCCCCCACTGAGGATTGAGCCCACAACCCGGGCATGTGCCCTTGACTGGAATTGAACCCGGAACCCTTCAGTCTGCAGGCTGACGCACTACCCACTGAGCCAACCTGGCTAGGGCCTGAGTGTACCTTCTAATTCCAGTAGCCTGTGGACTTCCGACAGGTCACTGATTACTTCTCTCATTTAAATATCTAAAGCAAGTGATTTTATTTTTAAGTCGAAGGGTGCTGGCATCCTACTCTTCCAACCCTCCCTTTTTTGACTTTCTGAGCTCGTGAAAAGGAAAAGCAGATAAAGGAGCTATTCTTTGCCTTGGTGCCTTTGTAATTGAAAAATGTGACAGATCCTTTTCTCCTTCCTTCACATTTTGTATTTTAAAAATTGCTGTCAGACCAAGGCTTTGCCAAGTTTCAACCCCAAGTGAAATCTCACCGAGAAAACTGAGAGCTGTATAAAAAGCAGGTGGATTATAGGTATAATCACACAGCTGACACGTGTGTTAGTTTTTTTCAAACAAGTTCCTCTCTCCTGTGTTAAATGTATAATATTAGTTCTCATTATATTCATGTGCTGAAATATATATCCTTTATCATTCCATTTTCTTTCTTTCTTTCTTTCTTCCTTCCTTCCTTCCTTCCTTCCTTCCTCCCTCCCTCCCTCCCTCCCTCCCTCCCTCCCTCCCTCCCTCCCTCCCTCTCTCTCTCTCTCTCTCTCTCTCTCTCTCTCTCTCTCTCTCTCTTTCTTTCTTTCTTTCTTTCTTTCTTTCTTTCTTTCTTTCTTTCTTTCTTTCTTTCTTTCTTTCTTTCTTTCTTTCCTCCCCCCAAGGGTATTTTCCCATTGATTTTAGAGAGCATGGAAGAGAGAGGGAAAGACAGAGAGAAACATCGATGTGAGAGAAACACATCAATTAGTTGTCTCCTGCACGCCCAGTGCCCAAGCCAGGGAGGAGCCTGCAACCGAGGTACCTGCCCTTGACCGGAATCGAACCCAGACCCTTTGGTCCAAGGCCGACGCTCTATCCACTGAGCCAAACTGGCCAGGGCATCATTCCATTGTCTGATTATCAGGAAAGTTTCACTTTTGTAAAAATACATATCTATTCACCTGGATAAAAACAACAACAACAACAACAACAAAACAGGCACCCCATGTAAGAGAAGAAATTAGGAGGAACATGATAGCTTTCCCTCTGTAGTGAAGTCTGTGACATAGAAGATACACTGAGTGGCCAGATTATTATGGCCACCCCATCAGTACTTCGTTGGGCCACCTTTTGCCTTCAATACTGCAGCGATTCTTCTTGGAATTGACTCCATGAGATGTTGAAAGCTGATGCGAGGAATCTGACCCCATGCCTGATGAATAGCACTGTCCAGTTCTGTGAGATTTGATGGTTGTGTAACCAGCTGCCTGATGGCCCTTTTAACTTCGTCCCACAAATGTTCCATTGGATGGAGATCTGGTGATGGTGGGGGCCACCTAAGCAAGGTAAAGTCTCCCTCATGTTCTTGAAACCACTCCTGCACAATACGAGCACCGCGGCATGGCGCATTGTCTTGTTGGAAGAAGCCATCTCCATTGGGATATGCCATCAGCATGAAAGGATGAACTTGATCAGCCATGATACTTAGGTATGTTGTGCTATTCAGACGTTTATAATGATCTGGCCCTCTAGCAACTTCAGCGCGAAATTATAGCTAATTTGCCTACAAACATCAGGTGGTCATAATAATCTGGCCACTCCGTGTATTTTCACAACTCCAGACAGTGGAGGCTGAACAAATACAAGACAATTTCCATTAGGCACACTAAAGTCACTGAAGGGAAAACCTGATGTCAGACCTTTCTAAAAATAGAATGAGCAGCCTTGTTCAGTGACGGGGAAGTGAGGGGCATTGCCCCTGAGGGAGCTCATGACTGGAGCTCTGGTACTAGTGAGAAATCAGGGGAGAACCAGTGGAAGGACTGGGTAAGAGTGGACATAGGTGCCACAAAAATTCTCTATCTAAGTTTATGCCCTGAAGGCCTTCCTTGCTCGGCCAGTCAGTGGATTCTGCACTTCCAACGTGGTGAATTATCATTGTCTGAGCATTCAAAGAGAAGCCAAGGAATGGCCAAAATCCAAACACTGACAACACTAAATGTTGGCAAGGATATGGAGCAACAGGAACTCTCATTCATTGCTTGTAGGAATGCAAAATGGTACAGCCACTTTGGAAGACCATTTAAAAACTAAAGGTATCTATTGCCGAAACCGGTTTGGCTCAGTGGATAGAGCGTCGGCCTGTGGACTGAAAGGTCCCGGGTTCGATTCCGGTCAAGGGCATGTACCTGGGTTGCGGGCACATCCCCAGTAGGGGGCGTGCAGGAGGCGGCTGATCGATGTTTCTAACTCTCTATCTCTCTCCCTTCCTCTCTGTAAAAAATCAATAAAATATATTAAAAAAATAAAATAAATAAAAACTAAAGATATATATGGCTAATATGCAAATTGTCCGCTCAGGAGTTCGACCAGGAGAGCGGGAGCTTGATTGCTCACTACGACATGTGCTGACCACCAGGGGGCAGCGTTAACATGGCAGGTGACCAGCAGCAGGGGCAGTGGCGGTGGGGCACTGAGGGAGTGAGGGAAGGAGGAGGCGGAGAGGCAGGCAGGCCAGGCCTAGGGACCCTACCCTGCATGAATTTTGTTCACCAGGCCTCTAGCTCTTATAATATGATTCAGCAACCACACTCCTTGAGTTGAAAACTTAGGTCTGCCCAAAAACCTGCACACAGATGTTCACAGCAGCTTTATTTATAATTGCCTGAAAGCAACCAAGATGTCCTTCCACAGGCCAAATAAATAAACCGTGGTGCGGCCAAACAATGGAATATTATTCAGCACTGGAAAAAAGAGCTATCGAGCCATACAAAGCCATGGAGGAAACTAAAATGCATATTGTTAAGTGACAGAAAGCAATCAGAACAGCTACATATTGTGATTCAAACGACATGACCTTCTGGAGCAGGCTATGGAGACAGTAAAAATATTATGGTTGCAAGGGGGTGGGGGAAGGAAGGCACGAATGGACAGAGGATTTTAAGGGCAGTGAAACTATTCTGTAACGACTACAATGGTGGACACATGTCATTATATATTTGTCAAAACCAGTGGAGTATGCAACACCAAGAGTGATCCTCATATAAACTCTGCACTTTGGGTGATGATGTGTCCATGTAGGTCCATCCCTGTAACAGATGTATCACTCTGCTGTGGGACATTGATAGTGGGGGAGGCTGTACGTGTGTGGGGGTAGGAGGCATATAGGATTCGTCTGTGCTTTCTGCTCACATTTACTGTGAACCTAAAAGGCGCTAAAAAAATAAAGTTTATAGCCAAAACCGCTTTGGCTCAGTGGATAGAGCGTCGGCCTGTGGACTGAAGGGTCCCGGGTTCGATTCCGGTCAAGGGCATGTACCTGGGCTGCGGGCACATCCCCAGTGGGGGATGTGCAGGAGGCAGCTGATCGATGTTTCTCTCTCATCGATGTTTCTAACTCTCTATCTCTCTCCCTTCCTCTCTGTAAAAAATCAATAAAATATATTTAAAAAAATAAAAATAAAGTTTATTAATTTAAAAAGAAGAGGCTGGGGATGCTCCTCTTCAATGAGGCAGAAAAAAGGGTGCATTCATTTGGTAGGAAGTGAATCACATGACCTCTGACAGCCCCTTCCAACCCTGAGGTTCCCTGGTTCCTATGCTCTGTTTAGTGATGGGATACCACTGACTCTTAGGACAGGAAGGGATTTTATTTATTTACTAGAGGCCCAGTGCATGAATTCATGCATAGGTGGCATCTGGTTGGCCCAGTCCCAATGGGGGCTGATCGAGGCCAGGCCCGCCACAGGAGGTTGGCCAGCCCTGCCCCCGATTGAGGGGGTGGCAATCGTGGGCCGGGCTGGCCGGGGGAGGGGCAGCAGGAGGTTGGGGGTGCCAATCAGGGCCCTAATTGGGCCGGTTGGCCACCACAGTGCACGTCATAGCGACTGGTCATTTGGTCATTCTGGCATTCTGGTGGCTTGGCTTTTATATATATTGATTATTTTTTAAATCTTTATTGTTGAAAGTATATGTTCCCTAGTTTCCCCCATTGACCTCTTCTAACCCGCCCTCACCCCCTGCCCCAGCCCCTCACCACCCTAATGTCTGTGTCCATGGGTTATACATATATGCATACAAGGTCTTTGGTTGATCTCTTCCCATCCACCCACCCACCCTTGCCTTCCCTCTGAGGTTTGAAAGTTTCTTCCATGCTTCTATGTCTCTGGATCTATTTTGTTCACCAGTTTATTTTGTTCATTAGATTCCCCACATGAGTGAGATCATGTGACACTTGTCTTTCTCTGACTGGCTTATTTCAAGACAGGAGGGATTTTAAAGGTCATCTGATGGAGGAATTCTTCCCTCTGCAGCATGACTGCTGAAAGGTCACCTAGTCTGGGCTAGAAGGTCTTCAGGGAATAGAAATTTGGTGCCTCTTTGATTAACTCTTTCAATACCTCCTGAGTTGCATTGTCTGAGAGTCATCCTTGCATTGAAACAATCTGTCTCCCTGTGGTTCCCACCCTTCATATATACCCGTGGGAATCAGAAGGACAGCAGGACTGTCTGGAGGAAATCAGGTATCTACTCAACAGAAATCCCACCATAAACGTGAAGCCCTTGCCATAGAGATGGGCATTGGAAGAATATGAGGCAGCGATCAGGGATAACCAGGCAGAACCAGACTGGACAGCAAGCCAGTCACAGAGTGAACTTGAGGCCTGGGGGGGGGGGGGGACAAAGGCAGGGGCTCAGTTTAAGTGTTTGTGAGGTTCTGTGCCAGGCCATAGGCAAATTTGGGCAAAGAGCACATTCACTTGTTTTTGGCAGCGTCATCTCTTCTTGATGAATACTGAGATTCTCTCAACTAAATATTCCCCACTCATACCTTCCCAAAAAGGTTCTTCTAAGCTGTCAGCAGACAGAAAGAGCTATCTGCTAAGGAGTTCACGGCCTCATTTAGAAAATATAAAAGAATTTTGCTAAATCGAGTAGATATTTTCATTCCTTATTTTGCTTGGCATTCCTTGGAAATCTAACACTAAAAACACTTTCCTTGACACTTTCCCCTTCCTGTCTTGATCTTCTTTCTCTCTGTCCCATTTCCTCTCAGCCTCCTTCATTGAATTCTCTCCTCTCACTTCTAATAGTGATGGTTTTCCCAAAGCCCAATTCCCCACCCTTGTTATCCTCCTATATAATAAAAGGCTAATATGCAAATCGACCAAGCAGCAGAACAACAGGTCACTCTGACACGCACTGACCACCAGGGAGCAGGCACTCAATGCAGGAGCTGCCCCTTGGTGGTCAGTGCACTCCCACAGAAGAAGCGCTGCTCAACCAGAAGCTGGGTTCACGGAGGGCGGGGCTAAGCCATGAGTCAGACATCCTCCAAGGGCTCCCAGACTGTGAGAGGGTGCAGGACAGGCTGAGGGACCCTTCCCCCACCAAGTGCATAAATTTCATGCAGCGGACCTCTAGCTTACACTAATAAAAGACAAACATGCAAGTTGACCATACCTTCGCTAAGCCTTAAGCCACGCCCACCAGCCAATCAGAGCGACCATATGCAAACTAACCCAACCAAGATGGTGGCTGGCAGCCACAGAGCTGGAGCAAGCAGGAGGCTTGGTTGCACCAGTGATGGAGAAAGCCAAGCTTCCCGCCTGCCGGGGCCAGCTCTGAGCTCCACTAAAAGCAACAAAGTTTCAATTATAGAAGATAAATAAACCCCAGATACCTGCTTTCAGCCGGCCGTGGCCATGGAGCTGGAGCAAGCCGGAGGCTTGGGTTGCCCCTGGCAATGGAGGAAGCCAAGTTTCCCACCCGCTCTGGCTGGCTCTGAGCACCACTCAAGGCTACAAAGTTTCAATTATAGAAGGTAAATAAATCCCAGAATAAAAAAATAAAAAAGAAAAAAAGGAGAGGCTGGGAGCTTCCGTCACTGGGGGGCTTGGCCAGCCTGAAAACGACCCTCAGCCCCTCACCCAGGTTGGCCAGGCACCCCAGTGGGGACCCCCACCCTGATCCGGGACACCCTTCAAGGCAAACCAGCCGGCCCCCACCCGTGCACCAGGCCTCTATCCTATATAATAAAAGGGTAATATGCAAATTGACCCTAACAGCAGAACAACTGGAAATGACTGGTCACTATGACACACACTGACCACCAGGGGGCAGATGCTCAATGCAGGAGCTGTCCCCTGGTGGTCAGTGAGCTCCCACAGGGGGAGCTCTGCTCAGCCACAAGCCAGGCTGATGGCTACCAGCACAGCGATGGTGGTGGGAGCCTCTCCCGCCTCCTCAGCAGCACTAAGGATGTCCGACTGCAGCTTAGGTCCTCTCCCTGCTGGTAAGTGGACATCCCCCGAGGGCTGCTGGGCTGCCAGAGGGATGTCTGACTGCCATCTTGGGCCCGATCCCCCAGGGAGTGGGACTAAGCCAGAAGGCGGACAGCCTCTGAGGGGTCCCAGACTGTAAGAGGGCATAGGCCGGGCTGAGGGACACCTCCCCCCCACGAGTGCACAAATTTTTGTGCACCGGGCCTCTAGTATTACGTAAAACACATTTTCTGGGCAATCTAGCCACTCCCATGGCTGTATCTACACTTATCTGCTGATGAATCCCAACGGGGTGTCTCCCAGTGCCACTCTCCTGCACTCCTGAGTCATCTCTCCTGAACAGACCACAGGTATAAAGAGCATGTGTGTTCACATGGATCCAATTGTCATTCACTCCCCTGTTCATGCATCCCCAAGTGGGCACTGCATGTACCCAGTCTCCAGAGCTGGGAAACCAGAAGCCATCTGCACTCTTACCTCCCCATTAACTCCCATGTCCAGTCATGCAGTCCCACCACCTCGACCCCCCGACGGCTCTAAATTCTGCCCCTTCCTTCACTCTCACCACCAATGACATGGTTCATCATCTCTCATTGGAACTATTGTAATATTCTGCTTTAACTTTTATATTTTTCTTTTTTAAAAATATTTTTATTGATTTCAGAGAGGAAGAGAGGGAGAGAAACATCAATGATGAGAGAAAATCATTGATTGGCTGCCTCCTGCACCCCCCCCCCCCCCCGCCCACTGGGGATGGAGCCCTCGACCCAGGCATGTGCCCTTGACTGGAATCAAACCCAGGACTCTTCAGTCTGCAGGTTGACGCTCTATCCACTGAGCCAAACCAGCTAGGGCAGTGGTCGGCAAACTCATTAGTCAAAAGAGCCAAATATCAACAGTACAACGATTGAAATTTCTTTTGACAGCCAAATTTTTTAAACTTAAACTATATAGGTAGGTACATTGTTATTAACTTAATTAGGGTATTCCTAAGGCTTAGGAAGAGCCACACTCAAGGGGCCTAAGAGCCACATGTGGCTCGCGAGCCGCGGTTTGCCGACCACGGAGCTAGGGCAACTTTTATATTTTTCATTATACTGAAATAGTTTATGTACTTTTATAATGAACAACAAGCCACTAACTGAAACTATTACTGGTGAGTGATCATTTAGTAGTTGCCTCGAGATCTCTAGGTAGTATACTTCATGTCACAGTTTCTTGGCTTATCAAAATCAAATTTCTATTGATTTTCTCCTACTACAGAGGAAAAGTTAACTTACCTCCCTCACACCCAAATTTCCAGTAGCCCTTTTTCCCAAAAGTCTGTATAGAGCCACAATTATTTCATAAAAAAATTAAGTCCTTATTAAGACATTCATATTACAGGCAGTCTCTCAATTACTTGATTTTGAACAACAAAATACTACTTGGGGAAGTCAACATTAACCTGAAATGACCTCAATCAAACTCAATTTGGATGCCTGTCAAGGTCACCTGACCTGATGGGAGAAGGTAAGGAAATGCAATGCAGATGGAGTCATTTCTGGAGAGATGACTTCAAGCGGCAGCCCTGGGTGCCACTGCGTATGAGCCATTTGAAAAAAAAAAACAACAGTTCATTACAACACATTAATGCTTATGTCCCGGAGCTCACTACCAATTAGTGGGTCGATGTGAATCATGATGAAATTTCTAATGGCGGCATCAGGCCCAAATTCAAAGAATGCAGCAACCCACCACCCGGTGGGAGTGAATATGGAACTGTTTTCATGTGGCTCCAGAGGAAGGAGAAATGAATCTCCATGTGCAAGTGCCGAGTTTGGGGAAAATTGTATCATGAAATGTGAGAGTAAAAATGAGCAAGTTTGCCCTAACCGGTTTGGCTCAGTGGATAGAGCATCGGCCTGCGGACTGAAGGGTCCGGGGTTGGATTCTGGTCAAGGACACCTGCCCGGGTTGCAGGCTTGATCCCCAGTAGGGGTGTGCAGGAGGCAGCCGATCCATGATTCTCTCTCATCATGGATGTTTCTCTCTCTCTCCCTCTCCCTTCCTCTCTGAAATCAATTATATATATATATATATGCCAGGCACAGAAAGACAAATATTACATGACCCTACTTGTATGAGGAACTTGGAGTAGCCAAACTCATAGAAGCAGAGAGAGGAATGGTGGTTGCCAGGGGCTAAGGGGAGCGGGAAATGGGCAGATGCTACTCAGTGGGTATAAAGTGTCAGTTATGCCGGATGAATAACCTCTAGGGATGTGCGGTACAACACTGCGCCTGCAGTTCATAGACTGTATTGTACGCACCACGTTCAAGGGTATATCTCATAGCTCTTACTACGATAAAAAGGTGTTTTGAAAGTTACAGATTCATCTATGTCAGGGGTCCTCAAACTACGGCCCGCGGGCCACATGCAAATACAAATATTGCATTTGTTCCCGTTTTGTTTTTTTACTTCAAAATAAGATATGTGCAGTGTGCATAGGAATTTGTTGATAGTTTTTTTTTTAAACTATAGTCCGGCCCTCCAACGGTCTGAGGGACAGTGAACTGGCCCCCTGTTTAAAAAGTTTGAGGACCCCTGATCTATATAACTGGAGAAAACATGCATCCATGTGTACATATGTAAACATAGAATGCCCATCTGAATGGACACACAAAATTTGAGAATTCTTGTAGCAAATTCAACACACCCCCAGGATACCTCCTTTTGCCCTAGCTGGTGTAGCTCCGTGGATAGAGCATCAGCCTGCAGACGAAAGGGTCTCGGGTTCGATTCTAGTCAAGGGCACGTACCTTGGTTGCAGGCTTGATCCCCAGCCCTGGTACGGGAGGCAACCAATCCACGTGTCTCTCTCACCTTGATGCTTCTCTCTGTCTCCCCAACCTTCCACTCTTTCTAAAAATGAATGGAAAAATATCCTGGGGTGAAGATGAACAAAAAAGGCCAAAAAAAGGGGGGGATGGGAAAGTAGAGAAATAAAAGTAAAAAGAAGAAAAAAAGAGAGAACCTCCTTTTGCAGCCTCCATGGAAGCCACGCTGTTCTAAACAGTTAATGTCCTCCACTTACACCTTCCTCGGCGCCTGGCATGGGCCTGTCTCCCTGTGCTTGGCACTCTGTAACATACTTCTTTTTTCCCCCTCATCTCTTTGTCCTTGTCTGGGAGAGCCTTTTGAGGTCAGCAAAAGCTCTTCTCTATTTCCTTACAGATAAAGCTAATCACTTAACACTGGCTAAGTGTTCTATAAATGCTGCTTGCTTTGAATGAAGCTCTAGATAAAACGCAGCACACTTTGAAGGGGCCCATCAGTGAGACAGATCCGGACTTGCGATTTGTCCAACACACAAAGAAGGAAAGCCCATTAAAAAGTACTCGAGTCTTTCAGAACTTGACTTTGATGACCTGCGGAGATCAAGGAGAGCATTTTGTTCCCGTGGCGGGTATTTATTACTTATCCTGTTCATCGGGACGCAGAGATTTCGTTCATCCTTCCTGTTCATCAGCATAATGGTTGTGAGAGGTCCCCGATGTCTGTGGGGCCCGCTCCAACCTCCTATTTTAGGGCAGTGCCATGAGCTCACATGGAAAGCCTTGCCAGGCTCCGCATATGGTCTGTAATATAAATAGATCGCATCCCCAGCATATCAGCAAGATAGAGGCGGCCTGCCCTCCCCGAAGTCTGCTGAAGCAGAGATTCTCACCTAGAAAAGTAGGCAAACCACCTCTCCTGCCGACTTCCCAGGGAATTGAAGGATGCGTTGTGTGAAAATTTCACTCTGGCAAACTCAGATGAGTCCTGGACTATGCAAAAATAAAGCATGCCCAAAGTGAAGACTAAATGGAAATCCTGTTTCGTTTCAGACTTTCGCCTCCCATCGGGCTTCGTTACGAGTTTATGACAATCCATTTAGGTTCATGATCTGAAGTATAACCTATTGCATTAGCCTAAACCCGTGGTCAGCAAACTGCGGCTCGTGAGCCACATGGGGCTCTTTGGCCCCTTGAGTGTGGCTCTTCCTAAGCCTTAGGAGTCCCCTAATGAAGTGAATAACAATGTATCTACCTATATAGTTTAAGTTTAAAAAATTTGGCTCTCCAAAGAAATTTCAATCGTTGTACTGTTGATATTTGGCTCTGTTGACTAATGAGTTTGCTGACCACTGGCCTAAACTGTAGTGATTAGATTCTGTTTTGTCATATATAGATAAAATCTGATAATTTGGCTTACTCATGATATGAGTTTCCATTAAAATAAAAAGGGTTCTAGCCAGTTTGGCTCAGTGGGTAGAGCGTCGGCCCTTGGACTGAAGGGTCCCGGGTTCGATTCCAGTCAAGGGCATGTACCTTGGTTGCAGGCTCCATCCTTGGCCTTAGTTGAGGCTCGTGCAGGAAGCAACTAATCGATGTGTCTCTCTCACATCAATGATTCTCTGTCTCTCCCTCTCCTTTCCACTCTAAAATCAATAGGAAAATATCCTTGGGTGAGGAGTAACAACAACAACCAAAAATATATGTTACCCAGTTGCTTTGGCTTCATTATTTTCAGAAGTCATTGCTAGACAGTTTTGTATAGTGCAGGGGTCAGCGAACTACAGCATGCGGACCAGACCTGGCCTGTCACCTGCTTTTTTTAAAGAAAAATATGTTTTTATTGACTTTTTAGAGAGAGGAAGGGAGAGGGAAAGAGATAGAAACATCTATGAGGGCACAACATCGATTGGCTGCCTCCTACACGACCCCTACTGGAGATCGAGCCCGCAATCCGGGCATGTGCCCTGATGGAATGAAACCGTGGCCTCTTGGTACATGGGACACGATGCTCAACCCACTGAGCCACACCAGCCAGGCTGCCGCCTATTTTTGTACAGCCCGTGAGCAGAATGATTTTACCTTGTTTGACAGTTGGGAAAAATTCCAAAGAACAATTCATGACATGTGAAAAAGAAATTAAAAAGCAAGGGTAGCGTCCCTAATAAAGTTTTATTGGAACAGCCACACGCATTCATTTAGGTATTGTCTCTGGCTGCTTATGCACTACAATGGCGGAACTGGGGTCACAACACACAGTGGCCGGCAACTGAAAATATCCACTATCTGGCCCGTCACAGAAGAAGTTTGCCAACCCCGGTACACTGACAGGAACTCGCATTTTAGAGTTAAAATAACAGCCCTAGCCTAGCCGGTGTGGCTCAGTGGTTGAGCATCAGCCTGCGGACTGAAGGGTCCCGGGTTCCATTCCGGTCAAGGGCACAGGCCCGGGTTGCAGGTTCCATCCCTAGTAGGGAACGTGCAGGAGGCAGCCGATCCATGATTCTCTGTCATCATTGATGTTTCTATTTCTCCCTCTCCCTTCCTCTCTGAAATCAATAACAATATATTCTTAAAAAAAAGAAAAAATCACATGGACTTCAGCCTTTGTTAGCTTGCAGTCTGATCTTTGAGTGTCTGAGAACCTCAAGTTAAATGGGAATAAGACTTTCCTTGAAGGATTGGTAGACGTATCAGCAGGAGGGCTGTACAGGTTGGAAGTATACTAGGAACTCAGCAAACACGAACAAATGATAATAGTAACACTTACTAATACCGTCATTAGCACAAACTTCACCCCAACATTTCCCCTTCAGCGCCCCTGAGAGATCCTGTGTCAAATGCCTCTGGGAATCCAGGCAAAAGCACGGCTTAAACCCCGCCCTGGTCCCTTCCGCCCCTTAGTCTGGTAATGACAGGACAAGGTCCCGCTTTTGACAGCAAACCGGAGGGAGGGTGCTATCTTTCTAATTCACATGCCCTTGCACCCCGTCCTGAGTTCCCGGAGAAATTAGCTTCCTGGGAAATTGTCTCCGGAGTGACAAAGGTGACATTATCTGCAACAGGAAATCACCACCCGCCTCATTCTCTTTCCAACTTTCTTATCCCAAGAATGTCAGCAAACAGGTTAACAGGAGAACCAACAAGGAGAGAACAGCATGTGCACACAATCCCCAGGCTACCGGAACCCCATCATTTCTGATGGCCCGGGGCGCACCTAGAGGGGCCGTACAGGCAGAGGCTGGCCTTGGATTTGGGATTGGTACCCCCAAGGCTCCAGGGATCCGAGATGGGGACATGCCTGCCACTCACCTCACCCACGGCCTCCATCGGGACCTTGACCTCGGCCCTGGCCACCTCCAGCGCTGCAGGAGACTCGGCCATCCCGGGGGGCTTCCTGGCCTCAGGCGCGCCTCCTGGCTGCCATCTCATCGCTGGAGTGGAAAAGAGGTCGACTCTAGGCCTTTTTCTTCCTGACCCCATCCCTTCCCCTTCTCGCATCCCGCCATCTCCCCGGCCCTCTGGGCAGCTCGGGCTGAGCTGGGAGTCACCTCCGGCCTCCTCTGCCCGCCGAGCTCCCTTTTCGATGGCACTTTCTGGGATGATCCACATCCGAGTGACAGGACGTCATCTTACTAATTAACATATGGCCTAATTATGGCAGCGTTACACTTTAGAAGACAGAATGAAGTCTGAAGTGACCCGAGGAATGGGGGGGTGGGGGGCAGACAGAGACGAATGGAAGTGGCAGCGATCAAGTGGGGGCGGGCAGTGACGTGGCCAGGTCCTGCGAGGCCCGAGACAACTGGCCCGGCTCAGGTGCGTGGACACCTGGGGGTGGGCTCCAAGCAGGCTGTTGTAAAAGGGAGCATCCTATGTAGGGCAAGAGGGGACTTTCTCCCCTCCTCCTCCTCCTCCTCCTCCTCCTCCTCCTCCTCCTCCTCCTCCTCAGCCTCTCCCCCACCCTCCCTGGCCCTGAGGAGGCACTTGGTAAGATAGAGTAAAAGGCCAGGCCGGTGTGGCTCAGTGGTTGAGTGTCAACCAATGAACCAGGAGGTCACAGTTTGATTCCCAGTCAGGGCACATGCGGGGATTGCAGGCTCGATCCCTAGTCGATCCCCAGTAGGGTCGTGCAGAAGGCAGCCGGTCAATGACTCTCTCATTCATGTCTGTCTGTCTGTCTCTCTCTCTCTCTCTCTCTCTCTCTCTCTCTCTCTCTCCCTTTCTGAAATCAATAAAAATATATTTTTAAAAAAGAAAGATAGAGCCAATGAAGCAGAAAAATTCATGGCCACAAAGTTGACTTTTCACAGGGTGTTGCAGAAGGGCTGGGACCCTGGGGGTGGGGGCAGTGGAATAGCTCTTGGAGTTTTTATGCAGTTTCTTTTTTCTTTTTGTAAATTTCTTTTGCATGACAGTTGCCACGTGTGTGACAGCTAACTGATGTGCTGAGGTTGGCCCTGCTAGTAAGTGGGCCCTAATCTGCTAGTGATCTGGCCCGGGGGTTAGGACAAACAAGGACATCAGGTGGGCGTTGGTGGCCTCTCCCGGAAGTCAACCTGGGGTCAAGAATGTGAGTACAGCCCTAGCTGGTTTGGCTCAATGGATAGAGCGTCGGTCTGCGGACTAAAGGGTCCCAGGATCGATTCCGGCCAAGGGCACATACGTGGGTTGCGGGCTCGATCCCCAGTAGGGGGCGTGCAGGAGGCAGCCAGTCAATGATTCTCTCTCATCATTGATATTTCTAGCTCTCCCTCTCCCTTCCTCTCTGAAATCAATAAAATATATATTTTTAAAAAAGAATGTGAGTACAAGGCGTTTGTTTGGGAGGAGAGCTAGGAAACTCGGGCAGGGAGTGAGGAAGTTAGACGGAAGGCAAAGGAGGCAACAGGAGGTGTGTGAGCGAAGCAAGTTCACCCTGTGGGCCACGAGCGCAGTCCAGCTGGGAAGCGGGGAGACAGACCAGAGCAGCGCTCGGCCCGCGGTTCCTCTAAAGGGCCAGAGACGGAATATTTTCAGCTCAGCAGGTCAACGATCTCTGTCGCGAGTCCTCAACTCTGCCTCTGTCCCGTGAGAGCAGCCGAAGATGATATCACGGAGATAAATGGGACTGGCTGTGCACCAATACAACATTATTTGCGCCCCGACCAGAGTGGCTCAGTGGATAGAGCGTCGGCCTGCGGACTGAGGGGTCCCGGGTTAGATTCCGGTCAAGGGCATGTGCCTTGGTTGTGGGCGCATCCCCAGTGGGGGGTGTGCAGGAGGCAGCTGGTCGATGTTTCTCTCTCATCGATGTTTCTAACTCTCTATCCCTCTCCCTTCTTCTCTGTAAAAAATCAAGAAAATTAAAAAAAAAACAACATTATTTGCCAAATTAGGCAGCCAGTCCAAGGGCTGGAGTTTGTCAACCCCTTGCTGTAGACTAGTGTCTTTCACACTCTCATAGCAAAGAAACAATTTTTTAAAAAGTCCAATCTGCCTGGCCGGTGTGGCTCAGTGGTTGAGCCATCGACCTATGAACCAGGAGGTCACAGTTCGATTCCCAATCAGGGCACATGCCAGGATTTCGGGCTCCATCCCCAGTAGGGAGCGTGCAGGAGGCAGCCGATCCATGATTCTCATCCATGTTTCTATCCCTCTCCCTCTCCCTTCCTCTCTCTTTAAAATCAATAAAAACTTATTTAAAAAGTTTTTTCAACGCATTGCAAAAAAAGGCTTTTATAAATACAATTAAAATGAATCATGGGGGGGAAAAGAAATAAAAAAAAAAACAGACGTACAAAATACAAGTCTTTAAAAAAAATTGTGACTCAAAAGATATGCAATGAATCCATCCAATCGTGATAGGGTCTCTAAATGCTTACTCTGAAGTTATGCACCTAACTTATCACGGACAGGTCAAGCCCTTGACCTCGGCCATGGCCATCACCACAGTTCACAGCCGTCTGGTCCCTCTTACCAGGCAGTGCCCTGGGCGGCCCCAGATCTGTCTCCTGCTTCAACAGGCCCAGAGACACCCCTCCTTCCAGCCTCCCGCCACTCTCCTGCGTCTTATCCAGTCCCCACCTTCAGAACCACCTCCTGGACCAGCCAACACACCACTTTCTTCTCCCTTAACTCCTATTGCCCAGCAGCCATGAGCTCCCAGATCCATCAGCACCATCACCAGGTGGAGGCTGCGGGGAGCCGCCGCCCGCCTGCCCCTGCGGCCCCACACCCACCTCTCTCTGGGCTTCTCTTTCCACCGGATGGACCATGTGGCTCCCGAGGGCAAGTTGGCGGAGAAGAAGCCTGAGGGCCTGAGGATCCGTCCCTCAAAGAGGCAAAGCCAGCGCGGAGGCCGCAGTCCCTTCCGGGACGAGCTGAAGCCTCCCCAAGGGGAGCGGGCAACACTCAGGGCGCCATGGAGGCCGCCCTGGCCTTGGAGAGGAACCTGAGCCAGGCCCTTTGGGACTGCAGGCCCCCCTTCTACCCATGCAGACCCTCAGCTCTGTGACTTCCGGGAGGGAGAACCACTTCCGGGGTGGGAAGGTGAAACTCATCAAGAAGATGGGTGACACCTGACGCACCTCCGCAGGCGGCCAGCCCCCCAGGCTGGGCTGGGCGAGCATCTGTTCAAAAGACTCACCCTTTGAGGGGCCCCTCTGCATCCCCTGGTGTCTGGCTTTTACCTGAGCCCCTCCCAGAACTACTAGCTATTCCCTTAACCACTCTGGATCCCTCTCCCATGCATTGGACTGAATGAAACAATAAAGGTCACAGTTCGATTCCAGGTCAAGGGCACAGGCCCAAGTCGCGAGCTCGATCCCCAGTGAAGGGCATGCAGGAGGCAGCCAGTCCATGATTCTCTCTCATCATTGATGTTTCTGTCTCTCTCCCTCTCCCTTCCTCTCTGAAACCAATCCTACACAATAAAAGCCTAATATGCTAAGTGTCTGGTCATCTGGTCGGCCATTCAACCAATCAAAGTGTAATATGCTAATGATATGCAAAGGCTGCTCAGCCGCTCGCTATGACATTCACTGCCCACCAGGGGGCAGATGCTTCGACTGGTAGGTCAGCTTGCTGCTGGGGTCCAGCCAATCGGGACTGAGCCAGACTGGCCGGACTTGCCCTGGAGCCCTCCTGTGATCCCTCCATGGCTGACTAACTTCCCGGTTGTGCACCAGTGGGGTCCCTTGGCCTGGCCTTCGCCCTCTCACAATCCGTGACCCCTTGGGGGATATTGGAGAGCCGGTTTTGGCCAGATCCCGCAGGCCAGGCCAAGGGACCCCAAAGGTGCACGAATTCGTGCACTGGGCCTCTAGTAAAAATATATCTAAAAATTACATTGAATGATCAGGAAGTATCCTCGGTGTTCCTGTGATTACGTGGCCTACCTGGTACCCTGGTGCCCGGGAGGCGCTTCAGATCTTTGATGGATGGAGAAGGAGAAAGGGAGGGAGGCAGTTCTACCTGCAAAGTGAGCTACTCTGGAGTTTCTCCTTGGAAAGGGGCTGGAGGTCGCGTGTAACAGCTGGCCGAGTTGCTGATCAAGACGGCCCTCAGCACCTCTTGGACGGTTCGCCATGTGCCACTCAGAAAAGAAAAGGGCTGATGAGCGCTTCCGCACAGACGCCGAGGGAAGAGCTCGCTATTTCTAGAGACAATACGCTATTGCGAAGAAATTATTTCCAATTGCAGAATGCATCTGTGTCAAAGAAATGCATGTGAAAGCCCGCACACTCCTTTGTTAGCGAAACCCAATTCAGCCAGATAATCTTGCCCACATTATCACAAAGTGAGTTTTACAATAATCAGCCAACTCTGCCAACGCCATGAGAGGCAGCTGAGGCTCTCAATCGCTTGCTTACCAATACACAACCGCAATTTAACAGACCACTCTGAATAACTTATTTTTAGGACATATGTTTTGCATGCCATTATTTTCACAAAGCGATGTTTTGTCAAATAAATTGTTTTTCACGTCCCTGACAGGTTTTTACATAAGTAGCAAATGGGCTTAAATGTAAAAGCACAAACCGTAAAATGTCTTGAGGAACTCATAGGAAAAGATCTTTTTGACCTTGTAATCAGCAAAAATTTCATTAAACAGGACCCAAAATGCGTTAACCATAAAATAAAAGTGGTATATTGCACTTCATCAAAATAAAAAACCTGCTCACCAAGACACCATTAGGAAAATAAAAGGCCCAGCCAGTGTGGCTCAGTGGTTGAGCATGGACCCATGAACCAGGAGGTCATGGCTCGATTCCCGGTCAGGGCACATGCCCGGTAGGGGGGGGGGGCATGCAGGAGGCAGCCGATCAATGATTCTCTCTCATCATTGATGTTTCTAGCTCTCTCTCCCTCTCCCTTCCTCTCTGAAATCAACAAAAATATATATTTTTAAAAAGAAATGCACTATTGATATATGCAATGACATGAATAACTCAAAATCAGTCCGTTGGGTGACCGAAACCAGATGTGAAAGAATACATATTGTATAGTTCTATTTATGTCAATTTGTAGAAAAAAATAAAACTTTTATAGTGAAGAAATACGTTTCCATAAAATTTTTCTGTTATCTGAGAAAAGTCTTTTCTTTCAGATACACCCATCGGCCCTGATCTAACTCACTGTCTGAAAAATAGAGCTGTTGTTTTGGTCTTCTACCCATCTATCTGCGTGTAGGAACTGACTGACCGTAACTCAAGTCGAACATATTCATAGCCTGGAATAAAAAGTCGTTTCTGCAAAATTAAGTCTGCATTACACTTGAGAACACCAATGTCCAAGAGACGCAGTCTAAGGAAACGGTTTTGTCCCGGGCTGCGAGGCAACAGACTGAAGTTCAATACCAAAGGCTGGACCGGGAGTCTATTTTTTCCCACCCTGGCCACTGCACTGCTAAGACGGAAGATGCGGCCCATCGATTCCACCAGCTGCGCTGCAAGATTGCATAGCTTGTAATCTCTGAAGCTTAAAAGAAAATCCATTTACAAAAATTCAGAGATACATCAAAATGACAAGGGGAATGAAGTGCCTTCATTTTCAATTAACACCAGCCAGAGTTTTCGAGAACTGTAGCACCCTCGCTCCTCCTTTCCTTTACGTCGCCTACCATCTCCCAACTTGATCAAAAACATGTTGTGGGAACAGAATTGATGGGATGTTTACAAAACAGATGTTTTTCAAGGGATGTTAATAATATATTTAAACCTAACCTCTACTTTTCCAAAGGGACATAGATTATAAGTGACAGAGTACGCGGTACACAAGAATGCATTAAAACATATGCCACAGAGAGACAAGATCACGGGAGATGCTGTCTACTCGTTATTTACTGAGGAGCCACTATGTAATAGAAAGTTCCCGCGTTTCTCCTGAAGAATTGGGATTCTTTCGCACTGTCAAATGATGGACTGTTTAGAAGATAACCGAAAAATATAATATTTCACTGTACTTAGAACCAACAGGGGAAGAAATAAGAATATTTAGGATACTTCCTTCTTATGAACGACTCAATGAAGAATTTTAGCCTGGCCAGTGTGGCCCAGTGGTTGAGCGTTGACTAGCCAGGGCACATGCCTGGGTTTCAGGTTCACTCCCAGTAGGGGGTGTGCAGGAGGCAGCTGATCAATGATTCTCTTTCATCATTGATATTTCTCTCTCTCTTTCCCTCTTCTTTCCTCTCTTTGAAATCAATAATATATATGTACGTATATATATACACATATATATGTATATATATACACATATATATACATATATATATATATATATCCTATGTAATAAAAGCATAATATGCAAATCGAACAAATGGCGGAAAGACTGGTCGCTATGATGTGCACTGACCACCAGGGGGCAGACGCTCAATGCAGAAGCTGCCCCCTGGTGGTCAGTGCGCTCCCACAGGGGGAATGCTGCTCAGCCAGAAGCCGGGCTCATGGCTGGCGAGCACAGCAGCAATGCTGAGAGCCTCTCCCACCTCCGCTGCAGGAGGGCAGTAAGGAGTGAGGGGTCCCGGACTGCAAGGGCAATGTCCCCGAGGGGTCCTGGATTGTGAGAGGGTGCAGGCCAGGCTGAGGGACCCACCCCCCACTTCCAGTGCATGGATCTCGTGCACCAGGGCTCTAGCATATACAGTATATATATTAAAGGATCCTTTAGCATATATCAAATTAGCATATGTCATGCAATAGACACAAGGATAGTAATTTGCATATTTAAGAAACACAATAATAATGTCTATATAATAATGAATCCAGCCTGGATTATGTGTGTCTATGCCAAAACAGTAGTAAAATAGGATTTCGAATATTTTTGTGGCAATGGAGCCCATGAGAGCACCACGGGCCCTGATAGTGGGAGATGCATGGTTGTGGGGAGACATGCAGATGTGGGTTCCGAGGCCTGGTTCTCCCTTGTTGGCTGCGTGTTATTTAGCTCGGTGTCTCACGGTCAGCTAAGCGGGCCCCCGAGCCCTCCAGGAGCTGCTGGGGGGCTGCAGTGAGCAAGTCTCTGTAGCTCTGGCTCAGCAGGTGCTAAACGATGGAGGTTCTCCTCTCTCTTCACAGGAAAACCCTCAACCAGATTGCACAGCAGACATGTTAGGGGGCACTTAGCCAAGATTCGCTCCTCGACCTTGTCTCTCAGTTTCTGAAATCTCCTGCCGGGAGCAGCATCGAACAGACTGTCAAACTACAGCGGGAAGGCTGGGGAGGGTTGGGGGCGGGAGGGGAGGGTAAGAGATCAACCGAAGGACTTGTATGCATGCATATAAGCATAACCAATGGACACAGACACTGGGGGGTAGGGGAGGCTGGGGAAATGTCAGGGGCGGGGAGACATATGTAATACTCTCTGTAATACTTTAAGCAATAAAACAAAATTAAAAAATTAAAACTATATTTGGAAAGAAAAAAAATAAAATATAATCTCCTGCCGGGTAATTCAGCCTGCTCTGTTCTGCGTGTGTGAGGGATTCAACAGAAATCATAGCATGGATCTCCTACTTTTCTGTGGAAAAATCCCAATTCCAACTGAAATAAACAGGCAAATGAAGGAGCCATGTTCTGGACCTCACCCTTTCTGATTTAAAAAATATATATATTTGTATTAATTTCAGCGGGGAAGGGAGGGGGGGGAGGGAGGAGAGAGAGAGAGAGAGAGAGAGAGAGAGAGAGAGAGAGAGAGAGAGAAAGAGATACATCAATGATGAGAGAATCACTGAGGGCTGCCTCCTGCACGCCCCACACTGGGGATTGAGCCTGCAACCCGGGCCTGAGCCCTGACCAGGAATGGAACCGTGACCTCCTGGTTCATAGGTCGATGCTCAACCACTGAGCCACGCAGAGGGCAGTTTCTCTGATTTTCATCCCCCAGAGCTGAGAAGTAGTCAGACCTGACAATAGAAACAGAAACAGGAAGAATGTATGGCTTGATTGACAGGAAGATTGGTCCCCGGCCAGGTGCAGACAAGTCCAGTCTTCATAGTTAGGATTGTGCTAACCTTTCAAAAACACACGAAAACTTAGGGATGACTATTTGCTGTTTTAATTTAAAAACAAGACTACAACATTAGCAAAGCCACCCCAAGTTCAGCGCATACTTAAAGCAGAGCTGCCCAGCTGGTGTAGCTCAGTGGTTGGGCATGACCCATGAACCAAGAGGTCGCTGATTAGATTCCCAAGCAGGGCACATGCTTGAGTTGCGAGCTCGATCCCCAGTAGGGGGTGTGCAGGAGGCGGCTGAGCAATGATTCTCTCTCATCGTTGTTTCTATCTCTCCCTCCTTCTCCCTTCCTCTCTTTCTCAAATCAATAAAAACATTTTAAAAAGATAAAATTTTTTAAAAAGCAGAACTGATAGGATGCTTTAAAACGATGGGGGTAGTATGCACAACTGTCTGAAAGTAAACTAGAATTCACTTTGAAGACTGAACAGAATATGTGTGTGAAAATGTGTGTGTGTGCACATAGGAAGATAGAGTAATAGACTCTCTCTCTCTCTTTCTCTCTCTCTCTCTCTCTCTCTCTCTCTCTCTCTCTCTCTCTCTCTCGCGCGCGCGCGCACACACACACACACACACACACCCAGCTAAGAGGAGATTAGGGTCCATGAGTGACTCAGGAGCCCACGCCCAACCCCAGCTGAGTCGCCTGGACTGACACGCAGCTGGGAGCATGCTCTACCTAAGAAAGATGCTCCGGCCCTGGCTGGTTTGGCTCAGTGGATAGAGCGTCGGCCTGTGGACTGAAGGGTCCCAGGTTTGATTCCGGTCAAGGGCATGTACCTTGACTGAGGGCACATCCCCAGTGGGGGGTGTGCAGGAGGCAGCTGATCAATGTTTCTCTCTATCCCTCTCCTTTCCTCTCTGTAAAACATCAATAAAATGTATTTTCAAAAACAAAACAGAATGAAAACTCACGGGAGGCAGGGTGACTCCACTAGGACATTGTGCCGCACCAGCACGGCCCTGGGTGAACCTGAGGGGGGGAAGGCTTAGAAAAGACAGACAAGAGAATAAAGCTGGCGCCAGGTGGGACGCTGCCCTCTGATTAGAGCAGTGCTTCTCCACCCTGGCTGCACATGAGAATCACCTGGGGATCTTTTTAAAATCCTGATTTCCGGGCCTCATCCTCCGGAAATTCTGTTTCTTTGTGACTCATGTTGTGGCCCCACCCCATCACAAAGAAACAGAATTTCTGGAGGATGAGGCCCGGAAATCAGGATTCTAAAAAGATTCCCAGGTGATTCTAATGTGCAGCCCAGGCTGAGAACCACTGGATTAGAGAGACAGCGCCACCGCCTGCAAGCCGTGTCTTTATCTTACAGCAGATTCCACCAGGCAAAGTAAGGGCCTGGTCAAGATGTTTACAATGCGGGTTTCGAATCTACTCAACTACATGCACCTGATCAAGCTTTGTTTTGGCAGCACTTGCTGCACCTCCCACAGCCCACCTCACTCAGCCACCTGGGACCACAGGTTCAGACCAGAAGGTCAAGCTCACAACTACAGCCTTTGGGACTTGCACGTGGCTTTGCCACGAGAGGATGGTGCCCTCTCATTAGTCCGAGGCTTGAACCTGTGCAAACCCTGTAGCCGCTCCCCACAGGACATGCCCTCAGATGCATATACAGGAAAACCCTCCTTTACCTGCTCTCTGTGCAATACTGGGAGGTGGGGTGCCCACCTGGCCTTTTTTTTTTAAAATATATTTTATTGATTTTTTACAGAGAGGAAGGGAGAGGGATAGAGAGTTAGAAACATCGATGAGAGAGAAACATCGATCAGCGGCCTCCTGCACACCCCCCACTGGGGATGTGCCCACAACCAAGGTACATGCCCTTGACCGGAATCGAACCTGGGACCCTTTAGTCTGCAGGCCAACGCTCTATCCACTGAGCCAAACGAGTCAGGATGCCAGCCCTAGTCTTATAAGTCTACCCTTTGCTATAGGGCTTACTACTTACCCTAGCCCCGTGGTGGCGAACCTTTTGAGCTCGGCGTGTCAGCATTTTGTAAAACCCTAACTTAACTCTGGTGCCGTGTCACATATAGAAATTTTTTGATCTTTGCAACCATAGTAAAACAAAGATTTATATTTTTGATATTTATTTTATATATTTAAATGCTATTTAATAAAGAAAAATCAACCAAAAAAATGAGTTTGCGTGGCACCTCTGACACACGTGTCATAGGTTCACCATCACTGCCCTATCCTATGTAACATACAGTTTATCCAAATCTTTTTTTTTAAGCTACCATTTTTCTAAATAGTCTATTGATTTTGAGAGAGACATCATTGTGAGAGAAGCATCGATTGGTTGCCTCCCACACGTTGCCCCAACTGGGACTCAAACCCGCAACCTTTTGGTCTATGGCAGCGGTTCTCAACCTGTGGGTTGCGACCCCTTTGGCGGTCAAACAACCCTTTCACAGGGGTCGCCTAAGACCATCCTGCTTATCAGATATTTCCATGACGATTCCTAACAGTAGCAACATGACAGTGACGAAGTAGCAACGAAAATAATTGTATGGTTGGGTCACAACATGAGGAACTGTATTTAAAGGGCCAGAAGGCTGAGAACCACTGCTCTATGGGCTGATGCTCCAACCGACTGAGCCATGCAAAGTCTTCATAAGTGACCTGTGCTCAGCCGAAGGAGCCGCCTGCATGACAGAGGAAGCAGAAATATTGGGGATCACGTCTGGGTGGTGGAGCTGTGCGCATTGGTGATTTTCTTATTTCTACTTTGAGAGCCGAGGAGGGGCTAGTTATTATTGACAATGAACTTGAAACCACCTCAATAGTAGCCCCTCAGAAGAAACAGCTGTACTGGGTGATTTGGCCTTGAAGTAACCACTGGCTCTTTACAGATGTAATCTATGAGGCAGCGATTGTGAGGAGAATGTAATCCCGGCTCCCCATTTACCCCGTCAATGCTGCTTGAAAGAAACAGGCCAGGACTCTCTGCTTCGGCGGGTGACAGTCCCTGTCACAAAAGATTCTTTCTTCGAAAACCTCTTACTGCATCTTTACCAAGTCGTTCCTCCCTCCGGGACTTGCGGGGAAAGCTATTCTTGTGAGAAATAATAAATCAAGCAAAATAAACGATGGCCCGAAAAGGGATTTACACTTCCATTTGCAAGAAGGGAGAGTGGCAGTAGATGAGTCAAAGTCGCCTCATTGAATTCATTGTCCTAAAGAGGGTGCTTATCTGGCTCCCCGGCCTGTAGGCATGAAAGAAGCGAGTGGGGAGAGGGTTGGACAGAGAAGGTTCTGGGGACTGCGAGGCTGGCGGCGGGGGCACAGATAAAGAAACCTGCCTGACTCTGTGGAAAAGAGGCATTAAGAGAGATTTTAAAAGTAGATACAGCCCTGGCCAATTTGGTTCAATGCATAGAACATTGGCCTGGGGACTGAAGAGTCTGGGTTCGATTCCCAGTCAGGGCACATGCCTGGGCTGCAGGCTCCATCCCCAGTAGGGGGCGTGCAGGAGGCAGCCGATCCATGATTCTCTCATCATTGATGTTTCTATCTCTCTCCCTCTCCCTTCCTCTCTGAAATCAATAAAAATACATTTTTTAAAAAAATATATATATTTTTTATTGATTTTTTACAGAGAGGAAGGGAGAGAGAGAGTTAGAAACATCGATGAGAGAGAAACATCGATCAGCTGCCTCCTGCACATCTCCTACTGGGGATATGCCCGCAACCCAGGTACATGCCCTTTCAGTCCGCGGGCCGACGCTCTATCCACTGAGCCAAACCGGTTTTGGCAAAAATACATTTTTTTAATAAAAGGGACATTGCTGGACCCCCCGTGGATGCCTGAAGCCGCGGATAGCACCGAACCCTATAGACACTATGTCTGTCCCTATAGACACATTCCCTGTGGAAAGGATCCCCTGTCACACCCAGGCAAAATGAGTATTACAGAACCAAGGAGCAATTCCCCAGTGAAGCCACTTAATTTCATGCAATTTAAAGCAGACGCCTGTTGATAAATTAGGTCCAGAGCCGCCAACTGTGAAAAATGGGGCTGCCGTCAGAGGCGCCCAGACATAGGTTATTTGTCAACAGGAGCAATGAGCCCCCAGAGCGAGTGACCCAGCTGCCTGCAGGCCACGCCATGACTCTAGCAAGTCCCCAGCGCAAAGCACACGGTTGCCATTAATGACCAGGTATTAGCTGTGTCATTTTCTGTCTTAATCCCTTTAAGTTGTTGTTGTCGTTCATCCTCGCCCGAGGATATTTTTCCATTGATTTTTAGAGAGAGTGGGAGGGAGGGAGAGACAGAGAGAAACATCACTGTGAGAGAGATGCATCGATTGGTTGCCTCCTGCATGAGCCCCGATCAGGGCCGAGGAACCTGCAACCAAGGTATGTCCCTTTGATCAGAATCGAACCCGGGACCCTTCGTTCCTCGGGCCAATGCTCTATCCACTGAGCAACACCAGCTAGGGCTCCATCCATATTTGAAGCAGACAAAAGAAGTGCAAATGCTCTTTGGTTGTCTTTTTTTAAAAAATATTTTTATTGATTTTTAAAAATATACATTTGATTGATTTTTTTACAGAGAGGAAGGGAGAAGGATAGAGAGTTAGAAACATCGATCAGCTGCCTCTTGTACACCTCCTACTGGGGATGTGCCCGCAACCAAGGTACATGCCCTTGACCGGAATCGAACCTGGGACCCTTGAGTCTGCAGGCTAACGCTTTATCTGTTGGGGTCCAGCCCAGCAGGTCCAGGGGTTCCCAAAGGTGTGGACAGAGACAGCGAAGAAGGAACGACACAGAGACAGCGTTCAGTTGATCAGCATAGCCAGGTTCTCCAGCCAGGTTCTGTCTTTATTGTCCTGTTACATCTGTATTTATACCAGTTGATTTTAATCCTATCCATTCTATTCCAAAGGTTAGGGCGCTTGTTAATCTAGTTCTGTTGAGTTAAATCCTGTCTAGGTTAATCTCTGTGTTCCATTACAAGGGCTATTCCAACGTCACTGCTCTACTGATAGGCTACAAGGAAGTGACTGAAGGAGATTACCCTACCCAGTAAAGGTTATGTTCTCCCAGCCTCTGCTTGCCTTCCCTGAAACTGCCCTGTGTCCGTGCATCTCCAGGGGTATAGGCTTTGGTGCTTTCCCTGGTGGGCAGACCCCTGGGGATGTGGGCCCAACAAGTGCCAAATATATTGCCAACAGTCTTAGTCCAAGTTCTTCATAAGTAGTACATGGCATTTCTGTAACACTAGGGGGTTTCACTGATTTATTCTCTTCCTTGGTCCTGTTAATCCCTAACTCCAGGGAAAAAATCCTCACCTGGAGAAACAACCTTTCTCGGGGAGGTGGTCTTGTTTAAAACACATAGCGCTAAGAGTGGGAGCAAACATGTTAAGAACAGGATGCCATATATGCCAGGTCCCTTGAAACATATGCTGTGCAGATGTTCCTTCCCTGCAGTGACTGTGTCAAGCAGCAAAGATGGACCAGCTTCCGGCATCTATCCACTGAGCCAAACAGGTTAGGGCTTTTTATTGATTTTTTACAGAGAGAAAGGGAGAGTTAGAAACATTGATGAGAGAGAAACATCGATCAGCTGCCTCCTGCACACCCCTTGCTGGGAATGTGCCCGCAACCAAGGTACATGCCCTTGACGGGAATCGAACCTGGGACCCTTCAGTCTGCAGGCTAACGCTTTATCTGTTGGGGTCCAGCCCAGCAGGTCCAGGGGTTCCCAAAGGTGTGGACAGAGACAGCGAAGAAGGAACGACACAGAGACAGCGTTCAGTTGATCAGCATAGCCAGGTTCTCCAGCCAGGTTCTGTCTTTATTGTCCTGTTACATCTGTATTTATACCAGTTGATTTTAATCCTATCCATTCTATTCCAAAGGTTAGGGCGCTTGTTAATCTAGTTCTGTTGAGTTAAATCCTGTCTAGGTTAATCTCTGTGTTCCATTACAAGGGCTATTCCAACGTCACTGCTCTACTGATAGGCTACAAGGAAGTGACTGAAGGAGATTACCCTACCCAGTAAAGGTTATGTTCTCCCAGCCTCTGCTTGCCTTCCCTGAAACTGCCCTGTGTCCGTGCATCTCCAGGGGTATAGGCTTTGGTGCTTTCCCTGGTGGGCAGACCCCTGGGGATGTGGGCCCAACAAGTGCCAAATATATTGCCAACAGTCTTAGTCCAAGTTCTTCATAAGTAGTACATGGCATTTCTGTAACACTAGGGGGTTTCACTGATTTATTCTCTTCCTTGGTCCTGTTAATCCCTAACTCCAGGGAAAAAATCCTCACCTGGAGAAACAACCTTTCTCGGGGAGGTGGTCTTGTTTAAAACACATAGCGCTAAGAGTGGGAGCAAACATGTTAAGAACAGGATGCCATATATGCCAGGTCCCTTGAAACATATGCTGTGCAGATGTTCCTTCCCTGCAGTGACTGTGTCAAGCAGCAAAGATGGACCAGCTTCCGGCATCTATCCACTGAGCCAAACAGGTTAGGGCTTTTTATTGATTTTTTACAGAGAGAAAGGGAGAGTTAGAAACATTGATGAGAGAGAAACATCGATCAGCTGCCTCCTGCACACCCCTTGCTGGGAATGTGCCCGCAACCAAGGTACATGCCCTTGACGGGAATCGAACCTGGGACCCTTCAGTCTGCAGGCCGATGCTCTATCCACTGAGCCAAACCGGTTAGGGCTGGTTCTCTTGATCGAGATACATGACTAAGTCCTCAACACAGAACAGTTTGCGTCACGCACTCTTTCTGCATAGCCTGACAGCAGCCTCATTTTGTGGGGCATCACGGGAAAGATTAGATGGGCTTCACTTAGCTATAGAAAATCTGGGAACCAGACAAATATCCTTGGGAGAAGACTCTCCTTCCTAGATTATTGTTTACGTGGGACATTAAAGCTAAATGAGCAGTTCACAAGTATCGAACAGTCTATCGGAAGAGTCATTTCTCAAAAATAGACGCAGACTGTCCGTGGATGCCTACAGATGTTTCTATTAAGGCAGCCGGGCTGAGAAGCCAACGGCCTGCTGGAAAGTGTGAATTTTCCACCTGCCAAGCCCAGATCCTTATGAGGTAGCAATTTGCACAGTCATCTAGGAAATCGAAATGAAAGAACTGTCATTTCTAAGTCTTCGAAAAACTCGTTCCTGGCACTTATAAACGACTCTGTTTAGAAAATATAGGAAAATGGGTATAGCCACCCCCTTATCCACAGGCGATACGTTCCAAGACACACACCCGCCCCCCGCCCCCCGTGGATGCCTGAGGCCACGCATAGCTCTACACATACTGTGTTCTTTCCTATACATACATACCTAGGATAAAGCTGAATTGATAAATTAGGCACAGTACGATATCTTTAAAAATACATTTTTATTGGTTTCAGAGAGAAAAGGAGAGGGAGAGAGAGAAACGTCTATGATGAGAGAGAACCATGGATCGGCTGCCTCCTGCATGCCCCCCACTGGGGATCAAACCCACAGCCCAGACATGTGCCCTGAACAGGAATTGAAACATGACCTCCTGGTTCATAGGTCAATGCTCAACCACTGAGCCAGGCCGGCCAGGCAGGCACAGTAAGATAGTAACATCAATAACTAATAATAAAGTAGAACAATTATAACAATACTAGAAGCCCGTTGCATGAAGATTCGTGCACCAGGCCTTCCTTCCCCTGGCTGCTGGCACCGGTTTTCCTCCGGCACCCGGGACCCAGGCCTTTCGTCCGGCTGCAGCGAGGTTTGGCTTGAATCGTTGATTTCTGGAATTTTCCTTTTATTATTTTTTTAAAATATATTTGTATTGATTTCAGAGAGGGAGAGAGAAACCTCAGTGATGAGAGAGAATCATGGATCGGCTGCCTCTTGCACACCCCCTACTGGGGATCAGGACTGCCATCGGGCATGTGCCCTTGACCGGAATCGAACCCCGGACCCTTTGGTCTGTAGGCCGACGCTCTAGCCACTGAGCCACACCGGCCAGGGCCCTAGTGGATCCTTGACTGCCTTCTCAAACCTGGAAGCACTGACGTCAGCGATCAGCCTCACAAACGTATTTCAGGTCTCAATTTCGGTGTCTCTCCAGAAGGTATCTCAACAGATGGTGGCAAGGGAAATAGGAGACGTTCTGATCGGAATGAGCAAAGGAGACCTTCTGATCGGAAGCTCAGAGAAACACCCGCCGCCCGCTAGCTTCATGGGTGTAAGAAAGTGCCCGTCAGCTGGCCGGCGAATGAAAGAAAATCAATCTTTGCATCACTGTGGACGGACTTTCCTCAAGGAGGCAGAAATGAACAGGACGCCTCCCAGACACAGGCTGCGTGCCCAGTGTTGAAGGAAACCTCGTGAAATGAAAAGGTGATGCGCAGGAAAGGGCCTGAGAGGCAGGCAAACCCACTTCTAACCAAAGGTGTTGGCAATGGACTCTATTTCTTTTTATTTCACTTTTTAAAAAAATATATATTTTATTGATTTTTTTTTTTTTTTTTTTTTTTTACAGAGAGGAGGGGAGAGAGATAGAGAGCCAGAAACATCGATGAGAGAGAAACATCGAACAGCTGCCTCCTGCACACTCCCCACAGGGGATGTGCCCGCAACCAAGGTACATGCCCTTGACCGGAATCAAACCTGGGACCCTTGAGTCTGCAGGCTGACGCTCTACCCACTGAGCCAAACCGGTTAGGGCCACTTTGTTTATGTTTGGTAATCCTCACCAGAGGATATTTTTCCATTGATTTTTAGACAGAATGGAAGGAAGGGGAGAGACAGACAGACAGAAACATCTATGTGACAGACACATATCGATTGGTTGCCTCCTGCATGTGCCCTGACCAGGAATCGAACCGTGACCTCCTGGTTCATAAGGCGACACTCAACCACTGAGCCACGCCGGCAGGACGCATGCTATTTTAATGAAACATGAGCTATCCGGACAGGGGTCCCAAGAGAAGCTTAAGTCCCTTCCCCCTTACAGAGCGGCCGTGGGCGACCTCACTCCCTCTGTGCATACAGTGGCGCATACTCTCTGCAAACCTCGCTGCACTTCCCGGGTGCAGAGACCTGGAACTAGGCCTCAGGCCCCTCCCTCCGTGGCCTGGCTACACCCGGAAGCAGGTGGCAAGCGGGAAAATGTGGCCTCAGGACAGCAAAAGGCGACACTTCCACAGCGGCCCCTGCAGAGTGGCAGGGCCAACCCCGCGGGCAGCTGGGGCTTTGCTCTTCTGGTGTCTCACTTGCAGGTAGAAAATAAAGTTTGTTAACTACAGATTATGCCGCAGGGTCTGAGAGTTGTAAAGGGCAATGACATGACTAACATTTTGAGGAACACTCATACACTGTGCAAGATTGCATATTGGCCCAGCCCGTGTGGCTCAGTGGTTGAGCGTCAACCTAGGAACCAGGAGATCAGGATTCGATTCCTGGTCAGGGCACTTGCCCGGGTGGTGGGCTCGTTCCCCAGTGGGGGGCGTGCAGGAGGCAGCCGATCAATGACTCTCATCATTGATGTTTCTATCTCTCTCTCTCTCTCTCCCTTCCTTTCTGAAATCAATCAATATATATATATATACTAGAGGCCTGATGCATGAAATTCATGCATGGGTAGGGTCTCTAGGCCTGGCCCGTGATCAGGGCTGATCTGTGGGGCAACCGGCGAGGCAATCGCCCATCTCCCCCCCCCCCCCCCCCCCCCCGCCCCGGCACCCTCCTTGGCTGGCCTGGGACCTGCCAGCTGGGGGCAGCTCCTGTGTTGAGCATCTGCCCCCTGGTGGTCAGTGCGCATCATAGCAACTGATCAATCCACTGGTCATTCTGTCGTTTGGTTGATTTGCATATTAGGCTTTTATTATATAAGATGTATATATAGTCTGCATATTGTTTAGTTTCCCTATTTTAATTTCAAAAGGAAATACTTCTCTTTGGCTTTACCGCAAACCGTAATGCAGCCATGAGAAGAATAGGGTATTTGATTTCTAGAAGGCACATGCATAAACATAGATCAGTGGTTCTCAACCTTCTGGCCCTTTAAATACAGTTCCTCCTGTTGTGACCTAACCATAAAATTATTTTCATTGCTACTTCATAACTGTCATGTTGCTACTGTTAGGAATCGTCATGTAAATATCTGATCTGCGGGATGGTCTTAGGCGACCCCTGTGAAAGGGTCATTCAACCGCCAAAGGGGTCGCGACCCACAGGTTGAGAACCGCTGACCTCAATGGAAAGAAATCCCTTTGGGGCTGAGGATGCAACTTCTATCCCTTAAACCTCTTGTGCTCGTACATGGCGTGCATGCTGATGAAACTCTCTCCCCAGTCACCACCACCAAGGACGTGTGTGGATGTAAAAAAACCCAAAAAACCACCCAGCAAACGATGACCTTATAAAGCACTAATGTATCACGGATGAAATATGAGACATTGAGTGCTTACAGAGAAATGCCGAGGTAAAAAGAAGAAGTGGTCAAGAGGATTCTGAATCCCTGACTTTTCTGCTGCCTCGTTATTAAGAGCCCAAGAACTCACATATGTGGAGCTGTGGGAGCCTACAGCTAGTGAGTGTCTTTTAACCATAGAAACTAGCCCACTGTTTGCCTTTTGCTTAACAGGCAGGATTTCACCTGATCACATACCCTTTCTCTGAGGACATGAAGTGAGTTTCTAGAATCTACAAGGCACGGTAAGTACGGGAGGAGAAAGGCTGTCTTGCCATGCGTTGCTCTCGGGCAGGACACAGAGACCACACGTGATGCTTATGATGCTAGTAGTGTGGAGTCATACTAATGACACACAACAACAGGGACAAGCTCGCTACTGCTCACTCTTATATTCACTTGAGTTTCAGATCATTTATGTGGGGATTATCCGACTCTAGAATCTCCTTCCTGTAATTAATTTTCAATCCCTTTGGAATGCAGGAAAACTATGATTTCTCTAGACCCGGGGTAGCCAAGTACAGACTACAGGACAAATCCCGCCCACCACCTGCTTTTTGTAAAGTCCTGCTGAGCCCTAGCCAGTTTGGCTCAGCGGATAGAGCTCGGCCTGCGGACTAAAGGGTCCCCGGTTCGATTCCAGTCAAGGGCACATACTTTGGTTGCAGGCTCCTCCCCGGCCTGGGGCCTGATCAGGGCACGTGTAGGAGGCAACCAATCTATGTGTTTTTCTCACATTGATGTTTCTCTCACATCGCTGTTTCTCTCTCTCTCTTCTACTCTTTTTAAAAGATCAATGGAAAAATAGCCTTGTGTGAGGATTAACAAAAAACAAAACAAACAAAAAAAGAAAGTCATGTGGGAACCCAGCCTGTCTACTCATTGATATCCATACTAGAGGCCTGGTGCACGGATTAGTGCACTGCTGGGGTCCCTCCCACTCCAGGACCCCTTGGGGGATGTCAGACTGCTGGTTTCGGCCTGATCCCCGCAGGCCAGGCCGAGGGACCCCAATGGTGCATGAATCTGTGCACCAGGCCTCCAGGATGCATATAAAATCTTTGTTTAATCTCATCCCACCCTCCCCCTCTCCCCTCTTCCCTCTGAGATTCATCTGTCTGTTCCATGTTTCCATGCCTGTGCATTGAGTGTCTGCCCCCTGGTGGTCAGTGCACATCACAGTTACTGGTCGAATGGTCCAACGGCCGAACAGTTGGACAGTCGCTTAGGTTTATATATATATCCATATATATATAGTCTCTGGCTGCTTTCACCTATAACAGGGTGGTTCAGGGATTACAACAGAGACTGGACAGCCCACGAAGTCTACTAGTAAATTATGTATTATCTGGCCCTTTACCAAGCGATGCACTGGGCATTTAATTATTTATCCCCGCTGTCTCCATGGGTGATAAATACCAGCGATGTAAAACTTCCATGTCTCGTGTGTCATTTTCCTGAATGGAATGAATGGGATGGACACTGAGGTTGGTGGATGGTCTCTACAAACCCAGCTGCCAACGAGTCCTCCCCTCCGGGTGGTGTGCTCCGCTCTCTCCATCTAGATCAGCGGTTCTCAACCTGTGGGTCGCGACCCCTTTGGCGGTCGAACGACCCTTTCACAGGGGTCGCCTAAGACCATCCTGCATAGCAGATTTACATTATGATTCATAACAGTAGCAACATTACAGTTATGAAGTAGCAATAAAAATCATTTTATGGTTGGGTCACAACAGGAGGAACTGTATTTAAAGGGCCAGAAGGTTGAGAACCACTGATCTAGATGGAGTCTGTTTTCCCTCCCCTTGAATCGCTAACCCTGGGACTGGCTCTGACAGCACAACGCAGCAGGAGACTCCCAGCAGCGTCTGCTTTGCTCTCGGTGCCCTGAGGCACCACGTGGGAAGTCCATCTCCCCTGCTGGAGACAGAGGCCTCCCCCCCCCCCCCCGACTTAGCAGACACCCCAGCTGCGGTGACAGTCTTGAGGGAAGCTATGTTGGACCCCCCGGCCGCAGTGGCCCCAGGCAACAACTCATGGTGACAGCCTAGCTCAGTCTTAGCAACCAGTAGGCAATGCAAAGAAATCCTCGTCTGAAACCACCCATCTTTGTCATTACACAGCATACATGAACTCAAGGTTTTGATGTTCCATTAGTATTTCAAAACTTTAGGAAATTTAAATATGGTTTTAAAACAAGCAACTCCATCATCTTCTTTTATATCTTTTTAAAAAATATATTTTATTGATTTTTTACAGAAAGGAAGGGAGATGGATAGAGAGTTAGAAACATCGATGAGAGAGAAACATCCATCAGCTTCCTCCTGCACACTCCCCACCGGGGATGTGCCCGCAACCAAGGTACATGCCCTTGACCGGAATCAAACCCGGGACCCTTCAGTCGCAGGCCGACGCTCTATCCACTGAGCCAAACAGGTCAGGGCTTTTATATCTTCTAAAAATATATATATATTTTTATTGATTTTAGAGAGGAAGGAAGAGGGTGAGAGAGATAGAAACATCAATGATGAGAGCGAATCATTGATCAGCTGCCTCCTGCACGCCCCCTCCTGGGGATTGAGCCCGCAACCGGGGCATGTGCCCTTGTCCGGAATCGAACCCGGGACCCTTCAGTCCGCAGCTCTAGCCACTGAGCAAAACCAGGTCAGGCTCCTTTTATATCTTAAAAGCAAGAAACACTATTCTGTTCAGACGGCAGTGTGAGCAGGTGGGACGCCCGCCACCTTCTAAACTACAGGGAAGACTCGGGGAGCCACCTAAGGCAGCGAGGTCACCTGGCACCAGCATAAGCGACAGCATAGCAACGCAGCTCTGGCAAGATCTCTTTTTTCCATCCACCGTCTCGGAGTCGGGGGTTTGAGAATCTCATCTTTGAAGAAAGCATTTTCCCCTCTCCCCTTGTCTTATTACACAGAAAACAGGTCAGGGGAAAGACAGGGACGGGAACCCAAATGAGAGATTATGAATGTCAGTCTGTCTGCCGGGGAGAGGCAACTTGTAATTGACTAGTGCGGAAGGGATCCCAGTTGAGAACTCCTCCCAGGGAAACAGAGAAAGCAGTTAGGAGAGAGAAGGCCATGAGGGGAGACATTGATGGGGACCTGAGACTAAAAGGCCCCTCCAGTCGAGTCGCAGAAGCTTGGAGCAGGGAGGGGACTGGACTGCCCGGGAGTGCGGAGAAGGGGGCTCAGGCAGATGGAATTTCAATCTCAAAGAGCAGAGGGGCTTCCGCTCACGGCTGCAACACGGTGCCTCCAAGAGGCGACTAGAGGAAAGAACTCCAAAATGCTGCTGGCAACTAGGGTGGGGGCGGGGGGGCGGGGGATGGTGGCTGACTCTGCATCAGTGGATGGTCCCTGCTTTTTTTAAAAAATACATTTTTATTGATTTCAGAGAGGAAGGGAGAGAGAGAGAGATAGAAACATCAATGATGAGAGCGACTCATTGATCGATCGGCTGCCTCCTGCAGGCCCCCCACTGGGGATCAATCCCGCAACCTGGGCATGTGCCCTTGACCGGAATCGAACCCGGGACCCTTCAGTCCGCAGGCCGATGCTCTATCTGCTGAGCCACACCAGCTAGGGCGGTCCCTGCTTTTTAACTGCTCCGACCATCTGCGCCTTTTAGTGTCTATCCTTGTTGTATTTGAGGGGTTGAAAGTGTTAGTATCTTGTGATTTTCAGAGAAACGGGATTGTTGCTTAATCATATTGATACTACTACGAATTATAATGACCGTAACATTTTAGAAGGTTTTTTTTAAAGTCTAAGTAGGATGAAGAAAAAAATTTAAGCATAAAATATATTACAAACCAGAAAAATATCGCATTATTTAGAAACCCAAGAGCAAATTTCTTGTAAGAAAAAGCACAGAAATAAAAACGATCACCGTTGACAAACATAATCAAGAGAGAGAGAGAATGCTTCTCAAATAAATTCCGAGTGTTAAAATGAACCTAACCGCAGCTCCTGAAAAGGTAAGAAGTAGCAGGCACGGCTGCAATGTATTTGAAGAGCTAGATCAGCTTTGGCCAATTTATTCTGCAAAGGCCCGGCTGATACCACCTGGAGGCTGGGTGGGCCCGCCAAACCGTCTCTGTCGCACCCCCTCCCGCTCCGCCAGCATTTGGGAACCCCTGAATTGCGGAGTGAAATGTAAACATCCGTAAAAGACACTGACAAAGTTCCTGAACAACTGAGTGGGAGTGCTTTCTAGAAGCATTTCCACCCCAAACCAGAGAGAGGGGGTGTCTGATGGTTGGTCTGGACGCCAGCTGGCAAATGCACGCAGAGCCCTCCTGGCGGGGATGTGCGCGCTGATGCCTGCGGGGGGGAGGGGCGCGGCTGCCCGAAGGCGGGGGGTGGGGGGACCCCGGGCTTCGGAGAAGGGCCTTTTGGAGCTGAGGATCCGACTTGGGAAGAGGGGGGCCGCCCCGGGAGCAGCTGCGGCGTCGAGGACGGGAAGGGGGAGGACCAAGAGCGAGCGGCACGGGACGCACGTGCGCGCAGATCCCCCCCCCCGCCCCCCCCAACCCCTTTTCGGCAAAACTGCACCGCAGAGCGCGGCGGGCGAAAAACGGGCAACTTTTCCCCTGAAACTTCGTTATCAAATTTCCCCCAGGGGTACAGACTCCACTGTCTAGTCCCCAAACCAGAGCCTTGACCCCAAAAAGCTCAAAGAAGGACGGAACTGAGCAACTAGCATCAGAAGTTCCTGTTCAGTGATTTCCGGGAACGAGCAAGAGTTTAGTTCATGAATATTATTCCGCATTTTAATCCGGACTCTGGGATCCGTCTGCCCGGGGAGTGTTAAGGGCACGGATGTCGTTTTCCAATCGTTTCCGTCCTCCTCATTTTTCTGTCCCAAATGCATGATGGGAGTCCTACTTCTATGTACAAACCAGCGACTCTTACCGCCAGTTGCAAGAATCTTAAACTAAGAGCAGCTGCGTTAGGGGGCATCTATAATGTAACCTGTCAGAAACCGAAAAACCGCAGGCAGCTTTCAAATACGCTTACACGCCCAGAGCAATCCGGGCCTGTTGACATCATCCTGTTAGATCAGCTGGTCTGGACTGAGCTCAGAGGACAAAGGGTACACACAATTTTTGGAGAACATTTATTCTCCAAAGAATAAGACTTGTGTTTAGATCCACTTTTGAGAGGGGATGTGTAAAATCTAAGCACATTTATTTGTTTAAATAAGCTTTTGTGTTGATTTTTAGAGAGGAAGGAAGAGGGAGAGAAACATCATCGATGGGCTGCCTCCTGCACACCCCTCCTGGGGATCAAGCTTGCAACCCCAGCGTATGCCCTGACCAGGAATCCAACCAACCGCCTCTTGGTTCCTGGGTCGATGCTCAACTGCTGAACCACACCAGCCGGACAAAAACCTAAGAGCATTTAGCCACTTACTGCTTAGACGACAAGAGTGATTTTCTCCTATTTCCCAGAGAGAATATTGTTTGACCTAACCCTGATCATACCATGCACTGTCTATTTACCATCTCATGTCTTGGCATGATAAAATGCAGGTTTTCAAACGACCTTCCAATTGAAAAAACCAAAAGAACTAGGTTGCCTTATTGACTAATAAACCTGAGTCCCCTCAGAAATTATCAAATGGAGTGAGTTTGCCCTGTTCAAAACAATACAGTATATGAAATATTCCTTGGATGACCAATGAGCTCCTTTCCGTGTCATTAGTAGTTGCCCTGGAAACCAATTGGTGAGCAAAGTAGCAGACCATCCTCTCTTCCCCTGCTTATCACTGTAAATTTATCTTTTTTAAATTTTTAAAAATGTATTTTAATATTTTTTTATTGATTTCAGAGAGGAAGGAGGGAGAGAGGGATAGAAACATCAATGATGAGAGAGAATCATGGATTTGCTGCCTCCTGTACACCCCCTACGGGGGATGGAGCCTGCAACCCCAGGCATGTGCACTTGACCAGGAATCGAACTGTGACCTCCTGGTTCATAGGTGGATGCTCAACCACTGAACCACACCAGCCAAGCAAATTTATTGATTTCTTATTTTTGTAATTTTTTTGAAACCACCGAATAGCAATTCCCAATACTGCATAAAAACACTGGGGTGGTGGTGGTGTGAGATGAGGTAATGTGGAATGTTTCAAAATGATTTCAAGCTTGCATCCAGTTTTTCTTTTCTTAGCTCCCTGTGTTACCAATCTGTCCCACAAGATGGCTGCGCTGAAACTTAACACCCAGAAACTCTGATAAAGCCAGGTCCCTGTCTAATGGGGTAACTTGAGACGCCAGGAAATGTGAAAGCATGTGTCTGCCCATCCAGCCATCCTGGGTGCATGGCCTAGAGCAGTGGTCGGCAAGCTGCGGCTCTCGAGCCACATGGGGCTCTTTGGCCCCTTGAGTGTGGCTCTTCCTAGGCCTTAGGAGCACCCTAATTAAGTTAGTAACAATGTACCTACCTATATAGTTTAAGTTTAAAAAATTTGGCTCTCCAAAGAAATTTCAGTCGTTGTACTGTTGATATTTGGCTCTGGTGACTCAGGAGTTTGCTGACCACTGACCTAGAGCAGTGGTTTTCAACCTTGGCTGCACATGAGAATCACCTGGGAATCTTTTTAAAATCCTGATTTCTGGGCCTCATCCTCCGGAAATTCTGTTTCTTTGTTACTCATGTTGTGGCTGCACCCCATCACAAAGAAAACAGAATTTCCAGAGGATGAGGCCCAGAAATCAGGATTTAAAAAAGATTCCCAGGTGATTCTCATGTGCAGCCCAGGTTGAGAACCACTGGGAGGGACTGCATTTGGACACAAGGAACTACAGTGTGGCCTTGACTTACGAGTGTCCCGACTAACGAGTTTTTTGAGATACCCGCTGTCTCTGTCGGCTGGCTTTTTGCATTGAGTTGACAGAGTAATTTGAGTTAACAAGCTCCTTAACGTCTCGGAATGAATTAAACTCGTAAGTCAAGGCCCCACTGTATGTAGAAGGGCTGTTTCGCAGCTCTGTTCTCGAGAGGGGAGTTTAGAAGCAATCTGCATGTCCGACAACAGGAAAGGAATTAATATAGCCACGTGACAGGCCCTTATACAGCAGTTAGGATTAAAGTAAATGTGTACATATGTAAAAACACGAATTGATATAGTTATGTAAATATATATTATGTATTATACATATCAGGTATATAAACATGTACCTGTGTGTATAAATATGCATCTATGTATATGTCAAAAACATGATGAAGAGTACAAGAACAAGGAGTTCCATGTGTACTATCTGAGTCCACACCTCAACTCAGGGAGGTATTGCCTCTGGAAAAAGGACAGGTCGGCCTTGGCTGGGTAGCTCAGTTGGTTAGAGCATCATCCTAAGACACCAAGGTTGTGGGTTCAAGCCCCAGTCAGGGCACAATCAATCAGTGAATGCATAACTAAGTGTAACAACAAATCAATGTTTCTCTCACCCATTCTCTCTAATAAAACGTATTATTGGTGTCTTTAAAAAAAAAAAAAAAGGACAGGGGTAGAGATCCAGGTAATGGTAAAGTAAATTTTAGCGAAATCCAAAATGTTTTCTTTTTAAAACAGTGGCTGGAAACAAATCTTAGTGATTTCAGAAAGGGAAAGGGAGAGAAAGACGGTGACCCTCTGGTTCATAGGTCAGCGCTCAACCACTGAGCCACGCAGGCCCATGAGGAATATTTTTCAGTCTGTCTACCACACCATGGTTTCTTAGGGACCACATTCCTAACGGGCTTCAATGCAATGACTGGTTAAGCTTGGTGTGCTACAGAATACAGTGGGGCCTGGACTTACGAGTTTAATTCGTTCTGAGACCGAGCTCGTTAACTCAAATTACTCTATCAACTCAATGCAAAAAATCGGCCGAGAGACAGCTGGTATCTCAAAAAACTCGTTAGTCGGGACACTCGTAAGTCAAGGCCCCACTGTATAAAAGGTAAGATGAACTATCATCTATCAAAAGAACAGCTTCCTAGGTTTTCCCTCCAAGACTGCACTTTCGGTTTTCGCTTTGTTTTATGAACTGCCCACGCGCATTTAAACAGCGTTCATCCTGACACTAATAGGTGCGTTTCTATTCAGCTCACAAATCATCTCATCCCCAATGATTTTCTGGATAATAACGGACATCTGATAGAAGCTGACGATGTGAAATTGTCTGAAAGTCACCTCTACAACGGTGAAGACGGAGCAGTAAATAGAGCTGCAGGCGGCTGTAATTTACTTTGTGCCAAAGGAGAGCTCCAATTCGATCATTCCCCGGAAGGCCGTGAACCTGAGTGAGAACGGGAGGAATCAATAGGAAAACGCAGGAGCCCTTTACTACCTGTGGTTCCCCATGACCTTCTGGAAGGACGAAGATTGATGTTGCAAAATGCTAAGACATGAAGACTTACAGAGATGGACTGGCTAGGATTTGCATTATTCTTAGTTCATGTTATTTTCGCTGCCACTGACCCAGGCGCATGAGCCACGAAGTTTCAATAGCACTGTACGTGCGCACCCGCACGTGGTATTTTGTGGAAGAGCCACACTCAAGGGGCCAAAGAGCCACATGTGGCTCTCGAGCCGCAGTTTGCCGACCACTGGATTAGCCTTTTATCGTAATGTGGTATGGACTTACTCCCATGTCCCTTCATGCAGAAGAATTTGGAAGCCAAAGAAGTTTGAGGACCTAAGTCCACGTCTGCTCATGAAGGAAACTGCACGAAGGCAGCCCTGGGTTTTCTGAAGTTCAGGTGAGGTGCAAGCTCAGCGCAGTGAGGAAAGGAACGCTGGCCGGCCCTGGGCAGTGAGGCCTGAAAGAACATTGGGTCAAACAGCCTTTTAAGTTCTCAAAAATGGGTTTTCACGGTGTATTTTTCTTGGGTTTTAGCCACAGCCAATACCTAGATCTCCCTTTTAACTGAGATGTAAGTCACACACCATAAAACTCACCTTAAAATTGTCTCATTCAGTGGTTTTGAGCACAGGATTCTGATACTCAAGTGACTGAAATATTATTTGCAATATACCTTCACGTGCCTTCAAAGGAAAACGTGACCACGATGGACGTGACACTCAACGGCAGGTTTGGCAGTTTAGGAAAGTAACCATTTCAAAATGGACAAAAGGAAGGTAAGGTATAATTTTTATAAGGGTGGTCTAGGCATTCCAATCATATGCTAACTGGTCAATTATTTGAAAAATTATTAATACACAATCAAGAGAGAATATTTTCAACAGTTAAGGCAACCTAAGCTGCAAAGACTCAGCTTAAGAGTTGTGATTCCGAAATGCCTTTGGGGGAAGAAAAGCATTTTTCATTATTAGAAAATTAATGAATTGTAAACTCAACATATAGAATTATAGAAACGTTCCCAGAGAGTCTGTGTTCATTTCATTAGAGATATTTAGCGAGCAGATTCTTGTGAGGGAAGCTTTTCCTTCCCGGGCCATGAAGAATTACCGATTACAGTTCTGGAACAATCCCGAGCCCGCTGCAGGGGCACCGGCTGTATGCACACTGCGGAAAGCCAATGAGATAAAAGCCGGGTGAACCCCGATGCTACTCCAGATCAGATACGGAAACCTGAGTTACTGAGCAACGACGCGCACTAAGATGATGGCGACTCCGAGTCAGAGGTTCTGATTCTCACTGGTCAGTATATGCAGAAGTTTCTTTGATGAAACCATTTACAAATTTTAAAAAAAATTCCCTGCGGCCCGGATGGCATGGCTCAGCGGTTGAGCTTCGACCTATGAACCAGGAAGTCACAGTTCGATTCCCGGTCAGGGCACATGCCCAGGTTGTGGGCTGGATCCCCAGTGTGGGGCGTGAGGAGGCAGCTGATCCATGATTCTCTCTCATCATTGATGTTTCTCTCTCTCTCTCCCTCTCCCTTCCTCTCTGAAATCAATCCTATCTAATAAAAGAGAAACATGGTAATTAGCCATAACTTCCCTACCCTTCCCATTGGCTAATCAGGGAGATATGCAAATTAACTGCCAACCAAGATGGCGGCCAGCAGCCAGGCAGCTGACGCGAACAGGGAGGCTTGCTTGCTCCAGTGACGGAGGAAGCCAGGTTCCCCACCTGCCGCTGCCGGCCTCTCAGCTGCTCTCTGAGAAACATTGTTACAAATATAGAAGCTAAACAAAACCCCAGAAACCTGCTTTCAGCTGGCCAGGATCTCAGAGCTAGAGTCGCAACAAAGTTTCAAATACAGAAGGTAAACAAAGTCCAGAAACCTGCTTTCAGCAGCCGAGCTCTGAGCTAAAGCTGGCTCTCAGCTCCAGTGACAGCCATAGAAGTAAATAAATCCCAGAATAAAAAAAAAAGGAAAAAATGAGAGGCTGGGAGCTTCAGTCACCCCCAGCCTGAAAATGGCCCTCAGCCCCTCACCCAGGCTGGCCAGGCACCCAGTGGGGACCCCCACCCTGAAGGGGGTGTGACCAGCTGCAAACAGCCATCCTCCCCTCATCCAGGCTGGCCAGGCACCCAAGTGGAACCCCCACCCTGATCCGGGATACCCTTCAGGGCAAACCAGCCAGCCCCACCCATGCACCAGGCCTCTATATAGTAAAAGGGTAATATGCCTCCCAGCACCTGGATCAGCGGAGCCAAAAGGCCTCCCGGCCTGGGATCAGCGGAATCACAAGGCCTCCTGAACCTGGGATTAGCAGAGCCGTGAGGCCTCCCGGCACCAGGATCAGCAGAGCCGCAAGGCCTCCCGGCACCGGGATCAGCGGAGCCACAAGGTCTCCCAGCACCGGGATCAGTGGAGCCGCAAGGCCTCCCAGCACCGGGATCAGCGGAGCCATGAGGCTTCCCAGCACCGGGATCAGCGGAGCCACGAGGCTTCCCAGCACTGGGATCAGCAGAGCCATGAGGCTTCCCAGCACCGGGATCAGCGGAGCCACGAGGCTTCCCAGCACTGGGATCAGCAGAGCCACGAGGCCTCCCAGCACCGGGATCAGCGGAGCCGCGAGGCCTCCCGGCCTGTGATCAACAGAGCCACAAGGCCTCCCGAACCCAGGATCAGCAGAGCCGTGAGGCCTCCCGGCCAGGGATCAGCGGAGCCACGAGGCCTCCTGAACCCGGGATCAGCAGAGCTGCGAGGCCTCACTGCCCCTGTATCAAGCGGAGCTGCGAGGCCTCCCAGCACCGGGATCAACGGAGCCGCAAGGCCTCCCGGCCTGTGATCAGCGGAGCCACAAGGCCTCCCAGTACTGGGATCAGTGGAGCCTCGACGCCTCCCGGCACCGGGATCAGCGTGGTTGCGAGGCCTCCTGGCACCAGAATCAGCGGAGACGTGAGGCCTCCCAGCACCAGGATCAGCGGAGCAGCGAGGCCTCACTGCCCTGGTGTCAAGCAGAGCCGTGAGGCCTCCCAGCACTGGGATCAGCTGAGCAGCGAGGCCTCCTGGCCCCTGGAGCAGTGTGACAGGGGGCAGCGCCCAAACCCCGACTGCCCTGCGGCTGTGTGTGTGACAGAGGGCGGGGCCACAACCTCCCTATCCGCCCTGCTCTGTTTGTGACAGGGGAAGGCGCCCCAACCCCCTGATCACCCTGTGGCTCTGTGTGTGACAGGGGGTGGGGTCACAACCTCCCTATCTGCCCTGCTCTGTTCGTGACAGAGGAAGGCACCCCAACCCCCTGATCGGCCCTGCTCTGTGTGTGACGGAGTGGAGCCGCAACCTCCCCATCGGCCCTGCCTTGAGTGTGACAGGGGGTGGCGCTCCAACCCCCCAATCGGCCCTACGCTGAGCGTGACTTAGGGTGGCATCACAACCTCCTGATCTGCCCTGCTCTGTGCATGGCAGGGGGGATCTCCCCAACCCCCTGATCAGCCCTGCTCTGTGGGTGACAGGGGGCAGCACCCCAACCCCCTGATCGGCCGGCTCTGTATGTGACAGGGGTGGCGCCACAACCCCCTTATCTGCCCTGCTCTGTGCGTGACAGGGGGTGGCGCCGCAACCTCCCCATCGACCCTGCCTTGAGTGTGACGGGGGCGGCACCCCAACCCCCCAATCGGCCCTACCCTGAGCGTGACTGAGGGTGGCATCACAACCTCCTGATCCGCCCTGCTCTGTGCATGACAGGGGGCGGCGCCCCAACTCCCCAATCAGCCCTGCTCTGAGCCCGACCAGGGGCTGCACCTAGGGATTGGGCCTGCCCTCTGCCACCCGGGAGTGGGCCTAAGCCAGCAGGTCGTTATCTCCCGAGGGGTCCCAGATTGTGAGAGGGCACAAGTGGGGCTGAGGGATACCCCCCCCCCCCGCCAGTGCACAAATTTTTGTGCACCAGGCCTCTAGTAAAAATATAAAATGAAATAAAAAGTTCCCTGTGGCCCTTGTTGATCATGACCAGTGACATTTGGAAATTAAGGACAACGGAGCTGAGTTACATACAAGACAAGGCAGGTGCTATACTCCAGGCTAGTATGGGACCAGCATCCTGTCCATCGAGTTAGGATTTTCTAAAACATCCCGACAGGCGAGTGACTGAAATATCAATCACTGGATATGGTGAGGCCGGTGAGAGACTACGGTGAGGATCAGAAGGGGAACCTGAGAGACCGTCAGCTGGCCCCCGAGCAGCCCGGAGTGCAGCAACAGGACAGCTAAGAGCTGCACCAACGGCCAGTGACCACCTTCTAGTCCTGCCACCAAGCGACACAAAATCAAAGGAGAGGGGGACAAAGGCCGTCACGAAAAAGGCACAAAGGGAAACAAGACAGAAGGAGAAGTTAAGAGCCAAGAAGTGACCTGACTGTTCTTTGCACTAAAGAAAGAGGACAAGGCCAGACTGCCAACTCTCTCCTGGCTCCTTCCAACAAGACGGGCTCGGCTTTATTTAGGACCTCAAAAATAACATCTCACAGAACGGGAAGCGTCACATTACACAACGAAGTAGAGCTGTAAAATCTCAAACAAGTCAGGCAAGGCTTTCTTTAGATCACCCAAAATAAGGTTCTACAGAAAAGGAACTGCAAGCAAATGTCTAGCTGCCCCCTTTCTTTGGCCTTCAATAGCAATTCCTTCTAAAATCTTCGGGGACTACTTGGCAGTTTCCGAGCAAAACGAAAATTTATTTGAGTTGCTCAGTTATCATCTAAGAAGAAGTTTGCAAAAACCATTTTGCTTAGTGCTAACGAAGAACTAAAAACTGGGGTTATTGCTAATAATGCCAATTCCTACTGAAACAGCCTGACCTGCGCGCATTTCTCCTAACATCTCACTAGGGACACGGCTGCGCTCTTCGGCCGCCCCAGGTGGCGCGTGCAGTGGCTGGGGTCAGATGTTGCAGGCTGTTCAGGCATCAAAAAAGTACTACTTAAGAGAAATAACTACAGGATGTAATAACTCAAAGAACTGGGCCCGCCTTGGTAGTGCCCCCCTAGGGTGGGCATAGCCTCTCCCACCGGCTCCCCAGCTCTCCCCTGGGGAGCAAGAGCACAGAGCGCTGCAGAGAAGCTATTCTTGCAGAGCCATGGCTGCTAGTACATGGCCCTGGGGTTCTTAGTGCTGTAGTGCGCCTCACAGGCGGCGACATAGGCAGACTCTGGGAAGAAGTCGTCATGGTACTCTGCTAAAAACCTGCAAGGAGAAAAGAAGCCCGTCAGAGAAAGGCAAGCATCCCATGATCTCCCTCGTCTGTGGCATCTAATGAACCAAATACACGGGTGAACGGAGTGGATCCAGAGACAGGGAACAGGGTGTGCAATCTCGGAGGGAAGGCGGGGACGGGTGGGTGGGTGGGAGGTGATCAACCAAAGACCTTGTATGCATCTATGCATAACCCATGGACACAGACAATAGGGTGGCCTGGGGGGGAGGGCAAGGGGGTGGGAGGGAGGAGGAGGAAAAAAGCGACATACAGTGGGGCCTTGACTTACGAGTGTCCTGACCAACGAGTTTTTCGAGATACGAACCGTCTCTCGGCCGAATTTTTGCTTTGAGTTGCGAGCTAAAATTCGGGTTACGAGCCAGCCTCAGATACCCCACCGCTAGTTGGCACAGCGAACGTCACAGTGAACGCCACAACATCAGCCCAGCATCACGTGTCTCACTCGTTCACAATTGATTTGATATACGAGTAATCTGAGTTACGAGCTCGGTCACGGAACAAATTAAACTCGTAAGTCAAGGTCCCACTGTATGTAATACTTTCAACAAGAAAGATAAATTTTTTAAAAAAATATATTTTATTGATTTATTACAGAGAGGAAGGGAGAGGGATAGAAAGTTAGAAACATCGATGAGAGAGAAACATCGATCAGCTGCCTCCTGCACACCCTCCCACTGGGAATGTGCCTGCAACTAAGGTACATGCCCTTGACCGGAATCGAACCTGGGACCTTTCAGTCCGCAGGCCGATGCTCCATCCACTGAGCCAAACTGGTCAGGGCAAGATAAAATTAAAAAAAAAAAAAAAAAAAACTGGAAAAAGAAGAAATGGCCCCAGTGATTACCGAAGGGCTTACATACCAGCAAGGGAAATCTTAACTTCTGACCACTCTGTCATGTCACTCTGTTTTGGTATTAGGAAGAAAAATTAATATAATCTTGATTTCTGTATCCTGTACTGATTCCTTTCACTGCACACATGCAGCGTCTACATTAATTATTACTTCATCACAATCCTTTCACTGTCAAGTGTGCAAATCGAAGCAGAACCTACACCCCACTAGGTGGCAGCCTTGATTACGTAAACACTTTCGTGCAAAAAGGCCTCAGTGACTATGTCATTTTCCTGTTTTAAAAACAAACTCTGAAAAATAAATGATAAACTCAGCAAGTGTCACTGGAGAAATTCACAACGCTCCCAGGGGCTCAGCTACACCGACACTGAACGGTACCACGAGTACAGAGGTCTTTGTGTCCAAAATTGCCTCGCCGGAAGTGTTCCGGTTCCAGCTTCCAGAACCAAAACATAAGCAAGACCGACTGGCGTCTGGCAGGGACGTTACAATGCGGCCATTCAAGAGTCTGTAATACACAGATGCTACCCTGCAGCGTCCCACACTTCCCCGCGGAGGGCTAAAACGCACTCACATGGGTCATATTAACTAGGAAGCTAAGGAGCTTCATGCTTGTCTCCCGGCCTCCTCCCTTCTGTCCACTACCTTCCTCAGTAAAAACCGAGCCAGAATTCATTCAAGAGTGGACGTTTTCTCCTCTGACTGTATCCTTTTTACAGCAATTACTAGTAACGAGTCCACTGATTCTCTAGTTGATGCCTTTGGATACATTTTCAAAACCAATTACTATATTTATTTGTAAATCTATCTAAATGACTTCCTAAAATCCTAATTTCTATTTTGGATTGGGCACACTTCAAAATTAGCAGTCTGTGTTATGCTAACTTGTAGCTATCTCTTCATAGTTGGTTGGCATTATTTGATTTCAGCTTATAAAAGTGTTTGTTTCTTTATCTTCGCCCAAGGATATGTTTATTGATTTTGAGAGAGAGAGAAAAGGGTGGGGGGAGGGAGGGAGAGAGAAAATCAACGTGAGAAACATTCATCAGTTGCCTCCCCTACTCTCCCCAACCGGGGATTGAACCTGAAACCTGGGTAGGTGCCCTGACTAGGAATCGAACCCACAACCTTTTGGTGTATGGGACAATGCTCCCACCGACTGAGCCACCCAGCCAGGGCTCAGCTTACAAACTTTTTATGCCAAATGGAATTGTGGGCTTGTCTGAAGGGAGGCTGGAAGGGAAGAGGATGATTTTGAAACTTGTTTATAGTAAAATGTTACCAAGTCTATTTTCACTCAGGGATACTTTATTCAAAATGCCTACATGAAAGTATCTTTTCAAAACTCCAAGACCCAGTTCTCTGGCTGGAGTGCTCTCCACTCTGTGGTGCATGATTAGCTCTTGCAGGCTGGGCCTGACTGCAAGGAAAAGGCCCCGCCTTAAAGAGAAGGAAGAAACAAAGTCAGGTGGAGAGGACAAGCTGGGTGAGCAGCCTTGACTGCCAAGGAGAGGGACTGGCCAACAGGCATCTGGGTGGGGGAGCCAGAGAGAGCTGGACCACAGCGTGGTGGGGGCAAGGGGAGTAGAGGTGGAGTAAACGGTCCTATGATATGCTAAAATGACTGGCTCTATCAGGTGAAGGAAAGAATGGCTTTCTCTGAATTCACAAAAGAGGATCAAGCTACAAAATAATTAAGTTCAACACAACACTTGCAAAAAAGGAAATGCACAATATCAGTGTCAACAATAGTCATTTATCTTAACTTGAAACCCCCAAATCCTGTCGTTGATTATATTTAAGTTAATGTACTTGCAAAGAAGAGTCTAATACTTAAGGTACTCCTGAGTAAAAACTATAAAATTAATTTTTTTAAAACTATAAAATTAAGTTATCAATCTTAATCACTTCTACTGTAGAAATCAACTTTTTAAAAATATATATATTTTTTCATTTATTTCAGAGAGAAAGGGAGAGGGACAGAAAGACAGAAACGTCAACCATGAGAGAGAATCACTGATCGGCTACCTCCTGCATGCCCCACACTGGGGATTGAGCCCTGACCCGCCTGGAATCAAACCATGACCTCCTGGTTTATAGGTTGATGCTCAACCACTGAGCCACACCGGCTGGGCAAAATCAACTTTCTTTTCCCGAGGTTACCCAACTGGATTCTTCTAGTAACACCAAAAATTTTACCTCCGTACAATGAGCACCCTTGATTTAGAAAGCAGATAAATTATGGACCAAGGAAATAGCTAGAACCCCCTCTATTACAGTTACAGTTAGAACTAACTATACTTAGGTAATACCGCTACTACTTAAAATATCAGAGCTAGCTTCCACATGTGCTAAGGAGAAATTCAGAAAAGTCAGATGAAAGGCAGTAGAGGTAGCTTTTGCCAAAGTAATAAAAATACCTCAGAAAGAGATCAAAGTGCTTCAGTAAAGCCTTCAGGTTCTTCTCAGAAAAGGCCATCTTTCCAAGGATTTCTGGAAGTTTCACTGCATTGAAAAGAGAAGCAAAACCATTTACCACGGGCAGCATCTGGCAACGGGTAGGACACACCCAAGGACCGTCTGGGTCTGTTTACCCTTTTTTTTAAAAATATATATATTTTATTGATTTTTTACAGAGAGGAAGGGAGAGGGATAGAGAGTTTGAAACATCGATGAGAGAGAAACATCGATCAGCCGCCTCCTGCACATGCCCCACCGGGGATGTGCCCGCAACCCAGGTACATGCCCTTGACCGGAATCGAACTTGGGACCCTTCAGTCCGCAGGCCGACGCTCTAGCCACTGAGCCAAACCGGTTAGGGCTGTTTACCCTTATTTGATCGGAAATGAACATCCATGTTATCAAACAAAACTAAGAACTCTGCATGAACACAAAGACACAGCAATAGTACAAATATTACAAATATAATTTTTAGGAAATTTAAGATTTATGAAGGGCCTTTTTTTTAAGAGGTTCCCTTTCAGCAATTTTTCTTAGACCCCAACATTACCACAAGATGTACATAAGCTAACAAGTGTGTTAAAGCAAAAAAAAAAAAAAGGGAGGGGGGGAGAAAACAGGGACCAGGATTTCTTACCAAACAATCGCAGCAAGTGTTGTGCCCCATAAATGTAAGAGGGCGGAGGTGGCTGGTCGCCCGGAGGGTAACTCTCGGGTACAAGTTTCCAGGAGAGGACCTGGGAAAGGCACAGATGGAACGCTTTGTTACTGCATCTTACCACTCCATTAGCAACAGTCATAACATCCGGAATCCAGGCAAATACCCGTGTGCTTTGCCATTCTGTGCCCGATCACGTGTCACACCCCCACCCCCCACCCCCAACTTGCCGGCCCTCTGGCACCTCAGGAGTTGCTCCACAGCTGGACCAGCAAAGGGAGGAAATAGTGACTATTTCCTGACAATGTGGAAGTCCTGAAGGTAGCCCTCCGACTTCCCCATGGAGCTCAGGACATAGGAGAGTATAATGTGTTTTTATGCTGAAGAGGGTCGAGCTACAAAATAATTAAGTTCAACATAACACTTGCAAAAAGAAAGAAATGCACAATATAAAATATTGTGTTTTATTATTATGTAAATACATAGGGAAAAATATTAACATTCGTTTTTTTTAGTGGTGGAATTATATAAATACATAGGGAAAAATATTAACATTCGTTTTTTTTAGTGGTGGAATTATATAAATACATAGGGAAAAATATTAAGAAGTATATACCGAAATGTTAACGTTCGCTTTTTTTTAGTGGTGGAATTATAATATAGGGGTCATGAGAAGATAAACATGTATGTTTTCCATATAGATTATATACTAGCATACATATTATATTTTTCTACTATAATTTTTCAAAACCTTTTTGCCTTTTAAATCAATCACAGGAGGGTCCAACTTCCTTGGCAACATGGAGACACTTCTAATCATCTGAAAATTATGATAATAAATTAAGTAGAGGAAAAAAATATGTCACTATCCAAATAAATATCAGCTTATAAAAATAAATAAAACTGTGGAAGAGAAGAATTAAAATTAGATTAGGGAACTATTTGATTTCCTAATTTTTCAACAGCTACTACCTATACATTAGCTGTAACTATTTAGGTCATTTTGTGCCTTTCCTTTATTAAAAATACTGCTGTAGATTGGAACCAAGATGGCGGCATAGGTTAACGCCGGAGTTTGCTGCTTTGAACAACTACTTCAAAAGTGAAACTAAAACACGGAACGGACATCACCCAGAACCACAGGAACGCTGGCTGAGTGGAAGTCCTACAACTAGGAGGAAAGAGAAACGCATACGGACACTCAGAGGAGGCGCAGTGCTGAAGTCAAATTCTGAAGTGCGGAGTGCGCGGAGCGGGCTGGCGGCGGAGGGCGCGGTTGTTGTTTTCAATCGGGAGGGAGTCGCAGACTCTGAGCTCCAGATACAGGCGAGTCTTTAGGGACCCAGGCTCAAACGGGAGAAGCAGGACTGTCTGGCTTCAGTCAGAGCGAGTGCAGCTTTCTCACTGAGCTTTGCAGCGGGTGCTGGGACTCAGAGAGGCAGAGCCCCTGGGGACAGGACTGAGAGCCGCCATAACTGCTCTCTCCGGCCCACCCTGTTGATCCTGTGCGACCCGCCCCGCCCAAGCCCTGCACAGAGGCATTTGCCGGATAGCCTCAGGCAAAGGCTAGATTAGCACCTCCCTAGAGGACAGAAGTTCTCTCACTGCTGACACAGCTGATTCTCATAGCCACTTGGCCTGGAGGTAAAACCCTCCCTGGAATTAGCTACAGCAATCAAGATTTATCTATAAGACTGCGAACAAAGACCACTAGGGGGTGCACCAAGGAAGCATAACAAAATGCGGAGACAAAGAAACAGGACAAAATTGTCAATGGAAGAAATAGAGTTCAGAACCACACTTTTAAGGTCTCTCAAGAACTGTTTAGAAGCTGCCGATAAACTTAATGAGATCTACACGAAAACTAATAAGACCCTCGATCTTATATTGGGGAACCAACTAGAAATTAAGCACACACGGTCTGAAATAACGAATATTAAACAGACGCCCGACAGCAGACCAGAGGAGCGCAAGAATCAAGTCAATGATTTGAATTGCGAGGAAGCAAAAAACATCCAACGGGAAAAGCAAAATGAAAAAAGAATCCAAAAATGCGAGGATAGTGTGAGGCGCCTCTGGGACAGCTTCAAGCGTACCAACATCAGAATTATAGGGGTGCCAGAAGATGAGAGAGAGCAAGATATTGAAAACCTATTTGAAGAAATAATGACAGAAAACTTCCCCCACCTGGTGAAAGAAATGGACTTACAGGTCCAAGAAGCTCGGAGAACCCCAAACAAAAGGAATCCAAAGAGGACCACACCAAGACACATCATAATTAAAATGCCAAGAGCAAAAGATAAAGAGAGAATCTTAAAAACAGCAAGAGAAAGTAACTCAGTTACCTACAAGGGAATACCCATACGACTGTCAGCTGATTTCTCAACAGAAACTTTGCAGGCCAGAAGGGAGTGGCAAGAAATATTCAAAGTGATGAATACCAAGAACCTACAACCAAGATTACTTTATCCAGCAAAGCTATCATTCAGAATTGAAGGTCAGATAAAGAGCTTCACAGATAAGGAAAAGCTAAAGGAGTTCATCACCACCAAACCAGGATTATATGAAATGCTGAAAGGTATCCTTTAAGAAGAGGAAGAGGAAGAAAAAGGTAAAGATACAAATTATGAACAACAAATATGCATCTATCAACAAGTGAATCTAAGAATCAAGTGAATAAATAATCTGATGAACAGAATGAACTGTTGATTATAATAGAATCAGGGACATAGAAAGGGAATGGACTGACTATTCTTGGGGGGGAAAGGGGTGTGGGAGATGTGGGAAGAGACTGGACAAAAATCGTGCACCTATGGATGAGGACAGTGGGTGGGGAGTGAGGGCGGAGGGTGGGGTGGGAACTGGGAGGAGGGGAGTTATGGGGGGGGGAAAAAAAAGGAACAAATGTAATAATCTGAACAATAAAGATTTAAATTAAAAAAAAATACTGCTGTATTCGAGAATAAAGCAGTAAAAAAAAACACCAAGGATGTTTTGAGTAATATTACTATTGTTCCAAAATCCCGGAATTGCTGCTGTTACATTCACTTCGGAAGCTAATTTGACCCTCTGAATCAAGTGAAAATAGATGTTAACCTTGAAAATACCTACACTTTGACCCTTTAAGGCAAGTTTGCTGACCCTCCATCACCAAATGTCCTCTGCCTGGTACAGTCAAGCTGCCCCCAGACACGGAAAGAAGGGAATCCTGCCCCCCAGGTGACATTCACAGAATAGCCTGCGGGCCTGAGACATCTCCTGAATCCTGGAGACACTCACTACCTACATCAGTTAAGTGGCCTTAAAAATCGAGTTTTAGCCCTGGCTGGTTTGGCTCAGTGGAGAGAACGTCAGCCTGCGGACTGGAGTGTCCCAGGTTCGATTCCGGTCAGGGCACATGCCCAGGTTGCGGGATCGATCCCCAGTTTCTATCTCTCCCTCTCTTTTCCTCCTTGAAATCAATAAAAAAATATATAGATTAAAAAAAAGAGAGTTTTAGAATGAAGCTACCCGGGGCTGGGTGGGTGGGAAGAGATCAATCAAAGACCTTGTATGCATATGTGCATAACCCAAGGACACAGACAATTGGGTGGTGAAGGCCTGGGGCAGGGGGCAGGGGCGGGCTAGAAAGGGGACACATGTAATACTTTCAACAATAAAGATTTAAAAAAATAAAATGAAGTTTTATTTTTAACGGAACCCCAGTGTAAGGTAAGAATATGAGGTCATTTAGGTCAAGTGCCTGGCATAATGCTGACACACAGCACGCCCTCAAAGGGATGGCTATTAATATTATTAAGGATGGATTTTATATTTTTAAATGGTTGGGGAAGTAGCAAAAAAAAACAAAAACAATGTCTCATCACACATGGAAATGATCTGATATTCAAATTTGTGTGCGTATTAAAGTCTTATTGGAGACAGCACACTCATTCATGTATACAGTGTCTATGGCTACTTTTGGAGTTGGGCAGTCTTGTCAGACACTGTGTGGCCAAAGCTTAAAATATTTACTCTCTGGCCTTTTGCAGAGAAAGTGTCCCGACGCCTATTCTATAAAATGAAAATAAGGAGGTCCTCTGATGGCGTCAGTTCATTACAATGTTGCTGAGATGCGTAGGGACTGAACTCGTGTGTGTATCCATTGGCCTGTGGCAAAACTTGTTTCATTGTATGTTGTTCTGCTTAAAGTCCAAGCACCTACTCATGACCCTGAGTGAGGACTCGCTATACTCATGTTTCAGTACTAACAGTTTCTTAAGATAAAAGCTAAATGTAAGTGTAACAATGTTCTCGTTTTCGAAACCAAGAACACATTGTTATATATCATCTGAACGACCCTGTTCACGTCCACAGCAACAGAGCGCCTCTGAGGAAACCGGATTTCCTGCTACAGGACTGAAGCAACCGCGAAAGGCTCGCCGGGGGAGGGCGAGCGGCAAACACGCACTCTCTACCTCATTGATCTCATTAGTCCTTCTGCCCTCGAAGCTGGCGAACACCGCGCTGCCTTCCTTGCTGGGGGTCACGGGAACAGGTGAGGAGGATCTGCTATGCACAGGTGTTTCTTCGGAAGGAACAGATGTTAGTTATTCACTGAGAAATCGCATGGCTGGGGAGGAAAAACAGCTGGAAGACATTACAGACTCGTCTCTAACAATAAGACCCTCCTATGACAACACAGCACCTAGAATAGTGGTTGGCAAACTGTGGCTCGCGAGCCACATGCGGCTCTTTGGCCCCTTGAGTGTGGCTCTTCCACAAAATACCACGTGCGGGCGTGCACGTACAGTGCGGTTGAAACTTTGTGGCCCAAGCGCAGAAGTCGGTATTTTGTGGAAGAGCCACACTCAAGGGGCCAAAGAGCCACATGTGGCTCGTGAGCCGCAGTTGGCCGACCCCTGACCTAGAATATTATTTGGCAAAAAAAAAAAAAGAAGAAAAAGAAAAGGACTCAAGTATTAACAGAAGCTATAGCACGATGAACCTTGAAAACTTGCTGCTGAGTGAAAGGAGCCACAGACAGAAGGCCACACTTTGTCTGACTCAGTGGGTCACCGGTCGTGCCCAGAGGCAGATCCGTAGGGGCAGCAACCAAGTGGCGGGTGCCCAGCATCAGAGGAGGGAATGGGGAGTGACTGCCAACTGACTGGCGACCCAGAGCTAACCCAAGGGCACCAAGCACCCAGCTACAGCCAGCATGTCCAACTCGGGCAGCGGGCGCCCCTGCCCTGCCTCCCGCAGGCCTCCGGCAGGGGCGCGCCGGTGCCCAGGAGGGGACCTACTCTTCTCCAGGTGCAGGAACAGCTTGGGCATGCTGGCCGACGTGTCCTGCTGCCGGCGCTTGGGCTGCGGCGACGCGCTGCTCTCGGACAGCCGGTCGCTGTTGGCCGAGTGGCGCGTGGAGCGCCGCAGGGACTGCAGGGCCTCGGGCTCCGCCTTGCGCCGCTTGGGGGTGGCGGGCTCCCCGGTCTGGCTCTCCGTGGACTGCGGGGTGGACGGATTCAACAGAGGCGGGCTCGGAGAGAGCTCCTCCTGGCTCCTAGGGAAGGAAGGGCACGGTGTCGTGCGCCCCGGCGTGGGGAACCTTGGCAGAACCTACGTAATGCCTGACAGCCTCAAATGTGTGGCAGCACACGGTGCCCGGGGGACACTGGGGACCTGGAGGTTCGGAGTAGGGCAGGGGACAGGCCTCTCCCCTAGGCGACAGCAACAGGAAAGGAAGGCAGGCTGAGAGAAGACATCACGAGGCAGCGAGAGAGCCAGGAGCCACGAAGGGAGGAGGGATGAAGGGAATGGTGGCCGCGCAGAGCACAGCGTGGCCAGGGGAAGCTGGGGGTCCCTCGGCGGGGATGAGCAGGCAGGAGGGGACGGACGAGTGGCCATCGCGAGACAGACCACGCAGGAGAGGCTCGAGGGAGCAGCAGCAGCGTGTGCGGATGGGAGGGACGGTAGGCCGGGGGCCTTTGGTTTCCCTCCAGGGAGACGTGGGCGCACTTGGTCAGCGACGGGGCGCACGCGGTGACACAGCCCCGCAGAAGGGAGGGAACCTTGACTTGAAGGCCACAGGTGGCTGGCCCTCCACAACCTCCCCACGGAACAGTAACTGCTCCAGGAGTCCCACAACCAGCAAGCGAGGGAGCTACGCTCAGACCCCCATCTCCAACCCCTCGGGCCGTGCTCCCCTCACTCCGCTGTTTTGGGGAAGGGGGCGAGCCACTCAACACCCAACCAGTCTCCATGCTGAGACTTACCTACTGGTGCTGGTGGCACTTTCCTTAATGGGAAGAAAAAATTTGGACGAAGTCACCTTTTTATACTGAACTTGTTCGTATGGGTACAGCAAAAGCAACGGGAGAGTATAATCAAAGGTTATTCTCAATCCGTCCACCATCTCCTTGCAAAGGTCAACGCTGGAAGGATGAAAAGGAAGCGCTCAGAGATGCAAGACACAGAACTTGCCCAACAGTCACAATGAGGTTGTACGTTTTTAATAAGGCAGAGTTTAATTTTAATTTTTATTTGTTTAAATATATTTTATTGATTTTTTACAGAGAGGAAGGGAGAGGGACAGAGAGTTAGAAACATCCATCAGCTGCCTCCTGCACACTCCCTACTGGGGATGTGCCCTCAACTAAGGTACATGCCCTTGACCAGGATCGAACCTGGGACCCTTGAGTCTGCAGGCCAATGCTCTATCCACTGAGCCAAACCGGTCAGGGCAAAGGCAGAGTTTTAAACACTGTATATTACACCCACACACCTGAGGAATAAAATGAATCTAGATGCCAATAACAACCAAGAATTAAGTAGGAGCAGTGGGCTTATGACAGAAAGTGCAGGGAGTCTGTAGAGATTTTAACTTACAACACTGAACACACGCGTGCGCTCAGTGCCCCACAGGGGCGGGCCCATGAATGCCTCCCCCCTGAACACTCTACTTGTCCAACTCCACTCCATCCGGCTGAGACGCGTGCGCCGAGGCAGACCCCGGGGCCAGTTACTCAGGCCAGAATGAAGGCCTGTTTGTAAACAAGCTTTGATCAAATCCTCCCTGCCCCTTCTGGTGCTTCTCACGGAACAAAGTTACCTTCCGAAATGAGATCACTGCACAAACTGGTCCTGGTGTTGCATCCAGACCAGATGCAGTTATTGAACATTTAAAAACAAAAAAAAGAACATTTTGATACTAAATTGCATATTAAGTGACATGTTAAACGAATTCATAATAGTGAAATGGAGACAGTGTTATCTCTTCTAAATAACAGTCACTTCTCTGATACACAAAAAGAGAACCATACCATGCCAGCCCCCTCTCCCACTCACTTCTTTTCTGCTGGGATGTAATTCACATTCATGCTGGCTTGGGCCATAGCGTGATGATGCCGGGGCCGCTCAGTGGCAGAAAAGGCTGCATTGATCGCGAAATGCTTCACATACGATTCCAAGATCGTGATGATGTTGGTCTGGCACGGAAGTTTCACTAACTGTCAACAGAAACAGACCCAGCTGCCGCACACATCCCACCGGATCGGCCACCTACTCCCGTGGTCGGCAAACGGCGGCTCGCGAGCCACATGCGGCTCTTTGGCCCCTTGAGTGAGGCTCTTCCACAAGATACCGACTTCTGCGCATGGGCCACAAAGTTTCAATTGCAGTGGATGCGCGCCCGCACGTGGTATTTTGTGGAAGAGCCATACTCAAGGGGCAAAGAGCCGCATGTGGCTCGAGAGCCGCAGTTTGCCAACCACTGACCTACTCCAACCAACAGTGGTCTTGTCTGCATCGCTTTGCAAACCCCAAACGAAAGCCTACTCAGTGTGAAAAGCAGCTTTTGAAATAAATACTTTGAAGCTCTAGGATGGTTTTTGTGTACAGATCATAGCACCCTGTACATTACAGCATTAATTTTTTAAATGACTGCGGGCAGCGAGTCTCATGTTAGCCATTAGAATCACCTGGGGAGCCTCGCAGACTAGCTCCACAGCCGCCCCCACCCCAGAGCCCATGTGCGCTTACCCTCTGAGTGCCAGTCCAGGAATCAGGTCTTTGCAAAGCTCCCAGAGGGTTCACCTGGGTAGCCAGGCTGGGCAAGACCGTGCACAATCAGCAGCAGGGCGCTACCATCAGATAACTTTGAAACCTGACTCGGTTCACCCCTTACCATGGAAGTCTCATCGCCCCAGGGTTCTCAAGGATTGGACTCTGGGATTACGTTCTATCCGACGCCCATGCGTACCCGTTTCCTCCTGTTGATGTAGTAGCAATCGTCCTCCAACTTCTTCTTCAGAACGTCGGGGATGTCTATAGTGATTGCTCTTTCGTCCATCGCCCTTTTCCGGCGCGGCTCCAGTTGTCCCTTCTGCGACATTAAAATTCCGTATTTTTAAAATGTCTTAAAACAGGAGGAGAGACCATGTCCAGAGGACGAACACTTGAAAGACTCTATGATACAAAGCCAGTTAATCCTCCACCGTTACCCCAGTAATGATACGTGTTCTGATGAAAAGTGCATTAAAGGCCACATTCACTCGTTTTAGGACACTAACCGCATTGCAAATGCTTTCTTGTCTCCCCATTTCATTTCACAAGTAGGACTGAAGGCAGGCAGGAGATGCTAAACTGATACACAGCATTTAGAAATAGTCACCATTGTAACAATAAGGTTCCAATGTCACTGAAAAGTAACAGGTCACTATGACTTGTGCAAATACTTTATGGCTGTAAAGAGCCACTGAGAGGGTCATCCGGTGACTATACACGAGTTACTTTCCCTTAAATATGAAGTGCGACTTTAGAATATGTGGTTAAAAATGTATTTTTACCAAATGATTCACGACTGGAGAGTTCTACCACTAAAATCAACACCAAAGAGTTTTCACAATGAAACCTTTACCACTTCAGTCTTTTCTTCAATGTCACTTTCTTCACTTATTGCTCCATCCTTTTCTTCACTGCTGTCACCAGAGGAAGTGCTTACAGCTAGGTGAGACACAAACACCAAGCAAGCCTGGGTTAGCCACTTCCCCAGCTCTTCCAGGTCCTTAGGGTGGGATGTGTCCTACTGCCGGTATCCACAAACTGCAGTCCTACATATATTTTAAATGCTGAATGCAAACATCGTACCTTTCAGAATGGAAATTTATTTGGAAAAACATAACACCGATTTCAATGAATGCAAAACACACCCAAGAAAATGATCTGAGCCCTAGCCGGTTTGGCTCAGTGGATAGAGTGTCAGCCTGCGGTGGACTGAAGGGTCCCGGGTTTGATTCCGGGTCAGGGCAGGATGCCCCGGCTGCGGCTCAATCCCCAGTAGGGGGCATGCAGGAGGCAGCCGATCCATGATTCTCTATCATCATTGATGTTTCTATCTTTCTCCCTCTCTGAAATCAATAAAAATATATTTTAAAAAAGAAAAATAAAGACAATGATCTGAAAGTGTTTAGTCATCTAGGATCCCGCGGTTACCTGCTGCGTTGGAAAGTGAGGCGCAGGCCCAGACCCAGGCCCAGGAGGTACCATAAGAATGGACTCCTGAGGGATGAGTATAGACACTGGCCGAGAAGGCAGCGATCAGAAGCATATCTGATGAGGATGAATTATGAACTTAACGACTGCTAACTTACTTGTCAAAATTGAAAGGGGCAAATATCATATGTAATGAGCTAAAAACCTTTCCCTGTGTAATTTCAATGATTCCTCCTGCTCAGTCCTACAGTATAAAAGAAGTAGGTTCTTTTATTATTATTTTTTAAATATATTTTTATTGACTTCAGAGAGGAAGGGAGAGGGAGAGAGAGAAACATCAACGAAGAGAGAGAATCATGGGTTGGCTGCCTCCTGCACGCCTCCTACAGGGGATGGAGCCTGCAACCAGGGCATGTGCCCTGACCAGGAATCAAACCGTGACCTCCTGGTTCATAGGTCGGCGCTCACCACTGAGCCATGCTGGCCGGGCGGTAAAAGTTCATGTAACCAGAGAAAATAACAAAATAACTCAGGCCACTCACAGTTTTCATCACTTTTATCTTTTTCCTCAACGGGGAGGCTTTTTAAGACAGAATCGACACCAGGCAATCGGCAGCGCTTCTTTTTTCTTCCTGTGCTTCTGGAAAACAAACAAACAAATAAAACACGACTGAAATAAATTTTGATGTTGACTGATAAGGGTCTCAAGGTAAAAAAACAAGATAGAACAACAAAGATTCTTAAGCACCCGACAAATAATGAAGCTGTAGAACATAAATGGGGATCTCCACTTCAGATTATTACATATATACATCTCCTTGGAAAACACAGCAGTTATTTACAATACAACACAGACACTCTTTGCTAACACATTTTTAGTAAGTCCAATTGCATAATAAGCCATGCTTGTCATATGTTTACTTTTATAGCCTAAAAATTCTACACATTAAGAGAAAATGCATTTGTCAGGATTGTTGTATTCTCACAGGCGAGCTACAGCTTTTCTTGCCAGTTTCCGCTGTAATCTCCGATTTTCGTCAGTATCTCGCAGGACATGATCTTCAGCTGCCCACCTATCCCAGCTACAAAACAAACAAAAAAGGATAGAAAATTCAGTATTTTAATTCGCTATAAAACAAATGCCCAACAGCACCTCACAGGAAGTGTCCCAGAATTACTGACATTTTGGAAAACGATTTAAATATTTTAAAGCCACAAAAAATGCAAATAAACTGAAAAAGGAACTCACTGAGCCATAGAAGCAACTGGGGCTTCCAGAATTACCCATAGAGAACTCAAATATAATCAACTTAAAAGTTATCATTCTTCTGCATAGGCAAAGTTTGATTTCAAAAAGCAAAAACTGCACATGAAACTTTTCTACAAGTGTTTCTAAAACTTAACAAAACCCCAGGTTCCTGTGCTGCAAAGATGAGCAATTTTCAGTCAGGTTTAACAAATACACTCACCTTCTGTTCCAACCATTAAAATGGATTAGATATTCTGGAATCTTTCTGCCTTTTTCGTCTTTCCCAACAATAACATCCACAATCTGAAACCAGAAAATATTGTCCACAAATGACTGAATATACACAACACCGGAAGCTAGATCAGGAAAACTAGATCATAGACCTTTTTTGAAAAGAAAAGGAAGTATTCGCTCCTTTTTTAGACCGCGAGCTGTGCTGAAACATTTTTCCTTTCAATTCCATTTTTTTCCTGACTGGATGCCTCAAAAAAGGAAACATCCCTGCAAACTCCCCGTGATTGGTCTCTGAGTGTGGGACTGGGTGCGTCTTTTAAAGCCATTGGCCAGCCAACTGTCAGTAAAGAAGAGTCCTGGCCAGACAAGAGAGCTGCAGCCCTCAGACCTCTGGGAGTTGTAGTCTCTCCAGCGCCACTGTGTCCCGAGCCCCAGCCCTTTCAGCGGTGGCCCCAGGGGGAACATCTGGGGCAAATGATGGGGCGTGTCACCCAGGGGATACTCATGGTGCGGAAGGAGGAGGGAAATCAGAGACAAGGGTTTCGGGGGCGGAACCCTAAAATATAACTCACAAAGTCCCAGCGCTGCTCGGACGCACCTGGGACCCCGGGCCAACCCCACCACCAGACTGCGATGCCCACGCCCTCTCGCCGCCTAGACCTGAGGGGCTACAGATGGGGCTCAGTCCCCCGCGAGCCCCCTGATGAGCAGGGGGTGCGACCTGGAGATTGAAAACATAAAGGCCCTGAGGGAAGGTAACACTGGGTCAACCTAGCCCTTGGACCCTACGGGAGGGTCCCAAGCACGACTGAGGCCCCGGGACAATGACTTCGCGAGTCGACAGGCAGCGCTGTGGCTTAGGACCTGGGTCGGTCGGTGTCTGTGTCACAGGGGAGCCCACGAGGCGCTCCGCGTAGGACGAAAGGACTTAAGGCGCCATTCCGTGAGCGGTCTCCTGGACACACAGCCCAAGCTGCGGTCACGTACGCAAATCGACGCACGGCGAAAACCTCGCGAAACCTCGCGACCTTTCAGGCCGCGCGTGCGCAGTCCCGTACGCCGGCCGGAAGCGGAAGCACTCCTGCCCCGAGTCCCCAGCGCGGCGCCCGCGAGCTCCCCCTGCCTTCCGCGCGGTGCCGCGCAGGCCCAGGTGTCACAGGCAGGGAGCACCCAGGCCCGGCCGCTTCCCCTTCTCCCCGCCGCCATCCGCACCCGCACCCACACCGCATCCCGCCCCGGGGTCCCCGACCCGCGCCTCCTCCCTGTCCCTCCGCGGCGGCACCTTGGCATCGTACAGCACTCGCGCCTTGGTGGGGTCAGGCTCGAAGCACAGGACTTTCTCCCCTGAGTGGAATTTAAATTTCATGCCCTCGCTCGCGCTCATTTGCTCATCGTGGCGGAGGGCGAGGCTCCGGGGCGGGAGGAGCGCGCGCGGTGGGGGACAAGGGGGGGCGGGGAGGTGGTGCACTGCGGCGGGGGGTGGGAGGGAGGGAGCGGGGAATGGCGGAGGCTGCGGCCGCCCCGCCCTCGGTCCCGCCTCTGCCCGCCCCGAGTCGCCGCTGGACCTCGAAATCGCGGGTCGCGCGCTCCGTCCCCACCCCCGCCCACCCTCCGCGAGCCCCCGCGAGTCCTCCCCGGGCCCGGGCCGGCTGCGATCGGAGAAGGCCGGCCGCAGCCCAGGTCTGCCCGCGGAGCAGCCTCTCCGCCCTCGTGGGAAAGGCAGCTGACGCGGGCTGCTCCCACGATGTCATCGCGCCGCGCGCGCTCTGTGGCGGGAGTGTGGGAAGTTCCTGGGAGACAGCGGCCTGGGGTGGAGCTGGCGTGGGGAGGCCGGCCGGCGGCTGCCCTCCAGGCCCTGGCCGCGCCCGCCACCTCTGCGGAGCTGCGCGTCGCCACATCTGGCTCCGGGAGGAGGACCGGGGGCCCGAGTCGGGTCCAGATGGGCAGTGGCTTTGGGCCGAGCGGGGGGAGGGGTGGCGAAGGGTGGGGAGGGAGTGCATCAAGCGCCAAGGCCAACCTGGGCCAGGCCCAGCAGGTGGCAGGCCTGGGGCCCGCAGTGACAGCGGCGAGCCGTGGCCCTGAGTCATGAGTCTACCAGGCCGCTAACATCTTCAGTCGCGACTTCCAGCATGGCTTCCCAACCCCCACCTCTCAAAGTTGCTCCCTCAGGGCCTGCCTTCTCCAACACGTTGAGAACCCTAAGGGTGGGACATACTACATGGCTGGTATGGCAAGTGCCTACACTGAGGGGTCAGGAGGGACTTGATGAACGAATGACAAACGCGGGGACGGGGGGTGGGGGGGGTGGGGAGGCGGCTTGAAGGGCAAACTTCCAGAGACCGAAAAGACCGGGTGCTGTTTTTTTGTGGCGCCTTTTTTTTTTTTTTTTTTTTTTTTAATTTCCCCCTTCCCTTCTGTTCAGGAATAGGAAGTTTGTTTCTGGGCAGTGCAGTTACTGGATTAAGACCCGGCTGGGACCAGCTTTGAGGCTCTGAGGTCGTAGTGAACTGCCAGTTCTCCACATTCTGGGCTCTGTTCTTTTTTTTTTTTTTTTTTAATATGTTTTATTGATTTTTTACAGAGAGGAAGGGAGAAGGACAGAGAGTTAAAAACGACGAGAGAGAGAAACATGGATCAGCTGCCTCCTGCACATCCCCTACTGGGGACGTGCCAAGGTACATGCCTTTGACCGGAATCAAACCTGGGACCCTTCAGTCCGCAGGCCGACGCTCCATCCACTGAGCCAAACCGGTTAGGGAGGAGCTCTGTTCTTGCCTCCAGAAATGGGCACTGGCCTCCCCACCACTGGCTTTCCGGTACACATCCTTCACCTCTCAGGTTGCACATGGCCACGAGGAAAGTCCGCAAGCTTCCCTAGATGAGTCATATACCCCCCAGCGACCCCTCCCAGTTCTCTATCCATTTATTGCATTGACTTACTGCTCAGCAGCAAGTTTTCCTTTGCAAAATGCCCTCTCTCAGATGCTCAGCTCCTTGAAGCGGGCAGGGCAGGTCTGGGGAACACCTTCAGTTCCTCATTGCCTACCCCTAGCACACAATAAATATGTAATGAATGAACAGACTCCAGATTTATGAAATAGGATCCACAAAACTCAGTAACCAATTGGATGTGAAGTGGGAGAGAGAAGGGATTTGGGGGACATAATGAGTTGGGTGAGTGATAAGTCCATTGGCCAGAAGAAGGGCTAATGGAGGAGGGAGAGGTTGGGGGAAGACAGCCACATAATACAGCGGAGAAGCCAGAACTGGAACCATAATTCCTCCTCAGGTTGTGGTTTTTCAGGGTTGAGATCATGGTGAGGTTCCCCATACAGGACAGGGAGCGTTCTGGGGCACAAGTCATTGCATGTTATAGCTGAAACATTAGCCTTTTTCTTTTTCTGGCTGGTGAATGGAGATTTCCTCTTCAGACTACCCTTTCAGGCAAGACTTTCAGTGGTTCTCAACCTTCTGGCCCTTTAAATACAGTTCCTCATGTGGTGACCCACGCATCAAATTATTTTCGTTGCGACTTCATCACTGTCATGTTGCTACTGTGATGAATCATCATGTAAATATCTGATCTGCAAGATGGTCTTAGGCGACCCCTGTGAAAGGGTTGTTCGACCGCCAAAGGGGTCGCGACCCACAGGTTGAGAACCGCTGCTTTAGATGCTTTCTTTTGTTCCTCTCCATTTTCACCCCTTCGTATGTCCTTGACTCAAGGACCTAGAGCAAAGCCTTTGCCCTTGTCCCCTAAAAAGCCCAAGAATGCAGAAGCCTTCGGGACCGTAAAAGCGACAAATCCCATCAGTGGCAGCCTCCCTTGCAGCCCTCCTCCAGATCAGCAGCCACTAGAGGGCTCCAGCTCTAATGCGGGTGGAGCCTTCTTTTTCCTCTTGGGCGTAGAGGTAAAACACACGGGGTGGGCTCTGGCACGGAGTCCCACACTTGTCACTTCCTAGTTTTGTTACCGAACTCAAGGGGTTCAGTGTTCAAGAACGAGGCGTTGTTGTCACAAAGTAGTTTTATTTATTTGTAGCAAGTAAAGGAGACAGAGATTCCCATGCAAGGCTCTGCCTCCCTGAATTGTTTCCCTGCAGTTGGCTACATGTATCCAGTTGAGTACCCGTCAAGCTCATCCTGTGTACTGCTGCATCTGCCAGACACTGTGCTACATTTTAACATTTAGATTCACAGTGGTTCTCAACCTTCTGGCCCTTTAACTATAGTTCCTCATGTTGTGAGCCAACCATAAAATTATTTTCGTTGCTACTTCGTAACTGTCATGTTGCTACTGTTAGTAATCGTCATGTAAATATCTGATCTGCAGGATGGTCTTAGGCGGCCCCTGTGAAAAGGTCGTTCGACCGCCAAAGGGGTCGCGACCCACAGGTTGAGAACCGCTGCTTTAGAAGAACAATATTTGGCAATAACATTTAGAACTGCCCGGACCGTGAGATCCTGTCCCATCTAATAGCTTGTGACCTTGGATTAGTCTCTCGGTGAGGCGGTTTTCTGACATTTATATTTTTATTTTTAAATAGTTATTATTTTTTTTAAATTCAGAGTGAGAGGAAGAGAGGGAGGGAGGAAGAAACACTGATGCAAAAGAGAAATATGGATCAGCTGCCCCCCTCTTGCACCCCAACCAGGGTGGAGCCGGCAACGTGGACATGTGCCCTGACCCAGAATCAAACCCAAGCCCCTTCAGTGCACAGGTCGACACCCAACCAACTGAGCCACACGGGCCAGAGCCAGTTTTCTTTCCTGGGGTTGTGTTAAGAAGAGACCCTTGCCCTGACTGGTTTGGCTCAGTGGATAGAGCATCGGCCTGTGGACTGAAAGGTCCCGGGTTTGATTCCGGTCAAGGGCATGTACCTTGGTTGCGGGCACATCCCCAGTGGGGGGTGTGCAGGAGTCAGCCAATCAATGTTTCTCTCTCATCGATGTTTCTAGCTCTCTATTCTTCTCCCTTCCTCTCTGTAAAAAATCAATAAAATATATTAAAAAAAAAAGAGAGAGAGAAGAGACCAGTCTATGCAGTGCACATGCGTTTGCGTAGTGCCTGGCAGAACACAAGTGCTGGGTAAAGGCTGGCGATTAATGTTCCTCAACCATTTCTCCTTGCCCGCCATTCATTCAACAAATATTTATTGAGCCTCCGTGTGCTGGATGCTAGACACACACAGAACACATGAGCCCGGGCCTCCAAGAGCACACATTTCAGGAAAAGCGAGCCTGCTGTGCGCTCTGATGGAGCTGGTGTCCTGGAGAGCAGACAGGTGCCTAGGTCTCTGGGAGGAGGGACAGTGTCAGAAAAGCTCCAAGAGGAAGTTGCACTTTTAAATAGTTTTAAGTTTTTAAAAATATTTTTTTATTGATTTCAGAGAGGACGAGAGATGGAGAGAGAGAGAAACATCAATGATGAGAGAGAGTCATTGATCGGCTGCCTCCTGCACGCCCCACACTGGGAATCGAGCCCGCAACCTGGGCATGTGCCCTGACTGGGAACCAAACCCGTGACCTCCAGGTTCATAGGCCAATGCTCAACCACTGAGCCACACCAGCCGGGCAATATTTTTAATTTTTTAAAAATATATTTGTATTGATTTCAGAGAGGAAGGGAGAGGGAGAGAGAGAGAAACATCAGTGATGAGAGAGAATCATTGATTGGCTGCCGCCTGCACGCCCCCTATTAGGGGTCGAGCCTGCAACCTGGGCATGTGCCCTTGACCGGAATGGAACCCAGAACACCTCAGTCCGCAGGCCGGGGCTCTATCCACTGAGCAAACTGGCTAGGGTGGCTTTTTTGAATTAATTTCATAATCCCATCCTCTCATACACAATTGAATGACTAAAAATTTGGTATCAGCGCTGCTCTGTCACCAGCCGACTTAAGCTGCTCTTGCCTCATTGTGAAACTGATGGGCTATGACGTCAGGGCCGTAGCAGAGTTGTCTTTGCTGTTCACCTCGTCATTCATCTTGTTTCTATGTCTCCAGGCTCATTGAGCCCATCTGACGGGCTGCTGGCTGCAGACCTTACACAGCATCTTCCGCTGTCTTTCTTGCTGACACATTCTGTAGGAGATCAAGTGAGCTTACCCCTGACTGTTGGTAAACGTAGGTAGAATACAAGTATTGGGTTTAATGCTTCTTTTTTAAAAAAATATATTTTATTGATTTTTTACAGAGAGGAAGGGAGAGGGATAGAGAGTTAGAAACATCGATGAGAGAGAAACATCAATCAGCTGCGTCCTGCACACCCCCTACTGGGGATGTGCCCGCAACCAAGGTACATGCCCTTGACCGGAATCGAACCTGGGACCCTTAAGTCTGCAGGCCGATGCTCTATCCACTGAGCCAAACCGGTTAGGGCAATGCTTCTTTTAATGAAAATGACAAACTTACACTAGCTGTTATTTACTGAAGATAATCCCAAGATGCAGCGCGGCGCCCAGAGAAGGCCACGGGAGGAAAGACAGTTCCCCGGAGAGCTGGCAGCCGGCAGCAGGGCCCTGGCTGCGAACTGAGAGCAGCCCACGTGCCCGCCCAGCCACATCCAGCCACGAATGGGGTGCCACCCGCTTTCTATCCAGCGGTCTTGGGGGGCCCTCCCCTGACGGTGGCCAAGCCAAGTTCAAGGACACCACGAGAAGGCGCCCGCTGCCCTGGGAGGGAAGGATCCCTGGCCGGTGCTGTGTCCGGCCCCTCTGGCCCTGGGAGGTGGGCACCGTGACATCCCCCCTCTCTGGCCAGGCCCCTGGCAGAGGCCGGAGCGAGCGACTGGGGCCCGAGTCCTTGTCCCCCGCTGGCTCCGGCCGGTGGGCCCAGGATGCCGGCTCCGGAGTGAGTGGGGTCCCAGCGGGTCCCGTCCGGGTCCCCTGGAGCTGTGCAGACGGCGCAGTCATGGGCCCTCTGCCCTTGAGAGGGAGCGCCTGGCCCGGCCCCGTGTTCTCTAGGCCCCTGGGAAACGGGCGAGGTGATCTAAGACGGTTAACAGTTCTCCACCGCCAGTCAACGTGGTCTTTGGTGAGGTTAGGCTACTGCAAGCATGTCAAACTCACAGCCCGCGGGCCGCATGCAGCACACAATGAATATTTTTGCGGCCCAGCCAATATAACGGTATGTAAGAAATGTTTTAATAAAAATCTCATAACTTGATTTTTACAGTATCCTGTTATGCATTATTATTATTATTATTATTAAATATATTTTATTGATTTTTTACACAGAGGAAGGGAGAGGAATAGAGAGTTAGAAACATCGATGAGTGAGAAACATTGATCAGCTGCCTCCTGCACGCCCTCTACCGGGGATGTGCCTGCAACCAAAGTACATGCCCTTGACCAGAATCGAACCTGGGACCCTTCAGTCCGCAGGCCGACGCTCTATCCACTGAGCCAAACCGGTTAGGGCTGTTATGCATCATTATTAATAACAAACTACAATGTTCACTAATGACTGATGACTATCATCGTGTTGCATTCATTTCCCTTACGTGCCTTACACGCAGGCGCACCATTTCTCTCCACTAATACCAGCAGCGAATACTTTAGCAGCCGATGGCCACGTCCTTAGTCCTGGACTGACTTGTTTGCTGCCAGCAACAGGAAATACTTTGCTTTTAGAGAAGAAAAATAGGCTTATTAATTTGCGCAGTTACTCAGTGTCTGGTAAGCTCAAGAAAAAAATAATCATTTTATTAAAATGTTATTATTTTATGTTAATGATGACTCATTTATTTCAGCCCTTTGTACTCAGCATGTCTCTATGGAAATAAAACCTGTGTTTCTATGAAAATGGAAGCTTTTGTGTGCCGGGCCGGCACAGCCATAGCATACTCAGCCCCAGGGCGCCTTATGTGCCAGCCAGCTCAGCCAGGTTCAGTGAGCCTGAGAGGGGGCAGTGAAGGATGGAGAAAAGACAGACAAGAGAAGAAAGCTGGGTCTGGGTGGGACGCTGTCCTCTCTGGTGGAGAGCTAGTGACAGCGCCACGGACTACAAGCCGTGTCTTTATTTTATAGCAGATGCCACGAGGCAAAGTCAGGGCGTGGTCAAGATGTTTACAGCATTCTGGTGGGTTCCGACCCTACTCAACTACATGCACCTGAACTCTGTCAAGCCCACACCACTCAGGCACGTGGGCCACGTGTTCGGACCATAGGTTCAAGCTCACAACTACAGCTGTTGGCTATAATTGTGACGGGAGGGCTCTGCCCTCCAATCTGGGACTTGCACGTGGCCATGAGAGGCCTGTGCCCTCTCCTCAGTCCAAGGCTTGAACCTGACCAAACACTAGCCGCTCTCCACACTTTTGTTTTTTTGCGGCCCACATAAACTTAAACCTTGTTTATTTGGCCCATGTTAGCCTTTGAATTTGACATGCTTGGTCTACTTGTTCAACCTTTTTTCCCCTTCTAATATATTTTTATTGATTTCAGAGAGGAAGGGAGAGGGAGAACGAGAAACATCATTGATGAGAGAGAATCATGGATCGGCTGCCTCCTGCAGGCCCCACACTAGGGTTCAAGACTGCAACCCGGGCATGTGCCCTGACCAAGAATCGAACCGTGACCTCCTGGTTCATAGGTCAACTCTCAAGCACCAAGCCCTACTTGTTCAATCTTAAAGCAAAATTGTATTCACCTGAGGCCTCCCAGGCCCCGGTTCCAGGTTCTAAGAGAGACGCAGTCTCTCCCCAGCTCTGGCTCGGTTTCCATTCGGAACCAGCCCAATTCTGAGGAGGAAACTGGTCTTGCAAGGCGTGTCAGGCCATAAAAACTGTGTACAATGCACTGCCTTGGGCGGGGTGGGGGGGGGTGGGAGGTCGTTATCACTGGCCCCAGCACAGATCATCGGATATGGCCTGGGGATCCCCAACACCTGGGGGCCTCCTTGAAAGCCCACGAAAGGGGGCGGAACCCTATCTGCAAGACAACGACCCCAGAAGGTTATAAAAAGCGAAGCCCTCTGCGAGTTTCTTCACTCTGGTTTGGAAATGATTCCCCAAGTCCACTAGTGTGAATAGACGGGGTCCCTCCCTTTCTCTAGGAAGCGGGCTCGGTATTTCTTTGCTCCTCTGCAACAATTCCTGGAAGTTTCTGGACCAGATCTGGAAAGATGCTCAGATAAAGTCTGCCAGGTCCTAACGCGGGGGCCGGGGCGCTGGGGCGCTGGGATCCAGGACCCGAGACGGACTTGCCCACATCTCCAGCAGCTGCTAGAAGGCCACGCTCCAGGGCTCAGCAGGTACCTGTGCTCTTGCTCCGTGTTCCTGAGGCTGTTAGGGGGGCTGGGGGGAGTCCCCTTCCGGTCCCTGTTCCGACGCCGGAGCTGCTAAAAGAGAAACGGAGGCATAGGAACCATGTTTAGAGTTTATTTGCGCAAAAATCGATTCAGATCGGACAGCTTCAGCCCGGAAGTGAAGGCTGTGTGGACAGGAGCCAGAGGAAAGCGTGGCAAGGAAGGAAGGAAGGAAGGAAGGAAGGAAGGAAGGAAGGAAGGAAGGAAGGAAAGGAAGGAAGGAAGGAAGGAAGGAAGGAAGGAAGGAAGGAAGGAAGGAAGGAAGGAAGGAAGGAAGGAGGGAAGGACGGACGGAAAGACGGATGGGGCAGCGGCAGGCCAGCTGGCTGTTTGTGATGGGCTGTCCTTGGCGTTTGGCTATGGTAACCTGGTAATCTTGAGGCGTTTCCAGGCTTAGATTTCGGTTTGCTTGCTGGCCTCTGGGACAGTAGAGCCGCCTCAGGGTCAAACCTTCCTTGTTTAATGAATGTAACAGTCTTGAGCTGAAGTTATGTTTTGTTCCCTCTCATTTTCCAGTTTTTGCGGGGGGATTAGAGGATAGACAGCCATCAAATCCTTTTTTTTTTAATGGACAGCCTTAATATTTTAATATACCTCTTGATGATTAACATATCAAGTAGATTATTAGTAAAGAAGGAAGATTTGAATAAAAGACTTAACAGACTTGAGCTAATGGACATTTATAGAACTCTGCAGCTGATAATTAGGTCACACAGATCAAGCAAAAGTAGGTTTATAGTTGTTTGTATGGAAAATAATACAATAATTAATAATATAAGAATAAACTCTGTTTCATGTACTCACAACTGTAAACCTACTTTGTATACATTTTTTTCACTCTGTATACATTTTTAAGTCCACAGAACATTTATTTATTTCATGTTCTTTATTGATTTCAGAGAGGAAGGGAAAGGGAGAGAGAGATAGAGCCATCAATAATGAGAGAGAACCATTGATCGAGCCCACCACTCAGACATGTGCCCTTGACAGGAATCGAACCCCGGGACTCTTCAGTCTGCAGGCCAACGCTCTATCCACTGAGCCAAACCGGCCAGGGCAAATCGGTTATAACACATCTTTTTAAAAAAGTATATTTGATTGATTTTTTTACAGAGAGGAAGGGAGAGGGATAGAGAGTTAGAAACATCGATGAGAGAGAAACATCGATCAGCTGCCTCCTGCACACCCCCCACTGGGGATGTGCCCGCAACCAAGGTACATGCCCTTGACCGGAATCGAACCTGGGACCCTTGAGTCCGCAGGCTGACGCTCTACCCACTGAGCCAAACCGGCTAGGGCGCACACACCTTTATTTCTCAGTGGAGGTCGCCACCTAGTGGGGAGCTGACCTGCAGCGGTTCCTCTCCATAGCAAGGCGTCCAGGCAGGTCTAGTTACTTACTTCCCCGGCGCCCTGGTTGGGCCCCAATTTTGTTCAGGTGTTTGCCCTCCCAAGCTCTCTGAGGAGACCTCCCGCAAGCGGTCAGGCCGGGTGAGACTTGGTTAGGCTAGCGCAGCGGGGCTGGCTTCTGAGTATACACCTGGGCAACTATTAAAACCTGTGGCCACCCTGGCCGGTTTTGCTCAGTGGATAGAGCAGTGGTCGGCAAACTCATTAGTCAACAGAGACAAATAGCAACAGTACAACGATTGAAATTTCTTTGGAGAGCCACATTTTTTAAACTTAAACTATATAGGTAGGTACATTGTTATTAACTTCATTAGGGGACTCCTAAGGCTTAGGAAGAGCCACACTCAAGGGGCCAAAGAGCCGCATGTGGCTCGCGAGCCGCAGTTTGCCGACCACCGGTCTGATAGAGCATCAGCCTGCGGACCAAAGAGTCCCGGTTTCAATTCCGGTCAAGGGCACCTACCTTGGTTGCAGGCTCCTGAGGGAGGCAGCCCATCGATGTGTCTCTCTCACATCGATGTTTCTCTCTGTCACTCCCTCTCCCTTCCACTCTCCCTCCAAATCAACAGAAACGTTTCCTCGGGTGAGGATTCAAAGCCAAACCTGTTGGTAAACATTAGAATTTTGGTGCCAACATGTTGTTGCGGATTCAGGGGGGCAGAGCAGGGCAGGGGCCCTTCCTCTCTCCCTGGGCCAGTGGCCCATGTGGTACAGACTCTCCCTTACTATCTGGGCTTCCAGTCTGAGTGGGAAGGCGGGGAACGGCTGCAGCCCCCCCCCCCCGCCCCCCGGGCACCAGGAAGCCAGCACATCAGGGCGGGGGGACCCCCTGGGGCCTGGGTGCTTTGCTGAGCTCCCGGCTCACTCACTGCTAAACCCACGCTGCCGACTCCAGCCCTTCTTGCTGAGCAGTCTTCCCTTCTGTGCGGGACACGGCTCCTGGCGCCCGGCTGCTCTGTCCTGCTGCCTTCGGGGATATGGGGAGATGCCTCTCTCTTGGCAAGAATGCACTTTTCCCTGGACACGAGGAGAGAAGTGAGGGTGCCTTTGAAATAGTACTTCCCACCGAGTCCGGCTTCAGTAGGCTTTGGGGATGAAAGGTTCGCCTACTGGCCACTTAGGATGCGGTTTCCATTGGCATCGCCTTCGTGTGTGAGAAGCAAATTGTAAGTGACTTTCTCAAACAACCGGTTTATGCATTGGAATGACCTAGGGCAGTGATGGCAAACCTACGACATGCGTGTCAGAGGTGACACACGAACTCATTTTTTTTGGTTGATTTTTCTTTGTTAAATGGCATTTAAATATATAAAATAAATATCAAAAATTTAAGTCTTTGTTTTACTATGGTTGCAAAGATCAAAAAATGTCTATATGTGACACGGCACCAGAGTTAAGTTAGGGTTTTTCAAAATGCTGACACGCCGAGCTCAAAACGTTCGCCATCACTGGCCTTTGACCTTACAACTGGATACTTTTTCTTGCTTGCTTTGGTCTTCAGTGAAATGCAGACCTACATTCTAAGAATGTGTTTGTGGTTAATGAATATTCTGATGAAAAACTGCCCGGCCGGTGTGGCTCAGTGGTTGGGCATCTTGCTAAGCTTGGGTGGAGCAAGCTGGAGTATTGCACCCTGCAGCCAGGGAGAAGGCACGCCTCGGGGAACTATGGGGCATCCATGAGGGGGGAGAGAGTATTTATTAGAGAACCCGGACTTCCCTTAGGTGATTTGGGGCGGGGAGCTGCGGGCTGGATGCGGCCTGGAAGAGGGGGTTTTCTGATTGGGTATTGAGTCCCTCTTACCTCGGAGGAGACTAGACCGGCGCTGACACTGTCATTGGCAAAGAAGCAGCTGTCACTCATTTGCTGGGCGGGGGACTGTGAAGGCCTGGCCAGCTCGTACATGCCAGAGGCTGCGGATTTCTTCTTTTATTTCCTCAGTAGTTTATGAAGGTTTGTGAAGTGTTCGCACTGTGCTAGGCCCTTTATAGATTCAGATTGAATTATCCCCACAACTTTCTGAGGTGGCACTGTGATCGTTCTTATTTATTATTTTATTATTTTTGTTGTTTAAAAATTTTTATTACGTTATTACATATGTGTCCTTATCCCCACGTTACCCCCCCCCCCCCACACTCATGCCCTCACCTCCCTGGTGTCTGTGTCCATTGGTTAGGCCTATAGGCTTGCATACAAGTCCTTTGGTTGGTCTCTCCCCCTTCCCCCCACCCTCCCCTGCCTCCCCTCTAAGGTTGGACGGTCTGATCGATGCTTCTCTGTCTCTGGATCTGTTTTTGTTCATCAGTTTATGTTGTTCATTATAATCCACAAATGAGTGAGATCATGTGATATTTATCTTTCTCTGACTGGCTTATTTCGCTTAGCATAATGCTCTCCAGGTCCATCCATGCTGTTGCAAATGGTAAGAACTCCTTCTTTTTTACAGCAGTGTAGTATTCCATTGTGTAGATGTACCACAGTTTTTTAATCCATTCATCTGCTGATGGGCACTTAGGCTGTTTCAAAATCTTAGCTCTGGTGAATTGTGCTGCTATGAACATAGGGGTACATATATCCTTTCTGATTGGTGTTTCTGGTTTCTTGGGATATATTCCTGGAAGTGGGATCACAGGGTCAAGTGGGAGTTCTACTTTTAGTTTTTTGAGGAAACTCCATACTGTCTTCCATAGTGGCTGCACCAGTCTGCCTTCCCACCAGCAATGCACGAGGGTTCCCCTTTCTCCGCATCCTCGCCAGCACTTGTGTGATCGTTCTTATTTAACAGATGGCATTGCTAACCAACTTGCCCAAGGTTGGTATGTGAGGCCAGGCTCTCCACAAAACCACGGGCTGGCCCGGCAGTAGGGGCTCGGTTGGTTGAGCGTCCTCCTGTGCACTGACAGGTTGCCGATTCAATTCCCTGGCAGGGCACATGGCTGGGTTTCAGGTTTGATCCCCAGTGGGGGTGCATACGGAAGGCAACTGATCAATATTTCTCTTGCATAGATGTTTCTCTGTTTCTCTCTCTGTCTCTCTCCCTCTTCCTCTCTCTAAGCATGTCCTAGGGCAGTGGTCGGCAAACTCATTAGTCAACAAAGCCAAATATCAACAGTACAACGATTGAAATGTCTTTTGAGAGCCACATTTTTTAAACTTAAACTATATAGGTAGGTACATGGTTATTCACTTCATTAAGGGACTCCTAAGGCTTAGGAAGAGCCACACTCAAGGGGCCAAAGAGCCGCATGTGGCTTGCGAGCTGCAGTTTGCCGACCACGGTCCTAGGGTAAGGATTAAAACCAAAATAAAACCATAGGCTGTGCTTGGGTAGTAATAGTCAAGTCAAGCCCTAGCTGGTTTGGCTCAGTGGATAGAGCACCGGCCTGCAGACAGAAGGGTCCCAAGTTCGGTTCTGGTCTAGGGCACATGCCTGGGTTTTGGGCTCAATCCCCAATGGGGGGCATGCAGGAGGCAGTCAAACAATGATTCTCTCTCATCATTGATGTTTCCATCTCTCTCTCACTTCCTCTCTGAAATCAATACAAATATATATATATTAAAAATATATATTTTATTGATATTTTACAGAGAGGAAGGGAGAGGAATAGAGAGTTAGAAACATCGATGAGTGAGAAACATCGATCAGCTGCCGCCTGCACACCCCCCACTGGGGATGTGCCCGCAACCCAGGTACATGCCCTTGGCCGGAATGGAACCCGGGACCCTTCAGTCCGCAGGCCGACGCTCTATCCATTGAGCCACACCGGTTAGGGCCTTTAATGTAAATTCTGCAGTTTGGAAGAGACGTGTGTCCTAGGAGGGGAAGCGCAGTGACTGAGAGACACTGAGAACAGGAAAGAGAGGGCCGGGCATTGTGCTCATGTTGATCATTCATCCATCCTCTTCTTTTTTTTTTTAGATTAAATTTTTTTTTTTTTATTGCTTAAAGTATTACAAAGAGTATTACATATGTCTCCTTTTTTTCCCCCCCGCCCTTGACAATCCCCTGGCCTCCCCTACCCCCCAGTGTCTGTGTCCATTGGTTATGCTTATATGCATGCATACAAGTCCTTTGGTTGATCTCTTACCCACCCACCTCCTGCCCTCCCACCCTCCCCAGCCTTCCTGCTGTAGTTCGTGGGCACTGCACACTAGAGGAGAGGCCGAGAGATAGCAGCAGGAAAGCATGTTCCTGGCCTTATGAAACTACAGTCTAGGCCAGGGGTGGGCAACCTTTTTGTGAGTGCATGCCAAAACCAGCAAAATCTCTGACTCAAATTCTTCTGCGTGCCAACCCTAATTTTTTGAGAACATGTTATGCCTACTTGATATCTCTTTAGGTGTATGTATGTGAAGAACCTTGAAGAAATAATAAAATTCATTCGAGCGACAAACACACAGTCTATGATGATGAAATATACATTTATTTTTTAATGTATACATGTTATGTAAAATTATTTATCTAAGATGCACCTACACTGAATTTATCTGAGAAATAAAAAATTCGATGTTAAGAAAAACATTGTAAATGGAAGATTATAAGAAAGGGTTTCGCGTGCCAGCAAAGTTACTGGCATTCCATGTTTGGCACGCGTTCCAGGGGTTGCCCACCCCTGGTCTAGGCCAAGCATGTCAAACTCAAAAGCTAATACAGGCCAGATAAACAAGGTGTAAGTGTATGTGGGCCACAAGAAAAGAAAAGCTTCCATTTTCATAGAAACGTAGGTCTATTTCAATAGAGACATGCTGAGTACAAAGGGCTGAAATAAATGAGTCATCGTGAACATAAAATAATAGAACATTTTAATAAAAGTTAATATTTTTTCTTGAACATTCACTTATCAGACACTGAATAACTGCACAAATTAATAAGCATAACACAAATAAACCTATTTTTCTTGTTCTCCGAAAGCGAAATATTTCCTGTTGCGCACACCAAACAAGTCAGTCCAGGTCTAATGACGTGGCCATCGGCTGCTAAAATATTTGCTGCTGGTATTAGTGGAGAGAAATGGTTGCCTGTGCATAAGGCACGTAAGGGAAATGAATGCAACACGATGATAATCATCAGTCATTAGCGAACATTATAGTTCGTTATTAATAATGATGTATAACAGGATATTGTAAAAATTAAGTTATGAAGTTTTTATTAAAACATTTCTTACATACCGTTATATTGGCTGGGCCGAAAAAATATTTGTTGTGGGCCACATGCAGCCCGCGGGCCGTGAGTTTGACATGCTTGGTCTAGATGGCTGGACAGACCAATTTGCAAACTCAGCAAAGAAAAATAATGTGATGAATGACAGAGAAAGGAGAGGGTGTTAGAGGAACACATAAAGGGGCAAGCAAGGTCACGTTTGAAGGTCATGGAAGGGTTTTCTGGAGGAGATGCTGTGCTGAAAGGGAAGAGAGACTGAGAGAGGAAAGGAGCATGTGCAAGGATTTAGAAGATGCGAACAGAGCCTGCTCAGAGGGAGCTTCGTGAGTTGCTTAATGTCTAGTGTGGCCTCTTTGACCTCAGTTGACAGTGGAAAAAATGTTAAAGATGTCACATGAGCCCGCTGTGTTTCCTAAACTCTTGTACTGGATTGTGGCTGATCTAAGTCACCTATCTTATAAACATCGTCGGTTCTTCTCGCTAAGATGGATAGATGAAACGTGATACCTTTATAGTTTACTGTCTTGAATCTTTTCTACCATTTTCCCTTGTTTATATCCCAAAGGAAACAATACAAATAATACTGGATTCATTTGATAAACAGAAAGCTCCTAGATTCCCTATAAAGACAGTGTCTCCGACCGAATAGATTTGTGCTATCAAACTTCCCTTTTTTGGAAATCTTTAAAAATGATCATCCAACAATGTTTAAAAACACAGTTTTTAGGATTATAATAAACTGATGTTGTAAAACAGCACTTCGGACAAGTCACGCATTTTTTCCTCGTTGTTTAAACTGTGTTATTTCAACTAGACCTAAATATTAATTCACTTTTATTAGCTTACTAACATTTTCAAGTGATTTAAAAATGAGAACGGGTGATTTTGCAGATAGGTTTCTCACAGACTTGAGACCAGCAGGCCTTCCAGAGGGAGCATGAAAACAGCAAAATGTACAGTGCTTTGATTTTTAAAAATATGTTTTTATTGATTTCAGAGAGAGGAAGGGAAAGGGAGAGAGGGATAGAAACACAATGATGAGAGAGAATTATGGATTAGCTTATGGTGCTCTGATTTTTAAGTTATTTCATAATGAGGATGGTAAAGCTTATGGAAATATATATATATATATGTCTGTATCACTGAAAATCCATATTGATGTTGCTTAAACCAGATTTTTAGGTTCTGCGGGGGCTGAGTTATCTAATTATTCTGGAAGGCCAAGGAAGGTGATGAGTGTTAACGTAAATTTTGTGGAAGAAATAAAAGCAAAGTAAATTTAAAACCCATGACATCATTGTTTCCTCCCAATCGCCCTTTCTTTAACCTTGAGAACACTTGAAATCTTTGAATCTCATTTTCCATATACAAACGGAAGGTAGCCATGTTACCTTCCTAATTACCAGCAATCATTAAGCTCTTAAAGCAGTGGTCGGCAAACTGCAGCTCACGGGCCACATGCGGCTCTTTGGCCCCTTGAGTGTGGCTCTTCCACAAAATACCGGCTTCTGCACATGGGCCATGAAGTTTCAATTGCACTGTACATGCACGCCTGCACGTGGTATTTTGTGGAAGAGCCACACTCAAGGGGCCAAAGAGCCGCATGTGGCTCTCGAGCCGCAGTTTGCCGACCACTGTCTTAAAGGCTTTATAAGATGGTAGTAGCCCTAGCCGGTTTGGTTCAGTGGATACAGCGTCAGCCTGCAGACTGAGGGGTCCCACGTTCGATTTCAGTCAAGGGCAAAGGCAACTAATTGATGTCTTTCTCTCACATTGCTGTTTCTCTGTCTTTCCCTCTTTCTGTCAGAGTCTGGGGCATGCTGTAGGACCCAGAGTCAAGTCCCCGCCCACCCGTGCGCGCCTCAAAATCACGCGAGACCCAGACCCAGCCGGCCCCACACCTGTCAAGCCCTGCAGGGTGGGGGGGGGGGCACAGCCTCAGGTCCCCCGTCAAGCCCCGCCAGGCGGGGGCATGGCCTCAGGTCCCCTGGCCCCGGTGTGATGGTGTGATGATGTGACAACTATTTGCATATTAGCCCTTTATTATATAGGATTATAACTCTAGAGCTCTATCTTTTTTTTGGTGGATATATACCATCCTTACATATGGATGTACAATACCTTCTTGTATCCATCAGAATTTAATGCAGGAAGTATAAATTTACTCTATTTCTGGCATAAAGAGACTTGAAAAAGGGGATTTAGATGACAATGAAGTGATTGAAAGGGACCGAGGAGTGAAAGTCATGGGTTGCCACTGAACTGGTGATTTCAAAGTGACACACTTTAGCCATGATCTGGAATTCTAGAAGCTGCTGTCACTATAGCCACAAAGTGTCACTGTTGTCTCATACCCAGGCAGCTGGGGAGCAGACCCTGGAAGACGGAGGCCGGCAGCCACACACGCTCATGCCTGTCTGATGCTGGCAGCCTGCACCGGATCAGAATGATGGGCCTTGCCTCACTCTCAGCTTGGACTTCCAGCTGGTCCTCTTGTCATATAAGAGCAGCTAATGGCAGAGCCTAAGTAAAATAGAAGAGGGGATAGAAATGGATGACAAGGGCCAACTGACCAGCACTTCTTTGACTATTCAGCATACATACCCAACCTTCCACCTGTCCTGAAATGGCAATCCCATGAGCCTCATGCAATGTAATCATACAAACGCAAGTGCAAATAACATAGGGAACCAATTCCATCGTTCTAGTGACCAACTAAGCCAGTGGTTCTCAACCTGGGCTGCACAGGAGAATCACCTGGGAATCTTTTTACAATCCTGATTTCTGGGCCTCATCCTCCGGAAATTCTGTTTCTTTGTGACTCATGTTGTGGCCCCACCCCATCACAAAGAAACAGAATTTCCGGAGGATGAGGCCCAGAAATCAGGATTTTAAAAAGATTCCCAGGTGATTCTAATGTGCAGCCCAGGTTGAGAACCACTGGGCTAGGTGATTATCTTTCCACATTTATAGCACTGAAGAGCAGCACTTCTCAGGATTTAACGTACATAGGAATCAACTGGCGATCTTGTTGAAATGCAAATTCCACCCTAGCTGGTTTGGCTCAGTGGATAGAGTGTTGGCCTGCAGAATGGAGGGTCCTGGGTTCGATTCCCGGTTGCCGGCTTGATCCCCGGTAGGGGGCGTGCAGGAGGCAGCCAATCAATGTTTCTCTCTCATCATTGATGTTTCTCTTTCTCCCTCTCTTTTCCTCTCTGAAATCAATACAAATATATTTTTAAAAAAGAAGTGCGCCCTAACCGGTTTGGCTCGGTGGATGGAGCATTGGCCTGTGGACTCAGGGGTTCCAGGTTCGATACCGGTCAAGGGCATGTACCTTGATTGCGGGCACATCCCCAGTGGGGAGTGTGCAGGAGGCAGCTGATTGATGTTTCTCTCTCATCAATGTTTCTGACTCTCTATCCCTCTCCCTTCTTCTCTGTAAAAAATCAATAAAAAAAAAATTTAAAAAAAGAAGTGCAAATTCCGATTCTGTAGGTTAGCAATGGACCCTGATTCTGCATTTCTAACGAGCTTATGTGTGTTGCTGGCATTATCGGTTCAAGGACCACAGTTTGAGTAGTAACAATGGAGAGTGAGTTACTGAGAATGAAAACTTGTATCTTGGGCGTGGGACCCTGTGCTCTTCCTGTGTTGTAAAGGAGAGAGACTGAATGAGGAGTCAGCAGCCCAGTTCACATGGAAGTCTAGCATTTATTCTGTGATCTCAGCCTTTGAGACCCATTTCTCTGATTTGTAAAATAGGAACAAAAGCACATACCCTATAAAATGCTCATGAGGGCCAAAACCGGTTTGGCTCGGTGGATAGAGCGTCGGCCTGTGGACTGAAAGGTCCCAGGTTCGATTCCGGTCAAGGGCATGTACCTTGGTTGCGGGCATATCCCCAGTGGGGAGTGTGCAGGAGGCAGCTGATCGATGTTTCTCTCTCATCGATGTTTCTGACTGTCTATCTCTCTCCCTTCCTCTCTGTAAAAAATCAATAAAATATATTTTTAAAAAAAGATGCACATGAGGATCAAATACATATTGTATGTGTGATTTCTTAAAAAATAGATTTTTATTGATTTCAGAGAGAGAGAGCGATAGAAACATCAATGATGAGAGAGAATCACTGATTGGCTGCCTCCTGCATGCCCCCTCTTGGGGACCGAGCCGCAACCCGGGCATGTGCCCTTGACCGAAATTGAACTTGGGACCCTCCAGTCCACAGGCTGATGCTCTATCCACTGAGCCCAACCAGTTAGGGCTGAACGTGTGATCGTTGTTAGGGGCTCATTAACCATTAGTTAACCCTGAGCGAACCACCTTTGCTGATATTCCAACACGACTCAGAAGCTCTGGCTACACACCACCGAAGCATCTAGAAGAGAAATGTATCAGCCTTCCAGATGGCCGTGGACATGATGCCAAGCAGCCAAATATTTGGCCTGTGTTCAGAACATACTTGACAAGCATCTCTCTCCCTCTCCGATGGGTGTTTTGGCCTCCAGAAGACAGAGTGAGGGGGTTTTATGTAGAAAGATGTTATCTATCCCAGTTCACTGGCTCTTTTGTATACTTTGGAGCAGCCTACAGACACTCTGGAAAACGGTAATGCATGCAACATGGACAATCTCAGTTTTCACAAAGCCTTTGATACTGTTCCATCTAACGGGCTGCTTAAGCTCCAGACAGTGGGGCTTCTTCAAGGGATCCTGGGAAACAGGAGCAACTGGCTGGAGAACAAAACAAAAGCTTTAGAATGAGAGCGGATGGAAAATAGATAGAAGCTGGGGTTACATTCGAGAGCAGGGCAGGAAGCCCGGATGTTGCCATCGTGGCTGTGACACAGGTTGGTGTGCGAGGATGAGCAGGCCGGAGACATGGCCATAGGACTGCTGCTCAGGGGTTCAACCCGGGGTGCGGCCAGAATGTTTAAAACACGCAGCACCTGACCATGTAGTCAGGGGCGCTGGCCTCTTCTCCCTTAGGTCGTCAAAGTAAAGATGACAGCAGCCAACAAACAATAGCCATCCAGTGTGAACGAATCAAAATTATACCTATTTTTTTGGTCAGTTCAGCCAAAAATATAATCTCTTTTTTGGTGTGCTGTAGAATTTTATTTTTTAAAATATATTTTTTATTGATTTCAGGAGGAAGGGAGAGGCAGAGAGAGAGAGAGAGAGAGCGCGAGCGAGCTAGAAACATCAATGATGAGGATCATTAATTGGCTGCCTCCTGCATGTCCCCTACTGGGGATCAAACCCACAACCCGGGCATGTGTTCTGACTGGGAATCGAACCGTGACTTTTTGGTTCATAGGTTGACGCTCAACCACTGAGCCATGCCGGCCGGGCTTGAGCAGCATTTTAAATATTTTTTAAAGCAATGGATTTCAGAGAGAAAGGGAGAGAGAGAGAGAGATAGAAACATCAATGATGAGAGAGAATCATGGATTGGCTGCCTCCCGCACACCCCACACTGGGGATTGAGCCTGCAACTTGGGCATGTGCCCTGACCGGGAATCGAACTGTGACCTCCTGGTTCATAGGTCGACACTCAACCACTGAGCCACACCGGCCAGGCGAGGTTAGTGAATTTAAAGTTTCACATTTGATACCAGGTAGGGCCAGGTACACTTATTTCTCTTTATGCCTTACCTGTGGATCCCAACTCATCATTAAAAAATCCATCTCTTTTTTTCACAAATGAAAGGGAGCAAGAGAACAATGCTGAATCGGTTGTCACTATCCTCACCTGACTCCTTAGTGACAGGAGTCAGTGAAAGCATCTTTGTACACAGAGGTGGACATCTTATATCTATTTAATATACCAACAATGGTTCTCAAAGGAGAGAGATGGGCAGGGTGAGTTTCTCCCAGTCCCTAGCACTGAGCAGCCAAGAATCTAGGTGCTAGGCTATCTTGCAAGTGCTGCATGGAGCTTTAGCAACACTGCAGGAGAGAGCTAAGTTTAAAGACAGCTCCTCGCTGGCTCTGCAAATATTGGTGATGTGTTCAGAAATCCATGTTCCCTATGCACAGCTTTGGGTCCATTTTCAATCACCTTTAAGAATCCATCCCCCAGCTGTAGCCGGTTTGGCTCAGTGGATAGAGCGTCGGCCTGCGGACTGAGAGGTCCCGGGTTCGATTGTGGCATCCTTCTACAAAATGTTAGTTGATTTTTTTTTTTTTTTTTGCAAAAGAATAATGTCCATTTATAGAATACTTTGGGGATGATGTGGGGGTGGACGTGAAGGATCAAAGTAGACCTACCAGTAAGCCAGGCATAATGGCAGAGTGAGGGCAGCCAGTTCTTCCCTGTGAGTCAAGCACCCTTTTCCTGTTGAAATTCGTGAGAACAAGATAGAGTGGTATTACCCCAAGCTCCATAAAAAAATGAATAAAAGAAGAAAGTCACTTAAGAGTGAGAAATCACTTGATGTTCAAAGAAATCTATTTTTATCTTCTGTTGCTGTCCCAGGGATGGCTAACTGACATGGACTTCTCATTTCTTGAGGGTCCCATGAGGCTCTAGTTTCCAGACAAGAGGATAACATCAACATAACTATGTACATATGACACACCAGATATCCAAGTGACAGCGGAGGTTCCAAGTGGAATACCTCAGTAAACATACAGTGGTTGCTCTCACTAGGGAAGCTGGCCATGATGGGGACTCTGTGAGATGACAGGGAAAGTAAAAGGAAACCAAAACATCCTCTCCCCTTAAAAGAGACAGAAAGCAAGACAACTGAAAATGATTTACATAGGCACATTGTGGGAGAGAAGATCGACACTTGAAGAATTGGAGTGGATAAGGACACATAGGTAATAACTTAATAAAGAAATTTTAAAAAAAGAATTGAAGTGGAAAAAAAATAAAGGAGTGAGGAAATATAGGGTGTCCCAAAATTCACGCAAGATTTGAATTTTGCGTGAGCATTAACAACAACAACAAAATAAAAGCCTAATTTTACTTGGCATATTGAATCAGATTCTAATATCTGTTGCCCTTTGATGTCAATCCCTTCAATTTGATAAGCATGACCAAGTACCAATGCTGGCCCAGGAGCAGGGACAGTGAAGACCAATGAAGACCACGGCTTTGCGTATGTGCCAGCAAAGCCACGGAGGCCATTTACCTGAGGTGCTATTCCATACATAACCCTATACTGTATACTTTATGAATCAATAAAACATTTACAATTTTTAATTATAAACCTGTGTTTTCTATCAAAATTACTTTTTGCGTGAATTTTGGGACATCCTATGTAATGTGCCACCTTAGTTCCAAAATCAATTCCACATCTAGCTGAGACTTCCATGTGCTTTACAGCTACAGTAACAGTAACTCAAACAGCTGTCACAGTTTTTCTGTGAAAGGGAGATGGACAGATGAGAAAATTCAGAAAAGCTATTTGCTCAATATTTCAATTGCAGGTGACAGAACCGTGATCAAGTCACTCTATCTGGTTCCAAAGCCCATGTTTTCAAGTCCCCCACTGTAGAGTGGGGCCTTGACTTACGAGTGTCCCGACTAACGAGTTTTTCGAGATACGAGCTGTCTCTCGGCCGATTTTTTGCTTTGAGTTGCGAGCTAAAATTCGGGTTACGAGCCAGCCTCAGATACCCCACCACTAGTTGGCGCAGCGAACGTCACAGTGAATGCCACAACATCAGCCCAGCATCACGTGTCTCACTCATTCACTTTAATGATTTGACATGAGTAATTTGAGTTACGAGCTCCGTCACGGAATGAATTAAACTCGTAAGTCAAGGCCCCACTGTACTTAAATTAAATTTACACATGTCTGCAAGATTTCCTGGAGCTGTGTCAGCCATTACCCTTTTAATTATTGCCTCTCCCGCCTTCTCTCCATCCTTCCAGCTGTAAGTCTCTCCATTGGATGTCGGAGCTCACCATTTCATGTCTTGTTTCTTAGCTTCTGTTTAGCAATTGTCATATCTTTACTGACCGGGTCTTCTTTTTAGCTCTCTTCTAATTCATAATTCTCTATCAGCCGTGTCTACCCTACTGTTCAACTCATTTACTGCGTCCTTTATTATAATGACCAAACCAGAGTCATCTGTATCTAGCTATCCTTGTTAGTTCTCAGGGCATATGATTTCCTCACATGTTTTGTAAATTTTGTCTGTGAGCTCATCTTTAGGAGAAATGACCTATAGGAGGTCCCTCGCTCAGCTTCTTATTTGCTTTTCATAGTCCTTGCCAGGGCTCTGCAGGCTTCGAAGTTTCTGGATCATACGGACATTAGTCCCACCGGCCCACTTTTCTTATTTTCTTTTTTAAAAAATATTTTTATTGATTTCAGAGAGGAAGGGAAAGGGAGAGAGAGAGAAACATCAATGATGAGATCAAATCACTGATCGGCTGCCTCTTGCATGCCCCACACTGGGGATTGAGCCCACAACCCGGGCATGTGCCCTTAATCAGAATCAAACCAAGGATCCTTCAGTCCGCAGGCTGATGCTCTATCCACTGAGCCAAATCATCTAAGGCCCACTTTTCTTTAATATGTGGAGACACAAATAAAAAGACACCCAGCACAGATAGGGAGTAGGTACCCTTCACAATCACCCTGAAGGGAGGCAACAACAGGGAAGCTTCTAGGCCAGACCAGGAGTTAGCAAGGGCCAAATCCTGCCTGCTGCCTGTTTGTTTATTTAAAAATATATTTTATTGATTTTTTTTTACAGAGAGGAAGAGAGAGGGATAGAGAGTTAGAAACATCGATGAAAGAGAAACATCCATCAGCCGTCTCCTGCACATCTCCCACTGGGGATGTGCCCGCAACCAAGGTACATGCCCTTGACCAGAATCGAACCTGGGACCCTTCAGTCCGCAGGCCGATGTTCTATCCACTGGGCCAAACCGGTTAGGGCCTGCTGCCTGCTTTTACAAGGCCCGTGAGCTAAGAATGCCTGTGGAATTTTTAAATGGTGAAAAGGATATGAATAATATTTTGTGTCCTGAGAAAATGACATGAAATTCAAATTTCAGTGCCTGTAAACAAAGATTTATGGGAACACACCGTGTCCATTTGGGGACATATTGTCTGTGACTGCTCTCATCCTCCGATGGCAGAGTTGAGTAATTGCAACAGAGACCATATGGCTCACAAAACCGAAAATATTTATTATCTGGCCCTTTACAGAAAACGTTTGCTGGCCTAGATCATCTACTGAAAATCATTCCTGTTTGAAAGTGTAAGTACACGCCACAGCTGTGTGTGTCAGAAGTCTCTGCTGATATAGAAAGCTCAGAGCACAACAGATAAAAAAGAAAGACGGTGATCACCAGTCTCTCCAGATACCAAGGAAATACTGAAAACTCCCTCTTTACCATTTCCTCTCAGGAAAACACGCCATGCCTTCTGTGACCACCAGATGGCGCGTCCAGTGATGTTTCAAAACTTCGTGGACATTTGTCTGGAGATACCTTAATGCATGATCTAAAAAGAGCACCTTGTGAACAGCCTGAGTTTAGATATCAGCTAAATCACATTAAAGTCAGAGTATCTTCTAGGGGGCCCTGGCTGGTGTGGCTCAGTGGATGGAGCGTCGGCCTGCGGACTGTAAGAGTCCCGGGTTTGATTCCGGTCAGGGGCCCCATGCCCGGGTTACAGGCTCCGTCCCCAGTAGGGGGTGTGAGGAGGCAGCCGATCAATGATTCTCTCATCCTGGATGTTTCTATCGCTCCCTTCCTCTCTGAAATCAATACAAATATATTTTTTTCAAAAAGAATATCTCCTGTGGGGAAGCAGGCTGAGGCCAAATCTTAGCTTTGGGGGAGGTGGGAGCACCCCAAGAGTGAGTAATCTGTGCTTGACCATTACAGTGGTCACATACTGTAATGAACAAAGAATCATCTAGAATGTGTGCTAAAAGTATTTTTACGCCCAAGTCACACTGTTAGCCAGTGTGCCTCAGTAATGTGAAGACCCTGTATTTTTCTTTCTTTCTTTCTTTCTTTCTTTCTTTCTTTCTTTCTTTCTTTCTTTCTTTCTTTCTTTCTTTCTTTCTTTCTTTCTTTCTTTCTTTCTTTCTTTCTTTCTTTCTCTCTCTCTCTCTCTCTCTCTCTCTCTCTCTCTCTCTCTCTCTCTCTCTCTCCTTCCTTCCTTCCTTCCTTTCTCTCTCTCTCTCTCTCTCTCTCTCTCTCTCTCTCTCTCTCTCTCTCTCTCTCTCTCTTTCTTTTCTTTCTTCCCCCCCAGCACTACATTTGATCCTAATGCAGGTGGTCTGAGGACCACAGTTTAAAGATACTGATTTCTGGAGATTGCCTGTCCTTAGGCCTGCCTAGGAGGGTGGCTGAGCGTCCATATAAGACCCAATGGGGAACAAGAACCTGGGGGCCCAGTCGGTAGACAGGGGCTCAGCTTGTGGGCAGAGTGGAGAAAGAGCCCTTTCAGGTTTCACTGCCCAGGGAGAGGGGCTCCCACAGGGGAACTGTGATTGGGATGGAATGAGGGGCGGAATCCTCCGTGTGACGAGGCAGCAAGAGCCATTATGAAGCACGCGATGCAGGACTAAGTTGGGACCAGCCTCGGCAGGGATGGTAAAAATAACAGGCCCATTTCTCATTTCTTTTTGTCGTCAAAAATATTGACAACACCGTGCTCATGTGGTGGCAGACCAGTGGCTGTCAGTCAGGGTGACCTGGGCCCTTAGGAAACAGTCAGCAATGTCTGGAGACACGTTTTGGTTGTTACAGCTTGGCATGTTGTGAGAAGAGGCTGGGGATGCTAACTTTGAAATGTGTGTTCAGTCGATACACATCTCGGTAACATTGATCCTATTCCCAAATTGGATTTAGACTTTTTAAGGCATCTGCTACTAAGAATTAATTAAAAGGAGCCCTGAAATCAAGAATCCAGTACATTGCCCAGCCAGCGTGACTCAGTGGTTGAGCATCGACCTATGAACCAGGAGGTCACGGTTTGATTCCCAGTCAGGGTACATGCCCAGGTTGTGGGCTCGATTCCCAATGTGGGGTGTGCAGGAGGCAGCCTATCCATGATTCTCTCTCATCATTGTGTTTCTATCTCTCCCTCTCCCTTCCTCTCTGAAATCAATTTTAAAAATCCAGTACATTAATAAACTGCATAACTTATGATGAACTAATATTTATAAAAGCTGATTGATTTTTTAAAATATATTTTATTGATTTTTTACAGAGAGGAAGGGAGAGGGACAGAGAGCTAGAAACATCGATGAGAGAGAAACATTGATCAGCTGCCTCCTGCACACCCCCTACTGGGGATGTGCCTGCAACCCAGGTACATGCCCTTGACCAGAATCGAACCTGGGACCCTTCAGTCCGCAGGCTGACACTCTATCCACTGAGCCACACCGGTTAGGGCCTGTTTGATTTTTTTTTATTCTTATTTTTTTTTTTTATTGCTTAAAGTATTACAAAGGGTATTACATATGTGTCCATTTTATCCGCCCGCCCTAGACAGTCCCCTAGCCTCCCCTATTCCCCAGTGTCTTATGTCCATTGGTTATGCTTATATGCATGCATACAAGACCTTTAGTTGATCTCTTACCCCCCTACCTCCTGCCCCCCAGCCCTCCCCGGCCTTCCCGCTGCAGTTTGACAATCTGTTTGAGGCAGCTCTGCCTCTGTATCTATTATTGTTCAAAAGTTTATAATGGTCTCTATTGTCCATGAATGAGTGAGATCATGTGGTATTTTTCCTTCATTGACTGGCTTATTTCACTTAGCATAATGCTCTCCAGTTCCATCCATGATGTTGCAAATGGTAAGAGTTCCTTCCTTTTTACAGCAGCATAGTATTCCATCGTGTAGATGAGAGAGAAACATTGATCAGCTGCCTCCTGCACACCCCCTACTGGGGATGTGCCTGCAACCCAGGTACATGCCCTTGACCGGAATCGAACCTGGGACCCTTCAGTCCGCAGGCTGACGCTCTATCCACTGAGCCACACCGGTTAGGGCCTGTTTGATTTTTTAAAGGGATATTTGCATATATTTGTTCCTACGGGGGAATTTTTCTTCACTACAACATGGAGCTCAATAAGGCTAGGAAACGTGCCGATGAGGAAGCTATGGCCTCAGCCCAGACCCGCCTTCCACACTCTTCTCTCAGATGCTGGGGCTGAGAGGCTCCCTGTGATGACGACAAGAGGGGTGCGGGGAGGCGGCGGCAGCGGGGCCTGCTCTTGACTGTGGGCTTCTTGTTCCTGTCGGTGCCACCCCCGCCGTGGCTCTTCACCTGCCAGTGGCCATTGTTTCCAGTTTCCAGGCTTTCTGTTGGTTCTTTGCATATCCCCGGCACCAGCCTGATTGCATGCCTTGGAAATACCAGCACCAGCCAACCAGTGACTCTCAGAGGCCTGGTCCCGGTCCTACCTAGCGCCCCTTCTGCTTTCCTAGGTGCTGACAACCCCAAACGCTCTCTTTCTTCTCTCTCTCTCTCTCTAATTTTTTATTTTATTTTTAATTTTTTATTAAGTTATTACATATGTGTCCTTATCCCCATATTACCCCCCATCCCCCCCACTCATGCCCTCACCTCCCTGTTGTCTGTGTCTTCTCTCTTTTTTATTAAAAAATATTTTTATTGATTTCAGAAAAGAAGGGAGAGGGAGAGAGACATAGAAACATCAATGATGAGAGAGAGAGTCATTGACCGGCTGCCTCCTGCACGCCCCCTACTGGGGATCGAGTCAGAAACCCAGGCATGTGTCCTGACCGGGAATCGAACAGTTCATGGTGTTAATCCTAATGAAATGTTCTTTCACATCTCTACTAAAAAACACAACACAAAACAAAACAATAGTACCAGAAAACAGACGAAGCTATAGTTATTCTATTCATTTCCAGCTCTTTTATACCCGGTTCCTTTAGGCCGACTTGAAATAATGGCACATGTTCTGAATCACACTCCTTTTCAGCATTGAAAACCTTTGGCCAGTCTTCCCTTGGCCAGTCTAAACCAGTTTGGGGAGACATTCTTCCGTTCCCTTTCAGTCTTATCAAACACTCCCTCAAATTCTTGAAGGGTGGGCAGCCACGGTTATTTTAGCCTCCAGGCCTGGTTGCCCAAGCCCTCATTCCTGTCCTGTAGCACAACCAGACATAAAATCAAAGCCTCTTATCCTCAGGGCGCAGGCCAGCCCTGCTTGTAAAGATCTGGACTTTGGAAGGAGGTGCTGAATAAATCCCAGGAGAGTCTGGAATCCTAAAAGGGTTGCCTACGTGACGGTGATCCATTCCCACCAAAAAAGGCGGGAGTGGAAGGTGTCCTTGGGGAATGAGAGGAGGTGTTCTCGGTAGACGGGGTGGGGAGGAGCTGTTGAGATGGGGAATAGCATGAAGAAGAGGCTGGATGGCTGGGTGTGGGAAAAGGTCTGACCTGTCCCGGGAGTGCTCCGTGAGCCATTAGTATATAGGCAGCCCCAGCATAGCGGGGGGCCCGGGAGGAGGGGTATAGGTAATGTTCACGCTGGACGCAGGGGCTCTGGCTAGGTTGGGAGGCCTTGTGTGCCAGGCTAAAGGGTAGACTTTCTCCAGCAGCCAAGGTGGAGCCATGGGATGAGTTTAATCAGGGGATTGACACGGACAGGCCTGTGCTTTAGGGAAGTGCTTCAGGGAGCCATGGAGAGGAGGGACTGAAGCAGGAGGGGGTGTGCGCCTCTGTGAGACCCAGGCGAGGAGCCATCCCTCTATCCAGGTGGGAGAAAGTGAACCAAATGGTCTAGCTCAGTGGTCGGCAAACTCATTAGTCACCAGAGCCAAATATCAACAGCACAACGATTGAAATTTCTTTGGAGAGCCACATTTTTTAAACTGAAACTATACAGGTAGGTACATTGTGATTAACTTCATTAGGGTGCTCCTAAGCTGGCCTTTGCTAAAAACGTCCTCAATCTGACTGAGGGACGTTCGCTGAGGTCGACCCCTTCCAACTCTCCCATCCACACTCATCTTGTACACTTGTTTCGTCCATCTCCTTTCGTTCATCCTCTCTGTATGTCCAAACCATCTCCACATACCTTTCTCAATCCTCGACACTGCATCTTCTTTCACTCCACAATGTTCCCTAAAATTCACTTAATCAACTTTCCTTAAAGTTTTAAGTCAACTTCGCACTGTATGTGTGCGCCCGCATGTGGTATTTTGTGGAAGAGCCACACTCAAGGGGCCAAAGAGCCGCATGTGGCTTGCGAGCCACGGTTTGCCAACCAGTGGTCTAGAATAATAATAATAATAATAATAATAATAATAATAATAATAATAATAAAGCTTTGCCCTAGCCAGTGTGGCAAAGTGGATAGAACATCTGCCTGCGAACTGAAGGGTCCCATGTTCAATTCCGATCACGGGTACATGCCCAGGTTGTGGACTGGATCCCCAGTAGGGGGCGTGCAGGAGGCAGCCGATCCATGATTCTCTCTCATCATTGATGTTTCTATCTCTTTCCCTCTCCCTTCCTCTCTGAATTCAATTAAAAATTTTTTTTATAATTTTCTTTTAAATCTTTTTATATATATTTTATTGAGTTCTTACAGAGAGGAAGGGAGAGAGATAGAGAATTAGAAACATCGATGAGAGAGAAACATCGATCAGCTGCCTCCTGCACATCTCCTACTGGGGATGTGCCCGCAACCAAAGTACATGCCCTTGACCGGAATCGAACCTGGGACCTTTTAGTCCGCAGGCCGAAGCTCTATCCACTGAGCCAAACCGGTTTCAGCCAATTAAAATTTTTTTTAAAAAAGCGTAGTGAGCACCCAGAAGCTGGGAGAAGTGGGAAATGACAATTGAGTCAGAGGTCCTTGACAAAATGAGAAATACAGAAATACGGGGCGGGAGCAGTTTCACCTTCTCTCTTGTCCCCAGCGGTCCTCTTCCCATCGCTTTCTTCCGCCTTAAACACGTTAGGGTGGCACTCACTAGATATTTGGTGCATCATTTCCTTAATTAGGCTAACCATTTTCCATTGCCATTTTCACACTTCTATTTTGGAGAGAAAACATTTAACTATGGTTTTATTGATCACACTTGAAGTTTTATAGTAGATACAAATTGTGACAGAAATAAAAATAATGGCATCTCAGGAATATGAGGCGTTATTTTTCTTCTTTCCTTTTTGGGAAACTTGCTTTGACATTCTAATCTAAACGTAAAAATAAAAACAGAATAGATATCGGTGTTTATTACAATGAATGTGTACATTTCCAAGTTTGCCTTTAGAAGACAAGATGAGAACTTACTGGTGAATATGAGCATTGTCCTTCTGCAGGGCCCACAGTGGCCTTAAAATAACAATAACAATAATATTAAGGAGGAGGAGGAGGAAGAAAGTTGACCTGTAGAAGTAGAAGTAGATACTGAGCTCAAGAGCAGACTTAATCCTGCTAGAAATCATATTGCGGATACTGGTTACAAGTGCTACAATAACAAGTGCTCTTTAAAAACCAGCTTTGAGCCCGGCCGGTGTGGCTCAGTGGTTGAGTGTGGACCCATGAACCAGGAGATCACCGGCTGGATTCCTGGTCAGGACACATGCCTGGGTTGCAGGCTCGATTCCCAGTAGGGGGCGTGCAGGAGGCAGCTGATTGATGATTTTTCTCTCTCATCTATATTTCTCTCTCTCCCCTTCCCTTCCCCTCTCTGTAACAATCACTAAAAACATATTTTAAGAAACCAGATTTGAGTTTTCCTTGGAATTTGAGTTGTGCTTGAATGTTTTGTAATTAAAAAAAGAAGGGCCGAAACCGGTTTGGCTCAGTGGATAGAGTGTCGGCTTGCGGACTGAAAGGTCCCAGGTTCGATTCCGGTCAAGGGCATGTACCTGGGTTGCGGGCACATCCCCAGTAGGAGATGTGCAGGAGGCAGCTGATCGATGTTTCTCTCTCATCGATGTTTCTGACTCTCTATCTCTCTCCCTTCCTCTCTGTAAAAAATCAATAAAATATATTTAAAAAAATAAAAAATAAAAAAAGAAGGGAGTGGATGAGGGGAATAGGGAATAAGGAGTGACTGCTAATAAGGGTTTCTTTTTGTGGTGATGAAAAGGCTCTGGACTTAGCACAGTGGTTGCACAGTTTATGAATGTTTTAATGGTCATCTTATGTTCTGCTAACCAAGTCAGAAACCTATTTCAGTTTATTTTTAATAGATTTTATTTATTTTTTAATATTTTAAAATATTTTTATTGATTTAAGAGAGGAAGGGGAGAAGGAGAGAGAGAGAGAAACATCAATGATGAGAGAGAATCACTGATCAGCTGCCTCCTGCACATTCCCTACTGGGGATCGAGCCCACAACCCGGGCATGTGCCCTTAGCTGGAATTGAACCCAGGACCTTTCAGTCTTCTCTATCTATTGAGCCAAACCAGCTAGGGCATAGATTTTATTTTATTACTTTTTATTTTTGAACAGGTCATAGATTTACTTGGTTCAAAAGGCAAAATGCAGGAAACATTATTCCTTGAGAAGTTTGACTCCTATGAATATTTATTCTTATTTCCTACCCTTTCTCCACAAAAGGTATGGTTTTATGGGGCATGTCAGAAGCCTCGCATTTTTTACTCAGCAATGTGACCTGCGCCTCCTCCCACGCTGGGACAAGAGAACGTCCTGACCCTTGGACTGCAGTTGCATAGGATTCCATTAGTGGAAGCAGGAGGATATATTTAATCAGTCCCCGGCTTCATCCGCGTTTTAAAATATGAAGACACAATGACATAGAATTTCAAAACAACAGCAGAGAAAGAACACACGCACAGCTCACATAGACGTATGGCTGCAAATATTTTGCTCTACAGAATGAAAAGAGAAAAGAAACTTCTTGCTTAGAGGTTCCAAAGTAATCCTTTATAGAAAATGCACTGTAGAAACTGATTTGGAATGAAAGCACTTATCAGTTACAGAAAAAAGAAAACAAAAGACCAATGTCCATAGAATAATTGTTTTTCCAAATTTCCCAGCACCATTTATTGAAGAGGCTTTATCTTCAACTAATATACTCAGTGGTGAAAAACTAAAAGCTTTTCCTCTAAGATCAGGAACAAGATAAAGATGTCCACTCTTTTTTTTTAAAAAAATCTATATATTTTATTGATTTTTTACAGAGAGGAAGGGAGAGAGATAGAGAGTTAGAAACATCGATGAGAGAGAAACATCGACCAGCTGCCTCCTGCACCCCCACCCCCCACTGGGGATGTGCCCGCAACCAAGGTACATGCCCTTGACTGGAATCGAACCTGGGACCCTTGAGTCCGCAGGCCGACGCTCTACCCACTGAGCCAAACCGGTTAGGGCCCACTCTATTTTTTTAAAAATATATTTTATTGATTTTTTACAGAGAGGAAGGGAGAGAGATAGAGAGTTAGAAACATCGATGAGAGAGAAACATCGATCAGCTGCCTCCTGCACATCTCCCACTGGGGATGTGCCCGCAACCAATGTACATGCCCTTGACCGGAATCGAACCTGGGATCCTTCAGTCCACAGACCGACGCTCTATCCACTGAGCCAAACCGGTTTCGGCTCTATTTTTAGTTCAATGTATTTTTATTGATCTCAGAGAGGAAGGGGGAGGGAGAGAGCGATAGAAACATCAATGATGAGAGAGGATCATTGATCGGCTGCCTCCTGCACACCCCACACTGGGGATTGAGCCTGCAACCTGGGCATGTGCTCTGATGGGCAATCAAACCGTGACCTCCTGGTTCATAGGTTGATCCTTAACCACTGATCCACACTGGCCGGGCCACTCTTATTCAAATAGGAGTGGGCATCCTAGCCCGAGCAATCCGACAGGAGAAGTAAATAAAAGGCATCCAGATTGAGAAGGAAAAAGTCAGTGGCACTTCTTGCAGATGACATGATTCTTTACAGAGAAAAACCCTAAAAACTCCACTCAGCAACGATTAACAACCATAAATAAATACAGTAAAGTTACAGGATACAGAATCAAGGCACAAAAATCCACTGCATGCACTAATGATGAAATTTCAGAAGAAGAAATTGAAAAAACAATTCCTCTTGCAATTGCAACAAAAAGAAAAAAACACCTAGGCATAAACTTAAAGGATATGAGGGACTTATACTGAAAACTGCAATGTATTATCCAAAGAGATAGAAAAAGACGCAATGAAATGGAAAGATAGTTTATGTTCACAGATTGGAAGAATCAGCAAAGTCTTAGAGTGTTCATATTACCCAAAGCAATATACACAGTTAATGCAATCTCCAATAAAATCCTAATGACATTTTAAAAAGAAACATTTTAAAATATTTTTAAATGAGGATATAGTCCTTTTTAAAGTTTATGAAAAGTTCAAATCAGATAATGGGGCTACTTCTGTAATCTTACACTTAATAGTAAAACAACTAAGTGTTTTGTGGTAGAAAATTTATTTTAAGTTTTATTCATAAGTATCCCCGTTTATGTCAAAATTTTGAAAATATAGGCAACATGCTTTCATAGATTGCAATGAAGTAGAAATCTTCAATATCAGATTGGAGTTCAAATCATGCAAAAGGAACTAATTTTTCACTTTCACATTCAATAGGGAAGCAATCAAAAGCCTTTCCTGCCAAGACCGGTGTGGCTCAGTGGATAGAGCGTCGGCCTGCGGACTGAAGGGTCCCGGGTTCGATTCTGGTCAAGGGCATGTACCTGGGTTGCGTACACATCCCCAGTGGGAGATGTGCAGGAGGCAGCTGATCGATGTTTCTCTCTCATCAATGTTTCCGACTCTCTATTTCTCTCCCTTCCTCTCTGTAAAAAATCAATAAAATATATTAAAAAAAAGAGCCTTTCCTGATAGTAAATTTAATTCCAAAATCTTATTCACAAGAGTCCTAGATTAACCCTAGATGAAAAAAATCCATGATTTTAAAGCAAAGTGAATAGTTTTTAAAAATATTTTTATTGGTTTCAGAGAGGAAGGGAGAGGAAGAGATAGAAATATCAATGATGAGAGAGAAGCACTGATTGGCTGCCTCCTGCATGCCCCCTACTGGGGATTGAGCTCGCAACCCAAGCATGTGCCCTGACTGGGAATAGAACTGTGACCTCCTGGTTCATAGGTCGATGCTTAACCGCTGAGCCACACCAGCTGGGCCAAAAGGAATAGTTTCACATGCGTTCATACATCGCAGGGAAGCTGAGATATAAAGGTCCATCTTTGTATCATTCACACATTTAGAAATTATACCCTGCTGTGGAGGAAATAAGGAAACGGGAGCAATCATTGTATTAGACAATATGTCAGAAAGACCAATCGGTTCAGATACGTGTTGGGTAGCTATTAATGATATGAGCAAGCTAGCACTGGGTTTTGAGGATTATTATCGGTATATATAAAAGCCTAAGGGACCGTTACGACTGAACGACCAGAATGACCAGTCGGCCAGTTGTTATGATGCACACTGACCACCAGGGGGCAGGCACAGCCAGGGGGGATGAGCACGAGCGCGCTGTGCCGGGCCCTGGCTCAGGCTCCTCCTGGCCACCTGCTGCTTGGTGCACTGCTACATCCCTCGGGGGATGTCCGACTGCCGGTTCAGGGCTCAAGCATGACTTGAAGTACAATTGATTTTGCTGCTTTCAGCAAAAGGGCATGGGAAGTTGCTTTTTCAGAATTGTTTCTTTTTTAATGTGGCCTTTGAAAGGAAATTAATTTTTTCTCCCTGTCTATAGGTTAACACCAGTCACAAGACAATTCCTCTTCTATTCTCTTAACTGTACCTTCTAAGCATCAATTAGCTAATTCAATCTAGTATTCAATATTTATCTTTTTTAAAAGGCTGTTATGTGAAAAGCCCTGTGCAACTTGCCATTTGAGAAGTCAAGTGAAAAAAATATAGTTGCTGCCCTACCCGGTTTGGCTCAGTGGATAGAGCGTCAGCCTGCAGACTGAAAGGTCCCAGGTTCGATTTCGGCCAAGGGCACGTGCCCGGGTTGCAGGCTCGATCCCCAGTAGGGGGCGTGCAGGGGGCAGCCAACCAATGATTCTCTGGCATCATTGATGTTTCTCTCTCTCCCTCTCCCTTCCTCTCTGAAATCAACAAAAATATATTTTAAAAAAAGAAGGAAAACCATCAACAGGTCATGGACAGAATTTGGGGGGGCGGAGGATAAGGAAGGTTGGCAGGCAACCTTCATGGAGAGAAAGTCCTCCTATTTGGGGACCAAGGACAGGGCAAGTGTGGCTGCGGCCCAACGTGAAAGGAGGAAATAGTCAGCCGGGGAAACTGAGGTCAGAGTCAGCCCGGGAAAGGTCTTGAATGTGAAAATAGGAATGAGTTTGGAGTTTCTCTTGTCTATACTGGACAGGACTCATTCATTCAGCAAGTGTTTATGGCGTGTTGGGCGCAGTCCCAGGAGCTGGTCAGGCAGTGATGACGAAGCCACTCAGAGTTGCTGCTGCCCCGGAGCCTTTGTTATAGGGAGAGGAAGACAGAGGCACACCAGCAAAGAAATCAACTCGATCATTTATTTTTTTTTAATATATTTTATTGATGCCTTACAGAGAGGAAGGGAGAGGGATAGAGAGCTAGAAACGTCGATGACATCGATCAGCTGCCTCCTGCACACCCTCTACTGGGGATGTGCCCGCAACCAAGGTACATGCCCTTGACCGGAATCGAACCCGGGACCCTTCAGTCCGCAGGCCGACGCTCTATCCACTGAGCCAAACCGGTCAGAGCAATACGATCATTTTAGATGACAGTCATGGTGAAAATAAAAACATGGGATGGCCCCAGCTGGTTTGGCTCAGTGGAAAGAGCGTCGGCCTGTGGACTGAAGGGTCCTGGGTTCGATTTCTGCCAAGGGCACATGCCTGGGTTGTGGGCTTGATCCCTAGTGGGCAGCAGCAGGAGGCAGCTAATCAGTGATTCTCTCTCATCATTGATGTTTCTCTCTCTCCCTCTCCTTGCCTCTCTGAAATAAATTAAAAAAACAAACAAACAAAAACAGCAAAAAACACACACGGGATGATGAGAAAGATGATGATGAAGGGCTAAGGACACGTTTAGATAATTTTTTTTAAACCAAAGAACTATCACTATCAAGACAATGTGTTAGGGCTCTAGCCGGTGGGTCTCAGTGGATAGAGCATCCGCCTGTGGACTGAAAAGTCCCAGGTTTGATTCCGGTCAAGGGCACATGCCCGGGTTGCGGGCTCGATCCCCATTGTGGGGCATGCAGGAGGCAGCCGATGCATGATTCTCTCGCATCATTCATGTTTCTATCTCTCTCTCCGTCTCCCTTCCTCTCTGAACCAATAAAAACATATTTTAAAAAAAGAATCCTTCATTAAAAACAACAGCAGCAGCAATGTGTTAGGAAGTTCCGTTTATCTTGGCTTAACACTCAGGCGCCAATGGAAAGAGGACTGTGTTGGCCTTCTTTCCTTCTCTGAGTTTTAGAAAACATTTACTGAGTGGAGCTTCTCGGAAGACAATTACTCAACTTTGTTTGCTAAGTTCTTTACTGGTAGAAATTTTCATCCCAGTAGTTACCACCTTCCCAGGGCAGATTCACAGAAAGGTTCTTTTGGGTTTTGTCCAAAAAAAAACCATTCTATTGATTTCAGAAAGGACAGGAGAGAGAGAGAGAGAGAGAGAGAGAGAGAGAGAGAGAGAAACATCAATGATAGAGAGAATGATTGATCAGCTGCCTCCTGCATGCCCCCTACTGGGGATCAAGCCCACAACCCGGTCATGTGCCCTTGACTGGAATTGAACCTGGGAACCATCCGTTCTCAGGCCAATGTTCTTTCCACTGGGCCCAACCAGCTTGGGCTATGGCCTCCCCTTGATCCCTACAGTGTCAGTGTCTGTCTACCTTCCCTGTCCACCGAACGCGATCGTTTCTGAGGAAAGAGAAATAGGTCCTCGCGGTTGCTGAGTCCAGCCTGTGTTTTCACAGGTTATGTGAGTCGACAGCCTCGCAGGCAGTTCAGACTTGCCCAGATGAGGCCCCCTGACCAGATGTGCAGCGCGAAGCCAACAGCACGGTCAGCAGAACTGCCTATGAATGTGAACAAAAATGAGTGTTTCAGATAAGGAATTATCTCCGGGACATCGTGCCAGGAAACAACTGCTTGAGTTGAAATTCCTGGCCGCGGATTCCCAAAGCAAGTCAATTTTATAACGTGGCTGGCTGCTTTGTCTGTAACAGCTTTAGTGTTTCACCGGAATTAAGCGCATGCCTGTCATTTGCCATCCACAATGTAAACGCCCTTGTCTCCTGTATTTCCCCATCCTGTTCTCTTTTTCCTCCAGGAGCCTTTGATCTCCATAACCTTTTAAATTCTGCCCAGAGATGCGGGCCCTAGGAGTTCATTTTATTGGTTTCTTCCTATTAAAGCACATCTTTTCTCCCTTCAAAGGTTTTATTCATTTCCTACATCCTTTCCATGAAAAGCCAGAATGTCGGTGTAGTAGAGCAGAAAAAGATGGGCTGGGAAGGCAGGAACACTGAGGTTCAGTAAAGAGTTCTGTCCATGGCTCTGGAGATCATTTTAGTTTTTAAAGCCTCATTTCCTTATCCTGTGGGTCCATGAATAAATGCTTACCATATCTGAGGTCTACATAGTATAGTGAGCCCAACTGGTGTGGCTCAGTGGTTGAGCGGTGACCTATGAACCAGGAGGTCATGGTTCAATTCCCACTCAGGGCTTTATCCCCAGTAGGTGGCGTGCAAGAGGCAGCCAATGGATGATTCTCTCTCATCATTGATGTTTCTATCTCTCCCTTTCCCTTGCTCTCTGAAATCAATAAAATATATACATATCCTATATAATAAAAGGCTAATATGCAAATCGACCAAATAGCAGAACAACCAGTTGCAATGACATGCACTGACCACCAGGGGGCAGACGCTCAACGCAGGCCAGTGCGTTCCCTCTGCGTGGCAGTGCTAAGGATGTGCGACTGCTGGCTTAGGTCTGCTTCCTGGCAGTCAGACATCCCCCAAGGGCTCCCAGATTGTGAGAGGGCGCAGGCCGGGCTGAGGGACCCCCTGAGTGCACGAATTTCGTGCACCGGGCCTCTAGTATTTAAAATAAAAATGAATCCAGAGGTGACAGATGGCTGCTAGCACTGGTTTTGTGACTCCACCATATCAAGGCTATGATTCTCTTGCCTTCCCCTCGTGCTTGTTGGTAAATGGCTCCGAACAATGCTGTGGTTGAACACTTCATACCCGCATTCGAGGCAGTGAGAGTGGGAAAGGCCATGCCAGCTGTTTCCTTTCATCAGGGCGCAGAAGCTGTTGCAGAACCCTCTGAAAGCTGTGGCTTATGTTACACATGTCATCTCGGTGCCACCTGGCCAGCCCTCACTCCAAATTGGACCGGGAAAATGCATCTGCCGGGAAGGAGAGAGAGGGGATTGAGCAGTCTGCGTATCTGGCTTCTTTCTCTGTCAAAACAGTTCGATATGGCTTTCCCCTGATACCGAACCTCTTAATATACTAGAATACTTCAGAGATGCTTAGTGACTGCTGTACGCAATGTTTTTGTTCCCCAAAATGTCTACGTTGAAACCTAACCCCCACTGTGACGGTATTTGGAGGTAGGACCTTTGGGAGGTGGGGCCTTACGTCACGAGGGCAGAGACTTTGTGAATGAGATTAGTGCTCCTATAAAAGAGACCTCAGCCTGGCCTGCGTGGATCAATGGTTGAGTTTTGAGCTATGAATCAGTATTCTCAGTTCAATTCCAGGTCAGGGCACATGCCCAGGTTGTGGGCTCCATCCCCAGTGTGGGGCGTGAGGAGGCAGCCGATCAATGATTCTCTCTGATCATTGATGTTTCTCTCTCTCTCGTCCCCTCCCTTCCTCTCTGAAATCAATAAATTTTTAAAAAAATATATTTTATCGATTTTTTTTACAGAGAGGAAGGGAGAGGGATAGAGAGTTAGAAACATCAATGAGAGAGAAACATCGATCAGCTGCCTCCTGCATACCCCCTACCGGGTATGTGCCCGCAACCAAGGTACATGCCCTTGACCGGAATCGAACCCGGGCCCCTTGAGTCCGCAGGCCGACGCTCTATCCACTGAGCAAACTGGTTAGGGCAATAAAAATTTTTTTTTAATAAAAGGGACCCCCGAGTGCTCCCTCGCCCCTCCCACCATGTGAGGACCCGACAAGAAGATGGGCATTTATGAACCAGGAAGCCGGCCCTCATCAGACACGAACTCTGCTGGCACCTTGACCTTGGACGTCCAGTGTTTAGAGCTGTGAGCAATTAATTTGTGTGGTTGCAGCCACCTTGTCTATGGTATATGGTTATGGCAGCCGCAAAGCACTGAAGGCAGGTACCCTCTGAAGATGTACTTGGCCACTGCAGTGGCTCAATGCTTTATACAGCTCATATCACACACGACAAATGCGATCTTCAGTAGCCCACAAACTATAATTGTGAGAAAATAAACTCAGCTTTTGGCGCTGTAAGAAAATGTTTAAATTCTTACCGAACACTGACCACATCACTTCCCTTAAGTGATTTGGACTCTTAAATACTGTAATTTACATTTAATTAGGCCTCCGTGAAGGGATTAGATGCTGGGAATAATAGGTCAAGGGGAACATGGGAATGCTAATCCCTCAGCTATAAATAGAAGGCCAGGGAGACACAGTAAACACAGATCAGAATTAGGTTCAAAAGGCAGGCCTGAAATAGACGTTTGCAAATGGGGCTTCTAAGGAGGAATTATTTTAGTAAAAATAACTCTCGCTCCTATTTTAAGAAGTCATGTGTGACAGTAATATGTTGAACTCGCGGCCAATGAATTAGCGGACGCCGATAAATCGCACAAAAAATTCTTCACACGAAAAAGACAAGCAGATTTCCTTTGTGAGACAGTTGAACAAGCCCTTTGGAAACGGGAGAAACAAAATTCATGGCGCTATGAAATTAATTTTAATTAATATTCAACATCAATAATAAAAGCAGATGCCAGTTGTTCAAGACTATAGTGACATTTTCACCAACTTAATGAGTCAGGCAGGCAATGTACATGGACTCTTTAAATAGTCTACTAGAGGCTGTATACTAGAATTTTAAGTCAACATAATTGCCTCTTCGTCCTAGGATGGTATGCACCAAGAAAAAAAAAAAAGCCATTTCTGCCCTAGCCGGTTTGCTCAGTGGATAGAGTGTCAGCCTGCGGTATGAAAGGTCCTGGGTTTGATTCCAGTCAAGGGCACATGCCCGGATTGTGGGCTTGATCCCCAGTGTGGGGCGTGCAGGGGGCAGCTGATCCATGATTCCCTGTCATCACTGATGTTTCTCTCTCTCTCTTTCCCTCTCCCTTCCTCTCTGAAACCAATAAAAAAATATATTTAAAAAATCAATTTCTAGAGATGACGTGTGCAGGCATGCCTTTGGCCTTCGATACAGCTTTGGGTTTAGAACCTGCATCTACCATCTTCAACTGCCCGACACCAGACTCTTTCCAGACCTCTTGTCAATTTTGACCACATAGGATCACTGTGAGGGTTAAAGAGGGGATTTAGGTCAAGTGTCAAGTGTGCAATAGGTTCTCAAAAACCTTCTTCTTTCCTTTGTACCTTTCAGAGTGCACCCCTTCTGCTTCCGATTATCCCGTGATTTTCTAACATTAGAATATCAAAGGAGGGATTTGAGGGAAAGCATAGTAGGGAAGACCATGAGATCCCAACAGGGTGATTCCATTATTTGAAAGTATTGTAAGCTCCAAGGACATCTGAGATAAAGACTAAAATAACATCTATGAGCAAATGTAAATGTTTTCACAATTCTCTACTCTCTCATCATTTGGACGACTCAATCTTTAGTAAACTTTGCCATAGTGCAGGTAACAGAGCTGATGAATTCCATAGACTAGATTAGGTTTAGGGACAGCTTGCTTCACTTCAGATTTTAAGTATCATTTTGTTGTTTTTTTCTTTTCAATTTCATGTCAATTAGTGTCTGAACTTAAGAAGTCTTATAGCAAAAAAAAAAAAAAAAAAAGAAGTCTTATAGCAAAGAGAACTTGGGCAGCAAAGATTGTTTCCAAAGAAAGCATGAGTACTAACACTAATTGGAATGAGAAGCTACTTCCTACTTAATGATTTGGAGCAAAACTGACACATTCACTATTACAGCAATATTTCATAGGCTTTTTTCTTCTGCATTACGGTGATCATCATTGCCAATTGTTTCTATGGTTATAAAAATGATTGATCATATTCTTTTTAAAAAAATATATGTTTATTGATTTCAGAGAGGAAGGGAGAGGGAGAGAGAGATAGAAACATCCATGATGAGGGAGAATCATGGATCGGCTGCCTCCTGCACGCCCCCACTGGGGATCGAGCCTGCAACCCGGGCATGTGCCCTGACCGGAATTGAACCTTGACCTCCAGGTTCATAGGTCGATGCTCAACCAGTGAGCAATACTGGCCAGGCTGATTGGTCATTTTCTTGTTGCAGGATTAAAACAGGTAGGGGATAGAGGTAGGGCCAATTTATTCCTTATTTCCTGTGAGCATATGATTAAGGCTTTAGGACTCTTCAGGGACTTAATAGATACTTAAGAATTGAAATTAAATTTGTGGGATCAAAAGCACAAAGAGAGAACTGTAAAATAGAAATGAATGAATGCTTAATTAAGTGTCCACAAAGCCTAAATTATGTCAACTTCAATAATTAATGAATTTAGTATCCATAAACATTTCATTACGTTTGAAAACCATCTGTAAGTTATGACTGCTGAGAAATTATAGCCATTTCATAAATCAAAAGTTACTTGTAGCCAAATATCATAAAACGCAGTTATAAAATCCTTAACTTTTTTTTATAGCAGTGAATTATGCCTCCTGTGGGATGTGGGTTTGTTTTAATATGTTTTATATAATGTAGAATGGAGATTCCAAAAGTAAGAGCAAGTTTAGACCAGCCCTGGGGGGTAAAGACTTGGTTGCATCTAAAAAAGTATGAGGTGGCGAGCACCCATCTTGTAGAAACCCTGTAACCGAGGTATATGATTAGTATTTGACGTTCAGTTTTGGCAATTATTGGCAGGATTCCCTCTGTTTTATGCTCGAATGAAAAATTCATCTTCAAACTCATCTCTCCTTACCCTGTCTTCTGTCCAAAGTTCTTACTGATTCCACAGTGTAAGACTTTTCAAATATAAAATTCTGGGCTCGGTTTCCATGGAGTGTCGTAACGTACTCCTAACTGGCCCCGGTTCTCTGTGCCTGTCAAACTAACACCGTGCTCTCGGCATCAACATTGCTCTTTCCGGTTGGTCTCCCCTAATCCTCATTCATTTATGAGTTCATTCAGTTTTTTTTTTTTTTTGAGTCTCCTGTGTGGCAGGCAGCATGCTAGGTTTGGCGAATGCGAAGGTGAGTGAAACATGGTCTCTGCCTCAGAGACCTAACAACCCCTCACCTGGCGACTCAAAGTGCAGCCTCTGGACCAGCCACCTCAACATCACCATCACCTTAGAGCAGCGGTTCTCAACCTGTGGGTTGCAACCCCTTGGGGGGTCGAATGACCCTTTCACAGGGGTCGCCTAAGACCATCAGAAAACACATCTATAATTACATATTGTTTTTCTGATGAATCACTCTGCTTTCATTATGTTCCATGTGTAACCATGAAAATCCATCCTGCATACCAGATATTTACATGATGATTCGTCACAGTAGCAACATGACAGTGATGAAGTAGCAACGACAATAATTTTATGGTTGGAGGTCAACAAAACATGAGGAGCTGTATTGAAGAGTCGCGGCATCAGGAAGGTTGAGAACCACTAGTCTAGAGAAATGCAGACTCTCAGGTCCCACCCCAGACCCAGTGACCAGACTCTGTCCCTCAACAATACTCCGGGTGGTTCCTATTCGGAGAAGCACAGCAGACTAAACAACAAGAGACCGGTGAATAGCTAACAATGGAAAGAGTGGGACATTATTCCATAGGTGAAGGTGCTCTTCAAGTTCTACTCACTGGGCTCAGCTTCTGCTTCTGCTTCTGCCACGCAGTCATTTCCGCCCTCTCCAGTTCACAATTCCTATTTCTGAAGGTCTGCAGCACAGCTTCTTACCACCCAGCTTGGCCCTTAACCATAGACCAAGCATGTCAAACTCAAGGGCTAACCTAGGCCAAATAAACGAGGCACAAGGCCCATGAGCGGCGCGTTTGACATGGTGGCCTCAGACCTTTCTCTGGTTGGCTGTTGTTTTCTCAGCCTGCCATGCTCTTCTTCCCAAATGGAGTGTCCATTTGTCAGGAGGGGAAGAGCCCTAGCTGGTTGGGCTCAGTGGATAGTGTCGCCCTGCGGACTGAAGGGTCCCGGGTTCGATTCCGGTCAAGGGCACATGCCCAGGTTGTGGGCCCAATCCCCAGTAGGGGGTGTGCAGGAGGCAGCCCATCAATAATTCTCTCTCATCATTGATGTTTCTATCTCTTTCTTCCTCTCCCTTCCTCTCTGAAATCAATTATATATATATATATATATATATATATATATATATATATATATATATATATATATGATTAGGGGTAGGAACTTATATTCCTGTACCCCATGAAAGCAACAAATATTTGCTGAGCTATGTAATTAGCAATCCCCTTTGCTTCATCCGTTTAGTAAACTACTAAGATAAAGTAGCTGGGAAGTCTAGAGAATACAGTGGGGCCTTGACTTACGAGTTTAATTCGTTCCGTGACGGAGCTCATAACTCAAATTACTCGTATGTCAAATCAAAAAGTGAACGAGTGAGACACGTGATGCTGGGCTGATGTGGCGTTCACTGTGACGTTCGCTGCGCCAACTAGCGGTGGGGTATCTGAAGCTGGCTTGTAACCCGAATTTTAGCTTGCAACTCAAAACAAAAATCGGCCCGAGAGACGGCTGGTATCTCGAAAAACTCTAGTAAGTCAAGGCCCCACTGTATATCAGCTGATAGCATTCATGGCATCTGAAGTACCCTCAAAGGGAGATTAGATTGGGCTTGTTTCTCCATCCGAATGACAATGAAGTCAGATATTTTCTCCAACTACCTAGAGCTGCTCTTATGCATACATGAGCAACTGACCAGTCCAACATGCCCCAGGCTTGCTTGAGGCATGTTTATTGGGGGCGATAGGGGTGGAGGGGTCAAGGTAACAGAGTGCAGGTTTCTAGGGCAGTGCACAGCCAATATATACTTTTAAAAAGTGGGAAAAATTGGAACAAAGAAAAAGCATAAAATAAGATGGAAAAATGAACCCAAATAGTTTGTAATCACAAGAATTCAATTATAACTCACTCTTTCGTTAAAAAGCAATGGTCAGCAACATAGATTAAAAAAACACACACACTTTTTGCCCTAGCCCGTTTGGCTCAGTGGATAGAGTGTCAGCCTGCGGACTGAAAGGTCCCGGTTTTGATTCCGGTCAAGGGCACATGCCAGGGTTGTGGGCTCAATCCCCAATAGGGGGAGGGATGATTCTCTCTCATCATTGATGTTTCTCTCTCTCCCTCTCCCTTCCTCTATGAAATCAATAAAAATATATATTTAAAAACAACAACAACATGCTTTTTCTAAATTACGTTGTTTACAAAAAAGTGTATCTAAAACAAAAGAGCACAAAAATGATGATTGGAAAGGTTGTATCAGACAAATATTAATCAAAAGGAAGTTGGTATCTCCAGACAAAATAGACTTTAGGCAAAATATATTACTAAGAGACCATTAAATATTAGTAGAAGGTTTAATGCACCAGAAAATTTGACAATTAAAACTTATATTGTAGCTGAAACCGGTTTGGCTCAGTGGATAGAGCGTCGGCCTGCGGACTGAAAGGTCCCAGGTTCGATTCCGGTCAAGGGCATGTACCTGGGTTGCGGGCACATCCCCAGTAGGAGATGTGCAGGAGGCAGCTGATCGATGTTTCTCTCTCATCGATGTTTCTAACTCTCTATCTCTCTCCCTTCTTCTCTGTAAAAAATCAATAAAATATATTTAAAAAAAAAACAAAAAAAAAACTTATATTGTCAATAATATAACTTCAGAATCTGTAAACAGATATTGATGGAATTATAAAGAGAAATGACAAACTTACAGTCATAGGGATAACTTTCACCTTTCCTTATCAATAATTCATAGATGAAGAAAACCATAATGATATGGAATATATAATAAACAAACTTGGTCATATATATGTGGATAGATGGGAGAAGAGAGAGAATATAAAACAAAACAATTGTACAATGTTTATTTTTTTCAAGCATATATGGAACTTGATAAAACCTGACTATATATTGGAACATAAAATAATTTCAACACATGTTAAAAAATCTCATTTTTTAAAAATCACAACTACATTAGAATTCAAGAACAAACAAAAGAATAAAAACGAAAACATAACCCACATGTTTGGAAATTAAAAACATTTATATGTATATACGGTTCAAAGGAGAAATTATATTGGAAATTTGAAAATATTTATAATTTAAAAATACTAAAAGTATTACACATAACTTTGGGGGATGTAGCTAAAGGGTATTTAATGGGAAATTTATAGACCCAGATGCTCATATGAAAAAAAAGGTAACCATAAATGAAGCCTCCAAATTAAGAAGTTATAAAAGAAACAGGATGAGCCCATAGAACGTAGAAGGCTAAGAATTATAAAGATAACAGAAATTAAAAGAAGGCTATGATAGAGTAGATTAAAAAGCCAAGTTATTTATTTTAAAAGAGAAAGGGTAGCCCTAGGCAGTTTTGCTCAGTGGATAGAGTGTCAGCCTGTGGACCAAAGGGTCCCTGGTTCGATTCCGGTCAAGGGCACATACCTCGGTTGCAGGCTCCTCCCTGGCCCGGGCCCTGGTCAGGGCTCATGCAGGAGGCAACCAATTGATGTGTTTCTCTCACATCGATGCTTTCTCTCTGTCTTTTCCTCTCTCTTCCACTCTCCCTAAAAATCAATGGAAAAATGTCTTCAGGTGAGGATTAAAAACAAAACAAAAAATGAAGTATTTATTTTAAAATGACAACAACTGCATACTGTTATGTGTCGTGCCAGCAACATATACATCTTATATATTAAAGAAACATACTCTTCTTACTCTAAAGAGTATATTTATCAATGATCCATTAGCAAAGATAGCAATAGACTGGGGCATCCACTATTATGTTTAATTTGTTATTTAAGACTTAGTACCTGAGGGATTTTTAAAGAAATCGCACACACCTGTAATAATCATAATGGATTCTCCATGTCCAATAAAATGATTAATCCTTCTGTTCTTTATTATGAGCTTTTTGTTTTCTTTCCAGATTAGGGTCACATCTGGCCACTGAGCTGAATTGAAAAAGTCGGAACTGGAGGTTTAATTTTCCTCAGACCGACGGTAAGCGAGGCATAATGTCAGCGGTACCAGATTTATCTAGGTGGGTTTAGGCCACCTCTGCCCCTTTCCTGATGCGTTAGGGGCCGAAAATGTTTTCTGCTGTCAGCGCATGACTGTGTAAGTCGAGGGGAATCGTGTGAATTCAGTAGCAGGTTTATTCATCACTTGCCGTGTATGGCAGCAGAAACATCACTAGCTGTACATTCATTCTTGAGCGGATTCGTCCAAGTCCTGTACATGTTGGCAGGACACACGTTTGTATCCGATCTCTCTCTTTCTGCCAGCAGCTCGCAGAGCAGGGCGTTTCCGTTAGGATTCCGTCATTTCTCTTGTTTATCACTTCCTGGCCCTTTCCCACGGGACAGCCCTACACTGATGACTCAGGTTTCAAAAAGCCACTCAATAGGTCAAAGATAAAATCACTTCTCCCCTTCTGCTAGTCCCTTCCTCCTCGCCAGCTTTATCTTCATGTGAACGTGGTCGGGCTGCATTGCAACTCCCCGGCCCTCAATGGCCAAAGAGGGGCAAGCCCCTTGCTCCCTGTCTCTCCATCCGCCAAAACAGAGTCCATGTTTAGTCCCAAGTCAGGAGTTTTTGCACCAAGAAAAAGCTTTTTCGCCCTAGCCAGTGTGGCTCAGTGGATAGAGCATCAGCCTGTGGACTAAAGGGTCCCGGGTTCAATTCCGGTCAAGGGCACGTATGGTGGCTGCAGGCTCCTCCCTGGCCCGGGCCCTGGCCAGGGCCCGTGCAGGACGTAACCAATCCATGTGTTTTTCTCACATCGATGTTTCTCTCTGTCTCTCCCTCTCTCTTCTACTCTTTCTAAAAATCAATGGGAGCCGTAACCGGTTTGGCTCAGTGGATAGAGTGTCGGCCTGTGGACTGAAAGGTCCCAGGTTCGATTCCGGTCAAGGGCATGTACCTTGGTTGCAGGCACATCCCCAGTAGGGGGTGTGCAGGAGGCAGCTGATCCATGTTTCTCTCTCATCGATGTTTCTAACTCTCTATCTCTCTCCCTTCCTCTCTGTAAAAAATCAATAAAATACATTTAAAAATAAATAAATAAAAATCAATGGGAAAATATCCTCGGGTGAGGATTAAAACAAAACAAAACTCTTTCTTTGTTCCTGCATAGAATGATTAGTGCCATAAACAACAAGATCACCCCAGGTTTCTAAGAGCAAGTCAGAGGATTGAGTTCTGGGAGCAACACTAGAATATGTCTTGCAATTTCAACAGTCGCTGCCCTCTTCCTTCAGGAAGTTTTCCATTGGTCACCTGGCCCACAGCGTGCCATGCGGCTGGGTAGGACATGGCGTGAGCAATGCCAAGCTCTCAGGAAGAAAGCTAATGAATGCAGCATCACTAGTAACTGCTCACGAAAAGAGTCCCATGTCAGTGTTCTTACGTGTAATCCTGGAAAAGTTAGGTTTTTAAAAATATCTTTATTGATTTCAGAGAGGAAGGGAGGGGGGAGAGAGAGAGAAACATCAGTGATGAGAGAGAATCATGGATCGGCTGCCTCCTGTACACCCCCTACTGGGGATGGAGCCCGCAACCCAGGCCTGTGCCCCACCTGGGAATCAAACCCTGACCTCTTGGTTCTTAGGTTGATCCTCAACTACTGAACCACACAGGCTGGGTGAAAAGTTCATGGTTTTAACACAGCAGGTCAAACTGTTAATGCTTAAAAATTATTGTTCTCTTTGTGTGAATACAAGTAATTTTGGAGTTCTTTTTCTTTCTTTTCTATAAATATATTTTTATTGATTTCAGAGAGGAAGAGAGAGGGAGAGAGATGATGAGAGAGAGTCATTGACCGGCTGCGTCCTGCACACCCCCTACTGGGGATTGAGCCTGAAACCCAAGCATGTGCCCTTGACCAGAATCGAACCCGAGACCCTTCAGTCCACAGGCCGATGCTCTATCCACTGAGCCAAACCGGCCAGGGCTTGGAGTTCTTTTCAAAATTAATGTCCCACGTTTTTTTCTTTTAATGTCCCACATTTTGTAAACATTTGCCTTCGGTCTAATTGTAGGGCATACTAATATAAATTGTGTCAAAATAGCAATAATATTTAATAAATCCAGATGCGCTGTTTTATGTAAAAGCATGAGGATTTTCCTTGTTTATGTTGGCAGATGAGCACAACAGGTGAATCTTCCATTTGATCCCGCAAAAGCAGTTAACAATTTCTCTTCCGTCAAAACAGGAAGGAAATGTCTAGGGCAGCCTTCCTGAGTGGGGACCATCTTGTCCTCAAGCCCTTGACATGTAGTTCTCAGGCTATGATCACGTGACCTCCACCTGACCCCATTCTCCAGAGATGCCATGGGGGCTCAGCATGGCCAGTAATTGACCATAGGTCCCCAGGATCTGGATGAGCTCCCCCAAAGTCACACAGATGGCTAAGTGAGCGGTAACAGTTCCAAAGACAAAAGCTAACAGACAACAGTCAGATGGCTTCAATGGGTGGGCCATTTCTCTTCCTTTGGACTCTCCCTCCCTCCCTAATTCCAATACAGTGGCTGCAAGCTGCTGCCGATGGGTGGCAGACCCTACTGTCTGCCTGGGAGCCGGAGTCCCTTCTGTTTGTTTAATGCACTTAATGTCTGCAGGGAAACAGGTCATCTGTAAGGTCCAGTCCCTTCTGCTCGCTCTCTCACAGCCCTCTGTGGTGAGGCAGCAATACCGTTATCTGTGACATTCTGATAAGGAAGCCGGCCCAGGGGAATGGAATGGCCTTTTGGGATCACCCAGTAAGTCCCCCACAGAGCAGGAGCTAGAATCTTCTGTCGCCCCGTGGCCTGTTCTACCTCACTGCCTTCAGGAAGGAGCCTCAAGCTCATTGGCAGCTGTCGGAACATGACTTCACACCGTGAGGACCCGCTGCTGCCCAACCTCCACACCCACTGTTTTATGAGACCAAACTTTGAATATTCCCTTGCATTTGTTTAAGCCTTTGATTTCATTTTTTATTTCTTTTTAAATATTTGTAGAAACATCATGAGAATCATTGATCAGCTGTCTCCTGCACTTCCCTACTGGGGATCGAGCCTGCACCCCGGGTATATGCCCTGGGTCAGAATCAAACCCAGGATCTTTCAGTCCACAGGCCGACGCTCTATCCACTGAGCCAAACCAGCTAGAGCTCAATTTCATATTTTAGTCTTTGGATCAACAGCTGAGTTGCTTATATTTCTCAGTGCATAATATACCATCTCCTACAGTACCCATTTAAAAAATTGTGTTTTTCCTCTTTATTTTCCATCCTAGCAGGTTCAATACATGTCTCTACATATGAGAGTACTCTTGAAAAAAAATCCTCTTTCATAGTCCACTGTGATCATCAGTCCAGGCAATATCTCCTTCCTCTTTTCATTGATAAGTTTTTTCTTCATGTTGTGCCCTGCCTTAAGCATTCACCCCAATGTGGTTAATATATCAGGGGTCCTCAAACTACGGCCCGCGGGCCACATGCAAATACAAATGTTGTATTTGTTCCCGTTTTGTTTTTTTACTTCAAAATAAGATATGTGCAGCCGAAACCGGTTTGGCTCAGTGGATAGAGCGTCGGCCTGCGGACTGAAAGGTCCCAGGTTCGATTCCGGTCAAGGGCATGTACCTTGGTTGCGGGCACATCCCCAGTAGGAGGTGTGCAGGAGGCAGCTGATCGATGTTTCTCTCTCATCAATGTTTCTAACTCTCTATCTCTCTCCCTTCCTCTCTGTAAAAATCAATAAAATATATTAAAAAAAAGAAACAGACACTTAAAAAAAAAGATATGTGCAGTGTGCATAGGAATTTGTTCATAGTTTTTTTTTTTAAACTTAGTCCGGCCCTCCAACGGTCTGAGGGACAGTGAACTGGCCCCCTGTTTAAAAAGTTTGAGGACCCTTGATATAGGTCTTTGGATAAGAATGTATCCTGGAAAAGTATTCATTGTTGTTTTGTATTTTTATATTTATGATTTCAATTTACATAAATGCTGTTGTCTTCTAGATTTGATTCTGTTTCTTATGATTTTACTTCAGGCTCTGTTTAAGATTTATCCATTTTTATGTACTTTTAGTTCTGAGCACTGCTTTTCCATGGGTGACTATTATTTTTTTCTCATTTTTCCCCCTGTTTTCTTCCATGGGTGACTTTAATTTTTGGATTTTTAATTCATTTGGAGGTCACTTTTGCACAATGGTTTGAGATAGCAATTCAAATAATTTTTCTTCATAAATAGAGCTAATTTTCCCAACACTATCCAGGAAACATTTGAATGAAATAAGTTAGGGCCTTCTCTTTTCCCTTATTTAAAAACAAAAACAAAAACAAAAACTAAGTTGAAATAAATTTAAAATGCTTAACATTGTCCTATCCAGTTTTGCTTAAAGGATAGAGCGTCGGCCTGTGTCCCAGGTTCGATTCCAGACAAGGGCACATGCCTGTGTTGCGGGCTCGATCCCCAGTAGGGGGCATGCAGGAGGCAACCAATCTATGATTCTTTCTTATCCTTGGTGTTTCGATCTCTCTCTCCCTCTCCCTTCCTCTCTCTGAAATCATTAAAAATATATTGAAAAAAAATGCTTAACATAGTGCCTTAAATATCTTGCTTCATTTTTTGACATGGCTCAACGTAACTAGGTCTATTCTGTTCAATTAAATAAATATTTCTTGAGCACCTACTCAGAGCTAAGTATTGTGCCGAGTACTAGGACACCAAGATGAGTTAAAGCCAGTTCCTTTCTGCTCTACAGTCTATTGGAGGAGAGACTGCCATACTAACAACATACTGCGGAAAATGCAATAATGCAGGCATGCGCTGAAGGTTATGAGAACCCAGAGTGAGGCCTAGCCAGTTTGGCTCAGTGGATAGAGTGTCGGCCTGAGGACGGAAGGATCCCGGGTTTGATTCCGGTCAAGGGCACTGGGCACGTGCAGGAGGCAACCCATCGATGTGTTCCTCTCGCATTGATATTTTCCTGTCTCTCCCTCTCTCTTCCACTCTCTCTAAAAATCAATGGAAAAATATCCTCAGGTGAGGATTAAAAAAATAATAGTAATAAAAATAAAAAAATAAAAAGCATTACAACAAAAACATCAAGAGGGAGACTTTATAGAAGGTGAGGTTCAAGCTGGGCCTTCATCCTTGAAGCAGGTGTGTTAGACATGTTTAAGGAGGTCATAGGTCACGTGCCAAAAACAGAGGAAAAGGCCTCTTGAAGATACTGAGGTGTGAAAAGAGAAGGTGTGTCTTAAAGCAGCAGGCATGTCCTTAGGAGAGTGGAAGGCTGTGAGGATGGCATGCTAAGGGCTGGGTTGCGGCTGGCTAAGACCACACATGCTTTGGACAACTGGTGACGGTCATTCTGGTGATCAACCAGAGGAGCGTCCCAATCAACTTTGAATTTCTGAAATTGCAGAAGAAGAGGCTGGGCCCTAACCAGTTTGGCTCAGTGGATAGAGCGTCAGCCTGCAGACTCAAGGGTCCCAGGTTCGATTCCGGTCAAGGGCGTGTACCTTGGTTGCGGGCACATCCCCAGGAGAGGGTGTGCAGGAGGCAGCTGGTCGATGTTTCTCTCTCATCATCGATGTTTCTAACTCTCTATTCCTCTCCCTTCCTCTCTGTAAAAAATCAACAAAATATATTTAAAAAAAAGAGAGAAGAGGCTGGGGTCAGGGACACAAGTATAGGAGGCAACGGTCAGTCAGGGTGAGATGGTGAGGGCCTGGTCCATGGCAGTGACAGTGGTGGGGGGAGGAGGGGGGGGGGGGCGGGAGAGAGATCAGGGAGCAAAATTCATTTGTCTCTGACAGTTGAGCAGAAGGCTTCCGGACTGATGATTGTGATGTATCTGATTTTTATTTTGTTTAATATGGCCATGACCTAAGAAAAAATGGTGCTCTGTTTGAATGCTCAAGGGAAGGGTAAGCCAGCAGGTCAGAAGACTTGGGCAGAAGAACCCTATATACAAAGACTCTAAATCCAGCTCGGGTTGATTTTGTGTCGCCCCAGTTTCCTCAGTGACTGAAGGAAGATGGGTTATACTGGTGCCAAGATAAGTTCTGGTTTGCCCTGGCAGAGTTGGCTCAGTGGATAGAGCATCAGCCTGTGGACTGAAGGATCCCAGGTTCAATTCCGGTCAAGCTCACATGCCTGGGTTGCAGGCTCAATCCCCAGTAGGGGACGTGCAGGAGGCAGCCAATCTATGATTCTCTCTCATCATTGATGTTTCTCTCTCTCTCTCTCTCCCTCTCCTTCTCCCTTCCTCTCTGAAATCAATAAAAATATATTTTAAAAAATAAAAATAAATAAAAGGTGACCTCCCCTTTAGAAAAAAAAAAGACAACTTCTGGTTCTAAAATTCTGTTATTCTGCACTAACCTGGTTGTTCTCACTGCTTTAATTGCTACCATGGTGGGGAGAGGGATAAGAGACTTATTAAGAAGCTTCTGTCTTTTCTCATTGTGCCTGCAAGTGAGATGGGAAAAATATATACTAATTTTATTTTCTAAAATAGAAAAAATAGTTGTAGAGGGAACATATTTGCTCGTCTTTTCCTAGCCAGTGGTGGAAAGGAAATATAGTTTTAACTTCTGTAATTCCCATTAGTAGTTATATTCTCTAGAATGCAGCTGTTATCTGCACTGATGGGTATTCAAAGGATGCCCTGAAAATAGAAACATTGGAACACATCCAGTCAAAACTCAAGGTCCAGCCCTCGTTTGGCTCAGTGGATAGAGTGTCGGACTGCGGACTGAAGGGTCTCGGGTTCGATTCCGGTCAAGGGGTCATGTCCGGGTTGGGGGCTCGATCCCCAGTAGGGGGCGTGCAGAAGGCAGCTGACCAAGGATTCTCTCTCATCACATTGATGTTTCTATCTCTCCCTCTCCTTTTGTCTCTGAAATCAATAAAAATATATTTAAACAAACAAACAAAAAGCGACAAACAAAAACTCAAGGTCCAAGTCAATCCCCTTGCACCCTGAGCATGGCATGCAGATTGAAATTGCAATGGACTGAATGTGTGTTTTCCCCAAATTCATATGTTGAAATCCTCCCCGGCAGTAGGATGGTATTAGGAGGACCTCATGTATGGGATTAGGGTCCTTATAAAAAAAGGGGGTCCCTTGCCCTAGCTGGTTTGGCTCGGAGGATAGAGCCTCGGCCTGCGGACTGAGGGATCCCGGGTTCGATTCCGGTCAAGGGCATGTATCTTGCTTGCGGGCACATCCCCAGTAGGAGGTGTGCAAGGAGGCAGCTAATCAATGTTTCTCTCTCATCAATGTTTCTAACTCTCTATCCCTCTCCCTTCCTCTCTGTAAAAAATTAATAAAAAATATAAAAAAAGGGGGTCCCTTGACCTCCTCCTGCCACACCGGAAGACAGCCAGCTGCAGGTGGGAAGAGGGCCCGAGCTAGAACGTGACCATGCTGTCGCCATGATCTTGGATCTTCGGCCTCCAGAACTATGAGGAATACACTTACGTTGTTTATAAATCATCCGCCTATGGCACTTGGTTACAGCAACCCGGAGGGACGAAGACAGGATTATTGGAATTAATCCTACACAGAAAAAGCTAAGGAGAATGGCACGCTCTAAGGCAGCGGTTCTCAACCTGTGGGTCGCGACCCCTTTGGCGGTCGAACGACCCTTTCACAGGGGTCGCCTAAGACCATCCTGCATAGCAGATATTTACATGACAATTCATCACAGTAGCAACATGACAGTTATGAGGTAGCAACGAAAATAATTTGATGGTTGGGTCACAACATGAGGAACTGTATTTAAAGGGCCAGCAGGTTGAGAACCACTGGGCTAGGGAGAAGGTTAGTGCTGATCTGCACGAGTGTGTGCTCCCGTGAGCCAAGGACGGCTGCTCGGTATGCCCTTGGGAGCTCATTGCCAGGGAGCTCGGTGTCAAGGGCCTGCGTGACTTGCTTCTTAGGTTGCACGCACCAGATTCTTGGCCATGGGCATGAGATAGAAATATATCTGCCTAGAGCAGTGGTTCTCAACCTTCCTAATGCCGCGACCCTTTCATACAGTTCCTCATGTTGTGACCCAACCATAAAATTATTTTCGTGGCTACTTCATCACTGTCATGTTGCTACTGTTATGAATCGTCATGTAAATATCTGATAGGCAGGATGGATTTTCATGGTTACACATTGAACATAATGAAAGCATAGTGATTCATCACAAAACAATATGTAATTATATATGTGTTTTCCGATGGTCTTAGGTGACCCCTGTGAAAGGGTCGTTTGACCCCCAAAGGCAGTGACGGCGAACCTTTTGAGCTCGGCGTGTCAGCATTTTGAAAAACCCTAACTTAACTCTGGTGCCGTGTCACACATAGAAATTTTTTGATATTTGCAACCATAGTAAAACAAAGACATATTTTTGATATGTATTTTATATATTTAAATGCCATTTAACAAAGAAAAATCAACCAAAAAAATGAGTTCGCGTGTCACCTCTGACACACGTGTCATGGGTTCGCCATCACTGCCCAAAGGGGTCGCGACCCACAGGTTGAGAACCACTGGCCTAGAGGCAGGTGTGCCTTTAACGGGGGGGGGGGGGGGGGGGTGTATGCTGACTCCCAGTAGGAAAGCATACTGCAGGAGGAAGGCCACTGGGTTAGTGGATAGATCTCAGATTGCTTTCTGCAGCACTGTTTATAGCAACTTTCCGAGCAGAATTTATGTTTTCTGTAGCGTCATATACTAAAGCATGACCTGCTTAATGGAGAAATGATAGCTAAATTAGCAATTTTATGTGAAACCTACCTCAGTATCTTATGGCCTTTGGAGGTGATCATCCAATATTTATCTTTCTTGTTGAGAGTTAAGGGTGAACTTCTTAAAAAAGATAGTTTTATTGATTTCAGAGAGGAAGGGAGATGGAGGTAGAAACATCAATGATAAAGAGAGAATCATTGATCGGCTACCTCTTGCACGCCCCACACTGGGGATCGAGCCTGCAACCTGGGCATGTGCCCTGCTCAGGAATCAAACCATGACCTCCTGGTTTATAGGTTGATGCTCAACTGCTGAGCCATACCGGCTGGGCAAGGTGAAATTTTAAAGTCACTGTGTTCAAGTCTCCTGTCATTTACTGACGAGAAGTAGCTTCACATTTCAAACCATTATGAAAATATTATATGTTGAAGCAAGCTAGGTGGGCATATTTATAACATTTATGTATATACATGTGCATGTACATGTATGTCTATATGTATACACATATGTGTAGATGTTCAGAAAAATGATTGGGAGACATTATAGATTATTATTTAGAAGATAAACCTATTCTTATTTTTTCCTTTAAAGAACCTAGTAGCCTAACATTACATTTGTAAAAAATTATGTAGTGAAATCAAATTTGCAAGAAATTGCGTGTTTTTTTAGTTCCTTTACTAAGGAACTAAATTTAAATTTGAAATTTAGTACAAGTCCATTCTAAGTACTTTCTTTGGGGAAAAACCAGCATCAAGATGTTTGCGGAAATAAAATTCATCCAATGTAAGTCATTAACATAATATTTAAACTGTAGATACAGCAATACCAGGCAGCTAGATAAAAGCAGAGTAGTGTAAGACACAGAATAAATTCAAAGAGTAGTACTAACTTAAAACTATCTTTGCCAAATTATGAAGAAGAATAAAACAGCGATTTTACAGTTAGACCCCCCAAATTTCGAGTTAACAAGAGAAGTCTGGCTCGAGCAAGGACCACCAGACCAGCAGCTAAAGATAGTGCTAAGAACACACTTAATTCACCCAACTCACATTTTTGTGGCAACTCAGTAACAAAGGGGAAGCTTATGGCATCTTTGAAGTTGTGGCAAATGAATGTAATTCTTCGTGTCGAGGGCCGAGCTCATTTTACTATATGTCCTAAGATCATTGGCGCACGTCTTTTGTGGAAAAAATATAGAAATATCTTGGTTTGTTTCTCAGAATTGTCCTGCTCTTCTCCATGCCAACTGTTACTTACATTTTCCACAGAATAAGCGTGTTCCGCCTCAGAAGCAGCACCGTTCATTAGAAATGTTTCGCCCTGACTGGTGTGGCTCAGTGGGTAGAGTGTCGGCCAGCGGACTCAAGGGTCCCAGGTTCGATTCCGGTCAAGGGCGTGTACCTTTGTCTACCCAAACCAGCCAGGGATAATGAATTACTCTTTTAAACAGAAAACACTTGGAAAGAGAGACATTGAAGTATGGATTATGAGCAATCGAAAATATTTCCCATTTTCTATCAGCTGGTAAACCTAGGAGGGCACAGAAAAAAAGAGTAACAGGACTGATTGTACTTATTCATTTAAATGCTCATTGAGTGTTCCCAACGGGCCAGGTGCAGTTCTAAGCATTTTACAAGAGAATGTTTATAACAGTCCGGGAGCAAAGGTGCTAATGTCCCAATTTTTAGCAGAGGACGTCGAGGCACAGAGCTGGTAAGGAGTAGAGCTGGAGTTCAAACCCATCTTGTAGCCCTGGCCTGTGTAGCTCAGTGGATAGTGCATCGGCCTGTGGCCTGAAGGGTCCCAGATTCGATTCCGGTCAAGGGCACGTACCTCGGTTGTAGGTTCCCTGGCCCTGGTTGGGGTGCGTGCAGGAGGCAACCAATTGATGTGACTCTCTCACATTGATGTTTCTCTCTGTCTCTCCCTCTCCTTCCCTCTCTCTCTAAAAATTGGTGGAAAAATGTCCTCGGGTGAGGATTAATATAAAACCCCACAAAAACAAGCCCATCATCTATGCTTGTTACCCTTTACTTCATTGCCTCTCAGATATACTTGCTATTTGTATGATTTGCTGGCTGGTGGTCCTTAAAGAAGAGAACAATGTGCCCTAACCGGTGTGGCTCAGTGGATAGAGCGTCGGCCTGTGGACTGAAGGGTCCCAGGTTCGATTCCGGTCAAGGGCATGTACCTTGGTTGCAGGCACATCCCCAGTAGGGGGTGTGCAGGAGGCAGCTGATCGATGTTTCTAACTCTCTATCCCTCTCCCTTCCTCTCTGTAAAAAATCAATAAAATATATATTTTTTAAAAAGAAGAGAACACTGTAAGTTTTCTAGCAACGCAGTAGTCAATCGCCAGCCATGCCTGTAATGCAAGGTGAGAGCTTTTTCACTGGTCCTCTCTCACTGCATCCCTCTGCATGCTTTCTTTTTTCTTTTTCTTTTTTTTAAAATATATTTTATTGATTTTTTACAGAGAGGAAGGGAGAGAGATAGAGAGGAAGGGAGAGAGATAGAGTTAGAAACATCGATGAGAGAGAAACATCGATCAGCTGCCTCCTGCACATCTCCTACTGGGGATATGCCCGCAACCCAGGTACATGCCCTTGACCGGAATCGAACCTGGGACCTTTCTGTCCGCAGGCTGAAGCTCTATCCACTGAGCCAAACCGGTTTCGGCCCTCTGCATGCTTTCTGAGAGAGTGCAAAGCCCTTTGCAACCTGTCAGCTTGCAATTTCTGACTCGCCACCCTTATTTTATTTTATTTTTATTTAAAAATATTTTTTATTGATTTCAGAGAGAAAGGGAGAGGGAGAGAGAGAAACATCAATGATGAGAGAGAATCATTGATTAGCTACCTCCTGCACACCCCCTACTGGGGATCCAGCCCGAGACCTGGGCACGTGCCCTGTCCAGGAATCAAACCAGTCACCTCCTGGTTCATGGGTTGATGCGCAACCGCTGTGCACCACTGGCCAGACTCGCCACCCTTTAAATTCCCTCCCCTTCCATGTTTCCATTTTTCTAGGAATAGGAACATGGGAGGGGAGGGGAGAGAGGCAACAGTCTGAGTTGATGGCATTTCTTCCCCTCACCCATTCCCCTCTCAGCTCTGTCTTTATTCTAAACGATTATCTTTCTGGAACTGGGAATTAATGTCTGAGTCTCATAGCTCATCGGGCTGAACAACCCGGCCCTAAGATGGACCTACTGATATACATAAACTTGAGTCAGTATCTTCATTCATCTCGTTTGGTTTAGCGCCACTTTCCAAAAGCATTCTACCCTCTCTACAGCGCCGCAGTACTCACGACATTCATTACAAAGCTGCTATTTTTTCCAGGCGAGTTTTTTGTATAACTGCTCAGCACTCCTATTTAATTCCCTTGGTGGTTTCCGTGGAAATAATGAGGGGCATGGCTTAGAAATTGTGTTCTACAAATTTTCCTTCAAAGCCCTAACAAGTAATAAAAGTTATATAAAGCTTTTCTTGGTAAGACACATGTTTATTTTCTTTTAAAGGCTGATTCTACACAGTTCTCACTGTGGATGAGTGAAGGGACAAAGATGGCTGACATGTTAGTGGCATTTTATCAGGGTCTTCGCCCTCAGACTAGCAAGTGAGGTTCTTTCGAGATTTGACCAAAGTAATCTGGTTAGTTGGAGTCAGGAGTCGTTTCTTGAATCTCAGAGTCATGCTTAATGAGCCCACTCCCCGCTGATCATTTGAATTTTCTTGGATGTTTATGATCGAGAAATCATGGCCCTGGGACTGGTCTTTACAGCCCAGGGTGAAATAGACTCCAGAAAACGCCTCAAAAGATTTGGGCAGATGGATTCAGGTAACACTTACTGAGATCTCGTGCATCTCCCCCTCCCCAGAGACAGTCTCCTTGAATGTTTATTTTCCTTCCCCAGAATAGAGTGTTTTATTCCTCCCTTGAGTGATTGCGGTAACTGTCGCTGTTGACCCGGCCTCAGAAAACTGGAGAGGATCCTGGCTTCCATTTCAGCACCAGTTTCTGGACCTTGTCAAGCCTTGTATTTATTTAAAAGATGATATATTTGGGGGTCAAATTCGTCTAAGCACCAAATTTAGGATTTTGCAAAAGAAAACAAAAGCACCAGGGCAAAGGTTTGCAAAACATAATGCGGACAGCAGTGTCTGTGGAAGGTTTTTAAAGAATTAACGACGACAAGGGAGGCTACTGGATCGCTGTCCCTCCAGCAGAGCTGCGAAGCCAACCGGCCAGGGTCTGAAAGCATGAGAAAGAGAAAGCAACACGCCCTTAAAGGCGAATGCAATGCAGGATGTCAGCCCATGGCACGCCTGCCAGAACTATATTTAGTTCTGGAAACTATATTTTGAGAGTAAGTGAAGTAGAAATTCTTTTACAAAGAATTGTTTTTTTAAAAATCACAGCAGTACTGTCCTTTCAGAGAGATTATAGATCTGTGTGTTGAATGGGGACAGCTAGCCTTGTGAAGGCAAGAGCCACTGCGTTTACCCCAGATGAGTGCTGAAGGCTTCAAACTGGTATCTTAAGAGAAGCCAGACTTTGCTTTTCCTCATGAGGACGGTTTGGCATGCCTTTGGGGAAGTGTCAGGGTTATTAAGGCTCACCCTTTCCTTGGCCTTGGTTACTCCTGGTATGTAGGGTATTAGTTGGGGTTCCCTTCAGGCAAATCGAATTCAAATTGGCTACCACGTTCTCAGAAATACCTTTTATCATCACTGTCGCTAACGCAACTCACCAGCCCCTCTGTTTTCTACTCTTTAGAGTACATCTTCGTTCTTGAAATGATATGTTAACTTATTTATGTATTTGTTATGTGCCTCCCTTTACAAATTGATACATTCTTTTTTTTTTTTTTAAAATATATTTTATTGATTTTTTACAGAGAGGAAGGGAGAGAGATAGAGAGTTAGAAACATCGATGAGAGAGAAACATCGATCAGCTGCCTCCTGCACATCTCCTACTGGGGATGTGCCCGCAACCCAGGTACATGCCCTTGACCGGAATCGAACCTGGGACTTTTCAGTCCGCAGGCCGACGCTCTATCCACTGAGCCACACCGGTTTCGGCGATACATTCTTTTTTAACTTTCTCTCTGCTTTGCTGCTATAGTCCAGCATATAGGAACATTCCTACGACGTGAATGGTTACTCGACATTTGTTGACTGGCTGGCTGGGGGTATAAAGACAGGCTCACCCATTTGGGGGTGAAATAGCTCAAGAGATGCTTTGAAAAGAATTTGGAGGCTCAGCCCTAGCCGGGGGCTCAGTGGTTAGAGCACCGGCCTGCGGACTGAGGAAGTTAGAGGCTCCAGCTCACCTAATGAAGACGATCTCTCACTTGGGCCAGATTAGTCAAGAGTTCTGTGCCAAAGTTTCTCTTTCTCTATAAAGGCCATGTGAGAACATCAGTATTTCCAAGGCGACCTGTGGGTGCCACGCTGAAGGGGCTATATAGTGGGAGAGGTTTCCTTTCCTTTAGTACTTTAGCAGCAGAATGTAAAAGTTGGCCATCCCTCCCCCCCAAATACCAGAAAAGGTCTTTCTCACCAGCAGGTTACTTTCATTGTAATTTCCATCTTATCAGATGGAAGGTTTCGCTGAGTTCAATGCCTTCCTTTAAAAAGTCGATGATCAAACAAGTCTTGGCAAGGATGTAAAGAAAAGAGAACCCTCCCGCACGGTTGGTGGGAATGCAAATCTGTACAGCCACTATGAAAACAGTATGGAGCGTCCTCAAAAAATGAAAAGTGGCCCTAGCCGGTTTGGCTCAGTGGATAGAGCATTGGCCTGCAGACTGAAGGGTCCTGGGGTTCGATTCCCGTCAAGGGCACATGCCCGGGTTGTGGGCTTGATCCCCAGTGTGGGGCATGCAGGAGGCAGCCAATCCATGATTCTCTCTCATCATTGATGTTTATATATCTCTCTCCCTCTCCCTTCCTCTCTGTAGTCAATAAAAATATATTTTAAAAAATTGAAAGTGGAACTGCCTTATGACCCAGCGATTCCACTTCTGGGTATATATACACGAAGAAACCCAGAACATTAATCTTAAAAAATATGTGCACCCTGATGTTCATTGCAGTGTTATTTACAATAGCCAAGATATGGAAACAACCCAAGTGCCCACTGATAGACAAGCAGATAAAAAAAGTGATGGTACACATATAAAATGGAATATTACTCAGTCGTAAAAAAAGAATGAAATCTTACCTTTTGTGACAGCATGGATGGACCTAGAGGGTATTATGCTAAGTGAAAGAAGTCAGTCAGAGGAAGACTACCATATGATTTCGTGTATATGTAGAATCTAAAGAACAAAATAAATGAACACACAAAATTGAAACAGACTCATAGATACAGAGAACAGACTGATGGTTGACAGAAGGGAGGGGAGTTGGGGGCTTGATGAAGGAGGTGGAGCCCTAGCTGGTTTGGCTCAGTGGATAGAGTGTTGGCCTGCAGACTGAAGGGTCCCAGGTTCAATTCCTGTCAAGGGCACATGCCCGGGCTGTGGGCTTGATCCCCAGTAGGGGATGTGCAGGAGGCAGCCAATCAATGATGCTCTCTCATCATTGATGTTTCTATCTCTCTTTCCCTCTCTCTTCCTCTCTGAAATCAATAGATATATTTAAAAATAAAGTAAAATAAAATAAAATAAAGGAAAAGGTGGAGGCATTAAGAAGTATAAATTGGTAGTTACAAAATATTCACAGGGCTGTAAATTACAACATAGGGGATAGAGTTATATATATATTTCTTTAATGATTTCAGAGCGGAAGGGAGAAGGAGAGATAGAAACATCAATGATGAGAGAGAATCATTGATTGGCTGCCTCCCGCCCGCTCCCTAGTGGGGATCGAGCCCACAACCCGGGCATGTGCCCTTGGCCAGAATCGAACCCGGGACCTCCCAGTCCGCAGGCCGATGCTCTATCCACTGAGCCAAACCGGCTAGGGCAAGTCAATGATATTGTAATAACTACGTATGGTGCCAGGTGGGCACTGGAAATATTGGGGGACCACTTTGTAAAGGACATGATTGTCTAACCACTATGCTGTCCACCTGAAACTAAAACAAAATCATATTGAATGTCAACTGTAATTGAAAAAGAAAAATTTTAAAATGTTGATGATATTCTGCATTAGACTAATAATTTGAGCTCATAGGAGAGAAAGAAGCCAGTGAACCATGGATTAAATCTTTTCACATAAAGAGAGCCACCAACATAACAGTTCTTGGGGCTCTGGGCTGTGCTTGGGGATCAAGATCCCTTTATCAATCATTCTCTTCCTCCCGGGCAGTTCGGGATTATGTTTTATCTGGCCCTCTCATTGCCCATGTTTTTAATTCGCCTTTAAAACAACAATAAATGTGAAACCAGGACACTAAAGCAATCTGTGAAAACAAATACTTTATCTTGCTGGAAATCAGCAATAATAAATCCATCTGGCTTCTTTTTAGAAGCCTTAGTCTCTGGATCTGGTCAATCACTGGAAAATCCCATGACTCTCCTTGGGGAGCTCTCTTTTTCCAGCAAGATTCTGACTCAAAAAAGCAATCTCATCATCACCCGGACTGTTTCTCCACTAAAGTTAAAAATGTATCCGAGAGTCGCTTTTAGTGATAGCCAATATATCAATTGGAAAATCTACTCACTTATCCACTGGTCTCAAGTGATGCATCCCACAAATAAATCAAGAGATGGATTCCAAAACTAGGTTTAACTGCATATTCCTTGTTTCCCAACAAATCTTTAAGCAGACTTCAAATAAATATAATAACTCAGCTCTGTTTGCCTAAATTGAGTTAAAATGAACGCAGCTGCAAGTGGGTAAGTTTTATGGTATGTGGCTTACATCTCAATAAAGATGTTTAAAAAAATGAAATGAGCTCAATGAATTAATGCCACATATGCAATTCAGAAGAATGTTGTGGAGGGTGACCTCAGTGTGTCACGTGGCAAGAATTCTAGCTCCATTAATCTCATTCAATCACTCATTTTTTTAAAAAAATATATTTTATTGATTTCTCACAGAGAGGAAGGGAGAGAGATAGAGAGTCAGAAACATCGATGAGAGAAAAACATCGACAGCTGCCTCCTGCACACCCCCTTCTGGGGATGTGCCCGCAACCAAAGTACATGCCCTTGACCGGAATCGAACCCGGGACCCTTGAGTCCGCAGGCCGATGCTCTATCCACTGAGCCAAACCAGTTAGGGCACTTTCTCCATTTCTTAAGTATATGGACTAGATGGTGTGCTTCTCCTACTCCTATGAGTCTTACTGCTGGTGGAGGTACTAACAGCTAGGTCACGGAGATGTAGACTCAAGGACATACTGAATGCATAAAAAATTGCCTACTGCCTGGCCATTGTGGCTCAATGGTTGAGCATCGACCTATGAACCAGGAGGTCATGGTTCAATTCCCAGTCAGGGCACATGCCGGGGTTGCAGGCTCGATCCCCAGTAGGGGGCATGCAGAAGGCAGCCAATCAATGATTCTCTCTCATTATTGATGTCTCTGTCTCTCTCCCTTCCTCTCTGAAATAAAAAAAAAATTCCTAGGCAGCTACTGAGAGAGATGTAAGTACTTATTGTCAGTAAAGGATATTTGGTTTGATTTAGAACTCAGGACTTTTGAATAAAAGGTTGATGCAATCAAATCAAAGTTGATTATTCCCACAAATCAGGCTCTTAAGTAGTTTAAACATATTTTTCCCCCCATTATCTTAACATTCCACCCTGCGTCACGTGCTTGGGCCAAATAGATCGTTTCTTGGCTCTCTGCTTTATCAGATCAATCTCCATCTAGGAAGACAGTTTGCTCCAACGTGCAATCTGGAAACGCCCCAAGGATCATCTGGCTCAGGAACACTGACTTTCCATTGATGACATTAAAAGGGAATTCAGTAAACAGTAACTTCTCCTCGCCTTAGAGCCCGGCTTGTCAGGCTCGGCCTCTCTCCACTTTCTAAAGAACAGGATTTGATGTTTTTACCACCACCCTGAGGACTTACTTAACTTCTTACTCGGCACCCACAAGTCAAACTGAACACAGCTGGAGTATGTTCCTTATAAGAGCACTGTGTCCAGTTTCGGGCTTCACAACTTAAGAGGAATATGCAGTACGGGAAAAATGCTCAAAAGAAGACATTTAAAGCACTAGAGCTCTAGCTGGTTTGGCTCAGTGGATAGAGCGTTGGCCTGCAGACTGAAGAGTCCTGGGTTTGATTCCTGTCAAGGGCACATGCCCAGGTTGTAGGGTTTGATCCCCAGTAGGGGACGTGCAGGAGGCAGCCGATCAATGATTCTCTCTTCCCCCTTCCTCCATACCTGACCCCCACACCCAGACAGACCCAGTCCTGGCTACATGGTCTCCATTGGATGAATGAAAAGATTAGCATGACTTTTCTATTTGTCACACATCTTCCATAGAACACATATTTAACAACCCCAGGTAGGTCCGGCCGGCGTGGCTCAGTGGTTGAGCATCGACCTATGAACCTGGAGGTCACAGTTCGATTCCTGGTCAGGGCACATGCCCGGGTTGCGGGCTCTATCCCCAGTGTGGGGTGTGCAGGAGGCAACTGATCAATGGTTCTCTCTCATCATTGATGTTTCTCTCTCTCTCTCTCTTCCTCTCTGAAATCAATTAAAAAACAAACACCCAGTTAGTATCGTGTGTTGGTGTTACTTTATTGGCTCCAATGTTGATTGACCAGCTAATTTGGGAAAATCCTGGCTCTGCCGTTTACTGACTAGCTTACTTATGCAAGTTTGTAAGCTCTTAGTGACTCAGTTTCCTCTCTTTGGATAATGAAGATAATAACTACCTCGTCAAGTTGTGAGGATTAAATAAGTGCCATCCATGCAAAGCACTTGGCACTGTACTTGATGCCTATTAAGGGTTGACTATTATTACTATTATTGTTAATGGGTACTTGATTTTGTGATGGGATGTACAGATAGACAAGTCTAGACAAGCCATACTATGTGCCTTATTTCTATAATTCATGATAAATTTTATTAATAATAGGTAACAGATACTATGTGTTTGTACTAAATGCTTTATATAGCTGTTAATTCCATGTATCAGAGGAAGAGCCAAGTCTCTGAAGAATTAAGTAACTTTATCCAAGGTTAGTTGGTCTGTTCTCTCTCTCTCTCTCTCACACACACACACCCTACACCTAGGACTCAAACTTGGGGATGCCCAACTCAAAGGCCATGCATTTAATGAAATATCAATAGTTTTGGTAAGCAGATGCCTATAATTGCTTAGTTCAGTCCTTCCACAAAAAGTCAGATCAATAAAGAAACCTCCCGCTGAGAGCCACTGGGGACCTGGAGAGCCAGAATTCAGATGAGTTACTGGGGCTGAGAGCTCAATTTAGGGTTATTGATTGAGCTCTTATTATTATGTGGTAGGAGCTGTTCCAGCACTGGGAATGCATGGGGAAACCCATCAGTGATGTCACTTCCATGGAGTGGAAGATCGGGAATGTGAGAGCTTGAACATACAGAACTGCACTAATGAATCCTATAAAGTTATAATTTGGCAAGTGCTCAGATGAAGGAAAAGTCCGAGAGTTAGAGAACATATGACATGGACCTAGTTTAGCTGCGGGAGGAGAAGTCAGGGAGAGCTTCTCAAAAGAGTGATGTTTAGCTTGGCTGGTGTGGCTCAGTGCTTGAGCGTCTATCTATGAACCAGGAGGTCAGGGTTCGATTCCCGGTCAGGGTTCGATTCCCACTCAGGGCACATGCCCGGGTTGTGGGCTCGATTCCCTGTGTGGGGCGTGCAGCAGGCAGCCAACGGATGTTTCTCTTTCATCATTGACGTTTCTCTCTCTCTCCCTCTCCTTTCCTCTCTGAAATCAATAAAATATTTTATTTTTATTTTTCTAAAACAATATTTTATAAAAAGAGCGATGTTTAAGCCATGACCTGAAGGTGAGTAGGGATTTATTTTGCGTAAGGTGAGTTGACTGGGCTAGTTAGTAGCTGAGCCTGTACTGCCAATTAGATCTATGATTCTCATTCCTGGGTTTCCCCGCTGTCCTAAACCTTCAATAACTTCAGCAGTTTGCTTTTGCTAACCCCATGCCACTGCTTTATGGAGCCATTTCCTTTTTAAAAGGCGGGGGGGACCCCTTAAATCTAGCTCCCTGTTCGACAGCCTGCTGTTACCACCCGTGAGTGCCTTATTTTCTTTTGTATATCTTTAAAGGGGGGTGGGGTGGGAGTTCTCTGGTATGTTTCTAATCTGTGTCCTGCCACAAAGCAGTGAACTGTGAAAAATACCCGAGGAATTCCCAATAAATCGTACAGGAGGCAAATGAAGGGCATGCAGCTCTGAACTTGAGCACCTCTGCTTTTTCACCTGGATCTCTGGAGGCTCTAGCCAGAGAAAACCTTCCTGGGCTTTGGTGTTCCATGTCATCTGTCCTCTCAAAAGCATGTCTCTCAAGCCCGTTCTGGCATGTGAACTCATCCCTGCATCATCCTGTTGTTTCAGTGTTAGAGTAGCCTTGCCAGGTTTTAACTTTTTAAAAAAAATATATTTTATTGATTTTTTTACAGAGAGGAAGGGAGAGAGATAGAGAGTTAGAAACATCAATGAGAGAGAAATATCGATCAGCTGCCTCCTGCACATCTCCTACTGGGGATGTGCCCGCAACCCAGGTACATGCCCTTGACCGGAATCGAACCTGGGACCTTTCGGTCCGCAGGCCGACGCTCTAGCCACTGAGCCAAACCGGTTTCGGCTTAATTTTAAAATCTAAGAGACTCTTCCCAGTAAATAGGGTAGGGTCCCTAGGCCTGGCTGGTGACCAGGGCTGATCTGTGGGGTGATCGGGGGCCCCGCTGGGACCCACCTTGGCTGGCGGCCTGGCACCCTGCTGCTGGTCACCTCCCTCTCGGGGGCAGACGTTCAACACAGGAGCGTCTGCCCCTTGATGGTCAGTGCGTGTCATAGTGACTGGTCATTCTGCCGTTCGGTCAATTTGCATATTAGGGTTTTATTATATAGGCTATATATACCAGTCCTTGCTTTAGGGCTCACTGTAATCCACTAATGCAGCCTGATCTAATCTTAACTTCACTCCATCTGCAAGGACCCCATTTGCAAATAAGGCTACATTCACCCGTGCCACGGGTTAAGATTTGGACCTAACTTTTTGGGGGGACACAAATGACCCCATCACAAGAAGAAAAAAGGCTCTGCTGTCTGTTTATTTTTTATTTTTTTAATATATTTTATTGATTTTTTACAGAGAGGAAGGGAGAGAGATAGAGAGCTAGAAACATCGATGAGAGAGAAACACCGATCATCTGCCTCCTGCACATCTCCCACTGGGGATGTGCCCGCAACCCAGGTACATGCCCCTGACCGGAATCGAACCTGGGACCTTTCAGTCCGCAGGCCGACGCTCTATCCACTGAGCCAAACCGGTTTCGGCTCTGCTGTCTGTTTAGTTCTCCCTCCCTTTCCGTATTGACTGGAGGCACAATCCAGCCATTACACGGCGCAGAATCCAGTTGTCAGTGTTCAGGCAGCCTTAGTGAGAGCAGCCCCAGGGGGCGCTGGGAGTGCTACGGATTTCAGTGCTGCGGTGCTTTCAGAGGGAAGCAGAGCTGTCAGAACTCACTGGTGCAGTTTATTGCATGTAGATTATTTCTCAATAAAGTAGCTGAGAAAAAACCTAGGCCCCAAGGCACAACGCCGGTTTTCCATTTCCCCTTTCCTTTCCACCCCCCGCCCTATCTTGTCACTAGAAGCACATGTTGGGCAAATAGGTTTTCCTGTTTCCATTCAACATAGAGGAGTGCAGATTCTGGGGGGGAATGAAAATTTTAGAGGAAAAAAATCCACATTACTTAGCACTTTGAAAAATTAAAAGTGATGAAAAAATGTTTAGGTTATGAAAATCTTAGAGTCATTACACAGAATATTAAAAATTATTTACAGCCCTAGCCAGTTTTGCTCAGTGGGTAGCGCTTCGGTCTGCGGACCAGAGGGTTCCAGGTTTGATTCTGGTCCAGGGCACGTACCTCGGTTGCAGGCTCCTCCCCGTGCAGGAGGCAACCAATTGATGTGTCTCTCTCACATCAATGTTTCTCTCTGTCTTTCCCTCTCTTCCATTCTCCCTAAAAATCAATGGAAAAATATCCTCAGGTAAGAATTAACAACAAAAAATATTTACATTATTACATAATTCATCCTCAAAAGTACTTCTAAAACATACGCTATGGGAAGATATTAAAAATACTTTCAGTAGCTAAGCACAGCTGCACTGTATACCAGGTTCAGATGAAATGAACCTACTTTGAGACTCCAAGCTCACCTTCACCCACGAAGCTCACCTTCACCCACGAAGAAGAAAATGAAACTAAGAAAGAAGGAATGCCGTTAGCACAAAGCGCATATTCAGAAATGTTGATAAACTGAAACTAAATGTAGTTGTTAGACAACTTGTATTATTATTAAAAGGCTCTCGAGTTTCAAAGCCAAAACCAAAAGTGATGATAGTCATGCATTTAGGATTTGATGTTGGAATATTCTTTCAAATACTGGCTGCAGGTAGACGACAATTGTTTCTTTCACAAGTGGCTCCTGGGACTCTGCTAAGCACATCCATACTGCAACTTGGCTTAAAAATTTAAAAAAATATATATTTTTATTGATTTCAGAGAGGAAAGGAGAGAGAGAGAGACAGAAACATCAATGATGAGAGAGAATCATGGATGGGCTGCCTCCTGCATGCCCTCTACTGGGGATGGAGCCTGCAACCCGGGCATGTGCCCTGACAGGGAATCGAACTGTGACCTCTTGGTTCATAGGTCAGTCGATGCTCAACCACTGAGCCACGGCGGCCAGGCCTGGCTTACGATTTTTATTCAACCTTGCTTTTCATCTGCCTCATTAATGGGAACCTGAAAACAGAGGGGTTGATATTTAAAACACAGTACTCCCACTAGCTCAAGAAATAAACACGTAAGTGAAAGAGTAGAACAATGCGCCCATGCAAACTGCTTTTAGCAGATCAGAACGAAACACTAGAAAACAGACTGCATTGCTCATATTCGCACAGAAAATAAGAGAAGAGACAGTGTTGCAAGTGGCTTTTTGTGTTCAGTGCAGATGCTGACACAGAAACAGAACATTTTTTCTCCACATTGATTTTGATTTTTCTAAAGATCATGATTGGTTAGGGATGGTGAAATTAGTCCTTTAGGTTTCTGAATATAATGTCAGAAGAAATTTTTGCAGGTCTTGATCTTAACTAGATGAATATGAAAACCTCAACTGGGTGCCTGTTTTTAGGATCATGTTCATGGTTCTAATTTTGGACAGTGTGAAATTGATCCAAGCTATTGAGCCAAAAAACTGGCCTGTTTTATAAACTGACATATAAATGTAATAAAAGGCAAACGACATCTGAATATAGAAAGGCCCAAATTGTGTTTCCTTTCACTCAAGAAAGCGCCCTGCTTTGAAAGCCCATTTGCTATTACAGTGGGGCCTTTACTTACGAGTTTAATTCATTCTGTGACGGAGCTCGTAACTGAAATTACTCGTATGTCAAATCAAAAAGTGAACAAGTGAGACACGTGATGCTGGGCTGATGTGGCGTTCACTGTGACGTTCGCTGCGCCAACTAGCGGTGGGGTGTCTGAAGCTGGCTCGCAACTCAAAGCAAAAAATCGGCCGAGAGACGGCTCGTATCTCGAAAAACTCGTTAGTCAGAACACTCGTAAGTCAAGGCCCCACTGTATTTAGTTGGTATTGACAACACCTCACTAACACTTGGGGAGAGTGGCTATTCACTTGGGGTGAATGACTACTCACCAGGTCGACCATGGGCTCTTTTCAAATAACTTTAAGCAAACAATTCATTAACAAATTAGAAAGGTTTGAGCAGGTCAGTGATGGCGAACCTTTTGAGCTCAGCGTGTCAGCATTTTGAAAAACCCTAACTTAACTCTGGTGCCGTGTCACATATAGAAATTTTTTGATCTTTGCAACCATAGTAAAACAAAGACTTATATTTTCGATATTTATTTTATATATTTAAATGCCATTTAACAAAGAAAACTCAACCAAAAAAATGAGTTCGCGTGTCATAGGTTCGCCATCACTGGAGGAGGTTTTCTGGATGTAAGACCCGGTGAACTTGTATCAGGGGTGTTCCTTCAGTATATCTGGATTCATGAAGTAACATAAAAATCATAGATTTTGTAAAGATTATAGTAATTCTGTGCTAAGCATGCTGGAGACAGTAGGTCTGTTAGTCATCCTATAGCTGGATAAGAAATCAACAAATTGAAATGCTCTCAGAAAGGGTCCCAAAGCGCTTCCAAATCAAATAGCTTCTTAATCTGCAATTCTAGTCCTGCAAGACTTAGAGGTCAAGGTTAGATCCCATAGATCTGAATACTATTTCTGCCACTGGTTTAGCCAGGAGGTGACCTATGGGGCTCGTCTAGGTCTTGGTTTTCTTCATCTATAAAATTGGGGGTTAAGTATTTGAGCTTTGGGTGTGTGACTGCTGATTTGGATAGTGCAGTGGTTGGCAAACTGCGGCTCGCGAGCCACATGCGGCTCTTTGGCCCCTTGAATGTGACCACGAAGTTTCAATCGCACTGTACGTGTGCACCCACACGCACGTGGTATTTTGTGGAAGAGCCACACTCAAGGGGCCGCAGTTTGCTGACCACTGGAATGGTGCATATGTGATTTCAGCCCAGGGCCTGTTATACAGTAAGTTCCAACAGGTGTTAGTTGTTTTTATGTTGTTATGATTACAGGGTCCGGACTAAGCTGTCTGAGATGGATCTTGAGTAAAACACTAAATTCAATTAGTAAACGGTATAGACCTTGTCCCTTTAGTGTTGACATAAAGTTTTTCCCCTGATTATCTCTTGTTATTATAATATCAAATTGTTCTCTGAGGTCAAGAGTGAAACTTACATCTTTGTCTTCTCACATAATAGTGCCAGTTCGGATTCAAGCTCTCAAATACCCGTATGTCTTGCAATTCATTATATTCACCTTCTGGAGAATTACTATGACAACACTTCCGTCTTTAGAAAATGATCACTTTTCCTCAATGCTGGGCTGGTGTTTAAGAAAGTGAGGTTTTGCCCTAGCTTATTTGGCTCAGTGGATAGAGCATTGGCCTGCGGACTGAAGGGTCCTGGGTTCGATTCCAGTCAAGGGCACATGACCAAGTTGTGGTCTCAATCCCTGGTAGGGAGCATGCAGGAGGCAGCCGATCCATGATCCTCTCTCATCATTGATGTTTCTCTCTCTCCTTTTCCCTTCCTCTCTGAAATCAATAAAACTATGTTTTTTAAAAAGTGAGGTTTTCCTAATCTTACCCATATGCAGCTGTAGATTTACCTCCATTGACATCTGTCCATTGCAGCTCAAGACCCTTGGCAATTATATTTATTCAGGGAGATCACAGAATAGAAATCTAGAGAAACATTCTTAGTTCAGCTGCAAAAAACTCCTTGCTTACAATCAAGATGTGGCTTAGGCTATTTAATATAATTAGCATTCTTAAGCCCTGTAAAACTTTCCACACGTTTCTCATATATTCCACATAGCGCAGATCAAAATCATGTTCTTCTTTTCCTGTTTCAGGAACTCGGAGGCAGAACCCTTGATTTCTTCTATGGGAGAGTGAGATGCTGTGAACTGTTTAGCCCACATACCACTAAGATTTAGAAATGGTATCAGAGGGATCAGAACCAGTTTGAGAGACACAGGCGGGGTGAAACAAAAATCAGCGATGCGGACTAAGAGTTGGGAGCCAATCAGATAGAGGTCTGAGATATTATATGGCAGTCAATCAGGAAGTTCGCCGCGATTGGGGACTATATGAGCCATGGGATTATATAACAAACAAGGGCAAAAGAGGAGGCCCTAACCTGAAATATCGGACCTCAGGACTGAAAAGAAATAAGCAACTGGAGGGAATCCAGAAGAGATCATCTACAATGATGGTTTGAAAGCAAAATATGAACTTTATAGCGTAGCCAAACCACAAAGTCAGACCCAAGGGGCATGATAAAAATCTACAAATAGCTCAAGGGTCTTAACACCATGGGGAAAGAGGAATTTTGGCTGGAGATCAGAAACATTTCAGGGGATAAAGTTAAGAAAAGGAAAGTTGGGTTTAGGAGACTCTATCCTTTGGTAGCAAGATGTATGTGTTTGTAGACCATGGTCTCAAGGGAACAAAGAAAACCGATGAGTTTTCTAGGATCCTTGACAAGAGGATACCTTGATGTCAGACCAAGGACTCTAGAACTTTCATTAGAATATTCTTGTGCCATGACCAGATGGAACAGATATTTTTTTATGGTGAATTTCTAGGATAATTATAATAGGGGATGAACAGTGAACAGATTGTTCTGTCCTGTAAAAGAAGGTATCCTAAGGCTTTGGTTAACTTCAGCTCTGAGGAAAAAATAAACAAATATGGACAATAGTTTTCAGTAGCAAATGTCCTGAGAAAGGAGCAAAGTCGTAAAGACCTGGTTTCTAAAGTACATATATTCCAAATTGTGTACTACTTCGATGCCACCAGTTATATTGGTTCTTAAGCAGGCGGATGCATCGTGAAAAAGATTCCGGGGTCAGTGTAACAACACCAGCCATTTTTGAAATTGGTAAATGAAACTCAGATCTTCCTTAATCAAGTCTGACAAAATGACAGTCAATCAGAAAGGCCAATATGAATAGGTCTGTACACGCAAGGGGATTATATAACAAACAGGAGTAAACTAGGATGCCATAACAATGACTATAACATAAACCACAATGACTGCAAAATAAACCTAATAGCAATCAGGATGGAAATCAAAATAGTTTTTTTTTAAAAAATATATTTTACTGATTTTTCACAGAGAGGAAGGGAGAGAGATAGACAGTTAGAAACATCAATGAGAGAGAAACATCGATCAGCTGCCTCCTGCACATCCCCCACCAGGGATGTGTCCGCAACCCAGGCACATGCCCCCGACCGGAATCGAACCCGGGACCCTTCAGTCCGCAGGCCGACGCTCCATCCACTGAGCCAAACCGGTTCCGGCCAAAATAGTTTTTTAAAATAGTATTTAAAAATCCAAATACTTTTCTTACAACAAAATTTTTTCCAGAAGGGTCATTACCTCCCCTGCCACCCTCGTGTTTTAAAAGCACATATACTTACCCTGGGTTTTAAAGAAGGAGCCTGAGCTTAATTTCATGAATATTTAAAACAATTTCTTCATTGTCTCCAACCGTGAGGCAAGCCCCAGGCTAATGGAGGGTCAGGACCCCTTGGAAAGAAGATGATGAATGAGCTGGATGTGTCTGATCACAGCACCAAGCGCCAATAGAAGCGTCCTTCTGCTCATTGGCTCTCCAACACCCATGACCAAGAATGTGAATTCGTTCCTGGAGGGCATTCCTAACCCTACCTAATTGTGGCTGGGCTGCATTTTCAACCCCGTGGTCATCATCTGGGCTGAGAGAAACAGAACGTACATGCATCCTAAACTACATTTGCTCAACCACCTTGAGTTACAAGCGATTCTCTGAAGTGTGACTTTGTTAACCATCTACCCCAAATGCCAAAAGCCAATGAGGCATAACCAGTTCTATGCAATGGTCTCCAAAGGGTGGAGGCATGAGGTGTTCCCATTACTAGGGACGAGCGACAAGGTATTGCTAACTCAGAAATGGCCAGGCAAGACCCACCCTCTTTGAGCTCTAATGTGACCTGTCTGAGGAGGGAAGGAAGCAAACACCAACCATCGCCCAAGGGTAATGTAGCCTGTGTAGTCAGGCAAGGAAGTGAGCGATTTCAGTGCTGTGCCTCTCCACAGCACACGTCATCGCCCGCCACTGAAAATACTGAAGTTCCGGGAGGAGCAGAGATGGGGAGTGGCGTGAGGGAAATTTGTACCTCATCCAGTCTTCAGGCAGCAGATAGCTCATAAAATTACTGGGAGGGACTCCCTGAGTACAGCCTGTGCCATGGCATTTACCAAAAAACGGACATCAGAGATCCTGGGGTGGGAGAGAAGCCCTTTATGGAGGCATCAAATTCTTCTGTTAGATTTTCATGGCTTCTAGATAGAATACCTAAAAATGTCGAACACACACACTATCTATCTATCTATCTATCTATCTATCTATCTATCTATCTATCTATCTATCTATATATTTCAGAGAGTACTGGAGAGGGAGAGGGAGAGAAACATCAATGATGAGAGAGAATCACCCATCAGCTGTCTCCTGCGGGCCCCACACTGGGGATCAAGTCCACAATCTGGGCCTGTGCCCTGACGGGGAATCTAACCCTGACCTCCTGGTTCACAGGTTGACGCTCAACCACTGAGCCACACCGGCTGGCTCGAAACACACTTTTGAAAAAGACAAAGAAAGTAGCTTTCCCCCCTGAAAATGTCATAGGGAATCAAAGAAGTCTTCCCAAACTCAGAGTTGGACAATTCTGACATCCACACGCCAAAGCGAATGTTTGTGTCAAATATCTGTATTGATAAGTTCATTGCACGTTTTTTTTCCCTTTAGTCAAAGAAATGGCGAAGGAGAGTCGCCTTTACATTTGTCTAACATTCTCTTCCCCCCTGAAGGGGTAGAGGGACGCACGAACACCTTTCCAGCATCCTCTCTGCTCCCCCTGATGGGAAGGTTGGAAGAGGTGTTGCAAAACCTCAACGTGAGGCCATCCGGCCCGCAGAGAGGCTGTGCGCGCTGTAGACTCCAGGGCTGGGCCAGTGGCGGGAGAAGGGCTCCCGGGCTGGTCTCCAAGCAGGAACACGGACATCGCCAGCATTTTCCAGCCCCGGAGGAATGTGGCCGCGGCGTGCGGCGCCCGGAGCGCCGGTGTCCGCAGCCTATAGGCGGCCGCTGCGCCCGGCGCGGCCACACCCGCCTCCTCCCGGGGAACCCTTCTCCCGCGAGGACCCGCCCCCAGCACCCAGTAGGTCCCATCTCCAGCCCATTCGAGTCGAATCTCTATCCTTCCTTTTTTTTAAAAAAATAAAACCAGCCTGGATCGGGGGACGGGGAAGGCAGGACCTTTAACTTCAACTTGAGCGCGCCCCGTCCTGGGTTGCCCATCTGACACCAGTGGGTGGGGTGCAATCTGACACTTCCTTTCCTTTCCAGAAACGTGAGTGGAGCCGGCCTCCCCCTGGCCCTGGGGGAGGGGAGGCTGGGGAGAAGGTCCGCACTTCCGTCCTCGCGGCTTTCTCCCGGGGAGACCCGGGGTCTGTCGGGGCGGCTCTCAGGTCGGGCGCGCAGACAACGCCTCCAGGTTCGGCTGCCCCGGCTCCTGGCTCCGCCTCAGCGCCGGACCTGGCTCCCCTCCCGCCCCGCCGGTGCCGGCTGCCCCGATCCCGCTGTCCCCGGCCCGAGCTTGCGGGCGGGCGTGCGGGGACCTCTCCACGCCGGGCCCCCGGCCCCGGGCTGCGCTGCGCTGCGACTATCCAGAGCCCCTCGGAGCAGAACACGGATCCCCGCCCTTAGCGTCCTCTCCTGAGCCCCCGATCGCGGCCGGGAATTCCCTCCCATCGCAGCCACTCCGTCCTCCGAAGGCCCCCGGCGCAGCGGGCTCCGTGTCCCCGCTTGGTGGCGAGACTGGCCCCCCGCGGACCCCGGAGCGTGGAGCCATCCTTGCGCCTAACCCGTTGGAGGAGCGGGCGCAGCGGCCAAGGGGAAGCCAGCCCCGCCGCTTCGGGGGCTCCGGGAACCGGCGATCGTGCCCCGCGGCGCAGCCCGGGCGCCCGGCTCCATCCCGGGAGGAAGCCGCTCCGCTCTCGCTGCCCCGGGAGCCCCGACGCGCCCTGGGCGCACGCCCCGGACGCCTCGTCCCTCGGCCCCCGACGACTGTCTTCGGGGGGCGAGGAGGAACCTGCTGGAGACTTCGAGGCTGCCCCGAGCCAGGGAGCAGGAGCCAGGAGTCTCCTTCCTCGGCCGGGCAGGCGGAGTGGCGCTGGCCGGCTGCAGCCGGGAACCAGCGGGCGCCTGACCTTCCTCCTCCTCTTCCTCCCCCGCCCCCCCCTCGCAGCTTCGGCTCCGGGGCGAGGTTCTAGGCTTCCAGTGCCGCCGTGGACCCCGATCCTTTTCCTAGAAGGCTGGCGATGGATCTGCTCCGGCCCCCGCCGGGGCACTGGTAGTGCGCTGCGGGCACGGGAGCCTGGCACCGGCCTCCACCGCCCTCCGAGCCCGGCAGCATCGCCCGCGCCCCCTTTCCTCCCGCGCCCCAACTCGCCAGCACCCCGAGAGAGCGGGCCGAGGGTGGCCCGGGCCGAGCCCCGCCGAGATGTCCGCGCAAAGCCTGCTCCACAGCGTCTTCTCCTGCTCCTCGCCCGCCTCGGGCTCCCCCTCAGCCCCCGGCTTCTCCAAGAGGAGGCTGCGCCAGACCCGCAGCCTGGACCCGGCCCTGATCGGCGGCTCCGGGGGCGACGGGGGCGCGGAGGGCGGCTCGGCGGGGGCCCCGGGGGCCCGGCTCTGCTCCCCGCTGCCCCTGGCCGAGGGCCTCGGGGGTCGCTCGGCGTCCTCTCCGCGGGGCCCCCACGCCCGGGCCCACCGGCTCCCATCGCCTCGACCCCTGTGCGCCTCCCTCTCCACGCCGAGCACCCCGCAGGAGAAGTCGCCCTCGGGCAGCTTCCACTTTGACTATGAGCTGCCCCTGGGCCGCGGCGGCCTCAAGAAAAGCATGACCTGGGACCTGCCGTCGGTCCTGGCCGGGCCGGGCGGCGGCCGGAGCACCATCCTCTGCTCCTCCGGCGGCGGGGGCTCCAGCAGCATCTTCGCTTCTCCCAAGAGGTGGCTCCAGCAGAGGAGGCTGCAGTCCCCACCCCACAGCCACGGCCACCCGTACGTCGTGTGGAAGTCCGAGGTAGGGTCTGGTGTCGGGGCCCGCATGGCCCACGATGGACACCTGGGCACGTCTTGAATTCACTTCATGGCATTTGCAGGGCCAGGGGCCCACGGAGGGGCTCCCCTGGTGTGGCTGCTCCTCTTGGGCTGGTGACCGGTCCCTGGAAATGGGCCGTCCCTCTTGGCCACACGTGTGGGTCTGGTTTGGGCTTCTTGGCTCCGCTCGGAGCAGCATTGGATCTGGAGGAAGGCGCGGGGTTCTGCCCTCCTGTCGTGTCGCGGGCCATGGCATAGGGGCGTCTGGTCCCTTCACCCCAAGTTGATGTGTTTAGGAACTCAGAGGATCGATGGCTAAGCGGTTCGCAGGGGTGAGGTGAAAGTACCTGCCATCCGGTTCTACAGAGCGCGCAGGAGCGTGGCTGTGGAGGGTGTTGATAGTATCAGTCCGTAGTTCTGTGTGTTGGAATGACAGGGTGGAGTAACTACTAAAATTCTCTATGAGTGGTTTTGATATTTTCTTCTCCCTACAGGTCTAATTTCAGAACGCTATGGTGTGGGGTACTAGTTTAGGAAATGGTATGGAATGTTGGTTTAGGGGAGGAAATCTTCGGTTAGCCCCAGCCGGTTTGGCTCAGTGGATAGAATGTGGGCCTGTGGACTGAAGGGTCCCAGGCTTGATTCTCGTCAAGGGCACGTGCCCGGGTTGTGGGTTCGATCCCCTGTAGGGGGCAGGAAGGAGGCAGCTAATCCATGATTCTCTCTCATCATTGATGTTTCTCTCTCTCTCTCTCTCCCTCTCCCTTCCTCTCTGAAATCAATGAAAAAAAATATAAATCTCTGGTTAAGGCTGAGAAAAATCATGGAAACATGCTCAGATTCCACTAAGGACAACTAGGAGTTTTCCTTATTTCACTTATTTCATTAATGAAGTATGTGGGGATCAGGAGTCATTAATAAATAAGGAGCGGAGAGGCAGCTGCTTGGTACCCTCACAATGTGTGCGCTCTGGTTAACGGAGAGCAGAGCCGCTGGGAAGCTGTGGCCGATGGGTCCTTGGAAAGCAGCGTGCTTTTACAAGATAAATAGTAGTTTTTAAAAGGAACAACTCCTATCTCAGTCCACAAACTCTATAGATTTGCCTTGGATCTGTTTCCATAAAGGAAGGGAGATTCCATCAGTGGTAATGAAATATGTTAAAGGACAGTTAGAATTACAGAAATGAAATGCAATAGCATGAGATTGCTGGAGATTTAGACTAAATAAAGGAAACGGAACCAAGAAAAACAGAGCATAGCATCCAAGAGCATACCTCGCTCTGTTAACATGAGATAGCGATGAGATGTTGGCTTTTAATAGATCGCCTTAGAAAAATCAGCAGTATGCGTCAGAAATATAGCATCACCCACGAATAGTTACTTTGTCAAAGTAACTGCTGCTGTCGGGTGGGGAGTATGGACTAGAAAAACTAATAAACATTGCTGATTGTCCTTGAGGATGCTAGGCTGTAGAAAGAAAAGTCAAGTCAGAGAGCAGAGATGGTCTCCAAACCAGGGAACTTAGCTGTAGAAAGATCTAAATGCCAAAAATCTAAATGCTGAATTTCTGCCCTAGCCGGTGTGGCTCAGTAGATAGAGAGTCAGCCTGCGGACTGAAGGGTCCCAGATTCAATTCCGGTCAAGGGCACATAGCTCGGTTGCAGGGTCCTCCCGGCCTGGGCCCTTGTGGAATCTCCTCGATGTTTCTCTCTGTCTTTCCCTCTCTCCAAAAATCAATGGGAAAATATCCTTGGGTGAGGATTAAAAAAAATAAGAAGAAATAAATATTGAATTTATCTTGGTCTCTAGAAGGGGCTGGGTTCCCACTCTATATCAGAAGCACACATTATCAGATTAATCTGTTGGAGGTGAGAGAAAGAGAGAGAAGTGCAAAAGCAAGCCAAGTTCTTGGATTAGGTAGCCCCTGACATTCATGCTTAAACCTAATTGCATCGTTAAGATGGTTTTCCTTAGCAACTATACATACTTAGAATATCACATATAGAAGCTGTTTGTTACTCTTATGATCAAAAGGCATTCTATCGTAGGTGGTCACGACTTGTTCAAAATGATCTTCTTGGCCATTAAACCTCACGTTCAATGGACAAGTAGCTGAACTGCGGCAATACTGGTGACTTGCTGTTCTATGCAGTGCTTGGGCAGTCTGCAAGCTCATGTACTGTGACTGTCACCTCTTTGCAATGGTTCAAACGAAGTACATGTAAATGGAGACATCTGTAATAGTGTCAACAATAAAAAGAAAGAAAAAAGGATGAAATATCCTTAAGCTTAGATATCTTGTATTTTCAAGTTTCGTTATAAAATATAACATATAAAAAGCAGTGTTTAGAAATGAAAAAAAACAAACTAAATACAAAGCCATCTAGCCAAAGAACAAAATTTTCTCATAAAATGTGTGTGTGTGCGTGTGTGTGTGTGCGTGTGTGTGTGTGTGTGATCCCTTTGCTCTTGAGGCAGACATGGAGTGATTGGATAGAATCCTGGCGTGAAGACCCGAGGCTGGTTTTGGTTAGTAGAGGCCCAGATATCCTAACATAACCCCTGGGTCTGGAATTTAATGGCCTGGATTACCTTTCAGAGGTTGAACGCCCTGGAGCCTTCTCTCTCTCTCTCTCTCTCTCTCTCTCTCTCTCTCTCTCTCTCTCTCACACACACACACACACACACACACACACACACACACACACACCCCACAAAAAAAAACGCAGGCAATTCATCTCATTGAGCACTGCTGGTCCTTCTCACTGGCAAGCCAGATGGGGCCTTTGTCCTAAAAGGGAATCTTGACTAATGATGTCAGAAGTCCAGCAAATGAGCTCCTTGCAAGGTTACTGATGGGCCCTGGTGGGCAGATTTGGTTCCTGCAGATTCTTGTGCTTTTCCTGGTTGTTCTGGCTTAAGGTTTCCTAGCCTCTGCCCTAGTGACACTTGTGGCCGAATGATTCTTTGTGCTGGGGCTGTCCTGTGCGTAGTAGGATGTTTACCGGCATCCTGGGCCTCTACCCACTAGCACCCCTCCCCACCAGGGTGACAATGAAAGATGTCTAGAGACGCTACCCTAGGTGTCAAAATTGCCCCAGTTGAGAATCGCTGCACCAGGGAGTTGAATGCGCACCCCATGCTGCCCAGATAGCAAGTGGGTGCTTTCAACCCACAGAAGTGCTTTCAGCGGCCATAGAGCTTCCCTGGGGCCTTCATCAAATCCCAAATCTATGCGGATCCCGCTCCATGGACCTCTGAAGGCAGCGGTTCTCAACCTGTGGGTCGCGACCCCTTTGGGGGTTGAACGACCCTTTCACAGGGGTCCCCTAAGACCATCGGAAAACACATATAATCACATATTGTTTTGGCGATGAATCACTATGCTTTCATTATGTTCAATGTGTAACCATGAAATTGGGGGTCACCACAACATGAGGAACTGTATGAAAGGGTCGCGGCATGAGGAAGGTTGAGAACCACTGTCTTAAGGTTTGTTCAACTTTTGTTTCTCTTCCATGGAATCCGTAGGCAAACCTGAGAATTTACCTTCATTCAGGTTTAGCCAGAGATGGATCCCACCCATTTCTATTTAGTTATAAAATATAACCTATAAAAAGCAGTGTTTGAAAATGAAAAAAATGTGTGTGTGTGTGCGCGCGCACACACAGAATCTTCTTGCAGCAGATTCTCTGGTTTTAAACTTAACGTTCTCACAGTGGCTCCTGCTCCCGAGACTCTCATAAATGCCTGCCACTCTATGACTTATGCTCACTCAGAGCTCACAAATGGCTATATTATGGCCATAAACCTGGAGGTGTTAGTCAAAATCATCTATGACTCTATTTATATTTCCTCACTATATAGTTCAGGATTGCTGTAACTAAATCTGATTCATGGACATGCTGGGTAGACTATCTATTGAGTAGATAAAGGGAGAAGGCAAAAGGCTAACTGGTGCATGGTGATACCATTGGCACATGCTTCTCAACTTGTGATCTTTTAAAAATATATATATTTTTATTGATTTCAGAGAGGAAGGGAGAGGGAGAGAGAGATAAAACATCCATGATGAGAGAGAATCATCGATTAGCTGCCTCCTGCATGCCCCACACTGCGAATCGAACCATGACCTCCTGGTTCATAGGTTGATGCTCAATCACTGAGCCACACAGGCCGGGCTCAACTTGTGTTCTTAGCAGCCAAGCTTTGTCCCTGATTCTGACCACAGACAAGGTCTTATTCCAACTCTGGGGTTCTTCTATTCCTCATGGACCAGAGCTGGGATTATGCTCGTAGCTGGTCTGGAGCTTCCCAGCTTTGATAACCCATAATTAACTTGATTTTTCTCTGTCCATGACTTTTCTTCTTCATTCATGCCACAAGCACTTCTTGACCACAAACATTTCTGTGGCTGCCAGGAGTACAGAGAGGCTGAAATATGGTGTCACGTCTTAAAGAGCTTAGAGCAGCGGTTCTCAACCTGTGGGTCGCGACCCCTTGGGCAGTCGAACGACCCTTTCACAGGGGTCGCCTAAGACCATCCTGCATATCAAATATTTACATGACGATTCCTAACAGTAGCAACATGACAGTGCGGAAGTAGCAACGAAAATAATTTTATGGGTGGGTCACCACATGAGGAACTGTATTTAAAGGGCCAGAAGGTTGAGAACCACTGGCTTAGTGTCTGCTGAGGAGAACGGATGAATCAACCAATAAGTATAATGCAGAAGGATCACAACACAGTGAGGGACGGGGACAGGGGCTGGTGGTGTCATGGTTCACTCTGCTGTGGGGAGTCTTTGGAAAGCTTTCCTTGTGTAGAGAACACTTGAACTTGATCTCAAGGATGACTGCCATCTATACGAAGAAGGGAAGTGATTCCTTGATGAAGAGAAAGCAGTAGACATAGACAGGCACAGAGGGGTTGGTGATGCTAGAGTTTCCAACGGAGAGGACTTAGGGGGGCTTAGGAGCAATGATTTGTTTGGAGGGGGAGGTTGGGACATCTGCGGTTTATTATATTAGCAACCACATGGATTTTTATGGAATAAGCGAACGAAACCCGAAATTGGACATGTCTTTGGAAGATAATACCTAACGAAGGCAGGAGGCCAAAGCACACTGCCTACCCTTCAAAGCACCTCTTGGCATCAAATCTGCAAATAAGTGAAACGTGAAGTGTTTTTGAAGTCAGGAGGTCGGTGTGCCTGGAGCATGGGCTGTCTCTTGCTCTGTTGGATGCTTGTACAACAGGTTGGGTAGCATTCATTGCGAAGAGCCCTCCGTGCAGGCCTCGGGAATGTGGGCTGTCCATTCGCAGAGCAGTGGCTCTCAAACTGGAGCAACTTTGTCCCCGGGGCACATTTAGAGCTGGCTGAAGACAGTCCTGGTTGTCACAGCTGGGGATGGTGATGTATTACTTTTCTGTTGCCGCGGTAGCCAATTACCCCAAACTCAGTGGCTTAGAGCAACCCACATTTATCATCCTATGCAACCCACATTTATTATCCTACGCTTCTGGAAGTCTGAAGTGGCTCTCTGGGCTGATGTCAAGGTATGGGCAGGGCTGTGTTCCTTCTCAAGGCTCGAGGACCCGTATCTTTTGCTTTGCCAGTGGCCCACTCTCTTCATCTTTAAAGCCAGCCATGTTGAATCGCTTTGACTTTCTTCCATAGTCATTTATCCCTCGGGCTCTCTTAAGGACTCTTCTGGTAACATGGGGCTCACCCGAATAATCCAAGATAATCTCATCATTTTAAGGCCAGTTGATTAGCAACCTTTAATTCCATCTGCAACCTTACGTTTTCTTTGTCATGCAATTGAACACAGTCACTGGTTCCAGAGATTAGGGTGTGGTGAGACATTATTCTACCTACTACAGGGGAGGTTCTACTGGCATCTAGTGGCAAGAGGGAGAGACCAGCGATGCTGCTAAGCACTCTGCAATGTATAAGACAGCCCCCACAGCAGTCATCTGGCCCTCAAGGTCAGGAGTGCCCAGGCTGAGAAACCCGGCTGTGGAGAATGGGGGAAATTGATTTCTTAAGCATGAGGGGGTTACTTGATCAGATATGTGGTTCAAAGAGATTCCTCTGGTGTCTGGGGCGGTGGGGGGAGGGTGTATTAGTAGAGTGTAGATACTCAGAGGAAGTGGGCATGAGAAAACCATGCCAAGGATCCTATAAACAAATGACAGTTGGCATAGAAACGTTTCTCGCCTTCCCACTTGAGCAAATTGTTTTCTTGTGCTATTAAACTCCTTCTAATAGGTTGGTCTCTATAGACCAGTGGTTCTCAACTGGGGGCAAGTTGGCATCCTGGGGCCATTTTATATATATTCTTTATTGATTAAGGTATTACATATGTGTCATTGCCCCCCCACACCCCCTCTCATGCCCTCACCCCCCTGTTGTCTGTGTCCATTGGTTAGGCCTAGAGGCTTGCATACAAGTCCTTTGGTTGATCTCTCCCCCCTAGCCCCATTCTCCCCTGCCTCCCCTCTGAGGTTTGACGGTCTGATCGATGCTTCTCTGTCTCTGGATCTGTTTTGGTTCATCAGTTTATGTTGTTCATTATAGTCCACAAATGAGTGAGATCATGTGATATTTATCTTTCTCTGACTGGCTTATTTCACTTAGCACAATGCTCTCCAGCTCCATCCATGCTGTTGCAAATGGTAGAAGTTCCTTCCTTTTTACAGCAACGTAGTATTCTGTTGTGTAGATGTACTGCAGTTATTTATTTATTTATTTTTTAAACTTTATTTTATTGTTTGAAGTATTACAAATAGTAGTACATATGTCACCTTTTTTCCCCCATTGACCTCCCCCCGGCCTCCCCTACCCTCCGGCACATGCCCTCACCGCCCCCCCACCCCCCAGTGTCTTGCGTCCATTGGTTATGCTTATATGCATGCATACAAGTCCTTCGGTTGATCTCTTCCCCCCCTTCCCCCCAACCCTCCCCGGCCTTCCCTCTGTAGTTTGACAGTCTGTTCAATGCTGCTCTGCCTCTGTATCTATTTTTGTTCATCAATTTATAATGGTCTTTATATTCCACAAATGAGTGGGATCATGTGGTATTTATCTTTCACTGACTGGCTTATTTCACTTAGCATAATGCTCTCCAGTTATCCTGTGGCCATTTTTGATTGACAGAGCTGGGCTGGGGGGATGCTACTGACATCTGGTGGGTGGGGAGGGGCCAGGGACAATGCTCATCATCCTACAGTGCAGAGGACAGAGCCCACAGCCAATCATTATCCTATTCGAGATGTCAATAGTGCCAAGGTCTCCCCCTCTCTCTCCCACTCTCCCTAAAAATCAATGGAAAAATATCCTCAGATGAAGATGAAAAAGAAAAAAAGAAAGGACCTTGGGTAGCACCCAGCTGCTGCCTCCTTATTTTACAGTTCAAGAGAGGGACCAGCCCTGGCTGGTTTGGCTCACTGGATAGAGCATCAGCCTGGGGACTGAAGGGTCCCAGGTTCGATTCTGGTCAAGGGCATGTACCTTGGTTGCAGGCACATCCCCAGTAGGGGGTGTGCAGGAGGCAACTGATCGATGCTTCTCTCTCATCGATGTTTCTAACTCTCTATCCCTCTCCCTTCCTCTCTGTAAAATATCAATAAAATATATTTTTAAAAAAGAGAGAGGGACCAAAAAGGTTAAACCCAATCTCAGACAACATGCCGCAGGGAGAACCATCCTGAAATCTCTCTTGACTCGCAATACAAACCGCCAAACTTCTGGAAAAACGAGTGAGCAGGAGCACCTTCAGCTTTGGCCATCTCTTCTCCCTCCCCATTACTTCCTGAAACAATGCCCTTAAAGGGGCCCACATCCCCACACGCTTCTTAGACCCCCTTTGGTGGGCTTTGGGCAGACCTGCCGGCACGGGTCTGCCCTCCCCCTCCTTCCCCACCACGCAGAGGGGTCTCAGTCCTCCCCTACTGCTCGCTTCTCACATCTACTCTCTCCTGCTTTCCTGTCTCTGTGCTTGTTTTGGCCCAGCCATCCCCATGGGTCTACGTTTTCTTTTTAAAAAAATAGATTTGTATTGATTTCAGAGAGGAAGAGAGAGGGAGAGAGAGATAGAAACATCAATGATGAGAGAGAATCATGGATCGGCTGCCTCCTGCACCCCCCACTTTGGGGATCGAGCCCACAACCCGGGCATGTGCCCTTGACCAGAATCAAACCTGGGACTCTTCAGTCTGCAGGCCGACGCTCTATCCACTGAGCCACACCGGCTAGGGCTCTACATTTTCTTTTCTTTTTTTTTTTTTTTTTTTTGAATTTTTGTGAGTTTATTTGAGCCAAACTGTCGACATATGCCGGGAAGCAGAACCTCAACGAATTGAGATAGTGCTCCCTACATTTTCTTTAAATGGTTCTCCCTTGACAACCTCATTCACTTTTGTGATTTCAGCCATCACCCCTCTCCAGGGCACTCCTAACTCTGTGTCTAGCTGTGATCTTGCACATGAACTCTTTTTTTTTAATTGATTTTTTTAAGGGAGAGAGAGGGAGAGAGAGGGAGAGAGAGGTAGAGAAAGAAACATTGATTGGTTGCCTCCAGTTGCTTCTTGTGTGCACCCCGACTGGGGATTGAACCCACAACCTGGGTATGTGCCCTGACCGGGAATTGAACCCTTGACAGTGCTCCTATGGGACAATGCTCCAACCAACTGAGCCACACCGGCCAGGCTTGCACAAGAGCTCTTGACATCTATTTCTGATTTTCTGCAAGACACCTGCTCTCTAGACCCACTGGGCTCCTCAGATCCTACATGTTTGAAGCGGAACAGATCGGCACTCCCTCCCTCTGAGCACCTTTCATTTTCTGTATTTCCTTTCTGCTTGGAGTCACCATGTTCCCACTTCTTAGTTTTACGAGAGATTGCTGGAAATGCCTTCAGCCCCACCCCCCCTTGCCCTCTGATCTTCTCCAGTAAGTTTTCAAACCCTGTTGTGCTTACTTCTCATGCACTCTGTTCTAGGAAGGATTTGAAGTAGAATGTATCCAAGTTCTTGTTTATTTTCTTTTATTGGTTTCAGAGAGGAAGGGAGAGGGAGCTAGAGCTAGAAACATCAAGGATGAGAGAGAATCATGGGTCGGCCGCCTCTTGCACGCCCCCGACTGGGGATTGAGCCTGCAACCCGGGCATGTGCCCTTGACTGGAATTGAACCAGGGACCCTTCAGTCCGCAGGCCGACGCTCTATCCACTGAGCCACACCGGCTAGGGCTGTATCCAAGTTTGTACATCTGTCCAGCTGTTCCTTCTCATCGCCACGGCCTCACTTGGGTCCTCATTTGCTGTGGCCTCCTACTTGGTCACCCCGCCTTGGGTTTCTCTCTCTCCATCTGGCTTATTGGCCTTGTACTCGAACACATCATTGTCATCATGTTTACTCCCCGAGTGAAAACCTTTGCTGGGGCTCAGGGTGTACAGAATGAAATCTAACCAGTGGTCGGCAAACTCATTAGTCAACAGAGCCAAATATCAACAGGACAGCGATTGAAATTTCTTTTGAGAGCCACATTTTTTAAACTTAAACTATATAGGTAGGTACACTGTGATTCACTTCATTAGGGTCCTCCTAAGGCTTAGGAAGAGCCACACTCAAGGGGCCAAAGAGCCGCATGTGGCTCGCGAGCCGCAGTTTGCTGACCACGGGCTTAGCCCATTAGTCCAAAGCCCTTGACAGTATCATCCTAGTCGACCTCCTCCCTTTCCCCCAGGAAGTGTGGTCCAGCGAAACCAAACTGGCCACTCGGCCGGGCGGTCATGGCCTATTTGCCGAGTGCCGGCTATGCCCTTGACACTGGGGATGTATGTGGAGCAATCCCGCAGGGCCCCACAAGGTGCTTCCCCTTTTATGAAAGCCATTCTTTCAGATAAAGAAACCCTGGGGCGTGCTCAGAAGGCGCTGGCAAGTTGGCAAGGGGACTCTGGTGGACAGAACAGTGACCTCCAAAAGTGTCCGCGTCCTGAGCCCCAGAACCCATACACACGCTGCCTGACTGGGCAGAAGGGACGTTGCAAATGTCATGAAACTGAGAATCTCAAAATGGGGCGATTATCATGGAATGTCTGGGTGAGCCAATGCCATCACAAGGGTCCTTATAAGAGGGAGGCAAGAGGGTCAGAGTTAGAGAAGGAGATGTGAGGAGAGAGAGAGAGAGAGAGAGAGAGAGAGAGAGAGAGAGAGAGAGAGAGATTGAGAGATTGAGATTTTGAAAACGCTACACTGATGACTGAAATTGGGGCAGGAGCCATCCGCCACGGAATGGGGTGGCCTCTAGAAGGTGGAAAACACAAGGAAATGATTTCTCCCCTGGAACCTGCAGAAGGAATGCAGTTTTTAAAATATATATATATATATATTTTTTTTATTGATTTCAAAGAGGAAGGGAGAGGGAAAGAGAGAGAAACATCAATGATGAGAGAGAATCATTGAGCGGCTGCCTCCTGCACGCCCCCCACTGGGGATCCAACCCACAACCCGGGCATGTGCCCCTTGACCGGAATTGAACCTGGGACCCTTCAGTCCGCAGGCCGACGCTCTGTCCAGTGAGCCAAACCCGGTAGGGGAGCAAGCATTTCTTTGGGTGCCACATCTGTTGGGGTGTGAGGCTGGGAGAAATCCAAGTTCAAAACGCTCTTTGTCATCCGCTATCAGAGGGGGGAGGAAGAGCTGCACTTTGAGTAAATATTCATTTACATCAGCAGCATTCCTCTGCGCTCATTCGATGCTCACTTCTCTCTTGTTAACAGACTCGAATAAACACATAATTCTACCAAAATATTAGCAGTGTGTGCTGTTTTCTTTCACTTGCCAACATTGTTTTATAATAAATACCGCTGGAAAAATACCATTGGCCAGCATCCTCAGCACCAGCGTTAATATCTCTAGAGCACAAAGTATGGATCTGAGAGTTTCTTTGCAAAAAGAAGCTAATTATGCTGGGCTTGTAATGCGTTCTTTGAATATACTGATCTGCTTACCTTTGAGCTTGATTTTAACAGAAAACATTTCTCTTGGTTAGTAAAAAATGAGGTCATTATTTTCTGTGAAATTCATTAGTTAAATATGTTTTATTTTTGTGCACCTGAAACCTGTATAATTTTGTTAACCAGTGTCACCCCAATAAGTTCGATAAAAAGGAAAAAACAACAAGAACATTTAACACTAAAAAAACATCTCTTAGAAGATGTCTGTTAACATTAGGTTTCTTTTCAAATGGAAACACAATGTTGGCAATGTTGGTACTAAAACAGATGTTTGCAATGTGCTTTCATGGTGGAAATGTGTAGATTGAATCGGATATGCAGATAGTCATGTTTGTCAACAATAATTTTAGTCAAATGGAAGCAATGGGTTTTTTCGACAGTTTTGTTCCCTTGACTAATATCGTGGCTTAGTTTCAGCCAGCACCTCAGGCGGTTCCGGCCTGTGCTCATCGTGGGTGCAGAGCTGTAAGTGGAAACGGCGCAGAACCGTTTCTGCTTTCTCCTAGTGGGCAAGTGCCAGGCCAGTCCAGATGCCAAGGATGAGGGCATAGATGACACCTGCTAATGCAGTGGTTCTCAACCTGCTGGCCCTTTAAATACAGCTCCTCATGTTGTGACCCAACCATAACATTATTTTCGTTGCTACTTCCTAACTGTCATGTTGCTCCTGTTATGAATCGTCATGTAAATATCTGATCTGCAGGATGGTCTTAGGCGACCCCTGTGAAAGGGTCGTTTGACCGCCAAAGGGGTCGCGACCCACAGGTTGAGAACCGCTGTGCTAATGGGCATTTCTGCCGCGTGGCAAGGGGCCAATGCCTGGTCAGTCTTCAGGTGTGTGTGTGTGTGTGTGTGTATGTGTGTGTGTGTGTGTGTGTGTGAGAGAGAGAGAGAGAGAGAGAGAGAGAGGGAGAGAGACTTGGAATTTTGAATTTTGAAGTGGCATAAAAAAGATAATGAGAAGGAAACACGTGACAATATGGTTATAATATCTCTGGATGAATTTAAATTCTCTTTTCGCATTTTTGTATTTTCAGTTCTTCTGGAAGAAACAGGTATTACCTGTATAAGTTAAACAGTAGTAAAAAATTAACGAAGGGCGCTGGGAGCACAGAAGGGGACGTGGTTACTGCTGTCTGTGAGGAAGGTGCTAGCATTTCTTCCCAAACACCAAGAATTGTAAATCGTAGCCCTCTGGAGGGTGAACTTGTGTAGAATTTTTTTAAAAGAGATATATTTTTGTGTCTAAAATGCGAAACACACTATTTTTGGATGGGAACTTCTGCTTTTTAAACAAACTTTCACAGATTTTATACTTGCTTTGCACAATAGCTGCCTGCCCAGAAGGAAGCATGTAGGAGAGACATTGTGGTGTGAGCTCTTGGATCTGGGCGACTGGGCTCACGCAGGAGAAGGAACTCTGGCCTGTGCAGTTCTGTTTACATGTTGTTGGCTAGATGGCTAGATGGTGGATCCCTGGAGGGGACAATGGCTAGGAAAACCTCTCTTCTTCCCCAGTACTTTCTGGAAAATCTCAAAAGTGCTCTTCACAAAAACAAAAGTAGGGCCCGGCCTGTGTGGCTCAGTGGTTGAGTGTCACCTATGCACCAGGAGGTCATGGTTGGATTCCAGGTCAGGGCACATGCCCGGGATGCAGGTTCTATCCCCAGTGGGGGGTGTGCAGGAGGCAGCTGATCAATGATTCTCTCTCATCATTGATGTTGCTCTCTCTCCCTCTCTCTTCCTCTCTGAAATCAATAAAAACATATTTAAAACAAAACAAAAACAAAAGTCGGCAAGTGCTAGAGGAGAACCCATTCATTAATTAGATTTCAATGATAGCCATTGATTGAAATTGTTTCCTTTAATTGTTTTTAAAAAGCTTTATTGATATTTAATTTACACATCATGCAATTCACCCATTTAAAGGGTAGAATTCAATGTTTTCTAGAATAGGTACAGAGTTGTGCATTCATCAGTTTTAGAACATTTTAACCACCCCAAGAAGAAATCCTGTTACCCATGAAGCAGTCACTCCTCATTCCTCCTTGCCCCCAGCCCCTATCACTAATCTGCCTACTCTTTATGTCTTCTTGGATTTGCCTATTTTGGACAATTCATATAAGTGCAATTATGCAATACGTAGTATTTTGTCCAGTGGTTCTCAACCTTCTGGCCCTTTAAATACAGTTCTTCATGTTGTGACCCAACCATAAAATTATTTTCGTTGCTACTTTATAACTGCGATGTTGCTACGGTTATGAATCGTAATGTAAATATCTGATATGCAGGATGGTCTTAGGCGACCCCTGTGAAAGGGTCGTTCGGCCGCCAAAGGGGTCGTGACCCACAGGTTGAAAACCGCTGGATGGCTTTTTTCACTTAGCACAGTTTCTTCAAGGTTCATCCACGTTGTAGCATGTATCGGTATTTTATTGCCTTTTGTTGCTGAATAATGTTCCATTGCATGGATAACCTTATCTTGTTTATCCATTCATCACTTGATAGATATCGAAGCTGTTTCCACTTTTTGGCTGTTATGAGTATAGGAACACTAGGAATACAGGAACTGCTAGGAACATTCTCGTACAAGTCTTTGTGTGGGCACCTGTTTCCAGTTCTCTTAGGTCTATACCTAGGAGTGGGATTTCTGGATATGCTGAGGTTTAAACAAATTCGTGGCTCAGGCTCTTTTGGTAAGTATCATAGTTGATTTTACTGGGATTATTATTCTTTGGCTTAACCAAGTTGCGACTGTTAGGCATGTTATGAATAAACATCTCAGAGGAGTTTCCAAAAAGTAGCTCTACAGATCTTTTCGGTGACAGCACCAAAGCTGGCATAGGTGCTTGGCATCGTGGGGCATTTTGAACTGATTGTGTAAATTCTCCTGCTTGTTTCCAAAGTGTACTGCATACAAGAAAAGAAATCTTACATTTAATGTTGAATATATGGCATTTTGCTGGGTATCACCATGCGTACATGGTGAATTGGAAAAGATGAAATGAGCCATAGCTGGTTTGCTCAGTGGATAGAGCATTGGCCTGTGGACTGAAGAGTCCTGAGTTCGATTTCGGTCAAGGGCACAGGCCTTGCTCGCGGGCTTGATCCCCAGCATGCAGGAGTCAGCCGATCCATGATTCTCTCTCATCATTGATGTTTCTATCTCCCTCTCCCTCTCCCTTCCTCTCTGAAATCAATAAAAATATATTAAAAACATGAAAAGGTGAAATGGGTCTGTGCCCATGGACTGAGAATGGGTAAAAAGAAAGGGTAAAGTCACACACTATTCATTGGTCTGTCAAGCAGTGTGCAAAAAGTCTGAATGCTTGTGATTTTTTTAAATGGTATTTTTTATAGGGAGAACGCATAATGAGATAAAAAAGATGAGAAAGCAAGTGCTGTTGTCAAGCTGTTGCCAGAAGGCTGTGATAGATGAGTACCTGCAGCCCACAGGGACCACAGGGGCATGCTTAGAATTCGCTTAAGCAGTTTCTAGGCTTTCCTCCCTGCAGGCTGTTCAAATTCTTCAGCCTCAGAGCACTTGAGCGCGAGAAGATTGCTTTTGGAAAACTCTGAAGTCTATTCAGGCATGCGGAATGTAGGCTTTGTTTTGCTGAAAGGCTCCAAAGGCAGGGTGTGGAAGTATTTAGAATGTACACAACAGCTTCTTCACCGCATTTCAATGCATGCTTGTTACATTTTTCTTGTTCTCTGAAGTTTTCCAGTGTCTGTGTGAGCGAAGTGCTTGCATCATCTGTTACTTTAGCAAGACGTCACGGGTGGTATGACCTTCTTAAAGGGGAAAGCGACTATTGAGCATATCACAGCGAAAAGGTTCTCTTCCGCCTTTGAGCTCCGGCCTGGCTGGTCAGTATGCCGAGTCCCAGGCTGTGTGCTGCTGCTGCTATACACATGTGAGGGAGTAGGTTTTACTCTCCCCCTCTCCCTTTGTGTATAGTTTTGGCAAGTCTCTGTCACCGTTTTTGGTGGGATTGTTTTGTCGTTAATCCTCACCTGAGGATATTTTTCCATTGCTTTTTAGAGAGCATAGAAGGGCGGGGGAGAGAGAGAGAAACATCAATGTGAGAGAGACACATCGATTGGTTGCCTCCTGCACACACTGCCACCAGGGCCACGGCACCTGCAACCGAGGTATCTGCCCTTGACCGGAATCGAACCCGGGACCCTTTAGTCCGCCGGCCAATACTCTAGCCACTGAGCCAAATCGGCTAGGGCTCTGTCACTGTTAATTGAGGGGGGCTGCCGGTTTGAAAGGTGTGGTGAATGTCTAAGTGAGGCACCGTGTGATTCTTATGCTGTGTCCTTTACAAAATCAGGTAATTAGGTGGCTGCTTGTCCCTAGGACAGGGGTGGGCAACCCCTGGCACGCGTGCCAAACATGGCACGCCAGTAACTTTTGCTGGCACGCGAAACCCTCTCTTATAATCTTCCATTTACAGTTTTTTTCTTAATATTGACTTTTTTATTTTTTCAGATAAATTCAGTGTAGGTGCATCTTAGATAAATAAATAATTTTACATAACATGTATACATTAAAAAATAAATGTATTTTTCATCATCATAGACTGTGTTTTTGTCACTCGAATGAATTTTATTATTTCTTCAAGATTCTTCACATACACACACCTAAAGAGATATCAAGTAGGCATAACATGTTCTCAAAAAATTAGGGTTGGCACACAGAAGAATTTTGAGTCAGAGATTTTGCTGGTTTTGGCACGCACTCACAAAAAGGTTGCCCACCCCTGCCCTAGGACAAGTCGTCTCCCCATACTTTCTCCCACTTACCAGCCAGGAAAAAAATGGATCCATCAGCACATCTCACAGCAACTATTTGTCAAACATCCATGCCCCTGGCGCTCTCCAAAATCTTGTGATGTGAAACTGCCCAACCTTCATATAGATTACTATTCTGGTTGGATAGTGCACAGGGAAAACTGAGAATAACGTAGAAGTTTGAAATTGGCCCCTAGCCAGTATGGCTCAGTGGCTAGAGCATTGGCCTGGGCACTGAAGGGTTCCGGGTTCGATTCCGGTCAGGGGCACATGCCCGGGGTGCAGGCTCGATCCCCAGTGGGGGGGGGCATGCGGGAGGCAGCTGATCCATGATTCTCTCTCATCGTGGATGTTTCTCTCTCTCTCTCCCTCTCCCTTCCTCTCTGGAATCAATGAAAATATAAAAACACGTATTACACTGGGATAGAACTGTATTGGGATGCCTAATATTTCCATCTGAGTTAAGAGAAGGGAGAAGCTGGGGTGCTTGGGAATGATCCAAGAAGACCTCCAGAGAAGGGGGGCCTGGAGATCCCCTGGAGGGAGATAGGCCGTCACTATGCCAAGAGGAGACTCCCCGGCGTTTCCGGTTGGGGTAGAGTAGGCATAGCAGCTCTGAGAGGAAGCAGCCCGCACAGTACACAGGAGACTATGCTGGGGGCCCAGCCATAGGTAAAGCAGCAAAACTGGAAGCAGTTTTTGAGCATCTCATTGAACTTCCTATTTTCCTGCTCTATCCTTGTCTCCCCTCGTTGTGAACTTCGCAATAGCTGGCCACTGAGGACGAGGGCAGCACTGTTCTTCCCTGGCTTTGCATTTCTGTATCTAGTTTTATTTTTTATTTTTTAAAATATATTTTATTGATTTTTTACAGAGAGGAAGGGAGAGAGAGAGAGAGTTAGAAACATCGGTGAGAGAGAAACATAGATCAGCTGCCTCCTGCACATCTCCCATCGGGGATGTGCCCGCAACCCAGGTACATGCCCTTGACCGAAATCGAACCTGGGACCCTTGAGTCCGCAGGCCGACGCTCTATCCACTGAGCCAAACCGGTTTCGGCTGTATCTAGTTTTAAAAACACCGGGACTGCCCAGCTCGTGTCGTTCAGCAGTTGAGCATTGACCTAGCAACCAACAGGACCTCGGTTCGATTCCCGGTCGGGGCACATGCCTGGGTTGTGGGCTCCATCTCCGGGGGCGGGGGGGTGGGGGGGTTCTGTGCAGGAGGCAGCCGGTCGATGATATTTCTCTCTCATCAGTGTTTCGATCGCTCTATCCCTCTCCCTTCCTGTCTCTGTAAAATGTCAATAAGAACATATTCAAAAAACAAAAATAAAAACCAACCCGTTACTTTCGGAAGCAAACAAAAAGGGTTAGGATGAACTCCCACTTCTGGTGTAGGCGAATTTTCCTTCTTCAATTCAATGAAAAGATTCGTATTTGCAGGTTTTTGTTATGTTCAGACGGGAAGCCAAAAGCAGACACAAGCCTAGGAGATAGCGATGCCAAGTTTATGTTTCTTGAGTAAATGGATGCGGCATCAACAACTTCAGTCTGATGGGGGAGCATGGGTTAGAGAGTGGAATATTCATGCTTGCTTCCCCAGGCATCGCTCTTATGTCTCCTTTACATTTTATTAGATTGGAAAACTATGTAATCTAAAGCTTATTAAAAAAATCACTGTAACAACATAAACTGATGAACAGAAACAGATCCAGGGACAGAGAAGCATCGATCAGACTGTCAAACCTCAGAGGGAAGGTAGGGGAGGGTGGGGGAAAGGGGGAGAGATCAACCAAAGGACTTGTATGCAGGCCTATAGGCCTAACCAATGGACACAGACACCAGGGGGGTGAGGGTATGAGCAGGGGGTTGGGGGGCAATGGGGGGATAAGGACACATATGTAATATCTTAATCAATAAAGAAAGAAAAAAACTGATAACTGTAAAAAAGGTATCACTGTAAAGGAACACGTTGATAAGACAGTGGAGATAGGATTCGTTCGTCTGGCAACAGCAGTCATCTAAACACGTACTTTTTCTGGCATAAAATCATAGCTTTAGGATGACTTTCTTACTTACCGGAAATCACTTAAAATGTTAATAAAAACTGGCTAAAACTTAAAAGGAGGCTTTAAAAGGTTAAGTATGGTTCTCACCTACTTTTTAAAATCAATGTTTAAGGCCATGGCCATAGGGATTGGAAGTTGGTGGTGAAGCAGGTTGATGATAATCTCTGTCAATATCTCCTCTCTCTCTCTCTCTCTCTCTCTCTCTCTCTCTCTCTCTCTCTCTCTCTCTCTCTCTCTCTCACACACACACACACACACACACTCTAAATTATATGACAAAATAAAAGTCTGTGAAAATTTATTGCTAAGCCACAGCATCATACAGTTGTCTAATCCAGAAGGAATATTTAAAAAATAATTTATACTCTTTCATAATGTGTCCCAATGTCCCTTTTTTTAAATGTTTTTTATTGATTTTTTACAGAGAGGAAGGGAGAGGGATAGAGAGTTAGAAACATCGATCGGCTGCCTCCTGCACACCCCCACTGGGGATGTTTTCCCCCAACCATGGTCCATGCCCTTGACCGGAATCGAACCTGGGACCCTTGAGTCCGCAGGCTGATGCTCTATCCACTGAGCCAAACTGGTTACAGTTCAATGTCCCTTTTTTGTTTGGCCTTATGCTTCTGCTTCCTTCTAGTCCTATTGTCTTGTCATTCTTTTACTATTTTCCATTTCTTTGTTGTTGTTGTTGTTAATCCTCGCTCAATATTTTTCCATGGATTTTTAGGGAGGGTATAAGAGAGAGGGAAAGATAGAGAGAAACATTGATGTGAGAGAAACATATCGATTGGTTGCCTCCTGCACGAACCCCGACCAGAGCCCAGACCGGGGAGGAGCCTGCAACCAAGGTATTTGCCTTTGACCAGAGTCGAACCTGGGACCCTTTGGTCCACAGGCCGATGCTCTATCCACTGAGCAAAACCGGCTAGGGCTACCCTTTGCCATTTCTTAGACTCAGTTACTTTTCCCAAATTTTGACATCCAGAAATCCTTTCAGATGAGACCACCAATTCATGCTTCCCAAAACCTCTACTCATAAATTAGAACTGAAAGTAGGTGCAATCATCATGCTACTGAGAAATCTTAATAGTAAATGGGGTCTTTGTAATGGTACTAGATTTATTATCAAATGACTGCGACCTACCTAACATTATCGAAGCTGAAGTGTTAACTAATAGGGTCTGCAGAGGGAGAGGTTGTTCTGAATCCAAGAATTGATTTGTCCCTGTCTGACACTGGCCTCTCATTTAAATTAATTCGAAGACTGTTTCCCGTGATGCCAGCATTTGTGATGACTATTAATAAATCACAAGGACAAGCTCTAGACAGAGTAGGAATATTCCTACCTGAACCCGTTTTCAGACTTAGTCAGTTATATGTTGCTTTCTTTTGAGTTCAAAGAGCGTGTGACGTTCAAGTTAAAGTTGTAAATACTTCATCACAAGGGAAATTAGCCAAGCACTCTGAAAGTGTTTTCACTCTTAATGTGGTATACAGGGAGATATGAGGATAAGTTTAATCACTTTATCAGTCATTGTTTTTGTCAATGTTGTTTTTATATCATGCCTTTGTTGTTTTTATATCTGTCTTTGTTGTTGTTATACCATGTTGTTATTATTTATTTATTAATCAATTTATAAATTATTTTCATATGCATTTTACTAATTTTCTTTCATCTCTGACACTTCTACTATAGAGAAAGGGCGAATAGCAATATTAAAATATTTCTTCTAATTAATTTCCTTTCAATGTGGATGAATCCGTGCACCGGGCCTCTAGTAAATTTATAAACTTTAAATTTATAAGTCTTTGTATTACTAGTTAGTCTGGAGCTACATGTGACTTTTTTCATCTGCTGGAAATTAATATTTTCTTCTTTTGGGGAGGGGATTAGAACTTGACTTTAATGTAGAAGCAGTAGTAATTTGGCCCTGTTTTCTATGAGAGCAGAGCAGTGCAGATCTGTCCTGCCAGCTGACCCCTTGTTCTCTAGACAGATACCAGGGAGAATTACTATTGCAACTGAAAACAAGTAGGGATTTTAATGGAGGGAATGGAATGAAATTTAGATGACAATAATTGCAACACTATCTAAACGGTTCAGTCAAATTAGCTGTTTGGTCATGTAGACAACTCATCTAATTGCCTGAAATTTGCTTATTTGCATACAGAGCCTGAATATTTTTATTCTTGTTGTTGTTAATCCTCACCCAAGGATATTTTTCCACTGATTTTTAGGGAGAGACAGCGAGAAACATCGGTGTGAGAGAAACACATCAATTGGTTGCCTCCTGCAGGAGCCCTGACCAGGGCCCCGGCTGGGGAGGAGCCTGCAACCCAGGTACGTGCCCTTGACTGGAATCAAATCTGGGACCCTTTTGTCCACAGGCCGACGCTCTATCCACTGAGCCAACCAATTAGGCCCTGAATATTTTTTCAAGCTTCAGTTTTTGATGTATGCCAACTTGCAAACAATTTTAAAGATTTAGTTCTGGCAGATTACCCTGACCACTGAATTAGCATTACTTCTCTCTGCACTTTTCACTGTTACACTCACTCTTTTTTGACTACCATTTTCTTTAGTCCAATTGTAAACATTGTTCAGTATTTATTTTGCAGCGGAGTAGATAATACAAGATACCAAATGCCTAAGAGGAGCCTCTTCTCCCCACTTGTGCTTCTTCTGGTGATAGCAGTGTGTGTTTTGCTTTCAAAGGTGTCCCGTCACTGTCCGGCAGACTGTTCCGTTAGCTGCCTCCACCTGCCAAACCCTCCGGTCTGCTTCCTCATGGGAACTGAATATAGGATTTCTCCCGATTTCATTGAAAACGGTCAGCCTTTTAGCGCTGCCATATTGTTTTGACAGGAAAACAACCAAGTTGTATTATTAAACTTTCTTTTCCATTTTTCTTTCTCTGTATGGATAAATTTGTTACTACTTATTATCTAAACTTTGAGAGAACTACTCAAAACAAATTTCAGCTAGTCCCAAAAGAATCATGGTAATTTAAGCCACTGGTAATTAGAAAGATTTTAAAATGCCACTCAAAACATTATCAAAATTTGCATTTATTGCAGCTAACACTTGAGAGGAAAGGGTAAAAACAATTGCAGAAAAAAAAGAATGAGATTTTGGAAGAACTTGGGAAGCAGAAATGTTCTTAAAGCTAAGTGAGGTGACCTTTTGAGCTTTCACACAGAGACAACTCGAGTTAAAACTCTACCTACTATCAACCTGACCGTGGCACAGTGATTGAGCCTCGACCTATGAACCAGGAGGTCAGGGTTCGATTCCCAGTCAGGACACATACCTGCGTTGTGGGCTCCATCCTCGGTGTGGGGTGTGCAGGAGCCAGCCGATCCATGATTCCCTCTCATTATTGATGTTTCTATCTCTCTGTCTCCCTTCCTCTCTGAAATCAATAAGAATATATTTTTTTAAAATAGAAAAAAAATGCAAAAAAAAATACTCTCCTTCACAGTCCATATCTCTAATTAACTATTATTCTGCAGTGAGAGTAAAAAAGCTAAAACAAATGACCACTGTAAGTTAAATTCCCATTGAATAAATGAATAATGAACCCAAATGGGCAAAACATTTTCTTGCTGATGCTGGTAGGGATTATTATCTATTAAGCAGATCGACTCAACTTAGTGAATGTGAATGCCCTCTACTTTTCCTGAGGGTGTTCACATAATTTATTGTCAAAACAGAGACGCTTTAGAATGTGAAAAGTGGCGCTATTAATAATTACATGAAGGGAACAGGCGTAACCTGAGATTGTACTGGTCAAATGTCGCCTGAAATGCCTTTTCCTCTTTCCAAGAGTATTTAAGGGCTACCCACTGTAGAAGGACTAGATCACGGCTCCCCTAAGAATGGTCTTTGGAGTATTTCAGCCTTTCTCTCTCTCTTTTTTTTTAATCCTCACCCGAGGATATTTTTCCATTGATTTTTAGGGAGAGTGGAAGAGAGAGGGAGAGACAGAGAGAAACATCCATGTGAAAGAAACACATCGATTGGTTGCCTCCTGCTGGAGCCTCGACCAGGGCCCGGGCCAGGGAGGAGCCTGCAACCGAGGTACGTGCCCTTGAGTGGAAAAAACCCAGGACCCTTCAGTCCTCAGGCCAATGTTCTATCCACTGAGCCACACTGGTTAGGGCCAGCCTTCCTTTCTCTGAATTATTAAGGCATCTGTGGTGCAAGCATGTCAGAACCAGGGATGTTTTATGCACCTCAGAGAAAGAATTATGTGCTGCTATTTGATGTGTATTTGTTCTCTCTTACCGGTTAGAATGTAACTTTCTTGAGCACAAGGACTGGTTTCCGTGAAGCCCCGAGGCCATTGCAATGCCCAAAGTGAAAAGAGAGAAAATTCTTGTGGAATAGTTGACTTACCTGCATAGTAACATTCCTCTCTATGGCTGTGACTGAAAGTATGGGTACTGTCACTAAAAAAACAAATGCAAGTGGTTATTTAAACACCTTTCTCCTGGGTTTTTATAAACTTAAACAGTTGAAAGGGTTAAAATTAAGCCAGAGACAGCGAATCGTGTCCTGAGTACCCATTTAATTACCAGATGTTTGAAAGTGTTTACCCAGATGTAGATATTTTAACTACAACCAGCCTTTAAAGGAGTATTTTATCACTGAAAGGGTCATTTGAAAATATCTTCATTGTAGCATTCTGAGTAAAATATAATGAATTTTCACTATTTATTAAAAAGGTAAAACAGATACTTTTCTAGTTATAAAATTAATATATGCTCACTATAAAAACCCCTCATAGAATATAGAAAAGGTGAAGACAAAACTAAAAACCACCCATCATCCTTTATTTTAGAGATATTTACTTAGAATATTTTGGCATATTTTCCTGCAGTTTTCTATATATTTATTTACTATATTAATGTATCCATGTGTATATATGTGTTTGGCAATCTCTACAATTGCCCCCGAATGATCCCTGCCTCTGGAATCCATAGCCTTCTGTAACTCCCTCCCTGTGAGTACCGTGCTTATAATCAATAGAATACGGCAACTTTGAGGGCTGTCACTTCCATTATTAGGGCGCAAAAGGCTGTGAATGTTGACTTGCCAGGAGACCCTCTGTGGAAGCAAGTTGGCATGTTAGAGAGGCTTACACAGCAAGGCATGACGGCGGCCTCTAGCCAACAGCCAGCATGAAAATCAAGCCCTCAGTCTTTTTTTTTTTTTTAAATATATTTTATTGATTTTTTACAGAGAGGAAGAGAGATAGAGAGTTAGAAACATCGATGAGAGAGAAACATCGATCAGCCGCCTCCTGCACATCACATCCCCTACTGGGGAAGTGCCCACAACCCAGGTACATGCCCTTGACCGGAATCGAACCCGGGACCTTTCAGTCCGCAGGCCGACGCTCTATCCACTGAGCCAAACCGGTTTCGGCAAGCCCTCAGTCTTTACAGCCTCAATGAGCTGAGTCCTGCCGACAACCGCAGGACGGAGCTTGCAAGCATATCCTTCCCCAGTTGAGGGTCAAGATAAGGCTCCGGCCGCAGAGGACACCTTGACCTCAGCCTTGTGAGGCCCCGAGCCGGAGGACCCAGATAAGCTGTGCTGGATCCCCGACCCACACAATCTGTGTGTGTGTTGTTTAAGCTGCTTAGTTTTGAGGTAATTTGTTATACAGCAACAGATCACTAATGCAATGAGAGAATGTCTCATTTACAGTTTTATAGCATTTTCAAAGAACATTCTCTTATAAACATTTCCTGTCTTTAAAAATTACTAAAAATGGCCTGGCTGGCGTGGTTGAGCATCGACTGATAAACCAGGAAGTCAAGGTTCGATTCCCGGTCAGGGCACATGCCCAGGTTGTGGGCTTGACCCCTTTAGGGGGCGTGCAGGAGGCAGCCGGTCCGTGATTCTCTCACATCAGTATGTTTCTATCTCTCTCTCCTGATCCCTTCCTCTCTGAAATCAATACAGAATATTTTTTAAAAATTATTAAAAATGTGATTTTTTTTATGGCTGCCAAGAAAAACATAGTAAGGATATACCATATTTTAATTATTCTTATATGGTTGGATATTTAGATTTCTAATTACTGTCTACCATAAATAATCTTCATATATCTATCTTTCACTACACATTTTATTATTCCACTAGGAGTCATTGTTAAAAGAGGAATCAATGAGTCCAAGTTTATGAATCATGTTAAGGATTTAGGAATATTGCCAAATTACTTTCTAGAAAGATTAGGCCATTTAACATGCCTCTAAGTATTTTACTTGCCAAGTATTTCACTGAATAGTTAAAAAATTTTTAGCCAACTTGAGAAATAGTATCTCTTTGTTATTTTAATATTTTTAATTTTTATGTCTCACTAGGGGCCCGGTGCACGAAATTCGTGCATTGGGTGTGTGTGGGGGAGTGTCCCTCAGCCCAGCCTGCCCCCTCTCACATACTGGGAGCCCTCAGGCGTTGACCCCCAGACCCCTCCGATTGCTGGCTCTTCCCCTTGCCAGGGCTGACGCCTCAGCCAGAGGCGTAGCCCCCCATCACCCTCCGATCGCCTGATCGGCCCCTTGCCCAGGCCTGACGCCTCCGCCAGAGGTGTCAGGCTTGGACAGGGGACCCCCATCTCCCCCCGATCACTGGCTCTGGCCCCCGCCCAGGCCTGAGGCCTCTGGCCCAGGAATCATGCCTGGGCAGGGGACCCCCATCTCCCTCTGATCGCTTGCTCCACCCCCCGCCCAAGCCTGACGCCTCTGACCCAGGCTTCAGGCCTGGGCAAGGGGACCATCCTATCCCCCCAATCCCCGGCTCAGCCCCCCGTCCAGGCCTGATGCCTCGGCCAGAGGAGTTGACCCTCATCACCCTCCGATCACCAATCACCAGATCGGCCCCTTGACCAGGCCTGAGGCCTCCAGCAGAGGTGTCGGTTGCAGGCTCCGCCCCTGCCCCTGCAGGACACCTCTGGCTGAGGCGTCCGGCCCGGGCAGCGGGGACCCGCAGCTGCAGCGGCCCCGCGATCGTGGGCTCCGCTTTAGGCCCAGGCAAGGGACCCCTAGCTCCTGGGACTGCCAGCTTTGACCATGCCCAGCTCCCATCGCTGGCTCCACCCCTACTTCCTGCTATCACTGGCCAGGGCGGAAAAGGCGCCTGATTCTCCGATCATGGCTGGGGGGCAGGGCAAAGGCGGCCCCAGGGCCGCCTTTGCCCTGCCCCCCAGCTCTTAGCTCCCCCCTGGGTTTCCGATCACTGTCAGTGGCAGGGGGCTTCTTCCTGCTTTCCCTTTCGCCTCCCTGCATTGTGCCTACATATGCAAATTAGCCGCCATCTTGTTGGCAGTTAACTGCCAATCATAGTTGGCAGTTAACTGCCAATCATAGTTGGCAGTTAACTGCCAATCATAGTTGGCAGTTAACTGCCAATCTTAGTTGGCAGTTAACTGCCAATCATAGTTGGCAGTTAACTGCCAATCATAGTTGGCAGTTAACTGCCAATCTTAGTTGGAAGTTAATTTGCATATAGCCCTGATTAGCCAATGAAAAGGGTAGCTCGTACGCCAATTACCATTTTTCTCTTTTATTAGTGTAGATTATATCTTTACGTGACTACTTGTTGGTTAAAGCTTACTGAACATTTAAATAAAAATAATTAGCCAAGTATATAGCTTAAACTACTAGATCTACAGGTAAATATATAAATGTATGTTTTTAAGTCAATATTTATCAACTGCTCCATGCATGCTTTACAAATACTTATTTTTCAAATATATATTTTTATTGATTTCAGAGAAGAAGGGAAAGAGAGATAGAAACATCAATGATGAGAGAGAATCATAGATCAGCCGCCTCCTACACGCCCCCTACTGGGGATCAAGCTCACAACCCGGGCATGTCCCCGGATGGGGAATCAAACTGTGACCTCCTGGTTCATAGGTCAATGCTCAACCACTGAGCCACACCGGCCCGGCTATATCAACATTTTTGATCCTCATAATAACACCAAGTCAGCTGCCACAGTAATCCCCATTTTACTAAAAATAGGCTAAGACTCACTTGCGGAGGGCAGCACAGATAGAGAAAGCATGTTTTAAACTACGTCTAGCAATAGAGGTCTTCGCTTGGGTTGTTACAGCAAAATATCATAGACTGGGTGTCTTACAGATGCTGCTTTCTGCTATGTCTTCACATGGCAGAGCGCTGTGGTCTTTCCCTCTTCTTATAGGGATGCTAATCCCATTATGGAGCCGCCGCCCCCACCCCCCCCACCCCCCCACCCCCCCCACCCCCGCTCCTGACTTCATCGAATCCTCATTACTTCCCGAAGGCTCCACCTCCAAATACCATCACATTGGTGTCTGGTCTTCAAACTTCCTGCTGAATTTTAATGTACCACACAGAAGTAGAAATTAGATCTAAAATTTTCACACTGTGATCATTTAGGTAGGATCTGTGGGAGTTAGATTTAGGTCAATTAAAAATGCACTTTTCTGCCCTAACCGGTTTGGCTCAGTGGATAGAGCATCGGCCTGTGGACTGAAGGGTCCCAGGTTCGAATTCCGGTCAAGGGCATGTACCTTGGTTGCAGGCACATCCCCAGTAGGGAGTGTGCAGAAGGCAGCTGATCGATGTTTCTCTCTCATCGACGTTTCTAACTCTCTATCCCTCTCCCTTCCTCTCTGTAAAAAATCAATAATATATATAGTTTTTAAAAAATGCACTTTTCTGAAGGAAAATAAAGAAGACAAATAATTCTAAGTGCCGAATTTAGAAAGTTAATGTTCAGATCAAATTGGAGCTTTGCCAGTTGTAAGTTAAGCTATGGTTGGGGCATTTCAATTCTCTGCCTCCAAGAACAGGTTTTTTTTTAAAAAAATTAATTGAATTTATTGGGGTGACATCTGTTAATAAAATTATGTAGGTTTTAAGTGTATAATTCTATGATCCATCATCTGTATATTGTGTTGTGTGTTCACCACCCAAAGTCAAGTCTCCGTCTATCACCATTTATCTCCCCTTTACTCTCTTCTACCTCCCCCACCCCCTCTCCCTCTGGCCATCGCCATGCTGTTGTCTGTGCCTATGAGGTTTTCTTTTCAATTAAAAATATTTAGTGTTGACATTATTGCAGGTGTCTCCCTTTGCCCCCTCCCCCTCCCTTGGCCTTTACCCAACTATTGTCTGTGCCCATGGGGTCCGCATATACGTTCTTTATCCCTTCACTGTCTTTACTCCCACCCCCCTCACTGCGGGCACTGGCCGGTCTGGTGCATGTATCCATGCTTCTGGTTCCATTTTGTTTGTCAGTTTATTTTGTTCATTAGAATCCACATAGTAGTGAGATCATGTGGTATATATGTGTTTTGCCCAATCCCTTCACCCTTTTCACCCGCCCCCTCCAAACTCCCTCCCCTCTGATAGCTGTCAGTCTGTTCTCTGTATCTATGAGTCTGTTTCTGTTTTGTTAGTTTATTTTGTTCATTAGATCCCACATAAGTGACATCCAATAGTAGTTGTCTTTCTCTGATTGGCTTATTTCAAGTACCATAATAATGTCCAGGTCCGTCAAGCAGAGGCAAGTTTTAATAAGTCATAAGTCACGGAAATAGTAATACTGAAGGCTTTCCTTATGTATTATTTATTACTAGGGGCCCGGTGCACGAAATTCGTGCACTGGGTGTGTGGGGGGGAGTGTCCCTCAGCCCAGCCTGCCCCCTCTCACATACTGGGAGCCCTCAGGCGTTGACCCCCAGACCCCTCCAATCGCAGGATCGGACCCTTGACCAGGCCTGAGGCCTCCGGCAGAGGTGTCAGGCTTGGGCAGGGGATCCCCAGCTCCCCGCGGTTGCAGGCTCCGCCCCTGCCCAGGCCCAACGCCTCTGGCCGAGGCGTCCAGCTCGGGCAGCGGGGACCCGCAGCGGCAGCAGCGCCGCGATCTCCTGCTCTGCCCCTGCCCAGGCCTAACACCTCTGGTGGAAGCATTAGGCCTGGGCAGGGGACCCCCAGCTCCCCGCAGTTGCAGGCTCTGCCCCTGCCCAGGCCTAACGCCTCTGGCCTAGGCACCTCTGGCCTAGGCATCCGGCCCGGGCAGCGGGGACCCGCAGTGGCAGCGGGGGGCGCCGCGATCGTGCGGGCTCCGCCCCTGCCCCTGCAGGACACCTCTGGCTGAGGCGTCCGGCCCGGGCAGCGGGGACCCGCAGCTGCAGCAGCCCCGCGATCGTGGGCTCCGCTTTAGGCCCAGGCAAGGGACCCCTAGCTCCTGGGACTGCCAGCTTCGACCGTGCCCAGCTCCCATCGCTGGCTCCACCCCTACTTCCTGCTATCACTGGCCAGGGCGGAAAAGGCACCTGATTCTCCAATCATGGCCCTGCCCCCCAGCTCTTAGCTCCCCCCTGGGTTTCCGATCACTGTCAGTGGCAGGGGGTTTCTTCCTGCTTCCCCTTTCGCCTCCCTGCATTGTGCCTACATATGCAAATTAACCGCCATCTTGTTGGCAGGTAACTGCCATCATAGTTGGCAGTTAATTTGCATATAGCCCTGATTAGCCAATGAAAAGGGTAGTGCCGTACGCCAATTACCATTTTTCTCTTTTATTAGTGTAGATACTGGGAAATGAAATACACCTTTCCAATAGTCATCACTCTAAATCACACTTCAACAATTAAGCAGAAAGCAGAAGAGAATTTTTTTAAACCTCATTTTTATTTCTTAACCTGATGTTTGTAAATCTGTGTCCAGCAGCAAACATCTACATGTTGTAAGTATCCCCAAGCTTCACTAATACATAAGAATAGTGCTTCACTTCCAGGTAAAATATTAAATATGAAACATTTTTCACTATTGAAGGAATTTTTACTAGAACAAGAATTTCAAAATGGAACCACAGTAAAGAATGAAGAAACCTAAAGAAATACTTTAACTTTTTGGATGTTGCTGAACATTCTCTTAGAGTCCATAACACATCAACTCGTTTTGATATTTTACTATTTTTGTGTGTGTCTTTTGTTGTTTTTAAGTCAATCAGTCATTTAGGCCTAGCATTGCTTGCTAGACCTGGCCTTGGCTCAGTACAGAATGTTCAAAATAATGTTTTAAATTTTCCATTTTGCAAGTGTTCCTATAACATTGATGTTTTTTTTGAGGTTCAGATGTTCTTGTTTAGTGAAGCAGGAGTTTCTTTGATCGGTTTTACAGTTGGAACCCCGGGGGCACCGACAGTGGCTTCCTCTCGCCTTGTAGGGCCTCGCAGGCTTCCAGGACAGCGACAGCTTCGTCCACTTTAGAACAGAGCGACTCCGGCGACTCCAGCAGAAGCAGAAGTTCCGAGTTATCCATCTCTAACAGCATGCCCATGATCTTACTGGCAAGAGTAGGCTGTAAGGCTTGAATCAGAGGGAATAGCCACTCGCGCAGCATCTTCTTTTGGTCTTCGGGAGAGGCCGACGCCAGCGTGGAAGTAATCAGGCACTTCCCACTTTGCTCACGGGCCACGGGCGGCTTCGCGGCGGCATGTGGCTGGGCGCCCAGCAGTTGAGGATTGCAGACGCCTGGGTTGTATTTATACCGCAGAGCAGAGCGGGCAGCGGGGCGGGGACTTGCTGTGAATGTTGATGTGCAAGCCACACACTCTGGCTGTGCCCAGGTGGCTTGTGGAAGAGGCGAAAAAGCTGGTGCCCTGGGATCCCAAGTGGCCAGGTCAATATAATCGGGTAGATTGTAGGATAGAGGAGGTTGGGCAGTCTCATCAGCATCCCAAGGACTCGGTGTTGGTTGAGCAGCTTGGCTAGGATAATCCACAGCCTGTAGGGCAGCTGAATCCTCAGCCTGTGGGGCAGCTGCCATCAAGCCATCTGGAGATGCTGGCTGGGAGGGGCTGGTGTCCGGTGTGGGTGGAGAGTTGGCCGGTGTGGGTGGAGAGTTGGCCGGTGTGGGTGGAGAGTTGGCCGGGGTAGCTTTCTTCTTCCCGAGGTGGCTGGCGAAGTAAGCTCGTCGCTCTTGTTTGTACCGAGCGAAAGACACATACAATGGCCTGGAGGACAGCACTTTCCCATGCATCTCGGCTACTGCTTTTTCGGCTTCCTCCGGGGAGGAGAAGCACACGAAACCAATCCCCTTTCTGCGGCCACCTTTCACTATAACCTTTGCACTGGTGATGGTGCCAAACGGGGCAAACATTTTATGTAGGTGCTCATCATCGATACTCTCGGCCAGGTTTTTCACAAAGAGGTTAATGCCGTGGTATTTGGTGTTGCGATTTCGCTTCATCTCTTCCAATTTCTGCTGCAGTTCTGCCTCCCTCTCCTTCTTTTTCTGAGCTCGAGAAACGTAAATCTTTCTCCTCCCAAACTCCTTCCCATCCAGCTCCTCTATAGCTTTCTTGGCGTCCGCGTGGCGCTCAAAGCGGATGAATCCGAAACCTTTGGATTTGCCACTGTCATCGGTCATGATTTTCACACTCGAGAGAGGCCCAAACTGGCTAAAGATCTCTAAAAGGCACTCATCGGTCATGTCGTCCCCGAAATTCTTGACGTACACATTGGTGAACTGCTCCATCTTAGCTCTGCGCTCCTCCTCCCGTTGGTTCGGGCGCTTGAACGGGCCCACGAACACCTTGCGCTTCTTGATCAGCGCGCCATTCATCTCTTGGATCGCCTTGTCGGCCGCTTCCCGGGTCTCGAAATGGACAAATCCATGACCCTTGGGCCCGTTCTCATCCGAAGCCACTTTGCAGGACAGGATGGTCCCGAAAGCAGCAAACAGGTCGTACAGCTCTTTATTGTCAATGGACGTGTCCAGGTGATTGATGAAGATGTTGCCCACGCCGCTTCTGCGAAGTGAGGGGTCCCGCTGGCACCACATGATGCGCACGGGCTTACCGTGAAGGATGTCGAAGTTCATGGTGTTCAGGGCGTGGCCCGCATCCTCCGGCCGGTGGAAGTTCACGTACCCGTAGCCCAGCGAGTGGGAGCTGACGGCGTCGCGGCACACGCGGATGGACAGGATGGGCCCAGCCGCGTTGAACTTCTCGTAGAGCATCGCCTCGGTCACCTCAGGGTGGAGGTCCCCCACGTACAGCGAGGCCGAGGGGAAGCCCGGCATGCTGGGGCTCTCCTCGTCTGCCTGCCAGGTCGCCATGGGCCTTGACCTTGTTGCTAGGGACGGCGAGCAAGGCCAACGATGACGGAAAGGGCAGCGATGGCGAGCGCGGAGGGACAAAAATGTTCCAGAGTCTCAACCGACTCAACGGTCAAGGCCATAGAACGTTGGGACTGACTGACTTCCGGTCCGGGGGGCCAGGTGGCCGCCAAGCGGCTGTGGTTCCTTCTTACAGCTACTGCGGGGTCAAGATCTGTGTTGGCCATGGCTGCTTCACTGGGTTATTATTTTATAATAATAAAAAAGAAGTCTCTGATGGATGAGAGGCAATTTGTTTTGGTAAAACTTTTTTTTAAAATGTATTTTATTGATTTTTTACAGAGCGGAAGGGAGAGGGATAGAGACTTAGAAACATCGATCAGCTGCCTCTTGCACGCCCCCTACTGGGGATGTGCCCGCAACCAGGGTACATGCCCTTGACCGGAACCGAACCTGAGACACTTCCGTCCGCAGGCCGACGCTCTTTCCACTGAGGCAAACCAGTTAGGGCCATTTTGTGTTTTTAAAAAAAGATTTAAAAACATAAATGTGCCAAGTTACTTCTCTCAGGACACACTCCCAACACCAGAAGAATCCCTCCTTGGCCCTTACAGAATCCTACCCACTTCCTTCTGTACTTCTCACATCCTCCCTCCAACCTGGAACCAGTAATCTATTGAAATGTTGTCATTTCTAATATATTTTTAACATATTTTATTAATTTTACAGAGAGGAAGGGAAAGGGATAGAGAGTTAGAAACATCCATGAGAGGGACAGAGTTAGAAACATCAATCCGCTGCCTCCTGCACGCCCCCTACTGGGAATGGAGCCTGCAACTCCAGCTATATGCCCTTGACCACAATCCAACCCGGGACCCTTCAGTCCGCGGGCTGAGGCTGTATTCACTGAATTAAACCAAGTAGGGCAAAATGTTGTCATTTCAAAAATGTTATATAAATGGAATTAGACACTATGTAACCTTCTGGGATTGCTTTTTTGAAACTCAGTATAATTCTCTGGAGAGTCATACAAATTAATGCGTGTATCAATAATGTGTTTCTTTTCTTTTCTTTTTTAATGTGTTTCTTTTGATTGCTGATACTCCATGGTATGTGTGTGCCACAGTTTCTTTAACCATGCATCTTGACTATAGTGGTGAATGCATGAACCTACACATATAATTTAATTGCATAAAACAAAATACACACACAGTGAAATGAGTATGTAAAACCAGGGATATCTGAGTAAGATCAGTGAATTGCATCAATGTCAATATCTGGGTTGTGATATTATTCTATAGTTTTGCAAGTTGTTGGGGAAAACTGGATAAAAGGGTAGACTCATCTCTATTATTTCTTACAATTACATGTGAATCTATAACTGCCTCAATAAAAAATTCAAGAAAAAAGAATACATGTGTGTTCCGAGCCTGGAACCCAAACCCACACTCTGTACGCTCAGCACTAACCACCCACGCGAAGGGGCTAAGTGTTAACCTTTTAGACCTTTACCATTGGATCATCAGAAGAACATCAAGTACTCCCAACTCATTAAAGGACTGCAGTGAATATTCAAACAACAGCTTGTTTTACACCATGAGCCACTGAACTATGGCCCGTGGGGCAACTTCAGCCTGTCATGCCTTTTTTACAGCCTGCTAACTCAGAACTGTCTTATATTTTTAGACGGTTGTTAAAAATCAAAAGAAGAAGATTTTTTCCTTTTTAAAATTGAATTTATTGGGGAGACATTAGTTCACGAGCCCATACAGGTTTCAAGTGTACAATTCCACGAAACATCGTCTGCACACTGCGTCGCGTGCCAAAAATGGGAAAATGTCTCAGGGGAAGAAAAGACTATCTGGTGGCATATGAAAATTACATGAAATTGACATCTTAGTGTCCATAAATGAGTTTTATTGGAGCACACACACACCCATTTCTCTATCTATTGTCTCTGGCTGCTTCCATGCTCCAACACAAGGGTTGAATAGTTTGTAACAGACCGTATGGCCCTCAAAGCCTAAAAGAGCTACGACTCCATCCTTTACAGAAAATGTTTGCTGACCCCTGCTCTAGACTTCTGTGCCTCTCTCTGCCCACATTTTGCGATGTTTTAAAATAATGCTAGAACACACGCAACATGGAGAACCGTGAGATGGTAAAAAGAAACTTCATTTTATCTGTTTAGGGGAGAGATGATCACAGTTCATCTTGAGAAGCAGTTTGCTTCAAGACATAATGCTGCGACACAGACATAGAGCAAGGTCTTTTATCTGTGCACATTGGAAGCGGTCACAGATTTCCAAGAGCCCACAGTTTCTGAAGCTCTCTCTATGCCCTGTATGTGACTGACATGCCCTTTAGCACAGAGGTCATGATCAACGATCAACTCTCTTTATTTTATCTCTTTCCAGCATTTTAACACCACTGCCTGGCGGTCCAGTGAGTTCTTTCATCGTTATTTCATTTCATCCTCTCAGTAACCCTCCAAATAAAGTTTTAGTGATGAGGAATGGGCCCCGAAAGATGATGTTATTGGCCTAACATTGCACTCCAGGATCTACTCCATCATTCACCCAACTTCTAAGCCTTCCTTAGGGTATTTTGTCGTACTGCCAACCATAGGAATAGCATCATTAATGTGGGACAGGAATCTTTCCCTAGCTCATTGATTCGTTTCTACTAACTTTTCCTCTACCAATCCAAATAAATACAGAACCATATCTATGCATTCATCACCTTTCCATCCATCCATCCATTAAACATCACATGTTTATTGAGCACCTAGTTCATGCCAGCTAACTACACTAGGCTTAGGCATACAATTGTGAACAGAATAGACATGGTCCCTGCCTTCATAAAGGCTACAGTCCTTTTCTACCTGGAATTTGATGTCTTTGCAATTCACTATCAGCCCTTTTGGAAGTCACTTAAATCGAACTTCTTGGATGAATGTTCTGCTTTTACAAATAGTCTGAATAGTGGAATGAAGATGTTATAGTTTGATTGTTGAATTGAAGGATGAAAAACACAAGAGATGTGCCCTAGCCGGTTTGGCTCAATGGATTGAGCGTCAGCCTGCAGACTGAAGGGTCCTGGGTTCCATTCCGATCAAGGGCACATGCCCGGGTTGTGGGCTCGATCCCCAGTGGGGGGCGTGCAGGAGGCAGCTGATCAATGATTCTCTCTCATCATTGATGCTTTTTATCTCTCTCTCTCCTTCCCTCTCTGAAATCAATAAAAATATTTCAAAAATACAAGAGACGTTAGCTTTTTAATCACTAAATGTAACACTTTACATAAATATTTCCCTCAGAGCTACTAAACACATGCCAAATTCTACTAACAGTAATGTATAAATCAGTGGTTCTCAACCTTCCTCATGCCACGACCCTTTCATACAGTTCCTCATGTTGTGGTGACCCCCAATTTCATTGTTACAAATGGAACATAATGAAAGCATAGTGATGAATCAAAAAACAATATGTAATTATAGATGTGTTTTCCGATGGTCTTAGGCGACCCCTGTGAAAGGGGTTGCGACCCACAGGTTGAGAACCGTTGGTAGAAATATACATAACGATATAAAATATTTGGTTACACATTTTTCTCCATCCGATCCCGAAAGATTTTCATCTCTTGCTGATGCTGGGAGAACAGAGGCTGGCGGGGGTCATTAACAGCGTTGACCTCCAGGGTGAACACACACCCACACTGGTTGGGGGAGCTTTGGCTTCTTTTCAAAGGATGTTGCTGGTGGAACTTGGAAGTGCCATGCGGCACTGGGGAGTTGGACTCCGGTAGTAGTTACTGGGGCGGCTCTGGAACTTTTCCTTCCAGACGGCTGGCTGGTTCTCAAAGATCGCCTTTAAGAATTGTGTTGTGTAAGTTAAGAGCAGAAGCTATTATTAGCTGTGTGTTGGTGGTGAAGACATGAGGTCAGATTTGGCAGGGGCTCTTCAGGGTGTGTGAAGGGGAACCTCAGCCCAGCCCCACCCCCCCAGGCCACCGGGTGCCTCGGGGAGTGGCTCTGCCCTCCAGTTTGTGGGAGGATGTGCTTTCATAATGGCATCTGCCCCGGGGAGCTAGGAGTGATGTGTAGCAAAGTTCTTTTTCAGAATTCAGTGTCCTACTGAGGACATATAGGGTGTCCCAAATTTCACGCAAGAGTTGAATTTTGCATGAGCATTAACAGCAACAAATAAAAGCCTAATTTTACTTGGTTCATTGAATCAGAGTCCAATATCTGTTGTCCTTTGATGTCAATCCCTTCAATTTGATAAGCATGACCAAGTACCAATGATGGCCCAGGAGCAGGGACAAGGAAGACCAATGAGGACCACGGCTTCGCATCTGTGCCAGCAAAGCCGTGGAGGCCATTTACCCGATGTGCTATTCCATACATAACCCTAGACTATATACTTTATGACTCAATAAAAAATTTACAATTTTTAATTATAAACCTGTGTTTTCTATCAAAATTACTTCTTGCGTGAATTTTGGGACACTATATATATCAACACTAATAAAAGAGAAAAATAGTAATTGGCATACGAGCTACCCTTTTCATTGGCTAATCAGGGCTATATGCAAATTAACTGCTAACTAAGATTGGCAGTTAACTGCCAACTATGATTGGCAGTTAACTGCCAACTAAGATTGGCAGTTAACTGCCAACTATGATTGGCAGTTAACTGCCAACTATGATTGGCAGTTAACTGCCAACTATGATTGGCAGTTAACTGCCAACTATGATTGGCAGTTAACTGCCAACTATGATTGGCAGTTAACTGCCAACTAAGATTGGCAGTTAACTGCCAACTATGATTGGCAGTTAACTGCCAACTATGATTGGCAGTTAACTGCCAACTATGATTGGCAGTTAACTGCCAACTATGATTGGCAGTTAACTGCCAACTATGATTGGCAGTTAACTGCCAACTAAGATTGGCAGTTAACTGCCAACTAAGATTGGCAGTTAACTGCCAACAAGATGGCGGTTAATTTGCATATGTAGGCACAATGCAGGGAGGCGAAAGGGAAAGCAGGAAGAAGCCCCCTGCCACTGACAGTGATCGGAAACCCAGGGGGGAGCTAAGAGCTGGGGGGCAGGGCAAAGGCGGCCCCAGCCATGATCGGAGAATCAGGAGCCTTTTCCGCCCTGGCCAGTGATAGCAGGAAGTAGGGGTGGAGCCAGCGATGGGAGCTGGGCACGGTCGAAGCTGGCAGTCCCGGGAGCTAGGCGCCCCTTGCCTGGGCCTAAAGCGGAGCCCACGATCGCGGGGCCGCTGCAGCTGCGGGTCCCCGCTGCCCGGGCCGGACGCCTCAGCCAGAGGCATCAGGCCTGGGCAAGGGGCCGATCCTGCGATTGGAGGGTGATGGGGGTCAACGCCTGAGGGCTCCCAGTATGTGAGAGGGGGCAGGCTGGGCTGAGGGACACTCCCCCCCCACACACACCCAGTGCACGAATTTCGTGCACCGGGCCCCTAGTGTGTGTGTGTATATATATATATACACACACACACACACATACATACACACATATATATGCATATATAGTATATATGGAAAATATATGTATATTCCATATTCATAATTGCTCAATTAGGCCAGGGGCCATATTGATCTTATTATTGTACCCCACCTCCAAGTGCAATTCTTGGCATAAATAATACGTATTTGTTGTATGAATGAATGAGTTAAAAACGACAATGGCCCGGCCGCTGTGGCTCAGTTGGTTGAGTGTTAATGCACTGAAGGGTTGCTGGTTCGATTCCCAGTCAGGGTACCTGCCCGGGTTGTGGGCTCAGTCGCCAGCGGGGGGCATGCAGAGGGTGGCTGATTGATGTTTCTCTTTCTCTCCCTTCCTCCTCTCTCTCTCTCTCAAAAAAGAAAAGAGACATAAAGGGGAGGTTTAGAAAGGCTAAGGACATATGTTAAATGGAAGGCCTCTGGACCTGAGGAATTTGAGGAACTATGAGGCTAAGGGCTGCATTAATGCTGCCATCACTAAAGGTAAGGGCGGAAGACAGAGGTGGAGATGGAGGGAAGTGGCAAATCCCCTCCTTTCCTCGTTTTCTCTTGGGATAAATTAAGTAATTTTGTAGATAAATAAAGATATAGGACCTGCAAGACACACTCTCCTACTTGTGTGCACCCATGCATGCACACACCCCTACCCACCCACCCCCACCCCCACCCCTCTGCACACGCATACTATAGTCTCTGAAGTATATGAGATGATCACAAGATATAGATAATGAAATACTCATTGTAGACAACGGACCAAAATTAGCCATGGTTGAGAGTTATGGAATGATTAGAACATAATTATTTTCTGCTGATAGCAAAACAGAGAATACAGGCATCTGAACTATTTAAACAGGGAGAACACAATTCTAGTTTTGCCAAACTATCCTTAGATCTATTTTCGGGGAAAGTCTCCATATTAGGGAAAAGGACTTAATCTGACATTGCCCGCTTGCTTTGATGTAGCAGATTTTGGGGGGCGTTTTCTGGGGAGCCCTGGAGGAAGTGGTTATCATTATTCCGGTTCACAGTGGTACCTAAAATTGAGTATGGGTAGAGTTTCTTCTTTTAAAAAAATATTTTTATTGATTTCAGAAAGGAAAGGAGAGGGAGGGAGGGAGGGAGGGAGGGAGAGAGAGAGAGAGAGAAACATCAATGATGAGAGTGAATCATTGAGCGCCTGCCTCCTGCAGCCCCCCTACTGGGGATCAAGCCCACAACCTGAGCATGTGCCCTTGACCGGAATTGAACCCAGGACCCTTCAGTCTGCAGGCTGATGCTCTACCCACTGAGCCAGACCAGCTAGGACTAGAATTTCGTTATGCTCTGATAGTCAGCTTGCTGCAGAGTACCATAGAAGGGAACATAGTCTTGCTGTTGTCTGCACAGATGCAAAACATACCCAAAATATAGTATTTTAAAAGGATGCTTTTGTGAAAAGACTAGAAAAGCTTTCACAAAGAAATCCTTTCCGTCTCCAACAGCAGATAATAATGCGATCACCTTTGTATAGATTCCCTTATAGCTTTCCTGAATCAGAGATGATATCGGGGGAAAGGTGCTTTTCCAATGTTATAGTGATACAATTTTCTCTGTAACTTTCAAATCATTGTCTATGAAATCATTTTGGATTCCTATTTCAGAAGCTTTGCCTTGACAGCAAAAGCATAAATATTTCCCCTGTGTCAAATGTTTCAGGTGACAATAGAATTCACCCAGTACATTTTGTTTTCCTCTGTAATCTTAAATATTGCACAACCCAGTCCTTTGCACAGTTGTGGCTTCATAAACAATCAGATAGCAAAGTGATTTATTGCAAAGACAATGGCTCATCTTTCATTGTTTTTCCTCTCAAATTTACAGTGACGTTCAATATACTTTTATACTACGTTGTTAATGAAAGTTTACCTCTGGGTCCAAAGACAGGGACAAAAGACAGGGAGTTAGTTGACTGGAAAAGTAACCTTTAGAATTTGAAATTTGTGGGAGCAGTAGCTTTGTTCTGAATGGTTCGTGCTATCCAAAGGCTTGGGGCTTGCTAAGGCCACAGCCTCTGAACTCGCAGGGGAAATGGTTTCTAGAGTAACAATAACAATCATCATTTAATGAGGCACTATTACTTACCAGACCAGGTACTGAGTGAGTTAGATCAGTAATTGCATTTTGTCCTCCCATTAATCTTAAGTAAATTCTGTTAATCCTCCCTTTACAGATGAGGAAACTGAGGCTCAGAGATTAGATAATAAGTTCAAAGTCACAAAACCAGTAAGGGCAGAGCCAACACTTGGAGGCAGGTTTGTGTTTCTAATCACTTTGGCTTAATTACAGTGTTGCTACCACTGCGTTGTTGTTATTATTATTCACTACAACTGGGAGAAACATGGTAATAACGACACTTTATTGCATCCTGTATACTTATATACTTAGGACTAAACTGAGCATGTGCATGTTTTAAAAAAATGTTTGCCCTAGCCGGTTTGTCTCAGTGGATAGAGCGTCGGCCTGTGGACCAAAAGGTCCCGGGTTCGATTCCAGTCAAGGGCACGTACCTCGGTTGCAAGTTCCTCCCCGGCCAGGGCCCTGGTCAGGGCTTGTGCAGGAGGCAACCAATTGATGTGTGTCTCTCACATCGATGTTTCTCGCTGTCTTTCCCGCTCTCTTCTGCTCTCCCTAAAAATCAATGGAAAAATATCCTCGGGTGAGGATTAACAACAACCAAAAATCTCTGTGAGTGGTATTAATTTATAGGTATCAATCTGCAATGTGTTTTCTTTACTCATCATAGTTCTAGTGTTAACTGTTATATAATAGTCTATTCTATAAGAATAATATCAATTCGTCCTATTGATGAACTGGGTATTCAAAATGTTCTTGGCTGTTCTTGGACCCTTCTTTCCTGTAAGTTTTCTGATAAGCTTATTACATTTCTGAGCAATCATATTGGAATTTTGTTTGGGATTGCTTTGAATTTACATATTAATTTAGGAAAATTGACCAATATATGATATTGAGTCTTCCAATCATGAAATGGTGTACTTCACTATTTACTAAAGCAATGTTTTATATTTTTAGCAATATTTTTTAAATTTCTCAATATGCTTTGTGCTAATTTCATGACATGTACTCCTAGACCTGAAATAGCTGAAAAGTGAATTAGTAAACTAGATTTTAGTACAAAGAAATCTGCTACCCGATTGTTTCTGAAGCCACAACTGTGATAAGGACTGGCTCGTGCAATATTTGAGATTACAGAGGAAAACTAAATGTACTGGCTGAATCCGATTGTCACCAAAAATGTTTGACACAGGGGAAAACATTTATGCTTTTGCTGTCAAGGCAAAGCTTCTGAAATAGGAATCCAAAATGTTCATTTCTGACATCATTCCTTTACCCATTAGGTACCTCACTATTTATCCTTTTCACTGTCTTCTCTCTCTCTCTCTCTCTCTCTCTCTCTCTCTCTCTCTCTCTCTCTCTCTCTTTATTGGCATTGCTTTGTGTCTGGCATATTCTAGTTGACTTTCACCTGGGCCCTCTGTGGACCCATTTATTTTTTTCCAAATACATTTTTATTGATTTCAGAGAGCAAGAGGGAGAGAGAGAAAAAAACATCAATGATGAGAGAGAATCATGGATCGGCTGCCTCCTGCATGCCCCACACTGGGGATCGAACCTGCAACTCAGGTGTGTGCCCTGACCGGGAATTGAACTGTGACCTCCTGGTTCATAGGTCGACGCTCAACCGCTGAGCCACGCTGGCCGGGCTGGACCCATATCTTTCATGATGGTTTGGAGCTCCTATCCTATAGAGATATTAGAAATATTGCAGAGGCCGATTCTAAGCCAGTTGCAGCTTGATCCAGATCTTGGTCTACACAGATCTTGCATCCATGGCTCTAAAGCAGCAGTTCTCAACCTGTGGGTCGCGACCCCTTTGGGGATTGAACGACCCTTTCACGGGGGTCACCTAAGACCGTTGGAAAACACATATATAATTACATATTGTTTTGTTATTAATCACTATGCTTTCATGATGTTCCATTTGTAACCATGAAAATACATTCTGCATATCAGATATTTACATGACGATTTGTAACAGTAGCAACATGACAGTGATGAAGTAGCAACGAAAATAATTTTATGGTTGGGGGTCACCACAACATGAGGAACTGTATTCAAGGGGCGCGGAATTAGGAAGGTTGGGAACCACTGCCCTAGACAAAGGGAGGTGGAGGCAACTAGAGAAGGTCCCGCCCATTTTTTTAAATAACCCAATGGGAGACAGCAAGACTTAGGTGGCCTATTAGGAAATAGGTGACCAAATAGTCCTCAGCCAATGAGGAACGGGAGGAGGGAGTAAATAAATAGGCTAAGTTCCTGGCCCCATGTGTGTTCCTGTACAATGGGTGCCTGCTCTGGAGAGTATTATTAAGAGTATTATTATTATTTTTTTAAAATATATTTTATTGATTTTTTACAGAGAGGAAGGGAGAGAGATAGTTAGAAACATCGATGAGAGAGAATCATCGATCAGCCGCCTCCTGCACATCTCCCACCGGGGATGTGCCCGCAACCAAGGTACATGCCCTTGACCGGAATTGAACCTGGGACCCTTCAGTCCGCAGGCCGACGCTCTATCCACTGAGCCAAACCGGTTTCGGCATGGAGAGTATTATTAAAGTCTCATTTTCGCCATGCTTCTGTTCCCTAGGCCGTCATTTGAAAGGTGGACAGGTGAGCCATTTCTCACACACTGACCACTACTGGTTCTTTTTTTAAGAAAAATATGTTATTGATTTTTTATAGAGAGGAAGGGAGAGGGATAGAGAGTTAGAAACATCGATGAGAGAGAAACATCGATCAGCTGCCTCCTGCACACTCCACACTGGGGTTGTGCCTGCAACCCAGGTACATGCCCTTGACGGGAATCGAACCCGGGACCCCTCAGTCCACAAGCTGACGCTCTATCCACTGAGCCAAACTGGTCAGGGCTCACTACTGGTTCTTGAGGGTGTATGCTTAGTTTGTGTTCAGCTGTTCTCTTTTTATATTTCACTTGGAGTGGAGAGGACTCTATACAGCATGAACTAAAAAATTATTTCATACTCATACATCATAGAATAAAGTTTTGCAAAACAATGAAAGTTTTTTTCAATTGAGTTTCAATTTGGTTTTCTTGATAGTTCAACTCCTTTATTTTTAAATTCTTTATTGTTGAAAGTATTATATACAGTATGTCTCCTTTTCCCCTCATTAACCTCTCCCCGCCCACTCCCACCCCCTAGCACATGCCCTCACCCCCCTACTGTCTGTGTCCGTTGGTTACGCTTATATGCATGTATACAAGTCCTTTGGTTGATCTCTTACCCCCACCCACCCTCCCCTGCCTTCCCTCTGAGGTTTGATGGTCTGTTCCATGCTTCTCTGTCTCTGGATCGATTTTGCTCATCAGTTTATGTTGTTCATTAGATTCCACAAATGAGTGAGATCCTGTGATACTTATCTTTCTCGGACTGGCTTATTTCGATAGTTCAACTCCTTTAGATGCTTTCTTATTACCTTCCTGCGCTTACTTGATTGTGATTTTGTCTCATCTGTTTTTCAATTTCTAACCAAAGGTGCCATAAACCTGCTTAACTTTTAGCCAAATTCTGTATTTGGAGTATCGATCAGAATAACTAAAACTTCTCGACATTTTTGAATTACTTATACGAACATCTCTCTATGACTTCATGTGTTTATCTCTTGGGGATTGAGCACAGGCATCACACGTTGCAACTAAAGACAATGTGCTTGCCTGCTCGGGTGGCTCAGTGGTTGAGTGTCAACCTACTGGTATGAACCAGGAGGTCATGATTCGATTCCCACCAGGGCACGTGTGCGGGTCACAGGCTCGAACCCCAGTGTGGGGTGTGCAGGAGGCAGCCGATCCATGATTCTCTCTCATCATTGATGTTTCTATCTCTCTCTCCCTCTCCCTTCCTCTCTGAAATCAATAAAAAAATATTTAAAAAAAGAGATTGACAATGAGATTGTCCTACAAAGTAAGATGGTAAGTTCTGCCCGTAGTTATAATGTGGAGGAATATCGCAGACTGGGAAGGAGAAGAGGCCGGCAGGAGGCCGAGACCTTGCTGGAAAACCTTCAGGAATGAGGCGAAATGGAGCCAAGTTGGAACCTGCCCCAGCCCTTTCCCTCCATGTTCAAGTCAGTTATGTCCATTCCAGCGCCTATTTATAGTTAAGCCTTGGTTGTGATGAATGCTGCTGGACAGGGATCGAAGGGGGAGGGGACTGCTAGGAGGAAGCGGGGAGGCCAAGCTGCCAAAGCTGATAGGCTGATCTGTTGTTTGGACCCTACTCTTCATCACACACAGATTTCTGGCCAAACACCATGAAAATTATTTTCATTATAGGGCAGTCATGCATGTCAACATGTTCACGACAAGCTAAGTGAAGACATCAAATCCCTAATACCCAATAAACTATAGGTCAGATCATGCTGTCTTTTTTCATGGCGTCACCAGATATGCCCATGGACACAACCTAAGATGGAAATGTCTTCATAAGTTATGCTTTTATATGTTCACAAAATGAAATGAATAAAACAAACCTGCATTGGTGTTGAAGCAACGATTGTTTTTGAGCTGTAAAGAGGCTTAGAGACATCCAACTGGTCCAATACGTTAACATCGTAGAGGAGAAAAGCATGATGTAACAGCCCAAGGGACACGCTGACAGCTGTATGGTAGTATCTTGGTCCCAGAACAGGAACTAGATCCTGTCTTTCCCCCCACCCCGCAATCCAGAGCTCTTGCCACTTCTGCCCAAAAAAGAATCAATTTTAATTTTGGTCGCAGGCCATAAATACTTTTCTGGTTGACTGATGTTCTCTGCCTTTAAAGTTGAAAATAGATTAAAGTTTATAATTCTCATAAATTAACTTCAGTTACTAAGGAGATTAGGGTATTATTAATCTCTCCTATTTAATTTTTTTTTTTTTTACTAAAGCCCACCTTCCTTGAAAAATGATATTATCCAAAGGATTATTTCTTCAAGCTATGCACTCAACTATGGAGGATTGTGAACTGGGTTGGCCTGCATTTAAAAAATCTTTATTTGCTTGTGATCACATGAGTTTAAATATTAGAGAAACGTAGAACTTACAGTGACTATGCTTGTCTTTCTATGTAGCTGTTTAGATCAAATGTCCTCTTCTTTCTATATGTAATTGTTCACTCCAAGCAATTTGCTTTTATGTCAGAATCTCAATAACATGGGCTGGGTAATGATCATCCATTTATCCACGAGACATGGTATTATGTATGAAGAAAGTATGTTATAGGATGTGAGGGTGGTTTGGCTGCCACATCTGTCATCCCGTTGATCGCCAGGGTTGATTTGGCTGATCTGGCTGGCTAGGTGGGTGTCCTCTTCCTCCCTCCCTGCTCCCTGTGTGGTCCTCCCGGCCGACCTTACCCAACAGAGGAAAGAACCATTCTTCGGTCAAGGGTATACCGGTACAGTAGCTGTGCTCCCCTGCTAGAACCTCCAAACAAGCTCTCAAGAAGGTATGTTAGCCCTGGCTGGTTTTGCCCAGTGGATAGAGCGTCAGCCTGCGGACTGAAGGGTCCCGGGTTCAATTCTGGTCAAGGGCACATGCCAGGTTGCAGGCTGGATCCCCAGTAGGGGGCGTGCAGGAGACAGCTGATCAATGATTCCCTCTTATCATTGATGTTTCTGTCTCTCTCCCTCTCTGAAATAAATAAAAATATATTAAAAATATAAAGTAACATATTCATTGCTTCCTGTATGAGGATGTGGACATCAGGGGTGTGGGACATTATTTTACTGATTTTGAAATAGCTTGATCTCATGCTTCTTTGTGTAATGGATATGATGTCTACTGTTTCAACTAGGTATTTTCTATAGCAGTAATCTCTATAGCACCAATATCCAAGAAATTTAATTCAAGCCACAAATGTCAGCCATATGTAGACTTTAAAAATTTCCCAGAGCCACATTTAAAACGTCAAAAGAAACAAGTAAAATTAATCTTGATTATTTTATTCAATTAAGTAGAACCAAAATATTGTGTCAGCATACATCAATATGAATGTGTTGCAAGAATTTATGTGCTTTATTATGTATTTGTGTCTTTCCCTTGAAATTTTTATTTAGTCAGCCTTTTGCCGAACATGTCAGTTTTTTTGAATTTATGTGCTTTATTTCACACTGTCTTCAAAACCCAGAGTGCAATTCATTCTTATGGCTCAGCCGTGGGCAAACTACGGCCCGCGGGCTGGATCTGGCCCGTTTGAAATGAATAAAACTATTGAAAAAAAAAGACCGCACCCTTTTATGTAATGATGTTTACTTTGAATTTATATTAGTTCACACAAACACTCCATCCATGCTTTTGTTCCGGCCCTCCGGTCCAGTTTAAGAACCCATTGTGGCCCTCGAGTCAAAAAGTTTGCCCACCCCTGGCTTACCTCAATATGGACTAGATATATTTTATGTGCTCAGTACCATGTGGCTCATGGCTCTGGTGTTGGAAAGCACAGTTTTGTGGCCAAAGTTTTTATAATTCTGTATCTATTTAAGGGCCAGGTTTTTGCCCTGGCCGGTGTGGCCCAGTGGTTGAGTGTTGACTTATGAACCAGGAGGTCAAGGTTCGATTCCCCGTCAGGGCACATGCCTGAGTTACAGGCTCCATCCCCAGTAGGGGGCGTGCAGGAGGCAGCCGATCAATGGTTCTCTCTTATCATTGATGTTTCTCTCTCTCTCTCCTCCCTTCCTCTCTGAAATTAAAAAATATATATTAAAAAACATACCCAAAAACCTGACCTGAGGTTTCAGAATGCCTCCATCCGTGGGCTGCAGGAGGCTTGTGAAACATACCTGGAGGGTTTATTTGAAGGTACTGTGTGTCATCCACGCTAAGAGAGTTCCCATCATGCCCAAGGACCTCCAGTTGGCTGGCTGGATACAGAGAGAGCTTCCTTAAGTGAAGGTGGGGTTTTTTTTTGTTTTGTGTTTTTGTTTGTTAACCCTCACCTGAGGACATTTTTTCCATTGATTTTTATAGGGAGTGGAGGGGAAGAGACAGAGAAACATCGATGTGAGAGAGACACATGGGTTGGCTGCCTCCTGCACATGCCCGGACTGGGGCCAGGGATCAAGCCTGCAATCGAGGTCCGTGCCCTTAACCGGAATCGAACCCATGACCTTTCAGTCCTTGGGCCGATGCTCTAACCACCGGCTAGGGCTGTTTTCACGGTGTTTTGTACTAAGTTCTGTAGAATACTTTGGTTGAATTTGTGACTTTGTTGTAGGAAAGTGTTTATAATGTGCTGCATTTGTACTGGAGTCATTCCATCTTCCACTCAGGATGAATGCGAAAAGTGACTGTTCAGATCTCAGTGACCTGAGCACCGTTGCTGAGGAAGGTCAAGTTGCGAATGGGCAGAAGGGACGGGCGCTATTTCTTGCTTCTCATGATGCATGTTTCTGTAGGTTAATGACTTGTTGGGTCGCTAGGAAGGTACTAGAATTGATACATGTGTACAGTTTTGCAATAAAACTGGCCATGACTTGATCCAAGTGTTTAACAATTGGGGCGAAGTCTGACTGTGCATCGCTGTGATAGGATGTGGGCTTTTCAAGGGTCAAGATACAAGTCTTAACCACAGTGCAACCTACATGTTCCTAAAAAAAACCACAAAAACCGGGCAGCTATAGAATACACGATGTGTATTTATACCAGCTATTTTATATATTGTAATGTCAACATTAAAAAAAATACTTTTTTATTGATTTCAGAAGGGAAGGGAGAGGAAGAAAGAGAGAGAAACATCAATGATGAGAGAGAATCATGGATTGGCTGCCTCCTGCACCCTCCACATAGGGGATCATCCCACAACCTGGGCACGTGCCCTTGACGGGAATCGAACCATGACCTCCTGGTTCATAGGTTGATGCTCAACCACTGAGTCATGCAGGCCGGGCTGTGGTGTCAACATTTCACATGAGGGGAGTCTTGTCATGAAGATGTGTGTAATTTAGGGCCCAGTTGGTGTTCTCCTAACTAGACTGCACTGGTTTTCATAGTAAAATGCCTTGCAAAGAACACCTTGCATAAATTCTTGTTCTACCACATGTTCACTAACCCTCTAGCTCAGTGGTTCTCAACCTTCTGGCTCTTTAAATACAGTTCCTCATGTTGTGACCCAACCATAAAATGATTTTCGTTGCTACTTCATAACTGTCATGTTGCTACTGTTATGAATTGTCATGTAAATATCTGATACTGATAGGCAGGATGGTCTTAGGTGACCCCTGTGAAAGGGTCGTTCGACCGCCAAAGGGGTCTCGACCCACAGGTTTAGAACCGCTGCTCTAGCTGATAATGCAGACACTGTCGGGGGGATTTTATGTGCAAGGGCTCTAGAACATAACACAGTGGGGCCTTGACTTACGAGTGTCCCGACTAACGAGTTTTTTGAGATACCAGCTGTCTCTCCGCCGATTTTTTGCATTGAGTTGATAGAGTCATTTGAGTTAACGAGCTCCTTAACGAGCTCAGTCTCGGAACGAATTAAACTCGTAAGTCAAGTCCCCACTGTACAAGTTGTCTACACCAGCATCATCTGGTGCTGATATTCTGCACGAGTTATAGTTATGCAGCCTTCCTTTGTGTTGTGGTTGGTTTGTGTTGTGGTTGGTTTTGTGACTAGGTTGAGTTCTTCCTCTACCAAGAGGAAAGCGTCTCCGAGTTCTTTTCCTCGTGGAGTTTGTGTTATAACCCTTAGCGTATACTTGCTGTGGGAGGCAGGGCACTTCGCCCAGCTTATTGAATCTCGGCCAGTTAAGATGGCAGCCAGTTAGCTTGCATCTGGTATAGGTCCTGGGAAAATCACTTTATAGAGCTGGTCTTCCATCGCTTTTAAATTTATCCTTCTATTGAAGTTTTCAGGCCAATTATGTATGTCGGCTACATTTACAAAGAGCCCTAGCCGGTTTGGCTCAGTGGATAGAGTATCAGCCTGTGGACTGAAGGGACACCCAGGTTCGATTCTGGTCAAGGGCATGTATCTCGGTTGCAGGCTCCTCCCCGGCCCAGGCCCAGGTCGTGGCTTATGCAGGAGGCAACCAATCCATGTGTTTCTCTCACATGGATGTTTCTCTCTTTCTTTCCCTCTCTCTTCCACTCTCTCTAAAAATCAATGGAAAACTATCCTCGGGTGAGGATTTAAAAAATCTATATATATAAAAGCCTAATATGCAAAGCGCCCCCTAGGGAGTTTGACCAATGGGGAGTTTGACCAATCGGGAGTTCGATCGCTCACTATGATGTGTGCTGACCACCAGGGGGCAGCGCAGAATGAAAGAAGGCCCCAGCTGGTGGCCGGCAGCACTAGGGACCCTACCTGTGCATGAATTTCATGCACTGGGCCTCTAGTAAGAGTAATAAAGTAAATTTACAAATAAACTTCTTTATCCAAAGAAAGGCAGAATAGGGTCTTTTCAGTGGATAGACCAACTTTGAAATAGTCCAGAGTTCTTTGTGGCCTGCCCAGAGAACTTATAAAGATAGTCTAGGAATTACTTCGATCGGCCTAACAGTGCTTGAACACCTGTTCCTGAAGGAACAATGCTCGGTCCTGAGAGTAGAAAAGAGAATGGGCCAAGGCGCTATCCCTCAGACTGCTCACACGGGTAGGAGGAGAAAAGGCACCAACGTGAATGCAGAGTACGCAGGTGGAGGTGGTGCTGGGAAAAGTGTCGGGGAAGGTAAAGGGAAAGTCCAGTTTGCAAAACCACCAGCGGAGCGGAGGAAGGCCTGAGAAGGGCCCGAGAACTGTGCAGAATGAACGAGTGCACGGACTAGCTCGACACTGACAGGAATGGAATTAACATGGAGGAAAGAAATAGAAAAGCAGAAGTAGGAGCATAGCCGCCTGGGAAAAGTGGGTCATTTTCTGCAAGGGCAACTCTTTTTTTAAAATTTTTTAAAATGTATTTTTTTAAAAATATATATTTTATTGATTTTTTTTTATAGAGAGGAAGGAAGAGGGATAGAGAGTTAGAAACATCCATCAGCTGCCTCCAGCACACTCCCTACTGGGGATGTGCCCACAACCAAGGTACATGCCCTTGATCAGAATCGAACCTGGGACCCTTGAGTCTGCAGGCCGACACTCTATCCACTGAGCCAAACCGGTTATGGCAAAATGTATTTTTATTGATTGTAGAGAGGAAGGGAGAGGGAGAGGGAGAGAGAGAGAGAGAAACATCAATCATGAGAGCGAATCATCGAACAGCTGCCTCCTGCACGCCCCACACTGGGGATCAAGCCCGCAACCCGGGCATGTGCCCTGACTAGAATCAAACTGTGACCTCCTGGTTCATAGGTTGGCGCTCAACCACTGAGCCATGCTGGCCGGGCCCAGTATTTTAAATGTAATCCATGAAACTTATAGGAATGATGAATATAGTTCATGAATTATCAACTGTAAGAAGAAAATATCACTTAATCAAATTATACTTATATTTACTGAGGGAGAAGTATTTGAGCAGCTTGTTGAGGGAAGCGAAAGGGCAAAGGAAATATGAAACAGATTGGAGAGCAACATTGAATGAGGTGATTTCACAATGTGGCATTTTTAATCACCACATTTTAAGCCACATTTTTGTTTTGCTTAATGTCTTTCTAACATATTTAAGCTATTAAATTCTGACTGATAGACAGGCTTCATTTGACAGTGAAAGTGGCACCTAGCCAAAACCGGTTTGGCTCAGTGGATAGAGCATCGGCCTGCGGACTGAAAGGTCCCAGGTTCGATTCCGGTCAAGGGCATGTACCTGGGTTGCGGGCACATCCCCAGTAGGAGATGTGCAGGAGGCAGCTGATCGATGTTTCTCTCTCATCGATGTTTCTGACTCTCTATCTCTCTCCCTTCCTCTCTGTAAAAAATCAATAAAATATATTTAAAAAAAGAAGAAAAAAAAAAGAAAGTGGCACCTAAATTAAACAATGACTGCATTTACTATTGGGTCCAGATGGAGTTGTTCAGATTTTGAAAAGTCAAACTGAGCCTCCAGAGGTCTAACAGCAGTCTGAGAAATGGGGCCTTTTACATGATAAGATGCTCCTACAGCTCTTTCCCCCACTATTCCCTGGGTTAGGCCAAAGGGAGATCCTGGCCGTTGATTTCATTTTCACTTTAGCTGATGATGTGACCCCGGTGGATCCATCCATATCCATTCATTCTCTCAGGGTTCACTCACTGATCGCGTGCTCTGCGAGGACTGCTAAGAAGCGTGGGTCTGTATGGACAGCCCCTGCCCTCAGAGAGATAGTAAAGCATGCACACACCAGGAAAATTCCAAGCTGCAGCCCCTTCTCCATGCTCTCAGAAGTCGGTAACAGAGCAAGGAGCTTCATGGAATGCAAGACAGCACTTTGAGAACCATCCGAAGGACCTCTGCAAATCTTTTTATTTTTAACCTCACCCGAGGAGTAAGGATATTTTTCCATTGATTTTTAGAGAGAATAGAAGGGAGGGGAGTGGGGGAGAGGAGAAAGAGAGAGAGAGAGAGAGAGAGAGAGAGAGAGAGAGAGAGAGAGAGAGAGGGAGAGAGAGAAACATTAATGTGTGAGAGAGACATCAATTGCCTGCTTCCTGCTCTTGCTCCCACCTGGTCCAGGGACTGAACCTGCAACTGAGGTATGTGCCCTTGACCAGGAATCGAACTCGCGACCCTTGGGGGCCAACACTCTAACCACTGAGGAAACTGGCCAGAGCACAAAACTTTATTAGTTTTCTCATTTCATTTGTATAACTTGGGTAAAGCCACTTCCTGTGCAGTCCAACTGAATGTCACATTCAAATAAACACACATCCAACAACCTCCAAAAGTAGATAGGTAACTTAAATCTTCACTCCAATAGAAGAATTAGGTTGCACTTTAAAGAATATGTTGCATTTCAAAGAATTAAGGTGAAGTTAAGTTCCATGACACAAAAAATTTTCAATGATCTGAGTCCCCAAATCCCACTCATCACAGCATGGTAACCATCCTTACATCGTTTCTCTCTCCTTCCCATTCCCCTCTCTCCCCTCTCCCCTTTCTTTCCCTTTCCCTGCTCAGCCTACTCAGGATCTTGTCTCTTTTACAGCACGGTGCCCCCTCTCCATTTCTGGATCTGTTTGTGTTTTTTTTTTCAGTCTTGGAACAGAGTTGCTCTTGGCTGTCATATAGCTCATGCTATCCTCTCTGGAGTTATTTCACTTCACCTCTCTCCCCATCCCCCAGGTCAGTACAAAGGCCAGACCCTGTACTCTCCAAGCTGTTGGTTTCCCTACAGAAAGAAAGAAATATGGACAGCTCCCCACTCTGGGTCAACCTGTGTCATATTTTTTTTAGCAAGTTTTTAAAAAATATATATATTTTATTGGTTTTTTACAGAGAGGAAGGGAGAGGGATAGAGAGTCAGAAACATCAATGAGAGAGAAACATCGATCAGCTGCCTCCTGCACACCCCCCACTGGGGATGTGCCCGCAACCATGGTACATGCCCTTGACCGGAATCGAACCTGGGACCCTTGAGTTCTCAGGCCGGCGTTCTATCCACTGAGCCAAACCAGCTAGGGCCCAATCTTAAACCCTCACCTTTTTCACCCAGTCCCCACCCCCACTCCCCTCTGGCAGCCAGCAATCTAAGAATCACCTTTTCAGGAGTTTTACTCACGCAGAATTCATCACATCCTCTTGACTCCATTTCTCTTGGGCTCCACTTCCTCTCCCCGGCATCAAGCCTGCGCCCTACAGCCTCTCACCTAAAGGGCCTCCTGCAGACCGACCCTCTCCCACCGAATGCCCTTGGCTTTCTCCCACAGCCCCCCGCAGACCCTGCTAGCTCCGGCTTGTCGTTCGGGACTTACCTCATTGGGCCGGTGGGGGTGCTCCCTGGCACCCTCCTGCGGGCTGTGTGCCTTGCCGTAGCAGATGTCATCAGCGCCCCTTAGCGTCTGCCATTCTGGGCACCTTGACCCATGGCCCCTCAGCTCCCAGCACCTGTTCCTGCCTCTGCCTGCTGCAGCCCGGACATGCCAAGCAGCCCACGGCTGCCAGGATCAACCCTTCTCCTTGACCCTGGGCGTTGGGACATCAACGCACCAGGGTCATGAGCTTTGTTGAGAACACTTCGAGGCGTGTTCTCCACTGTCTCCCAGAGGCCCCCGGCAGGACCGGACCCCAGTTGCCCGCAATGGCAATCTGCACCAATGCACACCTCCCCTTCACCATCTCACTCTACACGTCTCTGCTCGCTTCCTGGGAACAGCTGTAAAATAAGCTACATGCATTCAGATGCCCACTCATTCTGCATAACTAGGGTCCATCCTGCCGGAAGACTGGGAGACAGTGTAGAACCCCCCTCAGAGCTATCCCATCTGGGGCCTAGGACAGTGGTGGGCAAACCGCGGCTCGAGAGCCACACGCGGCTCTTTGCCCCTTGAGTGTGGCTCTTTCTAAGCCTTAGGAGTCCCCTAATTAAGTTAATCACAATGTACCTACCTATATAGTTTAAGCTTAAAAAATGTGGCTCTCAAAAGAAATTTCTATCGTTGTACTGTTGATATTTGGCTCTGTTGACTCATGAGTTTGCCAACCACCGGCCTAGGAGATGGATGTATTTGGTCCCCAGCATCTCATTGGTCATAGGTAAGGGCTGCTTTCAGGGGCATTAACTTTCCGGTATTTCCAGCTGGTCCTGCGTGAGGAAGCCTTGCTCCTTCATCCAGAACACACCCCCCAGCCCCCCCCCCCCCAGGCAGAGATTTACAGGTATTCCCAGCAGGCCGCTCGCAACAGGCAGAGGTGAAGGTCAAGGGTGGGGCAGCAATAACATCTGCTCTACAAGTTGAAATTTTGTACAAGATTTTCTATGACTGCGACACCCAGGCTTTCACTGATAGTTTCTGGGCCGAGAGTCTTGAAATAAAATGTCAGACTTTTTTTTTTTTTCATGGTAAACAGCGAGAGCATCTGGGTTTTTGATAATCCCCTTGAACTGGCGTATTAGCATCCAGATATGCTCCGGGATTCTTATGTAGTTAAAATGATAACGTTCCTTCTGGGTATCACTTTCCTTTGATTTCTCTTGGATTCCCAGGAATTCATGCCTGGGCAGCAACCTGGCCTGTGTTCTGGTCAGATGGCTTTTGAGAGCGATGCGTGGAATTCTGGCGATCACTGGGAAAGTTTACAGAAAAGACAGCTTCCCTGCGCCATACGGCACTTTACCCCTGTGCCGGGGTCCAGCCCCAGCGGGTCCAGGGGTCCCCAAAGGTGTAGACGGAGTCGGCGAAGAAGGAAGGGCATGGAGACAGTGTTCAGTTGATCTCTTGCCAGGCTCCGCCTCCAGGCTCCGAGGCCAGTCCCTGTCCAGGATCCTCCGGCATGCTCTCTCCAGCGAAGTTCTTCTGTCTCTAGGCTCCGTGTAGGCTCTGTCTTCTTGATTCTGTTCTAAGTTCTGAGTTCTGAGTTCTGTGTGTTTCTGTCTTGTTACAACTGTATTTATACCAGTTGATTCAATCCTATCAATCTCTATTACAAAGGTTAGGGCGTTTCTTATCTCCATTCCAGGGAGAAAAGATTATGTAGTTTAAGCATGATTGTTCGTAGTTAAAGGGATTAATTACCCGCCTGGCACTTAGTTGAGGGGTTTTATTCCCTCCCTAACTTCAGGGGAAAATCCCTACCTGGGGATTCAACCTTTCTCGGAGAGGTGACCTTGGTTAAAACACAGCGCCAAGAAGGTGAGCAAACATATTAAGAACCGTATGCCATATATGCCAGGTCCCTTGAAACAGCAAGGATGGACCGGCTCCCGGCACCCCTGAAAGTGTAGACTTACTAAAAATGGGCTCCTCGAGCCGTAACCAGTTTGGCTCAGTGGATAGAGCGTTTGCCTTCAGGCTGAGGGGTCCCAGGTTCGATTCTGGTCAAGGGCATGTACCTTGGTTGTGGGCACATCCCCAGTGGGAGGTGTGCGGGAGGCAGCTGATCGATGTTTCTCTCTCATCGAGATGTTTCTGACTCTCTATCTCTCTCCCTTCCTCTGTAATAAATCAATAAAATATATATTAAAAAAAAATGGACTCCTCGGTTGCACTTCCTTTCTGCATGCTTTATTTTCTACAAGTGGAAGCTGTATTTGACTGTTGAGCTGTTTCCTTTAAAAAATATATATATTTCTATTGACTTCAGAAAGGAAGGGAGAGGGAGAGAGAGATAGAAACATCAGTGATGAGAGAGAATCGTGGATCAGCTGCCTCCCGCACGCCCCACATTGGGGATCCAGCCCGCAACCTGGGCATGTACCCTGACCAGGAATCAACCGTGATGTCCTAATTCAGCGGTTCTCAAACTGTGGGTCGCGACCCCTTTGCCGGTTGAACGACCCTTTCACAGGGGTCGCCTAAGACCATCCTGCAGATCAGATATTTACATTACGATTCATAACAGTAGCAACATGACAGTTATGAAGGAGCAATGAAAGTCATTTCATGGTTGGGTCACAACATGAGGAACTGTATTTAAAGGGCCAGAAGGTTGAGAACCACTGTCCTAATTCATAGGTTGACGCTCAACAGCTGAGCCACGTTGGCTGGGCGAGCTGTTTCTTAGAGGAAAATATTTCTTTGGATTATAAGCTTGGCATGGAAATTGTGCTCTTTGTAAGTTTTTGTCAATTTAGGAGTCAATATATAAAGCAGCCCAATCCATTATCTTTCCCCAACTCCACCCAACCCTCTTCCATAGCTCCCCTACCTTGAGGGCACCAGGCCCACTGATTGCTGAAGCCAGACACTATAATGTCAATTTCAGCCGTTCTCTCTCCCCTGTCCCCACCCCATCTCCAACCAGTTGTAACGGATCTTCTACTTCTTAAACATCTCTCCAGTCTCCCTCTGTCCATCCCCCCTACCCTGTATTGGATCACACCATGACCTGTAACAGCCTCAGGCCTGGACTCTTGACCCCTCAACAATGCGCTCTCTCCTTTCGTTATTCGAGTGGTTTGTCTGAAAATGAAAACCTGACATGCAGTTGAAGTGCTTTGATGTCTCGCCAATGCTCTTCCAATCGATTCCAAACTCCATGACCTTGTTTGTAAGACCCTCTGGGATCCGGCTCCACCCCTCTAATTCCTCATCACTAGTCTCTCACTAGCTCTCCTTTTCTCATTTTATCGCAAACAAAATAAACTCTCCAGCTCCTTGAACATGCTTCCCGGCTTCTCACTTGCGAGTCTTCATGCACACTCGTCCCTCTGCCTGGAATATTAGTGCTTAGTCTTGATTGCTTGCTTTTCTCAAGAGCCAAGTTCAAGCCCTGACCTGATGTCAGTTTTTGATTAAAAATGTTGATTTTGGCTTCGCCTTTTATATTAACAGTGATAAACTTCATAATTCCTTACAGCTTACAGAATGATATTTGCTTCCCCCATGGGGATTCAAAGTAATTTTTAATGTAATATATTTGACAAGGAAGAAAGAGCAGATTTAATATCCCACCATTACTACCCAAAATAAAGGTGGTAGAACAGATGTTAAACAGCTACATTCATTGTCCATAAACTTCAGTCCTAGTCAAGTATTTCCTGGTGGTCACAGATAAGCTGCAGACTCAGCTGACAAAGATTTTTCTAGCTCTGCCATATCTTTCAAAGCTATTCATGGTTTGGCTTTGAGCTCCTCTTTTTCTCTTCATGTCTAGGTTGCCAGGAACTGACAGACCATTTTGTTTAATGACAACAGCACTTGGACCTTATGATGAATTCACAGAAAATCACTTGTGGAAATGGCTGAGTAAAAACACAGGGGTACAGCCCCGCCGACGTGGCTCACTGGTTGAGCATCGACCCAGGCACCACGTGGTTGCCAGTGCCGTTCCCGGTCAAGGCACATGCCCACATTGCAAGCTCAGTCCCCAATGGGGGACATACAGGACGCGGCCAATTCCCGATGTTTCTCTCTCATCTATGTTTCTACCTCTCTCTCCCTCTCCCTTCCTTTCTCTCTCAAACATCAGTTCTCAACCTGTGGGTTGCGACCCCTTTGGGGGTCGAACGACCCTTTCACGGGGGTCGCCTAAGACCATTGGAAAACACATCTATAATTACATATTGTTTTTGTGATTAATCACGATGCTTTCAATATGTTCAATTTGTAACAATGAAAATACATCCTGCATATCAGATATCTCCATGACGATTCATAACAGTAGCAACATGACAGTGATGAAGTAGCCACGAAAAGAATTTTATGGTTGGGGGTCACCACAACATGAGGAACTGTATTCAAGGGTTGCGGCATTAGGAAGGTTGAGAACCACTGCTCTCAAATCAATCAAACATTAAAAATAAATAAATAAAACTACACTGGTACAAATGTATGCAATTGAAATTAATAAAAAATATTGCTGAGTAAACATTATGCTGAGAGCCCCATGTTAAGTCTGTGAAAAACACAGATAAGCTCGTAATTTACATGACATTGACAGGATGACCAACCTCTCCTGTTTGCCTGGGGCATGGGGGGGGATGGGAGGAGTTCTGAGATGCAGAACTTCCAGTAATATTGCAAAATCCCAGGCTAACATGGATGGGCTGATCACCCTAGTTCCGTGGTCGGCAAACGGCGGCTCGCGAGCCACATGCGGCTCTTTGGCCCCTTGAATGTGGCTCTTCCTAAGCCTTAGGAGTCCTCTAATGAAGTTAATCACAATGTACCTACCTATAGAGTTTAAGTTTAAAAAATGTGGCTCTCCGAAAAATAGATACAGAGGCAGAGAGAGAACCAAGATGGCGGCATAGGTTAACGCTGGAGTTTGCTGCTTTGAACAACTACTTCAAAAGTGAAACCAAAAAACGGAAGGGACATCACCCAGAACCACAGGAACGCTGGCTGAGTGGAAGTCCTACAACTAGGAGGAAAGAGAAACGCACACGGACACTCAGAGGAGGCGCAGTGCTGAAGTCAAATTCTGAGGTGCGGAGTGCGCGGAGCGGGTTGGCGGCGGAGGGCGCGGTTGTTGTTTTCAATCGGGAGGGAGTCGCAGACTCTGAGCACCAGATCCGGGCGAGTCTTTAGGGACCCAGACTCAAACGGGAGAAGCAGGACTGTCTGGCTTCGGTCAGAGCGAGTGCAGCTTTCTCTCCGAGCTTTGCAGCGGGTGCTGGGACTCAGAGAGGCAGAGCCCCTGGGGACAGGACTGAGAGCCGCCATAACTGCTCTCTACAGCCCACCCTGTTGATCCTGTGCGACCCGCCCTGCCCAAGCCCTGCACAGAGGCCTTTGCCGGATAGCCTCAGGCAAAGGCTAGATTAGCACCTCCCTAGAGGACAGAAGTTCTCTCACTGCTGACACAGCTGATTCTCATAGCCACTTGGCCTGGAGGTCAAACCCTCCCTGGAATTAGCTACAACAATCAAGATTTAACTATAAGACTGTGAACAAAGACCACTAGGGGGTGCACCAAGGAAGCATAACAAAATGCGGAGACAAAGAAACAGGACAAAATTGTCAAAGGAAGATATAGAGTTCAGAACCACACTTTTAAGGTCTCTCAAGAACTGTTTAGAAGCTGCCGATAAACTTAATGAGATCTACACGAAAACTAATAAGACCCTCGATCTTATATTGGGGAACCAACTAGAAATTAAGCATACACGGACTGAAATAACGAATATTATACAGACGCCCGACAGCAGACCAGAGGAGCGCAAGAATCAAGTCAATGATTTGAAATGCGAGGAAGCAAAAAACATCCAACCAGAAAAGCAAAATGAAAAAAGAATCCAAAAATGCGAGGATAGTGTAAGGAGCCTCTGGGACAGCTTCAAGCGTACCAACATCAGAATTATAGGGGTGCCAGAAGATGAGAGAGAGCAAGATATTGAAAACCTATTTGAAGAAATAATGACAGAAAACTTCCCCCACCTGGTGAAAGAAATGGACTTACAGGTCCAAGAAGCGCGGAGAACCCCAAACAAAAGGAATCCAAAGAGGACCACACCAAGACACATCATAATTAAAATGCCAAGAGCAAAAGATAAAGAGAGAATCTTAAAAACAGCAAGAGAAAGAAACTCAGTTACCTACAAGGGAATACCCATACGACTGTCAGCTGATTTCTCAGCAGAAACTTTGCAGGCCAGAAGGGAGTGGCAAGAAATATTCAAAGTGATGAATACCAAGAATCTACAACCAAGATTACTTTATCCAGCAAAGCTATCATTCAGAATTGAAGGTCAGATAAAGAGCTTCACAGATAAGGAAAAGCTAAAGGAGTTCATCACCACCAAACCAGGATTATATGAAATGCTGAAAGGTATCCTTTAAGAAGAGGAAGAGGAAGAAAAAGGTAAAGATACAAATTATGAACAACAAATATGCATCTATCAACAAGTGAATCTAAGAATCAAGTGAATAAATAATCTGATGAACAGAATAAACTGTTGATTATAATAGAATCAGGGACATAGAAAGGGAATGGACTGACTATTCTTGGGGGGGAAAGGGGAGTGGGAGATGTGGGAAGAGACTGGACAAAAATCGTGCACCTATGGATGAGGACAGTGGGTGGGGAGTGAGGGCGGAGGGTGGGGCGGGAACTGGGAGGAGGGGAGTTTAGGGGGGGGGAAAGAGGAACAAATGTAATAATCTGAACAATAAAGATTTAATTAAAAAATAAAAAAAATAAAAAAAATGTGGCTCTCCAAAGAAATTTCAGTCATTGTACTGTTGATATTTGGCTCTGTTGACGAATGAGTTTGCCGACTACTGCCCTAGTTTGATATCAGAATATAGGTTCAGAGCTTGAGCTGTTTTGTGGAAAGTACCACACAATTAATTCTTTTTAAATGATTTATTAAATGCTTGGACCAGGTGGGCAGAGAAAAGACACCAAGATACTCAGACCAGGGAAACAGCGTGATGGAAGACAGTATGGTGTGGAACCTTAGAGCTCAGCCTGGCTTGAAGATGAGTGTATGTCAGGGGACCAGAAGATGAAGAGGCCAAGTTTAAACAGCTCCAAATCCCAAGCCTGAGGAGAGGGGCTAGACCAGCCATGGTCAAACTAAGGCCCGCGGGCCGGATCCGGCCAGTTTGAAATGAATAAAACTAAAAAAAAAAAAAAAAAAAGACCATACCCTTTTATGTAATGATGTTTACTTTGAATTTATATTAGTTCACACAAACACTCCATCCATGCTTTTGTTCCGTCCGGTCCAGTTTAAGAACCCATTGTGGCCCTGAGTCAAAAGGTTTGCCCACCCCTGGGCTAGACCTTTTTCTCTAAGTGCTTGGATTCGAATTTTGGATAATTGGAGTAATTTTGGAGACGTTTGATCAAAATGATAACACAAGTGTGATGTTTTCGGAGGAGGAGCCTAAGCCTTGTTTTGATCTTTTATTTTTGAGAGAACGGAGGAGAAATTGGCAGGAGGTTGTGCTCATCCAGCAGACAGCACCCTTGCAGGCTTTTTTATTTTGTAAACAAAAGCAAGTATTCGGTAACTTGTGCTTCAACAATTGGCAATAGGAAAGCTGTACTGAAAGCTACCCTTCTGCCTCATTTTATGTAAAACCGCTTTGTAAATATACAGGTTTAAATAGCCACAAATGAGAAGGTTACTTTGTGCATAAAAAGATCTTTTTCTTCCCCAAATTAATATTTAAAATAGTACTTTTAGATGGTCTTAGATTATATATATTATTTAACATGTTATGTACACATTCATTTACTTAGCCATCATTTCTCTGCTTAACTGAGAGACCTGCGTGACCAATAGCCACTTGAGTGATAAAAAAATTGGGGGAATTAGAGTCCTGGTGATGGAAATACATGCTAAGACTCTGAGACTAAGCATGGAAAATTCAAGAAACTGAAGGAAGCTCTAGGTGACTAGAACAGAGAGAGTAAGGTGGGGCTGTGAGAAATGAAGCTGAAGAGAGGTTTGCAACAGAAGTGAGGTGAAGGCACAGAGATTTCCCATATATGATGCTTGGCCTGCAAACATGCAAGTCTCCCCATTACCAATACCCCCCCCCCCACCCCCCGCCCCAGACCACAGTGGTGCTTTTGTTACAATTGGTTTTGTGATTAATCATTATGCTTTAATTATGTTCAATTTGTAACAATGAAATTGGGGGTCACCACAACATGAGGAACTGTATTAAAGGGTCGTGGCATTAGGAAGGTTGAGAACCACTGTCATAGAGAGAGAGAGAGAGAGAGAGAGAGAGAGAGAGAGAGAGAGAGAGAGAGTAGTGTCACTACCCTAAAAACCCTCTGTGCTTCCCCCTGTCCTCTCATTTTCTCTTCTCTCTCAACTCCCCTGTTTCGTCAAAGGTAAGGCTGCTTCTGAAAATCATACCTAATTAGTCTTGTCTTTTTTTTTCTTCTTCTCAACAGTAGCTGACTAATTTGTTTTTCAGATTTTAATAGGAAGGAGTGCTGTGAGGGTGTCTCCTCGCTGAGTTTCAGGCTGGTGTACTAGGTTCTCATAAGCTGGTGGTAGCTGAACAGTTCACACAGGTTAAGGGGGACGGGGAGGGAGGGAGAAGCCTTTGCAGCGAGGGACGTTTTCTTCTGCAAGTCTCTTAATGAGACGTCACCACATGAGTGGGCTGGTCTGGATTTTGTCACTCTCATGTCTCCCCCTCAACCTGCCTATCAGGTTCCTCATTAGATCATTTCATTCCTACTCCGCATTTCAGCAGATAGTAACCCAACACCTTCTTTCCTTCGCTCAGAAGAGCTCCGTTTTTCTAGAAAATAAGAAGAGCTTGCAGACATCTTTCACAAAGGCATGCTTTCCAAGGGAGTGTATTTCCCCCCCCCCCCCCCCCGTTTCATAGTTTCATCGACTCAGAAACTTCTAGAAACAAGGCACATCTCTTTCTAGGCAGTCTTCTGCCTGATGTCCATGCATGAGACCCTGCAGAAATAGTTATGAAAGTTCTTCATTGTTTAAAACTGATATAAATTCCAGTACAGCAGATGGATATATCTCATTATCCCACATATAGATATTGACCATAGGATTACAGACCAAGAACAGAATACAAGATCGTTTTTCAGTAACAGCTTTATGGAGACATAATTCACATACCAAAAAATTCCCACTTTTAAGGTGTACAAACCAGGAGATTTTAGTATAGTCACAGAATTGTGTAACCATCATCACGATCTAATTTCAGAACAGTTTTATCAAAAAGAAACCGTGTCCTTTAGCAGTCCCTCCTCATTCCTGCCCTCCTTCCGAGCCCTAGGAAACCCTTCATCTACTTTCTGTCTCTATGGATTTGTCAATTCTGGACATTTTGCATAAATCCAATCATACAGCCCTAGCCAGTGTGGCTCAGTGGATAGAACATCAGCCTGCGGACTGCAGGGTGCCTCAGTTGCAGGCTCTGGGACCTGGTCTGGGGCTGGTGGGAGGCAGCCAATCGATGTGTTTCTCTCACATCGGTTTTACTGTCTCTCCCTCTCCCTTCCACTCTCTCTAAAAGTCAATGGAAAAAATATCCTCAGGGGAGGGTTTAAAAAAATCCAATCATACAATATAGGGTCGTTTGTGACTGACTGCTTTCATTTAGCTGCTTAATGTTTTCAAGGTTCAGTGCATTTCCTTTGGTTGCGGAATGAGTCCCGTGGTAGGGATAGCCCACAGTTTGTTCAGCCATCATTTGGCAGACAGTCGGGTTGTTTCTGCTTTGGGGCCGTGAGGAACAATGCAGCCGTGGACAGTCGTGGACAAGTCTTTGTGTGGCCATGTGCTTTTACTGTTCTTGGATGTATAGCTGGGAGTGGAATTGCTACTCCATGGGAACTCAGTGTAAGGTTTTGAAGCATGGGCAGGACATTTTGAAAGCGGCTACACCCTCTTAAACTCCCAATACACATGGGAAGTAGTGACGACCTACATTTGTAGGTCCAGAAATGGTGGCCCATAGAGTTTTAAAAAATATTATTTTTACTTATTTCAGAGATGATTTCTGAGATGAAGGAGAGAGAGAGAGAGAGAGAGAGAGAGAGAGAGAGAGAGAGAGAAGAGAGAGAGAGAGAGAGAGAGAGAGAGAGAGAGAGAGAGAGAGAAATATCAGTGATGAGAGTTGATGGGCTGCCTCCTGCACATCCCACACTGTGGATCAAACCCTGACCAGGAATTGAACCCTGACCTCCTGGTTCATAGGCAGACGCTCAACCACTGAGCCACGCCAATCTGGTGGGGCTCATAGAGTTTTTAAAAATTGCATAAACCAGCAGTCGGCAAACTATGGCTTGCGAGCCACGTGCGGCTCTTTGGCCCCTTGAGTGTGGCTCTTCCACAAAATACCGACTTCTGCGCATGGGCCACGAAGTTTCAGTCGCACTGTACCTGAGTCCCACACGTGGTATTTTGTGGAAGAGCCACACTCAAGGGGCCAAAGAGCCACATGTGGCTCGTGAGCCGCAGTTTGCTGACCACTGGCTAAACTAATAAAGCAAGCCCGTAGTTTTCAAAATGTGTATCATCCCAGTAGACAGCCCCTCTCAGATTCCGTTTAGGATGTCTAGTGACAGAGATGAAGTCAGGGGCTTCATCTTGGGACCTGGGTAATGGGTGTCTCTATCTCAAACTCCGAATGTCTCAAGGGCAATTCCATAAATGGTAAAACATAACTGTAAAAAAAAATCACACTTCTGTTTATAACAATGAAAAATGATAATTCCTTCGCCAATGAACACATATCAACTTGGAAGTCAGGGAGAGGGTTAAATAGACAGAAAACATCATGTTACTGAGATCCTGGAAATATAAGGATTTGTTCTAGTAGATAAAGTTAACTCTTCTTCATTAGGTCTCTTGATAGTGGTGAAGAATCCTGGGGCCCGCAGATTTTAAAAAAATATATACTTTATTGATTTTTTACAGAGAGGAAGGGAGAGGGATGGAGAGTTAGAAACATCGATGAGAGAGAAACATCGATCAGCTGCCTCCTGCACACCCCCTACTGGGGATGTGCCCGCAACCAAGGTACATGCCCTTAATGGGAATTGAACCTGGGACCCTTCAGTCCGCAGGCCGACGCTCTATCCACTGAGCCAAACTGGTTAGGGCTAGCCTGCAGACTTTTACAGTGTTCTTCATCTTGCAGCGTATTAAGTGGTTAATCCTTCCAGGAAGCCCATCTCAGCTGAGAGATGCTTTTCTAGCCCCTCAGCAGCATGCACTCCCTGTCGTATTTATTCCTAGCAGGTATCTTCCCAGGACCCACCCTATGGGAGAGTCACAGCTCAATCTTCTTTTTTAAAAAATATATTTTTATTGATTTCAGACAGGAAGAAGGAGGGAGAGAGAGAGAGAAACATCCACGATGAGAGAGAATCATGGATCGACTGCCTCCTGCAAGTCTCCCACTGGGGATCCAGCCCACAACATGGGCATGTGCCCTTGACTGGAACCGAACCCAGGACCCTTTGGTCTGCAGGCTGCCACTCTATCCACTGAGCCCAGCTGGCTAGGGCAGTCTTTTCTTGAAGAAAGCAAACCTTCCAAATTCTTTTCCTCTTTTGCATTATTGGGAACTGATGGCTCAGAGCCATATAATTACTTAAGCCTCTAACTGCATTCTTATCTCCCATCCTTCCATGCGAATCTCTCTGTTCTGTATTACTGGCAGGTTACCCTCTACGGCAGCGGTTCTCAACCTGTGGGTCGCGACCCCTTTGGCGGTTAAACGACCCTTTCACAGAGGTCGCCTAAGACCATCCTGCAGATCAGATATTTACATGACTATTCATAACAGTAGCAACATGACAGTTATGAAGTAGCAACAAAAATAATTGTATGGTTGGGTCACAACAGGAGGAACTGTATTTAAAGGGCCAGAAGGTTGAGAACCACTGCTCTATGGCTATAATCATCTCCCCAATTCTTATCTAGAATCCTTTTTTCTCTTTTTTAAAATCTTTGTTATTTTTTAAAAATATATTTTTATTTCAAAGAGAAAGGGAGAGGGAGAGAGAGATAGAAACATCAATGATGAGAGAGAGTACAGTCATGGATCGGCTGCCTCCTTCGGGGGATCGAGCCGCAACCTAGGCATGTGCCCTTGACCTGAATCGAGCCTGGGATTCGATTCAGGCCGATGCTCTATCCGCTGAGCCAAATGGGCTAGGCAGTGGTCGGCAAACTGCGCCTCGCAAGCCACATGCGGCTCTTTGGCCCCTTGAGTGTGGCTCTTCCACAAAATACCGACTTCTGTGCATGGGCCACGAAGTTTCAATCGCACTGTATGTGCACGCCTGCACGTGGTATTTTGTGGAAGAGCCACACTCAAGGGGCCAAAGAGCCGCAGTTTGCCGACCACTGGGCTAGGGCTTAATCTTTATTGTTCAAAGTATTACATAGGTCCTCCTTTTTCTCCCAGTAACCTCTTCCTGTCCGCTATAGTCCTCCACCCCCAGGCCCTCACCACCCTATTGTCTGTGTCCAGGGATTAGGCACATATGCATCCACGTTCATTGGTTGATCTCTTCCCACCCACCCTCCCCTGCCTTCCCTCTGAGGTTCAATAGTCTGTTCCTGCTTCTCTGTCTCGGGGTCTCTTTTTGATCCAATTCTTTTCTCGTTGACATGCATGTTTCCTTCAACTGGTGGATTACCAAACGCATTGCTTTAAAATTTATGTAGTTTTATGTTGTTACAGTACATCTACGTTTATTACAATAAATTTTGGAGCTATAGACACAAAGGATCAGCACCGCAAAGCAGTTTTGACAGCAAAATGGTCTGAATATATCAGAGACCCAGGAGGGCTCTTGCTCAATAAATGAAGTTCATATTCCTTGAAACAGTAAGGCAGTCGACAATACTCCACACGCAACAGCCTGTGGGCTGACCCTCCTGCGCAGGGCGCTGCCCGCAGAATGCTGGCCACGAAGGCGTCACCAGGGCCTCCATTCTGGAAGGGCACGCCCGCAGGAAGGGGATAACCGCCCAAGGGCTGGGGTCTGCTTTTGGCTTTGAAGGTGGCCGCATTGGCAAAGTATCAATTGCCTGATGAATTAGATCCGGGCGGCTAAAGTAAATAATTCAGCATCTCTCCCTCTTGAGATTTCAGCGGCTGACACACTCCCATTTGATGATAATCATTTATCAAAGTAATTCCCACAATGAACGGATTTTTATTTTTGCAAAATTCTCATGTAGATCTGGCACATTTCTTATTCATTTAATACCGTAGTACTTTATAGATTTATTTTTGCTTGTTTCTTGGTTGTTTTGCTGATCTAGATGAAATCTATTTTCCATTTAGTTTGCAATTTGATTATTGATGTCATATACAAAATCCATTAACTTGTATATATATATATATATATATATATATGCATATATACATATATATATGTATTTTTTAAAAATATATTTTTATTGATTTCAGAGAAGAAGGGAAAGGGAGAGAGATAGAAACATCACTGATGGGAGGGAATCATTGATTGGTTGCCTCCTGCATGCCCCCTACTGGGGATCAAGCCCACAACCCAGGCATGTGCCCTTGACTGGAATCAAACTTGGGACCCTTCAGTCCGCAGGCCGACGCTCTATCCATTGAGCCAAACCAGCCAGGGCAGTATATATATATATATGTATGTATTTTTAATATTTTCATTGATTTCAGAGGAGAAAGAGGGAGAGAGGGAGAGACAGATAGAAACATCGCCCTGACCGGTTTGGCTCAGTGGATAGAGCATTGGCCTGCGGACTCAGGGGTCCCAGGTTCGATTCCGGTCAGGGGCATGTGCCTTGGTTGCGGACGCAGCCCCGGTGGGGAGTGTGCAGGGGGCAGCTGATTGATGTTTCTCTCTCATTGATGTTTCTAGCTCTCTATCCCTCTCCCTTCCTCTCTGTAAAAAAATCAATAAATTATATTTAAAAAAAAAAAAAAAGAAACGTCACTGATGAGGGAAAATCCCTGATTTGCTGCCTCCTCCCACGCTGAGGACTGAGCCCGGGTGTGGGCCCCAACTGGGAATCTGACCTTGATTTCCTGGGTCATAGGTCGATGCTCAACCACTGAGCCACACTGGTTGGGCCATTAACTTGTATATTGGTTGTATATCTAGTGACCTTATTCCTTTTGTATTAGTTGAAACTTTAAAGTAACAGGGTTGGATTTGTAAATATGAAATCTTTGATCTACCAACAATTACAGTTTGGCGTAGTCCTCTTCCATTTCTAAGGCTCCTTTTTATCTTCTTGTCTTATGTATTGATGAAGGCTTATGGCATGACGCTGAATGTGGGCATCTTTGTCTTGCCTCTGAGTATCATGGACCGCTTCTAATTTTCTACTGTTTAACAAGGATGATTTCTATTAATTCCTGGAGGTACTCTTGAACAAGATAAAGCACATTCCTTCTATCTTGATTTATATATATATATATCTGGAAAGCCTCTGAAATTTTGTAAAATATATTTTAGCATCTGTTAAGATGGTCATGTGTTTTATCTACCTTTAATATAAATACATAGGGAATTCCATTAATAGCTGTCGTAATGTTGAACCTCCTTGAATTCCTAGGGTGAAGCCTGCTTGATCATGATTTATTATTATGGAATTTTTTTATTTACTTAGGTTTGTAATCATTCTTCATTAAAAAATACTTATTGGCTGAGCATACCAAAGTATCTAATGAACCATGACGCTGTTTGAAATGATAGCAGGGAGTGCAAATAGACAAGTCAGCTTGACTGTTTACTTTTTTTTCTGGATAATTCCCTCCTATGCAGACACGAGCAGTAGGATTTGATTGGCAAAGAGGAATGACTTCTTGGCTGTGTAGACCATATGCTTCCTGGTAATTCATCTGATGTCTAACACTGAGTAGCCCCTGTGGGTGATTTTGTGTGTTTAGACAACCTGTTCAAGTTCACCTAAGTCACAGCCATCATCACTTACTGACAAAACTCTTCTCTGAGATTGTGGAAATGACGACAACCATGAAGTTTACTTGATTTCAATGTGTTGCATTAATCTTTTCTCAGTAATCTCTAGTGGCAGAGGCTATAGCTTTTTCATCCGTTAATCATCAAGAGCGGTAAGTGAGGTGTAGCAGTTCACAGTATGAAATGTCTGACTTCACCCCACAGCTCTGCCAATAGCTGGCTGTGAAAATCTTCATTCCTCAGTTTCATCCTTTAATTTTTATTTTTGTTAATCCTCACCTGAGGATATTTTCCCATTGATTTTTAGAGAGACTGGAAGGGAGAGGGAGGGACACACAGAGAGAAACATTGATGTGAGAGAGACATATCGATTGGTTATTTCCCGCATACACCCCAACCATGGCTGGGACGTAATCATGGTGGGGATGTAATCCAGCCCGCAACCTGGGCTTGTGCCCTTGACCAGAATCAAACCCAGGACCCTTCAGTCTGTGGGCTGATGCTCTATCCACTGAGCCAAACCGGCTAGGGCTCATCATTTGTAAAAGGTACTATTTAAAGTACATTGTGGGTTATTGTGAATATTAAATGAGTAAGTTTAAAGCATTTAAAATAGTACTCCCAGGGCAAAGTAAATATTATATGTGTTCGCTGTGACTTTTAGATAACCCAGTGGCTGGCACACTGCGGCTCGCAAGCCACATGCGGCTCTTTGGCGTCTTGAGTGTGGCTCTTCCACAAAATACCGACTCCTGCGCATGGGCCACGGAGTTTCAATCACACTGTACGTGCGCGCCCGCCCGTGGTATTTTGTGGAAGAGCCACACTCAAGGGGCCAAAGAGCCGCATGTGGCTCGCGAGCCGCAGTTTGCTGACCACTGAATCAGAGTTGTTAATTTGGCAGCAGTCTCATTACAGATACCAGTGTCTTGTGATCACCCATGAAAACTTTTCTTTTCTGTGACTCTTGGAAACAGCCAATGTGGAATTTGACTAGTTCTTTCCTCATTCAAGGCATTTCTGAAAATAGGCAGTTTTGTTTGACTAAGTGTTTTTCCAATAAAAAAGGGCTGGCTGATTTTTCCAGAGTGTTTTACGTTTTGGGAAATGGAGAAGGATGAGGTTGAAGCCTCTTATCAGAGTAAGCCAATCTGTCTACTGATACAAAGAAAAAATCATTGAACATTGGCCAACTATAGTAAAAAAGCAATGAGGGCCTGGAGAATATCAGTTATGAGTGGCAAGGGGTGACTCCCACTTCTCTTTGCCCATGACATGGCTCTTCTACCACCTATGTGTTGATTAGACTATTAACAATTAGCCGAAGTCTTTCAGAGCGAGGGAGGGAGAGAGAGAAAAGAGAGAAAGAAAGAGGGGGTTGGAAGGGAGAGAGACAGATTGATTGAAGGCTCTATTCCCAGACTCCCTGGGTTCAAATATGAGCTTCACCACTGCTCACCAGCCAGTCGCCCTTGGGTATGTTTCCAACACCTCAGTTTTCTCATCTGTAGAATGGGGATGATAATAGCAATGAACTCTCAGGGCTGTGGGGAGAATTTCAAGGGGAAAATCTGTTCAGGACCAAGATAGGACCCTGCACATAGGAAATGCTCATTTTCACAAAGCATTTATTATCCAGTTTTCTTTGTTCTAAACAGACTTTTTATTGGTTTCAGAGAGGACAGGAGAGGGAGAGAGAGACAGAAACATCAATGAGAGAGAATCATTGCTAGTCTGCCTCCTGCACTCCCCCTACTGGGGATCGAGCCTGCAACTCGGGAATGTGTCCTGAATGGAATCAAACCGTGACCTCCTGGTTCAAGGGTTGATGCTCAACCATTGGGCCACATCGGCTGGGCCTAGTTTTCTTTGTTATAGTCTGCAGGCCATCATAGCTTCAGCTAGGTAGCATGACATACATGAAAGTTTGATGGGGGGAATTCACAGCTTTTTAAAGAAGCAGTTCAATTATTTTTAGTATATTCATGTCTTCGCAGATTTGTACAACCATCACCACAGTCAATTGTAGAACATATTGATCCTTTTAAAAAGAAACCTCATACCATTTAACTCTCATCTCCCTAAGCAATCACTAATCTACTTTCTGTCTCTATAGTTTTGTCTATTCTGGATATTTTTTAAAAATATATTTTTATTGATTTCAGAGAGGAAGGGAGAGGGAAAGAGAGAGAAACATCAATGAAGAGAGAGAATCATGGATCGGCTGCCTCCTGCATGCCCCCCTACTGGGGATTGAGCCCACAACCCAGGCATGTGCCCTTGACCAGAATTGAACCTGGGATCCTTCAGTCTGCAGGCCGATGCTCTATCCACTGAGCCAAACCAGCTAGGGCACTTCTGGATATTTTATATCAATTGAATCGTATAATATTTGTTCTTTTGTGACTGGCTTCTTTTATGCAGTTTAATGTTTTCAGAGTCCATCTATGTCAGTGGTTCTCAACCTTTCTAATGCCGTGACCCTTTAATACAGTTCCTCATGTTGTGGTGACTCCCAATTTCATTGTTACAAATTGAACGTAATGAAAGCATAGTGATTAATCACAAAAACAATATGTAATTCTATATGTGTTTTCTGATGGTCTTAGGCGACCCCTGTGAAAGGGTCGTTCAACCCCCAAAGGGGTCGCGACCCACAGGTTGAGAACCGCTGATCTATGTTGTAGTATGTATCAGTACTTCATTCCTTTTATGACTAAGTAACATTCCACGGTATTAATATAACACATTTTACTTATTCATTCATGCACTGATAGACATTTGGGTGGTTTCTTCCTTTTGGCTATTAGTAATAATGTTGCAATAAATATTCCTGTACACATTTTTTGTGGACATGTGTCTTCATTTCCCTTGGGCATGTTCCTAGGAGTGGAATTGTTGGCTCATATTCGGTATGAGGAACTGTTGGTCTGTTCCCCAAAGGGACTATCCCATTTTACATTCTCACCAGCAGTGTATACGTTTTCCAGTTTCTCCACATCTGCAGCAACACTTATTATTATGTCGTTTTGATTAGAGTGGCTCTAATAGGTGTGAAGTGGTATCTTATTGTGGTTTTGACTTGCCTTTTCCTAGTGACTAATGATATTGAGCATCTTTTCATGGGCTTGTTGGTCATTTGTGTATCTTTGGGAAAATGGCTATTGAGATCCCATTTTAAAAATAGAGTTGTCTTTCTAATTATTGAGTTGCAACACTGGTAATTTTTTTTCTTTTTAAATTACAGGTGCCATACAATATTATATTAGTTTCAGGTGTGCAACCTTGTGATTAGACACTAAATAGCTTACGAAGTGATCACCCTGATCTCATACCCTTCTGACACCATACATAATTATTACACTATCATTGACTATATGCCCTATGCCAACTTTACATACCTATGACTATTCTGTAACTACCAATTTGTACTTCTAAATCCCTTCACCTTTTTCACCCAGCCCCTAACCCCTCTCACATCTGGCAGCCATCAAAATGTCCCTGTATCTATGAACCTGTTTCTGTACTGCTTGTTTGTTTATTTTATTTTTTTAGCTTTCACATATAAGTGAAATCATTTGGCATTTGTCTTTTTCTGTCTGAATTTCTTTCACTTAACACAATACCCTCTAGGTCCATCCATGTTGTTGCAGATGACAAGATTTCATTGTTGTTTTATATGGCTAAATTGTATTCCATTGTATATATATGCACAACTTCTTTATTTATTCATCTGTTGATGGACACATAGGTTGCTTTATATCTTGGCTATTGGTAAATAATGCTGCAATAAAAATATGGATGTATATGTCTTTTTGATTTAGAGTTTTGGATTTCTTTGAATAAATACCCCAAAGTGAAGTTGCTGGGCCCTTTTTGTCTCTTGTTATAAAGTCTTTGTTTTGAAGTCTATTTTTGTGTGGTATAAGAATTGCTACCCCAGCTTTTTTGTTTGTTTCCATTTTCATGAAATATCTTTCGATCTTAAGTGAGTCTCTTATAGACAGCATATATAAGGGCCTTTGCATTGTTACCCATTCAGTCATCATATGTCTGTTGATTGCAGCATTTAATCTATTTGAATTTAAGTAATTGTTGATAGATATGTATTTATTGCTATTTTATTATTCATATATTTGATTTTTTCTTTTTCTTGAAGATGACCCTTTAACATTTCTTTTTTCTTTTTTTATTCAATTTTTAAATTATAGTTGGCACTCAGTATTTTATTAGTTTTAGGTGTACAGCATAGCGTTTAGACATTTATATAAAGTGATAAGTGATATTCTTTGAATGAGAGAGAATATCTGGACTTTCCTGCTTTGCCTAGAGATTTACTCTAAAAATGGAAAACCATAAGTAATATTTTCATTGTATGACCACTTAAATATTGTTCACTGAATAGTGAAGTTGAATGCTGTGACTGGATTTTCTCATCTGTGATTGTGGTCTTGATCCACGAGCCAATGTTCAAGCAGATTTTCTTTTTACGCTCCTGGCAACTGTTCAAACCAGGCCACATCTGAGGTTGCTTCATATTTGAAGCATGCTTTCCTTGTACAATTGGAAATGTTTGTTTCCCTGTAGTTTCTGTTTACTGTTGTTTTTTTCTTTGGGGATGAAAGAAATGTATGACTTACAGATCCTGTTATTAATTTTCTCCACCTTCTAACTCCAGCTGTGTATTGCTCAGAATTCATTCCATTCAATTGGAACTCTATTTACTAGTATTCCTTATTCTAATTTGGAAGATTAGTCTTCTATTTGGACCATTCTTCTACAGTTTATCTTTATTTAAGTTGTTACTACCCTTTCCCCTCCCCGTTTAAGGCATCTTGTACCCATTGTCATTTCCTAAAGTTTGTGTTGTTTTTTGTTTTATGGATGCAAGAATTTCTCATATATTTCTGAGGATTTTCAGATTTTTCAGTTATTTTCTGTCCCTTGAATAATCTATTTGCTTGAGAGTTAACTTTTTATTATATCTTAAGCGTTTTTTATTATAGTGAAGGCTTTGTGCAAATAATGGTTTCTAGCTGCCCATTTATATTACAACTAGAGACCCAGTGCATGAATTCATACAAGGGTGGGGTCCGGCCGGCCCGGCCCTGATTGGTGGATCAGGGTTGGGCCTGTCAGGAGGAGGAGACAGCAGGAGGTTGGCCAGCTGGCCTGCTCCAATTGAGTCCCTGTCAGGGCTGGGCTGGCTGGGGTGAGGGGCTGCGGGCGATTGGCTAGTGGGCCCTGCCCCCAATTGGGGTGGGGGGCTACTGGGGGCGGGGTCAGCCATGGGGAGGAGCTGTGGGTGGTGGGCCGGCCGGCCCTGCCCCTGAATGGGGTGGTAGGGGCCCATCAGGGGTGGGGCCAGCTGGGGGGAGGGTCTGTGGGAGGTTGACTGCCCCCCCCCATCTGGCCGGTTAGCTGGCCACAGTGGGGGTCATATCAACCAGTCGTTCTGGTCGTTATGACATTCTGGTCGCTGGCTTTTTATATATATATATATATATGAGGCACTGGAAAGACAGACCGGCAAGTCCGTGTGCACAAGCCAAGCTGGTTGCTTTGCTCTAGGGTGGGTTTGTTGGTGGGTGGAAGTCAGTCATCCCAAGAGGTGGGGTGACTGCCACAAATTTAGTTAAGCTGACTATGTACCTGCAAGCAGATGTGGAGAAGCAAGGAGGCTGTGGTGTAGATAGCTGTCTTTCTCTTGTTGCTTTTTAGATTCTCTCTTTGTCTTCAACCTTTGGCATTTTAATTCTGATGTGTCTTGATGTTGTCCTCTTTGGGTTCATCTTGTTTGGACTTGTATGTCTAGTTCCTTCACCAGGTTAGGGAAGTTTTCTGTCATTATTTTTTTGAAATAGGTTTTCAATTTCTTTCTATCTCTCTTCTCCTCCTGGCACCCCCATGATGTGAATGCTGGTATGCTTGAAGTTGTCTCAGAGGCTCCTTATACTATCTTAACTCTTTTTAGATTCTTTTTTCTTTTTGATGTTCTGATTGGGTTTTTCTGCTTCCTTATATTTCAAATCGCTGATTTGATTCTCTGCTTCACCTACTCTACTGATGATTCCCTGTAATTTATTCTTCATTTCAGTTAGTGTGTCTTTCTTTTCTGAGTGGTCCCATGTTATGGTTTCTATGTCCTTTTTTTATGCTGTGAAGTTCTTGCTAAGTTCCTTGAGCATCCTTTTAACCATTGTTTTGAACTCTGTATCTGGTAGTTTGCTTGCCTCCATTTCATTTAGTTTATTTTTCCTGGAGATTTCTCCTATTCTTTTATTTGGGACCTGTTTGGCTCCTCATTTTGGCTGCTTCTTGTGTTTGTTTCTGTGTATTAGGTAGATCTTCTATGTCTCCTCGAATTGGTAGAGTGCCCTTAAGTAGTAGGTATCCTGTAGGGCCCTGTGGCACAGTCTCCCCAGTCACCTGAGCTGGGCACTCCAAGTGTGCCCTCTGTGTGGGCTGTGTGCACCTTCCTGCTATAGTTGAGCCTTGGTTGCTGTTGGCATGTCACTGACAGGGATTAACCCCAAGGCCAATTGGCTGCAAGGACCTGCTGTGGCTATAGTGGAGGAGCTGCTATGCAGGAGCCAACCCCATGGAACAGGACTTGCTTCAGTGGGGCTTTGGTGCCCACCAAGTTCTCCCCTTGAGTATTTCACTCATAAAGGTGGTTAGGTTGTAATCCAGTGTGGTCTGAAGCTTTCCACCAGATGTGCTGGCTCTGAGGTCTCTTTAGAAGTGCAGACTAAGGTCAGCCACCACTTGTGCCCACCCCAGGGCCACCCAGCGTGAGCTACAGAGCAATCTGCAGATGGATGATACTTGTGCTGGGTGTGGAAGTGCCCAGGAGAGACCAAGCTATGAATGAAAGCCTGTTGCCACTTGTGCCAGGCCTGTGGCCACTTAGCAAGAGGTATGGGGCACACTGAGGCCAGATACTGCTTGTTTGAGAGATTTTAGGAAACTCTAAAGCATGACCCAAGAGAGGCCATTTGTTGGAAAAGTCACTGGAAATGGCTTGGGTGGGCCCACAAGTTGGGTGGGGAGGGGGACTCAGGGAATCACCAGGGCAGGGTGAACTGTGTTAGCCATGTTGATGGGGGACTCAGATATGGTGTCTTCCTGCCGGCTCTGTGGGTAGAGTGCTCAGAGAAGGAACAATGGCTTCTGACAGTACTTCTGTCTGGAAGAAAGCTGCCCTCCAGCCCTCCTTCTGAAGCCTTACACTTTCGTTTCCCCCTTTTTGTCCTTAGCACCTTTGGGGCTGCTGCCCTAGGACTGGAGCTCAGAGCAAGTGAGTCTGAGTCAGTCCTGTGGGCCTTACCCAGAAGTCCCTTTAAGAGGAACTGCCTGGGCTCCAGCAGACTTCTTCTCACTCAGTCACACCCTGAGCTTGGGGGCCTAGTGTGTGGGTTTGACACCTCACTCTTCAGGCAGCTGAGATATACCTCCTGATTTTTAAAATATTTTTATTGATTTTAGAGAGGAAGGGAGGAGAGAGAGATAAAAACATCAATGATGAGAGAGAATCATTGATTGGCTGCCTCCTGCACGCCCCACACTGGGGATTGAGCCTGGAACCCAGGCATGTGGCCTGACCGGGAATCGAACCTTGACCTCCTGGTTCATAGGTTGACGCCCAACCACTGAGCCACGCTGGTCGGGCTACCTCCTGATTTTTAACTGACACATGTGGCTGCCTGTTCTATATCTCTGCCCCTCCTACCAGTCTCAATGCGGCTTCTTCTTTTTGTCCTTAGTTGTAGGACTTCTGTGCAGCTAGATTTCAGGCTTTCTGAATGATGGTTGCTCTGTAATTTAATTGTAACTTTGATGTGGTCTGGGAGATTCTGAGTACTGCATTTACCTATGCCACCAATTTGACCGGAACCTCCGTCTCAATATCGCAACCCTAATCATTCTTATTGGGCTCTTACTCTCTGGTAGGCAATGCTGCTCACACAGTCATGCACATAGGTCCACTGGGGCCCTCATTAAAATGCAGATTCTACTTCTCTAGGTCCCCTGTGGGACCGGAGAGTCTGCATTTGCCAATGGCTCTCAGCTCATGCTGTTGTCTATGGACCCCGCTCGAGTGTAAAACCAAGTTACGAGACAACGTTTTATTACAAAGTTATATGACTTCCAGGGGCTTAATTTCCTCCACAGCGTGAGACAGCCATAGGAAGCACAAGTTCGGAAAAGAAGCTGCAAATGAAAAATGCAATTTAATGAGGTTAATTGTGAACGCCAGGGATGTGTTCAAATGAGTTGCTTCTTGGTAGTCATCACCCTTATAGATTCGTCACCTACCCTACAGGACATGTTATTTCACTTCTGAGGAGATGTTTCTGGCATTTAATGAGTCATAGCAGTAGTCGAGGCTACTTGCAGTGGCTGGAGATAGCATTTGTAGGTGCTTTCTGACCGGCTGTTGAGACACTGAAATAGAAAAGATGAAGCCAGAAATTATTTCCCTGGGGGTGCACATGCCCATTAGATCTCCTAATGGACCTGGTAACCTCTCCTCTGCCTCTCTTCATGGGAGATCCTGTCTCCTGACGCAGCTTTGAATGAGACTTTCACAAGTGCTGAGTCTCTACCTTTTACAGTAAAGTATTTGCCCAGATGAAGTCATCGCCTCAGAAATTGAGATTTTTCTCTGAAAATACAACTAAACCTGCAAGCTTCAAAGACTCATAACTCATTTAGAAATGCCTTTTGGGTGGCTGGAAGCACTGGGAATTTCCTTGATTGTAGGTTCTGGGTTTAGGCAGGTCAAAGATCTCTGCCCCTCAGATACATGGTCATTACGGGGTTTGCCATGTTCTAAATAGAGGAGGACTATGGAAGAAAGCAGCTTATTTACAGAGTTACTGAATCAAGATCTCATATCTGGGACATTTTAATAACTAACATTTCTTATATGCGCTGATAAAATTGGAAAATATTTACTCTGAAATACTGTGACTATCATTTTTAAATTTAGGTTAAATGTTATATTTTATTTCTTTAAAATATGATTTTATTGATTTCAGAGAGGAAGGGAGAGGGAGAGAGGGAGAAACATTAACGATGAGAGAGAATCATTGATCGGCTGCCTCCTGCACACCCCCTATTGAGGATCGAGCTGGCAACCCGGGCATGTGCCCTGACCGGAATCGAACCCGGGATCCTTCAGTCCGCAGGCTGATGCTCTATCCACTGAGCCACACCACCTAGGGCTAAATGTAATATTTGATAATGTTATATTATAGTAATACGGTAGTATTACTACACAGATAGTACTATGAGGCTATGGATATGTAACCTTCCCTTTATTTCTTGGTTCAGAAAGCAAGGAGATGCTTCCTTCAAATTGTTTACTTTTTAAAAAGGGAGCCCATAACTGCCCGAATGTTTTTACTAAGGAAAGTCTCCTTGAACATAAGCAGCATCTTTGATCATCAAAGTAAATCGGATCCTCCATGCGCACAGAGTTGAAGTACTAGCCCTCCATTTATGAAATAATATCCCATTATTAGGTCGTGGTATCTCCACATTGTTATTCACCAGTCAGCCATAGGAGATTTGGGGGGTGCCCACGCTGCCAACGTGGGGTCCCAGCCGCCCTGACCACAGCAGTGCTGTCTTTACATCTTTTTCATGCTGAACCCCACACCTTTCACTATTCTTTAAATCACGGTTCTCAACCTGTGGGTCGCAACCCCTTTGGAGGTCGAACGACCCTTTCACAGGGGTCGCCTAAGACCATGGGAAAACACATCTATAATTACATATTGTTTTTTGATTCATCACTATGCTTTCATTATGTTCAATTTGTAACAATGAAATACATCCTGCATATCAGATATTTACATGCCGATTCATAACAGTAGCAACATTACAGTGATGAAGTAGCCACGAAAATAATTTTATGGTTGGGGGTCACCACAACATGAGGAACTGTATGAAAGGGTCGCGGCATTAGGAAGGTTGAGAACCGCGGCTTTAAATAGTGTAAAAATGCCCTGTTCTCCTTCCCTTCTCCCTCCCCCCTCCTCTTCTTTCCTTTTTCTCTTTGAAATTTTGTGACCACACTCATGCATGCCAGAGCATGGCAGACATTAGGACATAATGCTCCCTTGAGGTGATGACCATGACACAGTGCTCCAGACAGTTACAGGTTGGGGGCCATGAAGGAGGAAACGCAAGTGTGGGCAGAAGGATGATGAGTTCCATTTTGGCTGTGTTGAGTTTTACGAGTTGGGAAGCCCTTCGGATCAAGGTGCCTCATTGGTTACTGTAAAGCTCAGAAGAGAGGTTGAGACCTAGAGATAAAGATTTGGATGGGCTGACAATGAATTGTAACAAAGATAAATAAAAATTCTTCAAAGTAAAGGCAGGAAGCCTGGCCGGTGTGGCTCAGTGGTTGAGCTTTGACCTATGAACCAGGAGGACACGGCTCAATTCCCAGTCGGGGCACATGCCCAGGTTGCGGGCATGATCCCCAGAGTGGGGTGTGCAGGAGGCAGCTGATGAATGATTCTCTCTCATCATTGATGTTTCTATCTCCCTCTCCCTTCCTCTCTGAAATCAATAATAATAAAAAAGTGAAGGCAGGAAAACCACCTGTATAAATCCTAGATTGAAGGAATAGACTTAAAATATAATTATGTTTATGTGTTTTAACTGAGCATCAGTTGGTAGTAGAGATAACTTGTTGAGGCAATTTCCAAAAAAAAAAAAAAAAAAAAAAAGCCTAACCGGTTTGGCTCAGTGGATAGAGAGTCACCCTGCGGACTGAAAGGTCCCAGGTTCGAGTCCGGTCAAGGGCATGTACCTGGGTTGCGGGCACATCCCCAGTAGGAGGTGTGCAGGAGGCAGCTGATCGATGTTTCTCTCTCATCGATGTTTCTGACTCTCTATCCCTCTCCCTTCCTCTCTGTAAAAAATCAATAAAAATATATTTTAAAAAAAATAATAAAAGTTTTCTTGGATTGCATTAATAAAAATATAGCATCTAGAATTAAGGAGGTAATCCAGTCCTGCATGTTTTAGGCTGGTGAAGGCTACAGCCAGAATAATGCATTTAGGTGTTCGCTCATGAACTGTACAAAAATAGGGGGAAGACTGGATTTGGCCTGTGAGCTGTAGTTTGCCAACCCATGCTTCATAGACTTCTGTTCCACCAAACAGCCACTTTTTCCATCTGCAGCGGTTCTCAACCTGTGCGTTGCGACCCCTTTGGCGGTCGAAGGACCCTTTCACAGGGGCCGCCTAAGACCATCCTGCAGATCAGATATTTACATGACGATTCATCACAGTAGCAACATGACAGTGATGAAGTAGCAACGAAAGTAATTTTATGGTTGGGTCACCACATGAGGAACTGTATTTAAAGGGCCAGCAGGTTGAGAACCACTGATCTAAGGCTACTCCTAAGTGTGTAGGTTTGTGATCTTGGCCAAGTTTGTTAGGACAATATTAATATTTACGTCAAAGAGGTATGATGAAGATTAAGTGTGGAAGCATATGTCAAGCCATTGATACAGTGCCTGAGGTACTAACTAAATGGAAGCCACCATCAGTGTTTTTCCACCATGTGACCTTGGGCAATTCCTCCAACATTCTGGGTCCCTGCTCTTCTGAAAGGGAATATGGTTGGAAAAGATGATTCCAGAAGTTGCTTCTACCCAATGGCAAGTCTCTGAGAAGAGCATCTATAATTGTCTTCTTCCCTTCTCCCCCAAATATATCCTCATTGATTTCAGAGAGGAAGGGAGAGGGAGAGATAGAAACATCAATGAAGAGACAGAATCATTGACTGGCTGCCTCCTGCACGCCCCCTACTGGGGATGAGCCTGCAACCCGGGCATGTGCCCTTGACTGGAATCAAACCTGGGACCCTTCTGTCCGCAGGCTGACGCTCTAGCCACAGAGCCAAACCAGCTAGGGCCTCAAATCTAATTTTTAATAAAATGACAATAGTGCCTCCAAAGAAGGAAATTTCATCTTAATTTCATAGATAAAAAGGAGAACAAGGAGTTCTAAATAAAAATAACATGGAGATCCCATCTTAGGGTAACTGAAGCAATGATTTCACCTTCTGGTTCCCGTAAAAAGGATGGAAAGTTTATTTTGTTCCCAAGGAAATTCACTTTTGTTTAGCTACTGAACCATCAACACATTTAAAAAAATATATAATTTACTACAGCATTTTGGCTGTAAAATATACGGAAAGAAAGTTGAAGTCAGATTCACAAGATATGAGTTCAAATTCTGGATCTGTCCCTTCATAAAGCCATTAACCTCTGGCAAACTGCTCAGAACTGCATCTGTTAAATAACGACAGTGTGCGAGTCTCTAAAGTAAGTTGGCTGTCCTAGCCAGTTTGGCTCAGTGGATAGAGCGTCGACCTGCAGACTGAAAGGTCCCAAGTTTGATTCCGGTCAAGGGCACATGCCTGGGTTGCAGGCTCGATCCCCAGTAGGGGGCGTGCAGGAGGCAGCTGATCCACGATTCTCTTTCATCATTGATGTTTCTCTCTCTCTCCCTTCCTGTCTGAAATCAATAAAAATATATTTTAAAAAAGTTAGTTGGCTGATAGAGGCAGGCACACAGTAACGTTTGAAGCCTTTTTCTAGTTTATATCTGTGGGTATCTAGAAGCTTCTCCAGTCTTCTAGGCTCAAATTTTGGAATCGCTGTTTCTTTCATTTCTGCTTGAAAATTAAAATTCTTTCCAACCCCCCCTTTTTTCTTGCAACCTCTTGCTCTAAATGTAGTCAAGAATTGCCAACATGTGCTAACACTTTCATTCTAAAGGCACTGAGTCTGAAGGTTTGTGGTCTGTCTTCCAGGTCAGAATTTTAGTAAGTGTGTCTCTGCTGCATAACACCTCACCTGTCTTCCCAGTCTATGATATCTATTTCCTCTCTCACTGTTGCCTGATGGCTAAGAAGATTCAACAGAATTAGGTCTTGGTTATGGCAGCACCTCATTTTAAAGTTCAAATGTCCTATGGGAGGGGAATTGTTGCAATAGAAAGCTCACTGCTGGAACAAACAATCTGAACATTTCTGTAGCTTAACACAATAAACGTGTTTTTTTTTAATGTTGTTTTATTGCTTGAAGTATTACAAAGAGTATTACATATGTCTCCTTTTTCCCCCTCCTTGACATTCCCCCGGCCTCCCCTACCCGCCAGTGTCTTGTGTCCATTGGTTATGCTTATATGCATGCATACAAGTCCTTCGGTTGGTCTCTTACCCCACCTCCTGCCCCCCACTAACCCTCCCCGGCCTTCCCACTGCAGTTTGACAGTCTGTTTGATGCTGCTCTGCCTCTGTATCTATTTTTTTTGCTCATCAGTTTATAATGGTCTTTATTATCCACAAATGAGTGAGATCATGTGGTATTTTTCTTTCATTGACTGGCTTATTTCACTTAGCGTAATGCTCCCCAGTGCCATCCATGCTGTTGCAAATGGTAAGAATACCTTCTTTTTTTACAGCAGCGTAGTATCCCATTGTGTAGATGTATACACATTTATTTATTTTTTTGCACTGGAATTGAATCAATTGTTTGAAGGACAGACTACCATGTGGCCATTCAAGGACTCAACCTTCTTCCATCACCATGTTCAACCTGTGTGCTCCAAGGAATGGCATGAGAGAATGGCAGATCCCATGAGCCTCACCTGGAGGTCACACATGTCACTCCTGCTTGCAGAACTTGCTCACATGGCCTCATCCCAGCTATAAGGTGGGGTGAGGAGATGTGGACCTCGTCCTCCCCGTGCTCACTTCAAAACTTACAAAATAGATGTAAGTTTCTCTTAGAGCAGTGGTTCTCAACCTTCTGGCCCTTTACATACAGTTCCTCATGTTGTGACCCAACCATCAAATTATTTTCGTTGCTACTTCATCACTGTCATGTTGCTACTGTTAGGAATCGTCATGGAAATATCTGATCTGCAGGATGGTCTTAGGCGACCCCTGTGAAAGGGTCGTTCGACCGCCAAAGGGGTCGCGACCCACAGGTTGAGAACCGCTGTCTTAGAGTAAACAGTGTGGTATAAATGAGAAGGATTGTTTTTCTCAAAGAAACCTTGCTATTCATTATGATTCAGTTCCTCTAAAGACAGGCAGGTGCCTAATAAGTTAATGGGTCTTAATGACCCTGAGCCCTAATCACTAGGTCTTGCTATTATTTTTATAGGAAAGTGCCTACCCACTTACAAACCACTGGCCTAAAATCAGTTCTTGGAACTTATTTCATAAGTTAGTAGCTTCTTCCTCTATCAGCTTTGTAGGGTGCATATTCATTTTGATTTAATTTCTACTTTATCATAGTTGAATTCAAATTTCTATTGAGTTTGTAGTTTTATGCTAATTTCATATCTCCTCTGTGTTAAAGTGCAAGTGCCCCTTGACCTTGACTTCGAGAATAATTAGTGACACTTATTGACTGCTTACTTTATGTCAGGTATACCCTAGGCATTCTAACTACATCTTCATTTTAATCCTTCCATAACTCTGCAAGGTATGTAGTATTACCTTTATTTAATTATTGTGAACACAAACTCAGAGAAGGGAACCATATTAGTTTTCTATTGCTATATGATAAATCACCACAAATTTGGTGGCTGTGTTCTATATTGGAGGCTTTTGGGGGAGAATCGCTTCTGAGCTTATTCAGGTTGTTGGCAGAATTTGGTTCCTTGTGGTTGTAGGACTGAGGTCTCTGTTGCCTTGGTGGCTGTTGGCTAGGGGTCTTTCTCAGCTTTGAAAAGCTACTAGTAGTCCTTGGCTTATGGACCCTCTGTCATCAAAGCCAGCAATGGCATGTCAAATCCTTCTTATGCTTCTAATCTCTGACTTCTTCCTTTTAAAGGGTTCATGTGATTAAAGCATGCCCATCCAGATAATCTCCATATCTGAAGATTCAGTGACTTGGGACTTTTATTACATCTATAAAACCTCTGTATAGCAGTACCTAGATTAATGTTTGATTAACCAGGGGATGGGAATCTTGGGGGAAGATCTTTAGAATTCTGCCTGCTACAGTAACTAAGTTGCCTAATTCACACAGCTAGAGAAAGGGAAGCAAATATTTGAACCCTGATCTGTCTAGCATGAAAGTTTATGCCTTTTCCATCTACTGGCTGCCTCTCCATGGAAATAAATGGTGGAAAATATCCAAAGAAAATGCCCTAGAAGGAAAACCCAACTCCAATTTCTAACCTACAGGCATATAATTTAAAGAATTCATACATTTAAAATTATAGATTTCATATTTTAAAGTTATGCACCAAAGTAATACTAGCTCTTTCCAAAATGCCACTATCAGAGAGATGGGATCTGTGTGGGCTACTTAGGCAGATTCGGATAAATTCCAAGAGCTACCACTAACTTATCCTGAAACCCCAAACCTCCATTTCTGAACTGTAAAATGATGATAATAATAGTATCTTATAGTTGCATTGAGAGACTGAAGCAATGACACATATAATGTTGATCATAATTTCTGGGACACTAAACACTCAATTGCTAACTATCACTATCATCATCATCATGTTGTCTTCATCACTAACCATCAGCCCAGGTAGTACGAATATATTAAACAAATGATCAAATATTTAGAATTTCATCAAAGAAACCATATTTGTTTATTAAATGAGCAGAAAAAGTTATGCCTATGATCTCATTTTTAAGTGGCACTTGCTCCTGAGGTCTCAGTGGCTGATTCGTCAATGTAAGACTTGGTTATTATTATTATTTTTTTTTATCTCTTAGAGACTCAGAAATAAAAGAGGAGGGTATATTTTCTGTGCCATTCCTGTAATTTAGTTTGCTCACTTGGTCCTGATTCTGCCAGTAATTTAAATGGATACACACTTCATGTCTTAACGCATGAGACCTAAGGCCACTTTCAGAACCTTCTCTCAACTCGCCTTTCTCCTTTTCCTCTTGAACCCAGACCCGTCATTGTAAGGTCTCCAACATATGTTTTACTTTACTTTTACTGAGAACTTGATCTTGCCATAAACAAGAAACTTCTTGTTAGTTCTTTACTCTTCATTTTATTTACAGCTTTTCTTTTTATGCATTTTCACTACATTCCTAGGCTTCTGTTTAAACCAGTGGTTCTCAACCTTCCTAATGCCGCGACCCTTTCATACAGTTCCTCATGTCGTGGTGACCCCCAACCATAAAATTATTTTCGTTGCTACTTCATCACTGTCATGTTGCTACTGTTATGAATCGTCATGGAAATATCTGATAGGCAGGATGTATTTTCATTGTTACAAATTGAACATAATTAAAGCACAGTAATGAATCACAAAAACAATATGTAATTATAGATGTGTTTTCCGATGGTCTTAGGCGACCCCTGTGAAAGGGTCGTTCGACCCCCAAAGGGGTCGCGACCCACAGGTTGAGAACCGCTGGTTTAAACCAATGTCTTAAATGTGAGAAAAAGAAGTCTCACAGAATGAAGACTTCATGGCAGCCAAAAGAAATGCCTTGTGGGGCCCCTGGATGGTTTAATCAGAAATGTGAATGAAGAGGTATGAAGGAGCCCTAGCCGGTTTGGCTCAGTGGACAGAGCGTCAGCCCGCGGACTGAAGGGTCCCGGGTTCAATTCCAGTCAAGGGCACTTACCTCAGTTGCAGGTTCCCTGGCCCTGGTCAGGGTGCGTGCAGGAGGCAACCAATTGATGTGTTTCTCTCACATCAATGTTTCTCTCTGTCTCTCCCTCTCTGCTCTACTCTCTCTAAAAATCAATGGAAAAATATCCTCAAGTGAGGATTAACAAGAACAAAACAAAACAAAACAAAACAAAACAAAATAAACAAACAAAAAAAGAAGCATGAAGGACAGAAGTATCAGAAGGAACCTCCAAGGCAGTTTATAAGCAGCCTATCATAAAGAAAATATGGGGCTTCCCAGACCTCAGTCAGAGGGTGTGAGGTTGGGAGACCACCACGTGCAAACATTGGCCCTTCCCAACCTCTGTGGAAGCCAGCAATAGCAATGCTCAGTGGTGCAATGATGTTACCGTTGGTGCCAGAGTCAGAGCTTTGGTTTCCGGTCACCCTACCTGGATTCCACGTGCTAGTAAAACCTAAAGAGAGGTGAGAAATTGCTAAGTGACTAAAGCTTTTGAAATCCTTTTAGTTTGCTACCTTCCCCCAACACTGAAACTAGCCCCCTGCAACATCCATTGCAAAGTAAGGTGCCTCTTTTGCATTCCACACTCATCTTTTAGTTTTCTAAAACAGGGTTTCTCACCCTAGCCCAGTGGTCAGCAAACTGTGGCTCGCGAGCCACATGCAGCTCTTTGGCCCCTTGAGTGCGGCTCTTCCACCAAATACCATGTGCGGGTGTGCACGTACAGTGCGATTGAAACTTCATGGCCCATGCACAGAAGTCGGTATTTTGTGGAAGAGCCACACTCAAGGGGCCAAAGATCCGCATGTGGCTCGCGAGCCGCAGTTTGCCAACCACTGCCCTAGCCAATCAATGACTCTCTTTCATCATTGGTGTTTCTATCTCTCCCTCTCTCTTCCTCTCTGAAATCAATAAAAAACTATAATAATAAAAGGGTAATATGCTAATTAAACCGGATGTCCTTTTGGACGAAGCTGGGACCGGAGGGAAGCCGCCCTGGTCCTGGGTGCCAGAGGGAAGCCGGTGGAAGGAAGGCCTACTCTTTTTAAAAAAATATATTTTATTGATTTTTTACAGAGAGGAAGGGAGAGGGATAGAGTTAGAAACATCGATGAGAGAGAAACATCCATCAGCTGCCTCCTGCACACCTCTTACTGGGGATGTGCCTGCAACCAAGGTACATGCCCTTGGCCGCAATTGAACCTTCACCTTTCAGTCCACAGGCTGATGCTCTATCTATCCACTAAGACAAAACAGCTAGGGCAGGAAGGCCTACTCTTACACAAATTTTTGTGCATCAGGCCTCTAGTATATTAAGCGAGTGCACGTGCACACACACACACACACACACACACACAGGGTTTCTCCACTTGACACTATTGACATTTGGGGCCGGGAAATTCTTTGCTGCTCTCTCAGCATTCACAGAACACCGAAAATCCTGTACCTGAGCTTTTTATTTTTCCTGACTGTGGGAAGTGCTCCGGAAAGCAGCCCTCACCCGGAGATGGCGGGGAGTTGGTGGTCCTTCAATGTGTCCTCCACTGGCTCCCAGCATTCCTCAGTGGGACTGAGCGCCAGTGCCCACAAAAGTCACCTGTTTGATAACACACCTCTATCAATTGCTTTTCCTTCTTGCCTCACCTCCCAGGGAAACTATTCACACTCAGATGGTTGTCTCAGGGTCCACTTGTAGGGGAACACAACCGAAGTCTGTGTGTTACAAATGTGGCAATTCAATCTGTTTAGAGAAATCTTGAGCTAATTCACAGAAAATTGTTGATGAAATGCTGTTTATCGCTGTTGTCACCATTTGTTCTAAGGCAGCGGTTCTCAACCTGTGGGTCGCGACCTCTTTGGTGGTCGAACGACCCTTTCACAGGGGTCGCCTAAGACCATCCTGCAGATCAGATATTTCCATGACGATTCCTAACAGTAGCAACATGACAGTTAGGAAGTAGCAACGAAAATAATCTTATGGTTGGGTCACAACATGATGAACTGTATTTAAAGGGCCAGAAGGTTGAGAACCACTGTTCTAAGGCCTACATTCTGTGTGGGCCTAATTGTATGGGGGATGGGTGTGCACTCATGTGTATGTCCGTGATGATGTGGACATTGTTAGTTCTCATGGGTTTGTTCTGAGTAAAGCTTTTGGAAATTGTGTTTTCCCACAAGTTCCACAAATGTTTTCACATTTTAGACATTGTTTGAGCATGCTCTAAGCCATGGCTTTGAAATTCAAACAGTTTTGGCTAGTCATATTATTTTTAAAGAAACAAAACAGTTTTGTTTTTAATTTTGACTTTAGTTATGCTTTGCGATTTGTTTCTGCTCAAAAGGTCTTAATGTCCTTTGCTTAGTGCGTGGCTTTGCATGATGCTCATTCTATGGATATGATTGCAATGAGTTTTCACTGGCAAAACTTTACATTCTAAAGCTCTTATACATGTACTAGAGGCCTGGTGCACAAAAATTTGTGCACCCAGAGGGGTCCCTCAGCCTGGCCTGTGCCCTCTTGCAGTCTGGGACCCCTCGGGGGATGACCACCTGCTGGCTTAGGCCCGCTCCCCGGGGGATCGGGTCTAAGCTGGCAGTCAGACATCCCTCTGGCAGCCCGGGAGCCCTCGGGGGATGTCCACTTGCAAGCGGGGAGCAGGCCTAAGCTGCAGTTGGACATCCTTAGTGCTGCTGAGGAGGTGGGAGAGGCTCCCACCACCACCGCTGTACTGGCATCTGTCAGCCTGGCTTGTGGCTGAGAAGAGTTCCCCTGGTGGGAGTGCACTGACCACCAGGGGGCAGCTCCTGCATTGAGCATCTGCCCCCTGGTGGTCAGTGTGTGTCATAGTGACCAGTCATTCTGCTGTTAGGGTCAATTTGCATATTACCCTTTTATTATATAGGAGTGCCTGGCCAGCCTGGGTGAGGGGCTGATGGCTGTTTGCAGCCTGGCCACAGCCCCTTCAGGGTGGGGGTCCCTGCTGGGGTGCCTGGCCAGCCAGGGTGAGGAGCTGATGGCTGTTTGCAGCCTAGCCAAGCCCCCCAGCAGGGACCCTCACCCCTTGAGGGTCTGGCCAGCCTGGGTGAGGGGCTGATGGCTGTTTGCAGGCTGGCCACAGCCCCTTCAGGGTGGGAGTCCCCAGTGGGGTGCCTGGCCAGCCTGGGGAGGGGCTGAGGGCCGTTTGCAGGCTGGCCATGGCCCCCAGCCACCCAAGCTCCCAGTGGAGGCTTGCTGGAAGCAGGTATCTGGGATTTATTTAGCTTCTATAATTGAAACTTTATTGCCTTTTGTGGAGGCCACTGCCGGCTCAGGGCACGCGGGAAGCTTGGCTTCCTCCTTCACTCGGGCAACCAAGCCTCCTGCTTGCTCCAGCTCCATGGCTGCTGGTTGCCATCTTGGTTGGGTTAATTTGCATATAGTTGCTCTGATCGGCTGGTGGGCGTGGCTTATGGCTTAGCAAAGGTACTGTCAATTAGCATCTTTGTCTTTTATTAGTGTAGACTAGAGGCCCGGTGCACGAAGTTCATGCACTCGTGGGGGGGGTCCCCCAGTCTGGCCTGTGCCCTCTTGCAGTCTGGGAGCCCTCGGGGGATGTCCTACTGATGGCTTAGGTCTGCTCATCGCAGTTGGACATCCTTAGTGCTGCCGCGGAAGCAGGAGAGGCTCCCGCCACCACCACTGCGCTCGCCGGTCTTGAGCCTGGCTTCTGGCTGAGCTGCGCTTCCCCTGTGGGAGCACACTGACCACCAGGGACAGCTCCTTTGTTGAGCATCTGCCCCCTGGTGGTCAGTCCATGTCATACTGACTGATTGTTCCACCGTTTGGTCGATTTGCAGATTAGCCTTTTATTATATAGGATAATGTTTCATTTAATCCTCAGAAAACCCCTGAGTACTAGGATTATCATCACAGTTTAATGAAAGAGGAAATCAAGTTCCAGAGAGTTTAAGTGACTTTCTGTTTATCACTTTTATCTAGTTATGAATTAACATAAGATTTTCATTAATGTGATCAGTAATTCCCCAAAGACAACAAAAAGGGAGAATATAATCTCCAAGTGGATGCAAAGCTATAGAATGGAAACTTGAGGATGAAAGGAAATAGACTTCAGCAATGTTAGCACTCAGATAAATATAACACTAGTGAGCCCTAGCTGGTTTGGCTCAGTGGATAGAGCATCAGCCTGTAGACTGAAGGGTCCCAGGTTCGGTTCCGATCAAAGGCACATGCCCGGATTGCAGGTTCAAACCCCAGTAGAGGGCATGCAGGAGGCAGCCGATCAATGATTCTCTCTCATCATTGATGTTTCTATCTCTCCCTCTCCCTCTCTGAAATCAATAAAAATATATTTTTTTCAAAAAGCATTCTTGTATCACCTCTATGGTACTGGGGTTGTTCTGAGTGGTATATTCTACTTGTCCTCTGATTTACAACATTTGTTTCTAGAAGATGGGCTTTTGGCCTGGATACAAGCCTGGAAGACTGAAACATCCATGAAATTGACCTAATGATGTTCAAAAATGTTACTGCATGTTAGAAGTCATAAAGTCTGATTTGTCACTCAGGCCATGCTAGAAGTCAGTCTTTTTAACAATGTGAAATAGTCTTTGCATATTCATGGTTCAGTTTTCTGAAGAAATTTTACTCTATGTAGATAGTAAATATCAAACTATGATGTATTTTTTTTCCCTCAAGAACACATCATAAAACCAGAACTTTGTAAAATAAATTTTTCTTCTTTTTTGTAATTTCTTTTTTTTTAATCCTCACCCTAGGATATTTTTCCATTGATTTTTTTAGAGAGAGTGGAAGAGAGAGGGGGAGAGAGAAATATCAATGTAAGAGAAACACTTCAATTGGTTGCCTCCTGCATGTGCCCAACCAGGACCCGCACTAGGGTGGAGCCTACAATTGGGAACATGCCTGTGACTGGAATCGAACCTGGGACCCTTCAGTCCACAGGCTGATGCTCTATCCACTGAGCCACACCCCCTACAGCTAAATTTTTCTTTTGGAAAAGCCAAATAACAGGTACTCTACCTAAGCAACCAGGGACTCTGGACTTAACCCAACTAAAATCTTAACTTCAAATTTTCTTTTAAAAATATATTTTTAATGATTTCAGAGAGGAAGGGAGAGGGAGAGAGAGATAGAAACATCAATAATGAGAGAATCATTGATCAGCTGCCTCCTGCAGACCCCCTACTGGGGATCAAGGCCACAGCCCAGGTATATGCCCTTGAAACCTATGCCTTCAGTCCACAGGTTAATGCTCTATCCACTGAGCCAAGCAGCTGGCTAGGGGTCAAATTTTCTTACTACTTTAGTAACTAATATTTCTGTTTCTTCTAGGAAATTTGTATTGCAATTATAATCAATAATATTCTGGAGGTTTAAAACATTCCGGTTGCAAAGTACTTCACAGAGATATATCTAGTATTGAAATTTTGTTTCTTTGATAATGATTAGCATGCATAACAGAAAGGCATAATAACTTTATAGTGAAAATAATCAAGGTAAAGATTGCTTCCCAAAGCAGATACAGTTAATTACTCGGAAGCTATATTCTTTCCTCTCTCTGTATATTGGAAATGTTGCTTAGTTGCACCAAATACTGATTTGCTGCCTCCTCTTGCTATCTATCATATTCGTTTTTTTGGAATAAAGGCACATTTTAGACTTCATATGATTTTTCTGTTGACAATGATAAATGTCAACAAAATGTTTTCTAAGAGGGTAGACTTGGGGGCTGCATCTAACTCTTTGTGACCGTTTACACACAATATTTTAAACCACTAGACAAATACAAAGATGACAAGTCAAAACCAAGAATACTAAGAGTTGTGTTACAGGAAATAGAGCTTGCAAGAAATCATTCTAAGCTAATCAACAATAACTTGTCAAAGGACATTATGTTTCGTTTTTAGGGGAACTAAGAATAAGTATCTGTTCCATAATTTTTAAAATATTTTTATTGATTTCAGAGAGGAAGGTAGCGGAAGAGAGAGATAGAAACATCAGTGATGAGAGAATCATTGATTGGCTGCCTCCAGCACACCCCACACTGGGGATCATGCCCTGACCAGAATTGAACTGTGACCTCCTGGTTCATAGATCGATACTCAACCACTGAGCCATGCCAGTCGGTCTTGTTCCCTAATTTAACTGTACCTCACCTTGATTTAACATGTAAGCATACATGTGAATTTATTCCGATTCCCTCTAGATGTAAATTGTGATATGAAATGAGGAACTGGTAGCTGTGATCAAGTTCTAATTATTATAACGGATGAATATATGCAAAGTGTGTTTCTAGTCTTTGTGTAAATGCATAATTGTCCTGGCTCATGGGCGTATCCTTCTGATTAATCAGTGGATGTGTACTTACATGTGTGTGTAAGCATGTAACAAAGAGAAATGCTTACTCTTCTCAATTGATGTGCTTCTGATTATGTACATCTTGTGGGCATTCATAAAATTGAAAAAGAGCTGGGAAGAACAATAATACTGTTTTTTTCATGACACATTTTCATAATGTCTGCTCTATGACCTGCTGTTTATATTCTCAAGCATCTTTATTGTTATTTAATTGAGTTCTCTTAAGGTTTTTTCAATAAGTGGGTATTCCAACTCTTGGGTCACTTAATTACAGGTGGCAATTAATTCCTTCAAGAAATTTTAATATTACAATTACTTATTACAAATAATATATACATTTTAATATCTTTTTTGTTTTCCTATGCATTTTCTAATAAAAGAGTATTTTCTTCTCTCTTCCCTCAGTGCCTTTAAAACTGGTATGAGCCCTAGCCGGATTGGCTCAGTGGATAGAGCATCGGCCTGCAGACTGAAGGGTCCCAGGTTCGATTCCAGTCAAGGGCACATGCCTGGGTTGTGGGCTCGATCTCCAGGGGGTGTGTGTGCAGGAAGCAGCCAATCAATGATTCTCTCTCATCATGGATGTTTCTATCTCTCTCTCTCCCTCTCCCTTCCTCTCTGGAATCAATAAAAAAACTGGTATGAATACTGGTAGGTGGGCATAAGGATGCATTTATCTCAGGTTCTCCATGGTCATGTTTTTAAAATACCTGTCATTGGTTGTAGGGTTTCTCCCCAAAGCAGAAATGAGTCAGTCCAGTACACATGACAGAGAAAGCTCACAATTAGGCCATTCATGTAGAAATGTGACAGCTGGCATGTGTGGAAAGTAATCAAGTTCCAAAAATAGAACGTGAATAACATTAACATAAAGGCATTAACTTTTTGTGGGTGTCGTGAATTTGCAAAAGTCTTGAGTAATTAGATTTGCTTGTTCTCAAAATAGCCAGCAAACCTTGAGTGACATTGTGTTTCAAAGGTGGGAGCCAGGGGGAAGGTCACGCTGGTACTGGAGTGACAAAAAGGAAAAGGTTTTTCTTCAGAATCACCCGAGGGTCGGACATGCTACTCTATTTTGAAATTGTTAGCTAGATACCATAAAGCGATTATTTTGTTTGCTTTGTGAGAATTAGAAAGTAATTATGAAATAATCCCTGGGCTTGGAACTTGAGATGGTTTTTCCAACTTTATCTTTTTATAGTTTTCGATGTCGTTTATGTTTTCTTAATATTTAAGTGATAATAACATTATTTTCATTTTGAAAGGAAATGAATCCTAATAATCCCATTGTGTGGGATCGTTGGCTCTAAGCTTGGTGTTTCCTTGATATATCGGTTATATGATATGGGCTTTGAAAAATGTATACATGGACATTTTCAGGATGCATGGATGAGTGATTATGCCACTTCCATTACAAAAGGCTGGCCTTGGTGTTTCAGGCTCCAAGATTTGTTTCAAATCCAAAGATTTGGAGGCCTGATGGCAGTTCTCCAAAGCATGGTAGTTTCACTTTCAAATTGTTTTAAAAGACCATTTTCATTTTACATAATTTCTGGCATGTTCTTAAAAAGAATGACATGCACACCTGTTCCTTGATTCCCCCAGTGTGGCGGGTACCCATTTTGTCGTTTTTAAAATCTATTTTTATTGATTTCAGAGAGGAAGGGAGAGGGAGAGAGAGAATCATGGATCGGCTGCCTCCTGCACGCCCCACACTTGGGATCGAGCCCACAACCGGGCCAGGTGCCCTGACCGGGAATCGAACCGTGACCTCCTGGTTCATAGGTCGAAGCTCAACCACTGAGCCACGCCGGCCGGGCTTGTTGTTGTTGTTCGGGTCCAGGCCAGTCCCTCCAGCCTCTCCAAGGACATGCTGAGTCCCCTGCTCCAGCAGCTGCAGCGCTAGGAGCCCTTTCCCAGCACGTCCCCCTCCCAGTGGCTATGGCCACCGGCCTCACCCTGAGTTTGCCTCGCGGTGCTGGCCACGCGTGAATATTTGGATACCGTTTCTGGTTTTCATGTTGGACGGCGACGGCTTCCTGCTACGAGGCAGAGTAGGGCTTTCTGCAGCTTTCCTTCTTTCACATGAGAAATGGAGGTGGAGAGAGAGTGGAAATGCCGCTTTCATTTGTGTCTAGAGCTGGTAGGAAATCTAGGTTGGCCCAAAATAGCTTAATTTCCTTTGGGGTAATAGCCAGCCTTGATTTTATTTAATGTATCAATTTTTAAAAATATGATTTCACTTTAGGTACTTATTCATGAACACGGTGAACTCCTAGTTTCTTGAGCAGATAATTGTTGAACGCCTGTTAAGGTTAAGCCTGGGAATGCAAAAGCAGACGGGATCGGTCCCCTGTTCTAAGAAACGTGGGGCCTCCTGGTTGACACAGATAAATAAATCAGTGGTTATAGTGAGTGACAGAAGTCTGAAGGGACTGATATGGGAGGAGGAGGCCTCCTTGTTGTCCTGGAGGACAGCACTGTCTTCCCAATGCAGGAAGGTGAAACTTGCGCCTTGTTTTGAAGTATGAGTAAGAGTTTGACAAAGAAGGAAGAAGGAAGGCATTCCAGGCAGACAGAGGGTACACATAGCATGTGCAAAGGTCCTGAGGCCTTACACCACTTTAAATGGCCTGGGGTCATGGAAGAAGAGGAGACAGAGAAGGAAAAAGGCCTCATCATAAAGGACCAAGGCCATGGATGATACGAGAGGAAGGTAAGAGCATTGCCCTCCCCTCCCTTATACTACCACTGGCCAGCGGAGGATCATGATCTTGAAATTGCTGAAACATGAGGGACTCTCATGTTTTGGAGGGTCTGTTATCATCTCTGACCTCTCGGACGGAAGGAAGGATGAAGATCTGTCATTTGAGCTGCAAAGTAGCTGTGGCCAGAGCCGACATGTCGCCAGAGGCAGAAGGACAGGTCCTGAGAAATCCCCAACACCGTTCATCTGGAAGTAGAAAGAGTTTCTGTCTGTATAATTGTCCATGATGGTAGCTTCTTCCTGGAAGGAACAATTCGCCTTTTCAAAGTTGAGCTCAAGCGCTTTATCTCAGGAGAGCAACGAGTGTTGATAACATCTCCGCCACCCTCTGCAGCCCAGTTCAAGTTAAAAGCAAGAGAGAAGAAAACAAAAGCAAATTAAGCTCATTCTTTTGCCAAGAAGAAGTGTTATTTGATTTTTATTTGCATCATGAATGTTCTTTGGAAAAGAACATGACATTTGGCAATTTCCACATGCCTGTTGACAGTCCTCCGACATCATGTTCTGTTTCCATTGCCTCACTCGGCACGAGGGCTTTCCAGTCAACGATGAAGCCCAGATGTTATGAATAAACCACAGCCTTGTGTGTGGGGGGGATAAGCAAATACTAACAATAAATAATGCCTCAAGGTTAGGCTTTGGCCCCCTCTAAAGTGTCATGATAACCAGGCTTCATCAATGACCAGGCAGATTGCTTGGATTTTAATTTTGGCAGCAAATAACATAGAGTATATGGGCTTGGTTAAAAGTAGCTCCATCCCAGTAACTCCTGGTGAGGGTCCCATTCCTGCTTCCTTTAACTTGGTGATTTGAGTGTGCCTAGTGGTGGGTCCATAAGCCATTTCTGTTGAGAATGATCTAGAGAGTCTGTTCCCAGTCGAGACATTTCTCATCCTTACAAGTCATTGGAGGCCATCGTGACCTTAAGTATGACTTGCGAGTTAAGATTTGCTCAAAAGCAAGACTGGCTTTGAGTAGCAGGTGGGAGGTTAGACATCTCCCCTTTCATGATTGGATCCCAAATTCCCAGTTCATACTGTGGCACCTGTGATGTTTTTCTAATTAAGGCTGACTTTAGGGTGCCATGGGGATGGTTGTGGGGTGAAGTTGCTTGTGTTTACAGGGTCTTCCCTGGTAATTAATAATTAACATTGGGATGAATCACAAGGGCAGCATGCCTCCCTACTTTTAAAAGATTATTCTTGCAATGGTGTTCATGCTCTGGCTCCTGTAATATCTCTATTTCATGGAATTTTTTCTGCTTGTGTCTTTTTCCATATATTTTTTTGAATCTCAGTAAAAACGAAGAAGAAACTGTTAAAATTCAAGAAATTGCTGTGGCTGTAGAGCTAGAACTTGTAGTCTGTTGGTACCATTTTTGACCCCTGCAAGCTCTTAGAGTTTTATTTCTGTTGCGCGCTGGAATTGCTATCTTTCTCATCATGAGTAATCTAGCATTCATGCTGCATTCTATTCATAGCTGTAATACTGGCTCTGACAGCCTTATTTCAAAACTTTTGATCTACTTCCAGAAAGGACTTTGACATGGGTGATAGGATTTATAGAGGAAACTGTCAACTGAATAACAGGTATTAACTTCTTGGAAAGAGAAAAACATAAAACACCATCTCCTCCTCCTCCTCTTCCTCTTTCCTCTCCCTTCTCCTCCCTTTCTATGAGCAACGCTTGGTTTGAAATAACTTTGTTGCCTTTTTATCACAGTGTCTTTGTGCTCTTCATCAGCAAAGTCCTATGATAGAAAACATGGTTGTTGTGGGAGAAGAAGCAGGAAAAACAACTTATTTTGATGACATGCGCCTATTCTCTGCCACATTCTGAATAAGTTATTGGCGTGCAGATGTGGACCAAACACGATCCCTTTCTTTGGGAATTTTAGAACCTTGTAGGGGGCCAGTCACATAAATATAGTATAATATAGGAAGCAGTGAACGGTATTCTAGAAGCACCAAAGACTCTAAAAGCAGAGTCATCTCTATTTCTTGGAGGAGAAATTTAGGTTCTGAAATCAAATTCTTGAGAATAAGGGTAACCCTAGAACCATGCCACAGTACAATTAGCTGTAGCTTGTTATCCTGATAGTCACTACCTCCTGTTCTGGGGGAACTCCTTAGCTGTAGTCCTCAAAGAGCCCCACCTTCATGGGAGGCCTGAATCAAGAAACTATAAGTCTGTGGGGGTGGTGCTGGTCTTGTGAGAAACTGTGTTATCTACTAAGTGGGTCTGTTGCAGGGAGCTGCTCAATTGAGTGTTGGCTAGTCAGATAGCAGCCTCGCTGTGTATGGTACAAGTTGGCCAATTCGCACTGGCAGGTGGCCTGGCCTCGTGGGTCTTGCTCACAACCCAAAACACTTTGTGAGGCCCTGGCCAGTGTGGCTCAGTGGATAGAGCGTCGGCCTGCAGACTGAAGGGTCCCGGGTTTGATTCCGGTCAAGGGCACAGGCCCAGGTTTCAGACTGATCACCAGTAGGGGCCATGCAGGAAGCAGGCGATCAGTGATTCTCATCATTGATGTTTCTCTCTCTCTCTCCCTCTCCCTTCCTCTCTGAAATCAATAAAAAATATATTTTAAAAGAAGATTTTTAAAAAAAGCATTACCCCTTCCTCCTTCCCATGTCTCTGTATCTGGTGCCATGGGCTGAATGTTTGTGTCCCCTTTCCCCCAATTCATATGTTGAAGCTGTTTCAACTGATGGTCATTGGTGCCAATTCAATGCCAACAGGAATCCCCAGTTTGGAGTGCGGTAAAGAAGGGCACTTTATTCAGTGCAAAACAGCGACCTTGTGGTATATAGAGCACGACTGTGAGGCAGCCTGGGGCCAGGCCCCTCTCCGGCTAGACAGCCCTGCCCTGCGCCTTGCTGGTCTGTTCTGCTCCCTGCCAGTTCTCTTTGGGCTGCGCTGTCTGCGCCACTGTGCTCCAGCAAGACATCTTCAGTGCCGCAGCTCAGCCAGGGACAGGCAGCCTTGGTGGAAAGGAAAAGGACCCTCGCCAAGCCAGAGGGGAGCTGGCTTATATGGACAGAAGTCCCTGCCTCTGTTCCCTGATTGGTCTATCCAGTGGTCGGCAAACTGCGAGCCACATGCGGCTCTTTGGCCCCTTGAGTGTGGCTCTTCCTAAGCCTTAGGAGGACCCTAATTAAGTTAATAACAATGTACCTACCTATACAGTGGGGCCTTGACTTATGAGTTTAATTCGTTCCGTGATGGAGCTCGTAACTCAAATTACTCGTATGTCAAATCAAAAGTGAACGAGTGAGACACGTGATTCTGGGCTGATGGTGTGGCATTCACTCTGACGTTTGCTGCGCCAACTAGCGGTGGGGTATCTGAGGCTGGCTCGTCACCCGAATTTTAGCTCGCAACTCAAAGCAAAAAATTGGCTGAGAGACGGCTCGTATCTCGAAAAACTCGTTAGTCGGGACACTCGTAAGTCAAGGCCCCACTGTATAGTTTGTTTTAAAAATTGGGCTCTCAAAAGAAATTTCAATAGTTGTACTGTTGATATTTGGCTCTGTTGGCTAATGAGTTTGCCGACCACTGGCTCTATCCTCATGCAAATGAGGACTCAGAATCCTCAGTTTGACTGGTCCAAGACACTGTCCTGATTGGTCAGAATAGTGCTGCTCTGATTGGTTGGAGCTGCACAGCTCTGATTGGGTGGGGAAAACCTCAGTCCTACCGGTTGCACTAGGACTGCAGGAACTCTTTTAGGGGCGCTGGCTCAGATGGCAGGAACACAGTGCAGGGGAAGGCAGTTCAGTGCAGGCTTCCCCACAAAGTGCAGTTGTGTGAAAGGCCCCTGTGCAGAAATGGGTGCTCGGCTCCACTTTTTAAAAAATTGGAGCCCTGCCCAAACCGGTTTGGCTCAGTGGATTGAGCTTCGGCCTGCGGACTGAAGGGTCCCAGGTTCGATTCCGGTCAAGGGCATGTACCTTAGTTGCGGGCACATCCCCAGTAGGGGGCGTGCAGGAAGCAGCTGATTGATGTTTCTCTCTCATTGATGTTTATCTCTATCCCTCTCCCTTCCTCTCTGTAAAAATACCAATAAAATATATTTTAAAAAATTGGAGCTCGTATAGCTACCAGGAGCCTTCTTAGTAGGTGTCTTTTTCTCCGCCCTCAGTCTTCACACCCTGGTCCCCAATGTGATTTTCAGAGATGAAGCCTTTAGGGGGTAATTAGGTTAAAAGGATGGAGCCCTCCTGGGTGGGATTGGTGCCCTTTAAGAAGAGACATGAGAGAGAGGATCTCTCTCTCTCCATCATGTGAAGATACAGCAATAATGTAGCTTTCTGCAAATCAGAGAGAGGGCTTTCACCAGGCACCGAATCTCCTAGCATCTTGGTGTTGGACTTCTGAGCCTCCAGAGTTGTGAGATATAAACGTTTATTGTTTAAGCCACTCAGCCGATGGTATTTGTTATATCAGCCCAAACGGACTCAGAGATCTGGCTTTATTTTTTTTTTTAGCATTTACATATTATGCATTATTTATGTATTGCCTGCCTTTCCTCTCCCACACTGTCTCCACTGAATCTAAACTATATGAGGGTAACTGCCTTGTTTTTTCTTTTTTCTCACCTGGAGATTTGCTTTTTATTGATGAGAGAGAGAGAGAGAGAGAGAGAGAGAGAGAGAGAGAGAGAGAGAGAGAGAGAGAGAGAGAAAGAGAGAGAGAGAGAGAGAAAGAGAGAGAAATTGATATGAAAGAGGAACATCGATCAGTTGCCTCCTGAATGCGGCATCAAACCAGCAACCTGCACCCGAGCTGGTTTGGCTGAGTGGATAGAGCTCCAGCCTGTGGAATGAAGGGTCCCAGGTTCGATTCCGGTCAAGGGCATGTACCTTGGTTGCGGGCACATCCCCAGTAGGGTGTGTGCAGGAGGCAGCTGATCAGTGTTTCTCTCTCATCGATGTTTCTAACTCTCTATCCCTCTTCCTTCCTCTCTGTAAAAAAATCAATAAAATATATATTTTTCTAAAAAAGACCAACTACCAAGAAAGTTTTAAAAGTCAGAGAGACTTTGTTCTATTTTGTCAAATGAAATATGGGTTCAAACACCCAAATTTCAAACTTTAAAAGATCAAATAGGATGATTCTTAAAAGGAACTTCTGGCTGATTACATTTTGGCTAGTTTAGGTAGATGTTTGTTTGCTTGTTTTAGCGTGTTAGTGGCTTTTGCATATAGTGCATTTTCACAAACTCCCTGCCCTGGAAATGCTGCCTGAAATAGTTAAAGGCACGGTGATAGTCACACTGGGTTTGGTATCACCGTCTCCCTTCCCCAGAGGAGCTTGGCCAGTTCCTGGCCAGTCGAAGCCGACCTGGCACTTGCCAACAGATTTTTCCAGAACTAGTTATGCAACACATGTTGATATTTTCTGTTCTTCTTCCTTCCCTTATTCATGCACTTGGCTCCTGCCTTCTTTCCCCACTCCCTGCCCCCCCCCCCCTTGGCTTTTTGAAATTTACTCTCTGCTTTAGTAAAACGCACGGTAAACAGCCTCAAGGACAAAAATGCTCCCCACTTCTAGGCAGAAAGGACTGCTTTCCCTATTTTCTGAGGATCTCGTTCTGTCGTGGCTCTTCTTCAAAACAGTTCCAAGCAAGTGTTCTGCTTGTTTGTTCGAGATTGGATTATCCACCTACTCAAGCCTGATTTGCTACAAATAAAGCTTAAAACATCTCCTTCCTCATGAAACATCTTCTTCACTAATAGTTATCATCTTCATTTCAGCCCCTTAATTGGACAACTAAACTTGCCAGGTCTGGATTCTATCTACATTATTACCTACACTAGAGGCCCGGTGAACAAAAATCTGTGCACTTGGGGTGGGGGGGGCTTCCCTCAGCCTGGCCTGTGCCCTCTCGCAGTCTGGGACCCCTCGGGGGATGTCCACCTGCTGGCTTAGGCCCACTCCCTGGGGCATCAGGCCTAAGCTGGCAGTCAGACATCCCTCTGGCAGCCCGGGAGCCCTTGGGGGATGTCCACTTGCCAGTGGGGAGCAGGCCTAAGTTGCAGTCGGACATCCTTAGCTCTGCTGAGGAGGCGGGAGAGGTTCCCACCATCACCGCTGTGCTGGCAGCTGGCAGCCTGGCTTGTGGCTGAGCAGAGCTCCCCCTGTGAGAGCGCACTGACCACCAGAGGGCAGCTCCTGCATTGAGCGTCTGCCCCCTGGTGGTCAGTGTGTGTCATAGTGACCAATCATTCCCAGTTGTTCTGCTGTTAGGGTCAATTTGCATATTACCCTTTTATTACATAGGATTATCGTCTCCTGTAACTCATTGCACTGGTTTGCTAGAGCTTTTGTAACACAGCAGTACAAACTGTGGCTGTCACAGCAGAAAGGATCTCCTCTCGGTTCTGGAGAGTGAAGTCTGAGGTCGGGGTGCTGGCAGCATTAGTTCTATCTGATGGCTGGGAGGGAAAAGCAGCTCCAGGCTGCTCTCTGGGTTTTGCCGGCAATCTTTGGCATCTCTTGGCTTTCGGAAGCAGAAATCTAATCGCTGCCTTCATCTCCACGTAGTGTTCTCCCTGTGCCTGTATCTGTCCAAATGTCCTCGTTTTATAAGTCACATTAGGTTAGGACCCACCCTAATGACCTCATTTTAATTTGATTGCCTCTGTAAAGACCCAATCTCCAAATAAGGTCACATTCTGAGGTCATGGGGGGTAAAGATTCCCATATATCTCACTATGACCCATTAATACTCATCTTCTGAAACCTGAAATCTGGGATTAACAAAAGGAACACATTTTTAAAATATATGTTTTATTGATTTTCTTTTACTTTTTTGAATTGAGGAGTATTTATTTATTTTTTATTTATTTTTAATAATTCTTTATTAAAAGTATTACATACGTCCCCCTGTTTCCCCCAGTGATCCCCACCAGCCCGCCCCCTCTCCCCACCCCAGGCCTTCACTGGCCCACTGTGTCCATGGTTATGCATAGATGGATACAGAGTCCTTGGTTGATTACCTCCCGCCCACCCACCCTCCCCCGCCTTCTCTCCGAGGTTCCCCCCTCTTTTCCATGCTTCCATGTCTCTGGATGCAATCCGTTCATCAGTTCACTTTGTTACTTAGATGAAGGAACACGTTTTTCTTTGTTATCAAATCTTTGACTTTCTAGATCAGTGGTTCTCAACCTGGGCTGCACATGAGAATCACCTGGGAATCTTTTGAAAATCCTGATTTCTGGGCCTCATCCTCTGGAAAGTCTGTTCCTTTGTGAGGGGGTGGGGCCCCAACATGAGTCACAAAGAAACAGAACTTCCGGAGGATGAGGCCCAGAAATCAGGATTTTCAAAAGATTCCCGGGTGATTCTCATGTGCAGCCAAGGTTGAGAACCTCGGCAAGTGCTTCCAATGTGTAGGCAAGGCTGCGAATCACCCATTTAGAGCCACATGTGTCTAGTTGGAGCGTGTGCAGTAATTGCCTTGTTCACTTGCAGGCTCTCATTCAGTAGGTCTGGGGCGGCTGAGATTCTGCATTTCTTTTGTTGTTGTTCTTGTTGCAAAAACCTTTATTGTTTCATTGGGTCCCATGCATGGCAGAGGGCTTCAGGGTGGTTAATAGAATGGCTGATAGTTTTGGGGAGAGGCTCAGGCAAAGGCCAGACACCAGGGGATGTAGAGGGGCCCCTCAGAGGCCTCCGGCTCCACAGTCCTGCTTGAGCGGGAGCCTTTGGGAGAGATGCTCGCCCAGCCCAGCCCGGGGCCTGCCGCCTGTGGAGGTGAGTCAGGTGTTGCCCATCTTCTTGATGCGTTTCACCTCCTCACCCCGGAAGTGGTTCTCCCGGAAGTGGTTTTCCAGGGAGTCAAAGGGCCTGGCTCAGGTTCCTCTCCAAGGCCAGGGCGGCCTCCATGGCGCCCTGAGTGTTGCCCGCTCCCCTTGGGGAGGCTTCAGCTCGTCCCGGAAGGGACTGCGGCCTCCGCGCTGGCTTTGCCTCTTTGAGGGACGGATGCTCAGGCCCTCAGGCTTCTTCTCCGCCAACTTGCCCTCGGGAGCCACATGGTCCATCCGGTGGAAAGAGAAGCCCAGAGAGAGGTGGGTGTGGCGCCGCAGGGGCAGGCGGGCGGCGGCTCCCCGCAGCCTCCACCTGGTGATGGTGCTGATGGATCTGGGAGCTCATGGCTGCTGGGCAATAGGAGTTAAGGTAGCGGTGTGTCGGCTGGTCTCGGAAGTAGTTCTGAAGATGGTGACTGCCTAAGACAGTGGTTTGCAAACTGCGGCTCGCGAGCCACATGTGGCTCTTTGGCCCCTTGAGTGTGGCTCTTCCACAAAATACCACGTGCGGGCGCGCACGTACAGTGTGAAGTTGACTTAAAACTTTAAGGATGCCCTAACCGGTTTGGCTCAATGGATAGAGCGTCCGCCTGCGGACTCAAGGGTCAAGGGCATGTACCTGGGTTGCGGGCACAAACCCGGTGGGGAGTGTGCAGGAGGCAGCTGATCGATGTTTCTCTCTCATCGATGTTTCTGACTCTCTGTCCCTCTCCCTTCCTCTCTGTAGGAAATCAGTGAAATATATTAAAAAAAAAAAACTTTAAGGAAAGTTTATTAAGTTAATTTTAGGGAACGTTGAGTGAATGAAGATGTAGTGTCAAGGATAGAGAAAGGTATGTGGAGATGGTGTGGACATAGAGAGAGGATGAACGAAAGGAGATGGACGAAACAAGTACACAAGACGAGTGTGGATGGGAGAGTTGGAAGGGGTCGACCTCAGCGAACGTCCCTCCATCAGATTGAGGACATTTTTAGCAAAGGCCGGCTTAGGAGCCCCCTAATGAAGTTAATCACCATGTACCTACCTATATGGTTTCAGTTTAAAAAATGTGGCTCTCAAAAGAAATTTCAATCGTTGTTCTGTTGATATTTGGCTCTGTGGGCTAATGAGTTCGCCGACCACTGGGCTAAGACGTAGGAGAGTGGCCAGAGGCTGGCAGGGGGGCGTCCCTGGGTCTGTTCCATCCAAACGCTGTTGAAGTGAGAGACAGATCCGGGCCGCCGAGGGCGCTAACCACCAGCCAGGCTGCGGGCCCACACTTTGAGGAGCAGGGTGAGAAACGGAGCTTTCTGACATCCAGGACCGCGTGCTGCCCATCTTTGTGTCTCCAAAGTATAGTGTAGAAGCTACCGGCAAGTGTTTGAAATCAAAGTACAGTGGGGCCTTGACTTACGAGTTTAATTCGTTCCGAGACCGAGCTCGTTAAGGAGCTCGTTAACGCAAATTACTCTATCAGCTAAATGCAAAAAATCGGCCAAGAGACAGCTGGTATCTCAAAAAACTCGCTAGTCGGGACACTCGTAAGTCAAGGCCCCACTGTACATTTTAGCCTAGCCTGGATCCTTTTTCTCTGAATGTTGAAGTTTGCATAAACTTATGCCTGTGTCCTTGTGGAACCAATCTATAGCTTGACCAGGTGGCCAACATCTATCTTGCTTTTCCCTCCCTGCCTCCCTCCCTCCTTCCCTCCCCTCCCTCAATCTCTTCCTTCCTTCCTTCCTTCCTTCCTTCCTTCCTTCCTTCCTTCCTTCCTTCCTTCCTTCCTTCCTTCCTTCCTTTTTTTATTTGACCAGCATTTCCTAAGTGCCCTGTATGTCCAGATACTGGGCATTCAATGGTTAATAAAATGTGATTCCTGCCTCAAGTTTGCATGTTGATGGAGGGGATTATCCTAGGCCAGCGCTTTATACAGCGGTTCTCAACCTGTGGGTCGCGACCCCTTTGGCGGTCGAACGACCCTTTCACAGGGGTCGCCTAAGACCATCCTGCCTATCAGATATCTACATGACGATTCATCACAGTAGCAACATGACAGTGATGAAGTAGCAACGAAAATCATTTCATGGTTGGGTCACCACGTGAGGAACTAACTGTATTTAAAGGGCCGGAAGGTTGAGAACCACTGGTTGAGAATCTAGTAGATTCTCTGGACAAGGACCAGGTGTTCTGTTCCCCTCTGTTTTACTTTTGTGAAATGCAAAATTGGGCACTCGGCTGTCTTAGCAATGCCAAGGAAAGGTTTCTAAGGAGCACTCTTAAATTCTCGCTGTGGGCCCTAGCTGGTTTGGCTCAGTGGACAGAGCGTCAGCCTGCGGACTCAAGGGTCCCAGTTTCAATTCCAGTCAAGGGCATGTACCTTGGTTGCGGGCACATCCCCAGTGGGTGGTGTGCAGGAGGCAGCTGATTGATGTTTCGCTCTCATCGATGTTTCTAACTCTCTGTCCCTCTCCCTTTCTCTCTGTAAAAAATCAATAAAAATAAAAAAATTCTCTCTATGGAATGGCAGTAAGTACAGTGGGGCCTTGACTTATGAGTGTCCCGACTAACGAGTTTTTCGAGATACCAGCCGTCTCTCGGCCAATTTTTTGCTTTGAGTTGCGAGCTAAAATTCGGGTGGCGAGCCAGCTTCAGATATCCCACCGCTAGTTGGCGCAGCGAACGTCACAGTGAACGCCACAACATCAGCCCAGCATCACGTGTCTCACTCGTTCACTTTAATGATTTGACATACGAGTAATTTGAGTTACGAGCTCGGTCACGGAACGAATTAAACTCGTAAGTCAAGGCCCCCCTGTAGTTTCAGACCACAACGGGCCGTGGGACCCCTTCTGAGCATCTCTTCTCTAGGCCGTGGCCAGCACAGTGGCTCTATGGGCCGGCAGCGTCTGACATGGGGAGAAACAAGGCCCCAGCCCAGGCTGCTGAATGCGAGCCTGCATTTTCACCAGCCCCCAGGCGATGGGTGTGCGCCCTGCAGCCCGAGCAGCACAGCTCCAGGGCGTGGCTCTCAACCTTGGCTGCACGTGAGGTCCATCCGGGAGCTTTAAAAAATTCTGCCCAAGAACCTGTTGCTCTAAACCTCAGATCAGCTCAGGTCCCCATTCCTCTCTCCCTTTCATTTAGGAAACTCAGGACCAAGTGCAGGGCACTGCTGGTGGGCCGTTTTAGGAAGGCTGCTGGGATCAGTGGCCCTCCACCTTCCTTTGCATAACAATTTGTGAAATGGGGCAGGTGCATCTTTCAAATGTCTGTTTCAAGGGCTGTGTCTTTTTTTTTTTTTTAATCCTCACCTGAGGATCTTTTCCCATTGATTTTTTAGAGAGAGTGAAAGGGAGAGAGAGAGGGAGAAACATTGATGTGAGAGAGACACATCAATTGGTTATCTCCCACACACATCCTGGCCAGGGCCAGGGCCAGGGACTGAGCCTGCAACTAAGGTATGTGCCCTTGGCTGGAATCAAACCTGGGACCTTTCAGTCCTCGGGCAAACACTCTATCCACTGAGCCAAACTGGCTAGGGCAAGTGCTGTGTCTTTTTATGTACTTATTTTATTTTTATTTATTTAATATATTTTTTATTGGTTTCAGAGAGGGAGAGAGAGAGAGAGAGAGAAACATCCATGATGAGATAGAATCGTGGATCGGCTACCTCCTGCACACCCCCTACTGGGGATCAAGCCTGCAACCCAGGCTTGTGCCCTTGACCAGAATCGAACCCGGACCCTTCATTCTGTAGGCTGATGCTCTACCCACTGAGCCACACCAGCCAGGGCCCGTGTCTTTTTAATTGGAGTGGAGCCTGCCAGTGTGCAGGCGGCTGCCTGACCCCCAGGTGATTTGTGTGCACACGGCAGACTGAGCCGTCCTTCCCTTCTCCCTTCTTGCTAAGGGCAGAGTCTGCCCAAATCCCAAAGTGTCTAGCCCAGTGGTTCTCAACCTTCTGGCCCTTTAAATACAGTTCCTCCTGTTGTGACCCAACCATAAAATTATTTTCGTTGCTACTTCATTGCTGGGGTCCAACCCCAGCAGGTCCAGGGGTTCCCAAAGGTGTAGACGGAGTCGGTGAAGAAGGAATGACACGGAGACAGCCTTCAGTTGATCAGCAGCCTAGCCAGGATCTCCAGCCAAGTTCTGGTCTCGATCTCCAGAGAGGTTCTGCTTCAGATCTCCAGCCAGGTTCTGTCACCAGGTTCTAGTCAGGTTCTCTTGCCATGTTCTATAGTCAGGTTCAGTCCAGGATCTATTGCCATGTTCTCTCCAGCGAAGTTCTTCTGTCTCCAGGCTCCGTGTAGGTTCTGTCTTCTGAATTCTGTCTGTTGTTGTCTTGTTGCATCTGTATTTATACCAGTTGATTCCAATCCTATCAATCTCTATTCCAAAGGTTAGGGCTTTTCTTATCTCCATTCCAGGGAGTAAAGATTATGTAGCTTAAGCATGATTGTTCATAGTTAAAGTGATTAATTACCCGCCTGGCACTTAGTTGAGGGGTTTTATTCCCTCCCTAACTTCAGGGGAAAATCCCTACCTGGGGATTCAACCTTTCTCGGAGAGGTGACCTTGGTTAAAACACAGCGCCAAGAAGGTGAGCAAACATATTAAGAACCGTATACCATATATGCCAGGTCCCTTGAAACAGCAAGGATGGACCGGCTCCCGGCACTTCATCACTGTCATGTTGCTACTGTTAGGAATCGTCATGTAAATATCTGATATGCAGGATGGTCTTAGGCGACCCCTGTGTAAGGGTCGTTCAGCCGCCAAAGGGGTCGCGACCCACAGATTGAGAACCGCTGGTCTAGAAACACAAGATACTATCTTTTTTCAGCCTCCCTTGTAGCTTAAATAGGGTCCCGTGACCCAGTTCTGGCCAATAAGACAAAAGGGAATGATGCTGAAGAGAGCTCTCCCTGATCAAGAGGACAAAGTGTGCCGGAGGCCCACTCCGATGCCTGCTCAGTGTCTCAGTTTTAATCCCGGAAGCTCAGAGTGCTCGGTGGGCTGCTTGGCTAATCCAAGGGAAGGGATTGGAGAACCACCCCCACTTAGAAAGAACCCATAGTCTTCCTCCAAGTGTGGGCCACGGACCAGCAACATCAGCACCACCTAAGACAGCGGTTCTCAACCTGTGGGTCGCGACCCCTTTGGGGATCGAACGACCCTTTCACAGGAGTCGCCTAAGACCATTGGAAAACACATATATAATTACGTATTGTTTTTGTGATTAATCACTATGCTTTCATTATGTTCAACTTGTAACCATGAAAATACATCCTGCATATCAGATATTTACATGACAATTCATAACAGTAGCAACATGACAGTTATGAAGTGGCAACGAAAATAATTTTATGGTTGGGGGCCACCACAACATGAGGAACTGTATGAAAGGGTCGCGGCATTAGGAAGGTTGAGAACCACTGGCCTAAGAGATCGTTAGAAATGTAGAACCTCCGGCTACAACCGGGCCTGCAAAAGCAACAAAATCCCCAGGTGATTGCCCTGCATTTCAATGAAGTTTGAGAAGGGATGGTCTGTAAGAGACAGAGTTTTCCTTCTGTAACCCCTTTGCCATTCCCCTGTTCCTTCTGCTGCCATGGGAGATGGTGTTGCCATGGGGGATGGTGCTGCCACCAAGGGAAGGGTATCGAGAGTCTAGGGCTAGGCAGAGCGTCACTGGGGAATTCAAACATCTGTTTTCACACTGCAGGGGAACTGTTATGACATGCGCTATTGGCAAGTCCCTACCCAGAGGGCATCGTGGAGAGCCATACACTATTTTTAGATTTTTTCTGGACAGGCCAAAGAGTCCGCTGCCCAAATGACTCCAAAGCACGTGAGGCTGATGGGGCTCAGATTTTCTTGTAACCCTTGCTTTGCAAACCATGTCTTGGGTGTTTACTCTTGAGTCCAGCCCTGTTTCCCTCTCTAAAGAAGCCGCCATGTCACTGTGTCCCACTCAGTAGGCCGTCCCCTCCCCCGTTGTCATTTACCAACACGCCGTGTTCCCTGGCACTGTTTTATCGGAGAGATAGAACCAGGAATTGATTCGCTATGCATAACGTTTTCTTAGATGGTCATCTCCATCTCGAATCTTTCTTTAGCTTTGACACGGGGAGAAACTTGGCATGGAGAACTAGAAAAGAGAGGGGCGGTGGTTTGAGTTTCTTCAATTTTTGTTAGAAGAGTTTGGAAGCTGCCGGGAGGTGAGGAGCAGATATGCAGGCAGCTACCTGAGACAGTGCGTGGACTGGAAGAGTGAGTATAAGAAGGAAATAGCAGCACATGGTTCTTCAAAGAGAAACATGGTCATGGGAGGAGGAGATGACTTAAGTCGAATAGAATTAGTTGAAAGTGGTTTCCAAATGTGCATCTTTGTCCCTTGCGTTGGAACCCTCTGAACCCCAAACAACACGTTGATGGAACTTGGGAAAGCACAGATGCTAGGTTTAATACTTCCCTAGCCCCCATATACTATATTTCATAGTATTTTAAAGATACATATTTTTTATTTTATTTTTCTTTTTTTAAATTAAATTTTATTGGGGGTGGGGGGGAGAAGGGGGTCCCCATATGAAGTAAAGATACATATTTCAAAGATTCTTGCTACTACAATTCAGTTCCTCTCACTATGTTGACTTAAAAGGGCTTATTGTGTGGAAAAAGGTATTTACCTACAGTTAGATCTTCTATTGTAAACCCAATATGTGCCAGGCATTAGGGATATAAATACGATAATGTCCCAGCATAAAAAGCAAAAGCAATATATATATCAGGAGTTCCACAGAAGACAATAAAATAACTCTTAAGTCATAGTTCATTTATTAATGCAGTAGGAGAAGGCTAATTTTTCATGTTTTGAAGGCAGAGCTTCCAAAGAAATAAACACAGAAGGTCAGCTGTGGGGCAGAGCGCAGTGGCTCCATTCTTGTGTGTCCAGATGGGTGGCACTCGTGTTTACCTCCCTAAATTGGGAATTCTTACGTCCTTTCACAAAAACGTGATCCATGATGATTTTGTTCCACTTCACGTTTTTTTTTTTTTTTAACTGGTAGAAAACATGTTGTTATTGTAAGAGACTCTGTGAATAATAAAATTATTAACACGCTGTGGCCCTAGGTGGTTTGGCTCAGTGGGTAGAGTGTCAGCCTGCGGACTGAAGGGTACCTGGTTCCATTCCGGTCAAGGGCACATCCCCAGTAAGGGGAGTGCAGGGGGCAGCCAATCCATGATTCTCTCTCATCATTGATGTTTCTATCTCTCCCTCTCACTTCCTCTCTGAAATCAATAAAAATATATTAAAAGAAAAAAACCTCGAAACAAACAAAATATTTTATGTCTACCTTTTGAGATGTTACCCTGAGCCAACATGAGCTTATGCAGTCTTCTGAACTAAATACTCTTATTCATATTTGAGGGATATTGAGACTAAGGTTTAAGGTAATAATATTTTCCTCAAATCTCATCTAGTAATGAAGTGTCCATCTGACCCCTATGCTTAAGCTTCAAAATATTGGCTTGCACACTGTTTTGTAATCTGGAAGTTAACTTTCACGGTGAGCGGGCCATTTTGAAACTTAAATCTGTTTTTTAAAAAAATGTCCGATAATTTTTCTGAGAGAATTAGTGTGTACTGTGTAAAACTATATAGTAAATAAACTATGCAGCTGTCTGAATTTTCGTATTTTAAATGGAAGGGTAAGTGAAATTACCAGAGCTGTTATTCAATCTCATATTTACAAATAAGCAGCACAATATCTACTTGCAGTCAACATTGTTGAAAGGTATTATCGTTTGGAGAATTAAACGCCTTAATTGTATAGATGAGGAGATTAGACAAGGGAAAGCATTTTTCATGCTAGTGTCTGAAATGAGTTAACCCTGAGAAGTTGTCTAGTGTATGCTGCTATGGGTATCCAGTTGAACATTAAATGTAATCTTGAGCTACCTACATACTTTGGTAGGGAGTTTCAGAGTGATGAGATCATTTCTTCAAAGATTTTTCTTGTTTTTTTTTGTGTGTGTGGTTGTTTTTTTTTTTTAAGATAATGTTTTAATTTCTGCCAAATAGCTTCAACCCTGTTGGAAACTTGCATTATGCAAGTCTACCGTAGAATGTGATCATTTCTTCTATTTGCTGAAATGTTTGATCTTCTCACTGCGTAAGAACAGACTGGGCCGGGGAAGGCTGAAGGAGAACCACTGTATTTCCAAGACAGAAATCATACTATTCAAATGACCAGGATCTCAGTGTTCAGTTAAATTCTACCAGAGATGCTGGGATTGTCCTTTGCTTGAAACAAGCAAGATGGGTGATGGAGTGAACCCCATTCCAAACAGAGCAGCAACAAATATAATGAAGATTTAAAAAGACATTTGTTCTGGGTTTCAGATTTTTTTGACCTCAAAAATGAACTGCTATGAAGCCATTTTCAGAATGACAAGCATAACCCAGCCTCTAGGGTTGGTTAGAATAGAACCTTGGTCATACTCTTGAGGCGACTCAGATTTTTGGCATGTTTTTTTAAAAAACATATTTTATTGATTTTTTTACAGAGCGGAAGGGAGAGGGATAGAGAGTCAGAAACATCGATGAGAGAAAAACATCAATCAGCTGCCTCCTGCACACCCCCTACTGGGGATGTGCCCACAACCAAGGTACATGCCCTTGACCGGAATTGAACCTGGGACCCTTCCGTCCGCAGGCCGACGCTCTATCCACTGAGCCAAACCAGTCAGGGCTGGCATGGTTTAATTATTTGCCACTTTGCACCTAAAACAGTGCCAGGCAGCGATGAGGCACTCTGCTAACATGCATCGAATGAAGGTATTTCTGGACGGCAGGTCGCTGAGGCTAGTGGGAAGTGGGAGTTGTGGCCCGGGCCTCTGCAACACATTTCCGGAGAGGACGGGAAGAACACGTGTACCCACAGGTGTCTGGGTTTATGCCCATGTGGATGGCTATCGGGGCATCTGTCTGGCAGGGCAGGCAGCCATGCACAGTCACAGAAAAGTTAACTTCCATGGAATTGATGGGAGAGTTTTAGGCTTAATTTATAGTAACACAACAAAGATCTGGCCCGGGCGGTGGTGCTCAGTGGTTGAGCACCAGCTTCTGAACCAGGAGGTCACGGTTCAATTCCTGGTCAGGGCACATGCCTGGGTTGCGGGCTCGATCCCCAGTAGGGGCTGTGCAGGAGGCAGCTGATCAGCAATTCTCTCTCCCTCCCTCCCCCTCCCTCTCCCTTCCTCTCTGCAATCAATAAAAATATATTTAAAACAACAACAAAAACTCCCAAAGATCTGATGGTGGAACCCGCCAAGAAAGTACAGAGCCCCATTTCTCACACAGTTGAATGGTAAATGGGTGGACCTATGTCAGGGCGATTTTGCAATGTCTGGAGACATTTTTGATTGCCACAACCTGGGGAGTGCTACTGGCATCTGGCTGGTGGGCGCCAGAGATATTACTAAACCTTCCACCATGCACAGGGCAGCCCCCACAGCAAAGCATTATCTGGCTTCACATGTCAATAGTGCCACGTTTAATTAATCGTGATCTTATTTGCAAGGAACAACTGAATTAGTTTCCAGGAATGTATGCTAAAAACCAAGTGTCCAGAATATTAAGAAATGGAGGAAAAAGAGTGTTTAAAAATGAAGGACTTTAATATTTTTATTGATTTCAAAGAGGAAGAGAGAGGGGTAGAGAGATAGAAACATCAGTGATGAGAGAGAATCACTGATTAGCTGCCTCCTGCACGCCCCCTACTGGAGATCAAGCCTGCAACCCGGGCATGTGCCCTTGACCAGAATCGAACCCAGGACACTTCAGTCCCCAGGCCAACTCTCTATCCACTGAGCCAAATCGGCCAGGGCATTATTTTTACAACTAGATACATTTTTTTAAAAATATATTTTATTGATTTTTTACAGAGAGGAAGGGAGAGAGACAGAGAGTTAGAAACATCGATGAGAGAGAAACATCGATCAGCTGCCTCCTGCACATCTCCCACTGGGGATGTGCCCGCAACCCAGGTACATGCCCTTGACCGGAATCGAACCGGGGACCCTTCAGTCCGCAGGCCGATGCTCTATCCACTGAGCCAAACCGGTTTCGGCAACTAGATACATTTTCTGAAAAAACCAACTGATCTCTATTTACTGATGTCTTAATACTAAAACATACGTAGCCAGTACTCTCTATGAGAAATTCAGTAATTGGTTATTATTGTACACATTCTAGGAGTTAATTTTTTATCAAGTAGAGCAAAGAGTTACAAAAGTATTGAGTTCTCCTGAAGTCTTCATAAAGAAAAAAACCATTCTTGGCCCCCTTTCTGGGTGATTGATTTTGGGGGGGGGTTGTGGGTTTACAGCTGATGTTGCTCTTCTCTTAGAGATAAATTTTATTTGGAGGTGCTCAACCATGAAGGGCTAGGAAAAACAAAGAGAAATATATTCCAAGACCTCAAACTCCCTCTTCATTACCAGATTTGAGTGGGCTTGGATTCCTCAGACATGAAACCATGATCTTCTGATCATTCCCGATGTCTCAGATTAGAGGAAATTTAGAATGACTGATTCTTTTTCTCAAATGATCTCCAAGACTAATAAGCCAGTTCATTGCACATATTCAGTATTAAAAATATCAAAAGTTGCAGTCTATCTTTCTTATTTGTATATTCTTCGGGCTTTAGAGAAGCTATAAAGAAAGAAATCCCTGTACCTTTTCTTTCTTCCTTCCTTCCTTCCTTCCTTCCTTCCTTCCTTCCTTCCTTCCTTCCTTCCTTCCTTCCTTCCTTCCTTCCTCCCTCCCTCCCTCCCTCCCTCCCTCCTCCCTCCCTCCTCCCTCCCTCCTCTCTCTCTCTCTCTCTCTCTCTCTCTCTCTCTCTCTTTCTTTCTTTTAATATATTTTATTGATTTTTTACAGAGAGGAAGGGAGAGAGATAGAGAGTTAGATACATCGATGAGAGAGAAACATCGATCAGCTGCCTCCTGCACACTCCCTACTGGGGATGTGCCCGCAACCAAGGTACATGCCCTTGACTGGAATCGAACCTGGGACTCTTGAGTCTGCAGGCTGACGCTCTATCCACTGAGCCAAACTGGTTAGGGCAATCCCTGTACCTTTTAGAAATGAGGAGTATATATTTACAAGGATGAGTATATATTTCCAATAAAATATTTATTAATATCTAGGTCTTTAAAGTGGGCACTGTAGTCCTATGGTTCCCAAAATATAATCTGAGGATCTGAGGGTTTGAGTCTCAGGAGTTCCTCGTGGTCATAATATTACTTTCCTAATAATGTGAAGAAATGTGTGTTTTCACTTTCATTCTCTCATGAGTATACAATAGAATTTTCCCGAGATCACGTGGTGTGTGGTGATGTCATCATGTTGACAGCTAATGAAGTGTGCGCTTATGTTCTAAGGCTTTCTCTGTTTTTATGACTCATTCAATAACTAGCAGTACATAAAATTCACATAAACACAAGCATTGGAAAGCCTTGAAATCTGTAAGGGCTTAAAGGGGTCTTGAGCCCAGAAAGTTCTGAGAGCCACTGCTTTAGTGAGCGACAGAGAACATGAATCAGGTTAAGCAAACATTCAGGACTCAGAATACTGCAAATACCATGGCTGATAGCATGAGACAGCAACATATCTTATTACTTCGTAGATATCAGAGGAGCAGAAGGCAGTTGGATTCTATGCAGAGCTGGAAAGAATCAGAAGCAGTTGTTTCTGCGTTCTGGCTTCAAATCCAATGGCCAATTCCGAGTTCCAGCATCTCAGTGCTAATGCCGTTTGGGGCGGAATCATTCTTTGTTATGGGGGCTGTCTGCATTGTAGGAAGCTTGCCTGGTCTCTGCCCATTTGATGTCAGTAGCAACCTCCAGGCGCGACAACCAAAAATCTCTCAAGACATTTCCAAATGTCTCCTGGGTGGCAGATCACCAGAGCTGAGAAGGACTATCTTGCAGGCAATTTTCTGTTGTTAAGACAGGGCGTTTTTTTAATTTTTTTATTTTTTAATTAAAAAATGTATTTTATTGATTTTTTTACAGAGAGGGATAGAGAGTTAGAAACATTGATGAGAGAGAGACATCGATCAGCTGCCTCCTGCACACCCTTGACTGGGGATGTGCCCGCAACCAAGGTACGTACCCTTGACCGGAATCGAACCTGGGACCCTTGAGTCCGCAGGCCAACGCTCTATCCACTGAGCCAAACCGGTTAGGGCATAACAGGGCGTTTTTGCTTATATCCCCTTGCCCAGAATTTAATTACATGCCCATTCTAATTGTAGAGGAGGCTAGGCCATATCATACTTGCTCTAGCTGGGTATATGCCAGCTAAAACGGGATCCTCTGTTACTGTGGCAGAAGACTGGGACGACAGTTCGACGTCTCCCTCAAGTATGAAAAGAGAATTCATCTCTGGAATATTTGTGATGGTGATCGTGCATTCTGCCCAATTAAGATAAAAAAACATCAGTAGATTTTACTGAGGAATTTAGGTCTAGAAATTTGGAGGCCCTTCCACCGCAAAATTTCTAACTGGTAATTTTTTTGGTGCAAAAATCCTATTATGCTATTATTTGGGGGAGTTGAAACATGCCATCTATCCTTGGTAGGTATCGCACAGGAAAAATTCAAATATAAGAACCAAATGTGAAAATGATTGTATAGCCTTTTGCTTTCTCTCAGTTACCTTTCAGTCTAGAAATATGTTTTTTAAAGCATGTTTTCACACTATAAGCCAAATTATTTTTCAGCTTTTATTAAGGTTTTATCATCTCTCTTGATGGTCATTGTTCGCAAGAAACAAATTATTTATCTCTCAATGAAAGTTAGCATGATTTGGGTGGGGTTCTCTAAGTAGATTCTGAGTACAGGATTCAAATTCAAGGGGATTATATTGGGAATATGAGAGGAGGAACAGAAAAGAAGCAAATGAGATAGAGGAGGAAGGAATCCAATAAAGAGTATACTATTGCCTGGCCGGTGTGGCTCAGTGGTTGAGTGTTGACCTATGAACCAGGAGGTTACGGTTTGATTCCCTGGTCAGGGCATATGCCTGAGTTGCGGGCTCGATCCCCAGTGTGGGGCCTGCAGGAGGCAGCCGATCAGTGATTCTGTGTCATCACTGATATTTCTATCTCTCTCTTCCTCTTCCTTCCTCTCTGAAATCAATAAAAATATATTTTAAAAAAGAGTGTACTATCAAATTTCCATTTTAGCCAATGGGCAGCATTCCCACTAGGGAACCTGGGAGCTGGTGTAAAACATTATCCCACCCAAGGAAACTGGGGTATTTATTATCCAACTCCCATGTTCCATTGGCTCAGGGCTACCTCCCAGGGCACGATCTCCCTTGCCCTCTGGCCTGCCCCAGGTTCTTTGGCCAAGAGGAAGCCTTAGAGAGCTGCTTATGTGTGCAGCAAGGTGCCATTGATCTACACTGGAACAGTGCATGCTGGGAGGATGTGAGGGGGCATGGACTGCATCTGCTCCGCCCTATAACCTGGTACTTGGCTCAGCTCACTCACCAGGCTTTGGCCCACCAGCCTTGTTGTATGCTATGTTGTGGGCTTATTGAGGTTGACTAAGCAAAGAAAGCCAGCTGGAGCGGGAAGTCAAAAGGATGCTGACAAAATCCTTGCACAATTAATAAGTGAACAAATTTCATGCACTTGATGGTCAGGAAGACACATCCTTTAACAAAAGTAGGAAGTTAGTTTTCAAGAGCCAAAGCCATATACAGTGGGGCCTTGACTTATGAGTGTCCTGACTAATGAGTTTTTTGAGATACGAGCCGTCTCTCGGCCAATTTTTTGCTTTGATTTGCAAGCTAAAATTCGGGTTACGAGCCAGCTTCAGATACCCCACCGCTAGTTGGCGCAGTGATTGTCACAGTGAACACCACAACATCAGCCCAGCATCACATGTCATTGTAATGGTGAAAATTGATTTGACATATGGGTAATTTGAGTTACGAGCTCCATCACGGAATGAATTAAACTCGTAAGTCAAGGCCACACTGTAGTCTTAAATCCCCCCCAAAGATCAGCAGAGCCACAAGGGGAAGTTGCATGTCTTTGCTGTTGCGTGACTTGAACATGTCACAGATCTAGCCTCTCTAGAACATCCATCAGGGACATCTTTGCACCATCCTGGCAGATGTAAGCCAGACCTCTGTTAATGAGCGTCTGGAATGCAGCCCCAGAGCCAGTGTCTGCTTCAACACAGGTGGGCGTGGAGATGAGAGAGGGTAGGTGGTTATGGAATGTGAAGAAAATATGGTGACCTGAGGAAGGATGGATGCCCTGAAAGGTTGCTTTGGTAGTGCATGAAAGCTGTTAACCAGTAAGGAGAAAAGGCCCCCGTGGCTGCTTGTTTCAGCAAGCATGCTCATTTTGAGCACAAGTAAACCCAGTAGCCTTATGTAAGGACCCAGTGCTCATTGGGCTGAATGTCAATAGTGCCGACTTTGAGAGGCCATACCAGCGGTCGCCAACCTTTTGGACTTCACGGACCACCAGTGGTCCGCAGACCACTAGTTGGTGACCCCTGCTTTGGACAATGCAAGAGTATTTTGCCCAAATTATCTCCCTCAATCCTATCACCTCCAAGGTGCACTGGACAGCCTCGTACAACAAAGAATGATCCAACCTCACATGTCATTAGTGCCAAGGCTAAGGAGTCGTGCCCCACACCATCACCCTAGGGTGCTGGGAAAGCCAACATAGAGCAACAGACTCAACATGAGTGGAAGGGTTTTCTCTAGAGCAGACACTGGAACCCATAACATCCCTTGCTGCTCATTTGTGAATTGCTAGGAGGTACAGCACACATTTTTGATGGATTGATTTTATTTAATCCCCAGGAGAGCCCTGGTGAGGTAGGCAGTATCTTCATTTTACTGATCAAATTGCCTGCAGTTCATAAGCTGCAAGGAACTTGGCTGAGCTATTGTTCTTAGGAAAGGGAAAGGCATTTCAATCTCAGCCTTATTGTTGTTGTTAATCCTCACCCGAGGATATTTTTCTATTGATTTTTAGAGAGAGAGAAAGGGAGAGGGAGAGACAGAAACATCGATGTGAGAGAGACACATCAATTGGTTGCCTCCTGCACGCACCCCAACCCGGGCCGGGAAACCTGCAACCAAGGTACGTGCCCTTGACAGGAATTGAACCCAGGACCCTTCAGTCTATGGGCCAAACCAGCTAGGGCCAATCTCAGCCATGTAACTCCCTTGCACGGTGTGAGCTTTATCTGCCACAGAGACAAGGACTATAACCACTTACAGTTCAATGTTCCTGACTCCATTGCTTGCTTTCCATTGAGTCGCCCACTACCCTAGTTGAGGCTTCCTGATTGGTTTCTAGGGTTGACCACTTCAACCCTCCAATTCTTTTCTCCACACCACAGGGATCTTTTCCCCCCAACCCCAAAATGTCAGTATTTCCTTAATTACCCTTAGAATACAGTGCATGCCCTTTGTCATGGCTTAGAAACTATGATTCAGATTCAGTATATTTTTTTCTTGAGGATGAACAATGTATTGTGGGCTAAGTGTGGTAAGAATAAAAACAATAACTGCACAGTGTCATGCTAGTGACTGTCATTAATAGACATGCGCCTGAGGACGGAGTTAGTGAAGTCTCCTCCGTAGACAAAGATTTTGGGGGGGGGGGGGCAGTATGTTGCCTGTGTAGAGTGGGACCCATGGCCATTTGGGGAAAAAACACATTTAAAGGATTTAAATAATTATCAAACCAGCAACAAGTTTATTGGAATAAGAAAACTTTTATTTGGGAATTAGGATGATTTATGTTTTGCTTTAAACATATTTTACTTTAAATCTACAAATGATCAGTACTTTAGAGGGAGGGGCACTGATTTTTATCTTTTTCTGTATCTCCAGCAAAACTAATGAATACACAGTAGGCATCGCTAAATACCAACTATTACGTTTAAAACCTTGTGCTGTCCTCATCCCCCCCATTAACCCCCAACCTCCCCCCCACACACAAACTCATGCTCCCATCCCCCCGTTGTCCATGAGGACACATTTGTAATACCTTAACTAATAATAAAAAAAAAAAAAAGAAAGAAAGAAAAAAATAAAACCTTGTGCTGAGTCTGAGGTAGATTCGTTTTGAAAGGATAAATGCTCTGAAGTGCCATCTAGTGGGAATGAGGAGGCATATTACACAATCTTTTAAAACAGTGGTTCTCAACCTTCCTAATGCCGCGCCCCTTCAATACAGTTCCTCATGTTGTGGTGACCCCCAACCGTAAAATTACTTTCGTTGCTACTTCATCACTGTCATGTTGCTACTGTTATGAATCGTCATGGAGATATCTGATAGGCAGGATGTATGTTCATTGTTCGCGACCCACAGGTTGAGAACCGCTGTTTTAAAATGTCACTGAACATGTGTTCTCTTCACCCTGGGAGCCCCCTCAGGACTTAAGCCCTGTGAATATAAAGTACAAAATGGCATCTTCTTTAAAATATGCATTCTGACATCTTCTTTATTCAGTTTATCTGCATGAGTCTCACCCATCTGAGTGCCCCCACCTCCTGCCCTCGGCATAAAAAAAAGAAAAGAAAAAAATCTTTGTATTAGTTGGGGCAACTCTATATCCTGAAAAGGACGGACCCTGAAATCTGTGTGGAATAACCAAATAACATTTTCTTTCTCTCGCTCGCTCTCTTTTTTAAGTTTTAAATGTTTATTAAGTCCAGTTTTTTCTTTTATGGATTGTGCTTTTGGTGTTATGTACAAGGAATAATTTCTTAACCAAGGTCACAAAAATTTTCACCTGTGTTTTCCAGTTTCAGATTTTATGTTAAGTTTTGTGTTCCATTTGAGTCAATTTTTTTACTGTTTTTTTTTAAAAAAAAATTTCTTTATTGATTAAGTTATTACATATGTGTCCTTATCCCCACGTTACCCCCCATCCCCCCCACTCATACCCTCACCCCCTGTTGTCTGTATCCATTGGTTAGGCTTATATGCTTGCATACAACTCCTTTGGTTGCTCTCTCCCCCTTCCCCCACCCTCCCCTACCTTCCCTCTGAGGTTGGACGGTCTGATCGATGCTTCTCTGTCTCTGGATCTGTTTTTGTTCATCAGTTTATGTTGCTCATTATTCTTTCTCTCTCACGTGCCAGTCCAGTATGTGGTGGGCAGACTCCTTGTAGTAATGTGGGGACCCCAGCTCCTCCCATCTTGTAGCTCAACTGAAAAGAAGGAAAGGGATCCGCAGCTGTTTTCTGGTAAAGGCCAGCTTGTAAAGGGTGTCCCAAAATTCACGCAAGAAGTAATTTTGATAGAAAACACAGGTTTATAATTAAAAATTGTAAATTTTTTTATTGATTCATAAAGGATGCAATATAGGGTTATGTATGGAATAGCATATCGGGTAAAGGCCTCCACGGCTTTGCTGGCACATGCACACTCTTTTGTTATTGCCTGAGCAGCCGCATTTTCGAAGCAGAATGGTCCGATGATGCCTCCAGCCCAAAACCCGCACCAAATAGCGACACGTTGTGGATGCATTTGTTTCTCAACAATCACGCGTGGATTTTCTGAACCCCAAATGTGACAATTTTGTCGATGAGCCAAGCCATCAAGATGAAAATGAGCCTCATCGAAATTCAGCCACACTTATGCAAAACGGTCATGGAAACATTCAATAAAAGAGTGCGTATGTGCCAGCAAAGCCGTGGAGGCCATTTACCCGATGTGCTATTCCATCCATAACCCCAGACTGTATCCTTTAGGAATCAATAAAAAATTTACAATTTTTCATTATAAACCTGTGTTTTCTATCAAAATGACTTCTTGCGTGAATTTTGGGACACCCTTTACATATTTTAGGCTTTGCAGACCGGAGGGTGTCTGCCACACCTACTCACCTCTGTCGTAGTGTGAAAGCAGCGCAGACACTCTGTAGATGAATGAGCGTGGCTGTGTGCCAATACAGCTTTATTTTGGACGCTGAGATTGAGTTTCATAGAACTTTCATGAAATATTCTTCATTTTTGAGTAGTTTTCAACCATAAAGCAAAAGCTATTCTCATCTCCTGGGCAGAACCAAACCAGGGGCAGGCTGTGGTTTGCTGACCGATGCCCACTTCCAGCATCGGGACCCTTTCACTTCCAGCCAGAGGCCTGAGAAAGGATCGCACAGGGGAGATTTTGTGGGCCAGCCCAGAAGTCCTGCACCATCCCTTCCGATTCCATCATTGGCCGGAACCCAGTCACATGACCACAGGCAGGAAGGAGAGGGAGTGAGTTTGGGTGAACACATAGCAGTGTAGCAACAATTTTGAATACAGTTCACCCTGTTACTTTATTTTATTTTTAATCTATTTTTATTGATTTGAGAGGAGAGGATAGGGAGAGAGAGATAGAAACATCAATGATGAAAGAAACACCTTTGATTGGCTGCCTCCTGCACGCCCCACACTGGGGATGGAGCCCACAACCCAGGCATGTGCCCTTGACCAGAATCAAACCCAGGACCCTTCACTTCACAGGCCGATGCTCTATCCACTGAGCCAAACCTGCTAGGGCCACCCTGTTATTTTATTTTATTTTATTTTATTTTATTTTATTTTATTTTATTTTATTTTATTAAGGTATTACATATCTGTCCTTATCACCCCATTACCCCCTCCCACTCCCCCCACTCATGCCCTAACCCCCCAGGTGTCTGTGTCCATTGGTTAGGCCTATAGGCTTGCATACAAGTCCTTTGGGTTGATCTCTCCCCCTACCCCCACCCTCCCCTGCCTTCCCTCTGAGGTTTGACGGTCTGATCGATGCTTCTCTGTCTCTGGATCTGTTGTTGTTCACCAGTTTATGTTGTTCATTATTTTCCACAAATGAGTGAGATCATGTGATATTTATCTTTCTCCGACTGGCTTATTTCGCTTAGCATAATGCTCTCCAGGCCCATCCATGCTGTTGCAAATGGTATTTTAAAAATACAATTTCTTTCATTCATTCATTCATTCATTCATTCATTCATTCATTCTGTGCTAGTCATGTCATTTCTTAGCCATGTTCTTTACAATCCCTTTGTATGTATTGAGTTTAAAGGCTAAAGGGCTTATAGTGGATATGTTTAGGAAAATGGTTATGTTATTATAAATACCAAGGGAGCCTGGCCGAGGGTGGAATGTCCCGGACTAACTAGAGAAGGCTGATTTTTATTTTCTGTTATTTTTCACATCGCCAGGAGAGGGCGACCAGTCCCCATACTGAAAAAAACCTAACAAGTTAAATTTTGCGAGACTGTTATGATACCCAGAGATTTTTTAAAGCTTACAGCTATTGTCCACTTTGTTGACCATAATTGGTAGCTTGATGCAAATGAAGGGCACTACAGCAGGAGTCAACAGGCACATCTGAATTTGGACTAACTGGAGAAGGCTGGCTTTTAGTTCTGTTACTTTACACATTGCCGGGAGAGGGCAGCCAGTTCCCAGACTGAAGACAGGCCTCCTGGCTGTTCTTCAGACTCAAAAGTTCCTTCTTTGGGTCTTATAAGCAGAGTTTTACTTGGTAGGTGGGAGTGGGAGATGTTTTCCAAGCAGAAACACAGCATGGTTTAATGAAATGGGCTTGTAGACTTGAGAGTGACATATTCAAGTAAAGTAGTGTCTTTCTTTTCTTTCTTTTTTTAAAAAAATATTTTTATTGATTTCAGAGAGGAAGGGAGGGAGAGAGGGATGGAAACATCAATGATGAAAGAGAATCATTGAGATCAGCTGCCTCCTGTACGCCCCACATGGGGATCAAGCCCACAACCCAGGCATGTGCCCTGACTGGGAATCGAACTGTGACCTCCTGGCTCAAGGTCAATGCTCAACCACTGAGCCACACCAGCCAGGCAGTAGTGGCTTTCTGAACTGATAAATCCATTCCCTTTTTTTTCTAGGATTTTTCTCCTTCTTTGAGGAGTATTATACACCATATATATGCTGTAGTATTCACAATGCATTTTTAAAACAAAAATAAGTTATATTCCCTGAGCAGACACCTCTGCCTGTTGTTGACAGTCTGTGTGGTTAGGAAAGTACAGATTTTAATATTAGTCTAAAGATTATATGTAATTAGAAATTTAATCTACCAAGAAAATATTATTAGATAAAATTTCAAATCCAACACATTACTATGGCTAATCAGATTTATTCTTATTAATAAAAGAGCAAAAAGTGAATTCATTGATTAAAACCATACTATTCCTCTAGTACAAGAGTCTATGTTCAGTGGTGAAATGCATGTGCGATAACCATGTGACCTGTGCTACTCGAAGTGTGGGCCCTGGACCAGTGCAGGTCCTGGGACAGTCCTTGCAGATGTGCAGTGAGAAAAACAGACCACCTGAGCGTGTATTTAGAAACTTTCATGGAAATTTGACAGCATCATTTTATGTCTGTTGATTCAAATTTTAAATATTGGGCTTGTGTTTTATATGCCTTTTCCATATGTTTTAGTAATTTATTATGTTTTACAAAAGCATGACTCTGCAATGGAATAACAAAGCAAAACAGCCCTAGCCAGTGTTGCTCAGTGGATAGAGCATTGGCCTGCAGACTGAAGGATCCTGGGTTCGATTCAGGTCAAGGGCACGTACCACAGTTGCAGGCTCCTTCCCAGCCCAGGCCCTGGTCCAGGCGCGTGCAGGAGGCAACCAGTCGATGTGTTTCTCTTATATCAATGTTTCTCTCTGTCTCTCCCTCCCTTCCACTTTCTCTAAAAATCAAAGGAAAAATATCATTGGGTGAGGATTAAAAAAAAAAAAAAAAGCAAAACCAAACCCTAGTCTTTAGTTCGGGTTGTTTGAGGAACATGGGTGTAGAGCAGCCATGGACAAACTATGGCCCACGGGCGGATCCGGCCCGTTTGAAATGAATAAAACTAAAAAAAAAAAAAAAAGACCGTACCCTTTTATGTAATGACTAGAGGCCCGGTGCACAAAAATTTGTGCACTCGGGGGGGAGGGGGGGGGTGCCTCAGCCCGGCCTGTGCCCTCTCGCAGTCTGGGACCCCTCGGGAGATAATGACCTGCTGGCTTAGGCCTGCTCCCGGGTGGCAGAGGGCAGGCCCAATCCCTAGGTGCAGCCCCTGGTCGGGCTCAGAGCAGGGCCGATTGGGGAGTTGGGGCACCACCCCCTGTCATGCACAGAGCAGGGCAGATTGGGAGGTTGCGATGCCACCCTCAGTCACGCTCAGGGTAGGGCTGATTGGGGGGTTGGGGCACTGCCCCCAGTCACACTCAAGGCACGGTCGATGGGCAGGTTGTGGCGCCACCCCCTGTCACGCACAGAGCAGGGCTGATCTGGGGGTTGGGGAGCTCCCCCCGTATCAGGCACAGAGCAGGGCTGATCAGGAGGTTGGGGCACCTTCCCCTGTCATGAACAGAGCAGGGCGGATAGGGAGGTTGTGGCCCCGCCCCCTGTCACACACAGAGCCACAGGGCGATCAGGGGGTTTGGGCGCTGCCCCCTGTCACACTGATCCCGGTGCTGGGAGGCCTCTCGGCTCCGCTGATCCCGGTTCTGGGAGACATATTACCCTTTTACTATATAGGATAGAGGCCTGGTGCACGGGTGGGGCTGGCTGGTTTGCCCTGAAGGGTGTCCTGGACCAGGGTGGGGGTCCCCACTGGGGTGCCTGGCCAGCCTGGGTGAGGGGATGATGGCTGTTTGCAGCTGGTCACACACCCTTCAGGGTGGGGGTCCCCACTGGGGTGCCTGGCCAGTCTGGGTGACGGGCTGAGGACTGTTTTTAGGCCGACTGAAGCTCCCAACTGCTTTTTTTTTTTTTTTTTTTTATTCTGAGCCAGCTTTAGCTCTGGCTCCAGCTCTGAGGCTTCTGCTGCTGAAAGAAGGTATCTGGTTTGTTTCGGTTCTATAATCGAAACACTGTATAACTCCAGCTCTAAGATCCTGGCCTCGCTGAAAGCAGGTTTCTGGGGTTTTGTTTAGCTTCTATATTCGTTACAATGTTTCTTAAACTGCAGGCTCAGAGGCCGGCAAAGCAGGCGGGGAGCGTTGGTTTCCTCCGTCACTGAAGCAAGCAAGCCTCATGTTAGTTTCAAGCTGCCTGGCTGCCGGCCGCCATCTTGGCTGGCAGTTAATTTGCATATCTTGCTGATTAGCCAATGGGAAGGGTAGCGGTCGTATGCCAATTACCATGTTTCTCTTTTATTAGATAGGATGTTTACTTTGAATTTATATTAGTTCACACAAACACTCCATCCATGCTTTTGTTCCGGCCCTCTGGTCCAGTTTAAGAACCCATTGTGGCCCTTGAGTCAAAAAGTTTGCCCACCCCTGGTGTAGAGTGGGAATTGTGGACTGTCTTTTGTCCCATGAAGTTTGACCAGTAGGGGACGCTGAAAATTCAGCGTGGAGTCCACTAACCTCACACTTCAGGCAGGTGGCAGTACCTTTTTTTAAAAAAAATGTATTTTTATTGATTTCAGAGAGGAAGGGAAAGGGAGAGAGAGAGAAACATCAATGATGAGAGCGAATCATTGATTGGCTGCCTCCTGCATGCCCCCCGCTGGAGATCAAGCCCACAACCCAGGCATGTGCCCTTGACTGGAACCGAACCCGGGACCGTTCAGTCCGCAGGCTGATGCTCTAGCCACTGAGCCAAACCAGCTAGGGCAGGCAGTACCGTTTAATAGAGCTGAGAGCTGCCATTTACCAAGCACTTACTGTGTTCCAGACATTATGCTAAAGACTTGAAAACTAACCCCTTCACAAAGAAACAGAATTTCCAGAGGATGAGGTCCAGAAATCAGGATTTTAAAAAGATTCCCAGGTGATTCTAATGTGCAGCCCGGGTTGAGAACCACTGCTTTAGACCAACAGGTAGAAAAAGTAAAAGTAGACAAGAGGGAAAGACCACCATCAGAATCACAGGTATTTCTTGGTCTCTGTCAGCCAGACTAATTTTGGGAATAATATTTTTCTATAGAAAGTATATCATGCCAACTGCTCCACTGATAGTTATGCTGATTTGAGCGTTCATTCTCTTTTATTATTGCATCGGTTTTAGTAACATTTTGAGAACTTAAACCATGAAACTCACAGCTAAGAGTTTCAGGTTATTTAATTTGTTTTTTTGTTTGTTTGTTTGTTTATGCACGCCTTGGAGACCTGGGGGAGAACGCAAAAGCTTCATAGAGACTTTTGCTTCAGGAAAGCTGGTGTACTTGATCCTGGGACACAGCCACTAGTGTCCAGGATCCGGGTTCTGTTGCAGGAAGCCCCTTGCTGCTCCCAAGTTCAGTTCTAGATGAGCAGGGGCAGCCTTTTTTAGAAGCCCTCGAATCTACAACCTCCTTGTCCCCTGCAGTCTTTCCGAAGCATCCGAAGAATCTGCACCGATAATATTCTATAGATTAAAAGGGCAGGCAGCCTCTTAAATCGTCGCCGATGTTTGTAAACCTCCTGGGACACGCTAGGCAACCCTGCTAGTAAAAAGCCGGCAGTGAAATGTGAGGCTCGGGGATCTTGCGTCACGCCTGGGTTCGCTCAGACGTGCGCCCGAATGGAATGGGGAGATGGGGCCCAGATAAGCCGGGCGCCATCAGCAGGGTTGCATCTCCCTCTGTCCCGAAAGGTTAGCAAATCTTTTCTATAAACTGTCACAGAAAGGCGCCGGCAACCCTGTTCCCGACGCGAGCCAATAGCTCAGCAGGTCTGAGGTCTTGCTTCTGCAGTGATTGCTGACACAGGAACAGGAATCTTTATTATTTATTTATTTATTTTTCTACTTTCTGGTTTTATTTATTTATTTATGAATGGTTGGGGGTGTACAGCTTAGTTGTTAAAAAATCATAAACTTTACATAGTTTTGTCCTCAATATTTTGTTTTATTGCTTAAACAGTATTACAAAGAGTAGTACATATGTCTCCTTTTTTTTTTCTCCCCTTGACAATCCCCTGGCCTCCCCTATCCCCCAGTGTCTTGTGTCCATTGGTTATGCTTATATGCATACAAGTCCTTCGGTTGATCTCTTACCCCCGCACCCTCCCCGGCCTTCCCGCTGTAAGGAACAGGAATCTGTAGATGAAGTCTCCTGAAAGAAATTCAACCACGCTTCTTAAGAATGTTAATGGACATTGTAAAACGCGGATCCACAAATCCTCAGGGATTTTGTGCCCCTGTGACGAGGCATATTTATGTCATGCAGCCTTGCCAGATTTAGCAAAAATGCAAGACACCCAGTTAAACTTGAATTTCGGAGAAACAGTGAGTATTTCTTAGTAGAAGTATATTCATGCAGTATTTGGTATTTAGTGTAAGTATGTCCTGTGTCATGCGTTGAAAAGACCCCAGTGCCAACAAGGCTGTGGATTCTAGGGCTTCTAAAAACACATTGCCTTGCCCTGACCGGTTTGGCTCAGTGGATAGAGCGTCGGCCTGCGGACTGAACGGTCCCAGGTTCGATTCCGGTCAAGGGCATGTACCTTGGTTGCGGGCACATCCCCAGTGGGAGGTGTGCAGGAGGCAGCTGATTGATGTTTCTCTCTCATCGATGTTTCTAACTCTTTATTCCTCTCCCTTCCTCTCTGTAAAACATCAATAAAATATATTAAAAAATAAAATAAAAATAAAAACACATTGCCTCCAGTCCATAGAACCATGAAATATTTAGGACATAACTTTTTTTTTAAATTTTATTTTATTGCTTACAGTCTTACAAAGGGTATTACATATTTGTCCCTTTTTTCCCCCCACCCTTGACAATCCCCTGGCCTCCCCTACCCCCCAGTGTCTTATGTCCATTGGTTATGCTTATATGCATGCATACAAGTCCTTCGGTTGATCTCTTACCCCCCTCCATCCTGCCCCCCACCCCTCCCTGGCCTTCCCGCTACAGTTTGACAATCTGTTTGAGGCTGCTCTGCCTCTGTATCTATTATTGTTCAAAAGTTTATAACGGTCTCTATTATCCATGAATGAGTGAGATCATGTGGTATTTTTCCTCATTGACTGGCTTATTTCACTTAGCATAATGCTCTCCAGTTCCATCCATGCCGTTGCAAATGGTAAGAGTCCCTTCTTTTTTACAGCAGCATAGTATTCCATCGTGTAGATGTACCACGGTTTTCTAATCCATTCATCTACTGATGGGCACTTAGGCTGTTTCCAGATTCTAGCTATGGTGAATTGTGCTGCTATGAACATAGGGGTGCATATATCCTTTCTGATTGTTGTTTCTGGTTTCTTGGGATATATTCCTAGAAGTGGGATCACAGGGTCAAATGGGAGTTCCATTTTTAGTTTTTTGAGGAAACTCCATACTGTCTTCCATAGTGGCTTATTTAGGACATACTTATACTAAAAGATATTCCTTGATTTTCTGAAATTCAAATTTACCTCAGTATCATAAATAAAAAGATTTGGCAACAAATAAAAAGCTAAGCGAACTATCATGCATTGAGTACTTACTATCTACCAGGTTCTGAATTGAGAGTTTTATATATTTACATTTCACAATACTCATAGAAGAAAGACATATCATTAAAAGCCTTATTTTACCTTGGATAGTTTGGCTCAGTGGATAGAGCATCGGCCTGCGGACTGAAGGGTCCCAGGTTCGATTCCTGGTCAGGGCACATGCCTGGGTTGCGGGCTTGATCCCCAGTAGGGGGCGTGCAGGAAGCAGCCGATCCATGATTCTCTCTCATCATTAATGTTTCTCTCTCTCTCTCCCTCTCCCTTCCTCTCTGAAATCAATAAAAATATATTAAATAAAAAAGAAATGAGCTCAATGGAAAAAGAGACTGCTGGAGCTGGGGAGGAATGCGGGGGTAGAGGAATGGAGGGTGAATGACTTACTCCTGGACCAGAGCAAATGCTTTGGATGCCCTGGCCGCACCCATCCGAAGGCTGTACCTGGCAAACACTGAAACTCCTCACTCCGAAGGCTTTCTCTGCCACCTCTTCCTAATCCAGCGGTTCTCAACCTGTGGGTCGCGACCCCTTTGGCGGTCGAACGCCTCTTTCACAGGGGTCGCCTAAGACCATCCTGCAGATCAGATATTTCCATGACGATTCATCACAGTAGCAACATGACAGTGATGAAGTAGCAACGAAAATCATTTTATGGTTGGGTCACGACATGAGGAACTAACTGTATTTAAAGGGCCAGAAGGTTGAGAACCACTGGCCTATTCCTTGTGTTTAGCCAATAATAAGGCGATTTGGAAATGGCAGGGGGTTCTACCCAGGAAGGGACCCTTAACACAACCAGCTTCCTTGCCTCTTGAGTGAGAAGACTCTGAGGCCACCCTACAGTCTCCCAGGGGGGCCAGCAGGATTGAGCCCCAGTTGTCCCTAATAGTCACCGGCTCGTTACTGCACTCTGATTGGCCACCTTTCATTTCCTATCTCACTTTTCCGCGCCCCTCCAAGCATCTTTGAACTTCCTCCCAATTAAGCTACTTGTATGCAAATTCCTATCTCATTATCTGCTTCTGGGAGACCCCAAGGTGAAGAGATGGATTTACAGGGATTTTTATATTTTTACACTCTGTCATAGGTACCAATGCTACAGCAGATCGGCTCTCAGTTCTTTCTCTGATACTCGGTGCCTTGAGAATGAGTCTAGCCTTTGGAGAGTTAGTCGGTTGGTGAGCCTGGTTAATATCAATTCTTGACAGATGGGTCCATGTAGTTACTAACAACATGTGTAAATAGAGCCTGTTGTCAATTAATTATTCTTGCGTGGATTTTTTTTTCCTCCCTAAATTATGGCCATTGTAAATAAAGAATTGACAGATTTTTATATACAGTTCCTGGTGAGTAACTGGTGTCCTTCAGAGCCTCCCTCCTTGCATCTTTTTTTGGGCATTTTCCTTGAACTGAACTCTGAAAGATAAATCAGATGATTTTATTTGGTGAGAAAGGTATGTAATAATTAAACAGAACGATGTATCCATCAGTCTCATGCTAGGCGCTATGGTGTATTCAAGCAAAACCAAACAGGGACTTGGGAGCCCTGATTTCCGCATGACCGTGGGAAATCACCTGCTGGTCCTATTTTCCTTAGGGACTGAATTATCTTTAAGACTTCATCTACCGCCCTGACCGGTTTGGCTCAGTGGATAGAGCATCGGCCTGGGGACTGAAGGGTCCCAGGTTCGATTCCGGTCAAGGGCATGTACCTTGGTTGCAGGCAAACCCCCAGTAGGGAGTGTGCAGGAAGCAGCTGATCGATGTTTCTCTCTCATCGATGTTTCTAACTCTCTCTCCCTCTCCTCCCTTCCTCTCTGTAAAAAATCAATAAAATATATTTTTTAAAAAAGAATTCATCTACCAGTGAATGTGTTCGATCTTTTCCACCAAGAAAAGTCCCAACGTAAATTGTAGACCTGGAAGGGATTCCAGATCGTGGGCAGACTTCAAAAATCTCCACCACCTGCTGGATCACGGCTGGAAAGAGACCATGCACCCAGCACCTTGCATATCTCTGAAGATGGGTATGTGGTTAGGATGGGCTGGAAGAATGGTTCTTAACCAGGGTGATTTTTGCTCCCAGGGGACACTTGTCAATGTGACATTTTTGGTTGTCACAACTGGGGATGAGGACTGCTAGCAGCTCCCCATAGGTAGAGAGAGGCCCCCACAACCAAGAATTATCTACCTCCAAATATCATTGGTGCCAAGGTTGAGAACTCCTGGGTTAGAATAAGTTAACAAATAGACCAAAGCATCTAAGAGCTCAAAACAATAGACATGTATTTATTCTTTGGTGCTTGAAGCTAGACTAGGATGGGGTTGTGGGAGTTGAGGGGGGTAGACCGAGCTCTTCTCCATCTGAGAGTCCTCTTCTCATCTCCAGCATGTCGCTTCCAAGGCCACACCAGGGTCCCTCCATTCCAGCTGGCACAGTAGCGGATCACGTGTGGGAAGTTTACATGGGCCAAATCTGGCAAGAACACACACCTCTTCCTCTCATATTTCATTGACTAGAAATCAGTCAATGGCCACTCCTAACTGCAAGGCAGGTTGGGAAGTAAGGACTAATCGTTTGCCCCGAAAGAAGAGGAAAGATTACGGCATTGCTGACTGGTTAGCACTCTCTGCCCTAATGGGTAACGGACTCACTTCCTTGATTATAAAATTAGAGTGAAAATAATACCCTTCGTCATTGAAAACTATTACATGCATTTTGCATGTGTTAACTTATTTAATTCTCTCAGTTGCCTAGTAGGGTCTATCTGGTTATTATCTCTAACATTTCCGGATAGTGAGGCATGAGATGAAATAATTTCTCCAAAGCTTACAGCTAGTAAGTGCCTGGTTATTAACCCAGGCTATCTGGTGCTCAAACCTGAATGTTGGACCATTTTCTCCTCACATGCCCTGGTGGTTATGGCCTCTATCAAACCCAAATCTGCCTTTATGTACCCTCACCACTTGCTGGCTATCTTTTTGTCTTTGGGAGGAATCGGCCAATCTTATTTAGAATTTCCAACACGGGAAAGTAGAGGCAGGGGTAGAAGTCAAACGATACGGTGCCAGGGTGATGAGTGGGAATGGGAAAGCAGATGCAAGAGAGGCAGTAGCCACAGAAAGGCATCGCAACCAGCGAGCATTACATCTGCTGCATAGTCAGCGCTTGGGAGCTATTTTGGGAAATGAAAATATCAGTGCAGAGAGAGCTCAGAGTTCTCCAGAAATGGGGTTAGAAATAGCCACAGAAGATTGACAGGAAATCAGGATGGGCCATGTTTACTCCTAGAGGATTGACTTCCACGGGAAAATGGTTCGTTCCCAGTGGGGAATTTCATGTTTGAGGGAGGTCTGGCAATGCAGAGATCCACGAGGTCTTTTGACTCCATCACAATAACTTTAGTTTTTATTTCTTGTTTTCGAAGGACCAGTCAAATTCCAGGAACCACATGAAGTTTTGAGATGAACTCAACTACATTTTAGGGAACGTTTTGAGCCAATACATGGTTTACTGCTCTCGGAAGGGGACAGGTTTCTTCCATTACCCATGTGTATGAATCACTTTTCGGTAAACAAGATGATCGTGTACCCATGACAATGGCACATTTGGTTCTTTTCATATAAAATATGGTTTAGAAGAAAAACAAAAGGGAAAAACATCTCGAAGACAGACGTTCAAAAAATATTTTCCAATGTATCACGCGCTGTGGCCTATAGGATTTTACCCAAGGTCAGAAATTTTGCCAAGGTTGAGAGGAAGCTTTGTTTATCAAAAAAGGATGAGGTGCCCGGCCGCCATGGCTCAAGGGTTGAGTGCTGACCTATGAATCGATGAACCAGGAGGCTACAGTTCAATTCCGGGTCAGAGCACATGCCTGGGTTGCGGGCTCCATCCCCAGTAGGGGGGCGTGCAGGAGACAGCCAATCCATGATTCTCTCTTATCATTGATATTTCTATCTCTCTCCCACTTCCTCTCTGAAATCAATAAAAATAGGCTTAGGGGAAAAAATGAGGAGGTATATTTTATGCCCCAATAAATATATGATGTATAGCTACTACTGAAACTGATAATTTGGAGAAATCAAAATAAAACTCCCTAACATGACAGTGTGATTAACACAGAACCTAGGGAATGACTGCCTGGAGATGTACCTTTTCCTTCTTCATTAATGTTAGTAAAAGCTTAGAAATGATTTTTGAAAGTTCTCTGTATTCTTTTTAAAAATATATATATTTTATTGATTTTTTACAGAGAGGAAGGGAGAGGGATAGAGAGTTAGAAACATTGATGAGAGAGAGAGACATCGATCAGCTGCCTCCTGCACACCTCCTTCTGGGGATGTGCCCACAACCAAGGTACATGCCCTTGACCGGAATCGAACCTGGGACCCTTCAGTCCACAGGCCGACGCTCTATCCACTGAGCCAAACTGGTTAGGGCTGTATTCTTAATGACCTATAAACTAATATTTTATTGCCTGAGTATCTGAGAGAGTTTTTCTTCCTGTGTGAAACATTGGTCTTGATTGGTCTTGATCTTAGGAAATTAGAAGACTCAGAAAATTCAACAGAGAGCAATGTGAGACAATCTGTCTAGAATTTCAGATACATGGACACATAATTGATCACAACATGCTGCTGCTGAGCCTGTATATCAGTCTCACCTTTTCAATGCCACTCTCCAGGCAGCTGCTGTCAATTAGTTATAGCTTGCCTGTGTAATGAAGCTCATTGTTCACCCAATGTTAGATACCTGTGTGGCGATGGAAATTTACAGGGGGGGGGGCAGGGGGAGAAATCGGTGAGGGTAGGATTGAAAGTCTCATGGGAGGAGCAGATACATGGAGATGGGAAGGTGTGCGGTGAATGTGTGCGATGCATACACAAAGATGAAGATGGCAATATTGCAGAGACTCAGTTGATGTATGGGGTGGTAATTCTCAAGAACTTTGATGGAAAACAGTATGAAGAATCTTCAAGAAATTAAAAATAGACCTATATGATCCAGCAATCCCACTTCTGGATATATATCCAAAGGAAACCAAACAGACATCTCATAGAAATATTTGTACTCCCATGTTCATTGCAGCATTATTCACAATAGCCAAGGCATGGAAACAACCTAGGTGACCATCAGTGGATGAATGGGTCAAGAAAGATAATACTGGTAGTATCACTTATATGTGGATTAAAAAAAATTAAGTAACATTTAAAAAGGAGAACCTTGGAAAATGAGAGTGGGTCAAGTTAAGAAGATATAAAAAAGCACAGAGAGGTCTTTAGACTTTTAGATTTGCAATGATAAAAATGGAAAATGAATATACCAGAAGAGAGAAGCCTGTGACTACCAAATAGATTAGAAATGGGTGCATTAGGAAGTATAGGACAGTGGGTCTCAAATGGAGGCAATTTTGCTCCCCAAGGGAGATTTGTAATGCTTGGAGATATTGTTGGTTGTTCCAACTGGTAGAGGGAGTGGCTACACTAGTTTATGGTGGGATGCTGCTAAAACATAGGACGATGCACAGGGTGGTTCCCCACAACAATGAAATTCCCATCCCCAAATGTCAGCAGTGTTGAGGTTGGAAACCCTGCCATAAGCTAATTGCTATAAAAAAATAACCCCAGCCCAGCTCAGTGGTTGTAATTTCCTAAAATCAAGACCAATGTTTCACACAGGAAGAAAAACCTCTCTCAGATACTCAGGCAAGAAAATCTTAGTTTATAGGTCATTAAGAATATAGAGAACTTTAAAAAATCATTTCTAAGTTTTTACTAACAGGCGTGGCTCAGTGGTTGAGCTTCGAGCCATGAACCAGGAGGTCACAGTTCGATTTCCAGCCAGGGCACATGCCCGGGTTGCGGGCTTGATCCCCAGTAGTGGGCGTGATGTTTCTATCTCTCCCTCTCCCTTCCTCTCTGAAATCAATAAAAATATATATTAAGAAAAATACCCCAAATCTCAGTGACCTATCTTACTCATGCAAAGACCAAAGCAAATGGTTTAGGTCAGGTGGAAATACTGGGAATTCTTTAAGTAGTAACTCAGGAATCCAGGCATTTTCTATTATGTAAAACTACCATCTTTAACCCTTTGAGTGCCAACCAATATCCTAAGAACTATGCTAAAATTGCCAAGGCATTTTTGTTGACTTTACAGCAGTTTAGGAAAAAAAATTATGAATCGCAAGTAAATGAAGTTACATATTCAAAAACTTAAAGGAAAGCTTTACTACATTTGTTTTCATCTTTGACATATATTGTTTGCTGATTGTATTATAAAATACTAGCAGAAAGAAAAATTTGAACAAAACATATAATGTTAAAATAATGCGCTCCTGGCACTTTTGGCGAAAGACAGGAGGAGCGCGATCACGCTCTCTGGCACTCTAAGGGTTAATATATACACACCAAGAGAGGGGCAGGGGAAGGAGAGTGTGTTTGTAGAGAAGTCATGCTTGCTTTTATGTGCCTTGGGCACATAAAAATGACCCATCATTTTTATTCATATCCCTTCAGTAAGAAATAGTCATATGGCCTCACCTAAATGCGAGGCAACTGGGAAACGTGGTTTAACATTTAAAAAAATTTTTTTTAATTGATTTCAGAGCAGGAGGGAGAGAGAGAGAGATAAACATCAATGATGAGAGAGAATCATGGATTGTCTGCCTCCTGCATGCCCCCTACTGGGGATCAAGCCCACAACCCAGGCATGTGCTCTGGCCAGGAATCGAACCGTGACCTCCTGGCTCATGGGTCAATGTTCAACCACTGAGCCACGCCGGCCGGGCAGAACTGGATCTTCTTGAAGGTTGTCTTGAGTCTTATTCCTCTTTGAAGTCTCCACTCACTTGGGCACAGTTCATGGTCCACATTTCATACACAAATAGGAGAAAAGCCTTTTGTTGTTCTTGTTGCTGATTTGTTTTTTGGTTTTGTTTTGCTGGAAGTTCCTGGAGAAGAGAATGATCATTTAAGAATTAGAACAGGATGAGTTTTCAGTAATGCTAAAACATTAAAATAGAACTAGACTCTAAAATCCTATATAATAAAGGGGTAACATGCAAATTGGCCCTAACAGTGGAATGACTGGGAATGACAGGTCGCTATGATGTGCACTGACCACCAGGGGGCAGACGCTCAATGCAGGAGCTGCCCCCTGGTGGTCAGTGTGCTCCCACAGGGGAAGCCCCGCTCAGCCACAAGCCAGGCCGATGGCTGTGAGCGCAGCAGCGGTGGCAGGAGCCCCTCCCACCTCCGCGGCAGCGCTAAGGCTGTCTGTGGGGAGCGAGCCTAAGCTGCAGTCAAACATCCCCCAAGGGCTCCTGGGCTGCCAGAGGGATGTCTGACTGCCAGCTTAGAACTTATACCCTGAGGAGCAGGTCTAAGCTGGCAGGTGGACACCCCCGAGGGCTCCCTGACTGCGAGAGGGCGCAGGCTGGGCTGAGGCACCCCCCTCCAAGTGCACGAATTTTCGTGCACCAGGCCTCTAGTATTAGATAAGAGTGCAACATGGGAGATGTCATTTTGGAGGTAATTGTTGGTTGAGTGCATTTCACTGCTATAACCTTGGAGCCTGACCAAGAATCTGACACTAAATAGATAACTAATATTTTGTTGAATGCATGGGTTAATGTATGTTTGAATATTAGAAATGAGGAAAAGAACAATTTTTCGTTTCATTAGAATGGGCAGAGACCCGATGCTAATATATCTGTGTATCAGTTACTGTAACAAACCACCCAAACCCTCAGTGGCTTAAAACAATAAGTTTATTATTGGTCATATTCCTGTGAGTCAGGTGAATGATCTCCTGGCCTTTCCTGGGCTGTCTCATGCACATGCAGCCAGTTGTGGGTTCTGGAAGCGGTCCTGCTGATCTTGGCTGCCTCTCTTCTATGTTCGGAAGTTGGCTGTCTAGAATAGTCATGGTGAAAACACTGGGCTTATTTCCATATGGTTTCTGATCTCCCATCAGACTCTCCTGGGCTTTACTCATGGCGGGGGCATGGGAGAGAGAGCGGAAGCATTCAAGACCTCTTAAGGTCTAGGCCAGTGGTCGGCAAACTCATTAGCCAACAGAGCCAAATATCAACAGTACAACGATGGAAATTTCTTTGGAGAGCCAAATTTTTAAAACTTAAACTATATAGGTAGGTACATTGTGATTAACTTCACTAGGGTACTCCTAAGGCTTAGGAAGAGCCACACTCAAGGGGCCAAAGAGCCGCATGTGGCTCACGAGCTGCAGTTTGCCGACCACTGGTCTAGGCTCAAAACTGAAGTGCCATCACTTCTGCTACTGCCTGTTAGCCAGAGGGTGGAGAAATAGACCAACTCTTGGTGGCAGTAGTTGCAAAGTCACATTTCAAAGGCTGTGGATCTGGATAGTCTATTAATTGGCACCATCGAATAAAATCAATCCGCCACAGCCTGGAGGGAGGTTATTAAAGAGGGTGAAAACAGAGAATACTAGCCCGGCCAGTGTGGCTTAGTGGTTGAGCATGGACCTATGAACTACTAGGAGGTCACATTTCAATTCCCTGTCAGGGCACATGCCCGGGTTGCGGGCTTGATCCCCAGTGTGGGGTGTGCAGGAGGCAGCCGATCAATGATTTTCTCTCATCATTGATGTTTCTCTCTCTCTCTCTCTCTCTCTCTCTCTCTCTCTCTCTCTCTCTCTCTCTCTCTCTCTCTCTCTCTCTCTCTCTCTCTCTCTCTCCCCCCCTCTTCTTTCCTCTCTGAAATCCATACCAATATATTTTTAAAAATGATTAAAAAAGAGAGAACATTAAGCTTAATTTGTTCACTTCCGAGCATCCAAATCTCCAGGACAATTAATGAGATTCTTAGAATCATTTCAAGGCCACTTTAATTACTTTTCATGAATGAAGAATTAATTAGAGAGACCTAGTGTATCCCCTGCACTTTAAAATTAAATAGCTGTCAGACTAAACTAATCTTTTTATATGTTAAATCCTGGCTCATTTGCTGCCAGTGTATCCTAACCATTTTCATATCATGGTACACAGAGAAAATAATCATAATTTTCAGGCTCGCTGGGGTAACAGGACAAGGCTGCTTGTAGTCAGGGGGCCTCACCTCAGAGGCTCTGCCTTCCCCGGGTCCCACCCGGCTGGCCTCAGGATCTCCTACCTCCATCCTCCTGTAACCCACCAGCAGAGTGTTCTGGTTAGATTACAGGGGTGGGCAAACTTTTTGACTCGAGGGCCACAATGGGTTCTTAAACTGGACCGGAGGGCCGGAACAAAAGCATGGATGGAGTGCTTGTGTGAACTAATATAAATTCAAAGTAAACATCATTACATAAAAGGGTATGGTCTTTTTTTTTTTTAGTTTTATTCATTTCAAATGGGCCGGATCCAGCCCGTGGGCCGTAGTTTGCCCACGGCTGGGTTAGAATGTTCTGCAACGGACTGAAATAATAATGGCTCCCGTTACTCCCACCACTTAGTTGCAGGCATAGACGCCAGGCCATTTGGCTCTCAATCCCATGCACTTGCCACTGAACCATGTTGTTTTCAAAGATAGGTCTTTAATTGGCACATGTTTGCCAAGTACCAACAGTTCACTGTGAAATGTGCAAGGTCCTGAGGGGAGTGTAGTGGATATATAGGGTGTCCCAAAATTCATGCAAGATTTGAATTTTGCGTGAGCATTAACAATAACAACAAAAAATAAAAGCCTAATTTTACTTGGTTTATTGAATCAGATTCTAATATCTGTTGTCCTTTGATGTCAATCCCTTCAATTTGATAAGCATCACCAAGTACCAATGATGGCCCAGGAGCAGGGACAGTGAAGTCCAATGAAGACCACAGCTTTGCGTATGTGCCAGCAAAGCCGTGGAGGCCATTTACCCGATGTGCTATTCCATACATAACCCTATACTGTATACTTTATGAATCAATAAAACATTTACAATTTTTAATTATAAACCTGTGTTTTCTATCAAAATTACTTCTTGCGTGAATTTTGGGACACCCTATACATGTACAAGGCCTGGTCCCTGTACTCCCAGGGGTTAGGGAAGGGACTCACACCCATCTCTGATGATCTCTTCTCTGGGTGCAGTATTGCTCAGTGTCAGTATCATGTCACTCATCTAAGGAGTCACGTGTCAGTTCCCTCTGGAGTTCCAAGTGTTGCTTCCATGTCGTCTTCCTCTGTCTCAGCCACTGCATTTGGACACAAAGCAATCCACAGAAACGCAGAAAAGATAATCAATTTACTTAAAAGAGTCCCTGGCAATATGAAGCAACATGAGGCTGGTAGAAACCATTCCAGTAGATCCTCCAGTTCTGCTACTTTTGCGTTATTTCATTTCATTTTTTTAAAAATATATGTTATTGATTTTTTTACAAAGAGGAAGTGAGAGAGATAGAGAGTTAGAAACATTGATGAGAGAGAAACATCGATCAGCTGCCTCCTGCACACCCCCTACTGGGGATGTGCCCGCAACCCAGGTACATGCCCTTGACCGGAATCGAACCTGGAACCTTTCAGTCCGCAGGCCGACGCTCCATCCACTGAGCCAAACCGGTTTCGGCTTCATTTTTATTTTTATTGAATTTACTGGGGTGATACAATTACTGCTAATGATTCTAGTCTATTGTTAGGGGAAATGTTTTACATATTGCTGCATGGTGAACAACTCTAAAACTCAGTGGCTTCAAGCAGGATTGAAAACCTTTTTCTAGAAGGGCCAGATAGCAAATATTTTCATCTTTGTGGGCTATATCGTCTGTCACAACTATTCAACTCTGCCATTGTCGTGCTAAAGCAGCCATAGATAATACATAAGTCAGTGGTTCTCAACCTTCCTAATGCTGCGACCCTTTCATACAGTTCCTCATGTTGTGGTGACCCCCAACCATAAAATTATTTTCGTTGCTACTTCATCACTGTCATGTTGCTACTGTTATGAATCGTCATGGAAATATCTGATATGCAGGATGTATTTTCATTGTTACAAACTTAACATCATGAAAGCAGAGTGATTTATCACAAAAACAATATGCAATTATATGTTTTTTCCGATGGTCTTAGGCGACCCCTGTGAAAGGGTCGTTCGACTTCCAAAGGGGTCTCGACCCACAGGTTGAGAACCGCTGCCATAAGTGAATGACAGTGGCTGTGTTCCAATCAACTTTGTGGGCATTACAATTTGAATTTCATATAATACTTAAGGGCCACAAAATCTTCTTTCGATGTTTTTTTCTACCCTTTAAAAATGTAGACTCCATTAATAGCTGGCTGGTGGGTGAGTTAGAAGGCAGCTGGATTTGGTCTTCAGGCCATCATCTGGGGCCTCCTTGCTTCAAGGGACTGTCATGATCACTTGACAGTCTTCAGGTTGGTGTGGGGTGGGATTTGGGGCGTAGAGTGGAGGCCCGGGGAGTCCATGTCAGCTTGAGCCCAGTGACTTTGCTTCAGGCTCTGGATCTAATTGCTTTTGGCTTCTCACCAGGTGGGGGCTCGTGTTTCTCTGTGTGTGTTCATTCCAAGCCTCAGGCTGAGTGGCAGCAGCTCCTGGGAGGCTGTTTTCATGGCCACGGCAAACACACAGGACAGTATGCCCAGTCACTCAAGAGCATTAGTTGCAACATGCAAGCTAACATGCCATTGGCTGGAGCAAGTCACATGGTGGAATATAAAATCAACAGGCAGGAAAAGGTAGTCTTTAGTGATAGGAACTCCATATGGCAGCGGTTCTCAACCTGTGGGTCGCGACCCCTTTGGGGGTCGAATGACCCTTTCACAGGGGTCGCCTAAGACCATCGGAAAACACATATAGAATTACATATTGTTTTTGTGATTAATCACTATGCTTTCATTATGTTCAATTTGTAACCCTGAAAATACATCCTGCATGTCAGATATTTCCATGACAATTCATAACAGTAGCAAAATGACAGTGATGAAGTAGCAACGAAAATAATTTCATGGTTGGGGGGTCACCACAACATGAGGAACTGCATTAAAGGGTGGCAGCATTAGGAAGGTTGAGAACCACTGCCATCTGGTGTGAATGAAAGGGAACTGTGAAGAAGAATTTGGTCATTAATGCAATTTTCCACACTCCCTTTCCTTTATTGAAGAATGTAAAGAGCTCCACCTTATTTTCCTCCAGCTTTCTTTTTTTTAAAAAAATATATTTTATTGGTTTTTTTACAGAGAGGAAGGGAGAGGGATAGAGAGTTAGAAATATCGATGAGAGAGAAACATCAATCAGCTGCCTCTTACACACCTCCTACTGGGGATGTGCCTACAACTAAGGTACTTGCCCTTGACCGGAATCGAACCTGGGGCCCTTCAGTCCACAGGCCAACACTCTATCCACTGAGCCAAACCAGCCAGGGCTCCGGCTTTCTTAAAGACAGACAAGAAGGGAATACATAATCCATCTTAGATTCTTTCTGGAGAGAATAGCTTCCCTATGACTATTAAGTCATTTGCAGGAAAATACCATTTATAATTTTGCCCTCATTCAATATCTCTTTTTTAAAAAAAATCTTTATTGTTGAAAGTATTACAACAAGCTTACATTGACTCACCGGGCCTCCACTCTACGCCCCAAATCCCCACCCCCACACCAACCTGAAGACTATCAAGTGATCATGACAGTCCCTTGAAGCAAGGAGGCCACAGATGATGGCCTGAAGACCAAATCCAGCTGCCTTCTAACTCACCCACCAGCCAGCTATTAATGGAGTTTACATTTTCCTCTATTGACCTTCCTCCTCCCTACCTCAGGCTTTCACCACCCTATCGTCTGTGTCTGTGGGTTATGCATATATGCATATGAGTTCATTAGTTGATCTCTCCCTCTCCTCTCCCCTGCCTTCCCTCTGAGGTTTGACAGTCTATTCAATGCTTCTATGTCTCTGGGTCTATTTTTAAAAAAATATATTTTATTGATTTTTTACAGAGAGGAAGAGAGAGGGATAGAGAGCTAGAAACATCAATGAGAGAGAAACATCGATCAGCTGCCTCCTAAACATCCCCCACTGGGGATGTGCCCGCAACCAAGGTACATGCCCCTGAGCGGAATCGAACCCGGGACCCCTCAGTCCGCAGGCCAACGCTTTATCCACTGAGCCAAACCTGTCAGGGCTCTGGGTCTATTTTTGTTCATCAGTGTATCTTGTTCATTAGATTCCACTTATGAGTGAGATCGTGTGATACTTATCTTTCTCTGACTGGTTTATTTCGCTTAGCACAATGCTCTCTTTTACTGGAAAGCACGCAGTGCATGATTTGGGTCATCCTACGGCCTGATCTGATACACTGAAGCTCATCTAAATGTTTCCGAAGAGAGAATTTGGGACCATGAACTGCTGTGACCAGCCTTTGTTTCGCACCTGAAGGTTGCCTGTTACCCTAAGGGTCGTCTTGTTCAGCACTTGGGGAGGTGAGAGGGTTTACACCTGGAAGTGGGGCCACGGAACCCACTGGACCTTTTCCTACCATGGCTATGCCCACGTCATTGCCCAAGGACTGTTTCACATACCTTTTTTTTTTTGCCTTTAGCCACATTCCTTCCAGTTCACCATTTGTTGATGCAACTTTGAACACAGGACAAAGTGTCTTATGTTTTTCTAACCTTTCTCACTTTCTGGATTTCTTTTCTGATAACCTTCTGGATTTTAGACCTCTGACTTCAAATTCCTGAATAGAACATTTCTTAAAACAACACTACATTTTTTTTAACATGCATCCTGATTTTTTAAGATAATAAATCAATGAACAGTTCTCACCCGGCAGGAAAACATCAGGGGGAATTGAGCGTGTGCCCAGTCTACCTGCTAAGCTCAGAGGGCCGCTTAGCTTTGTGGGGCCTCAGTGTTTGCATCTGAAAATAGAAGTCACTCCCAACTTGGAAATCATGTGATTCTGAGGTGCCACAAAAAAACCACAAAACTGGGATTCTGTATAGAATCTGAGATAAAATTACAGAAAGTTATTTTTATCATTTGGATATAAGCTATATAGTGGGCCCAAACCCATTCTTGAACCCTCAGGCTTTCTCCTTTTCTTTCTTTCTTTTTAAAAATATTTTTTTATTGATTTTGAAGAGAATCATTGACTGGCTACCTCTTGCAAACCCCTTACTGGGGATCGAGCCTGCAACCCATGCATGTGCCCTTGACTGGAATCGATCTGCGGACCCTTGAATCTGCAGGTTGATGCTCTATCCACTGAGCCAAACCGGCTAGGGCAGGCTCTCCCCTTTTCTACCCCAACTCTTCCTGGTCCTAGAAATCTCAAAATTTTTTTTTTCTTTACGTGGTTAAGATGACATGTCCCTGTGAGGAGCTTCTTATGGCCTGAATGTATGTGTCTCCCCCAATTTCATGTTGAAGTCCCGACTCCCAGTGTGGTTGTATTTGGAGTAAGGGAATAATTAAGGTTAAATGAGGTCACAAGGGTGGGACCTGATCCAATAGGATTAGTGTCCTTATAAGAAGACACACCAGAGAACTTGCACTCTCTCGTTTTCTCCACATGCACATGCAGAAGAGAGACTACATTCCCCTAACTTTATTAGTCACATAATTAAATACATGAAGGAATTAAAAATACCATCATAAACATACTACTGGGTGTTTCACAATCCAGCAGAAAGTATACTTTGCTTTTTGATCTAGGTAATATTTGTAGCCACAGCCATGGTAAGTGTATATTAAATAACTTAATATTTAAAGCAGCTAGAAATATTTAGATCAATGAGCATACTCTCAGGCTTTGATAAATCGAATAGACACAAGTATAGGGAGCTGTGAAATGCATCCATCCTTATAAAAGAGAATTGGGAAAAAAAGGGAGGGACAGCTGGAGTTTGTGTGGTAACTTTTATATGGAATAGGTGGATTCTGTGAAAACCTTGCTTTTTATCGCCCAAAGACAGGAATGGTGGCCTCGTGAGAGAGGCAGTGGATGGGTAGAGAGTGGGTAGCAGAGATGTCTTTGTCTCAGCTCTAGCTTTGCCACTTGATTAAGCCAGTTACTTCTCCAAGGGGCCTGCTTTCCTGTCTGTCTGGAAACAGTTGGACTAGATCCTTATAGCAGTTTATTCCAGGACTAGAAAAGAAAGATATTTTGTGATCCTGAAAGCACATTGGGCAATGCTGTTAGATCTTATTGGTTATAATCTATATATATATAAAAGGCTAAGCAACTGTCCGACCATCTGACCTGCCGGTAGGTATGACGCAGTCTGACCACCAGGGGGCCGATGCTCAATGCAGGAGCTGCTGAGCTGTGGTGACTTGGCAGCGGCAGTTCTTGGGTGACGCACCCCGGAACCAGAGAGGAGGGAGCCCGATTCCAGGGTGCATCATTCAAGAACCGCCCTCTCGCCACTGAACAGATATCAGACTTTTATTTTTTAAAAAAAGATTTTTATTGATTTCAGAGAGGGAGAGAGAGATAGAAACATCGATGATTAGAAAATCATTGATCAGCTGCCTCCTGCACGCCCTCTACTGGGGATCGAGCCTGCAACCCGGGACCGGGAATTGAACCCGACACCCTTCAGTCTGCAGCAGGCCAATGCTCTATCCCCATGGTCGGCAAACCGTGGCTCGCGAGCCACATGCGGCTCTTTGGCCCCTTGAGTGTGGCTCTTCCGCAAAATACCACGTGCGGGCGCGCACGTACAGTGCGATTGAAACTTCGTGGCCCATGCGCAGAAGTCGGTATTTTGTGGAAGAGCCACACTCAGGGGGCCAAAGAGCCGCATGTGGCTCGCGAGCCTCGGTTTGCCGAGCCGCAGTTTGCCGACCACTGCTCTAGCCAATGAGCCAAACCAGCTGGGACAAGCCCCCATATAAAGGGTGTGTTTTAGTAACTGCTTAAAAGCAGTGCTGCCGTGTACATCCCACATGCCGCCTGAAGGAGCCTTTGTGGCGAGCACAGGCCAGTGATGGCGAACCCATGACACGCGTGTCAGAGGGGACACGCAAACTCATTTTTGTGGTTGATTTTTCTTTTTAAATGGCATTTAAATCTATAAAATAAATATCAAAATTATAAGTCTTTGTTTTACTATGGTTGCAAAGATCAAAAAATGTCTCTATGTGACACGGCACCAGAGTTAAGTGAGGGTTTTTCAAAATGCTGGCACGCCGAGCCCAGAAGGTTCGCCATCACTGTGCTAGGCGATGAGTCCCCCGGACAGAGCAGGCCTCGGCTCCCGCTCCCTGAGCAGAAACATTCGTGTGCTTTTGCAGAGAGAGGGTCCTTGGGTCACAAACCTCCAGACATTTCTCAAGAAATCCTTTCCCCTTAAGGATGTGGCTTTTAATACTCAACTTTCTTTCTTTTTTTTTTTTAAATATATTTTATTGATTTTTCACAGAGAGGAAGGGAGAGGGATAGAGAGAGTTAGAAACATCGACGAGAGAGAAACATCCATCAGCTGCCTCTTGCACATCCCCCACCAGGGATGTGCCCGCAACCCAGGTACATGCCCTTGACCGGAATCGAACCCGGGACCTCTCAGTCCGCAGGCTGACGCTCTATCCACTGAGCCAAACCGGCTTCGGCTAATACTCAACTTTCACTCCCGAGTAACCCATAGGAATTCAGGAGTGTATCAGGAGACAGGTTCAATTACACAAATAGCTTTGATTCCTGCAAGGCTCTGTGCGTGGTGAAAACAGTGCAGAAGCAAAGGCACGGTTAAGACATATGGTGCTGGAGTAGGGAGAAAAAGCTAACACAGACACAACACGAATAGAAGAGTGAAAGACTCGGGCTAAAGAGAGGAACCAGATATTTCCAGCTGAGGGCTGGGGCAAGTCAGGGGAGAATTACAGGGGGAAGAGGCTTGGATTGGGGTTTTGTAGGCTGCAGACAATTAAGGTCATTTCCACTCAAGTTCTTCTATGTTCTCCAGTGTATGACTCTGTGCCGTTTACCTGTTTGACTAAACCCAAGTGTAAAGTGAGGGTAATTCAACCTATATTGTCCAGGCTACCTCAGAGAGGCAAATGCGAGCGGGTCGGTGGAAGTGAAATGCATTATACTGGTGAGTAGTATTCTTATTGGGGGGCTTGTCACTTCCATCACTCCTCCCCTCATATGTTGCTCTTCGAGGGGAAAATTTCCGGGAAGCTTTGATGTTTGTTGACTAAAAGCCATCTAGACCTCTCAGTCATTTTCTACTCTGAGAAAATAAAACATCCGACATTCTTCCAGATGCCTTCATTTAGCAGGGCTAGGGAGGCGTATACAAGAAGCCCCGCCGGGTTTGGGGTGTACTTTCCCCATAGGACTTTCCCAGTGTGCATCTGAAATACCTTCATAACACTGTCTGTGGCCGTTAACCACTTCCATCATTTCTTCCTGTGTTTAACTCCAGGGAAGAGATGAAACCAACATTTTGCATTCACTGGTTTTTATTGAGTCTTTTTTTTGCCCGTGTCTCCTAAGTAGGCCAGTGGGTGTCTATGTGTTTTCCTCATTTGGATGAAGACCTACGTATGTACCACTGAACAGGGGGAAAGATGTAGTTGGTTTTAATCAGTCCTTTGAGTTGCATCTTATTTAATAGCTACTTGGTGACTAAGTTTAGATACAAGAACTTGAAAGAGTTTTAGAATATTTATTTATATACGAGAGGCCTGGTGCACGAGATTCATGCACTTGGGGGTGGGGGGTGGTGTCCCTCAGCCTCGCCAGCACACTCTCACAGTCTAGGAGCCCATCGAGGCGGGAGAGGCTCCTGCCACCACTGCTGCTCTCACCAGCTGTGAGCCCAGCTTCTGGCTGAGCGGCGTTCCCGCTGTGGGAGTGCACTGACCACCAGGGGGCAGCTCCTGCATTAAGCATCTGCCCCCTGGTGGTCAATGCGTGTCATAGCGACCAGTCATTCTGCCGTTGGGTCGATTTGCATATTAGCCTTTTATTATATAGGATTTAAGAAAGTGATTCTTAACTGGGTGTGATTTTGCCCAACAGGGGACATTTGATAATGTCAGGAGACATTTTTGGTTGTCACAGCTGGGGTGGATGCTATTGTCAGGGGTAGAGGTCAGGGATGCTGCTTAAAATCCTACAATGCACAATTAATTATTTAGCCTAAAATGTAAATAGTACGGAGACTGAGAAACCCTGAAAAAAAAATATATATATATTTTAGTCTACCTGCTTTCCAAGGAGGTTTAACAAATTCAATACAATAAAAAAGAGCAATTTCACATAAAAGTGGAACTGAAGTAAAATAAGAGAAGCAGAAGCATAATTATCAGCATGGTCCTAAAGTGACTTAATCATTAGGGTTGATAATTTTATTGAGTATGGAATTTTCTGACACATAAAAAAGAAGATAGTTCTTGGGTTCCCCAAAGCCATTTTTAATGTGTAAGTTCATCAGCAAATGTCACCTTTCTTTTCTGCCACTGAATTCAAAGAAACATATATCTTGCAAGGCTTTACTAGTATATATGGGCCATTGTGTAATAGATACAGTTTCAACTTTGGTTTTGCAAAAGACACAGATTTTGTGTGCATGTGTATAAAAATGGCTATCTCTGGTCTCAACCCTTTACCAAAAAGAAACAGAGGGCATAACATCAGATCTTGTGAAATTAAAGGCACTTCTTTGAGGACCTGAGCAAGTACGATCTGGGTATTGTCCTTGCTTGGGATCTAAGAAATAAGGGGTAGAGTCTGTGAAGGTCCAAAGAGAGAGATGGTTGACATTTCCATCAGGACTCTGGGACTCTCTCTTTGGATTAGAAAATGACTTCAGTAAGTTGTTGGCAAGGGCTAGAGAGTAGCCGATTCATGGTGGAATTGTCTCACGAACACCCACAGTGCCTGCTTGAGCTCTTCAATGGCATTTATTTCTCATCTCTTTTGCATCATTCAACGTGTTGATCTTTGAACGCACAAAGGTAATTAACACTAGATTGCCCAAGAAAGTCATTTTGACTGCTTTTTAATTTCAATTAGAAAAACAATTATGTATATAAGGACACAATGTCTTAGAATTTTGTGACTTTTTGTACAACATATAAATGCATTTATTAATAATTGTAGTTACCTCCCCCTCCTTCATTTCCGGTAGATATATATATATATATGTTATACCTATATTGCCCAAAAGCAGTCATTTTGACTGCTTGGGAAATTTTAAATAATCAAATGACTCTTGTTATTGAATTGAGTAAATTTCTTATATGACCAGTTCGACTCTGTATTGAAATAACAGTTTTCATTTTTTTTTCAATTACCGTCACATGATAACATACAAGTACATGATAAATTGTCAATACTTGATAAGTTGCAGTTGCTCAATAAGCTAAACTAGTACTTGTTATTCGAATCTTTATGCAGTGATACATGTTCTAATAAGTTGTTTATTTTATTTTTTTTGTGCCCTAAATTCATGAAAGAAGTGTCGAATAGAAGTGAGTTATTGGAAAAGCTAAGGAACATAAGTGAAGAGTGCTCTGATATTATTCTTTCACAAAGCAGTCATTTTGACTGCTTTTGGGCAATATAGGTATATACTAAATTTCAGTCTTTCTAGTGTTAAAATGCGTTCCCTGTGTGCAAGCAGCAAAGAGTCTAGTATAGCAAGAAGATATAAATAATCATGAATTAGTACACGTAGATGAATGTGCAGGGTGTCATGGGAACTCAGAGGAATAAGTAAGTAATTCGGTCCCAGGGCCAGAAGAAAAGGTTCAGTGAGGAAGTGAGATTTGAAACGTGTGATTTCTTGAAGAAGTTTTCACAGGTTGTCATTGTAAATATGTTATGGATGTAAAAAGTACATGCAGAAAGGTGTATAAGTCATAATGCCCACCTGGCCCCATTTCCATAAGTGGACACATCCATGTAACCAGCACCTGATCAAGAAACAGAGCCTCACCAGAAATAGAACCCCAAAAGTATACACTTCCCCAACTTCTAATCGCATAGGTTAGTTTTGCACTTTATATAAACGTAATCACAGATTAAATATTACTTTGTGTCTGGCTTTATAACACGTTTTTTGCGAGATCTTCCAGGTTGTCACATTTAATTGTAATTCATTCATTTTCTTTGCAATGAAGTCTTATATTACATTAATATATCACAATTTATTGATCAGTTGTACTATTAATGACCATGTATTTGACTTATTTCTGTTTTTTTTATTGCCATGTGTGTATATGTAGAAATATAATTGCTAAGGCTTAGTGTGTGTGTGTGTGTGTGTGTGTGTGTGTGTCTGTGTGTGTGTGTGTGTGTGTGTGTGTATGTTCCGCCTTAGTTTTCCAGCTGCTTGTACACATGTACGCAATCACTGACAATACATTAGATCCAGTATCCGTGAACTACGCCCAAAGGCCTGTTTCTGTAACACGCAATCTTGATCATTTTTGTTGTGTTGCCTGTTTCTGTTTTCATGTGGCAAAGGCAGAGTTAAGTAGTTGCGAATGAGACTGCATAGCCTCCAAAGCTGAAAATATGTTATCAGCTGACGGTTTATGGAGAAAGTTTTCTGATTCCTTCCTATATTAGATCTTCGAGTTTCGCAACCTTGCCAACACTTGCGCTGTCTGCTGTTTCTTGTTAGCTATTCTTGTGAGTTCCATGAAAAAAAAGTTTCTCTTTGCTTCTGAATCTTAACTTCTGGGATTTAGTGGACAGTTTTTAAAACTGTGCTTGGGAAAATATATTCTATTCTTAAGGAGGTAGAGTGTAGTAGGCTAGTCAGTTAGGTGGTAGTGGGGGCAGACAGAGAGTGGGAGTCCCCACAGCTGAGGCCGATAGACAATGATGATGATGATGATGATGATGATGGAGCATCTTAGGAAATACCTTCCAAAGAAAGGAAGGGCCCACTAAATATTATTATTTGAATAAAAAGAGGAAAAGGTGGACCAGATGACTTAAAAAAACTTTATTGTTGAAAGTATTACATATGTCCTCCCCCCCCCCACTAACCCCTTCTATCCTGCCCACCCCTTCCCCACCCAGGGCCTTCACTATTGTCTGCATCCAGGGGTTGTGCATATATACGTACAAGTTCTTTGCTTGATTTCCTCCCACCCATCCCCCCACCACCGCTTTCCCTCTGAGATTTGACAAGTCTGTTCCATGCTTCTATGTCTCCCGATCTATTTTGTCCATCAGTTTATTTTGTTCATTAGATTCCACATATGAGGGAGATCATGTGATACTTGTCTTTCTCTGACTGGCTTGTTTCGCTAAGCGTAATACTCTCCACGTCTGGACCAGGTGGCCTTTAATGCCCTTTTAAGTTCTTTCATTTTATAAAATCACATACAGGGAAGTTTTTATATATGACAGGGCAGTTTTCTCCCTTTTTCAGATACCTTCCTGTGATAAATAACAACTTTGCTGGAAAATTGTGTTACTCTTCCAATGAGAAAACTAAACAAATAAACAGAACAGCCCACAATAACCTAGGTCTGAATCAGTCTTTGAGAAGAAAGCTGGCACACACACACACACACACACACACACACACACACACACACACACACACACACCTGCAGAATACAGTGCAGTAAGCCTTCTCGCTTCAAGATTGTTTCCAGCTGAAGTCACACTTGGCAAAGCCGGATGCCTCAGAATGTAAAGATGGCCTGTGTCCAGGGATGGAACCCCTTGCAGCTCCTTCCTCTTCCCATTTGCATCCAACAGTGCCCGGAGGAGGCTGGGATCAGAGTCCCTTCAGGTAGGAAAAATGAGATGGATGAAAAAAAACGAGAACATTTACACTGGGAACCAGAGGTCAGGGGACCTGGCATCTAGGGTAGCAAGGAGATATGAGAAAACAGGGCATTTTATTTTTATAAAATATATTTTTATTGATTTCAGAGAGGAAGGGAGAGGGAGAGCAAGAGAGAAACATCAATGATGAGAGACAATCATTGGTCAGCTGCACGCCCCCCACTGGGGATCGAGCCCACAACCCAGGCATATGCCTTTGACCGGAATCGAACCCGGACTCTTCAGTCTGCAGGCTGACACTCTATATCCACTGAGCCAAACCGGCTAGGGCTGAAAACAGGTCATTTTATACACACCTAAAAGCAGAGAAAGCTCTGCTCTCTGGAGAGGAATTACTGGAGAAAATTTCAGAGGACCTGGGAATCTTGGAGACTTTTGGAGGGACACTGAGAAGGAGAATGCGGAGATGCTATTTTGTTTAAGAAAGGAAAACAGTGGAGAGGCACAGGACTACTATTTTGAAGATGAGTGAATTAGTAGAGAAAGAGAGTCCTATGATGTGTACAGTGGTTCTCAACCTTCCTGATGCCGCGACCCTTTCATACAGTTCCTCATGTTGTGGTGACCCCCAATTTCATGGCTACACATTGAACATCATGAAAGCATAGTGATTCATCACAAAAACAATATGTAATTCTATATGTGTTTTCCGATGGTCTTAGGCGACCCCTGTGAAAGGGTCGTTCGACCCCCAAAGGGGTCGCGACCCACAGGTTGAGAACCACTGCATTAGGGGGAGAAAAGATGAAGTCAGTAAAACAACCAAAGGGCTCAGTTGATGGATATCCTTGGTTCTTCAAATCTTTATCAGAAGTAGTTAGAGGACCTGAGCAAATGTAGCTAAGTAAGTTGATTTTGAAAGGCTTCCATATATATAATAACTTAATCAATAAAAAAAATTTTAAAAAAAGATTAATTTGTTTGATATAGTCACAATGGCTTTCTGTTGCTCAGAATTTTTCTAATAAATCTTTTCTCATTCTTTAAAAAAATAAAAATAAAAAATAAAAGGCTTCCAGAAAATGCTCCTTTACCAAATGGCTTTAAAATACGGCCAGGAATGATTGGGCTCACCTTTCCTATGTGTGTATATTTTTATTTCAACAAAAACAAAATATCCTCTGAGAACCAGGATAATGTATTATCCTTTATATAATTTCTCCTCCCCCCAAATGCTTCAATATAAGCAGACTTTGTTTTACTTTTTACCATTTACTCAGTGAGATGAAGGTCACCCCCCTTTGGTTCTGATGCAACTGAACTTCAGAGAGGTGAGATGAGTAACCTAAGGCCTTGAGGCAGGGAGAGTACAGACAGGTCTTGAATTGGGCCTCCTGGTTTTTCTCTCCTGACACCCCCTGCACTGGACTTGGATACAATTTTGTGCTTTGATAGAAAAAACACAAGTGTGGAAGAAGTCTGTTTGTGTAAGAATTCTGTAAAAATGGTGCTAGTAAGTATAATAATATTTTTTGCTAGCACAAGATACTCAGAATGCACTTAACCAAATGAATCATTCTCAAATGTCAAAGCTAATGAAGAGCCCAGGATAACTCTTTGTACTTGTAATATTTCATTAGCATAATACTAAGCTACTGGTTAACATTGGATTGATTACGTCTGCTATTATAAAATTGGAAAGAAAAGCTATTGTGATAATTTCTTGTTCAAATGAAGGACCAAGATTCACAAAGACAGGTTCTGCACAAGAAATCTCTCTGTGTATCAGCCAGGCTGCTTTCGGATGCACGTAACTGAATGAACAACTGAAAGTTGCTTAGGCAGGAAGAACATTTTTTCTCTCTCACAGGCATTGTCTTAGTTCTGTATTACTACGTAACAACTTACCGCTAACTCAGTGCCTTAAAACAATACATATTTATGATCTCACAGTTTTTGTGGGTCAGGAGTCCAGAAGCCGCTGAGCTGATTCTTCTACCTCAGGGTCATTTACGAGACTGCAGCCAAGGTTGCAGCCCGAACCGGTGTCTCATCCGAAGGTTCGACTGTGGAAGGATGCCTTTCCAAGCTCACCCTGGTTGTTGGCAGAATCCAGTTCTTCAGGGGATGTTTGACTGAGAGCCTGCTTCTCACTGGCAGTTGGCCATAGGCCATCAGTTTCTTGCCACATGGGCCTCTCAGGACACACTTGGTGAATGAAAGGGTACTTACACCTTTGCTATTTTAAAGCAAGCCCTTCCCCGAAGTTCCCTGTAGACTTCCCCCTGTGTCTCATTTGTCAGCATTGGGTCCATATTTACACTACAAAGGAGTCTGGGGAAGTAAGTGTGAGTATTTGGAATTTTTTCCCTTAGTGGGAGGTAAGTCTTTGCCTGCAAGACAAGGCAAGCAGGGGCCAGGAGTTGGAGACTCTTTGTTGAGGAGGCAATAGGGATCCACACAGGCACCAATGACGAAGGGACAGGCTCTTTCAGGAATATGTGTTTATACTCTCCTGTGTCACTTGATGGCTGAATTCCCTGCCTCTTTTCTCTGTTCTTGTTTGGGACATGTAGTGTGCTAGGATGTACTCAGTTTTTATTTGGCTCAGTTATTGTACAAACAAATACAAATATAGGTTCTGAAGCTTCCCAGTTCCCTATTATTTGTCATGATTGTTTTTATTTCAATGTTTCCTAAAAATTAAAATTATTAAGCTAGTTATTAAATCCTTACTCTTTGATCTCTTCTCTGCAAACATTTGTCTCTCTCTATTTTTTTACTTGACACAAAAATAACAGGTTCTTCAATAGACCACTAACTTTCAATCACCTAAGTCATTTTTTTAGACACGCAAAGATAATCATTAAAAGAAAATTGGGGGGAGGTAGTAAAGAGCAAAGGGGTCAAATATGTTGTAAAGGAGTGGGCAAAAGGAGGTTTACAGTTGTCTGTATAGAAGGCATGCAGGTTATGATTATTACAATAGCTTTATTAACTCAAAAGAATGTCACAATCCAACTGTAACCTACATTTACCCACCCCTATACATGGTGATAGAAGATTTGACTTTGAGCTGTAAACACAGAATGCATAAACAGATAATGTATTATAGAATTGTACATTTGAAAAACCTATATGATTCTAGTAACCCATGAATTTAATAAAAATTTAATAAAAGTGCCTAGCCAGAGTGGCTCAGGGGTTGAGTGTCGACTTATGAACCAGGAGGTCACGGTTCGATTCCCGGTCAGGGCACATGCCCGGGTTGTGGGCTCCATCCCCAGTGTGGGGCGTGCAGGAGGCAGCTGATCCATGATTCTCATCATGGATGTTTCCGTCTCTCTCTCCCTCTCCCTTCCTCTCTGAAATCAATAGAAACAGAATAAAGAATCCCATCTGAGCCTTTGATCTACCCTCAGCTCCCATCTCTTCTTCCAAGGGCCCCAGATAAGTAAACAAGGGGTGGGTTGGTTACAAAAATCTCTTCTGTAATCAGAGCTTGTGAACATTAGCACCTTGGGCTAAGAGGCTTCCGACCTCCTGGTGAGTCCCTCAAAGTCTGGGTACCCTCTCCCACAGGTGAACTTACCACCAGCCAACCTCCGCAACTGCGAGGAGTTTACATAAAATAACTCCAAAAGTCCTACTCCTTTTGGTAGTCACACTGCAGTTTGCTCCTGCAGAACTTTTCCCACACTTGTAGAAGTTAAATCATGTCTCTCTCCATTCTATAATTTGCTGTTGGTGTTCTGTACTCAAGTGAATGAGCTTATATTTATCCTCTTCGAATAGAGTCATTTTTATTAGGCCCATTTGCTGTGACCTTCTGAATCTGATTCCATAATTTCCCTTAATTACCCTAATGCTCAGTGTTGTGTCAGCCACAGGTTTTTAAAGCATGTCCAGACATATTAATTGGTGGAGCCAATGCTCAATTTTGTCCCAAATGGTCTGATCATTTTGTGGGATTTTCAAAGAAAACATGTTAGATGGAAAGTAGTGATTTTTTTAAAAAAATATTTTTTATTGATTTCAGAGAGGAAGGGAAAGGGAGAGATAGAAACATCCATGATGAGAGAGTCACTGACCAGCTGCCACCTGCATGCCGCCAACTGGGGGTCAAGCTCACAACTGGGGCATGTGCCCTGACTGGGAATTGAACCTTGACCTCAAACACTGAGCCACGCCAGCTAGGCGAAAGCAGTGATTTTCATTAGTTCATTTAATGCAGTGGTTCTCAACTCGGGTGGAAGGAAAGGATTTGCCCCTCCCTCCAGAGGACATCCGGCAATGTCTGGAGACTTTTTTTGTTGTCACAATGGGGAAGAGAGGGCAATATGCCGAATGCCACCATCCCCACGACAACAAATAATCTGACCCCACAGGTTGAGACATCCTGATTTAGCTTAAGAAATGGCGTCCAGTTCTGCATGGGCAATCTCACACAGTCTTTTTTGGGGTCAATTTGATGCGAATTTCTATTCAATAGTTTTAGAGTGTTAGAATTTAGAGCTCAGGTCATATCATATTTGCCCACATCTTGGACTCATTTGACAAGTGATACTTCTTGCTATTAAATGGGGACCTCACATGTGGTGGCACAGGGACACTCTATGTACCCCCTTCAGGTGCCACAAGCCCCTACCAGGCTGGCATCCTCTCCCACCTGTATGGAGGCCTTCCTCGGCCTCTGGGACTCTAACCTCCAGCAGCAGGCTCCCTTGAGTAAGCTCAGCATTCCTGCTCACCCTGCTTGCGCTCTGATATGCTCTACTGGGTCGTCACCCCTACCCCACCCTGCGCAGGGACATACCTACCCGGCAAGGCCTACTTCATAGCTCTTGGGTTGGATTATTTAGAAAGAAAGAAAGGCAAGAAGGAAGGAAGGAGGGAAAGAAGCTATGTATGCACTTCGCATCATGTGAAATTAGAATTGATTTCCTTTTTTATTCTGTGTCCCTCTCTTCACTGGGCTCATTCACTGGCATATTACCAGGAGCTAGAGCAGCCCCTGCCCTAGAATAGGCATTCAACGATTATTCATTGAACGATCGAGTGACTGAGCGAATGAACAATGACTACCTGGAAGCCTAAATTTTGTTCACTCCCGCAAAATCAGTCACATACCCTTCACATTTCTCTTCTTTTGTCCCTGGAACTCATTTGACTCTGGATGTAGCATTCAGCCATGCTAACCCAGCGATTGTTTTGGGTTCCCTACTTGACCTGGCATGACGTCTGGCGAAGTTGATTTTCAGGTCACAATAACCCAGCCTTCTTTTCCTCGCAAGACAATGGCCAAACATCGTTTTTCCTTATCAGGAGGTGGCTCCTGTGTTTGTGTTGGGCTCACATTTCATGCCTCGCAGACTTCTCCTGCTCCTATCCCCTGGGCTGGCTGATAGTATGCCTAGTGGTGATTGCAGTGCGTGGAGTTCAAAATCAACCACTGCTTCTGTCTCAGAATCAAAGTGTTATGAATAAGACATCTGGCCCTAGCCAGTTTGGCTCAGTCGATAGAGCATCGGCCTGTGGACAGAAGGGTCCCGGGTTCGATTTCAGGTTGCGGGCTCGACCCCCCAGTGGGGGGTGTGCAGGAGGCATCCGATCCATGATTCTCTCTCATCATTGATGTTTCTGTATCTCCCTCTCCCTTCCTCTCTGAAATAAAAATATATCTAAGAAAATAAGACATCTTGTAAGCAATAGCTACTTCTATATATATAAAGGTTTGAGGAGCACCTCTGTGATTGGTATGAATAATGAATGGAAGAGAAGGGGCAGGAAGGACCTAGTTGCGCAGCAGATCAGGGCAGTACTCTCATCCTGTCACCTGCTAGCTGGATTCTTGCTGATACGGAATGGGAGATGCAACAGCTGCCCCCACCCCAAGTCGTCACAAGGAAAACAAGCAATGCGTGTCAACGGGCATTGCAATTTATACAATGTTTTCATTTAACATGTAGCATAACTGATTCACATACTACAAAATTTTGTGTTGTTTTAAAGTTTATTTTACTTATGATTGTGAAAGACAGACAAGGTAGAGAGATGTTTAAAAATAATGTTATTTGCCCTAACTGGTTTGGCTCAGTGGATAGAGCATCAGCCTGCGGACTCAAGGGTCTCAGGTTCGATTCCAGTCAAGGGCATGTACCTTGGTTGCGGGCACATCCCCAGTAGGGAGCGTGCAGGAGACAGCTGATCGATGTTTCTCTCTCATTGATGTTTCTAACTCTCTATCCCAGGGGTCCTCAAACTACGGCCCGCGGGCCACATGCAAATACAAATATTGTATTTGTTCCCGTTTTGTTTTTTTACTTCAAAATAAGATATGTGCAGTGTGCATAGGAATTTGTTCATAGTTTTTTTTAAAAACTATAGTCCAGCCCTCCAACGGTCTGAGGGACAGTGAACTGGCCCCCTGTTTAAAAAGTTTGAGGACCCCTGCTCTATCCCTCTCCCTTCCTCTCTGTAAAATATCAATAAAATGTATTTTTTTAAAAATGTTATTTTATGACTAAGAACTGCCTTGGGCTGAGAAGGAAAACTAACATTGCATAGGCTCAGAGTATTTTTGGAAGTTAATGGCATTTCCTACAACCTTCCTTCCTTCCTTCCTTCCTTCCTTCCTTCCTTCCTTCCTTCCTTCCTTCCTTCCTTCCCTCCCTCCCTCCCTCCTTCCCTCCCTCCCTCCTTCCCTTTCTTCCTCTCCCCTCTCCCTTCCTTTGGCATCTCTGAGCACAGTTACTAAAACCAAGGCAAAATTGGGTCAGATGCCAAAGTGTTTTTCCAGGGAAACCAGTTTTCAAGCCCACACACACTGGCTTCTAGGATCTACCCCCAAACTCTCAAATACTATCAAATAACAGCATTAATCTCCTTTGCAGGGTAGGCTGGACTACTTCATTAGCCAAGGGCTTCAAATGCAAAGGAAGTGGAATCAAGCACTTTACAAATGTTAGTTAAATCCTTCTCTTAGCAGTCTTGCATGGTAGGAATTATTATCCCCATTGTACAGATAAGGTAGTTGAGGCCAGTATCACTACAAGAATTTATTAGAGTCATCATCTCTTATCTCTGTTGCCTTCCCTGATGGGCTTGTTTTCTCCCACTGCAGATGTCTTTCCATAAAGTCATGGAAGATGATCAATGGTCAAAAGAAACCTCCATCTGTACAGCTCATGGTCCCAAACAAAGTGGAACTCTCTCTATTAATGTTTCAGATTTCTTAATCAATTTAATGGGAGGGTGATGAATGGGGCTTTATCTCAGGATATTTTTATCATTAATTAAAAAGATTAATTAACAGCACTAGCTGGTTTGGCTCAGTGGATAAAGCATTGGCCTGCAGACTGAAGGGTCCCTGGTTCGATTCCAGTCAAGGGCACATGCCTGGGTTGCGGGCTCTATCCCCAGTAGGGGGCATGCAGGAGGCAGCTGATCAATGAGTCTCTCTCATCATTGATGTTTCTATCTCTCTCTCCCTTTCCCTTCCTCTCTGAAATCAATAAAAATTTATTTGTCAAAAGATTAATTAACAGAGAACTAAGTGAAAAGACAATATTTGATTATCTCACAGATCTAGAAGTTTGATGCTAAGAACTCTTGGGTTGACTCGGTGACTCAGTGGTATCAGAAGCTGGGCAGCATATCATGAATCTCGTGAGTTTATGCTCATATTTGCAGATGGTTGTGGGTGTCCCACGCATCACTTCTTCACGTCAGACATAGGGAGGAAGGAAGGATAGTAAAGGGTTTTTCTTCCTACAACAACCTTATTTTGGGGAGTGAGAAATCTCTACTTTATAAAACCTCAGCAAACTTCTCTTTATGGTTCATTCCATTGGCCAGAAATGGGTCACATGTCCACTCTGAGACCAATCACTGTCACAGGACAATGTGGTTGCTATGGAAAGCTTAGAGCAATCATGGTCCAGCATCTGAGGCTCCTGGGATTTTAACCCAGAGCTTTTACAAAGTAATCATTTTTCCAAGATTTTGTGGCTTCTAATAGGGTCGACTCCCTAGTCACTGATCTTTCCCACGTATTAGACTGACAGGCCTCTATGGCGAGGCACCCCCCCCCCCCCGCCCAATTTTGACTTTCTTATGCATGTGGCTACCTCCCCCTTCATTCTTCTCTCCCTTCCCGCAGTCATCTGCAGGGGATGGGCCAGTGGTTCCCTGATGTGTGGATGTGTGTATGTATGTGTGAGCATACATCCACTGAGCCAAACCAGCTAGGGCTATTACCTGTCTTTTTGGTCATAGTCCTCTGTCCCCTGGTAGGGGTGATGTAGTATCTCATTGTGGTTTTGATTTGCATTTCCCTGATGGCTAATTATATTGGGAATCTTTTCATGTGCTTATTGACCATCTGCATATGTTCTTTGGACAAATGTTTATTAGATTCCTTGCATATTTTTTTAATATATATTTTATTGATTATTTTACAGAGAAGAAGGGAGAGGGAAGGGAGCAGGATAGAGAGCCAGAAACATCGATGAGAGAGAAACATCGATCAGCTGCCTCCTGCACACTCCCCACTGGGGATGTGCCTGCAACCAAGGCACATGCCCTTGACCGGAATCGAACCCGGGACCCTTCAGTCCGCAGGCCGACGCTCTATCCACTGAGCCAAACAGGTTAGGGCAGATTCCTTGCATATTTTAAATGAGATTGCTTTATTAAAAAAATTTCTTTATTGATTAAGTTATTACATGTGTGTCCTTATCCCCACGTTGCCCCCCCATCCCCCTCCCCCCCCCCACTGAGGCCCTCATCCCCTGTTGTCTGTGTCCATTGGTTAGGCCCATATGCTTGCATATAAGACCTTTGGTTGATCTCTCCCCCTTACCCCCTCCCTCCCCTACCTTCCCTCTGAGGATTGCTTGCCTTTTTATTATAGCATTGCAAGAATTATTTATATTCTAGACACAAGTTCATTATCAGATATATGATTTACAAATATTTTTATCCCAGCATTAGGATTATATGTACACTTTCTTGATGGTATTCTTTGAATCACAGAAGTTTTAAAGTTTGTTGAAGTCAATTTATCTACTTTGCTTTTGCTGCTTATGTTTCTGGTGTTGTATCTAAGAAGGCTTTGTCCAACCCAAGGTCATGAAAATTTACTCCCATAGTTTCTTCTAAGAGTTTCAGAGTTTCCACTCTTACATTTAGGCCTATGATCGATTTGGAGTTAACCAGCACTGGGCCCAGTGCAAAATCAAAACGTGAATGAGGCTCTGTTTGAAAAAAAATGATTTAGAAAGCGGTTCTCAACCTGTGGGTTGCGACCCCTTGGCGGTCGAACGACCCTTTCACAGGGGTCGCCTAAGACCATCCTGCATAGCAGATATTTACATGACGATTCATCACAGTAGCAACATGACGGTTAGGAAGTAGCAATGAAAATAATTTTATGGTTGGGTCACAACATGAGGAACTGTATTTAAAGGGCCAGCAGGTTGAGAACCACTGCTAACCGGACCTGCACATCTGCAGATGGTTCCTAAACAACTAAGTGTATTCCAGGACCTGTTGGTCAGAGGGCTGCTACCGTTGAGGACTGAGTGTGCAACTAGGTGTCTCCAATCCAAAATCTTTTGGGCTAATTCTTTATTTTTAATATATTTTTTCTTTTAAAAAAATATATTTAATTGATTTTTTACAGAGAGGAGGGGAGAGGGATAGAGAGTTAGAAACATCAATGAGAGAGAAACATCGATCAGCTACCTCCTGCACACTCCCCACTGGGGATGTGCCCGCAACCCAGGTACATGCCCTTGGCCGGAATCGAACCTGGGACCCTTGAGTCCGCAGGCCGACGCTCTATCCACTGAGCCAAACCGGTTACGGCTTTTTAATATATTTTATTGATTTTTTACAGAGAGGAAGGGAGTGGGATAGAGACTTAGAAACATCCATGAGAGAGAAACATTGATCAGCTGCCTCCTACACGCCCTCTACCGGGGATGTGCCCGCAACCAAGGTACATGCCCTTGACCAGAATCGAACCTGGGACCTTTCAGTCCACAGGCCAACGCTCCAGCTAGCCACTGAGCCAAACTGGTCAGGGCTTGGCTAACTCTTCAGAGCTGTGGTGTGATGAGCTGAACTTGACGTTGCCCTTGCTTGGGAGAGCCCTGGCTGGTTGTGCAGGCCCATGGCTTCCTATTTCCTGATGGTAACACTCGGCCTCCCAGGCAATGCGTTGCTTCTTCGGTGGCAGGCACCGTGTGTCCAAGGCATCTGAGAAACCTTCTGACACGCATGGCTTTCAAGCTCAGGACCCCGCATGTCGGATTAATTGTGACCGCAGAGTGCACGGTTGTTATGAGTTACCTGGGGGCGGGGGGAAGGGGAGCCACGTTTGTTTAAAGGGAGCATTGAGTGGATTCTGAATGCATTTTCAGAATCTGTGATGACCCGATCGCTGTTTCAGTAGCCTCATTGCCTGCTGAAGCTTTCGCGTGCGTGCATATTTCTGGTAGGAAACAGAGAATGTTTGGGTTCCTGATTTAGAATTCCTTCTCTTGTGAGTTCAAAGATTTGGGGCTTCCACACCTCAGTGGCTCCTGGTTTGTTTCTTTGGGCCCTCGGAGGACCAGAGCTCGTGTCACTTCGCTCTCAGGGGAACTTGGTTGTCTGTGAAGAATATTCTTGATAAATAGCAGCTTTGGAATCTCTAAGAAAAATGAGAAAATAAGTACAAATGAACACTAACGCTGAAAAACTGTCCACCCCCCTTAACCCCCCGCCAAATCTCCCTGGCTTCAACTTGTATTTTTGTTTTTTCATGCTTTGTCAAGGTATGATTTATATGTAGATCAGTGGTTCTCAACCTTCTGGCCCTTTAATACAGTTCCTCATGTTGTGACCCAACCATCAAATTATTTTCGTTGCTACTTCATCACTGTCATGTTGCTACTGTTATGAATCATCATGTAAATATCTGATCTGCAGGATGGTCTTAGGCGACCCCTGTGAAAGGGTCGTTTGACCGCCAAAGGGGTCGCGACCCACAGGTTGAGAACCGCTGGTGTAGATAAATGCACCGATCTTAAAGTGTACAGCTTGATTAATTTTGAGAAACGCACACACCCATTGCCCGGATTCAGATATAAAATATCTCCATCACCCCAGAAAGGTTGACTCATGCTTTCTTCCATTAGTTCCCTTCTGCAGAGGCACCTACCATTCTGATTTCTATCCACATAGATTAGTATTCCTGCTTTTCTAATCCCTGTACGTGGGCTCCAACTGTATGTACGCTTATGCGTCTTTCATTTAATACACGCTTTGGAGATTTCTCTATGTTGTGAACATGGTTTGTTCCTTTATGACTCGGTAGTTTTCCGTCTTATGAACACACCACAATTTGTTTATTTATTCTCCTGTTGATGGATATTTGGGTAGTTTCCAGTTGTAAGCTGTTGTAAATAAAGCTTCTATGAGCATTCTGGTCCAAATCTTTTTATGGGTATATGTATTAATTTCTCTTGGGTATAAAGCTAGGAGTGGAATTGTTGGGTCATAGGCAGGCTGTTTATTTAACTGCCAAAAAAGTTTCCATCATTGTACAAGAGTTCCAGTGGCTTTATATCCTTGCCAACACTTGGTCCAAGTCTTTATAATTTGTCATACTGGTGGGTATGTAATTGTGTTTCATTATGTTTTTTCCTTAATATCAACTTTATAGGAGTATGATTAACATTCACTAAGATATGCAATTTTAACTGTACAGGTTGATGATATTTGACACATATATATGTATTATACCTACATATATGTGTGTGTGTATATATATATGTATATATGTGTATATATACATATATACATATATAACCACCCCAACAATCAAGATATTAAATATTTCCATCACCACAAAGAGTTCCTTCATTGCCCTTCTCAGTAAGTACCTTCTCCTTTCATACCAGACAACCTACTTTCTGACCCTTTAAATTAGTTTTGCTTGTTCTAGAATTTCTTATAATTGGAATCACATGGTATGTAAACTTTTTGTCTAGTTTCTTTTGCTCAACATATTTTTGGATAATATGAAATATTTTTTAATTTTTCAATTACAGTTTACATTCAGTATTATTCTGTATGAGCTGCAGATGTACAGCATGGTGGTTAGAACATAATGCACTTTACAGAGTGGTGCCCCTGATATATGCAGTACCCACCTGGCCCTATACATAGTCATTACAATACTCGAGGCCCAGTGCACGAAATTCACGTGTGTGTGGTGTGTCCCTCAGCCTGGCCTGCAACGACGCAAGTGTTCCGCGCCCGACCTGGCCAGAGGCCCTCCGCAGCTGGGCGCAGAACACTTGCCTGTCGCCGGGGCGATGACGCAAGCGTTCCCCCCTCCCCCCGGACGCTCTGTGCCCACTGCCCAGAGGCCCTCGGCGGCCGGGGTGGAACGCTTGTCTCGTTACCGTGGCAACGAAGCAAGCATTCTGCCAGGCCCCTCATGCTGCCCGCTCTCAGCAGCTGCCCCCGCAGGACTGGGAGACTCTGGCGGGGCTGAGAGGACTGGGCGCCGCCATCTTTGTGATGGAGTTATGGTTAATTTGCATATTACCCTTTTATTAGATAGAACTAGAGGCCCGGTGCACAAAAATCTGTGCACTCAGGGGGGAAGGGGGGGGTCCCTCAGCCCGGCCTGTGCCCTCTCGCAGTCTGGGACCCCTCGGGAGATAATGACCTGCTGGCTTATGCCTGCTCCCGGGTGGCAGAGGGCAGGCCCAATCCCTAGGTGCAGCCCCTGGTCGGGCTCAGAGCAGGGCGATTGGGGAGTTGAGGCGCCGCCCCCTGTCATGCACAGAGCAGGGCAGATCGGGAGGTTGCGTTGCCACCCTCAGTCACGCTCAGGGTAGGGCCAATTGGGGGGTTGGGGCACCGCCCCCTGTCACACTCAAGGCAGGGTTGATGGGCAGGTTGCGGCGCCACCCCCTGTCACTCACAGAGCAGGTCCCATCAGGGGCGTTGGGGCTCCGTACCCTGTCACACACAGAGCAGGGTTGATCAGGGGGTTGGGGAGCTCCCCCCTGTCACACACAGAGCAGGGTTGATCAGGGGGTTGGGGAGCTCCCCCCTGTCACACACAGAGCAGGGCCAATCAGGGGGTTGGTGAGCTCCCCCCTGTCACTCACAGAGTAGGGCCAATAGGGGAGTTGGGGCACCGCCCCCTGTCACATACAGAGCAGGGCGGATCAGGGGTTGGGGTGCCGCACCCCGTCACACTCAGGGCAGGGCCAATGGGGAAGTTATGGCTCTACCCCATCACACACAGAGCAGGGCCTGTGGAGGGCAGTTGGGGCGTCGCCCTCTATCACCCACAGAGCAGGGCTGATCAGGGGGTTGGGGCGCCGCCACTGTCACACTCAGGGCAGGGCTGATGGGGAGGTTATGGCTCTACCCTGTCACACACAGAGCAGGGCCCTTGGGGGGGGGGTGTTGGGGTGCCGCACCCTGTCACACACAGAGCTGCAGGGCGATCAGGGGGTTGGGGAGCTCCCCCCTATCAGGCACAGAGCAGGGCTGATCAGGAGGTTGGGGCACCTTCCCCTGTCACGAACAGAGCAGGGCAGATAGGGAGGTTGTGGCCCCGCCCCCTGTCACACACAGAGCCGCAGGGCGATCAGGGGTTTGGGTGCTGCCCACTGTCATGCTGATCCCGGTGCTGGGAGGCATATTACCCTTTTACTATATAGGGTAGAGGCCTGGTGCATGGGTGGGGCCGGCTGGTTTGCCCTGAAGGGTGTCCTGGATCAGGGTGGGGGTCCCCACTGGGGTGCCTGGCCAGCCTGGGTGAGGGGGTGATGGCTGTTTGCAGCTGGTCACACACCCTTCAGGGTGGGGGTCCCCACTGGGGTGCCTGGCCAGTCTGGGTGAGGGGCTGAGGGCTGTTTTCAGGCTGGCCGGTGACTGAAGCTCCCAACCGCTCCTTTTTTTCTTTTTTCTTTTTATTCTGGGCCAGCTTTAGCTCTGGCTCCAGCTCTTAGGCCTCCGCTGCTGAAAGCAGGTTCCTGGTCTTTGTTTACCTTCTGTATTTGAAACAATGTTGCGATCCTGCTGGCTGAAGCCTGGTGACTAAAGCAGGTTTCTGGGGTTTTGTTTAGCTTCTATATTTGTAACATAGTTGCTTAGAGTTGCAGCTTAGAGGCCTGCAGCTGCAGGCGGGGAACGTTGGAGTCCTCTGTCACTGAAGCAAGCAAGCCTCATGTTCGCTTTAACCTGCCTGGCTGCCGGCTGCCGTCTTGGCTGGCAGTTAATTTGCATATCACCCCTGATTAGCCAATGGGAAGGGTAGCAGTCATACGCTAATTACCATGTTTCTCTTTTATTAGATAGGATGCTGTCATTTACATCCCTGTGACTATTCTGTAACTACCAGTTTGTGCTTCTTAATTTATTTGCCTTTTTCATCCAGTTCCCCAATCCTTTACCCTTCTCTCAACTCTCAGTCTTTTCTCTGTATCTTCTATTTTATTTGTTTATTTATTTTTTTTAGATCCCATATAAGTGAAATCATATGGCATTTGTCTTTCTCTGTCTGACTTATTTTACTTAACATAATACCTCTAGGTCCATCCATGCTGTCACAAAAGGTAAGATTTCATTCTTTCTTGTGGGTGAGTGGTATTCCATGGTGTAAATGTACCACAGCTTTTTTATCCACTCACCTACTGATGAGCACTTGTGCTGTTTCCATAGCTTGGCTACCATAAATAACGCTGCAAGGAACATAGGGGTGCATAAATTCTTTCGAATTAGTGTTTCGGGTTTGTTTGGATATATACCCAGAAGTGGAACCGCTGGGTCATGAGGCAGTTTCATTTTTTTTTTGCAGTTCCATTTTGAATTACGTAGAATATATTGAAATTTTGACTTGAAGAGAGAGGATGAGGGAAGAGGAAGCACTGAGACAAATGGTACCTGGAAGTGCATGTGCTACAATAAGAACTTGCATATTATGCGATAAAACGTTTTAAAATTGCCATCTGTTTGAATCCATGTCTTTATTCTTCTGGATGACTTATGCAAAGGCCCGCTAGTCCCCTGCCTAGGAGGTGGCACATCATTCCTCTTCCTGACTGGTGTGCTCTATCATTGGAGCTGCAATGCTTTGGGCCACTTATAATTTGGGGAGATTTAGATCTCCATTGAAATTACCACTGGATGGAGATGGAAGTGGGTATAGACAAGAAGCACTTATCTGATGTGGGGAAGGAGGTATAAAGACGGAAAGGAGCACTAATGGGTGAGACTTGGGGGTAAAGCTGTGGTGTTCTCCCTGGCATTTTGCCAAGGCGGCCCCAGGCGCGCCCCAAGGGTGACCCTTTTAGAAGACCAGGCCCAGGGCTTTTAGGAGTGGGTGGGCCTCTGGGGAGCTGTGGCTGGTGGGAAAGAGCAGTCAGAATGTGAAAGGTTTGCTCACCCTTTTTTGAGCCCCCCCCCCCCCATAGTACGCAGGCTTCAGGGCCGTGCCGGTGCCCATTAAATTCATTGTGCAAAGAACCCAGCATGAGAGCTCGGGGCCCGGGAGCCTGGGCCCCGGGGAGCGGTTGTACAGCTGAAGGGAATGTCAAGAACACAGTTCCACCAGGGCACATGCGTACGATACCAAACGAACTCACAAGGTCAAATGGTAGAGTTCTTCCTCTCATTAAACTTCATCTTGCAAATACTCCATGCTATAGTTTTTTTTTTTTTTTTTGCAGAAAATTCACATGTAGATAAAATGTCCCTTTTGTCCCAAATTGCCAAATTGAGCATTGTATTAGTTTCTTAGGGCTGCCAAAACAAATACCCACAAACTGGGTGGCTTAAAGCAACAGACGTTTATTCTTCTCAATTTGGGAGGGCGGAGTGCAAAATCAAGGTGTTAACAGAGCTGTGCTCCCTTTGCAGGCTCGAGGGGAGGATTCTCCTTTGCCTCCTCCAGGCTTCTGGTGGCTCCCAGGAATTCTTGGTGTTCCTTGGCTTGTAGCTGTATTATTCCAATCTTTGTCTCCATTTTCACATGACCTTCTTTTTTTAAAAAAAATAATTTTTACTGATTTCAGAGAGGAAGGGAGAGGGAGAGAGAGAGATAGAAACATCAATGATGAGAGGAATCATGGATTGGCTGCCTCCTGCATGCCCCCTACTGGAGATCGAGCCCGCAACCTGGGCATGTGCCCTTGACAGGAATTGAACCCGGGACCCTTCAATCCGCAGGCCAGTGCTCTATCCACTGAGCCAAACCAGCTAGGGCTTCACATGACTTTCTTTCCTGTGTGTCTGTGTTTATATGTGTCTTCTTTTTTTTATAAGGACACCAGTCGTTGGATTTAAGGCTCACCCTAATCCAATGTGATTATCTCAAGTTATTCCATCTGCAAAGACCTATTTCCAAATAAGGTCACACTCACAGGTGCCAGGAGTCGGGACTGGAACATAATCTTTTTTTTTGGGGGGGGGTGGACACACAATTCAACCCCCTGCAGCATACGCACTGGAAAAATCACTGTTTAAATACACCTCTTTGGGCTGCTATGTTGCACTGTTCAGCTGAAAGTCATTCTTCTCTCTTGCATTTCTGACCCCTGTATCTTTTGTTCATAAAAGGATTTTGAGAAACCCACTCAGTCCTTCCCTGGAATTCATAATGGCAGTAGTTAGTGTGTTTCTGTATTCAGGGAAACGGAATGTTCGGCTTTAGCTCTGAAGAGGGTTAGAATGCTGGCCGTGTTTGGAGGCAAAGTGGATGTGATTGACTGGCCGGGAGGCCAAGGGAAGATGAGGCCACTGGACATGGAGCTGCCCTGGGTAGGGGGTAGGGGAAGGGGGGAACCTAGAAGGTGAGGGTACAGAGGTGGGTGAAGAACCAGAAACGTGGCAAGTCTGGCCCATTTGGAAGCAGAGGCATATGGGAAATGGGTACCATCTTAGCAGACCCAAGGGGAAAGGGCACTTATTGTCCACACCCCATCTGTCAGCCAGGCCCCCAGCGCTCCAGCTCCATGTGCCACAGCTGTCCACTAAAACTCTCCAGCCCTCCTCATCTCTCACCCAGACAGCCAATTTCCTCTTCCCGTGCCACCCAAACCATTTCACACCGAGCCACTAAAACATCTATTTAAAACCTAAGTCACAAGTCGCTGTATGATCTGGCCCTGCCCACCCACCCAACATCATCACACTTCACCACCCTGTTCTATTTATGTGCTTTCAGCATACCTAGCTCCTTCCCACCTTTGCACGTACTGTTTTCACTTCCTGGAACTCTCTGTCCCCACTTAACAATGCCTGCTTCTTGCTTGGCCGGCATGGCTCACTGGTTGAGCGTTGACTTATGAATCAGGAGGTCACGGTTCGATTCTCGATTGGGGTACGGGCCCAGGTTTCAGGCTCGATCCCCAGTGCGAGGCATGCAGGAGGCAGCCGATCCATGATTCTCACCATGGATGTTTCTGTCTCTCCCTCTTTATTCCTTTCTGAAATTAATAAAAATATATTTACCCCCTCCCTAAAAAAAACCCCAATGTCTGTTTCTTGGCCTCTTCTCCTTGGAATAGCCTTATGGGATCCTTCAATATTAAGTGGTGCCTTCCCATCACTCTCTAGCCATCATCCAGTTTCATTCATTCATCCAATCATTCATTCATCATTTATTTATTTTTTATCACTTATCACTACCTGAAATTAAGTTGGATTGTTTGAGTGGTTTTCAACGTGGAGCAATTTTGTCTCCTAGGTACATTTGACAATGTTGGGAGATGTTTGGGGTTTTCACAACTTGGGGGTGAAATGCTGCCACTTACACCGGGTAGAGACCACCTGCTAAACATCCTACTATGCGCAGGACAGTCCCTAAAACACACATTTATGTGGCCTCAAATATCAATAGTGTCAATTTTTCTTTGATCCAGTAATTTTTTTCAGAAGAATGTTGTTTCTTTTTCATTTTCAGATGTGTGAGGATTGGTTTTTTGTTGTTGTTTGTTTTTATTATTTTACAATTGTATTTTAAAAAGCACTTATTTTACTTTGCAAATTTATGATGAGCTGGCCTTTTTACTTTGGAGTAAGTTTAGATTTCTAGAAAAGTTGCAAAAACTTGTACAGAGAATTGCTGTAGATCCCACATCCAGTTTCCATGCCTTCTCATGTTATCTTTTCATGTTTCTGTTCTTTGATCCTCTTTTTTTTCTTTCCGGTTGGCCAAACCCTTTAAAGCAGCGGTTCTCAACCTTCCTAATGCCACGACCCTTTAATACAGTACCTCATGTTGTGGTGACCCCCAACCATAAAATTATTTTCGTTGCTACTTCATAACTGTCATTTTGCTACTGTTATGAATCGTCATGTAAATATCTGATATGCAGGATGTAGTTTCATGGTTACAAATTGAACATCATGAAAGCATAGTGATTAATCACAAAAACAATATGTAATTATAGATGTGTTTTCCGATGGTCTTAGGCGACCCCTGTGAAAGGGTCGTTCGACCCCTAAAGGGGTTGCGACCCACAGGTTGAGAACCGCTGCTTTAACGGTACCCAGCTGCCAAAAAATAAAAATTTAATTTAGTATAAATAGAGAATAGTGTACACTGTCCCCCCTTATCCACTGGGGATATGTTTAAAGAACCTCAGTGAATGCCTGAAGCTGCACATAGCACCAAACCCTATGTACACTGTTTTTTCCTATCCATACATACCTGTGATAAGGTTTAATTTAAAATTAGGCACAGTGAGAGATAAGCAATAATTAATAATAAAATAGGACAACTATAATAATATACTGTAATAAAAGTGCTGCAAATGTGACATTATTAAGTAAAATAAGGGTGACTTGAAAGTAAACTCTATGATACCTGGACAGTAGTTCTGATAACCCAGGAGTGACTAATGGTTAGGGAGTGTCTATATGGTGAATGTGCTGGACAAAAGGATGATTCATGTCCTGGGCAGGATGGAGCAGCATGGTGTGAGAATTAAAAATGTATATATTTTTATTGATTTCCAAGAGGAAGAGAGAGGGAGAGAGAGATAGAAACATCCATGATGAGAGAGAATCATGGATTGGCTGCCTCCTGCATGCCCCCTACTGGGGATCGAGCCCACAACCCGGCATGTGCCCTTGACTGGAATCGAACCTGGGACCCTTCAGTCAGCAGGCTGATGCTCTATCCACTGAGCCACACCAGCTAGGGCCATGATGTGAGATTTTTATCATACTACTCAGAATGGTGAGCAATTTAAAATGAATTGTTGATTTCTGAAATTTTCCATTGAATATTCCCCATTGTGGTTGACTGCGGAAAACTGAAACTGTGGAAAGCAAAACCACAGATGAGGGGGGACGACTCTATATGCAAATGACAAGAAACAAAGATGTCCGGGGAGAGGGTAGCAGTAAAGCCACTCCGATGTGTTCAGGGTTCTCCCATGATTTTGGAGGCCCCGTGAAAAAGGACAGTGCAGAGCCCCTATTCAAGACTTACCAATAATTTCAAGATGGTGACAGCAGAGTATTAAATAATTGGGGGGCCCTGTGCAGTGCCAAGCCCTGGTGACTGCCCGGCTTGTGCTCATGAAACAAGCCCTGGCTGTTCCTGCCAATATTTCTACCCCCTCCCTTGCCCCCACGATCCAAATACCTGGGGAGTCAAGGGGAAGTCTTCTGCATGACTAGACCAAATCTACGCATCTGGGAATTCCTCTGGAACAGCGGTTCTCAACCTGTGGGTCGCGACCCCTTTGGGGGTCAAACGACCCTTTCGCCTAAGACCATCGGAAAACACATATAGACTTACATATTGTTTTTGTGATGAATCACTATGCTTTCATTATGTTCAATTTGTAACAATGAAATTGGGGGTCGCCACAACATGAGGAACTGTATTAAAAGGCCGCGGCATTAGGAAGGTTGAGAACCACTGCGCTTGAACCACACTCAAAATCACCAGGCTTGCCCTAATTGGTTTGGCTCAGTGGATAGAGCGTTGGCCTGCGGACTGAAGGGTTCTGGGTTCGATTCAGGTCAAGGGCACGTGCCTGGGTTGTGAGCTCGATCCTCAGTAGGGGGCGTGCAGGAGGCAGCTGATCCATGATTCTCTCTCATCATGGATGATTCTCTCTCTCTCTCCCTTCCACTCTGAAATCAATCAAATAAAATAAAATAAAAATTCACAAGGCTTGCAGCTTGCCTGCCTTCCAAATCTTAGTTCAAAACGCTTTGAGGTGAGGACAATGGGATCAGCTACCCTGAAATGGCAGCGGAGCGAATTCTAAAATAACATCCACATTAGCTCACACAGGCTGATATTTTCTTTGCTGAAGATCAGGCAAATGGAGTGTTTGTTTTGAGTGCCTTCCAGTAATACTTCCAAGTAGCCAAGAATGCTTGGGCTCTTGGAAATAATACCTTATGCCCGGAGGCTCTGGGTGAATATATTTTTTTAACCAGCTTTACTCATTTAACTTGTCCAAATGGGGTGCTTTCACCAGGCAACCCATCAGCCAGTCCTTTCCGATGATATCAGAGAAGTACCTCAGAGGAAATGAACTCTGAAAGCTCTTAGTGAACTGGGATTTTGAAAGTATCTTGGAAATACACAGATAAAAAATGATTTAGCTTTATCATTTACCTTTCAATCTTCCACAGCCTGTAGTTTGAAATTGGAGGGCACGATGTCCACTTGGTTAGATGAGCTAGCTAAATAGCTTCACTCCCCCCTCGCCGGTTTGGCTCAGTGGATAGAGCGTCAGCCTGTGGACCAAAGGGTCCTGGGTTTGATTCCGGTCAAGGGCATGTACCTTGGTTGCGAGCACATCCCCAGTAGGGGGTGTGCAGGAGGCAGCTGATCGATGTTTCTCTCTCATCAATGTTTCTAACTCTCTATCCTTCTCCCTTCCTCTCTGTAAAAAAAATCAATAAAATATATTTTAAAAAATAAAATTACATATGTAGCTTGCACCATATTTCTACTGAGCAATGCTACTCTAGAGAGAAAAGATTGGAGCATAAAGTAGAAATCTTGGGAACTTTAGCAGGTTACTTAGCTCCTGAGTCTAAGTTTCCTGATGTCCTATGGTTCTTAGTATAAGTACTGAGAAGGCAAAATTAGATTTGCAGGCAAAGGCCGTGTAAACACAGTAACAATGGGCTCAATAACTAGGTGTTATCATTCTTATATTTAAGAGAAAAAAGAAAGAGAACCACATTCTGCAGAAAAGGGAGGAACAATAAGACTGCCGGGTTTGATAAGATATGTGATAGCACATGTACTTACAAAGATAAACCCTAATCATCAGCCCTGGATGGGTGGCTCAGTGGGTTGTGCCATCGTCCCCTACATCAAAAGGTTCATTCCCAGTCATGGCACATACCTAGGCTGTGAGTTCGATCTCCGGGGCGGGGGGGGGGATGGGAGGGGGTGTGTGCGTCCAGGAGGCAACCTATCAATGTTTCTCTCACACATCAATGTTTCTCTCTCTCTCTCCCTTCCTCTCTCTCTCAAATCAATAAACACAGCCTCGGGTGAGGATGAAAACACACACACCTAATGGTGAATGAGGAATGAAGACTGAGGTGCAGTGATTGGCTGAAAGTAGATGGCCGGGAGCAATGACCGTGGTGGAATCGGAGGATTGTTCTAGGCTGGAAAGCCAGCTTGGACTTGGCCATGAACAGACTGGGCGGAGGTGGGGGAGCCAGCTCACCTGCCATGCCCCTTTTTCCTATTTGCAGAATGACATTCCTGGTGTGCCATTTGTTTAATTTGGTGGAAAGTAAATTGTTTATAAAGTTGGCTTTGCTCTGTCCATATGGCCCGTTGTGGTTAAGTGAAAAGAGGCGATTCATCTGAAGGGAGGTCTGAGGAGCTTCTGATGAAATACAGGGGTGGGCAAAAGCAGGTTATATTATATTATTTGTTTGTTAATATATACAAACAAATAATATAATAACTAATACACAATAAATCAAGAATAAACTTTCACTTGCAGTTGTAATACAAATAATATAATAACTAATACACAATAATACAAGAATAAACTTTCCCGTACAGTTGTAATACAAACAAATAATAACTAATACACAATAATACAAGAATAAACTTTCCTTTACAATTGTAATACAAACAAATAATAACGAATACACAAGACTACAAGACCTTTCACATACAGCTGTAAACCTACTTTTGCCCACTCCTGTATTGAAGAAAATGAACAATGTATGCAAAGAAGAACAAAGGTTTGAAGGGAGGGATTGGCAAATCCTTTAGCTTTGCAGTTAAACTTGCTTGGCAATTACTGGAGATAAGGAAAAGGAGGAGAATTTAGGTGAAATGTGTTAATTTTTATCAGCCGGTGGGACCCTCCAGCGGCTCTCCCCCTGTAATGTAACTTCTGAATACTTGTTTGAAGGTCAAGGCACTTGCTTCCTGGCCTATGTGTCCTTGCTTATCTGTGATTTCGTTTCCATGTTCATGTCTGTGTGTTTTACCAGCGGTGAATGTAATCACATGACGTTAAAATGCTGAAGAAGCAAAGCTCAGCAAGAAACATCTGAATCGAATGCACAGTCATTTGTTTTAAAATAAAAAAGCAAACAATCCCTGCTTACCTGAAGGTCAAGCAGTAGCTTTGTCAGCATCCCCCTTCGGGGGCAGGTCCGCTGTGGTCTGCCTTTGGCCATGACATTCATGCTTTTGATTCTCACGGTGGAATTCACTTGACACTCAAACATGTATAAATGAGAATGAGATTTAGTTGCCTATCTCATAAAATTCAACATGATAGTTTAAAATATAGGAGGTTACTGTTTTCTTACTTATGTATTAAAATTTTTTTGTGCTTTATTAACTGTCACCCGGGGATATTTTTTCATTGATTTTTAGGGAGGGTTCAGTCTTGAATTGAAGGCAGGAAGAGAGAAACCCACCAGTGCCACTGAGAGAGACACCAGAAATGCTGCCAGCACATGGCTGAGAGCTCGCCACCCAGATGGTGGGCTGGGACAGCCCGAGCGTTTCTCAACCACGGGGCAGACAGGGTGGGAGAGAGGGAAGATTTGTACACATTTTTAAGGCCTCACCACTACATTTTTTATTATCTTTTAAAAAATACATTTTATTGATTTCAGAGAGGAAGGGAGAGAGAGAGACATCAATGATGAGAGAATCATAGATCGGCTGCCCCCTGCACGCCCCCTACTGGGGATTGAGCCTGCAACCCGGGCATGTGCCCTGACCGGGAATCGAACTCGGGATCCTTCAGTCCACAGGCCAACGCTCTATCCACTGAGCCAAATGGGCCAGGGCTGCATATTGTTGAGAGTATTACAGATGTCCCCCAATTTCCCCCCTTTGCCCTCCACCACCCGGCTTCTGCCTTGCCCCAGTCACTTCCCTGCCCTATTGTCCATATTCATGGGAAATGCACACATGCATATAAGTTGTAAGATCACATGACCTCACTTATATGTGGAATCGAATGAGCACAATGAACTGATGAATGAAATAGAAGCAGAGGCATGGAAACGTGGAGCAGACCGAGGGATCTCCGAGGGAAGGGGGGTGGGCAGGAAGAGATTAAAGCAGCGGTTCTCAACCTGTGGGTCAAGACCCCTTTGGGGGTCGAACGACCCTTTAACAGGGGTCGCCTAAGACCATCAGAAAACATATAGAATTGCATATTGTTTTTTTGAAATATATTTTACTGATTTTTTACAGAGAAGAAGGGAGAGGGATAGAGAGTTAGAAACATCAATGAGAGAGATCGATCAGCTGCCTCCTGCACGCCCCCCAGTGGGGATGTGCCTGCAACCCAGGTACATGCCCTTGACCGGAATCAAACCTGGGACCCTTCAGTCCTCAGGCCAACGCTCTATCCACAGAGCCAAACCGGTTCGGCTAGAATTACATGTTGTTTTTATGATGAATCACTATGCTTTCATTATGTTTAATTTGTAACCATGAAAATCCATCCTGCATATCAGATATTTATATTCCGATTCATAACAGTAGCAAAATGACAGTTATGAAGTAGCAACGAAAATAATTTTATGGTTGGGGGTCACCACAACATGAGGAACTGTATTAAAGGGTCGCGGCATTAGGAAGGTTGAGAACCACTGGATTAAAGAACTCACTACATTTTAAAAACCATTTCAATCAACCATACAGTTAGTAGGAACACCTGTGATAGTTCAGCAAAACCCTGATCTAGGTGGAGCTCTTGCTGGTGGTGTGTAGTTATTTTTGGTTGTGTCACCATAGGGTTTGAGTTAGAAAGTTGGGAAAAATGCATAGAGTTAATGCCATATAATGCTATACATTCGAATCCCAGCCCCGTATAGCCTTTATGGTTGATTTGGGGGGAAAATAGTTGCTCTATAAGATTTGGGAGATGAAGATGCTATCTCCAACCTTCAACGAATCCATTGGAAATGAGTTTTTAAAACCCAGCGTGATGTTTTCTTTCTTGATTGAGTCATTAAGACAATAAGATTGCTACTCTATCTCTACTGTGTTTTTCCTTGCCTGGAGCGGAAAGAAATTGGGAAAGTGTTTTCAGAGGGCTGGGAAGGAGGAAACACCAGAACGCCGTTCCTCCACCACCCAAATAAAGCAAAGGTCACGTTCCCACATCATCTCAAGGGGTGATGTCAAACGGGGCCAAACCCAGTTTGATTTTTTAAAGAGAGAGTGTGCCGCTGTGGGCTGAGGAGAGATGATGGCCAGTTCCCTTTCACTTAGATGTGACTCAACTCGGGTCATATCTTTTGGCCTTAAATCTCAGAGGGCATTAGATGTGGGCGATTTTATGAGTTCGACTTGCTTTTTTTTTTTTTTTTTTAAATTTTGTTCTTTTTTAAAAAAATATATATATTTTATTGATTTTTTTACAGAGAGGAAGGGAGAGAGATAGAGAGTTAGAAACATCGATGAGAGAGAAACATCGATCAGCTGCCTCCTGCACATCTCCCACTGGGGATGTGCCCGCAACCCAAGTACATGCCCTTGACCGGAATCAAACCTGGGACCTTTCAGTCTGCAGGCCGACGCTCTATCCACTGAGCCAAACCGGTTAGGGCTGGACTTGCTTTTTTTAAACCGCATAAAAAAGCACAAGAAGAACATGTGCAGCCCACCATGTGCTAAAAGGCCCATAGATGCCCTAGCCGGTTTGGCGCAGTGGATAGAGCGCTGGCGTGCAGATGGAAGGGTCCCGGGTTTGACGGGGGTCAAGGCACTTACCTCGGTGGCAGGCTCCTCCCCGGCCTGGGACCCTGGTTGGGGCTTCGTGTAGGAGGCAACCAATCCATGTGTTTCTCTCACATAGATGGTTCTCTCTGCCTTTCCGTCCGTCTTCCGCTCTCCCTAAAAATCAATGGAAAAATATCCTTGGTTGAGGATAAAAATGAAATAGAATAAAAAAGCCCACAGTCACCGTTGCTTTCTGCCTGCCCCTGGGTCCTTCTGTGTCTCATCTATAAAAGATTCCTGCAAAACTATGGAAAATATCCTTGCCTGAAATTAGGTAAGCAGCTTTGCTTTAATTTCCTTCCCTGCAAGTTGGCAACTGGGTAAAAGAAAATATTTTGACTTCCAGGGATACTATTGTGCCTCCTCTGGCCTGTCTCCCAGCCCGGGCTTACGGGCCGTCTGCAAGGCCTCACCCCCGGCCAGTTCCGGGCCAGCCCTGATCTGTTTCTCCCTGACAGGGGGCCCTGCTTCTCGGCCCCCCAGAGCCGGCAGCAGAGAAACTCTGTTGCCTGCGGGGAGTCTCCAGTCACCTGGTTCGGCTGCACCCTTAGCCTCCGAGATAGGGCTGTGGTTTTCTTGATGGCGCTGTGCCGAGCCGTCCTGCACACAAGAACCTTGTTTGTTTCACCATCCTGAGATCTGTTTGCAAAGCCTGATTGCGATGTTGAAGAAATCTGTACCTTGGGGAGGTCCGGGGTAGAGGTGGGGTGTGTGTGTGTGTGGTGGGGGGGGGGGAGGAATGCAGTGAAGCAAATCTATGAACCCCACCACCTCATTCATTCGGTCTTTCTGTGAGCAAAACTTCTTCGACCTTCTACTCTGTGCCCAACAAAATGTGCTAGGCGCCCAGGGTATAGAAGCAAAACATTCAGATACCATCTGCATTCAGGTAGTTAATAGCTTAAAAGGCAGCACAGGCATCTCTCTCTCTCTCTCTGCTCACCAATTTTTCCATTGGTTTTTACAGAGAGAGGAAGAAAGAGGGAAAGACAGAGAGAAACATCGATGTGAGAGAAACACCTTGATTGGTTGCCTCCTGCACACGCCCTGATCAGGGCCCCGGCTGGGGAGGGAACCTGCAGCCGAGGTACATGCCCTTGACTGGAATCAAATCTGGGACCCTTCAGTCCACAGGCCAACGCTCTATCGACTGAGCCAAACCAGCTAGGGCTATCTTCTCTCTCTCTCTCTCTCTCTCTCTCTCTCTCTCTCTCTCTCTCTCTCTCTCTCTCTCTTTCTCTCTCTCTCTCTCTCTCTCTCAGTTTTATTGAGATATAACATATACACGCCATGAAATTCACTCATTTTAAATATAAAATTCAATGATTTTGATTAAGTTCATAGAATTATGTAACCATCACCACAAATTAATAGAATTGTGCAACCATCACCATAAATCAATCAAGAACATTTACATGACCCCAATTATATCCTGCCCCAGCCTCCAGCAGCCACTAATCTATCTTGTCTCTAAAGATTTGCCTTTTCTGGATATTTTCTATGAGTGAAATCATACAATACATGATCTTTTCTGTGTGGCTTCCTCCTCCTCCACTTCCCATATGTTTTGAGGTTCTTCACATTTGTAGCATGTATCAGTACAGTGGGGCCTTGACTTACGAGTTTAATTCGTTCCATGACAGAGCTCGTAACTCAAATTACTCGTATGTCAAATCAATTTTCACCATTACAAGGACACATGATGCTGGGCTGATGTTGTGGCGTTCACTGTGACGTTCGCTGCGCCAACTAGCGGTGGGGTATCTGAAGCTGGCTCACAACCTGAATTTTGCTCGCAACTCAAAGCAAAAAATCGGCTGAGAGACGGCTCGTATCTCGAAAAACTTGTTAGTCGGGACACTCGTAAGTCAAGGCCCCACTGTACTTCCTGGCTTTTATTGCCGAATAGGATTCCATTGTGTGGACACACCACATCTTGTTCATTCATTCGCCAGTTGATGAACATTTGGATTGTTTCTGGTTTGAGTTTGTTATGAGCAGTGCTGCTGTGAACATTCCTGTACCCGTCTTTGGGAGGATATATGCTTTTGTTTATCACATAAATACCTAAAGGCGGATGGCTGGGCACAACACAGATATGTAAACAAATGTTTATGACAAAGTGAGTTAAGAGCAGGAAGATTTAATCTGGAAGTCATACCACAGTTTATTACCTCTGGTCCTGGAATATAGGTTTAGCACTGATCTGCAAATCTGGAAGTGCATGTTCAAAATATTTTTCTTTCCTTTTTTAAAAAACATATTGTTATTGACTTCAGAGAGGAAGGGAGAGGGAGAGAGAGAGAAACATCAATGATGAGAGAGAATCATGGACTGGCTGCCTCCTGCATGCTCACCCTGGGGATCGAACCTGCAGCCCAGGTATGTGCCCTTGACTGGGAATCGAACCATGACCTTCTGGGTTCATAGGTTGATGCTCATCCATTGAGCCATGCTGGCCGGGCTATTTTTTTTCCTTAGTAATTGGATGAACTTAGGGCAAATGCCTTTCTTTCTCTGCTCAATTCTTGAGTCAGAATGCTTTGTTTGATTCTGCCCTCCCCCACTTGCTCGCTGTGTGAGCTTGAACAATTAACTAATTGCTCTCCGCCTAAGTTTTATTATCTCAAAGATAGTACCTCTTTCAAAGATAGTGCCAAATCAAAGAGTTGCTGTGAGAATCAACTTAGTTAATATATGAGAAGCCTAAATAGTGCTTGGCACATGATAATAAATATTTGCCATATTTCTTTAATTATTATTGCCAAATTTGTTTAATTCAATTAAAAAACATAAAGATGGCTAGTGAAAGATATTTAAGGTACATTAAAGTATATTTATGCCTCTGCCTGGAGCACTCTTTCCCCAAATATACATGCTCCAACTGTCTGCTCTCCTAATATTTTCTCTAAACTCAGCCTCCCATGAAGAACCCTGACCACATTATCTGATACCATAAGCTGCCCCACCTCCCTCCCTCCTGATGCTTCCTTACTCTGCTATACTTTTAATGTTTTCCCTAGCATTTACCCCCATCTAACATCCTAAAAAATTTGCTTGTGTATTATAGTTCTTATTTATTGTCTATTCCTCCTTTCTAGAATATAAGCTCCATTTGGACAGGAATCTTTGTCTATTTTGTTTGCAGATATATCCCATCCCCTTAGAACAATGCCTAGCGCATAAACAATCCTATATAATAATCCTATATAATAAAAAGGTAATATGCAAATTGACCCTAACAGTGGAACCACCGGAAACAATCCATCGCTATGATGTGCACTGACCACCAGGGGGCAGATGCTCAATGCAGGAGTTGCCCCTTGATGGTTAGTGCACTCCCACAGGGGAGCTCTGCTCAGCCACAAGCCGGACTGTCGGCTGCAAGTGCAGCGGTGGTGGCAGGAGCCTCTCCCGACTCCATGGCAGTTGGCCATCCCCCGAGGGCTTCTGGGCTACCAGAGGGATATCTGACTGCCAGCTTCAGCCTAATCCCCCGGGGAGCAGGCCTATGATGGCAGGTGGACATCCCCTGAGGTCTCCCAGGCTGCCAGAAGGATGTCTGACTGCCAGCTTCGGTCTGATCTCCTGGGGAATGGGCCTAAGCTGGTAGGCGGACATCCCCTGAGGGGTGCTGGACTGCAAGAGGACACAAGCTGGGCTGAGGGACCCCCCGGAGTGCACGAATTTTTGTGCATTGGGCGTCTGGTACTCAATAAAGTACTTGCTGAATGAAAGACATGGACACCTGGTGGTATGAGCTTTATGCATATATTATTACATATAATTCTTACAACAAAACCTCGAGCTGTAGATGTTATCACCATCATTTAATAAACAAAGAAAGCAAATACTAGAGAGATGTGATTGTTTGCCAAAAGACACATAGTTTAGTTGGTACATCTCCAAAATATACTCTTGTAGGCATAGTCTGCCATATGGAGGAGCCCTAGGGCAGATGTGATGACTCAGGCATTATTGCCCAGCTCTCGGAACCCACAAGCAATTTGTATGTTTGCACACATTGGGTTTTAGATACACTGGCTTATGCCAAGCCAATCTCTTATCCCTGCCGGCCACATTTCCAAATACTGGAGTGGCAAGAGGCAGAGGCCTATTTCTGAAGGATGAACTCATTCCCTGGCCTACAGCCTTGCCAAAGTCTTCCCTAACTCTATTGGTAGAAGGTTGGACTCCATCAAGCTTAGGATTATCTTGCTTTACGACAACTAGGACCTTAGTAGAATCAAGATTTGAATCATCATGGTAACTGTGAATCCAGGATAATCCTCTTAGAGGAAATAATTTGTTTTCATACCAAGATGTTTAATGTATGACTTCCTTCCATTTTTAAGATCATGTCTACACATCACAAAGCGAAGATGCCAGTTATGGACATTGAAAATTCAGCACGAGTTTATTTCTTGACTCTGTGTATCTTGCTATGGGTTTTCCAAAACCTGACTCTGAGAGTGGGAATTGAGCGCAGGTAGTTTATTTCTTTATCTGATCCCAGGAGCACAGTAAAGAAGTAAGGAGGTGACACAGAGGCAGCAGGGGCGGGGGGGGGGGGGGGGGAGGCGCGGGAGAAGCCAGTAAATAATGTGTTAATGAGCTGATTACTGCTGTGGGAACCTGGGACTCAATTCTGCTGAGAGACTGTATAAAACACACCTCAGAAATGCCCCAGGGCCGTGGCCGGCAAACTGCGGCTCGGGAGCCACATGCGGCTCTTTGGCCCCTTGAGTGTGGCTCTTCCTAAGCCTTAGGAGTACCCTAATTAAATTAATAACAATGTACCTACCTATATAGTTTCAGTTTAAAACATTTGGCTCTCAAAAGACATTTCAGTCGTTGTACTGTTGATATTTGGCTCTGGTGACTAATGAGTTGGCCGACCACTGCCCAAGGCATGATCTTTCTGGGCCCTCAACCCCTCTGCACTTTCAATGTGCCCTGTTCAGGAGATCCAGCACATGCCCCTGGCTAGAGACTGTCCTGAGGCAGACACAGGAAGCCATCTGGATGTAGGGAACTGGCTGCCGGTGACCTGTGTTGAAAGACCGTGCCTATGTGCCTCTCACATTTCATCTATTTTGTGAGCAGGGGCAAAACACCTTTGTTTTGGAATATCTTTTCAAAAACATTTATATAGTGAACATTCTTGATGGAGAAAGATCATGTTGTTCTCTAGAGAGAAGCATGTATTTTTGCTGTTCAGTGAAATAAAGATAGTGTGTCTCTCTCTGGACGAAGTTTCGACAGGCTTACTGCCCAATATAAAAATGTAGGTACCCTCAGCTGAGGGTTCCTCTCCTGTAATGCGATCCATTTTGTGTGCAAGTATCAGCTGACTGTCTTTAGGGCACTTTGAAGGATTTGGGCCTCAGAAGACTGGAGCAGATACTGATCTTCTGGTTACTACTATTGCTGTGAATAATAAACTATCCTTTGTCTCTGACTCAGATGTCTCATGTCTTCTGCCGGCATCCATGAAAGTGCAGCAGCAAGACTTTTAGCTTACAAGTAGGGCAAAATCTCAGACTTTTTATGGTTCTTGAAGATCTTCAAGGTGGATCTAGGGCAGTGGTTCTCAACCTTCTGGCCCTTTAAATACCGTTCCTCATGTTGTGACCCAACCATAAAATTATTTTCGTTGCTACTTCATAACTGTAATGTTGCTACTGTTAGGAATCGTCATGTAAATATCTGATCTGCAGGATGGTCTTAGGCGACCCCTGTGAAAGGGTCGTTCGACCGCCAAAGGGGTCGCGACCCACAGGTTGAGAACCGCTGCTCTAGGGGATATGGACAGGGTTCTAAATGTGACTACTTCATGTAGTACTTCCCTTTATTGGTAGAGGCATTAACCTGATGGTACTAAATCTCTATTTCATTTTATATGTTTGATTGAGCCTCAGAGCTCAGTATTATCTTCCTCTGAGTAGTACTGGCCTCCTTTTAGGGACAACAAGAAAAAACAGTACCATTGGTGGAAATCTATGAACATGTAAAAATATATTGCCTATTGAATACTCATCATATATTTGATTTTTTCAAGGCAAGATGCCTTTTCAATTTTTGGATAGCATAACTTCACTAATTAGTGAACATCATCATTATTCATTTTTCTGAATTATGTTGATTATATTAGAAAATTACCAGGATTGTCTTTTGTAACCACGGTTCTGTATTGTTCGCATTTTCAAGGAGTGCTCTCACGTTCTGTAATATGCAAAGAAGGATCATCTTTTGTTGGGTCCTAGGATACACCAGTGAGCTTGCTCCACCCCCTAACCCAGGGGTGGGCAAACTTTTTGACTCGAGGGCCACAATGGGTTCTTAAACTGGACCAGAGGGCCGGAACAAAAGCATGGATGGAGTGTTTGTGTGAACTAATATAAATTCAAAGTAAACATCATTACATAAAAGGGTATGGTCTTTTTTTTTTTTTTTTTTTTTTTAGTTTTATTCATTTCAAACTGGTCGGATCTGGCCCGCGGGCCGTAGTTTGCCCACGGCTGCCCTAACCCCTGCCATTGGTCAAATTGAATGGGTAACTGAAGGTTTTTATTCCAATATGCCAGGTCTTCATATATCAGAATTCTAGAAATATGTGTGTCTGTAGCTAAATCCTGTTTCAAAGTTTTCTTTATTCTGTCACCTTTGCCATATTCTCCTAATGACATTCGGTAGGACACACCTCTTTCTACATTTTTTTTCTTAAAGAAAATCTTGGTTATTTTTGAACCTTTTCTTATCAACTCCTCTAAAAAACAGTCAGTTGGGATTCTGATTGGAATCATACCAAATCCATAAAAACATTGGGAAAAAATTCACATCTTTACTGATATTTTGTCTTTATATCCATGAACATAGTACTTATTTCCATTGGCTTTGGAGTTCTTTAGTGGCTTTCAGTAATTAAAATGTATAATTTTCTACATAAAGGTCTTGCATATGTTGATATGTTGCCTATGTATGAACATGTAAAAATATATTGCCTATTGAATAGTTTTTCTTGAGTACATAATATATATTTTGCAATTAAAATGGCACAGTTTATGCCTGCTGGCTACAAATTTATAAAAATGTAATTTTTAAATTGAAATTATTGCAGCCACCTTGCTAAGCCTTTTGTTAATTCTAATCATTTATCTGTAGACGTTTTTGAGTTATTTATGTAGGCAGTTATGTCCTCTGCAGATTATGACAATAGGCTAGAATTTTCAACTACTTTTGCACACATTATGCCATCTGATTCTTCCACAGCAAGTATTATTATCCCCACCTTAGAAATGAGGAAAAGACCTGAAGATTTTTTAAATGTTTTAAATATATTTTATTGAGTTTTTACAGAGAGGAAGGGAGAGGGATAGAGAGTTAGAAACATCTATGAGTGAGAAATATCAATCAGCTGCCTCCTGCACGCCCCCTACTGGGGATGTGCCCGCAGCCAAGGTACATGCCCTTGACTGGAATGGAACCTGGGACCCTTGAGTCCGCAGGCCGATGCTCTATCCACTGAGCCAGACCGGTTAGGGCAAGACCCGAAGATTTTAAGTGACCTGCCATAGGTACCAAGCGACTGAAGTGGAAGAATCTACTCTCCTGTCCTCTAATTTCAGTCTAACACGATGCCTCCTGAAATCACTCACCAGGAAACAGAGATGAAAATTGCCATCAGAGAGAAGTCCCAGGCAGTGAAGGTGGAAGGAAAAGAGGAAAATTATTTCAATTACCACGTGAACAGCAAAATTTCATGAATTAGCCAAGTCTTGATTTATTGACTCTAAGGACTTACAAACTCTTTTTCTTTCTTTGCAGTTTGCAAAGTTTAATATCATTGCCATGTTTATACATTTCAGCATTTCAGTTTGGTCCCAATACTACGGAGGCAATGAAGTCCTTGGCTGCATTCACACAACCAGGGCAAGGTCAGGCGGCTACAGTCTCTGATACTCACCTCCTAAGTGGTAGGAGCTGGTATCACTAACTGTTCTGCCTCTCAGAATGCTTCGGAGAATAACAAAGATGTCACCATCGAGTCTAGCCATGTTTATATCATCCTAACCATTATTCTAAGTGGAATGTCACCATTTCTTCTTTTGTCTTCAATCTGCAGAATCTGCAAAAGTACTTTAGAGTCTGGATTCTGTAAGAGTATATCCCAGTTTTTCCTGTGGTTATTTTCAAGAGGCCTGGAAAGCCGGTGGAGGAATTTCCATTGGGTAAATATAGGAATTTCTGCCACTGCCTTGGAGAATGTTTCCTCTCCAGTGACAGGGAGATATATTGGAATCTGCCCATTGAATCGTAAAGAAATAGAGTCCAGAAAAACTCATGAAAGATTAAGTGTTGTTTTCCATGTTTATAATAAAGATCTGGCATCAGTCCAAGTTGTGCTTAAAAAAAGTGTTTTGGCTCTAACTGGTTTGGCTCAGTTGATAGAGCGTCAGCCTGCAGACTCAAGGGTCCCAGGTTCGATTCCGACCAAGGGCATGTACCTTGGTTGCAGGCACATCCCCAGTGGGGAGTGTGCAGGAGGCAGGTGATCGATGTTTCTCTCTCATTGATGTTTCTAACTCTCTATCCCTCTCCCTTCCTCTCTGTAAAAAATCAGTAAAATATATTTTAAAAAAACTGTAAGAGATAACAGGAAGATATACCATTAAAGCATGTGAAAATGAAATAATTACCAAAAATAAGAGTTGAGCTATATGCCTACATGCTACTTTGCTTACTCTTCCTTTGGAAATACTAAAACAAAAAGGGGATTGACAGGCTTCAATGAGCCTTGATGAGTAATAATATACCTTCAGAGGGCTGGGATATGTCATATAATTCATATGTGTCTTAGTTTTGGAAGGGCCAACAGAATACTGTTAACACAACCAGAGTCGTAATTTTAAAAATTTTATTTTTCAATTGTAGTTCACATCCAATACTATTTTATATTAGTTTCAGGTGTACAGCACTTAGTGGTTAGAAAATCACATATTCTACAAAGCGATCCCCTGGTATTTCCAGTAACCGCCTGGCACCGCACGTGGTTATTACAATATTATTGACTATATTCCTTAGGCTGTACTTTACAGCCCTGTGAGTATTCTGTAACCACCAATCAGTATCTGTTCTTTGTAGCATGTAGGCATATAGCTCAACTCTTATTTTGGGTAATTATTTCATTTTCACATGCTTTAATGGTATATCTTCTTGTTATCTCTTACAGTTTTTTTAAAAATATATTTTACTGATTTTTTTACCTTTTTCACCCAGTTCCCCATCAGTCTGTTCTTTGTATCTATGAGTCTGTTTCAATGTTGTTTCTGCATTTATTCAACCAGAAATAATTTTGAAATAACTTGAGTAATTGACTTGAACTTCTTGGAACTAGTCAGATATTGAATACTCAGAAATACTGCTTCGTGTCCTTTTTCTTCCTCAGCCACTATCCTTAAGCACCGTAACCAGAACCATGCCACTCTCAAGTGCTCAGAAGCTCAAGGACTGCTTTTGTGGGACCGAGTCTCCCTTGGAAGGCAGCGTAGGCACATGCGGAAGCTGGACAAGCCAGAATCTCCTTAGCATGCTGGGGAGTATCTAAGAACATTCTTAACAATTTGTGCAAACAAAAACTTAGCCTAGCCCACATAAAATTTCCGCAAACAAGTTTAATACATCCCAAATGAAATTGTAGCTCGCTCATTCCTAGATCCGGAGCGACCCAAGCATATCTGATTACTTCTGGGTTTTTAAAACCCATGCTAGCATGGCCTTATTTTGAATAGGGGCTTTTGGAAATGCCAGGGTCCTTTTATAAATGCTACTAGGCAACCTTGGAGAGTATGCAGGTGAGGAGTAGTTTGGGAACACTTGGCTTTGACAACTTAGCGAGGCTGAAACACATTGTAGAGTTCATCTAGCTTCAGCCTGTCTTTCCTTTGCCATTCCTTTGTGATAACTAAGTGAGCAGCCTGCCTTTAGACAAAGCCCAGGTGGCTTTGGTGCAGAGAGCAATTCTTGGGTGCAAATGCTGCCTCTATGACAAATCTCCTTAGAATAAAATTCTGATTAATATGTTTCTTGTATGAACTGTATGTTGGAATTTTAATGGCCAGGGTGGGTCTTGGTTAGCATTCGTCAGGACAGGTAGATCTCTCACTTTGTATGTATGTTCTTAGGAAACACAATGACTTCATGAGTTTCTAGATATTCCTTGGATTAGGTTATGTGGACAAGACTGTAACATACACTATAAAACCTTATGTAAGTACTGGTGGCCCGGTGCACGAATTTTGTGCACATTAAAAGGGAATTAAGTAGATCCGCTCTGGGCCTGCTCAAGCCGCACCACGGCAGCTTAGGCAGGCCCCCCTGTCTGTGTCTCCGCCCAAGTCCCCACCCACCAGCTCCTGTGCACATGCAGCCCGTTGACCGATCATGACTGGGACACTGTTAGTACCAATTAGCATATTACCTCTTTATTTTTTTAATTTTTATTTATTTTTTAAAAAAATATATTTTATTGATTTTTTTTTACAGAGAGGAAGGGAGAGGAACAGAGAGTTAGAAACATCGATGAGAGAGAAACATTGATCAGCTGCCTCCTGCACACCCCCTATTGGGGATGTGCCCGCAACCAAGGTACATGCCCTTGACTGGAATGGAACCTGGGACCCTTCAGTCCGCAGGCCAACGCTCTATCCACTGAGCCAAACCGGTTAGGGCACCTCTTTATATATATAGGTTAAACATGGCCATTCTCACCTGCTGCATGCCTAGCATATAGTAAACATTCAGTAGATACTCCGTGAATGAATGGATGAATGAATGAATGGTGTAGGTCAGGGGTCCTCACACTACGGCCCGCGGGCCACATGCAAATACAAATATTGTATTTGTTCCTGTTTGGTTTTTTTACTTCAAAATAAGATATGTGCAGTGTGCATAGGAATTTGTTCATAGTTTTTTTTTAAACTATAGTCCAGCCCTCCAACAGTCTGAGGGACAGTGAACTGGCCCCCTGTTTAAAAAGTTTGAGAACCCCTGGTGTAGGTACTTGAAACCCATTGATGGAAAATTTTAGATTGCATCTATACTAACTCTAAATCTCCCGCCAGAAGTCTGGGATGGGTCTTGGTTCATAATTGTACTTTTACTTGTTTTTCTAAATTCTTGTATGAGTTTCTTTTGTTATCCTTTGATTTTCATCTTAAGTGTCAAACGAGAAAGGAACCTCTCATTCAGCAGAAATTTATTAAACTCTTATTAAATGCCAGGGAAGACATCGCCTCTACCTTCCAGGAGTCTCTAGTGTAGCAGCGAATTCAGACACGAGAACCAGTGTTACTGCACAGGACAGATTATGACCAGGTGCGCTGGGATGATGGAGAAGGGCGTCATTTTACCCTGGGGAGTGCAGAAGGTACCAACAAGGTCAGAGATGAGAGTACAGACTAGTGTGGTGGCGAGTCCCTGGAATTTTGCTCTTCAGAACATTGACTTGAGTCCCCAGCTTCTGAGGTGGAGTCAGCAATCTACAAAGAGTCACCATGGTTGGCATTTCCCCTTGAAATGTCCTCCAAATATAAAATCCCCTTTCAGCTAGAGGAACCCCAGATTTAAATGCGCATCATCACTTGTAACAAGTTTTACTTCTTGAATTGGAATGCGGGAGTGTCCTCTGGTAAAGCAATTAGGAAATCCAGTCCGATGCCCCTGGGAGCCTGCCCTGTGAACTCAGAGGGTTACAGGAAATGCACTGTGGCTTTGTTGCCATGGCAACACGTGGCCCTCCTGCTTTTTGGTTCAGCATAGGCCATAGTGATAACATTTCCTCTTGAGGTAATTGAAAAAAAAAATTGAGAAAGAAAGAAAGGCAATATCTCGGTGTTTGTCCCTGTATTTAACAGCTAAATTATATCCTGCAACTACTAAAGTTATCGGAGTGAACTTTTGGAAGGGGCCACTATTGTTGATAACTCTTCCCCGAGTTTCCCTGTGACATCAGCTTTAGGAAGACTTAAAAAAACCTTTATTGTTGAAAGTATTACATATGTCCCCTCTTTCCCCCATTAACCTCTCCCATCCGGTCCCCACCCACCCCAGGCCTTCACCACTCTATGGTCTGTGTCCATGGGTTATGTATATAGGCACACGAGTTCATTGGTTGATCTCCCCCCTCCGCTGCCTTCCCTCTGAGGTTTGACAGTCTGTTTGATGCTTCTATGTCTCTGGGTCTATTTTTGTTCATCAGTTTATTTGATTCATTAGATTCCACATGAGTGAGATCATGTGATACTTATCTTTCTCTGATTGGCTTATTTTGCTTAGCATAAGGCTCTCTAGGTCCATTCATGCTGTTGCAAATGGTAAGAGTTCTTTCTTTTTTTTTTACAGCAGCGTAGTATTCCATTGTATAGATGCACCACAGTTTTTTAATCCACTCACCTGCTGTCTTCACCCCTCCAGTAGAGGGCGCGCTCTTGGGAGCGGCTTTGTTAGCCGGTTGCTTTCTCACTAATAGATTTGAGAGCAGTCTGCTTTGTATGAGCCAAGGTACCCCTCTTCTCCTTTGGTCTTTAGGGAGACTTTTGATGCATGCAGGGGACAAGAAGTAGGAGACTGTCACTGGTGGGGGAGCTGTGCTGCATGGATCCACCAGTGCGGATGTGTGAGTCTCTCCCCTGGGGCCTACACTAACAGCCCCTTTGATGATTTCACAAGAAGCTGTCTCCCTTTACCAGTGGTTCTCAACCTTCTGGCCCTTTAAATACAGTTCCTCATGTTATGGCCCAACCATAAAATGATTTTCGTTGCTACTTCATAACTGTCATGTTGCTACTGTTAGGAATCGTCATGGAAATATCTGATGTGCAGATGGTCTTAGGCGACCCCTGTGAAAGGGTCGTTCGTCCGCCAAAGGGGTCGCGACCCACAGGTTGAGAACCACTGCTTTAAACCAATGGTTCTCAGTGGTAAACATTTAGCAATATCTAGGGGCATTTTTTATTGTCACAACTGGCGTGTGTGTGCATGTTTGTGTGTCTGTGTGCATGTGTGTGTTAATGGCATCTAGTGGGTAGAAGCCAGGGATGCTGTTAAACATCTGGCAATGCACTGGGCTGCCCCTACCCACACACCTTTAGTGCCAGGGCGAGAAACCCTGCTTCAGACCATAGAGTTCATGGCTTTGGAATGGCTTGCATTCAGGAAATAACAAAAAGGTCAGTGTATGCACCTGAGGCCAGGAGATGAGCTTTCTGTGCCTTCTCAGGGGATTGTCAGCGAGGCCTCGCCTGAGGAGAATGCGCGTTGCTTCTGGCAGCCTTGGGAAGGCCTCCCCGTGAAGGGTTCACCTCAGAGCTCTCGTGACTCAGAAGCCCGAGAGGCTCAGGTGTTCAATTCTAGAAATAAATCCCCTTTGGACTCACGCCGTATGACTTGCTTAGAGTTTCGCGTAGGTAGCAGAGCCCATGGAAACGACATGTTTGCTGCACTTTGAACACCACATACTGAAATGGTTGCAAGAGCAGCAAGCTGTTTTCTTTTAATATATTTGTATTGATTTCAGAGAGGGAGGGAGAGAGAGAGAAACAATCAGTGATGAGAGAGAATCATTGATCAGCTGCCTCCTGCACGCCTCATTCTGGGGATCAAGCCCATAACCCAGGCGTGTGTCCTTGACCGGAGTCGAACCCGGGACCCTTCAGTAAAGGCAAGCTCCCCAGTGAAACAGATACTTTATGGAGGGGAAGGGGTGTGGGAAGTGTTTGCTATTTTGCATGGGAAATGTGAGCTGCCTTCTAAATGCCCATGCGGGATGCAGGGAGCTCTTTAGTAAGTCACCTGCAGCTCAGGAGAGAGGACTGGGGTGAACGTGTTATGTTGGAGCGGTGGTTCTCAACCTTCTGGCCCTTTAAATACAGTTCCTCATGTTGTGACCCAACCAGAAAATGATTTTCGTTGCTACCTCATAACTGTCATGTTGCCACTGTTAGGAATCGTCATGTAAATATCTGATGTGCAGGATGGTCTTAGGCGACCCCTGTGAAAGGGTCGTTCAACCGCCAAAGGGGTCGCGACCCACAGGTTGAGAACCGCTGTGTTGGCGGCATTAAGGTCTCGGCCAGTGCTTCCCCGCCATGATTGTATCAGATGGGGAGCCTTTAAGATTCCAGATGCAGCCCGGCCGGCATGGCTCAGTGGGTGAGCGTTGATGGATGAACCAGGAGGTCACTGGTCCGATTCCCAGTCAGGACACAGGCCTGGGTGGCGGGCTCGATCCCCAGTGTGGGGTGTGCAGGAGGCCGCCGATCCATGCTTCTCTGTATCTATGAGCTTGGCTGTTTTTTTTTGTTTTGTTTTGTGTGTTTTTTTTTAAAGAGAAAGTAAGAGTTCTTTTTCTTTTTTAAAATATATTTCATTGATTTTTTACAGAGAGGAAGGGAGAGAGATAGTTAGAAACATCGATGAGAGAGAAACATTGATCAGCTGCCTCCTGCACACCCCCTACTGGGGATGTGCCCGCAACCCAGGTACATGCCCTTGACCGGAATCGAACCTGGGACCTTTCAGTCCGCAGGCCGACGCTGTATACACCGAGCCAAACCGGTTTTGGCTGTTGTTTTTTTTTTTTAAGGTTCCACATAGAAGTGCGACCATACAGTATTTGTCTTTTTCCGTCTGACGTATTTCACTTAGCATAACGCAGTCTTCACATTTGTAGGGGAAGCCCTGACAATTGAGTATTTTTTTTTGTTTGTTTGTTTTTTTGGTTTTTGCAATGCAGTGCCTGCCTTAAACTTAGGTTGCTGAGGCATCCACCTGGAAGAAGCCTGTCTCAGTACACACAGTGCCGGCCACATGGCTAGATAAAGAGCCAGGTTGCCGCACCCACCGAGGCGCCTTTGTTTCAGATCTTGGTTGATTTCAATACCTGCCCATATAGGCTACTCATTTGTTTTCTCTTCCTGTGCTTTAACACTAGATTGCCCAAGGAAGTCATTTGACTGCTTTTTAATTTCAATTAGAAAAACAATGATGTATATAAGGACACAATGTCTTAGAATTTTGGGACTTTTTGTACAACGTATAAATGCGTTTATTAATAATTGTAGTTACCTCCCCCCTCCTTCATTTCCAGTATATATATGTGTGTTATACCTAAATTGCCCAAAAGCAGTCATTTTGACTGCTTGGGAAATTTTAAATAATCAAATGACTCTTATTATTGAATTGAGTAAATTTCTTATATGACCAGTTCGGCTCTGTATTGAAATAACAGTTTTCATTTTTTTTCGATTACCGTCACATGATAACATACAAGTACATGATAAATTGTCGACACTTGATAAGTTGCAGTTGCTCAATAAGCTAAACTAGTACTTGTTATTCGAATCTTTATGCAGTGATACTTGTTCTAATAAGTTGTTTATTTTATTTCTTTTGCGTCCTAAATTCATGAAAGAAATGTCGAATAGAAGTGAGTTATTGGAAAAGCTAAGGAACATAAGTGAAGAGTGCTCTGATATTATTCTTTCACAATGCAGTCATTTTGACTGCTTTTGGGCAATATAGGTATATACTAAGTTTCAGTCTTTCTAGTGTTAAATTCCTGCTCTGATGTTTGAAACCCACCAACAAAGACTGCGCCCATGAAACCCTAAGACCCAATCCTCTACCCCAGGCCAGGCCTGTACTCTCATTCTCTCTTTCATCCTCCCTCCCTCCCTCCCTCCCTCCCTCCCTCCCTCCCTCCCTCCCACTCTCTCTCTCTTCCTCTCTGTGTATTCTTGCTGTGTGGCCCCAGGTGTGCTGTGTAATTTCCAGGTCTTGTAAGTAACAAACCTGTATCTTTTCAAAGTTTCCTAATGCTATTGCTGCAGGGTGTCTTTCATAAACAGTAAGAACCACAAGGGCTGGTCCAGGCACAACATTGGTTATTGATAGGCTGAAACCAGTACAGAACATCTGTGCATTTCTCCCCGAAACTTCATATCCAACTTGGGGGAGGCGGGGTGGCCCCATGGATCCGGAATGAATTTGGTGGAATCACAGCAAGAAGACAAAGGAAGGGCAGTAAGGGCTGGAGGAGCTAGCTCCGGAATCCAGGCCGCCTAAGGAAGGTGCTGAAGTCAGGAGGGCGCTGATTGCCTGGGAGAAAATCAAGGGAAGTGGAGCAATTGGAGGCAGTGCTCAAAGACTAAAATATCCAGAGTTTAAGCCCTAGCCGGGTTGGCTCAGTGGATAGAGCGTCAGCCTGTGGACCAAAGGGTCCCGGGTTCCATTCTCGTCAAGGGCACGTACCTCAGTTGCAGGCTCCTCCTCAGCCCAGGCCCTGGTTGGGGCTCGTGTAGGGGGCAACCCATCAATGTGTTTCTTTCACATCAATATTTCAATCTGTCTTTCCCTCTCTCTTCCACTCTCCCTAAAAATCAATGGGAAAATATTCTCAGGTGAAGATTTAAAAAAAAAAATAAGAAGAACCACCCACCCCCCAACAAATAAAGAACTCTCACTTTTGCATTGGGAAATGTACATGCCAGCCAAACCCTTTACGTCAATCACAAATTATTTATTCAAATTTTATTGCTTCAAGCTAATGCTTTGCAGAGTCAGCAGCCTTTAAAAACACCTTTCTTGCTAGAACCAGGTCTTCTTGAGTTGTGATTGTTTGCATATTTTGTTGCTAAATCTATAGATAACTTTCTTTCTTAAAGATTACTTATTATATAGGCCCGGTGCACAGATTTGTGCACTGGTGGGGTCCCTCGGCCTGGCCTGCACCCTCTCACAATCCGGGACCCCTCAGGGGATGCTGGAGAGCCAGTTTCAGCCCAATCCCCGCAGACCAGGCCGAGGGTCCCCACCAGTGCATGAATCTCTGCACCAGGCTGGTTTTGGCCTGATCCCTGCAGTCTAGGCTGAAGGACCCCACCAGTGCATGAATCTGTGCACCAGGCCTCTAGTATGCATATAAGATCTTTGGTTAACCTCTTCCCTCCCGCCCCCCTCCCCCGTTCCCTCTGAGATTCATCAGTCTGTTCCATGTTTCCACGCCTGTGCATTGAGTGTCTGCCTCCTGGTGGTCAGTGCGTATCATAGCTACCGGTCAAATGGTTGATTAGGCTTTTATATATATAGATATGCATGAATATGCATCTGTAGAAGTGTCCGCTTGGAAGCAGCCAGGGACCCAAGGCAGAGGTGAGCAAACTGTATCTGTACAGGGCCAGAGAGTAAATACTTTTGACTTTGCAGGCCAGAAAGTCTCTGTGATAGCCACTTGACCTTGCCTTTGTAAGCCCAAAGCAGACATAGATAATACCTGAATGAATGCTGGGGTCCAACCCCAGCGGGTCCAGGGGTCCCCAAAGGTGTGGACGGAGTCAGCGAAGAAGGAAGGGCATGGAGACAGTGTTCAGTTGATCTCTTGCCAGGCTCCGCCTCCAGGCTCCGAGGCCAGTCCCTGTCCAGGATCCTCCGGCATGCTCTCTCCAGCGAAGTTCTTCTGTCTCTAGAGAACGTTCTGTGTAGGTTCTGTGCCTAGGCTCTGTCTCTCTTGGTCCTGTATTCCAAGCCCTGTGTTCTGAGTTCTGTCTGTTGTTGTCTTGTTGCATCTGTATTTATACCAGTTGATTCTAATCCTGTCAATTTCTATTACAAAGGTTAGGGCGTTTCTTATCTCCATTCCAGGGAGAAAAGATTATGTAGTTTAAGCATGATTGTTCGTAGTTAAAGGGATTAATTACCCGCCTGGCACTTAGTTGAGGGGTTTTATTCCCTCCCTAACTTCAGGGGAAAATCCCTACCTGGGGATTCAACCTTTCTCGGAGAGGTGACCTTGGTTAAAACACAGCACCAAGAAGGTGAGCAAACATATTAAGAACCATATGCCATATATGCCAGGTCCCTTGAAACAGCAAGGATGGACCGGCTCCCGGCAAATGAATTGTGACCATGTTCTAATAAAACTTTACAAAAGCACAGGCTGTAGTTTGCTGATGCCTGATCTAACTTAAAAAAAAAAAAAAAGACTCCAGCCCTAGCTTGTTTTGCTCAGTGGATAGAGTGTCAGCCTGCAGAGTGAAGGGTCCCGGGTTCGATTCCCGTCAAGGGCACATGCCTGGGTTGCGGGCTTGATCCCCAGTAGGGGGCGTGCAGGAGGCAGCCGATTAATGATTCTCTCTCATCATTGATGTTTCTCTCTCTCTCCTTCTCCGTTCCTCTCTGAAATTAATAAAAATAGACTCCAGTAGGTTATATAATCTTGTGGGAAAGTCTCCACAAGTTCATATTTTAATTGGCTTCACTTTTCAATTTTGACTTTTAAAAAACATTTATTTATACCATAGTGTGTTATGACCATGTAGAAATGAAGGAACTTGTGAATGATAATGACATGTGGAAGGTTCTGACTACAGATGGGTTGATGGAAACCTGATAGGTCAGGATGGCACAACGTACATCTGATGGTTGTCGTCGTAACTTCCTTGAACTCGCAAGCATGTCCTCCGAGCCTTGAAGAAATGCGGTATCTGTCATTGTCGTGTCACTCCTTTCCCCGGGTTCTCCATAGGCACAAGCAAGAGCATGATTCTGTGTTTGTCGTACTGATACTTGTATTCTGAAATACTTCCTTGTGGAAATTCAGTGTATTCTAGGAAAACTAACATTGCACTGAAAATCTGTCCCCAGCTTTTAGAGACTCTTCATTAATAAACACCTTTTTTTAAAAAAAAATATATTATTGATTTTTTACAGAGAGGAAGGGAGAGGGATAGAGAGCTAGAAACATTGATGAGAGAGAAACATCGATCACCTGCCTCCTGCACACTCCCCACTGGGGATGTGCCCACAGCCAAGGTACATGCCCTTGACCAGAATCGAACCTGAGACCTTTGAGTCTGCAGGCTGATGCTCTATCCACTGAGCCAAACGGGTTAGGGCAGGAAACACCTTTTTTAACAGTAAACTATGACTTGATCAAAAATAACTCTGACAAAATGTCAAGACTCAATGTTGTTCTTGTGTTGTAATTTAATTTTTTAACATTTTTTAAAAATTGATTTCAGAGAGGAAGTGAGAGGGAGAGAGAGATAGAAACATCAATGATGAGAGAAAATCATGGATCGGCTGCCTCCTGCAAGCCCTCTACTGGGGATCGAGCCCACAACGCAGGCATGTGCCCTTGACCGGAATCGAACCCGGGACCCCTTCAGTCTGAAGGCCGATGCTTTATCCACTGAGCCACACCGGCCAGGGCTCAATGTTGCTCTGGTGATTGAGAAGACAGGCTTAAATGGGAGGATACTTCTCCTCAAATAAATGACTCTTCCTTAAAATGTCAATCAGAATTATGTGGCTTGTCTCCGTAAAGCATTTAAATACTTACTCTTGTGCTTTATTAAATATTTACTCTGAAGGTTGCCAGTCTCTGATGTGGTGTGATGTTTCAATCAGGGCCGAGAAGGGCTATTTGTGACCAGTCATTCTTTGGAGTTAAATGTGTGTACGTTGGTAGGACAGGAAAGGAATGGAATGCCAACTTTTTGCCAACGGCTCTTTTGGCTGAAAAGAAGTTTCTCAGTTCTTTTCAGCATGAGTCACATGGAGAATTTATCTGACGAGGGGCATCGAAAGAAGTGAAAGGCAATTAAGGAGAATAAAAAAAGGCTTACATCCACGTTGGTCCGATTTCCATTGGAAAACTGTTCCTGCGAGCGTCACTGGTTACCAGTTTTTTCTTTTTAAAGCGTAAGGACTGAAGGGTTTATCTGGAGCACGCCCAGATGGAATGGGTCTTATTTAGGCCTCGTTCTGAAAGACGAGACCAGAGACCATGATCTGCTTTTCTCACTATGGACACACAAATTCTCACCAGAGTGGTCAGTTGGGACAGCTTCAGGGAATAATATCTGAAAGGATTCTTTTATTCCAGATGGTAGAGAAAAACAGAATGTATGACGATGATTAACCTCTGGATGGAATCAATTATATTTACAGTTTATTTCTAAGTGTTACTTGAATATCCTATATAGTAAAAGTGGAATATGCAAATCGAACGGTGGAACGACCAGTCGCGATGACACGCACTGACCACCAGGGGGCAGACGCTCAATGCCGGAGCTCCCCCTGGTGGTCAGTGTGCTCCCACAGGGGGAGTGCCGCTCAGCCAGAAGCCGGGCTCACGTCTGACGAGCGCAATGGCCATGGCGGGAGCCTTTCCTGCCTCCGCTGCAGGCAGGCTGTAAGGAACAAGGGGTCCCAGACTGCCACAGCCCTGGACTGTGAGAGGGATGTCTACTGGCTTAGCCGGCAGGTGGACATCCCTCAAGGGGTCCCGGACTGCGAGAGGGCACAGGCTGGGCTGAGGGACTCCCCCAGTGCACAGATCTCGTGCACTGGGCCTCTAGTACAATATAACAAGTGTCTGATGCTGACTCTGTTCCCGCTGCGTGAAGCAACGGCTGAGCCTTGAACGTGGGGTGATGGAAAGTGAACTCTGCCCAACTTGTGACCGGGTCTGCCCTGTGCAGCATTCACTGGGCACAGGAGGTAGTGCATGTGTTCTAGATCTCATGCCCCATCCTAGGCATTGCTGTAGCTCAGTGATGGCGAACCTATGACACGCGTGTCAACGGTGACACACGTACTCATTTTTTGGGTTGATTTTTCTTTGTTAAATGGCATTGAAATATATAAAATAAATATCAAAAATATAAGTCTTTGTTTTACTATGGTTGAAAAGATCAAAACATGTCTATATGTGACACGGCACCAGAGTTAAGTTAGGGTTTTCAAAATGCTGACACGCTGAGCTCAAAAGGTTCGCCATCACTGCTCTAGCTTCTACTTTTATTTTATTTTTTAAGTATATTTTTATTGTTGATGGTATTACAGATATCTTCCATTTCCCCCTCCTCCCAGCCCCCCCCCCCCCGGTCTTTGCTACCCTATTGCCCCGTCCATGGGCTATGCATATAAACATAGAAGTTCTTTGGTTGATCTCTTCTCATTCACCAACCCAACATCGAGGTCCGTCAGTCTGGTCCATGCCTCCCTACTTCGGGTCTTATTTTGTTGAATAGCTTCTACTTTTAATTCAGGTTTCTTAACCCCAGCGCTCTTGGTATTTGGGGCCGGCTGAGTCTTTACTCTGAGGGCTGTCCTTGGCAATGGAGGATACTGCTAACTGGCACACTGGATGCCAGTTGTACCACTTCTCCCACCCGACACCCTCCCCATTATGACAACCAAAATGTCCCCAGACATTAGCCAGTGTCCCCTGGGAGGCAGAGCACTCGGGCTGAATACCACTGTTCTAGTTTGATACTGCACAGCCCTGGGTTCGGTATCATTTAACTGATGTTCCAAAGATCATTGCTGCCCTAGCCGGTGTGGCTCAGTGGATAGAGCGTCAGCCTGTGGACTGAAGGGTCCCGAGTTCGATTCTGGTCAAGCGCACATGCCCTGGTCAAGGGTTGCAGGCTCCTCCCCAGCCCGGGCCCTGCTCAGGGCTTGTGCAGGAGGCAACCAATTGATGTGTTTCTCTCACATCGATGTTCCTCTCCATCTTTCCCTCTCTCTTCCACTCTCTCTAAAAATCAGTGGAAAAATGTCCTCGGGTGAGGATTAAAAAAAGAAAAAGTAGAAAAAACGAGCGTTGCCTACATCCCCACACCCTTGGGGCTTCTCTCTGCACATTTGAGCCCCGGGCTGCATGGAGTGGTAGAGGGAAGGGGCCACCGGGGTAGGGTGTCCACACATCTGGGTTTTAATAGGACAATCCTGTTTTGTCTATTGCCCAGGTGTAGTTATGAAGTAGCACTACTCTAAAGAGTGTCCACATAGGGGTCAAAGTTCTCCAGCTTCCCAGCAATGTGGCCATTTTGGCTTTCAAGAATGAGTCCGTTTGAAGGGTTCCTAAAATCTCAAAAAGATTTCTCCTCTGCAGAGGTCTCTGACTCCTTCCTGTCCAGTTTTAGAAGTCTGGAAGTTTAACCACTTCGTGCCCACATGGCCTACAGACTGAAGTTTTGGCAAATTCAGGGTTTTTGTTGTTGTTGTTGTTGTTTTTCCCCAAAAATATATATTTTTTTGATTTCAGAGAAGAAGGGAGAGGGAGAGAGAGAGAAACATCAATGATGAAAGAGAATCATTGATTGGCTGCCTCCTGCATGCCCCCTACTGGGGATGGAGCCCACAACCCGGGCATGTGCCCTAAGTGGAATCCAACCGGTGACTTCCTAGTTCAGTGGTTGGCTAACTGCGGCTCGCGAGCCACATGCGGCTCTTTGGCCCCTTGAGTGTGGCTCTTCCACAAAATACCACATGCGGGCGCACACGTACAGTGCAATCAAAACTTCTTGAAACTTCGTGGCCCATGCGCAGAAGTCGGTATTTTGTGGAAGAGCCACACTCAAAGGGCCAAAGAGCCGCATGTGGCTCTCGAGCCGCAGTTTGCCGGCCACTATGTCCCAGTTCCTGGGCCACCGCTCAACCGCTGAGCCACACCTGGCTGGGCGCAAATTCCGTTTTTGACCAAGTAGGCAAAGTGAGCTCAGACAACAAGGAGAAGAACAGTGCTCTTCAAAGAATGTTCTTTTTTTCAATAGAAACAGAGTTGAAAGTTCTAAGTAGGAAGGAGTTGCTACTGAGTTTATAATGGCTTTTCTATTGGCTTTTACAATCACACTATTACTGGGATCAGACTTCCTGCTTGGAAAAGGGCTTTGCAATAAATACTTCAGACAGAAAAGAACAAGTTTATAACAGACTGGCCTACAATAAGAGGGAGTTGAAATCAGAGGTGGGTTAAAAAGCAATCTTCCCTTTGGTCTGAAGAATAAGAAAAAAAATGTTTTTCTCTTTGAATAAATCCTGTCACATGTAGAAAAGACTGCTTGTGAGAGCCTTGAGTGGACTTTTGGATCGTGTGGCTCCTGACATGTAGCTTTGCAAATAATACACACACAAAACATCTCCAGGTAGTAATATGCACTCCAACCTGCAATCAAAATCAGCCTCCCCGCTGCAAATCTGAAGGCTAGATTTTCAGCCCATAATGAATGCAAAGTAATGATGTGCAGCCACTGCACGGGCAAGTCAGCCTTCATTTGGTTAGCTGCAACTCAGCACCAGCTGCTGTTTGATTTTGCAAGTCCTACAAATTCATGGAAACGCTTTGAGATGTTGGATAAAAATCTCTCTTCTTCCCCATACTTTTCTTTTTTGTCAACCTCCTGGAGCCTTTATCTTCTCTTGACCCCAGATAAAAACCCTCTAGGTCAGTGGTTCTCAACCTTCCTAAGGCCGCGACCCTTTCATACAGTTCCTCATGTTGTGGTGACCCCCAACCATAAAATTATTTTCGTTGCTACTTCATCACTGTCATTTTGCTACTGTTATGAATCGTCATGTAAATATCTGATATGCAGGATGGATTTTCATGGTTACAAATTGAACATCAGGAAAGCATAGTGATTAAACACAAAAACAATACGTAATTATAGATGTGTTTTCCGATGGTCTTAGGCGACCCCTGTGAAAGGGTCATTCGACCTCCAAAGGGGTCCCGACCCACAGGTTGAGAACCGCTGCTCTAGGTCAAACTCTGTATGGAGCCTTTTAATCTTTCATTGTTCTGCATCCATTTATTTCTTTGGGAAAAATCATTCCACGTGTTTCTCAAAGAGGGTTTCATGTGGCCCGTCTTGTGAAGACTTTTGATGCCAGGTGTGCTCAGGGAGAAATCATCACAGAGTGGAGACAGAGAGACTGGAAGAAGGAATGTGTTGTGAGTGAAGCCATCTACCTGGCCTCATTTTTTCTGTCAGATATTAGAATCTGATTCAATACACCAAGTAAAATTAGGCTTTTAGTTTTTGTTATTGCTGTTGTTAATGCTCACGCAAAATTCAAATCTTGCGTGAATTTTGGGACACCCTTTACAAAGGTGTTCACCTCGGCAAATGCACTGAGTGGTGCACTGTTCCATCTGTATGGGATTTCAATAAGGAGCCCCCCCCCCCCATTAAAGAGATGTAAACATAGCAGTGCTGTTCTCAGCCAGTTTTCTATTGACATGTTCTTCTTGTAAGACAACCACACGAGGCTACACAACAGGCCTGGCCCTTTGTTTGAGCCTGTGTTTGTGTTCTGGTCTCAGTAAGAAATGGAATACATTGGCTGTTTCCAGCTTTGTGTGAGAGACTGTGTGGCCATGCGAGTGGTCCCAGCCCCAGGTCGCCCTGGGGAGGATGCACAGGCTGTATCTCAGCTGCAGTGGATTAACCCACTGAGCAGACCCGTGGCCCTGGGCTTTCTGGCCGCCAAGTGAAGGCTGCAAGGTCAGCGAATGTGCAATGTATGGATCCTGAAAAGGCAATTTGGAAAGAAGCTGTTTTTTTTTTTTCATTTCTGTTTAGTCTTAACTTGGTGAAGTTGTAAAGAGGTGCTGGAGGCTGGGGGAGCCGTTTGTGTGCTGTGTTGTCTGCCTCAATTGCACTCTTGAATTCTGGCTGGCTGCCCAGTCTTATGTGGGAGGCTGGCTAAGATGTGCTATGCCAAAACATCAATCTTAAATTTTAAGAAGGATTAAAGTATTAGTCCGCAAAGCCAGGAATTGAGGCATGTTTTAAAGGAGAAGGTCAGAAAAAGTAGCCAGGTCTTTTTAAAACAATAATATATTTTTGTTGATTTTAGAGAGGAAGGGAGAGGGAGAGGAAGAGAGAGATAGAAACATCAGTGATGACAAAGAATCATTGATCGGCCACCTCCCGCACATCCCACACTGGGGATGGAGCCCGCAACCTGAGCATATGCCCTGACTGGGAATCCAACCATGACCTCCTGGTTCATAGGTCGACGCTCAACCACTGAGCCACACTGGCCAGGTCTTTTAAAAGAATCTCCCAAATTCTTGGCTAGTACATTGAGTTAAATTTGCTCCTTCACGTGGATGCAAATGAGGAGTTATAAAAGAAAGAATAATATTAAATGCTAAAAATGAATAGTAAAAAGAATGTACTAATCCAAGTATTAGAGTAACTGATGGCCATACTTTAAAAAAGGCACTGCTAAAAACTAAATTTGGATAATTGAACATTTGTAAATACATCTAGATATTCCATCCAAAAGTTCTGGTATATACATAAGATGTACTTCTTTCATATTTCCATCATTATCCAAAATCTGTAATTTAAAACTGTGACATCATTTTTATGTACCTTACTGAGACTTGCGACTATATATATGTGTTTTGTGTGTGTGTGTGTGTGTGTGTATACACTAGAGGCCCAGTGCACGAAAATTTGTGCAAGAGTAGGCCTTCCTTCCCCCGGCTGCCAGCACTGGCTTCGCTCCAGCTCTGGCTTCGTCTAGAAGGATGTCCGGTTAATTAGCATATTACCCTTTTATTATTATAGGTATATAATAATATGTCTGAGATAGTAACATCAATGATGAGAGAGAACCATGGATCGGCTGCCTCCTGCACGTCCCACACTGGGGATGGAGCCCGCAACCCAGGATGTGCCCTGACCGGGAATCAAACCATGACCTCTTGGTACACAGGTCGATGCTTAACCACCAAGTCACACCAGCTGCCCCCCTTTTCTTCTTAGCAGTCCTAGGAGGAGGGGGGGACTGGGGCCATTAGAACAAGGGTGCCATTGCCAAGCTCTTGTAGACATAAGTTAACTGGGCTTCTTGCTTTAGGGTTTAAAGTATTTGAAGAACCTTGTCTTAGGTGAAGCAAGGTACTCTGTGCCTTGGTGCCCTCTTAGTGTCAAACCACTGAAGAGCTAGGTCTCAGGGTCCGCTAACAGTTGAGGAGGGGTGAATGTGCAAAGATGGAACTCCCAGTTATCATAGAATTTTGAGTGGCGTCTGCTTATTTCATGAGAAACCAAAGTGGAGAGTCCTGTCTCCTAAACCTATGTAGACTGACGTGCCCTTGAGGAGCTCCTGTCCTGTGAGCCACGTCTCCCTGTCAGTCATGCTGGATTGCCTTGTGAAGGCCCTGGAACACACTTATTCTGTCACCTGAAATGTCAGCCTGGAGAACGGACAGCATCTCTGTGATTTCCTGCGGACTTTCCTTTCATAGAGGAGTGGTTTATTCTTTCCTCAGGGCAAGAATGACGATTTGAAAAGGTTTTGCTTTTCAATACCACATTATTGTGTTCTGATGACAACCAGGAGGCACCTGTGACATTCAACAGGGCCTGGAGTCAAGACCTGGCATAAGGAAAGGATTCTGTTGGCTAACTCACCAGGTTACCTCAAGCAGCAGGCACTGCCATTGCAGTGGATTCCAGTTCAGGTTCTTTCTAGATATGCTGGTGCTATACCTTCCCAATGCTGACTGTTCTCATCTCCTGCAATCATCCTATATAATAAAAGGGTAATATGCAAATTGATCCTAACAGCAGAACAACTGGGAATGACTGGTCACTATGACACACACTGACCACCAGGGGGCAGACACTCAGTGCAGGAGCTGTCCCCTGGTGGTCAGTGTGCTCCCACAGGGGAAGTTCTGCTCAGCCACAAGCCAGGATGACGGCTACCAGCATAGCGGTGGTGGCGGGACCCTCTCTTGCCCCCTCAGCAGCACTAAAAATGTCTGACTGCAGCGTAGGCCTGCTCCCCGCTGGCAAATGGACATCCCCCAAGGGCTCCCAGGCTGCCAGAGGGATGTCTGACTGCCAGCTTAGGTCTGATCCCCCGGGGAGCAGGCCTAAGCCAGCAGGTGGACATCCACCAAGGGGTCCCAGACTGCGAGAGGGCACAGGCCGGGCTGAGGGACCCCCCTGAATGCACAAATTTTTGTGCACCGGGCCTCTAGTATTTAATAGCAACATTCTATTGACATTTCTCCAGTGGTTGCTGTATAGTTGGCATGGGCCCAGGCTCTGGGGGTAAAAGATGTGTATCACAGCCCCTGTCTTTGAAGAGGACAATGTTTCAGGAGGATACAGACAAGATAAATGCCCTCACAGAGGTCAGACCAGAAGGTTCACACATCCTTTTGATGGGGAGGGGGTCTATAGGGTGCAGGAAATCCAGGGCTAGTGGGAGTCACACAGGCAAAGAAGAAATGGAAGGGGTGGGGAAGGGAGGTGATGGATGTGATGGGGGAAGAAGGATGTTACAGCCGGAGGGAGTTGACCCCTTGAAAACACAAACTCACATTCGATTTGTGGCCTAGAATTTCAAAGGGCATCTCCCCCGCCAAGAATGCAAGAAGGTGGTGGATGGCTGCATCTTGGAATGTTCAGAATGTGAGGAGGATGCTCGAAGCATCATGCTAGTTGTAGAAAATGGATTGGATTTTGGAATACCTTCCAGAATACTGACTAGTCTGAAAATTTTGTATTCACCTATATTTGTCCATACAGCCTAGTCACAGCCTAGGGCAGTGATGGCGAACCTTTTGAGCTCGGCGTGCCAGCGTTTTGAAAAACCCTAACTTAACTCTGGTGCCGTGTCACATATAGAAATGTTTTGATCTTTGCAACCATAGCAAAACAAAGACATATTTTTGATATTTATTTTATATATGTCAATGCCATTTAACAAAGAAAAATCAACCAAAAAAATGAGTTCGCGCGTCACCTCTGACACGTGTGTCATAGGTTCGCCATCACTGGCCTAGTGAAAAGTGGATGCTGTAAAAATAAATGAACTGTTAGCAGCTCAAGTTCACTTCCTCTGAGTGGCCTAGAGTTTTGAAGATCAGATAAAATGTTCAGACCTCAAGGGCCAAATTTGGATATAAATGCTTTAGACTCTTCTGCTTTTCTGGTGTCAGGGCACATGGGACGGTGTGGTATGTAAGTGAATTTGGTGCAGATGGGTGCAAACCCCGTCAAGTCTGGAGCGAGGGGTACCGAGGAACAGCATGTGTCTGAACAGCAGGATTAAACCTGTCAGGTGAAGACACAGGGAAAGCTTTTTATTCGATCCAACTTAGAAAACAGTGAGGGGGAAATACTTTGAACAGGTGATTGGAGAATACATACAGACACAACAAGCCAGTGTTTGCTTTGGTTCTGATTATATTGCTCCGGAAGAAAGGCGGGTGTGTGCGCCTTCTACAGACCAAAGGAGGTCCCTGTGGATTTGCCAGAAATAACGTAAAAGTGTCTCGGGAAGCTCAGATGTGTGGAGCAGCCGAATCCAATCTGGGTTCTGGTTTCTCTGTCTGCTTCAGCGCCATACATGCAGCTAAATAGTTGAGATGTTAATAGAAACGAGTCTGTGGAGGATATAGTTTTCCTTCGGCTTTGTAAAACTCCAAGAGGGAGGAGATGCAAACCAAAAGTAGATGAAAATCAAACGAAATAAAGTGCTGTTTTGGTTTTCTACATCGGAGGCCGCGAATATTTTCTGTAAAAGACCAGATATATCAGGCTGTTGGAAGTAGCCATAAACAGCCATAGCTAGTTTGGCTCTGGATAGAGCGTCAGCCTGGGACTGAAGGGTCCAGGGTTCTATTCCGGTCAAGGGCACATGCCTGGGTTGCAGGCTCCATCCCCAGTGGGGCGGGGGGCATGCAGGAGGCAGCCAATCAATGATTCTCTGTCATCATTGGTGTTTCTATCTCTCCCTCTCCCTTCCTCAAATCAATAAAAATACATTTTTTAAAAATTCTTTAATAAAAGAACGTAGCCATAAACAAATGCATGCATGTGGGCATAGCGGTGCCCCAATAAGGCTACATCTGTGAATGCCAAAATGAGAATTTCCTATCATTTGTCCTTGTCATGAAACATCTTTCTTCTTTTGATTTTTCTTTCAACCGTTGAGGAATGTAGAACCATTCTTACCGACCCCTGTGCCAGATCTGAGAAAAACATCTCTCGTGTGTTCTTTCAGAGCAGACAAAACAAAAAACATTGGAGTACAACGTGTGTTGTTTTTTTCCCTTCAGGATTCTGTAAATTACTGAAATGGTGATTTTTCACCCTTGATAGTTCCCTGGATTTGTCTCTCTAATGCTATGTGCCCCTGTAACTCTTGTAACATCAATCACCAATGCACTGATTAAGCGCTCACCCGGAACTCAAATGCTGGGGACAGACGTCAGAGGAAAAGAAAATATTAGCAATAGAAAGTGGCACAGAAGCTCCTCTATTTATGGAATTTCAACTTGTGCACTTTCGAAGATACAAACAAAGCCATGCTCCGCAGTCACGCCCGCTGGCTCACTCCGCACCCCCAAAGTTTGTTAAGAGGTTCTGGGGCTTGTTGTCTCTGCCACCCCCCCCGGCTTGTTCCCCAGTGCACCTAATATTTACTGTCCTTCTGCTCGCTGCAGAGGACTTTTGCCATGAACTCCATCTTGTATGATCACCTCAGGGGAAATGGAAGAAAAAGGTGCTAGGAGGAAGTTGCCGAAGGAAGTCAAATAAAACCCAAAGTTTTTCAAAGTTGAAATCGATCAGAAAAATTGTTGCAAGTCCTTTGGCAGGAAGAACAATTTTGAGGACAAAAACCTATTCGTGCAACTGAAGAGGAGTTCCATACCTGTGTTATAATAAATAGTGAGCGTCAGCCTGGCTGGCATGGCCCAGTGGTTGAGCGTAGACCTATGAACCAGGAGGTCACGGTTCGATTCCCGGTCAAGGCACATGCCTGGGTTTCTGGCTTGATCCCCAGTGGGGGGTGTGCAGGAGGCAGCCCATCAATGATTCTCTCTCATCATTGATGTTTCTCTCTCTCTCCTCTTCCTCTTCCTCTTCCTCCTCCCTTCCTCTGTGAAATCAATAAAAATATATTTGTTGATTTTTTACAGAGAGGAAGGGAGAGGGATAGAGAGTTAGAAACATCGATGAGAGAGAAACATCGATCAGCTGCCTCCTGTACACCCCCTACTGGGGATGTGCCTGCAACCAAGATCCCTTGACCAGAATCGAACCTGGGATCCTTCAGTCCGCAGGCTGACGCTCTATCCATTGAGCCAAACCAGTTAAGGCAATAAAAATATATTAAAAAAATAGATAGTAAGCATTACTAGAGAGCTTATAGAGGCCAGGCATTCTTCTAACTGCTACACACACACACACACACACACACACACACACACACGTTTCATTCTCACAACAAAGATGGTAATCAGCGAATGATGTCATAGGATGACTGATAAAGCAGAGAAAATTGTACTGTGTGGCTGGGGATTGGCCTCTTCGACCTCACTGTGATAATAGGGAGGGCGGAGTCCAGTGAGTCAAGTCGCCCAGTCAGACATGGTTCCAGGAGTTTGTAGCTTTTGGAACCTGCCTAATCTTATAAGTGGCTAGTCCTAGCCGGTTTGGCTCAGTGGATAGAGCGTCAGCCTGTGGACTGTAGGGTCCTGGGTTTGATTCCTGTCAAGGGCACATACCCGGGTTGCGGGCTCCATCCCCAGTAGGGGGCGTGCAGGAGACAGCCAATCCATGATTCTCTCTCATCATCGATGTTTCCCTCTCTCCCTCTCCATTCCTCTCTGAAATAATATATATATATATATATATATATATATATATATATATATATATATATTTAAAAAAATTAAAGTAAGTGGCTAAATGACAATTGATGATGCTAACACTACGAGTGGGTTTACTACTTCAGAAGGTCGTCAGTGTAGGAAATGAAACAGGTCTAATGCAGACAAAGACGCCATGTAAAGCGTTTATCAGCCAGGACGGGAGTCACCTGGGGTGAGGGGTATTGGATGCTCAGCTCACACCTGGCCTCCCCGGAAATCCATCTGGGGCCGCACGTGTCCATACTGTTCAGGATCTGGACACAAGAGCAGTCACAAAGAGCCTTTAGAGGGGAACAGGTGTTCAACCCAAACGTGCAGTGAACACTTGCTATTGGTGCTCTGCCCAGAATATCTCAGACCTCCTACCAGTTCTGTCTGCCTGGCCCCTCCCCCAGATTCTGTGTGGTTGGCTTCTAATGACCAACATCTGGGACCATCAGAGGACAGCCTGTGGAGTTCTGCAGCAGCACCCCGGGACCCACAAAGGGCACGAAGTGCCTGGGAGTTGGCATCATCCTGGGGCCTCATCCCACAGCTCCTGATGGGCAGGTGTGAGACTATGAAAGCTCAGTCCTCTTTCCTTGAGGTGGGACAGCTCCCAGATGGAATTTAGACCCCACAGCTCCCCTCAGGATCAGGCCAAGACGGGGCTTTGCCAGAAATCGCACCATTACTTGGCTTTCTCCCCTTTCCTACCCTGTTCAGCTCATCCCTTACCAGTTTATCCTGGCAACATGTCTTTAAGAAATTACTTGCACATGAATCCTTATCTTAGAGTCTGCTTCTTGGTAACTCCACCTAAGGCAGTGGTCGGCAAACTGCGGCTCGCGAGCCACATGCGGCTCTTTGGCCCCTTGAGTGTGACTCTTCCTAAGCCTTAGGAGTACCCTAATTAAGTTAATAACAATGTACCTACCTATATAGTTTAAGTTTTAAAAAATTTGGCTCTCAAACGAAATTTCCATCGTTGTACTGTTGATATTTGGCTCTGTTGACTAATGAGTTTGCCGACCACTGACTAAGGCAAGAAGCAACTCTATTATTAAGAGAGAAATAACACCAGGCCTTGCCTTCAGCCAGCATTGGAAGAATGAATGAAAGAATGGGCTGAATGAATTACTAGAAGCCAGTCTTGAGCCTTGAGTCACTCATGTTATAAGCAGGGAAACAGGAAAGGGGTAAAACATTGACTATGCCATTTTCGAGTTGCAGGTCTTATAGCGAAACTTCCATACAGCGCAGCCAGGCCAATTGATGGTCATTGGGCTCAACTTAACCCATTGTACGCCATAAGCGTCTGTAGACGTAAGTGGCAGACCTTCCCCACATGCCACACGTGTCTATAAAAAATGTTTCCCCTTAAGTGGCAGCCCTGACCAACTTTAAAATCTCTTTTTCTTTTTTTACTGAGAGGAAGGGAGAGGGATAGAGAGTTAGAAACATCCATGAGAGAGAAACATTGATCAGCTGCCTCCTGCACACCCCCAACTGGGGATGTGCCCGCAACCAAGGCACATGCCCTTGACCAGAATCGAACCTGGGACCCTTCAGTCCACAGGCCGACACTCTATCCACTGAGCCAAACCGGTCAGGGCTAAAATCATTTTTTGTGAGAATTTTCAGCTGAAAATATTCAAGAACACCCGAATTGTAGTAATATATTTATTTTTATAATATTCATTGCAAATTGATTTTTTTTAAAATTAAATTCAAAATATCGTGGCATGTGGGGACGGTTTCCATTTTGGATGTGTGGCAGTTAACTGGTTAAATATTGCCAGGAAGAGAAAATCACCACCTCCCTGGATAGTTGCCTTCCTTCTCTTGCTCCTTCCTTCCTCCTTCCCTCCCTCTCTCTCTCCTTCCCTCCCTTCCTCAGTTAGTGGACAGTTGGGTTGCTTCCATCTTTGGGCTATCATAAATAATGCTGCTATCAACATTTGCATACAAGTTTTTTAAAAATATATATTTTTATTGATTTTTTACAGAGAGGAAGGGAGAGGAACAGAGAGTTAGAAACATCGATGAGAGAGAAACACCGATCAGCTGCCTCCTGCACACCCCCAACTGGGGATGTGCCCACAACCAAGGTACATGCCCTTAGCCGGAATCGAACCAGGGACCCTTCAGTCTGCAGGCCGATGCTCTAGCCACCAAGCCAAACTGGTTAGGCCTGCGTCCAAGTTTGTGTGTGGACATGTTTTCATTCCTTGTCGTTGTATTCCTAGGGGTGGAATTGCCAGGTCAAGTGTAGAAAGGGCTTTCATTTGTTGAGTCAAAATCTGAGTCTTCATAACTTTCACTCTGGGTGCTTGTCCAGCTTCTGGAGACAATTGACAAGGCTTTTCTTTCTCACACATGACATCCCTTCCATTGTTCATCATTGTCTGTGTCCTTGCTCCACTTTTACAGTTGGAATTGTCTTTGTTTTCCCCATCATTCCATTGTAGAAATGGAACTTATAGAAATGCAATCCGATAGCCTTGAAGGCCTCACATCGTCTACTATGATGTACAAAACAGCTCTCTTTGTTCCAGATCTCAGACTTTCCCATCGGCAGCAGGGAACCTGTGGCTGGTAGCTTTATTTTGCCAGGAAGGGAGACAAAGAATTTTTTTATAGATGGGGATGGATTTTCAATAGACTCTGAAGGGATGCTCCCCTTGGCGAAATCTCAAAGGACGAAGAAGTTGTGTAATTTAAGCACCTTGGTCATTTCTTGACAGGTTCATGTGAGAAATGGAATTCTCTGGTTTTGAAAAATAAAGTTTAATGGAGATCAGTTATCCTGAGAGCTTTGAAAGGAGTCACGTGCAGCAGCATTCTTGCTCCTCCTCAGTCACGGAGACAGTGGGGAGAAAACCACACCGCCACAGAAGAATGGAGCAAGTCCCTTAGCAGTCTCTGGGTTGTGATGACCTAGGACAGTGGTGGGCAAACTCATTAGCCAACAGAGCCAAATACCAACAGTACAACGACTGAAATTTCTTTCGAGAGCCACATTTTTAAAACTTCAACTATATAAGTCGGTACATTGTTATTAACTCAATTAGGGTCCCCCTAAGTCTTCTGAAGAGCCACACTCAAGAGGCCAAAGAGCCGCATGTGGCTCGCGAGCCGCAGTTTGCCAACCACGGACCTAGGACAAATGTTATTTTCATTTCTTCTTCAATAACTACAAATGGATCCAATTCTTCTTGTTAATCATAAACGTAGGGATATTTTTCATCTTCTTGTAATGGTGGCATTTATTTATTTATTATTCGATTGATTGGGGTAACAATCAATTGGTTCGCAAAACCATACAGGTTTCAAGTATGCTACTCAATAAGACATCATCTGCACACTGCATTGTGCACCCACCGCCCCAAGCAAGGTCATTTTCCACCCCTTTGCCCACCTCCACCCACCCCCACCCTATGTCTATGTGTTTTATACACACACACACACACACACACACACACAAATGTTATAATCAGGGAAGCAGGAAAGGCATAAAATATTGACTATGATATTTTATTTTTATTTATTTTTTTAAAAATATATCTTACTGATATTTTACAGAGAGGAAGGGAGAGGGATAGAGAGTTAGAAACATCGATCAGCTGCCTCCTGCACACCCCCTACTGGAGATGTGCCCACAAACAAGCTACATGTTCTTGACCGGAATCGAACCTGGGACCCTTCAGTCCACAGGCTGATGCTCTATCCACTGAGCCAAACCGGCCAGGGCTGACTATGACATTTTAGAAGCCCCCCATATTCCCTTCCATCTGACAGCTGTCAGTCTGTCCCAGGTACCCATGCCTCTGTTTCTATTTTGTTCATCAGTTTATTTTGTTCATTAGATTCCACAAGTAAGTGAGATTATATGGTAATTGTCTTTCTCTGACAGGCTTATTTCACTTAGCGTAATAATCTTCAGGTCCATCCTTGATGTTACAAAAAGTGAGATTTCCCTTTTTCCCCCTTAGAATTCCATTGTGTAAATGTACCACAGATTTTCACCCACTCATTTACTGATGGCCCCTTGGCCTGTTTCCAGATCTTGCTATTATAAATAACACTGAAATGAGCATAGGGGTGGTTATATTCTTTTGAATTAGTGTTTTGGGTTTCTTCAGATATATTCCCAGAAGTGGGATCACTGGGTCAGATGCGAGTTCCATATTTAATTTTTGGAGGAAACTCCATGCTGTTCTCCACAGTGGCTGCACCAGTCTGCATTCCCACCAGCAGTGCACGAGGGTTCCTTTTTCTCCGCATCCTCACTGGCACTTGTTGTTCATTGATTTATTAATGATAGCCATTCTGACAGGTGTGAGGTGATATCTCATTGTGGTTTTAATTTTGGACTGTTGGTTTTTTGGTATTGAGTTGTATGAGTTCTTTGTAAATTTTGGATAGTAACCCCTTATTGAATGTATCATTGAGAAATAATGTTCTCCCATTCGATGAGTTCCCTTTTCATTTTGTTAGTGGTTTCTTTTGCTGTGAAAAAGCTTTTCAGTTTGATGTAGTCCCATTTGTTTATTTTTCCTTTTGTTTCTCTTGCCTGAAGAAATCTACCTGGAAAAATATTGCTGTGAGAAATGTCTGAGCCTTTCTGCCTATGTATTCTTCTAGGATTTTTATGGTTTCATGACTTACACTTAAGTCGTTAATCCATTTTGAGTTTATTCTTGTGTATGGTATAAGCTGGTGGTCTAGTTTCATTTTTTGCATTTACCTGTCCAATTTTCCCAGCAGCATTTATTAGAAAGACTGTCTTTACTCCCTTTTCAAATATTAATTAAGTTAGGGATGGATTCTAACATTGTCTCATGCTATCTGCATGACCTTGAACGAGTCACTCAACCGCTCTAAGCATGTTTCTGCATTTTAGTCTCACCATGTCAGTGACTCTCAAACTGTGCTGCACATTATATCAAGGGATCTTGCTAAAAATGTTAACTGTGAGTTCATGCTCCAAGAGGTCCTGTCTCAGTATTTTTGGGGAGGTCCTCACAATCTACTTTTAAAAATCTCACCCCAAGTGATACTGATGTACATGGTCCTGAAGATCATACATTCAGACACTGATATTAGCCCTATCTTTCTGGTCTATTTTCTTTTTCACTTGTTTGCTCTGTTATTCCTCACCTGAGGATATTTTTTTCCATTGATTTTCAGAGAGAGTGGAAGAGAGGGGGAGAGACACACAGAGAGAGAAACATCGATGTGAGAGAGATACAGCAATTGGTTGCCTCCTGCACACCTCGACTGGAGCTGGGTATTGAGCCTGCAACCGAGGTATATGCCCTTGACCGGAATCAAACCCTCAACCCTTCAGTCCTTGGGCCAATGCTCTAACCACTGAGAAAACTGGCCGAGGCTGGTCTGTTTTCTTCTTGTCCTATCATCTGCTGAAAGGGAGAAGACATCTTATAATCTCTCCAGGGAATGTATTTCCATATGTGCTACATGTGTGAACATGAACAAAATGGCAATCACATTTGAAATAATGAAAACGCCCTAGCCTGATGCTTAGATTCTAATGTATTAGGATTATTTTGATCGGAGCATTTTTACATGTAACGCGGGGTTTCTCAATCATAGCACGATCGCCGTTTGGGCCCAGGTCTTTGTTCTGTATGTGTGTGGTGGGAGGTGGTGGAATTGGCTTGTTCACTGTGGGATGTTTAGTACCATCCCTAACCTCCACCCACTAAGTACTAGTAGCACTACTGCCCACCCCCCAAGTTGTGAAGATTAAAAATATCTTCATTCTTTTTTATTTTCTTGAAGGTATTTAATTTAAATCCTTTCCATCCATTGAACTGTTACCATTGCCTTTTTCTGTTGAAAAAGTTCCTCTGAAAAAGTGCTAATTTTAGGCTTGTATTTCTATGTGAACAGAATGTTCAAAGTACTAGATCACCTTACAAGTTATTTCAGGTATTGACAGCATTTAAGTTTCTTGTGCTTAGAGTAGAAAATTGGTAGGTTAAAAAGCTCCTGCAGACGAAAATTACAAGAAAGATTCCCTTTCATTTGAATTGGCTCTTCTAGTGCTACATCCTGATATATGTAGAGGAAGTGGAAATAGGTATAAAAGGAAATGGAAACAGACCATGTACTTGGTTGGGTTTGATTTTATTTATTGTTTAAATTTTATTTTATTGTTTAAAGTATTACAAATAGTAGTACATATGTCTACTTTTCCCCCCCATTGACCTTCCCCCAGCCTCCCCTACTCCCTGGGCACATTTGCTTTTATTTTGGAACTAGAGGCCCATTGCATGAAGATATTCGTGCAATAGGCTTTCCTTCCCCTAGTTGCCGGCACCAGTTTTCCTCTGACACCCGGGACCCAGGCTTTCCTTCGCTCTGGCTGCAGCGGAGAAGCCAAGCCTCTTCAGTGATCAGTATTCAGTCTTCGCTCTGTGCCTGCATACGCAAATTAACCGCCATCTTTGTTGGGTTAATTTGCATACCCATCCTGATTGGCTGGTGGGCATAGCGGAGTGACACCAACTTGCATGTTTCTCTTTTATTAGTGTGGATGCTTATAAACCTTCTTTTCACCTGAATAAGTGAAAGAGGTAGGTTTGTGTTATGTTGGTTTTTTTTAACCTGTAAGATACCTCACATGGTTGCTTTTACATATCAAAGGAAAAGATACATGTGAAAGTACCTGAGAGCAAGCACAGATTATGCACCAAATAAACTTTAGCTTTGATTAAAAAAACATTTTCAAATCTTGCCAAATGTGCCCTGGGGGACAAAATTGCACCTGGCAGAGAGCTACTTTCATAAAGCGTGGTCCCAAGGAAAAAGAATCAAGAAAGAAGACATTGGGTTTGGAGCCGTTCTCTTTGGTTGGCTCACGTTGCACAGCAAGGCAAAGGCGGCCCCATGAAATGGCTGGGGTTCAACTTTTCTGTCCCAAGCACGCCTTGTGACCTGAAACTCTGGCTCCTTCTCTCTATTCGGTGGATTAATGAGACACAGACAGGTTAAGTGACTTGGCATGCGCGGGACACTCTATTTCATTCTCCTCATTTTATTACACTTCTGACAACAAATTCTTAACTTTTGCCTTGTATGTTCTGTTCCCTTGAAAAGTGAAATCATAATCACACAAGAGATTAATTGAGGAGGGGGCAACGTCCCATCTAAACTTGTTTTGGAAATTTCAGACGCCGGAGTCATGCCACGTGCGAGCATCATTCATACGACTTCCGAGCCTTTGAAAAGAATAGTTTTGTTGGGTGACTAGCCAAGGGCTCCAGACGACTCCATAGTGTCTAGTCTGGATGACACCAACGGCCAGTTTTTACCTGTTAGCCTTTTGATATGTTGTGTTGGCTGGAGGAGGTCTCAGAGCCCAGCTCTACTCTTCTGCTCTGGGGAAATCACTCCTTGTTTCCTTGGGTGGTGCAGGGCTCACTCCACTGAAAGACAAGTGGTGGTTGTGTGAGATGTTCTACTGAGTGAGAACTATTAAAGCATGAATTTCTTTTTTTAAATTTTAAAATAGATTTTATTGATGTTTTACAGAGAGGAAGGGAGAGGGATAGAGGTTTAGAAACATTGATGAGAGAGAAACATCGATCAGCTGCCCCTTGCACACCTCCTACTGGAGATGTGCCCACAACCAAGGTACATGCCCTTGACCGGAATTGAACCTGGGACCCTTCAGTCCGCAGGCTGACGCTTTTATCCACTGAGCCAAACCAGTCAGGGCAAAGCATGAATTTCTTATGTCTATGAAGGGTTCCTCAAAATTGGCACTTGACATTTGGGGCAGGAGAGTATGGATAATAATACAATAATTAATAATATTACTACAAGAATAAACTCTGTTTCACATACTCACAACTATAAACCTACTTTTGCCACACCTTGTATAACTTCTTAATATTCTCGGTAGTAGTGATCAAGGCTGAGGGCGACGTTAGAGGTGATGCCAGTGCAATTTTTCTTTCTTCACTGTTCTATGTCACAATACCCCCCAGGGTGCCATTCTTGGGACCCCCAGGAGTTCCTCGCTCCCCGTCTTTGGACCAAGTCTGTCTTCAGAATGGGAGTTGTCTCTTTCTAACTGAGCTAGAAAAAGGAATGAAAGCTTCATTCTTCTTGGCTTTCTCCCGTCTCCATCTCCCCATTAGGGTTAATCTGAAAGGGAGGATTATGGCTGTGGAGCAAAATGGCAGTTCCTTTAGTGGCAATGCCTTTGTGTTTATAGTTGGGTTGCTAAGATCCCGCCCCCCACAGTGTGCTGAGTTTCTGCCGAATAAAAGGTCCTCCCTCAAAAGCATAAACATTGTGTTCTCGTTGCTCCCACCTGTACGTGTGGGTGGGTCAGCAACGGCATTTCCAATTCCTTGCAGGCCTGGTTGGTCCTCCTTCACTTAAAAGAGACGTGATTTTGGCCAAGGAGGAGCGTAGGCTCCGTCCCCAGCTCTCCTTCCTCATCCTGGTGTTTGATTTCCTGAGTTTTATCTTGCAAGCCCCATGAGAAAACCTCGAAGAGAGGGAGACAACTCTAAACTATGTTCAGCCTTTATATAAACTATGCTCAGTCTATTTATACTGGCGTGTAAATAAAGATTCTAATTGGTACAATCCGTTTGGAAAACTGTTGGGGGCATTACCCAGTGAAGTTGAGGCTCGGCCTGCCCATGACCCAGCAATTCTGTTGCCAGGTTTGTGCCCTGTAAAAACGCACACACATGTGCGCGAGGAGATATGTGTAATGGTGTTCGAGCAGTATGGTTTCCGGTAGCTCTAAGCTGGAAAGGACACAGATGTTTCGCAGCACTTGAAAAGATAAATAGTGTTAAACACACACAATGGACTACCAGACAGCAGTGGGAATGACCCAGCGACAGCTACCTAGAACAACACGAAAGAACCTTAAAAACACGATGTTGAGTAGAAGAAGCCAGATGTAATAAAAACATGCTCACGATTCATCAGAAAGTTAGAAGACAGGCAGCAGTAAGCTCTAAGGCAGTGGTTCTCAACCTTCCTAAGGCCGGGACCCTTTCATACAGTTCCTCATGTTGTGACCCAACCATAAAATTATTTTCGTTGCTACTTCATCACTGTCATGTTGCTACTGTTATGAATCGTAAATATCTGATATGCAGGATGCATTTTCATGGTTACAAATTGAACATCATGAAAGCATAGTGATTCATCACAAAAACGATATATAATTCTATATGTGTTTCCCGATGGTCTTAGGTGACCCCTGTGAAAGGGTCGTTCGACCCCCAAAGGTGTCGCGACCCACAGGTTGAGAACCGCTGCTCTAAGATTATGGATGCAGAACTTCCTAAAAGCTGTGCTTCTCAGACAGGGAGGCTCCTGCCCCTACCCCCAGGGGACATTTTGGGTTGCCCCAGCTGGGGGAGGGGGTAAAACTCCCATCTCGCAGGTGGATGCCAGGGGCATTGCTGAACATCCTAGGATGCTAGGACAGCAAAGAATTATTGGTTTGATCCCAAAACTTCAAGCCGTAAAAGCAAAAATAAACAAGTGGGACACATAAAACTAAAAACTTTTCTGCATAGCAAAAGACACAATCAACAAAAGGCAAAGGCAATCTACAGAACTGGAAAAATATTTGCAAACTATATATGTAATAAGGGGTTAATATACCAAAAAAACCCCATAAAGAACTCATATAACTCAATAGCAAATAGAAAACATTGTCTAAGAAATTTTGTTGTTACTGAGGTTATTTTTCCATTGATTTTCAGAGAGTGGAAAAGAGAGGGAGAGTCAGAGAGAAACATCGATGTGAGAGATACACATTGATTGGTTGCCTCCTGCATGGGCCCCAACCAGGGCCGGGGCCGGGGAGGAGCCTGCAACCAAGGGACCCTTTGATCCATAGGCCAATGCTCTATCCACTGAGCCAAACTGACTAGGGAAAATCATTTAAGATTTAGCAGACTTCTTAGAGTTCTGCATAACCTAGGTCCCTTCTTGAGTCTTGAACAAATGCACTGAGAACTACAGAGGCGTAAGATCTACGTTGAGGTGCATTTAAGAGCCTTGCAGCATGCACTGATCATTTCTTAAATTTGTTGTCCTATCTCCCCAAACCTTTTAAACACGGAAAAAAACAGCTCTATGGCGCTTGAAAATGTAACTCCAACTTTGCAATGACAATTTAGCAAGAAAGACGCTAGCAGGCAGAGTCATTTCTAACATGTAAATAAAGCAGGTCCCCGGGTAATGTTGTTTTGTACAATGTCGTTTCGTCTTGTTCTAACGTTGATGAGAAAAACAATGGATTCCCGCTGGGACCACTGTCTGCGTGCAGTGTGCAGTCTCCCCACATCTGTGTGCGTTTTCTCCGGGGACTCCGGTTTCTTCCCACACCCCAGAGATGAGCCTGTGAGGTGAGCGGTCTTGTCTACACTGTCCCAGTCTTCGCGGGTGTAGGTGAGGGTGTGAGTGGCCTTGGGATGGAAGGGTGTCCTGTCCAGGGTGGGTCCCACCTGGCACCTGAGCTGTGGGGAGAGGTTCTGGCCATCTCAACCTTGAACTGGAATCTGCAGGTTGGAAAAGCATTCTTTTACTTGTTTTTATTATTAAAGATAGATAGATAGATAGATAGATAGATAGATAGATAGATAGATAGGTAGATAGATAGATAGATAGATAGATAGATTTCAGAGAAGAAGTGAGGGAGAGAGAGATAGAAACATCAATGATGAGAGAGAATCATGGATCGGCTGCCTCCTGCACGCCCCACACTGGGAATGGAGCCCGCAACCCAGGCATGTGCTCTGACTGGGAATCGAACCCTGACCTCCTGATTCATAGGTCGACACTCAACCATTAAGCCACGCCGGGTGGCTATGCACCCATTCCTTTAGATTGTTTCCATTTTTTGTGATCCTGCCTGAAGATATCATGAAAATTCCTGCACACGGAAGGCCATTGGCCCATTTTTTCTATCTTATCTCGGAGTGGAATTGTTGGGTCAGAGGGTAGGCACAATAAGATCAGGCGGTGCTGGGAACTTCAGGATATAAGCTTCGTTTTTTAGCAGATGAACCATCACGGGATTGCCTAGTGCAGTGGTCGGCAAACTGCAGCTCGCGAGCCACATGCGGCTCTTTGGCCCCTTGAGTGTGGCTCTTCCACAAAATACCGACTTCTGCACATGGGCCACGAAGTTTCAATCGCACTGTACGTGCGCGCCCGCACGTGGTATCTTGTGAAAGAGCCACACTCAAGGGGCCAAAGAGCCACATGTGGCTCGCGAGCCGCAGTTTGCCCACCATGGGCCTAGTAGAGTCTTCAGGATACCTGCACCCCTGGCTCCACATTCCTGGTGCTCTTTACAATCATGCAGCCACTTGCTCTGAAATGTTATAATCCAGGGGGTGGTCAGTCCAACCAAATGATAAGGGCTCCAGCATAGGGGCCATGTCCTATTCTCCCATCCTCCCCATCCCCACAGGGCAGGCAGAGGGCCACTCCGGGAGTTCAGTACAGGGGGAACCTCAAAAATGGGCACGAGCCACTCACAAATCCACCTTCCACTCGGTAGTCACCCCTTCGTGGCTGGGATTGCCTGATTTCACTGGGTCTGGATGGTCCACTCTGGCTGAAGCTGTGCCTAGTCCTGACTCAGCTTGTAGGAGGGAGCGGGAGTGCAGACATCACAGTGCCCTGGGCCGGGGGAAGGAGTGGGTGCTCTCCTCCAAGGGGGTGGAAAGCGCACGCCCAGCTGGTGTGGCTCAGTGGCTCAGCATCGACCTATGAACCAGGAGGTCACAGTTGGATTCCCTGTCAGGGCACCTGCTGGGATTACAGGCTCCATCCCCAGTGGGGGGCGTGCAGGAGGCAGCCAATCCATGGTTCTCTCTCATCATTGATGTTTCTCTCTCTCTCCCTCTCCCTTCCTCTCTGAACTAAATAAAAATCTATTAAAAGAAAGTGCAAGCTCCCAGGAGGGGCCTGCAGAGCAGGGGCCAGTTTCAGGCGGCGCTGGGAACCTTAGACTGTACTGACACCGATTGGGCGGCCCCAGCAGCATTTGTGATGCCTGTTTCTTCTATGTCCAAATCCGTGCTGCGTCCTTTTCTGAGTCGCTCCTAAGAACTAAGACCCAGAAGGCAGCGCTGGGAGGACACCTCCCCTTGGATCCAGCCTGGCACTGATGCCAGGCCTCATGTTCCCCACAATTGCCAGGACTCCCTTTCCAGTGCCTTCCCCAGACCTGCCCAGGCCCTGCAAGTCTTCGGGGACCCACTTTGCCCAAAGCGTGAGGCCCCAGCGGCCCTCCAGCCAGGCCTCCCTCCCTCCCGGGATCAGTCCCCCCCCCCCCCCCCCCCCCCCCCCCCCCCCCCCCCCCCCCGGCAGCGTTCCTGGCACCTTTCCCGCTGCCCCCTCCTCGGGTCCAGTGGCCTTGACTTTCCCAAAGGAGGGCTTTCCAAAGGCGAAACCCCGCCCTCCCTGGGGCGCGTTCCCAAGTTCGTGCAAGTCTTTCTGGGCCACCCTGTGGCCCTCTGGCTGGGGTTTCGGCTTCGGCGGGGGGTGGGGTGGCAGGAGGCAGGAGTGCCCGCTGCCCCGACACCTGTCGCGGGCGCGCTGGTCGCTGTCGCCTTCAACAGCTGGTGGCAGCAGCCGCGACAGGGGCCGCCTGGGCGCGGAAGGACAGAACGCCCGCCCCTCGACACTGACTGGGCTGCTCCCTCCTCCCCCCCATTACCCGCCCCGTCCTCCCCCTCCCTCCTCCCCTCCTCCAACTCCTCCTCCTCCAACTTCTCCTCCCTCTCCTCCTCCTCCTCCTGCTGCTACTCCTCCTCCTGCCCATTCGCAGCGGCGCCTCCCTGGCCCCAGCTAGGGCGGTGGGACGCGGGTGCGCTGGGCACTTGGCATTGAGCTCCTCGGGGGCCGGGAGCAGCGCTCGCGTCCGGGGTCCGCCCGGGATGGCGGTGAAATAAGGGGACCTCTGAGCGGAGCGGCGTCGTGATCCCAGGCTGTGCCCGGGGACCCCAGATCTTCCCCGCCAGCGACATGGGAGACCCGGTGGCCCGCGAGAAACCGCAGCTGCACTACGCGGTGAGTGTCCCGGAGCCGATGGCGACAGGGGGCGCCACTGGACCGGCCTGGGAGGGGACAGCTGGTCTTGGGGGGGGATCCGTGGCTCCCGGAGGTCTTGGGGGGTACGGTGAGCGGAGGGGAGGGGGCTGCGTGTGTCCTGCCCCGCAGGGTCCACGGACCCTTAGAAGGGGAGCCCCCACCCTGGGGTCCGAGGTGTGGGAGTTGAACCTGGATCCCGCCTGGGGGAGAAATGGGGCTCCAGGGGCCGCCCCGGTTTCCCGCTCAGCCCAGCCGTGGGTCAGACGCGCTGCAGGGACGGGATGGGGCGGGATGGCGATCGCAGCGTGTGGCGAAAGGGCTCGCAGGGAAATGTGCTTCGGGGTGCAGCCGCTGAGAAAGGGGGTGTACATTCCCTCTGAATCCGGAGCGGGACGGAAGGTCGCACAGTCTCTGATCCATACACAAGGAGCCGGGGGTCTGCTGTCAGCCGCCTCTGCTCCCTCTGTTGACTCAGATATTCCATAAATATTTACTGCAGACCTACTGTGTGCCACGCACTGGGGTTGCGCAGCACACAACCGACAACAAGCGCAGGGGGGGTTGTTTCCTTTAAGAAAAGACTCAAGATTTCAAGGTTGATGACGGCTCCGCGATTCTTGACCGAGTTGATGTTTGAGAGAGAGAAGGAGGCACGAAAGAAAAGGGCTTCTGAGGAATGCGCGCTGAAGGTTCTGGATGCGCCTCCAGGAAGCGGCAGGCGGCCGTGCGGGCTGACGACAGTCTCTGCACATTTATTTTCCAGTTGTGCGATGTGCTGTTTTGAGGTGGGGCATGGCCCTTGCTCTGCCGTCTGCTCCTTGACGGAGTTTTCCTTGACGCGATTCGCACTGTTGAGGTTGGGTGCCCGCGCTGAATGCCCGCTTGCAGAATTGGAGAGAAGCATGCTGAGCGTGCAGATAAGAATGGTTAACACTCATATGTAAAACTTTAGACAATAATAAAAAAAAGGAATCCTTAATACTTATCATGTAATAAAGCAAAGACAGTTATGGGTCTGAAATTCATGGCCTCCAAAATGCACTCTGCACATAAAAAGACATTTTTCAAGACAGTAGTCAAACTGGACAGGCGTGCTGGGGCCGGAGGTCCTGGAGAGACCCCGGCAGGTGCCCCGGGCTGCTGGGGGCCCTGGGCTCGCTGGGAGTGCCTGCCGGTTCCCTTTGCTGGGCTGGGAAAAAACAAAGAGGGTCTGAACTAGAAAACTGTGAAGGTCCCTTCCCTGGTGAGAGGTTTAGGAATCTATGATGGTGCTTTCTCTAGTTTTGCCAGGTACCTGTCTTGAAATGGCAGGCGCGACACTAGTAAGTTCCTAATGCTTGTTCATTTTTTTTGGAGACAGTGGGGGCCTCGTCTTTTGCCTCTTAACGTGGTGCTAGGGGTAACTCGTTTCCGGCAGAGGTTTCTTTGCACTGAAGGATCTAGAGCAGCGGTTCTCAACCTGTGGGTCGCGACCCCTTTGGCGGTCGAACGACCCTTTCACAGGGGTTGCCTAAGACCATCCTGCAGATCAGATATTTACATGACGACTCATCACAGTAGCAACATGACAGTGATGAAGTAGCAACGAAAATCATTTTCTGGTTGGGTCCCAACAGGAGGAACTGTATTTAAAGGGCCAGAAGGTTGAGAACCACTGGGCTACAGTCTGTGCTCATTCCTCCCAATTAGCATCCCCGCTCCCCCCCCTTTTCCAGATGTTGAGTTGTGGGCCGGTGCCCTTTCATTTGTAAGGTCTCTGTACCATTTACTGTATAAGGAAAGGGAGGACAGCTGAGAACTGCCTCCTTCATTGAAACAAGTCGAATTTGTCCGTTCATGCTAGGAATGGTGAGTGCCTCAGTCGTGCATATAAATCCATTGCATCACTCAGCTGTCTGAGTCTCCTGAAAGCGTTCACTTAGAGACACGCTGACGCCTCCTCTTACGCTCTGAAGGTTTGCTGATGAAATAGCCCTTTATTCCAGCGCCGACCACCCCGTGCAGCTTTTCTGAGTTAAGAATGTAAGAAGGAAGATGGCAGAGGGAATGTGTGGGCTGTCAGACTACAGCAAATCACCTGGTCCCTGGAGTTCCTTGTGCATCACAGTGGTTCTCAACCTTCTGGCCCTTTAAATCCAGCTCCTCATGTTGTGACCCAACCATAAAATGTTTTTCGTTGCTACTTCATCACTATCATGTTGCTACTGTGATGAGTCGTCATGTAAATATCTGATCTGCAGGATGGTCTTAGGCGACCCCTGTGAAAGGGTCGTTCGACTGCCAAAGGGGTCGCGACCCACAGGTTGAGAACCGCTGCTTTAGACTGAAAGCATCAGCATTCGGCAGCTCAGTGTCACTCACAAGTGAAGAGAATGGTCTCTATGAAGTGTGACCCATTGCTTCTCATAGTAACGTAACCCTGTGCGGTTCAGTGTCTGTTCTAACACTGCACTCTTCTGTGCTATTCCCACGTGGGTTTAGGTCCATGGTCGGCAAACTGCGGCTCACGAGCCACAGGCGGCTCTTTGGCCCCTTGAGTATGGCTCTTCCTAAGCCTTAGGAGTCCCCTAATGAAGTTAATCACAGTGTACCTACCTATATAGTTTAAGTTTAAAAAATGTGGCTCTCCAAAGAAATTTCCATCGCTGTCCTGTTGATATTTGGCTCTGTTGACTCATGAGTTTGCCGACCACTGGTTAGGTTATTTCAAAAGCTGGCTTTGCCTTTTAGCACAAATATTCCACTCAATTTGTCCAACAGGGTTTTGCTCCTGGGGTCTTGGAGGCTTTTTTTTTTTGTCTGCATCGTCCGGGGAAAGAATTCCCCTCCGTGTGTCGTCAGTACCTCTTTTTGCTCTGAAATATAATCTGGAATCAAGTATGTATGTTCTTCACTGCTTTTTGCATTTGTTCAAGATGAGACAGCATATAAGAAATCAATGGCCCTAGCCGGTGTGGCTCAGTGGATAGAGCGTCGGTCTGTGGACTGAAGGGTCCCGGGTTCCATTCTAGTCAAGGGCACATGCAGGGGCTGCGGACTCCATCCCCAGTAGGGGGCGTGCAGGAGGCAGCCAATGATTCTCTCTTATCATTGATGTTTCTATCTCTCTCTCCCTCCCTTCCTCTCTGGAATCAATAAAAAGAAGAATATATTACAGAAATAAAAGAATTTAACTTAAAAAAAGAGAACTCAGTGGCTCGCATTTTCTTCATTCATCAAACATCTGTTGGATGCTGATGGTGTGACAGCTGTTTGGTCAGTTTCCCTCGTCTTTTGAAATGGCCATCATGGCCACAAAGAGAGAAACACAAACACTCCAGTAGATAAGAGCATCCTGTATTTATATAATCAGCTGCACTCCAAAGTAGAGCATGGCTGTCCTGCTTTATCGTCACAAAAATGCATGTGAGCGCTGATGTTCGCCTCCCAACCATTCCTCCCACCATTTCCCCACATTGAGTTTAGGGGGACCCCGTCCTTCCAGCTGGGCGTCGTCCTTGACAGCCTTTTGGGGACTTGATCCTATTTACATTTGGAACAGATGGCTGCGGTTCCAGGAAGGAGGCACGGGCGAGAAGGAGCCGGAACACAGCCTGGCATGTAGGCCCGGGAGAGAGAGGATTGGCTGCCTCCTGCACGCCCCCTACTGGGGATCGAGCCCGCATCTCCTGCATGTGCCCTTGACCATGTTGCCTGTACTAGGACGGCCGCTGGGCTGGAGGTGGAGAGCGGTCGGTGTATCTGATAGACGCTGGGACATCAAACTAGCCGGACTTCATTCATTTCGATGGGCTAGAGAGGAGCTGGCGTGTGAGGGCCACGGCGGACATGCACGAATCAGTGATTTCCTGGAGGCACTTCTGGAGTAACTACAGATCACAGTATTTCATTTATGTTTATTGTCAAAGTGTTTGGACACAGTCCGTGTCCGTTTTAACCTCACCACCAGCTGGTGGGTTAGAAACGTTTTCTTTTTTCTTTCTTTCTTTCTTTTTTTTAAAAATATATTTTATTGATTTTTTACAGAGAGGAAGGGAGGGGAATAGAGAGTTAGAAACATCGATGAGAGAGAAACATCGATCAGCTGCCTCCTGCACACCCCCTACTGGGGATGTGCCCCCAACCAAGGTACATGCCCTTGGCCAGAATCGAACCTGGGACCCTTCAGTCCGCAGGCCGACGCTCTATCCACTGATCCAAACCGGTTAGGGCTAGAAACGTTTTCTATTTCATGGCTGAAGAAATCCAAGCCTAGAGCAGTAGAGTTGAAGGTGGCACAGGTGAGAGAACGGAGCGCTTTATTCCGGTGCCCTGGTTCCCCAGTTGAACTCCAGAGATAAGTGAAATCGATGGACCGAATCGTCCTTCTCCCTCCCACTTCTGTCACCATAAGAATCCAACAATCAAATATTGTACCTGCAGTGACTTACTGTGACCCTCCATGTTGCTGAGTTGCGTGGCCAAATAGCCCTTTAATTGGATTGATGTAGACCGGCGGTTCTCAACCTGTGGGTCGCGACCCCTTTGGCGGGCCAACGACCCTTTCACAGGGGTCGCCTAAGACCATCCTGCAGATCAGATATTTCCATGACGATTCCTAACAGTAGCAACATGACAGTTAGGAAGTAGCAACAAAAATCATTTTATGGTTGGGTCACAACAGGAGGAGCTGTATTTAAAGGGCCAGAAGGTTGAGAACCACTGGTGTAGACAAAAGCCAATTTTTCCAAGATCCAGTAAGTTCTGTGCCCTGTGTTTCTGTCTTTCTCAGGTTTTCTCAGCCTCAGCAAAATGAACGTTTGGGGCAGGATGATTCTCAGGGGGGAGCCGTCCGGTGCCATCATAGGTTGTTTAGCAGCATCCTTGGCCCCTAGAGACCCCCTGGAAGCCAGTAGCATAGTATCCCCACCTCCCCAGATGTGACAACCAAAAATGAACCCACACAGCCCTGGCCGGTGTGGCTCGGTTGGTTGAGTGTTATCCCCTGCACCGAATGGTTGCCTGTTTGATTCCAGGCCAGGGTTGTGGGAAGTAGCCTATCAATGTTTCTCTCTCTCATCGATGTTTTTTTCTCTCTCCCTTCCTCTCTCTCTCTAAGAAGTCAATAAAAACATATTAAAAAAACCAAACAAACCTCAGAGGGAAGGCAGGGGAGAGGGGAGGGAGAGATCAACCAATGAACTCATATGCGTATATGCATCACCCATAGACACAGATAATGGGGTGGTGAAGGCCTGGGGGGAGGGGTGGGGGGGAGAGGTCATTGGGGGGAAAAGGGGACATATGTAATACTTTCAACAATAAAGACTTAAAAATTGTGTCCACACATTGCCAAGTACCCCCTGGGGTGCAAAATCACCACCACTGGAAAGTCACTGGTCTATTTGATTTGTGGGAGGTGATGGGAAGGCCTGGGCACATGCATGTGTTTAAGAAGATGTGACAGTTGCTGTGTAATAGGATCTGAAAAGAGAAGACATGGTAAACGTTATGAGTATTATATACACTCGTCAATGAACCTGCAGGACTTCAGAGAGAGGCCGACCCAGATTCCGGGGGAGCCTCACCCATAAAGCAAGTGCTAGGGGTGGAAGCATGAGTCACTCCGTTTTCAGTGATCATGACTTTGGCAACATTGTCCTGCTTCTGGTGACCCCCCCCCCCCCCCCCCGCAAAATCAGGCCACTTGGCCTGGGTTAAGCATGACGTTAACTTGCCTTCCCCAACAGCCTTCATAGTGCTTTCTTCCATTAACCACAAACAAAATATTACAAACCTTGACTGTCTGCCAAGATCATGCAATATACGTTGAATTTCATGACAATACTTGCAATTAAGTATGGCAACTCCAGTGGAATTACCCCACTGAGCCTTAGTTTTAGAACAGATGACCTTTGGGGAAGCTTATGAGTGCATTGTCCTAAGCAGCTCCCTGGAGGATCGCACTGCTTTTCATCTCTCTCCTGTGAAAGACAGACAATAGGAAGCTTTCGCGATGCCTCTGGCCAAGCTGAATCTTTGGGTGGGCGATGCCTGTGTTTCCCTGAGGTGTGGTCAGAAAGCAGGTGGCGGAGACTCGGATCTGGGCTCTGCGGAGTCCAGCTGTCAACATGCAGCCTTTCTGGTCCCAGGACCTGTCTACTTCTGAGCTCCTCTGGCGCTGACTTCACTTCCTGTTGGGTGCAGTCACTCCACCATCTGTGCTCTCAACCACAGCCTGGTCATGAGCTGCTGATCGTTCCCTTGCTCGGCTTCACCCCTCCCTGAGGAATCCACCACAAGGGCTAAGCCGCTTCCCCTGAAAGGGATCCTCTCTTCACCCCAAACAGTTCAGGTTTCCATGTGAAAGTTTCCAAGTTTTCTCTCGATGAACATTGGATTTCCAAAGACCTTGAAGTTATTAAGTTCACTTCATCATTCAGTGGTGTTGACTACGGGGTATTCTTTGGTGATTCCGAAGACACCCAGAACAGGGCACGGCTGCTGGACTGGGCTGATGTGAGTCAGTTGTCATCCATCAGCGCTGCCAATGTAGATGTCTTAGAAAATTTAGCCAGCCGGCCTGGGATTCACTTTTACCCTCTGTCACCTTATTGTTTGTCTCCTCACAGAAGCAAGGATTTTGCAAATCCCATATATATATTTTTAATCCTCACCCAAGGATATTTTTCCATTGATTTTTAGAGAGAGCAGGAGAGAGCAGGAAAGACAGAGAGAAATCTGTTCAGAGTTATCATCGTCGATGTCCTATAACAGTGATGGCGAACCTTTTGAGCTCGGCGTGTCAGCATTTTGAAAAACCCTAACTTAACTCTGGTGCTTGTCACATAGAGACATTTTTTGATATTTGCAACCATAGTAAAACAAAGACTTATATTTTTGATATTTGTTTTATATATTTAAATGTGGGGAGCCGATATAGGATTAAGCCTGGGACTGACCTGTTGGCAAAGTCACAAACAAGTCCCAGCTTAGAGGGCACCGTCCTCTTAAGCACAATTAGGCTTGACCTTTTGACCTCCCTAGATCTTTTCTGGGAAGCTAATGGGCTGAGGGAAGTGCAGCCAGAACAAGAACAAAAACAAGTGAAACTCACAAGAACAGTGTAACTATGGTAACCACTACCTTGTTTACCTCTGACTATAAAATGAAGGCTCAGCTTGCCTCGGGATCTCTCTCTGTGGCCTCCGCCAGGCACAGGAAGATCCACTGAGACTAGAGAGAGCTAGAGAGTTCTGAACGCTGTCTCCGTGTAAAACATTCTTCGCCGACTCCGTCCACACCTTTGGGAACCCCTGGCCCACTGAGGCTGGACCCCGACATTTAAATGCCATTTAACAAAGAAAAATCAACCAAAAAAATGAGTTCGCGTGTCACCTCTGACACGCATGTCATAGGTTCGCCATCACTGTCCTATAAGTTGCAGGAAAAAATGCCACCCCTGACTGCTCTCTCCAAAGTGCTTCTAACTCCACGGAAATACCACTGAGCCTATCACACTATGGTGCTTACATTGTTTGCATCCCTACTTGGTATTATACTGGGTGGGGCAAGAGTAGGTTTATAGTTGTGAGTACACACAACAGTTTATTCTTATGTTATGTATTTATTATTATAGTTATTATCATTATTAACCTACTTTTGCCCACCCCTCTATATACATTCCTCATTTGTCTATCTGTCCCGACTAGTGTGTAAGCTTATTCAGGGCAGAGATCCAATTATTCTTTTCCCATCATACCCCCACTGCCTGGTGTAGGCCTGGGCACAGGGTAGGCAGCCAATACATACCTGCGAGTGGATGGATCTGGCTGCCTGGGTGTTTTTTCCTCGGTTACAACAGGGGGTTCAAAACTTCACTCATTATTACTCGATGTTTGAAAAAAACATATTGGCCTCAGGGTTTCACCCAATTCCCACTAAATCAGAATCTCCAAGGCCTGGACTTGGAAGCAATACTTTGAAAAAGCTTTGGAATTTTAATGGGGAGTGCATTAAATCTATAGATTGCTTTGGGAAGTATGGACATCTTGATGATGTCGATTCTACCAATCCATGAACACGGTATGTTCTTCCATCTGTTTAGGTCTTCCTCCATATCCTTTTTCAGTGTCCTGTAGTTTTCCACGTGCAGGTCTTTTACTTCCTTAGTCAAGTTTATTCCTAGGTATCTGAATTTTTTTGGTGCAATGGTAAATGGGATTGCTTTTTTAGTCTCTCTTTCTGTAAGTTCATTATTGGTGTATAGAAATGCCATAGATTTCTTGGCATTAATTTTGTATCCTGATACATTGCCGAATTCATTTATTAAGTCTAATATTTTTTTGATGGAGTCTTTAGGGTTTTTTATGTACCGTATCATGTCGTCTGCACATGATCTCACTCATTTATGGAATATAATGAACAACATAAACTGATGAACAAAAACAGATCCAGAGACAGAGAAGCATCGATCAGACCATCAAACCTCAGAGGGAAGGTAGGGGAGGGTGGGGGTAAGGGGGAGAGATCAACCAAAGGACTTGTATGCAAGCATATAGGCCTAACCAATGGACACAGACAACAGGGGGTGAGGGCATGAGTGGGAGGATGGGGGGGTAACATGGGGATAAGGACACATATGTAATAACTTAATCAATAAAAAAAATTTAAAAAAAGCTTTGGAGGTCATTCTGATATCACCACATTTGGAAACCACTGACTCATTTACATGGCAAACCCCTTACCATTCCAGAAGCTCCCACAAAGTCTAGGATTCAGACGCAAAGTGGATCCAAAGAGTGCAATCCAGTACTTCGCTTCAGACGACTCTGAGATAATGCAGTGCAAGTTTTCAGAGAGGTCTTTTGTTTTATAAGCTAGTGTTCATCTCAACTGAATTCTATAGGGTGTCCCAAAATTCACACAAGAAATAATTTTGATAGAAAACACAGGTTTATAATTAAAAATTGAACATTTTTTTATTGATTCATAAAGTATCCAGTGTAGGGTTATGTATGGAATAGCACATCGGGTAAATGGCCTCCATGGCTTTGCTGGCACATAGGCGAAGCCGTGGTCTTCATTGGTCTTCATTGTCCCTGCTCCTGGGCCATCATTGGTACTTGGTCATGCTTATCAAATTGGAGGGATTGACATCAAAGGGCAACAGATATTAGAATCTGATTCAATAAACCAAAAAATTAGGCTTTTATTTTTTGTTGTTGTTAATGCTCACGCAAAATTCAAATCTTGCATGAAATTTGGGACACCCTATATAAGGATACAAGAGGCACAACAGCAATGGTGCCTCTACATAGCATGACCAGGCAATATGTCCCTTAGCATCCATTTTCTAAGTCATCTAAGCCATAGTTCTCCCTCCACCAGGTGACATTGCGCATGTCCAGAGGCATCGCTCATTGTCACAATTGGCAAGAGGTGCGGATATATGGTAGGTAGAGACCTGAGACGCTGCTCAACATTCTACAGTGCAGAGCACAGCCCAGCAAAGAATTGCCTGGCCCAACTGTCAGTAGCGCTGAATTGAGAAACCTTGACTCATGTGTGTCTCTGTAGACATCAAAATCCTTACTGTTTTTGAAAATCATTTTGTATGGAACGCTCTAAAATGCATTATACATCTTCCTCTGTTATTTAATAGACGAAGAGGACAAGATGGTAGTTACCTTTTCTCCACATGAGTCCAGGTTCGGAACAGCATATTTCACACTTTGCGGGGTTTAGTCCGGGAAGGGTGATGGGGGCCTTGCCAGAAACCTCAGTGCTTTGCTCGGAGCTCTTCACTTCTTCACTCCTCAATTCTGATGCCCTTTGAACTCTTGGGCCTTATTTCTTAAAGATTTTCTGTCTTCTCTCCTGTGTAAGACTTTAGCTGACTTCTTTTCAAAGTATTTTTTTAATTGATTTTTTTAGAGAGAAGAAGGAAGAAGGAGAGAAAGAGAGGTGATAGAGAAATGTTGATTGGTGGCTTCCCACATGCGCCCTGACAAGGGATCGAACCCACAACCCGGATATGTGTCCTGACCAGGAATCAAACCAGCCACCTTGTGGTGCATGGGACGACACTCCAACCCACTGAGCCACACTGGCCAGGGCTTTAGCTCACTTCTTGATTTATGCATGTCTAACAGTCTTGTCTGATTCTCTGCCTTTCTTCTGATTCAGCCAGAATACTGGTTTATTAAAAATGTTAGTCCTTGCCCTGACCGGTTTGGCTCAGTGGATAGAGCATCAGCCTGCGGACTCAAGGGTTCCAGGTTCGATTCCAGTCAAGGGCATGTACCTTGGTTGTGGACACATCCCCAGTAGGGAGTGTGCAGGAGGCAGTTGATCGATGTTTCTCTCTCATCAATGTTTCTAACTCTCTATCCCTGTCCCTTCCTCTCTTTAAAAAATCAATAAGATATATTAAAAATATGTTAGTCCTGGTCTAAAATGAGCAGTCATAATCTCCAAACTAAGATGTGGGGGGTTCTCAGAAAGCCTCTCTGTGTGGACATCGGATCCGCGACCGTATGTGAGTGAGAAGGTAGGGCCCACTTCTGTCCAGCAGGCACTCACTGAAGATCTCACATGGGCTGGTCTGCTATAGGAAAGACAGTGAAAGAAAAGCACAAGGAAGAAGTGATGACCAGCTCTATTTCTCAATCTCATTAGGTTAAACGTCTCTCACACAGCCCAGCGTGCCAGGTGTGTGGACGGTCTATCTAGTCTGCCATTGACTGGGATTGTGGGCCCTTTCTTAAGTCCTGGCCACTTCACAGAATGTTAATTAAGCACAGCCTGTTTTACATGGTAAGCTCCAAGTGATGGGGAGTAAATATATGGAAAGGTCTTAGGTACTTGCAAAAATCTGAACTAACATCACCAACATTTACAAATGAATATAATTAATTTATTTTAATGTACTTTTCAGATTTTCTGGTTTTGGCCTTACTTTCAAAAGGTCAGCTTTTTGGATTCATTTTATTCTTAAACCAGAGGCCCGGTGCATGAAATTTGTGCACGGAGGGGGTCCCTCAGCCCGGCCTGCAACAATGCCAGCGTCCCGCGCCCCAGCCTCTGGCCAGAGGCCCCTCCCTCCGTGCGGCTGTGGCACGGGACGCTGGGCTTGCCGCCGCCAGCGTCTCTTCCCCTGCCCCCTGCCGCTATGGGCGCTGCCATCTTTGTTGCAGAGTGACGGTTAATTTGCATATCACTATTTTCTTAGATAGGATACATTCTGAATACTTACAAACTTAGAGGGAGGTCACATGAAACAACAGGGACTCCCACCGATAATGATATGGTACTGCTTTCTTTATTGTCATGGTGACTACTTGGATGCGGCTATGGGATACTTCTCAGTTTGGATAAGTTAGACCTAAAGTATAAGACTAATTTGTTCATTCATATGTGGTCGTTGTTACGAAGGACTCTTTGTTTGAAAGATGTCATGACCCTGTGGAATGAAAACTGGTCAGGATTTTCTCCCCTTCTCTTTGGTTATTTGGCACAATCTTAGACCTCTTCTAACTTTAAATTTTTTAGAGTAAAATGTGAGTGCTTAGAGTGTCACCTAAACTGGATTTCTGTGATGAAGTTTTCAGAAGAGTTGGCATGGTGGCTCTGAGGAAATGTGCCATGGAAACAGCCAGAGACTTTAATATGAATCAACTTTTAAAATAGTTTTTGAATGACCCCTTTCTGCACTGCAGCTGACTGAAATATCTTGTAAAGAAATGTTTAAGTCAGTCCAAGGAAAACACAGAGGCGAAAAGCTTCTCGCCCGCATGGGGAGCACCCCTGCTCTGCATTTGCTGGGCTCCCTGTGCCAGGTGAGTGTCCCTGAGCTCCCCGTACCAGGTGGGTGCCACTCCACATGGGCAAAAACCCCCGAAGTTGCTCTGGTTTCCTCACTTGGCGATGCCATTTTAATGAGATCCACAGAGTCGTAATAGTTTAGCAAGAAAATGGAATGTTGAATTTGCTGGAAGAATTTGAAAACGGTGACACGTAATATTATTTTGTAAGTATTTATGCACGTAACCTTTAACAGTGCCATTATGATGTCACTTTGATGGTATGAGCAAAATGTGTAACATAGTCTTTGACCTCAAAATATAAGGCATTCTCGCACCTTAGCTACTGACTCACAGATCCCAGCAGGAAGCGGACAGGCACACTCAGAAAGGCTTAACTTTCCCTAGCTGGTTTGGCTCAGTGGATTGAACGTCGGTCTGTGGACTGAAGGGTCCTGGGTTCGATTCCAGTCAAGGGCACATGCCCAGGTTGCGGGCTCGATCCCCAGTAGGGGGAGTGCAGGGAGCAGCCTATCAATGACTCTCATCATTTATGTTTCTATCTTTCTCTCCCTCTCCCTTCCTCTCTGGAATCAATAAAAATATATGTGTATATATAAAGAAACATGGAAAAGATGTTACCAGGACACGGGTAGGGACCAGTGTTAGCGGAACCTGGCGACCTCCACCCTGGGCTGGAAGAGACCTTGGACATGTACTCAGGGAGAATTGCAGCAAGAGCAGACTATGAAGAAGCAGGGATGGATGGGAGGATGAACACCCTGACCTCGTGATCTTCCTGCTCTCCCATCTTCCTTTCTTACCAAAGCCAACCAGTCCATGGAGATGCAGCCCATTGAGGTCAGTCTCACAGGCTCATGCGTGTACAGAGAAGGGCAGACCTTTGTGTTTCATTGGTCAGGGGGCGGGGAGAAGTTGGCAAACAGAAAATAGCATCACACGCAGGTCCACTCTTATTTGGGGTTCACTTACATTATGAAAGACCCGAATTCCTAAGTAGATAGAAGACTCCCAACTTTCTTGCCGTCGCTCTTTCCTCTTCCCCGTGGGTTATTTTACTGACCACGTTTAAACTAGCAATGTGTCATGCCCAATCCGTTCATAGGTGATGTATCTGTAAGAATATTGACATTACAAGCAGGTGAAAGTACTTCCTCTTCACTCATTGTACAGGGACATATTGAACGTAGATGTTACAATTTATTTAATATGAAGAAGCTCCGTACGTAATTCAAAAATGCTTCGGTCTAAATTAATTGATGTCAATTAGAGCTCTAATAGACTTCTCCTCCTCCGAGCCTATTAGGGTAGTGTAATGTAATTTATTTTCAAAATAATAAAAATGGAAGAATTGGTTTAACTCATTTTCTGGTTGATGGGTAAAGAGCTTTAACCTTTAAAATCACACATCACCTCATAAGGGTTAACCTGTGTGTTAGTGAAAAGTGATTCTCTTAGGTAGTGGTTCTCAACCTTCTGGCCCTTTAAACACAGTTCCTCATGTTGTGACCCAACCATAAAATGATTTTCATTGCTACTTCATAACTGTCATGTTGCTACTGTTATGAATCATCATGTAAATATCTGATCTGCAGGATGGTCTTAGGCGGCCCCTGTGAAAGTGTCGTTCAGCCGCCAAAGGGGTCGCGACCCACAGGTTGAGAACCGCTGGTAAGGAGTTGGCTAAGGCGTTTTTGGGCGTGAGGACTGCAGTTTAGCCACCCGAGGCTCCAGCTCACGTAGCAGAGAAAAAAAACCCTTTCAACCTTCATGGCAGAAAGCGCCTCTTCTCTGAGCTAGTTCCTCCTTGAGGACCCTGTGTGTCCACTTCCACAATAGCCATCTTGTTGGCAGTAACTCCTTTAAAGACCACATTCACTAGACAACCAAACAAACCAAAGAAGCCGGGGCCCGAATCAGGGACCATATCTGGACTTCATCCCCTGTGTCTCATGCGTAGCCTGTTTTTGAATGTCAGCACTGAGTTAGAGCTCTTCGAAATATTTCGGCTGACTCACAGTCATAATAATAGTAGCCGGTGTTTAACTGCATGCTTTCCGCGAGCCCTGGACGTTCTACATATAGTATCTCATTTAATACTTCACGGCACCCTGGAAGGTAGGTCCTCGTATCACCCCATTTGAAAGATGAGGAAACCAAGGTACGGAGCTGGAGCTTGTTGCAGGGTCATAGAGCTTTAGTGGTACTGAGACTCACATCCTTGCCTGTTTGCCGAGGCTCAGGCTGATCCACTGTGCAGTGGCTGCCTGTGCCAATGGCATTGGGTTGAGCTGATACCTTTGCAATGACGCTTGAAAAAACTTTTAATTTTTGTAAGAATTATAAATTCAAAGGAGCAAAAATAGAACTGAGAGATACTTGGGACCCTTTATGCAGCTTCCCTAAATGATAGCATTTTATGTAACTCTAGTGCAATATCAAAAGCAGGAAAGTGACATTAGCACAATACTATTCACTTGAATATGGAGAGACCTTGTTCACATTTCACCAGTTTTTTACATACACTCATTGTGTGTGTGTGTGTGTGTGTGTGTGTGTGTGTGTGTGTGTGTATGAGAGCTAGAGAAGGAGGGAGGGAGGGAGGAAGGGGGGGAGAGAGAGATAGTGAGATAGTGAGAGAGCGAGAGAGAGCAAGAGAGAGAAGTGAGAAGTTCCATGCAATTTTATCACATGTATAGATCGGCATACCCACCACTACATTCAAGATACAGAACTTTTCCATCGCCACAAAAGACCTCTCACGCTGCCCCTGTGCAGTCACACTCATGCTACTCCCTACCTCTCATCCGGGCAACCACTGACCTGCTGTCCATTCAAATGACACCTTTGAACTGACTCCCTCTGTGCTCCCGGCACACTAGGCACATATCTGTCTCCGTCGATCATTTATGCAAAAAATGTCCAGACACACAGCAGAAGAAAGCAAGGTGAACCGATAACGAGATCGGGGAGGATGTGGGTGTTCTTGTTAGGAACACATAGAACCACCAATAAAGGACATCCTGGTTGGTACTTTTAGCTGAGTGTTGTGGTCATTTTGTAATCCTAACTCTTGTGTTTTCCCCAGCCAAGTGCTTTGGATGGAAACACCACAGAGTTGAGCTCCTGCATGAATGCCCCTCGCTCCCTCTCTGCATGGCTGTTCTCATGAAACCTCCATTTCAGGAATGGCAACCCCGTGGCTGCACTGGCAGCCGCCTGGAACAGGTACATGAGGGCTGGCAGTCTGCCCTCCAGAGTCCTTAGGAGCAAGGATACAAAAAGCCCCTCATGTGTTTGTGGCGGCCGCGACCCAGCTGTGCTCTGGACAGCACCAGGGTTATGTAAACCCTGGCCTTCATGGCTCACATGCATTTTTATTCATTCATTTCGAAGGGAGTGGCAGTTCATAGATCTCTCTTGGGGAAAGTTTGAACCTTATCAAGATTAGCTGGTTCAAAAAAAAACAACACACACACACCCCTAATGGCTGTTTTTATTCAGGATGACTGCGAGTGAAACCTTATCATTGGGCCACAGTCATATAGACTTCCTGCATTTTTTTGGTTCCCACTATTTTAAAAAAGGTGCAAAAAGTGCTGAGGCTGCCTGATTCTGCAAACATAGGCACACTCTTACTGGATACTTGAATTATTGCACGGTTTTACGATGCAATGTTCCTTGATCTTTATGAGAAATAGAGAATGTTTTTCAAAAACCTAGAGATTCTTGGACCAACCTGTTGTTTTTATTTTATTTTATTTATTTAATTTTAATCCTCACCCGAGGATATTTTTCCATTGATTTGTTTAGAGAGAGGGGAAGAGAGAGGGAAAGACAGACAGAAACATGGATGTGAGAGAGACACATCGATTGGTTGCCTCCTGCACGCTTCCTGACCAAGGCCCGAGCCAGGGAGGAGCCTGCAAGCGCAGTACGTGCCCTTGACCAGAATCAAACCTGGGACCCTTCAACCCACAGGCCGATGCTCTAGCCACTGAGCCACACTGGTAGGGCCTAACCTGCTGTTTTTAATTAGGCAGGTAATGCCATCATTCATTACTGTGTAGTACCTCATATCACCCAGTGCGCAGAGTCTAAAGAAAACTTGGATTTGAAGAACCGAAAGGTCTTCATGAGATTTCTGCATTGGGAAACATTTGTTTCTTTTATTTTTAAATATATTTTATTGATTTTTTACAGAGAGGAAGGGAGAGGGACAGAGAGTTAGAAACATCGATGAGAGAGAAACATCGATCAGCTGCCTCCTGCACACCTCCCACTGGGGATGTGCCCACAGCCAAGGTACATGCCCTTGACCGGAATCAAACCTGGGACCCTTCAGTCCACAGGCCGGCGCTCTATCCGCTGAGCCAAACCAGTCAGGGCCTGACTAAGGATTCTTAATGTCTCCACCCACCTGCCATTGGCCAAGGAAAGTCACATGTCCAAACTTAATGTCGTGGGTGAGGAATTACATGAGTGTATGAAGGGGTGAAGGAATGGGGCAAATCATTCACTTTACCACAGTATGTAGTCAAATTCTCATCAAAATACTGATGTATTTGAGCAGGTTCACATCTCTCTATCTCAAGTTTTCCCCCTATTTCTTTCTGTCATGGTTATCAATACATACTTCCCTATGACCTAATTAAACAACAAAAGCAGTATGATGGGGTCGCCCCACTGATACCAGTCCCCACAAATCCACATTGATTGGATCTAGCCCAGTGGTTCTCAGCCTTCTGGCCCTTAAAATACAGTTCCTCATGTTGTGACCCAACCATGAAATGATTTTCGTTGCTACTTCATAACTGTCATGTTGCTACTGTTATGAATCGTCATGTAAATACCTGATATGCAGGATGGTCTTAGGCGAGCAACCCTGTGAAAGGGTTGTTCGACCGCCAAAGGGGTCGCGACCCACAGGTTGAGAACCGCTGCTCTAGACTGACTACATAGCAATGAAATATCATAAAAATAGATTGAATGACATTCATGTTTAAACAGAATTGTCACCGCCTTCCTCTGTTTCCTTGTGCTTAGCAGCTCTGGTTCCTCAATGCGCCCAAAGGAAAACAAAACACTCAGAATCCCCTCTGAGGAGGTTTTTCCAAATTTGTTTTGATTTGGTAGTGTCACTTTAAAAAGATTTGTAAAAAAAAAAAAAAAAGATTCATAAATTTAGCTCCTGTTTTAAAACCTAGAAGAAATTGTGTATGTGGTCATTTACAATAGGAAGAAAAGTATGTATTAATTCTTTAGTCCAAACAAATCAGAGCCACCATTTGTAAATTAGCTTGTTGTTTTGATCAATCCTGACATGGAAATATAAGCTAAATTAAAAATAATGCGCTCATACAAAATCTTCTTTCTGAAGTTGAAAACCTTTGCCCTGTCTCCCTCCATTGTATCAGTTGCCAAATCCTCTTTTCCCCCCAGTGTGCTCTATAGGTGCTCAGACCCAGTAAAGCACCTGCCGCGATGCAGTCACTCAGTTGTCTAAATCAGAGATTAACAAACTGTGGCCCACAGGCCAAATTCGGACTGCTGCTTGCTTTTTTTAATAGCCTGAGAACTAAGAATAAGTATTACATTTTTAAACAGTGGGAGAAAAATCAAAAGGAGACTATTTGATGATGTGAAAAAGATATGCAATACAGATTTTAGTGTCCATACATCGAGTTTTTTTAAAAAATATATTTTTATTCATTTCAGAGAAGAAGGAAGAGGGAAAGAGAGATAGAAACATCCATGATGAGAGAGAGTCATGCATCGGCTGCCTCCTACAAGTCCCCCGCTGGGGATCGAGCCCACAACCTGAGCATGTGCCTTTGCCCGGAATCGAACCTGGGACCCTTCAGTTCGCAGGCCGACGCTCTATCCACTGAGCCAAACCAGCCAGGGCCATACATCGAGTGTTATTGGAAACAGCTATGCCCACCTATTGACTATGGCTGCTTTCATGTTGCAACAGACTGCATGGCATGCAAAGCCCCAAAATATGTACAATCTGGCCCTTTACTGAAAAAGTTTGCAGATCTCTGGTCTAAGGCTCTGTCTCAAATTACGACAGATGCTGTAGATAGGTCTACTGTTATACAGGAATGAGGGCAAATGAAAGGAAACGTACATCTTTAGTGTGTAGGCGGATGCTGGGCACATTCAGAGACAGGTAAATATTATTGAACATTCATTTATTCACCAGTGTGAGTGGAGAACTGGGTATGTGTCCAACACTAAAGGGAAAAGTAAAAAAAAAGAGAATATCTAGTTTTTCCTCCAAGATTTCCTCTTGCATACAAAGTAAGATGCATGCACATACAGGTTATAGCATCTGAAACTTATTTGCTTTGTCTAATTCTCTAAGTCACCAGAATACTCTTTGGAATTTTTAAGTTAAAATAGTATTTTTATCGCCAGGCCAGCATGGCTCAGTGGTTGTCAACCTATGAACCAGGAGGTCACCGTTCAATTTCCAGTCAGGGCACAGGCCCAGGTTGCAGGCTCGGTCCCCAGTGTGGGGCGTGCAGGAGGCAGCCGGTCCATGATTCTCTCTCATCACTGATGTTTCTATCTCTCTCCCCCTCTCCCTTCCTCTCTGAAAGCAATAAAAAGGTTTAAAATAGTGTTTTTATAGCTTATTCTGTAAACATTCTAGGCAGAATAATTTTCATGAGCACTGCCATCCTTACCAGTTCAACGCGGAGAATTGAACTCTGAAAAATGTAATTACTCATTGGCTCAAACGCTGGTTTTGCACTTGAGAATTTTACATCAGTGTATCCAGAAGGCCATCAGATTACAGGATGTAAAGGGCTGACCCTAAAAACACCACTGCCCTTGTTCCTTAAACTCTATAGCTCACTGAGCCCATCGCCACAAGAGCAGGGCAGTGAGAGAGCCGTTGGCCCTGCCTGGGCAGCCCATGTTTTGCGAAGGGATGTGGCCCCGTGTTCTGCTTGGCGATGTTTCTCTTGGCTGACTCTTCCACACGCTGTGACCCTTTGAATGGAGATTTCTTTACAGCTTTCGCCTTACAACATGGCCTCCCGCTCTCATTTCCTGCAGGTCTTGTCTCAGGTCTCAGGAGCTTCCTGTGTAAATGTCACCTTGGTGTCTCCTAAGAGGAGCCTTGAAGGTTCACAAAACCTGCTTCCCAGCAGATATCAACCAGAATGTCCCTGAGTCTTCTTCTCATTGGACTTTGAAGGAGGATGAGCCTGAAATTCTCTGGGGTTCCAGAGCCAGGGGCAAGGTGGGGCACTGAGCAGGGAACCGGGAAAAGGCCCCTGTGGGTGGAGAGCCAATGACCCCAGGAGGGGAAATTCCAGTTCAAAATAGAAACCAGGTCAGCACGCTCGTGAGAGCCAGTGAATAGAACTTGAAAAGCAGCAACCTGTGGCCTGCGAAGAAGTCAGTGGATTGGCCGGAATCAGGGTGTTCTGTTTCAGGGCAGGCATGGCATTGTGCAAACCCATAATGAAACATGATTTATCTACTTGCACAGTTGTACTGGGCTAGAGAGTTATGTGGAAATGACTCAATTTCATATATTTGTCATGCTGGCCAAGGGTCAACTCTTTAATAGAGAAAGGCACTTTGGGAATACCATTTTCTTGAGAACTGAGGACCGTAGTGTATATAGACACCAAAGGGTATATATTTGTGGCAGAGGCAATTTCCAACCTAGCATGATAAGAATTTTCTTCACTGGTTGTTAAAGGACAAAGGGTTATTTTGTAGAAATTATGTAATACCGCCTTGTCAATTACAATAAAGATATCAATTAATGATTGTTCCTTAAAATGACAGCTCTATAATTATCTGGGAAGCGCTCACAATATTGCCTGGTTGCTAAGAAAGATTGCAGTTTTTTGTCTAGTCTGACGAATTTCCAGAATATTGTTCAAAAGCATTTAATGTCTAGAAACTTTATAATAGTCCTTAAAAAGCTTTTGGAATAAATGTCATTTGGGGGAGTTTTGTTTGCTTGATTGAGCCTGAGATCCCAATTTAGAGGAGGCTCAACCTCTCCAAATATAATGAAGGATATGTGCGATAGTGCCGGGGTCCAACCCCAGCAGGTCCAGGGGTTCCCAAAGGCGTAGACGGAGTCGGCGAAGAAAGAATGACACGGAGACAGCGTTCAGTTGATCAGCAGCCTAGCCAGGATCCCTAGCCCGGATCTCCAGAGAGGTTCTGCTTCGGATCTCCAGCGAGGTTCTGTAGCCATGTTCCCTCGCTAGGTTCTCCAGCCAGGTTCTGTCCAGGCTCTCCAGTCAGGTTCAGTGTCCAGGTTCCAGTCAGGTTCTCCTGCCAATCTCTGTAGTCAGGTTCAGTCCAAGATCCCTTGCCATGTTCTCCCGCTAGGCTCTGTCTCTAGGCTCCGAGGCCAGTCCCTCTCCAGGATCCTCCGGCATGCTCTCTCCAGCAAAGTTCTTCTGTCTCTAGGCTCCGTGTAGATTCTGTCTTCTTGATTCTGTTCTAAGTTCTGAGTCTTTCTGTCTTGTTACAACTGTATTTATACCAGTTGATTTAATCCTATCAATCTCTATTACAAAGGTTAGGGTGTTTCTTATCTCCATTCCAGGGAGAAAAGATTATGTAGTTTAAGCATGATTGTTCGTAGTTAAAGGGATTAATTACCCGCCTGGCACTTAGTTGAGGGGTTTTATTCCCTCCCTAACTTCAGGGGAAAATCCCTACCTGGGGATTCAACCTTTCTCGGAGAGGTGACCTTGGTTAAAACACAGCGCCAAGAAGGTGAGCAAACATATTAAGAACCGTATGCCATATATGCCAGGTCCCTTGAAACAGCAAGGATGGACCGGCTCCCGGCACGATAGCCCTAGCTGGTGTGGCTCAGTGGATAGAGCGTCGGCCTGCAGACTGAAGAGTGCCAGGTAGGATTCCAGTCAGGGCACATGCCCGGGTTGCAGGATCCATTCCTGGTAGGGGGTGTGCACGAGGCAGCTGATCAATGATTCTCTCTCATCATTGATGTTTCTATCTCTCTCCCCCTCTCCCTTCCTCCCTGAAATCAATACAAATATATTTTTTAAAAAGAATATGTGCTATAAACTGTTTTAACCTGTTTGAGGTATTTGGGGGGGGGGATGCTGGAAGAGGATAAAATTGACACTTTGACTTTAATGAGGAAAATATTGCATTATGGGAAAATGCTGTCTATTGGTTGTTGTGAGACATTTAAAAATAGCATTTTACAGTGGAGACATGGTTTTAGGACTGTTTTTCAGAGGTTTCTTTGCAACCATTAATTTATTTGTTACTGAAAAATTTTCAACATCACAGACACCAGAATCTGGCTGTAAAAGTAGGATTGTCTTAAAGATGCCTTTTTCCTCTATTACTTTGTGTATGTGTGTTAGAATGCCTTCTGCAGGCCCATAGAGACAAAGTAGGTAAGTGGTTGCCTGGGGTTGGGGGTGGGAAAGGCAAGTGACCACCCTTGGGCACCAGGTATGTTGTTAAGGTGATAAAAATGTTCTAAAACTGGATCATGGTGATGTGGCACAACTGCAAATGTACAGGTGCATTTTATGGTATGTAAATTACATTTAAATAAAGTGGTTTTTAAAGAGTGTGCGTTAATAATAGAACCAAAAGGTACTTATTTGGAAGTGAAAGATTTCAATTAACCTTATACAACCAAAGTTCAAATACATTAGTAACAATATAATACATCTTATTCCCTTTCAGGCCACTGTCCTAGAAAAAACAAATAAATCTGCAAAAACCCCCATTTTGTACTACTTATTCGAGATTTAGAGTAGTCTGACCAACATATATTTGTGGTTAACGCAGAACCAGCCCATTGAACGAGACACCAGACGTGTAGGAAATTCAAGTTCCTCAAATCAAAAGCAAATAAGGCATCTGAGTAACCATCAGGTTTTTCTACATAATCTGGTGAAAATATTCTAAAACTGGATTATAGTCATGGTTGTACACTTTGGTAAACTTATAGAAACATTACTGAATTGTCCATGAACAGGGGTTGAATTTTATGATGTATAAGTTATACTATGATAAAGTTAACTTCATAAATATAAATATAATATAAATATAAATATATACATAAAATACCTTCTGGTGACACAGGCCTAATGCCTGTATTCCATACAATGAAGTCACAGCCACAGGCCAATAGTCTTGTCCTCCTCATCTTATTGGGGACATTTTGACCTTGACTGTGTGACAGAAGTTTGCTTAGGGGTGTAGAAATTATTCCCTCTATTTAAAGAGGTTCTACTGAAAACAGTTCTTCACCCATTTTTTTTTGTTTCCCTTTCCTTTATTTTCTAATAGAGTTGAAATATCTCATTCTAATGTTAACTTCTTTTCTTTTCTCCTTTTTTTCTAATTTCTATTTATCATACCCTTGCCCTTGTGGGCAAGATCATTAAGACCCTGTGCTTTCACTCATATGAGCTTTTAGTTTCATGGCAACTAGTAAGGCTGTCTTTTTTTAAAAAAATATATTTTATTGATTTTTCACAGAGAGGAAGGGAGAGGGACAGAGAGTCAGAAACATCGATGAGAGAGGAACATCGATCAGCTGCCTCCTGCACACCCCCCACTGGGGATGTGCCCGCAACCAAGGTACATGCCCCTGACCGGAATCGAACCTGGGACCCTTCAGTCCGCAGGCCGACGCTCTATCCACTGAGCCAAACCGGTTTCGGCAAGACTGTCTTTTGATAGCTGGAAATGTGTTCATTAACCTGAGGGACTGCATGCTAAATGGTGTCCCATGCAATCTTCATTTCTCTTGGGTATATGCAAAGTTACGTAGGGACAACTTGCTCTGTAAACCCGAGGTATAGCATCATTTTTTAATGCCTCTCTTGAGACATAATTCACACATTTAAAGTGTACAATTCAGTGGTTTTTAGTGTAATATTCACAGGATTATGCAGCCATCATCAATGATTAATTTTAGAATATTTTGTCCCCCCATAAAAGGAAACTCCATACCCTTTTGCAGTCACACTCTACTCACTTCCATGACTCTCTAGCCCAGCCGTGGGCAAACTATGGCCCGCGGGCCAGATCCGGCCCGTTTGAAATGAATAAAACTAAAAAAAAAAAAAAAAGACCGTACCCTTTTATGTAATGACTAGGGGCCCGGTGCACGAAATTCGTGCACTGGGTGTGTGTGTGGGGGGAGTGTCCCTCAGCCCAGCCTGCCCCCTCTCACATACTGGGAGCCCTCAGGTGTTGACCCCCATCACCCTCCAATTGCAGGATCGACCCCTTGCCCAGGCCTGACGCCTCCGCCAGAGGTGTCAGGCTTGGACAGGGGACCCCCATCTCCCCCCGATCACTGGCTCTGGCCCCCGCCTAGGCCTGAGGCCTCTGGCCCAGGAATCATGCCTGGGCAGGGGACTCCCATCTCCCTCTGATCGCTTGCTCCACCCCCTGCCCAAGCCTGACGCCTCTGACCCAGGCTTCAGGCCTGGGCAAGGGGACCATCATATCCCCCCAATCCTCGGCTCAGCCCCCCCCCCCCAGGCCTGATGCCTCGGCCAGAGGAGTTGACCCTCATCACCCTCCGATCACCAATCACCGGATCGGCCCCTTGACCAGGCCTGAGGCCTCCGGCAGAGGTGTCAGGCCTGGGCAGGGGACCCCCAGCTCCCCGCGGTTGCAGGCTCCGCCCCTGCCCAGGCCTAACGCCTCTGGCTGAGGCGTCCTGCCCAGGCAGCGGGGACCCGCAGCTGCAGCGGCCCTGCGATTGTGGGCTCCGCTTTAGGCCCAGGCAAGGGACCCCTAGCTCCCAGGACTGCCAGCTTCGACCGTGCCCAGCTCCCATCGCTGGCTCCACCCCTACTTCCTGCTATCACTGGCCAGGGCGGCAAAGGCACCTGATTCTCCAATCATGGCTGGGGGACAGGGCAAAGGCGGCCCCAGGGCCGCCTTTGCCCTGCCCCCCAGCTCTTAGGTCCCCCCTGGGTTTCCGATCACTGTCAGTGGCAGGGGGCTTCTTCCTGCTTTCCCTTTCACCTCCCTGCATTGTACCTACATATGCAAATTAACCGCCACCTTGTTGGCAGTTAACTGCCAATCTCAGTTGGCAGTTAACTGCCAATCATAGTTGGCAGTTAATTTGCATATAGCCCTGATTAGCCAATGAAAAGGGTATCGTCGTACGCCAATTACCATTTTTCTCTTTTATTAGATAGGATGTTTACTTTGAATGTATATTAGTTCACACAAACACTCCATCCATGCTTTTGTTCCGGCCCTCCGGTCCAGTTTAAGAACCCATTGTGGCCCTCGCGTCAAAATGTTTGCCCACCCCGCTCTAGCCCCTGACTACCTCCAATCTGTTTTGTCTCTATGGATTGGCTTGTTTTGGGCATTTTATATAAATGGAATCATATAATATGTGGTCCTTTGTGACTATCTCCTTCCACTTAACATAATGTGCTCAGCGTTCATCTGTGTTGTAGGATGTATCAGTACTTCATTGCTTTTCATTGCCATCTAATGTGGAAACACGTTTTGTTTATACATTCATGAGCGGATGGACATTTGGTTCATTTTCATTTTTTACTTTGAATAATGCGGCTATGAACATTCATGTGTGAGTTTTGCATGGAGGCATGCTTTCATTTCTCTTGGGTGTATACCAGCGGTTCTCAACCTGTGGGTCGCGACCCCTTTGGGGGTCGAACGACCCTTTCACAGAGGTCACCTAAAACCATCGGAAAACACATATATAATTACACATTGTTTTTGTGATGAATCACCCTGCTTTCATTATGTTCCATTTGTAACCATGAAAATCCATCCTGCCTATCAGATATTTACATGATGATTCGTAACAGTAGCAACATGACAGTGATGAAGTAGCGACGAAAATAATTTTATGGTTGGGGGCCACCACAACATGAGGAACTGTATGAAAGGGTCGCGGCATTAGGAAGGTTGAGAACCACTGGTGTATACCTCGGAGTGGGGCTTATGGGTGATTATAATAACTCTGTGTTTTACCATTTGAGGAGATGACTGCTTTCCAACATGACTGAACGACTGTACAATCCCACCAGCAGTGCATGCAGTTTCCAGTTTTTCCATATCCTCCTCAATACTTACTCTGGTCTGTCTTTTTTTATCTTAGCCATCCTGGTAGGTGCGAAGTACTTAGTGTTGTTGCAGTTTTTTGATTTAAACAAAGGCACATGAACAGGTGATTAATTCCTTTACCACACTGTTTCCTGTAGTGCTTTTTTTTTTAAAAAAAAAATCACAAAACCTCCTATGTCTTTGACACAGTATTCTTTAAAAAAAATAGTTCACTGCAGTCTGCACATGCCAGCAGTATCCATTCCAAAAAGCCCCCCTCCTCCTCTCCTTGTCTAGGACCAGCTGTCTGCCTGAATATAGAGGCCCTGTGCTACCTTTGCAGCTCTCCTAGGAGGACGTGGGAGGGGTCCCCCAGCTCAACAGCTCTTTAGCCCTTGAACTTGGCAGCAAGACTCTGAGAAGGCCAGAGGGCATGTGACCACAGGTCCCTGCTTGTGTTTCTGAGTGAACTTGACATAAAATATCCAGTGAATCGTGGAATGCAGTTCAGAAACTCCAGCCCCTTCCCTGAGGGCCGCGGATCCAGATTGGCCTGGCTGTGGCCTTGGTTGTATCTGTGATGCCTGAAGAAGTGGTGTTTAGGCCAAGATCTCCAGGCTGATAGGAATTCGGTTGGTGAGGAGAGGGAGAAGGCACTCCAGAAAGGAGGATTAGTTTGTGCAATGACCCTAAGGAACTAAGAGGCGTATCAGGTTCAAGTCACTGAATAAAGGAAGTCCAGAGTGAGTGAGGTGGAGAGGGGCATAGAGGCATTTGGAGAAATGGGTAGGGGTGAGCAAGAAGAATTGCAGGGTCTTGTAGGCCACAGAATAAGGATATTAGACTGTAACCTCAAAGCAAGAGGAAGCTATTAAAACAGTGGTTCTCAACCTGTGGGTCGCATAGTATTCCATTGTGTAGATGTACCACAGTTTTCTAATCCACTCATCTGCTGATGGGCACTTAGGCTGTTTCCAAATCTTAGCTCTGGTGAATTGTGCTGCTATGAACATAGGGGTGCATAGATCCTTTCTGATTGGTGTTTCTGGTTTCTTAGGATATATTCCTAGAAGTGGGATCACTGGGTCAAATGGGAGTTCCATTTTTAACTTTTTGAGGAAACTCCATACTGTTCTCCACAGTGGCTGCACCAGTCTGCATTCCCACCAGCAGTGCACGAGGGTTCCTTTTCTCTGCATCCTCTCCAGCACTTGTTTGTTGATTTGTTGATGATAGCCAGTCTGACAGGAGTGAGATGGTACCTCATTGTTGTTTTGATTTGCATCTCTCAGATGATTAGTGACTTTGAGCATGTTTTCATGTGTCTCTTGCCTTCTGTATGTCCACTTTGGAGATGTGTCTATTGAGCTTTCAGATTGCAAAGAGCACCGCAGAGGTAAAGGAGAAGAAGTCACAGGAGCGGGGGACCCTTCCCCCCTCATCTCGCCCTCCTGGTGGCTGATGGGGGTGGGTAGGCAGGGGGGAGGGAGTCGATGTTCCGGGAAGGCAATGTCCCTGCTGAGCAGGGCCAGCCTGGTTGGATCTGTGCGTGTAGGGGAAAAGTGCAGGTTCTGGGGGGCAGGCATTCCACTTCGAGAAGGGCCATCTTTAAAGGGCCTTCTGAGCGAAGGAAGCCTTCATTCAGAACCTTGCTGGGAATAAAGAGTCTGAAGAGTAATTTTCCATCCAAATTTGATGATCCTAGAATTGCATGGGATCAATATCTACAGAAGAAAAAAAGGGCTGATTTTAAGAAAAAGTAAAATATTTACAGATTTTCCTGAGGAAGGCATGTGATAAAGGAACTTAAGAATGAAGTCTGGAAATATTCTCCCAATGTCATGTGTTTTATTAATGATCAGCTGCTGGGTGATGCACTTGAACTTCAGAAATGGGCCCACACCTTGATGGGGCACTTACTGTGGCTTATTCTACTAAATTCTTAAGCGACACGAAGCATGGTTTTGTGGTCTTGGATGTTTCTATTGAGCTTTATCCAATTGGAAGGTTGGTTTTTGAGCTATGCTGTGACACATGTCCCCAAACATGTAAAAATGTTCAGCTCTAGTGCCAGGAGAAGCAAGGTTTTCTCAAAGTGGCATCAGGCTACCTCATGTCAGTTCGATTTTTCATCGAATAATAGAGAATGCTCGGCTACAAGGGGAGTGGCTGCAAAAGGAGATGGTGGACAGTCGATTTCTGTGCCAACATTTGAAGATGAAAGCTTTTCAATTCCTCATAATGAAATGGGATTTCTTGGAATGGTCAACAAAGGCCGTCCCAGCAGTGGCTCACAGTTCTACATCACGTTATCCTCAGCTCTCTAGCTAGATACAAAGCATGTGGCTTTTGGGCAATTGACTGAAGAAACAGAAGTTCTTCAACACCTAGAATTGGTTACAACAGAGAATGACAGACCAATACAACAATGTACAATTATTGACAGTGGAAGTTTTTATGCTTGATTTTCATCTCAATATTTTCTGAGTTTATTATGTATCTGATCAGCTGTTTCTAGATTTAATTAAACCATGCTTGATTATAAAAAAAGAAAAAGATAAGAAAGGTGTCTATTTAGGTCCTTTGCCCATTTTTTGATTGGATTGTTTATCTTCTTTTTGTTAAGTTGTGTGAGTTCCGTATACATTTTGGAAATTAAACCCTTATGGGATATAAGATTGGCAAATATGTTCTCTGCATGGGAGACCATATAGAGTGAGTGGAAGGGAGGGGGAGAGACGGAGAACCACCGATGTGAGAGAGACACATCGATTGGTTGCCTTCCAAATGCACCCTGACCAGGCCACGGACTGAGCCTGCAAGCAAGGTAAGTGCCCTTGACCAGAATCAAACCCAGGGCCCTTCAGTCCCAGGGTTGACACTCTATCCACTGAGCCAGACCAGCTAGGGCCAAGAGCAACATTTAAAAAATATCTTAGCCCTAGCTGGTCTGGCTCAGTGGCTAGATCATTAGCCTGTGGACTGAAGTGTCCCAGGTTCGATTCTGGTCAAGGGCACATGCCCAGGTTGCAGGCTCAATCCCCAGTAGGGGTGTGCAGGAGGCAGCCAATCAATGATTCTCTCTCGTCATTGATGTTTCTCTTCCTCTCTCCCTCTCTCTCTCTGAAATCAGTAAAAATATATTTAAAAAATTAAAGACGTCTTACAGAGTTGTGGCAAGGATAACAGGTATTATAGGTGAAAGGTGTGCAATATTTGCCACGCTGTTTATAGCAATGCTCGCCCCATAGTGTGCATTGTGAAGTGTGTTGCCATACTTGTTATTAGCCATCTAATTCTACCCACCCCACACACTTACACACATCACCTCAGTAGCATCTGCTTGGCAGGTTACCAGACTGGGGTCTTAATCGCTGACACAAGATCCCATGACAACACCTGTGACCAACAGACGAATGTTTTATAGCTCTATTTTCATAGTTTTAACAAAAGTTCTGTTATTGAAGTCATTTGCTTTTTTAAGTTATTAATCTTACTGCTTCCTCCAACATTTTCTTGAATGGCACTTAATCATGTTTGGGTTAAGTGATTTATAGTTACCTCACAAATTCCAGCCTCGAGATTAAAGTTACTCACAAATTCCTTAATACATTCAGTGTGCTAACAGAAATTTAAAAAAAATAATTCTATAGGATATCATTTCTGTATCTGATTCCTCCATGCTTTTGTTGAATTCCATCACATACCTCCACCTCATTCCCCCCAGAGGGCCAGCAAGCATATATAGCATACATGCCATGGTCCAAAAATGACATGAAAACATGCTCAAAATGATTAGCCATCAGAGAAATGCACCCTCTAGGGTGGTAATAGTAAAAATGATAATAACAAGTGTTGGCAGGAATATGGGGAATTGGAACCCTCATACACCGCTAGTGGAATGTTGAATGGTGCAGCCGCTGGAAAACAATCTGGCAGCTCCTCACAAAGTTAAACACAGGCTTAGCTGGTGTGGCTCAGAGGATACCAGTAGAGCGTCGGCCTGTGGACTGAAGGGTCCTGGGTTCGATTCCGGTCAAGGGCACATACCTCAGTTGCAATCTCCTCCTTGGCCCGGGCCCTGGTCGGGGCTGGTGCGGGAGGCAACCAATCGATGTGTTTCTCTCACATGAATATTTCCCTCTGTCTTTCCCTCTCTCTAAAAATCAATGGAAAAAATATCCTCGGTGGAGGATTAATAACAACAACAAGTTAAACAGAGTTATCGTAGGATTCAGCAATTCCACTTTGAGGTATATAGCCAAGAGAAATGAAATATGTGTCCACATACAAACCTGTACATGAATGGTCATAGCGGCATTAATCATAACAGCCCAATATGGAAACAATGCAGATGTCCATTGGCTGATGAATGGGTAAATAAAATGTAGTCTCTCCTTCCAATGGACAATATTTTATGTGACAATAAAAAGGAATGAAACATGCTATAGCATGGGTGAACCTTGCTAAGAGGAATGACACATGCTATAGCACGAATGAACCTTGAAAACAGAATAGGCAAGTCCAGAGAGAGAGAGAGAGAGAGAGAGAGAGAGAGAGAGAGAGAGAGAAGGCGGGTGGTTCCTTGGGGCTGGAGGTGGGAGAAAATGGGGAGTGATTACTAATAATTATGGGGTTTCTTTTCAAGGTGATAAAATGTTCTAGAATTGGAAATGTTCTAGAATTTAGTATATTCAAAAGTCTTTGGTGTTTAGTATATTTAGTCAATGGTTTTTAGTATACATAGTATATTCAGAAACTTTTGGGTAAAAGCACATGCTTAAATGCATGAATTATATAGCATAAAATATGTAGAATATAATTTATATCTCTCAATTTATAAAGTGATTATAAAGAACAAGCAATGCTAGGCTTAAACAGTGTATTCCACTGTAAGGTAATTGTCTGGGCATGTTTATTATGAAACAAAAGCTCCCCCATTATTTATGTATGTGTTGCTTTGCCATATATATACTTAAGAAACTTCTCTGTATCCTTAGAGTATATATGTGACAGCCAGTTTATTTTACGTCTTGGGAAACAGAAACAGAAGAGTAAGGACTGTTCACACGGGCATAGTCTGGCCTTTCGCTGGAGACTAGGATATATTTGAATGCCCCAAACCCAAACCCATGGCCAACGTGCTGGAAGCAACCATGACTGCCAACCACAAGAAATTAGGATGCATTTTATGTGGCTATTCATAGGCAAATGTTAAATCTATTTAACTGGGGTGGTGGTGGTGGTGGTGTGTGTGTTTATAGCAAGCTCAGTCAAAATACCCTAGGCCAAACAGAAGATCAATATCTTTGAAAATGCATTCTTGCATGCTCTCAGTGATTCAAGGATTGCTTTTCCCAGCTGATGCCCAGTTTCATCTTGTGTTGCCAGAGGATCAGGAATGGGAAAAAGACGTTTCCTTCCAATATCTACTCTGTCTCAAACATTTTTCTCAATGCCTAATATGTGTACTTTCTAATCCTTAGAACAACTGTTTAATTGGGTTTATTTACCACATTTTATTGATGACAAAGCTGAGGCTTACAGTGACTAAATTTCCCAAGGTCACAAAAATAGCAAATGGTAGAGTTGGGTTTTGAACCCATGTTAGCTGATTTAAAAGGTCATGTCACACTCCTTCATGATAAACTGTTTTTCATCTTCCCAAGGAGAAATTATATCCTTTACTTTTTTGTTATTGAATGAATTATAATCATTTATAAAACAGAAGTAAAAAATTGATGATTTGATTAGAAATTGATTATACAGCAATTTTGTATTTATATTAGGAACCAAGGATTAATAATTTCTGTGTGAGAGCTTAGCCATTCAAATGCCAAAATTAGTTCTTTTTCCCCTGTGAATATATATAATACTATAGTAAACGATTTTTAAAAATTAGTGAATTTATTATTAATTTTTTCTTTGCATTGAATAATTTTCAGAATGCCAGACTACAGAAATGACTAATGATTTAAAAAAATAAAGAAAATAAAAAAAATATTCTCCTGAGAAGTAGAGTTGAGATCCAGAGCATGTGCTTTTACCCAATGATGCCATCTTTCATGGATCCTTATAGAGCAGCGGTTCTCAACCTGTGGGTCGCGACCCCTTTGGGGGTCGAATGACCCTTTCACAGGGGTCGCCTAAGACCATCGGAAAACACATCTATAATCACATATTGTTTTTGTGATGAATCACTATGCTTTCATGATGTTCAATTTGTCACAATGAAATTGGGGGTCACCACAACATGAGGAACTGTATGAAAGGGTTGCGGCATTAGGGAGGTTGAGAACCACTGTTATAGAGGAATAGACACATGGCCCATCTGTGATAGGTGCATGAGAAGCTCATCTGGCGAACTTGAATGTGTGGAGAAGCAATTATAAGCAAACGGGGAAAGCAAAGAGGAGTAGAGTGATAGAGATCCGCTGGCAGCAGCATTCTGGTCTCCTGGGACTCCAGGGTGGGCACCCATGGTCACCTGGTGGTGGAGGGGAGATCAGCGGGGTAGCATTTTGCCCGCGCTGTGGACAGTAGAAAAGAGAGAGGGCAGCGGAGAGGCAGGACCAAGAACTGCTCTAAGATTGCTAGAGGAGCAGCCCCTCATCCTGGCCCATAAGGACACCGAGTGCCATATTGAAAAGACAGTGTGAGTCATAATGGCTTGTCAGTGTGGATGGCTGGAGACACATTCACTTCATGTGGTGATCCTGTGACATACCCATTCAGCTCTGCATTTCACCTGTAATTATGCCTGGAAGACTCACTGGTTCCACGGTTTGAAAAGACAAGGAAATGTCTCCATTAGAAACAGAAAAGCTCTTAATGTAAGATGGTTAGCGCATCACCTCTGGCCACCCAGGATGTGTGCTTATCTGGAATGACTCATTCCCAGATGATCCAGGGTCGCTGAGGAGCTGCTCTCCTGAAGAGCTGCAACCTGTTCTTCTGAAAATTATTTTTTGAGACATTTTTCCTTCCTGGGGTTACCCACAGCGGCATCCTCTGATCGCGTTTTCCTTGAGCTCTAGATTAGAAAAAACCTATAACCACCCACAAGCACAGCATTTCTCCAGAGGAGGCTTTCAGGGCCATCAAACTTACGAACTGCGAAGAGAATTTGTTTATTGGTTTCCCGTTGACAGGCAGTGTGACTTTCATGGAGTCTAATGACATGGAATCGATTTGGGATGGATTGAGCAAGCGCACAGCCAATGACTGTTTTCATGTTTCAATGTATATGCTGCATTCCAAAGACTGAAGATGGGCTGGAATCTATTAAAGACTTAACTGTTCGTGAGTCTCACACTCATCTCTGGAACCTTGTTTGGGTGGGTTGCGTGAAGTCAGGTTGTAAGGCTTTGATGCCAGGATGAGCTTGTTTCCAGCCTGAAGACTCCTTGTTCCTAGCATAGGTTCTGGAGCCAAAGGCGATCGTGGTGGACAGTGGTGCGGCACAAGCCAGACGAGCAATGGGCAGTGCAGAGCAGAGAGGCTCCTCAGAGGACAAGGAAGATGGCTTTTGCCTCTGATCAGGGGGGGAAGCACCTAATGATGAGCCTTGTTCGATGTCAGAGCCTGTTTCATCTCTGCTTCAATATGGTTTAAGTCTGTCTGAAAAGGAAGAAAATGGACTTCCATTGTTAGCTATCCCCTTTTCACGCCTCCAAAAGGGAGATTTGTTTATCCAGCAGATTTTGCCAAGAAGGCAGTGAATGAAATTTCAGTTTTCAACTCTGCTTGAAGTGAACATGTGCGATAGAGAGCCAAGCTCAGTCAAGCAACACTTTCCTAGGAAAGCGTCGTTGAGTCCAACATAGATCATGCCTTAAAGCAGGGGTTCTCAACCTTCCTAATGCCGCGGCCCTTTCATACAGCTCCTCATGTTGTGGGGACCCCCAACCATAACATTATTTTCGCTGCTACTTCATCACTGTCATTTTGCTACTGTTATGAATCGTCATGTAAATATCTGATATGCAGGATGGATTTTCATGGTTACAAATGGAACATAATGAAAGCATAGTGATGAATCACAAAAACAATATGTAATTATAGATGTGTTTTCAGATGGTCTTAGGTGACCCCTGTGAAAGGGTCGTTCGACCCCCAAAGGGTTGCGACCCACAGGTTGAGAACCGCTGCCTTAAAGTAACATTCAGCCATCAGAGCAGTGCTGTTCAACAGAAGTATAGTCCAAACCACATCGGTAGTAGTAAATTTTCCAATAGCCACACTTAAATAAGCAAAAACCCCCCAATAATATATTTTATCTAATATAGCTGAAGTATTATCAGTATAGTAATGTATTTTTAATAGAAAAATTACTAAGGAAATATGTGATATATGTTATTTTTTCATTCCAAGTATTTGAAATAAGACATGTATTTCATGCCGCATCTTAATTCCAACTGACTACATTTCAAGCACTCAGGAGTCACAATGGCTAGTGGCTACCATATTTGACACCGGGCCTTCAGAGAACTGAATTAGGAGCCAAGAGATGACAGATTTGATTCAGTGTTCTGCTGGGAAGTTTTCATATTAATTATTGGGATTCTCCACTGTCCCCCACACCTATATCCCAGCTCTGGGCACCCCGGAACCATATTTCTTTTCTCCCCTGAAATAGGGTTTTGTATCTCCATGGGTGTGGTAGGTATGGGGCCATGTTTTCTTGTTGCATGGTAAAATCCAACTCTGTTCTCTGCTGGTGTTCTCAGCTTTAAAATATATATAAAGGGTGTCCCCAAATTCACGCAAGATTTGAATTTTGCGTGAGCATTAACAACAACAACAAAAACAAATAAAAGCCTAATTTTACTTGGTGTATTGAATCAGATTCTAATATCTGTTGCTCTTTGATGTCAATCCCTTCAATTTGATAAGCATGACCAAGTACCAATGCTGGCCCAGGAGCAGGGACAATGAAGACCAATGAAGACCACGGCTTTGCGTCTGTGCTAGCAAAGCCGCGGAGGCCATGGACCCGAGGTGCTATTCCATACATAACCCTATACTTGATACTTTATGAATCAATAAAAAGTTTACAATTTTTAATTATAAACCTGTGTTTTCTATCAAAATTACTTCTTGCGTGAATTTTGGGACACCCTTTATATATATTTTATTGATTTCAGAGAGGAAGGGAGAGGGAGAGAGAGAGAGAGAGGAAGAAACATCAGTGAGAGAGAATCATTGATTGGCTGCCTCCTGCATGCCCCCCACTGGGGATCGAGCCTCCCAGTAACCTGGGACCCTTCAGTCCGCAGGCCGATGCTCTATCCACTGAGCCAAACCTGCTAGGGCTCTGCTTAGCTTTGAATTTCAGCCCCTTGGCATGCCCACACCGAGCAGCCAACGCAAACTCTTGTTTGCAATGATACCCGTTCCTTTCTGAAAAGATGAAGGGAGCCATCTGATCTGTACTCAGTACAAGGTGTTCTAGTGCAATTACCTTCTTGTTTTGGCAGTCCCCCCCCCCCCCACAACTGCTAGGGTGTGTCTTCATCAGGTATATAAATAGGAGCTGCCCACCTCCTGAATAAGGTGTGGCATGCTGGAGGTAACCTAGGCGCCCTCCCACACCCTGCCACCAGTGATGCCCAATTATTCCCCCAGAACACCCAAGCCTTTATGTAATGAGGCCCTGGAAAGAAGGGAAGTGGCAGGCAGAAGTGCAATAGATATTTCAACTATCGCTCATGTGTGAGACATTTCGATTTGGCATTTGTGTGGAAGACTCTCCGCTTCCCGTTTCAGGGTTTGTTACACTGCCGGCATGGTTTGGTGTTGCCAAGGCAGCATCTCGGTTCTGATATTCGTGGGCAGAGTCAGAACTTTCTAGAACCTCTTGAGACAAGCACAGTTATGGACAAAGCCATCCTGGAAAAGAGGGGACCCCTGCTGGATGAAGGCCAAGTTCTTATCTCGCAGAATGGAGATGGCCCTCTCCCATTTTGTTCATCATTTTCCTCTGTAGAGCTTTGCTTAAATTAGGCACAGTCTCAAAGCATGACTCACTGACAGTCTCTATTTTTTAGAAGTGTTCAAAGAAGATGGAACCAAAATGAATGGAACACTTTTTGCATGTTTGAGCTTTTTGCATCTGTTAATATTTGTAATTCTTTAAAGTGAGACAAACATACAATCTTATGTACAGTGTAATCATGTGGCAAAGAGCTTGGGAATTCGACCCTACATTTCTGGGCAATGCCACCCGTTGAGTCTGTATTTAGAACTAGGCATGGTTTCAGATCCTGACTCTGGCACATACTAAATGGGCAACTTTGAGCTACTTCTTTATAAGCTTTGGTACTATCATCTCATAATAGGGTCCGCAAAACTGTCTCCCAGGGCTGGAGTCAGAATTAAGTAGGATGATGTACATAAAGTGCTTGGACAGTGCTTGGGACAAAGTAAACCCTCAATAAATAACTACTCCACTTTCAAAATTCACATGTTCTCAGATGTCCCTCATATATAAAAAACATATAATGTACTAGCTTTGTAACCTAACGATTCTTCCCTAACATGAGTATAACCAATTACATATTTGTATTCAAGTCAACCAACCTTTGATGAATTTGGACAGTGCCTAAGAACCTACCGTTGAACGATGAGGGGTACCTTTAATGTTAAGTGTTGAGTATCCTACCATCCTACCCTGTGAATGGCTGTTAGGTCATAGCTTCCTTCCAATAGCTCTTAGAATGTGATGCCTCTAGCCCAGAGGTTCTCAAGTGGGGCAATTTTTCCCTCCCTTCTTCCAGGGACAGTGTCTGGAGACAAATGGTTGTCACCACTGGGGGAAGGGTGCCAAGGGCATCTAGTGGGTAAGAGGCCAGGGACGCTGCTCAATCCCTACAGTGCACAGGCCAGCCCTCCACAGAGAATCGTCATACTCTAAATGTCAATAATGCCAACGTTAAGAAACCTTGAATCTGGCCTCCCCCTCTCTACCCCATTCCTGTTGTACAAAATCACACACTCCACGTTGGCAGTGGGTAAAACACCACTTGATGGCCAAGGAGAGCAAATATCTCACACCACTAATGCCTTACTGCCTCTCCTCCCCGCTCTTCTTTCTAGAACTCACTCTATTCGACAGCAAGCAGTTTATTATCATGCGTAACTATCTCACACTTCTCGTCCCTCCTCCTTCTAAATGTTGGCGAGAAATTTCAGAAGTATATGTTGTTTGACTCTTGCTCTTTCTGTTTTGTATGGAGACAAAAACTACTTAGATCCGTGGTCGGCAAACTGTGGCTCGCGAGCCACATGCGGCTCTTTGGCCCCTTGAGTGTGGCTCTTCCTAAGCCTTAGGAGCACCCTAATAAGTTAATCACCATGTACCTACCTATATAGTTTAAGTTTAAAAAATTTGGCTCTCAAAAGAAACTTCAATCGTTGTACAGTTGATATTTGGTTCTGTTGACTAATGAGTTTGCCGACCACTGACTTAGATTATAATCAAGGGTAGGCTGCGCGTGAAACACCATATTAAGACCAACTTCTATCAACTTTTAAGCCCTTAAAATGGTCTCAGGGTCCCTTTAGTCTCATCTCTCTCTCCTAATCTTTCTATTAAATCTGTTCTGTGGCTTCAGGTTTCAAGGTAAGCAGAGTAGTCTTATTCAGGATTGTTCTACTGTTTTATGCAATCAAGTAGGGCCATTGCTTTCTATGGTTCTTCGCTGCGTGAGCAATACATTTCAGCGGAAATGTGGGTTAAATGGATTTTTCAGGTGAAGCTCAGGACACCGGTAATCTTATACCATCTGGTTTTAAGAGAAAATGTTTATTGAGTTCCTTAAGAATTGATTGAAAAATTAAGTTTTGAAATCTTACCCACCACTGGGGGTTGCCTGATTCTTGTCATCTTATTCATAATGACTCCCCGTAGTGTCAATATTCATGTGTGCAGACGGAATAAAAGCATGATGATAATCCTACCAGGTGTAGCTTGAAATGCTCATTGCTTTGCCATTTGCAGCCAGAGCAGGTTTTTGTAGAAACAGTTTGCTGTGGTCTGAGAGGGCATCAGCATTTCATAGTATGCCAGGCTATAAAGAAACACCCTGAAAAACCACTAAAACTGTAAAGGGGCAGATCATTTGTTGACTAGTAGGAAAACCCGTCTAATAGGCGTGCTCTGGTAAATCTGTTCTCCCAGCATCATTCACACTCTAGACCAGTGGTTCCCACCTAGGCGTTTTTGCCCCCAGGGACATTTGGCAAAGCCTGGAGACATTTTTGGTTTTCACAGGTCGGGTGGGGGTGGTGTACTACTGGCATGTAGTGGGTAGAAGCCAGGGGTGCTGCTCAACATCCTGTAATGCACACGTCAGCCCCGCCCCCCACCACCACGTAGAACCATCTAGTGGCCCTACATTTCAATAATGTGATATTGAGGAGCCTACTCTAGACATTACATATTTTTCTAGAGTTTATATTTTTTCTCTCTTTTTATATTTTATTGATTTCAGAGATGAAGGGAGGGAGAGAGAGAGAAATAGAAACATCAATGATGAGAGAGCATCATGGATCAGCTGCTTCCTGTACACCCCACACTGCGAATCGAGCCCGTAACCAGGGCAAGTGCCCTGACCGGGAATCGAACCACAGCCTCCTGGTTCGTAGGTCAATGCTCAACCACTGAGCCACGCCAGCTGGGCTATATTTTCTCTCTTCATTTATGGTTTTATATGAGACCATCTATATAAAAACAGTCTGGTCATGAACTGTCTGGACATAAAGCTGTGAAAGTTAAAGTCAAGGTGATACCTATCTCTAAGGGCTGTCAGAGGGCATTTGTTTGTTGGGTGGGAGGCTGGATTAGCCTTCTGATCCCCCAAATTCCATCCTTTCTCTCTTTTGCCCCATAGAACTCTGTTTCAGCAAGAATTCCTCTCCAAGTTTGTGCTCATCATGACCAGCCTCTTCTCAGATCCCACCATCAGAGCCAAGTAGAATATTTTGGGAATGTTGAGGAATGTGTTGAGAATGTTATTTTTAAACAGCTTTCTGCTAAGCAACACCATGATACTGTCTCCTGAATGGAGCTCATTCCAAGTGGAGGCACAACCTCGAATGTCAAATAGTAAACTATCAAAAACTCAACGAAATAAAGGGTGTTAGGAGTTTCCAAATATATTCACGTGACTAGGAGCTGCCACTGCTGTTCCCCTAGACCAGTGGTCGGCAAACTGTGGCTCGCGAGCCGCATGCGGCTCTTTGGCCCCTTGAGTGTGGCTCTTCCACAAAATACCGTCTTCTGCGCATGGGCCACGAAGTTTCAATCGCACTATACGTGCGTGCCTGCACATGGTATTTTGTGGAAGAGCCATACTCAAGGGGCCACAGAGCCACATGTGGCTCGCGAGCCGCAGTTTGCCGACCATGGCCCTAGACACATAGACATCCCCCTTCTTGAAATTCAGGTCCTCAAATATTGGGGGAAAATAGAATACTGCCCAGTCATAGGACAAGTATCATTATACAGTGAAAGGTCAAGTTAGGTTAATGTTAAACATTAAGAGTATAAGATTGAAATATTTCTGGATGAAATGAAGGCTGTCTGGGATTTCTTTTAATAATCTGCTGGGGTAGAAATCTAAAAGTCAGTCTTTGCCCTAGCCAGTTTGGCTCAGTGGATAGAGCGTCGGCCTGTGGACCGAAAGGTCCAGGGTTCGATTCCAGTTAAAGGCACGCACCTTGGTTGGGTTGCAGGCTCCTCCCCAGCCCAGGCCCTCATTGGGGCGTGTGCAGGAGGCAACCAATCGATGTGTTTCTCTCACATCGATATTCCTGTCTTTCCCTCTCTCTTCCACTCTCAAAAAATCAATGGAAAAAATACCCTCGGGTGAGGATTCAAATAAATAAGTAAATAAAGAAGTAAAAATAAAAGTGAATCTTTTAAAGCCACAGGTGTGAAAGTAGAGGCTTGGATGTCTCGCATTTCGGGTGCCTGTTCTTTAGCTGTGCATTTCCCTGGGAGCAGAGGCAGACATGGTTTTCAGCCGTGGAGGACACAGAGTCACTGTTAAAACTATTGCAATGTCCGCTGGCCTTTCTACTCATGATTGGAACAATGACCAGCTTCACTTTGTCATCTTCGTTCTGTCTTCCAGAATGCCTTCCCTCCTCAGACCTAAATCCAATGCCTTCCTGAAGACCTAGCTCAAATCTCACGTTCTCCCGGAGGTCTCTGAAGATCTCCTCAACTTTAGGGACCTCTCTGTCTTCGCTGGCCTCCCGCACCCATGCCTCTTTGGTATCTTTAACAAAAATGAGGTAGAATTCACATACTGTAAAACTCACCATTTCAAAGTGTATAGTTCGGTGGATTGTAGAACAGTCACCGAGTTGTGCAGCCATCACCACATTTTTTAGAGCATTTTTCATCACCTCCAAAGGAAAGGCTGCACCTATTAGCAGTCACCCCCTTGCCATCGCCCTTCAGTACTCTACCCCAGCTCCGACAACCGCTATCTGCTTTCTGCCTCTTCTGGATATTTCCTATAAATGGGATCATGGAATATGTGAATTTGTGTGTCTGGCTTTTTTCACTTAGCACCATGTTCTCCAGGTCCATCCATGTTGTATCATGCATTAGAACTTCATTTCTTTCCAAGTCAGCATCTATTGTATAAATAGGCATTGTGTTTATCCACTTATCCGTTGATGGACATTTGAATTTCCCCCCACTTTTTAAAAAATTTATTTTCCCTTTATTAAGATATTACAAATGTGTCCTTGTCCCCCAATGTCCCCTCATCCCCCCGACCCTGCCCTCACCCTCACCCCCTGTTGTCCACATCCATCGCTTATGCTTATATGCATGCATACAAGTCCTTTGGTTGATCTCCGCCCACTTTTTTTTAAAATATATTTTATTGATTTTTTACAGAGAGGAAGGGAGAGGGATAGAGAGTTAGAAACATTGATGAGAGAGAAACATCAATTTAGCTGCCTCCTGCACACTCCCTGCTGGGGATGTGCCCGCAACCAAGGTACATGCCCTTGACCGGAATCGAACCTGGGACCCTTGAGTCCGCAGGCCGACGCTCTATCCACTGAGCCAAACCATCTTGGGCTCCCCCCACTTTTTGTTCTTAGCTATGATGCTGCTATGAACGTTCGTGTGCCAGGTTTTGTGGAGATATGTTTTCGTTTCTCTTGAAAGGAAATATTCCTAGGAGTTAAATGACAGGGTCATTATGTTTATTCGTTTATGGAACGGCTAACCTGTTTTCCAAAGTGACTGACCCATTTTACATGGTCAGTGGCAGTGCATAAGGGTTCTCATTTCGTCCTCTCTGACATTTTGGTCCGCACAAGTCTGCTGATGTCATTATTTGTCTTCAGGATGAATTCTCTCACGTCTGTTAGTCTTACTTCCAAACTTGACTGCAAGCTACTTAAGATGGCGATCCCTTTGTCCAGTCTTTATCCTAGCAAATGTTTCTTGATAGCCTACTGTGTGCCAGGAACTACTAAGTGCAAAGGCTGTGAACATGAAAAAGCTCTGTTCCGTGGGGGTGGCACAATCACATCTGGCAATTTCTGGGGGACAGGTGCAGTAATGACTGCCTGTTCGAGAAACGCCTTTGCTTCCTGGGATTGATATTGATTGTCTCCCTCCCACGGTGCCATACTTACAAACACCACTCAAGCCTACAATTTAATATATTCTATTTTAGAGAAAGAACATATCTCTCTGTGTGTCCACTTTTTAGTCCAAATGTAGAAACTCTGATTTTTCTCTTGGACTTTTGGGTTTCAGTACCACTTAGTAAGTCTCCTTAAGGAAATAAATGCCAGCAATATTTCTAGCAGTAACTCTGGAAGCACAATGTGAGTTATTTAGAAATGGTGACTCATCAAGGATGTTAATTTGTTGACTTGTAAGTATAAACGGTGCTTGGGAGTCTAGGCTAAGGAGAGAAATGGCACTTTCTAAAAGTTTCATTCTGACAAAAATTGTCCATATGTTGCTTTCACGAAACTTCAGTTAGTCTGGTTTTACGTTTGTCTTTCTTCAACTACCAGTCAGAGGTCAAGATACTTGGAATCCCTAAGCGATGAAATGAAAGGCTTGTTATACCATATGAAGGTACAATTATCCAATATAAGGATATGATCATTAAAATACATCTTATATTGTGCCTTCTAGTGATTTAACAGGAGTATCAAGCTGTTTTTACCTCAGTTCTTAAATCCCTAATATCAAAATGTCCATGTCAGTAATTCAAAAGCAGGTGCATAAAGAATTTCTTGTATTTAGGAAAAAGTTATCGATATCGATCACCTGATGCATTCAAGGAAAGAGAATGACACTCTTATTCTAGTTTGTAAATCACATCAATTTGAACAATGACTTAAAAAGTTCTGCGATTTGTTTGAAATCTGAAAAGAGGTTTGCTTATGGTGAAGAAAAACTAAGAGTGAGCTGTGTGTTTCTATCAGATATAGATGAGTGACATTCTTATTGACTCCATGAACATAGAAGAACAATAGTATCTTCCCATGGGTTTGATATTTTATAAGCACTTGCTATTTACGACTCACTGGCTTCGGATTTTTATAAATACTAACTTCATTAACTTTAGTAACAACCTTAGAGAACATGTGCAGTTATTCTCCCCAGGTTACTAGTATACAGATGAAGAAACAGAGTTTCAGTAACGTGCCTAAAGTCACGCCATGTGGCCGCAGACTACCTGCTTTAAGACTGTGTTTCAGAGACTGCAATCATGGGGTTGATCCCAGTGTGAGGATTCTGTTGGCCTGACATCTTTCCAGGGTTCAGAGGGTAGTTGGCTGCAGGTTTTGTCATAAAGCCTAGGAAATCAATGAAATTATCTGTGGGAGATAAACATATTATACATTGTAAACTATATTTTCTATGGTCTACATAATGCATTAGCCATACCACATCTTATATGTCATATATTACATTTTCATGACATGTATTAATGCTATTGTAGTAAACACAGAGGCATATACAGTGGGACCTTGACTTACAAGTTTAATTCGTTCTGTGACGGAGCTCATAACTCAGATTACTCGGATGTCAAATCACTGTGACGTTCGCTGCGCCAACTAGCGGTGGGGTATCTGAAGCTGGCTCGTACGTAACCCGAATTTTAGCTCGCAACTCAAAGCAAGAAATCGGCCGAGAGACGGCTCATATCTCGAAAAACTCGTTAGTCAGGACACTCGTAAGTCAAGGCCCCACTGTATTATCCACACACCTAGAAGCTACTTCCCTGCAGGCTACCCTTTCCCATGTGCCTCCATGGCCTAGTGCAGTGGTCGGCAAACTGCGGCTCGCGAGCCCAATGCGGCTCTTTGGCCCCTTGAGTGTGGCTCTTCCACAAAATACCACGTGCGGGCGCACACATATAGTGTGATTGAAATTTTGTAGCCCATGTGTAGAAGTAAGTATTTTGTGGAAGAGCCACACTCAAGGGGCCAAAGAGCCACATGTGGCTCGCGAGCCGCAGTTTGCTGACCACTGTACTAGGCAGTAGCTTCTCAAAGATGGGCCCCATTTACAAGCAGCTCCTGTTGACAGTAGCTCTGCCATGCCCGGTCATTTTCAGTATGTATGCATGTGTATGCATGTGTGTGTGTGTGTGTGTGTGTGTGTGTGTGTGAATGGACTGAATAATGAGTGTTATCAAACCTTCCATTTTTCCCTGCTAGAGGATCTCAAATTAAATAGGACATTGCATGTGCTCCTAGCAGCAAGTCATAACAGCAGAGAAGACACTGGATTAAAACTAATAATCTCTACAGGGGCTCTGAGATATTTTGAAATATAGAATTTATGCTAATCAGATGTAATGAGGATAATCACAATTGTATAGGCTTCTTTAAATTTTTTCTGCATCAGTTTTATTTTTAATCTTTATTGTTGAAAGTATTACATATGTTCCCCTTTGCCCCCATTGACCTCTCCCAGCCCACCCTCCCCCCTCACCCCAGGCCCTCACCACCCTATTGTCTGTGTCCATGGGTTATGCATATATGCATACAAGTTCATTGATGAATCTCTTCCCACCCATCCACCCTCCCCTGCCTTCCCTCTGAGGTTTGCTAGTCAGTTCGATGTCTCTATGTCTCTGGACCTATTTTATTAATTTAAGTCAGTGTTTCTTTTTCCTCTTGGCATTCATTCCAGAGTTTATTTTTAAATGGGCCGCTATGTGCACAGTACCTTGCCTTCGAAGTACTGTGTCAGGATGTGGGCCAGTACTTAACAGGAATAACAACATTATGAGCCCCAGGACACTGCTCATATATAATAAGCGCTATTTTTCCAAAAATAAGTGGGCCGACCACAGTTTATCCGGTAGTAGAAAAAAGATAACTTTAACCCCTGCTCACTTTGGAGGAGGGAGCAGCCACTATAAGAGGGGCAATAACCCCAGACTTCCCTTTGTTGCCTCTGGATAAAAGAAGGCTACTGGGTGGGGTGGGCGAAGGGAGAGATTACCCAGAGAATTTAGATGCATAGATGCATAGCGCCTGGACACAGACAGTAGTGTGGGAAGGCCTGGGAGCGGTGGCTGCAGGTGGAGGGCGTCAATGGGGAAAAAACAGAGGGGACATTTTTAATACTATTAAGAGTAAAGAGAAATTAAGCCCTAGCCGGTTTGGCTCAGTGGATAGAGCATTGGCCTGCGGACTGGAGGGCCCCAGGTTTGATTCCCAGTCAGGGCACATGCCTGGGTTGTGGGTTCAATCCCCAGTGTGGGGCAGGCAGGAGGCAGCCGATCCATGATTCTCTCTCATCATTGATGTTTCTATCTCCCTTCCTCCCTGAAATCAATAAAAATATATTTTTTAAAAAGTCATGTATTTTTTTAAAGTCATGTATTTTTTTTAAAAAAGATAAATTAAGAGAAAAGAAGGACTCACACAAGAGTAGTTGGGGAAACATGGGCCATCCTAGGGGTAGCAAGATGGCTGCCACCTGAGACACCATCTAGGAATTGTCTTGTGTGGAGTCATGCCCAGAGCCAGAACGTGGTTGACTGCGTGAGTTTTTTGTTTTTTTAAAAATATATTTTATTGATTTTTTACAGAGAGGAAGGGAGAGAGATAGAGAGTTAGAAACATCAATGAGAGAGAAACATCGATCAGCTGCCTCCTGCACACTCCCTACTGGGGATGTGCCCGCAACCCAGGTACATGCCCTTGACAGGAATCGAACCTGGGACCCCTCAGTCCGCAGGCCGACGCTCTATCCACTGAGCCAAACCGGTTCCGGCGCTGAGTGAGCTTTAAGAGGTGTTGAAGTTCTCCTGAGCTGGAGCTCTGGTGTGAGCTAGAGCTTCTCAGCAGCTTATGGTGATTTGAAATGTTTACATTGCAACAGTCCATTGACCCTCATTCTATGGGAAGCCACTAACACTGGGAGTGAAGCCCAATGCTTTTGCTACAAAGAGTAAAGGTTCCCAGTCTCTCCGATGGTCGCACTGCTCCTACAGGGTGATTCATAGGTTACAGCATTAGAACAGCAAAGAGGAAATATTGTTACTTGGCCACACCCTCCTTATTAAAAACAAATATTACTATTTTTTTTTAAACCATATCACTGGCATAGTTTTCAGTCCTTCTCACAATTGGTTTGCTCTTTCAGCATACAATCTTTAACTGTGAAATCATTCCGAAATCATTATTTTTGGAAGGAAAATGACGAGGGAAATAGTTATGTAGTCACTTTTTTATTACCCCTGACGATTTTGCCACTGGAATGAAAATCTCATTTTAGCAAATAGCAACGGTTACCTTCCCTTTTGTGAACCATTGGAACAAAATGGCTTATTAGCAAACGGAACTAAATTTTATTTCCACACCTGAGCCTTGAGCCTGTCTTGTATAGGGTGTCCCAAAATTCACGCAGAGTTCAATTCAATTGCACATCTTGCGTGAATTTTGGGACACCCTATATTTCCACTGCTGGAGCTGGCTAGCACCGGATGGGGAACTAATTTCCTATATCTCTTCCCAACTCCATGCTCCATTTCCTCACCTTGGTACCTTGAAGTTTTTCCCAGTGGGAGTGTTTACACCATGGAAATTGGTAAAGGCTACCAAACAGGGCTGGTCCCCAGAGTCAGTTGGTAAGCATTTCTCTAGCACACTCCTGCCCCATTCAGTTCTCACTTTTGCTGACAAATACCGTCTAAAATGTAGTGTGTGCTGCCCTCTTTGCAAACAGAGGGTGTAATGGAAAAGGTGACTGTTTCTTGGCCTCATTATAATAATTCACTTCCCAAGGTCTGCTTGTTAGTGTGTCTTTCTTCATCTTTCCCAACAGGAGACTTCTTCTGTCTGAAAGCCTTCACTCCCCTTTCACAGCTCTGATGGCCCCCATTCCGTGATTTAGATAACCCAATCCACGAGGTATGCATGTAGAACAGCGGTTCTCAGCCTGTGGGTCGCGACCCCTTTGGGGGTCGAATGACCCTTTCCCAGGGATCGCCTAAGACCATCGGAAAACACATCTAGAATTACATATTGTTTTTGTGATGAATCACTATGCTTTCATGATGTTCCATTTGTAACAATGAAATTGGGGTTCACCACAACATGAGGAACTGTATTAAAGAGTCGCGGCATTAGGAAGGTTGAGAACCACTGATGTAGAAGAACAAATGAGAGTTTGTAGACAAAATAAAATTTGTAAATAAAATGAAGGGTTTTCCTGGATGGCATGGTTCAGTGGTTGAGCGTCGACGTATGAACCAGAAGGTCACGGTTCGATTCCTGGTGAGGGCACGTGCCTGGGTTGTGGGCTCGATCCCCAGTGGGGGGCGTGCAGGAGGCAGCCAATCCCTGCTTCTCTCTCATCATTGATGTTTCTGTATCTCTCTCCCTCTCCCTTCTCTCTGAAATCAATAAATATATATTTGAAAGTGCATGGCCTTGTTTCGGTGTTTTTGTGGTAACTAGTTCGGTTGCCAGGACTGGCTCTTTTGGCATTTGACCTGTGCAGGCGCTCAGGGCCCTGTGCTCAGAAGGGCCTCATGACTGGTTTCATGCTCTGCTGTCACCATCTTGAAATTCTGCATGCTTTGTGAGCAAGAGGTCTTGCATTTTCATTTTGCTTGGGGCCCCTTAAACTATGCAGGTGATCTTGAGAGTTGTTCAGATGTCTTTTCTGCTTCTGACTTTAGAAAGTGGAATTTATTAGAGGCCAGGTATCTAGATCAGTGGGATGTTTCTGTATTACCCACGGATAGATGCTTGGTCAGATCAGTGTGCATCCTGAGTTACTCGTAAAAAAAAGTGTTCGTTCTCATTCATTATATTTTGGTTTTTATAAGAGGGTGACCTAGAAAGAAAAAAGATATGCTGTAATGTTATTCATGTATTTTAAGTTTGAGTGTATAAGATTGATCCCGGTCCTTCATTTGCAAGTAAGCACTTTTTGATTCTCTTATTGAATGCATACTTTGAAAATTATTTTATTGATTAGTTACATATCATAAAATTCACCGTTTCAGTGTACAATTCATTGATTTTTAATAAATTTACACAGTTGTGCAGACATCCCCACAATCCAGTTTTAGAACATTTTAATCAGCCCAATGGGATCACTCATTTCCATTTGCAGTCACTGCCTGTGCCCATTCTCAGCCCCAGGCAACCACTGTTCTATTTTATATCTCAAAAGATTTGCATTTTCTGAACATTTCAGATAAATGGAATCATGCACTAGCTAGCCTTTTGTGACTTGCTTCACTCATTCAGCATTATGCTTTTGAGGTTTATCCATGGTATGACATATAAATACATATTTTTAGGCAAAGATTCATAGGATGTACAGTGGGGCCTTGACTTACGAGTTTAATTCGTTCCGTGACAGAGCTCGTAACTCAAATTACTCGTATGTCAAATCAAAAAGTGAAAGAGTGAGACACGTGATGCTGGGCTGATGTGGCGTTCACTGTGACGTTTGCTGCGCCAACTAGCGGTGGGGTATCTGAAGCTGGCTCGTAACCCGAATTTTAGCTCACAACTCAAAGCAAAAAATCAGCCGAGAGACGGCTCATATCTCGAAAAACTCGTTAGTTGGGACACTCGTAAGTCAAGGCCCCACTGTATGAGGTTTGTGTAGGAGAAATACTTATACCTTAGGTCCCCAGAATTTATTCATCTTATAAAGCTACTAGAGGCCCAGTGCATGAAATTCGTGCATGGGTGTGGGAATGTGCCCTTGACCAGAATCAAACCCAGAACACTTCCCATACTGACCAATAATCAGGATACATTCATATTTCAGCAGGGCTCGGGATGGCTCTAGGTTTCTTTGAGTTCACTAGTCATTTATTGTTATTGATTGATTAATTAGTGATAAATGCCCAAAGAAAAGTGGGATAAGGAAATGAGAGTGAGGGGATACTATTGGAAGTGGTACCTTGGGAGGAGACCTGAGGGATGAGAAGGGGCTACCCAATGTAGAACTCTGCTGAAATCAGAGCATTTCCCAAAAGCACATGCTAAGGCGGGGCATGCTGCTTACATTATCCGATAAACGTGTAATGGGCTGCCCTTCCAAAGGAGGAGCCAGGATTGTTTGGGTCCACATTGGAATTGTTCCCTTTTAAAAGACGTTGACCTTTTCTTTTGCTTTTGAAGGTGAAGACAAAGATATGTGGATTGCATGACAGTGAAAGCTATGACTGAGAATAGGGTAACTCCTTGAGGAATGCTGCTTTTATATGAGAAATTTATTTTATTTATTTTTCTTAATAATATTTTTTATTTTTCAATTAGAGTTGAGGTACAGTATAGTGTCAGGTGCACAACCCAGTGATTGGACATTTATATTACTTACAAAGCGATCATCCTGATAAATGTAGGACCATCTAACACCAGGAATACTTCTTTATATTTTCTATTTCATATCTATGACCATATAGCACCCACCTCAAAGCTAGGTGTCAACTATTGATGGTTCTCAATGTTGGCTCCATATTAGAATCATCCAGGAAGCGTTTAACACTCACTATTCCAAGTGTAGCCCTTAGACCAGCACTGTTGGTAACAAGAATTTAGAAGTCTCAGATACACCCAGACACAGTCAGAATCTGTGAGTTAGAAAGATCCCCAGGCAATCCACATACACATAACAGTTTGAGATGTGCCGTATAATACAATACCGAAGGCCAGGCCCCACTTCTGGATATTCTGATTTAAAGTGGGGCCTTGACTTACGAGTTTAATTCGTTCCGTGACGGAGGAGCTCATAACTCAAATTACTCGTATGTCAAATCACTGACGTTCGCTGCGCCAACTAGCGGTGGGGTATCTGAAGCTGGCTCGTACGTAACCCGAATTTTAGCTCGCAACTCAAAGCAAAAAATCGGCCGAGAGATGGCTCGTATCTCGACAAAACTCATTAGTTGGGACACTCGTAAGTCAAGGCCCCACTGTATTTGGTTTGGAGAGGAGCTTGGGTATCATTAACAACAAAGCCCTCAATCCCCAACTGATCAGTTTGACAACATCTGGCTTGGTCCGTTCGACTTGAAGGGCCTCAATAACTGCTAACTTGGAAATGGCTTTCATCAATTACTTAAATTGCCTGTTTTAGAACTCATGGTCATGTTTCAGTGTTTCCTGACTTATAATAAAGAATCTTCATAATTTGTAAATCTTTCTCTAAACTAGTCCTCTAGTTCCTAGTTCACATTCCTGCCATCACAGATCTGGAACGGGAGACGACTCATTTTCTTTCTCTTTAAGCCATATAAGACTTTCTCCAAGCTATATCCACACCCACTTTCTCATATTGGGGGATTATATTATTTCTCACACTGTCTACTTGCTTTGCAATCTTGAATAGCATCTTACTATTTCACTTTCCTTTAGATTTCCATAGAATGAGTAAATTTACTAAGCGGTTTGGTAGCAATGAATATAACTGTATACCTGAAAACCCCTTCATTTTTCTACAAATACGTGATTTGGGGAGTTTACAATATAACATTCAACATGGATATTTTATTTTAGGTATCATTTATTAAATACTGATGGTAAAGAATGCTATTTAGAAGTCTTCATTGAAAGGACTCTCAATGTGTCTGAATGTGAACTCAACTCCAACAATCAAATTCAAGTTGAAATCCAGTCTTCACTTTCAGCAGACTGGTTGGCCAAGGTTTGGATTCTCCGGTCCTTGATCTCTCATCGCGGTAAACCCACAAAATCATTTCATTAGTGGTCGCATTTCCTGTGAGAGGCCTTTTATTTTTCTTTAATTTGGCATATAATTTGTACATGTTGGAACTTGTTTTATTTGCATTCCAATAGGAAGGCAGGGAATATTAGTGACAGGAAACGTTAACTGTATTGTTTAGAGCAGGGTTTCTCAGCCTTGGCACATAACGCATATTAGCCTTTTATTATATAGGATTTTTCACTTTCCCACGTTTCCCTGTGGCCTGCTTTCTTCCTCTGTGGGAAGTGCTGGTCAACCTCTTTTGCCTATCCTTTATTATTATATTTTTAACCAAATGATTTTAATTTTTTTAAATCCTCACCCAAGGATATTTTTCCATTGATTCCCAGAGAGAGGGAAAGACTGAGAAAAATATCGATGTGAAAGAAACACATGGATTGGTTGCCTCTGCACGCGCCCTGACCAGGGCCCAAGCCAGGGAGGAGCCTGCAACCTAGGCACATGCCCTTGACTGGAACTGAACCCAGGACTCTTCAGTCCGCAGGCCGACACTCTATCCACTGAGCCAAACCAGCAAGGGCAACCAAATGATTTTTTTCAAGTGTTTTTCCTTTGCTCAGACCTGGATTTGCAGGGAAACCGCTGGCTCAATATAGTCCACTTAATCCATGACCTTCTTTTGACTGCTGCCTTCCTTTCAACTGTTAACGTCATTCCACCTGAAAAACCTCTATTTTTTTTAAAGGGGTATTTTTCCCTCAACTAGCAGATAATTATCCTGATTCCCATTTATGTTTTCCATCATCACTTACCTGTATTTTTCCCCTCACTGCTATTCATAGCTTCATTTTCTTCCTTTTCTTTGCGCTCCCTCTCATTCATTTTTCCGTCTTTAGGTGACATCCTCTCCTTGTTCGAATTCTTCCGTGTGTTGCAAGATGCTGGGAGCAGGTGTCTCACTTGACGTGGATCCCTTTGCTTTGTGACCCTCCCTAGCATGCTATTGTTAATTCAAGACCAGCGTGTTTTGCTTGCACATTCGGTGTTTCAAATGCATGCTCCGTGTCCCTGTTTGCCCCACCTGAGCATTTCAATGTGACACCTCATGTCTGCAGGGCTCCCAGGCTCCCATTATGGCTGGTGGCTCTGGGCCAGCTAAACCATCCCAGGCCGCAGGCATCTCGTCACGTCTAGATTTGCCTCCCCCCCTTCCCACAGATGGGCTCGCCTTGTTTCTAACCCTGCAGCCAACTTCTACGTAAACCCTGCTGTCTCTAGCAGCCTTTGCACTTAGAAATAATATCTAAACGGCTTTTATCCTTGGCTTACTTGAAAGTATTTCTGCTATGTTCCACCAGCAGCTTTCATCTTGTTTCTTGGTAGTTCTTCCCAAATAAATCAGAAACCGCCTCATTGATAAAACGTATGTCACATGCTCTGAACTGGAGTATCTGTATCACTGTAGAAACTGCCCCTTGGATGCAAGCCAGTGGTTTTACAATGGAGGCTCTCACTAAGGCAGCGGTTCTCAACCTTCCTCATGCCGCGACCCTTTCATAAAGTTCCTCATGCTGTGGGGACCCCCAATTTCATTGTGACAAATTGAACATAATTAAGGATAGTGATTCATCACAAAACAATATGTAATTATAGATGTGTTTTCCGATGGTCTTAGGCGACCCCTGTGAAAGGGTCGCGACCCACAGGTTGAGAACCGCTGCACTAAGGGAATGTGTAAGCCCCCTTCGGCTTCTGCATTCAGAGTTGGGGATGAATTCCTTGTGCCTGCTTTCTCCTTTTCCCTCTTCTCATTTCCCAGGAATTCTCTGCTTTCTTGTCTGACCACATCACCACCCTGTTTCAGAAACATCACACCAATTGTTTTTTGAAAGCCGGAGCTTTTGTTTTGTGTACAATAATATCAACATCGATCCCCACCCCCTCTTTGGTAATACTCAGAATATCCATATCCAATTATACTTTAAAAATACCTGTGTAAGCCTTTAAGCTGCACTTAAAAATCTCATTTTATGTGTAAATCTTAATATATTTGCATTCATGTAAAAGAAGAATACTTTTCTGTTGATCCTTTAAAGAGCAGCTAGTCAGATTTTTAAATCTAACCATTAACATTTTACTGAGCCTCTAAATATTCCTTATGAAGTCTAAATTTCCAGATTTAAAAACATTAGCTTTTCTAAAATATTTGAACAGTGATTAAAAACTTAAATTATTAAATTCTAGGCACTTTCAATAAAATCATAAGTTTAATATGTCAGATTCTCCCAAACAATTCAAAGACCTCAAAGAACAAATAAAACATGTATATCTTAATATGTTTACTCTAGAAGTTATCATAGTATTAATATAAAAGTTTTATTAATTTTTTTATTAGCTCCATATATTTTATTAGTACTAGTATCTATATTAGTATTGCTATTAGTATCAGCATTAGCAATAGCATTAGAGTTAATATTAACGTTAAAGTTAATACTGGCATAAATATTATTGCTAATAGTACTAGTATTAGTGCTAGTAGAAGTACTAGTACCAGTATTGGTAGTATTATTGGTAATGCCAATATTAGTGCTAGTATTAAGTACTATCATTAGCATTAATAAAATTACCAGCACTAGCATTAGTATTAGTATTAACACTAGTATTTATGCCAATACTAGAGGCCTGGTGCATGAATTTGTGCACGGGTGGGGTTCCTCAGCCTGGCTAGCAATCGGGGCTGATTGGGGCTCATCTCGCCCAGTCCAGATTGGGGCTGATTGGGGCTGGCCAGAGGGACTGCAGGAGGTTGGCTGGCCACAGGAAGTTGGCTGTGGGATTGCACTGACCACCAGGAGGCAGCTCCTGCATTGAGCATCTGTCCCCTGGTGGTCAGTGCATATCATAGCAACCAGTTGTAACAGTCGCTGAGGCTTTTATATATATATACTAAAGGCCTGATGCACAAAAATTTGTGCACTCTGGGGGTCCCTCAGCCCGGCCTGTGCCCTCTCACAGTCTGGGACCCCTTAGGGGATGTCCACCTGCTGGCTTAGGCCTGCTCCCCGGGGGATCAGGCCTAAGCTGGCAGTCAGACATTCCTCTGGCAGCCCAGAAGCCCTTGGGGGATGTCCACTTGCCAGCGGGGAGCAGGCCTAAGCTGCAGTCAGACATCCTTAGCACTGCAAAGGAGGCAGGAGAGGCTCCTGCTACCACCAGTGTACTGGCAGCTGTCAGCCTGGCTTGTGGCTGAGCAGAGCTCCCCCTGTGGGAGCGCACTGACCACCAGGGGTGGCTCCTGCATTGAGCATCTGCCCCCTGGTGGTCAGTGTGTGTCATAGTGACCAGTCGTTCTGCTGTTAGGGTCAATTTGCATATTACCCTTTTATTATATAGGATAGATAGTACAATGGTATTATTACTAGGATCAGAACTAGTATTAGAAGTACTACTATTAGGAGTATTGCCAGTAGTTTTAGTGTTTAGCGTTAGTATTAGTTTTAACACCAATACTAGTTTCTATATTAGTGTTAGTGCTAGTACTGGCATTAGCACTAGCCTTAGCCTTAGTGTTAGAATACTTTTCAGAGCTGCAAGGTTACTGACCCAAATGAGGAAAATGGAGATTGTGCATAGAGTTACTGTTGGAGAATGTGGCTTCAAAGTTGCAAATTCACTCTTTTCGGTCAGAAGTTTTGGATCGAGACACTAAAAACTAGAGTTTGCCAACCTCATGCTTCCACGTCAGTGGGCCTTTGTTGTAGTACAGTCACTTTTAGAGAGGTAGTATTTTCTAAGCCTCAACCTTTCTTGCGACCTGGTGAATCATGGTCACCTATAGCCAATACTTTTACGTACAGTGTTTTCTTATCTGATTTTCATTGAACATTTCTGTGACGACATTTTATCACCTGAGTGAGGAGAGTGACAATCATCCTTGTTTGCGCAGGCCCGAGGGCTTTCAGTGCTGTAACCAGGGAAGTCCCCAGGATAGCTGGTTACCATAATTCTAGACCCGTGGTGCTCCACCCGCTCTAGAATGCTCTGGGAAACTTTCCCTACTACTAGGACTCCAGAGATGATGTGTATTCTTGTGCATCTGCAGTCATATTATTAGCAATAATAATTCCAGTTGGGACTTCTGAATATGTCAACTCCAGAGGTCCTGATTTCATTGGTCTGGGGATAGTGGCCAGCAGTGATATTTTTAGGAATCTCCCCAAGTGATTTTCATGCGTAGCCAGGGTTCTGCACTCCCTCCCCAGTTTGGAACACCTTCTGCCATGTTTTATTGTTAACTTTGACAAGGAAATTCAGCGAGTCTTGAAATCTGGCAAGCATGTATGTTGTTTGGGTTCATCCGTTTGCAGCCTTTCCAGTAAATATTCCTGGGGGAAATATTATGTAATATCATTTGTTGCTTTTTAGTTCTCAGGGATGTTTGTTCTCATGGATTTTTGCAGAATTAATTTTTTTCCTTTTTGTTGTTTCACTTGTCATGCCCTTGTCAATGAGAACTCTCTTAAGCTGGCCCATTTGGCCACTTAGCATCATCCTTGAAAGCATTCGTGCGGCCTGATGACAACTGAGTGTACCTGATCCATCCTGATTTTTCTTGCTGCAGTATATAGATTCAATTACTCGCCAAGGATCTCTGGTTCTTTTTAGTGGGGAAAGTTCTAGAGACAAAATCTTGGCTAGAGGGATGCACAGCAGGCTGTTTTATGTAAGTACTGATAGCAGGTAGATCTTGGATCCATGACCTTATCTGCAGTTGAAATCCTTAATGCTCGCATATGGGGTTTGTGCATCTCATTGGCCACCCTATCATTTTTATCTTTATGCTAGTCATATTTCTCTACACACTGGTATTGCAATGTTCTTTGCACTTTTTTTGAAGCATTAACATCCCCTTACTCCTTTATTTACTCTCTTTCCAAATTTCAACTGTGTTTGGATCAGGAAAAACATGTGAATAAGCTTCGTGTATTTTCTAGTTTATGCTCAGAGGTGAGGGCAAACACCATGCTCGTTTGCCCAGCCTGAACTCTATTTACTTTTATAGTTTAATAATTTCTCCCTTCTCCTGTCTTCGTATTTCCTGAAGTTTCCTTACCCTATTTCTTCATAAGCCATAGTCAACTGAGTTTTATACACAAAGTGGAAAGTGGACTTGCCTCTAAAATGAGAGGACGTAGCTTATTTTGTACCATCTTTTTAAAAATATATATTTTTATTGATTTCAGAGAGGAAGGAAGATGGAGAGATAGAAACATCAATGATGAGAATCATTGATTGCAACCCGGGCATGTGCCCTGACCGGGAATTGAACTGTGACCTCCTGGTTCATAGGTGGATGTTCAACCACTGAGCCACTCTAGCCAGACTTTTGTTACTATCTGTTTTTAAAATATATTTTATTGATTTTTTTTACAGAGCAGAAGGGAGAGGGATAGAGAGTTAGAAACATTAATGGGAGAGAAACATCCATCAGCTGCCTCCTGCACGCCCCCTACTGGGGATGTGCCCGCAACCAAGGTACATGCCCTTGACCGGAATCGAACCTGGGACCTTTCAGTCCGCAGACCTTTGCTCTATTGAGCCAAACCAGCTAGGACTTTTGTTACTATCTTAAGAGAGGTGGCGATATATGAGTAGAACTACCTTCTCAGTCATCATATTGGCTGATAATTTGTATCTGAGGTTATAGATTCATGATATGGGTCCACAATTTGGGATTAGAACAATATAGCGCCTAATGGCAGGAACCACAGACCGAGGATAAATAGTAAGGCCCACTTAAATGTTACTTCTAATGTGTTATACTCACCCTGAGTTGTTTTGTAGAGAAGGCAAAGGAAGAGAGAGGTAACATATCCAAGAAGGCCCTTTAGCAGTCTTCTTGACTTGCTTTTAGAATGCCTTCATTTTATAATTGATTCTGAGGAGACAGGAGGTAAACCCTCACTATCCAAAGGATTTCCCTGATCCTGTGGTCCATCAAGTCACTTTAGGTCAGCCATGCACCCCCCTTGAGAGTTTCCAGATTGTTCTTCACAGGGAACCATGCAGCAGGCTGTTTATTTGTGGAACTCCCAGCTCTGGTGTTTTAGAATTTCTTCCTCTGCTGACCTAAAGATAGCCAGCACAAAGGCTCTTAAAACACATGCCTTATTGACTTTGGAATGTTCTGGTAAATGCTAATCTGACTGATGCCTTTTACTCAGGGGTGGCTTTGGCTCAAGCCCCAAAGTGATTTTAGCCAAGAGGAAATAGAGTATCTAATAAATAATGTAGAGTTTACATATTCAGACATAAAATAATTATTATTGCTAATAATATGGCTGCAGATGCTACATCCATCTCTCAATTTAAGAGCTTTTCTAATAGATAAATCCAAGTGAAAGGTGATGTAAGTATAAGCTTCTTTAGCCTTATTACTTCTGACTTTTATTACAGGTGCATTCTGTTTTAAAACTTGTAATTTTTTTTCAGTTGCAGTTTATGTTCAATATTATTTTGTATTAGTTTCAGGTATACCGCTTAGTGGTTAGACAATAATATACTTTACAAAATGATCCCCAGAAATTTCCAGAACCCACCTGGCACCATACGGGTGCATTTTCATTTGTATTTTTTTTTTTTTGCCAGTTTCGTTTATACTTTGACTTGTTTGGCAAAAACTTGGAGACTCATTAGTAGCTTACGGAACAGTTTAATAAATATGTATATCCATGTTTCAGATTCATAAATGCAAGCGATCATTCGGAAAATATCATTGGAAGCTACATCATTTGTTTGTTCTAAGATGACAAAGTTGCCTTGGCTAGGGTTGTAGATAGAACACATGCTTATTGTAAAAACGTCACAACTGTAGAGAAAATTGTAAGAGTGAATTGTAGTAAGAAAAAGTTCTGTGTCTATGGCAGGATCCATATAGTATGGCCAGTAACGCATCAGAGTCAGCCTTCACAAATACAGCTCTATGGGATTTTATCTGAACATAAAAACATTTTCTATATAATGATCATTAATTTAACATTTAGTTAACAAGAACCTTTACGTTTTTCTATTTATTTATATTTGTGTTTGGGGCATTGAAAGGTTTTTGGAATGATATGGATCCCTAACTTTAAAACAAGTGAATAAAGCTATACTTTCCTCCTAGGGTTGAGGGGAGGTTTTCATTAGCTATTAGTATAAATTGCTTAGCCCAATATCTGTCATATGGTGATAGGCTTTCATGAAATGTAGCTAAATCAATCTTCATCACCTCTGTCACTATTAGCATCTTCTTCATCATCACCACCATCACTACCAGAGCCCACACGGCCACATAGGAGCTATCCGAAAACCATTTTGTTACCTCTACTTAAAAGTTTGTTGTTATATCTTGGAGGACTTTATTATTAATTAAAAGGCCCTACCAGTTACCAGAATATTAAAACATATTATAAAAATAAGGGCCTTAAGAATGTTGCTCACAGAATTACCAAGACACTGATAACATGTGTCCACTACTTGGCTGATGAAATAAATAAAAATGCGAAGAACTGGGGAGGGATGCAAATGGTATTGTTTTTTTTAACACTTGGTTTGGACATGTTTAAGGGAGCCACGTGACCATTCCTCTCTCTATTCTTTCAACTAAAACTTACCTCTTTCTATCCTCTTCGTACAATAAATTAATGGTCACTGGCCATGCACTTTTCTAATATATAAATTGCAAGACATTCTCTTATGTAACATTAATTTTTACCTGTCTTATTCCTACTGCTTCATCTTAAATGTAAAGAAAGAAAGAGCGCCAAGAATCAATTAATTGTCATTTCTTGCCTCCCAGGATCGAAAATAACTGACTCTGCCACAGTGTTCGGAATAGACAAGTTTTAAAGGGCGTTATATACAGAAGTGGTTTGTACAGCTGAATTCATACCAGGAGATATTTTTATCCTGTTAGGAAGTCACTAAAAGCTTTATTCAACTCTGGTCTGCCAGCCTCGGTAGTGCACCCCTCACAAGGCTTGTGACCCTGTGGGAAAGTTCAGTACTCCTCCTGGTGGTGAGAGAAAAGCTAACAAGAGGGCTCCTATGGGAGACTACAGACAGGATATGAGATATGGCAATGTTTCTTGTGAAATTTTGATATCAACCCCTTGGGTTGCTTTTGCCCTTTGGGAAACGGATTTTGATCTTCTGAGGTTACTTGGGATGAAAGGGATTGAACACATTGACATAATATTTGGCTTTGGAGACAACTTAAGGAACACATTTATCTCTTAAATAAAGATAATTTCAGAATCACAGCAATATGTTCAGCATATTAGTCATGGAACTATGTTCTAAGCTTCGTGACCATAGAAATAGGTGGTAGGCTTATTTTATTGTCATTTCCTCTGTACACTCTAATTTCTCTAACTCAGCAGACAAACACTTACCCCTCTGTGATAAACAGTTTGGAGGATATTGACTCATACAAAGACTATCTTTTTTGTTAAATTTATTTGTTATTGTTGACAATATTACAGATCCCCCCGCCATTTACCCCCTCCACCCAGTCCCAGCCCCACCCCAGGCCTTAACCACACTATTGTCTGTGTCCATGGGCTATGCATATATACATATAAGTTCTTTGGTTAATCTCTTCCTGTCTTCCCCAGCTCCCTCCCCTCTGAGATTTGTCAGTCTGTTCAGGCATCCATGTCTCTGGGCCTGTTTTGTTCATCAGTTGATTTTGTTCACTAGATTCCACATGTGAGTGAGATCACGTGATACTTGTCTTTCTCTGACTGGCTTATTGCACTTAGCGTAACAGTCTCTGGATCCATCCAGATCCTAGCTATTATAATTAATGATGCTGTGAACATAGGGGTGTGTATATTCTTTCTGATTGGTTTTTCAGGATCCTAAGGATATAGTCTCAGGAGAGGAATCCCTGGGTCAAATGGCAGTTCCTATATTTCTTTTTTCAATGTCCTATAATGTCTCAAGTACAGGTCTTTTACCTCCTTGGTTAAGTTTATTATTAATTGTTTGTTGTTGTTGCAATGGTAAATGGGATTGTTTTTGTGGTGTGTTTTTTAAATTTCCCTTTCTGAGAGTTCATTATTGGTGTATAAAAATGTCATCAATTTCTGGATGTTAATTATGTATACTGCTACTTTGCCAAATTCATTTATTAATTCTAGTAGTTTTTTGTGGAGTCTTTAGGGTCTTCTATGTACAATAGCATGTCATCTGCAAATAATGACAGTTTTATTTCTTCCTTTCCAATTTGGATGCCTTTTATTTCTTCTTCTTGTCTGATTGCTGTGGCTAGGATTTCCAGTTCTATGTTGAATAAGAGTGGTGAAAGCAGACATCCCTGTCTTGTTCTTGTTGGTAAGGGAAACATTTTTAGTTTTTGCTCGTTGAGTATAATGTTGGCTGTAGCTTTGTCATATATGGCCTTCATTATGTTGAGGTATGATTCCCTCTCTTCCCACTTTGATGAGAGATTTTCTAAAAAATGGGTGCTGAATTTTGTCAAATGCTTTTTCTGCATCCATTGATATGATCATGTGATTTTAAAATGTATATATTTTAATTGATTTCAGAGAGGAAGGGAGAGGGAGAGAGTGATAGAAACCTCGATGATGAGAGAGAATCATTGATTGGCTGCTTCCTGCATGCCCCCCACTGGGGATTGAGCCTGTAACCCAGGCATATGCCCTTGACCAGAATCAAACCTGAGACCCTTCAGTCCACAGGCCAACGCTCTATCCACTGAGCCAAGCTGGCTAGGGCGATCATGTGATTTTAATCCTTTATTTTGTTTATGTGTTGTATCACATTTATTGACTTGTGAATATTGTAGCAATTTTGCGTCACCAGAATAATTCCCACTTGGTAATGGTGTATGAACTTTTTTAATGTATTGCTGGATCCTATTTGCTGATACTTTTTTGAGGATTTTAGCATCTATGCTCATAAGGGTTATTGGCCTGTAATTTTCTTTCTTTGTAGTGTCTTTATCTGGTTTTGGAATTAGGATAAAGCTGGCCTTGTAAAAAGAGCTTGGAAATCTTCCTCTTGGATTTTTTGGAATAGTTTGAGGAGGATAGATGTTAGGTATTCTTTAAATGTTATTCTGCTCTAGGACTTTTGTTTGCTTGGAGACTTTAAATTACTGCTTCAATTTCATTACTTGTTATGAGTCTATTCAGGTTTTCTGAGTCTTCCTGATTGAGTTTTAGAAGATTGTATATTTCTAGGAATTTGTCCATTTCGCTCAGGTTGTCCAGTATAGTTGTTCATAGTATTATAATCATTTCTATTTCTGTAGTGTCAGTTGTTACTTCACTTCTTTCATTCCTGATTTTATTTATTTGGGTCCTCTCTCTTTGTTTCTTGATGAGTCTGGCTAAAGGTTCATCAATCTTGTTTATCTTTTCAAAGAACCAGCTTTTGTTTTCATTGATTTTATGTATTGTTTTTAAGATTCTATATCATTTATTTCTGCTCTGATCTTTATTATTTCCTTTCTTCTACTTACTCAGCTCTTTCATTGTTCTTCTCTTTCTAATTCTTTTAGGTATAAAGTTAAATAGTTTATTAGAGATTTTTCTTGTTTCTTGAGGCAGGCCTGTATGCTATGAACTTCCCTCTCAGGACTACTTTTGCTTTATCCCATAGACTTAGGTTGTTGTATGTTCATTTTCATTTGTTTCCAGGAATTTTTTATTTCTTCCTTGATCTCATTTGTAACCCATTTGCTGTTTAATAACATGCTGTTTAGCCTCCATGTGTTTGAATGTTTTTGAGTATTTTTGTTGTAGTTGATTTCTAGTTTCATAACATTGTGTTCTGAGAAGATGCTTATTCAAAGACTATCTTTAAAAAAAAACTCACTATCCCTTATTGAGTCCTGCTTTGGGTCAGGCCCCATGTTACATGAGCAAATGCATCCTCCTGTAATTGGTCCTTACAGCAGCTCTTTGGGTAAGGCGCAATCACGCTCTTGAATTAATAATTCCAACACTGCTACCCTGAAACACATGGCTAGTAAGATAGTTCAGCTAGACTCCAATTTAGAACCCATCCTCTAAGTCAGTGGTTCTCAATAAAGACAATTGGGCGCCCTAAGGACATTTGGTGAGGTCTGGAGGACATTTTGGTTGTCACACCTGGGGAAGTACTACTGGTATCTAGTGGGTGGAGACCAGGGCTGGGGCTAAACATTCAAAAGTGCAGAGCACAGCCCCCACAACAAATAATTATCTGACTTCCAATGCCCATAGTGCCAAGGCAGAGAAAATTTGCGCTAAAGCAGCGGTTCTCAACCTGTGGGTCGCGACCCCTTTGGGGGTCAAACGACCCTTTCACAGGCATCGCCGAAGACCATTGGAAAACACATCTATAATTACATATTGTTTTGTGATGAGTCACTATGCTTTCATTATGTTCAACTTGTAACGGTGAAAATCCATCCTGCCTATCAGATATTTCCATGACGATTCATAACAGTAGCAACATGACAGTGATGAAGTAGCCACGAAAATAATTTTATGGTTGGGGGTCACCACAGCATGAGGAACTGTATGAAAGGGCCGCGGCATTAGGAAGGTTGAGAACCACTGCTCGAAAGCAAAACGTGGTCCATGGACCAGCCACGTCCACATCCTTTGGAAGGTTGTTAGAAAGGCAGAATCACGGGCCTCACCAGCCCTGGTGAACAGGGAGTCCGGTGCGGGGCCCAGGAATGTGGGTTTTAATAAGCTCCCTAGTCCTTCTTGTCCGCTTACGTGGGAGCAGCTCTGCTCTAAGACAGCAGGCCATCCTGTGTTTATTGAGCTGGACACAGCTGCCTGGTTTGCTCCTCTCTCTCCAGTGTTCCCTTGTCAAATAGAATATTTTCTTCAGGCATCTAAAAGGGGAAAGTCTGGGATATACTAGGAACAGCGTGACTCATAGGGAAATCAGCGCAATTGCAAATCCAGGATCCATGCCCAGCAGAAAATCTAGGGAGTCCTTTTTTTCTTGTCTTCTCTGCCTAAGGAGGGAACTCTTGGAGATTCAGTCCAGGTTAAAAAAAAAATGGTCAACATATACACTGGGGTTTGATTATCTAAAATTAAACTTACAATGGAATTTAAGCAAAAGCCTTTGAAGAGGACAAGAGCCACAGAGTACCAAATTGCAAATTACATTGTGTCTCTGATTTTCCGGATAGTCCTCAAATAAATCTTCCACTCGGTATGTGCACTTTTTTGAAAAAATATTTTTTTATTGATTTCAGAGAGGAAGGGAGAGGGAGAGAGTGATAGAAACATCAATGAGGAGAGAGACTCATTGATCGGCTGCCTCCTGCACTCCTCCTATTGGGGATCGAGCCCACAACCCGGGCATGTGCCCTGACCAGGGTCCAGACCGGGAGGAGCCTGCAACTGAGGTATGTGCCCTTGACAGGAATCAAACCCAGGATCCTTCGATCCGCAGGCCGACACTCTATCCACTGAGCCAACCCAGCTAGGACTCTTTGTCATCAGTGAAGGGTTTAGCAGACTGCAGATACTCTATCTTTTCCTATGCCAAATTCAGCAGTGAGGAAGAGACAATGCTAGGGAATCCAAGTGCAGAGTAAGATAAATGCAGACTGTTCTTAAGAGCTCTTGTCTGCTTAGGTCATTGCTGCAGTGCGAAAGCAACGCACTCCGCAGCTTGTAAAATGGCATTTCTCGTGAGCACTGGGACGGGGCCATTGTTTCAGGTCATTTGTATTCAGACGGGACATGTTTTAAGAGAGATCATCTATTGTCTCCCTTTTATATCTGTATCCTGGTTTTTAGTTTCTCTCTTCATGCTGTATCACTATGTTTTTATCTCTTTCTTACCTTCTCTTGTTCCTCTGCTACCTGTTTCCCCTTTCCTTCATTATTATAATTCTTTTCCCCCTTCTTACCATTTGGTTTGTATTTCTTATTCACGGTCTCATTTATGGCTGTTTTGAACTTGTTTTATCTTCCTGTACTTTTCTCTCTAATTTAACTTTCTCACCGCTTTCCCAGCCAATCTTTTTTCCTGGCCTCTTCAACTCCCCTCTAACCCTCGCTCCCATCTCGGATTCTTATCCCCACGCACACACCTTGTTTCACTTCGTTGCTCCTGCAGCCCTGATGGTGGTTTATATTTCAGTGAAGACGGAAGGTGAGGAAGCCATAGGGAGAAGCCATCGTGCTGAGAATCGCAGTCCAGGCTTGTGCAGGGCTGCCTGAGGAGGCCCCAATTCTGCACCCAAACCTGAGCCTCCAGAGCTCCTGCTAAAGGCTCTTAGGGAAAACTTGAAAGACAAGATGTACATGGTCATGGATCGCACATCTGTCAATATATACCTGTGTTCACTAAGAAAGGTCAGAATAGAATTTGGAGTGATCCAAATGATTTGGTATGGATTACATTCTCTTCTGTGTAAGTTTTACTACAACAACAAGCCCTTCGATTACAGTGGTTCTCACCCTTCTGGCCCTTTAAATACAGTTCCTCATGTTGTGACCCAACCATAAAATGATTTTCGTTGCTACCTCATAACTGTCATGTTGCTACTGTTACGAATCGTCATGGAAATATCTGATCTGCAGGATGGTCTTAGGCGACCCCTGTGAAAGGGTCGTTGGACCGCCAAAGGGGTCGCGACCCACAGGTTGAGAACCTCTGCTTTAGAATATAAACATCCCATGTCATTGCTTTCTCAATTTATGTTTGTCTATTTTGTCTGATTCTAGAAAAGTGAGCATTTTATCAGTTGCAGAATTTTTGTTGCAGAATTTTTGTTGATGGACATTGCCTATAATAATGTGACTGATAATGAAATGGCATGCTACATGTAGGACTCAAGCAGGCTCCTAATTTTTTTAGACCACAGAACTGATCCGTACATGATAACATCTAAGTTATCTATCTTCTCTCAAGAGAAATACAGCATTTTGTATCCTTTTTCAGGAAGTTTCCTTCATAAATTCGTTCTACAATTACAGACTTAGCATATACAAAGTGAAAAAATAAGCATTAGTGTTCTAGAAAAAATGTTCTAGGCATTATGGATACATCAGTGAATAAAATAGTCTAAATAACTTCCCTTTAAAAGAGATTACAGTGTAGCATAGGGAGATTGATAACGAATCAGTAAATATATATGTCAGGTGGTCATAAGTAGATAAGAGGACAGGGTGACGGAGTGGGTTAGTAGGGTGGTAAGGAGAGCTTTCTTAGGAGGTGCTGTTTAATCAGAGATCTGACCTAAGGGGGATCTGATATTTAAAGGATGAGTCAACCACTGTAACAGCTTGCTATCACTTAGGTTCCTGTGTGGGAAGTCAAGTTAGATAGTCAGACAAAGCTCTGTTTGTCGGTTAAGGTGAAGAACAGGTTTTAGTTTAAATTCTTATACACAGTCATGAGTGACTAGAAATTAGCACATGCCATGGAAGATATATGCTTTCAAATTTATTTGGTTTTTCCCATTTGGCCAGGCAAACATAGGTGTTATGGTAATCATTATGGTACTTAATGTTAGGACCTTAGAATGTAAGACTTAAAGCATGTAACCCTGTGTGGACTGTTATAGTAATTAATGTTAGATATAGGAGCATTCTTTGGTCTCACACAGTATTCCTATATCTAACATTAATTACTATAACAGTCCACATAGGGTTAAATGCTTTAAGTCTTACATTCTAAGGTCCTAACATTAAGTACCATAATGATTACTATAACAATAGCATTATCCATTGAAACCATAGCGCCAAAGATGGTATTAGATTGCCCACTTCTGGGGAATGGAGAGTAGAAGTTATTGCAAATACGTTTTGAAAAGAAAAATTTTTAAATCTGACACCTTACATTTTGATAGCATCCAGATACACACCATTGTCCAATAGAAACTTTTGTGATGCTGGCAATACTTTATATCTGCTCTGTCCTGGTGAATCACCTCCCTTAGATGTTCTCCTTTGTAGCCATCAAGCCCCTGTTGTTTGCAAAGCCCAAGGACCAGAAAGACCAAAACTGGACCCTAGAGGAGGGTGTCTGTGAGGTTTAAACAGTGGCTCCCAAAGGCCTGGCTAAGTAAGCTGCAGTCTCCTGGATGCAGTTTTGAATTTGAAAGCTGCTCCGTCTTGGACTTGCTCCAGGCTTGGTAGCACAGAGAGGGTACCTAGACTGTGGTGATTCTGTCAAGCAAGCATGTCAAACTCACGGCCCGCGGGCTGCATGTGGCCCACAACGAATATTTCTGCGGTCCAGCCAATATAACGGTATGTAAGAAACATTTTAATAAAAATTTCATAACTTAATGTTTACAATATCCTGTTATACATAATTATTAGTGATGAACTACAACGTTTGCTAATGACTGATGACTATCACTGTGTTGCATTCATTTCCGTTACGTGCCTGACACGCAGGCAACCATTTCTCTCCACTAATACCAGCAGCGAATATTTTAGCAGCCGATGGCCACGTCCTTAGTCCTGGGCTGACTTGTTTGGTGTGCACAACAGGAAATATTTCCCTTTCGGAGAACAAGAAAAATAGGTTTATTTCTGTTATGCTTATTCATTTGTGCAGTTATTGAGTGCCTGCTAAGTTAATGTTCAAGAAAAAAATATTCATTTTTATTAAAATGTTCTATTATTGTATGTGCACGATGACTCATTTTGTTTCAGCCCTTTGTACTCAGCATGTCTCTATTGAAATAGGCCTACATTTCTATGAAAATGGAAGCTTTTGGTTTTTTGCGGCCACATAAGCTTAAACCTTGTTTATTTGGCCCGGGTTAGCCTTTGAGTTTGACATGCTTGCTGTACAGGAAGACGGGTCCGTTGAGAAACCCCAGCCTTTAGTCTCAGCCTTAGACTTCTCCTCAGGCTTGTGTTTGTATCTTTGGATAATTTCTATGGGTTATTGGTGTTGATTCTGTTATTTTATGTTTATATAGCTGAAAGGCAGATACTTGCTTGGTCTTGATTAGTAACCAGAGATCGCTTCCACATTGGAATATTGATCAGAAGGATGGGTGCTACTATTTCTATAGAATGCCAATCAACTGGATCCTAGTTACATTTCCTAGAGGCAAGAAAAGTTTTGTTACAAACATTTTTATTTTTATTTTTCAGCATTCAGAGTCCCACTCCAAAGGAAATAAATCACAAATTACATTTGAGTTCTTAAGGAATTTTTGAAATTTATGCACCAAATGAGATCTGTCAATGCTAAGTGCAACTCTGACAGGAAAAATATAAATGAATTCTACTTATTTTCTCAATAAGCAAACCCTCTTTTTCAGTCATTCTGATGGTTCGGCCAACCTTGGTTACAATGCACCTATTTTCTGTTGTAGATGTCCTTGAAAATGACCTGCCATCCAGGTGTCAAGGTCGTGATCTCAGGATGGAGTATGATTAGTGTGTACGTAGTTATGGGACTCAGGAAACATGCTTTGGTAGTTTTGTGAGCTAAATAAGTCAACGAATGCATTCATGGAAAAGTATAGTCTACATAGAGCTTTGAGTCGTAGGAGGCTGTGACTTCAAACTAAATAAGCATGTTGTGACTTCAAACTCAACGTCCACTTTTACAATGACTGAGTAGTCAGAGACTTCATTGTTGAGAAAATTACCCAACTTTCCCACCTCACTTTTCCCCTTTCGTTGTTGACTACCCAGAGAGAGAACACCGGTCCTGTATTAGGACTGACATCGGAGGAAAGAGAAATGTTTATAGCTGGAGAGGACCTTAACGATGAGGAAGAGGATAATACAATGTTTGTGACCCCATAGATTTAAATAGAAAGTTTGTGTTTACAAAATGCTATTTCAGTCCTGTCACTTTACGAGAGTTAAAACAAAGGTTCCAGTGATGTGACTTTTGAAAGGCTTGGGGAAAGAAAGTGAAACTGGAAAACTTGGAATCTTGCCTCCTGCTGCCCAATTAGGACAAAGAGGAAACAGTTTAAAACCAGACCTAGGTTTAAGAGTTTCTTCAGTCTCCCTATTTTTCTAATATTCACGCTGCTTCTTCTGCTGGCAACACTGGGTTTTAGAATAGTATACACAGGTGAATTGTTCCTGGCTGCCACTATTGACACAAGCAGGCGAAAGGAGGCAGCCACAGCACAGATAATTGAATCCGCTCAAGAGACAATTGAACGTCTATGAACTGGAATTAATCAACAACTCTTAGCCAAATATTTGTCCCTGCCTTTCCTGTGGATCTATCCAAACCCTGAGTGTAACCCCTGCATGTACTGACAACTTGATAACTTAGCATACCCAAGTATCCGGGTTTTTAGCTACTTACTGTTCACAACATGGCCCTACGGCCCATTACCCTCTGATATTTATCAAAACAAGTATCCCCTGATGATAAGGTTGGAATAAAATGGGGAAAGGTGCAGGGAAGTGTTGGATAGAGTGAAAGGAGAACAATACAAACTGTAGTTTTATGATTATGATGATTTCAACTACCACCATTTTTTAAAAATATATTTTATTGATTTTTTACAGAGAGGAAGGGAGAGGGATAGAGAGTTAAAAACATCAATGAGAGAGGAACATCGATCAGCTGCCTCCTGCACACCCCCTACTGGTGATGTGCCCGCAACCAAGGTACATGCCCTTAACCGGAATCGAACCTGGGACCCTTCAATCCGCAGGCTGACGCTCTGTCCACTGAGCCAAACCGGTTAGGGCTGAACTACCACCATTTTTGAGCATTTACAGTGGGAGAGGACAGTGTCATTTTATGTTTATTGTCTGGTTTGATCCCCACATCATCCCTCTGAGACACATACTATTCTTTCTATCTCATATATGAGAAATTTGGGCCTTTAGCGATATCAAATGCCTTATTCAAGGTCACACAGGTAATAAGTGATAGAGGCAGGATTTGACCTCAGTGCCATGGCGTCCAACATTGTCTAATTAGGAACACTCGCTGGTCCTAGCTACTCAAAATGCCCTCAGACCAGCAGCCAGAATAACCTGGGAGCAGTTAAAATGAAAAATCCCCATTACATCCCTCACCAGCTGAATAGAATCTGAATTTGCACAATAGCCCCAGGTGATACATATGCGCATTAAAAGTTGACTAGCACTGGCCTAGACTTTGCCTAGCCAGTGGTCGGCAAACCAAGGCTCGAGAGCCACATGCGGCTCTTTGGCCCTTTGAGTGTGGCTCTTCCACAAAATACCGACTTCTGCGCATGGGCCACGAAGTTTCAATCGCACTGTATGTGCGCGCCACTGGTAGACAATCCCTACCCAGTAGTCTGAAGGCATATAGAAACACTTGATCATCATGAAGGGGATTGGGAAACAAGCCGAAACTCCTGCAATGCACAAGAAAGATTTTGCCTGCACTGAAATCCATGTATAGAATATTATAGGGGGTCCCTAGGGGAATAGTGGATACAGGTTCATTCAAACCAGGGCACTTTTGAAAAGGAAAGGGTCGCTAGTATTAATGACAGTGGGACATTAGACACAAACTGGAACTGTTCTAAGCAAACTGGAACATATGGCCACCTCAAAGGTAGCACCTAAATCTTGTTTGATGAGAATCCATTAAAATATTAGGATTCTCTAGTCTGTAAAAAATGAAGGCAGAGAGATGGGAAGTTTAAAGTCTATAAAGAGGGGGAAAATTACTTCTTTATTAAATTAGTATTTTAAAATATTTTTTTATTGATTTCAGAGAGGAAGGGAGAGGGAGAGAGAGAGAGATAGAAACATCAATGAGAGAGAAGCATCATTAATCAACTGCCTCCTGCACGCCCCACACTGGGGATGGAGCCTGCAACCTGGGCATGTGCCCTGACCGGGAATCGAACCCATGACCTCCTGGTTCATAGGTTGATGCTCAACCACTGAGCAACGCTGGCCAAGCAATATTAAATTATTTTATTCCACAAAATTTATTAAGCCCTTTTTTCATGGTGTGGTATTTTATAGGCTATGGTTATACAGAAGTGGACATAATACAATCGAACTTAACAGGACTAGTTAATTCCCTTTAAGCTTGACAGCAACAACATTAGGAAACATGATTATAGAATTAGAGTTAATCTCATGGAAGTCATAATTGAAAGCATATTTGTTTTCTTTTTAATCTGGGATCTTAAAAACTGATATAGTCTAAAATTTTAAAATGTAGACATTTTAAAACAATTCTACACACATTCATGAAAGATGAATTCAAATGTGGTAGTTAATTAAGGCAACTTGGGAAGTGAGTATTGGAAGAGGGATAAGAAAGCTATTTTAGATAATAGCACAATAAACTTCCCCTCTCTTATATGTCACCTGGATCTTCTGACAGATATGGAATCCTGGGCCAAATGGGCCACAGTAAAAAGTTGAATTCATGTAACCTTTAGAGTTCATCATCTTTTGTGGGTTTTATAAATGGAGTATTTACCCTGAGGGTTTGTTCACCCGGAGTTGTAGCTCGTAAATGAAAAGTACAACGTGTGCATCGTCCACGCTGAAAAATAAACAGCCACCTCCGCTTTTGTAAATAGTAATGCAATATGCTCACTGAGATGTATCCGTTTAGATAAACAGTCAGAATTCTTATTAGTCCTTCTCATGGCCATGGATACTATAACGGAAAAGCATTCTTTGACCAACTCTCCTTCCAGTGCCTAGAACAGTGCCTAGCACCTAGTAGGAAATGAATTGGAATTTGTGCAGTGAGTAGATTTCTCAGATGTCATTTCAGAGATGCCGGAAGAGACAAGCAGTAGTAGCTGTTTCTATTTTAGTCTTTTCTCAGAACGTAGACTTGCTCCACGGCAGCTCACGTAGAGAGTGTCAGGTCCCTGCAGGAAACCAGGAAGGAGAGGGCAAGGGTTGACCTTGTGGCTTTGCCAACTGTCGCTTCTATTCTGGTTTTGTTTCCTTCACTTGGAGAAGCACATGCGCCTGGCGGATAAGGCAGAAGCCTGGAAGCCCCCGGATCTGGAAGTTCTAACATCCTGGCCTCTCTAACTTCCTGGGTGATTCATTGTCTAACTACAACTACAAGATCCATCACTTCCAGAAACCCAGCCCCATCGGTTCGCTTGTGAAATGGACTGAGGATACAGAGCAAGTAACCATAATTGGCACATTAGGGACAGCCATATTGTTTTCACATAATACTTTGCAAGCTTCAAACAAGCTAATTTAAAGCTTATAATAGCCCCTTGTTACAGCTAGTTCCATAGGAAAGTGCTGGGTCACTCTGTCCTGTGGTACAAGATTTATCACAAATGAAATTCAAATAATTAGCACAGGCCCCCTTGCCTGTCTTAAAGGCAAAGATATCTATTTTCCTATCTAAATCCCATGCAGTCACAAACGGTAGCTCCGACAAAGGTTTAATTTCCAAAATATATAAAGAACTCGTGAAACTTAGCACCAAACAAATAAACAATCCAATCAAAGAGTGGGCAGAGGAATCCTACGCCTTGATCGCCTTTGCGGGCATCTTTTTCTTCATCTGGTGCCTAAACACATTTCCATCTTATCCCTCTTTCCTCATCACTGTCCACACATTCCCTCCCCCCTGTTGTTACTGCCACAGCTTCAGCTACCATTCACTTTGTTTTAGGGCCTTTTGAGTTCCAGGGAACAGAGACATGCTTGGTCATTTCAGGTAGTAGAACTTCACCGTAAAGTTACAAGGGAAGGAATGTACGAGGAGAAAAATAGTTGTAGCCCTTGGGAAAACTGGAACACCATCCAGGAAGGACTCGGCAGGAACGCATCGCTGTGTAAACTACCAGCCTTCAGCAATGCTAGACATTGACCAGGCTGCAGACTCAACTTTACTCACTGACGAGCTAGTTCAATCTTTCTCTTTCCCTCCTCCTTATCCCTCCCTCCCTCCCTCAACCGTCTACTCTTCTTTACCCATTTCTTCTCTCTAGTCCAGTGGTTCTCAACCTTGGCTGCACATTAGAATCACCTGGGAATCTTTTTTTTTTTTTTAATAATGAAAATAAATAATATAATTAATTGTTGGGGTCCAGCCCCAGCAGGTCCAGGGGTTCCCAAAGGTGTGGACGGAGTCGGCGAAGAAGGAATGACATGGAGGCAGCGTTCAGTGGATCAGCATAGTTGGGTTCTCTAGCCAGGTTCTGGGAATCTTTTTTAAATCCTGATTTCTGGGCCTCATCCTCCGGAAATTCTGTTTCTTTGTTACTCATGTTGTGGCCTTACCCCATCACAAAGAAACAGAATTTCCGGAGGATGAGGCCCAGAAATCAGGATTGCAAAAAGATTCCCAGGTGATTCTAATGTGCAGCCAAGTTGAGAACCACTGCTCTAGTCTCATATACCTTCTCTTCACTTTCCTTCTCTTTCCTTCATAGTTTCCACTCTTTTGTGTCATCGCTGTCTCCTGGTTTCTGCGCTTTGACCACCCATAGTTCCTTGGTTTATACACTTCATTCTACCACTTAAAACATTGCTATGTTTTTTACATTTGCCTTCTGACTGCTTCAGTGCCTGGAACTGGGTGGAATGTAGACTTATGTACATATGTATAAATGAACGAGGAAAGGAGAGAGAGAAGAAAGGACTGAATGTAGCTTTGAACCAGATCTACTCATTTCGTCTTTGTGTCTCCAGTGGCTGCCCATCATATAATAGCGGCTAGTTACTGAGCACCTACTGTGTATCTGACATTTTGTCATCTACCTATATTTTGTGGCTCTTCCACAAAATACCACGTGCGGGTGCACACGTACAGTGTGATTGAAACTTCATGACCCATGCGCAGAAGTCGGTATTTTGTGGAAGAGCCACACTCAAGGGGCCAGAGAGCCGCATGTGGCTCACGAGCCGCAGTTTGCAGACCACTGCCCTAGTCTACTAACAAATTTAAGTAACTGAGGTTGTCTAAAAAGCAAGTTCAGTGGCCTTATCTTTACCAGCTGGGTGTAGTTGACAATTTGTCATTATATTATAAAGGGTATTCATGCAAACCTGGGAGGTAGACAACGCAACTGTTAAACATCGGTTGCTTCATTAATTCCCTCTTACTGAGATACAGATGGTTAGCAGTTCCCTCTGCATGAATGGTAATGATACACCTGTAGGGAAAGGTTATACTCATGTGGCAAAATCGCAGGCGGAGAGGACCATGTCAGAGTTATACACTTGGCCATGGGCAGTAACGTGAGAAAAAATTTAGCCTTGATAATCTTGTTTGCCTGGGCTAAATATTGAAATAGCATGTCTCTCCCTAGCACGTGACCTGAGATTGTCTTTGCGTGGTGCGGGGAAGGCACCCCAAATGTCTGCTTGTGGCTTTTGAAAGTCTGAGGCGAGTTGAAAAACCACCCGCCCGGCACCCTGCACACAGGTTTCCTTGCCAACACTCCGCTGGTGCTGACGCGAGGGGTTTCACTTCCCGTTGCATGCCGCGCCGCCATCTGGGGAAAAGCATGGCACTTGGATGTATAGGGTGGTGGCCGCCTTCGTGATTTGTGGAACTCAGTAGCCATCTCAAAAAAAAAAAAAAAAAAAAAGCAAAATCATTAGCAATGACATGTCTGGAAAACCCTGTACCTCCACTTCTTTTATTTTTATTTTTTATTGATGTCAGAGAGGAAAGGAGAGGGAGTGAGAGAGAGAAACATCCATGATGAGAGAGAATCATGGATCAGCTGCCTCCTGCACGCCCCACACTGGGAAGCGAGCCCACAACCCGGGCCTGTGCCCTGACCGGGAATTGAACCGTGACCTCCTGGTTCATAGGCTGATGCTCAACCACTGAGCCACGCCGGCCGGGCTCTCAACTTTATTTCATACGGTTATATTTTTTCTTCTGGTTTTAAGAGGGTGTTCAGAGTGAAGTATGAGAGGGAAAGAGTGTCTTTGTTATAATTTGTATGTAACTTAGTCAACTGAAAAGGTGGAAAAACATTTTGTTGGTGGACAGTAGAAGATTCGAAGGCAAGTGTTATCTCTGTGACTGATAAATTGCTGATGGCCCTCACGCCCAGTGGGTTTTACAGAATGAGCTCACTGATGCTGCAGGGGCAGGATAAGGAAGGAAAATCTGGTCTACAAGGTCCCGGGAGAAACATCTTTTTGGAAGATAAGAGAAGGGATTTTTTTAAGTGTGAACCATTATTAAACAACTACAGTGTTTAATAATGATTGGGAATTTTGATTGCATTGGAGTATGGTGATAGGAAGTTTGGTACTAATACACATTTTTAACAAACCTTTTATTATAGTTTAAGATTTGGAAGTTATATCAATAAAACTTGTGAGAAAGACTGTTTGGTTACCTTTAATCTTCCTTTAAGGTCAATTTACAGAATTAATTTGTTAATTATAAATAATTTCCTCTTGTTATCTAATGAAGTTTCTTCTTCTAACTGTTATTCTGAGTAATTATGTGTTCCTGAATGTGAAATAAAAGGGGTTGCATATAAAAATTTAGTTTTTTCTGACATCACTAATTCAGGTCAGTCCATTTGTCTCATGGAAGATGGATATGACACTACAAGATTTTGGGGTGAGCAGATGATGCTTCTCAGGAGGTTGATGCCATCAGCTGGCAGAGGACTTGACCTTCATATAAGGAAGAAATGATTGATAATACCTAGAACCTGGAGTGTCTGCTCTTTTAAGGAAGTACTATATCAGATGCTAATATAATCAAGTATTAATTAATGGAGAATTTACCCATCTGTTATATACAGAAATCGTCCATGTTAAGATGAATTCATTTCTGAGACAGTAAATAGCTAGGATTTAATTCAGACTCTCTGCAGGAATTTGCATTAAATTGTTCATAGACATGAATGGATGACCTTTATGATGATAAAATAGAATGAAATATCCCAACTGCTTTTTCTATTATAAAAAGATAATAGCATCACTAAATTATCGGAGAATCTACAGAAGAATTGAGATCCCTCATGGCTACCTGAGGAAAACAATTAAAATACAGTTAGAATAGAGTTATCATGTGATCTAGAAATTCCTCTCCTAGCTGTCTTCCTAAGAAAAAGAAAAACCTATGTCCACACAGAAACATGTACATGCATGCTCACGACAGCATTGTTTATAGTAGCCAGAAAGTAGAGACAATCTAAATGACCATCATCTGATGAATAGATAAGCAACTGTGATATATGCATATAATAGAATAGTATTCAGCTATAAAAAGAAATGATAAATGCTACAATATGCATGAACCTTAAAAACCTTATGCTAAGTGGGCCGGCTGGCGTGGCTCAGTGGTTGAGCATTGGCCTATGAACCAAGAGGTCACAGTTTGATTCCCAGTCAGAGCACATGCCTGAGTTGCGGGCTCCATCCCCAGTGTGAGGCGTGCAGGAGGCAGCCGATCCATGATTCTGATATATTGTTTTTTTAAAAAAACCACCTTATGCTACAGTAAGTAAAGAATCCAGGCACAAAGGGATTCGTATGATTGCATTCATATGAAATGCACAGAATAAGCAAATCCACAGAGAGGAAAAGCAAATTCATGGTTGCCTGGGACTGGAGGAGAATGCACTGGGGTAATTGTTATGGGGTGTGGGTTTCTATTTGGGGTGATGAAAATATTCTAAAATGGACTGTGGTGATGGTTGCACAGCTCTGTGAATATACCATAGCCCACCGGATTGCACACTTTAAAATGGTGCATTTTATGGTATGTGAATTATATCTCAGTTTTTTAAAAGATGTCGTTAAGATCCACGTTTGATTAAAAGCATACCTGGTTGGTATTTCTAGCTCCTCTATGCACATAGCAAATATTAATTAAGAAAATTGCTCTGTCCCTAGTGCACTGCTGGTTATGACTGCAGGCTACTCCAGAGAATCCTCAGGCTTTAAGTGACGTATTAACACAAGGGAGAGATGCTGTGTATCACTGGGACAGGGTCTCTGCAGCTGGCCTGGGAGACGTCATATCTGAAAAGTGCTGAAACTTTGGGGGGGGGGGAGTAGAAAAAAAATACTACAGCTATTTAGATGCAATGGAGCCTGGCTAGTGTGGTTCAATGGTTGAGTGTCGACCTATGAACCAGGAGGTCATGGTTTGATTCCCTGTCAGGGCACATGCCTGGGTTGTGGGCTCCATCCCCAGTGGGGGGCGTGCAGGAGGCAGCCGATCAATGGTTCTCTCTCATCATTGATGTCTCTCTCTCTCTCTCTCTCTCTCTCTCTCTCTCTCTCTCTCTCTCTTCCTCTCTGAAATCAATTTTAAAAAAAACATGTATTTTAGATGCAATGGATATAACCAGAAGTCTTATCAACTGACCAAAGAAAATATCAGATTTGGAGACCAATATAGGCATGAGCCAAATCATGAGAGCGTAGGATGCAGGTTTCTCTAACTCCATCTCTCGTGTAACTCAAAGAGAAAAAGCATTTCCCACCAACTGAATGGGAGAAAAGCCAGAATCCTATGAATCAGAGCCTTTGGATTCCAGCCATTCCCATCGCTCTGGAAGCGATGAAGTCCAATGATGAATCGGCGTCTGTAAAGAATGATGCATTGTGTATGCATCTGTCATTTTGAGATTCATTATAAAAGGTAACAAAAAGGAAATGACTTCCCAATTCAGTGCCATTTGGGGTTGGTTCATCAGCCTGACACCATTGTAATTAAAATCCACCGTGGCATATTCACAGGCTGCAGGAGTGAAAGCTGCGGCCTTCTCAATTGACCTGAGCTGTTAGCTACTCTCAAGTCATATAGCAATAAAAGGTGAAAATGAACTAATGAGAGACACAGGCTGTATTAGTCGGAAGTGTGTAAGCCAGTGGTTCTCAACCTTCTGGCCCTTTACATATAGTTCCTCATGTGGTGACCCAACCATAAAATGATTGTCGTTGCTACTTCATCACTGTCATGTTGCTACTGTTAGGAATCGTCATGTAAATATCTGATAGGCAGGATAGTCTTAGGGGACCCCTGTGAAAGGGTCGTTCGACCGCCAAAGGGGTCGCGACCCACAGGTTGAGAACCGCTGGTAAGCAGCATAACAACAAAGAGATAAGGGGATATTTGAAAACGCACTCCCTCCAGCAGGTATGCTGTACAATCATGTTCTAACCTTGCTTTAACGCTATCGTTTTCCTCATTTCCGGGTCAAGGCAATGTGGATATTTTGTCATTTAGTTACATAATAAATTCTCAATTTGTTTTGGTGTAATGTAACTATATAGTGATTAGATGGATATAAATGTTCTAGAAAGTTTTGTTAGATGTTAAAAGGTATATAACTAAAGGGATCAATCCAACAAGAGGATATAACCCCGGTAAACATATATGCACCCAATATAGGAGCACCTAAATATATAAGAAAAACTTCTAGAGGACTTTAAGGCAGAGATTGACAACAATACAGATATTAAAAGGTATATATATATATATATATATATATATATATATATATATATATATATACTTTTATATATACCTATATATAATATTAAAATATAATAATGCTGCATATCTTGCAATATTATGTCAAGTAATTATATTAAATCATTATAGTATTGAAGTGCAGTCTATAAAATGTATTAATGTCCCATCAGACATAAGAAGTGTATAATATTTTTTTAAAATTTAAAAAATATCAAAAGTGAACAAGATTTAAGAAAAACCCCATATTGGCACATTACTGTAATATTTTGCCACAAACCAGCAAAAGCCACATTTTTATCTTTCTGACGTCAAAATTCTTCCAATTAGCTTAGGGTCATATGCCCTAGTGAAAGCAGTCACACAAATAGCTACTGTGCCAAGACGGAGTTTCCTGTGTTGACTAGTCACTCCTCATTTTTGAACCTGAATTCCCTGGAGAAAAAGTAGAAAGTTAACCAAGCAGCTAGTGGTTGGTGAGCGCCTACAGCACGCCTAGTACCTAAGGCAGTGATGGCGAACCTTTTGAGCTCGGCATGTCAGCATTTTGAAAAACCCTAACTTAACTCTGGTGCCGTGTCACATATAGAAATTTTTTGATCTTTGCAACCGTAGTAAAACAAAGACTTATGTTTTTGATATTTATTTTATATATTTAAATGCCATTTAACAAAAAAAAATCAACCAAAAAAATGAGTTCGCATGCCACCTCTGACACGCGTGTCATAGGTTTGCCATCACTGACCTAAGGTGTGGGGAACATGAAAAAGCATAAGACATCATTCCATTCTGCAGAGGTCATGGACTAGCCTACAGGTCACTGGGGAAGCTGTCTTCCACTGTCTTCAGAAGAGTACCAACCTTAAACAAAGTTCTAAATTTTTTGCCCTAGCCAGTTTGACTCAAGGGATAGAGCATCAGCCTGCGGACTGAAAGGTCCCAGGTTCAATTCCAGTCAAGGGCATGTACTTCGGTCCCAGACTCCTCCCCTGCCCAGGCCCTGGTCGGGACTCATGCAGGAGGCAACTAATCGATGTGTTTCTCTCACATCAATGTTTCTCTCTGTCTTTCTCTTCCACTGTCCCTAAAAATCAAAAGAAAAATATCCTCAAGTGAGGAATAACCAAAAAAAAATTTGGGGTTACAGCCATTATTAATTGACTAGAGGCCTGGTGCACAAAATTCATGCACAGGTAGGGTCCCTAGTCCTGGCCTGCGATCAGGACCAGTCAGGTTCCCCACCTCCCCACCTCCCTGCCTCCCCACTTCCTCATACCTCTTCCTTCCCTTGCTCCCTCAGCGCCCCGCCACTGCCACTGGTCACCTGCCATGTTCCGTGCCACCCCCTGATGGTCAGCACACGTCATAGCAAGTGATCAAACTCTTGGTCTCCTGGTCAAACTCCTGAGGGGACACTTTGCATATTAGCCATATATATGCCTGAATCTATTTATCATGAAGACTGAAGCACCTGCTACACTCCTCAGCCACCCAGAGACAGTAGTTCACTTGTTTTCCATTTCTAAGCACCTCTGTCTCCCTTAGCAAACCCTTTAAACCAGTGGTTCTCAACCTTCCTAATGCCGCGACCCTTTAGTACAGTTCCTCATGTTTTGGTGACCCCCCAACCATGAAGTTATTTTCATTGCTACTTCATAACTGTAATTTTGCTCCTGTTATGAATCATAATGTATATATCTGATATGCAGGATGTATTTAGGCGACCCCTGTGAAAGGGTCGCTCAACCCCCAAAGGGGTCACGACCCACAGGTTGAGAACCACTGCTTTAAACTATTTTATATCTCATAGAAACTTAATGTAGGAGAATTGAGTCACAATGGTGGAACTTATAAAGGTCATATGTTTGACCTTTCATCCAAGGCATTATTAATTGACTAGAGGTCTGGTGCATGAAATTCATGCACAGGTAGGATCCCTAGGCCTGGCCTGCTATCATGACCAAGTAGTTATCTGCAGAAACCTCTGAGTGTTAAGAGTCTCCTTGTCCCCAGGTCACTTATACTTGGGAAATGTTTTCTTTAGAAAGAGTCTCCTGAGGAAAGGCCCAGGCCTACTTCTGGAATTTCCATTCAGTTCTTTGCAATCTCTCTCTCTTTATTTACTTATTTATATTTATATTTATTGAATTTATGGGGGTGATATTGGCTAATAAAATTACATAGGTTTCAGGTGTACGGTTCTACAATACATCCTCTGTATTTTGTATTGTCTTTACCACCCCAAGTCAAGCCTCCATCCCTCACCATTTACCCCCCTTTACCCTCATCACCACTTCTCTCCTCTTTACCCTCATCACTATTTACCCCCCTCGTCGCTCTCTTCTACATTCCCCCAACTCCCCTTCCCTCTGGCAATCACCATACTGTTGTCTGTGTCCACGAGTCTTTCTTTTTTTCTCTGCTTAATCCCATGCCCCTTCCCCTCAGAGAGCCATCAGTCTGTTCTCTGTTTTCTCTTCAGATCACATAAGTCCTTCGCCTTTTGAAATCTCTCTTGATAGACTAGATCGACTAGTTAATACACCTGACGATCATTCACATAGTATTTTCAGCCAGCGTCTTGGTTATCCCATGTCTCCACAATTCCAGACAAAACAGCCTCATTTCTTGTCCAGAACTTCAAAACTTTTTTAAATGACAGTGTTTGCAGAACCTCCCCTCCCCATCTACACTGTCCTCCTCAGGGCTGGCTGGAGGCATCAGCATCTTTCAAAGGTATGACCTCCAAAATAGGTAATTTCCATGTGCTCTGGCTTGGGTGGAGCCCATTGCATTTTCTTGAGTTGGATTATAAAGTTCTTTTCATGTAGCCCAAGTTTCTGTTACCTGGTTTAGCACTTTTATCAGACTTCATTTGAGCTTAGCAGACTATTCAAGTCACCTTTCTATCTCCAAAATTAAGTTTGTTACAATTTGAACATGAATGTCTGTCTAATATTTTGAATCTTTTTGTTTTGGGTTGCATTCTACCTTTTAATCTAATTAAATTATTATGTGTAAATTTAATCTAAATTTTAAAACCATAATTTTCTCTCTTATTATATTATCTATTCTTTTTAGCAGTGTCACCTGCAAATTTAATAAGCATGACCTTTATGTAAGTTTTGATGAACATGTTAAGCAAGAGGGGGCAAGTGCCTGACATTATAGATTCACCCTCTTTACTAAACAGTTCCTGATAGTCATAGTTCTTAAGTGCATCTGAATGTATAGCCATTTCTACTACATGTTACTGTCTGATCCACAAAAGTTCCATAATAATTTGTCTAGTACTTTACTGAAATTTGTCATTTATCTAAAATTTTTTTGGCCAGGAGCCATGGTGATGGAAGAAAAGTGAGTATATTGCCTGTGGGAAAATTGCATTGAGGCTGATGATCTATCAACCAGGGCTTCCTATACAGAAGAATTAATTATATGTTACCGTGTTTACCTTTGAGTTCACTATCCTAGAACATATTCTTCTCCTAAGTAGAATTCTATAATTAGTAGTACTCATTTTGCAATCAATGATGATGATGGTGGTGGTGGTCATGCTGGTGATGATGGTTGTGGTGGCAGTGATGATGGTTATAATGACAGTGATCATAATGGCGGTGATAGTGAACGTATATTTAGCTCTTTCCAGGTGCCAAGCTTTCTCTAAAATGTTTCACAATTATTATCTCATTTTATCACCATGACACTATTGTGGGCTAGGTGTTGCACAACGACCCTGGCCAGTTTGGACATTCACAACTGTTATATTCTCTGTGGTAGATGCTGGAAACCAGTAAAGAAGTGAAAGGTAGTAAAGGTCAGCTACTGCTCCACCATGTCACTATCAGGTCTTATGAAAGATCAAGTTCTCCAGATAGTTTGCCTTTTATTAGCCAACAGGCACCCAGAAGCCAATCTGTTTGTTAGTTTGACAACAACAAAAACAGAAGTTAGGTTCTCTGTCCGTTCAGGTAGTGGAAGCATCTGTTTGCATGAAAAGTTGCCTGATGCGGTCACAAGTTTGTGAGCTCATTAAAAATCCTAGGGAGTGTCTTTCCAGAATATGGCTGCACCCACTTTTTGGCCACACCCCCTCCATGAAGAGGTCAAGGAGAGTGACCACAAAGGGCTGAGAGGAAGCAGAACAATTAGGGAAGAGGGAATTGAAACCAGGAGTGAGGGGCCAAGCACAAAATCATTTGGGCCACTTGTCGTATATTCAGACTCATAATTTAGGTTTGCTCCACTACCGAGAAATAGGTGTGCCCCTTGGGGCGCTTCACCTAGATTGACATGTCTGCCACCCAATTAAAAACATGCCTTAGGACAGTGTAAGTATTACTGTTGCCTGAGACAGATTGTTTCAGGTCAAACAGGGACACCCCGGCAAATATCTCAACACAAAATACTTCCAAACCCTGGCCAAGATTGGTAAATTTCCTGAAAGGAAGGGATTCACTTCTCAGGGTGACTTGACATGGGAAGTTTTTTCCTGCTACTTTTATTTTAAAATACTGTTGCCTGGGAGAGTACACTGTGTAGAAGTAATGCCTTCTTCCATAGCCACAGCACCATGCAGATGAACCTAAATTGCATGGGGAAATGTTTCTTGCCTTCTTTCCAAATGTCTATTAGAGCACACTTTCCCCCTAGGGCCCTGGTCGGCAAACTGCGGCTCGCGAGCCACATGCGGCTCTTTGGCCTCTTGAGTGTGGCTCTTCCTAAGCCTTAGGAGTACCCTAATGAAGTTAATAACAATATACCTACCTTTATAGTTTCAGTTTAAAAAATTTGGCTCTCAAAAGAAATGTCAATCCTTGTACTGTTGATATTTGGCTCTGTTGACTAATAAGTTTGCCGACCACTGCGCCTAGGGCATACCTCTGTGGACTGATCACACTGAATAGTCCAGGGAGCCGCAGCTACCCTGGAAGACAGACTTTGTTGAACTCCTATAGTAGAGCCCGACCAGCGTGGCTCAGTCGTTGAGCATTGACCTATGAACCAGGAGGTCACAGTTCGATTCCAGGTCAGGGCACATGCCCGGGTTGCAGGCTCCATCCCCAGTGTGGGGTGTGCAGGAGGCAGCTGATTAATGATTCTCTCTCATCATTGATCTCTCTCTCTCTCTTTCCCATTTCCTCTCAGAAATCAATAAAAACATATTTAAAAAACTTCTATAGCAATGCAAGGGATGACACTGTTTACAACCAGTGCAGATGCCCATTGTAGCAGCCTACCTTCAATTTGAAAATATGCCAGTGAGGCAGTAATATCTAATTAGCCACCCACAGTGGGTGTGTACTAAGTATGCTTGATAATGCACTTTGAAAGCATTTTCAAGATAAGTTAACATCCATATTGTGTATATATATAAACAAATAAGGAGTATATATACATCAATCTGAGTGAACATATAATATATACATAATATATAATATATATTATGCATATTGATATTTTATATTCCAACTAAAAGATAATTCTCAAGCATTCATTTTAAAGAATACATCCAGCTCAGCCAGTGTGGTTCGGTGGTTGAGCATCAGCCTTTGAACCAGGAGGTCACTGTTCCATTCCTGGTCAGGGCACATGCCCGGGTTGTGGGCTTGCTCTGCAGTGTGGGGCGTGCAGGAGGCAGCTGATCCATGGTTCTCTCTCATCATTGATGTTTTTTTCTCTCTCTCTCTCCCTTCCTCTCTGAAATCAATAAAAATATATTTAAGGGGGAAAAGAATACATCCAAATCTGCTCTTACTTCATTTCAGATTCCCCATGGGTGCTGGAATATTTTATCCTTGGGGTGATTAAGTTAAAAAAAGACAACAGCACACCAAAAGTGAAGTGTCTTTAATGGCTCCTGTACTAGAGAATTCAAGGAGCTTACTCCGGTGAGCTGAGTTTCTCTTCTGGTCTCCTCCATGGAGGACAACTCACTATTCCGACTTTAGCCCTTGTCTCTGCACTGGCCCTTTGATTAAAGACTCTGATCAACTGATTTAGGAAGACATCATATTTGGGAGGCCTTCTGCTCTTCCACGCACTGCTCGGTTTCCACTGGGCCCTGTGCTATCTTTAAGCAAATAACAAAGATCTTGGTTTTCTTCAACCGAATAGACCAGCCGTGTGCAAACTACGGCCCACGGGCCGAATCCGGCCCGTTTGAAATGAATAAAACTAAAAAAAAAAAGACCGTACCCTTTTATGTAATGATGTTTACTTTGAATTTATATTAGTTCACACACACACTCCATCCATGCTTTTGTTCCGGCCCTCCGGTCCAGTTTAAGAACCCATTGTGGCCCTCGAGTCAAAAAGTTTGCCCACCCCTGGGATAGACTGGGGCTATATTGGATGTATCTGTGTCAGCATGACCATTGCTTCATTTGGACTGGTTCACATTTTTAAGGCTGATAGGCATTAACTATCCTTCTCCCAGCAGATTGCAATCTGCTAATCTAATCATCCAACATCTCCTATCTCCTCTGTTGCATTGCTAGCTGTGTGTGTGTGTGTGTGTGTGTGTGTGTGTGTGTGTGTGTGTAGAAACAATTTGAATTTGTGATTCATCAACTTGTGCTAAACTATCTCTTTGCTGTTGGTGAGAACAGTATCCTCTATACCAGGGGTGGGCAAACTTTTTGACTCGAGGGCCACAATGGGCTCTTAAACTGGACCGGAGGGCCGGAACAAAAGCATGGATGGAGTGTTTGTGTGAACTAATATAAATTCAGAGTAAACATCATTACATAAAAGGATACGGTCTTTTTTATTTTGAGTTTTATTCATTTCAAACGGGCTGGATCCGGCCCACGGGCCATAGTTTGCCTACGGCTGCTCTATACACATAAGTTCCATGAATTCAAGAAGACTATTATATATATAATAGCGAGTCTTTGAGTTAATTCGATCAGGATGTTAATGAGGTCCCAGGTGGACTCTGGATTACAGCTCTTCCACTTCCTGTGCGATGGCTGAGCATCTCTACGTTTTGGCAGGTTGTCCTATCGCTGTCTTGTTGGCCTGGGGAGGACCATTGACTGAACAAGTACAAACCAATCTCCAGAGTAAGAGAACAACAGTTAAAGCACACAGCTCAAGGCTAGACTTTGTTCATCTTTTCCCCAAGAAAAGACAAAGGCATTTTCCTTTGATGAAAACATATTTGCACAGAGTATTGTATAGTGGCATGTGTGCATGTGTGTAATGTCTCTATATTTCTGTGTACATGTGTATATGTTGCCATATTAATGATGACAGCAAAATATACCCATCAGTTACCATGGAGCAGGTTGTGTGCTGAGTGTTGGACCTGCCATGTGTTTATCTGTACAAGGGTTTACTATGAGTGCCTAGGTCAGGGATGGGCAATCCCTGGCACGTGTGCCAAACATGGCACGCCAGTAACTTTTGCTGGCACGCGAAACCCTCTCTTATAATCTTCCATTTACAACTTTTTTCTTACTATCGACTTTTTTATTTTTCAGATAAATTCAGTGTAGGTGCATCTTAGATAAATAAATAATTTGACGTACATGTATACATTAAAAAATAAATGTATTTTTCATCATCATAGACTGTGTTTTTGTCGCTCAAATGAATTTTGTTATTTCTTCAAGGTTCTTCACATTTGTACACCTTAAGAGCTATCAAGTAGGCGTAACATGTTCTCAACAAATTAGGGTTGGCACGCAGAAGAATTTTGAGTCAGAGATGTTGCTGGTTTTGGCACGCACTCACAAAAAGGTTGCCCACCCCTGGCCTAGGTGTTTCCATAGGGAGAGGTGAGGATTGATTTGTTGCTGCCGAAGGATCTCCCAACGTGTGGTCTACACCCATTTGTCCGTGAGCTGTGGGAGCCTCGGCGGAATTTTCCCACAGAGAGGATGTTCTAACTGGCAGACGCCCAGGCCCGCCCCCAAATCCATTTAACCATAACACAGTTGACAGGCACTGTCAGGATGGAGTTGGCTTCCAAGTGGGAAGCTAGACCAGTATTAATAGCACAGTTGCAGCTGCGCTGTGGGGCCAGCAGCCTTCTGATGGCCCAGCCTGGGAACTGAGGCCCTCTTTGTAACAGTGACGGGAAATGGACTCCTTGGTGAGCATGGTGGGAAGGGAATCCAGGGATGGTATGAGAGCCATGGCTCCCCATTTCCCTCTTCTCCTCTAAGTCACTACCAACGCCGGTGTCCAACAGAAAGAGACCAAGGTAAATCCTAGGGAAGCCTTCTCCCACCTTCAAGTCTAGGGAGAGCCTTGTTCTGGTCCCAGTTCGGCTGCCCTGAGTCAGCTGTTGCCACGTGCAGGGTATTTGTAAGTTGGGTGTTTCTAGGCCACCTGTATTGAGTTATATGATGCAGATGTCTGTGTCACCATAGTAGCTGTTTATCCAGGTAAAACCATTTTAGAATGTAATGTGGCTTTTTATTTTCCAAACTCTTCATTTCTTTTGACTAATTTCAGCCCTGATGGTTCTTGTGCTTTCGTGATGAGTTAAAGCCGTTATTTTTATGCAGTTGGAAGGGGTGTGCAAGGTTGCAGTAAAACATTTGGTTTTGTTGGTTATAGGAAGAAATAGGGGAAGTGGGCGGGTCAGAGAGTGTGTGTGTGCATGTAATTTGAATACGACCCAAGGGTGTGTTTAAAGAATCAAAACTGTGTTTGTAGTCAAAGGAGCTCTTTTGTACTAGTGTGTTTGGAACTATTTCAGACCATTTTTTAATAGATGTATTAGAATTAAAAGATTTTTCTCCCGTGGGAGCTCTTTCAAGGTAGACATTTTTAAAGGGGTTTTAAGGACTAGATGGCAATCAGTAAATCATTTAGTTTAATTCCAAGTAAACATCTCTGTCATGTAAGTGCCTCAGTACAGTTATGAGGTGCATACAAGCCAAAGGGAAAATAATTTGCTTAGTGACTTGATTTTCTTCCTTTTTTTTTTCGTGACTAACAAGGTGTCAGATTCATCCTACTTGAGGCAGTAAAATATGGGAACTTGTAAAGGAATAACCAATTTCAAGTGTAAGAAACTAAAATGTATACGAAACCCTGCTGGATTCAGAGGAGGCTTCTTGATATTTCTGAAGCACACTTCTCTTTTCTAGAATTCTATTTTGGGACACAGTCATAAATGCAAAAGGAAGATTTCAGCACTAAATTAAATTCATCTTTAAAATATTGGGCCCCTTCAGCCCCTCCCAAACATTGAAAAACTCTGGAGTTTGAATTGCTGAGATATGAAAAAAATTTTCTCCCAGATTATTGAGGAAAAAATTATATTTTAGGGTTCTTAGTGTAGAATTATGATACAGACAATTCACAAAACTTAATAAGCCTCTCTCTATAGAAAAGTCTAGATCAGTGGTTCGCAACCTTTTTCTGGCCACGCCACCCCCAAGCACCTCTAAAATCCCAAGGCACCCCCCCACCCCCGTGACATAGAATTCTTATTCTTCAAAAAGTGAACTCCCAGTCACGTGGAGGAAGCCTAAAAGACCATTCACTTTGTCTACATAAGCTTCCAAAGAACACGGCCTCCATGAAAGAGAAAAACAAAAGAACGAAAGGACAGTGGGAGTCCTGAGGAAGACATCACTAAGACACTGTTAAAAATAATATGAAGTGATATGAAAAACTAGCAAATAAAGTTTAAAAGCACACAGAGAACTGAAATGCATAAATATGTCCCAATATGTATTTATAGACTGTATAGGAGGCCCCTAGAACCATAAGAAATGCCAAAAATTCACTGTGAATAACTCATTCTCGAGTTGCCCCCCTTAACAATCAAATAGCCCCCCTGTGGGGTGTGTGCCCCACGCTGGGAACCGCTGGTCTAGATTATCCCTAAAATATCTCATTAGTTCAGCCAGCCCCATAATTATAAATTTGGGGAAGTAAAACCGAGTGCTCAGGATTTTCTGAGTGGCAGATCTATTTGGAATCACTGTAACCCAGTTGTTCATTTTGTAGGAAAGGGAACTGGAGACCAAGGGGATTGAGTGACTTGAGCAAGTAAGGGCAGGGTTGGGGGGTGATGGCAAGCAACAGCGAGAGTATCTGTCACCTATCAGAGGGCTTCTGTTTCCTGGGTTTACCTACCTCTTTTCATTCACCCTCACCACCACTTTGCCAGGCAGTGGGTCATACTCTAGTTTTGGAAATGAAAAAAATGGAGACATGGGAGGTTCTCTAACTGCTCAAAGCCAGTAGGCATTAAGAGCCCAGAGCAAGATTTCAAATGCACACCCATTAACTCTGAAGTCTTGTGTCTCCATTGTACCAGGCTGGCTCCCAGGCCTCAGGATAGCCAAAAATCCAAGCAGCATTCCTTCTTTATACATGTTTATGGATAATACGATAGCAAGTGTCATTTTCCCATCTTTCTTCCATAATGGGAATACCGTTGTCCTTTAAGTTCATGTTCTACATCCCTGTCACCACCTGCTAGATTAGAATGATATTGCTATAACTAATAAGGACTTTATGTAAGTTTCCTAAGGAAGCATGACCTTGGACTGAACTGCAGTAGATGCTCCAACAAAGTTCAAAGGAAAGATGATTATGGTTGCCTTGGCAACCATAGCTCTGCACTCACTTTGTACTATTAACTGTTTTCCTCTTTTAGGGTCATTTTGAGGAGAAATAAAGGAATGGGTGACAGTATTATCTCATTTTTACTAGTAAGTACTGAGGCTGCTAGGAATGATACAGTTTTATGTAGCTACAAAAGTATCTTCTTTTCCTAAAGTTTCCCAAAGCATTGGGAATTCCAGCCATGTGAAAGAAAGTAAAAATAGGCTGTTATGTATATTGAAACACAAATATCATCTTCACACTCTATAAAGCTAATTATTTTTAAATGACTGAAGACAATTATCACTTTTATATTTTTATCTAGTATACAACTATGACATATATTTTTTTAAAAGGGAAGAATTCTTGGTCAGTAAATTTCCACAAGTATCTTTACATCTAATGAAATTATTCAACAACAAATAGCTATTTGAATAAAAGAATTCTACTCTAGGAAAGGGCCAGTTAGAGAGACTGTCAGTGATCTTTTAACAATATGTTAAATTATTTTTTAATTTTTAAATTATTGTTGGCATACAATATTTTTTTAAAATATATTTTATTGATTTTTTACAGAGAGGAAGGGAGAGGGATAGAGAGTCAGAAACATCGATGAGAGAGAAGCATCGATCAGCTGCCTCCTGCACATTCCCTACTGGGGATGTGCCCGCACCAAGGTACATGCCCTTGACCGGAATCGAACCTGGAACCTTTCAGTCCGCAGACTGACGCTCTATCCACTGAGCAAAACCGGTCAGGGCGACATAAAATATTATATTAGTTTCAGTGATTAGACATTCATATAACTTGCAAATTGATCACCCCAATAAATCCAGTACCCATCTGACAACCATACATTGTTATTACATTATGTATGAAATTATTTTTCATCACCACCTCTTTTATTAGGTTTCCTCTGTAGACAACATCAGTTTTCTTTAAAGAGAAAAGGTAGTTATTAATATTTGAATCATTATGCCCTAGCCCAGTGGTCAGCAAACTGCAGCTGGAGAGCCACATGCGGCTCTTTGGCCCCTTGAGTGTGGCTCTTCCACAAAATACCACGTGCGGGTGTGCACGTACAGTGCAGTTGAAACTTCGTGGCCCATGCGCAGAAGTCGGTATTTTGTGGAAGAGCCACACTCAAGGGGCCAAAGAGCCGCATGTGGCTCGCGAGCCACAGTTTGCCAACCACTGCCCTAGCCAGTTTGGCTCAGTGGGTAGAGTGTCAGCCTGTGGACCAAAGGGTCCCAGGTTTGATTCTGGTCAAAGGCATGTACTTCGGTTGCAGGCTCCTCCACAGGCCAGGCCCTGGTCTGGGCTCTTGCAGGAGGCAATCAATCGATGTATTTCTCTCACACTGGTATTTCTCTCTGTCTTTCCCTCTCTCTTCCACTCTCCCTAAAAATCAATGGAAAAATATCCTCAGGTGAGGATTCAAAACAAAACACTTGAATCATTATCATTGGTTTATAAGTATAAAGGTAGATTACCACATGACTACAATCCAGAGTAATTTTAAAACCTTTTTTTGTTCGATCACTTATGACTAAGCTTCCATGGGAAATTTTTATATGTTAACACTCTTGGGTAGAACTTAGGAAAGTGTTTTGGTAAAGGGCCAGATGGTGAATGTTTTAGGTTTGGGGGGCCATCATGGTGTTGTCACAACTACTCCAGTTTGATGTAGCTGAACACACCCAGGGATGATACGTGAAGGAGTAGACCAGGCTTTGCTAAATTCACAGTTTTCACAGCCACAGCAGCCTGGATGGGGCCCACAGGCTGTGGGTTGCCAGCTCCTACTCCAGGAGAAAGGGTGTTCTGCTTCCTTATCTCATTGCAGCCCACACTGAGCGCGGCACTTCAAGCAAATCGATTCTTTTCAAACATGTGCCTAACAGATTGTCTTTTCACTGCCTTTTTCTAAAATGTCATAGTTGCTGCCACGTTGGTTTCTAGAAAAATGAGAGAGGAGCACAGGAGGGTAGAAACAGGTAGCTACACTAATAAAAGACAGAGATGCTAATTGACCATACCTTCGCTATGCTCATCAGCCAATCAGAAGAGTGTGCAAATTAACCCAACAAAGTTGGCCGTTAAATTTGCATACTGCAGGCAGATCCCGCTGCGCCACCCTGTGCGGGTGGGCAACACGATCCTGAGCCGCCGCCCGCCCCAGTGCGGGATCCAGGCCTGTCGTGTGCAGCTCGGGGTGGGCGGGGCGGGCACTGCAGGATCAGGCATGCCATCTGCCACCAAGGGATCGGGCCTAAGTCAGCAGGTGGTTATCTCCCAAGGGGTCCCAGACTGTGAGAGGGCACAGGTTGGGCTGAGAGACGGCCACCCCTCCCCCAACCTGCCAGTGCACAAATTTTTGTGCACCAGGCTTCTAGTGTCATAATAGTTGGCTTAGTTTCAAAGCTAGTAGAACATCTGACCAAAAAAAATACACTAATAAGATTCCCTTACATACTGGTCAAGTTCAAAACGAATCTTGAATGTCAAAGGTCTAATGTCCCCTTCCTGCCAACAATGTACACTGAGCCGGGCTCTGGGAGGGAGCCCCTTGGCCTCCAGCTGGCCTCTCTTCACCAGTGGAAACAGGTGTCCTTTACTTCCCTATAGAATATTTTCTAGTGCTTTGTTCAAACTGATTTTAACATCCTCGATTTACTTTCAATCCAATATTTCAAACGTAAAAAGTATAGGCAAGTGAAGCAAAACTATGTATTTGTCCTTCAGATTTAATAACTTAACATTTGGTATTGTTTGGTTCAGATATTTAAAAATCTTTTTTTTAAAAAGAAACAATTTATACGAACACAGTTGAAGCCTATTTCAAGCATTTTATGTACACAATTCCCCACATCCTAACAATTTTTAAAGAGGCAGTTTATTTTGAGACGAATCTGCATTCTTTCCTGTTTATTAAAATGCGTTCTTGAGAGCCAAGAGGATAGAAAGTTTAGCGATTGGATTTTATATGTGCACATTATCATTGCTGCTCTCTATGACCAATTTGATCTGATTTCCTATGGCTTTCTGCCCACCCAGGACCAGATAATGCTATGAATTCATTACCAAGAGAGACTGCGAATTCCCCACATCTCTTCCATACAGTAAATGAAGTGTGCGTGTACGAGGCAGTGAATATAAATCATCCTAATTCATAATAAAGGGCTGTATACAGCTTTTCATTTCCATGGCAACTTTTTCAAATGCATTCTTTTCCTCTGCTGCCCTTAACATAATGTTTTGTGGAGCAAGTGGTTTCACAGGTGTTCTCCCATTCGACCTCTGGGACATCCTATGCGGTGTTTAGAGCAGGTAGGGCCTGAAGGCATGGCCAGTACAATGCTTGCAGGTTTGGGCTGCACCTTAGTACCACCTGGTGAGCTTTGAAAAAGTACCTATGGCCCTGACCAGTTTGGATTAGTGGATAGAGCGTCGGCCTGCGGACTGAGGAGTCCTGGGTTCGATTCCGGTCAAGGGCATGTACCTTGGTTGTGGGCACATCCCTGGTAGGGGGTGTGCAGGGGGCAGCTGATCGATGTTTCTAACTCTCTCTCCCTTCTCCTCTGTAAAAATAAATCAATAAAATATATATTTTAAAAGAAAGAAAGAAAGAAAGAAAGAAAGAAAGAAAGAAAGAAAGAAAGAAAGAAAGAAAGAAAGAAAAAGTACCCATGGATGGATCCCTGAACCCACCTGCAGAGATTTGATACAACTGGGCTGGGATGGACTATGGGCATCAGTATTTTTAATTGATTCCACTGTGCAGCCAAAATGAGAATCCCCAGTGAACCAGTAGAACTGGTCCAAATCTTTTAACCAGTGGTTCTCAAGTGGGGCCTGCCCTCCCCCTCACCAGGGGACATTTGTCAATGGGACATTTTTTTCTTATTTTTATTGATTTCAGAGAGGAAGGGAGAGGGAGAGAGAGATAAAAACACCAATGATGAGGGATTATTATTGACCAGCTGCCTCCTGCACGCCCCCTACTGGGTATCGAGCCCACAACCTGGACATGTGCCCTTGACTGGAACCAAACCCAGGACCCTTCAGTCTATAGCAGTGGTTCTCAACCTTCCTAATGCCGCGACCCTTTCATACAGTTCCTCATGTTGTGGTGACCCCCAATTTCATTGTTACAAATCGAACATAATGAAAGCATAGTGATTCATCACAAAAACAATATGTAATACTATATGTTTTCTGATGGTCTTAGGTGACCCCTGTCAAAGGGTCGTTCGACCCCCAAAGGGGTCGCGACCCACAGGATGAGAACTGCTGGTCTATAAGCTGATGCTCTATCCACTGAGCCAAACCAGCTAAGTCTCAAAGGGACATTTTTGATGCCACAACTTGGGATGAAGGGTTAAGAGATATGTATTAGATAACACAGTGGTTTGCAATCTTGAGTGTGCATTGAAACCCCTGTGAGGCTTATTAAAATGCAGACTGCTGGGTCCCACTCCCAGAGTGCCTGGCGCTGTACGTCTGAGAGGGGCTTCATGCACTTGCATTCCTCACATGTTTCCATCGGAGACAGAAGCTTCTGGCCATGGAGCCACACTTTGAGAATTAGTGATGTAAAATGTGTTTCTGCAGTCCTAACTTTTCAACTGAATACTAACCTCAGGGCTGTCAAAGTTATAATATTCCTAAAAATGCACAAATTATGTTTGTATACCAATCACTTAAACATAGGATTTCTCAAGAAGTACAGGGCCTTCTAGTCCTACAGTTACGATCAGGGAAGCGCTATGGAATGAAAGCTTTTGCTCCCACTTCTAAGAGCAACAGGAATTAGCTACTCTCCACCTGATCAGAAATGAAAAGATGCCAGTTTTCTGAGACATCGTAAATAATTTTTAATATATTTGTATTGATTTCAGAGAGGAAGGGGGAGAGAGAGAGAGAGAGAGAGAAAGAGAGAGAGAGAGAGAGAGAGAGAGAGAAATAGAAACATCAATGATGAGAGAGAATCATTGATCAGCTGCCTCCTGCACACCCCCACACTGGGATCAAGCCCACAGCCTGGACATGTGCCCTGACCTGGAATTAAACCATGACCTCCTGATTCATAGGTCTATGTTCAACCACTGAGCCACCCCAGCCGGGCTCTGAGACATTTTAAATGCATATCAATGAGAGAGTTTATTTTCTAAGGTACTTGATGTGCATTATTCAAATTGTAAGTGGATGCTTAAGTGAAAAATGACTTGAACCAAAATCTCCTAACTTTGTATACATTAACATATGATTGTGGAAGGGTGGATGGATAGCTACAGTTTCAGTGAAATTGATTGCCTATCTATAAAATAGCGCATCTTAGTCCCTTAACTAATTGGAATATTGATTGGCTCAGGTGGCTAAATAATCTTAGAGTTAAGCATAGAATCTGAAACGTATTTCAGGTGTTTCAGGAAAAAGTCATTTATTCTTGCAGTCCACCACCCAACAACATGACGGAGAGCAGTGATTGAGGTGGTATGTCTTATGATTTTCCATAAGTAGTCTAAAGTTAGATAGTACAAAATATTTGTAGGTGAAAAATCTAAACCCCAAAGCGGTAAAATTCAAGATTTCCTACTCTATTTTCAACAGCAGGAGTTCATAGAAGCTAGAATATGCTCTTATCTCGGCCTCTTGGGTGTTTCCTGAATCCCTTGATAGTGAGGATTTTGTTATTTCTAGAACCGGGCACACTTCCTAGTACATACTAAATGGTGATTTTGCTTTCACTGAGTTCACTTAAATAGGTATATGAGAAATTCATGCATTTCTAGATCTCATGAATTTCAAAGAATGTATTTCAGCTTTATTTAAATGTAGGGTCCCCATAAAGATAATCCTCTACTGTCCAAAGTGCAAACTTTTCATTGTGAGCAAGGAATTGAGAAGAAGAAAGGGAAACTATGGCGGTGGTTTCTGCTGTACTGGCATTAATATGGCAATAAGCAACTAAATAATTCTGTGCTGTAACATATTGTATAAAGTTAAAACCGCTAAGAAGAAAAATACAAATATGAGGACTGAAAAAAAAATACCTGTTAGCATCGCTGTGCTGTTGGGTGTTTAAGAGCAAACTAGAAGTTGCTATGGCATTGATTTATACATGCATAGCAACAGAGCGAGCTCAGTGATTCAGCTTGATAAAAGAGGAAATTAGCTCACCATTTCCCTTTCCCCAAATCAGAGTCAGATAACCAAATATTTCATTTTGAAATGGTATATCCATCAACATGTTCTAATGGATAAAAGTCTATAGTGGGGGCGGGTGGGGGGGAGGTCACAAGATTACATTTGTATGTCATGCGCTTACTGTAGAGAATGCAACTCATGTTTAAAGAATCTATTAATATCTCTGCATCCTGCCTCCCCCTGATAGAATGGGGTTTCTCAGTGGCATATGTTGGGTGTTTTTTTTTTCAATTTACATTTTACATTTATACAATGATGAGTAATAATTTGGCAGAAGGCAACAATTTATCAGCTCATATAACTTTGTTCCAATGAAAGTGGATGGTGAGTATTTTGAGAAGGAAACATTGTTCACTGTGAAACTATAATTCCCTACGTGTAACAGCCCTCCAGGGAAGGGACAGATTTTTGCCAGCATAATATGTGAAGTTTAGTCATTATCAACAGCACAAAGCAGAGGTCAGCTGTGGGTGTATGTGTGGGAGGCACTATTATGAAATCAACCTACAGCCACTGCACGGCTGGGGCGAGCCAATACAAACAGAGCCAAATGTCACAGAGAAATGCTGACATTTTATCATATGATTATTTTAAATATTATTTTACCACTGTGTCTTTTCTTTTTTGTTTATTCTCCACATCTTTATTTTGTTTCCGGTTTCCTTTCTTTAAACTGATAAGTGAGAAAAAGGGAAGTATGTTTTGAGTCAGGACTTGATCGTGAACATGGGAAGTGAATGGAACCCCCTACAAAAGAGCCCTATACCTGTGAACCTTGGATTTTTAGATTTATTCTGGGTTGACTTGGGTTTTGGAAACATAGTGATTTTATTAACTTATTTTTAAATGTACATATAGCAAAATCCACCTTTTTATTAAATGTACTGGGGTGACATTGGTTAATAAGATAATATAGGTTTCAAGTATACATTTCTTTTTTAAAAAATATATTTTATTGAATTTTTACAGAGAACAATGGAGAGGGATAGAGAGTTAGAAACATCGATGAGAGAAACATCGATCAGCTGTCTCCTGCACACTCCCTACTGGGGATGTGCCCACAACCAAAGTACATGCCCTTGACCAGAATCGAACCTGGGACCCATGAGTCCGCAGGCTGATGTTCTATCCACTGAGTCAAACCCGTTAGGGCTCAAGTGTACATTTGTTGATAGATGATCTTCATATTGCATTGTGTGCCCACTACCCAAAGTCAAACCATCTTCTGTTTTAGGGGTACAGTTCTATGAGTTTTGAAAAATACATAAAGTTATGTAGCTACCACCACAATCAGGATACAGAAGAGTTCAGTCACCCCTCTGCCCACAATTCCCTCATGCTGCCCCTTTTATAGTCAACCCCCCTGCACCCCCAGGTCATGGAAACTACTAATCTATTGGAGCTGTTCCTTTTTTAATATACTTTTGTTGATTTCAGCGAAGAAGGGAGAGAGAGAGAGAGACAATGAGAATGAGAGAGAATCATTGATCTGCTGCCTCCTGCAGACCCTCTACTGGGAACCAAGTCTGCAACCCAGACCAGGAATCAAACTATGACCTCCTGGTTCGTAGGTTGACGTTCCACCACTAAGTCACGCCAGCTGGACTGGAGCTGTTCTCTTTTGACTATTTTATTTCTCTATGTTCATTCATGCAACAAATATTTATTGAGAGTACCATGTGCTGAACTCTGTTTGAGGTGCTGGTGATGAAATGGTGAACAAAACTGACTTGGAGCTTTCCATGCAAAAACAAGATAGTGAACAAGAAATAGTCAAACAGTAATTCCACATTGTGGTAAATGCTGATTGTGTAGAAAACAGATTCCTTGGATAGCAGATGTCAGAAGACAGAATCTATTTTCAATAGAGTGTTAGAGAAAGTTGCTCTGAGAAGGTGGCATTTCATCTGAGACCCAAAGGAGAAGAAGAAACCATCTCTGTGAAATGGGCAAGGAATGGAGTCATGGGGGGCAGTCATTCCAGGCATAAGAAACAGCATGTGCCAAATGGGGGGGTCAGGATTATAGTGAGAAAATGGAACCATGGCATGAGGTGCTGTGGACAGATAGGCAGGCCTAGCTAAGGTGTATGTACTTCATTCCAGTGTAGCAGGAAGCCATTGGATTGGGATGAGTCTTTAATTGGGGATAATTTGATTGATGTTTTGAGTTGTGTGTGGAAAGTTGATTGTTGGAGAGCAAGAATGGACATAGGGTGCTCATTCGGCCATAGCAATCATCCAGTTGACTGTTGATAGATGATTGGGCTTGGGCAGTAGCTGTGGAGATGAAGGGATGGATTTCAAATATATTTTAGAGGCAGAAGAAACAAGATTATGTGTTTTATTGGATATGGGACAGGGGACTGGTGAAGGAAGAGAAGAAATAAAAGGATACTCCCAAGTTCCTTTTAAAAAAATATATATATTTTATTGATTTTTTACAGAGAGGAAGGGAAGGAGATAGAGAGTTAGAAACATCGATGAGAGAGAAACATCGATCAGCTGCCTCCTGCACATCTCCTACTGGGGATGTGCCTGCAACCAAGGTACATGCCCTTGACCGGAATCGAACCTAAGACCCTTCAGTCCGCAGGCTGATGCTCTATCCACTGAGCTAAACTGGTTTCGGCCCAAGTTCCTGTGTAAGCAAGTGGGTCAGCTTGGAGAAAATATTGAGAGAAACAAGATTGGGGGGAAACAAAACGTTTGATCTTGGGACAGTTTGAAATAGCGAAACCCATTAGATATCCATGTGGAGATGTGAAGCTGCTAGATGGATATATGCCTTTAGAATTCAAATGTGAACTTGGAGCTAGAAAGAGAAATTTGTGTCATTATTTAATTGTTAATTATTTATTCTATCATTAACCTATAATTTATATATGTATAATAACTTTATTGTTAATATAGTTTTGATATATTAACATTAATGCAATATTAACCCATATCATAAATATTAATTTATTCGCTCAGAGTCCACTATGAGCAAGGCTTTAGGTAAGGAAAGGGGGGTAAGATTGTTAAGGGAAACCTCCACGATCTGAGGCAGCCTGACAGTAGAGAGAGGGCTTCCTTGTATTTGTGTAAAATTAGAGGGAAAACGAGTTCCAGAGAGGAGAGGGTGCTGGGAGCGGGCACAGTAGGGAGATTTGACCTCATCTGGGTAAAGGTGGGCCTGGGCAAGCCTTCCCCAAGCACTGAAAGACGAGGAATGGGAGAGGGAATTGGGTTGAAGAAAGAGCATGGATGAAAGGTCATGTGACAGAAGACCAGAAATGATGGTTCTCAGATGTCCAATATACCGTGATTCCAACTTGGAACCAGGAGTGCATCCCAGGGGGAACTTTTTCACAAGCACATCAGGCATTTCATTTCTTCAACAAATCTTTTTCGAGAACCGAGGTATGCCTGAGACTCTTCCAGTGCTGGGGATGCAGCAATTCATGTGCAAAATGTCCTTCCCTTGTAGAGCTTGTTTCTGGAGAGTCTGATTCAGGAGGTGCACAGATCCTGGGCACATCTTAAGAAGGTTTGACTTAAGAAACGCTGGCCTCGAACAGAGTTGTGAGGAGCACCATCATTTAGAGCTTGAAAGGAGAAGGAGCAGTAGCACAGAAGCTAGATCAAGCCCAGCCAGTGTTGCTCGGTGATTGAGCATCAATCTATGAACCAGGAAGTCACAGTTCAATTCCAGGTCAGGACACATGCCCGGGTTGCGGGCTTGATCCCCAGTAGGAGGCGTGCAAGAGGCAGCCAATTCATGATTCTCCCTCATCATTGATGTTTCTATCTCTTTCCCTGTCCCTTTCTCTCTGAAATTAAAAAAAATTCTTTTTTAAAAAAAGCAGCTAGATCAAGAGGCTAGTGAGGACAAAAGTGAAGAAAGTGGTGTATATTGCAAAGGCTGGGAGAGGAAATGGATCCATATGGCTGGGTGACTGGTCAGCTAGGTCTCATGCGGCTGAAGGGTCGAGTGGAGTGAAGACAGAACCGTCCCCTTGAACTTTGCAATGTGGCATCATGGGTGATCTTGACTAAAACTAGTTTTACTTGAAGAGTTGAAGTATAAAACAGATCGAGTTGTATTGAGTGATTGAGAAGTGAAAAATTAGGAGCCGAGAAGATATTGGCAATTGGAAAGTGGAAAATTGCTGATGACTGTGGAGAAATTTGCCTCAGCTCATTAGTAGGTCTTCATTCCTGCAGGAAAGAATCTTGGCAGTGGTGAGGTTAATCAGCTTCTTTTAGCCTAATTTGTCCATCTAAAAGGAGGAACATAATAATGCATTTTAAGATTTATATATTTTTGTTTTTTTAACTTCTTTTCTTTTTTTATTTCGTTTCCATATTCACTTTTATTGATTGATTTTAGAGAGGAGAGAGAGAGAGAGATAGGGAGATGTTGTTCCACTTATTTATGCATTTATTGTTTGATTCTTATATGTGCCCTGACCAGGAATTGAACCCGAAACCTTAGAGTATTAGGACAACACTCTAATCAACTGAGCTACTGGGTCAGGGCTTCCTTTTTTATTTTTATGTTTATTGTGAGGATGCACTGGGGAAGTGTATGCATCTAATGAATGCTCACAGAAAGTAATAGCTTGCATTCCTAGAGTGCTTTAAGTTGATCCATTGCACTTTACAGATGATATAATATTCTAATTAAGTATCTTATTCAATATCAAGTGCAAGCAAAAATAAGACCAGAATTATTAGTATGAACTGATCTTCAAGGGAGGACGTAGGGAAGGTCAGGCACTTGCCCTAATTGCACTGCTGGGAAGCTGTGGCCCCTAGAATCAGAGCTCACGTCTTCTGATTTGGCTCCATGCTCTGTTGACTCCACTTGGTGTTATAATGTCGTCCCTCTACTACAGAGTTGTAATCTGCTTAAGGAGAGACCAAGCAGTCATTGACTTTGTGCCCCCATCACCACCACTGTGTTGACTGCATTTGGCATGGGCCAAGTTCTCCATCATGCGTGGAATGTAAGTAAAATTCCCAGATTCTTGGCTCAAACTTCTTGGGGTGCTCTTGTTTCTGGTGCTCCAGTTTGTATTCAGGAGAAATGCTGTTGACTTCAGAGTCCCAAGCCAATTTGGGTGCATATATCCGCAGCAAAGAAAATGGGAGGAAGCACTTGAAAGTGACAGTAGAAATGGTACGGCGTTAGCAGAAAAACAATATGTGTATCTTATTTTATTGAAAAATAGATGCACTAATAGTAGCTCATAAGGAAGCAGATAAAACTAACTGATTATTGTTAGGTTTTCTAATACTATATATCCATCCATCCATCCATGTGCATTTTTTTCCTCTGAAAAGAAACACTGCGAACATCAGAGCGTAAACACTGTGAGCATCAGAGCGTACCTGTAGGAATATTCCACAGACGGTCAGAGATCAGAAAGCATTCTCAGGACCCATTAGAGCAGCGGTTCTCAACCTTCTGGCCCTTTAAATACAGTTCCTCATGTTGTGACCCAACCATAAAATGATTTTCGTTGCTACTTCATAACTGTCATGTTGCTACTGTTATGAATTGTCATGGAAATATCTAATCTGCAGGGTGGTCTTAGGCAACCCCTGTGAAAGGGTCGTTCGACCGCCAAAGGGGTCACGACCCACAGGTTGAGAACCACTGCATTAGAGAGCCTGGGGACAGTAGACTCTAGGAGTCCTGGGGAGAGCTTGAAAGCTGCCTGTCGCCTCTTGAAAGAAAGGTCTACAAGAGATCAAGTAAACGTACCCTGGGCAGCCTCCCTGAGATCCTACTTACTAACTCAGAGGAATTGCTTTAGGCAACAAGCATGTGGAGAAAGGCAGGGGCCATACTTGGTCCCTTTACTCCCTGGAAGTGGCAAGAGTGGCCTACAGAGGCTGTGCACTCTGGGTCATCGCTACAGTCCGGTGAGTGTGGCCTGGGAACTGGAGGAGGGAAACGAAACAGCACCCCCAGATTCCTTCCCAAGTGTCTTGGGTTGGATCATTCAAAATCACCATTTTTATGGGTCCAAAATAGCCAAATATTAACCCTTTCATGCAGATCCACCAAAAAGTATGATCCCACTACCACATGCGCAGCGGTCTGGACAGTGGCGGGTGGTGGGACACCTTCGTGTTGGTTTGAAGTGGATCCGTTGGTAGGCGTGTGGGACCCTAGATGAAAGCCTTTCGAGTTTGTGAGCTAAAGCATAGGCACTTTTGTTCCTGACTATATTTGAATAATGTCTTGAACGAGAGAATGCCAGCCTCATCTATTTATTACCGCCCATGCTCAGTGATGATGTGAAAAGAAAGGAAAAGACCTTTCAAGCTGGTGTGATTGTCTAGACAGTCCCAAAATAGCTGGTTCCAGGTGCAAAGGAAGCAGGGAACTGCAGACAAAGCATGAGGGTCCTTTGCCAAAAATACAGCGTTTGAACTTTCAGAGGCTCCCTGTACATTCCCAAGGAGAGAACGGCCAGAAGACTAAATTCTGATCATTATGATCATTAGTTACTTTAAGTTACCACCGCTTGCTTCGCACAGAGGCGTTCTCTGTGCGCTGAATTAAACAAGGAACATTTTTGAGATAATTATTTGGATAACTCCGAGCTAAAATAGCCGAAGCTGAAATACTTAGCTGACTGAAACACCTGCGCAAGCTTTAGTTTAAAATATACAGAAAAATGACTTCATTTGTCACTTTGCTGTGGAGGTCATGTAATAAAAAACAAGGTAATTTACATAATTCCACATCAGTTCATACTACATTCTGTAGCACAGAGCAGTTAGGAAAATTGCATTGAATCAGAAATGTATTTCTGGCTACAAAAACTGTGGTATGTATGGTCAGACCATAGAATAAAATTTGATCATACAAAGGAATGAGCTATTGAGACACACAACCATTTGCATGGATCTCAAAGGTAGTATGCTGAGGAAATAAAACCTGTCTAAATGGCCACATGCTGTATGAGTCCATTTATGTAACATTCTTGAAGGATAAAATCAATGAAATGGAAAACAGATTATTGGTTGCCAGATTTAAGAAGGTGGTGGGTTGAGAGGGAGGCAAGTAGCTATAAAAAGGTACCATGAGGGATCCTTGTGGTGATGGAATTTTCTGTGTCTTCACTATTATGGTGGTCATATAAATCTTATAATAAAAGCCCAGCGACCTTTATGGTGGAACAACCAGAACGACTGGTTGCTATGATGCACACTGACCACCAGGGGGCAGATGCTCAATGCAGCAGCTGCCCCCTGGTGGTAAATGCACTCCTACAGGGGGAGTGCCACTCAGCCAGAAGCCGGGTTCATGGCTGGCGAGTTCAGCGGTGGTGGCGGGAGCCTCTCCCACCTCTGCAGCAGTGCTAAGGATGTCCAACTGACGGCTTAGGCCTGCTCCCAGGCCTAAACTGTTAGTTGGACATCCCCAAGGGCTCCCAGACTGTGAGAGGGTGCAGGCCAGGCTGAGGAACCCCACCCCCAGTGCACAAAATTCATGCACCAGGCCTCTAGTCTACATGTAATAAAATTGCATAGAATTAAATACACACACACACACACACACACACACACACACATGAGTGCACATAAAACTGGTGAAATCTCATTAAAGTCGTTGGATGGCATCAATGTCGGTTTCATGGCTGTGATATTGTACTACAGTTATGCAAGATAACTGGGGGAGTTGTACTGGGAGAGGCTGAGTAAAGGGTAACAGGAGAGCTCTCTGTATTATTCCTTACAGGTGAATGTGATTCTACAATTATCTCAAAATGAAAAGTTTCATTAAAAAATGCATTTCTCAAAATGGTTGAAATTGGGTCAAACCCTGGGTATTCATGGTGCAAGAGAGAGCCTTCATGTATTCACTGCACTAGATATCACATGGAGGAACCTCCCATACCAGCAACAGGTCAACCCACACGCGTGTCAGTGGGTGGCTTTCTACACTGTGGACAAGGGGGTGCATGTACCCTTTGGAACATTTTAGTTTGCTTTGTGTTTGCATAATAAAAACTTGCAAGTCAAAGGTGAATGTATACATGTATCTCTCAGATTCATCACCACTCCAAACACAGAAGTAAACTAGATGTCATGGAAGGCTCTGTTATGGCAGACATGAGAAAAGCCTGGATAATTTGAATTTATTCAGAGAAAGGATATTTTTAGAGGATAGATCTGAGAGGGGCTTGTTAACAGAAACAGTGGTGGCAGAAGGAGGGCCATTGAGTGTGAGCAGTGGGTCTCGTTCTTGTGAGAACCCTTTAGCTAAAACTTTAAAATCTAAAGGAACTGAGACGAATAGATTAGAATAAGTAAACATATCATTTGGAAATATTCTTGTACTTAGGTACTTTACTCTCATTGATTTAACAATATGCTTGATTTTGTGAGTTGTTTAGACACCACTACACAGTGTTACAGTGGGCCGTAGGCAGTTATAGGTCTGATTTCTCTGTAATCAGTTTCATTTGCCCAGGGAAGTCCAATCAACAAACACTTATCAGTTCTTTCCCCCTATGATATTGGGTAATGTGGATTAGCAGGATTAGACCAAAAGTACTTCTCTATCATGGCCTCAGACCTCCAAAACTAATAAAGAATGACATCTGGCGAATAACTTTCAGATATATAGCTTTGAAATTCACATGGAGAGTTTGGTTAGTGGGCGTCAGTACCTTTCCTTTGCAGCTCACAGAACCTTGTGTTCCTGCTGCCTGTCCTAATCACAGTTGTACTCATTTAGAATGCGAGCAGTGGATTCATTTCTTTCTCTTATTTTATTTAACAAGCTTTTCTAAGCTGCTGACCGTTTGCCAGGCACTATTCTAAGGACTTCATCAATATGAGTTTATTTTAATACTTAAGCAAACCTAGATTATTTGCCTTTTGAAGGTGAGGTAATTGAGGCACAGAAAGGCTAAGTACAGTGGGGCCTTGACTTACGAGTTTAATTCATTCCGAGACCGAGCTCGTTAAGGAGCTCGTTAACTCAAATTACTCTGTCAACTCAATGCAAAAAATCGGCGGAGAGACAGCTGGTATCTCAAAAAACTCGTTAGTCGGGACACTCGTAAGTCAAGGCCCCACTGTAACTTGCCTAAAGTCTCAAAGCTAGTCAAGTATGGTTTCCTTTTGGGATTCGCCTCCGGACACCAGTCTCTCTGATTAAGCCATTAATACCTGATCAGCTTTAGTCGTAAGGCAGGTATGATGGATGAGGCTCATTGAGAAAGCAAAGGAGATGCTCATATTGATATGCTGAGTCTATTCATTCCTTCATTTGGCTTCATTTCTTCTTTCGGTCCTTCATCAAATGTTTTTTTAAAATGCCAACTGTGTTCTAAGCATTAAGATGGATAGTGCAAGCGCAATATGATTTGGGCCCTCACAAAACTTACGTTCTAGCCCTAACCAGTTTGGCTCAGTGGATGGAGCATCGGCCTGCAGACTGAAAGGTCCCAGGTTTGATTCCAGTCAAGGGCATGTACCTTGGTTGCGGGCAACATCCCCAGTGGGGGGTGTGCAGGAGGCAGCTGATCGATGTTTCTCTCTCATCGATGTTTCTAACTCTCTATCCCTCTCCCTTCCTCTCTGTAAAAAAAAATCAATAAAAATATATATTTTTTAAAAACTTACATTCTGTGCAGGAGATGAGACTTGCACACAAGTCTTTAGGATGAAAGGCCTTTGGAGACAAATGCCCTGACAATGACCCAGATACAATGTCAAGAGGAGAGCAGATAACGCAGCCATTGTCTGCAGCTGGGTACATAAAGGGTAGGCTGAGACCAGCAGGTTGGGCTGAGCCCATGCGGGCCGTCCAAAGCCATGAGGATTGCTGGCTGTTCTTGTACTAGCACATATCACTAGCACATATCACTAGCACATATCACTAGCACATATCACTAGCACACATCACTAGCACACATCACTAGCACATATCACTAGCACATATCACTAGCACATATCAGGGAACTATTCAAAGTTTATAAGCAGTGGCATAGCATCAGTAGAATTCTGCTGGCAGTATATAGGAGGGATCAGAGAAGGGGATGCTTCAGGTATAGAAACCGTCCTATTGCATGAATCCATGCAAAAGACTGTGGGGTTCATTAAAAAAGTTAAATATAGGACTGCCAAAAGACTCAGGAATCCTACTCCTAAGTTTATACTCAAAAGAAGCAATTCTCTGCCGTCGTATATGCTTCAAAAAATTGAAAACAGGTATTCAAAAAAATACTAGTACACCAATGTTCGTTGCAGCTCTATTGACACTAGCCAGAAAGTGAGAGCCATCCAAGCGTCCATCAGCAGATGAGCGGGTAAACAAAGGGTGGCCTATCTGTACAATGGAACGTTGTTTGGCCATAAAAAGAAACGAAGGATTGATTCATGCTACCACATACATAAACCCCCCAAAACATGAAGTCACCTGTTGTAGGTTCCATTTATAGGACGCACCCAGAATAGAGAGCCAGAGAGAAAGCAAATATATTAGTGATTGTAGGGAGGGAGAGAAGGGAGATACGAGTGGATACTGGCCAGTGCACTTGACGATGGCAAATTTTATATGATGTGAATTTCAAGTTAGTAAAAACAAAATAAAACAAGCAAACAAAGAGCCTACGTGCGCCTGGGCCAAGGCAGGGATGTGGGGATGGAGAGGAATAGGAAGAGGTCCGAGAAGCCACACAGGAGAACTGACCAGTGTGGTGGAGACAGTGAGGGAGAGCAGGGATGGGGGTGGGTGTCGGGATGAATGGGAGCATCATCTGCCCAGTGACTCAAATGATTAGCTAAATCGATCCTCTTGGTTTTGGCACTGCCACTTCCTAGCTGGGAGTGTGTGTGGGCAAGTTTGTCCAGCTTCTCCCTGTAAAATGAGAGCAATGGTGGTGTTTGAATGATGAACTGAGTGGCTTATCTGGAGCACAGGCCTCGGTGCCTGGCACACAGGAGGCCCTCAATTAATATTTGTGGAATGCATGGAGGATCATGCTTATTTATTGTACAACATAAGACCATCCTATTCAGAGATGCCCAAATGATAGTTGCTATGCTTTCTGGCATTCCAAGACCCATGTGTATCTCATGAACCCTTGAGAAATTGGGTGCACTCTCTTGGGATTTTTAACCAGCATGTTGGAACACCCTGGGGTATGATAGAACAGTAACTGCCCTGTAGCAAGTGCTAAATAATTGTTAGCTGTTGTGGTGGTTATTGTCTTCGTGGTGGTGGTGGTGGTTGTAAAATGATGGCCAGACTGTTCTTGTGCATATAAAGGGTGTCCCAAAATTCACACAAGAAGTAATTTTGGCCGAAACCGGTTTGGCTCAGTGGATAGAGCTTCGGCCTGCGGACCGAGAGGTCCCAGGTTCGATTCCGGTCAAGGGCATGTACCTGGGTTGCGGGCACATCCCCAGTAGGAGATGTGCAGGAGGCAGCTGATCAATGTTTCTAACTCTCTATCTCTCTCCCTTCCTCTCTGTAAAAGATCAATAAAATATATTTTTTAAAAAAGAAGTAATTTTGATAGAAAACACAGGTTTATAATTAAAAATTGTAATTTTTTATTGATTCATAAAGTATACAGTACAGGGTTATGTATGGAATAGCACATCGGGTAAATGGCCTCCACGGCTTTGCTGGCACAGACGCAAAGCCATGGTTTTCATTGGTCTTCACTGTCCCTGCTCCTGGGCCATCATTGGTACTTGGTCATGCTTATCAAATTAAAGGGATTGACATCAAAGGGCAAGAGATATTAGAATCTGATTCAATGAACCAAGTAAAATTGGGCTTTTATTTGTTGTTGTTGTCAATGCTCACGCAAAATTCAAATCTTGCGTGAATTTTGGGACACCCTTTACTTTTAACACAGATGCAATTCTCGAACACCTTGTTGGAAGGAGGTGGGATACATAACAGAAATAAGGGATAGCTAGTTGAACTATTTAGATACTAAATTAATCCATTCATTAAAACAGCCTTCAGATCTATTACTTAATGTCAGGTAGGTGAGGGGAAAATTGACTTCGCATTTTTTAATTTGTCACTCTGTGTTCACCGGGCTAAACAAACCATTGACGGTGATAAAAAAAAAGTTATATTATTGAATACCCAAACCAGATTTATGAAATATTGAAAAATGTCTGCCCCAATATGGATCCATAAACTCTTTAGCATCAGGGAGAGAAAAATGAGTCACTCCCCTAGCATCAAGTTCAGGAACTTCCCATAATGATCTCATACCTTTGGTGTTAACATTGCCCAGTCTTTCAGCCTTCATGAAGTTTATGAAAGTTTGGAATCTGCTCTTGTGTAGGTGTAATGGGATCAGTTGAATTAGAAAGATGTTAGAGCTGCCATTTAGAGGAAAAACTCGTTTCTAACACTTACCCTGTTTTAATGAATTATCATAATATCGCTATGATTGTCAAGTTGATTGTCTTTCACAGAATTAGCTATTTGGTAGTTCCAGGAGAATGTGATTAGAATATTCATGTTGGTCTATTAAGTTATTAGGACACATTTTTTCTGTACCGTCGTTCTATCTATCACACAGAAAAAGAAGACTCAGGTGCTTGGAGATGAATGTGCAAAGTTCAGAAATGATTTCAGGATCCCTTTTCTTCTTTCAGTAAAAGTAGAACATTTTCACCGATCTAATACCAGAACAAAAGCACTTACAAGCCCTAACCAGTTTGGCTCAGTGGATAGAGCGTCAGCCTGGGGACTGAAGGGTCCCAGGTTCGATTCCAGTCAAGGGCATGTACCTTGGTTGCAGGCACATTCCCAGGAGGGGGTGTGCAGGAGGCAGCTGATCGATGCTTCTCTCTCATCGATGTTTCTAACTCTCTATCCCTCTCCCTTCCTCTCTGTAAAAAATCAATAAAATATATATTTTTTTAAAAAGCACTTACAAAACAAAAGTGATTTTTTGTAATTGAAGGGATTCAGTATAAACTGTCACTGAATGTTATTTGAAAGGTACCACGTGAATGCATGTCCAGGGAAGCAGGCCAGGTGCTGACTAAGGGCTATGCCACCGCTTTCGGCCAATCCTGTGAAGTGATTTCTAACGGAATAGACTAACCAAAGATTTAGAGGAACTTCTGCGGTCACCAAACCTGTTGTAAATGAAGGTCCGTTCTCCTTTTTTGTCATCGTTGTTACTCCTCACCCGGGGACATTTTTTCCATTGATTTTTAGAGAGAATGGAAGGGAGGGGGAGAGACAGAGAGAAACATCGATGTGAGAGAGACACACTGATGGGTTACCTCCCACAGGCACCCCAGCCGGGGCTGGAGATCAAGCCTGCAACCCAGGCACATGCCCTTGACCAGAATTGAACCTGGGACCCTTCAGTCCATGGGCTGACACTCTATCCACTGAGCCAAACTGACTAGGGCCAGTCTTTTCGTTTTGATAAATGCAGTCTATTTTCCTTTTCACCATAAGATTACACGCAAAAGCAGGTTGTGTTTGACTCCAAAGTCTTATGAACCACTGTGAAGTTAGGCTCAGACTCAACCATTCATATCTTTTTACCACAGCAACTGCATTCCTGGCACCTAGTAGGGGGCTCGGTAAGGAGCCACTAAATGAATTTACAATATCTGCGTTTTGGCTCGGCCAGTGTGCTCAGTAGTTGAGTATCAACCTATGAACCAGGAGGTCTGGGTTCGATTCCTGGTCAGGGCACATGCCTGGGTGGCAGGCCCAATCCCCAGTCGGGGGTGTGCAGGAGGCAGCCAATCCATGATTCTCTCTCATCATGGAGGTTTCTATCTCTCTCTCCCTCTCCCTCTCCCTTCCTCTCTGAAATCAATTTTAAAAATATCTGCATTTTGCTGAAGTGATGTTTTTGCTTATCTTTGGTATTTAAATGCCTATACCCACCAATACTGCTTCTGTGGATTATGGTGGCCATTTGCTATTCCTTTCCCAAAGGTGGTTATCATTCCAAACTGACTTGGTACAGTGGCGCCTTGACTTACGAGTTTAATTCGTTCTGTGACGGAGCTCGTAACTCAAATTACTCGTATGTCAAATCAAAAGTGAACAAGTGAGACACGTGATGCTGGGCTGATGTTGTGGCGTTCACTGTGACGTTCGCTGTGCCAACTAGCGGTGGGGTATCTGAAGCTGGCTCATCACCCGAATTCTAGCTTGCAACTCAAAGCAAAAAATCGGCCGAGAGATGGCTCGTATCTCGAAAAACTCGTTAGTCGGGACACTCGTAAGTCAAGGCCCCACTGTACTTTGTAAAACATCCCACAACACCAAATCTCTTCCGATCTTCAAAGGGTTGAACTCGGTTTAGCCTTAGAACAAAAGAATCTGATTCCATAATTCACACTAAAGGGTAAATGATTGATATCTTTTGTCCTGGACGATTTGGAATTGAAGAGGAACTTTTTTTTCCTCCTTTCAAGTTTTTGCAATGCAATGCGTGAGCAAGATTTTGTTTTCTTTCTTAGCAGGAACGAACGCCAGGTGCCCTTGGCTTACCTCAGTTTCTCACTCCTAACCCATTCAAAACTTTGACACCTGCCTCCTGCAATGTTGATGACCCATAATCTAGAGACTGTCATAGACACTCAGGAAAAGTGAACACAGGGGAAACGTTTTTTTTTTCCTTCCTAGCATGAAGTTTTTGATTTTTTCCCCTTTGGGTGGGGTAAAACATGAGTAATTTACACAGTGCTAGACCCCAGTGTAAAATTATAAAGTCATTTATATTTCGGAACATAGGTTGTTTTTAACCTAATGTGCACTTATTGTATAACCAACAGATTATTTGTGTCCAATCCATCCCATGTTTTTGTTAAAGGGTCTACCAGGGCATTATTTAATGGATTTGTTAAAAATGGTTTTATTTGGAGACGATGCTATAAGCCACTGAAGAGAAATTTTAGCCAAAGTTTAACAAGTGTTTATTTCACCATGAGACATTTGCAGCTGTAAGCAATCATATTAATCTGCCATCACTTAGTTTTGTGGAAAATGAAGATGTTTACTTAAGGCTGGTAAAAGTTTGATTTTAATAGTGACTCCTAAGCAATACAGAGTATCATTTATGGTTGACATGGGGCAGGGATCGTTATTCCAATTCATTGCTTAAGTTTAGCTGTGTTGATTTTTATGATGTACTTTTCTTAGCATGTCAAGTCATTCCTGTTCCACGGTGAAGGCATTGCTTTGACCCAGTATCAAAGTACGTACTTGCTGCCCAAATCAGATACAGTCCGTGAGAGAACAGCAGTGCAAGGATTGCTCATTTGGGGCCGCGTGTCCCTCCCATCTTCCATTTGGTTCCCCACCCGTAAGATGCCAACAACAGCAGGAGGGGGTTGTGCAAGTTCCACCTTCCATGGGAGAAGGAAAATCAATTTGGAAAAATGTGACACATTCTCCAAAAGGCATTCTCTCTCATCACAACCTTTTGCATTGGGTGCTGCTTGCTTTCTTGCACAGGTTAAGCCGGGAGCTACTTTTATCCAAAGCAGGGTTTCCAAATTCAGCATGTGGGCATTTGGGCCTGGATCATCCTATATAATAAAAGCCTAATATGCACATTGTCCCCTAGACCGGGAATTTGCCTGGAGTTTGACCGCTCGCTATGATGTGTGCTGACCACCAGGGGGTGGCGCAGAACATGGTGGGCGTCAGCGATGCAGCGCTGGCAGTGGGAGGCAGTGGTGCACCGATGGGGTCCCTCGGCCTGGCCTGCACCCTCTCACAATCCGGGCTGAGGTACCCCCGCCCCCCATGCATGAATTTTATGCACCGGGCCTCTAGTTCTATCTTATAAAGCGCTGTCCTGTTATGGTTGGGTGTTTAGCAGCATCCCTGCTCTCTACCCGCTAGATGCCCAGAGCACCCTCCCCTCAGTGGTGGCAGCCAAACAGGCCTCCAGATGTCCCCAAGTGTCCTGTGAGATGCCAAGTCATTCCAATTGAGAATAGCTAACTTAGCAAAAGAGATATAACCTTTTATAAAAGAGAATTTTGACTTAGTATATTTTCCTCTTTCAACTGAGGTATATTTTAGATCCTTATGATTTCAGTGACAAATGTTAAATCATTACAGACGTTCAATTTAGGTTTGAAATGGTTATCTGTGGAGGAATGTGAATAACATAGTAATAATATTTTCTGAACCAATAATTTAAATGTACAGGCTAACAAAGATTTTTTTTCTGATGTGCCTTTAAGTATATGAAATGTCTGGTGATCTGATAATATGATGCCATTTAGTGATAAGTGAATCATCTTCATGAGAAAGAAACACTGTAGAAAAAAAATGATAAAAATGGTAGCTTTCCTGTCTTGTCCTTTATTCCTGAAGGAAGCATATTGTCCCCACTTGACTTGCTCAGTAATTATTCTTGTCAAATTTGAGTGATTTCTCGGCATTATCAGTGATTATATTATAATTTATTGATACGCATTTTGATCTTTGGATTTATTTTCATTGAACAATGTAGTCACATATTTTTAAATAAATTTAGCCAAGAAAATTTGCCCATACTTTTTAAAAATATTATTTTATTTATTTATTTATTTATTTATTTATTTATTTATTTTAAATCTTTATTGTTGAAAGCATTACATAGGTCCCCCTTTTTCCTCCCATTAACCTTTGCCTATACTTTTTTGTTTTTCATTTTATGAGCAAGTTCTACTAAGACAAATTTTAAGGGCAAAAATCGCACTTAAATGGTCGTTGTAATTGAGTATTTCTGTAATAATCTCCCCAGGGAGGGTTTTTCCCGAGCTGATTCCTGAGTAATTAATACAAACTATAGCTTTATATAAAATAGATCTAATAACTAATGTCAACATCTTTACATTTTCAAGGTGTACCATGCTCAGCAGTATTACTGACTTTCTACTTAAACAAGGGAAACAGATTTTCTTCATCTGAATGATAACATAAGCAACATCCTTCCCATGCTACTTCCAAAGCGAACACAATCTGTGCTTCCATTTTGAAGAGCGCATTATGCAAAACCATGATCGCATTTTGGGTTCAGCCCCAGATTACGAATTCTGGATGAGAATCCTTGGAAATTTTTGTAAGAGCATCAGAAATATTTTAGTGGATTTAAAAATGTTTATACCTAAGAAGCAGTCACTCCAGATCTGTCAGTCTGTTGTGATTAAATATGAAAATGTGCATACAACACTTGGGGAAATTCACAGAAGGAGTGCTACATGAATATAAAATTTTATAATATTTACTGCAGCAATTGATCCAACCAGTTGGTGTAAATGTGTGCTGGGAGTGCTTTTTGCTGAGAGAATGCTGCTCCCCGTACACTTTCGCCGGTGTATGGAGACATTCTCAGTGTCACCATTGTGAGTGGGTATTTGCTACTAGAATGTAGTGGGTAGAGGCCAGCGATGCTGCTAAACACCCTTCAGTGCACAGAACAGCCCCTCACAGCAAACAGTGATCTGGCCCCAAATGTTCAGAATACTAAGGTTGGGAAACTCTCTACTGTAGATGATTCGCTAAAATATATTTTTTAATTCCCCAACAATTTCTTCTTAAAACATTTTTTTATTGCTTAAAATATTACAAAGAGTAGTACATTTGTCTCCTTTTTTTCCCCCTTGACCTTCCCCCGGCCTCCCCTACCCCCCAGTGTCTTGTGTCTATTGGTTATGCTTATCTGCATGCATACAAGTCCTTCGGTTGATCTCTTACCCCCGCCCCAATCCTCCCCAACCTTCCTGCTATAGTTTGACAGTCTGTTCAATGCTGCTCTGCCTCTGTATCTATTTTTGCTCATCAGTTTATAATGGTCTTTATTATCCATAAATGAGTGAGATCATGTGGTATTTTTCCTTCATTGACTGGCTTATTTCACTTAGCATAATGCTCTCCAGTTCCATCTATGCCATTGCAAATGGTAAGAGTCCCTTCTTTTTTACAGCAGCGTAGTATTCCATCGTGTAGATGTACCACGGTTTTCTAATCCATTCATCTACTGATGGGCACTTAGGCTGTTTCCAGATCTTAGCTATGGTGAATTGTGCTGCTATGAACATAGGGGTGCATATATCCTTTCTGATTGGTGTTTCTGGTTTCTTGAATATATTCCTAGAAGTGGGATCGCTGGGTCAAATGGGAGTTCCATTTTTAGTTTTTTGAGGAAACTCCATACTGTCTTCCCTAGTGGCTGCACCAGTCTGCATTCCCACCAGCAGTGCACGAGTGTTCCTTTTTCTCCACATCCTCTCCAGCACTTGTCGTTTGTTGATTTGTTGATGATAGCCATTCTGACAGGTGTGAAATGGTACCTCATTGTTGTTTTGAGTTGCATCTCTCGGATGATTAGTGACTTTGAGCATGTTTTCATATGTCTCTTGGCTTTCTGAATGTCCTCCTTTGAAAAGTGTCTATTTAGGTCCTTTGCCCATTTTTTGATTGGATTGTTTATCTTCCTTTTGTTACGTTGTATGAATTCCCTATAAAAGTTGGAGGTTAAACCCTTATCGGTGATAACATTGGCAAATATGTTCTCCCATGCAGTGGGCTTTCTTGTTGTTTGGTTGATGGTTTCTTTTGCTGTGCAGAAGCTTTTTATTTTTTATTGTTGAAAGAATTACATGGGCCCCCTTGTTCCCCCATTGACCTCTTCCAGCCCACCCTACCCCCCACCCCAGGCCCTCACCACCCTATTGTCTGTGTCCATGGGTGATGCACTTATGCATACAGGTTCTTTGGTTGAGCTTCTGTCACCCAGCCTCCTATGCACCCCGTCTTCCTCCTGAGATTCGACAGTCCGTTCCATGCTTCTGTCTCTGGATCCATGTTGTTCATCAGTTTCTTTTGTGCAGTAGATTCCACATATGAGCGAGATCATGTGATGCTTGTCTTTCTCTGACTGGCTTATTCTCTGAGCATCCGCAACGATTTCTTGAGATGTTTCACAGACCTGAGATGTTTCGAAACTGTGAGGTTGGCATCAGCGTTTTAGTGGGCGTGCCAGCTGTCTGACTCATGTATGTCCCATCACAGCACAAAGAAAAGATAATCCCTTAATGGCTTCTTTATCTCGTTTTCAAGAATTTCTCCATAAAATGTTCTCACTAAGATAGGGTCAGCTTTGATATATAGGCCAGTTTACAATAATGATGGGAGTAAAAAGTTTGACTTCAGTCCTGTGACAGATGTTTTTGAATTTCTGATGCAAACTTGTTTTGAATAACTGCTTTGTTTTTTATTTGTACTTTTAAAACCTGGATTTGAACAATGTGGAAACTGCTATAATGACTGTAGCTAAACTGTGCGTTCTGAGATAACATCTTTTCCCGTTTGTTTTTAATAGGATTACATTTACTTTGAAAATGAGCTTGTGTGTGTTAGATCTGTTGAAGTTCTCAAGCTAGGATCTGAGAACCAACTGATTTTTTTAAATGAATTCTTTTATTCATACATTTACTTTATTGAGAAATTACTTGTGAGTAGCATTTACCTCACTATTCCTTATAAGTAAAGTATTACATTTATTTTGTTTGTTTGTTTGTTTGTTAATCCTCACTTGAGGATATTTTCTCATTGATTTTAGGGAGAGTGGAAGGGAGTGGGAGAGACAGAGAGAAATATCGATGTGAGAGAAACACATCCAATGGTTGCCTCCTGCACAAGCCCCAATCAAGGCCCGGGCCAGGGAGGAACCTGCAACTGAGGTGCATGCCCTTGACCAGAATCAAACCTGGGACCCTTCAGTCCACAGACCGACACACTGGCTAGAGCTAAAGCATTACATTTCTTTAGAAAATATACTTATTTCAAAAAATGTTCATTTTTATTATCTTTTATATTAATTTCTACTTCAAAATATCATTTTGCAACTAAATTTGTGCCTAATAAAACACATTTTTAAACAAATTGGAACTATAGGCCAATTGTTGCATCAAAAAAACTTTTAGAAACAGTCACCATTTCTCCTATTGCAATGTTTCCAGTAAATTCTCTTCATAGCAAAATTTGAGATAGCTTATCTTTTAATATTGGACATGTCTTTATAACAAAAAGATAATATAGATTTTAAAATGCGGATGTCTGTGTTACTACAGTCTATGGGTTCTCTCTTTTGTAACACATTTATCCAAGTGACAGCTTTATTTTCATGTTTGCTGACTCTATCATTCATTCCATAGCTAGTCACTGAAATATTTGCAATTAGGGTCATTTTGAATGCTTGATGGGAACACGGGATCTTATATATAAATTGGAATTATTTCATAAAGTCTGAATGTGTGTATGTCTGAGTACATTCATGCTCATTTATTTATCTGTCTATAGATATATTGAGGAGGAAAGAGATATTTTCTCTGAACTGGCCAGAACACATATCTTCCTTTTCTCGATTACAGCACAAGTTTTTCTTTTGTTGTTGTATTTTTCCCCCTATTCTTCCATCTATCCTGTCTCCCACCATAAAATACATTTGTGATAGGTTGCAGTTGACAGTCACTTATAATCATTTCTTTAGTGAAATTCATCATTCTTGGGATTATTCCTTCTCTTGTCACACATTAACTCCTCGTTCCAGACAGTCTTTGCTTTGACCTCATCAGTAAAAACCTGCCTTCCTCTTCAGTGTCTGCATTTTGCTTTCTGGGGAAATAACATCTTTTTCTAAACTATTTGAACAAATGGAATATAAAGTTTTTCCCAACTGCACCAGTGCAAGATGACTCTTTTTCGTCATTCCTCTTTTTCTCAATTGTTTATCCATTAAAATTACCAATTACATTTTCTTGTGTACATGTCTTGTCTCTCACTAATTGGTACCCGCTGAGGTCTGAGACATCACAGCCCGTATTCTTTAACTTGACCCTGAGGAGATGCAGGCCCCGCTTTTATTTAGGTAAAGGCTGGCATCTGGGGAGCTGTGTTCCCTCTGCATGCTGCAAACATGTGCCAACATAACCCTTAAATCAAGCGCCGTCAAGCTGGCATGAGGAAGCTGGCCACGGAGCTGCCTGGGAGATGCTTTGTTCTTGGAACCACATCTTGAGTATGGCTAACAGGGTTGCCATCCAGCAAAGCCAAAATTTACTTGAAGGGAATGCGGTTGGTTCAGTGCTGTAGACAATGATTGTAAACCTGAAGAAGCAAAAGAAGAAGTTGGGAGAATAACACATCTGCTTGGCTGTGTGATATTTCCCCTGACTGTTTAGAGAATTAGAAATTTCTCAGTCAAGAGCTTGTTTACAGAAGCCTGGCCAATGTAAAAATGAAGCTGCCTTTGAGTCGTCCCTGCTTCATCTCACTGTTTGGAAAATAAATCTGAATTGTTAAGATGTAAATACATCAAGTTAAAAGCCAAAGGCAGTGAAAACCCAAGGAAAAACAAGAAATGTGCCACACTTGAACCATTCTTCTGGGAGGAAGAAGGTGTGTGGTAATAAATGTTATATCTTAAAATTGTTATTAATTTTTTAAAATATATTTGTATTGATTTCAGAGAGGAAAGGTGAGGGAGAGAGAGAACCATTGATTGGCTGCCTCCTGCATGACCCCTACTGGGGATCAAGCCCACAATCTGGGCATGTGCCCTTGATGGGACTCGAACCCAGGACCCTTCAGTTCACTGGCCAATGCTCTAGCCACTGAGCCAAACCAGGTAGGGCTTTATTATGAAATTCAGTGGAGAAAATTGGAAAGTACCATAGTGTGTGTTTTGTAGAGTATATAACATTGTGGCTTATATATTAACTAGAGGCCTGTTGCACGAAGAGATTCGTGCAATAGGCCTTACTTTCCCCTGGCTGCTGGCACCGGTTTTCCTCCGGCCCCCGGGACCCAGGCCTTCACTCCACTGCTTGGAGCCTAAGTATGCAAATGAACCGCCATCTTTGTTAGGTTAATTTGCATACTCCTGATTGGCTGGTTGGCGTAGCAAAGGTACGGTCGATTTACATGTTTGTCTATTATTAGGTAAGATGATGGTGATAAAAGTTACAGTGTGTGGGGGTAACTGTATGTTCACCAAAATACAGATGGGTAACAAGATAGAGATAAAGATACAGGTAGAAGAATAGGCAGCACTTCTCAAAGTACAGTCTCCACACCAAAAGCATTTGCATCACCTGGGAATTTATTAGAAATGCAGGTTCGTAGACTCTGTCAGAGTCATGCTGAATCAGAAACTCTGGGAGGGGGTGGAGGAGTCTGTGCTTTAACGAGCCTCTGGGGAATTCTGATGCACATTCAAGTTTGAGAACCACTGATATATGGATGGATGGATGGATGGATGGATGGATGGATGGATGGATGGATGGATGATAGCTGGTTGGGTGGGTAGATGGATGGATGGATGAATATACAGGTACAGCTATAGGTAAAGGGTATCCCAAAATTCACGCAAGATTTGAATTTTGCGTGAACATTAACAACAACAACAAATAAAAGCCTAATTTTACTTGGTTTATTGAATCAGATTCTAATATCTGTTGTCCTTTGATGTCAATCCCTTCAATTTGATAAGCATGACCAAGTACCAATGATGGCCCAGGAGCAGGGACAATGAAGACCAATGAAGACCACGGCTTTGCGTCTGTGCCAGCAAAGCCGTGGAGGCCATTTACCTGATGTGCTATTTCATACATAACCCTATACTGTATACTTTATGTATCAGTAAAAAATTACAATTTTTAATTATAAACCTGTGTATTCTATCAAAATTACTTCTTGCGTGAATTTTGGGACACCCTATACATCTATAGGTACAGGCATAGGTATGAGTATGAACACAGATGTGAACACATCTGCTTTGGGTTAATTGTTAAATATTTCTCCATTAGGCTCATGTAGTGTTGGCCCTACTATGTCTGTCATCGGGGCAGTTTCCTTCGCTGCGAGACTGGCTTGCTCTTCTCTCCCTTTTGCCCTCTTTGAGGCTGCTTTCTGTCGTTGGATCTGCAAGTGGATGGTAGCAGAGTGCTGAAGCCAATGATATCCTAGGTCTTGGTCTGTTTTTCAGAATGACTTTTGTGTTCGCTGCTTACACTTTTGTTTTTGAACATATATAACCTTTCAGCCAACAATTCATATGAAGCACCATTTACAGTGGGGATGAATTAGAAACAACTTAAGTATCTGAAAAAAGGGACCTTTCAAATGAATTATAGATTTCAAAATAATATGATGCCATTTAGGGAGAAAACCTCAATATGTAGGAAAATATTTGGAAAAATATTCACTAAGCCATAATCAGTGATTGATTCTTGGATTGTAGATTATTTTAATATTATTTCTTTTGCTTATGTCTGCATTTCTGATTTTTTTTTAGTTATAAGCTTGCATTGCTTTTATAATAAGCAAAGAACACACACAATGATACTATAAAAATAATAAAAGAAATAGCTTGTATTTTTTCATCTTCTCCCCCTCCCCACTATTCCCTGAATTTCACAGCCTACCAATTATGCCAGCTCTATTTTTTCATCAGTTTTCACACACACACACACACACACACACACACACACACACACACAGACACACACTGCTGGGTGTCAAAATTAAATGACAGCTCTGCCCACAGAAATGACCGGAAGTGTACTGTGAGTAGATAACTGATTTAGGCACTATGACCATGCAGACTTTCCATATAAGGAGAAGGGAATATTTAAGTGCATGTGGCCTGAGAAAATGTCACCCTTTGCTTTGACACCAGATGTGCGGCTGACTCGTCATGCTCAGGAAGCGTGCTGAAGTGGATAATGGCTCTTTTCCTGAGATGTGGGGGCCCAGGGCTTACTCCCCTTCTGAAAGCCTTCCTCTGAAGATAAACACAGATATTGGTTTGAGCTTAATTCTCCTCCCTTGAAAACCCCTTCCTGCTCTGAAAGTCTACAATTCCATTAAAAGTGTGAAAAACGCAGCAAGTAGCAAATGGAAAGACAAGCCATTTGATTTCTGCTCTGCATATAAAAGGAAACGCACGCAGTCCTGTCCTGAGGTGGGACCGGGGCCATCACTCCGAGCTCTAGGGCGCCCTGGAACATAGCCGTGTGCTTTGATGGCCCTGGCTGGCAACAGCAAACCCCACTTAAACCACTTCAGTACAGTGGGGACTTGACTTACGAGTGTCCCGACTAACGAGTTTTTTGAGATACCAGCTGTCTCTCGGCCGATTTTTTGCATTGAGTTGATAGAGTAATTTGAGTTCACGAGCTCGGTCTTGGAACAAATTAAACTCATAAGTCAAGGCCCCACTGTAATTAGAATCGGCAGAGGCGGGGGCACCAAAAATCCCACAGGTGTGGTGCGTTCCATCCAGTGGCTCTGGCTCTTTCCTGTAATTCTCTGCACTTGCTGTTCCTCTACCAGCGGGTTCTCAACCTCCCTAATGCTGCGAACCTTTCATACAGTTCCTCATGTTGTGACCCAACTATAAAATTATTTTCGTGGCTACTTCATCACTGTCATGTTGCTACTGTTATGAATCGTCATGTAAATATCTGATCTGCAGGATGGATTTTCAGGGGTCCCGACCCACAGGTTGAGAACCGCTGCAAGCACCTCTAAGCTGGTATTGAGAGAGACTGACAGTTTGGGGATAAATCTATGGTTTAAGCCAGTGGTCGCAAACTTGAGGACATCTGGCAACATCTGGAGACATACTGGGTTGTCACAAATGAGGAGATTCTACTGGCATCTGGTGAGTAGAGGCCTGAATTGCGTCTAAAATTGTGACAATGCCTAGGACAGTCCCCACAACAGAGAGTGATTCACCCCAGTCTGCCCATAGTGCTGAGGCGGAGGAGCCCTGACATGTAGGGAGAAAAGGGTTTTTGTCTTGTAGCTCTAGCACAGTGGTTCTCAACCTGTGGGTTGCGACCCCTTTGGCGGTCGAATGACCCTTCCCTTTCACAGGGGTCGCCTAAGACCATCCTGCATATTAGATATTTACATGACGATTCATAACAGTAGCAACATTACAGTTAGGAAGTAGTTGATCAGAGGATCTAGCAATGTAAAGGTCATTGATAACTTTAGGAAGAGCAGTGTTGATGGATGGTGGGAGCAAAAGCCTAACTGAAGTGGGTTCAAAAAGACTGGGAGGCCCTAGCTGGTTTGGCTCAATGGATAGAGCGTCAGCCTGTGGACTGAAGGGTCCTGGGTTCGATTCCAGTCAAGGGCTCATGCCCGGGTTGCGGGCTCAATCTCCAGTAGGGGGCGTGCAGGAGGTAGCCGATCATTGAGTCTCTCTCGTCATTGATGTTTCTCTCTCTCTCCTTTCCTCTCTGAAATCAATAAAATATATTTTTTTAAAAAGAAAGACTGGGAGGAAGGAACTGGGAGGCAGGGTTATGGACAGGGGTGGAGTTTATTACCTCATTTATTTGCTTAACATCACGAGCAGGGCTGAATGTTTGCTTGTTGTTTTGTTTTCCTCTTTCACTTAAGTTCTGCTGTCACGTATCTTTCCTTAAAAGAGAAACAAACAGCCTCCCCTGCTTTTGAGCAATCCAGGAAGCCTCTTCCACGCTTCCATTTTCATTTTCTTAACATTCTCCACTAATAGTCTAAAGCAGGGGTGGGGAACCTTTTTTTCTGCCAAGGGCCATTTGGATACTTATAACATCATTCGCGGGCCATACAAAATGATCCACTTAAAAATTAGACTGTTCCACTTGGTCAAACATTTAATTAACTCACCCTTAAAGCAGTGGTTCTCAACCTTCTGGCCCTTTAAATACAGTTCCTCATGTTGTGGTGACCCCTAACCATAAAATGATTTTCGTTGCTACTTCATCACTGTCATGTTGCTACTGTGATGAATCGTCATGGAAATATCTGATAGGCAGGATGGTCTTAGGCGACCCCTGTGAAAGGGTCGTTTGACCGCCAAAGGGGTCGCGACCCACAGGTTGAGAACCGCTGCCTTAAAGCCTTGGCAGGGCCAGACCAAAAGATATTGTGGGCCTCATATGGCCCGAGGGCCGGACGTTCCCCACCCCTGGCTTAAAGCATAGTCAAGCTACAAGTTATGGGACTTACCTTGCTAAGCTTTCCATCTGGCCAAATGGTTCATCATTCCCCTCCAAACCGAGGAATGCCTGTCCCTTTATTTCCATATGGATGTGCAGGCTAACAAAAGAGAGTAACCAGCCCTGACCGGTTTGGCTCAGCGGATAGAGCGTTGCCTGTGGACTCAAGGGTCCCAGGTTCAATTCCAGTCAAGGTCATGTACCTTGGTTGCAGGCACATCCCCAGTAGGGAGTGTGCAGGAGGCAGCTGATTGATGTTTCTCTCTCATCGATGGTTCTAGCTCTCTATCCCTCTCCCTTCCTCTCTGTAAAAAATCAATAAAATATATATATTTTGTTTTAAAAAAAAGACAGTAACCAAAGATGATGTCTTTGACCAAAAACGTTATTGGTCATTGGAATTTCTGGAGACTTAGTGAGCTTAACAGCAATGAATAGTGTATGTTTTCCCTTGATGGAAACATCTTGGATTTCTCAGAATTATACCACAAATTTAAAGAGTAAAAATTGATATCAGCTGTATATTTTTCTTTTCTTTTTTTAAAAAAATATATTTTATTGAGTTTTTACAGAGAAGAAGGAAGAGGGATAGAGAGTTAGAAACATTGATCAGCTGCCTCCTGCACACTCCCTACTGGGGATGTGCCCGCAACCAATGTACATGCCCTTGACCGAAATCGAACCTGGGACCCTTCAGTCCGCAGGCTGACGCTCTATCCACTGAGCCAAACAGCTTAGGGCACAGCTGTATATTTTTCTAAAACAATAGCCATAAGTGTAGATAAAAAGAAAAAAGTAGCTTTCAAATTTCATGTGTAAAGATTTCTTAGCAAGTTTTTATTTTTTTCTTTCATTTTATTTTTTTACAAATTTTTACTGTTGAAAGGATTACAGATATCCCCTTTTTCCCCATTGACCCCTTCTGGCCAGCACCCTCCCCCCACCCCAGGCCGTCACCACAAAGGTGTCCATGGGTGATGCATATATGCATACAAGTTCATTGGTTGATCTCTTCCCACCCACTCACCCACCCACCCCTGCCCTCCCTCTGAGATTTGAAATTCAAATTCCAAGCTCCGGAAGTTTCATTGTGGTCAGTTTGGTACTGGACTGCAGCGGGTCCAGTTTGTCCATTATACCCGTTACGGGGCCCAAGCACCACACACTTTGCAGGATCCCACACATACGTCTGCAAGCGGAAAAGGAAACCATGGGTCCCAAGGTAATCATGTAAATGCTTACCTACATATCTGAAGACATGGTAGATATCAATTTCCTGGTCAGTGAATATTTGTACCAACCTTATCACATGTGAAAGCAAGTTATGATATACATGTTTCTCTCTTAGCAAGTATTCCTGAAAATTTACAATGATTACTTCAAAGCACAGCCAGACAAGAATTATATGAGTTACTCATGGCCAAATCATGTCAAAATCAAAATTATAAAAATTCTATAGACAACTAGGTGATAACCCTCAAAGGTAAATGTTTAAAATAACACAGAGTCCTGGGATTCTATGTTTGATAAAAAGCATCTCCAGGCCCTAGCTGGTTTGGCTCAGTGGATAGAGCATTGGTCTGCAGACTGAAGGGTCCCAGGTTCGATTCCGATCAAGGGCACGTGCCCTGGTTGCAGTCTCGATCCCCAGTAGGGGATGTGCAGGAGGCAGCCGATCAATGAGTCTCTCTCATCATCATTGATGTTTCTCTCTCTCTCTCTCCCTCTCCCTTCCTCTCTGAAATCAATAAAAAATGTTTTTAAAAAAAGCATCCCCAGGTGATTCTGATCCTGCAGTCTCACTTGGAGAATCTAAGGTCAATATTTCATATCACCAAAGTATACGTGTCTTCCTCCAATCTTTTTTTTAAAAATATATTTTTATTGATTTCAGAGAGGAAGGGAGAGGGAGCTAGAAACATCAATGAGAGAGAATCACGGATTGGCTGCCTCCTGCACGCCCCACAATGGGAATCGAGCCTGTAATCCGGGCATGTCCCCTTGACCAGAATCGAACCCGGGACCATTGAGTCTGCAGACGGATGCTCTATCCACTGAGCCAAATCAGCTAGGGCTCTTCATATGATCTTTTATCAAATTTTCTCAGCGTCTACTACGTAGAAGGCATGATGCTAGATAGTAGAAATATAGTCATAAACAGTATTTATTATTGTGAAGCTTCCAGAACAGTGGGAGGTACAGTCAGTAGACAAACAAACACATGGAAGCAATTCCAAGCTGAGATAAGTGCTGAGAAGAAAACCAACAGGATGATTGGGAAGGCAGGGAAGCTTACTGAGGGGGTGGGATCCAGGGTAAAGGAGGAGCAGCCAGCCAGGAGAAAATGCCTAGAACAGCGGTTCTCAACCTTCCTAAGGCCGTGGCCCTTTCATACAGTTCCTCATGTCGTGGTGACCCCCAATTTCATGGTTACACATTGAACATCATGAAAGCATAGTGATTCATCACAAAAACAGTATGTAATTATGGATGTGTTTTCCAAGGGTCTTAGGCGACCCCTGTGAAAGGGTCGTTCGACCTCCAAAGGGGTCGTGACCCACAGGTTGAGAACCGCTGGCCTAGAAAGAGGTTCGGCCACTGAGAGCAGCATGGGCAGAGCCCCCTGTGCAGGGCCAAGCTGGCCTTGTCCATGAGTGTCAGGAGAACCGGAAGAAAGGGAAAGGCATGAGAAGGGAGGCGGAGGAAGTAGGCCCAGGATCTTGGCAGGGGGAAGTCCAATGCACATGGATTTTATTCTACATACAATGGAAGTGAAGTGACAGTCTTTGCGCACTTGTTGTTGTTTTCAAATTTATCTTTCTTGTTGAAAGTATTATAGATGTCCCCCCCCCATTGCTCCCCTCCACCGTGCTCCAGCCCCCACCCCAGGCCTTCACCACACTATTGTCTGTGTCCATGGGTTATGCATATATGCATGCAAGTTCTTTGGTTAATCTCTTTCCATCCCCTACTCCAGCCCCACCCCCACCTTCTCTCTGAGATTCCTCAGTCTGTTCTATGCTGTTATGTCTCTGCATCTATCTTTTAAGTTTGCGTGTGGCATGGTACTTTGTATAGAAGTTGAACACTGAGCTCTGGAGACAGACTAAATCCTGAATTTGATTCTTAGAGGCAGAGTGATCTTGGACATGATCAATCTCTCTTCGCTCAATTCCTCACCTGTAAAATGCAAATAATAACAGTCTACCTCATAAGGTTGCTTAGTATATTTAATAAATACATCATGCGCACTATGTACATCTTAGTAATGAAAATTGGTGTTTCAGAAGATCATTCTGGTTTCCTCCATGGACAATTCATTGGGCAAGGGCAAGAATGGATACGGTTTGTTTGTTTGGAACAGTGGTCAGCAAACTCATTAGCCAACAGAGCCAACTATCAACAGTACAGCGATTGACATTTCTTTTGAGAGCCAAAGTTTTTCAACTTAAACTATATAGGTAGGTACATTGTTATTAACTTAATTAGGGTACTCCTAAGGCTTAGGAAGAGCCACACTCAAGGGGCCAAAGAGCCGCATGTGGCTCGCGAGCCGCAGTTTGCCGACCACTGGTTTAGAAGGCTGCTAAATTTGTTCAGAAGAAATCCGATGGAGGCTGGAGATGGGATGGTGAAAGTGGAGTTGGAGGAGAGGGTTTGGATTCCTGGTTTATTTTGGAGGCAGAATTGACAGAACCTGGGAATGGATTAAATGTGGGGCATGAGGTGAAGAGAAGAAAAAAGTAAAACTATTTGGTTTCTGGCTCAACTAAATTGGGTGCATGAAAATCGTCATCTTCATCATCATCAGTCATCATCAATATTATCATCAACAGCATTTATGAAGCAGGTGTGCATACCAGGCACTGAGATAAATGCTTATAAACACCTCTTAAGATGCAGGAGGCTTAGATACAAAGACATTTGCCAAGAGGGAAAGCCAAGAGTTCAAGAGTGGATAAGTGAAGTTTGAGATGACCCTGAGATACCAGATGAAGGGTCAAGAAGGCCGTTGGACAGCCAAGTCTATAAAACTCAGAGATGACTGGTTTGGAGATAATATTCACAAGTCATAAACTTTGCAGCAGAACTCACCACAGTGTTCTTTTATGTAATGATTTGCGCTGTTACAATAATGTTTTCTTTCTTTTGGCCTAATCCTTTTCTTTTTTTAAAAATATATTTTATTGATTTTTTACAGAGAGGAAGGGAGAGGGATAGAGAGTTAGAAACATCGATGAGAGAGAAACATCGATCAGCTGCCTCCTGAACACCTCCCACTGGGGATGTGCCCGCAACCACGGTACATGCCCTTGGCCAGAATCGAACCCGAGACCCCTCAGTCCTCAGGCCGACGCTCTATCCACTGAGCTAAACTGGTCAGGGTCTAATCCTTTTCTTTTTAGCTCAAAACCTGCTTCCTAACCACCTTCCTGTCAATTGAATTTTCAGTCAATTCTCCATAAAGTATTGCATTCAGATTTCTGACTCTGAAACAGGACTCTACTGAACCCAGCTTGCCTAATCTGAAGTTCATGTTCTCGGGGGAAACACTTCCTAATGAAAACTCAAAGAAAGTTTAGTTCAAGTCCTGGTCTGAAATCAATGGAATTTTATTAATTCATATGGCTATAGAAAATAATTTATTTACGGTGTTTAAATGGACATTTGGACAGTTCTTCCATCCCACACAGTCAGTGGCATAAGGTCTTGAGAAAACATGAAACATTTTTTTTTATCAGCCTCATATTTGGTCGAGCTTGCCAAACACAGTTCATTTTCCATAGAAATTCACAAACTTGAGCAGTGGCCAAATTTTCAGAGTCCCTGAATGTAAGCCAGTGAAGAAAATTGTTAAACCCTTTGATTTCCCCCCACTTTTTTCCCTTAAAAAGTAACATAGCATGTTCCTCTGAGCACTCAAGTGTGTTTGCGAAAAGGCCTGTATGGACATTCCAGCACAGAATGAGCACAGGCGGGTCTTTTGGGAACATTCATTTGCTTCCTTGCTTATTCTCAGATGGAAAAGTCTACTCCTTCTTAGTTCCACCAATGTGCTTGAGAGGGCAATAGTAACCACTTTAAAAATGAATAATTTTAAGGACTGTTAAAGGTTGACATTTTTAAGACAAATCTAGAATAGGCAAAAATTACATGATGATCCAAAGTGTGACAAATGTCACGCACTGTGCATTGTAGCTAATTGTAGCCACTAGCACACCTTTCTCTTAAGACTTTAAGAGCCCTAGCGGGCTTGGCTCAGTGGATAGAGCATCAGCCTGTGGACTGAAGGGTCCCAGGTTCGATTCTGGCCAAGGGCACATGCCTGGGTTGCAGGCGCAATCCCCAGTAGGGGGTGTGCAGGAGGCAGCCGATCAATGATTCTCTCTCATCATTGATGTTTCTATCTCTCTCTCCCTCTCTCTTCCTCTCTGAAATCAATAAAGAAATATATTTTAAAAAAGACTTTAAGAGAAAGCAGAATAAATTGATTCAAATCTTGAGCATGGGGCAGGATGAAACAGTTATCATTAAGAAAATAATGTTCATGGGCATTGGTCCATGGTGCCCAAGCATATTTGGAAAGATGTAGAATGTGAAAACAAACAAACAATAATAATGAATATTGATAATTAAAATATATGGTCCTAAAATATTGAGGGGAACACTTTGTAAAGTATATGATTGTCTAACGACTATGTGTATGCCTGAAACTAACACAAAATAATATTGAATGTAAACTGTAATTGGAAAATAAGATATAAATAATAATAAAGTATGTTAGTAACTCTAATATAGTTCTCTTATATAAAATTATATAAGAATGTTGAAATTTTTTCTTTTTTAAAAAATATTTTTATTGATTCCAGAAAGGAAGGGAAAGGGATAGAAAGATAGAAACTTCAATAATGAGAATCATCGATTGGCTGCCTCCTGCACCCCTCCCCCCCTGCACTGGGGATTGAGCCTGCAACCTGGGCATATACCCTGACCGGAAATCAAACCATGACTTCCTGGTTCATAGGTCGACGCTCAACCACTGAGCCACGCTGGCTGGGCTAGAATGTTGAATTCTTTTGACCCAATGACCACTGTGGTATTCTCTTTATTGCATTGCTTCTTTCATTGGCATCACCTGCTAATTTTGTTTTAGTTTTTACTTATAATAGTGAAAATGCAGAATAGCCCCTAGAGGTAAGAGGTAACAATTGACTGCTGAATTTCAGCCATGAGGAGTCACTGAGCAGGGAGGGCCCACGGTGCTCAAGTCACATGTAATCTATTCGGAGATGGCGGCCACATGGGGTACAACTGTAAGTTTGAAATGGGAGCCATGGATGTGCTGGGAAGGGAGTTACCAAAGAAGTCAGGGAGGAATGGGCTAAACCCCAAAGCTGGAACCGAATTCTTGTCATCAGTGGCCTAGAAAAGAAGGTGAGGACAAGGGTCCCGATGCACCAGGGGCCAGCTCCATGTTCCGTGGAGACTCCCCCTCACCATGGCCCCTGCCAAAGCCACATAGGCGAATCTGTAGTAGTAATGATTACCTCAGAAGAGCCCCATGTAATTGAAAAAAGGTTGTAGCAAGGGCATAGAGCTAGCACTTTATTTTTAATATGACAGCTTTATTGAGATATAATTCAATACTATTCAGTTCATTCATTTAAAGTGTATAATTTAATGGTACATTTAGAGTTGTACAACCATCACCACAATCCATTTTAGAACAGTCTCATCACCCTAAAAAGAAATTCCCTTCCTCTTAATAATTACTGCCTCAGTCCCCCTACCCCTGGCAACCACTAATCTGTTTTCTGTCTCCATGGATTTGTCTGTCCTGAATATTTCATATCAATGGAATCATACAATATGTGGTCTTTTGTGCCGGGCTTCTTTCACTTAGCATGATGCTTTCAAGGTTCGTCCATGCTGTAGCGTGAATCAGTACTTCATTCCCTTTCGTAGCTAATATTCCATTGGATAGCTATGTTACATTTTATTTACCCATTCATCAATTCTCTTGAGTATATAACTAGAAATGGGATTGCTGGGTCATTTGGGAACTCTCTGTTTAACATTTTGAGAAACTGCCGAACTGTTTTTCCAAAGCATTTTACATCCTCACCAGCAAGGTATGGGAATTCCAGTTTCTCTACCTCCTTACCAACATTTCTTTTCCCATCCTGTTAGGTGTGATGTATCTCCTGTGGTTTTGACTAATACTTTCCTGATGGCTAACGATGTCGAGCATCTTTTCATGTGCTTATTGATCATTTGAATGTTTTCTTCAGAGAGCTGTCTGTTCAGAACATTTGCCCATTTTTAAATTGGGTTACTTGTCTTTTGATTATTGACTTGTAAGAGTTCTTTATATATTCTTGATACAAGTTTCTTATCAGACATGTGACTTAGCGTTGCATTTAAATTCTTTGTTCTGTCCAGAATTCAGATGGCATGCCTACCATTTACCGTAAACTGGCGTAAGTCTCTGTACCCATTTACATCCATTTTGTTACTTCAGACTTTCCCCCCAATAAGCGCTCAGTGCCTTTCAGTCTTGTGTGCCCAGGGAGGCCTTTGCGAGCTGAGAGCTCCCCAGGGTGTCTGACTCAGAGGATCAGAGTGACCCCGGGCCTCGTCCCTCCCAGGACCTCCAGGCACGCATTCCAGCTGGGAGTCTGCCTCCCTCTCTCCAGCCTCCTCCATTCCCACACTGGACAGGGCTCTGTGTGGGGAGGATGGGGAGTCAGTTCTGCCTGGAGCTGCTGCTGCTGAGGTGTAAGGACCCTGGAGAGGTAAGAAGAGACGGGTGGGTGTGTCTTTCAGGCTCTGTTCTGTGCTTGGAGCAAGGCAGGGCCCAAGGCAGTAGGAAGTGGAAGACTTCTGGGTTTCTAACCCCGGATGCATCCGGGAAGGCGGACACAAGCAGGAAAGAGTAAGGGAAGTAATAGCTTCGGAGGGATGCACTCCACTTGGTTCAGCACTTGTGTCTCTTTCGACTTCAAAGTTCAGATGGTTCAGCTGACACTTAAGATGTCTCTGCCTGTTGCTGTAGGACAATGGTTCTCCACCTTCCCAATGCCGCGACCCTTGAATACAGTTCCTCATGCTGTGGTGACCCCCAACCATAACATTATTTTCGTGGCTACTTCATCACTGTCATGTTGCTACTGTTATGAATCGTCATGTAAATATCTGATATGCAGGGTGGATTTTCATGGTTACCAATTGAACATCATGAAAGCATCGTGATGAATCACAAAAACAATATGTAATTCTTTATGTGTTTTCCGATGGTCTTAGGCGACCCCTGTGAAAGGGTCGTTCGACCCCCAAAAGGGGCGCGACCCACAGGTTGAGAACCGCTGCTGTAGGAGAAGGCACAGAGCCTTTGAGCCAGGGTGACCGGAATGTTACAGATCATTGCCAGGACACGCATATTTTTGGTGAGAACTGAGAGTAGGTCTCGGGGAGGACCCACTGTTTCTTCGGCACCTTTCTTTTGGGCTATTTTCTCAGTATTTTAAAATCACTGCAATGTGACTTTAATGATTGGCTTATCATGTTGCTGTTGCATAGTTCTTAGTGGCCTTCTAGTACAGTGCTTTTCTGTATCAGATAAAGAAACTAAGGGGGAGTCCTGACCAGTTTGGCTCAGTGGATAGAGCATCGGCCTGTGGGCTCAAGGGTCCCAGGTTCGATTCCGGTCAAGGGCATGTACCTTGGTTGCAGGCACATCCCCAGTCGGGGGGGGTGCAGGAGGCAGCTGATCGATGTTTCTCTCTCATCAATGTTTCTAACTCTCTATCCCTCTCCCTTCCTCTCTGTAAAAAATCAATAAAATATATTTTTTTTAAAAAGAAAGAAACTGAGGGGGAGAGTGGATTGGGTGATGGCAGGGTCACCTGGCTGGTCCATGACGGAACTGAGACGCAACATCATTGCTTGTGAGCCTCTCTTGGGGTCTGGGTCCTTGGGAACTACAGAATGAGGGACATTTGGGACAAGAACAAACATTGCCCTTCCCATCAATATGATGAAGGGTCGAGATCCCATGACATCTATAAGCAGCATGAGCACTGACGTGAAACCACAAAATAGGGTTGGACTTTTTCCTGGCGGCCACTCCAGGCAGCACAGGCAGATGGTTGGCTCAGAGCGCCTTGGTTCTCCTGCTTACAGCCTCTGGTGCAAACCTTATTTTTTATGATTCCAGTTTTTTTTTTTTTATGATTTCATAGAAAGAACCTCAAAATCTATCTTTTCTTTTTTTTTCCAGCATTCCCATTTTATTTATTTATTTTTATTTTTTGATTGATTAAGTGATTACATATGTGTCCTTATCCCCACGTTACCCCCTATCCCCTCCACTCATGCCCTCACCCCCCTTTTCTTATTATTCATTTAGAATATTATGAAAGTGTTCATAGATCTTAGAGAACTTGCTGGCTTTATAGAACTACAAGAAAAAGTTTCTTTGAACCTTTCCTATAGGAACAAGACAGTATTGTGTTAAACATTAGTTTATTTGCGGAGTGTTTTTTAATTTTAAGCAGGTGGAATCCCAAGGTTTCCTACAGATCAGCCATCTTTTACTTGGACTCTGTGAGAGGCTACTTCAGCGCATTTGCAGAGTTCTCCCTCTATCGTACACACATGTGTACATTTCTTTTTTTCTTTTTAAAATATATTTTTATTGATTTCAGAGAGGAAGAGATAGGGAGAGAGCTAGAAACATCAATGATGAGAGAGAATCATGGATTGGCTGCCTCCTGCATGCCCCACACTGGGGATCGAGCCCGCAACCCGGGCATGAGCCCTAACCAGGAATCAAACCATGACCTCCTGGTTCATAGGTCGACACTCAAGCACTGAGCCACTGCAGTCGGGCCATTTCTTTCTACCTTTGGAAAAATGAGCCACACAGGCAGTAAAATCCCCCTTTATTTTCCAACTGTCTTTTTAAATCCTGTTGCTAGGATTTGCACATTTTAGCAATGTTCCCTGTGTACTTTCCAAATCTACAGCTGTCTTTAAAAAGAATCATTTTTGAAATCTTGAAGTTGTTCTGTTGTGCCTGTTTTCACATTAATAAAGAAACTCCGTGTGGAACCCAGGTTGAGCCCGAGCTCATCATTCCAGGGCAGAAGCGGGGTTTTGTGAACCTTCTGAGCCGGAGTTTGTTATGCCTGCAGCTGTGCACATTCGCAAACATTTCCTTTCCTGGTCGGGGCCTGTGGAAGGAGCCAGCTTGAACTGCAGCCTTGACAGCTAACATTTGTAGAAGCTACAAAGCAGGAAGCTGTTGAAATATTTGAACCTTTTTATGTATTTGAATCTGGGCATCAAATGCCAGGTAGAGAGAGTACGCCAGCCAATTCATTCTGATTCCGTGTCATGCTAAGAATATACCAGCAGCCTTCCTATTCTAGTCATCCTAGTGAACTCCACAATGTCACTGGGAATGGCTTTTCTGTAAGGGCTGAACATGTGTTCAATGGGCTGCCTGGGAGGGAAGGTCATGGAGGGCCAAGGCCTGGATTTTCTAACAAGACATCATTCGTTCCCACTGTAGCTTTCTGTGACCGAATCAATGAGAAAAAGACAGCACCTCGCAGTTCCTCTGTGGACTTGGACTTGCATTTATTTGGTTTTAGTTCATCTTTGGGAACCAAGGAAGGAGTGAGGACTGTTCATGGCCAGGTTCACACCCAGGGCTGGGCTGTGTGGGTTTCTCCTGGTTGCCATGGCAATGCTGCCCCATTGTGTGGTGATACATGCCCATGTTTGCAGAGGTTTCCTCCCCAACTGTGGTGGTTCATCACAACTGCAGAGGAGCTATTTGGTTAGGGCAGCGGTTCTCAACCTGTGGGTCGCGACCCCTTTGGTGGTTGAACGCCCCTTTCACAGGGATTGCCTAAGACCATCCTGCAGATCAGATATTTACATGACGATTCATAACAGTAGCAACATGACAGTCATGAAGTAGCAACGAAAATAATTTTATGGTTGGGTCACAACATGAGGAACTGTATTTAAAGGGCCAGAAGGTTGAGAACCACTGGGTTAGGGGTTCTTGAGGATCTTTTTTTACAATTAGCTTCTTAGCGCATCCTTAGGAGGTCAAACGGGCCAGAAAAATGAAGTAACAAAAGGAGACAAGCTTCACTACTCTGATCCAATTGAATTCATATTTGCTGTTAAAAATAGATACAGGTTGTTTTAGTTAGGAGCCTAGAGGCAGATGACAAATTAGTTTACCTTTCAAATGGCACTCGTAAAAAACAGGACTGAGCCACGCCAATCTTGGCTCAGGGCTTGGCTTGTGTTTTGAGAAGTACCTCATTTCTTTTTAAAGTGTAAAGTTTAGACAACTCCTCATCTGTGAATTTGGGATAGAGACAACTTTTCCTCTCTAAGGTTGTGAGAATTGAATGAGGGGTATATGTCATGTGCTTAAATAACATGCCTAGAATATAATAAGAGCAAATGTTTGATGTGGTTGTAATCATCCTATATAATAAAAGGGTAATATGCAAATTGACCCTAACAGCAGAACGACTGGGAATGACTGGTCACTCTGACACACACTGACCACCAGGGGGCAGACGCTCAATGCAGGAGCTGCCCCCTGGTGATCAGAGCGCTCCCACACGGGGAGCTCTGCTCAACACAAGCCAGGCTGATGGCTGCCAGCACAGCGGTGGTGGCGGGAGCCTCTCCCACCTCCTCAGCAGCGCTAAGGATGTCTGACTGCAGCTTAGGCCTGCTCCCCACTGGCAAGTGGACATCCCCCAGGGAGCGGGCCTAAGCCAGCAGGTGGACATCCCCCAAGGGGTCCCAGACTGCAAGAGGGCACAGGCCGGGCTGAGAGAACCCCCCCCCCCGAGTGCACAAATTTTTGTGCACCGGGCCTCTAGTTAACTTTATATTACAGTATGATAGGTTTTTAATGTTAATCATGGTTCCGTGAGCAGATATTAAGCTCACCCACCCATTCCCAGGTATTTTTCTAAATCAGCCTCAATGAGCTTGCCAGCTAGTGGGGAGACCAAAGAAGAAACAAGTAGTTGCTTGAAATGCAGGCATGCATGAACGTCCTGGAAACAAGGAGGCCTGAGCACTCAGCCCAGGTAGACAGTAAAAGAAGGTCCCTAGACAGAGAGGCCTTGAGCTGATGCGGACTTATAGCTGTTTTCCTGATGTGTGAGGTCCGGGGGCCGAGGGGAGCGGTTTGATTGCACTTGGAAGAGTGTCTTGCATTTGATATTTGTACAGATAGGATGTTTCATGTCTTGGGTTCCCCAAATAGGTTACCCAAGGTCTGCACTCAATCAAAGTGGATCTCCTCTACCTATATGTAGTATACTGTTTGTTGTTGTTGTTGTTGTTGTTAATCCTCACCTGAGGATATTTTTCCATTGATTTTTAGGGAGAGGGGAAGAGAGAGGGAAAGACAGAGAGAAACATCTATGTGAGAGAAACACACTGATTGGTTGCCTCCTGCATGAGGCCCAACCAGGACCTGGGCCGGGGAGGAGCTGGCAATGAAGGTACATGCCCTGGACTGGAATCGAACCCAGGACCCTTTGGTCTGCAGGAAGACACTCTATCCACTGAGCCAAACCAGCTAGGGCTAGCACACTGCTTTATATCCTCCATGGCTGTGGGGGGGTTTTTGGTAATAATTTTATAGCCAAAGCCTTCATATATATATTTATCAAATAATACTGTTGGAGAGTGATGGTTCTGAAAATCGTGATAATTAAGGCATTTTAAATCCCTACGCACTCTATGGACAAAACTACTTATTTCTTGTTATCCTGCCAAATTCAAGCAAATCCCAAAATAGGGCTTTTCCCAGACAAAGTAAATGAGCTCTAATTCAGTAGTTACGGTAATGGCTAATGGTCTGGTTATCTTTCTCCTCTTCATTACTCAGGTAACACAACCACTTTTGAGTAAGCTTCAAGAAACAAGTGACACTCTCACTTTTAAGTATCTTCTGAAAGAGCAAATAACTATTTGAATTTATGAAAATAACTATTTGAATTTATGAGGAATGGTTTTGATTAGAGGCATCAGCTGACTTAATCACCATCTCTTCGCCAGGCAGATTTTCTTTAACACGCGGGCCACGCCCCAAGCTGTTTATTTTATTTTTTTAAATATATTTTATTGATTTTTTACAGAGAGGAAAGGAGAGGAATAGAGTGTTAGAAACATAGATGAGAGAGAAACATCCATCAGCTGCCTCCTGCACACTCCCCACTGGGGATGTGCCCGAAACCAAGGTACATGCCCTTGACCGGAATCGAACCTGGGACCCTTCAGTCCGCAGGCCGACGCTCTATCCACTGGGCCAAACTGGTTAGGGCTCCCCAAACTGTTTAGATTTTGCTGATGCAGTTGGTGCAGGAAGTGGAAACTCCCTTGTATGAGGTCCCATATCAAGTTGACCAACTTGAAGATTTGAACTCTTGTTTTTTCTTTCTCAATTTGGTTTTTAAAATGCACACAGACATCTAGATTTGTCCAAAGGCTCATTCTTTGTATATGTTAAGTTCTGGACACACAGCCTGATTCCATGTTGGCCTGTTTTCTAGAGTTGAGTTTCTCATCTTCAGCAGTGTGGACATTCAAGGCTGGCTCATTCTTCATTGTGGGGTATGCCTTGTGCATTGGAGGGTGATTAGCATATTCTTGGTCTCTCCCTACTTGATAACCAGTAGTACCCCTCCACCCCCACCCCACACCACCCCCCATTGTGACTCTACACCTTGCCAAATGTCCCCTAGGGGGCAAAGCTACCCGGGCTGAGAACCACTGCTCTGGCGAAAAACAGATAAAGAAATCTCTACCGTGGAATTAGCTGAGCTGTGACCAATGCTAGAATGACAGGGAATGGTCAGACTTGGAAGTCACTCTAAATGGGGACCAGGCCTTACAAAGGAGGTTAAAGGAAGACATTCAAGAGGAGAGGCGTCCAATGAGCCTTGTACAGCTCATGACATCCTCCTGGATGACTGACTCTCGGATTATCCTTAAGGTGATCTTGAAGGTGGTAAAGAACAGCTTCTAGGGATATGGGATGGGAGAAGGCAGGGGTAATGCAGGGTAGCAATCAGTGAAGGAGGGGTTCAGGTGGCTCCATGTCAGACATGGCACGATGATAAATAGCCAATGTGTTGGAGCGGGAGCTTTTGGCACATAAAACCGCCATGTTATGTTCAGATTCTATGTCGTTCTTCTTTCTCCATTTTTAAATATAGGGTGCCCCAAAATTCACGCAAGAAGTAATTTTGATAGAAAACACAGGTTTATAATGAAACATTGTACATTTTTGACTGTCTAGGGCGGGGGGATAAAATGGATACATATGTAATACCCTTTGTAATACTTTAAGCAATAAAAAAAAGAAACATTGTACATTTTTTATTGATTCATAAAGTATAGAGTCTAGGATTACATATGGAATAGCACATCAGGTCAATGGCCTCCACGGCTTTGCTGGCACGTACACAAAGCCATGGTCTTCATTGGACTTCATTGTCCCTGCTCCTGGGCCATCATTGGTACTTGGTCATGCTTATCAAATTGAAAGGATTGACATCAAAGGGCAACAGATATTAGAATCTGATTCAATAAACCAAGTAAAATTAGGCTTTTATTTTTGTTGTTGTTCTTAATGCTCACGCAAAATTCAAATCTTGCGTGAATTTTGGGACACCCCATATAAGAACAATAGCCAACATTTATTGAGCTTGGGGATCGTTGACAGGAGAGGACTCAGAGATGGATATTAGTACATTTTATAGACAGGAAACGAAGGCACAGAGAGGCTAGGAAACTTGTCCAAGTTTCCACAGCAGATACGCAAAGGTCATGATTGTGAACCCAAAGAGTCTGGTTGTGGAGCCTGCACACCCCACCACACTGGGAAGCCATCTTTGCCTGTATGTGGACACTTCTCTGTCCCTGGAGCTCCCATGTGCCACCGACAAATTGGAAGTATGCAAAATTCTTTGGAGAGGAAAACAAGATATGGTGATTCTGAGGAAGATATTTAACCTTGTTAAAGCATTTTTTTGTTTAATAACAAAAATTCTGGCCCTCAGCTATTTTTTGTTGACAATAAGGCAATGTTTGTAAAGGGACTTTGTTGATCTTATTTTTTTTTTGATAGGTGATTCAGGCTTGATTTATTGGGGCAAATGTTTTGGAACCCAACTATTTCTCTTGTCTTTCCTTAACCTCTTGACTCACCACTCCCAGCCCAATCTTATTCAAGAATCATTTATCTTCTAGAAGAGTCAGGTGTTTCAGATGAGGCCAGGATGAATTCTTCCCAGCAGGGAAGTATTTTTAAATAACCAAATGTCATCGAATGACCCCTGCCGATAAAGCTCTAGATCAAATAGGGGCAAAAGGAATTATGAGCCAAATTACAAAACAAAAAGTAAAAGCTCCAATTAACAAGCATTTCACAACAAACATCAGCTGATGACTATTTTATTAAAGCAATATGGAACACAGCTAGAGTCCACTATGTTCTGGAAATGTAGGAAATTGGTTGAAATCATTTTTCTCCTCTGATTACCACGCTGAGCTGTTCACAGATAGGTTTGGTGGGGGTTTTGTTGTTTGTTTTTGTTTTGTTTTGTTCTTTTAAATATATTTTATTGATTTTTTACAGAGAGGAAGGGAGAGGGATAGAGAGTTAGAAACATCGATGAGAGAGAAACATCGATCAGCTGCCTCCTGCACACCTCCTACTGGGGATGTGCCCACAACCCAGGTACATGCCCTTGACCGGAATCAAATCTGGGACCTTTCAGTCCACAGGCCGACGCTCTATCCACTGAGCCAAACCAGTTAGGGCTATGTTTTTTGTTATTAAAAATTAATACAGTTTACTATTTTATATTCTTTTTAAAGTGTTGGCCTTAAAATCAACCTTGGTGTTTTCAGCAATTGGTTACCACTAAGGGGTGAACTTCCACTTCAGAGGAAAAGTCAGTGTTTCCATTTTGGGTGGAGTTGGGAGAAGAGAGGTCAACAGTACATTGTGAAGAAAATGAGGAACTTGATCTTTTCCTCTTTTTTTTCTTTTCTTCTCTATTTTATTTTATTTTATTTTATTTTATTTTATTGCTTAAAGTATTACAAAGGGTATTACATATGTGTCCTTTTTTTTCCCCCGCCCTTGACAATCCCCTAGCCTCCCCTACCCCCCAGTGTCTTGCGTCCATTGGTTATGCTTAAATGCATGCATACAAGTCCTTCGGTTGATCTCTTACCCCCTCCTCTTGATAGAGTTTTTATATTGGGAGAAGTGTAATGTGCCTTGGTGATGATAACTGATATGATAAGCATATCGTTTCTGAATGATTAGAATGGAGAGAAGTTTTATTGAAAATTTCAAGTCACGCACACCCATTTGTCCTATGTTGTCGCTGTTGGTTTGAACCACAAAATAGAAAAGAATGTAAATATTTTCTGATGTTTACAGGCAATCAGCCACCCTCGGGGATGGATAAAAGTTCGTGTGTTTTTTTCTTACTTTCATCTTTCTGTCAGCTTAGGTTTTGGCTTATTCCCAATGAAGCCCTAAGCCAGTGGTCAGCAAACTCAATAGTCAACAGAGCCAAATACCAACAGTACAACAATTGAAATTTCTTTTGAGAGCCAAATTTTTTAAACGGAAGCTATATGGGTAGGTACATGGTTATTAACTTCATTAGGGTGCTCCTAAGGCTTAGGAAGAGCCACACTCAAGGGGCCAAAGAGCCGCATGTGGCTCGAGAGCCGCAGTTTGCCGACCACGGCCCTAGGCCAAGGGCCACCCCAGTCTTCTACCTCCATCCAGTGTGGCTGTCTGCAAATACATGGCCATTCCTTTGGAACTGAAATCCTTTCTCTCACAAGCAGAACAAATTAATTTAGTGGAACTCTGGCCTCGTCTGTTTTAAATGAAAACTAGAGTGAAAAATCACGTTGGTGTGTGTGATTCAGCCTGAGGAAGAGAAGGGCACTTCTACCCTTGGTAGAAAATTCCCATACAGGATCCTGATTCCTGGAATGCGTGGGAGATGACTTGTTAGGGTTAGCTGAGATGTCTGGTTTTAACCAGCAACTCTGGTTTTGTTTCATCTTTTGTTTAAATGTTTGAATTAGTAGAAATCGTTCCTCCAGCTCAGGCAGCCGTGCAGAGAGCCACTCTGTCTAATGCATCTGGTGGTAGAAATAGTCTGAATCTATGCTCTCCAACATGGCGGCCACTAGCCCCCTGGGGCCTTTTAGCACTTGAACTATGCTTAGTGTGACTGAGAAACTGGATGTTAAATTTTACTTAATTTTCTTTTAATTTGGAATAGCCACATGGGGATATATATTAAGAGTGCAAGTAGAGTATCATTGCCAGGTAAGCATATGTCTCCATCATATTATCTCCCTACATGTTTGAATTTTGATTTGGAAAATGTGGTGACTATTCATGTGTCTGACTGAGTGAAGATTACTTTTGAGTAACCCTTTGACCCTCCATCCTCAGTGCATGTGTCAAGCTAGGTGGTTATGAAAATACAACCTGGAAATTAGCTTGTTAGATTTTATTTTCCTTTGACCTTTTTAATAAGTGAATTGTGAGCATTTTCGGCTTAATTGGAGTTGTTATTGATTGAGGTGGAACTCTTCAGATGAATCAGACCTGATGTGATTGAGCATAGGAGAGAAAAAATTATATTATAGCCCGTTGCAGCCTAAAATAAAATTACACAATTGATGAGTTTTAAGTCAGCCAGAAGTTCAGGCATTATTTGAATCAAAAGAAAACTCATTTAATGTGAAACGTCACCCTACACCCTGAGGGCTTTAAGGGCTTAGGGCTTAGTCATTGTATTTTAGCTTTGACCTACCTGCTCTTTGAACCCAGTTAACTTTTGACAGAATTTCAGCAGGAGCTGCCTTGATAGTCATTTCTTTATTTTGTCTTATTTGTGTTGCTTTGAATTCTTCTTCACTTTATAACTCTCATCTCTTCTTTGTTGTTTGATTGTATTGTTTGTTTTTGTTCCTGCTAAAGCCAATTGCTCCTTTTCCCTCACCCTTCTTTGGTCAAAATATTTCTCTGAAAAGTCAAGTACATATAAACTGATTTCTACTTGGATTTTATCTGAAAGGGACCCACCAACATCCAAAACTCACATCAAAGGGAACTGAAGGAAGGAGGTATGTCTGGGCTGAAGCAGAAGAAAGGGAGAACGAACTTTTAAAAATTAAATTTGGTTTTGATTATAGAAGTAATTTATGTTTATTGTGGGAAAATTGGATCTTCCTACAAACAGTGCATCTCCATCCTACTTCTTGTCTATACACATTTGTGTGTGTGTATCAATTATTTGCATGTTATGCTCATGTGTAATATTCACAAATGATCCACAGTTTTGGTCTTAAATTTTAGTTTGTCGCATTTTCTCTCCTAATAAATTTTCTTCTAAAGCATACTTCTGACTTCAGTATTCCTTCAGATAGATATAGTAAAATTAAGTGAGATCTAATTTCTCACTGATATAGATAATGCTGTAATCAACATCTTTGCACATATCTTTCCTTGCATTTCAATGACTCAGGGTAATTCCTAGACATGTATTTGCCCTCTGGAAAAAATTATGCATATGAAAGCCCTCACCAGCAAACAGTGAATGAGTGTAGAGATTTCACATTTATTAGTGACATGGAAGTGGTTTTAGTGAGATGAGTTTTTCCTTGAGGTGATTTACTTTAACTTCATCGCTCTCTTTAACTTAATTTCAGAGACATAGCACAGCTCTGTAAATAATCTATTTTTGCTTTGTTATTAATTTAAGAATTCTTTAGATTTAAGTCTGGGTTTAAAAATGCATTTATGATCAGTATTGCTATTTATTTCAGCCTGGACTTTGAGTCTTGGTCATTAAAAGTATCTAGTACTTTTTCCCGTTTTGATTCAAATATATAGAGCTCACTGAGCCTGAGTCTTAATGAACTAGAAGCGTTCAGTTTTATTCAACTTACATCAGCTATGTGACGTATGTGGTTACATCTACATGTCAGAATTTTGTCAGTTGTGGCCATCTGGCACACTCAGAGTGACTGTGGACCTTCGAGAATAGCAATCCCCAGGCCAATGTCCTTTATTTTGTCAGAGAGAATGTATGTAGGAAAAAGCTACATATTAGAAGATGTCAATGCACATTAACCAAAAAACAGGAAGAAGTGATAGCCAAGAGCAGAATGGATAGGTAGAAAGAGGGAGTAATACCGGGCAATGTGAGAAGCATACCAGCCTTATTACCTTTGCATTTCCAGGGCCATACACCTCACTGATGAATGTTTATAAGCCTCACTCGGGACCATCAAAGAGATGCTATGTTGTGATTCACATACATCATTGAATGTGGTAGGATAACGTGATCATAAAAGACCACCACGAGAATGATGATATTAAAGCACATGTTTGGACATTGAATACACACATTTCAGTTTCTTGTTAAAATTATCTTGTGCAGTACATCTCATTCCATAGTGGCTAGTCTTTGCAGTCCAAAGCCTGACTTTTCCCCTGTAATTTAGAATGTGACTCAAATATGTGTATATACACACATATATATAGTTTGAATTCTTATAGAGGGAGAATTATTTTCTCAAATACTTTCCCAAACAGAGAATCCTCTTCGATCAGAAAAATTGAAAGCAATCCAGTCTGACTCCAAACTTGGTGTTCTTTCCAGTGTCACACAGTATCCAAATGACATCATCACTTACACCTCTAAAGTTTTTCTCATTGGGAATAAATATAATGATAATATTTTCATGAGCTGTGGAAGACAAAGTATGTGTGGGGGCATATATTTGGAAGAATATGCTAGGATAAATATAAATATAAATATAAATATAAATATAAATATAAATATAAATATAAATATAAATATATTTTCTCCATTTATCCGATTTTTTTCAGGAAAGTCATTGACTTTTGATGCCATTCAAATAATTCTCCTTAGTCCTGGCCATGTAAGCTTAGCATCGTTGGAAGAGACAATTTGCTATAATGACATAAATGATGGGGGCCTGGTGTGATATTATTTGTGAATCAGTTACGACCCATGATTGAAAAACACTAGCATCGAAATAGAGTGTGTCATCCACCTAGAGGTAGGTGGTTCCAGAGTTTGGTGAATTTAGGGACACAATGATGCCACCAAGGACTGAGGGACTTTCCATCTTTCTACTTGCCCCTCCTTGTCACAAAATGGCAGACACAGTTCCACATATCACATCCTCAAAGAAATAGAGCCAAAGACAGAAGACTTTTTCCGTGTGTGTGTGTGTGTGTGTGTGTGTGTGTGTAATGAAAGGGTAATCTTTTTTTCCAGAAGCTCCTCCTAGCAGACTTCCTTTTTGGCTTCATTCAGTGTTCAGGTTCCACCACAGCTATCCTTAACCAATCACTGGCAAGGGGAATAGATGCCATATTGGGTACGGATATGGTATGTTATGGTAACGGGTGCCATATTTGGTACGGATATGGTATGTTATGGTAACGGGTGCCATAATTGACATGGAGGAGTGAACATTCATTCCCTGGGACAGGGGAGGAGGCTCATGTCTCCCGAGCTCGTGGGAGGGAGATGCTCAGATCAATTCTGGCTCTGCCAACAGGGGATGAGTGGTGAGGAAAGCTCTTGGACAGCTCGCTGATGATGCCTGTGATAGTCACCAGAGCATTCTGACTAACTTCTGTCGGTGTTACTGCTGTAAGGCCTTCTCTTATTATTTGTGAGCTTATTTTATGCCTTTGGTATATTCTCGATTACTGAAGGATGGGGACTTACTATAGCCACTAAGACATGGAAGAGTGTCTTGTCCTAGAGGATGATTAATAAATATTACTAAATTGATTAGAATTGCCCCATCCCAATTAATTAGAAGCTTTCTTACTTTTTCGATTGAATCGAAATTCTTTAAAATCAAGTTATTTGTTTGAATATTGACACCCTCCTAGTAAAGTTACTTTTCTTCATTCCAGAAAATGATGAAGAGGCCTTACTCAGAAAAGTACTGGAATAAAGTTACTGTGGGTGCTGTGTAATACAAGCCCTGAAAACAGTGTTTACAGTTTTGTGTGGGTGTAGGAGGAGAAAAGGATTCAAATATAAATATGAGTGGGAAAGCAATCTTGTATTGAGTCCATTTTATAAATCTGTTAACCTATTGAAGACTATACAGCAGAATTGATCATCATAAAGATTAGAAAGTGAAAGAAATTAAATATATAAAATTACTGTGATTATTGGAAGCTCCATTCAATAAAAGTTTTCTTAGAAAAACTAATTACCTCACTGATTTAAAATTCAGTACATTATTATCCCTATCACATAATTTCATTTTAAAAATCTTTTACAGTAAAATGAGATCAAAAGACCAGATTTTATTTACTAATGTGGTGTGAGTTACAAAGCCAGTGTTCCAAGTCTTAATTCGTTTTGTAATGTAAGCATTGTGCAAGAGCTTATCTTTTTCAATGTAAAGAATTCGTCATATAAACTTCCCTTCATTTGGTTCAGGTTCAGTGATAGTACACGTTTATCATCTTTCACTTTCTCAACTATTATAACTAATATATAAACTCCTGTTTTTAAAAATATTTGAGATAGTATATTTTAAAGTTTTTCTAAAAAGAAATATAATACTCATTTGCCTGAAGAATGGTCATTTTGTAGGTATAAATGAGAAGTTCCTGCCTTATTCAAGAATAGCCATTATTGCCCTAGCTGGTGTGGCTCAGTGGATAGAGCGCCAGTCTGAGAACTGAAGGGTCCTGGGTTCAATTCTGGTCAAGGGCACGTGCCTGTATTGTGGGCTCAGTCCCCAGTAGGGTCGTGCAGGAGGCAGCCGATCAATGATTCTCTCTCATCATTGATGTTTCTCTCTCTCTCTTTCCCTTCATCTCTGACATCAATAAAAATATATTTCAAAAAAAGAATAGCCATTATAAATTGTTCTCTCAAGTGATGTGAAATTTTAAATTGAATTCAACACAAAGACATGAATTATTTTTAAAACATTTTTATTGTTTGCTAATGGAACTTATTTTTAGTTATAGAATTTGCTAAGGAAAGTGATGCTAGGCGCAAATCATTGTCATTCTAAAAGTAACTGAAGTATTTCCTTCAGTTATCTTCTCTTTTTCTGATCTTTTAATCCTGAAAAAAAAATAGCAAAAGGAACAATTAAAATCGTTTACAAATATTCTTAGTAAGTATCATTTACAAATGTAGGGCTTCAGTTTTGCCAAAACAATGTACAACCATTTAAGTTTGGCTCTATAATTGTCAAAGTTTCTTCGTTAGCTCCTTGACATTAGAAATGAGGTATCCAGGATGGAGGCTTCTGCCTTCAGGATACTTAAAACTATTATTTAATTAGAAAAGAACAATTGCTATCTTTATTGAGCACTTCCTGTGTGCCAGGATCTGACCTCACCACTTTACTTTCCATAAAACAAGCCTATGAAACTATCAATATTTATACTCTATTTTTACACAGGAGTTTTCAGAAGTTGAAGCTCCCTATTCGAAGACATCTCTGTATGCATAGCTCTGGCAGGGTATGAACACATTATGAAGTTCATGGCCTTAGTTATTAACAAAGAGATAGATAAATGTATTTTCTATACAAAGAAGTAACATGTGCCTTGGACTAGAATAATCAAATATACGCACCAGAGTATTTGTGATGCAATCAATTTTCAAAAATTCTGCCCCTGATTCTCCATCATTGTGAAGACACATATGGCAGATATTATAACAGATTCTAATTTTTACTGGGAAACTATGGTATTTGTACTTGGACAGAGGCTTGAAAATTCTCTGATTTAGTTCTTTTATTTCATTTTGAAGAAGGAAAAACACCCATAAATTTGAAGTAACTTGTTTAATCCCATCTCCTCTTTGGGAGCAAAGCCAGAATTGGAACCCGGGTATCCTGGCTCCTCACCAAAAAGGAACCTGACCCTCTGTTTGGTTTAGCTTCCTCCAAGTTCCATTCAAAGCCACTTGAAACAGGTCATCTTCTGCAGGTCTTTAAAGAGATTTCCCACCTCCCTATTTAGGTATTTGCATCCCCTCCTTTAAAAAAATATTCAGTGCACTTCTAGCCTATTCCTGCTAGTCTACCACTTGAAAGATAAGGAGAACAGATATTGTTTCATATCATTGTTCTTAAAGTGAACAGGTTTCAGTACTATAGATTCTGGTAGGAATTCAAGCTTTTAAACCCACCATAAAGACTATGGTCTTCATTACGAAGCCATGTAGGTAAACCTGTTGATCATATAAAATTACAGCACATGCTTATACTCATAGAGTCCATGACCTATAGCTACGGAACGTAAAGAAGCTAGATGGTTGGAGAACTGAGAACTCCGGGGGCCAGCTTCGCTTCACCATTCCCACGGGTGTTGTAGTGGCTTCGGGAGATACTCACCACTTCTTCCCGCTTGGTCTTGTCTGTGGCGGGCCAAGCTTCCAGAGGCAGGTCAGGAAGCATGGGGGGCAGGGGCTGCATGGGGAACATCGGAGGCAGAGGTGGCTGGGGTGGCAGGGGCTGGATGGGGTGTACGGGTGGCTGGGGCTGGATGGGCTGGTGAGGCTGCGGCTGGACGGGCTGGGGCTGATAGGGCTGCTGGGCGGGCGGAAGGACGTTTGGCTGGTGGTGTTGGGTTGGAGTCATGGAGTGTTGGCCAGGAACTGGCATCATTGGCTGCTGGGGGACCACGGGCTGCTGAGCTGGCACCACGGGGATGTGGTGATGAGGCTGTAGGGCGTGATTCGGGGGGTTCTGCTGGGACAGCACGGGAATGATTTGGTGGTGCAGCCATCCACCCATGGGTTCGTAACCATAGGAAGTGTACTGGTGAGAAACAAAGAGGCAGGTTTACCATTGGCTCATTGGCTTCCAGCTGGAGAATAGCAATGTTTTCTTTGTCCTTATGACAATCTGAATACTTATTCGTTCCTCCTGGGCAAGAATTTCTAACTGTGTCCACAGATAGGACCTTGACAAACTAGACTTCCTGTTAGTGTCAGATGTGGCAGAGCTATGGCGTTTCACTTCAAAGGGAATCGAACTGCACACTTCGTGGTTTGAGAGAATAAAGAACAAAATATCTACATACCGGCTGCCTTATCATGCTCTGGTACCACTTCAGAGGGGTGAGCACCTTAAGAGAAAGAGACATTAAAATACATTCGTTTTACTATAGTTACATGAAATATACATTCAAAAATGCAGTCCTGTCAGTATTGATAACCTAAAAATATGAGTTCTATGGAAGAAAGAATAGAGTAAACATTTGTGTGTTAGGTACTATGCTATATCCATCACACACATTTTTCATGTTTTCTCACATACTCTGAGGCAAGTATCATCACCATCACTCTTCTTAAAAGTATATTTTTATTGATTTTAGAGAGGAATGGAGAGGGAGAGAGAGAAACATCAATGATGAGAGAGAATCATTGATTGGCTGCCCCCTGCACACCCCACACTGGGGATCAAGCCCACAACCCAGGCATGTGCCCTGACCGGGAATCAAACCCTGACCTCCTGGTTCATATGTCGATGTTCAACCGCTGAGCCACGCCGACTGGCATCACCCTCACTCTTACAAGGTCATGGAGAGTGAAAGAGGTTCATGAGCTCGGCTGAGGTTACAAATGTAGCAATTCTGTTTCATCCCTCAGCTCCTGCTCTTCTTTGCAAGAGCAAAACAAACCAGAAAAATTAATGTGACACAACATTAATCATTAGTTTTTGATTTGATGTCACAATGAAAAAGGAAAGGAGGCAGAAACCATATTCCTCATTCTATAAACACAGGTTTTCTGGTCAAATATGTCAACCTTGTAAGGTTTCCCAGAAAATCTTGCCTGAAATTCTTATTCATATTTTCCCTCAGCCTGTATGAATAGATAGACTCACAGAGTGTCATCTAAACCTATGAAAGAAGGAAGTTTCATTCCTTTTCTAAACAGTATATATCTAGGTAACCTCAGGTACAAGGACTCCTTAATATAGTGCTACAGCATTGGCTATCACTACAACAAACAATTATTAATCTTGCTCAAGTTATACTTGACAAAGCACCTTTTATGTTGCTGGACTATTTCGCTCTCCAAGCAGTAATTTGAAGTGTGGATACTGTAATTATTTCCGTTCTACAGATGAGGAAACCAGAATCCCAGAGAATGAAAATGACTTGCCCAAGGTCACATGGTTAGTAGGGGCTGAGGAGAGCCTCTAACCCCATTTTCAGAAATCTCAAGCTTTGTATCGCTCTGAAGAATGCCTCATAGACTACTTGGTCACGAATCTTTCAGGAAAGACAAGTGAGGGATACACACAGGCTATGCACATCTTAGAATCAGGCGTTTTCTAGCGGGAAAGGATCTTAACATCTTACCCGATTCCCCACATTTTAGGGGCTACGATAGAATAAACCTGCTCGGCCAGAGTTTCTTTTCTGCCCTACCATGCGGTCCCCCCGAGTGACAGCTCATGATGAATACTTTTATGCCATAAAAGCAGGAGAAACTGAGGCAGAGAGGCCAGGCAGGAGCGTGCTGGGGCAATTCAGGCTCGAAGCGACTCACCAGAGCTTAAACCAGGAAGCAGTAGGGGGAGCTATCAAGGTGGGACTGAGAAACATCTTGAATGAAGAATCAACACACTCTTCTTTACAGATCCCCGGACATGGTTAACTCAAACAATGGTCAAAATGAGTAAAGAGAAAAATTACCTCATAGCTGAAGTTGATATAACCAGGGTGCCCAGGATGAGGTGGTAGCTTTTATAGGGAGGGGAGAGGAGAAGAAAATGAAAGGGGGAGAGGGAGAGAAGAGGAAGAGAGAGAGGAAGAGATTAAGTCAATATGCAATCGTTCACATTAAGAGAGACTGAAGCTACTTAAAAAAATCTACATAATGCAGAATATATTTGAGGTCTGCTTTTCTTTGAACATGTATGCTGTGTGGGAGAGGAGCCCTCTTAGTTGAAAGACTTTCCCCACAGCTGCAGTCTTATGGTGGGAGACCTAGAAGCAGGGACCAGCACACATTTGTCCTCCAGTGACCTTCAGACACCCGCCATCCATGCTGTCAATCAATCCTACTCTATCCCACCCACCGTCTTCCTTCTTGAAACTCATTCCATGTTGGGAAGAGACATGTTTCTCTGCCACAACATGAAATACCAAGGAGAGAATCATCTCCCAGACCTTCCTTCACAGATCAGGAGGTGGGGGAGTGCTTAAGCATCAAAGAGATTCCTCATCATTCACAGGCAAAGTAAATAACACAACAACAGAACAAACAAGTGCATTATTGCTGAGTCTGAGGACAAGCTGGGTGCAGGGAAGTGGAAACATAAATCCCCATGGAAAAAGAAAGGGTGGGTTGATGAAGTTTAAGCCGATTTTTGTTATTGTTCTATCAATGTTTTTGTAGCAGAGACATTTAAAAGTTGAAAATTAAAACAACCGGAATAATGAGCCAAACCAGGACTGGTTGTCCTGTGCAAAGTGCAGACCAAGTGCCTGGTGCCTGCGTTCTGAAGCTTGGTCGGCCATGGGATGGGTGAGAAGGAGGGGAGAGAGCATCATGCAGAACGTCTTCCTCAGACATCAAGCTATCTAAGGCTCTGTTCTTTTAAAATACTCAGATTTCCTAAGAGGGTTCATTTGCTCTCATCAGAGTGTGAATTCTTTGAGTCATGTAACTGCCTTTTCTATACCTTCTTGATGTGAGCCCTCAGAGGGTAGGGGTGTTGAGTTGAGGAGGGGAAGTGGGCTGAGTTTGTAACGCAGAGGCTCCTAGGGGCACTAGGAATGGCCACAACGTAGGATTTCAAGAAGGCAGAGTGCAGAACCTTGGGCTTGTGGGTGAGAGGGGAGAGGAGGCAGATATGCAAGCTTTGCTGGCTTCTGGTCGTATCAACTGCTCTCTCTGCCGCTGAGAAGCAGATGGACCCTACTGTGCCTTCATGTGATTTAGGCTCTTGGAGCTTTTGTACCCATGTCCAGGGAGAATGGATCAACCTTCCTGGGCCTGGATACCTTTGGATGTAAAATATATCCATATGTAGTGCGCATCGGGAGGATTCCACCCAGAAGTCATGCGCTTAGCAGGAGCCCCCGAAGGGATGAGGCCTCTGAGAACAGGAAGATGCTTCAAGAAGGGAGTTCCTATCACAGAAACTGTACCCCTGAAGGATACAGCACGGGGGTGGGGAGAGCAGAAAGAGATTTGGACACTTTCGAGAAGTTAGGTTTTAGAGAAAACTGGCATTTTTAAATTTGCCTCAGGCTGACTTAGGCACTTTCTCTGGAGGCCTTTCAAAGGTCCCTTCCAGAAGTTTCCTCCATCTACAGATGAGCCATGATCTTTACAAGCGTATTGTTTCATCAGAATCTCCTCGGTGCTTATTCAAGTGCAGAGTCCTGGGCCCAATCTCAGCTGTACTCAATCAGAATCTTTGGTGGAGACATCTGAGAATCTATTTTTTTAAAAAACAAGCCCTTCAAAGTATTTCTTAAACACAAAACTGTTTGAGGACATCTTATCTTAATACTGTTCTAAACCCCAGAGTTTACCAACGAGGGGGCAGTTTTCTTCCCAAGCTTGTGCAATTGGACATTGACGTACGCACTGGGGTAGTTTTACTCACGGGCATAGCAAAGGCTGCTCCCAAAAGGCAGGCAAACAGAATCCAGGTCCCCATTTCGTGATGGTCCTGAAACATGTCAACACACACTCTCTTATCTCTTCTCACATATGGACATCATGAAAGCCCCATAAAACCCACCCAATCCATATTGATCTGTTGTTAGTGGGAAGGATAAGACAGTTCTTTTTGAGGTTACTTATTCATGTATGATTTCCAGTCCTCGGCCCATTTTGTCGTTTCTAGAGTCCCCATAGTGAGAAAGATGCTTTTCCTTTAGACTGAGAGCTGAACACGTTGCAGGGACATGGATAACCTATCATTGCAGTATTTTGCATGCCGTTTCCCTACACCCATAAGCTTTAGAGTCATAGAAGCTAAGTGTAGCTTATAATGAATGATGAAAAGAATTGAGTTGACTCTAAAATTGAGAAGAGCATCAAGATACACAGTATCTGATACTTTTAGAACCAGGAGGTAGAGAAATGTGTTTTTTGTACAGTTTGCCTGAGCATCTCTGCTGTTAAAAGCAAAGCCTCATCATTGAGAAAAGACATTAAGCAACTTTCCAACAGAATAAGGAAGGAGTGGAATTTGGTTCTGGGTGTTGCCCCCAGTAGGACTTCAGGCAAGACCCTCAGGTAACATCTCTGAGTCCAGGTGTGCAGCAAAAGATGTGGCTAAGGATTGCACTCGAATTCTGTGATTATTCCATGAATTTCGAATGCCATCTACTTAAAAGATTCCATATTTCATCAATGACATCTTCCCTTTGTTTGACACTGCACTGGACTTATCCCACAAATAAAGCCCTTGAGACATGAGGCACACCAGGCTACCCTAAGACATGCACATCGGCGTGGTGGTATACATTATCGACTCACTTTTAAAGCTTTCAGAAGGAAGACCTTCCGTTTTGCACAGGAAGTGAATGCCATGTGTCAGAATGCTGGCTTTGGAAAGTACACTGACATTTTCTAGCTCCTAAATCTGTTTTTGAAAGTTTGAATTAAAGAGAAAAATCTTTTAGTTGATGATTCTATTTGATGTCATTGAGTAAAATGCTTTTTAAAGTAGTGGGTTGCAGAGGGTGGAAATTATTTTTATCTTACCTGAGAAGTAATTAAAGTAAGTATTTTGCTTTGAAATTTGGCCCCCAAAAGTGCATTAAGATTTTGGAACTAAAATTTAAAGAAATATAGATACTTTGCTGCATTATGAAGTAACATACTTCATTTAATAATCAGAGTCTCACTTAATTATGGTCCAACTGAAGACATAACTGAATGTTAACAGCATAAAGTATTAGAAATGCATGCTACATCATAGCTTTTGGACATGAAATGTAGAAAAAGAAATAATCACAATAGAAATAATACCAAATAGTGAATGAAATTCACATACCTTTGGGTATTTGTATTCAGAGCAGGTTTCTGTCTGAAGTTCAGGGAAGCTTGATCCTATAGATTTCTTCCAACTGAGAGCTCAATTTATATCATTCACAGCATCTGGAACAACCAATCGGGTCTCTGAAGGAAAAATGTGTCGAGTATAACGAAAAATCCCTGTATCATGAATTTTTAGAAGCTATGATCAAACATAAGGTTGAATGTTGTGATTAGAGTGTATAGAGTCTTTCATTACGGGCAATAATAGGTTTACAGGCAAAAAATTTCATCACACTGTTTTTAAGTCAGCAAATAAGTTGACTGCACATGCTGATATATTCAGATTTACCTTCAAGAAGCAACTATGTCATTGTCTGTTCCCTGTTCTAGCAAACATAACATTGTTCTTTACCCAAAAAAGTGTTAGATGGTTGAGTTTTTATGGTATAATCAAGATATCTCCTAGAGTTCCCCATTCTTTTTTGATAAATTGATTCAAGCTCTCCCCGATATTTCTCTCAGGGATTACTAGTATAATTTAGGGATCACGACTGTTCTATTTTCTATTCTCATTGAAAGTGTTTTGTCTGTTGCCTGTGGTCATTCCTTTAACACCATTCTGGTGGCCACCAAAAGAGGGGACAAAGTCTCTTCTCCTTGGCCCCATCCTGCAACCCATCTGCCATCCAAGCAACCATGAACTTGAGGTTATCACCGTAGCAAAACATTGACTGATGATCTAAAAGGCAAGGCAAGAAATGTATCACACACCAGACCTCACACTTAAAAATGTATTTTGGGCCCTGACCTGTTTGGCTCAATGGATAGAGCGTCGACCTGTGGATGCAAAGGTCCCAGGTTCGATTCTGGTCATGCAGACCAGTGGGGCGTGTGCAGGAGGCAGCTGATCGATGTTTCTCTCTCATCGATGTTTCTAACTCTCTATCCCTCTCCTTTCCTCTCTGTGGAAAATCAATAAAATATATTTTAAAAATGTATTTTGGTCCTTGCAAACAAGTATGTATCAGATGGAACAGTGCCTCGGCTCCCACATAGTAACTCAGTCTTTCTCATTATGCTGGCCCTTGTTGGCCCACATCCTTCTGGCCCAGTCCATGTCTTTTGCCCGGCCAGCATGGCTCAGTGGTTGAGCATCGACCTATGAACCGGCAGGTCATGATTCCTGGTCAGGGCACGTGCCCAGGTTGCGGGCTCGATCCCCAGTGTGGGGTGTGCAGGAGGTAGCCGATCCATGATTCTCTCTCATCACTGATGTTTCTTTCTCTCTCTTCCTTCCTCTCTGAACTCGATAAAAATATTTAAAAATTCATGTCTTTTACTCTTCTACTTTAGTAAAGCATATGGATTTTTTCTTTTATCCTAGATTTAGATCAATTAAAAAGCATATTTGTAACTAATCATAAAAGGCAGCTCATGAGTTGTCTATCAATGGTAGATCAGTGAAAGAAATACTGATTATATACCCAGATAATTTTGCCAGGATAGCCAGATTTCTTTGACTACTTACATAATATTTATAAAGTTTGTACATGTACACATGTTTTTATATAGGTGCTCCACATTGGCTGAATTAAACTCAAGGAGAAATTATTCATGAAAGGCAATGTATGTTATTAAGAACTACAGCTTAGACTTACATAGATCCGGACCCATATTCACCAAGGGTTGAGGGACCTTTAACAATATACTTAGTCTATCTGAGATCAGTTTCCTCATTAGTAACATGAAGATAATTACAGAACCTACCTAAGAGGATTAGTGTGAAAACAAAATGAGAGACATCTCTGGGAGAAATGGACGTATCACCCTCCCCAGCACCATCACTTGGCGTACAGTAAATATTTTGAAAATGCTGATAAAGAAGATTCTAGGATGGTCTTTGGGAATGAATTCATAGGAAGTGAATAACCCTCATGAAGGAAGGTAGACTTTGAGAAGGTTATACCAGGCAAAATGTATAAATGAAAGTGAACACTGAATACGGTTTTGAAAGCCAATTATGTCCAGGGTTTGCATTTATATATGAATATATTTGTTGGTAAATTATCTATCAGAGTCAAGAAGGAAGCTGCAAAATGGATTTGAGGAGAATTGGCATCAGGTTACTCAGAAAGGGAGTAAATGGGGGGTGAGCAGTAAGGTTTAAAGGAGAATAGGAAGGAGAGGAAGGAAAATACAGGTCACATTAAATTATTTTTCAATCTTTTCTCCCATTTTATTTAATTAAATATATCAGAATGCTGAAAAATATTAAACACATATAATTTCTACCAGTTCAGTCATTGGTGAACTACTAGTGGTCTTGTAGTTTGACAAAATGTACCTCACCACTTTGTGTTGTCTTTCAAGAATGAGAGTGTCTTGTAATTTTATAAAATTTGTCTCATTACTTTGTCTCATCTTTCAAGAATGAGAGTGACCTTGTGGCCACAAAGGTCAACAAGGATCCCTTATTGTGGCATTAATTGCTCTGGTCCACTAGATATTGAGTTATTGCCAATTCATTGTGCACCATTGTTCAGGTTTTGATGGCAAATACCATAGAAATACTATGGAAATTCTTTGGTTCTATTTATTTTCTCCTACTGCATATCCTGTCATAGGATATTAAATATGGATCTCTCAGCTTGAAATTTCTTTCACTAATTTAGGCCCCACATATGCAGTTTAAAAGTTGTTCAATGGTTTCGGGGAAAAACACAAAATTTCAATTGAAAAAACCTTCCTATAAGCAATTATTTGACTTATGAATAAGGTGACTTTATACAAGAAAACAGAATTTACTAGATTGACTATTTATTTTGTTATATAGAGACTACTAGAGGCGTGTTGCACAAAAAGATTCGTGCAATAGTCCTTCCCTTCCCCTGGCTGCTGGCACCGGTTTTCCCCAGCACCCAGGACCCAGGCCCTCGCTCTGGCTCACTCCGGCCGCAGCGGAGAAGCCAAGCCTCTTCAGCCTTCAGTCTTCGCTCTGGGCCTGCATATGCAAATTAACCACCATCTTTGTTGGGTTAATTTGCATACTCATCTGATTGGCTGGTGGGTGTAGTGGAGTGACACCAATTTGCATGTTTCTCTTTTATTAGTGTAGATAACATTTCCAAAATATCTGTGTTCTTGTTTTTCTGTATCTTTTACATCATTTTTTTCTTTAAAAAAAATCACTATTTTAAAAATGGATCATAAGCATAAAATATTTCCTTCTATGACAATATCTCTGGAATAAATGCAACATTATGACCTTAAAATGTGCCTTCATTCACTTAAGCATTTGTTCCAAATGTATTCGTTGAATACCTATGAACCTGAGACCATTTGTGTTACTATAGGGCAGTGATGGCGAACCTTTTGAGCTCGGCGTGTCAGCATTTTGAAAAACCCTAACTTAACTCTGGTGCCATGTCACATATAGAAATTTTTTGATCTTTGCAACCATAGTAAAACAAAGACTTAAATTTTTGATATTTATTTTATATATTTAAATGCCATTTAACAAAGAAAAATCAACCAAAAAAAATGAGTTCGTGTGTCACCTCTGACACGCATGTCGTAGGTTTGCCATCAGTGCTATAGGGGGGAAATACATGCATGAATTTATTATTTTCTAAAAAGCTTTTATCCAAAATGATGAGTGAATAAATGCCCTTATCAATTATAGGTTACCATTCTTGCTCTGAGGGTCCAAGAAAGGGTTATAAAAATACCATATTCGGGTCATCTTTTGGCCCAGAAATACCTACTCTCAGTCCCTCCGGAGGCCTTGTAGGATCAAGCAGGGCTGCAAAACACGCAGTTCATGTGCAAGGACCTGAGGCTGGGAAACCTTTTACCCTTTTGGGCACAAATCATGAACCACACTGTTCCTATCTGCTAGTAGCTGGAGATGAGGAAAGCATGGGTGAATCCCAGGCCTCAAGAATCGGCCGTTATACCTCCTTGCTTTGGACCAATCAAATATTTTGATAAAGAGAACCCATGGTAGTCAAGAGCTGAAGCAGCCTTGAGCTCTGAGAGGAAGCATGTCTTAAATGTCTTCACTTTTCATGATGCCTGAACTCAGGCAAATAGTAGGCATTCAGAAGCAACAACGAATTATACATGTTTGTATATGTTGCTTTATAATTTTTTTAAAGTTATTTTGCCCATTTTTACAGTAGTTATAATTTTTCTTGACTTGCAGCTCATCACATTTTGCTGTTCCCATGTTGCTTATGTAGCAACTTCTCCCCTTCTAATTTGCTGCTTAATTTAGAGTGTGCTGGAAAATTCTGTGCCCAGACTTGTTAGAAGTATGTGTGAATTGCCAGTAAAGCGATGCTCCAAATGATGTTGGCCCTGAGGCTCACCTCTGAGAGAAGTTCAAAAATTTCAGTCTTGTGGTGTTGATTTTTGACTGCTGGGAGAATTTTTTACTGAGTTTTGGGGTTTCCCCTTTGATTAACTTCCTGGTTTTTAGCAGTGGTTGAGGTGTATATGGGTGATCTTTGAGTAAGTCTGGTGTTATGAGTTCCAGAAACCTTTCTTATCTATAGGGGCCCTACTCTAGAATCTTCTTTTAAAGCAGATTCAGGGTTGTCCAATATTCTGGTATAATTTCAAGAGTGAATATTCTTAAATAACGGAAGCCAAAGTCAACTTTTAAACATGTCTTTTGTTGACATTTACTTATAAGAAGATATTCTCTAGGCTGTTGTGTTTCTTTGTGTGTGTTTTTATTTGTTTTTGCTGGAATGGAGTTGTACTCTCTTCAGAACTCAGATAAACCACCACTAATTAATTCTGATAAACACACTGACTTCCCTTTGCAACCCTTGGACATGAGATATTGTGCCTTCTACTTTCTTGGGGGCCCTTTGGTACCTAGAAAAATCTCTTTTACAAAGTAGGTGCTAGGTGAATGTGTTGAGCAATTGAAAAAATGTAGAGACATTCTCTATGACATTATAAAAATATAAAAAATGTCTTTGATTTATGTGGCTTCTCCATAGACCAATGGTTCTCAACCTTCCAAATGCCACGACCCTTTAATACAGTTCCTCATGCTGTGGTGACCCCAATTTCATTGTTACAAATTGAACATAGTGAAAGCATAGTGATTCATCACAAAAACAGTATGTAATTATAGATGTGTTTTCCGATGGTCTTAGGCGACTCCTGTGAAAGGGTCTTTCGACCCCCAAAGGGGGTTGCAACCCACAGGTTGAGAACCGCTGTCCTAGATAAGACATCATGCAGTCATGTAGGAGGGCTTTTAAAACAACTAAGCGAGGTAGCTCAGCATTGCTGTCAACTGCTCCTCTAGACTTCATGCAAATGGCCTCTGATAAGGACCTAAAAAGGAAGTTGTTCTAAAGCAGAGGTTCTCAAACTGTGGGTCGCGACCCCTTTGGCAGTCGAATGACCCTTTCACAGGGGTTGCCTAAGACCATCCTGCATATCAGATATTTACATGACGATTCATCACAGTAGCAACATGACAGTGATGAAGTAGCAATGAAAATCATTTTATGGTTGGGTCACAACATGAGGAACTGTATTTAAAGAGCCAGAAGGTTGAGAACCACTGTTCTAAAGGTTTTCAAGCCATTATTCTAATTATATTTGGCTCCGACCTATTAGTTCAAATTATAATAGACTACAAGCAAATATATTATGATGTATATATGTAATTTTTTTCTTATTTGTGACTGAGTTTGTTTGCTTAATATAATAAAGCTGCTTTATTATCATTATTATTTTAAAATATTTATTTTTATTGATTTCAGAGAGGAAGGGAGAGGGAGAGAGAGATAGGAACATCAATGATGAGAGAAAATCATTGATCGGCTGCCTCCTGCACGCCCCACACTGGGGATCGACCCGGGCATGTGCCCTGACCACGATCCACCTCAGGATCCTTCAGTCTGCAGGCCAAGGCTCTATCCACTGAGCCAAACCAGCTAGGGCAAGGGACTCAGTCTTGAAAGTCTCTGGGAAGTCAAGATTTTATTTTATTTCTTTTAAATAATCTGTGAATGGAATAAATACAATACAAGGGAGGTACAAGAAGTTTGCGGTGTAACATTTCTCCTTCATGTTCAGCAAAAGTGATGAGTAAATGATAGCACCAGATCCCCCCTAGCCCTGGGTTTACTGTATGCTCATTCTCAAGGGGAAAAAAGCTGAACATAAAATCAAAGATCAAAATAATATAGATTTATTTAAAGTGGTAAGGTCCCTTTTCTACTATAACACTAGTAGAAAATATCTTAATAATATAAGCATTCACAGAAAGAGTTTGTACAGCTTGTAATTTGAAAGATCTGTAAGCATTTGCTAAATATCTGGTGGGGCAATTTTCAATAAGGGAAATTATATGCAGATGGGATGTGTGTTGCTTGGATTATAATTAACCGGTAACTGTCGGGAGAGAAAAATGTTACATCTGCATTAATGGAGGTATCACAGTCATGTAAAATCAAGGTTTTAAATTTCTACTTATTAAGCAAAATACACCAAAAGTAAGTTGCACTTTCCTACTGGGGTTCAATGTACACAGACACAGATGGGTAGTTTCAGAACAAAAGCAATAGGCTATGGTGGAGAGAACTTGGCTTTGGCGGGACAGCCTAGGTGAGAATTGTGGTTGGGCCACTGACCCATGGTGCCGGACCTTGGCCAATGTTCTTGACCCGCGGTTCTCAATCTGTGGTCGCGACCCCTTTGGGGGTCGAATGACCCTTTCACAGGGGTCGCCTAAGACCATCAGAAAACATACATATAATTTCATACTGTTTTTGTGATGAATCACTATGCTTTAATGATGTTCAATTTGTAACAATGAAATTGGGGGTCACCACAACATGAGGAACTGTATGAAAGGGTCGCGGCATGAGGAAGGTTGAGAACCACTGTTCTAGACTCTTCTGTACGCTTACCTTCCTACCTGGAAAATGGAGAAATATTAGTAAGGGGAAGCTAGTAATGCCACTCAATAGACCTTTGAGTCTGCTGAAACATGATTTCCAATATTAAGAATGACAATTTTAGTAGTTGCTCAACCAGGACTATGCAACTTCGAAGGAACAAAAGAAATAGTTTGCCACTGAAAAGGTTGGAAACTATCATTGTCACATATTGGATGTGCAGAGTTTTTCTTTCATCCTTGGGCAGAGAATGCTTCTATTCTTACACTTTAGTCGCATACCTTTCCTCTTCACCTCTTAGGGAAATGCTCACACACTCATACATGTAAAATGGCAGAATAATATTTTCATATGATCTGCTCATTCTACAGGGAGCAAGAGCTATGTGGTAGGACGTAAGCAGCAGCGATGTCACCACTTCCGGCGGGACTGGCATTCCTGGGAGCCATTCCAGTTTTTGTTTCAGCCAGTGGCCCCTTGAATGTGGACAGAGCCCTGAGCAGCTTTTTCGGTTATTATCTTCTTTGATCACATCCCAAATTATACAAAATTCAGCGATAACTCTTAAGAATTATTTCCAAACCTCTATTTAAAAAATCACATCATGAGTGGTATGTCTGCTTAGAGTATGGACTAGATCTGAAGCTGATGTAATTCTGAGGAATGAAATAAATCAGGAAGAAAGCCAGAAGTCAATATAATTCTCCTCACATGTTTTATTATTGGGTAATTTTTACTTGAAGTGAAATTAAACAGATGCAATATTCTGTCACAGAATTCTGTGGCGTGAGTGCATCTTTGTTCTAACTATAGATGACATTTTCCCCGGGATAGTGCTACCATCGCTTTAGAATCATAAAATCACCAGTTTTAAAAATCTTACCTAGTGCATCATCTTCATCATCACTGTGCTCTTAGGACAATCATAGTTGCGTGCTATGCCATTTTGTACACCTCTGGAATTTTTAAATCATTAGAATAAAATATTATCTGTAATATTCAAAGCATAGGAAACATAAATATATAGCATGGTATTCATACAATGGAATACTATCCAGCCATTAAAAAGGAATGATGTACTGATACATGCTATAACATGGATGAGCCTTGAAAACATGATGCTCAGTTAAAGAAGCCAGACACAAAAGACCATATATTGTCTGACTTCATTCCTAGGAAATTCCCAGAATAGGCAAATCCCGGGACAGAAAGTAGATTCCTGGTTACCATGGGCTGGGGGGAGAGAGGAGTGGGGAGTGACTGCTAATAGGTTCAGGCTTGTTGGGGGGATGGAAATGTGGTTGGAAAATGGATCTCTGAGCATCTCCATAGCAGGGTTCTCACTGTTGGCGCTCCTGGCATTCCGGGCTGGAGAATTCTCTATGGAGGGCTGCCCTGTGCCCTGTGGGGTGTTTAGCAGCATCCCTGGTTCCTACCCAGTAGATTCCAGCAGCACCTCATCCCCTAGTGCCGTGGTTCTCAACCTTCCTCATACCGCGACCCTTTCATACAGTTCCTCATGTTGTGGTGACCCCCAATTTCATGGTTACACATGGAACATCATGAGAGCATAGTGATTCATCACAAAAACAATATGTAATTATGGATGTGTTTTCCCATGGTCTTAGGCGACTCCTGTGAAAGGGTCATTCGACCCCCAAAGGTCGTAACCCACAGGTTGAGAACCGCTGCCCTAGTGTGACAACCAAAACTATCTCCAGACATAGCCATATGTTCCCTGGGGACAAGGGAGGACAAAATTGGTCCCAGTGAAGAGCCACAGATCTATAGTTACCTAAGAATGAACCTGGGTGTGGAGTTGTAGGAAGTGGGTGGGGGCCCGGAGCCGGCATGCAGTTGTGGAAAGACCCTGAAGATCCAAATATTGAAGCCTGAATTCTAAAATCTGTGATCTTTTTAAATTTTTGAATATATTTTTATTGATTTCAGAGAGGAAGGGAGAGGGAGAGAGAGATAGAAACATCAGTGATGAGACAGAATCATTGATCTGCTGCCTCCTGCACGCCCCCTACTGGGGATCAAACCCACAACCGGGACATGTGCCCTTGACCTGAATTGAACCTGGGACCCTTCAGTCCTCAGGCCGACACTCTATCCACTGAGCAAAACCAGCTAGGGCAAATCTGTGATTTCTTAAAAATAAAAAAGAAAGAAAGAATTGAATAAGGAAGAGAAGATTTAGATGAAATTATCATTCAAAAAATATCCAGTGGGAAAAATCACCCATTTTTCAGGTCATTAAAAAAGATTGAAATTGTTATTTAAAAATAAAATGGTATATGTCAGTGGTCTTTAGTTTTATTATAAAGGCTTGGAACCATGATGCCAATCATTCGGAAAGTATATAAGTTGGGATTTGGAATGTTCTGTGCCACAACCGTAAAAGTATATTAATGGTTCCCAAAGAGTTTTGCTTAACTCAGCTTTAAAATTATTCTGCGGACTATAAACACCCCTGAGGCAGAAAAAAAAAGCATGAGATTTGATTTATACCATGACTAACAAAATCAAGTGAGCAATCAGAGTTTAATCAAATCCTACTAATCTAACTTAGGCGAAGGAATGGAAGAGAGAGAGGAAGCGCGTGGGCTTTAGAAATACAGAAATACCAGAAAGTCAGTCTTTCTGTTCAGAAATGCATGAGTGGGGGAGGCCCTCGTCCTCCCTGGTAACCCATAGAAATGAAGGGGGTGGACATTGTGTCTCTGGTCTTTTCTAGTTCTCAGCTTCTGTCCCACTCAGAGTGGGGATCTGACAATGATTGAGGTGACAACGGGCAGGCTTCCTGCGCTCATTGTTGAGGAAGTGGTTTTCAAACGGCCTTGGTCTGTGTAGCTTGGACAGTCTAGGGCAGTGATGGCGAACCTATGACACGCATGTCAGAGGTGACACGCGAACTCATTTTTTTCGTTGATTTTTCTTGGTTAAATGGCATTTAAATATATAAAATAAATATCAAAAATATGTCTTTGTTTTACTATGGTTGCAAAGATCAAAAAAATGTCTATATGTGACACGGCACCAGAGTTAAGTTAGGGTTTTTCAAAATGCTGACACGCCGAGCTCAAAAGTTTCGCCATCACTGATCTAGGACTTGATACCTTTGTATAGCAGTGCGATCACACTGAAGCTACTGAGCGAGAACTGTGTGTATAAATAGGCTGACATGACACAGTGGCTTCTCTCTCAATCCAGAACGTAAATAGTCCTAATTCTCATGGACTCTAGCAATGACAGAAGGTCGTTTTTAGCTCTTGTTTTTTATCACGGATATCACAGGATGCATTAGACTCGTGCTGACTGAAATGTATTTTGACAAAACATGTTTTGAGGATGTGTTCGAGATTTTTAAGTGTGCGTATTTATAAGACCTTTCCCTTAACCTATTCCCCTACCCTGACATTTAGTTTGGAGGCTAGATAGAGCATCTGGGCGAGGCTGGGCCTAATAGATCCACCGTCACATTGAGTGGGAGCAGCACTTCTGGGGGAAAACTTACCTGTATAGCGGATTGCTGGAAATACCTGTTCCCACCCAGTTCTTTATAGCATTGTTGTGAGGACCAGATGAAATGCTCTAAAGCAGCAGATGGAGCACTGTTAAACCACAGTAAGCACTTAACAAAGTGGGAGCTAGCCCTAGCCGGTGTGGCTCAGTGGATAGAGCATCGGCCTGCAGATTAAAAGGTCCCGGGTTCCATTCTGGTCAAGGGCATGTACTTGGTTGCAGGCTCCTCCCCGGCCCGGGCTCTGGTCTGGGCTATTGCAGGAGGCAACCCATCAATGTGTTTCTCTCACATCAGTATTTCTCTCTGTCTTTCCCTCTCTCTTCCACTCTCTCTAAAAAAAAAAAAATCAATGGAAAAATATCCTCAGGTGAGGATTAAAATAAAACAAAACAAAAAAATGGGAGCAATGTCGTAACCGGTTTGGCTCAGTGGATAGAGCGTCAGCCTGTGGACTGAGGGGTCCCAGGTTCGATTCCGGTCAAGGGCATGTACCTTGGTTGCGGGCACATCCCCAGTGAGGGGTATGCAGGAGGCAGCTGATCGATGTTTCTCTCTCATCGATATTCCTAACTATCTCTCTCCCTTCCTCTCTGTAAAAAAATAAAATATACTTTTAAAAAATGGGAGCTAAGCTACCTATATTGGATGATTAATCCATATAATACATTAGCCGAAACAGCTGAAGTCATACCTGGGTAGAATACCACCTTGTGATCATGTTTTGGTGAAACTATATAAGCGGAGGCCTCGTAATATCGGGTCTCTTCACGAACTGGTTCTTCACAGGCCACCTCTGGCTTTTTCACAATATGAATTTAGAAGAAGTTCGGTGTCTGAAATCAGCAGTCACCCGCCCTTATGACCTCACGGACCACCATTGGTCTGGGGACCACTGGTTGGCGACCGCTGTTCTAAATGGTCTCAATTCAGACTGTACTTTAGAACGACTTGTGCAGCTTTTCAGTCATACTCATGTCTGGGTTGCATTCCACTTAGCTTCTGATTTCATTGGTCTGAGCAATGAGTCCAACTCATTGTATTTTTTGAGTCACCTGGGGAGCTTTTAAAAATATTGATGGCCCGGTGCCACCTTCAGAAATTCCGTTTCAGTTCAATATAGTAATGTACAGCCAGGGTGGCGATGCATGGGCTGCAATCCATTTCATTTTATGAATTGATTGTTATATTTGTCTTGAGGACCTTAACTGTATATAAAAAATGGTAGTTTATCAACTCTACCCAAATCAGTGTGTTTTTTTATTCATCTAAAATTTATTTTTTTAATTTTTTGTTAATCCTCACCCAAAGGATAATTTTCCCATTGCCTTTTTTTTCTTAGAGAGAGTAGGAAGGGAGAGGGAGAGACAGAGAGAGAAACATCAATGTGAGAGAGACACAGCTATTGGTGGTCTCCCGCACACGTCTGACCAGGGCGGGGATTGAGCCTGCAACCGAGGTACATGCCCCTGACTGGAACCGAACATGCAACCCTTCCGTCTGGGGCCTGACACTCTATCCACTGAGCCAAACCAGCTAGGGCTTATTTTTATTTTAAGTGAATTTCTGTTCCGTGCCATGGGTCGAATTAAGTATATTCAATACAATGACATTTGCCATTGTTTATAAAATAGTAATATCAGACCCACAGACTTTTCTCATGATGGCAGACCCCCCGTGGGCACTCAGAAAACAAGTGCTGATGATGGACAAAGGAGTGTTTTTCATGGTCTCTCGGTTTATCCACGAGTATTTCATTTCAAACTGACTGTTTCTCAGCTTCTGCATGAGGCTGCTAAAGTGTTGACTCAATGAATGGGTGCATTTCATGAACCACCCATCTGAGTGGGTTACTTTGGGTGTAGCTGTTTGGATTTTTCCTTCCTCTGAATATCTGGTTTTGTTCATTTAATCAAACAAATCCAGTTGTTTTGCTGTTCTGTAGACACATTCTTTGTGTGGCCAAGAATTCTGTTTGCGGTGACCACACCACAACTCCATTTGAATGTGGAGCAGCCCGGCAAACAAGTGCTAATTTGAATCAATTGTTAAGATTGCCAGCAACAAACCGAAGTGACCTCCAACGCTGGGCTCAATTAGCAACCCTGCAGGCAAGGCACTAAGTTTATTCCATTATCATCTCCTTCATCCATCAAAAACCTTTATCTTCCTGAATGGTGAAACAATAACAATGTCAAGTTGAAGGCATATTTTCTTCATCTTAATTTTCCATGTCTTTTTTTTCTGAGTATGAACCTAATATGTGTTTGTAAATAAATTCAAACAACATAGAAATGCATCAGGCAGAATGTTAAAGCCCCTAAGAATCCCATCCACAAGCGACAGCTATTCATGACCAGGACACGGAGGCCCCCTTGGATTTCCTTCCAGTTACTTCTCCCCAAGAATTACTCTTGGTTGTTGTTTGTTTTAAATATATATATATATATATATATATATATATATATATATATAATTTTCTATTTTTTATTGATTTCAGAGGGGAAGGGGAAGGGAGAGAGAGAGAGAGAAACATCAATGATGAGGGAAAATCATTGATCAGCTGCCTCCCTGCACACCCCACACTGGGGATGGAGCCCATGACCTGGGCATGTGCCCTTGACCGGGAATCGAACCATGACCTCCTGGTTCATAGGTTGATGCTCAACCACGGAGCCATGCCAGCCGGGCTCCCCAAGAGTTACTCTTAATCTGTCTTTTCATAGCACAGTTTGGTTTTGCCTCTTTGTACACTTTGCATTAATGGTTTCATAAAGTGTATTATCTTCTGTGTCAGACTTCTTCTGCTCAACATGGTGTCTGTGGGATGCCTCCATATTGTTGAAGGTGGTTGGCATTTATTTATTCTTATTACTATCTAGCATTCCATGGTGTAGATATAGTTGTTCATTCTACTTGGATAGGCATTGGGTAGTTGACAAGTTTTGTTGCAAATAATGTTGCTATGATCATGCTAGCACACATTATTTTGGTGACCATAAGCCTGTGTTTCTATTGTTTTTATTGCTGGTGCTTTATTTTTTATTATCGGATATGGTGTTGAAGTATGTTTGTACGTGTACTTTTTATAGTTTTTCTATAAAATCCATTTTTAGAAGTAGAATTGCTGGGTCAGGGGGTATACACAATTACATTTTGAGTAGATATCGCAGAACTCTTCTTCAAAAATATTTTGACTTTTTAAAAATTTTTATTTATTTTTATTTTTTTATATTTTGTTTTATTGCTTAAAGTATTATAAAGAGTATGTCTCCTTTTTTTCCCCCTTGACATTCCCCCGGCCTCCCCTACCCCCCAGTGTCTTGTGTCCATTGGTTATGCTTATATGCATGCATACAAGTCCTTTGGTTGACTTTTAAACTCGGTCTGCACCCCAAGCTACCCATTATGCCTGCATCCCTTTGCTGTTGCCATTGTCTGTGACGCAGACGCTGCTCTTGTGTCTTCTGGACTATAAGGCAAAGCTAATGAAAACCAGAATCTTCTTTCTGGCCCTTTTCAGACGCTCCCTAGTGGGCTAGTTCCTCTCTCCTGTGTCCACTGAAGGACAAAAATTAAAATGACCTGGTGTCCCCGGATGCCAGGGGCATGGCCTGCAGAAACGGAATAAATGGATGCTATGAGAAGATGTACCAAGTGGCCCCCACAGCTCTAAGTGCTGCCCCCTCCAGGCTAAGATAATCTCAGTTACCAGGTGGAGATAGGAGTTTCTAATCTGGGAATAACGATCATATATTTTACCAACAACTGGTCTATTCAAAAATGCCCTGTCATTGGGAGCATGAGGCTAGGGCCGTAGTCGGCAAACTGCTGCTCGCGAGCCACATGCGGCTCTTTGGCCCCTTGAGTGTGGCTCTTCCTAAGCCTTAGGAGTACGCTAATTAAGTTAATAAGAATGTACCTACCTATATAGTTTAAGTTTAAAAAATGTGGCTCTCAAAAGAAATTTCAGTCGTTGCACTGTTGATATTTGGCTCTGTTGGCTAATGAGTTTGCCGACCACTGGTACGGCATGGTTTCCTAACCTTGGAGCTCTTAACGTTTAGGGTAGGACCATTCTATGTGCATGTTTGGGGGAGGGGAGCTGTCCTGAGCACTGTAGGATGGGTAGCAGCATCCCTGGTCTCTACCACCGGAAACCAGTAGCACTTCACTCCTCAGCTGTGATCACCAAAAATGCCTCCGGCATTGCCAAGTGTCTCCTGGGAGGTAGAATCACTCCCATTGAGGCCCACTGGGCTACTGGTTACAGAGAACCTCACTCTAAGTCAAATTATGTTCAGATTCTGGCTGGACCACTTCTTACTGCGTGACCTTGGGCAAAGTACCTGAACTCACTGTGCCTCAGTTGGCTCATCTGTAAAATACAGATGTTAATAGTAATACTTTAACCCAGTGGTTCTCAACCTTCTGGCCCTTTAAATACAGTTCCACACGTTGTGACCCAACCATAAATGATTTTCGTTGCTACTTCATAACTGTCATGTTGCTACTGTTGTGAATCATCATGTAAATATCTGATCTACAGGATGGTCTTAGGTGACCCCTGTGAAAGGGTCGCTCGACTGCCAAAAGGGTCACGACCCACAGGTTGAGAACCGCTGCTTTAACCGGTTGTAAAGATTAAATGAGATTCCTCATGTGAAACAGGTAGCAGTCTTTGGCACAAAATAAGTATTCAATGTTGTTAGCTTCATTATTCATTATTATTATTATTACTAGAGGCCCAGTGCACGAATTTGTGCACTGGGGGGGGGACGTCGAGGAGGGACTGAGGGAGGTTGGCCAGCAGGCCTTAATCTGGCAATCTGTGATGGCCAGCCAGGGGAGGTTGGCTGTGGGAGTGCACTGACCACCAGGGGGCAGCTCCTGCATTGAGTGTCTGCCCCCTGGTGGTTAGTGTGTGTCATAGCGATCAGTTGTTTCTGTCGTTTGGTAGTAATGGTTGCTTAGGCTTTTATGTATATAGATTATTATTATTATTTTAAGGCTGAGGTGGTGGGGAAAAGTAGTTTCTAAAGAAAGATGTGGATAAGGAAAAACATAAAAGGGCAGTGGGCCCACAGCTCTGGGAACAGGCAGTGGGAAAGCATGACTTAAGTTCTACAAAGGCAAACAATGCCATTTGGTTGTACCTTTCTTCCTTCTCAAATTAGCATTTACAGAGACCGGAGTTGGTGGAAAATGGACTTTGGCAGCAGAATTAGGAGTTTTTAGGGACATGCTAATCAATGTAGGATCATCAATGATAACAAATTCACCACTCGTGGTGGGGGGTGTTGATAATGGAGGAAACTGCATGTGTAAGGGAGGGGGTTTGTGGGAGATCTCTGTACCTTCGGCTCAAGTTTGCTGCAAAATTGAAAGTGCTCAAAAAATAAAGCCTGTTAAAAATTCACCCATTAGTTATAACTCTCCAAGCCCCTGTCATATTTTACTATAATTTCTTTTTTAAATCCGTTTTTGTATGTCATTGCTCAGAGGAAGCATTATTTGCCTTAGATCAAAGCAAAAGTATTTAGCCGAGTCTCTGAAACACTTTAATTTATCATTTTTAAAGTAGCATATCGAGGAGAAAACATTTCTGGGGTGGAAAAAATGTCTGAAACATGGAACTAAAAAAAAAATCAGATCTGTGCCAGTTAGTACAGATGGTTTGTTTTTATGTCATACCTGGAATTTTGTGTCATCGTGCAAATTCGTTTCTCTCTGTTCAATTGCCCCTTTTACATGTTTTGACAATAGTAAAAGCCAGGAAGCGATATTTTATTTTTTCATTTTTACTGGAAGTGATTTTAGCTACTTTAGAACAAATGTCCTAAATATAAATATTACCCGCTGGTCTTGTTTCCATGCTAATAGATACAAATGGTTTTCTGTATAGACATAGAGTGTACTTTCCCCAAAGCTTTCTTTCAACCAACAAAAATGCGAGTGCTTTTTCTTCTAAGTGCTGTGTCCTCCCGGAACGTACAGTCTAGCCAGGGAGAAAAGGCACAGATGTAGGGAATCAAATAGATTTTCAGCCCTGACCGGTTTGGCTCAGTGGATAGAGCATCGACCTGCGGACTGAAAGGTCCCAGGTTCGATTCCGGTCAAGGGCACGTACCTTGGTTGCGTGCACATCCCCAGTAGGGGGTGTGCAGGAGGCAGCTAATCGATGTTTCTCTCTCATCGATGTTTCTAACTCTCTATCCCTCTCCCTTCCTCCCTGTAAAAAATCAATAAAATATATTTAAGAATAAAATAGATTTCCAACGTTGAAATAAGAATCAAGAAGATTGCTGAAATGTGAGGGGTGGGAAGGTGAGTTTGATGCTATAGGAGGGAGGTATCATATGAAGTTAAAGTTTTCTGAGAAAATAATTGACATTTAAACATTCCCAACCTTCCTCTACCCTTCCTCAGTGAGACATGACAAGTGATTCCCTACACATCTCAAGAGTCTATGCCAGCGGTTCTCAACCTGTGGGTCGCAACCCCTTTGGCGGTCGAACAACCCTTTCACAGGGGTCGCCTAAGACCATCCTGCAGATCAGATATTTCCATGACGATTCATTACAGTAGCAACATGACAGTGATGAAGTAGCAACGAAAATAATTTTATGGTTGGGTCACAACATGAGGAGCTGTATTTAAAGGGCCAGAAGGTTGAGAACCACTGGTCTAGGCCATTTGGGACCTTAGAAGAATAAAGGAAAAATAAGCTATTGAGTTCATACATACATACATACATATATACATACATACATATACACATATATACATACATATATACATACATATATGCATATATACATACATATATACATATATACATACAAGCATATATACACACATACATACATACATACATACATGTATGTTGTAATGATAGTTATAAAAAGATGAGCTTCTTTGCTGTTTGCGATTGTGAAATGGCCCATGAAACTGTCATTTCCTGTGCTACATGTCTGGTGATTTCTTTTCAGTGGGTCCAGAACAGACTCAGGAAACTTTTTTTGGTGAAGGGCCAGATGGTAAATATGATAGACGTTGGCCGTCATACTGCAACCACTCAACTCTGCTGTTGTACCAGGATCCAGCCCCGGACTGGACCTGGCTGGGCTCCAGTTCCCAGAAACAGGCGGGGGCTGGATGTGGCTGGGGCTGTGGTTTGGCCACACCTGCTCTGGGTCAACAGTTGTCACCTCAAGGTCAAGTCAAGCCTTCATTGAGGTGTTAGATATAACTTCTTATAGATCCTACATCATTCACAAACTTAAGCATTTTCCTTTGTAAGAAACTAAATGAGAGATGGTTTCATGTGACTCGAGCCACCTCACACTTCCAGTCCGTCTGGCGTGCGATCCTGAGTCACACCTTGCCATACCTTGCCATACGGGGAGGTAGCATAAGGTGGTGCTTAAGACCCCAAACTCTGGGGGATTAAGGCCCATGAATTTGAATCTCAGGTCTGTCACTTGCTATCTGTTTCCTTAACTTCCTAATGCTTGATTTCTTCATCTGTGAAATGGGTACATATGAATAGACCTGACCTCATTAAATTGTTTCATGATTACAGTAGGGAATACATAATCAGGGCGAGGAATAAGAATTAGTACATATTGACATTCACAGAAATGTTAGCTGTTCCTCACATATTGAAATCCCCTGGGGATGGAGCATAGCTCCCAGCTTATCTTACCTGTGTTGTGAGTCATCGAGAAGCAATCCTTACCAGTTGACCACAAATCCTCATGGTGCCAATAGATTGTAATGTTACCTTTTCTTACATTAAAAAAATGTTCTACCCCTAGAAGGATATTTAACCAGTAAAACTCCGTGTAGAAAATATGAGCATAAATCACTAGCGCCCGTGAGTAAAAACAACATTGGAGCATATTGTTAGGCTACGGCATTGAGATGACCAAAACATCAGCAAAGTGATTATGCGCCTGAAAATTGTACAGTATGCTCTTTTTTTAAAAAATATATTTTATTGATTTTTTACAGAGAGGAAGGGAGAGAGAGAGATAGTTAGAAACATCAATGGGAGAGAAACATCGATCAGCTGCCTCCTGCACATCTCCCACTGGGGATGTGCCCGCAACCCAGGTACATGCCCTTGACCGGAATCGAACCTGGGACCCTTCAGTCCGCAGGCCGACGCTCTATCCACTGAGCCAAACCGGTTTCAGCGTACAGTATGCTCTTTACGCTGATATCACTGAACTCTGGAATTCTGGGTCTTACCATTTTTAAGAACCAAGTAATGTGTATCTGTGTTTATCGGCACACACTTCCTTATTCCATTCATGTGAACCTGTAGTTTGGAAGTCAATAAAAAGGTAGCCGCGTTAAAATAAATAAGTTTAATATTTTAAAAATCACATTAGCATATTATTTATTTATTTATTTTTCCTTGTGACCATTTTCCAAAGGTTCATAGCGCCACGTGAACGCATCATTTGCTTGGAACACACTTTGGTGAATTCCATGACTTCCTCCCAACAAGTTTGGCCTGCTGATTTGCTTTTCTCACCGCAAAATTGTGTATGAGGCTGAGGGGAGGAGAAATCTGGGTCAGAATGAGTGTGTGGAGCACATGTCTCATTCAGCACCCATATTACATAGCTCCATCCTCCCCACAGAACTAGTCTTTCTTAGTTGGTGCATTCATTAAAAATATAGATAAAGCCGTAACCGGTTTGGCTCAGTGGATAGAGCGTCAGTCTGCGGACTGAAAGGTCCCAGGTTCGATTCCGGTCAAGGGCACGTACCTTGGTTGCGGGCACATCCCCAGTAGGGGGTGTGCAGGAGGCAGCTGATCGATGTTTCTCTCTCATCGATGTTTCTGACTCTCTATCCCTCTCCCTTCCTCTCTGTAAAAAATCAATAAAATATATTAAAATATATATATATATAGATGAAGTCCTAGCTGGTTTGGCTGAGTGGATAGAGCGTTAGCCTGGGGACTGAAGGGTCCCGGGTTCAATTCAAGTCAAGGGCACATGCCTGGGTTCCGGGAGAGAGAATCATTGATCAGCTGCCTCCTGCACACCCCACACTGGGGACTGAGCCCGCAAACCAGGCATGTTCCCTGACTGGGAATCAAACCAGTGACCTCCTGGTTCATAGGTTGATGCTCAACCACTGAGTCATGCCTGTCTGGCTCTTTTAAAAAATATATTTTATTGATTTTTTACAGAGAGGAAGGGAGAGGGATAGAGAGTTAGAAACATCGATGAGAGAGAAACATCGATCAGCTGCCTCCTGCACATCTCCTACTGGGGATGTGCCCGCAACCAAGGTACATGCCCTTGACCGGAATCGAACCCGGGACCTTTCAGGCCGCAGTCCCTTCTATCCACTGAGCCAAACCGGTTAGGGCATAAATTGAGGTATGCACCAAGAATTCTAATGTGCAGGCAGGTCTGAAAACTGTTGCTCCTAATACTTTCTTCTAAAATTTATCTCTACTGGCATCTGAACTAATTTTGCTTTTGAAGCAAATATTCCAAGACTATTGTTAAAGCTAGACTTTTTCTGCAGCCTAATAACATGGATGCATATATTTTTCTGTAAAACACATTGATTTCCCATTTGCTCCCCAAGTAAAGATTTAGATGAGTTAACCCCCAGCCTTTGATTGGAAGTGTGTAAGTTGCCTTTCCCACTTAGTTTGAAGTATTACCACAATTAGTGCCGATTTGAACGGCCTATTGAAAGAGTTTAATGAGATAAATTGTCTTAAACTGAAACTGAGAGGCTTATGTCAACAGCCCGCATTTTGGGCAACAGATCAGAGGCGATGAATATTTGGTGACACTCGAAATGAGCTCGTTAAGGTAGTACGTTAATTAAGTTTAATGTAATTTTTAGGGCGTTGTTTTCTTTCCTGTAGAGAAGAACCTCAGTGAGAGGAGATGTTTGTAGTGTTAAGTGCAATCGACGAACAAAATGTTGTACAATGTAGTATTGAAATGAGAAAGTGGAATTCACTTTGGTGTTTTGTGTTGCTGTTGCCTACTTCGTTTTGCCTATTGGTTTTCAGCATAGAGTTTTCCATCTCCTGCATATGCTAGTCATCTATCCTTAAGGCTTGCTTTATTTCCTGCTGAGTTGTAAATATCTGATTTGGGATGGAGTTCTCCAGTTTGAGATCACATTTCTTCAGCATTCCTGCTGCCGATCATCTTGTTTGGTGAGCTTTGAATCTGCCCATATCTGAACAGTGACTTGGTCTGCAGAGAGTTCACAGGACATCTTACCCAGAATGAGTGTCCTCTTACCTGAGTGTCCTTGTTGGGTGAAACCTCCAACATCCATCCTTGTAACTCAGCTCTCCTCAGGATGTGGGTAGAAGGAGCAGCCTATGAAGTAAATGCCATCCAGTCAGTAGATCAGAACCAGTGACGTCATTTCCGCATATCTCCATGAGCACCAGAAGAGGATGCTCTTTTCTGGGTCTGCCCTTCCTGACATATACAATGAGATGTGAGTTTCTCTCTCTACCCCTGAAGTTACTTCTCCAAATATAATAATAGACCCGATTCTATGAGGATTGAGATTTATTGAAAAATTGAGGGACCCATAAAAAAGCACCCCTAAGGGCCATTTGTTCTATTGCTGCTTGAAAGTCCTTTTTTGTCAGTTGATGTCACCCATGGGGCCTTCCTCTCCCACACATATTGTAGACCTCAATGTTTGTTTCCTCTGTCTATCCCCTTCCTATCTGTGCTGCACCACTCTGCCTCCTTCATCTTTCCTAAAACAGCCCTTTCATCATATTACACCTCTGCTCAAAAACTTAGGGTACAGCCCAGCCAGATGTGGCTCTGCTGTTGAGCGTCGACCTATGAACCAGGAAGTCACATTTCGATTCCTGGTCAGGGCATGTCCCCGGGTTGCGGGCTTGATACCCAGTAGGGGATGTGCAGGAGGCAGATGATCAATGATTCTCTCTCATCATCGATGTTTCTCTCTCTCTCCCTCTCCCTTCCTCTCTGAAATCAATAAAAAGACTTTTAGAAAAACAGAACAATATAAAAATGTTTATAAATTATTGAGCCTTTATATACCAGGTTGAATTTTAAGCACAATAACAATTTCCTTCAATGTGTGAAGAAATGTGAATCTGCCTATACTATCTTTCATATATATATATATATATATATATATATATATATCCCTAACCAGTTTGGCTCAGTGGATAGAGCATTGGCCTGCGGACTGAAGGGTCCCAGGTTCGATTCCGGTCAAGGGCATGTGCCTTGGTTGCAGGCACATCCTCAGTAGGGAGTGTGCAGGAGGCAGCTGATCGATGTTTCTCTCTCATCGATGTTTCTAACTCTCTATCCCTCTCCCTTCCTCTCTGTAAAAAATCAATAAAATATAAATATATATAATATATATATAATACACACATATGTATGTATGTATATATATATATATACACACACACATATATATATATTTTTAAGAAAACTTAGGGTGCATATTCCTACTTGTAAAGGATATGACATTCAGGAGCGTTTCTAAAATGCCCGCTCCTCTTTCCTGAAAACAAGCTCCAGTTCCTCCCTTTCCTCTCAGAGGTAATTGCTTTCCATTCTGTTTCCCGCTGCTGCCCTGCCTCTGTTCGTGCACATTTGTGCATTGATTCCATAAGGGCTTTGGACCCTCCGCTGCCCTCCATTCATTGATTTCTCCCCCTTGCAGAGAGGCCTTCTGGTCTCTGTGTCATACTCACTTTGCACACGCGTCCTCCAAAGGACTCATTAGAGAAAAGGTCACGGGCATGCTGTGATGGAGCCTAAGGATTTAACCCGTTGCATTTGGAAGCAGACTGCCTGGGTTTGAACTTCTTCTTCCCTAGTTGTGTGGCTTCCGGCAGATTATCTAAGCTCCCTTTGTCTTAGTTTTCTTGTCTGCAAAATGAGGATCATCTTAGTACCTGCCTCCTCCAGTATAGCAACTATTCATGGAGGCAGTAAGCACTAACTAAATATTAGATGTTGTTTATTATGTCTTTGACTAGTTCAGATTTGTGGCCTTAAGTAACTTTTCAGCTACCTAATACTTTGCTTTTTTAAAAAATATTGATTGGTTGCCTTCTTTTATTTTTTAAATATATTTTATTGATTTTTTTTTACAGAGGGGAAGGGAGAGGGATAGAGAGTTAGAAACATCGATGAGAGAAAAACATCGATCAGCTGCCTCCTGCACACCCTCCAATGGGGATGTGCCCGCAACCAAGGTACATGCCCTTGACTGGAATCGAACCTGGGACCCTTCAGTCCACAGGCCGATGCTCTATCCACTGAGCCAAACCGGTTAGGGCCCTAATACTTTGCTTTGATGGTAGATTTTTAGATCTAAATGATCTAAAAGTTACTTTCCCTGCAAATATGTCACAGTAGCAGCAGGAGGGTGCTAAAACTTAGACCAAGGTCAAGTGCTAGGGTGGGGAGAGGACAGAGAATTACGGTTAAGAAAGGAAATGACAGCCCTGGCCGGTGTGGCTAGTTTGGTTAAGTGTTGTCCCATGCACATGAAGGTTGCTGGCTCAGTTCCAAGTCAGGGCACATGCCTGGGTTGTGGGCTCGATCCCCGGTAGGGGGCGTGCAGGAGGCAGCTGATCTATGTTCGCTCTTGCATCGATGTTTTTCTCTCTTTCCCTCTCCCTTTCTCTCTCTCTCTAAAAATCAATAAAAATGTTTTTAAAAAAGAAAGCAAATGACACCAACAAGGGAATACAGAATATATCTTCTGTGCTTGCACTTGTGACCTTTCCTCTTGAAGTTCTGCGCATTCAAAGCTTGAGTGTGGCAATTAAACAAAAAGGTACCACATTTCCAGTGTGCTCTTTGGGGTAGCTGAAGGATTGAAACGCCCTTTACAATGAGTATTTCTTATGTACAGTCAAAAAAATATTAAGACCTTAAGTGCCACTTCTACGGGACTGGCCAAAAGAAGTTGATTGGACCAACAAAAGGTGTATCCGTGGTGAATGCAGTCTAAATGAAATGTCTCTGTGCCAGTTCATCAGAGTAAGCCATGATTCTAAAACGTAAGAGCATCGCCTATTTCTAAATATGACACCCTGAACGATGTCATTAAACATGTATTTATCTTCTTATTCCTAAAAGACTTCCTACATGTTCTGCAAAGTGAGTTATAAAGAATAGTTTTTTTCTTAAATATATTTTTATTGATTTCAGAGAGGAAGGGAGAGGAAGATGAAAACATCAATGATGAGAGAGAAACATGGATCGGCTGCCTCCTGCACGCCCCCTACTGGGGATCCAGCCTGCAACCCAGGCATGTGCCCTTGACCGGGAATCGAACACATGACCTCCCAGTTCATAGGTCGACGCTCAACCACTGAGCCATGCCCATGGCTGGGCTAAAGAATAGTTTTTATCTCACCATCCAGTTGATCAGGTATTCTCTTTCCATGTGAAACTATGGAAAGTGAAGGAATGAGCTGCTATGTGGTTCAGTGGGGAGAAGTAGAGGAGAGGTTCTAGGCGCAGCCGTGGGCAAACTATGGCCCGTGGGCCTGATCCGGCCCGTTTGAAATGAATAAAACTATTGAAAAAAAAGACCGTACCCTTTTATGTAATGATGTTTACTTTGAATTTATATTAGTTCACACAAACACTCCATCCATGCTTTTGTTCCGGCCCTCCGGTCCAGTTTAAGAACCCATTGTGGCCCTCGAGTCAAAACGTTTGCCCACCCCTGTTCTAGGGGCTAGGGCTCCAGGTTCAGACTGTTTAGATTTGTTATCTGTGGATACCAAGGACATTAAGGAAGGTGAGGTCAGCTGCTATATCACGTCCATCCCAAAATCTCATCATACAAGTTTATTTCTTACTCATATTGTCATGATTGGTGGGACAGCTGTGCTCCAGTGACATAAACAGAAATAATGCAGAATAAGAATCAAGAAAAAGGTACAGTGAGTGACTAATGTCGTCGATTCTGAGACTGGAAATTGTTGCCTGGTATCCTTGGCTGATGAAGAGTTAAATAGATAAAAGATGACTGTTGTGTTGTTGGCATTTTTTCCTGGTTATCAAAAATTCTTCCACAGATCGGACCTTCTAATAGTTCTTTCTTAGGCTATTTGGATGACTTGTTGGCCTCTTATTGGTTCTATTTGAGTTGATATTTGAATTTTAAAGATTCCTTATCTTCGCCCTTTGTTTTTCCGGATTGAATGCATTTTTTCCAAAGAATCCCAAAGATACACAACATCTTTATTATTTCTGCATTTCCTTGTGAGGCCTGACTTCATTCCACTCATAAAACTGACTAGGAATTTCACAAGATATTGTCTCTTGAGGTTATTTGAGATTGTTCACTTAAAGAAGTAGTCACCATCTGAATGAGTACATATTTGTAGTTTCAAAATAGACATTGGGATGTTAAGCATAGCATGGGAAATATAGTTAATAATATTGTAAATAGAGACCATTATAAACTTTTGAACAATAATAGATACAGAGGCAGAGCTGCCTCAAACAGATTGTCAAACTGCAGCGGGAAGGCCGGGGAGGGTTGGGGGGCAGGAGGGAGGGGGGTAAGAGATCAACCGAAGGACTTGTATGCATGCATATAAGCATAACCAATGGACATAAGACACTGGGGTGTAGGGGAGGCTAGGGGACTGTCAAGGGCCGGGGGGGGGGGGAGGGGGAAGACACATATGTAATACCCTTTGTAATACTTTAAGCAATAATAAAAAAATAATATTGTAATAACTATATATGGTGCCAGTTAGGTACTGGAAATATCAGAGGGAACACTTTGTAAAGTATATGATTGTCGCCTGGAAGGCATGGTTCTGTGGTTGAGTGTCGACAATGGTTCTCTCTCATCATTGATGTTTCTATCTCTTCTTCTCCATTCCTCTCTGAAATCAATAAAAATATTTTTGAAAAAGTATATGATTGTTCTAACCACTCTGTTGTACACCTGAAACTAATACAAAATAATATTGAATGTAAAAGCAAAAAGAAAAAATAGTCACCTTCTTATGAAACATTAATTGACCTGAGAATATATGTCTTCATCAAATCATTGAGTTGCCAGTCTTACTTAGGTAATCGTTCTTATTAAATCACTGAATCTATTTCCCATTGGACTCTTATGTCATGGCCCCAACTAGGGCTCACTTTGGCCTATGGCTCTGTCTTCCAGTTCATGCGTAAGCCTCATAGTTGTTGGGACCATGGCTGCATTACAAGCTGTGGATCTTTGGGCAAGTTACTAAACCTCTCTAAGCTTCTGTTTTCTTATCTGTAATGATGGGGATAATAACGTAACCTACTTTTAATAATTTTTTTAGTAGTTAAATGAATCAATGCCCATAAGATGCTCAGAACACTGTCTGACACTTTGTAAGTACTCAATGAACACTACATGTAAATTTCATCTATTTGTGCACTAAAAGATCATTTGCTTAACAATGACAAATGAACTGCATACTTATCAATTTCATGTGAAATATTATATTAAGTCACCTTAAAAAAATAGGTCTATATTCCATTAATGAGTATCCATGTTACATGAACCATATTCACTATCTGCTGTAATCATGACTATTTCAACATCCAGATTTTGGGGGTAGTAGAAGTAGAGGTATATGTAGTAACAGTAAATGTTTAGTTGAATTTCTTTTTTCTTTTTCTTTTTCTTTAAATATATTTTTATTGATTTCAGAGAGGAAGGGAGAGGGAGAGAAAGATAGAAACATTAATGATGAGAGAGAATCATTGATCGGCTGCCTCCTGCACACCCCCTACTGGGGATGGAGCCCACAACCCAGGCATGTGCCCTGACTGGGAATCAAACCCCAGACTTTTCAGCCCACAGGCTGACGCTCTATCCACTAAGCAAAACTGTCTAGGGTGTAGTCTGAATTTTTTGAAGTGTAATTATTATAGTAAAGAAAATCATCTGATGTATTTTATTGTGTTTAAATTCCTTCTTCTTGCTAAATAAATACTAGCAGCAAGAGAAGCTGTGTGTGGCTTACATCAAGTGATGATTAACCTTGCAGAATCCTAGTAAAAAAAACACAGAGTCCCTAAATTGTGAGTCAGTAAGATCTTCCACGAAATCATTTCTCAGTTTGTCAATTATAACTGCAGTGATTCTTTTGCTGGAATTCACTTCAGACCACAAACTATAACTTCAGATCAACTGGAAAACAAAGTTGTCTTTTTGAGTTGTTTTGGTTTGGTGCCATGTGGAATTCATGGAGATCAAGGCCATTGGTGATCGGGAGATGTTTTTAATCTTTCCTTTTCTCTCTGCTCTTCATGGATCTCTCCCTCCACCCTTACCCCTACCTGCACACTTTTAAACATGGCCTCATGGTTGTATTCACGCTGACCTCCATGCCCTCTGCTCAGGAATTGAACAACTCCTCAAGGGCTGTTGTTCCACCAGGAGCAGAAAATTCAGAGCATGTGTTGTGTTTCGGTATAAAATAGAACGAGACCTTTTTGTTTTTGTGATGTTTTTTACTAGTGTTAGAAAAATGAAGAAGTCAGAGGTTTTAAAATACATTTAAGCATCAAGAATGTGTCCTTAACAAAGAACTCACCCTGTGTGCTCTGTCCTGCTCTCAGGGGTTTTACCCGAGGTTCCCAACATTCTTTGGTTGATTCCTTATAAGGACAGTTTGCACAGTTACAATCCAATTACCATTTGCAAATCCCTGTGGAAAGGGGAACTTTGTTTTTTTAATAGAGGAATCCTTTCCTAACTCCAGAATATCTCTTCTAAATAGTCTTATTCAAATAAAAGGCAGGAAGTCCACTTTCAATTTCTCTGCGTGCTCGCCCCCCCCCCCAACACTATTTCTTACACACACACATACACACACACTCACACACACACTCTCTCTCAGTGACACAGCCTGCCTCTGTCTGAAGGGACAAGAACTTTTCAATGGTCTGATGACAAGATTGCATGTTGGGGTCCCAGGATTCACAGTAGACGAGGTCTCTGGCAACGAAAGGTATCGTGGGAGTCACAGCTATGCCAGCTGGGCCATTTCTCAGACACTTGATATAATCTGCCATTTCAGGATGCGTTTTTCACCAAAACAATTTTTAAACAGACTCAAATTCCTCCTCCAAGTCTAGTTCAGTTCAATGAGAGAGGACAGCAACGACACAGCTGAGTAGAATCCATGGGTAAGTCATGTAAATAGCTCTGCTTGTACTTCTTTTCAAGAGATTATGGTGATAAAATGTTGTGATTCTTCCCCATCTATCTTGTGATTTTGAAGAAATGCAGATTGAGCAGTGTCTGAGATGCGTGACAGCTAAGTGCTGGGTGTGCCAATGCAGATGTATGAGAACATTCTTTGTAGATTGATTAATAACATTGAAATGAGCAAACTTGAGCAGGAAGGAGCATGTCATGCTTGAAATGGAATAGCAGAATGGGGCTGATTTTTGCAAAAGATTCGCACTGGCTGTTTGAGGTCCGAAAGGGTACGATGGCTTATCTTCCCCTCTGGACTTACATTTTAGTTGCTGTGGCTCTGATAACTATGGGCTTTGGAGAACAACTTAGATATCATATCAGGTAAGACTACTGATAAATCTAGTGTGATCTGTTTTACAAAAGAGGAAAACCTTAAGCCTCTGGATTTGTAGACATTGTCTGGCTTACCTAATTTTAAGGTTTTGTCTCCTGATGAAAATATGGGAATAATAATTATAACACATTCCTTAGAGTCCTTGTAAGAATTAAACGAGTGAATACTAATAAAGGGCTTAGAATAGTAACTAGTAGAGAGTGGGCCATCTGTAAATGTTAGCAGTATCTTTGAGGTCTAATCCATTTCTGGAGGGCTGTCATTCTGATTTCAGTGACCTCACTGTAATTACAGTAAGACAAGCAAAACCTTCAGCTTGTCTGTCATTGAGAAGTTTCTAATTCTTTCTTTTAAATATATTTTATTGATTTTTTACATAGAAGAAGGAAGAGGGATAGAGAGTTAGAAACATCGATGAGAGAGAAACATCGATCAGCTGCCTCCTGCACACCTCCCACTGGGGATGTGCCCGCAACCCAGGTACATGCCCTTGACCGGAATCGAACCTGAGACCTTTCAGTCCGCAGGCCGACGCTCGATCCACTGAGCCAAACCAGTTAGGATATAATTCTTGCAAGTGTTTCCATTTTCCACGCCCCTTAGATTTGTGCAGGCTGCTTTACCTCTTCCCCATCCAACATGCAAGTGAAGCTTAACACTCAGGATTAAATTGGTAGCTACTACACAAGCCCACACAATTCAACTAGGGATACACAGAAGTGAAATTGGCCTTTTGTTCTGACGTTTTTACCTTTGGGAATTTCCACTCTGTGGTTATGTCCCCTCCATGTGAATCACTGGAAAGATTCTTCCACTGGAAATAAGATGTGAGTGATGTTTGTTATTGTTGTTTAATGGTGTTAGCATAGCACTGGGTTTGACAATGTTCATTTCTACTTCTTTGATTTATCAGTAATCCAGCCACTTTTATTTTACCCGAGCTTTTACATTCTTTCCAATATCCCCAAGTCTTACTATATTGTATGATTTTTTACAGGCTCTTTGGGATGTTGCCCAGAGAAACAAAATCTTAGGAGAGAAGGAAAGGGTTGATCTCACAAGACAAATCCTAATCATAGATGTTGTGCCTTTACTTTTAAGTCTAAGGATCAGCAAACTTTTTGTGTAAAAGATAAGATAGTAAATATTTTCAGCTTTGAAGGCCAAGAAGTCTCTGCCAATTTCAACTCTGCTGTTGTAGCATGAAAGCAGTCAATGCCTAAATGAATGTGGCTATGTTGCAATAAAACTTTATCTATAAAAACAATTAGTAGGCAGAATTTGGCTCACACGCAGGAGTTTGCCAAACCCTGGCTTGTCGTCATTCCCCATTTCATCGATTAGGAAAGCAAAACATGGGGATGGAAAACAGCTTGGCTAGCAAGTGGCAGAACTAGGATTCAAACCCAGGCAGCCTAGCTTGCCAAACCTTGCCTTTACCCACTCCCCCAAGATGCCCTTGTGTTCACTCATCCCTGCCTAGGATGCTCATCTCCTGAAATCTGCAGGGCTCATTCCCTCCCCTCCACAGGGATTGGCTCAAATATCATATTCTCAGTAAGGAGCCCTGGAAATCCTCCCACACTCCTGGTTCCCCTCACTCCACTGTACCTCCTTCTTTTCTTGGGGGGTTATCACCTTGTACTTACTAGGTAATTTACTCTTCTAATATGTTTGTTTCTTATCATGTTCCTCCACCAGCCTGGAAACTCTATGAGGGCAGGACTCTTTGCTTTGTTTTGAATTTTTATTGATTTTTATAGGAGAGGGAGAGAAACATTGATGTGAGAGTGAAACATCAATCAGCTGCCTCCTGCATGACCCCTACTGGGGATCAAGCCTGCAACCCAGGCATGTGCCCTGGCCCAGAATCAAACCAGCAATCTTTTGGTGCACAGGATGATGCTCAACCACTGAGCCACACTGGCCAGGGCCAGGGCTCTTTGTTTTGTCCACGAAGACTTCTCCAGGACCTAGAACAGTGATTGGCCTATAGCAGGTGCTCTTTCAGCATTTGTTGAATGAATGCAGAGTGCTTTTACATCATGCTACTGTAACATGTTGACTCTTCATGTAGCAATAAATAACTAATATACCAAGGCAAAAGGTAAAAAATGGACTGCCATACCTACCAACTGTTGAGAATTTTTAAAAAATGTCTGCTTAAATAAACAGACCAGAATAGATACACAAAAGGTAACAGTTATGCAGGGTATATGTGTTAAAGCTTCTTAAAGATCTGATGAGAAGAAGTGGTTTAAGAATCAAGAAAGGAAGAATTAGCTAACGTTATTCTGTTGTGTTCAGGAAGGAATAACCTCTTTTAAGAGTCTAAACAGGGGTGTGACTGCTACCCGGATACCCTCGGCTTTGCCCAGACCCCATGAAAAGGGGAGTGCCTTCTCATTGGCAATGTGTTTATTTTGGAGAACTCGGCAGCCCTTCAGAAGTGTCGGTTGCGAGCCTGGTATTGAAACTTACGCCATGCATCGGCACCACATTGTCATTATCTGGGAACCTTGGCTGTGCTAATTAGCCATCAATGACAGTTGGCCACAGTAGAAAACAGTTGAAAGAAATTCAACCCCTGGCATGGTTGAGCTAAATGGCATGCCATTTTCAGGCCTTAAGTTACTGATCTGTTCTTCTGCTTCTCACCCATATGGAACCACAATTTAGCAGCTGACTTATAAGCACCTAAAAAAGACATCTTACACACAGTGGAGTCATTTAATGATGAATAATTCAGCACACACTTCTGAAGAGTTGTTGGTGTCACTAAAACTGCCAGGTTTAAATGGGGGATGCAAATGTAGAGTAATGACGATTAATATTCATTGTAACTGAAATGACCATGTCTTCAGGGCTTGCTGGGAACTAATAAGCACTCTACAGGAAATTCACTTGCATGGTCTCCCGTGATCACTACAAACCTGAAACTTGTGTTGTTCTTTGCTCCATCTCATTGATGAGGAAACTGAGGTTCAGAGATATTCTGAATCTATTTAAACCCAAGTCCTCACCATCATACCAGTGGGTCTCAACCTTCATTGTGCAAAAATAAGAGTCATCTAGCAATGCTGGCTTTTGATAAAGGTGCTTAAGCTCTGTTTCTTACAACCCTGATTTTATACATCTGCCTTAGAGCCCAGAAACCTGTATATTTAAGAAGTATCATCTACCCAGGGAATTCTACGGCCCTAGGTCCGCAGGCCTTATTCTGAGCAGCCCTGTCTCAGGCCTGGCTGGCTTCCTTGACCTTGGAAAGTTTACAGTCAGTTGAGGTTAAAGAGATGCTGCAATTAGAGACTAGACTCAAGGACATAAGAAAACATTGTGGGAGAGACCAAAACCAAAATTATTTTAATCAATTTTAGTTCATGGGAAAATCAATTTGGAAAGATGCAATTCGACCCCTCTGAATAAATCACAGATATTAGGTTGTTGATTTTTTTTTCGTTTGTCTTTTACTTCTTTTTTTCTGAATATGGAGACATACACTTCTGGTGGGAAGAAAACCTCTTTAGTTAATACTTCTGTTGAGTTGTTCTCCAGTTAATGTAGAGTCTATCATATTGAGACCTTTCATTCAGTTTTACTTGTATGATTGCTTATTTACATTCCTAGAGGCCCGGTACACAGATTTGTGCATGGGTGGGGTCCCTCAGCCTGGCCTGCACCCTCTCGCAATCCGGGGCCCCTCAGGGGATGTTGGAGACCCCGTTGCGGCCTGATCCCCGCAGGCCAGGCCAAGAGGTTTCTCAACCTCTGCACTGTGGAAATTTGGGGCCAGATAGTTCTTTATTGTGGGGGGGCTGTCCTATGCATTGTAAGATGTTGAGCAGAACCATGACCTCTACCCACTAGATGCCTGTAGCATCCTTCCCAGAGTCATTATAGTAAAAATTGTTTTCAGACATTGCCAAATGTTCCTTGAGGGGGCAAAATCACTCCCAAGAACCACTGTGCTATATCGTTTGGTATCGTATTGCTACCTTTTATTAGTGTAGTTTCATGGTTCCCCAGAATGAAAGGACATTTTTATCATTGTAAGAGCCCTTAGTCTATCCAGAAACATTGGGTCAGTTTCAACTTCACTTACATTTATGAAATTGAAACAAAGTTGAAATCATCCACTTTCAGTCTTTAAAAACAATTCTATGACGACCACCCAAAAGACTGGATCCAGAGAGCCTTAAAATGAGTCATCGATTTATGAGATTAATAGTCACCAAAGAAAAATGCTGACCTGGAGCACGCATTTGGGAGTTGAGAAACAGCCAGAAACACAGTGTAGGCCATGCCAGTGGGCTTTGGCACTCTCTGGGTGCTTCTTTATTAACCCGTGGCCAAGGTCATGAAGGCGACGAGGCAGCATTGACCTTTGCATTCATGCCTTCCTGCTCATGCGAGGTCTGATGGGTGAGTGCGGGTGTCATGGATTCATTCTCCTCAGGTCTAATATTATTAAGTTTATTTTCTGCCCTCACATGCAGGCATTTGTTGGCTCATCACAGTCTGTTTCAAAAGACTGTTTCTTAGCATCTTATTCCAATCCAGAAGACATTCTCCCTCGTAGATGCAACATTACATGGCTTGGTTAGTTTCCAGCTTCTTATTGAACTCGATGTACCTAATTGATTTAGTCCCTTGACAGACAAATATTTATTCAGCGACAATTAAGTACCAGATACTGCCTGAGATACTGGAAACACCAATGCAAATAAACCAGACAAGGTCCTTGCCCTCATGAATCTAGCTGGTAAATATAGGTCATGACGCAGGGTCCTAGTCCTGGGGTTCTGGCACATGATATAGATGCTAAACAAACATGTGTAGGGTGCTCAATGACACTAATATCTATATCAGGAGTCAACAAAACTATGGCCAGTGGGGCATATCCAGCCTGCTGCCTGTTTTTGTTTGACCTGCAAGCTAAGAATGGTTTCTGCCTTTTTAAATGATTGAAGACAATCAAAGAATAACAATACATGTGACATGAAAAGTATATGAGATTTGAACTTTAGTGTCCAGGAGTAAAGTTTTATTGGAACTTTTATTTGCGTATGATTTATGGCCCCTGGTTTGCTTTAGTGGCAGAGCTGAGTAGTTCCAACAGAGGTGAGAATCTGATAGGAGGTCAAGACATACTTGTTGAAGTGTCTGGGAGTGTACCCTCTTCTCAACTCAATCCCCTTCACCCCCCAACCTCCTCTTCTAATGCTCCCTCCTACTTCTCCTGTATTAATTTCCTATTGTTGACACAATAAGTTAACACAAACTTAAACCATCACAGGTTTAATATCTTGCAGTTCTGGAGGTCAAAAGTCTGACATAGGTCTTACTGGGATAAATCAAAGGCTGCATTCCTCTGGAGGCTCTGTGGGGTGAATCTGTCCCTTACCTTTTCCAGCTTCTAGAACAGCAGTTCTCCACCTGTGGGTCGCGACCCCTTTGGCGGCCGAACGACCCTTTCACAGGGGTCGCCTAAGACCATCCTGCATATCAGATATTTACTTGACGATTCATAACAGTAGCAACATTACAGTTATGAAGTAGCAACGGAAGTAATTGGAACTGTATTAAGGGCCAGAATGTTGAGAACCACTGTTCTAGAAGGTGCCTTAATTTCTTTTCTCATGGCTCCTTCATCCATGTTTAAGCCTAGCACTCATCTTAAAATTTCTCTCTCTCTCTCTCTCTCTCTCTCTCTCTCTCTCTCTCTCTCTCTCTCACACACACACGCATGCACGCACACGCACACACACACACACACACGCACACCTGCTTCTCTTATCACATTTTCTTCTCTGACTCTACCAAACCTGCCTTTCTCTTATAAGGACTCTTGTGATTAGCTTGCACTCATCTGAATAATCCCGAATAGTCTTCCTGTCTCAGGATCCATTCCCTCAATCATATCTACAAAGATCTTTTTGCTAGGGAAGGTAGCATGTTCAAAGGTTGTGGGGATTAGGACTGGTCCATTTGGGAACAGGGAGTATTGTTCTGTTTGCCAGATCTCCTATCCGGTAAATCCATGCTGTACTTTTCTCTACCTCTGCAGAACAAAAGGCAGGCTGAGGGCATCTCTCAAGCTCGCAACCACCAGCCAGGATATGGTAGTGGCTAAGAGGATAGGCTTTAGATTCTGAATGTCAGGTTCAAAACATTTTTGTTGTTGAGGGAATGAATAAGGATGATGTCATTACTACATTTGTTCAATAAAAGAAAGCAAGACATGCTACTCCTGGTTGGGTTAAAGTGAACCTTTTCTTTCAAAATGTAGCATCTTGACCATATGATTATCATAGAAATAACCTTATTTCTTTTTTTCTTTTTTTATTATTTTATCGATTTTTTACAGAGAAGAGGGGAGAGGGATATAGAGTTAGAAACATCAACGAGAGAGAAACATTGATCAGCTGCCTCCTGCACACCCCCTACTGGGGATGTGCCCACAACCAAGGTACATGCCCTTGACCAGAATCGAACCTGGGACCGTGAGCACCCCGATTCAAACCCTGTGATAATTCGGATAGACTTTGGGTGAATGTTTTGAGGAAAGGCTCTATAAACAAATGAATCTTCAAAAATGATGTGGATTGAAATTAGGAAGGTGAATGCAGTAGACCAAGTAACTCATTGTGAACCAATACTAAATCATCATATGTTTTAAAAGCAACAGAACTGTAGTTTTAAGACTTAATGTTTGCAGTGTTTTCTAGTGATTGTGTTGTGATGTTTACTTGACACTGTACTTAGCTCTGAATGAACATGGTTTTAGCCTGTGTGTTAATTGCGCTAATTCTATAATTTCCCAGTAATGGACCTAACATATTCTGGCTTTTAAAAACCTGTTGAAATTGCATGTACTTCATTTGAAAAAAATCCTATTAAAATTCAGAGTGGTAGAAATATAGATTGGGAGCAATGAAAGAACTGGGACATAGAGGAAGATGCACAGTATTTGATGTGCTCATTACTGTTGAGTGACAGATAGAAGAATGAGATGCTGGAGGGTGGAGAGACAGAGGGCGGAGGGATGGAAAGTTGACAAACCGGAGCAGCCCATACAGACTCTTCCAGGTCTATACAAATTCCTTAGCTTTTAGTTTTCAAGTTTGTGGTATATAATGGATTAGAAGACAACTTAGTCCATTACCTATAATCAAAACTGTAACTGAATTATATCATTGTTATTTAATACTAGAGGCCCGGTGCACAAATTCGTGCACTGGTGGGGTCCCTCGGCCTGGCCAGCAATTGGGGCCTATCAGGGCCGGCCAGCCGGGGGGGGGGGGGGGGAAGGACCACAGGAGGTTGGCTGACTGCAGGAGGTTGGCTGTGGGAGCACACTGATCACCAGGGGGCAGCTCCTATGTTGAACATCTGCCCCCTGGTGGTCAGTGTGTGTCACAGCTACCAGCTGGTCATCCGGTCATCTGGTCATCTCTTTGTAATGGCTGCTTAGGCTTTTATATAGAGAGATGCTGGAGCTCCAGTTGCGCAATCGGTTAGTGCGCGGTACTTATATAGAGAGATGCTGCCCACTTGATCATAGGTACCTTTGGAGACACCTGTGAAGTCCTTCTTTGTTTATTATTTGATAACCTTATCTCCTAGGAAAATTGTGTTTTTTTAGCCATGGGCTAAGCATGGGCTTAAGAACCAATTGGCTCTAGAGACAGTATTACCTTCTTTTTAAAATGACTCTTTCAGGGCCTAATGCAGTCATTTCTCTTCCTGGGATTTGCCTGTAGCCTTCTACTGAGCCATCAGCTGCTACAAGAACTAGTCTTAGGAGAAAATCACTCCATCCATTCAAGTCATTGCAAATAGACCAAGGTTTTTCTCTCTTTCGGCTAGGAACTCCAAATTCACTAAAGAAGTTTAAAAATCCAAGAAGAATCACAGGCTGTGATAGATAGTGGACTAAGAGAAATTTAAAGCATCAGACTTCACCTTTGGTTATGCTAAGTATATAGTCATTTGTGAAGTTTCAAAACTATGTAATACTTGATTGCATTTGGAACTGTCTTAGTTGGGAGAAGAAAATGAAGGCTCAGGAAAGATGTACACTGGCCAGGTTCTATTTTGCCGGATTTGGGAATGCATTGTATTTATTTATTTATTCATTCATTCATTCATTCATTCATTTATTTATTTTTAAAACTAGGATTATCATTTTAAGAATGTCAAAGCTTGAATATTTTCTTCTCTCCCCATAACACATAATTCCCTCCTGCTCTTTCTTATCTTGGTGATTAGTGAACTATCCTCCCAGTTGCTCAAGATAGAAACTTAAGAGTCACACTCAGTTACTTCTTTCCCACCCCGCGGCTGCATTCAGTTTATCCCCAAGCCTCTGCGTGGTTCCGAGTGTCTCCCAAGTTGAATCATCATCTTCCCCAGCCCAGCATCATTTCTGATTTCTACGTCTTCAACTTGGCCTTTTCCTCAATTCCTATGGGAATTTGTTTGCAGTCTTCCTTCCTATATGTCAATCGGAGCATGTTTCTCTATTACTGGAGGTTCCTTGATGGCGAGTCAAATCCAACCTACTCCGCAATGCCTGCAGAGGAAGCCCTCCAGGATCTGGCCCTGACTTCCACATGGCTTTGCCTCCTGCTCTTTCCCTCCTTTCCACCGTGTCATTTCCCCAAACAAGCCTGTTCTCTCAAACTCATTTGCCTTGGCAACCACTGTTTTTTTCCGCTGTTGCATTTCCACCGGGCAAAGCCTTCCTTCTCCATTGAAACACTGCCTTCTCTATTAAGCCTCTCTTGATCCCCCGGGCAGATGTCAAAGTCTTTTCTCTCAGGTACCCACCGTATTTGGTACTTACTTCTAGTGTCACAATCTCTGTATGGTATGGATTACATGTGTTCTTTTTACCGAAATTGAACTCCTTAAGGACAGGACTGTGTTGTCATTTTGATCATTCCAAGCCTAGTACTGGATTAGGTGCGTATGAAATTTTGTTTGAGTTAATTAACCAGGTGGACATAGTCAATAAAAATAAAATGTCTTTTCTGGGGCTTAGTTTATTTCAGTCATAAGCTATGATTCAGAGGCTGGCAAACTACAGCCCACTGGCCCAGTTCAGCTTTCCGCCTGTTTTTGTAAGTGAGGTTTCATTGGACCATTGCCACACTCATTGATGGATTGTCTATGGCTGCTCTCATGCCACAGAGGCAAAGTTGAGTAGTTTTGACAGAGACCACAGGCCTATAAAGCCTGAAATATTTAGTCCCTGGCCTTTTCTAGAAAGAGGTAGCCAACCCATGCTGAACAGAGATCAGTAGCCCATTGGAGCTCACATTTTTAAATGCTTTAAAAAACAGGTATGTAATTCCATTTTGATACCTCAAATAGCAATTGGCTTCTTTAGATACCTAATCTTCCCACTTAAAAGTCACTGAGTCATCTGGAACTTCCCACTTGTGGGCGGAGCAACCCACTGATCTTGTACCTCATGATGCTTTAAGGGTGTGAGTGAAGGGTACACCCAGGGCCTGAATCCCTAACTCCTAACTGACATGTGCTTAGTCCAGTTGTAAAGAAAGAAAGAAAGAAAGAAAGAAAGAAAGAAAGAAAGAAAGAAAGAAAGAAAGAAAGAGAGAGAGAGAGAGAGAGAGAGAGAGAGAGAGAAAGGAAGGAAGGAAGGAAGGAAGGAAGGAAGGAAGGAAGGAAGGAAGGAAGGAAGAAAGAAAGAAAGAAAGAAAGAAAGAAAGAAAGAAAGAAAGAAAGAAAGAAAGAAAGAAAGAAAGAAAGAAAGAAAGAAAGAGAAAGAAAGGAGGGAGAGAGAGAGAGAGAGAGAAGGAACTTCCAAATACTCTGGACCTGGAAGAATTGTATTCAGTTCACCAAATGTGACTGCAGCCTGCCCACTGTGCCTAGACTTGCTCCTCTCCCCATGCTCCTCTCACATCATGCTCCCCGAGCCCCTCCTGAGCTCCTGTTGGTTTTCATCATTATCTTCTGATGCAGATTCATACATGTGAAGACAAACAAACAAAAAGCCCTCACTTCCTTTCACTCCTGCTCAGACATGGCCTTCTCTGCGGGGTCTTTCCTGGCCACTCTCTCTGAAGCTGTGCCTCCCTGTTTTCTGCTCACACTCATTGCCCCTTCCTGGCATTCTGTTCCCTCCCTAGCAGTTATCATTCTTTAATACACTCTAAACCAGTGGTCGGCAAACTCATTAGTCAACAGAGCCAAATATCAACAGTACAACGATGGAAATTTCTTTTGAGAGCCACATTTTTTAAACTTAAACTGTATAGGTAGGTACATTGTTGTTAACTTCATTAGGGGACTCCTAAGGCTTAGGAAGAGCCACACTCAAGGGGTCAAAGAGCCGCATGTGGCTCGCGAGCCACAGTTTGCCGACCATGGCACTATACCCTTTACTTACTTTGTCTATTTTCTGTCCCTACTAAAGTATATCTCCATTTTAAAAATAAATGAATACATAAATAAATGAAATCCCAAATAAAGAGGGAAAATATCAAAGCTTTAACATAGTGCCATTCACTCTTTGAAATGAACATTCAAAGCAGGGATTTGCTGCCGGGAGGGAACAAAGGTATTTTCATAGTTACTGCTGCCGGTCTCTTTGTCTCCCTCCTTTAAGAGGAGTGATGAGGACAGTGAAGTCTTGTGGGATCCCTAAGTGTTCTACACATCCACAGCAAAGCCTTGGCAGTGCCTGTCGGGGGCAGCACTGTTCCTTTGTTCTGGAACTTTTCTTGATTGTTGCTGGAAAAAACAGGCACCTCTTCAAAGCTATTGTGCCTCAGTTGACCTCTGTAATTCACAGAAGTCGTCTTAAGAAGTCGTCTTCAGAGGATTGTGAAGTATTGTTTCATAGGCCATCACTTTCTCAATGAACCAGGGGTAGAGCCATTCACTCCCAATGGACCAGGGGTAGAGCCATTCACTCCCAACAAACCAGGGGTAGAGCCATTCACTCCCAATGGACCAGGGGTAGAGCCATTCACTCCCAATGGACCAGGGGTAGAGCCATTCACTCCCAATGGACCAGGGGTAGAGCCATTCACTCCCAATGGACCAGGGGTAGAGCCATTCACTCCCAACAAACCAGGGGTAGAGCCATTCACTCCCAATGGACCAGGGGTAGAGCCATTCACTCCCAATGAACCGGGGTAGAGCCATTCACTCCCAATGGACCAGGGGTAGAGCCATTCACTCCCAATGGACCAGGGGTAGAGCCATTCACTCCCAATGGACCAGGGGTAGAGCCATTCACTCCCAATGGACCAGGGGTAGAGCCATTCACTCCCAATGGACCAGGGGTAGAGCCATTCACTCTCAATGGACATCAGAGGTGTGTGCGCGCGCACAAATGTAGTCAGGATTGTGGGAGTCTTTGCTTTGATGCTTTTTTTTTCAAATTTCAGAATAGGTTTTTATTTCATTCTGGTGTTTTGTTTTTGTTGTTATCCTACTGGAATATCCAAACTGTTGACTCTGTGTTGCCATCTTGACCAGAACAGCTTTGATGCTTTGATGTGGAGTAGTTTATCATTAAATGCCTCATGTCTCTAAAAATATGTGCAGTTCTTATTTATCACATCTCTGCACTTATTGTGACCAAAATACCTCATTAGAGTGCTATAAATACAAAGTCAGAAGTTATAATTTAGCATAGAGTTTAAAGGCATAAGATGTTTTGACTTGAGTCCTGGTTGGTTCCAAATTTTGTAAGTTTTATGACCTGGAGGAATTTACTTAATCTCCCCAAGCCTCAATTTCATCTATAATATATTATATTTACATATACTATATATTTCTATAATATTAATATAATGTATATTAAGTACAGACAATGCCGGACTTAATAATAGTTAGACTTAAGATTTTTCGACTTTATGATGGTGTTAAAGTAGAAACCATACTTCACTTTTTAAAGAATTTTCTGGGCTTTTTTTGGTTTGGTTTTGTTTTCTGTTTTTTATAAAAAAATATATTTTTATTGATTTCAGAGAGGAAGGGAGAGGGAGAGAGAGAAACTTCAATGATGAGAGAGAATAATTGATCAGCTGCCTTCTGTATACCCCCTACTGGGGATTGAGCCTGCAACCCAGGCATGTGCCCTTGACCAGAATTGAACGCGGGACCCTGCAGTCCACAGGTCGACACTCTATCTACTGAGCCAAACTGGCTAGGGCTCACATTTTGAATTTTGATTTTTTTCCTGGGCTACTGATATGTAGTGCATGGTGCTGGGTAGTGGCAGCCACTGCTCCCAGGCAGCCACGCCATCGGGAGGGTAAACAGCCGATACTCTACATTGTACTATGTTGCCAGTGTTTTATGCATATTGTGCTTTGAGCATGTTTAAGGGAGGCTAGACAAAGCTATGATGTTCAGTAGCTTAGGTGTATTAAATGCATCTTTAGCTTGTGATATTTTTCAACTTAAAATGAGTTTATTGGGATGTAACCTCATTGTAAGTTGAGGAGCATCTGTATTTATTATAATGTATCACAAGTATATATTACATTTTATAAATATACTGGATTATATTTTTTAAAGGAAACATTTTTTTAATGATGACTTTTATTTTTTTAATATACTTTTTATTGATTTTTTTACAGAGAGGAAGGGAGAGGAATAGAGAGTTAGAAACATCGATGAGAGAGAAACATCGATCAGCTGCCTCCTGCACACCCCCTTCTCGGGATGTGCCCGCAACCAAGGTACATGCCCTTGATCGGAATCAAACCTGGGACCCTTCAGTCTGCAGGCCGATGCTCTGTCCACCGAGCCAAACCGGTTAGGGCTAGATTATATTATTATATAATGTTATTATATTACTAAATATTATATCAGATAAGGTCATGAGGTTGGCACAGTCGCTGGTACACAGTGGGCTACCAGTACATATTGACCCTTCTATATCAGTGGTTCTCAACCTGTGGGTCGCAACCCCTTTGGCGGTCGAACGACCCTTTCACAGGGGTCGCCTAAGACCATCCTGCAGATCAGATATTTACATGACGATTCAAACAGTAGCAATATGACAGTTATGAAGTAGCAACGAAAATAATTTTATGGTTGGGTCACAACAGGAGGAACTGTATTTAAAGGGCCAGAAGGTTGAGAACCACTGCTCTTTATCTTAGTGGACATGATGGCAATTAGCAGCAGTTTTTCCTTTTACTGAGATACAAAACCAGAACGTTTCCATGTGATCCAATTAAAGAGAGGAAATAAGGGGACATATGTAATACTTTCAACAATAAAGATTTAAAGCCCTAGCTGGTGTGGCTCAGTGGATAGAACATCTTCCTGCGATCTGAAGGGTCGCAGGTTCGATTCCGGTCAAGGGCACATGCCTGGGTTTGGGGATTGATCCCGAGTAGGGGGTGTGCAGGAGGCAGCCGATCCAGGATTCTCTCTCATCATGGATGTTTCTCTCTCTCCCTCTCCCTTCCTCTCTGAAATCCAGAAGAATCTATTTAGAAAATAAGATGGATAAGTAAAGCCTGTGAGATGTAGGCGGCCTGTGTAACTCTTGCTGTTTCTCCTGGGTCTGCAGGGTGACTTCACCTGGAACAGCATGTCGGGCCGCAGCGTTCGGCTACGGTCAGTTCCCATCCAGAGCCTCTCCGAGCTGGAGCGAGCCAGGTTGCAGGAAGTAGCTTTTTATCAGTTGCAGCAGGACTGTGACCTGAGCTGTCAGATCACCATTCCCAAAGGTAAGGCCCTGTCTGTTCTTCCATCCGGGACACTGCGAGTCCGACATCCGCTCAGCCAGAGCCACAGCGTGCAAAGTCAGCTCACAGCTGCTGTCACACAGGAAGGAAACCGCAGCTTCTTAGTCCTTGGCTGGCATTCCTGTCCATGTTAAAAGCCACTGGGCTCCATCCCCAGTCAGGAGTGTGCGGGAGGCAGCCGATCAATGGTTCTCTCATCCTTGATGTTTCTCTCTCTCTCTCCCTGTCCCTTGCTCTCTGAAATCAATAATTTTTTTTTTTTTTAAAAAAAAGGAGAGCCGTGCATATCTTAACAGTCCACATGGCTTCAGAACAAGCAGTTAGAACAGTGGTTCTCAACCTTCCTAATGCCGCGACCCTTTCATACAGTTCCTCATGTTGTGGTGACCCCCACCCATAAAATTATTTTCGTTGCTACTTCATAACTGTCATGTTGCTACAAGATTGCTTTGGAGGATTTCAGTGTCTTCAGAAATTCTTTGTTTTCTTTTACTAGGGCTTGAGGGGACGGATCATGAATATTTATTTATAAAATAATTCATATCACACAGAGAGAGAGAGACAGATATATCTGGCAAAACTTAGTTGTCACAGCTTGGAGAAGGATGCCACTGACATGTACTGGGTAGAAGCCAGGATGCTGCCAAACACAGGCCAGCCCCCCACCGCAAGCACTGTCAGGCCCAAGTGCCAAGTGCAGGTGTTGAGCAGACTGGCTATATGCAGGGATATGTACTCACAGTCTATCAGTAACCATGCTGGCAGCCCTAGCCGGTGTGGCTCAGTGGATAGAGCATTGGCCGGCAGACTGAAGGGTCCCGGGTTTGATTCCCGGTCAGGGCACATGCCTGGGTTGTGGGCTCGATCCTCAGTGGGGGGCCTGCAGGAGGCAGTCGATCAATGGTTCTCTCTCATCATTGATGCTTCTCTCTCTCTCTCTCTCTCTCTCTCTCTCTCTCTCTCTCTCTCTCTCTCCCTCCCTCTCCCCCTCCCTCTCTGAAATCAATAAAAATGCATTTTAAAAAATAACCATGCTAGCAGTATGGTTTTCTTGGCTCATCTGTGGCTCACGAAAAGGACACTGACTTAGACATCTTAAAAATAGGTTTTGAGGATTGTCCCCTCACTCCCTGCAACTGTGAGCTTGGTCAGTGCACCTCTGCAGTAAAAGGCTCCGTTTTGTTGACTAGAACCGTGGTCGGCAAACTGCGCCTCGCAAGCCACATGCGGCTCTTTGGCCCCTTGAGTGTGGCTCTTCCACAAAATACCACACGTGGGCATGCACATACAGTGCGATTGAAACTTCCTGGCCCATGCGCAGAAGTCGGTATTTTGTGAAAGAGCCACACTCAAGGGGCCAAAGAGCCGCATGTGGCTCGCAAGCCGCAGTTTGCCGGCCACTGGACTAGAAAGAGTAGCACAGAAACACTGACCTCACAGTTTTCACTGGATGGGGACTCCTACGGCCACTTTTATTCTTCAAGCTGGAGGTCTGAGAGTTCAGGAGAAGGAAGAGGTAGATGAGGGCAAGGGGCTGGGGGGACGCACATCTCACTGACTCCCTTCCTGCCCCCTGGGCTTCCTCGGCACGTGCTGCTTGCCACCGCAACCACAGCCAGCTCCTTCCAGGAGGAAACCCCTGCCCCTGCTAGATCTTTTCATGTTCATCTAACACGAAGAGATCCTCAGCTCAATGAAGAAATAAAGCCCTTGGACAATTGATGGCGAATGAGTACTCATCACTGTCCGGATGGTTACTGCTTCTCCCGAGGGCAGACTCACCCTGCCTCACCTTACCTTGGTGGCTTGCAGGTGGAAATGAGGCCTGTCTTCTCCTCCCCGTTAACTCACAAGGTGGCCCAAGTGGGGCCTGAAGAGTCCGAAAGGGTGTCCCAAAATTCACGCAAGATTTGAATTTTGCGTGAGCATTAATAACAACAACAACAAAAAATGAAAGCCTAATTTTACTTGGTTTATTGAATCAGATTCTAATATCTGTTTCCCTTTGATGTCAATCCCTTCAATTTGATAAGCATCACCAAGTACCTATGATGGCCCAGGAGCAGGGACAATGAAGACCAATAAAGACCACAGCTTTGCGTCTGTGCCAGCAAAGCCGTGGAGGCCATTTACCCAAAGTATTATTCCATACATAACCCTATACTGTCTGCTTTATGAATCAATAAAACATTTACAATTTTATTATAAACCTGTGTTTTCTATCGAAATTACTTCTTGCGTGAATTTTGGGACACCCTTTAGCTCCCCTTCACAAGCACAGATGTTCTTTCAGTTCCTTTAAAAAAAAAAAAAGAAACAAAGAAAAAAATGTTGTTGGCAAACCCAATTTGTAGTGGAGGGAATGATGACTCTACAAAGTTTGTGAAACCTACATTGGATGCACACCAGATAAGATATCAGGGAACGAGTATTATTTGTAGCTTTACTTTTAAACCCAGTTAATTTGGCGTTCCTCTTTGTCCCTGCTTTTAAAGAGTCTACTAAATAAATAACCTTTCCCAAACAGACAACTTTATCAAACGTGTCTGCTGGGAGTTCTGTCCGCATTGCTCATTTCTGAGATTATGTACTTCACACTCAGGAAAAGATTCATTCCATCCAGATGCCCAAAATGTTCATGCTATAGCTCCTATAGGAACCACACACACACACACACACACACACACACACACACATACACGCACACACATACACACACATACACACACACGCACATACACACACAGACACACGCACATACATACACATACACACACACATACACATACACACATACACACACATACACACACGCGCGCGCACACACACACAAAATTACTTCCCATTTTTATAGTTTTCTATCAAAATGGGAACTAATGTGTTTGGGTTTTTTTGTGGTTTTAAAAATATTTTTATGGATTTCAGAGAGGAAGGGAGAGGGAGGGAAAGAGAGAAATATCAATGATGAGAGAGAATCATGGATCAGCTGCCTCCTGCACACCCCCTACTGGGGATGGAGTCTGCAACCCGGGCATGTGCCCTTGACTGGAATCGAACCCAGGACCCTTCAGTCTGCAGGCCGAAGCTCTATCCACTGAGCCAAACCAGCCAGGGCGGGAACTAATGTTGTATAAATATTTTCTTATGGAGGAGAAAAGGGATTGTGTGGCAGGATGGAAATGAACAGAGTCACCTGGGATTACTGAGGCGATCGTTTTGCGCAAATGATTCTAGACATTATTTACCAAGAGCCTCCAAATGCATGGAGTGCTATGATGGCAGCTTTGATTGGAGGGTGGCCACTTGGTTCCGTGCAAACCCCCAAGCGGAGGTTCTAAGTAGGGTCAGATTCACTGTGTGAATTATTTACTCAGGAAAATAAATACAGTGGACCTTGCCCTGACCGGTGTGGCTCAGTGGATAGAGCGTTGGCCCGCGGACTGAAGGGTCCCGGGTTCGATTCCGGTCAAGGGCATGTACCTTGGTTGCGGGCACATCCCCAGTGGGGGGTGTGCAGGAGGCGGCTGATCGATGTTTCTCTCTCATCGATGTTTCTAACTCTCCCTCTCCCTTCCTCTCTGTAAAAAAAAATCAATAAAATATATTTTTAAATACAGTGGACCTAGAACCGAAAGAAATGATACCAAGCCCAATGAGATAATGGGTATAATGAAAATGGAAAAATACCTAAGCTCACATTTCAGCTCTTTGCCACTTTAGGATGAGTATAGGGCAGCGATGGCGAACCTATGACATGCATGTCAGAGGTGACACGTGAACTCATTTTTTTGGTTGATTTTTCTTTGCTAAATGGCATTTAAACCTATAAAAATAAATATCAAAAATATAAGTCTTTGTTTTACTATGGTTGCAAATATCAAAAAATTTCTCTATAAGACACGGCACCAGAGTTAAGTTAGGGTTTTTCAAAATGCTGACACGCCGAGCTCAAACGGTCCGCCATCACTGGGCTAGGGATTTGTTTATGGGTGCCTGTTTGAAGACCTCCCTCCGTGAGACCGGTGTCTCCAGGGCGCAGATAAATGATATTATAATATGTTCACCAGCTTCTGGGCTTCACCATAGAGAGGGGGGATCGGAGGTTGAGGGGTTGGGAAATGACTGGGTGATTGCCTAGCATGGACTGCAGGGGTGGGATCCAGAGCACAAGTGGGGACCTTGACTTCCTCTCAAGCTATAGTGATAGGTGCACATCAGTTATATGGTACCGATGCAAGGAAATGAGAAGATGGGCGTATAATTTCACTCCGGATTGCCTCTCCGCTCTCGGTGAAGGTGTAAGCAATTTCACCTGCCAGGAGTGAGGATGGACAGGAGGTACTGAAGGTTTGAACTACTGGAGGGTTTGAGGAAAGAGGCAAGGAAGAGAGGGGAACCGATGGGCCAGCGATGTTGCAGGGTTGCAGGGCGGTCCAAAAGGCTCATTTGAGGTGAGTGTCTGGGAATTTAAATTGCAAAATGAGCATCCTGGCAACTGAACACTACTAAAGCCAAATACACCTTTTTGCAATTCGAATTCCCCAGACCTGGTTAATCAAATCCCTATTAGAGTTGGGATTTTCTAGTTGAGTTCAATGATAGTAGAGAAGCACCTGGCAGTGGCCCAATGATGGCCATGACCTTGTCCCTGGAACCTGTGAACATGTTACCTCACAGGCCAAAGGGAACTTTGCAGATGTGATCAGTTAACGTCCCTGAAATAGTGAGACTATCCCGGATTATCTGGGAGGGCCCACACTGATCACGTGGGTACTTAAAGAAGTGAAACTGTCACAGCTGTAGTCAGCAAGAGAGATGACTGAAAGCAATGTTGCTGGCTTTGAAGATGGAGGAGGGGCCACAGGCCAGAAAATGAAAGCAGCCTCTAGATCAGTGGTTCTCAACCTTCCTACTGCCGCGACCCTTTAATGCAGCTCCTCATGTTGTGGTGACCCCCAATTTCATTGTTACAAATTGAACATAATTAAGCATAGTGATTAATCACAAAACCATATGTAATTATAGATGTGTTTTCCGATGGCCTTAGGCGACCCCTGTGAAAGGGTCGTTCGACCCCCAAAGGGGTCGCGACCCACAGGTTGAGAACCGCTGCTAGAAAAGGCAAGGAAACAGATTCTCCTAGAGCTTCTAGAAAGGACTGCAACCCTGGTGACACCTTGGTTTTAGACCAGTGAGACCCATCTCAGACTTCTGACCTCCAGAAATGTCAGATAATACTAGTAAACTTGAGTTGCTCATGTCACTAAATTTGTGGTCATTTGTTAGAGCAGTGATAGGAAACAAATACAGTGTTCAAGGAAATGATTGGAAACTCAGACCATGGAATCCAAGTTGGATAAAGAAGAGAAGTTGGGAATAAATGTAAAAGACATATTCTTCTTGAATAAAAAGAATCTATAAAATAAATATGTCAATTATGTCGTTAATCATCTATAAACTGAATGTGATTCCAAAACACATACCAACAGAATTTGTTTTTGTGATATCACTAACTTGATCTAAACATCATCTGGGCAAATAATTCTGTGAGAGTAGGAAGGCAAACATATGAAAAAGGTCAAATGAAAACGAACTCTATCCATTTGTTAAAATGTCATAAAACGAAAGCAATTAAAAGAGCATTATACTGCTTCATCATAGGCAGATTAATGGAAGACAACAGTTCCGAAATGAACTAAAATTGCTATGAGAACTCTGACATGATAAATATTGCATTTCTTGTCAGGGAAATGATGGATTATTATTGTATTTGCAATAATGAGACAACCATTGAGGAGAAAAGGCTGGATTCTCCCCTTCCTCACATCTAAGGAAATTGATATAGAAGGATTTGAAGATTTAAAAATGAAACTATAAATGCACCAAAGCCAAACATAGCTGGATATTTAAATATTTTTACATTGGGAAAGTTGCCATCCAGAAAACATAGAGTGATACATTTTACTACATTGAAAAAAAAAAAGAACCATCTTTGTTGCCAACAAATAAATCAATAAATAGAAATGTACAACACATGTGACAAACTAAAGGCTAACTTCTCTACTGTAAAAAAGCTTTGTTACGAATTAATATGAGAAAAAATAATTAAAATATAGACACATTACAGGCAGCTCACAGAAAAAGATATGCCATTAATTTATGAATATTTGAAAAGATGCCCACCCTCATATTCATTAGAGAAATGCAAGCTAAACCACAAGGAAATTTTTTCTTTTATATTAGAATGGCTTCAAAAGTAGGATAATAGCCCAGCCGGGTGTAGCTCAGCGCTAGAGCGTCGACCTAGGAACCAAGAAGTCACCAGTTCGATTCCTGTTCAGGGCATATGCCCAGGTTTTGGGCTTGATCCCCAGTGGGGGGCGTGCAGGAGGCAGCCAATCAATGATTCTCTTTCATCATTGATGTTTCTATCTCTCTCTCCCTCTCCCTTCCTCTCTGAAATCAATAAAAGTATATTTAAAAAGTTATTATAAAAGTAGGATAATATACTTTATGGGAAAACAAACACTCATATACTGTTGGTAGGAGTCTCATACACTTGTTGTGGCAGCAACAAGGCAGTTTGGCAACATAGAACTTTTAAATGGCCCAACAATTCTACTAGTAAGACTGTATCTCACCAATACATATTTGTACTGGTTGAGGTAGGCTAACCACTTTGTGCCTTAACATTATAATCATTTCTTTCTTACTCAGGCACCATCCAGAACAGGTTGGCCGTGGCAGGCAGGACACTAGATCCTGCTCTTCGCAGTTATTCAGGGACCGAGGCTTCTCACCTCTGTGGCTCCTCCCTCCTCTCTTACGTTCAGCCAGGAGACACACAAACTAAAAACTGACAACAGTTCCATAAACCTTAGAAGATGACTGATGAGGTTGATAGGTTACTCCTGCTAAACTTAAGATATTTTGAAAAGGGACTTTCAAAGATGCTACAGAGAATCTAGATACATTTTTAAAAATATATTTTATTGATTTTTTTACAGAGAGGAAGGGAGAGGGATAGAGAGCTAGAAACATCGATGAGAGAGAAACATCGATCAGCTGCCTCCTGCACACCCCCTACTGGGGATGTGCCCGCAACCAAGGTGCATGCCCTTGACCAGAATCGAACCCGGGACCCTTCAGTCCTCAGGCCAACGCTCTATCCACTGAGCCAAACCGATTAGGGCTCTAGATACATTTTTAGTGGTAGAAATCAGGAGGCCCTTGGTGGGAGGGGTCGTATCTAACAATAGAGCGCTTCTTGGGCAACCATGGAATGTTTCTGCCTGGTCAAAGGCTGCTCTTGGCAGAGGCTTTTGGGTCACTCTTTCTGTCTGTAAATGGCCTGATCTTTAACAGTGGAACCGAGAAACAAATGCGGGAGCATGGTCAAGAGATTAAGCAGCACCTCATGGCTTGTATGAAGTCTTAGTTTATTCAAAAAGCATGAGCAGAGCACTATTTATGTATCAGGTAGTATGTTTAGGCTCAATTACTATTACTTTGATAGCATTTTAATACAAATGGTCTAAGGCAGGGAATAGCAAACGGGCCTACTGGCCAAACCCAGGTCCCATCTGTTTTAGTAAATAAAGTCTTGATGAACTACAGCCATGCTCATCCATTTACATGGGGTCCGTGGCTGCTTTCACTTGACAATGGGAGAGTTTAAGAGTTGTGACAGCCCATATGTCTCACAGAGCCTCAGATGTTTAGGATCTGGCCCTTTATAGGAAACATTTGCTGACCTCTGTTCTAAAGTCAAATGAAAGAAAGTGGCATATTTCTGCCACAATCAGCAAAGCAGGTTAGTGTACGCAGTGTGGCTGAATCTCATTATATTGTAAACTAAGTATGTAAAGCCCAGTGGTTCCATGGGAGGGAAATGCATATTCATGTTTTTAATGCTCTTTTTCTCTCTTGCTTTCAGTTAATTTCTGATATCACAATTCAGAAAGGCTTTGTTTATGTATTTTGAAAACAGTATCACAGAATGAGTAATAGCTGATGGTTTAAGAAAATGTGGACAATCGCCTAATAAAAGAGTACCCTGACCCCTCAAAATTGCTCAATTATATGGCTTCCTTATAAAATGGTCCCTCACCATTGTCCCTTAGGCAATGTAAACCCAAGTAAACAACTCAGGGAAATCAAGAAAATGATATTCGTGATGAGCTAACACTGCAGCTGTCTTTGGTTTGTGATTTAAATGTTGATTTTAAAAATAAGGACCACCTGGTGGGCATGGAAATGGAGCTTGGATATTTGTGTAACAGCCCTAGAGAGAAAATAGAATTAACTTATTTCTATGTTCTTCTTGCTGGCAATGTTCAGTTGAAGAGGTGATGTGCTACAATGTGTCTTAAGGCCTTTTTAAAAAATATATTTTATTGATTTTTTTACAGAGAGGAAGGGAGAGGGATAGAGAGTTAGAAACATCGATGAGAGAGAAACATCGATCAGCTGCCTCCTGCACACTCCCTACTGGGGATGTGCCCACAACCAAGGCACATGCCCTTGACCGGAATCAAACCTGGGACCCCTCAGTCCGCAGGCCGATTCTCTATCCACTGAGCCAAACCAGTCAGGGCTAAAGCTTTTTTGTATACATAAAACTGAAGTTGAGCCAGGCCGGCATGGCTCCGTGGTTGAGCATCGACCTGTGAACCAGGAGGTCACAATTCCATTTCCGGTCAAGGGCACATGCCCAGCTTGTGGGCTCAATCCCCAGTCTGAGGCATGCAAGAGGCAGCCGATCCATGATTCTCTCTCATCACTGATGTTTCTGTCTCTCTCTCCCTCTCCCTTCCTCTCTGAAATCAGTTTTCAAAAAGGAAGTTGAAACCTGGATTAAAATCTACAACTCAAATGCATGTAGAAATGCTGGTAGGGAGAAAATAGGGTGATCAAAAAATACGTTAGACCACTGGGCTTAGAGGTCCTCAACTAATGACTCTATTGTGTGAGCTGCAGAACTAGTTGTATCTTCTATGTGTCCACAATGTCCTTTTCTGTGATCTTCCCAGAGACTTGTGACTTCCCAGTGGATAAGGCTATATTTTATTTGTCTTTCAATCTGGAACAGCAGGTAAACTGCCCAATAAACCACTGACCCTTAGCAAATCATTGAGAAAGTGAATGAATGCATGTATGCATGCATGCATATTCTCATTTAAAAGTATGTTTCTTCATTCTTCCCTATCTCTCTAAAGAGCATCGATCACCTATCAATGATCTCCCCCAATACCCTTGTAATGATTTTGAAATAACCTCAATGCTTCCCTATTAGTTCAACCCCTGCCCAGTTTCCAACTGTGGTGGTCTCAGAGGGTTGGTGTGAGCCTTATCTGAGGCAATAACCGTGATGAGCTTAAAACATCTCCCAACATCTTGAATACTCTCAATAAAAGTTGTCTATTACCATTATCATGAATATTATCATCATCACCATCACCATATCACTTTGTCTTATATCTTTCTCCAAAGCTGAGCATTTCATCATTATGCCGCACCTTAACTATAGAAAGCCATAGATCCTCACCTGCTTTGCTCAATTCACAGGTTCACCCTCATTCTGCCCACCACACAATCTACTTTGTTGGAAAAATGTTAAGAAACAAACTCCCAAGGCCCTCTGTTGCCTGCTGATGTCACTATCACGGCCATTTACAGTAGGATTCCATATCAAAGAAGAAATCCAATTTGTTTGCACTTGTTCTGAGAATGCACCACAGATTTAAGTTTATTTACCTTAGAGCAGTAGGTTTCAAACTTCTTGTCCACAATCTAAGGTAAGAAATACATTTGACATCTCAGCCCAGGAAACACAAGAACCAAATGGTGCTTATTTAAAAAAACAAAACAAAATATATTTTATTGCCGAAACCGGTTTGGCTCAGTGGATAGAGCGTCGGCCTGCGGACTGAGGGGTCCCAGGTTCGATTCCGGTCAAGGGCATGTACCTGGGTTGCGGGCATATCCCCAGTAGGAGATGTGCAGGAGGCAGCTGATCGATGTTTCTCTCTCATCAATGTTTCTAACTCTCTCTCTCTCTCTCTCTCTCTCTCTCTCTCTCTCTCTCTCCCTTCCTCTCTGTAAAAAATCAATAAAATATATATTTTTTAAAATAAATAAATAAATAAATATTTTATTGATTTTACTGAGAGGAAGGGAGAGAAATAGAGTCAGAAACATCGATGAGAGAGAAACATTGATCAGCTGCCTCCTACATGCCCCCCACTGGGGATCGAGCCCACAACCACGGTGCATGCCTTTGACCAGAATCGAACCCGGGACCCTTCAGTCCTCTGACTGATGCTCTATCCACGGAGCCAAACTGGCAAGGGCCCAAATGCTGCTTATCTTTATCAGTGATTCACTTGGATACTTTCTATCATTTCTCTCCTGTCATCTTCTATTTGATTCTCTATCATTTTCTAAAATACACTTGTCATGACCCACAGTTTGACTAGCACAGTGTTAGAAGGCAGATGGAATGGAGAAGTGGCAATCAAGAAGAAAAGGACAAAAATGTCAGTATGGAAAGCCTTCGGTGGTTCTTCGCTGTGGCTCTCGGGACCTTGGAAAGGTGGATGGGGCGTTGTTTCCGGAGGGCCACAGGACTGAGCCAGGCTGGACCCCTGGCCTAACCATCTCGTGCCTCCTCTATCTAGAGCAGCGGTTCTCAACCTGTGGGTCGCGCCCCTTTGGCGGTCAAACAACCCTTTCACAGGGGTCGCCTAAGACCATCCTGCAGATCAGATATTTACATGATGATTCATCACAGTAGCAACATGACAGTGATGAAGTCGCAACGAAAATAATTTTATGGTTGGGGGTCACAACATGGGGAACTGTATTTAAAGGCCAGAAGGTTGAGAACCACTGGTCTAATGGAAGCTTCAATGTCATGTCAAGAGTAGTGCACATCACCCTAACCGGTTTGGCTCAGTGGATAGAGCGTTGGCCTGCGGACTGAAAGGTCCCAGGTTTGATTCCGGTCAAGGGCATGTACCTTGGTTGTGGGCACATCCCCAGTGGGAGGTGTGCAGGAGGCGGCTGATCGATGTTCCTCTCTCATTGATGTTTCTAACTCTCTATCCCTTTCCCTTCCTCTCTCTGTGAAAAAAATCAATGAAATATATTTTTAAAAAGAGAGTAGTGCACATCCTTTGTGTTTCTCTCACACTGATATTTCTCTCTGTCTCTCCCTCTCTCTTCCACTCTCTAAAAATCAATGGAAAAATATCCTCGGGTGAGGATTAAAAAAAAAGAAAAGTTGTACACATCCTCAAGGAGTTCCTAGTCAGTCAATAGAGAAAACACAAATAAATGAATTCTATTACAAGAGCTGTGGCTATCACCTAGCCGAGTTACCTGCTTATAGATAAAAGAAACTGCCTCATCTACTTATTCCAGTAAAAGCCGGGAATGACAGAGGTTTCCCTGCAGGTTCCTTTGTAATTTTCTTCTTGGATGCTCTCCTCTGCGCCCCAGGGCTTTATAATGTCAAGGTCTCAAGCGTGTGCTGTGAATGATTCTGTTCTGGTGCCAAGCAGGCAGGCCAAGGCAAGAGTATGTGACTCTTTAATAAGCCATAGGCTTTGTGCCTTCGTATTCACAAACTAGCTCCCTATATGTTCTCAGACAAAATAGGTTTCCATCCAAGATCTTGTCTGTATGGGTCACACTTATAGATCTTTGTTGGAGCAGCAACTAGTATTGCACAAGGCTTTGGCATCCTGAAAGAAACTTTTGTCACTGCAATTTCTGAAATATTCTGGCACCTTTTGAAGATTCCAAGACTACACCATTCCCTCTGTTGGGATTATAGCCCAAAAGAAATTTGATCATTACAAAGAATGTTCCATCCTTAAAATATGAAATAAACAGGGACTTCCATCCTACCTCTTTTTCTTTATTTCCCCTTAGGTGAAACGAAGACAAATAAGTATTCATTTGAGATTAATTATCAAGCGTTATTGTTTTTAAACCTATCAGGCTTTCTAGATAACTTGAAATTCAGCCTTCAAAGTTATGAAAAATTCAATTAGTGTGTATTTATAAAATGTTTACAGATGAAGAAGCTCTGGAAAAGTAGTTTAAGGAGTCTTCAATTCAGATAGGAGGGGCAGCCTGGCCAGTGTGGCTCAGTGGTTGAGCATCAACCTATGAACCAGGAGGTCACGGTTCAATACCCAGTGAGGGCACATGCCCAGGTTGTGGGCTCCATCCTCAGCAGGGGCTGTGCAGGAGGCAGCCAATCCATGAATCTCTCTCATCATTCATGTTTCTCCCTCTCACTTTCTCTCTCTGAAATCAATAAAAAATATATTTACTTTTTTTAAAAGATAGGAGTGGTCAAACTATAGCCCAAAGGCCAAATCCAGCCCACTGCCCATTTTTGTAAATAAAGTTTTATTAAGACACAGCCATACTCATTTCTCATTGTTTCTGTATTGTCTAAGTGCTACAGCCTCTGAGTAGAGTAGTTTCGACACAGACCATATCACCCACAGAGCCAAAAATATTTATTATCTGGACCTTTATAGGAAAAACTTGCTGGCTTCTGATTTAAGAGATTACTATTAATTCAATATAGTAATTTGTAATTATTATTTGTGTAATTGATCAATTATACCTTTCTAGTCATTTCCATTTCTTTGCTATCTTAATTTTATTTTGTAATAATTGGGTGTTATTTTTAATGGTCAGACTTTGTTACTCTCAGATGTTTTATTTTTTTAAAATATATTTTATTGATTTTTTACAGAGAAGAAGGGAGAGGGATAGAGAGTTAGAAACATCGATGAGAGCGAAACATCGATCAGCTGCCTCCTGCACACCCCCTACTGGGGATATGCCCTTGACCGGAATCGAACCTGGGACCCTTGAATCCACAGGCCGACACTCTATCCACTGAGCCAAACCGGTTAGGGCTACTCTCAGATGTTTTAGCATTTATATTATGTGATCAAATATTTTTTCAAAGTGGATAATAAAGTCCCTTGGTGGCACCAAAGAAGTAAGAAGAGTTAATATTTTTATGAGTTGCTTAAACAACTGATGCCGCCATACAGCTAGACTCATCCAGAACTCATTCATCTAGTGTCCTTCCATCTTTCTTCCCCGCTCTCATCAGAGGTCCACTTTGTTCTTTGGTTGCCTTCCTTCATTGTCACAAAATGGCTCCCGCTGCCTCTGTATCACTGTCCCTGTGCAGCATGAAGAGGCAAAAAGCGTAGTGACTCTTCAGCAAGCATCTTCAGTAACAGAGGATTGTCCTGCTGCCTCCCAGCAGACTTCCCTCCCTTCCGGCCAGTCCCCAGGTCAATACTGGCATGCAGGAAGACATCACTGGAATTGGCTTCACCTAAGATCCCTTTCCTGAACTGGGGTGACAAAATAGGGGAAGAACAACTTGGGAGGGGCGGGTGTAGTAGGATAAAGATGGATTTAGATTAGAAACTCTGTGTACATAATAGCAATATCGTCTTCTGCCATTGCCAATAAGCAATGGGGGGGGGACTATTTTTATATCATATTTATTTGATTTAGTGTCTAGTACCGTGTTTTGAATGTGCTGCTCAGGAAATATTTGAGAAATCGAATGGAATGGATTGAAAATTCAATCCTAGCCCAGTCAGTCATAGCTCAAAGAATCACCAAAAATGAAAATGGAAAAGGGAAGAATGAGGAGCCTAATAGTTTTCATCTAATTGCATCACCGGTTCAGTTACTGAATTGGTGAGAGCTCTTTTTATGGGAGCAACTGGCAGAAATTTGGAGGAGTTCCCAAGGCTTAAGTCTCTGATTTAAAGATATATGATTCCCTCATATTTGTTCAGTGTAAAACAATATGTGTCAAAAGAAAGTTGATAAAATTAGCCCCTTACCTAGGTTAAAAATCACATCACGTGTACACTTTGCCTGACTATCTTTTCAACTTGAGCTACAAGTTTTGGCTTTAAAATGAATAATGAAGAAGTTCCCATAATTTGGAATTGAATTTCCTTGAGTTAATAATCCAGGTATTTCTTTGGGAAATATGATTTCTGTCCTTTTGTTCTCCTACCTGCTCTCTTTCCTTTATACTCCAGGAAAGAAATATAGCTTAAGGAAATAACTGGCCATAAACCATTTTTCTTGCTCTGGTATTTGGAAACTTGTCTTTGCAAATACAATGTCTACCTAGACTAAGTGAAAAATACCATTTTCAATTTAAGGGATGTGCAATAAGAGATGCAAATTCAGGCTCCAGCTGGTTTGGCTCGGTGGATAGAGCTTCGACCTGCGGACTGAAGGGTCCTGGGTTTGATTCCGGTCAAGAGCACATGCCCAGGTTGCGAGCTCGATCCCCAGTGGTGGGCATGCAGGAGGCAACTAGTCAGTGGTTCACTCTCATCATTGATGTTTCTCTCTCTCTCTCTCTCTCTCTCTCTCTCTCTCTCTCTCTCTCTCCTTCCTTCCTCTCTGAAATCAATAAGATATATGTTTTTTTAAAAAAGAGAGAGAGAAGCAAATTCTGGAGCCTGGAAGGACCGACTAGCTCCTCACTTAGAAAAAGATAACAACAGGTTTGCCCCCCTAGAATATGACTTTATAGTTATAGCTGTTGGGTTGTTTTTTTACTCATAGCAATTGAATGTGGAAAAAATGACAGCAAGTAAAAGATCCTTCTAGGGCATAATTTGATCATGACCAGTTATTACAGCAAGCAGTGATTACAAAGAGCGCCTGGTTATGGAAAAACCATAGTTGAGCTTTTAAGCCCATGGCATCCAGGCCATGTGACCCGCTTCCCTATCTCACATTTTGATAGAATAATGAGACAAGGTCTACAAATCAAATATCTCACTGATTTTCTGTTAATAGAAACATACTTGCTTTGAGGTTCGAGGTTCTACAAGGTTTCTCTCTTGAGGAAACATTTCAGAACTAATTACCTTGCCAAAATAATTTATACAAAACAGAAAAAGTTTCTTAGTGTTTAATTTCGCTGGAAGCATGGTGACCTCCAAGAACGGACTCCCTTTGCAACAGTAAGAGGCTCACAGAATGTTCTGATTTTCTGACCACAGCTTTGATCATTTCACCACCACTTCAACAAGTAAACTGTGGGGATTAGTACATTTCACAAGTACTTTGGGGAGTCTCATCTCTAAGGAAAGGCATCTGTGTTGCTTAAGAATACCACGAATATTTTCTTCCCTGAGAAACAGACACTTAGGAAACACATTTTAAAAAAAGTCTAACCCACAACGTGCTGGCAGGATAAAGAAACAGTGTTTAATTCATTGGGGTTTACACCAAGGGAAATGACTTGATAACTATATGCCTACCTGCCTTCTATCTCAATCAGGGTTAATGGAAGAATTGCTAAAGATAAGGTGATATATAAATTAAACAACTTGACCTATGGATTTGATTATATAACCAAGTCTATAGCATGGAATATTTCTTTAAGGGAGATAGATAGATGATGATGATAGATAGATAGATAGATAGATAGATAGATAGATAGATAGATAGATGATAGATAGATAGATCTCCAAAGTTGACTGAATGGTAGAGCCAGTTTGGGCTTTAATACATTGTTTTCTACTTTTCCAATGTAGGTTGTTTTCTTCCAGAATTCTTTTTTTTTTAATATGTTCTATTGATTTCTTACAGAGAGGAAGGGAGAGAGAGAGAGAGTTAGAAACATCGATGAGAGAGAAACATCGATCAGCTGCCTCCTGCACACTCCCTACTGGGGATGTGCCCACGACCAAGGTACATGCCCTTGACCGGAATCGAACCTGGGACCCTTCAGTCCGCAGGCCGGCGCTCTATCCACTGAGCCAAACCAGTCAGGGAATCTTCCAGAATTCTTATTTGTCACTCTCTTGAACCCTAGTTCCCACTAAAGAAGCTGTCACTCCACTCCCAAATTTGCAGTTTTCTCACCTTCTTTTAAACAAACCAATTAGATGCTTACTGAGAATAATATAGTACGAGGCTTAGGATGAGAAGGCTAACACTTTGTCCTTTAAGACTGAACTCAAACGTGAGCCTTCCCAAGCAGAGCTGGGGACAGTCTTCTCACTTCTGACCTACCACTTCGTAACATGTCTCCACTGAAGCATGTCTTCATTTCTCTTTAATGAGGTTCTCATGTATCTGTCTTGAGCATGACACTAAGTTTCTCAAAGGCAGAGATCGTGTCCATTCATCTGGTTTCATAGAACCTAGTTCTGTCTCACCTTAGACACGAGCTTAAGCAATGTTGGATGGAGGGAAGGATGGATCAGTGTATGGGTGATGAGCTCATTTTGTAGGGGAAGATGCCATGTAAACAGATAACTATTACAATGTAGAGAATATTCCCAAGCCAAGGAGATGGATCATGTTTTGCGGCTCAACATCCCTGGGCACGTTCAGAACGGGGACAAGATCCCTGTTTCGGCTCCTTGCCTAAAGCTCTGGGGTTAATCCCCGTTCAAGGCTTACATCAGAGCAGGTGCTAGTCACATGGGCTCCACGCTCCTGGCTTGCTGCCATGCTTCCTTCTAAGAAGCAGAGGCGGCCATTGCCCTGGTAGTACTCCCCGCTTTCTGTCAGGGCTGCTCTCTCTTCCTCTTCTTGAACATGGAGCAGGCAGCGCAAACCAGCAGAGGCAATTCATTCATTCCACTGAGGATGGTGTTGGCGGTAACTGGCTCCAATGGCCATCCCGACTTTTCCTGAGATACGTTTTTGACTGGGCTTTTGGTTGTCTGACTCTCCTTAGTCCCTGTCTGTTTTCTGAGGTGGACATGTTGGGTCAAATTAACTTACATTGAAGAGATTCATCATTGGAAAACACTAGAACAGTGTTTCTCAACCTTGGCTGCACATTGGAATCACCTGGGAATCTTTTTAAAATCCTGATTTCTGGGCCTCATCCTCCGGAAATTCTGTTTCTTTGTGATGGGGTGGGGCCACATGAGTAACAAAGAAACAGAATTTCCGGAGGATGAGGCCCAGAAATCAGGATTTTAAAAAGATTCCCAGGTGATTCTAATGTGCAGCCAAGGTTGAGAACCACTGCACTAGAAGTAGTGTCTAGGCACAATGAATGGCCCTCAAATGCCGGGCACCATAAATAATATTATTACTTCTTTGACAAACCTCCTTTTTCCAAAGTAGAAATAAAGTATCTGGTTTAGTGTTTTTCTTGTCTTACTTTTGGGAGGTTTGTGGCCTGAGAGCCCTCAAAAGGGGAAGTAGATGAGACTACAGGATGAATTTCCGTTTTAGGTAAGGATAAAATATCTTTTTAGCAAACACTTTTGTAAGACACCCACAGATTGTATAACTCACCTATTCCACATTCATACACATGATTTAAAGACTGTTTTTTGGGGGGGTTAGCAAGATAGGCATGAGCACTTGAACGATAAACAGATTTTTGTACTAATCGGTATTCTTGGATGCGAATAAGTACCAAGCCTTAATAACTTACACAGAAAAGGGATTGAGAGAACCTATGTAATAGGAGGTATCTTGAGACCATCTGATCAACCATGTGTGGAAACCAGCACCAGGGCCATACAAATAAATCTGCTCAAGGCTCTCATCTGTCCACTCCCTTTCCAGAAAGCATGCTGCACCAGAATGGCGGGCGCAGTGCATGCCTTCCATTGCCTAGAGTCCCAGTGGTCGGCAAACTCATTAGCCAACAGAGCCAAATAGCAACAGGACAACAATGGAAATGTCTTTTTAGAGCCACATTTTTTAAACTTAAACTCTATAGGTAGGTACATTGTTATTCACTTCATTAGGGGACTCCTAAGGCTTCGGAAGAGCCACACTCAAGGGGCCAAAGAGCCGCATGTGGCTCGTGAGCCGCAGTTTGCCGACCACAGGCCTAGACGCATGTTTTCTTTCATTCACATCAGGGAGATGTGAGCAGGAAGATTATTTCAGTAGTTTCAGCCAGGTTAGAACTTTGGCTTGTGAGTCACCTTCTTCCCATAAAGTTGAGCTTTCAAATCTCTGTGTTTCAGAAGTACAGTGGGGCCTTGACTTACGAGTTTAATTCGTTCTAAGACCGAGCTCATTAACTCAAATTAGTCTGTCAACTCAAAGCAAAAAATCAGCCGAGAGACAGCTGGTATCTCAAAAAACTCGTTAGTCAGGACACTCGTAAGTCAAGGCCACACTGTACTTCAGTGAGCAGCACAAGCCTCCACTTCTCACATGCTTGACAGATGAGTTTTCAGCCTTGGCTTGAATACATCCAGTGCCTGGAAGAAAGGGCCTTTTAAAAAAAAAAATTGTTATACTGGAATAATTTTGGATTTACAGAGAAGTTATAAAGATAGTATAGAGTTCCCTTATACTCCTCACCCAGCTTCCCCTGATGATAACATCTTATATAACCTAGGTACACTTATCACAAATAAGAAACCAACATGTGTACATTGCAAGCAACCAGACAAAGTACCTTGTTCAGATTTTACCAGTGTCCCCACTAATACCTTCTGTTCCAGAAGCCCAGCCAGCGTCCCACATACATTTAGCTCGGCATCTTTTCTTTTTACTTAAAAAACAACAACCCTTTTTATTATCTCACACAATTTGGGAGAACACCTTAACTTGGGACTATCTGGGAATGCATTAGCCGTGTTGTTCTGATTCATGAAGTTGCCTCAAGTTCAACTGGGACCGCAGTCATCTGAAAGCTTGAGTGGGGCTGGAGGATCAGTGTCCAGGCTCACTCAGGTGGCTCCAGCTGGGGACTCCAGTTTCTTACTACATAGCCCTTTGCATAGGGTTTCTCATGACATAGTTTCCCCCAGAGGCGTGGTCGGCAAACTGCGGCTTGCGAGCCACATGCGGCTCTTTGGCCCCTTGAGTGTGGCTCTTCCTAAGCCTTAGGAGGACCCTAATTAAGTTAAGAACAATGTACCTACCTATATAGTTTAAGTTTAAAAAATTTGGCTCTCAAAAGAAATTTCAATCGTTGTACTGTTGGTATTTGGCTCTGCTGATTAATGAGTTTGCCGACCACTGCCAGTGGTTCTCACCAGAGCAATTTTGCCCCCATGGGAAACTTGGCAGTGTCCAGAGACATTGGTTGTCATAACAGGGAATGGGTGGGCGCTCTGATATCTAATAAACTAAAACCAGGGATATGGCTAAGTATCCTACCATGCACAGGACAGTTCCTCACAACAAAGTTATCCAGCCCCAAATGTCACTAGTGCCAGGGCTGAGAAACCCTGGCATACATTATATGCCATATATATATATATATATATATATATATATATATATATATATACACACACACACACACACACACAAACATATATATATATATATATATATATATATATATATATACAGATATATATAAAGGGTGTCCCAAAATTCACGCAAGAAGTAATTTTGATAGAAAACACAGGTTTATAATTAAAAATTGTACATTTTTTATTGATTCATAAAGTATACAGTACAGGGTTATGTATGGAATAGCACATTGGGTCAATGGCCTCCAGGGCTTTGCTGGCACATACACAAAGCCGTGGTCTTCATTGGTCTTCCTTGTCCCTACTCCTGGGCCAGCATTGGTACTTGGTGATGCTTATCAAATTGAAGGGATTGACATCAAAGCACAACAGATATTGGACTCTGATTCAATGAACCAAGTAAAATTAGGCTTTTATTTTGTTGTTGTTGTTGTTGTTAATGCTCATGCAAAATTCAAATCTTGCGTGAATTTTGGGACACCCTTTATATATATTTCAGAGAGGAAGGGAGAGGGAGAGAGAGATAGAAACATCAGTGATGAGAGAGAATCATTCATTGGCTGCCTCCTGCACGCCCCCAACTGGGGACTGAGCCTGCAATAATCCGGGATTATGCCCCAACTGGGAATCAAACCCAGGACCCTTCAGTCCGCAGGCCGATGCCCTATCCACTGAGCCACCAGTTAGGTCTATATGCAGTATCTAAAGGGCTCCTTCCCATTCTACCACCGAGATGTCCCTTTTCTATCATTATCCTCACTTTTTGACTGAGCTCCCCTCACTGTCTATGAATTCCTTTGGTTTGCATTCTCTGAGAGTCGATTTTTCTGGTCCAAATAAATAATGAGACAGCTGTGGTTGAGAAAAGCAGGGGAGGTCATGCCAGAAAGCATTCCTTCCAACTTTCTTCTGCAGGGATTTGTTGAAGGTCTGAAAGAAGCGAGAACCTTCCTTTTAGGCTGGGAGGGAGTTGCAAACGCCAAGGCTTCCCAGGGGTGCAGTGGTGCAGGCTCAGGTGTCTCCGCTGGCCTGGGAGAGTGAGGAGAGCGTGACACCCACGGCTGCCAGCTTCTCCCTTTTCCTCCGGAGGACAGAAAGCCAGACGTGTCTGTGAACTTACCAAGACTTTGCATTAGAGTCAAGTTTTTAGAAACCACTGCGTGGGCTGAACACCGCCTGAATAGCAGGGGGGATGGATGGAGTTATTTTGCACCCACCAGGCTAGTGTTTTCCCTGTGTCTGTAAAAACATTAGATTCTAGTTTCAGTGGTTCTCAACCTTCTGGCCCTTTAAATACAGCTCCTCATGTTGTGACCCAACCATAAAATGATTTTCGTTGCTACTTCATCACTGTCATGTTGCTACTGTTAGGAATCGTCATGTAAATATCTGATCTGCAGGATGGTCTTAGGCGACCCCTGTGAAAGGGTCGTTCGACCGCCAAAGGGGTCGCAACCCACAGGTTGAGAACCACTGCATTAGAAGAAGACTTTGTCCTTGCAGGACACGGAAGGAGTCCTTTTCTTTATTTCCTATCTCAATGCAGGCAATGTCTTCTTCCAGAAATGTCATCTTTACGGAGCTCTGCAACGTGAAGGGCATAAAGGTTGAGGCCCTGTCCTACATCCAGGGGCACCTGTGAATTGAGGCTGACTGCGCCCGTTCTCTGTGGCTGCCTCCCCATGGGCCTCAGCACCTTCTCGTCCATCCCTTATCCTCCTGGGAGGGCTGAGTCTGACTGACCCTCACAAATGAGCAGCCATTGTGTTTGCAAACGCCTCCAGAATCTCTCTCCTGAGGCAGGGGCAAAGTGACTCTAAAGAAAGGCTTTTCAGCTTCTCGTCAGAGAGGTCTGGGCCCGGCTCTTAGCCACCCCTCTTTCAAAGGACAGGGCTGGGCTTTAGAAAGAGCTGGAATTTGGGTTTGAATCCCAGCTCCGCCACCGACCAGTCCTGTGAGTTTGGGACCATCTGCTTTAGTGCTGCTTTTCAGTTGAGTCCATCAGAAAGCTATTCAGATTGTAAAGGGTGTCCCAGAATTCACACAAGAGGTGATTTTGATACAAAACACAGGTGTATAATGAAAAATTGTAAATTTTTTATTGATTCATAAAGTATACAGTCTAGGGTTATGTATGGAATAGCATATCGGGTAAATGGCCTCCATGGCTTTGCTGGCACGTACGCACTCTTTTGTTGAAATTTTCCATGACCGTTTTGCATAAATGTGGCTGAATTTCAATGAGGCTCATTTTCATCTTGATGGCTTGGTTCATCGACAAAATTGTCGCATTTGGGGTTCAGAAAATCCACGCGTGATTGTTGAGAAACAAATGCATCCACAACGTGTCTCTGTTTGGTGCGGATTTGGGGCTGGAGCCATCATCAGACCATTTTTTGAAAATGCGACTGCTCAGGCAATAACAAAAAAGTGCGTATGTGCCAGCAAAGCCATGGAGGCCATTGTACCCGATATGCTATTCCATACATAACCCTATACTGTGTACTTTATGAGTCAAGAAAAAATTTACAATTTTTAATTATAAACCTGTGTTTTCTATCAAAATTACTTCTTGCGTGAATTTTGGGACACCCTTTATGTTGACGTGTATTAGTTAATATAGATGCAAGGATGACTCATGCAAATTCTGGTGACTATTTAGAGCTTAATATTGCCTCTTTCTCTTTCTCTCTCCTCTCTCTGTATTACCTTGAGCATGTTGGTCCATATACCTGGCCTTTAATGTCACATTGCTCAAAGAGGCACATTTTCCTCACTGCAGCTCAGGTAGAAGTTAAGAGCACCGGCTTTGTTGTTGGATAGTCCTGAGTGCAAGTTCTGAATTTACCAATTCCCAACTTTTGCCCTTGGACAAGTGACTGAACTTCTTCTAAACTCAGTTTCCTCACCTGTAAAATAGGAATAAAGAATAGTGTGGCCTTCATAGAACTTCTGTGAGGACTTAAAAGGGTCACAGATACAAAGCATTTAGCTTATAGTATGTGCTCAGTAAACACAAGCTGCTCATTACTACTTTATGCCCGCGTCATAGGGAAGTCGTAGTCTGAAGAGATCATAGGTACTGAAGTATTTTGAAAAGTTAAATATTCAAGAACTCTCTATTTTTAAAAAAGGGACTCTTGTGCAATACTTTCTTTTTTATTTTTTTAATTTTATTTTATTGTTTAAAGCATTACAGATAGTAGTACATATGTCTCTCTTTTTTTTTCCCCATTGACCTTCCCCCGGCCTCCCCTACCCCCCGGCACATGCCCTCACCCTGCCCCCCAGTGTCTTGTGTCCATTGGTTATCTTCCTGAGTTTTCAGTCCCATTTAGTTAATGTAATTTTTATGTTTGTGCCATTCTGTTAAAATAATAGTCTTTTGATATTATATATATATATGTATATACTAGGGGCCCAGTGCACGAAATTCGTGCACTGGGTGTGTGTGTGGGGGGGGAGTGTCCCTCAGCCCAGCCTGCCCCCTCTCACATACTGGGAGCCCTCAGGCATAGACCCCCATCACCCTCCGATCGCCTGATCAGCCCCTTGCCCAGGCCTGACGCCTCCGCCAGAGGTGTTAGGCTTGGACAGGGGACCCCCATCTCCCCCCCGATCACTGGCTCTGGCCCCCGCCCAGGCAGGGGATCCCCATTTCCCTCTGATCGCTTGCTCCACCCCCCGCCCAAGCCTGACGCCTCTGACCCAGGCTTCAGGCCTGGGCAAGGGGACCATGATATCCCCCCAATCCCCGGCTCCGCCCCCCACCCAGGCCTGATGCCTCGGCCAGAGGAGTTGACCCTCATCACCCTCCGATCACCAATCACCGGATCGGCCCCTTGACCAGCCCTGAGGCCTCCGGCAGAGGTGTCAGGCCTGGGCAGGGGACCCCCAGCTCCCCGCGGTTGCAGGCTCCGCCCCTGCCCAGGCCTAACACCTCTGGCCTAGGCATCCGGCCCGGGCAGCGGGGACCCACAGCTGCAGCGGCCCCGCAATCGTGGGCTTCGCTTTAGGCCCAGGCAAGGGACCCCTAGCTCCCAGGACTGCCAGCTTCGACTGTGCCCAGCTCCCATCGCTGGCTCCACCCCTACTTCCTGCTATCACTGGCCAGGGCGGCAAAGGCACCTGATTCTCCAATCATGGCTGGGGGGCAGGGCAAAGGCGGTCACAGGGCCGCCTTTGCCCTGCCCCAAAGCTCTTAGCTCCCCCCTGGGTTTCCGATCACTGTCAGTGGCAGGGGGCTTCTTCCTGCTTTCCCTTTCTCCTCCCTGCATTGTGCCTACATATGCAAATTAACCGCCATCTTGTTGGCAGTTACCTGCCAATCTTAGTTGGCAGTTAATTTGCATATAGCCCTGATTAGCCAATGAAAAGGGTATCGTCGTACGCCAATTACCATTTTTCTCTTTTATTAGATAGGATATGTAATATATATATATATATATATATATAGAGAGAGAGAGAGAGAGAGAGAGAGAGAGAGAGAGAGAGAGGGAATAATGTGCATAAATATGAATGTATACAAGTACAATTAAGTGGGTTCTTAATATGTATACATCATGTAACCACCAATCAGGTCAAGACATAGAACCCTGCTTCCTTCATGCCCCTTTTCAGACAATATCTATTCCCCGAAAGTGACCCTTATTCTCCCATCACCCAAAATGAATCTTTCCTTGAGCAATACCTTTATTACTATTATTATCTCTAGAACTCTAGAATCAATGTAGTATAGAAATACTGTTTTATAACCGCCATTCTGAATCTGCTCACCTTAAACTGAGGAGTTGTGTACTTTATTGCTCCCGGGTTCTCTCAGAACCAGCCCAAAAGCTCTATCCGATTTCTGGCCAGGGAGGGTGCTGACAGATCCTCATGCTGTGCCCCCCCCCCCCCGCTGTGCTATTCTCTTGGAGGGAAACAAAAGCCTACGGGACATGGCTCTGCCAGAGAGCTTCTAGTCGAGCTAGAGCAGCGGTTCTCAACCTGTGGGTCGCGACCCCTTTGGCGGTCGAACGACCCTGTCACAGGGGTCGCCTAAGACCATCCTGCAGATCAGATATTTACATGACGATTCCTAACAGTAGCAACATGGCAGTTATGAAGCAGCAACGAAAATAATGTTATGGTTGGGTCACAACATGAGGAGCTGTATTTAAAGGGCCAGCAGGTTGAGAACCACTGGGCTAGAGAAACAAGCCTTAAGATGGAACTCCACCTGATGGTGAATGAATGAGTTCATGAAAAGCATGTCCTAGAGGAGAAATCTCGAGCTTCCTTGTTCTCAACCCTCCTGAAAACCCTGGTATTGCCCCCCCCCCCCCCCCCGCAAGAGGACTCCCAGATTACCACACTCCACACCGATGGTTCCTTTGCTTTGGGGTCACTAGTATGTGGAAGGCTGGCTGTCTCGCATCTACTGTTGTGTCATGTATGTCTATGGGGCATGGTCTCCTGAAAGGAGAGTGCATAAAGTCCAATCCCCAAGTACTTGTTCCAAGACAACTCAGGTCAGAACGTGTGACCCAAGTCCTATATACAGGTCACTGATGTCTATAAGATAGTGCACACCTGGGGAGCAGTTAGCAAGCATGTGCTCCTCGTCACTGTAAAATATTGCTTGCAGTATTGAGTATTGGGCATTAGGAAGCTTAAACTTATGTAAAATATGGGATGGCACTTATTACACATACTGTCATCCAAGGAACTGGTTGAACATAAACTGTTCTGCATGGTTACATGTAGTACGACAGCCCCTTGGGCAGGTTTTCTGTGATCTGTGGGAATAAAAGACACTTCCAAAACTGAAGACTCAATAAACAAACTGCTGATTGATCACAAGGGAAAAGAGAAGACATGAGCAGTTTCATTTCCCAGCGCTGGTCACTTTCCTGAGGATTTTAACTGAGGAAATGGCATGCTAAAGCAATGCATCATTTCACATTATCGCACATCACCCATCATTTCATTTAGTTCCTTTTAATAGCATTCAGCTCTAATTAAAAGATAATATTTGTTGTAAATAGTTAAGCTTTTAAAAAAATTGTAAGCCAGACCCTGGCCGATTTGACTCAGTGGATAGAGCATTGGCCCATGGACTGAAGGGTCCCAGGTTCGATTCCCGTCAAGAGCACATACCTCTGTTGCAGGCACAATAGCCGGCCCCAAGTTAGGGCACATGTGGGAGGCAACCAACCAATGTGTCTCTCTCACATTGATGTTTCTCTCTGTGTGTCTCTCTCCCTTCCACTCTATCTAAAAATCAATGGAAAAATACCCTCGGGTGAGGATTATCAACAACCACAAAAAATCCTAAGCCAGTATTCACAAAGATCACATTTTTGTGATAAGGAGGCTTCAAGAAATTGTTTGGAGTTTTAGACTTTGAAGTCCATATGATCCTTGTAAGGCCATGTAAGCTCTCTTACTCGTGGGAATATAAGTTAGCAAAACAACTTGGAAAACAGTTCAGAGCTACGTACTAAAGCCTAGGATTGCATACACACTGGCCTAGCCATGCAACTTCTACACATATACCCTAGGACTATGGTTCTCAGGCTTTAGTGTGAAACAGAATCCCCAGGAGGGCTCGGTGAATACACGGCTAGGCCCCACTCCAGAATTCCTGACTCAGTAGGTCTGGGATGGGAACATAAACTTTGCATCTCCAACAAGTTCCTCGGTAATACTGGTGCTCTTGGTCCTAGGACCACATTTTAAGAACCACTGTCTTAGAAAGATTCTTGTGCCTGTACATAGGTAAGAAGATAAAAACAAAACTTTTCAAAGACATTGTTCCTAATAGTACCAAGCTAGAAACAATTCCAATTTCCATCCACAGTTCAATTGGGTAAATAAACTGGTATATTCATACCAGAAAACAATGTATAGCGATCAAAATGAGTGAACACCAGCCACCTGCCTCAGCAGGATGAATTTCAGGAAGCGTTGGTGAATGAAATAAATAAGGCAAGAAAGTATCCCTACAGCATGATTCCATCTATGTGAATTCCAAAGCAGGAAAAACAAAACTATACTCTTAATGGTAAAACTGCAAAGAAAAACAGTAAATTGATTACTGTAAAATCTGACCAGTGATGACCTGGGGTGAAGGGGAGGGAGGTATATAGGGGACTTCTTGGTACTAGCAGTAGTCTACATCTGAACCTCCTATTGCTGTTGGATATGTGGGAGTTGGCCTCCTAATTATTATTTAAACTGTACATTTATATTTATACACATCTCTATATATGATACATCCCCTAACTAAGCAGAAGTTTTAAAAAATCATTTTATCTTCAAAGAAAATGTCTGGTTCTTTGACAACTTGTTTGAATTGTAGGATCAGCCCAATGGTTATGAAAAATAAATCTTTTTTTTAAATATGTTTTATTGATTTTTTACAGAGAGGAAGGGAGAGAGATAGAGAGAAACATTGATGAGAGAGAAACATCGATCAGCTGCCTCCTGCACATCTCCCACTGGGGATGTGCCCGCAACCCAGGTACATGCCCTTGACCGGAATCGAACCCGGGACCTTAAAGTCTACAGGCTGACGCTCTATCCACTGAGCCAAACCGGTTTCGGCGAAAAATAAATCTTTTATGCTTTCATGTATATCATTTAGTTATTCTTCCAAGTTAACTATTAAAATGAAAGAATGATAGGATATTTTTTAAGAAATATACTCTTGTTATAGTCAAATACATTTGGTGATATGAACTAGTGATGAATACAGTGTTACCAAGTAGAAGACCTGTCAGTCCTATTTGGAGAACAGATTAGAACCTTGTACAGTTAGTATGTTTATTGTCTGTATGTATATAATAAATCATGGTCATCCCTATGGTTAGATCGTCTTTTAGACCCTGAAGATAAGAGCATGTACATGATGGAAGAGACTGATGGCTCTTTGCTGCAGTTGAACTGATTTGCATAATTTTCCCCATACCAGTCTCATGAATGCAAGAGTGAAGATTCTTACAAACTACTTCCATTTTATGGAAGGAGAATCATTTTTGCAATATTTGTTTTTGCTTTTGGAAAGGAAGGAGGGATTGAATGTTGATTATATTGTGATATCTTTTGCCTCCAAACATTCAGAGAGGAGGAATTGGAAACATCTAAACCCCGTGAGGATCCTAGGAATGCTTGCTGTTTCAGAATGCATAGTTAGGCTTTTCTACATATCAGAGTCTTGCTTTCACATTTTATTGGGCTGAGTCTCTTTCTTTACTACACTTTTTAGTTTATCCCTTCAAAAACACTTCTTAATCCCCTTCTTACACATAAGTTTCCTTGTGGCGCGGGCTGTGTTTCTCCTATTTGACCACAGTGTGGATTCCCGATTCGCATCTCCCACATGTTAAGTTGACAGCTGCATAATCCCAAAACGCATTCTTATAATGACTGCCAATATTTTATGATGACATCCCAGGAATTTGATTGCAGCTGCCTACTGATATGAGTGGTATCTTTATTATTTGGTGAGTTAACTAGACATATTAAGTGTATCTGCTGCAAGCACAAGATGCTAAAAGAATGTATGACGTACTTATTATAGTGAAAAATTAGAAACCACCCAAGTGTCCATCAGTGGGGGAGTAGTTAATTAAATCAAGGAAAATACATCTGAATTTAAGTGTCAGGGTCCCCATTAAGCACTTTATATGCATCATTTTATTTAATTTTCACAACAACCCTATGGAATTCCCACTTTATAAATGAGGACACTGAGACTTATCCAAAGTCAGTTAATAAATGGCACAACAGTAATTAGATCTGCGCGCTATAACCCCCAAATTCATTTCCTTCTCCAGTTACACTCTACTAGCTCAAGAATGCCAAAGCCTTATGTGCTGTTAACTCTTCTTTCAAAGAGACTTGATTCAAGATGGCATTGGTTTGTTTGTGGGGTTTGTACTTGCTTAGTCCCTTCAATTTTTTCACCCAAGCCCCTCCCCTCTAACATCTGTCAGCCTGTTCTCTCTATGTCTCTTTCTATTTTGTCTGTTAGCTTATTCTGTTAATTACATTCCACATGTAAGTGAAATCATATGGTATGTGTCTTTCTATGACTGACTTGTTTCACTTAGCAAAATACAACTCATAGGCAGAGACAACAGTATGATGGTTATCAGAAGGAAACGGGGGTGGGAGGAGCTAGAAGATAGTAAAGGTGGGTAAATGGTGACAGGAGACTTAACTTTGCACAATGCAATATACAGATGATTTGTTACAGAATTTTACACTTGAAACCTATATAATTTTATTAACTGATGTCACCCCCATAAACTCAATAAACATTTTTAAAAGATGACATTGGTTCACATAAATATGAAGAATAGGAAGAAACTCATCTAATAGTAAAAACAAACATATCTGAAATGTCAAAACTAAATTATTTCTGAAGGAAATAAATTTCCTATACTTTCCAATGAAACAAATTTTAAGAGTATACACCAAGATTCTAGAGATGTGTGCAATCCAAGTAAGGGATTTTTCTTGTATTTTCAGAGCCATTGGTCTGTTTAAAATGTCAAATTATGAGTGAAGTAAGTGAGAAGTCATGCTTTTGCTCAGACACGATTATTGATATTGTATTCTTATTTTTACAACTTTTTATTCTTTTAATATTTACAGATGGACAAAAGAGGAAGAAATCTTTGAGAAAGAAACTGGATTCACTAGGGAAGGAGAAAAACAAAGACAGAGGTAAGGAACAGAATGAACTAGAGGGAACATATCTTCCATGGAGCATAATGGTTGAATTTGGTGGGGTTTTTGAATTGCATAGATTTATGTGGTTCAATGCTATTACGTAAACGGGATTTCTATGATGGAATGTCATTAAGAACTGTTTGGGTCTATTCCTTTGTGTTTGAGTGGCCCTGTATTGAATTGATGAGTTCAGCTGGTTTGAGAAAAGTGTGACTTCAGCCAAGTTTATGGTTCTAATTATGATGCTGGCCAATCAGCTATGCATAGAGAGAACCTGGGTTGAGTAGCCATGGATAGCATCTCTAACGTTAACCAGCTGTCTGGCAAATCCAGATATTTAGGCAGGGCTAGTTGAGTGAGAAAGAGTTTGGATTCGCCTACCATGACTACTGGAGAGAAACAGTGTCATCCTCACGGGTTACTGAAGATGAGCCATTTTCAGCATTTTGATGTTAGATCATTGCGTGCTTATTCTTTGCCTTATATGTTTTGGGAATTGTTGACTCTTTTCATACTGTTTTGTGTACCCTTTTGTGTCTACTTAGGGAATTGACACTTTAGCCATTCCTTGTGGTCGTTTCAAACTAATATTAATTGAGCCCACACAATGGGCACCTGGCCCCCGTTAGCATAGTACAACATTTTGTTGTTCGTTTCTATGAAATGACTGCTGAATGGTGTAGTCATATGAATGTATTTTCATTTTATGTGACATAGTAAATGAGTGTTAAGTAAGGAGAGCCATGTGCTTCACCTGGGAAATCTTTTATATAACTATTGAATGTCTGCTTGATGGAAGGAAATAAAACTGGAGGTATAAAAAATAAACACATTGTAGTCAATATTGGACAAGACCTAGTCCACATCATCGATCCCAGACTCTATACCCATATCTCGAACCATGCTAAAGGGTCATTACATTTGATTCTTTGGAACAGGGGTCCTCAAACTTTTTAAGCAGGGGGCCAGTTCACTGTCCCTCAGACCGTTGGAGGGCCGGACTATAGTTTAAAAAAAAACTATGAACAAATTCCTATGCACACTGCATGTATCTTATTTTAAAGTAAAAAAACCAAAACGGGAGCAAATACAATATTTGTATTTGCATGTGGCCCGCGGGCCGTAGTTTGAGGACCCCTGCTTTGGAATAAAAGGAGATACAGAATTCTAAAGAATGGAAAACCAACATTTTACTTCCCATAGAGCAGTGGTCGGCAAACTCATTAGCCAACAGAGCCAAATATCAACAGTACGACGATTGAGATGTCTTTTGAGAGCCAAATTTTTTAAACTTAAACTATATAGGTAGGTACATTGTTATTCACTTCATTCGGGTCTTCCTAAGGCTTAGGAAGAGCCACACTCAAGGGGCCAAAGAGCCACCTGTGGCTCGCGAGCCGCAGTTTGCCGACCACGGGTACTGAGCAGATGAGCATTTTTGTGGGAGATGTTTCAGTTCTCTCAGGGAGAGAGATGTATGTGTGCTTGCTTATATCACAAAACAGCAGGACGCAAGAATGGAAGTGAGCAGGGATGGAAGGGCCAGGGTAAGTAATTGACCAATATGTACTGGGCCATTGGGCATTTTTCAGACCAAATCATATTTATGTATTATATAGGCGCAGTGAGAACCTGGCAGTGTTCTACAAGGCTGCGCAGGGAGCTGACTTGGGGAGAAATAAAACAGGTCCTGATGCTTCCAAAGGAAAGACACATCACCCATCCAACTAAGGGGAGAAAAACAAAGCTTCATGGGGAAAAAAATGGTATTTTTTCTTATTTAAAGTAGCTGTGATATTTAAAAAGGTGTCCTATGCTTAAATGAAGCTTAATTATATGGCATCCTTCCCAAACATAAAGTCCTGGGAACCACTGTGAGGGGCAGCATGCGGGTCTCACACAGTTCGCTGGTTCACAGTATTTTCTTCCATTTGAATATTAGCATTTGAGTTCATAACAGCTGCACATGTGAAAAATGATAATCACTTGAATCCAAGAGTAAAACCAGGAAAACAGGAAACTCGAAATGACCTCTTGGGTTAGATCATCTAAAAATAAATGAGAGCCGCTTATTAGAATCAAATTGCTTTCCCAATAAAGAGTGATTCATTAAATGTTTGGTACGCCGCTAAATTAATTGATTCAATCAGAATGAATCATGTCCTGTATTTTATTTCATTGCTTGACATAATATACAACAGATCATGTGACATTCCTGCATCTCTCCTGCCACTTAAGCTTTGCCCATGTGACTTTTGATTTCCATATGAAACTAATTCAAGAAGGATGCTGGTGCAGAAAACATGTTTTCTTTTTTTTTGTCCCTGTGTCAAAAGGCTATATAAATATTTTATTTATTCTTGCCCTCGCTAATTTTTAGTTTTATACATTTATAAAGAAGTCACGAAAAGCTTAAGTGTATCTATAATCAGCAGGTTTTGGGGTACACCAATAAAGCATTACTTTTTTAACTTATCTTTATTGTTGAAAGTATGACAGATGCCCCATTTTTTCCTCCATTTACCCCACTCCCACTGCCACCCCAGGCCTTCACTGCATCACTTCAAGGATTATGTCCTAAGAAGCCTGAAACACCAATCAGAAAGTATATATGCACCCCTGTGTTCATAGCAGCATTTACAATAGCTACGATCTGGAAACAGAAAACACATTGTCATACAGAATAGTTCCAAGCCCTTAATTTCTCTTAGTTAAATTGCTTGGCAACCAAAAAGTATTTGTAAACTTTTAGAACTTTAGAAAAATCTCTTGCTGGTATCAAAGAGAAATCACTTGGAGGGCAAAGGGTTAAAAATAACTACTTTGTCCCAGTGAATGTGGTTCCTCATCACAGCACCAGGGGGATGGAGGCACCATCAAAGTGTCCTGGAGGGGGTGGCTTGATGGTGTGTTTAAACCGATTGCCACACCGCAGGGTAAACAAACTTGGGGTGGAAGGAGACAAGACTGGAAAGAAGCCTGATTCCAGAGGTAGGATCACTCCTGCTAAGGACAAAGCGTAGGATGGGATGGAGGGAGAGGATGAAAGAGGTGGCGTGCATGGAAAAGTAAGAGGAGAGCAGGTCAGGGAGATGGGATGACAGAGGATCAGATAGGCCATTTCAGTAGATGTCCAAGCCACCCAGGGGGATGGTAGACTTGGGAGGGTCACGACCATGAGTCGAAGTCATTGACAATAGAAGATACCAATGAGCAGGAGACCAGGGGAACGTTGCAATAGCCCGTTCCTGCCGCACAGTGGGAAGATGATGATCTGGGAATGGCAGTAGGGAGCAGAGAGGGTGTCATGCTTGACCCCACAGTTCTTGGGGCGGGAGAGTAGGCAGTTGCTACTGATAAAAACAGCACGGGAAGCAGCCTCCGTGATGAACACATTCCATAGATGGGAACATGAGACACATTGTTCCTGGCCCCCAAACAGTGCATCTTGGATAATATCCTTATGGTTTTAGAAACCTATTCTCAACTTGATTAGCCACTATCATCACAGGTTCCTTTTTATCCACTGATGGAAGAGTTTTGAATCCTCAGATAAGCATGGGTGCTCAACTCTTTATTTACACATAAAGGAGGAATTTGCTCAATATACTTGTGATAAATCCCCAATTTCACAATAGCCATATTTTGAAAAGCAAAAATATTTAAGGAATCACATCTCGAATTTGACAGAAACTAGACATGGCAGTACAAGTTGAGTGGCACAGGGAGGTCTCCTTTCTGAAGCTTAGAAGAGCCCTTGGAAGAAAGCAATGAGAAACTAAAGAGACTACATCAGAACGCTATTACTGAAAGAATAAACTCAGCCAGGAGAGAAATCCCATTAGAAATAAAAATCTGTGATAGGTGGCTACGGCTCTTGATTGGGGAAAAAAGAGAGAAATAAAAATTGAGGAGAATGACTTCACATATTTCATCTGTTTCATTTTTATTCAGTTATTCCAATTTACAAGTAGAGTGACAGACTCTCAGATATTAAAAGTGACAGATTTCCAAAGGAAACCCATTTTTCTTCTCTTTCCCCCCAGGGATATTAGAAATCTCTAAATGAGACTGGTTGGTTTTCCTTGTATAGAAAATGTGGCTCAGAGAGAAATCAGTAGTCCCCATCTCATATTAAATTCTGCTCTGAGCAAGCCTGCATGAGCAGACACATGTCACTTGAGATATTCATCAATATCCTTTTTGCTGTTATTGTCCCTAATATTCTGTGTAGCTGCCAACCCGGCCATCCACTTGTTTCTAGACTTTCCCCAACCCTTTTTTAAAAAATATATTTTATTGATTTTTTACAGAGAGGAAGGGAGAGGGATAGAGAGTTAGAAACATCGATGAGCGAGAAACATCAATCAGCTGCCTCCTGCACGCCCCCTACTGGGGATGTGCCCGCAACCAAGGTACATGCCCTTGACCGGAATTGAACCTGGGACCCTTGAGTCCACAGGCCAATGTTCTATCCACTGAGCCAAACCCATTAGGGCTCCCCAACCTTTTTGAAGTCAGACTATTTGATTGTTCCCATAGACAAGAGAGTACTGATTTACATAATAAAACCTGAGGTGCACAGCAGGTGGTCTGCGAGGGCCCCGTTTGGTTTCTCTTTGCTGGTAGTGAAAGTGGCCTTTTATAAGGAGCATTGCAGTTTGTTACACTGGCCACATTGATCACTCAAAACAAATTCCTAAAATATTTTTGGGATTATTATTTGCCACCTGGTTTGTGGATGGAGAATGGTAAGCATCTGCAGAAAATCCCCAAATGCTAAGCCAAGGTGCTGAAGGTTTAATTTTCCACTTAAAAACGAATTGCTGCCCTAACTGGTTTGGCTCAGTGGATAGCGTCAGCCTGCAGACTGAAGGGTCCTGGGTTCGATTCCAGTCAATGGCATGCACCTTGGTTGTGGGCACATCCCCATTAGGGAGTGTGCAGGAGGCAGCTGATCGATGTTTCTCTCTCATCGATGTTTCTAGCTCTCTATCCCTCTCCCTTCCTCTCTGTAAAATAATCAATAAAATATGTATTTTTTTTAAATGGTGCCATGTATCAAAGAAGAAAACCTTTAAAGCATCTTTCCACCTGATTTAATGTTAGCTTTTTCTTTTGAAGAACAAACCATTTTACAACTGTTTTCTCTTGATCACTCTAGTTTTTTTTTAATTTTTAAAATATATTTATTGATTTTTTACAGAGAGGAAGGGAGAGGGACAGAGAGCCAGAAACATCAATGAGAGAGAAGCATCGATCAGCCGCCTCCTGCACACCCCCCGCTGGGGATGCTCCCGCAACCAAGGCACATGCCCTTGACCGGAATCGAACCTGGGACCCTTGAATCCCCAGGCCGACGCTCCATCCAGTGAGCCAAACCAGCCAGGGCACTCTAGTTTTATTTATAGGGGTTATAAAAAGAATGGGGAGGCTAGCCTCCAATTTGCTGCTGCTAAAAGACCTAATTTTGAGTCTAAAAGAACCATTTAATCTAATCATTAATGCTCTTCACCATGAATCAAATGTTGCCAATAAAATGCCTGGCCCTGCCCAGCTGGCGTGGCTCAGGGGTTAAGCATACACCTATGAACCAGGAGGTCATGGTTTGATTCCCGGTCAGGGCACATGCCCAGGTTGTGAGGTCGATCCCCAGTAGGGGGCGTGCAGGAGGCAGCCGATCAATGATAGTCTCTCATCATTGATGTTTCTCTCTCTCTCCCTCTCCCTTCCTCTCTGAAATCAATGAAAATATATTAAAAAATATAATGTATATATAATATAAATATAATATAAAAATATAATATAATATAATATAATATAATATAATATAATATAATATAATATAATATAAAAATATATTAAAAAATGCCTGGCCCTAAAGATTGGTGTCCTTATGATGTATCTGTATACACATTACTGAAGAGATCCAGAAAGCAACTGAATGTACATCTACAAATAAAGCCATAGATTTCTGCATTCTGTTCCTTCTCCAAAATTTTCCTCACTAGAGGACTGGACAAATTGTATCTGGGGCCCTTCACCCGATAGTTAATGGTGGGACTCCACTTTCACATGTGGTCAGCAGAACAGCCTGAGCACAGATCAGGAGTGACAGCCCCAACCCGGCTGACTTGAGCCAGCATGTGGGGGCAAGCAACACAGTGAAAAAAGAGCAGACTTCTTTCCAAGTTGCTCCTCTGCCTCTCAGATTATCATGTCATGTGATAGCTCTTTCACTGGGAACTTCAAAGATATCTACTTAATTGAATTTGCCTTTGCTTCATGCATTTCTCTATGCTAGCGCATTATGGACACTATTGCATTTATTTACATATCTGACTCTGCACTCCGCCACTCCACTCTCGGTAGCTTCCGGGAGCAAGGACTGGGCCTACCTTTCACAGGCTTTGTACTCCCCATTGAGTAATTTGACGTGGCACATAGTAGGTCTTCAATAAGTGCCTGTCAAATGAATGTATCAAAGCAGAGTCTTACCATGCCTTGTAAGCTTTGGGGGTTCTTCAGACATATAAATTGAGGACTAACTCTTTGTAAAACTGTGTCCTCATGAGGATAAACTATTATGTACATTTTATCAAAAATACCACATTTCTCTATAAAGTCATTTCCTTTCAACCATACTTGAGATATGTGGAGAAAAACAAGAGGCCGAGAAGTCTAAAGCCTATAATAGTTATACACACTAGCTTTCCTTATTGAAATAGAAACTTTGGCCACTCTGATCAATACAAAAGTCATCTTCTTATTTGGATTGAGCAATCAGTTCTTCCAAAAACAGCCATTTGAATATGTCTGCCCTGAGGTCTCACGCATCAGTGAAAGTCTCCACTGGTCCGGTCTTTCTCTGAAAATGAATGTGTTTCGATTCCAGAATTCATCCCGCAGGCATTTGGAATGCCCTTGTCCCAAGTCATTGCAAATGACCGGGCCTACAAGCTCAAGCAGGACTTACAGAGGGACGAGCAAAAGGATGCATCCGATTTTGTTGCCTCCCTCCTCCCATTTGGAAGTAAAAGACAAAACAAAGAACTGTCGAGCAGTAACTCATCTCTCAGCTCCACCTCGGAAACACCAAATGAGTCGACGTCGCCAAACACCCCGGAACCAGCTCCTCGGGCCAGGAGGAGGGTAAGTTGTTCCGTATTTTCTCTGTAGCCAATGCGAGGCCAACCAAAGGTGTATGAGGTTATTTTCTGAGCCTTTGCTCATGTGAAAACTGGAAATGTCATTTGTGTCCAGGTATGTCAACAACTCCACTCTGGGAGAATTTACACCGGCTCTATGGCACCTGGCACCCACTCAAAGCCTTTCCCTCATCCCTCTCAAAGCCCTCGGGCACCCCTCCTTGTTTACATATATATCCCATGATATCCCGAACATTCTACATCACCATTGATCCTGGTCTATTGCAATCTTCTGTTGCGTTCGGAGACTTTCCCATGAGACCATGAGGCTGGAAGGCAGGGCTGGATGTTTTTGTTCATCTCTTCATCTTCAGCCGAGAACCGTGCCTGGCCCAGTGAATTGCTGCTGGTTTCATAAACCATCTTTTTCCTGGAACTTTCTTTTTCTCAGACATAGCCAGATATATATGTAAGCAATATGGATATGTTACCATTTATTTAGTGAGTGCTGTGTCTAGGCACCGTACTATTATTTGGCATTTCAGATTTCACATTTCAAGTGAAGAAAGCTGAGTTTTCAGGAAAGCTGGTTGGTGACTGGCTGAGTCCGTTGATAAACATTTCTAAAACTTCCCAGGTCACTGGGAGAACTTCTCTCTCTTTTCTCTCACCTGGAGGCTCCCAATTTTTGTCACCTCCAGCCTTTGACTAATGCCCTAGTTAAAACCCTAGACCAGTGGTCCCCAACCTTCTGGCCCTTTAAATACAGTTCCTCATGTTGTGACCCAACAATCAAATTCTTTTCGTTGCTACTTCCTAACTGTCATGTTGCTACTGTGATGAATCGTCATGTAAATATCTGATATGCAGGATGGTCTTAGGCGACCCCTGTGAAAGGGTCGTTTGACCGCCAATGGGGTCGCAACCCACAGGCTGAGAACCGCTGCCCCAGATACTTCTCACTTGAAATCCATATTTCTCCATCCACCCCCAACATTCAGGACCTCTCCGAGACAGAGGGGCACACGAGCCACTGCTGTTTTTCAAAGCTTTGGTTCTGTGTAAAAAGGAAGACATGACCACCTTTGAATTTGCATGATGGAATTGTTCTTCCAATCCTGTCATTGTCCCTCAGACTGTCTGTCCCAACCCATATATGGCAATGACAACAAGACTGTACATTAGAGTTTTCTGGTAACCTAAGCCAGTAGTCGGCAAACTGCGGCTCGTGAGCCACACGCGGCTCTTTGGCCCCTTGAGTGTGGCTCTTCCACAAAATACCAGCTTTTCCACAAAATACCGACTTCTGCGCATGGGCCATGAAGTTTCTATCGCACTGTACGTGCACGCCCGCACGTGGTATTTTGTGGAAGAGCCACACTCAAGGGGCCAAAGAGCCGCATGTGGCTCGCGAGCCGCAGTTTGCCAACTACCGACCTAGGCCTATGCAATTGGCCTCCCAAATGCATTCTCCTCTTGTGCAGGCTTCCCAGGACATCAGCAGCCAACTTCTTCCTCCACACTTCATCTCAGGATGGGCGAGTGCACAGACATGGCTGGTGCCCTTGTCCCTGCCCCTGGACCTTCACTATTCCTAGCAAGCTGGCCTTCTCACCTGCCAGCACCTCACCTCTTTGCTGAGGGCTTTCTGTGATGGCCAGAGGAGCCCCCCCAGGCAGATGACAGGCTGCACAGACTGAGTGTGGCATTGATACCACCTCCCTGCCCCTATCAGAGCTACTCTTTTTAGAAATATATATTTTATTGATTTCAGAGAGGAAGGGAGAGAGAGAGAGAAGCATCAATGATGAGAGAGAATGATTGCTCGGTTGCCTCCTACATGCCCCCTACTGGGGATCGAGCCTGCAACCTGGGCATGTGCCTTTGACTGGAATCGAACCCCGTACCCTTCAATCCATAGGCCGACACTCTAGCCCAGCGGTTCTCAACCTGTGGGTCGCGACCCCTTTGGCGGTCGAATGACCCTGTCACAGGGGTCGCCTAAGACCATCCTGCAGATCAGATATTTACATGACGATTCCTAACAGTAGCAATATGACAGTTAGGAAGTAGCAACGAAAATCGTTTTATGGTTGGGTCACAACATGAGGAACTGTATTTAAAGGGCCAAAAGATTGAGAACCACTGCTCTAGCCACTGAGCCAAACGAGCTAGGGCAGGAGTGACCATTTCTTAACTGAGGAGCCCTTAATCGATGACTCTTGAGACTTGGAGTAGAAATACCTCAGCTCTGTCACACCTGAGCAGGGAGAGCTCAGGGGTGTTTGATCCACACTGCCTCCCAGGGGCCCCCATGCAACTGGACCCCAGCTGCCCCTGGTGGTCATAGGCCGGGTGAGGCCCCGGTCAGGGGCTGCTTTCTCTTCCATGTCTCATTTCCCCACTCCCCTGCAGGTGGCTGCGGGGACCACTTCCCTAAGAAAGTGCTTTGTGCTGCTTCTGGGAGAAAGCAAGCTAAGACTGTTTTATTTGCTTCTTCACAAGATTTCTCTAACTACCTCATTCATTGAGTATGCGATGTTTTCTTGTTTTAAGGAACAAAGTGGTTGCGTTCAAATATTTTAATTATATGTTTGCCCTCTTGTCTTTCATTTGGAAAATGTTGTCTATTGTTGAAATTGTCACTGCCAGGATCTTACCCCATATACGGACGTCTTCTAACTTTTTCAAAAGATATTTGGGTTTTTTCCCTCGCAATATAGAAGCAGCACAATTAAATCAAGCAGTATTATTTCAAGCATGATAAATAATTATAGGTCAAAGTATTTCTGGATGGCATCTGGGGGAAGCTGTTTTTATCTTCTCTGTCGGCACGCTTTGCTCATGGCTGTGTGTGATTTGCAGGGTGCCATGTCAGTGGACTCCATTACAGATCTTGATGACAATCAGTCTCGACTTCTGGAAGCTTTACAGCTCTCCTTGCCTGCGGAAGCCCAAAGTAAAAAAGAAAAAGCAAGAGATAAGAAACTCAGTCTGAACCCTATTTACAGGCAGGTTCCCAGGCTGGTGGACAGCTGCTGTCAACATCTAGAAAAACATGGTAAGCAGACCTGTCTGTCAGTACTGCAGGCTTTCATTAATTCAAGCATCATTTACTCAAGCACCCCGTTTAATTCTGTGTTCACTGGATCAAACTCTGGGCCAAAGTTTCCTTTGTGAAGATAGTTTATGGCCCTAGCCGGTTTGGCTCAGTGGATAGAGCATCGGCCTATGGACCGAAGGATCCCGGGTTCGATTCCTGTCACGGGCAAGTACCTCTGTTGCAGGTTCCGCCCCGGCCCGGGCTCTGGTCAGGGTGCGTGCAGGAGACAGCCAATCAATGTGTTTCTCTCACATCAATATTTCTCTCTGTCTTTCCCTCTCTCTAAAAATCAGTGGGAAAAAATTAATGGAAAAATATCCTCGGATGAGGATTAAAAAAAAAAAACATAGCTTATGGATGTGTTTGCTTAAGAGATTCCTGGGCTAACCAAGATTTTGGGGGGAACATCTACTTGATGGCATTCAGACTACCTAGTCCCCAAGAGTCTTCAGAAGTAACCTTTGAGGCCAAGAAATTTAGGGGAGGGTAAGATCTGTTGGACTAGGCCTGTCTCCAGGATCCCCTTCAAACAGAGAAGACCCACTTTTATCTTTGTTTATACATTGAAGTCACTCATAAGGCTTCCTTTAAAAAATAAGAGTCCAGCTTCTTTTAAAAAAAAGATTTGAAAACCATTTCTTGCAAGAATAGAAAATACATAGTTCTTGACAACAGGTTCCTATATTGCTATTTGCATTTTCGTGGGAAGGGTGTCCACTTAAAATTTCTTCACAAAGACCCCTTTGGCAACTCAGTTTCAGATAGCATATTGACTTAAAAATACTGAAATTTCGACTTGGCTCATCAAACGGCCATTTTCATAATCTAAATTTGTTGGCTATATAGTGTTAGAATGCATTTTATGGACAGAAGAAAAGTTTTTAACTGCTTCTTGACTATAAAAATAATATGTTTAGTGTATTAAAGGGAAAAAAGAAAGGAAAGCAAAGAAAATTCTGAGGCTATTATGTAGACATCACTGCTGTTAACATGCTCATTTCTTTCTTTCTAATAAAACTGGGACTTCATTAAAAATTATTAAGGATATAGCTAAATCTCTTAAGATCATTATATATGGAAATCACTTGATTACATATGAGTGACTTAATTAATTAATTATATTGAAATTATATGTTTATACAAGATATTAATACATGTGTCGGTGTACATGTGTGTGTATGTGTTTTTCTATCTGTCTCTTCTCCTTGGCAGATAAACCGGAGTTCAAGAGAAAGGTCTTAGTCATTTTGAATTCTCAACACTTAGTATCATGATGAGCACAATGTAGATGTTCAATGAATATTGTTTGAACAGAATTGTTTTTAAAAATAGCTTAACAACTAAAGAGTAAAATACTATGAATATGTAAACGCAGCCCCAATTTCACTATGAGGTAGAAAAAGAGACGCTTTTGTAATGAGAATTGTCCTTATAAAGGATTTAGCGAGTGAACTGTAAATATTTTTAAAAATTCTAAACAAGAAAATACCACTCCAAGCATGCAAGATTCCAGAGTCAGGCTGAGGAACTGCTTTTGTGAAAGAAAACTTGGTGTATCTTATTTTCTTTTTGAAAATAAATGATAGTATGTGAGCTAGCATTTCCTTTAAGTGAAAAGCAGGGCGATTCACTTTCCTTTTGAGAATAATTAAAAGGCAGCTTAAGGCCTAAAGGAAAGAAGGTAACTGGGAGATCTCTCAAGGCCCCGGTTCTGTTCTGGGTTTCCATGGTGTTGAGACCAAGTGGCTCCTGGACCATAGGAGACACGTTCAAAATCAAGCAGATATTAATCTTGTTCACTTTAAACCAATGAATAAAAAGCAAACTTCAAAACACAATTCTTTCAGAAGACTTTGTTTGCCAGTTTTTGAAATGGGTAGCAAGAGTTTGATTCACTTTAGCCTTATAAACATTTATCAAAGATCGTTTTATTCTCTCCAAAGTTGGTCTAGACCAGTGGTTCTCAATCTTCCTAATGCCGCAACCCTTTCATACAGCTCCTCATGTTGTGGTGACCCCCAGTTTCATTGTTACAAATTGAACATAATGAAAGCATAGTGATTAATCATAAAAACAATATGTAATTATATATGTGTTTTCCGATGGTCTTAGGCAACCCCTGTGAAAGGGTCATTCGACCCCCAAACGGGTCGTGACCCACAGGTTGAGAACCTTTGTTCTAGACCAGTGGTCAGGCAAACTCATTAGTCAACAGAGCCAAATATCAACAGTAAAACCATTGAAATTTCTTTTGAGAGCCAAATTTTTTAAACTTAAACTATATAGGTAGGTACATTGTTATTAACTTAATTAGGGTCCTCCTAAGGCTTAGGAAGAGCCACACTCAAGGGGCCAAAGAGCCGCATGTGGCTCGCGAGCCGCAGTTTGCCAACCACGGGTCTAGACAATTAGCTAGACTCCATCTATATTTGTGTACATCACCCTTCCCCACTTATATTTCATCCAAATGCTTTCTATACCATCGGGTCAAAATTCCTTAAGCATCCCCAATTCCCCAAAAGCACACGTGAAAAACAAGAGAGACAATATAATGGAGAGTCATACCTGTGGTATTTCTGGGATTTAGGCCGGTTTTGGGGTGGGGCTTCCGCTTAGTATGCCTGCCCTCCTTACTCGCATTCCCCAAGCCTGAGATTCAGGTGCTCTGGGTCGAGTTTTCATTTCAGTTTCTGATGAAAAGGAGAGAAAGGTGATCACGTCCATTTCTGGGGCAGGGCACAGCGAAGTCATGTTTCTTTGCCAGATCTATGCCTTTTTTCTCCGTACACCTGTTTTTACCAGTGACTGTCTTTTTTTAAAATATATTTTATTGATTTTTTACAGAGAGGAAGGGAGATGGATAGAGAGTTAGAAACATCGATGAGAGAGAAACACTGATCAGCTGCCTCCTGCACACTCCCCACTGGGGATGTGCCTGCAACCAAGGTACATGCCCTTGACCGGAACCGAACCTGGGACCCTTGAGTCCGCAGGCCGACGCTCTATCCACTGAGCCAAACCAGTTAGGGCACCAGTGAGTGTCTTAAGTCAAGGCTACTGAATGCCTAGACTATATCTTCTCTTTGAGGAAAATCACTGTGAGGCTTATTCAGCACTGGCTGTCTAAATGCTGTTGTTTGCTATCTCTAAAAAAAAATAAATGAATACTTTTAAAACTTAAAATAGATAATAATCAATTGAGATATATAGTAATTATAACAATTGATCACTAAGTAGCTATTTTCTAAATCAGTCATTTTTACTGAGTGGAAAAGTACTGTAATTGAGAAAATCATGTCAGAAATGGACATTTCTGAACAGCCTGGAGGAATTCAGCCAAATGAAGAATCTCATCTTGCATAGAAAATGCCCTTATGCGATATCTCACCTATGTAGAAATTTCAACTATCGGAAAACCATCAGAAAATAAGAAAATAAATGTGGTCCAAAGTACACATGCTGAGACCTACTATTATATTAACATTTTCCATTTTGCACAAGAAGACTCACTCTGTTCAGTGAGGGTATAGTTCCCTTTACATTATAGTCGATGACAGATATATTCTAAGTCAGCGGTCGCCGACTGGTGGTCGCAGAGCACTGGTGGTCCGTGAGGTCCGAAAGGTTGGCGACCGCTGTTCTAAGTACAGTGGGGCCTTGACTTACGAGTTTAATTCGTTCCAAGATCGAGCTCATTAAGGAGCTCGTTAACTCAAATTACTCTATCAACTCAATGCAAAAAATCAGCCGAGAGACAGCTGGTATCTCAAAAAACTCGTTAGTCGGGACACTCGTAAGTCAAGGCCACACTGTAGTTCATATGCATTAGCTAATACTGAATCACTGTTTAACTTTTGAGGCAGATACTTATACTCATTTTTCAGATGAAGACATATAATTCTGGCCCTGGCCAGTGTATCTCAATTGGTGGGGTGTCATCCTATGCACCCAAAGGTCCCCGGTTCGATTCCCGGTCAGGGCACACGCCCGCGTGTCCAGCTTGATCCCCGGTAGAGGGGGCATGCAGGAGGCAGCAAATGGATGTTTAGCTTTCACATCGATGTTTGTCTGTCTCCCTCTCCCTTCCTCTGTGTCTAAAAAGCAATTAAAAATCTTTTTAAAAAAGAAATATAATTCTGGCCTGGCTGGCATGGCTCAGTGGTTGAACGTCGAACTGAACCAGTCGTATGAACCAGGAGGTCACAGTTCGACTCCCAGTCAGGGCACTGGCTCGATCCCCAGTGTAGGGCATGCAGAAGGCAGCCGATCAATGACTCTCTCATCATTGATGTTTCTCTCTCTCCCACTTCCTTCCTCTCTGAAATCAATACAAATATATTTTAAAAAAGAAATAGAACTCCGAATTTGATTTTAATAGCTTGCTTATCCTGTTTTCAAGCTCCCAGAGAGGTAGAAGCAATGAGGACTGGACTCAGTTGTGAGGCAGACACAGTGATGACAGAAGCAAGAGGGTACGGAAGTCTTCTGAAAATAGATACAAAGCAAGATCCCACCCAAGAGCAAAGTGCCAATATAATTAGCCCCTCTCTCACCACGATCCGCTCAAATTAGCCTGGATACCACTTATAAGGCAGAGAGGTGATAAGTGGGGTATTTATGGATGTCGTTTCTAACTAAAGATCCTTAGAAAACCAAATAAAAAGCCTTGTACTTAATGCATAATGTGGCAATACTATAAAAGAATACACAAAAAGATTGTACTAGTTAGAACTGTTTCAGTGGCAAGAGAGAGGAACCTCAATAAAACTAGATTAAGCAAAGCACCCCCCCCCCCAAAAAAAAAATCCTATTACATACTGGAGGTCTGAGTATTATATACCAGTTCAGGCACAGCTGTGACTATCATTTTAAAATTTAGGTTAGATGTTATATTTTATTTCTTTAAAATATATTTTTGTTGGTTTCAGAGAGAAAGGGAGAGGAAGTGAGAGATAGGAGCATTAATGATGAGAGAGAATCATGGATCGGCTGTCTCCTGCACGCCCCCCCACTGGGGATCGAGCCCACAACCCAGGCATGTCCCCTGACCCGCAATCGAACTGAGGACCCTTCAGTCCACAAGCCGACATTCTATCCACTGAGCCAAACCTGCGAGGGCCATAATACCTCTTAGGAAGTATTTTTGCCCCCCAAAATCAAACCAGAATCAGAGGAAACTCTGGTTCTAAATATGTCTTCAGAGGAAATAAAGAGGAGAGAGGAACATGCTAATGACACTATGAGTGTCCAAGTCCAGATGATGGGAAAGTCTACAGAGGGAGAGCTATGCTGTTTCTTCATGAAACCAATTACGAGAAAAAAAACACAAGCAGAGAAGGGAACACATCCATTAAGAGACTAAAAGGCATATAGATGTATCACAGTTTGTGAACCTTACGTGAATGTTGACTGGAAATTTAATGATATTAAGGAACTATTGTTGAAATGTCTCGTGTGTGATAACACCTGTTTGTTTTAAGAGAGCTAATTGTTTAAGAGCAGTCTCTCAACCTCCACAGTAACCCCACTTCTAGGATATGATCCTAAGAAAATTAGAAGTGTGAACCGAGACCTATGTACAGTTGTACATAATAGGGCCATTTATAATGCAAAACAAGTGCATATGTGTTGGGGGACCTATATGCCAGTCAGGGGGGAATATGAAGTAAATTGTGGCATATTCATACTATAAAGTATTTGCATGCATTTTAAATGACATTTACAAGGAATTTTTACTGGCGTAAAAAAAAATCTTATAGCATAATATGGAATGAAAACAGTAGCATTCTCTCTCTCTCTCTCTCTCTCTCTCTCTCTCTCTCTCTCTCTCTCTCTCTCTCTTCCTCCCTTCCTTCTTCCCTCCCTCCCTCCATATATGCAGGGGTGGACAAAAGTAGGCTTACAGTTGTGAGTATGTGAACATTTATTCTTGCATTATTATTTATTAATTATATATTTGCATTACAACTGTAAACCTCCTTTTGTCCACCCCTGTATATATATATTGAGAAATGGCTGGATAAAAAGAACCCCAAATATTAAAGAGCGATTATTTCTGTATCAGGTGTTTTTTTTTGAAGTATATTATTTTTTACATGTTTCTGCCTTTTATAGATCTTCTTTAATAAGTACATGTTTTATGTATGATCAGTAAAACAAGAACTATTTTCAAGATTGATAAAGAGCTAAAAATTCATATAAAATTCATGATTAAGTAGTTATTCTGAATAATAAGAGAAACTGTTACATAACTTGTCTCATACGGAGGTGCAGAAGCGCATCATAGCACCTGAAAAATTGTTTGAGCAGAAATGTTTGGCATCCAATTATCCCGTTGGTTATAGGGCCAACCTGTAGGTACTGGGGAGTGACAGTGGGCGCATCACGTGATGGCATTTGCATGCTGTAGCCCAGGGCCGGCCTTCTGTTCTGCTTCTATTTTGACTTCTGCCAGAGTTTCACGCCATAAGACAGGTCTGTTGATTTTGTTTGCTTGTTTGCAGGTCTCCAGACAGTGGGGATCTTTCGAGTCGGAAGCTCCAAAAAGAGGGTGAGACAAGTAAGTGAGAAGCCAAGATGATATTGTACGTTTCCCTTGACTGTCAATGGGATCACCTCGTGCCAAGTTCAAGCTTTTGCAAATTCACTTCGGAATATCTTTTCTGCACGTTCCTGCCAATTAGAGTATAATTGAGTCCCGAGAGGTAAAAGGCAGCAGGCCAGCAGCTCAGAGGCTCAGAAAGGTTGCAATTGAGTTAGGATCAAACATTTGAAAGCAAAACATCCAGACGTGTGCATGGTGTGTACAGCCGAGCAAAACTGATTTAGAAATATCTTACTGAAACTGTAAACGCAGGAGACTCAGAGAGTACCTAATCAGTAAGCGATAAGAAATAGAAAATAATTATACAGCACCAATATTTTACTAAAATGCAATATGAATAATGCCATTAGCATTCATACAATGGGATGCTTTCAGATGACCCTAGGACTCTAATAAATAATTCTCAAAAATAAACAATTCTTATGAATTTTCCATGGAACCAGTGATTCCCAATTCATTTTTCATGTCTCGATTTCCTTCAGCGCTGTGCAACATTCTTGCAACAGAAGCTTGCTATCTGAGCTTCAGGAATACTGTCCTCTGATCAGGCAGATATCTGCGTTCATGATGGTTTCATAAAAGGCAAACCATCCTTTGGGAAAAGAATTCATCTGTTGGCTGAAAAAAATTAAAATGTTCTTTTCCCTGTGTTGGTTTTAACAGAAAGGAATAAGGAACTTAACTTAAAAATGAAGCCAAATCAAAATTATTTTCAGTTGGATGAAGCTGAAGGAATATTTATTTAGATTATTGCAACTAACTGAACTAAATACCCCCTCACCTATCTTATTTTTTTTTTTCAAGATAAGAGATCTTTCAAAAGAAGTGTGTTTTCTGTTTGGTTTGTTGGTTGGTTTTTATTTTTCATAGTCATACAAGAGACTGTTGAATTCTATGTCACAATAGGACGCGCAGGAGGGACGATAGCATAGTCATATGTCTTAGGCCTCTGCAGAATTGCAGGGTGTTTCCGCCAACATTATCTCATTCAATCTGCCCACCAGCTCTGAGTAGCCCCTTTCAAGCACTTCTTTTGAGGATTCAAGAGATTAAGAAACTTAAGTCAATATCACACAATGTTAAATTCAAGATCAGAACATTTAGACCAAGCTCTTTCCACGGTCCATTCTTTCTGAATGTGTGTGTGCTCAGAAAAGAAATAGGGTGTGTTCGAGCCCTGACCGGTTTGGCTTACTGGTTAGAGCATCTGCCTGTGCACTGAGGGGTTGTGGGTTTGATTCTGGTCAAGAGCAGATACCTCGGTTGCAGGTTCAATCCCTGGCCCTGGTCTGGGCTCCTATGGGAGGCAACCAATCGATGTGTCCTCTCACATCAATGTTTCTCTCTCTCTGTCTCTCCCCACCCCTTCCACTCTCTCTCTAAAAATCAATGGAAAACATACTTGGCTGAGGATTAACCAAAAATAAATTAATTAAAGAAAGAAATACGGTGTGTTCGAATGATCACAAGTGGGAGTGACACCAATAGAAGCCTTCTCTCTAGCTGCCTCATGCACACTAATGGAAAGTTGCCCGGACAGTGGTTCAAGACAGTCATGGGCATTTTCTTCAGGTGGAGAGGTAGTGTCAGGAATTACTCCTCAGTTATATCTGGATCCAGCAAAAGAAAAACTGCATGGAGATTATCTAATAAAAATAGAATTCGTGTTCATTTAGACTTAGATTTCAAGAATGAAAGACTCTTTAACTCACCATTTCATCTTGTTATATTTCCTTCTTAGCACCCTACACTTTTTCTTCAGAACAATTGTCACAATATTAACAGTTAATTAATCATTTGTGGGATTACCAGGTTATTACCTGTTTCTCTTATCAGCTTGAGAGCTGGGGAAGGGGAAGGACTTTGCCTCTTCATTCACCACCATACTTTGAAGGCCTGGGACACAGAAAGCGTGCATTACATCTTTGTTGAATGGATGGATGAATGGATGCTTCAACACATGAACTCTTATAGAAGCTCATTGCATTGAATAGATTCATAAACTCACATAATTATTTGTAGAGAACAATACCTAAGAGAAGTTGAGCTGTCAGTGATATGTAGGGTGCAGCGCTATGATTCCCTTCTTGCTATTGTGTCTTCCTGCTGCTGCTGTGAATGCTAATAAACCTAGTATAATGATTTAAGGCCTGGAAACCTTCTGGGAACTGTTACTAAGCTACTTGGGCAAATATAAGGCAGCTTTTATTTAGTTATTGTCACCTTTCAAAACTTAGTCATGCTTGGCTCATCGGGTTTTAAATTTCATTGTTTGCAGAAAAAGCTCTTTGCTTTCTTGTCGAGTATTTCTGTAAAATGTCAAAATTCCAACATGGTAGGAATGCTGATATGCAAAACTGCTATATAATGGATTCATTCCTCCCTCCCACAATTATAGTTGACCTAACCCCTTAGCTCTTCTTCCCAACTTCTGGATATAGTTATCAAACCCTTCTGCTTGCATCATTAACAGTAAACCCACAGATACTTTTATTTAATAATGCACTTACATGTATATTGCTGGCTGGGTTGCATAGACTCTGTAGATCAAGGAAACATGTTGTTTGCATCTCCTCCTTGGGTATTAAGTTTACGCAGATCTTTTCATATATATATATATATATATATATATATATATTAGAGGCCCGGTGCATGAAAATTCATGCACATGGGGGGTCCTTCAGCCCAGCCTGCACCCTCTCACAGTCTGGGACCCTTGGGGGATGCCCACCTGCTGGCTTAGGCCTGCTCCCCAAGAACAGATGATCTAAAAGAAATAATCATATCCTTGGGTAAGGATTTTTTAAAAAGGTAATGGTTGCATAAAAATTCACTGCCGGCGGGGATGAGGGGACTGGGAGACTCTAGCAGAAGGTGCATGGAGCAGCCAGATCCACACGCCTGCCGCACCCCCTTCCCCCACCCTCGGGGCTGAGGGGACTGGGCGTTGCCATCTTGTGAGGATGTGATGGTCAATTAGCATATTGCCTCTTTATTATATAGGAGATATATATATATATATATATATATATAGAGAGAGAGAGAGAGAGAGAGAGAGAGAGAGAGAGAGAGATTTCAGAGAGGAAGAGGGAGAGAGAGAGAGAGAGAGAGAGAGAGAGAGAGAGAGAAACATCAGTGATGAGAGAGAATCATGGATTGGCTGCCTCCTGCACACCCCCTACTGGGGATCGAGCTCACAAGCAAGACATGTGCCCTTGACCAGAGTTGAACCCAGAACCCTTCAGTCCATAGGCCAAAGTTCTATCCACTGAGCCAAACCAGCTAGGGCTATGCAGATTATTAAAACTACCTGAAATAAATATCTCCTCACCTACGTAAACTTAATACCAGATGCTGAAATCACAGCGCTTCTTTTGCTGGGCACTGAACATAGAGATATGGTGTTACGAGACTGCCACTTGAACCGTTGTCTTTCCAGTTACGCGAGGAATTTGACCGTGGGATTGATGTCTCTCTGGAGGAAGAGCACAGTGTGCATGATGTGGCTGCCTTACTGAAGGAGTTCCTGAGGGACATGCCAGACCCCCTTCTCACCAGGGAGCTGTACACCGCTTTCATCAATACTCTCCGTGCGTAACACAGCTACCAGTAGGAATGTGTTCCTGGATTACCGGGATGTCCAACTCACTCATCCAAGCGTTGTGCATGTGTTTCCCACAAACTTTTGGTCCTTATTTATTGGTCTCTAATGAGTGGGTTATTTGGGGAATTTTCTGGGATTCACCCTGGAGAGAATTAGCAAGAAGCAAGTTGCAATAGAACAAATGGATGTAGCCAAGAATATGGGATGCTTTCAGATGACCCGAGGACAGTAGAAAGTGCTGTCTATTGATGCTTTGAAGTAATAGCAAGAGTTCCCTTTGAATCGGTGCCTAAAAATGAGTTTGCATTTCTTGCACAAAGGAGTGAGAAAGGGGCTCAGATTGAGAAATGGGGACAGGCAATATTCCAGGGAAGCAAGATGGTGTAGCCCCGTGCCAGGACTTTCCCTGTGGCCACTGGCAGGCTATAGAGACAAATCCCATGGAGGAGAAAAGGAAGGTGAGGGTGGGGTAAGAATAGGTTAGAGCTGAGTCAGCCTCCATACCTTTCTTCCTCCAATGCTGTAATTCAGATAGGATCACAAAAGAGAGAGAAGACGCTGTCGTTGCGCTGTGTCTTAGTTATTGCCAACAAAAAGTCTATCTCTTCTGTATTGCTCAACAGAAAAGAGTTTCAGCTATGTTATAAACTCAAATTTTAAAATGTTTGCCAATTCTCAGTCATTGTTAGTAAATATTAACCACAAATGAAAGACAATAATACACCAAGTAAATGATTAGTAATGCCAGGAAAAGGAGGGAGAAGAAAGGGAAATTAAGGTACCTTCCTAGCCTGGATTATAATGCTTGCTCAAGATGTTCCATTTCCCCAGATCTAATGAATCTTTACATCCCTCATAGAACCTTGCTGCTAAATTGCTAAATCAGTGGGAGCGTGGGTGAAGGAAAGACATGTGACCTGATCATCTCTTTCTGAAGAAAGTTGAGAGGAGGGCCCCTCCTCTGAGCCTAAATCGTGTGAATTCCCCCATTTTACTGACTTAGAGCGCCTCTTCTTGCCTTGCTTAGTGTTGGAGCCAGAGGAACAACTGGGCACCTTGCAACTCCTCATCTACCTTTTACCTCCCTGCAACTGCGACACCCTCCATCGCCTCCTCCAGTTCCTCTCCATTGTGGCCAGGCACGCCAACGACAACGTCAGCAAAGATGGGCAAGAGGTATGCACCCTTCTTCTGCTATAGAGACTGTGACTCTTCCCTTTGCTTTTTTTCAAAAAGCAAGCCATCACCCGGCTGGCGTGGCTCAGTGCTTGAGCGTCGACCTATGAACCAGGAGGTCACGGTTCGATTCCCAGTCAGGGCACATGCCCGGATTGCGGGCTCGATCCGCAGTGTGGGGTGTGCAGGAGGCAGGCGGTCCATGATTCTCACTCATCATTGATGTTTCTATCTGTCTCTCCCTCTCCCTTCATCTCTGAAATCAATAATAGAAATATTAAAAAGAAAATAAAAGAAAAAGACAACCCATCGATTTGGTTAAACATTTCACCCGGAGGAAATGACTCCTCCCCTTTCCCAGCCCATCTGTGTAGGAAGAACTAATGCAGGGTTTTGTCTCGAGGGACAGTTGCTAAGTGCATTAACCTCCTGTGTGTCAAGGATGCTTCTCAATGAGGCCGTCATTTCATGAGGATGCTTACCTCGAGACCTCAACTTTCCCTTTGTGTGAAGCAGAAAAACAATGGGCTACAGAGATGCTTACAGTCATGAAAACATGGAGTCATGGAGATGAGGGGAGATGGCTGTCCTTGCAGTTAATTTGATTTGCTTCTGTGACTTGGAGCTGAGATGTGATGTCACCTCTTTATACTTCCGGTTTGTTCCTGGAGCTCCCTTCCGCCCTGTAGCTAGAGGTCTACTATCTTCCTTTTGAGAGGTCCCTTCTCTCCTTAAACCCTTCCCCCCAAGTAGGGACTGGCTCAATGCAAGGGAAGGCCAGCCTGCTTCCAAACCAGATGTAGGAGGGACCTGAAGGCCTCCCCCATCTGAGCTCTTGGGCTCTGGTTCACTTTGGTCATACTCATAAGCTTCAAGGTGTTTTTAGGTTTGTGCCTTGGACAAGAGAGATGCTTGCTTCAATTTTAAGTGACCTTTTAGCCAGCGACCTATCTAATCTTCACCTTAACAAGAGACCTATTTCCCTTTTTGATACCATGCAGTCATCCTTCTCCTTACCCTCGGATCCCCAGGAGATCTCAGACTCTCAGTATGCTAACACCCATTATAAATCAACAAGCAGGGGCCAAAGGCACTCCACACTTCACCACAGAACTCAGCTGGATTGTAGATTCAAGTCTGTGCTTGCCAGATTTCTTTCCCCAAAGCCATGATCATATATAATTTTTTCACCTTAATCCAGAAAGGCAATTCTGCTTGTCTTATCCTCATCCTTCCTTTAGGTATAAAAAATGGAGCTTTCCTGAGTTAGCCATTTATCTGTATAGAAGTTATAATTAGTGAAACTTCTGCTGGCTTCAGATTTCATAATATGGTACTGACACCTCGTTTGAGCAGACACAGCCCTTTGATGGGTACACTGTCATTCTCATAATTGTTAAGTAGGCATATGACCCCTCTGGGAGTCATGCTTTATCGAATATAGATATAACAGGAGCTGTAGAAACATCTGCCTAATCATTGGGTAAAGACAGAACTCTTTCTATGTTCCTAGGTGTGTCAGGGCTGCTGTGATGTGTCTGTGTAAGAAGGAGAAAGTTTGGTCTCAGCTGATTAAGAAGGAGTTGAGGAAAGCAAAAAGTCCAATTGAATTCACTCTTGCTTTTTTAGAATCATTTCAGACAGTCTTTTAGTCCAAATGCTGAACAAGACTCCATTGCCTATGCCAAAGAGAAGGAAATATTCTTGGATAGGTACAAATGAAACTTAGCATGCTGAAATACTAGCTACCAATTATGTGTCTCTTACCATGTACTAGCTATGTACTAAGGACTTCATATATTATAGTTAATTCTTTATTACACAAGGGAGCTAGCATTGCCCCCGTGTTTCAGAAGTAAACTGAGAGTTAGAGCAGTGGTCGGCAAACTGCGGCTCGCGAGCCACATGCGGCTCTTTGGCCCCTTGAGTGTGGCTCTTCCACAAAATACCGACTTCTGCGCATGGGCCACGAAGTTTCAATCGCACTGTACGTGCGCGCCCACACGTGATATTTTGTGGAAGAGCCACACTCAAGGGGCCAAAGAGCCGCAGTTTGCTGGCCACTGAGTTAGAGGCATTAAGTACCTTTCCCGGTGTCCCACAGGGAGCGTCCACTTATGGTTGTGTAAGTTGTGCATTTGTGCCTTTCATAAGTCTGGGGAGGTGCCATGTGCCTCATAGTCACTGTAGATTTGCAGAGTTATTAGGACAGTAGCCCAGCAGAAGGCAGTAGAATATCTTGAGGAAGAGACTTTTTTTTCCTAATTCACACAAAGTTGTGATGCTGGATAGTGGTTGGGTTGGTCCTTCCCACCCCTCACCCTAGTTGAGACAACCAAAACTACCTCTAGACATTTCCAAGTATCTGGTGGGGTGGGAGAAGAGGCAAGATCACCCCTGGGTAGCTTAATAACTCACTTACCATGTGCTCGTGGAGAAATCTATTAACCTTCCGAAACCCGAGTGGCCTTATCTGAACTTTGGGGATACAAATTCTTCAACTGGCACTGCACAATAGTTTAGAAGACTAATTATTTTAAGGAATGCGAAAATATCCTGGTCACAGCGACGTTGTACAGGGAATGAGAGAGTCCAAGAGTTTCTAGACAGTCTTGACCTCAACATTGCATCATAATGAAGGATGAATTAAGAAAAATTAAAGTTTCAGGGGAAATACGAGCATAACATTGCTTCTGTGAAGTGGTTATAAGTTACAGGAAAGCAAGTAGCCCACACAGCCATCTTGGATTGGAGTAAAGGCTATAGAATGAGGAAGTATTGATGAGGTATGGGGGGAAATAGGGCTGTGGTCATAGAGTAGTGAATGCCTTTGTAAGGGGGAGGTGATTGATTCTTTTAAGGCTTGAAGACTCTTTGGAAGGATTCCACTAAAGCAGTGGTTCTCAACCTTCTGGCCCTTTAAATACAGTCCCTCATGTTGTGACCCACCCATAAAATTATTTTCGTTGCTACTTCATAACTATAATGTTGCTACTGCTATGAATCATAATGTAAATATCTGATATGCAGGATGGTCGTAGGCGACCCCTGTGAAAGGGTCGTTCGACCGCCAAAGGAGTCGCGACCCACAGGTTGAGAACCACTGCACTAACGTGTTATATCCATGTTATAGATTGTTTAGAGACAGGGGCAGAGTGAGTTAGAAGCTTTTGTATGAATAGAAATACTGAAAAAAAAATTGCATTGCATCATAAATGTTTCCATGGAAGAATGGCCTTGGCATTAAACCACGTATGTCCTGGTCACCTACCCCAAGTTCCTATAAACCAGTGAGTGTTGTTCAGAAATTTTTTCATTATCGTCCCTGAGATGCTGTAGCATCTAGCAGGTCGAGGCCGTGCGGACATGCGGCTAGTAAAGAATTAGGGGATGCATTGAAGAGTAAGAGAAGTGATGGATATGGGCCAGAAATCTTAGGAATGGCTTTGTGGAGGAGATTGAATTTAAACTACACATCAAAGGGTGTGTAGGGCCCTAGCCGGTTTAGCTCCATGGATAGAACATCAGCCTGCAGACTGAAAGGTCCCAGGTTCGATTCTGATCAAGGGCATGTACCTTGGTTTCAGGCTTCTCCCCAGCCCTGGTCAGGGCTCGTGAAGGAGGCAACCAATTGATGTGTTTCTCTCACATCGATGTTTCTCTCTGTTTTTCCCTCTCTCTTCCACTCTCTCTAAAAAACCAATGGAAAAATATCCTCGGGTGAGGATTAAAGAAAAAAGGTTTGTAGGAATTGAGTAAAGGGTGTGTAGGAATTGAATAAACAGACCACATAAGCACTGCATAGAGATGGGAGTTAGCTAAAACCCCTTCTGGTAGAAGTTGAGTAGAGGGAGACGAACAAGAGAGTTCCTTTGTTTATTATTTTTTCAGTTGTTTCAGCATGAGCTGGGAGAGAATACAGAATGAACAGACTGCAGTGAGGTGGAAATTAAACTGGGAAATATGGTCAAGAAACAAAGCGGTTTTGCCCTGGCCGGTTTGGCTCAGTGGATAGAGTGTCACCCTGCAGACTGAAGGGTCCTGGGCTTAATTCCCGGTCAGGGCACATGCTGGGGTGGTGGGCTTGATCCCCAGTAGGGGGTGTGCAGGAGGCAGCTGATCCATGATTCTCTCTCATCATTGATGCTTCTCTCTCTCTCTCTCTCATTCCCTCTCCCTTCCTCTCTGAAATCCATAAAATATATATATTTTAAAAAGAAACAAAGCAGTTGTCAGCTTTTTGTCTTACCTGTTTGTTGTCTGTGTTAGCTGTGTTATCTGTTTGTTGGGTAGTTGTTACGGTTTGGAACATAGAAGAAAACTGAACCAGAGACTCAAAAAGCTTGGAGGCTCACAGGCTCTGCCAGCACCTTGCTACATGACCTTGTATTTTATAAAACAAAGGAAGAGGAAGGAAAACAGAGTTGGGGTTGCGGTTGAGGGGGAAGGTTTGAGCTTCCTCCTTTATAAGATGCACATCATATTTTCTTTCTAATGGGCGCTTCAAATTCAATGCGTCATTAACCAATAAGATTTCAAAGATGTTTAAAAGAAGGACATGAGAAAAAGTGTTCACGAGTCAGCCAGCGCTTTTCTTGGGAACACTAGTGGTATTTGATCGAATTGCGTTGTTTTTCTCTCTTGTGTTTGTTTGTTTTATTCCATTTTGTCTAGTTTGCTATTTGCTTTGCTCCTTAGGGGAAAAAAAATTCCCAAAGTATGAAAGATTTCACTTCTTCTAGAAAGCATATTGCCGGAACGTCACTGAGACCTCTGGAGCAGTGGTTTCTCAGGTTGGCCAAGAGCCCTCTGAGAAATGTGGGGAATGTGGGGCGAATATACACTGTTTTTGGTGAGAGAGTTTGAGACTGGCCTTTAGTTTTCAAAGAGCCTAATGAGGCAGAAAGAAGTCCCTAGCCACCAAAGGAGAGCCAGGACGGCTGACCTCTGAGGAGGTCCATGCCTCCAGGAAATGGGAGGTTGGCTTTGGAACGGCAGCCGGATCAGTGCCTCGCTCGCCTGGCCCTGGTCCCCGCCCTCCTTTGAAGCCAGGATTTCATCTCCTCGTGCTACACGGGGTCTGCCACTCAAGTGTGAGCAGGGGGAGGAGGGCAGGGTCGTGATGAAGAGCATGGGGCTCCCTGGGGCCAAGCCAGTAGCTTCGCTTCTCAGCCCCACCACATCCAGGCCGTGGCTCGAGGCGTCACATCCCTTCTGGAAAGACGGCCATAAGCAGCAGCTGCCCCACCAGCTTCTAGAGCAGCGGTTCTCAACCTGTGGGTCGCGACCCCTTAGGATTAGAAATGATCTAGAACAGTGGTTCTCAACCTTCCTAATGCCACGACCCTTTAATACAGTTCTTCATGTTGTGGTGACCCCCAATTTCATGGTTATAAATTGAACATAATTAAAGCATAGTGATTCATCACAAAAACAGTATGTCATTATATATGTGTTTTCCGATGGTCTTAGGCGACCCCTGTGAAAGGGTCGTTCAACCCCCAAAGGGGTCGCGACCCACAGGTTGAGAACCGCTGATCTAGGAGGACCCGACTGGTGTGGCTCAGTGGTTGAGCATAGACCTATGAACCAGGAGATCACGGTTAGATTCCCAGTCAGGGCACATACCCAGGTTGTGGGTTCGATCCCCAGTAGGGGGCGTGCAGGAGGCAGCCGATCCATGAGTCTCTCTCATCATTGATGTTTCTATCTCTCTCTCCCTCTCCCTTCCTCTCTGAAATCAATAAAAATATATTTATAAAAAAAGAAATGACCTAGGATGCTTATCTAGCAGAGATGAAAGTTTGCCTTGAATTGGCTGGCTAATAATGAAATCATAAACCAAACCCTAGTGCACATTCGATGACCTAGACATAGCCAGATACACGCTGAGACAGGGGAGCGCGGGTGGAGGCTGCCATGAACAAGTCTCCAATTAGAAACACGGTCAAACAAAAACAAAACAGCGTTAACAAACCGCAGCAGCGTGGTCTGCAGCTGGAATCCATGTGCCGTTTTACCGACAGATTTTGTTGCTTTCCCAGAATAGCAACAGGAGAAGGAGACAGCGGAAACAGAGTTCTGGATTGTCCTTGTATTAAACATTCTTTTCAGAGAAAACAAAATCTGAGAGACAACCAGGAGACAGCCATTGTGTACGGGGACCAGGGCTCTCACCAGACACCCAATGGGCTGGCACCTGACCTTGGACTTCCCAGCCTCCAGATCTGTGAGAAAGAAATTTATGTGGTTTAAGCCAAAAAAGGGGGGGGAAATGAAAATCTTTTATTTGTTAATATTAAAAAAAAAAAAACACGAGAAAGCTCTGATATTACGTTAATAGGGGAAAGGAACACACTCCAAATGCTTCAGAGTTCTAGAGAGATGAGCTAGAAAATGGCACGTATTTGATTTTTTTAAAAAATATATTTTATTGATTTTTTACAGAGAGGAAGGGAGAGGGATAGAGTCAGAAACATCGATGAGAGAGAAACATCGATCAGCTGCCTCCTGCACACCCTCCACTGGGGATGTGCCCGCAACCAAGGTACATGCCCTTGACCGGAATCGAACCTGGGACCCTTGAGTCCGCAGGCCGACGCTCTATCCACTGAGCCAAACCAGCCAGGGCGGCACATATTTGATTTTATCCTTAGCCGTGAACTTGTAGGAAACAACATGAAAAATAAAACGAACACTTGTCAAGTTTGATATCAATGAAATAAAAGAAAGAGAAAAAATAACTCAGCAGCCATACATAAAGGGCACTTTCTTCAAAATCCCCAGTGTTTACCGCGTAAAATCATTTTCCTTGGCGGCCAACCTGAAAACAGCCTCACTTTCTAAAAATAATGTCCCCATGTCCCACCCTGGGATTGCAGGGCTGGTAGCCCCCACTTCAAGGCTCCGCAGGACAAGAGTGGGACTCAGGAAGCTTTGTCTTGGCTGTGACTCAGAACTTGAATTCTGTGCTGTGACCCAGCTGCCACTCAAACACTGTGCAGATCCCCCCCCCCCATCCCCACCCCCCGGCCAAGCAGCCACAGTCCCCATACTTATGGAGGAATTGTGGATTTTCAATATCAACAAGAGAAATAAAAAGTTGCCTAGCCCTAGCCAGTTTGGCTCAGTGGATGCAGCCATGGGCAAACTACAGCCTGCGGGCCGGATCCGGCCCGTTTGAAATGAATAAAACTAAAAAAAAAAAAAAATACCGTACCCTTTTATGTAATGATTCAACTTTGAATTTATATTAGTTCACACAAACACTCCATCCATGCTTTTGTTCCGGCCCTCCGGTCCAGTTTAAGAACCCATTGTGGCCCTCGAGTCAAAAAGTTTGCCCACCCCTGGGATAGAGTGTCAGCCTGCGGACTCAAGGGTCCCGGATTCGATTCCGGTCAAGGGCACATACCTCAGTTGCAGGCTCCTCCCCGGCCAGGCCCTGGTAGGGGCACGTGCAGGAGGCAACCAATCGATGTGTTTCTCTCACATCGATGTTTCTCTCTGTCTTTCCCTCTCTCTTCCACCCTCTCCATCAATGAAAAATATCCTCAGGTGAGGATTCAAACACCAAAAAAAGAAAAAATTGCCTAGACCTGTGGTTGGCAAACTGCAGCCTGCGAGCCACATGCGGCTCTTTGGCCCCTTGAGTGTGGCTCTTCCTAAGCCTTAGGAGGACCCTAGTTAAATGAATAACGATGTGCCTACCTATAGAGTTTAAGTTTAAAAAATGTGGCTCTCCAAAGAAATTTCCATCGTTGTACTGTTGGTATTTGGCTCTGTTGGCTAATGAGTTTGCCGACCACGGGCCTAGATCACTGGTTGTCAGCCGAGGCCAACTGTGCCCCACAAAGGACATGCGGCTTGGCCCCAGGGAGCTCCATGCTCTTCATCACTACCCTGACCCCCTCCCCTTGTGATACTTTACATGTTTCTGTCTTTGCATCCGGCATTGTCACCACTGGGAAATTGCCTTCTGTCCCATCTCTTGGGCGTGTCCTGCGGCCTCCAGAGTTGATAACTTCATACTTTGTACCCACTGCTTCTAATTGATGTCTTTTCCCTCCAGAATGGGAACTTTTTTTAATATATTTTTATTGATTTCAGAGAGAAAGGGAGAGGGAGAGAGAGATAGAAACATCAATGATGAGAGAGAATCACTGATCAGCTGCCTCTTGAACACCCCCCCACTGGGGATGTGCCTGCAACCAAGGCACATGCACTTGACTGGAATTGAACCCAGGACCCTTGAGTCCGCAGGCCGATGCTCCATCCATTGAGCCAAACCAGCCAGGGCAGAATGTGAACTTTTAAAATAAGGACTATGCTGTGATCCTTGTGGGAAATTTTTGTCAATAACTAGAATCCATGAAAAATGCCCAACCTGTGGTAGACGCTGAGTGGATGGAGTCATGGAGAGATGATGGATTGATGGATGAAGGGATAGACGGAGGGTGGATGGTTGGATGGATAGATACATGGATAGATGGATACCAATATTTTTAAAGGCAGACAGGATAGAAGTTTTATATAGTACCAGTTTCACAACAAATCACTTAGAATTACAAAATTTTACTCAGTATGCTGTTGAAATGGCCACTGTGCCATGAGCTTCAATCCAAGATATGAAGCAAAAGGAAAATGATGGAACCTCTCATCAGTTCTGCCAGAGGTGATGTAGTCCTTTCAGGAAAACAGAAAAGGAAAGGAAAGGTTCCATGGGTTATTGAACCACTCAGCCCTTTGAAAAGCAAAAATAACCACAGTTCTTGTATTCTCTGTTCCTGTAGGTCACGGGGAACAAGATGACATCTCTAAACTTGGCCACCATATTTGGACCCAACCTTCTGCACAAGCAGAAGTCATCAGACAAAGAATTCTCCGTCCAGAGTTCGGCCCGGGCTGAGGAAAGCACAGCCATCATCGCTGTGGTGCAGAAAATGATTGAAAATTATGAAACCCTGTTTATGGTAGGTGGTCCTTCTTTGGCAAAGCATCTTAGTAGGCTGTCTGTTCATCGCCTTTTGGTGGCACAATGTCACTCACACACACCCCCTTCCGGTCTATAGTGCTGGTCACTGAATTCATTGGAAGGCATGCAGTTTCAATAGGAAAAGAAATTTACAACCTATGATATCACTGTAAGTTTGTGATTCCAGGTTTAAGCAAACATATTCAAATTAGAAATTTCATTTTCTTGTGCCCTGAACAATGGTCACGTTTGGAGTCACTTAATTATGCTGATAGCAGTATCTTTGCTCGAAATATTAACAAAACCATTCTCTTTGGAATTGTATGTGGCCCTCAGGAATTTATATATTCATATCATCTTCAGAGATGGCCTCTCCTCAAAGGTCAATATGAACATTTTAACTCCTCCATGAAGCTTCACCTATGTTTTCTGTGTCCTTCTCATGCCACCTACCCATGTCATTTCTCTGTCTTTTGAACTCCGTTAGTCTTCTTATTGATGCTTATCTTAGCATTGTGCTACAGTCATTTTTTACTATTTCCCCTAATAGATTATAAACACATTTAGAGCATGGGTTGTGCCCTTGTTATCTCTTCTCTGTATCCTCTGTACACTTTTGGAAGGCCCTTCATCTGGCAGGCACTCAATAAATACTTTTTTGATTTGTATTGAATTACCAGTTCCTGTTTTCCTTCAAAAAACTGCACTGCTTGCTCCAGCTTCCCTTGAAACATTAGAACAAATGCCAACTCTTTTCTATTTCTGTTTACCACTCATATTGCCTGTCAGAAGTTACAGAAATCTTCTCTATGTTTCTTCTCCCATTTTTCTTGTCAGTGTGCAAACACTCACCATGAATCTTACCTGTACCACCAGAGCCCATTGTGTCTCTTCTAGTCTCCTCTTTTGAATCTCCTCAGTATTTTATCTATATTTTTCCAATGCCTTGCCTTAGATTTATTTTCATGCTTTGTCTTATATCAATGATTTTTTGTAAGTTTGAGAGCCAGTGGTTTAAAATCTTTGCCCTCCCTGCCTTACCTATGTGATCGTGACTACATAATTCAATACTCAAGAAGCATTAATTTCAGTTTTATGAAATGGGAAAAATCAAAATATGACCTATTTCTCAGGGTAATTCTCACCATCATTTGCTATGGGAGAGTATTCTGCAAACTATAAAATTCTATGAACCTGTTAATTAATAGTGATATGAGTTGGGCTACATGAGCTGGCTCAACTCTTAGGACACAACAGACATAAATATCTTGTTGACATAAAGTTTAATCAAATGTTTGGTTGACAGCGTCGTGATTTAGGAAGCCCAGCTCCGTGCATCTTGAGACACTGCAATCCTCTAGGATTTATGGGCCAAAACTAGAAGGGACATTCATCATGCCCACTCAAACCCCATTGGCCAGAACTTACCCATAAGCCATAGTTAATTGCAAAGGAGGCTGGGAAATGTATTCCTGCTGGACATCCACGAGGCACAGAAAATGGATTTCATGCAGTGAAAAGTCCTCTGAGGTAGAACAGTGCCTTGCTTCTCGTTGAGTCTCTGAAGCTCTGTTCCTATGTTGTGCACAGTAAACTCAAAAAAATGTGCCATTTATCATTGACTCTATATAAATTCCACACTTCAGCCCAAATCCTCATAATTAATTACATATTTGTATGAATCAAATGACTGAACTTATCAACCTTTTCATCAAGTTTTTAAGTCACATATCTTTTTGCCAAGCAGTCGTGGCATTACTTCATGCTCTCTGGATTTTTTTTTTTAACAAAATAATACCTCTCATCAATCTTAATTCTGTTTTCTAAATTCTGTATTCTAAGAAAAGTTCTTCTTATGAAACCACTAATCACCAAGCATCTCTTTTCACCTCAGGAACTAAAACAACTCTTCCTGGCTTCCTGGGAAGTATGGTTGCCACATTTTAATTGTACCATTCCCCTCCTTCCCATTTCCTGCCACCCTGGCTACTAAAAACAGCAGAAAAACAGCATTTTCCAACATTTTCCAAATTTGATCTTTGCCACTCTCTGTAGAATTGATGTCAAGACTCTCCTGGGTGATATCTCATATTTTGGTTCCCCAGGTGTGGTCTTTACTCCTCACTGAAGCCTTTTCTGACCACCTTGTCTAAATACAGCCCCTCTCCCCGCCTTGTACACACTTCCTCACTTCCTATTCCCTTTCCCTGCCTTTCCTCCTTAGCACTCACCACTACTAACATAGGATTTTACTAATTTCTCATGTTGGTTGAGTGTTTACCCGTTAGAATGTAAACTTCATGGCAGGATGCCTTCTCGTCCTCTTCCATATACTTTCTTGACTGCATTACATCCGTGCCTGGCATTAGGTAGAAAAAAGAAATATTGGTTGAATTAAGAAATGACTCAATGGTAGGTTGGGGACATATGATTTCCATATGATTGAAGTTTACGAATAATAAAGTTTATGTATAAAAAGGTTGGGCAGGAAGGAATTAAGGATAGCTTTCTCAAAATAAGTTCACCATTAAAGTAAGCATTCTTGATCTCCTGACATGGAGTATGGGAATGACAAATGAGAAAAGAGACAGTGGGTACCATACAAATCAATACAAATCTGTACTTTCTAAGTGACAGGGGTGATGGGTAAAAGATATCAAGCCTGAGTCAGTAAAAAGAAAACTGGCTCTGGAACCAGAAAAGTTTGCTATAGTCCTGTCTTGCTATGCATTAACTATGTGACCTCATGCTCTCCGATTTCTATTTCTTTCATGATCACAGGATTGGGTTAGAATAAATGACTAACCAAGATCTCTTCTAGTTCTAAAACCTTCATGATTCTGTGCCCTAGCACTAATGTCATCTCTTTTATTTCCATTAAGCACAGAAAAAAATTAAGCCTCACTTCGTAGATTCTCTTGGCATATTTGGCATTTCAGATTCCTGTTGGTTATACCAGAGCTGGTGGCTAGTTGGCAAAGCTGGTCTATGTGGGTGGACAAAAATTCCATGATGTCTATAGCTGTTTCATTTTGGTTTGTTTTTAAGAGACTTTCATATTTAGTACCGTAGTTCCAAACAAGGAAGAATAAAGCTAGCCGGGACCTGAGAGTTAAAGGCGGTTCACAGTTGTGCAGTTTCACAGTCCTGGGAAGGGTTTATGAGCTCAGAAAGAGGCATTGCTTGCCATGCATTCGAAAGGAAGAGTTATTAGAAAGGGTGCTTGTGTGTTTGTCGTGGAAGGCAGAATGTACCCTGGAGGCAGCAATTCCGCAGAACTGATGGAAGGGATATAAAAACCCACAGAGGCCTGGCCGGGATCCAGAGTTTGTTCTGAGTGTTAATAATGTCCTTCATTTCCTGATGTCTCTTCCAAGTGGCCAGTATCTGAGGTCATTGGAAAGGGCAAAAAGGAACCTGGCTTTGTCCCATAAGACAGAAGAGCTGCCTAGATTTAAGAGTCTGACTAGGACAGTCTTTTGCACCAATTGTGTGCTATTCAGGCACCGTGTTGAAAACCCTAGAGCTGAGCCCTACCCAGTTTGGCTCAGTGGATAGAGCATCGGCCTGTGGACTGAAGGGTCCCAGGTTCGATTCCGGTCAAGAGCATGTACCGTGGTTGCGGGCACATCCCCAGTAGGAGTGTGCAGGAGGCAGCTGATCTATGTTTCTCATCGATGTTTCTAACTCTCTGTCCCCCTCCCTTCCTCTCTGTAAAAAATAGAATATATATATATATATATATATATATATTTTTTTTTAAATATGTTTTATTGATTTTTTTTTTTTTTTTTACGGAGAGAAAGGAAGATAGAGAGTTAGAAACATCCATGGAAGAGAAGCATGGATCAGCTGCCTCCTGCACGCCCCCTACTGGGGATGTGCCCGCAACCAAGTTACATGCCCTTGACTAGGATCGAACCTGGGACCCCTGAGTCCGCAGGCCGACACTCCATCCTCTGAGCCAAGCCGGTCAGGGCATAGAATATATTTTTTAAAAAAAGAAAAAGAAAACCCTAGAGCTGATTCTGAGAACAGCCATCATGGGCACTTTGTCGAACAGTGGCCACCAAGGCAGCAGATTGTAGTCACTATTCTCAAACTTAAGCAGGCAGCGGGCTCACAAGGAAATGTGTCCTATATTCAGATTCCTGGGCCAAATTCCAGAGAATCCGATTGCGTAGCACTGGGCTGGGGTCCAGGAATCTGTACTTTCTAATGCATGCCTCCAGGGCATTCTGCTACTTTGATAATCACACCCGGGAAACCACATCTTGGGAAAGATGGTGGGAAGACCATGAGTTTTGGGGTGAGCTACTAGAATTCAAACCCCTGCCCAGCCATATATTTGCTGTGATCTTGGCGCCATGCCTAACTTTCCTACGCCTTCATTTTCCTATTGTCAAAAGGGAAAGATGGAGTTATCTACTTTATAGGATCATTTTGAGAATTAGAAATGACAGGTTAAGGCACTTGGGACAAGAATTGACATATACTAGGCACTAAAAAAAAAAGATCGCTGCTATTATTATATTTCATTGATAAGATGTCTGCCCTGTCAAAGCAGGTGTTGCTACCAGACTAAAAGGGTCCATTTCCCTCATGCGTTAGAGCAGCGGTTCTCAACCTGTGGGTCGCGACTCCTTTGGGGGTCAAACGACCCTTTGACAGGGGTCGCCTAAGACCATCGGAAAACACAGATATAATTACATATTGTTTTGTGATTGATCACTATGCTTTCATTATGTTCAATTTGTAACAATGAAATTTGTAACAATGAAATTCCACAACATGAGGAACTGTATGAAAGGGTCGCGGCATTAGGAAGGTTGAGAACCACTGCACTAGAGCCTAATAATGCATGAACAGATTCTTGCAGCAAAGAAAGTAAGGATTTCTTTTTAGGAAGTGGCCTCCGCCCAGAGACAGGTGAGCTAATGCCCAAAGGCCTGGCTCCCCAATGGCTTCCAGGGAATGGGTTCTATAGGGAAAATCATGAATCATGGTGACTCAGGGAGTTAGGGTGACTAAGGGAATGGGTTCTATAGGGAAAATCATGAATCATGGCAACTCAGGGAGTTAGGTGACTAAGGGAATGGGTTCTATAGGGAAAATCATGAATCATGGCGACTCAGGGAGTTAGGGTGACTAAGGGAATGGGTTCTATAGGGAAAATCATGAATCATGGTGACTCAGGGAGTTAGGGTGACTAAGGGAATGGGTTCTATAGGGGAAAATCATGAATAATGGTGACTCAGGGAGTTAGGGTGACTAAGGGAATGGGTTCTATAGGGAAAATCATTAATAATGGTGACTCAGGGAGTTAGGTGACTAAGGGAATGGGTTCTATAGGGAAAATCATGAATCATGGTGACTCAGGGAGTTAGGGTGACTAAGGGAATGGGTTCTATAGGGAAAATCATGAATCATGGTGACTCAGGGAGTTAGGGTGACTAAGGGAATGGGTTCTATAGGGAAAATCATGAATCATGGTGACTCAGGGAGTTAGGGTGACTAAGGGAATGGGTTCTATAGGGAAAATCATTAATAATGGTGACTCAGGGAGTTAGGGTGACTAAGGGAATGGGTTCTATAGGGAAAATCATGAATCATGGTGACTCAGGGAGTTAGGGTGACTAAGGGAATGGGTTCTATAGGGAAAATCATGAATCATGGTGACTCAGGGAGTTAGGGTGACTACGGGAATGGGTTCTATAGGGAAAATCATGAATCATGGTGACTTAGGGAGTTAGGGTGACTAAGGGAATGGGTTCTATAGGGAAAATCATGAATCATGGCGACTCAGGGAGTTAGGGTGTGGTCAGGATCATGGTCTGGGTCGTGGCCTCTACCAATTGGTCGGTGCTAAGATAGTCGATCAGTGCTTGTGCTGGTATCAGCCATGGCATCGTTAGTCTCGTGTTGCTGCTTTTCTGGGCCTGGAGCTGAAACCCAACTGAAGCCTCGATGTTATCTTTAGTTTGATCAAAACCCTTTCTCTGTGGGCAAAGGACCCCAGGCTTTGGTCCTAAAATTTTTTGATGCCGACCAGAACCTCGTTGTCCTGAGGGCTCAGAGATTAAGAGAGTGGACGTGCAGGGGGGAAGGAGGCAGGCGAGTCAGGTGCAGGACACAGCCAGTTTGAATCGAAATGAAAGAAAGGCAGAAAGGCCATATTGAGGAAATGAAGTTTCTACATGGTTAACGTACCTCCTTGGCAAGCACGCCCTGACCGCTCTGTAGAACAGTGTGACCTGCATTTCCTTGTGTGTTTGTTTTGGGTTCAGTGTCTACACTCCTTAGATTCCTTTACCTTTCAATCCTGATCCTACATTTCTCATATCACCAACAATTTAAAAACTATAAAATGATACTCGCTGGGACCACTGGGAATAGTGGAAAAGAGAAGGATTCACTGACCACATCATTAACACATTCATTGCTCTGAAAGTTGTTGCCTCTGTAACTGATATTGGGAATCCCAGAGAAAACTCATCATTGCTCTGGGAATTAAGAACTTCAGAACAGAGTGAAGAAAACTGTGAGCTCCTTCTGAGGGTCGATGCCATAAGATTCCTACGAGGGCTACTTTTTTAAAAAATTATATTTTATTGATGTTTTACAGAGAGGAAGGGAGAGGGATAGATAGTTAGAAACATCGATGAGAGAGAGACATTGATCAGCCGCCTCTTGCACACTCCCTACTGGGGATGTGCCCGCAACCAAGGTACATGCCCTTGACCGGAATCGAACCCGGGACCCTTGAGTCCGCAGGCCGACGCTCTATCCACTGAGCCACACCGGTCAGGGCACTAGGGCTACTTTTTTGGAGAGAGGGAAACGAGAGAAGGCAGCACGCCTGTGGGCGAGGAAAAGTCCGGAGGGCAGTGGAGACGTGGGAACGCCCGAGGGTTCCCACTCGGCCTCTTCCGCGGCCTGAGCTGGGGACAAGCACAGCACACGTGGGAAATTTCCAATGAGAGCTACTGGGAAAAGGGGTCAGAGGCCAGGAGGAGGATTCCAGGCTCTGGAGCCAAGCTTCACTTTGTGTTCTCCTTCCCCACTGCAAATTGCATTTTCTTAAGTCCTCATATGCATGCCAAGTCCAAGGTGGCAGGCAGGAATGCAGGTCCTCAAAGGAGAAGTCGCCCCCCACCAACATCCCCAGATAAGGAAGCAGGACTTCCATTTCCTGGTTTAGGCCACCACTCTTTTTTTAATAACCCCTGTTTCCGTGCTTGAGGTTGGCCACTCCTTATGTCCATCACTGGCTTATGTAAATCTCACCACCATTTCATGAAGAGGAAGCCAACATCTTTTGCCCAAGTGATACAGCAACTGTGAATGAGTTCTGTAGCATGTTGCTCCCGCATAGAAGACAGGTACTTCACTATGGCATCTCAGATAGAGGTCATTTGCAAGGAAGAAAGGGAATATTTTAGCCAGCTTGAAAGCAGGAGTCAAGGAGGCATTTAATGGTATCAATCCCTCTAGACCAGTGGTTCTCAACCTGGGCTGCACATGAGAATCACCTGGGGATCTTTTTAAAATCCTGATTTCCTGGCCTCATCCTCCGGAAATTCTGTTTCTTTGTGACTCATGTTGTGGCCCCACCCCATCACAAAGAAACCGAATTTCCGGAGGATGAGGCCCGGAAATCAGGATTTTAAAAAGATTCCCAGGTGATTCTCATGTGCAGCCCAGGTTGAGAACCACTGCGCTAGACTGTTCATAACACCAACCTGCCTGATGTTCAGGCCAGCACATGGCTGCACGGGCCGGTGCATGTTCCTGCTGGAGCCTGCCCACAGTGACAGAATGTGTGCACTGTTGGCAGCACATACATGCAGAGGGTAGCAGAAACATGCTTCCCTTTTTACAAAGATGGCGCTGAAAGCTAAGAAGGAAGCCCCTGCCTTCCCAAAGCCGAAGCCAAAGCGAAGGCTTTGAAGGCAAAGAGAGCGGGGCTAAAAGGCGTCCACAGCCACACAAAAAGATCTGCACGTCACCCACCTTCCGACGGCCAAAGACACTGAGGCTCCGAAGGCAACCTAAGCGTCCACGGGAGAGCGCCCCCAGGAGAAACAAGCCTGCCCACTGTGCCATCAAATTCCCTGACCTCCGAGTCAGCCATGCAGAAGCTAGAAGGCAACAATACACTTGTGTACGTTGTGGTGCTAGGGCCAACAAGCACCAGATCAGACAGGCTGTGAAGAAGCTGTATGACTTTGATGTGGCCAAGGTCAACACCCTGATCAGGCCTGATGGAGGGAAGAAGGCATATGTTCCACTGGCTCCTGACGATGATGCCTTGGATGTTGCCAACAAAATTAGGATCATCTAACCCGAGTCCAGCTGCCTAATTCTAAATATAAAAATTAGGCCCTGGCCAGTTTGGCTCACTGGATAGAGCGTCGGGCTGGGGACTGAGGGGTCCCGGGTTTGATTCCGGGCAGGGGCATGTACCTTGGTTGCGGCCACATCCCCGGTGGGTGGTGTACAGGAGGCAGCTTATCAATGCTTCTCTCTCATCGATGTTTCTGGCTCTCTATCCCTCTCCCTTCCTCGCTGTGGAAAATCAACAAAATATATATATAAATATATATGTATAAAAATTTTACACTATAAAAAAACCCCCACATATTATACCTGAGGTGTTTCTACTTTTTAAAAAAATATATTTTATTGATTTTTTACAGAGAGGAAGGGAGAGGGATAGAGAGTTAGAAACATCGATGAGAGAGAAACACCAATCAGCTGCCTCCTGCACACTCCCTACTGGGGATGTGCCCGCAACCAAGGTACATGCCCTTGACTGGAATTGAACCTGGGAACCTTCAGTCCGCAAGCCAATGCTTTATCCACTGAGCCAAACCGGTTAGGACATGTTTCTACTTTTTTTAACCTCCTGCCATGGAGCAAAGTCTACTAATTTTTCTGCCTCTTCCTGCCTCGAGTCACCCTTCAACAAAGCTCCTGGGTCCTGAGTTCTTGGCTTCTTTTTGTTCAATAATGTGCCTCAATTGCCATATGCTGCCTTGAATGTCTGAGGCACTTGGGAAAAATTTGTTAAATTTAATGAATTCTGACCCTCCAAATTCATCTACACACCCTTACATAATATTAAGCAACCTGCTTAGTTCAGATTGCCATTATGCACTAAAAAATATGTTAGGACAATTGGTGCTTTGACTATGGGAAATTGAGGCAATACAACCGTTCCAATGGTTAAGTTTAGACTTGTTTGTATCTATGTATTTTATGATCAGAAACTCCTTTTCTATCACCTTCTCCAAATGTTGGCTAGGTAGGGAAGAGAAAGGAATGAGGCTTAAAGCTGTCAATAGTCTAAGATCTAAAATGGAAATCAAATTCATTATTACATACTGCCAATCCTCACACAACACCCTGTTCCCCATCACCCCTACCACCACCATCCCCCCGATGCCAACACAAGCAGAAACAACTTTTCTTCCTTGCCAGCATGATGAAGCGTTAAGGAAAAATTCATCTTCAGTCTTCACCTTGTCCTTCTCAGTGCCTGGCTAACTATGGAATGGGTCTGGTGCCCAAATTGCAGAATTCTCCGTCCCTCCCTTCTCACATACCTGCCCCCTCCTTTGCTCCCTCCCCATCATCGGAGAAAACACAGAAATACAAACACATTTGCTTTATACACATGTGGTATTTATTCAAGGAAACCATTTATGCTTTGGTCTCATAATGCCCATTTCTTAAGCATTTTTTGTAGAGAGGCTACACTTGCTTAAGGGTCTTCTTCTTTCATTGGCGTCTGGGCATCACTCGTGGTAGAAACCACCGGCACTTCTTCTTCGTCGTCTGGTGGCTTGCTCCCTGGAGGTTTTCGTCCCTTCCTGTAGCAAACTACAATTCTGTACTTCTGTTTGCCTCTCTCCTTCTTCTCTCTATTCAGCTTAAGGACCAAGTTGACCATCTTCATTATCTTCCTTACCTAGTTGGGAAACAAGTTAAACACAGACAGACATTGGCTTTGGGGAAGAACTCGGGAAATGGGTGGGAAAAGGGCTTGTAACAGACTGACAGTGGATTGAATGAGGAAGTGTCTGTGCTCAAAAGCTCAAGGCCAGAGTCTTGGGTGAGGAATTATTGGGGAAGGGGAGGCATATGAGTAGGGCAGTCTGACCTTCTCCTTTTCCTGGTCATCGAGTGGGAAAACGCACTTCAGATTCACTTTTTTACTTGAAGGTTCTTCGTCCATCCTTGCGGCTGGAGTCGGGATGCCTTCTCTAAACTAGTCTACACTCTTTTCTTAGTAACTGGCTTGTTGTAGCAACAGGCCCTACTCCAAGGGAGGGTCCTGGCCCCTATATATACTCTCCAGGACAATGGGGAGCCACACCCCTCAGCTCTGATTGGCCAACAGTCAGGGGTTGCCATGGTGAGGCTGACATCACAAAGCCTCAGCTGGACCATCCAGGAGGGGGAGGTGGGAGAGGATGCAGAGGACTCAGATGCTCTGGTTAGAGACAGGGGAGCTTCCTAGAACCTCCTAAAGTTTTTCCCAGACGGACCTGTCTCTCCCTCATGTCCTCTAGTTCAATGACTGTCCAGCATGTGGCAGGGAGGTGGTGGTTCCTCTAAGCCATTTCCCATACACCCCTATCCTTTCAGTGGTCCCTTCTACCATCCCCAGATATTACCATTGCCTAGTATGTCGTGTGTTGTTTTAATGGATGTTTTATTTTAGAATGGTCTTAGATTTACCGAAAAATTGCAAAGGTGATACCCATATACCCCATACCCAATGCAACTGTAACGTGTCGTAAACCATCAGTGAAACACTTGCAGTCAAACTCAGTTCTCTAACATCTCCAATATCAGACAAGTTGGTTCTACATGTAGTTGTTCAGGGAAAAACTGTACCAGTTGTGTAATAAAACTTCAGTTCTTGACCGGACAACCCTTTCATGCTGATACCTCTGCCTGACACAAAGCATCTCTCATGCAACAAACCAAGCAGAGAATGTTTTTGGTGCTGGCCACCTCTGATTGGCACAATTTTAAAACATGCAGACGCCATCGAGAGCACCAGTGTTGGTAAGGAGTGAAAATGCTCCCCAAACAACAACCACAGGCAATTGAAGAGGCAGACAAACTGCTGTGAAATGGCATGAATGGACAGTGGTTTGCCTGTGAGAGCATGTGGGAGGCAATGATATGGGAAAAGTCCAAGATGCTGCATCTGGTCCTCTTGAAGGATACCCCTGAAAGGAGTGCGGAATGTGATTCCTGTAAGGCTAGCACGGGGTGGTTCCCTAAATGTGAGAAAACAAGTGTTTCTCTTTCATTAAACAGTACTTTTCGACATAATCCTATCTAATAAAAGAGAAACATGGTAATTAGCCATACGTCCGCTACCCTTCCCATTGGCTAATCAGGGCGATATGCAAATTAACTGCCAGCCAAGATGGTGGCTGGCAGCCAGGCAGCTTGAAACAAACATGAGGCTAGCTTGCTTCAGTGACGGAGGACTCCAACATTCCCTGCCTGCCGCTGCCGGCCTCTGAACTGCAACTCTAAGCAACTATGTTACAAATATAGAAGCTAAACAAAACCCCAGAAACCTGCTTTCAGCCAGCCGGGATCTCAGAGCTGGAGTTGAAACAGTGTTTCAGTTATAGAACCCAAACAAACCAGATACCTGCTTTCAGCAGCCGAGGCCTAGGAGCTGGAGCCAAGCCTCAGAGCTAAAGCTGGCCCAGAATAAAAAAGAAAAAAAAAAGAAAAAAAGGACAGGTTAGGAGCTTCAGTCACCCGCCAGCCTGAAAACAGCCCTCAGCCCCTCACCCAGACTGGCCAGACACCCCAGTGGGGACCCCCACGCTGAAAGGGGTGTGACCAGCTGCAAACAGCCATCATCCCCTCAACCACGCTGGCCAGGCATCACAGTGGGGACCCCCACCCTCATCCAGGACACCCTTCAGGGCAAACAAGCCGGCCCCCACCCATGCACCAGCCCTCTATCCTATATAGTAAAAGGGTAATATGCCTCCCAGCACCGGGATCAGCGGAGCCGCGAGGCCTCCAAGCACCAGGATCAGTGGAGCCGCGAGGCCTCCTGGCACTGGGATCAACGTGACAGGGGGCAGCGCCCAAACCCCCTGATCGCCCTGCGGCTCTGTGTGTGATAGGGGGTGCCGGGGTCCAACCCCAGCGGGTCCAGGGGTCCCCAAAGGCGTGGACGGAGTCAGCGAAGAAGGAAGGACATGGAGACAGCGTTCAGTTGATCAGCAGCCTTGCCAGGATCTCTAGCCACAATCTCCAGCCAAGTTCTGTGTCCATGCTCTCCAGTCAGGTTCAGTGTCCAGGTTCCAGTCAGGTTCTCCTGCCAATCTCTGTAGTCAAGTTCAGTCCAGGATCCCTTGCCATGTTCTCCCGCTAGGCTCTGTCTCTAGGCTCCGAGGCCAGTCCCGGTCCAGGATCCTCTGGCATGCTCTCGCCAGCGAAGTTCTTCTGTCTCTAGGCTCCGTGTAGGTTCTGTCTTCTGAATTCTGTCTCCTGAGTTCTGAGTCTTTCTGTCTTGTTACAACTGTATTTATACCAGTTGATTCAATCCTATCAATCTCTATTACAAAGGTTAGGGCGTTTCTTATCTCCATTCCAGGGAGAAAAGATTATGTAGTTTAAGCATGATTGTTCGTAGTTAAAGGGATTAATTACCCGCCTGGCACTTAGTTGAGGGGTTTTATTCCCTCCCTAACTTCAGGGGAAAATCCCTACCTGGGGATTCAACCTTTCTCGGAGAGGTGACTTTGGTTAAAACACAGCGCCAAGAAGGTGAGCAAACATATTAAGAAAAGTATGCCATATATGCCAGGTCCCTTGAAACAGCAAGGATGGACCGGCTCCCGGCAAATTCCCCCTTTTTTATTTTTTAAAAGCAAGCATTAAAAAGAAAAACCTGAAACGCTCTCTTGTATCCATTTTAAGAGTAGGAATTGGCGCTTTCCGCTATTACCTGAGTCCTGATCTATCACCCCAGGGAGAGCTTGCCAATCCTGCACTTTCCCGGGGTGGAAAGGCTGCAGTGGGGTTAAGGATAAGGCTCCTTGGGCCTACCTTCTCCCATGCCATTACATTTACCTTTCCTTCCTCAGAAAAGCATGGACATACTTCTTGTATAAAACGTTCTGTCTGACTGGGAGTAACCTTAATTCCTCTGCTAGCAAGCATATATGTTAAAAGATCAATACAGAGTCTTTTTTCTTTAGACTCAGTATGGCACATCTTCTTAATCTAAAGATCAATACAGAGTCTTCTTTCTTTGGACTCAGTATGGCACATCTTCTCAATCTAAGAATCAATACAGAGTCTTCTTTCTTTGGACTCAGTATGGCACATCTTCTCAATCTAAGTTCTGTACTATCCACCTTCTTACCCTACTTATCCTCTATAGGGGGGTCTGTAGCACCCTGGTGGAGTCCTATCCGTCCCGAGTGTGGGGTTCTCAATGGGGGGGGGGCTTACCTAAGGGAATCCTGTTCCAGGGGTTCCCAAAGGTGTGGACGGAGTCGGCGAAGACTATCCACCCTCTTCTTACGGTGGAGTCCGATCCGTCCCGAGTGCAGGGCGCTTACCTAGGGGTCCCTGTTCGGGCGCCATATGCCGGCGTCCAACCCCAGCGGGTCCAGGGGTCCCCAAAGGCGTGGACGGAGTCAGCGAAGAAGGAAGGACATGGAGACAGCGTTCAGTTGATCAGCAGCCTTGCCAGGATCTCTAGCCACAATCTCCAGCCAAGTTCTGTGTCCATGCTCTCCAGTCAGGTTCAGTGTCCAGGTTCCAGTCAGGTTCTCCTGCCAATCTCTGTAGTCAAGTTCAGTCCAGGATCCCTTGCCATGTTCTCCCGCTAGGCTCTGTCTCTAGGCTCCGAGGCCAGTCCCGGTCCAGGATCCTCTGGCATGCTCTCGCCAGCGAAGTTCTTCTGTCTCTAGGCTCCGTGTAGGTTCTGTCTTCTGAATTCTGTCTCCTGAGTTCTGAGTCTTTCTGTCTTGTTACAACTGTATTTATACCAGTTGATTCAATCCTATCAATCTCTATTACAAAGGTTAGGGCGTTTCTTATCTCCATTCCAGGGAGAAAAGATTATGTAGTTTAAGCATGATTGTTCGTAGTTAAAGGGATTAATTACCCGCCTGGCACTTAGTTGAGGGGTTTTATTCCCTCCCTAACTTCAGGGGAAAATCCCTACCTGGGGATTCAACCTTTCTCGGAGAGGTGACTTTGGTTAAAACACAGCGCCAAGAAGGTGAGCAAACATATTAAGAAAAGTATGCCATATATGCCAGGTCCCTTGAAACAGCAAGGATGGACCGGCTCCCGGCAAGGGGGCAGGGCCACAAACTCCCTATCTGCCCTGCTCTGTTCATGACAGGGGAAGGCGCCCCAACCCCCTGATTGGCCCTGCTCTGTACCTGATAGTGGGGAGCTCCGCAACCCCCTGATCGCCCTGCGGTTCTGTGTGTGACAGGGTGCGGCGCCGAACCCCCTGATCAGCCCTGCTTTGTGTGTGACAGGGTAGAGCCATATCCTCCCCATCGGCCCTGCCCTGAGTGTGACAGGGGGCAGCGCCCAAACCCCCTGATCTGCCCTGCTCTGTGTGTGACAGGGGGCAGTGCCACAACTCCCCTATCGGCCCTACTCTGTGAGTGACAGGGGGGAGCTCCTCAACCCCCTGATCGGCCCTGCTTTGTGCGTGACAGGGAGGAGCTTCCCAACCCCCTGATCGACCCTGCTCTGTGCATGACAGGGTATGGAGCCCCACCCCGCTGATGGGTCCTGCTCTGTGAGTGACAGGGGGCAGCGCCCCAACCCCCTGATTGGCCCTGCTCTGTGCATGACAGGGAGTGGCGCCGCAACCCCCCAATCAGCCCTACCCTGAGTGTGACTAGGGGTGGCATCACAACCTCCCAATCTGCCCTGCTCTGTGCATGACAGGGGGCAGCACCCCAACTCCCCAATCGGCCCTGTTCTGAGCCCGACCAGGGGCTGCACCTAGGGATTGGGCCTGCCCTCTGCCACCCGGGAGTGGGCCTAAGCCAGCAGGGCATTATCTCCCAAGGGGTCCCAGACTGCGAGAGGGCACAGGCCGGGCTAAGGAACCCCCCTCTACCCCCCCCAGTGCACAAATTTTTGTGCACCGGGCCTCTAGTCTAATATATAAAAACCCAGGGTGAGTAACGACCGAAGGCTCAACCGACCAGAAGTCAGTCCTGCAGTCAGTGCTGGGTTGCCATGGTCTGACATCCCCCCAGGAGTGCCCGATTGGAGTGGGTGCAGGCTGGGCTGTGGAGGAACCCCCTTCCCCCATGCATGAATTTCATGCACTGGGCTACAAGTACTGTATATAAGAATGTTAAAACGGAATCATTCGTATGTCTGGAATGGATTCATTCAATTTACATATATATGTAATGGGAAAAATTACTTGGTTTTCTTTTTTTATATTTCTATTTCAAAAGAGGAAGGTAGAGAGAGAGAGAGAGAGAGAGAGAGAGAGAGAGAGAGAGAGGGAAAGGAAGAAACATTAGTGATCTTAGAATAATTGATTGGCTGCCTCCTGTACACCCCAACTGGGAATTGAGTGCACAACCCAGGCCTGTGCCTTTGACCGGATTAGAACCCAGGAAATTTCAGTCCACAGGCTGATGCTCTATGCACTGCGACAAACTGGCTAGGGCTGATTATGGTTTGTAAACAAATCACTTCTCAAACAGCTTTATGAATGAAACTAAGTTCAAGAAGTGAGGTTCTACTGTATTCATGTCTTTATAAGATTTCCTTACTTTTACTTAATGTGCTTCTTCTGCCCCAGGATCCCATCCAGGACACCGTATTAAACTGTAGCCATCATGTCAGGCCTCATGGGCATCCTCCTGGCTGTACAGTGTTCTGCACTTCTTGTTTTAGAGAACCTTAAACTTTTGTTTGTTTGTTCTCTACATTAAATCCTCAGATGTTATTGATGTTATAGTTGAAAGATGGTTCCCTTTCATCAAGCTCTTCCTGCTTCCTCCACCCCTCAGCCCCTGGCAAACACGTTTCTACTCTGTTTCAATGAGTGTGACTGTTTCTATGTTTAATATTCCACATAGAAGGGGTGTGGGTGCTTGTGTATCTGTGTGTGTAGAACATCTTCTTTATCCATTCATCTATTGATGGACACTTACGTTACTTACCTTGGCTGTTTGAATCATGCAGCACATTACTTAGTATTTTAGATGTATGAATTGAATCCCAAAGAACTAAATACCCATACTTAAATTTCAATGACTACATGAATTATCACACTTCACTCCAACACCTGGCTCTTCCCAGATTGCATGTGGGGTGTGTATGTGTGTGTTTCCTGGATACACTTCACTGATTTTCTCCACTACTCTCCTCATATTGATTTCTTTTTCTTCCGGAGAACCTCAACCTAGTCAGTACCTTCATGGTTATTGAATGCTCCATGGCAGGGACTGAATTAATAGCTTGGATTTGTCACAGGGGTGACAGGGATGTCTCTCTCTAGAACCCCGAGGATGAGGATCATGGGCATGCGTGTGTGTGTGTGTGTATGTGTGTGTGTGTGTGTGTGTGTTACTGTGGAGAGAGAGAGAGAGAGAGAGAGAGAGAGAGAGAGAGAGAGAGAGAGATGGGCAGCAAAGGCAGAAGCGTTATGCCAGTTCCCAGTGCATCTTCTGCTTTCCGGTGTGTGACATCAGCATCCCTCCTAGTAAGTACTCTTCCCCCATGAGTGACTATCGCACAGACTTGTATCCTGAACAGGCTGTCCAACCGAGCTCTGTAGAGAAAGGGGACCAACAACTGCTTAAGACGCAACAAATGTTCACAAGGTAAACACAGTGGCAGTCCCATCTGATTTGGGAACTGAGACATAGGGTTCAATCTGAGAGTCACAGGTATGTCCAGGTTGGGAAGCACGATTGAGGACTACTTGAAGGAGGCCTCCTGACCCTCTATGTTCATTTGCTAAACTGACTAATTTGAAGAGATAAGTGTGGTGAAGATACTGTCTACAAAGATATGAAACTTAACAGGACTGGAGAGGGACCCTACTGAGTACCCAGGGAAAAGTGTGTTACATCTCTAAAGGTGAAGGTTAACTGTAGCTACAGTCTGTTGAAGTAGGTACTGAGTAGAACATGTCAGTCCAATACTTTGTTATGACTGCTAATGATTTACCAGTTTCTTTGTGTAGTATCAGTAATTTTAATACTATTAGATATGGATCCTTATGGGTATGACCATGACATGAATGGCCTGAAAATTCACACTGAGGCACCAATCATACTTCTCAGGTAAGAGCAAGTCAGAGTTGGCTGTTAAATTCAGAAACAGTAGGAACAATTATAGCTTCTCTAACTAGGTCTTATATAATGGGTGTCTATGTGATAAGGCCCTGTTTTCATTTACATTGGGTCCTTTTTTAACAAGGGTGAAAGGTGTTCTTTGATAAGTAGAGAGGAAGGTCCCCAGGGTAACATTTTGTCAAGCCGATGCTAAGGGCAGAAGATGATTTTACTATTCATTAGTTCAGAGTGCCATTATGCTCTAAAAAATATTTTAGGTCAATGGGTGCTCTGACTACGGGAAATTGAGGCAATACAATAGTTCTAATGGTTTAGTTTAGACATATTTGTATCTATTTTATGATCAGAAACTCCTTTTCTATCACCTTCTGCAAATGTTGGCTGGACAGGAAAGAGAAAGGAATGAGGCTTGAAGCTGTCAATAGTCTAACATCTAAAATGGAAATCAGAGTCATTAATACACACTGCCAACCCTCACACAACACCGATCCCCATCACCCCAACCACTACCATCCCCCCGATGCCAAACACAAGCAGAAACAACTTCTTTTCTTCCTTGCCAGCATGATGAAGCGTTAAGGAAAAACTTCATCTTCAGTCTTCACCTTGTCCTTCTTCTCCGTGTCAGCCTAGCTATGGAATGGCTGGTCTGGTGCCCAAACTAGTAGAATTCTCCGTCCCTCCCTTCTCACATACCTGCCCCATCCTTTGCTCCCTCCCCATCATCAGAGAAAACACAGAAATACAAACACATTTGCTTTATACACATGTGGTATTTATTCAAGGAGACCATTTATGTTTTGGTCTCATAATGCCCATTTCTTAAGCATTTTTCGTAGAGAGGCCACACTTGCTTAAGGGTCTTCTTTCATTGGCGTCTGGGCATCACTCGTGGTAGAAACCACCGGCACTTCTTCGTCTTCGTCTGGTGGCTTGCTCACTGGATGTTTTCGTCCCTTCCTGTAGCGAAGTACAATTCTGTACTTCTGTCTGCCTCTCTCCTTCTTCTCTTTATTCAGCTTAAGGACTGAGATGAGCATCTTCACTATCTTCCTTATCTAGTTGGGAAACAAGTTAAACACAGACAGACATTGGCTTTGGGGAAGAACTCGGGAAATGGGTGGGAAAAGGGCTTGTAACAGACTGACAGTGGATTGAATGAGGAAGTGTCTGTGCCCAAAAGCTCAAGGCCAGAGTCTTGGGTGAGGAAATATTGGGGAAGGGGAGGCATATGAGTAGGGCAGTCTGACCTTCTCCTTTTCCTGGTCATCGAGTGGGAAAACGCACTTCACATTCACTTTTTTTCTTGAAGGTTCTTCGCCCATCCTTGCGGCTGGAGTCGGATTCGTTATCTAAACTAGTCTACACTCTTTTCTTAGTAACTGGCTTTGTTGTAGCAACAGGCCCTACTCCAAGGGAGGGTCCTGGCCCCTATATATACTCTCAGGACAATGAGGAGCCACACCCCTCAGCTCTGATTGGCCAACAGTCAGGGGTTGCCATGGTGAGGCTGACATCACAAAGCCTCAGCTGGACCATCCAGGAAGGGGAGGTGGGAGAGGATGCAGAGGACTCAGATGCTCTGGTTAGAGACAGGGGAGCTTCCTAGAACCTCCTAAAGTTTTTCCCAGACGGACCTGTCTCTCCCTCATGTCCTCTAGTTCAATGACTGTCCAGCATGTGGCAGGGAGGTGGTGGTTCCTCTAAGCCATTTCCCATACACCCCTATCCTTTCAGTGATCCCTTCTACCATCCCCAGATATTACCATTGCCTAGTATGTTGTGTGTTGTTTTAATGGATGTTTCATTTTAGAATGCCTTAGATTTACCAAAAAATTGTGAAGGTATTACTCGTATACCCCATACCCAATTTCCCTTGTTACTAATATCTTACCTTGGTCTGGTACAACTGTAACATGTAGTGAACCATCAGTGAAATAGTTGCAGTCAAACTCAGTTCTCTAATATCTCCAATATCAAACAAGTTGGTTCTAGACGTCGTCGTTCAAGGAAAAACTGTACCAGTTGTGGAATAAAACTTCAGTTCTTGACCGGACAACCGTTTCATGCTGATACCCCTATCTGACACAAAGCATCTCTCATGCAACAAACAAAGGAGAGAATGTTTTTGTTGCTGGCCACATCTGATTGGCACAATTTTAAAACATGCAGACGCCATCGAGAGCACCAGTGTTGATCAGGGAGTGAAAATGCTCACCAAACAACAATTACAGGCAATTGAAGAGGCAGACAAACTGCTGTGGAATGGCATGAATGAAAATGGCATAACTGTAATGTTGGTGCTGTTATGAATCATCATGTAAATATCTGATCTGCAGGATGGTGTTAGGCAACCCCTGTGAAAGGGTCGTTGGACGGCCAAAGGGGTCGCGACCCACAGGTTGAGAACTGTTGACCTGGACAAAAGTAGCAAAGGCAATATACAACATGAAACTCAATAATCCTGGGTGACTTTTTATTATTTCTAACCATTTCTACAACCTTCATTATGCATCCATTGGGTGGAAAACACCACCATGCCTGTGTCCTGAAAGCATAAAATTTATTAAGTGGGTGAAGGGTCATGGGTTTACAGGTAGGGAATTCAGGAGAGAAAAGAGTAGAGAGGCAAAGGGGGAAAGAGAGATATTGTTTTAGGAAGCATTTAACTGCACAGAGAAAAAGCAACTGTAAGTGAATGAAAACATCAGGATTTATTATCTTCCATAATCAGAAGCCCAGGGGGTTTAGCAGCTTACTCACACTTCTACTCTCTCTGCTCTTCCATCTTCAGCGGCAATCTTCTGCAGTCATTTCCAGCCTCTCTTGCAGCCACCATCACCTCTAGTGATGGAGGTGTTTCCTCTCCTATATCTCTATGCAATATGGAGGGGAACCTTTTCCAAAATCTCCTGCAAGACCCACCTTGGGGTACCTTGGTCAGGATTGACACACGTGATCTTGCCCTAGCTGCAGAGGAGGCTAGCTGACAGAACTACAACCCTAGGACAAAACTACAACCTCTGTATCAGTTCCAGATAGGCAAGTCAGATAATCCCTGACTTCTGTAAATTTATCTTCTAATGTTGTGACCAAACCCAAAGACTTGAGGTCTGATGGAAGAGAAGGAACCAGAAGGGAGAGGCTACACAGAGTCTGGTTTTAAGACCATTGCAGTTGAGGGGCCAAGACGTCACAAAATGGCCCGGCCGGTGTGGCTCAGTGGTTGAGTGTCAACCTATGAACCAGGAGGTCATGGTTCGATTCCTGGTCAGGGCACATGCCCAGACTGTGGACTCGATCCCCAGTAGAGGGCATGCAGGAGACAGCCAATCAGTGATTCTCTCATCATTGATCTCTCTCTCTCTCTCCCCCCAACTATGAAATCAATAAAATATATTTTTAAAAAAGAAGTCACAAAATATAATTCTAAAAATTCAGGGAAGGTTAGGAGCAGAGACATATCAAGAGAAAATCCTATAACTTAGTTACCCACCAGAAGTGTTAAGCAGAAGAGAACGTGATGCTTCTCTGTGAGCACACAGGGTAAGAGGCAGCAATGAGTGAGTTAGTCAAGGAGGAAATTACAAAGCAAATATTGGCCATCTCCAGGTTATCTGCTTGTATTTCATTTTATTTTAAGTGTTTAATTTATTAATTATTTTGTCTATTTCTAATAAAATATTGTAACTCTAAACCTCTTTACAGTTGGTAAGGTACTTTCAAATCTGTTAGCCTTTTTTTAAAACAATATTTTTTTAATTGATTTTTTACAGAGAGGAAGGGAGAGGGATAGAGAGTCAGAAACATTGATGAGAGAGAAACATCGATCATCTGCCTCCTGCACACTCCCTACTGGGGATGTGCCCGCAACCAAGGTACATGCCCTTGACCGGAATCAAACCTGGGACCCTTCAGCCCACAGGCCAATGCTCTATCCACTGAGCCAATCCGGCTAGGGATTTGTTAGCCCTTTTGATCCCCGTAACACCTCTGTAAAGGATAGATAGGATATGCCTGGTTTTTCAGATGCTGGAACAGAATTCTACAGAAGATGGTTCATGTGCCCAACTTTACATTCATTACAAGCAGCAGAGCCAAAACTGGACCTCAGGGGCTATCAACTCTTAGTCCTAATTCCTTTTCCACACCATCCTAATTCCTGAGAAGGAATGCATATTGGAACAGCCTACCTGGCTATTCCTTGCTGTGAGCTCTTCTTTCCTATCAATCTATTCCTTTTACTCCTGTTTCTGGATTAAGTGTCTAAATTAATAGAAAATGAATGCTCATCCAATTTAACTGAGCAATTCGCTTGAAATTGTTATTAAATAAGAGGCAGTGAAATGTGCAAATATATACAAAAATTAGAGGTATTATTGGGAAAACAGCAGTTGATACTGTTGACGGAATACTAACTCAGCTCCAGGTATCATTTCAAATTTATACTCATTTTCCCACTGGCCCCGATTTTCTGAACCATTCCTTTTTTAAAATTTATTTTAGAGAGATGGAAAGGGAGAGAGAAACACTGATGTGAGAGAGAAACATCAATCGGTTGCCTCCTGCATGCGCCCCGACCAGGATCAAACCCACAACCTTGGTATGTGCCCTGACATGGAATTGAACCTGCGACCTTTTGGTGCACGGGACAACCCTCCAACCAGCTGAGCAACCTGGCCAGGGCCATATTAATCTTTGCAGCTGCTTTAAATCATTTTGTAACAAGATGAGCTATAAATAAATTAATTAAAATAATGGATTATGTACACTGTGGTCAGCCTTACCTAATAATAGGAAAATATTAGCTACCCTTCTTGCGGTACATGGATGCATGTTTTTTAACTATGTCTTTTTATTCATTTGTAAATAGTGTCTCCAAGCCAAAATGGTATCCTGAGTCTTTTAGAAAGAAACTATATAGATAGACTTATAGCACTAACCCTTCCTATTTGCATTAGTTACCAAGTAAAAGTCACATATAATACATAAAACAAATCTCAACAATTACAATTGGTTTGCAATCAGGCCTAGTTGAATGAGTGAAAATTTTGAATTGCAGGGTAGTTTAACAAAATTTATGGAAAGTTATTTTTTATTTTTTAAATATATTTTATTGATTTTTTTATTGAGAGGAAGGGAGAGAGATAGTTAGAAACATCGATGAGAAACATCGATCAGCTGCCTCCTGCACACCTCCTACTAGGGATGTGCCCGCAACCAAGGTACATGCCCTTGACTGGAATCAAACCTGGGACCCTTGAGTCCACAGGCCTACGCTCTATCCACTGAGCCAAACCAGTCAGGGCGAAAGTTATTTTTTAAATAATGATACTTCCTGTTAGCTATTCTAATTATGTATCCAAGTTAATTTACTATTAGACCCACCATATACTCTGAAAGAATAAATATTGTGATACCACTATTCAGAAGGACATGCATGCTAGTTGCTTATTTTTTGGTAGGAACGGATCGGTGCTTGGAGCAAAAAAATTTACTACCTGGTCTAAGCATAGAAATTTTAAAATTAAACTAACTGGATGAAAATACACATATATTTAATAATTTGCTCATGTAACTTTGGGCCTCTATGATTTTTTGCTTTGCTATTCATTTTTTTAAAAACTGAGCACTCTCTCTTCTCATTTTCCCTTTCTTCTCATTTTAGGTATTACCTTTTGGAAAAATTGATATGAGCATGCTTATCTGTTGGTCATGTTATTTGAAAAATTTACAGCAAAAATTCATGTCCTTTTATTTGTTTAATTTATTCAATGAAGTAAGAGAATAGGATCTCTCAGCCTTGACCTAAAAGTCCTGTCTCTTTCCTTCTTTCATTCTTATTCCCAGGCCATTGCATGTGGTCACAGAACTTTAGATGCCATCTGTGTGTGTCTCCCAGATTTCTATGTCCAGCCCAACCCTCCCCCCAGGACTCCAGGTCTTTATTCCCAATTGCCTACTAGATCTTTCCTTCATTCAGATGCCTCACTGGCCTCTCACCCTTATCATATCAAAGCCACACTCCTGATCTTGACCTGGCCTCTTCCTCCTACAATTCTCTAGACCCGTCAATGGCAACTCCATCCTTCCGGGTGCCTAGGCCCAAAATGTTGATGTCATTCTTTCTTCTTTTCCTTCTCCTACTCCTTCTCTCTTTTTCTCTCTCCACCCACAAATTAGCTAATGCCATCATCTCTGTCTGTACTTATCTCCAAGATCCAAATCGTTCTCATCAGCTCACCATTCTGGTGCAACACTCCAGCATCTTTCTAGATATCAGCAGTCCCTATCTGCACTTCCTGCTTCTCTCTGGCTTTCCCGCAATCTATCATCAACTCAGCAGCCAGAATGATGACAATACATGTTAGTCCTCTGCCCGCAACCTCCAGTGGCTCCACCCACTTAGATCGAGAACAGAAATCCTTATGAGACCCGTAAACCCCACAACATCTGGCCTGGCTACCCGCGCCACTTCCTATCGCTGGCCTCCTTCCTCTCACTCTGTTCCCACCTCGCTAGCCTCCTTGCTGCTCCTGATTCCAGATCTTGCTGATTTTTTCTTCCTTCTGCTTGGAATGATTTTCTGCCATTGCTTCATCAACTTTGGTTCTCTGCTCAAAGTCAGGTTCTCAGCGGCCTGACTATACTATTTAAATTGCACGCCCCTCCCTAGAATTCGCCATCTGCCTTTCTTAGCTTTGCTTTTCTCCATGGGGTCCGTGCTATGCTTTGTTTGTTTAATGTCAGGCTTCTCATATTCATTGTCAGCTTCTAAGAGACGAAGATTCTTGTCTGTTTGATTTGTATCTGAATCCCAGGTTCCAGTGCTGGGCAGTCAGTGAACATTCACTGAGTATTTATGTATTTAATTAAAGGCAGGAGGTGGGGAAAGGACAGAGGGAGAATATTGTCTAGGTTACACTTCACCCTTGAGCCCTTGAGCGTAGGGTTGGGGAACAGTTGGTTCTCCAGAAGGAACTTAGGGTAGAACTGTTGTAAGAAGAGGGGAATGGGGGCTGGAAACAGATGACCACTCCAGAGAGACAATGCGGGCTTGAACTGGAATCATTGCAGTTGGAATGGAAGACAGAGGAAGTAACGGGCATCATGGAGATGAGATCTCCTGACTCTGAGCAGGGAGGGGAAAGGACACAGAGAAGCTTGAATGCGACCCAGATGTTGCATTTGTGGGATGAGGGTTTGGCAATGGCATTAATAATGATTCAGGACAAAGTAGGAGGAACAGATTTATGAAAGAAAGAAACTGTTTTGTTGCTTTCTCATCCCTGTTTTCATTAATAAAATTATTTCCAGCTTCTCAAAACTCAAGAAGAATTGAGTTCTGCAAGAGGCAGGAGGCAAATTCTCCCACCAACCACTTATTCTCTGAAGACTTGTCCCCACAGTTCTTAAGAGTCTTATCTCCAAGCCCACATCTGAGAGAATCAGTCTGAACATTTTTCTCTCAATAGTTTGAATTTCCTTTGGTTGAGCTACCAGCATCTATAGCATAGAAACCCATTAGAGCCGAGTTCAGTCTTTTCTTTTTAAAAAATATTTTTATTGATTTCAGAGAGGAAGGGAGAGGGAGAGAGAGATATGAACATCATTAATGAGAGAGAATCATTGAGCAGCTGTCTCCTGCACACCCCACACTGGGGATCGAGCCCGCAACCCTGGCATGTGCCGTGACCGGGAATCGAACCATGACCTCCTGGTTCATAGGTCAATGCTCAACCACTGAGCCATGCCAGCTGGGCCAGTCTTTTCTTGTAGAACATTTCCATGTGAGTGATTTGGGATCCTAAGGCCATTTTCTAATGCACTGTAGGTTAGGCTTGGAAAAACATGGGACATCCATCTATAGCAGTGATGGCGAACCTATGACACGCGTGTCAGAGGTGACACACGAACTCATTTTTTTGGTTGATTTTTATTTGTTAAGTGGCATTTAAATATATAAAATAAATATCAAAAATATAAGTCTTTGTTTTACTATGGTTGCAAATATCAAAAAATGTCTATATGTGACACAGCACCAGAGTTAAATTAGGGCTTTTCAAAATGCTGACACGCCGAGCTCAAAAGGTTCGCCATCACTGATCTAAAGAAATCTAGTGAAGGCCTTATCAGATAATGAAGCAAGAAATGTAACTGTTCATGGGTGAGGATGCAAGAAAGGCGTGAAGACAGGCCTGAATAATAAAATGGCATGCGCAGACGTAGTAGTCTGCATTTTTTCAGTGTTTACTATCTGCCAGGTACTGTTCGAAGTCCTCAACATATAATAAGTCATTAAATCTCCACAGCAACTGTTGGTGGTGCCTACTATTAGTATCTCCATTTTGCAGGTGAGGAAACAGAAATGTAGGAAGGTTATGTACCTGGCTGAAGGTCCCACAGTTAGCAAGTGGAACTAGGACTCAAACACAAGCAGTCTGGCTCAAGGACCTGTCTGGAGCTGATTACATGTTCCAGAACTGCCCTAGACAGTTGTCATTTATGCCTATTCATAAATATAAATATGAACCCTAGAAAGCGTCCCCACTTGGACAATAAATTACGAACACCATGTCTCTTAACTACAGTCTTTTTCTGATTCAAAGCCAAGAAAAATCTAGTCTGAACAACAGAGGTAGCCAAGTGATCAGACTGTCTCTCCAGTCATCAGTGAAGTGACAATTTGGACTCAATATGACTATTTGGTAATCATCCAGTTTGCCCTAAGAATTCAACTAGCTGTCGGGGTTGGCGTCGACTTGGTTTTAACCAACCAGTCATTCTGTTCTCTTACACTCTTAAGGCTCTGTTTTCTGCTCTAATGGAGCTGCCAGTGGCATGGCTGGCCTCTTTCTGGAATGGTTTTATTGATGCCTCAACATTCGGCCCCTCCAGGTTCCCCCGGATCTGCAGAACGAGGTGCTGGTCAGCCTGCTGCAGACCGACCCGGACGTGGTGGACTATTTGCTCAGAAGAAAGGCCTCCCAGTCCTCGTGAGTATGCCAGTTCCTCCAGCCGCTTGGCGATTTCTCTTTCCATTTCGGAAGAGTTAGAAAAGTTTACATAGCCCTGACTGGTTTGGCTCAGTGGAGAGAGTGTCGGCCTGTGGACTCAAGGGTCCCAGGTTCGAATCCGGTCAGGGGCATGTACCTTGGTTGCGGGCACATCCCCAGTAGGGGGTGTGCAGGAGGCAGCTGATCGCTGTTTCTCTCTCATCGACGTTTCTAACTCTCTATCCCTCTCCCTTCCTCTCCGTAAAAAATCAATAACATATATTTTTTTAAAAAAAGAAAAGCTTACATAACCACGCAGGGTGATTTGAAGTGGCATTTTGGCAACTGGCACAGCTGATCAGCCCACCTCAGTAGACACTGCTTCAGCCCCACCGATCCACTTATTGCATAGGGACTGCTTGACAGGATTTTTTTCATTTTCATGTTTGGCTTTTTGTAGTCCCTTGACGTCCTTTGGACTGTGTTTAACAGCAAAAAAAAAAAAAGCACTAAGTCCCTGGCAAGAAGCTCCAGGGGCTGACTAGGAGGCACATTAGTGATTCTCCTTGCAGAATTCTGATAACTGTTCTTAGGGGCCCGTCCTGCTGAGCCTGCCTGCGTCTGACATGTGTAATTTACCAGCACGAGTGACGCATCGCCAAACCGCCAGACAGGCCCCAGCCCAGGCCCAGGTGCCATTTGAAATTACAGTAGGCACCGTCTTGACTCCCCCGCCCTCTCTAGCTGGCATCCTTTGGATAAAAATACACGCTGGTCTCCACGTGCCCCGTAGTTGCAATGGGTCAAATGCAAGCCGTGCTGTGGGCTGCTGTGCCACCATTTTTGCCCCAAACCAGGAGCACTGGAATTTTACATTAGTCAGATTTTCTGATTCACTGAAACCATTTGCTACTGAGGCAGAGGATATGGGGGTATTGAGCACTTGTCAAATCCAGTTAAGGGGTAATAGTGCATCCATTACCAGGAGCGATGTTGCCACCATGACCCCCAGCCTTACATTTGTGACAGAAAAAGTTGTTGCCCTAGCCCAGTGGTCAGCAAACTGTGGCTCGAGAGCCACATGCGGCTCTTTGGCCCCTTGAGTGTGGCTCTTCCACAAAATACCACGTGCGGGCGCGCATGTACAGTGCGACTGAAACTTCGTGGCCCATGCGCAGAAGTCGGTATTTTGTGGAAGAGCCACACTCAAGGGGCCAAAGAGCCGCATGTGGCTCGCGAGCCGCAGTTTGCCAACCACTGCCCTAGCCAGTTTGGATCAGTGGATAGAGCGTCAACCTGCGGACCAAAGGGTCCCGGGTTTGATTCCGGTCAAGGGCACGTACCTCGGTTGCAGGCTCCTCCCCAGTCTGGGCCCTGGTCAGGCGTGCAGGAGGCAACCAGCGGATGTGTTTCTCTCACATCGGTGTTTCTCTGTGGCTTTCCCTCCTTTCCACTCGCTCTAAAAAATCAATGGAAAAATATCCTCGGATGAGGAATAACAAAAAAGGAAAAGTTGTTGTTAATCTCTCATGAAAGTATCATTTATGTTGTGCTTTTAGTCTACGAAACTTCAACAATTCTATAACACATTTTCCCCAATGTTTTATCATCTCTGAGGTTGAGATTCACCCTGTAATCAATGGCATGTCCTAATTTAATTCATAGCATTTTTTCTTTCTTAAATGTATATAAAATAATGGTATGTCCCTGTGCGGCTCTTTGGCCCCTTGAGTGTGGCTCTTCCTAAGCCTTAGGAGCACCCTAATGAAGTTAATAACCATGTACCTACCTATATAGTTTAAGTTTAAAAAATTTGGCTCTCCAAAGAAATTTCAGTCGTTGTGCTGTTGATATTTGGTTCTGTTGACTAATGAGTTTGCCGACCACTGGTATAACCTATTCAATGATATCTTAGAAACATCAACACATGTGAAAGTGTCCCTTTATGCTGACGCCAAATGTGATGTGTTAATTTTCCTTTAAAACTACTTCATATACAAAAATATTATATTCTTGAGAGAAATTTGGTGAAAAGGAATTCTGCGCTGCTCAGACCTCCTTCGTTCCTGGGTCATTACACTAATAGCTCTGCTAAATCCAGCTGCCTGTCTCCTGCAGAGCCGGGAGCAGTTTTAATTGGCTCATCCTTTCAAGTGCACTTTTGAAAAGCCGTCTCCATGCTGATCATTATCAGGCCTGTGGTGGAAGGAAGACATTCTGCCCAATTCAAGGCCCAAGAGGTGCGAGCGAATGAAAGCGCCCTCCAATTACACAAATTGGCTGGCCTTTCATGGTCTTGCTTTCACATCAGAGAATTAGGTTCACTTAAAAATTTCCTAGAATCGGAACTGTCATCCAGGTAGAAGTTCTCATTTGAAAGATCACATGGCTTTTCTTCACAGTGTAACTCGCATCACCAGAATTTTAATGAACTCGCTTGCTTCCCTTCTCTGCGCCAGAGAACATATCGGAGGGCACGTCTACTTGCGAATCGCTCTTTAAGCTGCATTTGTAACATTTCGCGGCTACTCTGCGGGGGCAGCTAGAAAACACACCTAAAACAACCCCTGGTTTTGACTCGCCAATTTTCTGTTGTTATATGGCATCAGACTTTGAAGGATGGTTGATAAGTAGTTATTTTTATGTGTTTTTCGAGTATGTTCTTTGCATAGAAATGCCAGGAAATGAACCTTTTATTCTTTACTCTAGCGTCTTCTTTTCGCTATCCCTGTGAAAATGGGAATTGTAAGGTCTGGGCAGGCTGACCCTAGAGCATCGGTTCTCAACCTGTGGGTCGTGACCCCTTTGGGGGGGGTCGAATGACCCTTTCACAGGGGTCGCCTAAGACCATCGGAAAACACATCTAGAATGACATATTGTTTTTGTGATGAATCACTATGCTTTCATGATGTTCCATTTGTCACAATGAAATTGGGGGTCACCACAACATGAGGAGCTGTATGAAAGGGTCGCAGCCTTAGGAAGGTTGAGAACCACTGGTCTAGAGCAAGATCTTAGGTGAGTGTCAGGCTCCAGGGAAAAGGGGAGCTCGCGGAGCTCTGTGCTTGGCAGAGGCTGGCATTATCCCACAGGAAACATGGAGAAGCCTCAGTAAGGAGGACAAGAGTGTTTTTCTCTTCCACGTACAGACCAAGACACAGCCCAGAAAGTTGATAATGATGGCATAAATGGAAAATGCATAAATTAATAAATAGACATTTCTATTTAATGGCCTTTTGAGGCTTGAGAGCCGGATACCTCGAGCTGCAGGTAGTCTGTTCCTGCCTTACATGCGAGCTTCTCAGACTTTCCTGCGCATCCAGGTCAGCAGGGATCTTGTTAAAATGCTCTTTCTGAACCCGTAGGTGTGGGGGAGGGAGTCTGAGAATCTGGTTTCTCGAAAGCTCCCAGGTGATGCTGTGATCCACACTTTGAGCAGCAAAAGCTGCAAACATCAAGACGTGTTCTGGACTTCAGGAGCTCACAGACTTGTAAAGGGTGTCCCAAAATTCACGCAAGATTTGAATTTGGCGTGAGCACTCAAAACAACAACAACAAAATAAAAGCCTAATTTTACTTGGTTTATTGAATCAGATTCTAATATCTGTTGCCCTTTGATGTCAATCCCTTCAATTTGATAAGCATCACCAAGTACCAATGCTGGCCCAGGAGCAGGGACAATGAAGACCAATGAAGACCACGGCTTTGCGTCTGTGCCAGCAAAGCCGTGGAGGCCATTTACCCGATGTGCTATTCCATGCATAACCCTATACTGTATACTTTATGAATCAATAACAAATTTACAATTTTTAATTATAAACCTGTGTTTTCTATCAAAATTACTTCTTGCGTGAATTTTGGGACACCTCTTAGAAGGAGGCCAACAAGGGTCAAAATAATAGGAGGAGTGTGATTAAAGATGGCACGGAGTACAAAACGAGATGTGCTGGGCCAGTGGGGCTCAGACTTGCCTGCCCAATCGGAACCACCCGGGAGCTTGAAGAACAAGTCCTCCCGGGCACCACCCTTAGAGATTCTGACTCGTTTGTTCTGGAGAGAAGTGTGGACATGGGGATTTTAAAAAACTCCCCAGGTGGTTCTATTGAGCAGCCAGGGGTGCGAATCTCTGGCTTAGATCCACTGCAATAGACACGACATAGTTCCTGTCACAGGGGGTGAATTTTGACATTGAAAGGGGTCTTTGGGTTGTCAAAGGAAGGGAACCAATACTCCACACCATAAATCCACGATAATGATAGACTGCAGTGGTAACGAATGGTAGTGACCCAGCTGCCAGATGGTGCTGGCTACCTTGGTATGTCCATTATCCGTCAATAGCACAGCCCTGAATGGAATAACATGCTTCTGACAAGCTTTGGATGCAGAGCCAGAGGGCCTGAGTTCAAGTTTTTGTTCCACTGCTATTAGCTGTGTGGTCTTAGATGAATAAATTCATCTCTCTTTCTTTCTCAGTTTCCTCATCTGTAAACTACAGCTAAAACCTTTATAGAGTTGTGCTATTAGAATAGTATATGTTTTTAGTTTCTTAGTTTTTTATTTTTTTTGTTTAAATATATTTCTTTATTGATTTCAGAGAGGAAGGGAGAAGGAGAGAGAGATAGAAACATCAATGATCGCTTCTCGGCCTTTTGGCTAAGATCAAGTGTAGAAACATCAATGATGAGAGAGTCATTGATCAACTGCCTCCTGCATGTCCCCTACAGGGGATCGAGCCCACAACCCAGGCATGTGCCCTTGACTGGAATCGAACCCCAGGACCTTTCAGTCCACAGGCTGATGCTCTGTCCACTGAGCCAAACCAGCTAGGGCAGTATATGTTTTCAAATAAATGCTACTGATTACTATCATGTCACTTCAAGTTTCACCATTTTCTTCATGTACAACTACTTACCAAAGACGTGGGCATCACTAGATTTTACCTTGCTACCCAGCAGATAGCCACCTATGAAGGCAATATGGCATAAGAGAGACTCCATCCACGTTGTGTGCAGTGTCTAGAGGCAGCCCACCGCCCTAGCTATTTTGGCTCAACGAATAGAGCGTTGGCCTGCGCACTGAAGGGTCCCGGGTTCGATTCAGGTCCCTTTGTTGCTGTTTTTTTTCTTGAAGCTTCTGTTCTTTGCCACCAGTTCACATATACCTAAAAAAAGGCTTCAGATTCCTGTGCCCCACGTGAGAACTGCACAAGATTTGGAGTGGAAAAGTAACTTTTCAAAAGAGTGTAGAACCAAGAAAAAGAACAGATTTATTACAACTTCTGTCTTGACAGATCAAACACTCGGTGGTGCTTGGGAAGTTCCTGTTTTGTTTTGGTGGGAGTTTTTCTCTTCTTTATGCAACAATAGAATTGGCGGAGTGAAAGGAGGATTCATTATTTTTCTCCTGCTTGTCTGCTTACATTTTTGGCGTTGACTGAAACATAATGCCAAAGGGAGAAAAGACATTTCTATTACTAACAATGAAGACTTTAGGTTTTTAAATTGCTTGTCTGGTATATTCATTAGAATGATATGCTCTTTTCTTCAAAGATACTTAAACTAAAAGCCCCTCCTTGGATTTAGGGATGTAAGGAAATGGGGAATGATAACGGAAGGTTATCAGAGGACAGGGTACGTGGAATACAGGCATTTGCAACAGAACAAGGTGTCATATCTGAGCTGGGACCAGGGTGAGCAAAGGGAGGCAGGCACTCACCAAGGTGCAAAATTTAAGGGTATGCTAAAAAACTCACTCACCAGATAAACAATATTGAGCCCTGGCCAGTGTGGCTCAGTGACTAGAGCATCGGCCTGCAGACCGAAGGGTCCTGAGTTCTATTCTCGGTCAAGGGCACATGCCTGTGTTGCGGGCTCAATCCCCAGTAGGGGGTGTGCAGGAGGCAGCTGATCAATGATTCTCTCTCATCATTGATGTTTCTCTCCCTTTCCCTTCCTCTCTGAAATCAATACAAAAATAAAAAGATAAACAATATTGAAATATAATATTTTTAAATCAAAGTTAATGCCAAATATCTCTGATGAACAAAATATCAAAAAAATTTAAGACTAGTGCCAGGCCAAGCTAATACTGGAGCCTGAAGCAAAAGGTACCCTGGCTTAAATGAAAATAAGTCATCAATAATGTCTTATGAATATACTTCTTTGTTTATTTTATTTTCAACTGAGAGAGTTGCTCTATGTGAAAATTTCTCTGGACCAAGTACCAATCTTAAATAATTTTTAATTAAGTTAACCCAAATTAAAATAATGATAAGATTTTGTTTGGGCATATATAAAGCTTTTAAACTTAATATAATATTGTAACTTGTGCCTACTTTTTTATTTTCAACTGTTTTAATGTTCTGGGAAATATTCATCATTAAAAATTAAATAAAAACATATATACCTCTACAGTATACAGGGCTGAGTAGAGCATTTTCCCTACTGTATACTGGAAACAAAATCAAAATAAAACAAATTGAACTGCATTTTACATTTCATTGTATTTAATTCAGTTAGCAGCCTTCACAGAGTTTTAACTGAAATTGCCCCTCCCCCCCCTCCAACATAGCAAAACCAGTGACCAGCCAATCAGGACCAGGGGTGAAGACCCATAGTTGGCTTAAAGGATAAAATTTCAGAACTGGAAAGTAATTTTTTTGTTGAGTTAGATGTTTCTCCTATTGAATAATAACTATCTTTATGATATGGAGGAATATTAGGCCTTCTCATAATTTAAAGGCAACACATGTAAATTATCAAATAAATATTTACTTTAATCTTTCAGTGATTGTCATTCAAAAGGTCTTCTTTCACAAAACCATGGGTGTTCAAAGATGGAGTATAATTTCCGTTTTCCTTTTACTAGGATTTGTAAAGATCAAAACAGTTCTCAGGAAATTTTCAGAGACAAGAAATTGGGCTTTACCAGTAGAGCAATGAATCTTATTGACGGGCAGTAGGTGGTAACGTCAACTGTCATGTTCCATTCATTGGAAATTATGAAGCATAAAACACACACACACACACACACACACACACACACACACACACACACACCACACACTCCATTCCAGAAAGCCTTTTTATCCAATTAGAGGAATAGAGAATCCCATGATGGAAAATTCCAAAAAAGTATAAATGTATCGTCTGTGGAAAGGCAATTTAACATGGAAGGAGAGAATTTATCATGTCACCTCTTTCTTCCAGCACCTGTGCTTCACAGCTCCTTTACAGACTAGCAAAATATCTATTGGGAGATGTTTTATGAGGCATAATAGAAATGAAATGAATAAAGTCATCATTGTTTTCTCTTTACCTCTCATCAATTCTTCCATGTGCCAGGACTGTTAGGAAGGACTTAATAAAGGGTGTCCAAAAATTCACGCAAGAAGTAATTTTGATAGAAAACACAGGTTTATAATTAAAAATTGTAAAGTTTTTATTGATTCATAAAGTATACAGTCTAGGGTTATGTATGGAATAGCACATCGGGTCAATGGCCTCCACAGCTTTGCTGGCACAGACGCAAAGCCGTGGTCTTCATTGGTCTTCACTGTCCCTGCTCCTGGGCCAGCATTGGTACTTGGTCATGCTTATCAAATTGAAGGGATTGACATCAAAGGGCAAGAGATATTAGAATCTGATTCAATATGCCAAGTAAAATTAGGCTTTTACTTTTTGTTGTTGTTGTGAGTGCTCACGCCAAATTCAAATCTTGCGTGAATTTTGGGACACCCTTTACAAGCTAGAAATGAGTGGAGCAATTTCACCAAAGCCCTGGTAAGTTCTAATGCCAGGGAGCTACTTTCATCTCCCAGTAGGGAGTTTGGATCCATGTCTGCTTCTCCTCGGGGCAGGCTGCCTTTGTCCCTAGGATTCTGCATAAGGGATGCTTTGCAGAACTGAGTTTGATTCATGGGAAAATCCCCCATCAATCCAGAGCTGCTGTGCCAGTGGATTCCTTTCCCAGTACCATTCATAGCGTCTGAGATGGTTCTGTGCTTTGCTTCCAACAGACTGAGGTTTATCAGTTGAGCCAAGAATGAAGCCAACGCACGTTTGCAATCTCCACGGATGTTTCTCACTGGCGTAGCTCCTCCAGGAGCTGGGTCAGCCACATCCGGTGATTGAACCGGAGTTTTCCATTTATCCACAGAACGAGTTCTGTGCCTCCAGCTGCAGGGCAGGCCTGCCCACAGTGCCCTGCCGGTGTGTTTACACCCTGACATGGAGGGACCAGCTAAGGGTGAGAAAGCGATTCACTCTCCATGTCCATCTCATGCTTCGTGGATTAGCTGAGAGTAGCCATGCATGCTGCGGGTGATCCTGGGCTTGGCAGGTGTCATGAGGAATCCATCCATTCATGGGAGCAAGCCCATGTCAACGGGCAACCCATCCACCAGATTTCCAACCTCAAACCCATCACACCCCAAGACATACAATGAGGCCACTGTCTTTTAAACTATTCTCATCTAGTGAATCACTGGTTAGGGTCAATATTTTATGTAAATTAATACATGAATATTTTATTGCCTTCACTTGGAGCACTGAAGTTCAAATTGTCTTCATGGAGTGGAATCCTCTTAGAGGCAAATCCTGGAGAAGACATTGGTGGCTGCTTATCTTATGTTTTCAGAGATCCCCAAACGGAAGTCCTAGACTTTTCTTCCAATAGATTTAATGCTAAAGCAATGAAATGACACGAAAATTTCTTAAAACTCTGAGCTGCCTATGTTGTAGGGAGAATCCTGAGGTGTGAATAAAATAGTTTTCATTGGTGGGCTCTCATGTGGAGAGACAGGTCTTGGATTAGGGGTTCTTAGGCAACTATGGCCACCATCTCACTGACCCCCAGCTGTGGTCACTTTGATGGCTTGACTTAGGAGAATGTACGAGAAGGGCAGAGAAAGGCAGGTTGGCCTCTCCTGTCCCCTTCTCACCTTAACACGTTCTGATCAATAACCAAACTCCATTCAGTGATCTGGATCCTGCTAATGGAGCTCACTGGCCTGGGCACACTCTCCCTCCTTTACTCAGCTGTGGTCCCAATCACCTCAAGGTCAAGACCACTCCATTTACCCCCCTGCCAGCCAGTGCAGAGGTTTGGGCCATTATTTGTGGTGTCTCTCCTGATTTGGCATAGTAGATCCTTGACCCGCGGTCGCATGTATAGCTTGAAGAAGAGAAGGTTGGTTTGGTATCCGAGGTTCTCAAACTTCCCATGCATCAAAATGACCTGGAGAGCTTTTTGCAATAGTTTGCTAGCCCCATGTCCAGACAGTCCCTTTCAGTAGGCAGTTTCATGGCGGGGAGGTGGGGGGGCAACCTGTACAGTCGCACAGGACCCCACACTTAGAAGAAGCCCACATTTGGCTTAATGATCTGCTCTCACCATCGTGAAATTCTTAATTATTTTTTAACTTGGGGCCCTGCCTGTTCATTTTTCACTGGGCCCCATATAGTATAGCCAGTCCTGTCAGTAGGCCTAGAATGGAGCTTGAGAACTTGCATTTCCAACAAGTTTCTTTGCAGAGTCAGCCCAAAAAACAGAGGAAAGGGACAGTGGCTCCACCTCCTCCTCTCTCACCCCGCTTGATAAGATCCGATCATAACCATGCAAATGGAGGAAGAAAGAGTGTCGCAGTTTCTGTTATTTTTGTTCCGATTACTATTATTGTTCTTGTTTTATTTTAACCAAACTGAATGTTCTCATGAAGCATGCTGCCCTTTCAGTCCCCCCAACAATTAATGTGGGTGTGACTTCCCTGTCTGAATGTCCGTCCAAAAACAATTTATTGGAGCGACTTGAAAAAAATATGTAAAGTGGAACAATACTGTGGTAAGTAATTTGAGAAACTGGGGACAGGAAAACAATGGAGTGAGAAGATGAGATTCAGTTTGGGTGTGAAACACACAGACGCAAACCAGAAGCTCCAGGACACCAACTCGAGGGGAGCCCCAATTCCACAGAGCCTTTTAGCACTCATTGCAAAGTCAGATACGTTATTATTACACTAGAGGCCCGGTGCATGAATTCGTGCACAGGTGGGCGCCCTCATTCTGGCTGGCAATGGGGGCCAATCGGGACCATCTTGCCCAGTCCCGATTGGGGTCAGCCAGCCAGAAGGAGGGACCGTGGAAGGTTGGCCACTGACCACATAGTGACTGGTCATTCAGTCGACCAGTTGTAACAATCGCTTAGGCATATATATATCCTATATAATAAAAGGCTAATATGCAAATAGACCAAATGGTGGAACAACCAAACAACCAAACAACCGGTCACTATGAGGTGTGCTGACCACCAGGAGGCACGCACAGAACATGGCAGGCATCGGCCACAGCGGAATGGTGGAGCAGGTGAGCGGGGACGCCAGACCAAGGCGAGGCACTGGTTGCTGTCATTGGGGTGAGCCTCTGGTGGTTACTGAAAATTCTTTGCTCCCCCGCGCCACAGCCCCGCCTGGCACTCACACCTGTTGCTGGCACTGGCCCTGCTCGCACCCACTGCCGACGCCAGAGCTGCCACTCACACCCACTTCCAGTGCCTGGCACCAGCCCCTATCGCTCAGCGCTGTCAGCAGGTGCGAGTGGCGGTTGCTGGCCCCCATCACCTTTCAGGGCTTCTCCACCTCCCCCTGCTCCTGAGAGGCAATCAGGGCAGCAGCCACCATTCGCACCTGCTGTCGGTGCCAGCCCCAATTGCTCTGCACCGTCAGCAGATGCGAGCAGGGCTGGCACCATCAGCATGTGGGAGCCGCAGTGGCGGGAGCGGGGCTACTGGCAGACAGGACTGGGGGCCGCAGTGGGAGGGGCCAAGACCCGCCCCTGTGCCCACCACAGTCTCACAGTTCACAGTTCCTTTCAAGGTGCATGAATTCATGCACTGGGCCCCTAGTGTGTGTGTATATATATATATATATATATATATATATATATATATATATATATGATGAATGGTTCCATAGGGTTCAATAGCCTACTTGTTTGGTAGAAACCCAAATGTCTCTAGTACTGAGACATAAGAGAAACTTCTTACATAGGGTAAGTGTCTTTATGCACATAACCATTGCCTGAATCTGCAAGTTATTTTGTTGACTGTATTTTCTTCTGTATGTTTTATAAGACAGATGAGCAAGACATGAGACAAAACTAGGGGGTTCTCTGTGAGCTAAAATATGACCATTCTAAAGCTTTCCTCCCAATATGAGGGGTCAAAAAGGTATTTGTAGCTCTGATAGTTATTTTGTTTTGGCTAATGAATCGACTTAACTCTCTTTAAAATAAGGCTTTATGTACTCACGATCATTGATATAACGCCATGGCTGATAGAGGAGACATTTTCATTAATGACTACAAAAAATGTTAACTAAACAAAGGAAACAACTGAAATTAATCCAGTAATATGATTTCTAGCCCTAATAAGAACATAGAACCCTGATTCTGAGCTGAGCTCCATGTAGCTACCAGTTCAACACATTCAATTTTTCTCCTTTTCATAGTCAAGTTTCCTCACCCAGAGCTAACCCCATGATAACACACGTGTCCAGCTGTTTCGTTTTGTGTTCCCTCCACTAGAATTAGGGAGACTCCTTTCTCTTTGATTAGATATGGAGAAGAAATCGTTTTCCCCCCACTTCCCAGCAGAAATAGTAAGTACCTTTTAGTTCTCTTTCATTCATAGGAGGCCTAAAGTTTCTGGAAAATCATCCACACTGTTGTTGTCTGGCTCTTTCCCATATGGTTGTTTAAAGAGGTCGTGGCTGGTGTGCCTCAGTGGATAGAGCGTCAGCCTGTAGACCAAAGGGTCCCAGGTTTGATTCCAGTCAAGGGCATGTAACTCAGTTGCAGGCTCCTCCCTGGCCCAGGCCCTGGTCGGAGCATGTACAGGAGACAAGCAATCTATGTGTCTCTCTCACATCGATGTTTCTCTCTGTCTTTCCCTCTCTCCTCCTCTCTCCCTAAAAATCAATGGAAAAATATAATTGGGTGAAGATTAACAAAATAAATAAATAGATAGATAGATAAATAGATAAAAAAAATTTTAAAAAGATTGTTTAAAGAAAGTGTTCAAGCCCCTGGCTGTCTCGGTGACCAGCGACACATGTCACATGCTGCGAGGCCTGTCTCCTGCACGCTAACCCCTGCAGGAAACCCCAGAAGAAGCCAGCCCCCCTGTGAGCACCCTTCCTCCGTGTTGCATGCTCAAAACCATTCGGTGAGGAAAGGGTTACTCGGGCATGTGTATACCTTCAGATCACAAAAGATTTGTTTTGAAACATTAAACCCAAAGAAAGCGAGGACTAGTAAAGAGAAGAAGTGGGGGGATGGGGGGGAAGAGAGAAGGTTCTGGAATTTTTAATCTGTCATCATTTCCCTTCAAGATGTCAGGGCCACTATTTTGAGGAAGGTAGAGAATACAGATGTTCCCAGGTAAGACTGCAAACACTCTTTTCACGCTCCTGACATCCTCCTTTTCCGTTCCCTTCACATTTTCACTGTTATTTTTGTTGCTGTGACAATTCATGCGCATATGAACTGTAATGGATATGCTAATTAGTATGTTTTATATCTATTTGTAAAAAGGACTAGTGCCTTGTAGAGTCACTTGAGATGTAGTTAAATGCAATGGACACCAATGATAGTCAGATATTTATCTTTTCAGCCATTTTATACATGCCACTGTTGTCACCAGTAGCATCATCCTCATTATCATCACTGTCACAGGAAGGATGGACATACTTACACTAAGTGTTTCGCTGGGGGAAGAGAAGTTGTCTATGAAGCCTTAATAAACCTCATGTAAAGTCTCAATCATAGTTTTATCTGAATTATTTTTAATTCAGGATATTGAGGAAATTAAAAGTTATCTACCAGTTTTTCTTACTTAATAGATAGTGAGCATCAGACGTTATTTGTTTTACACAAACACACACACACAAAAAAAACATACACTCTTATATACTGGATTATGTAAAATCTGAACAGCCTCAGGAACCCTATGGGGAATTCATATTTCAGTTGCTACCACAAACAGAATAAGCCCTTAACACAGCACTAAGATCTGAGCCTCTTTTTCATCAACAGCCAGGAATGATTGAGTGATTAGAATATCATTTGACTGAATGGTATCCCATGGCCAGAAAATCACTATAATATCAAAATAATGACAAAATATTCTCCACAATCAGTTTGTTGCTATTACCGTAATAAGATAAAAGATTAATTTAAAATTATAAATATTCAGTTAAATGGATGTCTTAAATTCAAGATAATTGATGGTTGCTACATGTACTTTTAACAAGTGAAATGCTATATTTTAAAGCTATCAAATGTGAATCCCAAATGTCTTAGCCCTGGACAGTTTGGCTCAGTGGATAGTGTTGGCCCGTGGACTGAAGGGTCCTGGGTTCAATTCCAGTCAAGGGCACGTACCTCGGATACAGGACCCATCCCTGCCCTGGCCGGGGCATTGCAGAAAACAACCAATCGATGTGTTTCTCTCACGTCGATGTTTCTCTCTTTGTGTCTCCCCCCCTCCTTTTCACTCTCTCTAAAAATCAATGGAAAAATATCCTCAGGTGAGGATTAACAAAAAATAAAAATAAAAGAATAAATGTCTTAAAGGCCTTGAATATATTCTGTCAAATTCAGCCTATTTCTAAATTTCTTATTTCGTTATTATTTTAATCAAATATGCAGAATCTTCTGATTTGCCTGTGTTCGTGAGCACACACTCCCACACATATAGTCATAAATATGGTTGATGGATCACAATAATGACATTTCAGCCTTTTGCTCTTTTTCACTCCTTATAATCAATGCCCAGTAGTGACCATTTGGCACATATACAGTCCTCCCCAGAGTTTGCCCCTGACTCAATTCCCTCTTCAGACATTTCTGTCTTTGGAAAGCCTTTCTTCAAATCATATTTCCAACAGGATGTCGGTCCCTTTTAAAATTCTCCAACGAGTACATTTTGTTCACCTTACCGCAAACAGAATCATCTTTTCTTTTTGACAAGAGGTTTCTGTTTCTTCTGATATTTTAATCTTTTTTTCACCCTTTTCATCATTGGTTGAGCAATCTTCCGTAAGTGTTTAGACCAGCGGTTCTCAACCTGTGGGTCGCGACCCCTTTGGGGGTGGAACGACCCTTTTACAGGGGTCGCCTAAGACCATCAGAAAACACATCTAGAATTACATATTGTTTTTGTGATGAATCACTATGCTTTAATGATGTTCAATTTGTCACCATGAAATTGGGGGTCACTACAACATGAGGAACTGTATTAAGGGGTCGTGGCACTAGGAAGGTTGAGAACCACTGGTTTAGACTATAACTTTGAAATGAAAGCCAGCGAGACCAACAGGCATTTCAGCAAGGCACATTGGACAAGACAGGGATCCACCCCTCATCCTCCCCCTGCCTTCACCTTGGCATCTCCAGTAACATCTGTTGAGTTGTACTGCCCTCTGCTGGCCATTTCATGGAAACGCTTTCACCGTATGGATGTAGAATCCTGCCCTGAGGTCTCCTTTGGTTCGTTTCAGCCTGTGTACATGCATTCCCCTCCTGTCATGTGTGTAACGGTCACATTGTGGGAATCTGTCGCCGATTGTCAGCATCCTCACACGCCTGTCCTTGTCTCCCTGTGCCAGAAGCCCTGACGACATGCTGCGGTCGGAAGTTTCCTTTTCGATGGGAGGCAGGCACTCATCCACAGACTCCAACAAGGCCTCCAGCGGAGACCTGTCCCCTTATGACAACAACTCCCCCGTGCTGTCCGAGCGCTCCCTGCTGGCTATGCAAGAGAACACGGCCCCGGGGGGCTCGGAGAAGCTGTACAGAGGACCAGAGCAGTACATGCTGGTGGGCCACCTTCCATCATTGAAGTCAAGGGAGAGTTCTCCTGGACCACGGCTTGGAAAAGGTAACGGGGCCTGTGATTGCACGTGGCGTGGGCCCTTCGGACCCTCTCTCCCTCCTTCCTAGGTTTCTGTTTCTGCAATTCAGAGAGCTTTTATTTATTTTTTAAATATATTTTATTGATTTTTTACAGAGAGGAAGGGAGAGGGACAGAGAGTTAGAAACATCGATGAGAGAGAAACATCGATCAGCTGCCTTCTGCACACTCCTACTGGGGATGTGCCCGCAACCAAGGTACATGCCCTTGACCAGAATCGAACCTGGGACCCTTGAGTCCGCAGGCTGATGCTCAATCCACTGAGCCAAACCGGTTAGGGCTCAGAGCTTTTACTGAGTATGGCTGAAGATGTTCTCCAGGAAGAGGAAGGCGTGGTGAGCCTAGTCATCTCTTGGAGCAGTGGTTCTCAACCTTCCTAAGGCCGCGACCCTTGAATACAGTTCCTCATGTTGTGGTGACCCCAACCATAAAATTATTTTCGTGGCTACTTCATAACTGTCATGTTGCTACTGTTTTGAATCGCCATGGAACTATCTGATATGCAGGATGTATTTTCATGGTTACAAATTGAACATAATGAACGCATAGTGATGAATCACAAAAACAATATGTGATTATATATGTGTTTTCCGATGGTCTTAGGCGACCCCCAAAGGGGTCGCGACCCACAGGTTGAGAACCGCTGTCTTGGAGGGTCTGGGAAGCAGCCTCCTGTCCAGAGAGCGATATTCCCAGCTGACTCTTTTCCTTCCAGCATCCCAGGAACTCCGTGTGTCCTAGAGTTTGGGTGCATATTTGCGAAGTCTAAGATGTCATCCAATTATTGCCGTTACTCTTCTAAAGAGAACAAACTGAACCTACTATATAACAAGACATCGTGTTCCAGAAAGAACATAATGTTAATCTCCAGGGAGATCAACATTTTTAGGCAAAATAAGGGTTTCATGGTCAAATACATTGGGGAATGGCTGGATTAACCAAGTTAATGGTGTCTCTATTGTACAATTTCTCAAAGTCTTAAAAGCATTAATGGTCACCATTGGATAGCTGCATTGGGAGGGAGCGTGTGGTTTGCAGCTTTTCCCACATGTATTTGGCCACTGGATGTTTGCTTGTTCTTTCCCTCCATAGAGGAATTCCTTGGGGCCGGGACTTAGCAGGACACTCATCTATAATAATAAAAGCATAATATGCTAATTAGACTGGACGACCTTCCAGACAAAGCCGGGGCTGTGAGGGCCAAGCCCCTTGCACGAATTTTGTGCATGGGGCCTCTAGTTAAGTAATAATTAGAAGACACAGTACAAATTTTTGCTACTTTATCGTAAATTTATCATTTAACCCAAAGAGTCACTCTGAAAGGATTCTGTGTGCATGTTTTTAAATCATAGCATCTTTATTTTATTTTACAAATATTCCTGTCAAAATAACTTTAAAAATGAATAACAAGCCGAAACTGGTTTGGCTCAGTGGATAGAGCGTCGGCCTGTGGACTGGAGGGTCCCGGGTTCGCTTCCGGTCAGGGGCATGTGCCTGGGTTGCGGGCACATCCCCAGTGGGAGATGTGCAGGAGGCAGCTGATCAATGTTTCTCTCTCATCGATGTATCTAACTATCTCTCTCCCTTCCTCTCTGTAAAAAATCAATAAAATATATTTTTTAAAAAATGAATAACAAAAGCAGTAACCCATGTTTCCATCAGGCATTAAATTTATTTTCCAAATGTGAAACTTTATTTTCCTAGTCCTTGTTCATATGCATACATAATGGTATATATTTTTTTCATAGTATGGCTACTTTTTAAAAAAAATTTTATTGATTTCCAAGAGATAGGGAAAGGGAGAGAGAGAAACATCAATGATGAGAGAGAATTATGGATCGACTGCCTCTTTGATGTAATAGTTGATATCTAAGTTTTGCCCTTTTAAATTAGTGGCAGGTTTCCTATATATAATATTCTCTGAAGCAACAACTGAAAGGACGATCGGAAGAGAACTTTGCTGTCAGGAGAGGCGAGGCATACTCGGGTTTCTAAACACAGTAGGAAAGCTTGATTCTGTCCTCCCAGCGTCAGTGTCTTTGCCCCTTAGTTCAGTGGTTCTCAACCTTGGCTGCACATTAGAATCACCTGGGAATCTCTTTCAAATCCTGATTTCTGGGCCTCATCCTCCGGAAATTCTGTTTCTTTGTTACTCATGTTGTGGCCCCACCCCATCACAAAGGAACAGACTTTCCGGAGGATGAGGCCCAGAAATCAGGATTTGAAAAAGATTCCCAGGTGATTCTCATGTGCAGCCAAGGTTGAGAGCCACTGCCTTAGTTGTTTAGCATGTAGGCCAGTGATGGTGAACCTATGACACGCGTGTCAGAGGTGACACGCGAACTCATTTTTTTGGTTGATTTTTCTTTGTTAGATGGCATTTAAATATATAAAATAAATATCAAAAATATGTCTTTGTTTGACTATGGTTGCAAAGATCAAAAAATTTCTATATGTGACACAGTACCAAAGTTAAGTTAGGGCTTTTCAAAATGCTGACACGCCGAGCTCAAAAGGTTCCCCATCACTGATGTAGGTGAAGATCCACATGGGCTCTGACTCATTTGCAGGTGGACTAAGGCCCGCATTAGCTCTTTTCATCCATGTACTATCTTGGCAAACTCTAACACTGTGCTTCTCAATGGTGCCCCCGGGAGACATGTGACGATGTCAGGAGGCATTTTTCAGGGTCACACTTGGCATCTGGTGGGTAGAGGTCCGGGTGGCTGCTCGGACACATCCTGTCTCATCTGTAGCTTGCTCCCCGGAAATAATTTCACCCCGAGGGAACTAGAAGCACATAGTGTTGGCATCCAATGACAAGAGCACTGGGTTTGGATGACCTGCTCTGCCACTTTCAACATGCAACACCTTAAGTGAGTGATAGAGTTTTTCAGAGTCCCATTTCCTCCTCCTGGGAAAACTAAGACAGCCCGGCCGGTGTGGCTCAGTAGTTGAGCCCCGACCTATAAACCAGGGCACATGCCCAGGTTGCGGGCTCAATTCCCAGTAGGGGCATGCAGGAGGCAGCCGATCCATGATTCTCTCTCATCATTGATGTTTCTCTCTCTCTCTCTCTCTCTCTCTCTCTCCCTTCCTCTCTGAAATCAACATAGATATACTAAGACAGATAGCAGAGTTACTTCATAAGTTTAATTAGCTAATCCATATAAAGTTCTTAACAAAAAACTTGGCATGTGATAACCATTCGGTAATACTTTCTTTATAAATAAATTATTGTTGAAAGTTTTACATATGTCTTTTTCCCCCATTGACCTCTCACGCCTGCTCCTGCCCCCAGCTTTAAAGTTTGGGGTTCAGTGAGAGAATACATGTGAACTGCAGAACACACGTAAGCACCCAGTAGACATTTGCTTCTAGAAATTATCATTATGATCATATCACAGGGCTGTAGTGAGGATTCTATGAGATGGTAAGAAGACATAAAATAGCGCCTTCATCAGTAAATATTTATGGGCAGACTAAGAGGATGTATGAATGAATACATGCAGGGATGAATCTGTTGACACCAATAGCGGAGTATTCCTGAGGGTAATACTAGATATAGGAACTATAACTGCTGTTCCTCTATCTCTCTGTTAATGTGGCTGGAGCTCTTGCCACTCATCATCATTGTATTCCCTTCGTATCGCTGCTATAATGAATGACCACAAACTTAGTGACTTAAAACTACACACAGCTTTATCTTAGATAGGGTGTCCCAAAATTCCCGCAAGATTTCCAATTCAATTCAATTGCAAATCTTGCGGGAATTTTGGGACAGCCTATAGTTCTGGATGTCAGAAGTCTACAACAGGTCAGCAGCGCTGCATTCCTTCTGGGGACCCCAGGGAAGATCTGCTGCCTTGCCTCCTCCAGCTTCTAAAGGCGGCCTGCATTCTTTGGCTCCTGGCCCCTTCCTCCATTTTTAAAGCCATCAACATATCATCTTCTCTCCTGCCTCCCTTTTATAAGGATCCTTGTGATGACATTGGGCCCACCCAGATCAGCCCAGACCCTCTCCTGATCTCAAGATCCATAACAATCATGCCTGCAAAGTCCCCTTTGAATATAACATCCTTACAGGTTCTGGGGTCCTGTCACAGGCATCTTTGGGGGGGCCCTTATTCTGTCTACCACAACCATAATATAGAAAGAGCCTTTTTGTAAATCCCAAATGGAATTCGCCTGAAAAAGGGCAGGTCTGCCTCATATTCTGTTTTGTGTCCATCACAGTCTCAAATACAGTACTTTGCACAGAAGTGATGTGCATTGATTGGTGTATTGATTTTTGCTCCTCAGTTTTCCTTGTGAATTACATACCTTTGAATACATTTTTTCCTAGATATGTCTGAGGAACCTTTCAATATCTGGGGAACTTGGCATTCAACATTGAAGAGTGGATCCAAAGACCCAGGAATGACAGGTGAACTATTATTTTTTAAAATGTTTATCGCATTTGCTTTGAAAATTAATGCTCTTTCATCTTTGCCTTGTTATCATAGTACATGCTTGTCAAAAATTATTTGCAGCCCTAACCGGTTTGGCTCAGTGGATAGAGCGTCGGCCTGCGGTCTGAAAGGTCCCAGGTTCGATTCCGGTCAAGGGCATGTACCTGGGTTGCGGGCACATCCCCAGTAGGGGGTGTGCAGGAGGCAGCTGATCGATGTTTCTCTCTCATCGATGTTTCTAGCTCTCTATCCCTCTCCCTTCCTCTCTGTAAAAAATCAATAAAATATATATAAAAAATTATTTGCGAAATGCTGAAAATAGGGGGATAGGATAAAGCTGCCCTTAGCCTTTCCACCCAAATATGTCAATCTCTGACTAGATTTCATGTCATTTCCCTTGCAAGAGTTTGTGAACATGGCTAAAATCATTCTGTCTCTGCAACTCTACATTATTTAACTTCCATTTCCCGGTTGTCCTCCATGATTATTGGGAAGGGCCACTGCGTACTTCAGAGTGCAGAGTCATCGCTAACCACCCAATGCCTGGACAACAGGGTTGTTTCCATTTTGTTGTTGTTCTTGCAATAAATTAATGCTGTCAGGGACTCCTTTTGTGTACACTTTTTAAATGTTTTTATTAATTTTTTAAAAAATTCCTTATTGTTGAAAGCTTTACATATGTCTTTTTCCTCCATTGACCTCTCCCGCCTGCTCCTGCCCCAGTTTTTATTGATTTTTAGAGTGAGAGGAAGGGAGAGAGAGAGAGAAACATCACAGAGGGAGAATCATGGACGGCTGCCTCCTGCACGCCCCCTACTGGGGATCGAGCCGGCAACCCGGGCATGGGCCCTGACCGGGAGTTGAACCGTGACCTCATGGTTAATGGATCGTCACTGAACCCCCGAGACACACTGTCTGGGCTTGTGTACATTCTTGCATTTGAAATTATTGTTGGGGTCACAAAATTTTGGGAAGAAAGTTATAAATTCAGATTAGGAAAGTGAATCACAAATCACAGATCTGAGAGGTACACAGTCACTTCATGTTCCCTGTTGGGCGCGTGAGTTTGTTCTCTGGGAGCTGCAGGTGGCCGCCCTGTCTGTGCCTCTTTAACCTTATCAGCATGACAAGTCATTGGCTTTGCATTTTTGCCAACTTAACAAAATGGCATTGCTTTTTTAAAAAATGTATTGGGGTGACATTGGTTAATAACATTATATAGGTTTCAGGTGTTCAATTCTAGGATACATCACCTGTATATTGTATTGTGTGTTCACGACTCAAAATCTTAGTTTTCCTCTGTCATCATATATTTCACCTTCTTTACTCTCTTCATCCTCCCCTTACCCCCCACCCTCTCTGGTAACCACCATACTGTTGTCTGTGTCCATTCATTTATTTATTTGTTGCCTTCTGTTTTATATCCCACAAATGAGTGAGATCATGTGGTTCTTGTCCTTATCCGTTGGACTTATTTCGCTTAACATGGTACTCTCAGGATCCATCCATGCTATCGCAGATGGCAGTATTTCATCCTTATAATGGTTGAGGGGTATTCCATTGTCTTCTTTTCATTTGCATTTCTTTCTCATCAGCATTTTTCGGTCTTTCTATTAATTTACTGAATTTTCCTCCATTGAGTTATCATTTATGTCATTGGCTATTTATGTGTGCTAATGTTTTAAAAATTGATTCTTATGAACTCTTCCTCTAATAAAGATGTTAACCCTTTGTCTGTATTGTTTGCCACTGATATTATGCCTTGCGTTTTTTCTCACTTTGGATATCTGGAATGTTCTTAGGTTTCACATAATTAAGTCTATCAGTATCTCTTTTTGTGAATTTTTTACAAAATTAATCGTTACTAAGCATTGGATAGTCATCTATATGCCTTTCACTTTCATAGTATTTCATTCTTTTACCTTAATTCTTTAATCCATATGAAGTATATGTTAGTTTATAGCATTAAGTGTGTAAACTGTTTTTATTAAATATATTTTATTGATTTTTAGAGAAAGAGGAAGGGAGAGGGAGAGATAGAAACTTCGATGAGATGAGAAACATTGATCGGCTACCTCCTGCATGCCCCCTACTGGGGATCTAGCCTGCAACCCAGGGATGTGGGTTGACCGTGAATTGAACTGTGACCTCTTGGTTCCTGGGTCGATGCCCAACCACTGAGCCACACCAGCTGGGCCAAATGAGTGTTTTAGATTCGATTCATTTATTCCTGCAGCTTTTATTAATATGATAGAAACATGAAAACATTATTTATGTCTCCTTTGGATTGCAAATTGCACTGAGCAGGAAGGGAGCAGAGAAGTAAGTGTTCCCAGCCAGGTTGCGGGGGCCTTTTCTGAAATGTCAATTAGCGACGAGGACTGTTGAATCTCATGTGCTAGCTAACCTGTCAGAGTCTAGGCATCTATATTTGGAGCTGCTACAGCAATTGTGTCCATAATCAAAAAGTGTAGCCCTAGCTGGTTTGGTTCAGTGGATAGAGCGTCGGCCTGCGGACCAAAGGGTTCGATTCCTGTCAAGGGCACATGCCTCGTATGCAGATCCCCGGCCCTGGTCAGGGTCGGTGCAGGAGGCAACCAATCAGTGTGAGTCTCTCACATTGATGTTTCTCTCTGTCTCTTCCTCTCCCTTCCGCTCCCTAAAAATCATTGGAAAAATATCCTGGGGTGAGGATTAACAACAACAAAAAAGTGTCTTTTTTTTTTTTTTTTTTACTAGGAAGTCTTTTACTTCGCCCAGGCTGTGGTTGGCAAACTGCGGCTTGTGAGCCACATGCGGCTCTTTGGCCCCTTGAGTGTGGCTCTTCCTAAGCCGTAGGAGTACCCTAATTAAGTTAATAACCATGTACCCACCTATATAGTTTAAGTTTAAAAAATTTGGCTCTCCAAAGACATTTCAATCGTTGTACTGTTGCTATTTGGCTCTGTTGGCTAATGAGTTTGCCGACCACTGAGTCCCAGCGGCACCTGAGAATGCCCTGTGCTTTTTCAGTCCTCGGAGCTGGCAGGGAAGGAAGTCCCAGGGCATCTGAACCGAGATTCTCGACACTAATTCCATGTCTTGCCCTTCTCTCTGGCTTCCAGGTTCCTATGGAGACATTTTTGAAAGCAGCTCCCTCCGACCTGGGCCGTGCTCCCTTTCTCAAGGGAACCTGTCCTCACATTGGCCCCGGTGGCAGGGGAGCCCCACAGAACTGGACAGTGGCCCGCAGGCCATCCGAAGGACTCAGACCACGGCCACCATCCCGGAGTGCCGGGCCCACCCTCCCGTATCCCGTGTGTGCAGCACGCCCCACATCCAGGGCGGCGGCAGGAGGTGGGAGCTGGCCACGCCCATATCGGAGCTGGCCACGCCCATATCGGAGCTGGCCACGCCCAGGTTTGAGCTGGCCACGCCCAGGCTGGAGCTGGCCACGCCCAGGCTGGAGCTGGCCACGCCCAGGCCGGAGCTGGCCACGCCCAGGTCGGAGCAGTATTTGACTCTGAGCAGCATGGAAGACCTCGCCGAGAGCGACCTGAACGTGGCCTGGCTGCCGAGCCGCGCCAAGCCTTTGCACCAGAGACCTCGGGAGAGGGCGAGGCCCGACTGCAGGCCGCCGCCTCCTTATCCCGGGCCCGGGAAGCAAGCGGCGGCCCACCAGCCCGCAGAGCCCCCCCTGTGGAGGCGCCAGAGGCCAGAAGAAGCTTCAGGATCGCCCTGGGAGGAGGGAAGCCCAGCAGCCCAGCCCAAACTGAGCAGCGCCTGCTCCGGTCCCGCCAGCGATCAGAACAGTAAGGGCCTGGGGGAACCCAGCTGGCTCGATTGGCAGAGAGATCGGTGCCAGATCTGGGAGCTCTTGTCCGCAGACAACCCCGATGCCCTCCCGGAAACACTGGTATGAGCCCACACCCAGCTTCGGTCCTCACGCCCCAACAGCCTTCTTCCACTCCGGAAGGAAAAGAGTTGGTGTTGGTCAATTGGACATTTCCTTACTTTTTCTTTTTTTACACTTCAAAAAAAAAATAACACAAGGGAAACCCAGTTCACTTAAAGATAGAGAGCACTAACACCCTCACCATTTATAATAAGATTCTATTGCATAGCCAGCCTTAGGGAAATACAAAATCATAAACGGATGGCAGTCTCTAATATATAAACTGCTCACATTGGCTCTAAGATAAAACTCTTGCTTTGGTATAGCTTCATTGTATTTATGTGTCTTCAGTTTTGACTATTGTATATTCTGTAACGGATTATGTATGATAATCATATATGATATATTCACAGAAAACAAAAGGAACATTTTTTAAATCACTTCACTTATACTAAGCAAGGAGATTCTATAGAATGTTCTAGAATATGCACAAGCGGGTTTCTGTGCTTTTGCCATAGCTTTTAAAGAGGGACAGTCCTTCCTTCAATGCCTAAGAGAAACACTAACAAAACAAAGTAAAAGAGAGTATGAGAAGCCATATTTTTATATAGTAGAGAGATACAAAAAATATAGTCACTGAATGATTTTTCATATGGAATATATTTTAAGGAAATATTAGATTTGATATGTTATGGAATATATTTTTGGAATCTGTTTAGAAAGGATTCAGTTTATCAAACAGGAGAAAGGCCGTGCCTAACAAAGAAAGAATAATTAAGAAATCATCCTTCCCATTTTAGGTCAAATTCAATTTCATATAGACCACATATAATATATATTTATAATGTGTAACGTTTATGTATTTTTCAAAACTACAAACTGGAATCTGACTATAAAGTGATTAGAGTATTCAAATTAGAGAACATGGTTTTTCCTTTTGCCCCATAATCAGTATTAACCAAATTATATGCAATGCTTTAAAAGTAAATAATATTGGGAAAAAGACTACAGCTTTGTATTTACATTGTACCAAAGGCTGAGGAAATGTTTTCTTCAGTAATTTTGTGTGTATTGTAAAATGCTCCTTCCGTACTTCATTCTGTGTAGTACCTTTGAAGTTTTTCAACTGCAAAACTATTTTTGACCAGCAGGTGGCGATTCACTTCAGTATTTTATGAGATTTTTTTCACTTCATAATGTGTATCATAGAAAAATGATTTTTTTTTTTATAAAACATGCTACTCTTAACTTTCATGTTGCCAATGACATTTTCAGTGGTGTTTGTTAAAATTCTGTCTTGTGCCATGAGTAATAAAAAGTTAAGTGAAGGCTTTGTTCTGGTTGTTAAATTCAATGAATGAACTCATGTCCTATTCCATACATACACCCCACACTCCACAAGTACAAATGTATTAAAAATGCCAATACTGCCCTGACCGGTTTGGCTCAGCGGATAGAGCGTCGGCCTGCGGACTGAAGGGTCCCGGGTTTGATTCCGGTCAAGGGCATGTACTGTGGTTGTGGGCACATCCCCAGTGGGGGGGGGGGTGCAGGAGGCAGCTGATCGATGTTTCTCTCTCATCGATGTTTCTAACTCTCTATCCCTCTCCCTTCCTCTCTGTAAAAAATCAATAAAATATATTTTAAAATGCCAGTCCTATACATATACAGCTAAGGAGCTAGTAACTATGCTGGCTTGGGGACATTAACCAGTGACACTAATATACTTCGAAATTTATAATTATTTGTTTCAAGTGAAATTGATTGCCACACAATTGAAATTCAGTTGTCAATGAGGAGGTGGTTTGCTACAGGATGGGAACTCGGGTTTCTTACCTTCTCGACAAGTATTACCCAGCACGATCCCTGTAAGTTCCATCTCCTATGGGCCTTAGTCAGTGATGGCGAACCTATGACACGCGTGTCACAGGTGCCACGCGAACTCATTTTTTGGGTTGATTTTTCTTTGTTAAATGGCATTTAAATATATAAAATAAATATCAAAAATAGAAGTCTTTGTTTACTATGGTTGCAAAGATCAAAACATTTCTATATGTGACACGGCACCAGAGTTAAGTTAGGGTTTTTCAAAATGCTGACATGCCGAGCTCAAAAGGGTCGCCATCACTGCTAGATGCTTAATTTGTTTCAGGACTGTAATGAAGTCCAGAAGTGGTATCTCATTTTCTTTCCTGGGGAATGACTATGCTATCTTCAGGCTGAGCCCCCGGTCCGGCACCTCCGCTGCTGGCTGGGACACAGGCCCGAAGAACTTGGCTGCCGGCCTCCTGCTCTTCCTGGCCACCCACAGGCAGCCAAACGTTGTCAACAAGACCGAGACAAACACTGCTTGGTTATGAATTGCAGGTTGCTCTTCTGTGGCACTTACTCTCATCCTGTCCTACTCCTGCTGACCCTGTGTTTTCTTGGCTTTGAATTTGACAATGATGTGGCCAGTTCTTTCCCTCCATTCTAGACCGGACTGCCTGATATACGGGGTCCTCTTCCTGCCAGGTTCTTGCCCTAATAGTACTGTTTTTGAAAATTTCCAGACCAAATGGCACCAAGGGTGTCTGCGTCACAAAAGGTCACAAAATGTCTGTTCGTCTGTTGATAGTCAGATCTAAAATAGCCAATCCAGAAAACAGGGCTCAGAATATTTATCAATAATTCAATTGTGTGCGTGCGTGCGTAATGAAGACTATTTACTTCCCTTTCTCTTTTATTTATTTTTTACAGAGGGGAAGGGAGAGGGATAGAGGGCCAGAAACATCGATGAGAGAGAAACATCTATCAGCTGCCTCCTGCACACCCCCCACTGGGGATGTGCCCGCAACCAAGGTACATGCCCCTGACCGGAATTGAACCCGGGACCCTTCAGTCCGCAGGCCGACGCTCTATCCACTGAGCCAAACCGGGTAGGGCAGTGGTGGCCATATCTTTAGCTTCATAAGTGACAGCTAGTTCATAGCTGCCTTTATCCCATGAAAAATAAGCTGTTTTAAAGCACACACACGAGACGCAAGGACCTGAGTGGAAACTGAAGTCATTTCTCGCACCTTGTAGATTCTTTAATACCTGATAAGAAAATAAAACTTCAGCTCTTTCAGGTTGGACGAACCATTTCACAGGCTGTTCGAGTCCCTCATTCCTGTGAGCAAAGAGATCCTACAAGGCAAGGCGCTGCATCTAGGAGTCCTTAACCCCTGCTTTTGTGTCGCTGGCAGTGGGCCTGACCGGTGATGGCAGGAATGGCCAAATAAGACTGTCTTGATCCACCTAAGTAGCTATTACCATACGTTTATTGTGTTTTTTTATATAGAAAAAACTCGTATACCCATGGAGTTTGTGCACATGGACGACATTTCTAAATAAGCCCAGCTTGCTTCTTATGCACATTTTAATACACATCTGCTTGGCAGAGAAACAGCCTGGGGATTAAGTAGAAGGAGATGGCAGAACAGAGTCCGGGCCTGGGGTGTGTGTCGCCTGATAAGCGAGCTGAGAAGAACGGAAATGACTGAAGAAGAGTCCCACAGAGATGAAAACAGGGCACCGGGACTGGACCCCATTTGAAAGCAGGACTAAATCAGCAGCAAATGTTCCAGAGAAAAAAGCAGAAACCAAAGGAAAATTCCACTGAAGGTTGGAATTCCTCTGTGCAATCAAGACGACTGAAGGCGTCGTGGGGGTGTTGAGCCGAAGGCAGTGGTCTCTGGGGTGGGGACCCCTGGCCTGGCGTGGCCTGCAATTCACCAAGGTACTTACATGCAGCACCAGCCCCCACCGAGGGCCCCAGGGGGTCACAGGAGGGTCAGAAGGTTCTCTCAATTCAATTCGGTCCACATCAGCCTAGAGCAGTGGTCGGCAAACTCATTAGTCACCAGAGCCAAATATCAATAGTACAACGACTGAAATGTCTTTTGAGAGCCACATTTTTTAAACTGAAACTATATAGGTAGGTACATGGTGATTAGCTTCATTAGGGGACTCCTAAGCTGGCCTTTGCTAAAAACGCCCTCAATCTGATGGAGGGACGTTCGCTGAGGTCGACCCCTTCCAACTCTCCCATCCACACTCGTCTTGTGTACTTGTTTCGTCCATCTCCTTTCGTTCATCCTCTCTATGTCCAAACCATCTCAGCACACCTTTCTCCATCCTCGACACTGCATCTTCTTTCCCTCCACAACGTTCCCTAAAATTCACTTAATCAACTTTCCTTAAAGTTTTACGTCAACTTCACACTGTACGTGCGCGCCCGCACGTGGTATTTTGTGGAAGAGCCACACTCAAGGGGCCAAAGAGCCGCATGTGGCTCACGAGCCGTGGTTTGCTGACCACTGGTCTAGAGTGCCCAACTCCTCCCAGTTTGCCCAAGACATCCCGGGTTTATTAATGAAAGGCCCATGGCACCCTAACCAGTTTGGCTCAGTGGCTAGAGCGTTGGCCTGGGGACTGAAGGGTGCTGCGTTTAATGCCCGTCAAGACCATGTACCTTGGCTGCGGTTGCAGGCTTGCTCTCTAGTAGGGGCGTGCAAGAGGCAGCTGATTGGTGTTTCTCATCAAGGTTTCTAACTCTATCCCTCTCCCTTCCTCTCTGTAAAAAAATCAATAATATATATATTTTAAGCCCCATGGCTATCCTCATTTTGCAGAGGGCACAAAGGTTTCAAGAGTAGCAGAACCAGGATTTGGCAGCGGCCATCCAACTGTGCCAGCCTGCCATCCGGACAATTCGGAGCCAAATAAATAAAGCCCTAGGAGCCTGTCTCTCTCATGAAAGAAAGGGGCTCTGCTGGACCTGCCCCAGGGTGTGTGTGGGGTCCTGTCCCTGGGAGGACCACAGCTTCGCTGGAGCACTGGGAGGCTCTGGCCCCGGGCCTGCTTCCCGCTGAGAAAGAGAAACAGGCTGAAAGTAAGAAAGGCCAGAGTAAGTCTGATTTCTGGGAGTTCTGGACAGCAAAGCCATGGGGTGAGACATGGGTGCGATTTAGCAATGGAACTTTCCTAGCTGAGTTCTAAGAAATAATACCATTTACATATCTATTCATTAGCATTAATTGCACTTAATTATAGTCTAGCATTGTCTTCAGGTTTTCCTTTATTTCAACCAGCTACAACAGCCACCACTAACTTCCCTAGATCAGCGTTTCTCAACCTTGGGTCGTGACCCCTTTGGCGGTCGAACGACCCTTTCACAGGGGTTGCCGAAGACCATCCTGCAGATCAGATATTTACATGACGATTGAAACAGTAGCAACATGACAGTTATGAAGTAGCAACGACAATCATTTTATGGTTGGGTCACAACATGAGGAACTGTATTTAAAGGGCCAGAAGTTTGAGAACCACTGCCCTAGGGCCGTGGTCGGCAAACTGCTGCTCGCGAGCCACATTCAGCTCTTTGGCCCCTTGACTGTTGTGCCCAGATTTCAAAGTTCCCAAGACCCCCAGGGAGCCAGTCAGTCCGATGCAAAAGCAAAGAGTCATCTATTTCAAACCCGGGTTTGGCTCCCCTGCCACACTCACCGATGTAACGGTAAGCTCCAGTGGCCGAGAGAGAGAGAGGCCTGATGGGACAGGGGGTTTTAAAGGGGGGTGGAGTGAGGGCAGGAGAGGGGACTGTGGGCCCCGCTGATTGGCCAGGCGCGAGTCGGGTCATCTCTATGGCGCGCACGTCCCTTGATTGTCATTGGTTAGTTTAAAGAAATCCTGGGCGTGGCCAGCAGGGGCCTGGGCTTCCGGGGAGAAGGCACTCTCCTGAGCACATGGCGGCCGCCCCAAAAATGGAGGACCCAGGGCAAGATGGAGGGTGCAGTCCTAGCCCCCCCGCAGGGCGAGCTGAGCCCGGGCTCCAGGGGCCAGTCCGGTTGCTGGGGGTCCAGTAGATCGACCAGTTCCAGCCCAGGCAGGAAGTCCACGTCCTCCGTCTCGTTCCCGGGGGCACCGGCGATCGCCTCCTCCTCCATCTCCTCGGGCGAGGGCACGCGCCCCGCCCCGCCGCCGCTGCTGCCGCGTGGGTCCGGTCCGGGGGCGGCGGGCGGGTGGCAGCCTGCGCCGGGCTCCCGCCGTGGGCTGGGGAGTCGGTGCCCGAGGCCGCCAGCAGCCTGGTCAGGCCCCGAGACGACTCGCCCTTTCAGACTATGGCTCTTCCTAAGCCTTAGGAGGACCCTAATTAAGTGAATAACATTGTACCTACCTATATAGTTTAAGTTTAAAAAATTGGGCTCTCCAAAGAAATTTCAGTCGTTGTACTGTTGATATTTGGCTCTGTTGACTAATGAGTTTGCCAACCATTGGCCTAGAGGAAGGGATCAATTGGTGGATTCATCCACTCATCCATCTAACCAACATTTACCAGGGGTTCCAGTGCTGGGCTCTGGAGTTACAAGTGCAGAGAAGACAAATCCAGGTCTGCCTTTCAGGGCTCCTCAGTTAAGAAATGGTCACTCCTGCCCTAACCGGTTTGGCTCAGTGGATAGAGCCTCAGCCTGTGGACTGAAAGGTTTTGGGTTTGATTCTGGTCAAGGGCACATGCCCAGGTTGCTGGCTTGATCCCCAGTGTGGGGGTGTGCAGGAGGCAGCCGGTCGTCGATGTTTCTATCTCTCCCTCCCTCTCCCTTCCTCTCTGAAATCAATAAAAATATATATATTTTTAAAAGTCTCAGCCTAAAACATGACATAACCCAGTCCATCCTAACCTGAGAGATAGAGGCCACCTGAAACTTAGACCTTTGCTCTGAAAGGAACCTTTAAGATAACTTGCGGAAAGTGAGGCTTGCAGACCTGTGATTGTCCAAAATCCCTGAGCTAATGCAGAGAATCAGCACAATCCCCAATCCCATCTGCCATTACCCTAGCCACCACCTCCAGATTTGAAACCCCAGCCTAACCAAGGAGTCCAAGTGTTAGGGGCAAAAATAGAATATTGGGGACTAGCTATGGTTATGGGAAATATTAGTCATGCTCTGTTAACCATGATTGCCTCGTGCTGGTTAAAGAAAAAACATTCTGCCACTAAAGCAGTGGTTCTCAACCTTCCTAATGCCGCGACCCTTTCATACAGTTCCTCCTGTTGTGGGGACACGTTCAGGAGGCAGCTGATCAGTGATTCTCTCTCATTATTGATGTTTCCTTTCCTCTCTTAAATCGATAATAAAAATATAAACAAACAAGCTATGGTCTGAATGTCTCCCGGGCCTAATTCCTGTTGAAATCTACCCAGCAGGCAATGTGATGGTACTAGGAGGCGGGGCCTTTGGAAGGTGATTAAGCCATGGGCGGAGCTCTTAGAAAAAAGGCCCTTAGCGGTCCCTCCCCCTCCCATCCGGAGAGGAGCAGGAAGATAGATGGTTGGCTGGGGACCTAGAAGCTGGCCCTCCTTACAAGTCACTTGCTCTGCCTGCACCTTGATCTTTGGACGGTGAGGCTACCTTCCTGTTGTTTATATGCCACCCGGTTGATGGTATTTTGGCGTAGCAGCCCAAACAGACTGAAACAGTCTGTTGTACAGCCGAGAAAGCTGAGGCCCATTGAGGTATAATTGACAGTATATTAGTTTCAGGTGTAACACGCAACGATTCGCTATTTGTATCCTGTGAAATGATCACAAGTTGTTACAACATTGTTTCTTTTCTGTGCTCTTTTTTTTTAAATATTTTTATTGAGTTTTTTTTTTTTTTACAGAGAGGAAGGGAGAGGGATAGAGAGTTAGAAACATCAATGAGAGGGAAACATCGATCAGCTGCCTCCTGCACACCGCCTACTGGGGATGTGCCCGCAACCAAGGTACATGCCCTTGACTGGAATCGAACCTGGGACCCTTGAGTCTGCAGGCCGACGCTCTATCCACTGAGCCAAACCGGTTACAGCAGGATAGCATTCTTGATGGCCACCCATGGCTTTCAGCCTATGAAGACACAAATGAGCCAGTCACTGCAGAGGCCAGGCATGCAATGTGCATCTTTTCACGCTGGCGAGGGAAAAGTCACTCTGGTAGAGGACCGAACATATTGGTGACAGTTCAGAAACTGGTAGCTGTATATTCAGAAATACAAGAACTGCCCACCCGGATGACCATGAGGCTGCTGGAATCATAGCACTTACTCACCCTTTCATTCACTGACTGAGCTAAGACTGAGGTAGGGGCACCTGTTGCCCTTTGCAGGCCCATGATGATGCAGGGAACATGACCATCTATGAATAGATTTTAGGTAGGTGTTACTAGGAATACCCCATATTAATACAGGGTATCCCACAAAATGTATACGCACTGTAACAGCTGGCAGCTGTTTTGAAAAAGAAATGTAGGTTAATAAAAGAAATGTAGGTTAATTATTCAGTAAGTGGATACATTTTGGGGGGGACATCCTATATACAATCCCAGTTCAATCCCCCACCCCATTTGTTAATACTTTGCCCAACGTATGCTAGTTTGATGATTCCAAATAGTGCTGTTTCCATAGACAACAGGCTGAGTTTCAGGCCTGGAGAAGGTCCAAAATGAATTTCCAGTTATAAATGAAACCTCCTATGGGATCAGAGAAGTATTGATCCCTGAATATGCTCACGTGTCATCTAGACCCGTGGTCGGCAAACTGCGGCTCTCGAGTCACACACGGCTCTTTGGCCCCTTGAGTGTGGCTCTTCCTAAGCCTTAGGAGTACCCTAATTAAGTTAATAACAATGTACCTACCTGTATAGTTTAAGTTTAAAAAATGTGGCTCTCCAAAGAAATTTCAATCGTTGTACTGTTGATATTTGGCTCTGTTGACCAATGAGTTTGCCGACCACTGATCTAGACACAAGCAGCTGTGAAAGCTGGGAGGCTGGCCTTTCCCAGGAGTGCTGGGGGTAGAAACTGCTGATCTGATCAGGTTTGCTTGACAGTCTTAGAGGTGGTTTTTCTCAAGGAATGCAGTTGCCCTATAAAAGGGGTGCCTGCCTAAGGCTCAAGTTTTGTTCCTAGTTACAATGTGTATCTAATGCCTTATCCTGTGCTTATAAAAACGCCAACAGTAATTCTTCTCCTTAGTACAGGCATACCTCGCTTTCTCGCCATTTGCTTTATTGCACTCCACAGGTTTTGCACTTTTTTCCAAATTGAAAGCAAGACCCTCTCCTTATCACTTTGCGATTCTCGGTGACTGTAGTGGTGGGGTCCAAGCCCGCAGGACCTCCGAGGATGTCATTAGCGCAGTCATGGCGAACCTAGGACACGCGTGTCAGAGGTGACACGCGAACTCATTTTTTGGGTTGATTTTTCTTTGTTAAATGGCATTTAAATCTATAAAATAAATATCAAAAATAGAAGTCTTTGTTTTGCTATGGTTGCAAAGATCAAAAAGTTTCTATATGTGACCCGGCACCAGAGTTAAGTTAGGGTTTTTCAAAATGCTGACACGCGGAGCTCAAAAGGTTCGCCATCGCTGCTTAGCGGATGAGAAGGTGGCTGCCTCTCGCAGGGCGGCTGTAGCATCGTTTCCCTAAAGGTTAGAAGACGTGATTGTTTAAGTGTAAAGTTACTCTTAAGAAATTTGGAAACCTGTTCACTATCAGCTTTATTTGATTTTAAAATATACAAATATTCTGAAAGGTCAAAGAGCTTAAGGTTGTTAGATTTAAAAAACCCCACGCAAAGACATTCATGGCAAATTAATCACTCCAGTCTGCTAGTTCCTTCTCCTAGTGAACAATCCAGTATTTAGGAGAAATGCAAGGACTTAATATGATCAACTCAAAACCAAACCCAACCCAAGTCATTGTTACATGCTGCTGCTAAGAGGAACCACCAGTATATGGGTTACTGGAACCAAGAATTTCAATGGGAGAGCTCCCTGAACACGCAAAACAGGACCATGTTTAGAAAGGAACCAGGGCTAACGCTGCACCGCCAGCCAGACCTTCAAGGCCGACTGCAGGGAAGGCTCCAGGCAGCAGGAGCAGGACGCAAGAGAACACTTGTCAAAACCAGGGACAGTGAGACCTGCCTGTTGGGAGCAGTTCCACCTCAGAGCAATGGGGATGGAGATGAAAATGAAACAGCGGAAACACACATTCCCCTGCATGTGCACCCTCAGACCACGGTGGCATTGAAACGATTCTGTAACGAGGCCAGGTCTGAACAATTCCCATGAGAACGTGGGGAGCCAAGACACACTTGAGTTTTGCTGAGTGCACTTGCGGAGTCAACCTCTGAGTTTTCTTCTGGGGCCACGACCATATCGTAGGGCAGCGGTTCTCAACCTGTGGGTCGCGACCCTTTTGGGGGTCGAACGACCCTTTCACAGGGGTCGCCTAAGACCATCGGAAAACACATCTATAATTACATATTGTTTTTGTGATGAATCACTGTGCTTTCATTATGTTCAATGTGTAACCATGAAATTGGGGATGACCACAACATGAGGAACTGTATGAAAGGGTCGCGGCCTTAGGAAGGTTGAGAACCGCTGTCGTAGGGCCTTGAGAACTGCTGGTGACGCTTTAAGAGCTCCTGTGCAGCCTATGGGTTTTCAGGTCTCAAGTCGTCAAGAGAAAACAGTAAGACAAGCGGCTCTCTTCATATTTTAAGGGAAGTTCTTTTTAAGAGGTGGCTCAGACTTTTCTAGATTAAACACACAGGCAATACTGCAGTTCAAGGGAAAAAGAAGGGACTGCTTCCCACTGGAAAGGAAACATAATACGATCTGCAATCAACAGTGGGGTGAAAACAGAGCTCCAAAGAGCGCGTGCATACTACCCTGCGCCAAGTGAAGTTCAAGGTCATGACCCACTCGACCTTCCCAGTACATCACGAGCGCAATTCAGTTTAGGGAAAAGAGTTTAATGTCGCTCTCAGGAAAAAAATAGTTGGTATTTCCCTGTCTCTAACAAAGCACCGGTTATGAGGTCCAGCGCCACCAGGCGACCTTCATTCTGTCCCACACCGCCGACAGCGAGTCGAAGGCCGGCCGCACGTCCAGGATGGTGAACTGGTACTCCTGGTTGACCTCGCCGCCGTCGTAGTAGTCAATGACGTATCTGACTTCCGTGCCGCAGCGGTTGACAATCCAGTCGTGCCTGTCGAAAGGCAACTCGTACCTGGAATGAGGACACGCTGGTGAGTGTCAGCCCGCTCGCCGGGCCCCGGGGCAGCGTGGCAAGGCCTGCTCTCGGGCAAACATCTCCCGGGGGAGGGGAGACTCGTCACAGCCCACAGCGCCCAACAAAGGCAGTGCTGAGGATGTGCCATGGGCCCAGCTCACACGCCGGCCAGTCTGCCCACCCAGGAATCAGGCCCCCCGACAGAGAGCCAGGAGGGTGAGGGGTTGGGTTCTCCGGCTGCACTGGGAGAGAAGGGAGAAGGCCAAGTGCACAGATGCAAGGAGGAGTCGGAGGACAGCTCGGGTCGATCCTGCGACAAGGAGATGGGGAGCAACCTGAGTGAATCCGCCCCCACCTGGACGAAACCTACAGATGCACATGGGCTACATCTTGGAAGACGGCCCCCCAGTTCTGGGTTCCGGTCCATGGAGAAGGGACCCTCACACGGGAGTGGCAGTCCCTTCCCGCCCACACTCACCCCATCCAGGAGCGGATCCGTGCCCGTGGGGAGTAGTCCTTGGCTTTCCCTCCGAACCGGACCAACGACGGACCACAGGGACACTCCCTAGGAAAGCCCCAAATTAGACCGTCTGTGAAAAGAGCTTCTTTCCTTTGAAAACGATGATGTTGCATGTCCTCAATAACATAGTTTTCTGAAGGCATTTACACAGTCTCGCATTCTCTAAGAAAGGTCACTGCCCAATTCAAACCAAGATCCCTAGACCTTCAAAAAGCTGCTCTCCGTTTCTGGATCGGGTATGTTCCGCTCCCTCCACTCCCTTCCGAATATCTGCCCTGCTCTCCGCAGGAGTCCGGGCCAGGGCCTTTGCATTTGGTGTGAGGACACAGGCATGTTCCTGGGGGACAAGGGAGGGTGGAGTATTGGGCATCTCGCTTCTCTGTCGCATAGAGCAGCTGGCATAACCTTGCAGACGAACATAACAAAACCCTACACTCTTTTTGGGTTTGATACCAATGAACGGCCTTCACGAAGAAGGAAAATGCTAGATAAATCCCTAGGAACTCATGTACTTGGTGTCGGACCAGCTCCTTAAGGAAGCAACCGCACACAGGACGGGTGGCGAGGTCCTGGCTAGAAAAATCCGCTCACTCTCGGCACAGCCTTGGTGCCGGGACTTCCTGGGTGCCAGCCGGCCCGCTCCCAGGCGCAGGGAGCTGGGGGGCAGCATCACGTAAGACCACCCTGCACTGGCTGAGCTCACGGCCAGCCTTCTCCGCCAGAAAAAGGCCTGCACTCTAAGACATCTTGAGGCGTTAGGCCTGCTGGGGACTCAGTAAATGCTGCTGAGTGAGCATCTCCTAGGGCAGTGGTCGGCAAACCGCGGCTCGCGAGCCACATGCGGCTCTTTGGCCCCTTGAGTGTGGCTCTTCCACAAAATACCACGTGCGGGCGCGCACGTACAGTGCTATTGAAACTTCGTGGAAGAGCCACACTCAGGGGGCCAAAGAGCCGCATGTGGCTCGCGAGCCGCAGTTTGCCGGCCACTGTCCTAGGGGCAGAGAGCAATATAGTGTCCCGTGTCCCCCATGCTCATGGGCAGGGGTCGTGGCCGACAGCCAGTGCCCCTCACCAGCAAAGAACTGGATTCCAGCCCACGACTGTCAAGCCGGCCAGCCCTGCCCACTGAGTGATGGCGGGTGAGGCCCAGATACCGGGGAGCAGAGACCAGCGTCCCTCCTTCCCCCTTCCTGCACCCGGGACCCACGGAATCCACGAGCATAAGGACACATGGATTTATTTACACGGTTGCATGGAGGGGGGTCTGCCACACCAGGGTCACTGGAACGGGCCTGCTACCCAAACTGTTTCATTCAAATGACACATCTGAAAGAACGATGCCGGAAGGATTTGTTGTTGTTAATCCTCACCCAAGGGTATTTTCCCACTCATTTCTAGGGAGACTGAGAGAGAGAGGGAAAGACAGAGAAACATCGATTGGCTGCCTCCTGCACGAGCCCTGACCAGAACATGCCCTTGACCGGAATTGAACCCGGGACCCTTTGGTCCGTAGGCCGACGCTCTATCCACTGAGCCACACCGGCTAGGGCTGGGAGGGTTTTTTTAAGATCTCAAACATACTTACGCAGCATGAAGGGCTTCCCACTTCAAAATCTCCTTCCACGCCTGCTCGTTGTTCTGGTTGTGGATCTTGATGATGTTGTACATGTCCTTCTGGCTGATGTCGTCATCCTTCCACTTCCACCTGGGAATGAAGGTCGGCAAGATAGGACCGGCCTCCTGCTATCTCTCCGGACACACCCACCCTAGCCGGCTTCGCCTTGCACTATCTTCTGATAAGCCTGAACGTTATTCGAAACAAATTACCTTTTGAAATAAAAACGTATTGTTCATCTGGAGGCTAAAAACCTCTTTGGCGGTTATTCTTAGATAAACGTAACAAGTGATTTTTCTGTTCTCAGTCCGAGGCCCCCTCGCTTACCCTTTCTTGAGCATCGCGTTCCAGAACATCTGCTCGGAAGGGTAAACCCACTTTTTCTCGGAATCTGCTCTGGGAATGGACGACTCCTCCCTCACCGTGGAAAGCGCGAACGGCTGGTCAGGGGCCGGGGTCTGATTAGGTGGTGGCATCTGAATAGAACAAGCAGAACCGTTTTTGAAATGTTGGAAACGTGATACAGAGTAGAGACGAGCACTGTAATGAACCACTTCCTGGAAAGCAACGCATTGCACGCAACACAGGTTCTCTTTCAAACCACCGGCAGCAAAATGTCAGCCCTATCAGACCATTTCCCGTGCTGTTCAAGTTCTCAGAAACGGGAAATACACCTTGTGGGCATATTCTTGGTCTTTTTCTCCTCGAGGATGAAGAAGTAAAAGCTGCCCTGGCCAGTGTTGCTCAGTGGTTAGAGCACCGGCCTGCGCACTGAAGGGTCACGGGTTTGATTCCCGGTCAACGGCATGTACCTTCATTTCAGGTTCAATGCCAATTCCCCCCCCTTCCCACTCTGAAAAGCAATGAAAAAAATATCCTCATGTGAGGATTAATGGGAAAAAAAAGGAGTAACGACAAATCCCACGATCAGCAGGCATTTCAGAAAACCTTTCTATGGCAGGCTTAACAAAAATGACTGTTCATTCTTCTGAGGAAGTCTGATAGGAAGCCTGTCCAGCACCACTTCCTGTTAAAGAAGTTTACTTTGAGGATCTTGCTTATGCTTTCAGCCTTTGGGGTGAGTATGTGGCCGATGAGGAGTGACGTCCCCACACTGGCAGACTGGAGGGAGGCGAAGGATGTTTCCTCCCAGACACAGCGGCAGCATTGAACTTGGACTAGCGCTTCTCACTCTCTCTACTACTGCCGCTTGGGGCCGCACAACACTTGGTTACCGGGCTCTGTTCTGAGCACAGTAGGATCTTTAGCAACATCCCTGACCTCAACCCAAGAGTACCCCTTCCCCAGTCGTGACAACCAATGTCCCCCCTGGGGGCACCCCAGGTTGAGAACCACTGGCCGAGAACTTCTTTTTGTAGTGAAAGTGTGAAGGATTGCCTAGTGGGTGCACAGGAATTATTAAGTCACAACACAGCCCCTGGTTAGAAAGATGGCAGAAGAGCTGGGTGTGCTGGCACCACACAGGGAATCTTTCCGGTTTTCACTACGGTGTTTAAAATCACAGGTGGAAAAAAAGAGAAAAAGGCCCGACTGGGGTGGCTCCGTGGTTGAGCATTGACCTATGAACCAGGAGGTCACAGTTCGATTCCTGGTCAGGGCACAGGCCCGGGTTGCAGGCTCGATCCCATGTGGGGCGTGCAGGAGGCAGCCGACCCATGATTCTCCCTCATCATTGATGTTTCTCTCTCCGCCTCTCCCTTCCTCTCTGAAATCAATAAAAATACATTTTTAAAAAGTTCCAGGAAGGAGCCGAGTGCGGATTACCAGATTAGAAGGATCTAGGTTCTGCCTGTCCGCAGTGGCGCCCGTAACAGGGCACTCCACGTACTCGTAGGCGCGATCTTGGTGGGCAGGCCCAGAGCTGGGTTTCTTCTCGCACGTGGGGTCAGCTGGCTCTCCACTCACCAGACAGTCTGAGAGAAATCAAGCATGAAAACGGTGTCACCACAAAGGCAGGGCGCCTGGCTCTCCCGGCTGGGCCCTAAAGAGCTGACTTGCCGACCAGCGATGACCACAGGCAGGGCCAGGCGTCGGCTGCTGAAAGTGGCCACGGCCACGCTAGCTAGCTTCCCGATATCCTAGAGGCCAGGACAGGGTTCTCCAAGTTTACGTTCCCTTTGAAAGAGAAATGGGTACCCCTTCTCTTCTTGGGTCATGCCCTTAGCAAAAATACTGCCCCCCTCCCCCATCTCAACATTTGCAAATGCCATGGTTTCAGTAATGGGCTAGAACAGTGGTTCTCAACCTTCTGGCCCTTTAAATATAGTTCCTCATGTTGTGACCCAACCATGAAATGACTTTCATTGCTCCTTCATAACTGTCATGTTGCTACTGTGATGAATCGTCATGTAAATATCTGATATGCAGGATGGTCTTAGGCGACCCCTGTGAAAGGGTCGTTTGAACGCCAAAGGGGTCGCGACCCACAGGTTGAGAACCGCTGGGTTACATTTTTCATGTTACATAACCCACAGCCCCTTCAATCTCCTACACATACCCACATTCTTTACTAATACAGATAAATCCAACTGGCAGCTCTTCTGGATACACAGCAAAGGAAGTCAAACCAGACAGGGCTGTATCTCCCTGGGGATGCTCAGGGTAGCACTCTCAACCTGTCTGGATTCTTCCCATTCGGAGAAACCCCGGAAGAGAATTGGAGCTATCCTTGTCCAAGGTCACAGAGTTTTCCTGGCTTTGCCACTTATGAGCTGCTGGAGCTCTGTTTCCTTAGCTATAAAAAAGGGAGAGCCCTCGCCGGTTTGGCTCAGTGGCTAGAGCAGCCGTGGGCAAACTACGGCCCCGTTTGAAATGAATAAAACTAAAAAAAAAAAAAGACCGTACCCTTTTATGTAATGATGTTTACTTTGAATTTATATTAGTTCACACAAACACTCCATCCATGCTTTTGTTCCGGTCCTCCGGTCCAGTTTAAGAACCCATTGTGGCCCTCGAGTCAAAACGTTTGCCCACCCCTGGGCTAGAGTGTCGGCCTATGGACTGGAGGGGCCCGGGTTCAATTCCCCTTAGGGCTTGATCCCCAGTAGGGGGCGTGCAGGAGGCAGCTGATCCATGATTCTCTCTCATCACTGATGTTTCTATCTCGCCCTCTCCCTTCCTTTCTGAAATCAATAAAGACATATTTTATAAAAAATAAATAAAAAAGGGAGAAAACCCACCGCACGGGATGATTATGAGGATAAGAACGGAAACTCCAAGCAAAGGATTTTGTCTGTTTCATACACTGCTGTTCTCTCAGTGCAAAAACAAGGAAGTGAAACCCACCAATGATCATCACAGAGTGGGCAGTGAGCAAATCCTTGCTGACTGACGAAGGCAATGAAAGGTGAGCACTCGTTAAGTGTACCCTGTTGGCTCTTGCCCTCCTATCTTGAAGCAGGAAGGCACCCATCAGGCTGGTTCAGGCCCTGCTTTATACAAACGACCTAAAGCAGACGTGCATCAGTTCAAAATGAAAGCTGCTTCGTTTGCACCTGAAGAATGAACAGTAAGTCCATCAGGTGATGCACACTGCCAGGATGCAGGAGTAAAGTTGTCTTTATTAAAAATACATTTTTATTGATTTCAGAGATGAAGGGAGAGGGAAAGAGAGGAAGAGAGAAAGAGGAAGAGGGAGAGAGAGAGACATCAATGATGAGAGAGGATCATTAATAGGCTGCCTCCTGCACACCCCACACTGGGGATTGAGCCCGCAACCCAGGCGTGTGCCCTGACTGGGAATCTAACTGTGACCCCCCAGGTTCATAGGTTGATGCTCAACCACTGAGCCACACCCTCCGGGCTAAAGTTGTCTTGGTGGATAAAGACAGCTAGATCTAGACCAAGGTTTCCCAAGCACAGCCCTCTTGACATCTGGGGCCAGGTGAGTCTTTGTTGAGGGATTGTCCTGTGCACTGTGGGTTGTTCAGCAGAACTTCTGGCTTCTACGCACTAGATGTACGCGCCTCTCCTCTCAGTTGTGACAGGCAAAAATGTCTCCATATGTTGCCGAATGTCCCCTGGGGTGAGAGGGAATCACCGCCCGCCCGAGTTGAGAACCACAGATATAGACACACACAAACTTTGGGGGCACTGGGGTGGAATGAACACTACGCTGTCATTCATTATCTCAATTAATTGTCATAATAACCCTGTGAAGCATATTATGTCTTCATCTTACAGTTGATGGGTTGAGAAGTACCTCGTCTACAGTCACATAACTTGTAAGTAGCCACAGAAGGACCCAACCCAGGGAGGCTCACCAGCATGCTGTACTGCCTCTTCCCTAAAATCCTTTTGAGGACTGCCTTTTGTTTTTATTTTCTAGACAAAGGATCGAGTACCTTTCATTTTCCCTTCATGCATTGGACATCCTGAAGGCGGGGCTGTAGTCTGGTGAGCAGAAGCATTGGCGGTCTGAACTGCAACAGCCGGGGTGGATGGAGACAAACCCATGGTGGAGCCGCTGGGCTAAATCCAAACAGTTCTAAATTCACACGTGGCAAAGCAGAGAGATTAATGCTGATGTCTGGGTTCCAGCCACTCCCTGGGAATTCTTAATCTGGCCAACTTGTTCTTCATCCTCGCCATCCTTCCGGACATCTGCGGGCCGGGGTACCCACTTCCGGGAACAGCTTTAATATATTACCCGCTTTGGGCAATACGAGTTGTGATACGTACACCACCCTGTGTGGGAACGTTTCTAACGGTGGGCGGATTGGGGGGAGGGGGGGGGCGGGGAGGGTGAGGTGAGGAGGTCCCTGAGAAACAATGTCATATCCAGGGGGTTAGGTCGAGGTAGAGGGTCCTTGGCGGTGATCGGACAGGAGAGGGGAGGTTTACTGGTGATCGGGTGGGAGGGGGAGGTTTACTGGTGATCGGGTGGGAGGGGGAGGTTTACTGGTGATCGGGTGGGAGAAGGGAGGTTTAATGGTGATCGGGTGGGAGAGGGGAGGTTTAATGGTGATCGGGTGGGAGAGGGGAGGTTTAATGGTGATCGGGTGGGAGGGGGGAGGTTTAATGGTGATCGGGTGGGAGGGGGCAGGTTTAATGGTGACCGGGTGGGAGAGGGGAGGTTTAATGGTGATCGGGTGGGAGAGGGGAGGTTTAATGGTGATCGGGTGGGAGGGGGGAGGTTTAATGGTGATCGGGTGGGAGGGGGCAGGTTTAATGGTGACCGGGTGGGAGAGGGGAGGTTTAATGGTGATCGGGTGGGAGAGGGGAGGTTTAATGGTGATCGGGTGGGAGGGGGGAGGTTTAATGGTGATCGGGTGGGAGGGGGCAGGTTTAATGGTGATCGGGTGGGAGAGGGGAGGTTTAATGGTGATCGGGTGGGAGAGGGGAGGTTTAATGGTGATCGGGTGGGAGAGGGGAGGTTTAATGGTGATCGGGTGGGAGAGGGGAGGTTTAATGGTGATCGGGTGGGAGAGGGGAGGTTTAATGGTGATCGGGTGGGAGAGGGGAGGTTTACTCAGGCCAGACTGGGGCCCAGCCCCGGGGTTTAGCGAGCGTCTGTGGGTCTGGGAAAAGTACGGCGCAGAAAAGGGATTCCAGAAGGAAAGGACGGCAGAGGGCAGGGTGCGGAGTGCCTTCCTCGCACGGTCCCCACGCGTCCCGCCTGCTCCAGCCCCCCACCCCCCGCCGGCCGCTCCGCACCTGACTCCCGCCTGGGCTGCTCTGCGCGCCGGAACCGCCTCTCGCTTCCAACTCCGGCCCCCAGCGGCCCCCACCGGCCCCTGCCGCCTGGCCCTCGCGCGGTCACTGCGGCCGCCTGGGTCACCGCTGGTAAAGGCGCTCTACGCGACTTCCTTTTCCGAAGGCGGGACTTCCGGGTGTGTGGGAGGTGGAGCGCCTGCTGGAAAGGAAGAGCTTCCGTCAATCATGAAGGAGCGGGCCCCGCCCCCGCCCGCCTCGGCTTATCAGTGCGTGCGCTGCGCTATGGCCCCGCCCCCCCGGCCAGGCACCTTTCTCGCGGAGGCGGAGCTTGTGGGCGTTGAGCCAGAGCCAGAGACTTGCCTAGAGCAGGACTTTCCAGGACAGATGCTTGGAGCGGCCAGGGGGTGCTTGGCAGTAGTTCGCTTGAAAATGTCTATCATTTTAAGTTGCATCTCGTCAGTTGTAATTATAGTAACGACTCCAGGAGCTTCAGCAGGTGAGAGCGGTGGCAGACCCCGGAGATCCCAAGATGAACCCAACAAGATCCCCCTCCCCAGGCCATCTGCAGGGGGTGTGTGGACTGGAAGGTCTGTATTTTCAGTTACCTCTAGCCCAGCGGTTCTCAACCTTCCTAATGCCGCGACCCTTTCGTACAGTTCCTCATGTTGTGGTGACCCCCAATTTCATGGTTACAAATGGAACATAATGAAAGCATAGTGATTCATCACAAAAACAATATGTCATTCTAGATGTGTTTTCCGATGGTCTTAGGCGACCCCTGTGAAAGGGTCGTTCGACCCCCAAAGGGGACGTGACCCACAGGTTGAGAACCGCTGCTCTACCAGAAATGGAGTGGGTTTCTTTTCCCAGCAGGGATGCAGGCAACAAACCCTAGTGGTATTAGCTCTGTGTGGCACTAAAAGAAATCACAGAGAAAGGATGTCAAATGATGGTTGTTTGTGCCTCAAAATACTTTTCATCACTACTTTCCAATTCAGATAATTTCATCTGGTTACTTAAAGTGTTAATAAGAACCACTTGGCGCTCTGCATCACTGTAGCGGACCTGTGAATGCACTGCGCACCCAGGTGATCTGTAAGGGCCAGGCAGTCCATCCCCTAGGCCCCGGCAGTGGTCGGCAAACTCATTAGCCAACAGAGCCAAATATCAACAGTACAACGATTGAAATGTCCTTTGAGAGCCAAATTTTTTAAACTGAAACTAGATAGGTAGGTACATTGTTATTAACTTAATTAGGGTGCTCCTAAGGCTTAGGAAGAGCCACACTCAAGGGGCCAAAGAGCCGCATGTGGCTCGCAAGCTGCAGTTTGCAGACCACGGCCCTAGGGCAGTGGTTCTCAACCTTCTGGCCCTTTAAATACAGTCCCTCATGTGGTGACGCAACCATAAGATTATTTTCCTTGCTACTTCATAACTGTCATGTTGCTACTGTTATGAATCATAATGTAAAATATGCAGGATGGTCTTAGGCGACCCCTGTGAAAGGGTCATTCGACCCCCAAAGGGGTCGGGACCCACAGGTTGAGAACCTTGGCTGCACATGAGAATCACCTGGGAATCTTTTTTAAAATCCTGATTTCTGGGGCTTCATCCTCCGGAAATTCTGTTTCTTTGTTACTCATGTTGTGGCCTCACCCCATCACAAACAGAATTTCCGGAGGATGAGGCCCAGGAATCAGGATTTGAAAAAGATTCCCAGGTGATTCTCATGTGCAGCCAAGGTTGAGAACCACCGGGCTAGGTGCTGGGAGTGTGGGTAGCTGACAGCTATGGGCTGAGGGGGTCTCCAGGATTTGCCCTCAGCCTGGGAGAACTGCCTCGGGCCAATCTGCCCCTGCCCCCCACTTTGTGGCAGATTGCAGCCTGTGAGTGGTTGATGCAAGGGTTCATGAGCTGCGGCCCCTAGCCTCAAGGGGGACAACTCAGAAGGGCCAACCCAGCTTCAGAGCTTCTCAGGGGGCCAGCTGAAGCTTCCATTTTGACTGCAGCCCAGGACTTTTGCCCAGTCCTCCTTCCATCACTCACAGCTGTTCACGAGAGCACATCTATGCATAAATCTTTTAATAAGTTTCATTATTATATTTTTATTTTAAAAATATATTTTATTGATTTTTTTACAGAGAGGAAGGGAGAGGGATAGAGAGTTAGAAACATCGATGAGAGAGAAACATCGATCAGCTGCCTCCTGCACATCTCCTACTGGGGATGTGCCCACAACCCAGGTACATGCCCTTGGCCGGAATCGAACCTGGGACCCTTCAGTCCGCAGGCCGACGCTCTATCCACTGAGCCAAACCGGTCAGGGGATAAGTTTCATGATTAAGTAGGTTTGGTAAGGCCAACAGATCAGGAAACGGCTGCCATTGAAGACAGCGTGTTCTACGCACAGATCCTAAGAACGGGAGTACACATTACACACAGGGCACCACAGGCACAAGGGAGCATGGGGTCCATCACTAGGCAGAGGGAGGGGAACCGTGGGCAAGCGTCTTCATTATGGTTCCCATGGCAAGGAATAGGTGAGATAGGCTACGCAGGCTTAGGATTGTCTACTATGAGTAATTTCAGCCGGCTCTGAAGTACAGGGTCTCTCCCTTTTGTCTGGTCTCTGGCCATGGAGAGAGAGAATTGGGGGGGCGGATTGTGAGAAAAGAAAGAATTGTGAGAGAGATGAGAGTATTATGGGAGAAGAGATCTGTGCAGATAATGGGGTGTTGGTGGGGAGAATTAAGAATTGTGGGAAATACAGGGAATTACTAGAGAACCAGAGCATTGTGGAGGGCTGGGGGAATTGTGGGGAAGAGCAGAAAACATGATAGGAATTGGGGAATTGTGGAAGAGCAGAAAATCATGAGAAAACTTGTGAGAGAAAATGGAGACTTGTGGGAGAGATGAGGAATTCTAGGAGAAATGGGGAATTATGGGATGTTAAAGCCACAAGTATGAAGGGTGATATCCTTCAAGAATTTTGTTTTTTTCTTTGCTATCATTCCATATTTACCAGAGAATCTTCTGACTTTAGTTGGGTTTTCCTACTAGGAAGAGAATGTTTGACCAGCCAATCTAAATATATCCCTGGCTCTTTGACAGCCTTATTTCTTGTAAGCATTGTGAATTAATAAATTGGAGAGAACAATTGGGGAGAATATTGTTGTCACTCTTGTTCCACTTCGGGTGTCCATTTATGCTGGTGCTTCCAGGGTTCAGAAGGGTTCAGGAATCTGGAAAAGGCTGTGCGCAGATGACATAGGAATCCAGAGACTAATAAAGAGTCCGGAGACGAGATATAATTTTGAAAGGCATTGGGGGTCAGAGGACCTTCAGCCAAAGGAACTGAAGACTGCCTCCTTGCCTAGGACCCTTGCGTTTATTAACACAATTTGTCCTAAGGCCAGGTGGAGATAATACACTTCTAAGGGTAAGGTTTCAGAGGGTACAGAAGCATTGTCAGTTTGGGGAATAGCCTACGGCTGTTCAGGTGTTTGGCCAGCAGGAGGCAATCACATGTAGATTAAGATGCCCTTTAACTGTCTGGCAGCCACAATCAGTTTCCTGTTCAGGTTTGGGGAAATGCCTTTAGCCATTCCCAACAGGTGACTCCACGTGTGACTCAACCCTGTTGAGTCCCCAAGTCTCATCAACCTTTTGATGAAACTCTTGAAATTATGACATGCTGGAATTGGTCTATGGCAGAGAACATAGGTAAAAATGGAAGAAAAATCAACAAAGTGAGGTATGAGTGGCTGTAGGAGGGGAAGGTTCTCGTGAGTGGTTTAGGCTCCTAACGTGGGATGGAAGAACTAAAGCCACAGAAGACAGGCTGACAAACCATTCTCTCCCACCACCACATCCAACACAGTTTTCCAAGAAATATGCTTTGGGGATATTAAAACTCATATTTTTAACTCTTGAATCCTAGTAGGTGTTTGTGATTTTTTTTTTTTATGGCATGGTCTCCTTATGCAATAAAAAACAAAGATATACAGGTTCTAAATGAAGCGTTATTGGTATGAATATTTAAAAGGTATAATCAGCTGTAACTGGTTTGGCTCAGTGGATAGAGCGCCAGTCTGTGGACTGAAAGGTCCCAGGTTCGATTCCAGTCAAGGGCATGTACCTGGGTTGCGGGCACATCCCCAGTAGGGAGTGTGCAGGAGGCAGCTGATGGATGTTTCTCTCTCATCGATGTTTCTAACTCTCTATCCCTTTCCCTTCCTCTCTGTAAAAAAATCAATAAAATACACCTTTTAAAAAAGGTGTAATCAGATTGTAGCAAAGATTTGGATTTTTCTTCTCTCTCTCTCTCTCTCTCTCTCTCTCTCTCACACACACACACACACACACACACACACACACTCTTTACCAATGGAAATATAAGGCTTTACATTTGAAGAAATAAATTGTGAATTATAAAGCATTGTTAACATAAATGCTAAAATATGCTGTTACAGAAGACCAAAGAAATACCAAGCCCGCTTCCTAGAGAAAGGGAGGGACCCCGTTTATTCACACTAGTGGACTCCGGGAATCATTTCCAAATCAGAGCGAAGAAACACGCAGAGAGCCTGCCTGTCTGTCTGTCTGTCTGTCTCTGTTTCTCTCTCTCTCTCTCTCTCTCTCTCTCTATATATATATATATATATATACATATATATATATATATATATATATATATATATATATATATATATAAACCCTGCTGGGGTCTTTGTCTTGCAGATATGCCCCCTTCCCCCTCCGTGGCCCTGCAGGAAGGCCCCCAGGTGTCAGGCCACATCCCTTGGTCCCTCCTGGCACCAGCATAACCACCCCCCCCCCGCCCCCCCGCCAGGGCAGTGCGTTGTTCACAGTCCCAGGGCCTCTGCATTGAGATAACAAGTTCTGCAAGACCAGTTTCCTCCTCAATGCTACTCCTGCACTGCTGCTCTGGGGGCTCTCTACTAATTTGTTCAAGGTTCCTCTTCAGTTGTACCTCCCCTGATGTTACATCAGAAGCAGAGACAGCCATGTTACTAGGAAGCCTAATGAATGAGGTTATCTGAGGCGTGCTCTTTTGTCTCCCAATCTTTATCGTACTAAACTTATCAGCGTTCTCCAAAGAAACAGAACCAATAAGAGCTCGCTCTATCTATCTATCCATGTATCTACCTACCTACCTACGTATCTACCTACCTACCTACCTATCTACCTACCTACCTACCTACCTACCTACCCACCTATCCATCATCCATCCGTCATCCATCCATCCATCCACCCACCCACCGACCCACCCATCCACCCACCCATCCATCTATCAGGGGATTTATTTGAAGGGATTGTGCCACACAGTTGTCAGGAAGGCCAAGTCTGAAATCGGGACGGCAGGCCTGCAGGCTGGAAGCTCAGCAGGTGCTGACTTTGCCGTCTGTTTCCGAAAGCCTTGGACTTCAATTAGTGGGTCCGTATGACATCCTTGCCGGAAAACATAAAATGAAAAAAAAATCATCAAGCCTGAATTTTAACCTTCACTGGAGATTTTACTATGATCCTCCTGAGTTCCAGACAATAATTATTGGAGATAATAAAACTCAGTTCCACATGGGGTATTTCAGGGATTCTCCTGATGAACTTCCTGTATATGTTGGTACAAATGAAGCAAAGAAAAACTGTGTAATTGTTCAAAATGGAGATAATGTGTTTGCTGCCGTTAGATTATTTTTGATGAAAAAACTTAAAGAAGTAACAGATAAAAAGAAAACTAGTTTCTTGAAATCCATAGATGAAAAGCTCACAGAAGCAGCCAGAGAACTGGGGTACTCACTGGAACAGAGAACCGTGAAGATGAAACAGAGAGATAAGAAAGTCGTGACAAAGACCTTTCATGGTGCAGGCTTGGTTGTTCCAGTAGATAAAAATGATGTTGGGTACAGAGAGCTCCCTGAAACAGATGCCAACCTCAAGAGAATTTGCAAGGCAATTGTTGAGGCACCAAGTGATGAGGAGAGACTAAAGGCTTTTGCTCCCATTCAGGAAATGATGACCTTTGTGCAGTTTGCTAATGATGAATGTGACTATGGCATGGGGCTAGAGTTGGGAATGGACCTCTTTTGTTATGGTTCACATTATTTTCATAAAGTTGCTGGCCAGCTTTTACCTCTTGCATACAATCTGTTGAAGAGGAATCTCTTTGCAGAAATTATTGAAGATCATCTGGCAAACAGAAGTAAAGACAACACAGACCAGCTTGCAGCATGAAAGCTGGCTTTCCGTGGTGTACAATATTTTAAAGCATTAATATTAAACTTGTGATTTTTGTTTGTTTTTAAGGGATACAGAAAATAAACTGATGGAAACATTTACTAAAAAAAAAAAAAAAAAAAAAAAAAAAGTGCCTTAGGGGCTGTCCATAGAAAGAAGTACAGAGGTCAAGAGTAAGCCTTTAGAAACTGTTGTATCAGTGTAAGAGGGATTTTAGCCCTAGCCGTTTTGGCTCAGTGGATAGAGCATCGGCCTGCGGACTGAAAGGTCCCGGGTCCCAACGGTCTGTGGACGAAAGGGGCCACATGGTAACCTGACAAGCTCAGGGGAGGCCTGCAGGGTGGTCTTGCAAACTCAGACCTAAAGTCACCACAAAGGATGGTCTGAAATTGAACTTGAACTAAAAGCAATGATGGTGGGTAGTCATCTCCTAGGCCAGTGATGGTGAACCTTTTTTTTTTTTTTAAAATATATTTTTTTATTGATTTTTTACAGAGAGAAAGGGAGAGAGATAGAGAGTTAGAAACATCGATGAGAGAGAAACATCGATCAGCTGCCTCCTGCACATCTCCCACTGGGGATATGCCTGCAACCCAGGTACATGCCCTTGACCGGAATCCAACCTGGGACCCTTCAGTCCGCAAGCCGACGCTCTGTCCACTGAGCCAAACCGTTTTCGGCAATGGTGAACCTTTTGAGCTCGGCGTGTCAGCATTTGGAAAACCCTAACTTAACTCTGGTGCCGTGTCACATAGAGAAATTTTTTGATATTTGCAACCACAGTAAAACAAAGACATATTTTTTATATTTATTTTATATATTTAAATGCCATTTAACAAAGAAAAATCAACCAAAAAAATGAGTTCGCGTGTCACCTCTGACACCGCGTGTCATAGGTTTGCCATCACTGTCCTAGGCCAATAAGGTCACTGACAAGGTCAACCTTTACCTTAACTAAGCCTGTCTGTCTTTTTGCATCTATGATCACATACAATTGAAGTGTCTGGGTAACAGTAACTTCCCTTTTTCCCGACCCCTTGGGGCACAACCTAATGTGCCTGGGCCCCAGGACTGAGACCACAAATTCCTTCACTGTTATCATGTTAATTGCTCCTGCACCCACCTAAGTGTGTGTCTATCATTTTACTTCTTATCCAATCCCAGGGGTTTCCCCCCCTTTGCTCTCTCCCGCCTCTCTAGTGTATCACCAATGAAGTTCATGTAACCCACCTACTTCCCTTTCCTTTGATTGCAAAGTATAAATACAGATGTAACCCGCCATTCTCCGGAGCATTATCTCAATTCCTTGAGGTTCTGCTTCCCAGTGTATGTCAACAGTTTGGCTCAAATAAACTCACAAAAATTCTTTACAGGTTTCAATGTTGTTGTTTTTTACCTTAACAGGTCCAGGTTTGATTCAGATCAAGGGCATGTACCTCTGTTGCAGGCGCCTCTCCTGGTCTGAGCCCTGGTCAGGGTGCGTGCAGGAGGCAACCAATCGATGTGTTTGTCTAACATGGATGTTTCTCTGTCTTTCCCTCTCTCTTCCACTCTCTCTAAAAATCAATGGAAAAATATCCTCGGGTGAGGATTTTTTAAAGAGTGATTTTATATCTGATGAATCTGATAATGAAGACATTTGGCTTGCATTTTGTTTGCTCTTTATTTAATTTTATTATCAGTTTTTATTTTTTTTTTACAAAAATATCAGTGTGATTGATTCCAAATTTAAAAAATCTAGTCATTCACTACACATAGTCCAGAAGCCCTAATCTAAAGTACCTCATAGTGAGAGAAGATTGCTTATCTTTCCTCTCATGTGGAAACAAGAGCATTTGTCTAAAGTTTTGAGTTGCCCCAAGTGAATTCAGCTTCGTATAGAATAGATTTAGTGAATGGAAGAGATGAGTATGACTCTTCTATTATTTACAATAATAATATAATCAGCCCCTAACTGTATTGAAGTACTAATTTCAATAATAATAGACTTGGTTTATTTTTAAAGTTCCTTTTTGATTGCTCAGATTGTCTGCATCCTTGATTTTGTGGCTTTTTGCAGTACCGCAGCCCTGAGCACCAGCCTTCTGGGGAGCGGCCCCGCGTGCTTTGAGGATCACCTACAAGGGTGCCCCTGCTCAAACGCGTTTATCCCCAGGTGAGTCCGCTATGATGCTGGAAATTCTAACACTGAAAAGTGACAGGTAAAAGGAAAATGCGCCAGTACTCCTTGTGAAACATCATGAAGTGTGTCTTTTATTCTATCAGGTGAAATAGAAACAGTTGATTGCAGATTACATGAACAGTTAAATATTTCAACGAAATTCCACCCTGACAATACCTGACAATAGGGTGGTGAAGGCCTGGGTGGCGGGGGCTAAAAGAGGTCAATGGGAGGGAAAAGGGGACATGGAATTCTTTCAACATAAAGACTAAAAAAAAAAAAAAGAAATTCCAGTTTCTCGGCACTTTCTTTTTGGTGGTTGTTGTGTGTTTATATGCTTTGTTCTCTGAGCCCTTGACAATACATATGAGAACTGTGTGGTGGAAAAAGGGTTAAAGTGAAGAACCTTCTGTTAATTTAAAGATTTCCTGAAAATTGGGTGTGGGAGCGACTATTTTATTTTCCCACCCAGCAGCTCAGTCTGGTCCCAGAAGTACCACAGGAAAGCATTGTAAAAACCATCACTTTCAACCTTAACTCCAGTAGATTACATTCGTTTCACAAAAGTTATGTCACTAAAACATAGTTTGGACTCTCCTTAAGGAGGACAAGTTAGCATTTGATTGTTGGGTGGTGTTTATTATAGACAATATCGGGTCCTTGTAAAAGAATTCTTTTCTCTGCCTTTCTTTATTGTCCTGCTTCTCTCCCTCCTGTACTTCAGTCCTTCCTCCCATCCTTCTGTCACCTCTTGCTTTTAACAAATTATTGAACACTTACTGAAGGTTGTCCCAAAATTCACGCAAGAAGTAATTTTGATAGAAAACACAGGCTTATAATTAAAAATTGTAAAGTTTTTATTGATTCATAAAGTATACAGTATAGGGTTATGTATGGAATAGCACATTGGGTCAATGGCCTCCACGGCTTTGCTGGCACATATGCAAAGCTGTGGTCTTCATTGGTCTTCACTGTCCCTGCTCCTGGGCCATCATTGGTACTTGGTGATGCTTATCAAATTGAAGGGATTGAAATCAAAGGACAACAGATATTAGAATCTGATTCAATCAACCAAGTAAAATTAGGTTTTCATTTTTTTTGTTGTTGTTAATGCTCACGCAAAATTCAAATCTTGCATGAATTTTGGGACACCCTTTATATGCAAGATATTCTGTTGGAGATGAAAAAGAGAGGAAAGATGTGCTTTGGCCCTAATAATGAGGCCCCCAAACCACTGGGGTGGAGGATCTTGAACAAAAGAGATTTGATGAAGTTTATAACCCAAAGGCAAGGGGAGAAGGGTGGTCAGAGGAGAACGTTCTGGCTGGAAAGAAGACAAGATATGAGGAGATGCCGAAACCGGTTTGGCTCAGTGGATAGAGCGTCGGCCTGGGGACTGAGGGGTCCCAGGTTCGATTCCGGTCAAGGGCATGTACCTGGGTTGTGGGCACATCCCCAGTGGGAGATGTGCAGGAGGCGGCTGATTGATGTTTCTCTCCCATCGATGTTTCTAACTCTCTATCTCTCTCCCTTCCTCTCTGTAAAAAATCAATAAAATATATTTTAAAAAAAAAGATATGAGGAGAGGAAGCTGAAGGTCATACACTTCCGCTCAGGATTTGGGAGTGGCAGGAATGCTTGGTGTGTAGGAGGTTGGCACTGGGTTAGTGCTATTTAAAGAACCAGAAGCCGGTCTCTGGTTTAACAGGGCTGAGGGGGTGAGGGATACAAAAGAATTGACTGTGCTCTGAAAAAGAAGCCAGAGTGGGTGGGGAGGCAAGAACCTTCCCGTCCTTCAGTTGAAGATAAGCCTCTTCATTCTGGGCTTGCTTCCTCAATTCCCCTTCTTCCTTTTCTGGAAAACAAGGTGAATGCTTTATGCAGCCACCAAAAAGCATTGACTAATTTCATGTGGATTCCTGAGCTGATGATGCCATATGGGTGCTCCTTGGCAATTTCATATGTACACATGCTCTCTCCCTCAAAATAGTTTGTATGCTTGCCATCCCACACAGCCCACATTTTGTTCTTCAGGGAAAACATTCAGTGCTGTGGCTGAATGAATTCTCATCCCTAGTCTCTTCAACTAAGGCCCACCAGGTCTCTAGGCCGTCTTGATGCCCCACCTCTTCTGAGACTAGAGCCTCAGACTAGAGACCAGATTGAAAAATCCTAAAAGTCTCTTTTGGACATATGAAAACATGCTCAAAGTCACTAATCATCCGAGAGATGCAAATCAAAACAATGAGGTACCATCTCACACCTGTCAGATTGGCTATCATCAACAAATCCACAAACGACAAGCGCTGGCGAGGATGCGGAGAAAAGGGAACCCTCGTGCACTGCTGGTGGGAATGCAGACTGGTGCAGCCACTATGGAAGACAGTATGGAGTTTCTTCAAAAAGCTAAAAATGGAACTCCCATTTGACCCTGTGATCCCACTTCTAGGAATATATCCCAAGAAACCAGAAACACCAATCTGAAAGGATGTATGCATCCCTATGGTTATAGCAGCACAATTTACCAGAGCTAAGATTTGGAAACAGCCTAAGTGCCCATCAGCAGACGAATGGATTAGAAAACTGTGGTACATCTACACAACAGAATACTACGCTGCTGTAAAAAAGAAGGAATTCTTACCATTTGCAACATCATGGATGGAACTGGAGAGCATTATGCTAAGTGAAATAAGCCAGTTAGAGAAAGATAAATACCACATGATCTCACTCATTTATGGATAATAAAGACCATTATAAACTGATGAACAAAAATCGATACAGAGGCAGAGCAGCATTGAACAGACTGTCAAACTATAGCGGGAAGGCCGGGGAGGGTTGAGGGGCGTTGGGGGGGGGGGTAAGAGATCAACCGAAGGACGTGTATGCATGCATATAAGCATAACCAATGGGCATAAGACACTGGGGGGTAGGGGAGGCCAGGGAAACCTCAAGGGGGGGGGGAGTACACATATGTAATACTCTCTGTAATACTTTAAGCAATAAAACAAAATTTAAAAAAAAGTCTCTTTTGCTTTGAGAACCATGAAAGCAGGTATTACATCGTATTCATCTTCTCTCCTTGGTACCTCCCACAATGCCTGGCACATACACTAATTTACAGATGGATGGGTGGAGGTAGTCGGGAGGGAGAGTCAAGTCCACAGCACACTACCCAGTGGCTGCAAAATTATTTCTGCAGCAAAGACACTTTTTTCTCCTTTGTTTCCCATAGTATACCTTTCTAAACTTGTCGAAACAGATGAGTGTGGGGAGAGCTGATGTGTGGGTGGGCAAATGGATGAGGGGCTGGCTGGGTGGGGGGATGAATTGAACGTTGTACATCAGTTCCTACTGACCATCGAGACTATTCAGTGTCATTAACACTAGATTGCCCAAGGAAGTCATTTTGACTGCTTTTTAATTTCAATTAGAAAAACAATTATGTATATAAGGACACAATGTCTTAGAATTTTGTGACTTTTTGTACAACATATAAATGCATTTATTAATAATTGTAATCACCTCCCCCCTCCTTCATTTCCGGTATATATATATATATGTGTGTGTTATACCTATATTGCCCAAAAGCAGTCATTTTGACTGCTTGGGAAATTTTATGTAATCAAATGACTCTTATTATTGAATTGAGTAAATTTCTTATATGACCAGTTCGGCTCTGTATTGAAATAACAGTTTTCATTTTTTTTTGATTACCGTCACATGATAACATACAAGTACATGATAAATTGTCGATACTTGATAAGTTGCAGTTGCTCAATAAGCTAAACTAGTACTTGTTATTCGAATCTTTATGCAGTGATACTTGTTCTAATAAGTTGTTTATTTTATTTCTTTTGCACCCTAAATTCATGAAAGAAATGTCGAATAGAAGTGAGTTATTGGAAAAGCTAAGGAACATAAGTGAAGAGTGCTCAGATATTATTCTTTCACAATGCAGTCATTTTGACGGCTTTTGGGCAATATAGGTATATACTAAGTTTCAGTCTTTCTAGTGTTAAACTATCCATGTCTGATGACTTAGAGCAGTGGTCAGCAAATTGCGGCTCGCGAGCCACATGAGGCTCTTTGGCCCCTTGAGCGTGGCTCTTCCACAAAATACCGACTTCTGCGCATGGGCCACGAAGTTTCAATCACACTGTGCATGTGGTATTTTGTGGAAGAGCCACATTGCTGGGAGCCAGTCCATCCTTGCTGTTTCAAGGGACCTGGCATATATGGCATACTGTTCTTAATATGTTTGCTCACCTTCTTGGCACTATGTGTTTTAACCAAGATCTCTGAGAAAGGTTGTTTCCCCAGGTAGGGATTTTCCCCTGAAGTTAGGAAGGGAATAAAACCCCTTAACTAAGTGCCAGGCGGGTAATTAATCACTTTAACTACAAACAATCATGCTTAAGCTGCATAATCTTTTCTCCCTGGAATGGAGATAAGAAACGCCCTAACCTTTGTAATAGAGATTGATAGGATTGAATCAACTGGTATAAATACAGATGTAACAAGACAGAGAGAGACAGAGCTTAGAACAGAATTCAGAAGACAGAACCTACGCGGAACCTGGAGATGGAGGAGCTTCGATGGAGAGAACATGGCAAGGGATCCTGGACTGAACCTGACTGTGGAGATTGGCAGGAGAGCCTGACTAGAACCTGGTGACTGAGCCTGGCTGGAGAACCTAGCAGGACAACATGGACACAGAACCTGGCTGGAGATCCTAAGCAGAACCTCTCTGGAGATCGAGACCAGAACTTGGCTGGAGATCCTGGCTAGGCTGCTGATCAACTGAACGCTGTCTCCGTGTCATTCCTTCTTCGCCGACTCCGTCTACGCCTTTGGGAACCCCTGGACCTGCTGGGGTTGGACCCCGGCACCACATGCAAGGGGCCAAAGAGCCGCATGTGGCTTGCAAGCCGCAGTTTGCTGACCACTGACTTAGGGCAACTCTCCCACCTATTTCTGAGTTTCATCTGGTTAAAGTTTGAAATCTTTAACTTTTATTCATTTCATTCAGCCACTTCATGTATAATCTGCTGAAATTTTGACAACCTGACGTTAATATTTCTCCTTACTTTGTGTGGGTTTGATGTTGGCTTTTGCAAAATTGTACATACATGGTTGATAAACCTTCATATTTTGGGGCTTTACATGTTTTCTCGCTTCTTTGGACAATGTTACAAAACATGTTATGCTGAAAATATTTGCGAAGAGGTAACATGGGTTTCAAAAAATCAGAGTTAATTAAAGTGTTTTAATTGGACCAGCAAAATGGAAACCCAGTTCTAGATCCTCTAAATTAAAAAAGAACTTATTTAAGCCAGTGGTCGGCAAACCGTGGTTCACGAGCCACATGCGGCTCTTTGGCCCCTTGAGTGTGGCTCTTCCACAAAATACCACGTGCGGGCGCACACGTACAGTGCGAAGTTGACTTAAAACTTTAAGTAAAGTTGATTAAGTGAGTTTTAGGGAACGTTGTGGAGGGAAAGAAGATGCAGTATTGAGGACTGAGAAAGGTATGTGGAGATGGTTTGGACATAGAGAGAGGATGAACGAAAGGAGATGGACAAAACAAGTACACAAGACGAGTGTGGACGGGAGAGTTGGAAGGGGTCGACCTCAGCAAACGTCCCTCCATCAGATTGAGGACGTTTTTAGCAAAGGCCAGCTTAGGAGTACCCTAATGAAGTTAATAACAATGTACCTACCTATATGGTTTAAGTTTAAAAAATGTGGCTCTCCAAAGACATTTCCATCGTTGTACTGTTGATATTTGGCTCTGTTGACTAATGAGTTCGCCGACCACTGATTTAGGGTTAATCACTTTAATGCTGGGCATTGCAGCTATAATAGATAGGAATTTATTGCAAAGGGCACCCTGATTGGTGAGATCTATCAATTGCATGATTTTTGTCAAGTGTAGGAATTGATAGCCCTGTGACCTAGAAGCTATTAACTCTCCGTTACTAACACACTTCCACACAAATATTTCATAATCTGCGATGTGAGAATTATTTGTTTTATTTTAATTTTCAACAGCTTTGGAGGGAAGAATCCTAACCCCAATTTTTTGGAGTAAGAAAATCCCCAACAAAAATTGCCACTAGGGGGCGATGGAAGTTCAGAAATTGCCCTGCTAGTCCCTGAGGCAACCTAGCACTTTAGCTGGTTTATTTATTCAACTGGAATTTGGATGTGCAAACCACCAAGCTCGGAAACTTTGCACGAGGAACATAGTCCTGGGGAAAACCTACCAAAGATGGAATTAGCACCTTGGCTTACTGCCTGCACACAAAGAGCTTTCCTTCCTTGAGCGTTTTAAGAATTGACTTTAGTTCCTATCAGTGTGGGAATCGAGTTAAACTGCAGAGAAGTGAGACAACAAAGAAGGGTGCCTGTTGATCATTACCTGCAAACACAAGTAAGTGCACAGGTCCAACGTCATTAAGGCATCTCCCGGCCACTTGGATCAGAGTTTTGGCTGGTATGGATGGGCCTCAATCAGGAACTTCCCTGGAAAGGGGGGTGGAGGGGGGGTTGGAGAGTTTATCTTAGGAAACTCTGATAAACTCTGATAAACAGTGTCATGGCTAATACTTGGGGTGACAGTTGAAGAATCTAGTGAGGCAGAGTTAGACGAGTTTAGAAAGGTATACTTTTAGAAGATGAAGGAGAAATAAATGTCTTCATTGAAGGGGTACTTTTGCAATCACTTGGTGGTGTGCTGTAGGCTTTGTTTGTCCTTCCTGATTACCTCTGCAGAGCTCGGGACCACTGGTAGGGATGGGGTTCAATCCTGGCACCAGACTTTGGCCAGCCCACAACATCAAGCATTATCAGTGTCGGGAGTCCAGACACTCATCCTCCTTGGTCTTTTCTTTCCCAAGATTGATTCCACCCAAGTGTCAACAGCACAAGGATTTTGTCGTCTTTTGGCTCCAAAGAACAAGGAGATGTGGAACTTAAGAAAGCAAGCCCATAATGTATTTGTGTGCATAACCAAAAGCACAAATATAGGCAAGGATTTCTGCTGCCTTCCATGTCCCGTGGGCTCTCCATTTCTAAAGCCCTCCAACCTGGCAGAGGGATGGCCTGGGAGCTCTAAGGTTGTAACTAGGATGCGGACTCTTGGATCCCAATGCCCAGGGCCTCGTGCCTTCTAGAAGCTGCTGATGCATGTTTCTGAGGACACTCAGAAAATCCGGAAGTATGTCATGTTAGTGAAGACATCTGGGGCTTTGAGTGAGAAGCCCAATTTGAATTCGTTCGGCAGAGAAAGGAATGTATTTTTTTAAAAATATATTTTATTGATTTTTTACAGAGAAGAAGGGAGAAGGATAGAGAGTTAGAAACATCGATGAGAGAGAAACATTGATCAGCTGCCTCCTGCACACCCCCCACTGGGGATGTGCCCACAACCAAGGTACATGCCCTTGATCGGAATCGAACAGCCCCCCACCCCAGGACCCCATGAAAGCCGAAAGGGGATGTTCCTCAGGGGAACTGCTGCTGGACAGTCTATGCAGCATGAATCTACACACAAATGATTTGTCTGTATGGACAGGGAGGTCAGGAAGCCAGGTCATGGTAAGAGACCCGCTAGCCCAGTGGTCGGCAAACCGCGGCTCGCGAGCCACATGCGGCTCGCGAGCCACATGCGGCTCTTTGGCCCCTTGAGTGTGGCTCTTCCTAAGCCTTAGGAGCACCCTAATTAAGTGAATAACAATGTACCTACCTATATAGTTTAAGTTTAAAACATGTGGCTCTCAAAAATTTCAATCGTTGTACTGTTGATATTTGGCTCTGTTGACTCATGAGTTTGCCGACCACTGCGCTAGCCAATAGTGAAATGAATTCCAATTGAGGTCTGGCTTCCTTAAGTTCTGCCTTAGGCCTAATGAAGGTACTCCGGATTCTTTGTGTAAATAATTTGAGTAATGGCTCACTAATCACATTTCAATTGCTGAATAGACGTGTGGCTAATCGCTTTGGTAATGGTTCGCCCAGATCTAGGGCAGGGGTCCCAAACCTGAACTTGGGTGTACACATCACTGGGTGATTTGGTTCAAATCTAGGTCTGGGTGGAGCCTAAGAGTCTGCATTTCTAACAAGCTCCCGGGTGATGCTAATGGTGCTGCTCCACGTATTGTACTTTGAGGAGCAAGGGACTAGAGCAGCGGTTCTCAACCTGTGGGTCGCGACCCCTTTGGCGGTCAAACGCCCCTTTCACAGGGGTCGCCTAAGACCATCCTGCATATCAGAGATTTACATGATGATTCCTAACAGTAGCAACATGACAGTGATGAAGTAGCCACGAAAATAATTTTATGGTTGGGTCACAATATGAGCAACTGTATTTAAAGGGCCAGAAGGTTGAGAACCACTGGACTAGAGTAAACTTGAATCAGTGGTATTCTCTCACTTCAAAGGCTAGGAACTATGTGTGTTCATGTAAATATATATAAAATACATAGGTATGCATGCATATACACATGTACATGAGTATGTATCTGAATATGTATGTCAGAACTTGTCTAGGCACATAGGCAAGCTTTGCGACTATAAGCACTTCAGTGCTACCTGTGTTACTTGTCATCTTACTTCATCTTCAGTTCACCTTACTCTTCTTTGGTTCACTGGAACTAAACAACAGTGTGTTTAATCTTGATTTCAGTCCCCATATTCATTGCTTTGCTTTTTTAAATGCGCACCGTAGGTCCTTGCATTGTGTTTCAATGTTTGAAGGTATTTAAAAGTATTTGATGACTCGGGCTCTCTGAGGTTTTGCTTACAGTGTCAATAAAGCCCAGTTCTACTTGCTTTCCTTGTACTTGTGGGTGGAAATCTTGTGTCCCAGTATTTGTGGTTCTTTCTATCCATGCTTTTTCATTCTTCTTTAGACATCAGTTTGGAAAGGTTATGAATGACTTCTGAAGTGTTGTTTCAACATTTAGCCAATTCATCTGGCTCCTCCGAGCCAATGCTGATGTAACTTCTAAGCCAGGTTTAAAAAAAAACAAGCAAATCAGAAAACCCAAAACCAAAAATTAAAATTGACTGAATTCTTTTTGAAAATTTATAATCTGAGAAAGCTGTGTGAGCATAAATAGCAACCAAAATCATAGTGAAATTGAAGAAATGTGTCATGCTTTTCTGATTATTGTCCTTTAGTGTCATTTAGGGGACAAGATTTTTGTGGGCAAACACCATTATTTTTAGCAGTTATTGAAATCAGACAAAGGAAGATATTAAGGACATAGCTATTAAAAACTTTTGAAAAACCCACAGAATTATCCACTTCAATTTAAGGAAATTAAATGAGGCATAACATGGTGTGTATCAAAGCAAGAAGAAGAGAAAAAAAATACAGATTTTTACTTTCATCTTAATTTTTAATTTTAGTATCTATTATTGGCGATGTGAGGTGGGAAATTTGTATTTCGTTTTTTTATACTTATTCTATGTATGGTTATAGATCCAAATAATTGTAAGATCTTATATCATCCAGGAAAACAGCTCTTAATTATAAAACTTGATTCACTGGTCTTGATTCTAGAGAAGTCAAATTCCCACAGGAAATCAAGCTGGAGCTCAATATTAAATGAATAGTCTATTTTATTTGTTTAACTTCATGGGCGTCTCTGAGTGAAGTTTGGAGTATGACTTCTGTATTTGCTGTGGATCAAACTGCATTATAGCAACAATAAGTCCTGGCCAGTGTGGCTCAGTTGGTTGGAGTTTGTCCCCTGTATCAAAAGGTGGCGGGTTTGAGCATCTGATCGATGCTTCTCTGTCTCTAGATCTATTTTTGTTCATCAGTTTGTGTTGTTCATTATAATCCACAAATGAGTGAGATCATGTGCTATTCATCTTTCTCTCACTGACTTATTTCACTTAGCAACCTCAAAGGGAAGGCAGGGGAGGCTAGGGCTAAGGGGGAGAGATCAACCAAAGACTTGTATGCAAGCATATAAGCATAACCAATGGACACAGACACCAGGGGATGAGGGCATGAGTGGGGCGATGGGGACAATGGGGGGGGGGTTAAGGACACATTTGTAATATCTTAATAAAGGAAACAAACAAACAAAAACAAACAAAAAAAGGTAGCGGGTTTGATTCCCAGTCACGGCACATACCTAAGTTTTGGGTTCAGTCCTCGGTTGGGGCACATGCAGGAGGCAACCAATTAATGTTTCTCTCTCTGTCTTTCTCTCTCTCCCTTCCTCTAAAAAATTAATAATAAAAAATAATAGCAACAATAATAGTTCACATTTATTAGCTGATCAATTTATGTCAGGGCCTTATTAATTTATTTGCATTGTTTTATTTAATTCTTATTAACAACTTTATGACATAGGTGCTGTCAAAGTATAATTTTTAAAGAGCTAAAAATACAAAACTCCTGGCCATCTGTATGTCCTCTTTGGAGAAGTGTCTATTCAGGTCTTTTGCCACTTTAAAATTGGGTTGTGTGCTCTTTCTTTTGTTGAGTTGTATGCGTTCTTTATGTATTTGGGGAATTAACCCCTTATCAGATGACTCCCTGGCGAATATATTCTCCCATACAGTGGGCTCCCTTTTCATTTTAAGGATGGCTTCTTTTTCTGTGCAGATGTTTTTTACTTTGATTCAGCCTTCTCGATGGAATAAAAAGATGAAAAAAAATTATTGCATAAAAGCCCACACATCTCATACAAATACAGAATGAAAACATGTTAAGAATGTATTCAAGTTATCAATGATGGGAACCATAACAGGGTAAACTGATTCCCAGAGCGTTTTGAGGAGCTTGGCATGTGTAGGCCTTTTAAGGGGAAAAGAGTTTTGCAATAAATTTCTAAGATAAATGAAAAAAAACTGGCTGATGTCCTACAGAGCAACAAAGCCACAGCCTTTCGAGTTATCTGTTCTAGTGGGCAGGAATCTATGAATGAACATGTAACTTCAGAGCATCTAAATTCTAACCAAATAAAAACTAGAAAGTCAAACGCAAGCCCATTCCCTAGATAATTAAATAACTCTTAGGCTGGTAGGTTAGTGCCCCAGTAAGATTTTGAAATGTCATGCCACAGCCCATTTCACCTCATTCAAAGTTTGAAGTAATTTTCTTAACAAAATTTTAATTATCCACATTTTCCAATGAGGAAATCGGTGCTTAGCGATGTTAAATAACATAAGATAATCACAGTAAGGGCAGAGCAAAACTGGAACCCAGGTCCTTCTGACACTTAAACCCACTCTCTTATATTTGTTGAAATCCATTTTGTCCAGTAAACTTCTTTTATTTATTTATTGTGTGTGTGTGTGTGTGTGTGTGTGTGTGTGTGTGTGTGTGTGTGAGAGAGAGAGAGAGAGAGAGAGATTGATTGATTTGGAAACTGGTCTTTTAACCTGGATATTTTGGGGCCTTTTAGTGACAAAGTTTATTCAGATGATATTAACATTTCGACCATTTTTTCCTTTTTATAAAAATATCTCATTATCCCTTACTCATTAAAATCTCTCTCATTAAGGGAGAAGTCTTCTCTATTGGTTTCATAGGAATTGGGGGTAGGGCTTGCACTGAACCATCACACATATTATCTTTGCCCTTGACCACCAGCACACATTTGAGAACTAGCTGGTTAGGGACTTTGAAGTCCTTACTTAAATAGGCTTTTCCTTGGTACAGAGCAAAATGTGTGCATGCAGAATCTAAATCCATGAACCTCAGTCTGTAATCAACTCAGTTACCCAGCTTAGATCAAAGAGAGTTAATACATGCCTTTTAGGTGTAATTTGAATGAAGATATTCTCCCAAATCTATTGGATTTGAAAGCACGAGGGAGAGGGAGAGATATGACATTAATTGAAGGCAAAGTTAAATTTTGTACCGATCAAGAGGACCAAGGACTAGATTTTAAAGTTGAAATGTGGGGTGGAAGTGGGAGGAGTGTGGGGACACGGGAACATGACAGCATCGGGGGACACTGATCCCCTCTTGGTTCTCCCAATTCTCATCTGTTTCTCACTGGAGTCAGGCAGCGCCTAGTAGTGGGTGACTGGTGCAGGTGAGCCCTTGGGCTCTGTTAAGGGGCCTAGCAGTTGCAGAGACTTGGACGGAATACTGCACAGAGGGGCTCACCTCTATGACTAGAAGGTGGCAGATCCCAGCTTGGTGTGGAGGATGGACGATGAGCCTACTTGAGTGTGCTGGGTGCCTGTGATCCCGATGAGTATTAGGAGAAGAAAGCTATAAAAACGAACAATGGTCATGTGACCAATTGTAGAAAGGAGGATTTTAATAGGCATACATATTTTCTTCTGGTTTGATATAGGTGTATCTATGCATAGTCATAAAAGTTGTCCTTTTCTCCTCTGCCTATTATATAATATAAAGGGTGAGTTGAAGCTATATTTCAATATTTAAATTGCAGAATAATAGAGAGTTATTGTGACTGAACTGGAAGACAAATAACTATCAACCATTTATGGATAAAATAACAGATAGGACTTTGTGGATGCGCTTTTGGGAAGAGCATGAGTGAGTTCGGGATGTATGGGGGACAGTTACATCAAGTAGGACAGAAGCATTATGTTGTTTACTTTATTTGGAAGTTAAATGGGCAAAAGGAGAGTATATAACAAAGGGGCGAAAGGTGATGGATTATCCATTATTGACTAAGCATCACTACCACCCCTCCTCAGATCTCTTCTGTACTGCAGAGAAATTGGGCACATATAATCCACTTCCCCATAGGCTCCTGAGTTAGGATTTGCCAAAGAGAGTAATGAAAACATTTTTTCTAGGTGAAGGAGATGCAGAAACTATTATGCTCAGGGGTGACTGCAGTTGGATGTGGGGCAGGCAGGAGACTCGGAAGCTTTTGGGGGAGTGATTGAGAACCAGATGCTTTGCTGGTGTAGACTAAGACAGTTGGTGAGAAGTTTCTCAGAGATTCTTGCAAATTGGAGTAGATTTCTGTAGAGCTTTTGTTAACACATGCACATTGCTACGCTGGGCTGAGCTATTCAGTGTCTGCCTCCCTGGTCTTTGGTAATGACTTTCTTGGCCCCACTACCCCAGATATTCCAACAGGGATGCAAGCCTTAATTCTTTCTGTTGTTGTTAATCCTCACCCGAGGATATTTTTTCATTGATTTTTAGAGAGAGTGGGAGGGAAGGGGAGAAAGAGAAACATCTATGTGAGAGAGACAGCAATTGGTTGCCTCCCGCACACACCCTAACCAGGGCCAGGGATTGAGCCTACAACCAAGATATGTGCCCTTGGCCGGAATTGAACCTGGGACTCTTTGGTCCGTGGGCCAATGCTCTATCCACTGAGCCAAACCGGCTAGAGCCAAGCCTTAATTCTTATATTAAATTTTTTTATTCCTGAAATATTTAGACTGACTTTATTTTCTCAACTAACTCTAAGTTTATGCAGGTAATTTGATGAAAAGATATGCATCTCAATGATGCATTTAAGGAAGTGCTATTGGCAGGCAAATACCATAAGATCTACACAAGAAGGGGATATACTGGTAAGCACATTTTAAAATACAGGAAGTTAAAAAAATCACTATAATTTTCAATTTGACCGTGAGAATTACATCTTTCCTTAGGCTTCAGTCTGTTTTGGAGAGCCATCTACAGATTATCCCAGGAGTCAGCAAACTATGGCCTGTGAGCCAAATCCAGCCTGTCACCTACTTTTATAAATAAAGTTTTATTGGAACACTGCTATGCCCATTTGTTTACATATTGTCTATGACTGCTTAGACCACGATGACAGAGCTGAGTATTTGCAACAGAAACCATGTGGCACACAAGCCCCCCAAATATTTGTTATTTGGTTCTTCACAGAAAAAATTCACTGGCCCCTGTATTATCCTAATTCCTACTTCCTTTAAAAGTTGAAGCTTTCTTTCTCTGTCACCATCAACTTGGCTCACTTGGTGGGATTAGACTAAATAAAAATATTAACTTTTTTTTGGCAAAGAGATTTAGGATGCCTGAAAGAACCTTTTAACTGGCTCAAAGCACCCGCTTACCAACACTTCTAACTTGGCAGAGCAACATGTCATAAAAACGTCCTTGAAAGTAACTGAATTCCTCCTTAATCGTTTTGGCTACCTTTGCGGGGTCCCTCCTTGTGTTGCTGAAGGTAGACAAGTAAGCTGTTGTTGCCTTGCACGGTTCCCAGAAGTTCGCTCAACACGAGGACTGCCAGAAGAATCGTTCTGCTCTCTAATTTACCTGTGAGTGTTGCACATGCAAGGATTGCTCACTTCTGTCATAATCTTCAAAGAATAAAAAGAAAGGATTAGATGTAAAAGTGCAGCATTTTGCATCTTAAATTCAACATTTTAGAAGCAATTGAAGAGCAGAAACAGAGGGATCGTCATTTAAATGCTTTAGAAGCTAAACTGTCAGTGAGTCTGTTTGAATAATTTTTTTTATCAGTTGACCATGCTCATCTTTTTTATTAAGTAACAAAATAGAACTTTTCCCTCTCCTCTAAAGAGTGTTGCTATTAAAAAGAAACTCGGGAAAGGTATAGTTTAGGACAAATGTCAGCCATGTTATGATATTCAGAGAGGATTCTTTAGCTTTTGGTTATGATATTGCATCTGCTCTAATCCAGTGAGCCTGCAAATGCATAAGATAATGAATGCATTGATAAATATTATCCATCCATGTACACATCACTTAAGTCTAGCACATGTTTGTGTATCATTTAAAAATGTGTGTGTTTATTTAGTTCCTACCATATGCTGGGCCCTGCTTTAGTTCCTGGGCATATGAGGACAGGGGACAAATATTGAGAGAAAGGAAAGTTCTGGAAACCTTTCTTTCACTCATCTTATTTTAGAAACTCTGTATCCATAGCTATCAAGCTCAGAGCTCTAGTGTGACTCAGTCAGGCAGCCTCCTCCACACCCACTCCTGGCTTGTGTCCTCTTCCTGTGTTAGCTCTGCTCAGAGTAACTGGAAAAACACATAGGAGGATCATTTTTTTTGTGTGTGTGGAGAGAACTATAGAGTTTGCATTGGACCAGAGTGGAGGCAGCAGGAAGCCTCTTGCACTTCCCCTTCCAGCTCCATAGTCTGATGTTTATTCTTCTTGACAGCAAGATAGACTGCCAGCTTTGTTTTTAATTATTTGACTAAAATGACATCCATCCTCCTCCCTTTTCTCAGGCCTCCCTCTGAAATCCCATCTTCTGTGTAGCCAATGCTGATGGAATTGCCGGTTTTGGCACTGGCGCTCTTTTCAGCCAAGTGAGATGAGCTGAGTTAATATCCACACCCTGAAAGGAAGCCAGAAACATTTACCCCTGCTTGGTCCTCTGTCCCCCAGCCCTCCACCTCCCCTCCACTCTTTACCTGCCACCCTTCAGACATACCACATGTCTCTATTGCATCTAACCTGGCACCTGAATAAACATTTTCAAGTATTTTCTAATCCCCTACCTTCCCACATCCCCCTTTTCTTTTCTTTCTTTCTTTTGTGTGTGTCTGTTTTTACAAAGTAGTTGAATTCTCTTTTTTTGTATTCTAGTGTAAACATGGAACAAATGTGTAACTCATCATAATGGACATCTGTTACATGAATAGTGGAGAGCTCATATCTCCCAGATTAATCACTGTTTCTATTCATTTGGAATTAGCAACCTGTGACTTCAAGTAACTCCCTGATGAAACAGAACACACATTCTTTTCACAGATGTATAGAAATAGGAATAAATCTACAATTTGGCAAATGCTCCAGATGCAGAGCACAGTGCATGCTTATAATAAGAAAATATAATAACTGTCTTAGACTAATACATGGTAACTCTGACAAAGAGGAATTGATATAGTCGAAAGTTCTTGAAAACAGTCTCACCTGCATACGTGTTTTCTAAACTCTGGCCCTGGAGCCTGTAGTTTCCTGACAAAGTTTTCTCATGTTATTTGTCCTCCTTGGAGACTTGAAATTCCTCATCATTTAGAAGCAAGATAGAAATTGGGAGGCTATGAAGCATAGCAGACTTATCGTCTGTAGGAGCCAGGATCTTACTAGCTACCCTTCTTTGTCAAGGTATGTTTTTAGAAAGAGTACATTTCTGTGTGCTAGGACTGTGTATCCGAGACATCTATCATATACAGACCATTGAGTAATTGAGTCCACATAAGCTAATGATTCACAGTTGTATCACATTTAGACATAATATTGCACTCAACCCAGAATAAGGAGTGTACAGCATTTGCCGAATTCATTTTTGTTATGAAATAATGCCTGTTTTAATAATGAGGTCATGTGTGCATCTAGCAATCATGTATGCATCTTGTTCTATCAGAACCTACTGGTCTGATCCCGGCACTGTCTAATTTGGGATAAAAAAAGATGTGAATTTTTTCTTAAAAAATGAATAGTATCATGAAGAAGCCAGATACGTCTGCACATGAGGCCAGTACTGTGACAGATCCTTTTATATGCATTCGCACAAAGAATGGTCAATCTCTTCTCAGTGTGCTGCAGGAAGCGAGAAGAAATTCATAGGAAGAAGGTGGTGTCATAGCAGAGACTTGAAAGAGGGTTAATTATCTGGGTGTTAGTGAGCATTGGACATAGGGTGGGGATAAAGTGGGGATATTACTGACTGTCTTCCTTAGGTTATATATACTTTCTGTTCTACTTCCAGAAGCAAACTCAGAGTGTAAAAGATGTAAGGAGGAAAATTATAAAGCAGGGTCAACATTTGAGAGGAAGAAATAGGCACAGCTGAGGCCACTTACAGTTATAACCTGATGGTGGTAGTCCCACAAGGTTGAGTCTAGTAGGTATAACATACAGAGAATGAAGAGTATGTCTCAATTCTGTCCTTCTCCCCTGTCCACCATTTCCCTCCTTATAGAAGACCACTGCTAGAGTTCTTCCAAAAGATAGTCTTGTCATGTTCAAGCATTTCCATAATGTAACATGCTGTTGAAATGGAACCCTTTCCAGGGTCAGTTTTGGCTGAGGCATGAAGACAATGGGTACCACATCCCAAGATACTTCTAGGACCGTGGTAGGCAAACTGTGGCTCGAGAGCCATATGCGGCTCTTTGGCCCCTTGAGTGTGGCTCTTCCTAAGCCTTAGGAGTACCCTAATTAAGTTAATAACAATGTACCTACCTATATAGTTTAAGTTTAAAAAATTTGGCTCTCCAAAGAAATTTCAATCGTCGTACTGTTGATATTTGGCTCTGTTGACTAATGAGTTTGCCGACCACTGCCCTAGGACAATAATTCTAAATAGAAAACCTGAATAGAGGACTCACTGACATGGAAGATAAGTCAAGAGGATAGAGAGTTGCCTGGCTGGCGTGGCTCAGTGGTTGAGCATCAACCTATGAACCAGGAGGTTACAGTTTGATTCCCGGTCAGGGCACATGCCCGGGGTGTGGGCTCAATCTCCAGTGTGGGGCATCCAGGAGGCAGCTGATCCATGATTCTCTCTCATCATGGATGCTTCTATCTGTCTCTCCATCTTCCTTCCTCTCTGACATCAATAAAAAAGAGGATGAGGAGTTAAGAAGAGTTTGTGAGGGAGTGTCTTTGGAGGAAGTGGCACTGGGAGTCTCACCATTCTTTACCACAAACAATCAGGGCAGGGAGACCACAATCCCTAATCCCTGTGCTAGTGAGGGGAGCATCTAGGGGACCTACGCAATGCAAGCTAAATCAGCCTTGGCCGTCCCCATGGGTAGTTCTGGCATAAAATGGCCCATCATAATGGCCCCTCTTTGGGTCAAATGGCAAGAATGTTATATGTTTGCTTTGACCGTGATTGGGTGTAGGCCCTGTGAAGGACATGACCTTGGCTCTGTAGCCCTCTGCTGCTGAGTTGCAGGCTGTAGGCTTTCTGAGCTCAGTGCACTCCCAGAAGCTGGGGAAACAAGCATTTCATTGAAGGGGGATCCAGATAGCACACCTCAATACTCATCACACAGGCAAGGGTACCTCAGCCTTAGGAGGCAAGAGCGTGTAGTGCTAGGGAAAGACGCTAAGAAAGGCCATGCCATGTCACAGGGATTGCAGTCACAGGTATCTCCAGAGACCATGGGTACATGCCTCCAGAAGGCAGCCACTCCAGAGAGCATAATCCACCTCACCAGGTCTGAGTGAAATTAGAACTCTCCTAACCACTTGTACACATCAGGATATGAGCAGGAAACCAGTGGCACATTTATATTGAGTAATAATGTAAAGATTTTAGTGAAGGCTCTATTTCTAAAGGTGCGGAAGCCTCAAGGGAAGGCACAGTACCCTGGGCCTAGTAAGAATGAATGCCATCAACAAACTCAGCCTGAAGGGTGGATGGGGAGAGATCAGTTTCCAGGAACCCAGAGACCAGGAGAGCTCAGTCTAGGGGACCCGCTAGCCGGGCTGTCACCTTTGGCCATCAAACAGAGCCTGTCTGACATGAGCCTGCAGCTGGGCACTGGGGGAATTCTTACTTCCAACCCACTCTTGTCACTTTCTTTGGTATTATACCAGGACTCTCCACTGGGAACCTGTTTGATGCTGTGCGTATAGGTCAGCCCTCAGAGGCACAGAGGTGGGCTACAAGCAGGGAGTGTGCAAATCCTTTCTTCCTGCACTGGGTCCTGGATGGGGTACAACGCTGCAATGATCAGTAGTCAGATTAGGGGGGAGAGAGAGAGAGACAGAGAGAGAGAGAGAGAGACAGACAGACTCACCTTGCATGTCTATGGGGGGGGGAGAGAGAGAGAGACACTAACTCACCTTGCATGTCTATGAGAGAGAGAGAGAGAGAGAGAGAGAGAGAGAGACTGACTCTCACCTTGCATGTCTGTACTTATCACCCTGAGGTCATAATACATCAGTGCAACTTCTTAGTTTTCGAGATGAGAGACAGGATGGAGTGAAACTCTGGGTTCTAGTTGAATCATAAAATGACTGTGAGGGAGTAATCTGAATTTTGGGGTTTGCTCTGGAAAGGGGAGGAGTCTCAAGTTTGATTCCTCCCCTTCCCCTCTCCCCCCAGATCATGGCTGATGTTTTCGTCTTAGGTCATGTGCTTGGGGACAGCTTTCCTTTCACTGAGACTTCTGAATCTGAATGAAAGGAAGTCCCAGAATTGTAAATCTGGGCCTTAATGGAAAAAATTAGTTCTGGGATATTTGAGCCTTGGGAGAAAAAGACATCCTAGTGTTGAAGTTTCTGTGGTTAATTTTGTCGCTAGAGATGGATGTTTGATTCTCTTTTGAGGATGATTGCTCTTCAGTTGTGGGGAAGAAAAATGACCACAGTCAACCGTTCGGCTGTGCCAAAGGGAAGCTGTAACTCTAAGCCATCTGCATAAACATGCCTCATTGTGGGGCAGAGCTGTACCCGCACAGGAGGGGAACCCGAGGCTGGTAATCAAGGATACCCTTGTTTCCTCTCTCTAGGTCCCAGGAGAGTTTGGGTATGGGGGATACACGGTCAAAAACACTCCAGAGTGAGTGAGTGGTGGGAGGTGGGCTCTACGCTGTAACATGGTGGCTACTGGGAGCTGCATTATTTATTGATATTAGAGATGGGGGGAGGGGAGAGAGAGAGAGAAACGATTTGTTGTTCCACTTACTGATGCATTCATTAGTTGATTCTTGTATATGCCCCGACTGGAGATCCAACCCACAATGTTGGCATATCTGGACGATGCTCTAACCAGCTGAACTACCCAGAAAGGGCCAGAGCTATACTATTTTGTGTCTAGTTTTAAGTTTTCTCTTCTGCATTACAATTCTCTTCTTTTAACCTCATGTGGTCAGTACAATTTTATTAAATTCTATAGCCTGGACTTGGCAGTGTTTTGTGAAATGAAACAGTCATGGTTCCTGTTGGGGACACGTATGTGAGAAAAGTGAATGCAGTCTGCTGAGACAGGGTACAAGACAGGAAGGCACTGAATTCCCGGTCTGGCTGTAGCCACAGGGTACCAGGGTGAGCTGAAGGGAAAGCTAACGTGTCTTTAGGACTCTCCATATCAGAGATACCTGGGCGGGACGCCATACTGTGGCATGAGGTGGGGATTTGACCACCATTACTGGGACATTCAAGGGAACGGCCACCACGAGGCAGGAGTACATGGAGCATTTGGACATCAGGACTGGAGAGACTTAAGTGCAGTGGTTCTCAACCTTCTGGCCCTTCAATACAGTTCCTCATGTTGTGGTGACCCCCAACCATAAAATTATTTTCGTGGCTACTTCATCACTGTCATGTTGCTACTGTTATGAATCATCATGTAAATATCTGATCTGCAGGATGTATTTTCAGGGGTCGCGACCCACAGGTTGAGAACCGCTGCTTTAGAGTAATGAAAACTCATGTTCAACATTGAGTCTACTTTCTACTGGCTGCATATGCGTGCACAAATTACTTAACTTCCCCTAGAGCAGTGGTTCTCAACCTTCCTAATGCTGCGACCCTTTAATACAGTTCCTTATGTTGTGGTGACCCCCAATTTCATTGTTACAAGTTGAACATAATGAAAGCATAGTGATTAATCACAAAACAATATGTAATTATAGATGTGTTTTCCGATGGTCTTAGGCGACCCCTGTGAGAGGGTCATTCAACCCCCAAAGGGGTCACGACCCACAGGTTGAGAACCACTGCCCTAGGTTGAGTGTCTACAATCGTTACTGATAAAAAGGGGAATACTCAACTTAGATTTCCATAGATTTGAGTAGTGGGAGCCTCTTTAAGCTGGTTCCAGTGACCTTTGGAAATGACTCTATTTGTCTTTGAAACCTTCCTTGATTTCCAGCACTGCAAAATGTCCCATGAATATCTCATATCTTCCCTGCCCCTGAACCAGATTTTGAATTGGCCATTTCTCTAAGAAACTCTGATAACTTTCAGTGGGGAATGGAATTACAGGCCAAATCTACTGGTCATTTTAGTTGACAGAGTCAGAAAGTAGATATATTTAAAACTTATGAGTTCATAGTAACATTTCCAGCTCAAATGAATAATACCAGTTTCTCACTTCTTTAATTTTATAATCTTAACTTTTTCTTCTGTAGAAAATCTTTTTTGGTAACACTACTATTATAATTACTTCTCTGCTTCCTACTACAAATAAAGAAAATATTTCAGAATAACAGTACAAATATTGCTATAAAAAATAAAACAAGGAGATGAATGGTAACAAGAACAGCAAACTACTCATTGAAAAATATCAAACTCATACAGTTTTGATGAGGATGAACTGATCTACGCCAGCGATTTTCAACCTTTTTCATTTCACGGAACACATATACTTCCCATTCAAATTCTGCAGCTCACCAAAAAATATACTTTTGCCTGATCTGACCCAAAAATGGGTATAATTTTGATTCATTCACACTGGACGGTGATTGTTGTGTTGGCTGTTGTCATTTATTTATTTGACAACCTAAGGGAAAAGAGGTCAGTGCCCCTGACTAAATAGTCGGGTATTGCCTATTTTAAAAATTCTTGCAGCATACCAGTAGAAAATCTTGAAAATCTCTGATCTGTGTCCATTTCTGAGAATAACACTTGGGGCACAGCACTCAATAAATGTTAGTCTTCTTTCCTGCCTCCCAGCCCACCCCCCAGTCTCAATCAAACCTTTTCTTAGCAGTCCTCTCACTCGTGGATAAAGGCTAAACACAGCCTGGCCATTGGGCTTTTTCCAAACAGTACTTCTGTCCCAGAGGCTCCCTGGTGTTCCTGCTCAAATGCATGGAATCCTTTCAGCGTGTCCCGTGCACTTCTGCTTGCTAGTTTTGCTTGCAGTGTTGCATTTCCCTCCTTCCTCTCTCCCTTCCAAATGCATCATCTATTCTTTCCCCTTTGAATTGAAGTGCTTTACCAGACATGAAATTCTTACATGTACTTGGATCTCTATGTCTTTTCTCATGTTAATACCAGATCCTTTTATTATAGTGACTTTATTGTAATTTTAAAACATTGTTGAGCAGATTTTTCTTGATTATTACATTTCAAAACTTTCTTGCAATTTTCATAATATTTTACAATCATTTTCACCTTATTCAACCTCCTACCTCCCTATCCCCCCCCGCCCCCCAAATTCCCACAATCCAAATAAACTTTGCTTGGATTCTTATAGAAATAGTATTAAACCAGTAGGTTGGCTTTTTTATTACCTTAAGTCTTCCAGAAAAGGAACCTGGTATTTCTCTCCCTTTGGAAGATCTTGTTTTAATTCTTTTAATATAATTTTGTAGTTTTCTTCATGTAGGTTCTGTACCTTCTTTTAAAATATATTTAAAGGATTTTGTAGTGTTTCTTGCTATTATGATTTTCTTTCAATTTTCAGTTTCATTCATATTTTAAAAGCTATTGTTTTTTAAATAAGAAAAGTATAATCTTAGAATATTTTTCCATTTTACAGTAAAGTTACAAAGATAGTACAGTGAGTTCCTATATACTCCACAACCAGTTTCTCCTATTATTAACATCTTACATTAGTATGGTACATTTGTCAAAAGGAATGAACCAATATTAATACATTATTAACTAAAGCCCATTGTTAATTTAGATTTTTAAACTTATTACCTAATGCTCTTTTTCTGTCCCAGGGTCTTGTCCAGAAAACATATTTGCTACAAATTATCTTTGGGGCTGTTTTTTTGGGGAAACATACATGGTGGAACCCATAACAGACCTTCATTCTTAGAATTATATAAGTCGGTATAATATTTGAACACCTTGTTTCAAACATGTGTTACTATCTGATAAAAAGATACATCATTTTATCTCAATGACAGTTAATGTTTCAATTATATAAGAAAATGTTCATTTATACATATTTACATCTCCCTAGTCAATAAAAATAGATTTGGTCAGATTCCTACATTGGTGTATAATTCCTCTCCTCTTCTCCCAGTTCTGGTCCATATCATTTTCATTTTTCACTTCTCTGAAATACCAGGAAGAGGAGTGACGTAGCTAATTTAGCATTTATACATTGGTGAGAAAAAGTAGCCACTGTTAGGTAACTCAGCTAACTATTCCTTGCAGCTCCCCCGGGTCTCAGTAGGGCTGGACGGTGGTGGCAGGAATGTGCTGAGTTCTTCTCAGGTAGAACATTACTCCTTCTCCTCCTCTTTTCCTGAATTTTGTCCTCTGATACATTGCCAAGTCTTCTCCACAGTACAGAGGAAACCAGCCATGATAATGAGGAGGAGAATGGAGCCATTTTCTTGTAGGAAATAGTCTTCAAACCCAATGTAAGTATTTGAGAAATTTAATATACAGGTAGGTCTTTCATAAAAGTGAAGTGGTCCTACCACAAATTTTTGGAAAGTGGGGGGTACTCTTCGCTTCACACCATTTCAGCTCATGAAAATGTCATAGGCCCCTCTGCTTTTGGAGAGCAGGGGAAACCTGCACTTTGAATTTTTATTAACAAGTAGTAAATGTTATATTTATGAAAATGCTATCAAGCACTTAAATAAGATCTAAAACATAAACATTAAATTTCCACTATATATGTAAATAATTGAGTAATAATATGAACAGCTTAGGATTAAGGGGATATAGTTTTAGACCATTTTTATTTATTATTTATTTTTAATATTTTTATTGATTTCAGAGAGGAAGGGAGAGGGAGAGAGAGATAGAAACATCAGTGATGAGAGAGAATCATTGATCAACTGGGGACTGAGCCCACAACTTGGGCATGCCCCTTACTGGGGACTGAGCCCACAACTTGGGCATATGCCCTGACCAGGAATCGAACCATGACCTCCTGGTTCATAGGTTGACACTCAACTACTGAGCCATGCGGGCTGGGCTAGGCCATTTTTAAATGCTCTTGTAACTAATATTTTGGAAATGGTCTTTTCTGTGAAATAGTTTGTTCTGTTCATCTTCGTGGTATTTTTGAATGGCCCCCTTTATGATGATATCCCCAACTTCTTGCGGTTGAAGAGAGCGTAGTGTAGTGAAAGCAGCACAGTCTCCGGGGTTAGGTCTGGGTTAAATGTAGCCTTGGTCAAGTTATCCAGCACCTCGCGGACTTGCTTTCTCATCTCTTAAATAGAGATCAAAACATTGTCTCAAGGATTTAATTAGGTCATATGTAAGGTAGCTAGAGATTGTTTAAGAAGTGATATTTATTGATATATCTGTGGAAAAATTGTATAGCTCTCTGCTTCTAAAGAGTGAGCCGATGAATGCTGTGATGAACTATCTGCCTAAGTGAGTAGAAGATGAGAAAGTGGGTAAAGGAAATTAAGACTTTGGCCTTGAAATAACATGGATGTTTAATAAAGAATCTAACTCCCTGTAATACATTTAATTATTATAGCCTATTATTACAAAGAAATGCCAGTATTTACACAGGCCCTCAAGTTTATAATAGAACTGCATAAATAATGAATTATTTATAACTTTGGTTCAGACTTTTACCAAAACAGAATAGATCTTTCTCTAGAAGATTCAGAGCACATATATTCTTCTCGACATTAATCATATTTTCTTCAATCCAATTAAACTAATTGTTGCCAATTCACAGGAAATTCAGTTTGAAGAAAACATTTATAATTTTGGAATTGGAAAGCCACAAAAGTAGAACACAGATTAGAGAAACCGTTTCCAAACCAATGTCTGGGATTTTGTTTGGAATTATCCTCAAAACCCCAATTCTGGAGCTAAATGGTAATATCAAATGACATATCAATTATTTCTCCTATCCCCTCCTTGTCCCTCTGCCAAATAATTCCCCCCTCTAACTATGACATTCATTCAACAGAACCCTGATGAGTTTGAGACAGACTGAAAACTCACATGGTGTCAAGAGTGGAAAGAGCTCATATTTTTTATTGTGTTACAATGAGCTGTGGACTGTCCATGGTAGTTCATTCATGTTGCTTCTTTTGGGAAGGTCTTACGTACCCTGACCCATGAGGCCAGATGTGCCTTCCCAGAGCTGGAAATGTTACATATTTCAAAGAAGCACTTCTTTGTGCTAATATCTGAAAGGAGAGCTCCTTTTTGTGGTGTCCCCACCCCACCCCATTCCTGGCATGAAGCTGCATATTTCAAAAATGTCTTGCTTATGAATCCCAGGCAGAAAAGGCGTTTGCGTAAGCATTTAGAGGGGGAAGAAATAGACTAAACTGGATGGAGAGAAGCATAAATGAATTTTGGAGACACGATTCTGTTTGTCTAAAGGAGATTCCGTGGTTCCTTTGCTCTCCTTCCAGTCCTTCTGGAGCTATTTCAGAGCCAAAAAAAGAAAAAAAAATAGGAGAAATGATTCCTTTCCTATCTTTTCTGTTTTACTTCTCATGTTGAACAAAGAATTCATTTTTATTGTGTTTTTCCTAATTCCCTTTCGGTTTTGCATTTTTGTTGTTTGACTACTGTAAAAACACTAATAAGACCAATCTAACCCATTACTAATATTTGGATTTTGCCTAAGACAATCAGTAGTGTCTACCAGTATACTGGGGGACACTCCTTCCCTTTCCCTACTCCACACAAGCAAATCCCTTCTCTTGTTCTTGGCTGTCCTGGAGACTATTGCATTTCTAGGGTTTTTGTAACACATTAAATATTTGGGGATCTTTCATAATTTTGTGTCTACCACTCCTAGTTAAGTCCTTGAGGAAATTCTACAATAAATAATACTTTTAATTCTACAGCTTGTCTCTTTGCCAATAGATTTATTTTTTATTTTATTTTATTCACTTCATTTGCAATCATATTATGAGCAAGAGTACTGGCAAATTAGCTAGGTTTTCCATATGTGTAATTTCTGAGACAGAAGAAGCTGTTGGATCCAAAGTATAATTGTTCCCATGAATTATTAAGGCCTAAAATTTCCTATCTTGTTTTGAAAATCGTCCATTATTTTCATCTAGCTCTATTTATGTTGTCTGTGGCTAAAATTATATGAAGATAGAAACATTAAATTCAATGAAGAGAAAAATCAAGGGGATGAAGTTCTCTTCTCCTCCCTCTCTTCTTCTTTGCCGCTGAGACTTTGTCAATTTCTTATGAAAGAGCAGATTAAATCAATGTAAGAATCATTAATTGCCTTCATAAACCAGGAGGGGACTCCTGATTCCATCAAGAAGGGATGATGACTCTCAGAAAGGGAGCGCCCGTGCTCTGGGACAATACAGATACTCAAACTATGAGAATTATTTGGCCTTGGGATCGTTTCTTTTTCTGTTTGGTAGTAAAGTAAAAGAATCACTCTTTTTAATTCTTTATTTTTTAAAGTATTACATATGTCTCCTTTCCCCCTCATTGACCTATCCCCAGTCATTCCCACCCCCAGCACATGCCCTCACCCCCCTACCGTCTGTGTCCATGGGTTATGCTCATGTGCATGCATACAAGTCCTTTGCTTGCTCTCTGTCCTCCCTCCCCTGCCTTCTCTCTGAGGTGGGTGGTCTGTTTGATGCTTCTGTGTCTCTGGATCTAATTTGTTCATCAGTTATGTTGTTCATTATATTCCATAAATGAGTGAGATCATGTGATATTTATTTTTCTCCAACTGGCTTATTTCACTTAGCATAATGCTTTCTAGGTCCATCCATGCTGTTGCAGATGGTAAGAATTCCTTCTTTTTTACAGCAGCATAGTATTCCATTGTGTAGATGTACCAATTTTTTAATCCACTCATCTGCTGATGAGCACTTAGGCTGTTTCCAAATCTTAGCTATGGTGAATTGCGCTGCTATGAACATAGGGCTGCATATATCCTTTCTGATTGGTGTTTCTGGTTTCTTGGGATATATTCCTAGAAGTGGGAGCACAGGGTCAAATGGGAGTTCCATTTTTAGTTTTTTTTTGAGGAAACTCTATACTGTCTTCCACAGTGGCTGCACCAGTCTGCATTCCCACCAGCAGTATAGGAGGGTTCCTTTTTCTCCACATCCTCACCAGCACTTGTCATTTGCTGATTTGTTGATGATAGCCATTCTGACAGGTGTGAGATGGTACCTCATTGTCACTTTAATTTGCATCTATCAGATGATGAGTGACTTTGAGGATTTTTTCATATGTCTCTTGGCCTTCTGTATGTCCTCTTTCGAAAAAGTGTCTATTTAGGTCCTTTGCCCATTTTTTTTATTGGATTGTTTATCTTCCTTTTGTTAAGTTGTATGAGTTCTCTATAAATTTTGGAGATTAAATCCTTTTTGGATATAACATTGGCAAATATGTTCTCCCATGCAGTGGGCTTTCTTGTTGTGTTGTTGATGGTTTCTTTTGCTGTGCAGAAGCTTTTTATTTTACTAGACCACCAATTTACACCAGACACAAAAATAAACTCAAAATGGGTGAAGAACTTACACATAGGATGGGAAACTATAAAAATTTTAGAATAGTCCATAGGCAGCAAAATATCAGACATATGTTGTAGCAATATCTTTACCAATACAGCCCCTAAGACAATGGAAACTAAGGAGAAAAGAAACAAATGGGACTACATCAAGACACAGAAGCATCAAACAGACCACCCACCTCAGAGAGAAGGCAGGGGAGGGAGGACAGAGAGCAAGCAAAGGACTTGTATGCATGCACATGAGCATAACCCATGGACACAGACGGTAGGGGGGTGAGGGCATGTGCTGGGGGTGGGAATGACTGGGGATAGGTCAATGAGGGGGAAAGGAGACATATGTAATACTTTAAAAAATAAAGAATTAAAAAGAGTGATTCTTTTACTTTACTATCAAAAGAATCACTTTTAATGTCCATCATCTCATTGTTGTAGACTCTTTTTTCTTTATATCCTCTTTGGCATGTCACTGAATTATTCTTAGGCGTTAACTAGAGAACTGTATCAGGAAAAAATTTGGTTGGGATCAACCTTGTATCAAGCATTCAAGCGATTATTCACTCCCAATAATACACACACACACACACACACACACACACACACACACACACAAACTCAATTAGAGTAAGATTTGATTGATCGCCTTCAAACAACAGAAGTTTAAATAAAATGTTTAGAACCTAAGTGGATATTAAGATCATACTTTTTCCTTCCTGGCTGTACACTGTTATGCTTGATCTAGGATTATTTTAATTCCTAGCTACAGAAACCCAATTCACATTAGATAACGAAACAAACAAACAAACAAACAACAACAGAATACATTGATATATGTAACCAAGGGATAAAAGAATTAGGGCTGACTTCAGGCATGATAGGATCTAAGGAGTAAAAAAAAAATGTCATTAGGACATATATGTATGCATCTTTATGCCTGTCTATATAATCTTGTTTTTTCTTTTTTTTAATTCTTGATGATCTTGTGATTAAAAATTATTGTGATAAAGTATCCTATATAATAAAAGGCTAACATGCAAATTGACCAAACGGTGGAACAACCCGTTGCTATGATGTGCACTGACCATCAGAGGGAAGACCTCAATGTGGGAGCTTCCCAATAGTGGTCAGTGCACTACCACAGGGGAAGCACCGCTCAGCCAGAAGCCAGGCTCACGACTGGTGAACGCAGTGGCGGTGGCGAGGGCCTCTCCTGCCTCCGCGGCTGTGCTAAGTATGTCCGACTGCTGGCTTAGGCCTGTTCCCCACGGGGAGTGGGCCTAAGCCATCAGTCAAACATCCCCTGAGGGCTCCTGAACTGCGAGAGGGCGCAGGCCAGGCTGAGGGACCTCTTCCCCCCCAAGTGCACAGTTTTTGTGCACTGGGCTTCTAGTATATAACATAAGATGACATTTTAACCATTTTAAGTGTATAATTCAGAGACATTAATTGCATTAAAATGGTATGCAGCTATTACCTCTATTTGTTTCCAAATCTTTTTCATCACCCTAAACAGAATCTCTGTAATCATAAGCAGTAACTCCTCCTCCCACTCTCCTTCCAGCCCTGGTAGCCTCTGATCTACTTTCTGTCTTTATGAATATGCCTATTCCGATCTTTTGTATATGTGGAACCATGCAATATTTGTCCTTCTGTGTTAGGTTTATTTCACTTAGAATAATGTTTTCAAGATTCATCCATGTCAGCAGACATCAGTATTTTTATGGTAAACAATATTTCATCATATGTATACACTACTTTTTGTTTATCCATTCATCTGTTGATGGACATTTGTTTTATTTCTATCTTTTTGCTATTGTGAATGATACTACAGCAAACATTGGTGTACAAATATCTGTTCAAGTCCCTGTTCCCAATTCTTTTTGAGTGGAATGTCTATGTATCCAATCTTGATTCCACTGTCATCTCTATGGCTTCTTCCTCAGGCAGGCAAAGACAGCTTGTGTCTTACTCTTCACCTTATATAAGGAAGGGAGAGCTTTTTCTCTCCTATTGCCCATATTAACACCTGAATAAAATTTTTGATGGCTGATATTCTGAGCTCCACTCCTGGATGGCTCACTCTACCTTGGGAGAAGCTCCTTCATAACTGTGTCACTACTAACCAGTCCACTAGATTGGAGGGCAGTCCTTCATAGAAAAGAGAAGCTCTGTTTCTAGAAATAACAGACACTGGTGGGTGGAGATGAGAGGTGTCCACTGCAGTCTCTTTCCACATATGGGCAGAAAACTCATCTTGGTTGTTTATCAGGAACCCTTGGGTGAGTCCTTAAGAATGACATCGTCCTTGACAAGAATAAGGGAAAACAGAAACTGTTATGCTTCTGGTTGGAATACTAATTGCTATCACCTCTTGGGAGAGCATTTTGATGACATTTACCATGGCTGAAAATGTACAGGCGTTATGACCCAGCAGTTCTGTTCCTTGATATAGTCTCAAGAAAAACTCTTCCACTGTAGCCTCGGGAAACATGGACAAGATTATTCTTGGCAGCATTATTTGTAGCCATGAAAAATGGAAAACACCTGAAGGTTTTATCTGCTGGCTAAAAGATGAATTGTAGTGTCCTCATAGAATGGAATGTGATGCCACCATTAATAATGACCTAGATCAGCGGTTCTCAACCTGTGGGTCGCGACCCCTTTGGGGGTCGAACGACCCTTTCACAGGGGTCGCCTAAGACCATCAGAAAACACATATATAATTACATATTGTTTTTGTGATGAATCACTATGCTTTCATTATGTTCAATTTATAACAATGAAATTGGGGGTCACCACAACATGAGGAACTGTATTAAAGGGTTGTGGCATTAGGAAGGTTGAGAACTGCTGACCTAGATCTACAGCTATTAAAATAGATAGGCTCAAATGTATAACACTGAATAAAGAAATCAACTTGTAGTAGCATAAGTGTTATATTGAGAGCACCTATGTATATATTAGAAAACAAGTATATAAAATATATGGTATAGCCTATATAATAAAGAGCTAATATGCTAATTAGACCAAACAGCAGAACGACCATCCGGACGACCTTCCAGACGACCACCCGGACGACCTTCTGGACGAAGCCAGGCCTGCGAGGGCCAAGGCAGCCAGGGCTGCGAGGGCTGAGCCCCTTGCATGATTTTTGTGCATCGGGCCTCTAGTATGTATATAAAAAAAGTATAAAATCATATACTATAAGGGTTCCCATGAAATTAAATAGAGAGGCAAATGGGACAAGGAAAAAATGAAGGGGATTTCAGTGTTTCCTGGACTGCTTCTTTTCCATTTTAAAATCGCCTCAGTTAAATTAACTAAATGTGAACAATTGTTCATTTAGTATGGTTGGTACTGTATTGTGTTCTTTTTTCACTGTTCTATCATTTTTAAAAAGCATGTTGCAATTTAAAAAGTAGCACATGATTAGACTAAAAATAGAAATAAATTTTGTTCCATCTAAAAACTTTTGGATATGTATGCAGTTAGAGAGAAGATAGATGATAGATAGAAGATAGCTAACATATTGTGATTTTTTTTTTACTTGGTGCCTTTTCAAGTATTCATAAGAAGAGGCTCTTGCCAAAATCTCCCTGCTGTGCGATCCGACTTCACGCCATTTTATATCATTTATGAGTTTGAGTGCATTTAGTCCTTAATCTTCCCTGTGCCCTAGTATTCCCCTAACCAGCAAAATGCCCGGTGTGTTTCCTATTAACCTCCAAATTCCTACCAAGATTTGGTCTCACCGCCCTGAAATGCCTCCTATCATTTTAGCAAACAATCAAACTGCTCCTCGAACGTTAAAAGCTGGCAAAGATAAACTATCCAAATCAGTATTCCTATGGGAGAAAAAGTCCAGGGAGGTGAAGATAGATTTCAGAAATCCTATTCATACCATGAGGGAAAAGTCATTACATAATTGTGCCTGAGGCCCTTGGTGACAGCCTTGTCTCTTTTGGTTTTGCAAAGAAATGCTAACAAAGATTTGCAACATCTTGCTTGATTCTGAAGCGGTTAACATTTTATAATAGGAACCTTCATGGCAAGAAAAAGGATCTCAGAAAGAGCACGGCTCGCGGAGTGCTGACTTCACCGTGCGGGAATGAGTATTGTCTTACACAATGGAATGCGCCCGGTCCCTCCTCCGAGAGGGAATTGGCTTGGTATCCAAATTAAAATATTGTTTTGAAAAATCTGTTGCATCAAATGACAGAAAAAAATGTTCTAATCCAGTTCTTCGGTCTACTGTTGGCAAAGCAGTTGACAGCAGGTTCATCTAGGCCAGTGATGGCGAACCTTTTGCGCTCGACGTGTCAGCATTTTGAAAAACCCTAACTTAACTCTGGTGCCGTGTCACATAGAGACATTTTTTAATCTTTGCAACCATAGTAAAACAAAGACTTATATTTTTGATATTTATTTTATATATTTAAATGCCATTTAACAAAGAAAAATCAACCAAAAAACTGAGTTTGCGTGTCACCTCTGATATGCATGTCATAGGTTCGCCATCACTGTCCTAGGCAGTGGTCGGCAAACTGCGGCTCGCGAGCCACATGTGGCTCTTTGGCCCCTTGAGTGTGGCTCTTCCACAAAATACCACGTGCAGGTGTGCACGTACAGTGCGATTAAAACTTCGTGGCCCATGTGCAGAAGTCGGTATTTTGTGGAAGAGCCACACTCAAGGGGCCCAAGAGCCGCATGTGGCTCGCGAGCCACAGTTTGCCGACCACTGTCCTAGAGAACAGCGAATGACATCATTTGACTGCCTGAAGTCTGCCATGCCTGAAGTCAGCACTAATTCCTTTCTCTTTTAGTTACATATATCAATATATTCTGGGTTTTTTTCTTTATCTAGTTTGAATTGGCTTTCTGTCACTAGGGATTGAAATAATCCCGAACAGCATCATAAGCATCACCTGGGACTTTGTTGGAAATGTAGATTCTTGGAGTCCACCCTAGACCGACGGGGGGCGGGACTCGGGAATCTTATTTAACAGACCCTCCCTGTGATTCAGATGCACTCTCAAGTTTGAGAAGTACTGCACCAGGGAAAGCTACTTGGATGTAGAGAACCCCAAGTCTGAGTCCCTCTACTCTTCCTCATCCTGCCGGGGCTGAAATAAAAATGCCAAGTTTGTCATCCAATAATTTGTGGTAGAATAACTTTAACTTGATTGCCATTGTGTACAAAGGACCTTTGGTGTTATTTTGGAATTTACAGGGAGATGTTATTTCCTGAGAAAGTAAATGCGGTCATTCTTAGTTGTAAATAGGGGAATGGGAGTTTGGGATGAGTGCCTTTGTATCAGAGGCCCCAGAGTGCTCCTGGTTCCCTGGGGCCATGTGCCACTATAGTGTTCCGTTAGCACCCATTTTGTTCTTCAAGAAGTACACTTGAAATTAATATTGAAAAAGTCCTTCCTTGAGATTGTGCCTCCTCTAATGACTTCTATCACTGAATCGTATTGCTTTGTGCAGAACTCTTTTCAGAAACTAATTTGGCATTTTAGGTAACAATCTTCAGATAGATAGAGATACTTCTGGTTGCAGAATGCAAATATATCATTTATATAGGAGTGCCTAAATGCAAAGAATGGAAAACTATCTCTGGATGCTTCTGTTCCTAGTTTTCTGTCTTTTTAAAGGCTATTTGTGGAAATAATGCTATAGTTATTTGATGGAGGAGATTGAAGAGGAAAACTGTCATTTATCAAATAGTTAGTATAAGTCAAGTGCTTAACATTTACTATCTCACTTAGTATTCTGAACAATTACGAGGATAAGTTACTTGGCCCAATGCTATATAATAAAAGGCTAATATGCAAATAGACCAAAACAGCGGAACAACCTATTGCTATGACATGCGCTGACCACCAGGGGTCCTGTGTGGAACATGGCGGGTGTCAGCAGCAGGCTGCAGAGCGCGGAACATGGCGGGCGGCAGTCGCAGGGGGATGGTGGAGCAGGTGAGCAGGGGTACCAGACCAAGGTGGGGCGCCGGTTGCTGTCATCTGCGATCCTCTGGTGGTTACTGAAAATTCTTTGCTCCCGCATGCAGAGGATGGGCCGAGACCCATCCTTGTGCCCACTGCAGCCATGCGGCTCATAGTTCTTTTCAAGGTGCATGAATTCGTGCACTGGGCCCCTAGTTTACAGATAAAGGAACTCAATCTTTACTTATTGTAGCAGGATAATGACTGTCCAATGGTGCTTTATTTTTTATTCTTTTATTAATAGAGGAACCCGGGATTACTATGGGTATCATGGAGTTATGTGCTCAGGCAAGGAGGAGGGCTCAGCCTCAGGATATGAAATATGATTGGGCTTAAGTCAAATATGATTGTTCTACCTCTGTTCTAGTGATTTATTTGGGGGTGGCCTCAATAAATCTAGCCAATTAAATGCAAGGGGAAATTTGTGGGGACTGGTGTGAAAAACCTATCTGCCCCAAAAAGTAGAGACATGGATAAATAAAGGACCTCATTTCTTCTTATATTGGACTGCTGTCCTTTTTGGATGTGGTACTTTGTTGGAGCTACAGCAGCGATCTTGCAACCATAAGGAAAAATCCCAGGGAGAGCTGCTGGAGTTGTCCTGCCTGGCACTGTTCTGCTTTGGAATTTCTGGTTGTGTGAGTTAACAAATCCCCATGGTTTGAGCCACTTCTTGTTAGACATCCTAGTACTTGCCATTGCAAGTGTATGTTCTGAGAACCTACATGCTTATCATGCTACAGAACAGGGATTAGAACCCAAGTTTGACTGATGGTAAACACCATCCTGGTTTGTTCTCTCTCTCATCTGCCTGCATTCCTGCCTTTTCTTTTAACAAAGATAATCGTTGCCTACCATCAACCTACAGAATTTGAAGTCCTAGAAAAAGGACCAACAACCATGAGAAGGTGTATGAAAACATTCTATTAGGTACCGTTTATTCTAGACCAGATTGTGACGAGGGATGCTTCACCAGTGTCTCAGGGCGCCCAGTACTTTCAGGTATGCATGTGAGAAACACATTCTTCTTGTAAAAGCCAGACATTACACAAAGCCAGCATTGTTCGTGACCTACTCAATACCACTCTCCTCTTTAGAAGGAATCATCCGTTCCTTGTTAGTAAGATATCTGCCTAGATTATTTTCTATGCAATTTACATTTATGTGCTTGGATCACGATGATTTTATAAAATAAATAGCATTATACTGCATGTGTTGTACTGTGATTTTTAAAAAGTTCACAATAGAGATTTTCCACATGAATTAATTATCTGTACTTTATTCTTCTTCTATGCAGCTTAGTGGTGTGCAGTCAGAGCAAACCAACATTTTATTCAGTTAGCTCCTTAACTAAAACAATACCTGGCACACAATAGGCACTTGATAAACATTTGTTAAATCAATTTGTCTTGAAAGTTACTTAGGGTGTTGGTAATTTTCTGTGTTTCAAACAATGCTTCTATGTCAATTTTAGAGTCAGTTTGTCAATTTGCCTGAAATTAATCCTATTGGGACTTTGGAATTTTATTGGTGAGAATTGACATCTGTATAATATTAAGCTTTTCCATGCATTTTTGCATATGCATTTCTGTAAGACAGATAGCTTTGAAAGAAATGGAAGAGTCAAATGGGATATGAATTTTAAGGTTTCATAGTTGCTGCCAAAATTATTTTCAATAAGGCTTCTACAGCTGCCTGTACTATCAATAGTATATGATAACGTCAATAATGGTGATGATAATGGTGATGATGTAGTGATGAGGGTGATGGTGGTGATTACAGAAAGCATAGTGGTAGTGGTGATCATACTATACTAGAGGCCTGATGTACGAAAATTCGTGAACGAGTAGGCCTTCCTTCCCCTGGCTGCCAGCACCGGCTTTCCTCTGGCACCCGGGACCCAGGCTTCCCTCCTCTGGCCGCCCACAGGCACCCAGGACCTGGGCTGGTTTCCCGTGGGCCGCCTGCAGGCACCTGGGACCTTGGCTGGCTTCCCTCCGGCCCCTGCTTTGTCAGGAAGGATGTCCAGAATGACGTCTGGAAGACGTCTGGTCTAATTAGCATATTACCCTTTTATGATTATAGACTAGAGGCCTGATGCACAAAATTTGTGCAAGGGGCTCAGCCCTCACAGCCGCAGTGGCTTGTCTAGGCCCTCGCAGCCTTGGCTTCATCCAGAAGGTCGTCTGGAAGGTCGTTTGGCTGTCCGGTCTAATTAGCATATTATGCTTTTATTATTATAAGTTGCAAAAGAACCCACGGCTTTTCTGTAATAATTCAGTTTAGCTCTAATTTCCCTCAGGTATCTGATTACCTTCAGATTTTATTGCTCCTCATTTTGAGTATAGACAGAAATCCTGATTCTTTAAACTTCTGTTAGAAAAATTAGGCTTGCCTGAGAGTGTACATTTTATAATTGCTACCAAAATATTACCCAGCCCTAGGTGGATGCTTGTACTGCAATGTTGAGAAGTACTGAATTGCTTTTTAGGGACAGGGACTCCCACCAGCTTAAACCACTGTCAGAGTATTCTAGAATGGCAGAGGAAGACTTCTAGAGCAAAGACAAGCAATGACAAGAAAAAGACTGTTGGTTCATGCTCATGTAGCTATTTTGCTGAGTACCAGGACTCCCAGTTGAACTCCTCAGTGTTCTTGCTCCCTAATACATTTCCAGATTTCTGTATCTGGATGGATCCCCAGACCTTAGGGGCCGTGCTTAACTGGCTGCCTCCATGTAGAGTTTGTTTTCACCTATTAAGCTGGTTATGCAAAATCTAGAACTCCTAACCTTCGTCACAGTCTGACTGGCTAATCCTCTTACACTAGTAAAAACTGTGGGCAGATCGAAGACTTCCTTTGCGGCCGTGTTTTGTGTGCGTGGATGTTTAGTTGTTTCTGTTTCTTTTACAAAGTATTTGTGTGCCCAAGGATTAATTCCACTGACCCAATTAACAGGAGACCTGATCAACTGCAATAATTCTTGTATATCATACTATATGAAGCGCTAGTATTTACTATTTTCCGTATAAAGTTTTGTTCTGAATGATAAATCAAACACTTAAACTGGTTGGGGAATTTATGAATATTCTAAATTTTTTATATTCAATGATTTCAGTGTAATTTTCTAATAAAGATAGATATTGCACACACACACACACATATATGATTTAAGACTTTCAAAATATGTAAATATGTCCTCATGCCAAATATCATACTGTCATTATAGCTTTACTGCCTCTTGTAATGCTGTTGCCCAGAGGTCAACATCTGCTTTCCTTTGTATCTGCCTGAGGAGCAAAACTGTACCCAGCAGAGTCATCGGGAAAAGAGGCTGTTTTCCCACCTGATTATGGAAGCAGGCTCTGGGCTCTTCCAGAGAGGGACTCGCTGCCCTGCAGCCACCGCTCTGCTCTCCCTGGCTCTCAAGCAGAGCGCACCTTCAGTGGTCGGCAAACTCATTAGTCAACAGAGCCGAATATCAATAGTATGACTGAAATTTCTTTGGAGAGCCAAATTTTTTAAACTTAAACTATATAGGTAGGTACATTGTTATGAATTTAATTAGGGTACTCCTAAGGCTTAGGAAGAGCCACACTCAAGGGGCCAAAGAGCCGCATGTGGCTCGCGAGCCGCAGTTGGCCGACCACGGTAATCTAACCAGCGTGAGCTGCAGTGTTGGTGAGGCTCCTGCCTGCGGCCCAGTGCTCTGTTCCCATATAATTCTGGAAGGTCTGTTGCCTGCTCTGTAGGGGCTGCTGGTCAATGGGAATTTCGCAGATTGATTATAGCCATACGTCAGAGAAGATGTATTGATGTTGAGTCAATAGATGAAAATTAGAATGCCTCTCCAGAACGTTTCTTTTGAATTCCAAAAGCTATTCTTTGTCCACTGCTGGGATCCTCACTTGGATGTTTTGAACCTGAAGCAGTCGGATGAAAGGCACCTTCTAGAAACAGAACATAACCATAGAGAAAAGAATCCTTGGTCCTTACAACTCAAAGTGTGGTCCATGGATCAGCAACACCCTGTTACCTAGGAGCTTGTTAGAAATGCAGAACCTGGGTCGCACTGCACACCTACTGAGTCAGAGTCCTCATTTTAACAATATTCCTTGGTGATTCTTATGCACATTAAAGTGTGAGAAGGACTATTTTAGGCAGTGTTAAGACTAGAAGATGTTGCCCTAACCGGTTTGGCTCAGTGGACAGAGCATCGGCCTGCGGACTGAAAGGTCCCAGGTTCGATTCCGGTCAAGGGCATGTACCTTGGTTGCGGGCACATCCCCAGTAGGGGGTGTGCAGGAGGCAGCTGGTCGATGTTTCCCTCTCATGGATGTTTCTAACTCTCTATCCCTCTCCCTTCCTCTCTGTAAAAAAATCAATAAAATATATTAAAAAATAAAGACTAGAAGATGTGCGTTTTCTCACCAGCAGTCACCCTACTGCATCAAAGCACTTTCCATCACCCTGTGAGCATTTCAAAGGAACCTCACAGGAAAGTGTTTGCACAGACTTGCAGAGAGAAGCCAAGAGCAGGAATGGCAGTAAAGAAATAATCAAGCGGTTAGTTAATGGTAGAGTTCTAGGAAGCCATACAACTGATAAGCTCTGTGTGGCTACAGCAGGAATCCCCAGTGCTTTCAAGGCTGACCCTGAACAATTACAGGCTGACACTGAGAGATTATGGCCATGACACATCAGCAGGTTTGGGTGGATCAACATGAGATAACACTGGCTAGAGAGAGATGAAAGGATAGGATCACTCATTAGGGATAGGGCTGTGCTTTTATTTAGCAAGTCCTGTCATGTCTGCATCCGACTCTTAACTGTTATGAACAAGAGAAGTGCTGTGATGGCTTTATATTGACCTTGGGTGGCCTGTGGGACTTGGCTTCTAATTCTTGTGTCGTGGACTCCATTTGGAGCCAACTTATACTCAGTATTCTGAAATAATGATAGTTGACCTCATACATTTAAAAAGTGAGGTATAACTAAACTACACTAAATTGTGCAAATCCTCATTTCAATTAAGTCTTGACAACTGCATGTATTAACCTTCCAAAATAAAATATAGAATATTTCCATCACCCCAGAAGGCTCCTTTGTGCCCCTTTCTGGTTAATTTAACTATTGTTTTGATTTTCATTGCCATACATTATTTGGCTCATTCTAGAACTTCATGTAAATAGATTCAAACATATGTACTCTTGTGTGCTTCTTTCACTGAGTACAATGTTTTTGAGAATCATCCATGTTTTTGATTCTATCAGTAATTCCTATTCTCTATTGTTGTGTAGTATTCTCTTGTGTGAACATACAAAGTTTTATGTTTACATGTTGATGAATATATGGATAGTTTCCAGTTTTGAGCTTATCAATAAGACTGCTTTGATCATTTATAAACAAGTCTTTTGTGGATATGCATTTTCATTCATCTTAGATAATTACCTACAGTGGAATTGCTGGTTCCTAGGACAGATGTATGTTTAACTATTAGAAACTGCCAAGCAGTTCTCCAAAGTAATTATACTATTTTATACTCTGATTACAAGTGTTCGAGAATTCTAGTTGCTCCATAGCCTCACCAATATTTGATGTAAGTCTCTTAAATTTTGGTTTAATTTGCATTTCCTTCGTAACTAATGATGGGGGGCACTATTTCATATAATTATTTGCCTTTCATGTCGTCTTTTAAGACGGGTCTGTTTAGGGAGCGCTTTTGCCCACTTTTATTGTGTGTGTTTTTGTTGTTTACTTGTGGGAGTGTCACCGATGGATTTCTCTCAACTTACCTGACAAGCCCCAGGCCTTCAGCACCTCTGAGCCCAGAGCGTGTCAAATGCACTTTTCTCAGTTCTGCTTTTGAAAATGGCTGCCCTGCCCTTAGCAAAGGCCTTGTTCATCCCTGGGGAAACCCCTTTTCTGCCCTATCCCAACCTTTGGCCCAATACCCCTGAGTATCTGGTGGCAACCCGTGGAAATGCTTTGGTGCAGTGGTCGGCAAACTGCGGCTCACAAGCCACATGCGGCTCTTTGGCCCCTTGAGTGTGGCTCTTCCACAAAATACCACATGCGGGAGCATACGTACAGTACGATCGAAACTTCGTGGCCCATGCGCAGAAGTCGGTATTTTGTGGAAAAGCCACACTCAAGTGGCCAAAGAGCCGCATGTGGCTCGCAAACCGAGGTTTGCCGACCACTGCTTTGGTGGATCGGTGCAGACTGGCTCTGTGGCTGAGTGCCTGGGCATTCTCCTCTTTGGTGCCAGACCTCATGTGACCATTGAACCTTCGCCGCAGTCTTGGCTAATGTCTCCTTCTCCCTTCCCAAGTGGAGTTCTTTTCCACTTATCATTCTGCTGAGTGACAGCAGTTACAACTCTCTTCTCACCTATGAAGGGCGAGAATTTTCTGGACGTTTTTTCATTTAGGTTTGTTTGCATCCCCCGCTCTCAGGTGGAGTTTTGAAAACTTTGATTTTGTAGCTTATCAGGTTTGTCTTGGTGGTTGGGGTGAGAATGATGCTCCCTTGTGACTCTTGACAGAAAGAGACACATTATTTAGATATAACAGACTAACAGGGGTCCTCAAACTTTATAAACAGGGGGCCAGTTCACTGTCCCTCAGACCGTTGGAGGGCCGGACTATAGTTTAAAAAAAACTATGAACAAATTCCTATGCACACTGCACATATCTTATTTTGAAGTAAAAAACAAAACGGGAACAAATACAATATTTATATTTGCATGTGGCCCGCGGGCCGTAGTTTTAGGACCCCTGGACTAAGAGGTTCACAGTAACCCAGTGTAGAAACCCTGGCTTAGTAGAAGAATCAAACCATTATAGTTTTATGTTAATAATTTAAGGGGATGCCCTAACCCAGCCGTGGGCAAACTATGGCCCGCGGGCCGGATCCGACCCATTTGAAATGAATAAAACTAAAAAAAAAAAGACCGTACCCTTTTATGTAATGATGTTTACTTTGAATTTATATTAGTTCACACAAACACTCCATCCATGCTTTTGTTCCGGCCCTCCGGTCCAATTTAAGAACCCACTGTGGCCCTTGAGTCAAAAAGTTTGGCCACCCCTGCCCTAACCGGTTTGGCTCAGTGGATAGAGCATCGGCCTGCAGACTGAAAGGTCCCAGGTTTGATTCCGGTCAAGGGCATGTACCTTGGTTGCAGGCACATCCCCAGTGGGGGGTGTGCAGGAGGCAGCTGATGGATATTTCTCTCTCATCGATGTTTCTGACTCTCTATCCGTCTCCCTTCCTCTCTGTAAAAAATCAATAAAATATATTTTAAAAAATAATTTAAGGGTTAAATTGGCATCCAGTAAACCATGATAGCTGTTGAGCACATTATTAAACATCATTGTGACTCAGTTTCCTTGTCTATAAAATGGGAATAAAAAGAGTACTTGCTTCATGGGGTTGCTAGAGCATTAACCAAATTAATATATGTAAAGAGCTTAGCACGTGGCAGATGCCTGATAAATGAAACACTAGTTGTTATTAATAATAGTACTACTGAAGACTGTATAGCATAAAAAGTTTTTTTATTAAGGACTTACTTTATTTCAGCCAACCCCCTCTCCTTTTTTTGTTTTGTTTATCCTCAATAGAGGATATTTTTCAATTGATTTTTTAGAGAGCGTGGAAGAGAAGGGGAGAGACACAGAGAGAGAAACGTCCATATGAGAGAGATACATCAATTGTTTGCCTCCCGCATGTGGTCCGAGCCTGCAACTGAGGTAACGGGGAGAGTTGAACCCGCAACCCTTCGGGTTCTATCCACTGAGCAAAACTGGTTAGGGCTCAGCCAATCCCTTTTGTGTCTTACTTAAACCTTAAGTTACAGCTTTCTCTAAGGATTAGTAACAAAGATATTAGACGACGGTGGCTTACAGATTGGTGCCTGTGGGAACAGTTAACATTGTTCAGCAATGTCTTTGGTTCTTCTACCTTTGTGTGGGATTGTACCTTTGTGCCCCTTTGACATGAGGCAGGGCTATATGATTTGCATCGGCAAGGAAATGTGACTAGAAATGTATCACTTCTGAGCAAGTCTTTAAGAGCTATTTTGCAATCCAACATGCTTTCTTCACCCGGCCATGGGGAGCAGGGATGTTCCAAGCAGAGGACTCTGGGTGAGGGTGATTTGGAGCACACTCATAGCTGGCCTGTGATGGGCATGTAGAATAAGACAAAAAGAAACCTTTGCTTTAGACCAGTGGTCGGCAAACCGCGGCTCGCAAGCCACATGCGGCTCTTTGGCCCCTTGAGTGTGGCTCTTCCACAAAATACCACGTGCGAGTGCGCATGTACAGTGCGAAGTTGACTTAAAACTTTAAGTAAAGTTGATTAAGTGAATTTTAGGGAACGTTGTGGAGTGAAAGAAGATGTAGTGTCGAGGATGGAGAAAGGTATGTTGAGATGGTTTGGGCAAACTCATTAGTCAACAGAGCCAAATATCAACAGTACAACGATTGAAATTTCTTTTGAGAGCCACATTTTTTAAACTCAAACTATATAGGTAGGTACATTGTGATTAACTTAATTAGGGTCCTTCTAAGGCTTAGGAAGAGCCACACTCAAGGGGCCAAAGAGCCGCATGTGGCTCGCGAGCCGCAGTTTGCCGGCCACGGGTCTAGTGGATGCACTGGCCGAGCAGAGAACTCCTGGAGACCAGTCTGGATGGAGGGGTAGTCAGAGGCATGAGAGCCAGACAGTGAGCTCAAACCTCCCTGAGACCTGGTAGCAGATAGCCACTGTCCACCTCTGTCCAAAGAGCAGGTGCAGGATTAGCAGCAGGAGACAGGAGGAGGGGCCCAAAAGTTTGGAGCTGAGTAAACGCAGGGATGAAGCAGGAACAAACCCCGAAGCCAGATCTGAGGGTCTGTCCATGATGCTTCATTGCACAGCAGAGGGAGGGCCAGAGCACAGTCTGATTGGGTGCAGCTGTTGGGTGTGTGGTGGGCTGCGGAGCTGAAAGACACAAGGTCAAGTCAACAAGACCTTGGGGGGATTTCTTTTTGGAGGTACCAGACGGAGTTCACACCAGCAAGTTTCCTTGACGCCCCAAGGTTTGAAGAACAACACGCAGATCACTGTGTTCTGGACAGCTTTTGTGCTCATTATCTGTCTTATGCTGAGGGTCTCTCAATCCAGATTTAAAAGGGAAACCACTCTGATTAGCTGAAGAATCATATGCTGCCAACGTGACTCTGGCTCCCTTTTAAGGTACCTGGTCGTTTAAATCATACAAATTGTTACAAATACAGAACTGCCCGTGTATGTTTTTAATTGGGTCAGTGATGTTAGCGCAGCAGCAATGTAAGCAGAGCATTAAAAAAAAATTCTTCCCTTCCTTTTGGAATTCAGCTCATGGGCTTAACAGACATGTATTGACATAACTAACTTGTTCAACATGTCTTTCTGTAAGTTATAAGTGAGGGGCAAGTAAAGCTTTGCATTAAACTGACACGAATTTTGTATTAGGGATAATATACTAATATGATAAACACTAATAGGATACATATTCCAAAGTGCAATTTCATCATTTAATTCAAAGTTACCTCCTACTGGGGAAGTGAGGATTATTTTACAGAAAACATAAATAATAAGAAGGCTTTCTGGGCCAATCAGTAATAACCTGGGATGTGAAATAACATGTACTGTCAGCCGTGTGCAATCCCCTTTTTATTGAAGATGATCATCAGGGTTCTTTGGAGAATGGATTATCAAGGCTGGAGGATGGCCAATTCCTGTTATGATATATCAGGGACTAAGCGTCATAAAAGCTCGTTATTCTTCTCACTTCGTCCCTTAATAAACTAGAAAGGTAGAAAATGGTTGCTTAAGTCTGTCTCTATTTGCGGCTAACCTTATTACTTATTCGTTTAGTTGTCTGGGTTTTTTTTTGACACTTGACTTATTATGTTAATAATATATATTGACATACACTGGCACATCTACCTATACAGAGTAGACGGTTCATAAATGTTTGTCAAAAGTGATTTTATAAGTACACACAAAGTTTGAAATCTACATTGTCAGGAAGCTGAGACGACCCCTTCTGTAAAAAAATGCAGGTCAATTTTCTTCATGCCGGAACATTCTAACAGCTTGTAATACATGTGTGTAAGATTCTTTGATAATGTTATTTAGAAATATTTTCTATACCATAAATATATATATAATATTTCTATAGAAAATATTTCTAAATAACATTATCAAAGAATCTTTAGGTGTTTAGAGAAAAATTTGTACAAGAAAGGCAAATTCAAAGAGAAAAGCTGCCTTAACTTATTTTATTGCTTCTTTGCTAAAGGTATTTACTCAGAACAGCAGAAGTAGAACTTTAAAGTCCAAGGTCTAGAGAAATTTAAATATGTGTGAATGCTGATGTTTAAGTTGAAGAAGAATGTTGATAGAAATAAATCACTTTTAGAGAGAATTCTCAGGACTAGTCCCTTTTACAAAAGCTCTTCTGGTCCTTGTGCAAATACGTAGCCGTTTAAAGTACTAGCCCACATAATTTATGGGTTTATGTCTATATGCCTCTGTTTATTTTTGGTATGAAAATCCTTGCTTATAAAAAGGGTAGTTAAGTATGGTACTACATAACTGTGATCCCTTTTGCCTGACTTAAGAGTTTGTACTTAAGGAACATAAACTGAAGTCGGAGGTAATTCAATTAACATTCCAAACACACAAAGGTAAGCTTGCTTCTCAGCTTTAAGGCACAAAGCAGCCCCATTGAATTATAGCAGTAATTACACCACATGTACACATTCTTCAAATGTTCATGCATCGCAAGGCCAAGTCTAATTTGAGATGTTTGTCTATCTCTGGAGAGAATCAACTGAAATAGAAATCTTGACACCAAATAGCTCAACTACTTATCCAACTTCACCAAACAAAAGTGGTCACCTTCCATACTCAGACATATCCTTGATTCTCCCTGTTTTCTTACCACTCATCCTAATTTATCACCAAAATCCGTGGATACGAGCTCTGAAATAGCTCTTGAATCTGTCCATTTCTGTCCATTTTCTTTGTTAGCACCTTGTTCAGGATGCCATCTTTTCTTGCCCATATTAATGTCAGTGGTCTTCTGCCTGTTTTCCTTGCCTCTATATTTTCTCCTCCAACCTTTCCTTCACTCTGCATAGGGCCATACTTTCTTTTTTAACATATTTTATTGATTTTTTACGGAGAGGAAGGGAGAGGGATAGAGAGCTAGAAACATTGATGAGAGAGAAACATCGATCAGCCTCCTCCTGCACACTCCCCACTGGGGATGTGCCTGCAACCAAGGTACATGCCCTTGACCGGAATCGAACCTGGGACCCTTGAGTCCGCAGGCCGATGCTCTATCCACTGAGCCAAACCGGTCAGGGCAGGGCCATACTTTCAATAAAACAAAGTTGCATCAAGAAGGATGCTGTGAGTCTCAGCTTACATGAAACATCACTTCCCCTGTCCCTCCCTGCTTTCACCTCCCTTATTCTGCACCTTCCTACAATCCTTCTGTTGTAGCAAGTGTCACACTTGATTGTGACCCCTCATGTACCTGTATTTTTTTTTAAATATTTCTTTATTGATTTCAGAGAGGAAGGGAAAGGGAGAGATAGAAACATCAATGATGAGAGAGAATCATTGACTGGCTGCCTCCTGCACGCCCCCCACTGGAGATCAAGCCTGCAACCCAGGCATGTGCCCTTGGCCAGAATCGAACCTGGGACCCTTCAGTCCGCAGGCTGACGCTCTATCCACTGAGCCAAGCTGGGCAGGGCTCATGGACTTGTCTTTTCAGGAGATCATAAGCTCTTTGAGGGCAGGGTCCGCACTTACTGTACTTACCCCAGAATCCTCAGATTCTAGTCCAGGTGGACTCTCAAATTATGAAGGGATGTATTACAATATTTAATATTCAAGCCAAGGTATGTACTAACACTCTCTAACATATTATTTTTTCCTCATGCCAGAACATTTATAGCTCGAAGGGAAAATTCCTCAAGGTGGTGTGTTCCAACAGGTTTATTTTAACTGGCGAGGATAGTAAAATCATTTTTTAAATTTATTTATTGTCTAAAGTTTTACATATGTCTCCCTTTTCTCTAATTGACGCACCCCCCACCCCAGCCATTCCCACCCCGGGCAAGCCCCCACCGCCCCAGTGTCTGTGTCCATTGGTTATGCTAATTTGCATGCGTACAAGTCCTTATACATTTCTCCTTGAACTAAAGGTACGGACTTAAATGTCTTCTTTTGACTTTAACTGAAATGCTAGCAATAAGATTTTAAAATATTTGTATTTTAGGCATGCGTTATGACATATTACTGTGAAATTACATATAATGGTGGTATAAAATGTGATATGAAAATCTGGATGAATGTGGAATCGGGTGTGGCACTGGTTCCCTTAACTGTGAATATGTTAGGTGACTTTTCATGTATTTTTCCTTTAATACCTTATTTACAGATTTTTTCCCCCCTAAGTGAAAAATCTGGTTTGGTTTAGACTAAAAGAATGTGATATAGGAAGAAAAATTACATGTGTCTTTTTCTGTGTATTTGTATGTATGTATATATGATGATTGATTAATGACTATTATTAGTGATAAGAAAAATGGAACATGTGGGAGTTTGTGGAGCAGAAGTTCATTCACAGCTCTATTGTGAAGGAAAGGTCATTGTCAGTTCAAATGAAATCTTTTTCCCCAGCTTTATTGAGATATAATTGACAGATAACATTGCAAGTTTAAGGTCGAATGAAATATTGTCTTTATTATAAATGGTAAAAATGAGTAGTATTGAACAGTTTTTGGCCTTGTTATGAAAATAGTAGAAGTAAATGCAATTATCCTTGCAGAAGTCAAAACTAATCCTTATTTAATTATGGCCACTGATAAATTTGGCCTAAAATCTCACACGAGAAATAGAAACTTAAACATACACGTATGTACAGAAATAATTATAGGTGAAATGGTAGTAATTCAGGGTGGAGAGGGGAGGGAAAAGTGGGTAGGGGTATGGAGCAACCATTCATTGTATCTTAGGTTATCTAATATTATTTTTCTCTGAATAAGTATGGGATTCCAAATTTAAAGAAATAGGAAACTGCTTCTGATGCAACAAAATGACCTGAAGCACATGCATGCACAGGCACGCGTGCACACACACATATATGCACACACATGTGTCCACACGCATATGCACAGTGGATTAAGCCAGCAATAAGTGTTAGAGGCATTCAGACATTAGTAAGTGGACTAAAATGTTGGAGTCTAGTGACTAATCCTATGAACTGAAAGATTTTTGGAAGCCCCCTACCAGAGTGACTTAAAATACGTCATGTGCTCCTTGAGGATGAAATTTAAAATAAAATGAAATCAGATGCATTTCTAGGTTTGAAAGCAAAGTTTCTTACGACTTCACATTTGAGCCTTTTGTGAAGATGGTTTCAAAGATAACAATCTAAGGTTTTTTTTCAAAGCGTCCCTCCGGGGAACTGAAGTATAGCCAAATCCCTCAACATAGAGAAGAATAATCGCTTAAAAGAGAAAAAAAGCAAGTCATCCTGTTTTACTTGCTTATTTTCTCCTGCACATATGGAATAGAAGAATGTAGAGAGCAGGGTAACAGTGAGTTAATATCCATCCTGTTTTGGTTATCTTGGCTTTTAAAATACACATTTCTGAAATTTCTGGCTTATATAGTTTCTCTGTTTACCCAACCAGCCTTATATTTTCTCCAAGTTTTCACTTGAAAGTGAAAATGTTAGTCCATTTTCCTCAAGTTTTCCTTCTCTCTTCCCAGACCTTGTTCATCATTTTTCTAAGAGTCTGTTTACTCAGAGCATGCTGGCGGGCTATTTTGTTTTTGAAACAAAATTTAAACGTGTTAACACACAATCAATGATGTGTGAAATATGTATGGGTGAATGCAATTTCATAATCCAGTTATATCTTCCATAACTAAATACAGGATGCCAGTAGTTTGTTGGTTTGTAAGTGGCTATGCCTTTGATTAGATTGTCTCCACTAGCTATGCCTATGATGGCATAGAAGTCCTTTATTTTTCCTGAGTTTTTTAAAATATTTGTTAGGGCTTATCTGAGACAGGGTTTCTCAAATATCGAGGAACCTTCCCACAAGCTTAACTCTTTTTTTAAAAATATATTTTATTGATTTTTTTTACAGAGATTAAGGGAGAGAGATAGAGAGTTAGAAACATCGATGAGAGAGAAACATGGATCAGCTGCCTCCTGCACACTCCCTACTGGGGATGTGCCCGCAACCAAGGTACATGCCCTTGACCGGAATCGAACCTGGGACCCTTGAGTCCACAGGCTGACGCTCTATCCACTGAGCCAAACCGGTTAGGGCCCACAAGCTTAACTCTTATGGCTGCATCCAAATATATCTGGAGTCAGTGTGTGAAGGTAAGCAACACTATCTACAGTGACGAGTCACCCACGTATCTCCATGATATCACCCAAGCATGGTTGATGGGTGTGTGGGAAGGCTCTACTGCATTCAGCCATTCAGGGGCCCAGGTTCCATAAATATGATGGCTCTGTTCTCCCGTGAGGCCTCCGAATTTGACTGGATCATCTACAACCACATGGTAGAAAAAGGAAGGGAAAATGCATGGAGAACTGTTCAGGGGGTTTCAGGGACCTGGCCTAGTAGCGACAGACATCACTTCCACCCACATTGTGTGGGCCAGAATTCAGTCATATGACCTGGTGGCATTGCAGAGGAGGCTGGGAAATCTATAACATTGAGCCTAGGTCAGTGATGGCGAACCTTTTGAGCTCGGCGTGTCAGCATTTTGAAAAACCCTAACTTAACTCTGGTGCCGTGTCACATAGAGAAATGTTTTGATCTTTGCAACCATAGTAAAACAAAACCTTATATTTTTGATATTTATTTTATATATTTCAATGCCATTTAACAAAGAAAAATCAACCAAAAAAATGAGTTCGCGTGTCACCTCTGACACGCGTGTTGTAGGTTCGCCATCACTGGCCTACGTGGACAAGAGAATGAAGTCTGATGAGTTCATAGCGCTGCCTCTGCCACTATACCCGTTGACCTGCTATAGTTTCAGTGGCATCAGGAAAGTCCCTGATGTGTCCCCAATATTCCCCTATGGCAAGCTGATTCCTGGACTCAGCTTGAACCAAGGTTGAATGGCAACATTGATTCGTGTTGCTAAGACTTAAGAATATTATCTGCCACTTAAGCTCTCATGTGGATGAAGACGTCTTGTTCCAGGGTGGGTAGGAAAGTCTCCCAGGGATATGGGTGCTCGCTGGGTGATGGGAATGAAATACTCCAGGGTGAGCAAGACTATTCCTGATAGCAGCAGGTTTTCAACCAGTGAGCCACTGCAGGCACATGGCTGTGCCGCAAGAATGTTCAAAACATGCAATACCTGACTATTTAGTCAGGGACACTGACCTCTCTGCCCTTAGAGCAGTGGTTCTCAACCTTCTGGCCCTTTAAATACAGTTCCTCATGTTGTGACCCAACCATAAAATGATTTTCGTTGCTACTTCCTAACTGTCATGTTGCTCCTGTGATGAATCGTCATGTCAATATCTGATCTGCAGGATGGTCTTAGGCGACCTCTGTGAAAGGGTCGTTCGACCACCAAAGGGGTTGCGACCCACAGGTTGAGAACCGCTGCCCTAGAGGGATTTTTTTTTTCTTTTTTTAATCCTCACCTGAGGATATGCTTATTGATCACATCAGTTGGTTGCCTTCCATATGCTCTCCTGACCAGGGATCAAATTTGCAGCCTCGGTATGTGCCCTGACCAAGAATTGAACCGGCAAACCTTTCATTCTATGGGATAATGCGCCAAGCAATGGAGGCACACTGGCCAGGGCCCCAGGAAGGATAGTTTTAAAGGCTGCCAGACCCCATCCTCTCTCATTCCCACCACCATTGCCCCCCCCTCCCCACTGCTGTACTCTCAGTTGGGTTCTCCAGGAAACAGACTCTGAGGTGGAAATTTGCATGCAAACATTTATTGGGGAGTGCTCGCAACACCTTTGGGGAAGAGAAGGAAGGAAGATAAACAGAGAAAGGAGTTGAAATGGTCATGGGTCAAGAAGGGTTTGAGCTTAGATCTTCAAAGCTGTCCTTCCTTGAGACAGTCCTTTCTATCCCTCCTAGTTTGACAGTCATTGGGTGCTAGCTTCACTCAGAGAAGGGGCCTGAGCTAGGCCAGTGGTTGGCGAACTCATGAGTCAACAGAGCCAAATAGCAACAGCACAACGATGGAAATGTCTTTTGAGAGCCACATTTTTTAAACTGAAACTATATAGGTAGGTACATGGTGATTAATTTCATTAGGGTCCTCCTAAGCCAGCCTTTGCTAAAAACGTCCTCAATCTGATGGAGGGACGTTCGCTGAGGTCGACCCCTTCCCACTCTCCCATCCACACTCGTCTTGTGTACTTGTTTCGTCCATCTCCTTTCGTTCATCCTCTCTCTATGTCCAAACCATCTCAACATACCTTTCTCCATCCTCAACACTACATCTTCTTTCCCTCCACAACGTTCCCTAAAATTCACTTAATCAACTTTCCTTAAAGTTTTAAGTCAACTTCACACTGTACGTGCGCGCCTGCACGTGGTATTTTGTGGAAGAGCCACACTCAAGGGGCCCAAGAGCCGCATGTGGCTCGCGAGCCGCGGTTTGCCGACCACTGAGCTAGGGTAAGGTGGCTCTCTTTAGTGTCGATAATGTGCCTAGAGAGGAGCTGACCTGTGAGTGATTCCTGTCCAACACTCCTGACACCTGGGAGTTGGGGCAGCACATCCCGCATCTACTGCCCTAGTGGAATCTATCTGTAAGACATAGACACAGCCCTGGTCGGTTTGGCTCAGTGGATAGAGCGTTGGCCTGTGGACTCAAGGGTCCCGGGTTCAATTCCGGTCAAGGGCATGTACCTTGGTTGCGGGCGCATCCCCAGTAGGGGGTGTGCAGGAGGCAGCTGATCGATGTTTCTCTCTCATTGATGTTTCTGACTCTCTGTCCCTCTCCCTTCCTCTCTGTGAAGAATCAATAAAATATATTAAAAAAAAGAAAAAGAAATAGACATAGACCCACTGCAGATGCCAGTACTTCTCTCCAGATCTGACAAACAGAAAAATGTCTAGATATTGCCAGATGTCTGCTGGGGATTCGAATCTTTCTCAGTTGAGAACAACTTGGCTAGAAACTCGAGCAATAGGCGGCCTTGCCATAGTAGCAGCTTCTCTGTGAGCGACGGACATTTCTTTTGTGAGTGGAAAATGAGGAGTGTGTTTAATGCTAGTGGAAGTCCGGATGCTGACACTCTCTCTTGGGGACAATGCACTTGTTTTATCTGCTCTTGATGATCTGTCCACGTCACCAAATCTCTACAGTTGAGACCTGCTCTGTGAACCCCATTTTCCCCAAAGTGAAGAGTTCAGCTTTTTTCCCCAAGTGTTTCTTATGGGATACATGGTCATGGAATAAAAAGATCATAGTTAGTAATCATTTGTTTATTATTTCTTTGGAAACTTTGACCAGCAGGGAAGTCTGAGGATTTTGAGAAGTCACCAGGGTACAGTGAAAGTTGCCAATAAAAATGTAAAATAATACAGATGTTGTTATGAAGCAGAAACATGTTACGTTTAAAATAAATCAGTACCCTTAACTATTAGTGAGAGAACTTGAGTTTTTTAAAAAGAACAATGGCATTATAATTTTATTATCTTTTTCCTACACATCTGGAATTTTGAAAACTTTTTGAATAAGAAAATCCCATTAGATCAGGGGTCCTCAAACTTTTTAAACAGGGGGCCAGTTCACTGTCCCTCAGACCGTTGGAGGGCCGGACTATAGTTTAAAAAAAAACTATGAATAAATTCCTATGCACACTGCACATATCTTATTTTGAAGTAACAAAGCAAAACGGGAACAAATACAACATTTGTATTTGCATGTGGCCCGCGGGCCATAGTTTGAGGACCCCTGCATTAGATTATTTAAGTCACTCTTGAGTTTAATTGTAGTTTTGAGGATATGGAAAAGTTCTGCCTCAAATCTCTTTTATAGGATCTTCTTAATTTTTTGAAATAATTTATCTGTGAATTATTGCCTGTTGTATGTAGGTGAAATTCAGAGATAGTCTATAAGGTTTGTTTTAAATCACACATTACTTTTCTATAACTGTGAAATTTGATAAGTATAAAAAAGAAAATATATGTAATTTCTAATAGTTTCACATAGTTTTTTAGCCTTTTTTCATTGCTTATATTTTCGTAGCTCTCCAACTTAACATGCATAAGAATCATAGGGATACTTGTTTAAACAGCATGTTCTACCTGCTTTAGAGAAGGAGGGTACAATATGGGTCCTGGGAATCAGCATTTTAACAGATACCCGAGCTGTTTCTGATTCAGATAGTGTATAAAAAACAGTCGGAAAAACTAATTATACTTTTTTATGCCCCTATCATATCAGTTACACTACTTTGAGTGGTTAGGAGAGGGAAGAAACTATGGATGATTACTTTTGTCTATTTTAAAAAGAACCCTGTGCCTTATAAATATCAATTCTTTCTACAAGAATAACTTCTATTTAAGACACGACATTCATTTTAGTCTTTCAATACCCATTTGGGCTATTTGCATGGATTGGGGAACATTCAGTGTTATTTGCCTTGTGTTACTTGGAATAGATATGCGATTAACCCAGCCGTGGGCAAACTACGGCCTGCGGGCCAGATCCCGCCCATTTGAAATGAATAAAACTAAAAAAAAAAAAAGACCGTACCCTTTTATGTAATGATGTTTACTTTGAATTTATATTAGTTCACACAAACATTCCATCCATGCTTTTGTTCCGGCCCTCCGGTCCAGTTTAAGAACCCATTGTGGCCCTCGAGTCAAAAAGTTTGCCCACCCCTGGATTGACCCATTTCAGAATTAACAATCTCCTCTGAACTCCCAGAATGCTTGGCCTGTATTTCTCTTGACATGTGTTAACTCCAGGCAGGCAGTAACGGAGGGGTGAGTCATGCAGTGTCAGTCTGAAAGGACAGGAATGGCATAGACCTGGCTGATGGGGGAAAAGGCAAAATCTGTAGTAATTAGCACCTGTTAGACCAGCGGTTCTCAACCTGTGGGTCGCGACCCCTTTGGCGGTCGAACGACCCTTTCACTGGGGTCGCCTACGACCATCCTGCATATCAGATATTTACATGATGATTCATAACAGTAGCAACATGACAGTTAGGAAGTAGCAATGAAAATCATTTTATGGTTGGGTCACAATGTGAGGAACTGTATTTAAAGGGCCAGAAGGTGAACCACTGTGTTAGGTGCAAGGGTGAATGAGAAGGGGATGTCCTAGGAGGCTTCAAGTTTGTGAGCCTGGGCAGCTTGAGGGGAAGGCAGCAAAGAGGAGCTGTTGTTGGGGAATTTGGGGGGGGGTGGGGGCAGGGAATGTCAGAAGGGAAGCCTGATGCAGTTTTAGGGTCAGTGAGTCATCTACTAGAGATGTGTATAAGCAGTTTAGAGAATTTGAATCATGCTTCAGTTCATCACAATTTGAAATAGAAAAGCAGGAGCCAAAGGAGTGAATGGGCTAACCAAAAGAGAGTAACTGTTAAAAGAGGGCCCCAGCCTGGCCAGTGTTGCTCAGCGGTTGAGCATCGATATATGAACCAGGAGGTCAGGGTTCGATTCCCAGTCAGAGCACACGCCCCAGTTGCGGGCTCGATCGTCTGTGGGGGGTGTGCAGGAGACAGCCAATGAATGATTCTCTCTCATCATAGATGTGTCTGTTTCTCTCTCCCTCTACTTTCCTCTCTGAAATCAATAAAAATATATTTTAAAAAATAAAAGTAATAATAAAAAAAATAAAAGAGGGCCCCAAACTAAGCTGTGAGGCAGGCCATTATTTAGAAACTAGGGAGGAGAAAAAAGGAATAAAACAGATAAATAGACAAAGAGGAAGTAGGACTAGCAGCAAAAACCTGTCCCGGGATTAAGGGAACACTTTGGGAGGAAAGGTGTGTTCCGTCGGGGCAAAGCCAACAGAATTGAAAGAAGGGGAAGACTGAAAATTGAGCTTGTGGCCAGGATTTGTTGGGTGACCTTTGAAGAAGGTCAGTTACTGAAGTAGACTTACATGAAGTGAAGAGCCAGGAGCCTAAGAGAGAACTTAAAACTCAAAATCGCAGCAAGAACTCGATTCTTCCAAGTCAACTTGTCATTGGCTTCCTTGTTTCTGTTATGGGTTTCTGTCCGCAGGATAAGTATTTGCTTGCAGTCTTCCGTGATGACCCCTTTAGTGTCATCAGTTTAGTGCTCCTGGCTCTCCTCCGTGACCCCCATTTGAAGCTCTGAATTAGGTGGGACGATGCTTTGGTGGAGGTAATCGGTTCAACTGGCAATTCCCACCCAGGGCAGCTTGTCATCTCCGGACTGACCCCTTCATGCAGAACACTAGGAAATGGGCAGGAAATGGAATCCATCTTCTGTAACCCTTTCATTTAATGTCCGCACTGCAATCACGCCCCCTTCAGCTCACTGACACTACTCAACTATTCAAGCCACCAAATTCAATTGATGAGACCCCTGAAACAATGTAATAAAATGATATACTTCAGACACTTGGGAAAGGTACCTAGTGGGGTTGGTGTGTACCTGCTTCCATTCCTTTTTCTAAGGTTCAAAGCACATTTTTAAGAAACCAGTGAATTTTCTTCCGTGAATCCTACTTCAATGTCAGCTTCTCTACTGGGAATTGTTTATAGCTTGGCAATATGGCCATTGAACTTTACTTACCTTTGAAAAACTAAATTACCTGGGCGTTATAGAGTTAAATTTGAGCCCAGATTGCCAGTAATATTTCCACCATACCATGCTACCTTTACAGGTAATTTTTCTTTTTTTTTTTTAAAAAAAATATATTTTATTGATTTTTTACAGAGAGGAAAGGAGAAGGATAGAGAGTTAGAAACATCCATGAGAGAGAAACATTCATCAGCTGCCTCCTGCACACTCTCCACTGGGGATGTGCCCGCAACCAAGGTACATGCCCTTGACCAGAATCGAACCTGGGACTCTTCAGTCCACAGGCCGACGCTCTAGCCACTGAGCCAAACTGGTCAGGGCTACAGGTAATTTTTCTCTTCAAATTTTGCTTTATATGAGTGGATAGTTGACAGATTTTTTCTACTGCCTCCTATGGTACATAAATTCAATTAAGAAATAAAACCAAGAAAACACATTATCAAATTGATTATGTATGACCCAAATGCTTAGGAATGAAAAATTTAGCGTTAGACCCATTCATATTGCATGGGCAGCTAACATCAAGCCCTAGTTTCCTAATGTACCTCTTGATGAGCTGAAAAGGGACCATAATGAACTTCTGTCCCGTAACACATCTCTAATGTGTATAAATATTTTACATAAAGTCAATTAATGGAGTTAAACTCCTACAACCAGATGATGAGACCTGACAGATCCCATCTTTTTAAGGCAACAGCTGAAAATGGCTAATTCAAAGGCATCCTAAATTATTTATATGTAAGTTAAAAATGTAAATGTCCCAATTTTGGTTTGTTCTCATTTTCAGAGAAGGACCAGGTTGTTTTAGATCAGGTAACAAGTTGTAAGTATAGTGATATGAGATATCAACTTATTTCCAGATATTGGGATATGGAATACCCATAAAGCATGCTCTGAGGCCGTGGTTCTCAACCTTCCTAACTCCGCGACCCTTTCATACAGTTCATCATGTTGTGGTGACCCCCAACCATAAAGTTATTTTCGTGGCTACTTCATAACTGTAATGTTGCTACTGTTATGAATCGCCATGGAAATATCTGATATGCTATATGTGTTTTCCGATGGTCGCGACCCACAGGTTGAGAACCGCTGCCTGAGGCATGGCTTAGTATACGTTGGAGGACACCGAGCCTAGAAGAGATGTGGGTTTGGTTCTGGATGTTGGATGTTTCTAAGGTCAGGTGATCTGGCTGCTGGGTGAGAGGGCTAGTCACTGGAAGGACAGACTTTGTGGTCATCGATGATGAGGCCCTCAGAGAAAGACCTCAGGCAGTAGCTGTGGGTCTGTGGAAAGCGGCAACCCTCATTCAAGGGACACAGTTGGCAAGAGTTGAGAATAGGTAGGGATTGCAGGAGAGCATCATGCTGTCCCAATGGAGAACCCAGAGGAGGACGATTGCTACAATGGGAATGATGAGAATTATGATGGGAATTACGATTGGGTAGCACTGTCTCCTCCTGGTGGTAGGACTTGGTACTCCATGGCCACGCAGTCTCAGAACCTGCGCATCATTGAGCCTACAGTAACGTCCCAGCTACAAAAGGCTGAGAAAGAGGGAAGCTGACACCTTCTAATCGATTGGTCTTTGATTCTATAGTTCCATAACCATAAATATTTTAGTTTTATGTATGTGTGGTTAAGTTTCTCAAAAGTCAACAGAACATAGTAGATATGAGCACTGACTCTGGAGCCAGTTTGCTGGGTTCAGAATGGACTCTTGGACAAGTTACTGGACCTCCCTGCGGTTCAGTTTTCTCATCTGTGAGTTGGGCATAATAGTCCCTACATCATTAGTTTGTGAAGAGGTTTAAATGAATTAATATTTGTAAAGCTTTTCGAACTGCAGATGGCACAGAATATGCGTTTTCTATTCCATTATCAAAACTAAAACTAAAACTTTAATGTATCATGGATATAGTCATGATACAAAACCACATACCAGAGCCTCCACAATGATTTAGCTAAATATAGCTGTCAAGAGAGTCACGCTGCATTTTTGCAACAACATGGCTTTTTCTTAGTTAAAACAAAATGTGATCTGCTAGAGCAGTGGTTCTCAACCTGTGGGTCGCGACCCTTTGGGGGTCGAACGACCCTTTCACAGGGGTCGCCTAAGACCATCGGAAAACACATCTATAATTACATATTGTTTTTGTGATTCATCACTATGCTTTCATTATGTTCAATTTGTAACCATGAATATACATCCTGCATATCAGATATTTATATGACGATTCATAACAGTAGCAACATTACAGTGATGAAGTAGCCACAAAAAGAATTTTATGGTTGGGGGTCACCACAACATGAGGAGCTGTATGAAAGGGTTGCGGCATTAGGAAGGTTGAGAACCACTGTAAGAGCAATCACACCAGAGTGTCAGGGAAGGTCCAGGGCAGAAGGTGAGAGATGGGAGGTGAAGCTGTAGTGTCATCAGGTTAGCCACGTGCACAAGCCACTTACCCTTTCTAAACCTCAGTTCTTCCTTCTGTATAATGGATCACATCTATTTTTCAGGGTTGCAACTAGAAGTATTTTCAAAGTGCATCGAGTACTCTGTAAGCCTTTAAGTAATAAATGGTAGATAAAAGTTGTAAAAAATGTGATCTGCTCATCTATAAATGAATTCAATAGAGCAGCAATGCACACACAATTTATTTGAAAAGAAAACAAAATATTCTCCTATTCCTGTCACTATCAGTGTTTATAGGCTGCCCTTATTTAGGCAGACAAGATGTCCTGATGTATCTTTACTAGATCATGTGCTAGCAGAAATGGATTTATACTGAGCCATTTTTTAGAATCTGGTTGCCCTTGTTAGCAGTCTCATTTATTTTCAAGGTGATTGGCTTGAGTTGAGGACCTATTCCATGACCTTGAAGCAAAGTACAGTTAATTTATATAGTAAAGGATTGCTTAGCACTTGTATCTCAACCATGAACCCAGGTCACCTGAAAAATTAACTACGTTTTCTTGCCTGTGGGCTTTTAACACACACAAATAAAAGAAACTTTTTTTTCTCCCTCTTCTTCTTAATGTAAGGAACCCATGTGTGGCAGATTATATTTTCTAAAAATTGCCACAGTAATATATTCAGTCCCAAATGTTTCTCAAGAATCATGACACACTCCTATTGAGATCTAGAACTCTATTTCTCCTCCTTTGAACCTGAGCAGAACTTTGGGGCTGGCTCCACAAGTAGAATGCAGTGGAAGTGACACCCATGACTTCCGAGGCCAGGTCATAAACAGTGTTATGGCTGTGCCTGGTTCTCTCTCTTTGGCACACACACCCTTGGGATCCAGCCACCATGTTGTGAGGAAGCCTCAGCCACATGAGGAGACCATGTGTTCCTTCCTGACCCAACCTGAGACCTAGCTGCCAGAAACGTTAGTGTACTAACTTGCAGAAAATTCCATATCCCCGCCCACAGCCTTTGAGCAGCCCCAAATTGCAGAATTCTGAGCAAAACAAAAGTAATTGCTTAAGGTGCTAAGTTGGGGGATGGTTTGTTAGTCAGGATGAGAGAACTGTAACCCCAGGGCTTCCTGTTCTGCAGATGTGTATAGTTTTTGCTTGAGGGAATAGTTAAGAGGCCCTTGTAATCAAAAGTCAGAGAACAGGATCAGGGCTCAGAGAGTACAAGAAGGGAGGCAGTAGTCCAGCTGTGAAGGGGTAAAATTCCTAAGCTACAAGAATAAGAGCTGGGAGTTCTGAGAGCAGTGGAGATGGTGTTCCAGTCCCAGCTAGGCTTGGAGGAAGGGCAGGATCTCTTGACCGGCTGGCAGTGTGTGGGCCTGTGGGCAAATACTAAGCTCAGTGGTCTTGGGCTCCCACGATCCCTTATGGTGTGTGTGTGTGTGTGTGTGTGTGTGTGTGTGTGGTGGGGGAATGGTAAAAGAAAAACCAATTACCTTTAGATGGACCATAACTGCCAAAGCAAAGGCAAGTAGCAGAGTTGCAACCACATACTAAAAGACATCCTTGGAATCCATGTAAGCCCCTGGGACACTTGTCTGGTCCTGGGAAGGAAAAGGTACTCTCAGAATTTATACTGATGGATTTATTGATTTGAAATATGACTTTATCATATACCAGATACTTTAATATATTTGATTTTGCTGTATTTGCTTTCATTAATCCATCTGTCTAGATTACCAAAGTGACTCCATTTTGATAATTATCTACACTAATAAAAGACAAAGATGCTAATTGACCGTACCTTCGCTACGCACATCAGCCAATCAGAAGAGTATGCAAATTAACCCAACAAAGATGGCCGTTAAATTTGCATACTGCAGGTGGGGTGGGCAGCACAAAATGCTGCCCGCGGGATCCGGGCCTCTGATTCGTGACCTGGGGAGGCGGGGCAGGCAGCACCAGACACTGCCCATGGGATCGGCAGTGTCTGGTGCTCTGTGACCTGGGGAGACTGCGAGAGGGCACAGGCCAGGCTGAGGGACCCCCCCGGAGTGCGCAAATTTTTGTGCACCTGGCCTCTACTATATTTACAGTTATTTTAATATCTTGTAGAGAAATGTCTTGTCATTATTTTTTCCAGAAGTTTCTTGGCTTTCTCATAAGTGTATTCTTTCAGGCAGGCTCTTTGGTGAGCTACCTCTCCACTCCTCCACCCCAAAAAACTCACTAGGGATTTGATTGTGGTTGTCTTGCTTGCAAATAGTTAAACATGGCAGATGGAACACACAATCACTTTAACTCTTCTTTTTCCCAGAATCCCACTAAATGTGAGTAAAGAAATGTGTAAAGAAGATATACATAGACAAGGATAAAAATGAGAGAGGAAACAACAGTGACAAAATTTGGGAAGCTGATAGGCAGATAGATGGGAGTTGAATGACTTAACAGACAGAGAAAGCTGAATCCTAAGCTGGAAGTTGGGAGAGGGGAGTCATAACCTAATGTACATTGCAGAATCCTCCAAAGGAGCAGGCTTTGGCAGGTGGAAGAATTGGTTGAAAGTCTGTTGAACAATTTAGTCCCTCAATCTCCATTCCAAATGTAGGCAGCTGAGCAAACATCCCTTCCCCATTCTGGCAGGAGACTTGAGGTTTGTTCTATAAAGAGGATAAGCAGATGATCTTTGAACTAGACAATACTAGGCACAGCTCAGACAGAGACCGAGTAGAGAACATGGGGATTAAGGTGACCTGATATATGGGACTGGAGATCTCCAGCCTTCTTCCCTCACATGGCTCAAAATTTTTGCAGCCAGACATGGACATTCTATGTAAGAGGTCAGAAGCATCTTCTCTGGAAACCTAACTTCTAAGAGAAAAGAGCACAAGAGACTCAAATCAGAGGTCTTTCAAATATCACCCTAGAGCAGTGGTTCTCAACCTTCCTAATGCCGCGACCCTTTAATACAGTTCCTCATGTTGTGGTGACCCCCAATTTCATTGTTACAAACTGAACATAATGAAAGCATAGTGATTCATCACAAAAACAATATGTAATTATAGATGTGTTTTCCAATAGTCTTAGGTGACCCCTGTGAAAGGGTCATTCGACCCCCAAAGGGGTCGCGACCCACAGGTTGAGAACAATTGCCCAGGAGAGAAAAGCATCGTTGACAAGCACCCCCCAGAGCTTCCAGACCTCTTTTTAGTGTCCCCCTTTTAATATGATCAGATGGCCAATGGCTGCCAGAGATTTATTTAAAAAGTAAAAAACAACTTGAAATGCAAATATAAATGGAAATAAAAGTCCATAATAACTACTATTAATGTCTTCAGAGAAGATATAAATCTATGAAGCTAGAAGTGGATACTGTAAAAAAGAAATATTCAGTGAATACAGAACCTTAGGCATTAAAATTATGATAGCACAAACTGTTGGGAGATAAAATCAAAGGAATCCCTCCCCTCCCAGAAAGTAGAATAGAAAAAAAGATTTTAAAAAATAGAGGCTCATCTAGAATGTTCTAGAATAAATGACGTTCTGTGAATATAGGACAGAGATAACAGAGGGAAGGAAATCATTAATAATTCAACAATTTTCCCCAGAATATCCTGATAAGTAAGTATCCAGAACAACGAAGTAGACCAACTCCAAGGCACATTATGAAGAAAGCAGGGGACAGAAAATATATTCTACAAACTCTCAGGGAGAAAGAAAAAACAAGTTTCATACGAAGTATCAAATATTAGATGGCATCAGACTTATCAATAACAATAGTGGAAGCTAGAAAGCAGGGGATCAACAACACACTCGATATTCTGAGGAAAAATAATTTCAAACCAAGAGTTTCATATTCAGTGCCTAACACACACACACACACACACACACACACACACACACACACACACACAACTTTCCATGCAGTCTTTATCAGGAAGCTGTTTGAGATATGCTTCTACAAAGTTATAGAGTTAATCAAGAAAGAAAGGAGAGCTAGGGTCCAGGAAGCAGGGACTCCAGCCCAAGAGAAAGGCTAAGGCGATCCTTATGATAGTAATGAAGGGAGATTCCTGGGTGGCTTCTAGATACAGTCATGTAATGCTATTTTGGTCAAAGATGGACCTCACACATGGCAGTGGTCCCATAAGATTACAATGGAGCTGAAACATTCCTATGGCCTAATGACGATGTAGTCATTGTAATGTCATAGCCCAATGCATTACTTGCGTGTTTGTGGTGATGCTGGTCTGGTGTAAGCCAACCCACTGTGCTGTCAGTTCTATAAAAATACAGCACATACAATTATGTACAGTGCATAGCACTTAATAACGATAATAAATAACGGTGTGACTTGTTTATGTATTTGCTATCCAAAACTTTTAGTAGCTGTTTTAGAATGTACTCTTTCTACTTATAAAAACAAGTGTGCCGTAGAACAATGTGCTGTGCTAAGCCAGCGGGAGCCTCATGTATCTTGTGTTCACCCTGTGTCTTGATGGCATCATTTTCTCTTCTGCTTGATTTAATCTTGTGTTTTGTACAGTAACAGACTGTACATGCTTATAGCCTAGGGGCAATACCAGTGGTCGGCAAACTCATTAGTCAACAGAGCCAAATATCAACAGGACAACGACTGAAATTTCTTTGGAGAGCCAAATTTTTTAAGCTTAAACTAGATAGGTAGGTACATTGTGATTAACTTAATTAGGGTACTCCTAAGGCTTAGGAAGAGCCACACTCAAGGGGCCAAAGAGCCGCATGTGGCTCGCGAGCCGCAGTTTGCTGCCCACGGGCTTAGACAAAAGTGAAAATGAATCTAAAGCAAAGAATTGAAAGTGCAATAGGTTAAAGATACTTAAGATTGCCCAGCCAGTGTGGCTCAGTGGTTGAGTGTTGACCCATGAACCAGGAGATCACGGTTCGATTCCCAGTCAGGGCACATGCCAGGGTTGCAGGCTTAATCCCCAGTAGGGGGCAAGGCAGCCAATTGATGATTCTCTCTCATCAGTGTTTCTCTCCCCCCCTCTCTGAAATTAATAAAGCATATTAAAAAAATACTTAAGATTGATTCTTGAGATGACATTTGCATTCGATTTCATTTTCAAATCCCTCCCCCTTATGGGCTGTTTGTAAATGAATAAGATTATTAATGGTAAATTCAATTAGCTTATTACATGTGTGAACAAATGCCACCAATGAAAAGAATGTTCTTTACCCAATCGCATGCATTTCCTTTTAAAAAATGACCTTCAGGAAGCTTGCCTGACTAAAGAAGCAAGAGCTGCCACTTTTCAATATAGCACATCATAGAGCAGGGGCGGGCAACCCCTGGCACGCATGCCAAACCTGGCACGCCAGTAACTTTTGCTGGCATGCAAAACCCTCTCTTATAATCTTCCATTTACAATTGTGAATCTTTGTTCTCAGGGATGAATTTTGTTAAGTCTCGTAATAGAAGTAGCCTGACGGATGAAAGTAGTAGCTCGTGCCTATCTCTGAAGGTCATGAAATATAAACCTGATGTAAAATCTCTGTCATCAGTGATGCAGCAGCAAAAGTCCCACTGATAATATCAAACGGAGTCATAAAGTTTTCTGTCGGACTATCAGTGTACATGTATACATTAAAAAATAAATGTATTTTTCATCATATAGCGTTTTTGTCGCTCGAATGAATTTTATTATCTCTTCAAGGTTCTTCACAAACGTACACCTTAAGAGATATCAAGTAGGTGTAACATGTTTTCAAAAAATTAGGGTTGGCACGCAGAAGAATTTTGAGTCAGAGATTTTGCTGGTTTTGGCACGCACTCACAAAAAGGTTGCCCACCCCTGTCATAGAGTGAGGGGATTGTTCCTCTTTACCCTTTGGTTCTTAAGAGTAATTTAAATATTTGTGACATATTAACACTCTGGTAAAAGATCAAACGTTTCAGTGTTTACCTCATAGGGAAGGCAGGGGAGGGTGGGTGGGTGAGAAGAGATCAACCAGTGAACTTGTATGCAATATGCATAACTCATGGACACAGACAATACTGTGGTGAAGGCCTGGGGTGGGGCTGGGGGCGGGGGGGGGGGCTAGAAGATGTAGTGGAGGGAAAAGGGGACATATGTAATACTTTCAACAGTAAAGATTTTAAAAAAACATTTCAGTGTTTGTTTCTTCAACAGTCAACTTGTTTGGAATAGCAGGAATCTAAATTCATTCTCTCATACGTTCCACTCTCCAGAAGCTATGGTTCAGCTAGATCAGAGGTTCTCAACCTGTGGGTCGCGACCCCTTTGGCGGTCGAATGACCCTTTCACAGGGGTCGCCTAATACCATCCTGCAGATCAGATATTTACATGCTGATTCATAACAGTAGCAACATGACAGTGATGAAGCAGCAACAGAAATAATTTTATGGTTCAGTCACAACATGAGGAGCTGTATTTAAAGGGCCAGAAGGCCCTGACCGGTTTGTCTCAGTGGATAGAGCATCAGCTTACAGACTGAAGGGTCCCAGGTTCGATTCCGGTCAAGGGCATGTACCTTGGTTGTGGGCACATCCCCAGTGGGGGGCATGCAGGAGGCAGCTGATCGATGTTTCTCTCTCATCGATGTTTCTAATTCTCTGTCCCTCTCCCTTCCTCTCTGCGAAAAAAAAAAAAAATCAACAAAATATATTAAAGGGCCAGAAGGTTGAGAACCACTGAGCTAGATTATGAAGATGTGTTGTGGTTGTTTTCATCTTTTCTATTGAATAGTTTCACTAGCCCTGCACCAGAATTTGGAGTGCACCTGCAGTGTGCGCTCCCCCCCTTTCTTTATTGAGCAGCAGTCGGCAAACTGTGGCTCACGAGCCACATGCGGCTCTTTGGCCCCTTGAGCGTGGCTCTTCCACAAAATACTGACTTCTGCGCATGGGCCACGACGTTTCAATCGCACTGTACATGCGCGCCCGCACATGGTATTTTGTGGAAGAGCCACACTCAAGGGGCTAAAGAGCCGCATGTGGTTCGCGAGCCGCAGTTGGCTGACCACGGGATTAAGGTATTACATATGTGTCCTTATCCCCCACCCCCCCATGCATTTGCCATGCAAGTATAACCCTTGTTAGGCAGCTGTTTTCATTTCCATATAAAGGAGATCGTAATAGTAATTCTAATGCAGTGGGGCCTTGACTTACGAGTTTAATTCGTTCCGTGAAGGAGCTCGTACCTCCAATTACTCGTATGTCAAATCAATTGTGAACGAGTGAGACATGTGATGCTGGGCTGATGTGGCGTTCGCTGTGACGTTTGCTGCGTCGACTAGCGGTGGGGTATCTGAAGCTGGCTCGTAACCCGAATTTTAGCTCGCAACTCAAAGCAAAAAATCAGCTGAGAGATGGCTCGTATCTCGAAAAACTCGTTAGTTGGGACACTCGTAAGTCAAGGCCCCATTGTACAGGGTTTTTGAGGGGGTTAAATGAGATAAGTAGGTAAAGGTCTTCGCACAATGACTAGCACAAGATGAGAAGTCACCAAGTGTCAACTGTTGTTATAATTTTTATTCAGGAGAACAGAGTTGTCATTAATAATAAGCATTTATATTAGTGTTTAATAAATTTAAGAATGAAACTGACTTTAACCCAATAGGAGCCTTTGTATATAGTATTTTGTATGTGGGATTTTCTCACCCACTCTAGGAGGTAAATGGTAAATTGATCCATTTCTATTCTCTTTCTGGAACTAAATTAAACTTATCAAACATGGTAATTTCCATACTCACTTGCATCCATTTGAATCTGTACAATTCCAAAGAGTCTGTGACACCAAAGGTAGGTAGATCCATGAAAAAATGTGACTTTTCAGACTTAGAATTTAAAGACAAATTTTGTTTAAAATCCTGAATCTCTTCAGGAAATTGGTAGGGAATTGTGTTGAGATGGCCAATGATTTCTAATTCTCAGCAGATACAAAAGAATTGATCTGGCATTATCTAGAAGACCACATTATTAAACCTGGCTATTTGTATATTCAGAGCAAAAAAATAGTGCTAAAGATTTAGCCTTATGAAAACTTTATTCTTTAACCGTTAAAGCTTTGGTCAGGAAAAAAATAAGAAAATGATAGTTTCCCATTTCAGGCTTTTCCAATCACTTTTTACCCATTTGTTTCTTGCTCAGGGAACAAATTTTAAAGCATGAATATCTGTGCTTTCATATTTCTGAATGATAAATGATTAAAAGTTCACTTTAATCCAATGGTCATCATTTCTCAGGAAAAATTCTCAATAGAAATGTAAAGAATAAAAGCCCATTAAAGACATTAACCCTTTGAGTGCCAACCAATATCCTAGGAACTATGCTAAAATTGCCAAGGCATTTTTGCTGATTTTACAGCAGTTTAGGAAAGAAATTATGAATCGCAAGTAAATGAAGTTGCATATTCAAAAACTTAAGGAAAACTTTACTACATTTGTTTTCATCTTTGACATATATTGTTTGCTGATTGCATTATAAAATACTAGTAGAAAAAAAATTTGAACAAAACATATAATGTTAAAATAGAGGGACACCCTTCTCCAATATCTTCCACAAAATCGTCATCTTCACAGCAAGAATTGACATATTTAGCAATATCATCGTCACTAATAAAAGCAGACTTAGAACTGGACGCCATTTCGAAGCTTTAGGGCTACAAAATCTGAGTAAGCTTCATAAAATCATAGTACCTGTAAAAACTTAGGCAGATAAATGCCAGTGGTCAATTTTAGAACTACAAACATTCGGCATCATAAGTAATCTGCACTTAGGTGCCATCTGTCAATACAGAGTGAACTACTAGCATCTAATGGTGACACTGCAGGCACTTTTGGTGAAAGACAGGAGGAGCGCTCCCCAGCACTCTAGGGGTTAATCTTTTGGTTTCTTCTTTGTTCCATTGCAATTCCATAAAGACACCCGAATTAAGAAATTTTGGGTTAGGAACAGCTAAGTTGAAGATTTCTCTAGAATGCTTTCTTCCTTTAATAAACCATGGAAACTGAATGCAAATACTGTCGCCACAGTATCTATGTGCAAAGCCCAAATTTTAGAACAGTTGTCAGGAAATTCTGAAGGTTCTGCAGCCCAATTATGTGGGTGTTGCGGCCTGAATGTAATTTTTCTATTCCCCTTTCCCCTTTCCCTTGTAAATTTATATCTTCAATGCAGTTCTGTTCATGTGGTAAAGAATGTGTCATAGTTTGCCCAGGGTATGTAATGTGGCCAAGTTCTCATTGCTCCTAAGAATTTTAACTAGGCATTTTCTGACTTTTGATTGTTCACCCTTTAAACAATTTTGCATTAATGCATACCATACAGAACATCAGCTTCAGAGGAGAAGAAGAAACTGAGGATAAGGATATTTTTAAATATATTTTATTGATTTTTTACAGAGAGGAAGGGAGAGGGATAGAGAGTTAGAAACACCTGAGAAACATCGATTCAGCTGCCTCTTGCACGCCCCCTACTGGGGATGTGCCCGCAACCAAGGTACACGCCCTTGACCGGAATCGAACCTGGGACTCTTCAGTCCACAGGCCGAGGCTCTATCCGCTGAGCCAAACCAGTTAGGGCAGGATATTTATAAACACATGGCATCCACAAAAAACAGTTCAATAAGATCAGGTTTACTGTCGGAATAATTACACCGTTAAGGGCAGTCAGCTCATCCTTCTAAGCATGCCAAGAAGAGAAGGAAAAATCTTTATATTATTTTTTTTTAATAAAAGCTGTTAGGCTTGCCTCATTTATCATTCAGCTACAACATGGAAACTTGGCCTTTGTCCACTCACAATTCTAATTTTTCAAGAAAACGTGCATGTTTTTCAAGAAAACGTGCGCTTCTTCTAAGTGGTTAACATGAAATGCTAAGTTTTTAGAACATGGAAGCAATTTTAATAAAATAAGAAAAAAGTTTAATCTGGAGTCGCAAACCCTTAAATAGGGATTTGGAGGAGGATTGGGAATCAAGACAGATCAGAGATCTCCACAGACCACAGTTAAAATAAAACAAATTCAATGTGGTGCAAGTGAAATTGATGGTAACATAATTAGTTAATTTAATGGATTTAAGAAATACATTTTCTGAACAACTGTAGGAAAATATGATTGCTGTATAATAGAATGAATTTTTTTCTGTTTCTTAACTGAGTTCTTTTCCCACCTCCTCACTCCTGTCCTTTTCTCCTACCCTCCCTCTATCCCTGTCCACCCTACTCCCACTCTCTACAGTGGGGCCTTGACTTACGAGTGTCCTGACTAACGAGTTTTTCGAGATACGAGCCATCTCTCGGCCGATTTTTTGCTTTGAGTTGCGAGCTAAAGTTCGGGTTACGAGCCCGCTTCAGATACCCCACCGCTAGTTGGCGCAGCGAACGTCACAGTGAACGCAACAACATCAGCCCAGCACCACGTGTCTCACTCATTCACTTGATTTGACATACGAGTAATTGGAGGTACGAGCTCCGTCACGGAACAAATTAAACTCGTAAGTCAAGACCCCATTGTATTTCATTTTTTCCAAGTGGCACAGAGGTGGCTAGAGATGGTGGTCCTAGCTGCATGTCCCTTCTACCTTCTTCCTTTTCTTGCATAAATTATCCTATTTCAGAACCCCAACTTTGTGGATTCACAATTTGGGGGGGTTTGGGCCTCTCTTTGCCTCTGCCACATGGCCATCCAGTTACTATATGCTCTGTGAGGGGGCAACTGGCAAAATATGGGCCATCACCCCTTTGACTCACAGATCTAATAATTTAATTGGTCATCCAGCAATGATTTATTGCAGACCACCATGTATCTGGCAAGTGGATTGCAGTGCCTATGAGGGTGGCGTTTTTCCAATTTACTGTGACTATTATGCTGTAGCTCTTCCAGGCCCTATCCCACTGCCTGGCGTGGTTAGGGGGCCCCCACTCGCATTGGTCATCTTGGATTCCCAGTTTTGTTCCCCTAGACCCAGTGGCTCTCAACCTTCCTAATGCCGCGACCCTTTCATACAGTTCCTCATGTTGTGACCCCCAATTTCATGGTTACACATTGAACATCATGAAAGCATAGTGATTCATCACAAAAACAATATGTAACTATAGATGTGTTTTCCGATGGTCTTAGGCGACCCCTGTGAAAGGGTCGTTCGGCCCCCAAAGGGGTCGCGACCCACAGGTTGAGAACCGCTGCCCTAGACTTAGGAGAGTGTCAGAAATCCCGCTCAACTTAGCTTCTCCAGTCCCTTCTTTCAGGCTGGACAGATGTCGCTAGGGAAGAAGGAGCACCCACATCACAGGCTTAACTCTTTGTGGTTCTTTCTGTTTTTAGTTCCTTGAGCTTAACATTCTCTACTCCCTTGTTAGCTGTTTAATGCTTTCAATCAGCTGGGGTTTTTTTTTGTTGTTGTTTCTTAAATATATTTTCATTGATTTCAGAGATGAAGAGAGAGATAGAAACATCAGTGATGAGAGAGAATCTTTGACCAGCTGCCTCCCGCATGCCCCACACATCGGGCATGTGCCCTGACCAGGAATCGAACTGGGATCTCCTGGTTCACAGGTCAACACTCAACCACTGAGCTACGCCAGCCTGGCTCAATCAGCCGTTTTTAAACTAGCTTTCCTTAGGAGATGGGTGGTTCCAAAGATCTAGTTTACATTATTGAAACCCTTCACCTTTTAAGATTCATTTCCACATTTTTCATTTGTGAGATTATATCTCCGATACCCCTTCGTTCTAGGCAGAATTCACCATGTCATCCTCTGTGCCAGCAAACTTCTGGGCACATACCTGTTTAGAGAGTGTATCCATTTTATAATAACTCGGTTAAGCACTTGTTTCTCCCAAGAGACTGTACATGTATAAAGGACAGTAGTTATCTCTAAACCATGTTTATGTTCACAGTGCCTGCTGTTGATGCATATAGTAGATGCTCAATAAACATGTGTTGGTGTAAATAGCATCTCACGTGCATTTCATGTTTATAAACTCAGTGTCTCAAGTAAAAATCATTTAATAGCTATTCTCCCACCACAAGAAGAGAAAAAGAAAACAAAAAAAGGGTCGAACTTAGGTGTCTCTTTTAGGATGCGTGAGATAGGGACATTTTAAAAAGTAGCTGTCTTCTTTGGTTTTGTCAAAAGAAGGATAGGGAAATAGGAAGAGAAGTATTGTAATCATCAAGGTTAGGAAGGGAAGAGGAAGAAGAGAAATCCTTCCACACATTTTGGGTGACGATTTGCCAAGATGCCAGCCTGTATGCGTTGTTCCACCTAAGCACATACTACCCAACTATGTGTCTCTAACATGATACACTTGTCAGAAACCTTGTGGAGTGGGAGTTCAAAACCATATGGACAATTGTTCTCAGAGGTCTCCATCTCAACATGTAGGTTTTCTGAGTGGCTATTTGGTCAGTGAACTTGGTAGAAATATTTAAGAGGACAGGGGGAAAAGTGCATTTTAAGCATAAGGTGTGGATGGGAAAGAATGAAGCAAATATTAATATTTCCTCCCAGTAGAAATTCTTTTACAAGATAAGAAAACTTGCCTTGTTTGCAGTAGATTAATTATTGTCGATGGCATAAGCATATGCAATTTGTGTGGCATTCTTAATCAAGTAGTATGAAGAGGTTTATACCACAAACAGAATGTTGCCATGAAAAATCATTGCCAGATGTGATATTTTATTTCTTCACCTATTTAATTGTGAAGCAAGTAGGAAAAACATGAATAAGGTTAAAGATTGAGAATTTGTCTTTAAAATGGAAATGTTTATAGTATCAGAGGATTCATACCAATTGTACTATTCTCTTATAAAATATGTAAACGAATGCAGGTATATTACACCCATGTTTACAATTTTATTCTTATCCTATTCTAATGTTCTTTCTCTATACTTTCCTTTATAAAGCCAAAGAAAATTAGCACACAGACAGTTTCCCTCTGTTTTTTAAGGATGTCCCATTCCCAGAATAGCAACAGTATGCCTCAATAATGTTCCTCAATTCAAACTTTCCAGTCAAAGCAAAATAAAATAATGCCTGCCATTCATATGGGATCAGTAAGTCCTGGAAAGCATGGTGTGACAGCCTCTGGAACTGCTCCTATAGTAATGGAGGCAGCAGGCTTCACCATCATCTATTCATTCAGCAAACTTCGTATTAAAAAAAGAGAGAAAGAGTGTAAAGGAAGCCTACAAGCATTATGAACCTAAGCACACCCACCTTCTATTGTTCCCAACAAGCCTGAGAGGTAGGTGATATTACCTTCTTAGACTCAGGGAAGCAAGGCTTCTGCGAAGTGTAATATCTCATCCACAGCAAGGACGTGAAAGAAGAGAACCAGAACACAAACTCTAGCCCAGTGATGGCGAACCCTTTGAGCTCGGCGTGTCAGCATTTTGAAAAACCCTAACTTAACTCTGGTGCCGTGTCACATATAGAAATTTCTTGATCTTTGCAACCATAGTAAAACAAAGACTTATATTTTTGATATTTATTTTATATATTTAAATGCCATTTAACAAAGAAAAATTAACCAAAAAAATGAGTTCGCGTGTCACCTCTGACACGCGTGTCATAGGTTCGCCATCACGGCTCTAGAATCTCTGCTCTCTCCACTGGACCAAACTGGTTTTAGTTGTGAGGCAGGGCACAGATGGTCCTAACGTGTAATGAACCCCTCCAGTGTAATGCAAAATAAAATCATGCCAACCCCTAAAATATGTGCAAAACCATCCCATAATATTTTACAGTTTTCCCAAGGTAACTATTGTGTTTAGTTATGATGGAAATACTAGAGGCCTGGTGCACGAATTTGTGCATGGGTGGGGTCCCTAGGCCTGGCTGGTGATTGGGACCGATTGGGGCCATCTAGCCCAGTCCCGATCGGGCCCGGCTTGTCGGGGTGGGGGTGGGGGGGTGGGGGAGGGACCGCAGGAGGTTGGGTGGCCGTGGGAGGTTGGCTGTGGGAGCGTACTGACCACCAGGGGGCAGCTCCTGCGTTGAGCGTCGGCCCCCTGGTGGTCAGTGCATGTCATAGCGACTGGCCGGTCGTCCGGTTGTCTGGTTGTAATGGTCACTTAGGCTTTTGTATATATAGATTAGTAAGCAGATATTTTCCAGGACCCCCCTTTCTTTTTCTCTCTTTCTCCTGCTTTGCTGTTGTCATAAGCACATACTTTATTTTCCATTTATATAATCTGGTACTACTCAGGGTAGGAAAATTTTATTCTCTGTGCAGCAGAGGTTCTCAAATAAGGTTTATAGACAACTATGTGACCTTGGGATAGTGTGCAAAATGTTGTGTGTCCAGGCAGCTTTCTTGGGTGAAGCCTAGAGCTTTTGTGGTCAGGTACAATAGCACAAGCACTGCTATAAAACACTGGGGGTGCTAGAAATTCCTAAAAGAGGGAGAGGAGACTGAAGAATAAAGAAAAGAGAAAGTTACACAAATCGCTTTTATAAGAGAAAGGCAAGATACTTCACCCATCTGATTTTAAATTAACAACAAGGATTATGACTTCTATTCAATAGCTATCAAAATGTAGATCACTTTCACTAAATTATACTTACACCAAATTTCCTCTGTCCCCAGCACTGTTCTAAGTCTTATGTGTATAATTTAATCCTCACAAGAACCCAATGAAGTTAGTATTATTTTTTCCATTTTATTTCAGCTACAAAATATTTTATAAATAAAAATATATCACAGTTCTATATTACTACAGTACATAATGGCAAAAGACAGAAGAGGGGAAGGGAAAGAAAGTGAAATAGGAAGGAAAATAGAGCATGGAAGGGATGATGGATGAAAGGCTGAGGAAGAGAAATCTAATACTGAAGTCTTGTTGGAAAAAAGAGAAGTCATAACTATGTATAGACTGGTGTGACCAGAGCTGTAAAAACACTGTTCTGCTACTTGCCAAGGCCACGTGCATGAACAGATTCATCATTTGAGAAGAAAATGGACTATCTAAACCATTAGATTAAAAACATGTATAAACACTGTCACAATTTATTAGGAGAAGTGTTTGAATTTCAGCCTAATATTTGGAAGTGCAGACATTTTTAAATGTTCTCTTTTCTCCATTTGATAGAGAAAATCCTTGTTCACACATTGTGGGAACAGACTGAGAAAATAGTCGTTCATTGAATAAACACCCATTTTCCACCTGGTCTTTTGGACATTAATGAATGGCCCCTTAGAGTTCGCCCTGCACCTTGGTGAAATTAAGCCCAGAACTGCGTAGAGACCACAGATGAATGCTAGTCCATCCTTCCTTGCTTGCCCAGGTTACCATGAAATGAAACCTGGACTGTCATAATTGGAAAGTAAGTTATCTATATTGTACCAAAATGCTCTCAAAATGTACTAGTGTAAAGTAGCCGTAGATCAGCCGTGGGCAAACTACGGCCCGCGGGCCAGATCTGGCCTGTTTGAAATGAATAAAACTAAAAAAAAAAAGACCGTACCCTTTTATGTAATGATGTTTACTTTGAATTTATATTAGTTCACACAAACACTCCATCCATGCTTTTGTTCCGGCCCTCCGGTCCAGTTTAAGAACCCATTGTGGCCCTCGAGTCAAAAAGTTTGCCCACCCCTGCCCTAGATGCTACCTGAGATAATAAACATACTACTCTAGGAATTTCAACTGGATTCTTTCTACTCTTTAACACAACATTCAGGAATGCAGCAAATGCATTTAGTGCAGGGAAGTTCCTAGGATTTTCCTATCAAATTTAAAAAGATTCATTATGTGAGAAGGAATGGAGGATTTAGGCTCAGTGTCAGGTTTCTCATCGAAAAATATTTTCATCTTTAAAAATGTTGAGAGAGAAGAGATAAACCAAAGAACTTATATACTTACACGCACAGCCCATGGACATGGGCGATAGGGTGGTGAAGGCGTGCGGGGTGTAGGGGCTGGGAGGAGGGGGTGAAGGGAGGGAAAATGGGAGATATCTACAATACTATCAACAATAAAAATATATTTTAAGCCAAAACCGGTTTGGCTCAGTGGATAGAGCGTCGGCCTGCGGACTGAAGGGTCCGGGGTTCGGTTCCGGTCAAGGGCATGTACCTTGGTTGCGGGCATATCCCCAGTGGGGGATGTGCAGGAGGCGGCTGATCAATGTTTCTCTCTCATCGATGTTTCTAGCTCTCTGTCTCTCTCCCTTCCTCTCTGTAAAAAATCAATAAAATATGTATATACAAAAATAAAATAAAATAAATATATATTTTAAAACACGAGGAGAAAAAAAGTGGATTTGAGCATTAAAATTGACTTTGTTTTTCTACCTTTATTCTCAGTGATCAGAGTGACCCTAGGATGTATCTTTTTCAAGTGTTTTCTAATATGTTTGGTATTTGTTGCATTAGGCCTCCCCTACCTCACTCTCATTGCCCTAATCCCGTGGTCAGCAAACTGTGGCTCGTGAGTCACATGCGGCTCTTTGGCCCCTTGAGTGTGGCTCTTCCTAAGCCTTAGGAGTCCCCTAATTAAGTTAATAACAATGTACCTACCGATATAGTTTAAGTTTAAAAAATGTGGCTCTCCAAAGAAATTTCAGTCGTTGTACTGTTGGTATTTGGCTCTGTTGGCTAATGAGTTTGCCGACCACTGGCCTAATATACATTATCTGCTCTATAAGACTGAAAGGCCATTGTCTTGCACAACTTGGGGGACCAGGGTGGGGAGCCACTCATCAGGCTCTAAGTGAACTGTCTCACTTATGGAACTAATTGATTCTTAACAATTAATTTGGACTAAGTGGCTATCAAAGATCATCATTAAATACCTTGAATTGACTCCAAGTGACCAAATTCTCTTTTTCCCCCCAAATTTAAGCATATGTATTTCAAAGACAGAAAGGGAACTTCCTTATTCACTGTTCTCTTTATGTTTGCTTATAAAAAATACGTACTCCCTGCCCTAACCGGTTTGGCTCAGTGGATAGAGCATTCGCCTGCGGACTCAAGGGTCCCAGGTTCGATTCCGGTCAAGGGCATGTACCTGGGTTGCGGGCACATCCCCAGTAGGGTGTGTGCAGGAGGCAGCTGATCAATGTTTCTCTCTCATCGATGTTTCTAACTCTCTGTCCCTCTCCCTTCCTCTCTGTAAAAAAACCAATAAAATATATATTTTAAAAAAATACATACTCCCTACTTGCCTGTTCCTTCTCATTAGACATAGACTATTGTCACAATCAGCTCATGAAGCTGTCAGCAGGTCTATGGAGACCACTTTATGATGTCAAAGTCAAGGCAAAGCAACATTGATGCAAATCCCATAGTTATTAACAAAAGCAGCAGAACTCATTTTAAATGACTTTTACAGTTGAGATCCCCTCTCCGGACTCTTCCCCGCTGCCATGTTTCCATTTCAGAGTCACAGCTTCGTTAATAATATCCTGGGATTCTGAATTCCCATTGCTTGTGTTTTTGTTAACTCTTGGGGATATTCATGCTAGTTTCAATTTCCCCTGGGCATATGTGGAAACCACAAACTATTTAAAAGGTTTTTAGTATTGGCTAGATATTTTGTGGATTACAATGCGATATTATTGCATCAAAGTTTAAAATCTTCCTTTGAATTGGGGTATTGAGTGAAAGAGAATTCAGTTAAAGGTATATCACTAAAATATTTGCAGATAAAGAACATTTGAATTAGGATGCCTTTAATTTTTACTCATTCTCCCAAATAGAACATTTATTAAGAGCCTACCATATGCCAGACATTGACTGTATATTAAATAGGAAGAAGAGAATATTGAAAAGAAGGATCAAGTATACACCTGATACTCAAGGAGTTTATGAGTGAGGGAAATCCAATATACAATTAGAATATAGCCTATTATGGTATGGGTATGCCCCATGAGATTAGAAGCCCACAGCCTGTGGGAACAAACTGAGATGATCTAAATGAGAACATTCAAGTATACATGTTCACATGATTTGAAACATTTAGCACATGTACAGAAACCTTTCTTTCCAGAACTTGATTGAAGTTAACACCGTGGTCGGCAAACTGCGGCTCGCGAGCCACATGTGGCTCTTTGGCCCCTTGAGTGTGGCTCTTCCTAAGCCTTAGGAGTACCCTAATTAAGTTAATAACAATGTACCTACCTATATAGTTTAAGTTTAAAAAATTTGGCGCTCAAAAGAAATTTCAGTCATTGTACTGTTGATATTTGGCTCTGTTGGCTAATGAGTTAGCCGACCACTGAGTTAACAGATGTTTTCTCACCAGGATGTATTACAATCCTTCAAGTGACTTTCAGCATTGACAACAAAGGAGCCTCAAAAGACCACAGCCAGCTGAGTTCCTACTTCTAGATCTGTGAGTCTTGAGTACATTGACTCTTCAGCTGTGGTTTTTCAATACTCAGTTCCCCAGACTCTCCTATTGGCACGTATTTCTTCATCTAGGAGAATGCCAGGTGGAGGAAAGCATTCTCATTCCTTTAATGTGTTGTTAACCCTTTGTCCCATCCTACCTGGAATCATCTCCACACCCTTCATCTGCCTCCTTCTAGATGCAAAGAGGAATGGGACCCTTACCCCATTTGCTGGTGTAAGAAGTCACCACCAATGCCCCATGCAATTCCCCCAGTGGTTTATACAATGAATCCCAAACAAAATTACTCTGGATTGCATATAGGTCTGTAATGGTAACCAACAGCATTTAATGTGCTTTTTTCTAGCAGCCTTCCATACAAACCCAAGGACTGCATGGGTGGATGTTGACAGAAGTGGGCCTAGTGGATAAATTGAAGGTTTCCAGGGGACCCAAAGAATGGACTGACCCTGGAGTGCAGATTAGAAAGGGCAGTTTATGAATTTATTTATCCCTTTAGCTGAATATCGTGTTCCTGTTTCTCTTCTATCCCCAGATTTTTTCTTTTTCTTTTTTAAAAATATATTTTTATTGATTTCAGAGAGGAAGGGAGAGGGAGAGATAGAAACATCAATGATGAGAGGGAATCATTGATTGGCTGCCTCCTGCACGCCCCCTGCTGGGGATCGAGCCCGCAACCTGGACATGTGCCCCCCCCCCTTTTTTTTTATTGCTTAAAGTATTACAAAGAGTATTACATATGTCTCCTTTTTGCCCTTGACCGGAATCCAACCTGGGACCTTTCAGTCTGCAGGCCTATGCTCTATCCACTGAGCCACACTGGCTAGGGCTAGATTTTTGCTTTTTAAAGAAAGGATTTATAAAAGGAAATGACAGCCTTTGATTCTGACTCTTTGACTTACTTCCCCAGACTCCTTATTCCTAAGACAGTCTGCAGTCTCAACCTCTGACACTCCAGTGTCTAAAATGCATTGGATTTTTGTGACTATCATCTATACTGTGTTCCAGGGAAGGGCTGGTGTTCATATGCCATAAATTTGGTTTTCCTAGGTGAAACCTTCCTTTGCAAATGTATATTCTAATGAGGGTTCCACTTGGTAAAGATGGAAGCCATCAATTGCAGTAGAAACCAGTTAGGTGGGCTAGGGAGGGACTGGGTGGATGCCGGAAGGAAGAGAAAATGGTGAATGAAGACAGAAAAAAAAAGTTGGAAAAGCTTGATGCAAAAAATTAGAGGAGTTAATTATGGCTGAAAGACTTTGGCAGTGGTCATTAGGAGGTCTTTAAGATGTAAAAAAATGATAGTATCCAATTCTGGAAGAGTGAAAGAGCATTAAGCATTGCTGGAGGCAGTGTCAAATTGTACGGCTCTTCTGGCATGAATCTAGAGTTTGACAAGAGTCTTAAAAATATTTATACCATTTGGCTTGATATTATACTTCTGGGAATATAGCCTAAAAATACTTCTAAATTTTAAAGAAAAAGAAAGAACTTTATGTACAACAATTTCTTCTAGTAGTGATTGCATAAGTAAATAATTGGTGACAACCAATATGACTAACATAGACATGTGATTAGTTTTAAACATTAAGTATTTGCTGCTACTTGATTGAATATTAGATAGCCAATGAAAATGATTTAGAAGACCATGTATTATAGAAAATGCTTATATTAAATTGTTACAAAAACATGCGACAAAAGGGTGTATGATCCCATGTATGTTTCCAAATGAATAAAAAAATCTATGGTAAACATTATTGGGAAACTCATCAATAGTGATTATGTTTGAGAAGTGAGCTACAGGCTAGTTGATTTTTTCTTTGTTTTTAACAAAGCACTTTTAAAAAATTAAGGTATTATTTATACATGATAAAATCCACCCACTTTTATTTATTTTATTTTATTTTTTTAAAAATATATTTTATTGATTTTTTTTTTTTTTACAGAGAGGAAGGGAGAGGGATAGTTAGAAACCTCAATGAGAGAGAAACATCGATCAGCTGCCTCCTGCACACCCCCCACTGGGGATTTGCCCGCAACCAAGGTACATGCCCTTGACCGGAATCGAACCTGGGACTTTTCAGTCCACAGGCCGATGCTCTATCCACTGAGCCAAACCGGTCAGGGCAAAATCCACCCACTTTTAGTATAGAGTCTGGTGAATTGAGGCTTCTGTACAATCGGTTATCACCACCCCAATCAAGAAGTTTCTCAATGCCCTTTCACAGTGAATCCCCTCTCCCCACCCCTGGTCCCGCACCCCTGATCTTTTTGTCATTAAACTTTTGCCTTTTCTAGAATTTCACATGCATGGGATCATATAGTATGTGAGACTAGTTTTCTTTAATCTGCTTTAAAATGTTTCTTCAATGAGCATATGAGAACATTACTTGAGCCTAAAACATACAAATTTCAATGGTGTCCTCTTCCACTGAAGGCAAAACAGGAGAGAAATGAAGAACTTTGATTACTTAAGAGAAGAGACAGTTAAAACAGACCTGAGTTATCCAGGAGCTCATAAAATCTCCCCACTTAGAGACCATAAATAGATGCCTACTCACCAAGTGCTGGTGGAAGACTGACCTTCTTTCAAGGCTGAGATGGGGTAGAAGATAACCTTGTAAAGTTTGTTTCCAACCTGATAAGAGGCTAATGGAGGGAAGGAGAAAGATAAGACGGTGCATCTCTCAGCAGAAAACTAAAGGAGGCACACTGTTTCATTGCCCTGTATTCTGAACATGTGCTATTATAAACGTAACATTCTATTGAAAGAATACAAAGTTCCTGTGACCACCCACTGTGTTTCTTTTTGTCCATTTTAATTTCTGCACATTAGCCCTTTATGTTAGGCCATGTCATGCTAGGGCACCTGATCAGTTAGGTATGACCACTATGAACTCAACCCATTTTTAGTAGAATTACAGTCTGAGTTACTGTATGTAGTCATTTTATGGTCTTCATGAAGACCTATGTGCTTTAGATAAGTATGAAGTTTAGAAACAACGTTAAATATTGAATGACAAATGCTATGCACACACATATGTTTACATATATGTATACAAAGATGGGCGAAAGTAAGTGTACTGTACCATTTGGACATGCTTTTGAATTGATAAAGCTATTGTAATAATCATAACCTGCATGTCTCTTGCTATACTAACAACCGTAAACCTATTTTTGCCCGCTGCTGTATATATCCATATCTTCACAGGTGAGAATGTTAAAGCGAAGTTGTTTTTTCTTCTCAATAACTCCCTACTACCATAGTTTTTACAATTTTTAATTGTGCCAACATATCCATAGCAAAATATACCATTTAAATCATTTTAAGTGTACAGTTCAGTGGCATAAAGTACATTCACATTGTTGTGCAACCATCACCATCCATCCCCAGAAATTTTATCATCTTCCCAAACTGAAACTCTGTACCAATTAAGCGCTAATTCCTCCTTTTCCTCTAGGCCAGTGGTTCTCAACCTTCCTAATGTCGCGACCCTTTCATACAGTTCCTCATGTTGTGGTGACCCCCAACCATAAAATTATTTTCGTTGCTACTTCATAACTGTAATGTTGCTACTGTTATGAATTGTAATGTAAATATCTGATATGCTGGATGTATTTTCATTGTTACAAATTGAACATAATGAAAGCATAGTGATTCATCACAAAAACAATATGTGTGTTTTCCGATGGTCTTAGGCGACCCCTGTGAAAGGGTCGTTCGACCCCCAAAGGGGTCGCGACCCACAGGTTGAGAACCGCTGCTCTGGGCCTTGGCAACCACCATTCCACTTTCTGTCTCTATGGATGTGACTACTCTAAGTCCCTATATGAGCAGAATCAGACAGGACCTGTCTTTTTTGTGACTGGTTTATTTCACTCCACATCATCGAGTCTTCAAGGTTCATCCATTCTGTAGCATATGTCAGAATTTCCTTCCTTTTTAAGCTTGAGTAATATTCCATTGTATAGATATGCCGCATTTTGATTATTCATTCATCTGTCAATGGACACTTGGGTTGCTTTCACCTTTTGACTCTGTGACTGTGTGTGTGTGTGTGTGCGCGCGCGCGCGTGTGTCTTGAATGCTTTTATTGATTTGAGAGAGAGAGAGGGGGGAAAGGAGAGGGGGAGAAACATACATGAGAGAGAACCATTGATAGGCTGCCTCCTGCATACCCCCTACTGGGGATCAAGCCTGAAACCCAGGTTTGCGCCCTGACCAGGAATCCTACTGGCGACCTCTGGGTGCATGGGATGATGCGCACCAACTGAGCCACACCGGCCAGGGCTATTTCTCCCTCTCCCTTCCTCTCTGAAATCAATAAAAATATATTTTAAAAAAAGAAGAAAATAAAACATAAATCAAGATGTTAGAAGATTGCCCTGGCTTTGGGGCACGTATGGGAGGCAACTAATTGATGTTTCTCTCTCACCTATCTCTCTCTTTCTCTCTCTCTACCCCCTTCTTCTCTCTTTAAAATCAATAAATATATCCTCGAGTGAGGATAAACATATATCTATTTTCTGTTGTCCCTATTTGTTTCCATCTTTTGATGGGCATGTAGAATGATGGTTGAGACCTTTAGTTCAAGCACATGCCTGCCTAAGCTTGGGTCCCATTTCAGTATTTCAAGACTTGGTAGCTCTTAAATTCTTTGAACCTAAATGCCCGCATTTGTAAAATTTTCAAAGTGAGGGTAAAAATAGTGCCCATTTTACAGGGTTATTAAAACAGCTATAGAAATAAATACTATCCTGAATATGTCTGGTACATAGTAAGTGTTCATAATTATTGTAAGTTAATTCCTGAGCTGTTTTCCTCTAGAAACTCTGAATGTAGTTTCACTATAATGAATACCATTAAATTTAAAAATACAGCCTATATATCTCTGTTAGTTTCACAAAAGAAATATAGTTATTTGAATCCCATGTAAGATGAGGTCTTTAACTTGCTTTTAGTTCTCCCTCCCCTTTGTACATGCATTTCATGGTTTTTGTTGGAATTATATAAGATTATAGAGCACATTATTTAATATTGAAACTATTTTAACTCGTGTACTTTTGCTTTCAAGAATGATGAATTATTTTTGCCTTCTGTAACATAACCATAAGTATTTGAGTTACCTTGGAGGTAAGAGTTTTTAATACTTATAAACAGACCTTTTAAACTTTTCTTATATTCTTTTTCCTGCATATGTCTATAGTTTTCATCCAAGTGATAGAACACTGTGTAGATTTTGAACCTGCCTTAATTTCCATAACAATCTCTGAGAAGCAGAAAGATTCATCCCAAGAATAAAAGAAATAATTAAAGTTCAGTTAATACGCCAAAAATGTGAAATAGAAATGTCCAACTTCCTTTATTTATTCACATGGTGTGAACCATATGGTTATCTATGTTTGGGTGGTGTCCAGTTGGCAATTTCCCTATGGGTGTGTCACTCTCTACATGCTTTGCTTAGAGCTGGAGAGCATTTCTTCCCTCTGCTAGGGTGTCACCATATTTGATTTCAATTACTGCATCTCAGTGGTCGGCAAACTGCGGCTCGCGAGCCACATGCGGCTCTTTGGCCCCTTGAGTGTGGCTCTTCCACAAAATACCACGTGAGGGCGCGCACGTCCAGTGTGATTGAAACTTCGTGGCCCATGCGCAGAAGTCGGTATTTTGTGGAAGAGCCACACTGAAGGGGCCAAAGAGCCACATGTGGCTCGCGAGCCGCAGTTTGCCGACTACTGACCTAGGTGACTCCTGTATCTGCATGTCCATTTCTGGACCCTCTTTCTAGTCCAATAACTCCTGGTTTAAATATGTTATCTCCACAGGTCTGTTATCCATAAGACATGTATTTCTTCAACTATAAATAATAGGATTAGATGAAATGATCCCAAAGGTTTATTCCTGGAATAAAAGTCTATGATATATAGCTGCTCTTTCTTTATTATTCTGCCAACAGTGCTCTTTAAAATTGTTTTAAACTTCACCCTCTGAATTAGTTCTTTCTTCGCTATTAAAGGTAGCTATTGTTTATTGGAGCAGACAACCTTTGTAAAATACCCATAACCTTTGATCCCCTCAAAACCCACTCTGCTGCCATTAGTGGCTATAGAAATAAATACTATCCTGAATATGTCTGGTACATAGTAAGTGATCATAATTATTGTGTTAGTTCCTGCATTAAACTCTTCACCAATTCCATTCTTTCTTACTTATCCACACATGCTCTCAACTCCCCAAGACATCTGAGAACTTACCTTTGGGCGCTGCTCACACAGGGGAGTCATAAGAGCTGATACCAGTGTGATGGCGTATCAGCTCAAGGAATGGTGGCTTGCCCTCCATTTTTATCTCTCTACCCTTCAAAGATTTTCAGTAGCAACTGACCACCTGCCACTACATGATGTCTTTCTTGGTTGATACTCAGTTTACTCAGAGTGTTCAAACCTCACCTTTTATGTCGGGAGTATCAGCATAAATTTAGTTCAGTAGATGTGGCACATGCTATGCTACTGAGAACGCCAACGGTGAAGGGCCTACCTCCCTGGGATTGAGGGGGTCACTTCAATCAAAGTGTGATTACTGTTGAGCCATGATGGTTTCTGGTTCCTATTTACTTGACTAGTCAGAACTCCCCCTCCTCCTCCTCCTCCTCCTCCTCCTCCTCCTCCTCCTTTCTCTTTCTCTTTCTCTTTCTCTTTCTCTTTCTCTTTCTCTTTCTCTTTCTCTTTCTCTTTCTCTTTCTCTTTCTCTTTCTCTTTCTCTTTCTCTTTCTCTTTCTCTTTCTCTTTCTCTTTCTCTTTCTCTTTCTCTCTCTCTCTCTCTCTCTCTCTCTCTCTCTCTCTCTCCCCCCTCTCCCTCTCCCTCTCCCTCTCCCTCTCCCTCTCCCTCTCATTAGTTTTCTTCTCTAATCCATACCAGAAAAATTTCAGGTCTAGGTCCTTAAACTATTTTTTTTCTAAATATATTTTTATCAATTTCAGAGAGAAAGGGAGAGAGAGACATAGAAACCTCAATGATGAGAGATAATCATTAATCGGCCGCCTCCTGCACATCCCCCACTGGTGATCAAGCCCACTACCCAGGCATCACAACCCAGGCATGTGCCCTGACCGGGAATCGAACTGTGACTTCCTGGTTCATAGGTCGACACACAAGTGCTGAGCCGTGCCAGCGGGTTAAGCTATTAATGTTACTGCTGCTACTACCATTACTTTTGCTAATAGACTGTTGCTGCAGGTCCAGTGTGAGCCTCCAGAGTTTTGTGGGGGTTGTTTGACTCATCTTGCACTTGTATCTCTCACTTGGTGTATTCGTTTTCTATTGTTGCATAACGAATTACTACAACCTTAGAGACTTACATCACCCATATATGAGCTCACAGTTCTGTAGGTTAGAAGTCTGGATGGGCTTAACTGAGTTCTTGCAGTGGTTCTCAACCTTCCTAATGCCACGACCCTTTCATACAGTTCCTCATGTTGTGGTGACCCCCAATTTCATTGTTACAAATGGAACATAATGAAAGCATAGTGATTCATCACAAAAACAATATGTATAGATGTGTTTTCCGATGGTCTTAGGCGACCCCTGTGCAAGGGTCGTTCAACCCCCAAAGGGGTCGCGACCCACAGATTGAGAACCGCTGGCTTAGGGTGTCGCAAAGCCGAAACCAACATGTTGGTTGGCCTGATTTCTTGCCTGGAGAGTGGAGAAGAATCTGCTTCCATGCTCATTTGGGCTGAGGGAAGATTTCAGTTCCCTGTGATTATAGGATGGATGTCCCCTTTTCCTTGCCAGCTGTCAGTTGGGGATCACACTGAGTTCTTAGAGGCCACCTGCATTCTTTGCCATGTGACCCTCTTCATCTTCAAAGGGACTTCATTATCTTCTGTGCTTGAAATCTTTCTGACTTCCCTCCTGCTCCACAATTTTTTATATATTCCCCCTTAATATTTTTTAAATTGAGAGCTATAGTCTTTTATATTTTATTGAATTTTTAAAGAGAGATGAAGCGAGAGAGAGAGAGAGAGAGAGAGAGAGAGAGAGAGAAACATCGATGAGAGAGAAACATTGATTTGCCGCCTCCTGCACACCCACCACTGGGGATCAAGCCCGAAACCCGGTATGTACCCTGACCAGGAACCAAACCAGTGACCTCTTGGTGCATGCAATGGCACCGGTTGGGCTCCCTTAATATTTTCGAAAGTGCAGCAAGTTCTGTGCTTCCCATACCATTGACCACAGCATCTCTCTTCACTGGATTCCAATCTTGTTCTTTGAAGAATGGGATTTTCAGTATTTAGAACTTTCTGTAACTAAAAAGCTTTCAAATAATGAAATGTGTATATATGAAAATGTCAAGATAATTATAATTGATGCAATGAAGCCAAGTCCAACTACAATTGCATTTCCATATGATGGTGTCCTTAGAAAAATGTCCATTTATTCTCTGTGATGTTGTAAAATGTGTCCATTCAAGAAGAGAATTCTTCCTGTTTTGATGAAGCATTGCCAAAAAAGAAAAGATCAATTATCCTCAAGACACATTTTGTTGAGCCTTCTCCCCACATCCTAAACACTGTGTTTATATGAATTACACATCTGTACAATGCAGCAATTGTTTCATCTTTCCCAAACTAATAGAGATGCTAGAAACATCTGGTAGTTGATCGTTAATTCATTTTTTTCATTGCACCTTTTCTTAGGAAGCAGGGAACGCAATTCAATATGTCCCCTGAGAGAGTCTTGCATTTATGACAGGTGTGTATGTCTTAACAAGTCATTGTTTGACACCGTTGCTTCTCCTAAGTCCAGCTGGAAGTACATTCATCTGGCAGAAAAAGAGGGAGGCGGAAAAGTGAAATTCGAAAGCAAGTTGGAGTGTCAGGGGGTGGTTGCCTGAAGCACCCTGTTCACTCTAGTAATATTTACTCTGCCTATTTTGTGCAATTTCCTGCAACTGCCTTTTACAAGTCTGTCCCAAAGATGACTTTCTCTGTTTTGAATGTTATTTAGCTGCATACTACTCATTTATTTGAGACAGTAATATGTGGAACTAGGAATTGATTCAACATAAGGCTTAACCCAGTGGTTCTCAACCTTCTGGCCCTTGAAATACAGTTCCTCATGTTGTGACCCAACCATAAAATTATTTTCGTTGCTACTTCATAACTGTCATGTTGCTACTGTTAGGAATCATCATGTAAATCTCTGATCTGCAGGATGGTCTTAGGCGACCCCTGTGAAAGGGTCGTTCGACCGCCAAAGGGGTCGCGACCCACAGGTTGAGAACCGCTGGCTTAACCTGTGAATAGACACCCCCACCCAAGCATTCAAGTAGCTAAGCATCTCAGCCCCATCTGAGGCTCAGAAGACCAAAGGATAGAAGATGAGTCATTATAGCCTGAATTTTCTGACCACTTCTTAGTATGACTTTGATCTCTAAAGACTTTTTTTAGCTCCTTGTGACCTCACTGAGATTATCTGTATTTTCCCCAGCAGTGACGATTAGCTAAGGTTATTTTTACTGTAAACATCTCAGGGCTTCAAGTGGGAGGGTGAGGATGCTACATTCTTGGTGGAGGGCCCAGTGTTTGGAATTCTTCCCTTGATGTCACATAATGAATCTTAATTGGTCTGCCCTTGGGCACAGCAACCCTAGCTGGCTAAGCTTGAAGAATGGGTGCAGCTCAAAGAAATGCCCTTAGTAGACAGATTGTGAATACAGGGCTGCATTGATGACCAAGAATGTGGCATCTATCCTACTGGCTCAGTGACTTCCTCAGTTGAGGACTTGGTTTGCTAGTTAGCTACAGAATATTTATTCCCAAAGAATCAATGCTAATGGTTTTTATGTCACTCATGCTTATCTCCAACTTCTCAGACTCCCAGGCACTGCTGACAATCCAGCCTTCTCGTTGGCTTAAAGTACTCTTTTCTACACACACACCCCGAAAGAAGAAAAGTGCGGCTGTTAATAGAAACGTTTGATTGGTCTCCTTTTAACAATCAGTGGTAGGCAAAATATGATGCTTGCCTACTGGCTTGGTGATTTTGATTTCCTCATTCAATTTAAGTGATGGGGGTTTGGAATATGGACCACTCCTAATTCATTCTTCTAAGCAAAATTAAAAATACATGCAAAATTGTACTATACAATACAGCAGTACCCAACTTTGGTCATCCGTTTCTCTCAGGAGTAGTCCAGTAACAAGTTGGCGATAATATTCCCACCGGACTCATGAGGTTGCTGGAGCAGTGGGGGATTTAATCGTCTGACCAAGGTCAATTCTAATAAATCAAGTGGCTGTGCCTCCACATTCAATTATCCAGCTAGTCCTGGTCATAGAATTTCACTCAGCACACTGAATGATTTTGATTTATTTAAAGCATCTATCTTAAAGTGGCAGAACGAATCCAAATAAGCAGTTCGATTTAGGCAGCACCGGGAAGGGGTGGGGTGGCTGCTTGAGCTCAGATGACCTCAGTGCCCAGACATCCCCATCCCCCTTGAGGCCTTCTCCTGCAGATACGTTCAGGAAGGATTTTGCTCAGTTCATGCTCTTCCATTAGCTGCTGTGTCCTCCCTTATCCTTCCTGCCACTTAATGGGTATAAAGAAATGTGTGTTTGTGAGCTATCCACTTGGAAATGGCTCTTATAATTGCTGTTTGTACTGATTCCAGTCAGGCCGTCTTTTCTCTGTCAAGAGGGGTGGTCTGATGGGCTCAGGAATTCTACAAATCTGGGGAATGTGCACAAGTCTGGGGCTCTGATTTCAAGGCAGTTTCACCTGCCCCCACCCCCCCCCCCCTTCCTTGATGACTGACGTAAAGAAAACTTGGGTAATTAGGTTAATCTCTTTAAGAAAAATTTCTTGATGGAAGCTGTGTGTCAGCACTGGAAAGGTCACTGCAGAAAGGTGGCCTGATTCACCCTGGCCACTCCGTCTGAAACGTTTTCTTGGTCTGAGAACCCAATGCAGTAGATTTGGGAATGACCTAATGAGTGCTATATTTCTTCCATAGCAGGAAAGAGGGAAATTTCTTTTCCCAACTATGGTCCTTCTATTCCTCTTTTCTTTAAGTCCCACGGGTGGTATTTAATCGTTGAGAACATTATGCTTTGCATATGGTAAAGATTGTTAAAACCATTGGGGAAATTTACCAGGAAATTGGCACATTTTTTTCTTCTTCCTCTTTCTTCATTGAACTAACAATGATCCTAACACTCTGCTTTCTGTGATCTAAGAGTCACAGTCACAGGATGAGCTTTCAGGGTTCTACCAAATATGTACAGACTGGCTTTGTTCGGATCTGCTTGGAGTTTCATCTGAGGGGGATGCACCAGAATCGCCGAGAGTTTATGAAGACTTAGATGCTGTCTGTTACCTTCAGAGTTTCAGGAAGGAGTCCCAAGAATTTGCCTCCCTAACATGTTCTCAGGTGATGCTGATGTTGCTGGTCCCTGGGTCACATTTTTTTTAAAGGAGAAGGAAGAAAGAGGGTATAACAAATGCCACACCTGACATCTGAAGCCACTATCCCTTGTGTTAGGGAAACCTATGGACTTGTTGGGGTTTTTTTTTTGTTTTTAAATATATTTTATTGATTTTTTACAGAGAGTAAGGGAGAGGGATAGAGAGTTAGAAACATCGATGAGAGAGAAACATCGACCAGCTGCCTCATGCACACCCCCCACTGGGGATGTGCCCGCAACCAAGGTACATGCCCTTGACCGGAATTGAACCTGGGACCTTTCAGTCCACAGGCCGATGCTCCATCCACTGAGCCAAACCGGTTAGGGCTGGACTTGTTATGTTGAAAGTGTTGGAACAACCTGTGTATCTAGGAAGTTTCTAATTCTATTATCAACATGTTAGGATGCTTGAAAAATGGGCCAATGTTATATTTGAAAAATATGACTAGCTTCTTAAGAGAAACTTAAGATATAGTTTTCCCCTTTTTGTTCTAAGTTCTTATTGTGGAATCATTGTGTTATGAGAAAAATGACTACAAATGCCACCAGGAAAGAAAGATCTTAGTATGATATTTGGGTTAACACCTCTTGGAGAAGGATTTGTTTTTCCTATGTCACATGGCTTAAAAGGTTAGTTCACCAGGACAAGCCTGGATGTGTCTGGACTGAGCTAATGAGTAGCTGAATAGTTTACCCATAAGTGCAGAGTAATCCTTATGACCATATGATATAATATGGAAAGTAATCAACAGTTTCGAAAACTGACATCACCTGGCCTATTGTTTTCATTTGACTTAACCAATAGTTCCTACATGCCTTAAAGGGAAAACTGGACTAATTAATAGAGGAGGGAGAAACCAGCTGGCAAAAAGGCAAGGCACAACTCTAATTACATACGAAAGCCCAGCCACAGTTTTCAGTTATAGCGTGTGGAGCTGGGTGAGAAAACAGGGCAGTAAGCAGCCAGTGCCCTGCAAAGATTAGAGGTAGAACCTGCTGCCAAGGGACTTAATGACAAGTTCCAACAATGTCACAGATGCTTTGTGAAAGGAACAACCAGATTATAATTGACCAACTCTTATAAACTAGTGGCCCGGTGCACAAAATTCGTGCACATTAAAAGGGAATTAATTAGAGGAAATATTTTAATATTGCTATTTGTCCTTTCTCTATAATAGAGGTGTCAGAGCTGAAATAAAATTGGTAAAATGTATATGAAAATCCCCCTCCTTTCAGAGTCTGGGTAGCGCTGTGGGACCCAGAGTCAAGTCCCTACCCACCCGTGTGCACCTTGAAATCGCACGAGACCCAGACCATGCTGGCCCCACCCCCGTCAAGCACCACTGGGCATAGGGTGCAGCCTCAGGGCCCCCATCAAGCCCCTCTGGGTGTGGGGTGCAGCTTCAGGTCCCTCATCAAGACCCGCTGGGCATGGGGTGTGGCCTCAGGTCCCCCATGAAGCCCCGCCAGGTGGGGGTGGGGTGGCCTCAGGTCCCCCGGCGCGAGGATGCAAGGGCGCGATGACCATTTGCATATTAGCTCTTTATTATATAGGATGAAGTTAATGATTATGTCTTCCTTGTCTAAATGACCTCTAGAGTGAGGTGTGTGTGTGTGTGTGTGTGTGTATTCCGACAGCTTTGTGATGAATCTGTAGTCTCTAAATGGAAAACTGTAAAGCTTTTTACAATTTTAGGTAAGTTTCTGATATTTAATGGCAGAAAATGGTGCAGAACTATAAAGTGAAAACAATAGGCTAACTAATTATTGATGGAGAAATTTTATTTATTTAAAAAAATATTGATGAGAGAGAGATTGATTGATATGAGAGAGAAACACCCATCTGTTGCCTCCCGCATGCGCCCTGAGCAGCGATTGAACCCGCAATCTGGGTATGTGTTCTCACCGGTAATCCAACCTGCCACCTTTCGGTACAACGCTCCAACCAACTGTGTCACATCAGCCAGGGCAAAAACAATATTTTTTATTCCTCACCTGAGGATATGTGTACTGATTTTAGAGAGAGAGGGAGGGAGACAGATTGACTGACATCCATGTGAGAAACATATCGGTTGCTTTTCATATGCCCCCCAACTGTGGAAGGAACCTGCAACCTTAGGGTTTATGGGACAACACTCAACCAACTGAGACACCCAACCTGCCTGAGAAACTTAACTTTTGATCTCCCAGCTCAGGACCTCTGTGTTATCCAAAGAAATTTTTGCTGTTGAGTTAAAGAGCTGGAGGACAATTGTGTAGGTTTGGGAGCTCCGGATGCCGCCTACCATGAGGCACCTCACATCCCGTTCTACAGAAGGCATCTAAAAAGGAAAGGCTGACAGACATTTGACCAGGGAGGCAAATGATCGTCTTCTGGCATTTTCCATCTCTGCTTCTTGACTATTGTTTTCTCATTCTGTCACCCTGCCTGTGTTAACTGGTCTTCATCCTACCTTCTGTTTTCACCCTTCCTGCCACTGCCTGCACCAAAGACAGAGAATTTGGAGAATCCCAAGCAATTCTAGTCTAACCTCTAAGTCAGTGGTTCTCAACCTTCCTAAGGCCGTGACCCTTTAATACAGTTCCTCATGTCGTGGTGACACCCAACCATAAAATTATTTTCGGTGCTACTTCATCACTGTCATGTTGCTACGGTTATGAATCGTCATGTAAATATCTGATATGCAGGATGTATTCTCATGGTTACACATTGAACATAATGAAAGCATAGTGATTAATCACAAGAACAATATGTAATTATATATGTGTTTTCCGATGGTCTTAGGCGACCCCTGTGAAAGGGTCGTTCAACCCCCAAAGGGGTCGCGACCCACAGGTTGGCGACCCACAGGTTGAGAACTGCTGCTCTAAATGACCTCAGTCTCAGCTCTTCGGGGCTCCTCCATTCAAAACAATTTTGCTATTTCAGTTTTTGTCAGTTGCTTCAGATTGGGCTAGAGAGCCTTATCGCACTCTGTGCATCTCCAAAGCAGCCCCGCCCATGAACAGAAAGCTAAGGGTCATATCTAACATCTATTGAGCACTTAGCATTGTAGGCATTTTTAAGTACTTTAATGCATCAAAGCATTTTACCTATGTGACAACCCTAGGGTAGTTACCAAAACTATTCCCATTTTACAGATGAGGGGTCTAGACCCGTGGTTGGCAAACTGCGGCTCGCGAGCCACATGCGGCTCTTTGGCCCCTTGAGTGTGGCTCTTCCACAAAATACCACGTGTGGGCGTGAACTTCGTGGCCCATACGCAGAAGTCGGTATTTTGTGGAAGAGCTACACTCAAGGGGCCAAAGAGCCACATGTGGCTCGCGAGCCGCAGTTTGCTGAGCCACAGTTTGCCAACCACTGGTCTAGGCGCCATGAGGCTAAGTACCTTATACAAGTTTCCCCAGGTAGTGAGGGCAGAGCTAGGATTGAATGCAGTTCCAGTCTGTGCTCCTAAGCACATGCCTGTGCTGAGAGTTTTGCCTCCAACGTCGTGAGTTCTTCCTCCTGTAGAGAAATGTGCCATCTCCCTTAAACCCGGCGCCCACCCCCAATAAGACAGGTGGTCCCACCTTCTACCTGGGGTCATTTCTGGTTTCCCAAGTCATAACCACCAAACACAAAGTGCTCTGGCAGAGCAGGGGATGAGGCTGTAGGGGGCCTCATGGGAATAACACTTTTGATGTTCTTTTTCTTGCATTTTTACTGAAAAAATGATTGAAATATTTCCATATCAGTGATAAGAGCTTCCTTAACTCCCCTCCCCTTGTGATATCAAGATCCCACTCCTTTCAAATCCTAACTAATTTGAATTTGCTAAATAAGTAAACTGCGGTGAAGGTGTTTGTTTATAAAATGACTCCATTCCATTCGAGTTGCTGAGTACAATAAAATAGAGACCAATTTTCACATACTCAAAAAACACACAACTTTACAGGAATATTTTTGTACCTCTAAAGCACTTTATTTTAAGAAGAATACGTAGAGATCAGAAATCAGGATTTTAGAATTCACTTTCTTAAGCCAGGCTACGAACGAATTTAGCTTACTTTAACAAATTAGATCCAGAAAAGAAATCTTTAAAAATGACACTTGTTGGTTTCATGTCAATGTTGAGATCATTCGTGTCTCGATCTAACAAACATTAGTTTCTTTTTTTTAATATATTTTATTGATTTTTACAGAGAGGAAGGGAGAGGGATAGAGAGTTAGAAACATTGATGAGAGAGAAACATCGATCAGCTGCCTCCTGCACACCTCCTACTGGGGATGTGCCCGCAACCAAGGTACATGCCCTTGACTGGAATCGAACCTGGGACCTTTCAGTCCGCAGGCCGACGCTCTCTCCACTGAGCCAAACCAGTCAGGGCTCGATCTAACAAACATTTAGTTTCTAATGTATGCTTGGCAAGGAAGAGACAGCTCTGAGCAAGAGAGATGTTTCCCAGCCTCTTGCTTAGAGTCTAGGGAAGGACAAACACTGAATTAAATAATTATGCTAAAATCTGATGTGCATTATGATGGAGGATGATCGATGATCTGTGGAAGCTTTCAGTGGGGGACCGAACCATGGTAGAAGTGAAGGCCTTCCAGAATATTTGGCGTTTATGCTGAGACCTAAAGAAACTGGAGGATCAGTCTAGTGATGAGTAAAGGACAAGCATTCCAGGTAGAACTAATAGCGTGTGTGAAAAATCAGGGGCGAGAAAGTGTGTTGTATATTCAGATAACTGAAAGATGACCTAGAATCAAATTTTGTTGAGCTGATGAGCATGTCAGACCTAGAAGGGTGAAGAAAATGTCCAGTGAGCCAGGTGTAGGATGCAGGTCACCTGATTTTAAGAGCTGGCATTCACCATACATCCCATGGCCTTCTGCGGACTTAGTAGACCTTTAAGGAAGGGCTGCTGCTACTCCATATGGCACCTTTGCCTGCATTAGAAATATAATCTACTTTTATATTGTCATAATAAACATTTTCCTAGAAAAAGTCTGCCAAAAGTTATGGCAATAAATACACAAATCGATAGCATCTGTCATCTTAATGGCTCCCCTTAGATGTACACACTCACAGTCGTGTTGGCCCCTGAGGAGTCAGATCAATCAAGCCCGAGGTAGTAATCTTTGAAGCTTCTGTTGGGGAAGAGTCTATAACCATCTTACTCTAGTGGCTTTTAATGGTTTCTGATGGGATTCCCAGAGTGGAACCATTGACCTTGACCTCCTCTCAGGTGTCTTACGATCTCTTAGCTCCAGATTTATGACCCATTGCCTGCTGTAATCTTCAACATTCCTGTTGGTTCTCCCACCTGCTTGCCTCATGGCTTCTGACTTATTACTTTCCACAATGAGGTTCATTTTCTTAGTTTGAAAGGAACCATCAGATTATAGAATTAGACTTTTAATTTTCCCTCCTTATTGGGCTTCTCTCCTCCTGTTGAGTCTTTCTTGTGGCTTTGTTTGGGAAGGTCTCTGGAGTCTCTTCTTTTTTAAAAATTAAATTTATTGGGTTGACATCCTATAGAACAAAACCCTAATATGCAAATCAACTGAACAGTGGAATGACCAGTCGCTATGACTTGCACTGGCCACCAGCGGGCAGATGCTCAACGCAGGGAGCACCGCTCAGCCAGAAGCCAGGCTCACGCAGCACCTGAACTGTGAGAGGGATGTCTGCCTGCCAGCTCAGGCCTGATCCCTTGAGGGGGTCCCAGACTGCGAGAGGGCATAGGCCGGGCTGAGGGATTCCCCCCCCCCACATGCACCAAGTGCATGAATTTCATGCACTGGGCCTCTAGTTGTTTAATAAAATCACATAGGTTTCAAGTCTCGCCACCCAAAGTCAGATCTTCTTCCATCACCATATGTTCCACCCCCTTTGCTCTTTAAAGAGTGGTAGTAATGGAGTCTCTTCTATAAAGGGCAAGCTGGAGAAAAATTGAAGGTGGACTTGGGTTAGAATAGATTTCCCACTTGGGAAACGTTAGTTTTACACAGTGTTCATAGGTGTACAACGAAAAGAGGGAAGAATCATTAGTCAAATAATCTTGGCAACTGGGGGGTAAAAGGGCAACCATCATTCTACACTTAAGAATCTTCAGAGTCATTATTAGGCTAGTGTGCTTATGAAGATGCAAGTGTATCCAACATTTGCAAGATTTATTTGGCCATATGAGTATTGAGGTTCTTGTGCTCCATGGAATCCTCCTGCCATCTGGGATTGGTAGCTTAATCAGGCCATGGAAGGACTTGGTTTAGAAGAGGGAGACAATAACTCATTCCTGGATGCCCACAGAGGCATTGCCAAGGAAAGACTCATTCTGGGCGGGTTATCCATATTACAGGCAGCATTTAGTGACAATGGAAGGAGTGGCCAGGGAAGGCGAGAGGTAGAGTCCCACGCAAGGAAAGAGAAATGGTTAAGTCTGATGATCACACTACACTGAGAAATTGGAGTGCCCATCTGGAAACAGGAGCTGAAGATAGCGGTCAGGGATAAGTGTGGTGCCCCAAATAACTGTCAAAGCCATGGCAGCGTGTTTCAAAGCCCTGAATCCAGTTGTACAGACTGTTCTTTCTCTCTGGTAAGTATCAGGGAGACGCAGTGGACGTTGGCTTCTGCATTACCAAGCTGACATTAAGAGTGGCTTCTTTTAGCCCGGGTTTCTCACCCATGGCACGACTGACATTTTGGGTCACATAATTCTTGGCTGAGAGGCTGTCCTGTGGTTGATAGGATGTTTAGCAACATCCTTGGATTCTACTCACTAGAAACCAACTGTATCCCCACCCCCAGTTGTGACAAACAAAAGTATCCCAGACATCACCTAATGTTGCCTGGAAGGGGGAGCAAAAATATCCCCGGTTGGGAACCAGTGATTTAGGAGGTCCAATCGCCAGGCATCTTTTCTTCTCTCCACTTCTCTGCTCATGTCCCTTAACACCGCCTCTTTACTCACTCTCGCCACACTTGCCATGAGGATATAGAGACCTGTGCACAGAATGAGCTGGGCTGAGTGGGCCACCTGGGCTCCAGATAGAGCCAGGGTGACAGCCATGGCCCTGAGAGATGAGAGATGAGCCAGGTGGGGAGAGATGGCGGGAGTCCTAGGTATGACAGGCTGATGCTTCAATGTTCTTCTTCTTGCTTCTTTCTTTCTTTTTTTTTAAAAATATATTTTATTGATTTTTTACAGAGAGGAAGGGAGAGGGATAGAGAGTTAGAAACATCGATGAGAGAGAAACATCCATCAGCTGCCTCCTGCACATCTCCTACTGGGGATGTGCCCGCAACCAAGGTACATGCCCTTGACCGGAATCGAACCCGGTACCTTTCAGTTGCAGGCCGACGCTCTATCCACTGAGCCAAACCGGTTATGGCTTTTGCTTCTTTCTTCCTCAGAGGGCAAGAAGTGGGACAGGGGTGCCCCTGAGGCTTTGCCCATGCCTGCGCCTCTTCCATTCCCATCCTCAATAGATTCACAATTTTTGTTTCCGATTGCCGCGTCTCCCTTGCCCTGTGCTTCCTCTTTCCTTCACGTTTTCACTGCTTCCTGCCCCTTCCATGGCGAGTTTGAGCATCCTAGGTAAAAGGGAGCACTCATTGGGATGAGTTGAATTCTGTGTATCAAAGGAAGCATTACATCCTTTACTTGACTTTATTCTCTCCCAATGACATGAACTCTCTTAACTCAGAAAATTCCACAGTAATACTTGCCAACAGCGATTAAACACATCACAGTACACATGGATACATATGTGCTTTAACACAAACACAGATAACCATACTTCTGCTTCCACTGAAACAGTGTATTTTGGTTCCTCTACTCTATTGTCTTATCTAGACACCTCTTAATGCAGGACAGCTTGAAAAGTCACCTTACCTTTGATCAGGTCCTCACCAAACTGCAAGTAGCACCCCTATGTCTGCTTGGCTATCTGTAAAGAATTCGGGAGACGCGCGACTCAGTCCTAATGAGAGACCTTAGTGGAGGACAGAAGGAGAAGCATTTGCGTTCTCATTGGTTGGCCCAAAGAATATGGATGTCCAGAGTTTTCAGCTTGGTTTTTGGTCTTTCCATGTTGTGGTTGTGTCTGGAAATGCCTGGTGTTGTGGTGAGCTGTGCAAACCATTGTGTTATGGCACTTCTTACTAACTATCCATAGTTGCTGGATAGAGAATTTGGCACACTATAGAAATCTATTCCAGATCTTAACTTGCTGGTCTTGAAAAATGCATGCATCCTTCTTGCTTAAATTCAATGTAAATCAGATGCCTCTGGCTCACATCATATTCCCAGCCATTATAGTGTTTGTAATCTCTTCTTTGTTTTCACTTGAAAGTTGACCTGCATCTACCACTTCACATTTCTAATTAGTGATTTCACCTCTCTAGTCTGCTGTTTTCTCCCTTCTTCCCAGTCTCTTCTTTCCCTTCCTTTTGTTCTCTTTTCTTTTCTTTACCTGATTTAAATTTATTTTTCCCTCCGCGAAATTTTTGCATCTGTATTCCAGTGATAGTCAACATTTGTTGGTGCTGAATTTGGACTAGACTTGTGTTCAGTATTATGGGAAATATAAATACAGACGTGATTCATGCCCTACCATCAGAGAAATTCATAATTTGAATTATAATACGTGACAAATTATAAAACTATATTTTTTTGCAATCCACTAATGCCACAAAAATGGATTGAGTAAAATATGTTTGAGGCAATATTGGGGGCACTAGATGTACATTGGAGAATAAAATAGATGCCCCTACATTGCTTATAGTCTTAGATGTCTTTAATTATGAGATGTAATATCTATTTAATAATAGGGGTGTATTTTTTCAGGAATAAAAGCTGAGTTAAATGCTCATATCAGTTGTGAGATACTCCTTGACTTCAGAAAAATATTAATGTGGGAAAAAAGTTTCCTTTTACTTTGGTCCCAGAAATTCTGAAATGAAGATTTATATGTAAGTGGTTAAGAAAATGTTTCCAGATGAAGCAGGTTAAGGGAATAGGGCACGCAGGCAGCAAGGGCGAAAGCCAGGCAGGGAGGCAACGTGAAGCAAATTCCCACCCTCCTCCTGATACCCCACAGAATAGCTCTGGAGCGCAGTCTCAGAGGTTGCCACCTCCTCTGGTGCAGGGAGCAGTTTCCTTCATGATAGTCATGAGCTAAGGGTCATCCCCCAGGTATGTCAGGACGTGTGGCGCCAAAGTGCTCTCATAGCCTGAAGGCAGTCCTGGGTGCAGTCCCTAGAAGCCAAAATATACTTAAACCAGGGGAGATGACCCAGAGCGAAAAGGAGCTCAGGGATCTGGAGGCAGCAAAAGTGTCTACTACAATTTTATCTCAGATCAAAGACCCCTGGTGAGCATCACCGTTTATACTGTATTTTTCCGTGTATAAGATGCTCTTTTTTTCTAAAATCATTAGACGGAAAATCGAGGGGTGTCTTATACACGGAATTCAGCTGAGGAGGACGCCATGCACGGGTGCATAGCTGCCCATACCTTGTCAAACAGGCTTCCTCCAATCACAAGCCTTATTGTCACGTCAGCTGATGCCATAATTGGAGATGGAGGTGGAGAGTGTGCAGATGCAACAGGGACTGGAGCGTTCTGAGCCCATAAAGATGTCAAAAAATAAGAAGATAAATACTGGTAAGCGATTGTCTTACTCTGCAAAATTCAAACCGAATGTAATCAACTATGCAAAAGAGCATAGAAATAGAGCTGCAGAGAGGCAATTTGGACCCCGTCCCACTGAGCGTATGATCAGACAGTGGAGAAAACAGGAAGAACAACTCCTTAAGATGCCAAGAAAGAAGACCTTAATAAGAAAACCAGCAAATGTTTTAAATATTGATTTCTTAATTTTGGGTTGGAAAAGGGAGGGGCGTCTTATACATGGGGGCATCTTATACATGGAAAAATATGGTAGGTGTGTATGCATGTGCATGTACACACATACATATGTGTGTAGGTATGCATATATTTTAAAGATTGATTTTATAAGTAAAATATCAACATTGAAATTATTTTTAAACTATGAGAAACAAACTTCCTCATTATTTTAATGTCCAGTTGCTATGACCTTGGAGATTTCGGTGTATACCAGTTCAGCCTTCTTTTCAAGCTATGCCATTCAGTCTACAAGAATTGGACTTTTCAGGGGAGCTTGGTCTAATATCCCCACTTCTGTTCCTGGGCATTTCGTGGGAGGAAGACTGAGCTGGATTTGCCTGCCTCTGGACAGCTGTGTACCAAGGAAGGGGCACAGCCCCATGGCAGCTGGTGCCTCTTTCCGTCTCTTCCTCCAGGAAAATGCCTGGTTTCCTAGTTTGGAATAATGATGAGCTCAGGCAGCATCTGTATTGTTATCGCTGATAGTTTCGTCATTGTTATTCTTTTTATTTTTTAACTCATTGTGCAGTTACTTCAACAGTGAATGTCAAATGCATGCGTTATGACTACCAGCTTCCGTGCACACTACCCAGCTGCTAAAAAGAGTGGAACATGTGCAGACAGACAACATGTTTAGTGAGAAATTAAAAGAACAGTTCCTTGTTATATCATGTTATAACAACTTTCGTTAAATATTGCCATAATTAGGTTCATTTTATTGATTTTTTAAATTTCTTTATTGATTAAGTTATTATATATGTGTCCTTATCCCCACATAACGACCCCCCCCCATCTTGTTGCTTTAGCATACGTAGGTTTAATTTAGGTTTCAGAAATTCATAAAAACTTTTCCCTTTGCTATTAATGGTAATGTTATTTTTTTACTTAGGAAAATACATGTTAAGAAGGACTGTTTTTCAGGAGGCAGCAGTTCTCAACCTGTGGGTCGCGACCCCTTTGGGGGTCGAACGACCCTTTCACAGGGGTCACCTAAGACCATCGGAAAACACATATATAATTACATATTGTTTTTGTGATGAATCACTATGCTTTAATTATGTTCAATTTGTAACAATGAAAATACACCCTGCATATCAGATATTTACATTACGATTCATAACAGTAGCAAAATTACAGTCATGAAGTAGCAACGAGAATAATTTATGGTTGGGGGTCACCACAACATGAGGAACTGCATTCAAGGGTCGGGGCATTAGGAAGGTTGAGAACCACTGCTCTAAAGGTAGGGGGCAAGTTCTTGAATGAGTCAGTGAGTATGTTCAGATATAGATACAACTGGAGCTTTTTAAAAAAGTACTTTGAAATAATTAGATTTACAGGGAGCTATAAAAAATAGTACAAAGATTCCAGGTACCATCCATGTACCCAGTTTCCTCTGGCGGTGATATCTTATACACTACAATGTCAAAGTAGTGAAATGAACATTGGTTCAATGTGTGTGTAGTTCCATTCTATCACATATGTAAATTGTGTAATCACCACCACCACAATCAAGGCACAAAACCGTTCCATGACCACAAGTCTCCTACATGCTATCCCCTTATAGTCACATCCACTCCCCCTCATCATATCTAACCTTTGGCAACCTGTAGTCTGTTCTCTATCTCTATAATTTACTTAGTTTGATAATTTTACATAAATGTAATAATACAGTATGTGACCTTTTGAAATTAGCTTTTTCCCCCCCACTTAGAATAATTATCTGGAGATCCTCCTAAATTGTTGCATGTTTTATCCTGACTGGTTTGGCTCGGTGGATAGAGCATCGGCCTGCAGACTGAAGGGTCCCAGGTTCTTTTCCAGTCAAAGGCACATGCCTGGGTTGCAGGCTTGATCCCCAGTAGGGGGTGTGCAGGAGGCAGCTGATGGATGATTCTCTTTCATCATTGATGTTTCTATTTCTCTCTCCCTCTCCCTTCCTCGTGGAAATCAATAAAAAATATATAAAATAAAATAAAATAAATTTTTGCATGTTTTAAGAGATTTCTTTCTTTCTTTCTTTTTTTTTTTTTTGCTAAGCGGTATTCCATGCTAAGAATGGAATAAGAATTAGTCAATGGATATTTGGATTGTTTCCACTTTTTACTTTTAAAATAAAGCTGCTATGAATATTTTTGTACAGGTTTATATGTGGACATAAATTTTCATATCTCTGGGATAGATGTCCAGGAGTATTTCACTGAGTTGTATGCTAGTGTAAACATAGATTTTATTAAAACACAAAAAATGTGACCACATTGTTTAATTTTTAGATATCAACTAGATGATATAGACTTAGTCACAAATGTTTTATACTTTGTTAGAAAATATGAACTTAGCATTAAGATAATGATGATTTTATAAAATAAGGATTTTTCCACAAGGAATTTATGTTATAAATATTATTTTAGTTTAAGAATCTTAACCTATATTTCTAGTTCTTTTTCTAACCTATAATTTTGTAACAGGTTATGACTCCCCAGTGAATTCACTTGGAATGGCTGCTTTCTGCAGTAGGAAACAGAATGTCCTTAATCTCAGATCATCATTCCACTTAAATTTACTCTTTCTATGCAACTACTCATTTCAATACAGTGAATCATGGGATGGTCTAAAGGTAGCTGTATATACTGCTTTCCTTTCAAGATATGCTATTTTAGTTTTGAGTCTTCTACCTCTGATTTTTGACAAATGTAGTTTTAAATGCCTGTAAACACTGGCAGTCCTTTGTAGTCAAAAGGCATTACTACGCAATGGTTATTGTCTTGTGTTGCTCTCAAACTTTGAAAACATGGTAGAAATAAAGCATCGTTGTTCTCCCACATAAGCCTAAAGACATCAGCTTTGATGGGATCACTCCAATCCCCTCCCAACCAGTTGAGAATCAGCTTGAGGAAAACAATTTCATGGTATTTGACTTAGTGAAGTTTTCAGGCACCGTCGCACTGTGCTTCCGGGATTCTCAGACCACAGTAAGTCCGGTGACGGAAGCATGAAGAAGAAGGATATTGCCAAATGTGTCGCAACTGCTGACGTGCTCTACAGTTCGCTGCTTTTCAGTGACATAACATAGAGCACATGTGGCTAGCCTACACTGGCTTAAAGTCAGAATGGATTCTGAGCTGGAAGAGAAAATGAGAAGGAAGAGAGAACTCATAGATTGAATGGCACCTTGGATGAGGGTATAGCCAAGCTCTTGAAAGCATAGGTCTCAACCCTGGAATTCTGCATTCCAGTCCTCAATCCTTCCTAGTCAGTTCTACTGGCTTTGAGGTTTATGATTTCTGACTTGCCATTGATGGAGTATTTATAACCAATTTTAGTGAAGAAGATGCTGACCAATGTCATGAGCAAAGGACAAGGGCTTCAAGCTAATTGTGAAATTGGCATTAGATACCTGAGCCTGGTTTTCATCTTCTCAGTCAGAAGTATCTTGAGGGACCATAAGACTGTTTTCTCAGGAACGCCCAGGTTCATTGGGTCCCAATGCAAATATTAATAGTGCCCTTTCACTATGAAAAGTTGCCCTGTTTGAGGACAAATTCTATGTTCACTCTTCTGTTAGCGGCATTAGTATGTTGTTCCTTATTTGTTAATAAAATCGGTTCATCTATTTTTCCTTTATTCAAAGTGAATGGATGACGATCATTATATCCTTCAGGTCTTTATATTGCTATAAAAATTAGCTGTAATGATTGGTATTTTCTGTTTATTAATATTAGAATTTATCTCCTAGTTGTACACCTCAGTGAAACAGATACACCTATCCAAACAGAGGCTTGCATACATTTTCTTTGCGGTGCTATTCATAGTGGTCCCAAAATATTTTTAAACCCTACAAATATCCATTAACAGGGTATGTGGTATATTTACATGATAGACTACTACACAGCAACAATAAAGAACAAACCACTGACACACAAAACAATATGCATGAATTTAGAAACACATTCTGTGAAAATAAAAGAGTACAAAGAGTACATATTGTGCATTTTACATATTTGCTAAAATTCACATGCAAAGCCAGTCTACACTGATGGACATTGAATATCCCTTGCCTTAGGAGGTTGTGAGGTGTGTAAATATTAATTAGGTGGAGGAAGGGAAACCTTATGGGTAATGGATATATTCTAGATCTTGATCTGAGAAGCAGTTGCATGAATGTATACATATGTAAAAAATCATAGCACTTCATACTTCAGATTTGAGCATTTTTTAAAATTTTGTTTTATTGCTTAAAGTATTACAAAGAGTATTACATATGTCTCCTTTTTTCCCCTTGACCTTCCCCTGGCCTCCCCTACACCCCAGTGTCTTGTGACCATTGGTTATGCTTATATGCATGCATACAAGTCCTTCAGTTGATCTCTTACCCCCCCACCCGCCCCCCAACCCTCCCCGGCCTTCCCGCTGTAGTTTGACAGTTTATTATTTGTATCTCAATCTATAAAAAGCCAGAGAAGAAGTTATGTAGGAATCACACCTATTAAACATTTCTGTTACATTTCTATAGCATGGCTGTCATTGGCATATTTAGAGCAATAACCCAAGCTATGAATAAAAGATCATAACTCATTTTGAGTCAGAATGGGGATTTAACCCTTTCCTCTCCCCATTTTACATGTCACTATTGCTGAGTTCTGACCATCTCTCACCAAAGTTCTGTGGTCTTGAGTGAAAATGCTGAGAAAATGACAACCTCATGGTATGAAGTTGGGGCAGAGCCAAGGTGATGTTGGAAGGTTCGGTTGGCAGGTCCTGGAGATCTGAGAGGTGGATGCTGACCGCAGGCATCAGCACAGGCAGAGCTGAGCACGTGAGGCATTCTTCTCTCATTCCTTCCCTCTCTCCAAACTCCTGGCTAAGGGACGGAGAAGAGGAGAGGGAGAATTTCAGGTTGGAAGTGAACCAATTGGCTCTTTCCAAAATTTGCTGCAGAATAATAGTATAATTACAAACAGGCAGGTTCTATTTTTATGGCCATAAGAACACACTTGAAGGCAAAAGTGTGGTGGGAGTGAAGAAAGGCATGTGGTTGGTTAAAACAACTTTCCCCTTTTTCACCAAAACATTTAAATGGCTCTAGAGCCAAGGAGGGTCCATAGTCAGAGGTGCCAGTGAGCCCCTTTTTATCCCACTTTTCATCTCTGCTTTTGTTCCTATTTTCTGTCAAGGTTTAGAGAGGCGCTGAAGGATTTAGACCAGTGGTCCTCGATCTTGGGTGATTTTACCCCCAAAGGGACATCTGGAATGTCTGAAGACATTTTTGGTTATCACAGCTCTGGGGTGGAGTGTTACTGGCACCCAGTGGGTAGAAGCCAGAGATGCTGTTAAGCATCCTACAATGCACAGGACAGCCCTTACCAACAAGGAATCATCTAGCGCCAAAAGTCAATAGTGGCGAGGTTGAGAAACCTAGATTTAACTAAATTCCATGTCTAGCATTACAGGTGAAGGTGGAGTGTGTTAAGATCTAAACTCGCATCATGGAAATAATGTCTTAGGGATCTTCTCATTTTATAACTCTGTTAGTTAAATATGAATTTCTATCAAAGGGTTTGGGTATACCTGACCTTTACAGCATTTCTCAGTGACTTTGTGGGGGCATTTAGACAAGTAGGGCCATGTGAATCAGTTTGTTCCTGCTATTTTTTTTTTTCATGACAACATGGATACATTTATTTATGCATTTATTCATTCATCCAACAAACGGTTTTTTTGCCAGACACTTTTCTATGTTCTGGAAATTTTAAGATAAGACAAGTTATATACAAGATCCTATATAATAAAAGCCTAATATGCAAATCAACTGAACTGCGGAATGACCGGTGGAACAGTCGGTCGCTATGATGCACACTGACCACCAGGGGGCAGATGTTTAATGCAGGAGCTGCACCCAGCCCGCAGGCCCGGGGGCAACCAAGGCGGGTGCCAGCGAGGGCTCCCTGATTGCCCTACCGGTCGCTCCACAGATCAGCCCTGATCGCTGGCCAGGCCTAGAGACCCTACCTGTGCACGAATTTTGTGCACCATAAATTCCCTTGAAGAGTTTATTTGCTAGTGGGGAATCAGATAAGAAAATAAATATGTTATATATCAATTATAGTAACCTATTACACATTGGTAATTTATATAATAGAGTCTCAAGTCATATATAAAATTTTCTAGATAGTTCTATCATCTAGATGACACTTGTTTTTGGCCTTAAAATGATTTGGAGTTTACCAGAGAAATATTAGTTTTCTAGGTGGAACATAGCCCTGAAGTATAGAAGATTCTATACTTCTAGGATTTAGGAATATTGAAGCCTAGTACAATATATCTTTCCCCTCACTATTTCATCCTATACATGATTTGTTTTTTTGTTTGTTTGTTTCTTTTTAAAATATTTTATTGATTTTTTACAGAGAGGAAGGGAGAGGGATAGAGAGTTAGAAACATCGATGAGAGAGAAACATCGATCAGCTGCCTCCTGCACACTCCCCACTGGGGATGTGCCCACAACCAAGGTACATGCCCTTGACCAGAATCGAACCTGGGACCCTCCAGTCTGCAGGCTGACACTCTATCCACTGAGCCAAACCAGTCGGGCTACATGATTTGTTTTTAAAAATATCTCTGCTCGCCCTGGTTGGTTTTGCTCAGTGGATAGAGCGTCAGCCTGTGGACTGTCGGGTCCCAGGTTCGATTCTGGCCAAGGGCACATGCCTGGGTTGCGGGCTCGTTCCCCAGTAGGGGACGTGCGGGAGGCAGCCAATCAGTGATTCTCTCTCATCATTGATGTTTCTATCTCTCTCTCCTTCTCCCTTCCTCTCTGAAGTCAATAAAGAAATATATATATTTTTAAAAAATCTCTGCTCTTAATTTGGTGATTCACCCAAAGACTAATAGTAGGAACCAAAATTAGATCATATAATTGCCGGGGTCCAACCCCAGCAGGTCCAGGGGTTCCCAAAGGCGTAGACGGAGTCGGCGAAGAGGGAAAGACTCGGAGACAGTGTTCAGTTCATCAGCAGCCTAGCCAGGATCTCCAGCCAGGATCTCCAGCCAAGTTCTGGTTAGGATCTCCAGCCAGGTTCTGCAGGTTCTCCAGCCAGGTCCAGTCACCAGGTTCTAGTCAGGCTCTCCTGCCAATCTCTGCAGTCAGGTTCAGTCCAGGATCCCCTGCCATGCTCTCTCGCCAGGCTCCACCTCCAGGCTCCGAGGCCAGTCCCTGTCCAGGATCCTCCGGCATGCTCTCGCCAGCGAAGTTCTTCTGTCCGTAGAGAACGTTCTGTGTAGGTTCTGTGCCTAGGCTCTGTCTCTCTTGGTCCTGTCTTCCAAGCCCTGTGTTCTCAGTTCTGTGTCTTGCTGTCTTGTTACATCTGTATTTATACCAGTTGATTCAATCCTATCAATCTCTATTACAAAGGTTAGGGCGTTTCTTATCTCCATTCCAGGGAGTAAAGATTATGTAGCTTAAGCATGATTGTTTGTAGTGATTAACTACCCGCCTGGCACTTAGTTAAGGAGTTTCATCCCCTCCCTGACTTCAGGGAAAAATTCCTACCTGGGGAAACAACCTTTCTCGGAGAGGTGACCTTGGTTAAAACACAGCGCCAAGAAGGTGAGCAAACATATTAAGAACCATATGCCATATATGCCAGGTCCCTTGAAACAGCAAGGATGGACTGGCTCCCGGCATATAATTATGTCAATAATATACTAAATTATTATAAAATTTATTCTTTTTTATTGTTTAAAGTATTACATATGTCTCCTTTTTACCTGATTGGCACTCCCCCCCCACCACTCCTATCCCCCAGGACAAGCCCCTACTGCCCCAGTGTCTGTGTCCATTGGTTATGCTAATATGCATGAATACAAGTCCTATGGTTGATCTCTAACTGCCCCTTCCCCTGCCTTCTCTCTGAGGTTGGACGGTCTGTTCAGTGTTACCTTGTCTCTAGATTTATTTTTGTTCATCAGTTGATGTTGTTCATTATATCCCACATATGAGTGAGATCATGTGATATTTATCTTTCTCCAACTGGCTTACTCGTATTTCGCTTAGCATAATGCACTCCAGTTCCATCCATGCTGTTGCAAATGGTAAAAGTTTCTTCTTTTTTATAGCAGCATAGTATTCCATTTTGTAGATGTACCACAGGTTTTTAATCCATTCATCTGTTGATGGGCACTTAGGCTGTTTCCAGATCTTAGCTATGGTGAATTGTGCTGCTATGAACATAGGGGTGCATATATCCTTTCTGATTGGTGTTTCTGGTTTCTTGGGATATATTCCTAGAAGTGGGATCACTGGGTCAAATGGGAGTTCCATTTTTAACTTTTTGAGGAAACTCCATACTGTTCTCCACAGTGGCTGCACCAGTCTGCATTCCCACCAGCAGTGCAGGAGGGTTCCTTTTTTCTCCACATCCTCACTGCCACTTGTCATTTGTTGATTTGTTGATGGTAGTCATTCTGACAGGGGGGAGATGGTACCTCATTGTCATTTTGATTTGCATCTCTCAGATAATTAGTAACTTTGAGCATGTTTTCATATGTCTCTCGGCCTTCTGTATGTCCTCTTTCGAAAAGTGTCCATTTAGGTCCTTTGCCCATTTTTTTTTATTAGATTGTTTATCTTCCTTTTGTTAAATTGTATGAGTTCCCTGTAAATTTTGGAGATTAAACCCTTATCTGAGATAGCATTGGCAAATATGTTCTCCCATGCAGTGGGCTTTCTTGTTGTTTTGTTGATGGTTTATTTTGATGTGCAGAAGCTTTTTATTTTGATGTAGTTCCATTTGTTTATTTTCTCCTTAGTTTCCATTGCCCTAAAAGCTGTATCCATAAAGATATTGCTGTGACATATGTCTGATATTTTGCTGCTTATGGATTCTTCTAAGATTTTTATGATTTCCTCTCTTACATTGAAGTCCTTTAACCATTTTGAGCTTATTTTTGTGTATGGTGTAATTTGGTGATCTAGTTTCATTTTTTTTTTTGCATGTATCTGACCAATTTTCCCAGCACCATTTATTGAAGCGACTGCCTTGACTCAATTGTATGTTCTTGCCTCCTTTGTCAAATATTAATTGAGCATAATGGCTTTTGCTCCCTCACTCACACTTTCACCCTCACTGCCATCCTGTCGGCCACCATCTTCATGGTTTTCTGTTCCTGCTATTTTGAGTCAAGATACATTGAAACAAAATGGAATGGGGCTATAATGGAGGAGAAAGTATATACTATGCAACAATCCTATATAATAAAACCCTAATAAGCAAATTAACCGAACTAGGAAACGACCGTTCACTATGACGTGCGTTGACCACCAGGGGGCAGATGCTCAATGCAGGAGCTGCCCCCTGGTGGTCAGTGTGCTCCTATAGCGGGAGCGCCGCTCAGCCAGAAGCCAGGCTCACAGCTGGTGAGCGCAGTGTCAGTGGCGGGAGCCTCTCCCGCCTCCACAGCAATGCTAAAGACCCCTTGGGGGATGTCCGACTGCCGGCTTAGGCCCACTCCCCTGGGCCTAAACCAGCAGTCGGACATCCCCCTTAGGGTCCCAGACTGTGAGAGGGCACGGGCTGGGCTGAGGGACCCCCCCCCCCCATCCTCCCGTGCACAAATGTCATGCACCAGACCTCTAGTAAAATATAATCTTCTGCAGTAGAGGGACAATGGTAAATGAAAAGATCATTGAATGAGTCAGAAAACCAGTATCCTAGTCTTGAATTGTTATTGATCTCTGGTTCTGGTTCTGTGACACTGGATGGCTTGGAGACTCTTTCTTGAGCTTGCTTTCCTTATTTATGAAATGAAGAGGCCAAAGTACACTTTGGTGAGAATCAACATATTCTTCACTAAAAAATGATACCATTAGTTTTGGAATATCTCAGACAATGAAGTGACTAGAGAGATATGAAAATTGTTACCCAGGATGCTCTTCTTTTAAGAAAATATCTTATTATGCCTGTCACATAGACAAAGTTCCTTTATGTATATAGCATCAAGATGTGTCTTTCTAACTTGTCAGTTTAACTATTTGGCAAAATGTGTTCCAGGTAAAGAAAAATAGCTGTGCAGAGCTGTTTAACATTTGTTCCTAATGTTAACTTTTAAACTCTGCTTAGAAAAATAATTCTGTTCGGAAATTTGATCTGTCTGCCTTCCTTTTGTATTGCTTTTGGCTCTTCTAGAACTCAAATGTCAATTTGTTATTCATGTTTGCCTTCACTAATCCTTCCAAAAGAATGTGAAAAGGCCTGCAGTCTTTTATATTAGGAAATAACTGAGATTAAAATGGATTAAGTCTGAGCTCCTTTCTCTTGCTCTGTATCGATGTAATGAGTATTATCACAGCATTTACAAAAGCAATGGGGTTTTTCATACTAAACTGTCATTTCATTGTATGAGCCTGCAGTAGGGGCATTGATACAGTTAGGCCCGGCTTCTTTTCACAAGTTAAATGCCAAGATCCTGCTGTGTCTTTCTGAAATGTTGGACAAGGTGGTGGATGGGGAAGGATTGAGAGAAACAGAAGTGTGTGTAGAGTCAAAGTCTTGTGGAGGGTAAGAAAGGAGTTGAAAGACTGATGAGGACTGTTGACTTGCAAAACTAGTGGGAGAGCATAGCGTGGTGGGAGCCCAACTCAAGTCCTAATGAATTGGAAGTAGAATTGGTTATTAGAGCATCTTCTATGTAATATCTACTTTATCACCAAGAATAATAGAATGTTCTCTCTTTACATGAAGGTACTCCAGGCCTCACATCAGAAGGATGGTATCTTTATTTATTTTCCAGTAGTTACACAGATATGCTAATCTATCCATACCGCTTCATGTAAACCTATGACACTGTGATACTGGGCAAAGCTAACCAAACTACAGAGGCTGCAATGCTTTTGGCATTGGGCTTCAATTCTAGCCCCCAAGTTGGCATGTCAGAGCCTGAAGGCAGTGGTTCTCAACCTTCCTCATGCCGTGACCCTTTAATACAGTTCCTCATGTGGTGAGCCCCAATTTCATTGTGACAAATTGAACATAGTTAAAGCATAGTGATTCATCACAAAAACAATATGTAATTATATATGTGCTTTCCGATGGTCTTAGGCGACCCCTGTGAAAGGGTCGTTCGACCCCCAAAGGGGTCGCGACCCACAGGTTGAGAACCGCTGCATTATGGTCTCTGTTAGTTATTACTCAACTAGATTCTCTAGCCCAAAACCAAGAGAAGGTTAGAACCATATTGTTTCAAGGTTATGAGAAAAGTGTCCCCTTGTTAGACACTAGATGAGAAGGCTCTTTCCTAGAAATCTGAAATCGATTGTTGCCTGTGGCTGCCCTTCCAAAGGGGGGAATTTCCTGTGTGAATGACTTAAGTCTGCTGCCCCATAGTGACCTTCCAGCTCTCAGATCAATTCCAGGGAGCACAGGGCATGCCCCTCAACGGCTTTTGGGTTCCTTGTAAATGAATGGTTTCTCATACCTGGCATGCCAGTTCATAGTTCAGCACAGCAACCAACAGTCCAGGATGGAGAAAGCAGACAGTCACATACATCATTTCTTATGGTTGACTCAAAGAAATAGCTCTGATGTCAAATCCAAATTGGTTTCAAATGGGAAAATCAGATTTAATCTCCCTATACCAGTGGTCGGCAAACTCAGTCAACAGAGCCAAGTATCAACAGTACAACGATTGAAATTTCTTTTGAGAGCCACATTTTTTAAACTTAAACTATATAGGTAGGTCCATTGTTATTAACTTCATTAGGGTCCTTCTAAGGCTTAGGAAGAGCCACACTCAAGGGGCCAAAGAGCCGCATGCGGCTCACGAGCCGCAGTTTGCCAACCATGGCCCTATACTATTCAGAAAAGAAGCATATAGGTTTAACCTAGAGATTTTAAACCTTTTCATCTCCTGGCACACATAAACTAATTGCTAAAATTCTATGGAACACCAATATCTATCTATCTATCTATCTATCTATCTATCTATCTATCTATCTATCTATCTATTTTGCCGACCTGACAAAAATAGGTATAATTTTGATTTGTTCACACTGTATGGTTATTGTTGTGTTGAATATTGTTTTTTATTTGACAATCTAAAAGAGGCAAGTGCCCCTAACTAGTCAGGTGTTGCATGTTTTAAAAATTCTTGCTACATACCAGTGTGCTTGGCACACACACAGGTTGAAAATCACTGGTTTAACCGATTAATTGTCTTCATGCCAGACACCAATGTAACTCAAACTCTCTCCTCCTTTCCTCATTCCCCTCACTCCAGTTGACATTGTTGAGATTGAATCATCTTTTGTTTTTTGGATATTGCATGAACCAGACTTTACAAATGGGTATAAGATAATGAGAGAAAAATATCTTCTTCATATCAGATTCATTCTCATTCTCTCTCTCTCTCTCTCTCTCTCTCTCTCTCTCTCTCTCTCTCTCTCCAGTTCATGTTCTTGTTGTTACCTGACATTGAGTTGGCCCTGACTCCTGGTGACACTATAAATGAGTGATGTCCGCAATATTATCTCCTCAACAGCCCTACTCAGACCCTGTAGACTCATGCCTATGGTTTCTTTTATGGGGTCAATTCATCTCATCTTTGGTCTCCTTCTTTTCTTTCTTTCTTTTTTTTAAAAAAAGTATATTTTATTGATTTTTCACAGAGAGGAATAGTTAGAAACATCGTTGAGAGAGACACATTGATCAGCTGCTTCCTGCACACCACCTACTGGGGATGTGCCCGCAACCAAGGTACATGCCCTTGACCGGAATCAAACCTGGGACCTTTCAGTCTTCAGGCCAATGCTCTATCCACTGAGCCAAACCAGTCTTCCTCTTTTCTTAATGCTATTTTCCCAGCATTATTGTCTTTTCCAAAGAACCTGCCATTTCATGAAGTATCCGAAGTTGGAAAGCTTCACCTTTGCCTCCAGCAATGTTTCAGGCTTAATTTTCTCTAGGACGCACTTGTTCATCTTTCTGAGAGTCCAGGGTGTCTGTAGAGTCCTCACCCAACACCACAGTTCAAATTACTCAACTTGTTTTCCCATCAGTCTTCTTCACTTGTTCAGCTTTTGCACTTGTACATAGTAATTGGGAATACAAAGACGTGGATGGTCTTAGCCTAGGTCTTTAATGACATACCTTTGCTCCTGTTGATCTTTCCTAACTTTTCCATTTCTGCCAGTTAAAAGTTCATACTTCACTTCAATATCATTTGTGATGAATGCCTCTTTACATGTGATTCCTTGAAGTTGTGAATATTTTCAAAAATTACTACTTGAAATTCTCATTTCAGAGGAGAATTTTTAGCACAAGGATAGTATTGAGACTTCTTGGTGGTCATCCTGTCACTATAGCCACATTCCCCATTTTTTCCTGTTGAAAACAAACAAAAAAAGAAGACAGAATAAACATAAATAAAAACAAATGTCTGTTCCTACTCTCTCATACGTTGAGTTTTTCTTAAAGCTCATCCTTCCTATTTCTAGACATTGCCCAATGTGACCTCGGGGGGGGGGGGGGAAATCACCCTCATTGAGAACCACTGAAATGGATATTGACCAGCAGTGAGTAGAAAGAGATGGACACAGATCTTAGAAGAGGAGAAATGGTTTGGGAAAAAAACTGAACTGTGAGATTAATTGGTAGATTTTCCTCAACAGTGAGATTAATTTAACTTTTACATCAAATTAGAAAAGAGATATATTTTTGCTTTTTCTCACAGAAGGCAGTTAATTTTGGGAGATCTTTGTTTTTATAAAAAGTTTTTAGCTATAAAGAACTGAATGATATTAAAGAGAAATGGTGTCCTTAGAATTTTTATCTTCATTCTGTATTAAGGACCACTTATTTGATCATTTTTCCATGTAAGATCAATAAACACCTTTAGCAAAGCTCTGGAACATACCCAATAGTAAAGGAAAGAATAATGTAGTTAAAGGTTAGATAAAGTGCAGGCTTAACCTTTAGACATTTCAATTAGACAAGGCAAACATTCTCCTTTAAGCCAAGTGTCTGTGTCTTTCGTGTCTATCAGTTTAATTATAACAGTTTTAACTAACTTTCTAAGAATTAAAGAAACTGTGTTTATATCCTGCATTTTAGACTTTAAAGACGCTAGATCAGTGGTTCTCAACCTGTGGGTCGCGACCCCTTTGGCGGTCCAACGACCCTTTCACAGGGGTCGCCTAAGACCATCCTGCAGATCAGATATTTACATTACAATTCATAACAGTAGCAACATTATAGTTATGAAGTAGCAACAAAAATAATTTTTTGGTTGGGTTACAGCATGAGGAACTGTATTTAAAGGGCCAGAAGGTTGAGAACCACTGCTCTAGATTTAGGAGTCAAGACAGACTTGCTACCCAGGGAATTTTTTTTTTAATCAAAATTGCGATTTCAGAGTAAAAGTACTTAAATGTAGGCACACAAGACAAAGAAGACTTCCATGAACTTTTGGCTCGATAGTTATCCTCCTGAAAAATTAACCTTATTTTTAATGATCTCACTGAGGTCTGTTGGAATATTTATGAACTTCAAATCTTTATTTATAATAAAAAGACATTTAATAGATATGTTTGTTTCCTATTGCTGCTGTAATACATTACCACGAACATAGCAGCTTAAAACAACACAAAATCTCGCAGCTCTGTAGGTAAGAAGTACAAGTTGGCTTGGCTGGTTTCTCTGGTTAGGGGCTCACAAGGCTGAAATCAAGGTGTTAGCCACCTGGGCTCTCCTCAGGAGGCAGCGGGGGGGGGGGGGGGATCTTCTTCCAAAATCATTCAGGTTGTTGCCTGATTTGATTTTTGTGGGTGTAGGACTAGGTCCCTATTTTTTTGCTGACTGTTAGTTGGTGCACTTGGCTCCTGCACCTGCCATCTTTCTCTCCCCCTCCCCCTTCCCCTTCCCCCTCCCTCCCCCCACCTCCTCCTCCTCCTCCTCCTCCTTTTTGTGTGTATTCTTTCTCCATGGCCCCTTCCAGCAACATTGACTTTCGCCCCTTCCCTCATTTCTCTGACTGACTTCTCTGCCTTCCTCTCCTGCTTTTAAGTGCTCATGCGATTCCACCAGGCCCGTGCAGAGATCCTAGGAAAAATCTCCCGACTTTCAGATCAGCTTATTTGGGACCTTAATTCCATCGGCCAAGTCCCTTCACAGCGGTACCTAAATTAGACTGGAAGGACATTTTAGAATTTTGCCTACCACAGCATAGGCTTGTATATGTGCAGCCTAAAGTCTTTTCCAACCCACTCCCCAATCATAATGTTCTCGCCTCTTCTACCAAAGAGGTAAGCAATACTGTTCATTTCTTGTCATCTTTCCAGAGTTTGTTTATGCATACAAAGTACATATATGTGCTCCATCATACTTTATTCCCCTCTTCTTCACAACCTAGCCATCCATGCAGTGTTTTTCACCTTGTTCTTTCAGGTATGACTGTATCTTACAGAACTTTCCATATTGTTAGATATACAACTTCCACATTCATTTTTACAGCTTTAGAGTATTCTAGTGTCTGCATGTCCTATCATTTATTTAACCAATTCACTAGTAGTGGACTGTAAGGTGGTGTCCTGTCTTTTAACACAATTGATATGGAAACAAATGCATTATTTCATTTATGTGCTGATATATCTCTAACATGAATTTCCAGAAGAGGAATTTATCATTTTTTAAAAGTATATTTTATTGATTTTTTACAGAGAAGAAGGGAGAGGGATAGAGAGTTAGAAACATTGATGAGAGAGAAACATCGATCAGCTGCCTCCTGCACACCCCCTACTGGGGATGTGCCCGCAACCAGGGTACATACCCTTGACTGGAATCGAACCTGGGGCCTTTTAGTCAGCAGGCTGACGCTCTATCCACTGAGCCAAACCAGTTAGGGCTGTGCCGGACACTCTTGGGGAATAAAGAATGAGATACAGTCCTTGAACAGAAGGAAGAAGGGAAATCTATGTTTTGGGAGAGGCTGGTTCATTTAAACCCCACAATAGCACAGGGAGATGAGAATTAAATTATTATTTTCCCATTTTTTAATGGCAATTCTTTATTTACAAAGCATATACCTATTTTTCTCTTTTCAAAGAGAAAATTACAGAGTAAAATGTTAAAATGTACCCCAGCTTCACTTTAGGAAAACAGCTTCATTTTTACCAGTCCAAATTATTTCAAGGCAAACATCCATGGTACTATTGACCTATTCACTTCAATCTATGTTCCTATTATGTTAGGGTTTTATTAGGAATTCTTTTTTTTTTATTGCAAAAATAAGTAGCATTTTAATAGTAAACAAGAGAAGTAGGGCAGCAGAGGTAGGAAAGAGGTACAAAAAGAGATATATAGCCTGAATGTCTAAAGCTGATGAACAAAGTAGGTTTAAATATATTGATTAAGATTATAAAAATAATCAATAGAAGACCTAAAATAATTATATAACTTACAGAATTCAGAAGAGCATAGAAAGATCATATTATCATGTAAGAAATATGAGTTTTCTATTAATGTAAATAATAAAATAAAAGCCACAGACTAAGTTGCTGTACCTCTGCAATTATAATATATAGCAGGCAAATCAAAATAAGGTGTCAATCATTTTCACTATGCACAATTACAATAGCCTCTATATTTCTTTAACATAAAAATGTAGTATAGTTCAGTGGTAGTACCTACAAAAAGCTCTATGGATTTCAAAAATACATTTGCACACTTAGAAAGAAAATTGATCATCAATAGATCTTGGTCCTTTGTCTCTGCAGAACTTCACCAAAATATTTTAAATTTTGCAGTACCTGTGAATGGATTCTATTTTGGAAAAATATTTTTTTTTAATTAAATCTTTATTGTTCAGATTATTACATTTGTTCCTCTTTTTTCCCCCCATAACTCCCCTCCTCCCAGTTCCCGCCCCACCCTCCGCCCTCACTCCCCACCCACTGTCCTCATCCATAGGTGCACGATTTTTGTCCAGTCTCTTCCCGAATCTCCCACACCCCTTTCCCCCCCAAGAATAGTCAGTCCATTCCCTTTCTATGTCCCTGATTCTATTATAATCACCAGTTCATTCTGTTCATCAGATTATTTATTCACTTGATTCTTAGATTCACTTGTTGATAGATGCATATTTGTTGTTCATAATTTGTATCTTACCTTTTTCTTCCTCTTCCTCTTCTTAAAGGATACCTTTCAGCATTTCATATAATCCTGGTTTGGTGGTGATGAACTCCTTTAGCTTTTCCTTATCTGTGAAGCTCTTTATCTGACCTTCAATTCTGAATGATAGCTTTGCTGGATAAAGTAATCTTGGTTGTAGGTTCTTGGTATTCATCACTTTGAATATTTCTTGCCATTCCCTTCTGGCCTGCAAAGTTTCTGTTGAGAAATCAGCTGACAGTCGTATGGGTATTCCCTTGTAGGTAACTGGGTTTCTTTCTCTTGCTGCTTTTAAGATTCTCTCTTTGTCTTTTGCTCTTGGCATTTTAATTATGATGTGTCTTGGTGTGGTCCTCTTTGGATTCCTTTTGTTTGGGGTTCTCTGTGCTTCCTGGACCTGTAAGTCCATTTCTTTCACCAGGTGGGGGAAGTTTTCTGTCATTATTTCTTCAAATAGGTTTTCAATATCTTGGTCTCTCTCATCTTCTGGCACCCCTATAATTCTGATGTTGTTACGCTTGAAGCTGTCCCAGAGGCTCCTTACACTATCCTCGCATTTTTGGATTCTTTTTTCATTTTGCTTTTCCCGTTGGGTGTTTTTTGCTTCCTCGCATTTCAAATCATTGACTTGATTCTTGCGCTCCTCTGGTCTGCTGTCAGGAGTCTGTATAATATTCGTTATTTCAGTCCGTGTATGCTTAATTTCTAGTTGGTTCCCCAATATAGCATCGAGGGTCTCATTAGTTTTCTTGTAGATCTCATTAAGTTTATCGGCGGCTTCTAAACAGTTCTTGAGAGACCTTAAAAGTGTGGTTCTGAACTCTATATCTTCCATTGACAATTTTGTCCTGTTTCTTTGTCTCCGCATTCTGTTATGCTTCCTTGGTGCACCCCCTAGTGGTCTTTGTTCGTAGTCTTATAGTTAAACCTTGATTGTTGTAGCTAATCCCAGGGAGGGTTTGACCTCCAGGCCAAGTGGCTATGAGAATCAGCTGTGTCAGCAGTGAGAGAACTTCTGTCCTCTAGGGAGGTGCTAATCTAGCCTTTGCCTGAGGCTATCCAGTAAATGCCTCTGTGCAGGGCTTGGGTAGGGCGGGTCGCACAGGATCAACTGGGTGGGCCAAAGAGAGCAGTTATGGCGGCTCTCAGTCCTGTCCCCAGGGGCTCTGCCTCTCTGAGTCCCAGCACCCGCTGCAAAGCTGGGAGAGAAAGCTGCACTCGCTCTGACCGAAGCCAGACAGTCCCGCTTCTCCCGTTTGAGTCTGGGTCCCTAAAGACTCGCCTGTATCTGGAGCTCAGCATCTGCGACTCCCTCCCGATTGAAAACAACAACCGCGTCCTCCGCTGCCAGCCCGCTCCTCGCACTCCGCACCTCAGAATTTGACTTCAGCACTGCGCCTCCTCTGAGTGTCCGTATGCGTTTCTCTTTCATCCTAGTTGTAGGACTTCCACTCAGCCAGCGTTCCTGTGGTTCTGGGTGATGTCTCTTCCGTCTTTTAGTTTTACTTTTGAAGTAGTTGTTCAAAGCAGCAAACTCCGGCGTTAACCTATGCCGCCATCTTCAGGAATTCTTTATTTTCCAGATGGTTGTACAGTTATCTTTTCTCTGTGATTTATAAGCATGGTGAACTTATATAAGGCTTCGTGATATCAAACATTTGGATATTAACCCTACTGAATGATGTCTATCATTCATTCATATTTTAAAAATGTATTATACCCAATTTTTGTTATTAATGTTATTGAACTTGTTAAATATTATATAATGGGTGATAAGGACTTAAATGTAGCCCTGGTAGGTATGGCTCAGTTGATTGGAGCGTTGCTCCATACACCAAAAGGTGGTGTGCTCAATTCCTGGTCAGAACATATCCAGGTTGCAGGTTTAACCCCCGGTCGGGGCGCATGTCAGAGACAGCCAATCAATGTTTCTCTCTCACATGGATATTTCTCTCTCTTTTTCTTTCTTCCTCTCTCTAGAATCAATAAAAAAAGAGAATTCAAATCTAGTTCAGTTTGACTCATCTCATGTATTTTCTTTTCACTACTCCATATTGCTTCTCTTATTTAAATGTCTTTAAAATATTTTTATATATTGGGACTTTAAATGTATTCTGGCACTGTTGTTGAAATGGCTTGTATATTTTCACATGTATGTAAATTCATAGATTGAAAATATGAATTTTGAGGTTAATATATTTAATATGTTTTAAAATATGTCTGTGTACATTACATACACATGCAATTAATTTAAGCAAAAAGTAAATAACTATATGAAAAAATCGGTATCTTTTCCATAAGGATTATATTTCTGCAAGAGCTTAGTTCTGTATTTATTTGGCTAGAATAATTTTAGACATTTTAAAATAAGCAATATTCTTTCTCCCCAAAATGTTGACATCTTTAACATCTATGTAGAATCAATTTTTTAAAAAATAGCTTTTTCCCTTTTATGCGTCTTTGTCTTCATCCATGGGCTTCAATTGCCAGCTAAAATTGCTGGAACTATTACGCAAGGTTTTTGAAACCTGTAACAAGAATACACTAGATTCAGCAGCAGAAGGTACATAATTCTATTTTCAAAAATGGGAAGCCATATGATAAAGGTTATACATTGATGAAAATAATATTTTTAACAACTTATAGAGACAGAGATGGAGAGGTTCTTACCTGAAGGCTGATTTGCGTTCAAATTTCTATGACCCTTGCCCAGCCAGTGTGGCTCAGTGGTTGTGCACCAACCTATGAACCAGGAGGTTGCAGTTCGATTCCTGGTCAGGGCACATGTCCGAGTTTCAGGCGGGATCCCCAGAAGGGGGGCATGCAGGAGGCAGCCAATTGCTGGTTCTCTCTCATCACTGATGTTTCTGTCTTTTTTCTCCCTTCCTCTCAGAAATAATATGAATATGAATATGAATATAGTGTTCTATGACCCTTGGTGATCAGCTCTTGGAAAATTTTCATTTTGATGAGCTGCTTTGACCATTTATTCAGTTAACATACAGTGAGTGCCTATTACATAAATACACAATTCTTTAGGACTCCTGGGAAGAGTAACTCTATTTTCCAAAACAAAATAAGGAATCATTTTATATTTATGAGGACATGAAGACAACGATATAGAGTATTTGCCATCTTCATGATCTCAGAGAATTTCTATTTAATGTCATTATATCATTTTCCTTGGGTATCTATAAAAGGCAGAACAATTGACTATTCTCTCTCACTTGATAACTTCTTGATTCTTAAGACAAGGAAACATCATATGAGGAAATAAGAGGAGGTATGATTCCTAGCTCTGGAGATCTTTAGGTAAAATCTAAAGAATGATTTATCATAGGTAAATCTTAGATCAGTGATGGCGAACCTATGACATGCATGTCAGAGGTGACACGGGAACTCATTTTTTTGGTTGATTTTTCTTTGTTAAATGGCATTTAAATATATAAAATAAATATCAAAAATATAAATCTTTGTTTTACTATGGTTTCAAATATAAAAAATTTCTCTATGTGACACAGCACCGAGTTAAGTGAGGGTTTTTCAAAATGCTGACACGCCGAGCCCAAAAGGTTCTCTATCACTGTCTTAGATGGTGCTTCCCTGCCCAGGAGAGTAGAACTAATGACCCCTGCTTATGTGCTCCAATTGACAGGAGCTAATGGATAGAGTGAGGGTGAAGAATATTTGGGGTGGCATGGATCCGGAGACATGGGGAGGGTTTGGATTTGAGGAGAAAGGGCACTGATATTGAGACAAGAGGAAAGAAAATAAGAGGCTAAAGATAGAAGAAAGTTTGAAAGGCTTTAGAAGATCTCAATCTTCTCCGAAAAACGTGGGTTCATCCAAGAGTAAAGTGGGTAGCGGTGGGTTGAGATCCCAGGCAGAATAGAAATATATGTAGCATCTACTATGAAGTCACTAATGAGAAATATCAAAGGGAAAAAATCTAAAATTCAGAGATTTATAAATGATCCTAATTAACTAGCTAAGGATTTGTTGCAATATCACTTAGAAACTGATGTGCAGGAATGAAAAAAAAAATCCATTATCCGAATAGAAGTCAATCAAAGGTGGGGATTGACAAGGCAAGAATCCAGGAACGTCCTAATCAAGAGGAATTATGAAGTGAAGATAAGGGCAAAACTGAATTATTGATTATTGGTACTCTCAGGAACTGGGCCAACAGGCCATTTAGCTGCATGGGTGGTGTGTTAGTTTCCTATCACACTGCTGCAGCAAATTGCCACAAATTGCCTATATAGTAAAAAGCTAATATGCAAATTGACTGACTGGCAGAACGACTGATTGCTATGATGCGCACTGACCACTAGGGGGAAGATGCTCGATGCAGAAACTGCCCCCTGGTGGTCAGTGCACTCCCACAGGGGGGAACGCCACTTAGCCAGAAGCTGGGCTCACAGCTGGGGAGCACAGCGACAGTGGCGGGAGTCTTTCCTGCCTCCGCAGCAGTGCTAAGGATGTCCAACTGATGGTTTAGGCCCGCTCCCCAAAGCGGGCCTAAGCCATCTAGTGGGACATCCCCCGAGGGCTCCCAGACTGCGAGAGGGCGCGGGCCAGGCTGAGGGACTCCACTCCCCACCGAGTGCACGAATTTCATGCACCGAGCCTCTAGCATTAAGTAAAATAATTTATTATATTACAGTTCTGAAGATCAGAAGTCCAAAATGAGTTGCATTGGGCTGAAATGATGGTGTTATCAGGGCTGGTTCTGCTGGAGATTCCAAGGGAACTGGTTGCCTCTTTCAGTTCCTACAGGCTACTGACATTACTGGGCTCATGGCTGCATCACTTGTTTCTGCTTCCATCCTCATATCACCTTGTCTGACTTTGATCCTCCTGGCTCCCTCTTACAAAGACCTTCATGATTACATTGGGCCCACAAGTATAATCCAGAAACATTTCCCCATATCAGGGTCCTTAATTTAATCACATGTGCAGATCCCTTTTGCCATATAAGGGTAACACATTCACAGCTTTCAAGGATGAGGACATGGACGCCTTTGGGGGCATTATTTGCCTGGCAGCAGTTGGTGATCCACTAGGAAAGCAGGATGGGGTAAAGGAAGTGGATGTTATGAGGAGGCAAGAAATGTAGCATGAATTAGGATGTGAAAGAGTTGAAAAGTCAGGAAGTTGTGACTTATTAGAGGACTCTTTCAGTTTAAGGTCTTGGTTGCAATAAAACATCAAGTGTATTGTGATGCTTCGTAAGAAGAGAGGTGCCAAAAAAATGAGTTCTCAGTACTCTAAAGGGCAAGGTTCTGTGAGGTGTGGTGTCGGAAAAAGCTTCAATAGGTTAGAGCAGTGGTCAGCAAACCACGGCTCGCGAGCCACATGCGGCTCTTTGGCCCCTTGAGTGTGGCTCTTCCACAAAATACCACGTGCAGGCGCGCATGTACAGTGCGTTTGAAACTCCGTAACCCATGCACAGAAGTCAGTTTTCGGCCTGGGCGAGTCTATTTTGAAGAAGTGGCGTTAGAAGAAGTGGGGGTACGTTTGCTGAGGTCGACCCCTCAGATTGAGAACGTTTTTAGCAAAGGCCTGCTTAGGAGCACCCTAATGAAGTGAATAACAATGTTCCTACCTATATAGCTTAAGTTTTAAAAATTTGGCTCTCCAAAGAAATTTCAATCGTTGTATTGTTGATATTTGGCTCTGTTGACTCATGAGTTTGCCGACCACTGGGTTAGAGCCTTAAAACATGATAGACATTGAAAGGGAAGACAGTGGTAGATGCTTGTTGTCTTAAAGGACTTGGGAGAGTGTCCCAGAGTGAAACAACAATGAACAGCAAGGGAAAGATGTGTTAGAATATATGGCAAAAGACTTAAAAAACTGGAAATACTATTGCATGGTGGTGGTGGCGGGGGCAGGAAACTAGAAGCTGCAGAAGAGAGTAGGGAGTATTCCATTGCCTCCCAGTGCTTCTAGTCCCATCTCCACATGGGAGGTGTGACAGGAAGCCACCTACCTTCCTTTGGAAAGGTCAGGAAGGGAGGTAGGGCCCTCAGGATAAGAAACAGGGAAGGATTGGACACAGACAACAGGAGGATGAGGGCATGAGTGGGGGTGGGTGGGTGGGGGTAATGTGGGGATAAGGACACATATGTAAAAACTTAATCAATACAAAATTAAAAATAAATAAGGAAAATAAAAAAGAAACGGGAGGATAAGGCAAGGAGCAGAGAGATGAGAGGATAGGCGGTTGTAGGGAGATGGTATCAGTAGACTGTGAACCTCAAAATGATAGGAGTGGAGTTATCTTCCGGGGATTGGGCCTGAGATAGTTCTGAGTGGTGATAAGGAGAGTTTATTGGTGATCAGAGTGGAAAGGCATTTGTCCTTATAGCACCAAGTGCTGATCCTTTCTTCCTAGAAGGAGAAGGTCAGTGCATTCTTTTGCCAAGTATTCCCCCTCACCAAGAAGCATATGAATAAAAAGAATCTATAGGCAGAATCTTCACCCTAAAAACTTTCTGCACAAACTACCATTTCCTTGAATCCTCTACTTGTGTAGTAGGTGTTTGTGTCATTGTTTTACAGATAAGCCCACTGCGCTCAGTAGGACGACAGTACCAGCCAAGGTCCATGTGGCCAACAAGTGGCAGAGTTGGGGTTGAGCCCAAATTTTCCTAATCCAAGTCCAAACTTCCTTTTTCTCTGCATCCAGAAAGGAGAGTGGCCTGAAAAATATTGACATCATTGGAGGGAATGTGAGAAAAATAAGGGAAGTTTATTAAACCACCACATAATTTAAAAATTGCTGCTCCACAGAAAAGAGCAGAGGGTGGTTAAGAGAATTTTTAAAACTTAGAGACAAATATGAAAATGATACCACAACACCTTAAAGGAAAAATGTGTTGACTGTGAACCCCTGTTGTATTGACTTGTTGTTCATTTTGTGGTAAACCCTGAAAAAGTTGGCTTAACGTTTTTCCATGTGGTGTGGACACTGCAATTCTGGCTTCCGAAATGACTGGATCATTTCGGAATTTCAAATGACAGGAAGAAAGAAAACTCCCAAGCAAAACGGAGCTGAAGTCATCCTTAGAAGCTTTTGAATGGGCAAAGTGCAGTTATGGAGTTGTTGCGTGCGCCCATGTGCATATATGTGCACATGTGTGTCTGTGTGTGTTCCTCAATATTATTTGATTAGGGGTTCAGAAATCACTATTCTCACAGATTAATGTATCCTGGTTACAAAGCTTTGGGGATAATTGAGTCTATTCTTGAGCCAATTGAAAGGAAAATCAGATGGACAACATGGAAATACAACTAACACTCCCCCTTTCTTGAATTTCACTTAGAAGCTGTGACTACTGAGTACATGTATAATTTCTTTTAGCCAGATTTTAAGAAGCTGTCATTTAGCTAAGAGTTTAAACATTTGACTAATGTTTTTATTTCCAGTTTCGGGTAAAGATATGGGAAAGGATGGGAGACAACGCAGAGTTGAAAGAAAAGAGGATTTTACATGCAAGTGAAATTTTTCTATAATTATCATGAAAAGAAAATTAAACATTGTCAGAGATTAGGGTAACAAATTCTTTCAGGTAGATTTTTTCTCTCTCTCTCTTTTGGGCCTTTCAACAAAATATTTTACCTCAACTCAATTATCCTGCTGATGTTTATGTGAAGTACTTGGGAGGAATTTTAGATTTTATTTCTGCCAATAATTTAATTATATGTCATAAGAGTTAGTTTATTTTAGCTCAGCTGGTGATGAATACCTTCAGCTTAGGAATAAATCAGAGTTAAAAGATTGGAGGGGAGGGGGATTACTCATTTAGTACACTTTTAGCTTTTTCCTGTGTCAGACTTAGAGGATGTACCTCCAAAGAAGAACAAATGCAGTAAGCACCTGTGCTGGATTTTCAGCACAGAGAAAAATCACTCTGTACCACAGAGGAAATTAGGAATCCAGGGGAAGGGTTGCAAATCACATTAAAGTTGTATTTTTCTGTTTAGATAGAAATTCTGCTTGACAAGCAACCAGAGATCATTACCAAACACTTTAAACCTGCAATTCTTCGTGAATGCATGAGTACCCTCTTTAATGGAAAAATGATGCATCAATTGCCAAGAGACTGGCTTCCAGAAATACATTTCCCAATTGCTAAAGGGATGAAATGGTATATATCACAGAAGACAGGCTGTGAGGAGGGAGGGAGGGAGGCATATCACACTACACATTCCAAAAGGAATATGGAACTATGACATTTTCAGGCTAGGAAATAAGACTACAATAAAACATCATGAGACACTCAACCCAACCTGAATGATGATGCTATTCTCTGGAAAAAAATGAAGAACAAAAGGCTTTCTCAGTTCAGTGAATGACTGCAATAACAGAAAGATGTGATGTAAACCAATTGGTTCTCTTTTAATTTTGTGAATGCAGAAACCGATGTCGACTATCCTTCAGTCTTGCAGAATTGCCTCTTCATCTTTCTTCCTCACCTTCCCCTTGCCATCGCTGTCTTAGCTCAACAGTTACTCCCACTTGGGAGGCCCAGCCTATCTCCTCCATTCTCATTGTCCCCACCACAGCTGTAGTTAGACAAGCCCAGGCTCTCAGAGCCCCTTTCCATGTGCTACGGTTGGCAGTTTGTGCCAGTTCCTCTTTTTTGAGGAGGAAAACATTGACTTTGCAGAATTGTTGTGAACAGAAATGAGGTAAAGGTATGTAAACTGACCACAGAAGCTGGTATATTTATCAATAATACAAGTTGATGTTAAAATTTGCAATGCCACCGGTCTTCTACCAGAAAGACTTCCTTCTACTCTTCCTTACCTCACTCTCCTTTACTTCAACATTCATGTTGAGAATATTCCCACCACATTGCTTTCCCAGTTCCTCCACCTCCAGCACTTCATGGTCTGCCATCTCCACCTCACCTCTTATGGTCATCACTGCCACCACTGTCACTCAAAGCTGTCAGGTCTTAAAGATCTCCTGGTCTGAATGACCACCTATCTTCTTCCACCTCTTTCATATAGTACATATTTTATAGGTATTAATTCACTTTGAGAAGGCTAAATAGGGCTAATTCCAACGTAACCCTGATATTTGGGGGCTAGCAATCGGAATCCATGCCAGCCAGCCCAGTGTACATTCTTGATAACCTATAATTAAGTCATTACTTCTTTCCCAGAAACTGGTCTTGCAGAACCTGTTACAGAGGCCATAAAACTGTGAGCAGTGCACGGCCCCGGAGGGAGGGTTATTAATGCTGGTGCCAGGCTCAACCATCAGATATGGCCTGGAGACCCCCAACACCTGGGGGCCTTCTTGCAAGGCCTGCGAAAAGGGACTGGAAGTATAATCCATATTTGTGGGACAAAGACCCCAGGAAGATATAAAAGAGAAGCCCCCTGCGTGTTACTTTACTCAGATTTGGGGATTTATTCCCTGAATCTGCCGGCGTAAATAAACAGTGTCCCCCCTTTTCTCTAAAGCATCGCTTGGTTTTTCTTTGGTCTCTGCAACAACTTAATCCTCACAGTGGCCCACCTGAGGCACTATCGTTATTGCTATTTTAAAGAGAAGGAAACTATGGCACAGAAAGACAGTGTGATTGTCCAAGGTCACACAGCCAGGAAGGAGCAGAGTCCGTGTTTCAAAGCAGGTGAAATGGCATCAGAAGCCGTAACCATTGCGTATGCTTCCTCTCCCGGAGTATGGCACTCTAAGAACGTAGTGCCCATTCAGTGGGAATCACAGACCTGTGGTTCCTCATCCACCTCCATCGCAGGCTTCTTCCTGTTCCAACTGTCTCAATTAATTCCTTCATTGGAGTCTCATATCCCTCTCTGAAGACCTGGAAACCTCTGAGTGTCAGTTCATCTATGTGGTTGCTCCCTATCTAGTCTCTTGCACCTTATATCCCTCTCCTCATCTCTCTTACCTCTCATTGATATCTCAATTCTGTATCACTGGCCCCCCAATTTGCATTTATCACAGCCAACTGCTCCTAAAATCCAACAGAATGCCCCCCAAAGGCATTTTTTACATCAATGCCTACAGCATTCATCCAGTCTCCCACTTTAAAGTTGTGGCCCCCTCTGTCCTCCAACATTCAATGTGTTTTTGAGCTAATATAGGGTATCCCAAAATTCACACAAGATTTGAATTTTGCGTGAGCATTAACAACAACAACAAAAAATAAAAGCCTAATTATACTTGGTTTATTGAATCAGATTCTAATATCTGTTGCCCTTTGATGTCAATCCCTTCAATTTGATAAGTATCACCAAGTACCAGTGATGGCCCAGGAGCAGGGACAAGGAAGACCAATGAAGACCACGGCTTTGCGTCTGTGCCAGCAAAGCCTGGAGGCCATTGACCCGATGTGCTATTCCATACATAACCCTAGACTGTATACTTTATGAATCAATAAGAAATTTACAATTTTTCATTATAACCTGTGTTTTCTATCGAAATTACTTCTTGCGTGAATTTTGGGACACCCTATAGTTCTAATTCTAATTTTCTCTTCATATCTGCCTCAGGCTTTTGTCATTCCTCCTATCACCTAAGTTCCAACACGTATTAACTCTCCATTTTCTGGTTGTCAGGGCCTCCCAATGGTTCTGTTCATCAGGCATCAGTATCTCTACGCCCATCTCTCTTCTTCACTCTCCACCTATTAGTCTTGTAAAGCCCACTGAACTCGGAAACTCAGATATTCCCAGCTCCTCTCCTTGGAGAGAGACAGAAGTTGTGTTTAGGGGACTTGGGGGGCATGAGAGGACCTAGAATCCATTTACAGAGGCTGGTGCTCTGTACTAAGGCAGAAGGCAAGTGGGCCTCATGGCTTCAGAAAGAGCTCAATGGTCAGAAACAACTATCTTAGTGAACTTTAAGTGACAGAAGGAAAAACAGATTTCCACACACTTGCTATCTATGTAACTAGAGATATAATTTTGTCAAATATGTATTTTGAATAGTAATCTGAAAACCAATTTTTAGAATAGATGGAAGAGAAAAACACATGTAGAGTCGGGTCAAGGAAAACGATTTTGGTAGTTTGCAGTCAGCAGCATTTTAGCAGCTATGCAATTCAAACCGGCACGCGGGTGTTTCTGTATTACAGATTTAACATAAAATGTTAAGTACAAATTCCTCTGGATCAATGTGGAGTACATTATTCAGGAAAGCTCTAAAATGGTTATATTATGAATATACTTGAAGTGAACGTATGTAGTGAAATAGTGAATGGGAGATGGTTTGATGGATAACATGCAATATGTTAATTTCATGATGAAGTAGAATATTCTAATACAATGAGAAACAGAAAGTGGACTTAGTGATTAACTTCTTTTTGTCCTTTAGGAGTTGATTCGAGGGTCAACTCTCTTTGAATGTATTTGCCCTTTTTTATTGATTTTAGAAAGAGAGGAAAGGAGAGGGAAAGAAAGAGAGAAAAACTTTGAGTGAGCGTGAAACATTGATCAGTTGCCTCCCACACGTGCCCCGACTAGAGATCTAACCTACAACGTGGATATGTGCCCTGACTAGGAATTGAGGCCATGACCTTTTGGTGTGCAGGACAATGCCCCAACCAACTGAGCCACACTGGCCAGGGCTGAATATATTTTCTTATCCTGCCTTCTCGCCTTAGGCTGAATTACTTGAGTGCTCTTCCCCTGGAATCCTACTTTGCAGGGCCGTGTGCATTTCTTTGTGCAGTGCTGATCACAGTACATCATCACCTTTGATTTTCTTGTCTGCTTTACCATCCAGACTTGTGCTGTCCAATGTGGTAGCCATTAGGTAGATGGGACTATTCAAATTTAATTAAAATTAAATTAAGAATTCTATTCCTACGTTGCAATAGCCACATTTCTAGTACTCATTAGCCATAGGTAGTTAATGGCTACTATATTGGACAGATAGAGAGCATTTTCATCACTATAGAAAGTACTACTGGACAATGCTGATAGCCTCTGATTCCCTAAAGGGATTGACTTTGCCCTTTTATTTCTATACTAGAGGCCTGGTGCATGAATTCGTGCACTGGTGGGGTCCAGCCATCCCACCCCGATCGGGGCTGATGGGGCTGGGCCAGCCAGGGGGAGGGAGACGTGGCAGGTTGGCTGGCCGGCCCCGCCGCTGATTGGGGTTGGAGGGGGGGGATGATCAGGGGTGGCGCTGGCCAGGGTGAGGGACCGCAGGTGGTTGGCCAGCCAGCCCCACCCCCTGGTAGAACTCCAGGTTGAGGGGACAATTTGCATATTAGCCTTTTATTATATAGGATTCCCCACACCAAGCACATAGTAGGAACCCAGTAAGTGTTTATGGAGTGAATAAGTACAGGAAGTTCAAACACTGAGATGGGAGAAATAATTCATGACCTATATTTTTTTGAAGCTTTGTATATTCAAGTTCCTCTTGTTTGATTGCTGTGGTGAACATTTGATTGTAATTAGAAATGATGTATTAAAGACAAAATTCCTTGAATTGTGTACAAGATTGGCAAATATGTCTGCATTCAAGTGGTCTGAGGTCCAAAGACATTGCTTTGCCCAAGGATTAATGGATATTGTCTCTGGGTATATTGCCATCCAGCTGTGAGTTCTGCCTGCAGAAATTTGTTAATAAAGGACATTTCTAAAATCATCAAAATGCCAGACTACTTGCTTTCTTTTGAAGCATCAGGTTACCAAATGTAGCAGTACAGCTACTCTATACTGATTTGTATTTTCAAAGAGTAATTTGAAAACTGATTTTAGAACAGATGGGAGAGAAATGCAACCAGGAAGTAATATCAGATAACAGGCTTCAGTAGCATACTTTCAGAATCAAGACATTCTCGATTAAGCTGACAAACCCTAAAGAGAGGTATTAGTTCACATAAAGAAATGTTAGTCGATAGAGCATGTTCAGGGTGGTTGATTCTATGATTTAATGATGCCATCAAGGATCCAGGTTCTCAGCACCATTTGCCTGGGTCATCTGTATGATGGTTTTAACTTCAGGTAAGATGACAGCAGGACATTTTAATGATGTTAATTATTCCAATCCATGAACATGGTATATGCTTCCACTTATTTGTATCTTCTTTAATTTCTTTCTGCAATGTCTATAGTTTTTTGAGTACAGGTTTTTTACCTCCTTGGTTAAATTTATTCCTAGGTACCTTATTTTCTGTTGTTGTAATTGTAAATGGGGTTGTTTTCTTAGTTTCCCTTCCTGATAGTTCATTATTGGTGTATAAAAATGACATTGATTTCTGGATACTGATTTGTATCCTACAACTTTGCCAAGTTCATTTATTAGATCTAGTAGTTTTTTGGTGGAGTCTTTAGGGTTTTCTATATACAATATCATGTCATCAGCAAACAGTGACAACTTTACTTCCTCCTTTCTAATTTGGATGTCTTTTATTTCTTCTTCTTGTCTGATCACTGTGGCTAGAATTTCCAGTATGATGTTGAATAAGAGTGGTGAACACATATTATTAAAATATCCACACTACCCAAAGCAATATATAGATTCACAATTCCTATTAAAATACCAATGACATATTTCACAGATTTAGAAAAATCTGTAAAATCTCAGACATCTCTCACAGTAATATTTTTGCTAACATGTCTCCAAGTACAAGAGAAACTCAGGAAAAGATAAAAAAAATGGGACTACATCAAGCTGAAAAGTTTCTGCCCAGCAAAAGAAACCATGAACAAAATGAAAGGGGAACCCACTATATGGGAGAACATATTCATCAATGACACATCCAATAATGGGTTAAATTGCAAAATATATAAAGAACTTGTACAACTCAATGCCGGGAAGACAAACAATCCAATTTAAAAATTGGCAAAGAACCTGAATAGATACTTCTTCAAACTGGACATCAATAGACACATGGAAAAATGTTCAAGGTCACTAATCATCAGAGAGATGGAAATTAAAATACAATGAGGCATCATCTTATACCTGTCAGAAAGGCTATTATCAATCAATCAACAAACAACAAGTGCTGGCAAGCATGTGGAGAGAAGGGAACCCTAGTGCACTGTTGGTGGTGGAGACTTGTGTAGCCACCGTGGAAAACAGTATGGAGTTTCCTCAAAAAATTAAAAATGGAACTGCCTTTTGAACCAGTGATTCCACTTCTGGGAATATAGTCTAAGAACCCTGAAACACCAATCAGAAAGAATATGTGCACCCTATGTCCATTGCAGTGTTATTTACAATAGTCAAGATCTGGAAACAGCTCAAGTGCTCATCAGTAGATGAGTAGATAAAAAACTGTGGTACATTTACACAATGGAATACTATGCAGCAGTAAAAAAGAAGGCACTCTCACCCTTAGCAACAACATGGATGGACCTGACGAGTATTATGTTAAGTGAAATAAGCCAGTCAGAGAAAAACAAATACCACATGATCTCACTCATATGCAGAATCTAATGAACAAAATAAACTGACAAATAAAGTGGAACCAGAAGCATGGATACATGGAACAGACTGACAGGTGCCAGAGAGGAGGGGGGTGGGGTTGACTGGATAAAAAGGTGAAGGGATTAGCTAAAGAATATACTTGCATAGCCCATGGACACAGACAATAGAACAGTGAAGGCCAAAGGAAGGGGAGGAGGGGGCGGGTGGAAGTGGTCGAATGGGGAATATCTGCAATAATGTCAACATAAAAATCTTTTAATTAAAAAAAAAGATGGCAGCAAGGATTCCAGTCATCACCAGACAAAATGCTTTCTAAACAAAAAGGAAAGATAGTCTCTCACATTGTCTTCTCAGAAGAATTAGGAAACTTTCAAGAAGCCCCTACCTGATTTTTCTCTCTTCTCTCATTGGCTATAATAAGGTCACATACACATTCGCTATCTAGTCACTGGTGAGAGGACTCATCTATTACCCCAGACCAATCAGGTCCACAGATAGCCTGAAAATAGGTTCAACCTCCCTAGCATGAAACACACAATGGCATGGGAGTAGGGATGTTTGAATGAAATAGGGATCCCTTAGCAAGGAAGGAAGGGAATGCATGTTGCTTAGTCAACTAACAATTCCTGCTAATAGACCATCCCAGTATTTTATAATATACTAGAGGGGGCCCGGTGCACAAAATTCATACACAGGTAAGGTTCCTAGGCCTGGCCCGTGATCAGGGCTGATTGGGGCCTTCCTTCCCCTGGCTGCCAGCTACCGGCCAGGGCCTTCCTTCATTCCACGATGCCACCTAGTGGTCAGCGCATGTCATAGCGAGCAGTCAAACTCCCGGTCAGTTGAACTCCCAAGGCAACAATTTGCATATTAGCCTTTTATTATATAGGATGACAAAGTAATATTATTTACCTCAGTGGAAATATAGATACCTTGTTCACACCAAAATTTTTTGAAAAGTCAGTATATTCACTAATGGTATCAGTATAAATCAATCTTATGATGCCAACTAAACCCTAAACTCACAATTTGACTAATAGTGTCTCTTATAGTCAATGGAAAATAATGAATTGTGAGCTGTAGGTTAATATTCAAGCTACCAAGTTTAGGAAGATGAGGGCACAGACCTGCATTCCATGTATATCTTTGAATGAAATAATATAATCTTCATCTCATCTCAACTTCTGGGATAATCAGAAATTAATCAAAACTTAGGCTAGTGACCGTCAGTCAGTAGTGAGGTTGGACAGGACCATGGCCATCGGAATCTCTTAGGGGAGCTTCTTTACATACTTCCTGTAACTTTCTTCCCCTCCTGTTTTCAATATGTCCCTGCTCAATGGCGAGACTGAATTTTAGTGAAATGTTTAATTTTTCCTAATATTCTAGTTTGGTTTTTTAAAAAATATATTTTATTGATATTTTTACAGAGAAGAAGGTTGAGGGATAGAGAGTTAGAAACATCGATGAGAGAGAAACATCAATCAGCTGCCTCCTGCACACCTCCTACAGGGGATGTGCCCACAACCAAGGCACATGCCCTTGACCAGAATCGAACCTGGGACCCTTCAGTCTGCAGGCTGACACTCTATCCATTGAGCCAAACCGGTTAGGACTAGTTTGTTTTTTGTGTTTTTTTTTTAATTTCCCCATGACCTATTTAAAAAAAAAGAATCTTAAAATAGTAAAAGTCCTCAAGTTGTGAAATCAATATTTTTTTTTTAATATATTTTATTGATTTTTTACAGAGAGGAAGGGAGAGAGATAGAGAGTTAGAAACATCGATGGGAGAGAAACATCGATCAGCCACCTCCTGCACATCTCCCACTGGGGATGTGCCCGCAGCCCAGGTACATGCCCTTGACCGGAATCGAACCTGGGACCCCTCAGTCCACAGGCCGACGCTCTATCCACTGAGCCAAACCGGTTTCGGCGTGAAATCAATATTAACTGAACATTTACTATGTGCCAAGCATGGTGCCGGGTCATTTAGTACTCATATAATCTACACAGAAATTCCCTGTGGGGAATCTCATTCCTGGATGATAACTCAGACTCAGGATTTGAGAGAACTGCCAGAGATTTCCCTGCTAGTAAGTAGAAGAGCTGGGACTAAAAACCACAGCTCTTTGTATGCAAAGGCAGCCCCATTCCCATGAAATAATTGATAGGTTGTTCTGAGGGTAATGTTTTAAGATGCGGAAAGTGGAGCATAGCTTATGCAAAGTCATGGCTGGTGAGCCCAAGAGAAAGCTGGTAGTGGGACCATAGCAAGCCAGTGGGCAGAAGAGCAGAAACTCAGCCCGGAGTTTGTTATTGATGAATGATGATGCCTTGGGCAAAATATTTAACATCTCCAGGCTTTTCTTCCACAAAAAGTCCTGCTAGGTCAGGGGATGACAAACCATGGCCCTTGGGCTAAATCTGGCCCATCACGTATTTCCATAAATAAAGTTTTATTATTGGAGCACAGCCATGCCCATGTGTGAACATATTGTGTATGGCTGCTTTTACTATGCAACAGCAGAGTTGAGTATGTGTGACAGAGGCCATATGGCCAGCAAAGCCTCAAATATTTACTCTCTGGCCTTTTTAAAAAAATATGTTTTATTGATTTTTTACAGAGAGGAAGGGAAAGGGATAGAGAATTAGAAACATCGATGAGCGAGAAACACTGATCAGCTGCCTCCTGCACACTCCCTACTGGTATGTGCCTGCAACCAAGGTACATGCCCTTGACCGGAATCGAACCTGGGACCCTTGAGTCCGCAGGCCGACGCTCTATCCACGGAGCCACACCGGTTATGGCTACTCTCTAGCCTTTTACAGAGAATGTTTGCTGACCTCTGGACTAGATCAGTGATCCTCAACATTGGTAGAGCCTTAGAAGATTTAAAAATCACTGATGCCTGAATCCCACTACCAGAATTTTTTATTTAATTGGTCTGGGGTGGCACCAAGGCATTGCCACATTTTTAAAAACAATAGCCCTAACTGGTTTGGCTCAGTGGATAGAGCGTTGGCCTGCAGACTGAAGGGTCCCAGGTTCGACTCCGGTCAAGGGCATGTACCTTGGTTACGGGCACGTCCCCAGTGGGGGGTGTGCAGGAGGCAGCTGATCAATGTTTTTCTCTCATCGATGTTTGTAGCTCTCTATCCCTCCCTTCCTCTCTGTAAAAAATCAATAAAATATTTTTAAAAAATAAATGAAAAAACAACAACACTCCAGGTAAATCTAACATATAGCCAGAAATTCTCCAAGTGTACCATCTCTGAGCCTCTGTCCCTTCATCTACAAAATGGGGTAATAATATTTTCCTGGCTGCCTCAATGATCAGATTGGAACAGAGTGTCCAAATGTACCTTAAAAACTGTCAAATGTTCCATAAATATAAATACATTCTTGGAAACATTTTCTGGAATCACTGGAAGAGACTTTTAAAACAATATTTTTATTCTAAACTCTGGTAGGATCATTTGGCTTATATATATGTTTTCCAAATTTCATTCTATTTCATGTTTTCAAATCTCCAGATAGATGAACAGCACATACCTTGCCTTTCTACAGTATTCGCAGTGTTCATGCGTAAACACTTTGGCATGTCCTCTGTAGTCTTCATGTATCCCACATTGTTACATAGCTGGGGTTTTTTTCAATCATTTCCCAGCCATTAGCTTCCTGAGCCTTCTTTCTGGCTGTGTGCCTCAGAGTGCATGCCAGTGACAGCATGCTTTCCAATCTTTTTGGACATTTTCCTTTATTTTCTCTTTAATGAAGTGCCTGGACCTGTCTACATTTTTCCAAGTGCGATCTCATCAGCATCTTCTATAAAGAGGGTCATCTCTTCACAAGCACGGCGTGTCCGAAACTGTGATGCGGCCATTGGCATTGCTACTACTTGGTCTTTCTTTTATTGGTCTGATCATGGATTCCCTTATTTCTTGGTTACACTTTCTTTCTAGACAGAATAATTTGTATTCTAATGTTTCTGGATTTTGAAAACATTGTTTTTTCCTGCTTAGTTGTTTTCACTTTTAGCAAAGCAACTATCGTTTTTCTGATACGAATTGTGATCTACACATTTTATCAACAGTTGGTAAGCATGGCCTGGGGGCCAAATCCAGCAGCTGCTCTTTCTTGTAAATAAAGTTTTATGGGAGCCCAGCCCCACCCATTTGTTTAAACATTATGTGTGGGAGCTTTCATCCTATCACGGCTGGGTCGAGTAGTTAAGACAGACTGTGTGTCTCCCAAAGCCTAAAATATTTACTCTCTGACTCTTTACAGAAAAATTTTTGAATGCCTACATTTAATGAATAAACTGAGTTGGACCTTCACCAGATAGTTTAGGAAGAGAACTAGGATATATTTAGGTTTCATTTCATATTATAAAATAAGTTCATAGTGTACTGTCTTTCATGTATTGATTCGTCCATCACAACATATGTCATACTTGCCTCTGGGTTCTGGGAATGGAGAGGGAAGTGAGACACACAGTGTCTTCTCATGTGGGTGTATGTGCCAGTGTGATGACACAGACTAACCCACAAACAGACATGCACCAAGGTCATGTCAGAAGATAAACGTGGTGCAGAAAGTAGGACCTAGTCATGTGGTAAACAGTGACGTGCAGACAGGTTCTCTGATGGCCAGGGAAATGCTTCCTGAGAATTTAGTATTGACATGAAATCTGAATGAACAAAGACACAATTATGTGAAAATCAGAGCAAAGAGCTCTCCAGGCAGAGGGAACAGCAAGAGCAAAGACCCAGAAGGGGAAATGAGTGTGATGTTTTCCAGAAATAGAGGCTCACACTGCTTCGGAGCTGAGGGAGGGAAGGGAGGTGGGAGCTGAGGCAGTAACCAGACCTTGTCAGGCCGCGGGGGGTCAGCGCATAGGAGTTTAGACTCTATGCTCCATGTGATGGAAAGCATTGAGAGGATGGCAAGCATGCGAGAGACGTGCTTTGATTTACATTCATGAGGGATTACTCTAACTTTAGAATGGATTACAGGGGGTCAGGTGTGAAGGCAGACATCTCAGTTGTGAGCTATTAGCACAATACTGTCTTCATTTAGAGAGAAAACTTAGCAAGTGTAATGGAACCCAGGCCTTCACTTGGAAAGAGAGATCCAGTTGAAAAACTGGCAGGTAAAAATGAACAAGCTACCATCCATCTAAAATTGAGGAGTTCAGCCAAGGACAAAACCTCTATGTGGTCCATTCTGCTCAGGAGTATTCGGTTACTGGTCATTATTCTCTTTTTTTTGCCTTGAGCAACAGGAAAAGCCAGAGTTATACTTGTTTAGTTCCATCAAATTTAAGAGTGTAGTCCTGGTCGGTTGCTCAGTGGTTAGAGCGTCAGTCCTTGGACCAAAGGGTCCAGGCTTGATTCCCAGTCAAAGGCAAATACCTGGGTTGCAGGCCTGATCCCAGCCCGGGTCAGGGCATGTGCTGGAGGCAACCAATCAATATGTCTCTCTCACATCAATATTCCCCGCCCCCCCCCCCACCTCCTTCTCTTCCACTCTCTCTTAAAAAAAAAAAAATCAATGGGAAAAATATCCTCAGGTGAGGATTAACCAAAAAAACAAAAGAGTGTACATTTTCTTTCTACTTCCTTCACGGCCTCAATTTCCTATTTTTATTTGGGATTTATGTACTTACCTGGGAACTGTCTCAAATCCTACTTTGAAAGAATTGGCTAAGACATAAAGTAACGATGCGGTCTGTAATTTCCAGGGTCTACTGAAAGTGGTTTTCCCTTTGTTCCCGTAGATTCTCTTTGTTTTCTTTGGTGACTAATTGACACTGGCTGTGAAAACAGGCCCTCAGAAGGACTTATTCTATAAATGATGAACTGATTATAATAATTATAATTAGCACCAAAGCACTCAAACAATTGTTCCTAATTGTTCCAGGATGCCATGGACCCTTCTCATCACTACTGAGCTCAGTATACTTTGTAAAATCAACTCACTTTCACGTGTAAATATAAATAAGATGTTCTAATTAGTTCATTAGTGGGAAAGAACTCTCAGCATGACAGATTTCTCTACTACCGTTCCCACTCTGAGCTGAATAATTAAGAGAAGAATCCAGGGAGAAGTGGCCTGTGTAAACAACACTTTCTTTCATTGGTTAATGGAATGCTGGGCTCATGTAAGGGATACCTCTTTCTCAATAGAAGCACCCTTCTGTTTGAAGTGCAGTCAGCTATTAGATGCTTAATGCGAGGCTGAAATGCAAGATTTCTTTCTGATGGTTTTACAGTCTCAGGCTACACTAAAGAGGTGAAAGAGTAAACAGCACTCTGTCAACTGAAGTCTGAAGTCAGGGAGGCTGAACTGACCGAGCAGTGCCATCGATACATGTGGCATAACAAAGACAGCAGGTGCGTGCACAAGATTGCATTCTTAAGACAGAATTTTTTCTTATTACTCTCTCTGTTTGAGAACCAAGAATAGACTTGGCGTGGTAGCGATGCTAAAAGGTTATTTGTTGAATCGGTAAATGAATGAATTCTTCTCTAAGAGTAGAGGACATGTCCCTAGATAACCATGACATCTCATGAATACCCTAAGCCAGTGGTCGACAAACTCATTAGCCAACAGAGCCAAATATCAACAGTACAACGATTGAAATTTCTTTGGAGAGCCACATTTTTTAAACTTAAACTGTATAGGTATGTACAGTGTTATTAACTTCATTAGGGTGCTCCTAAGGCTTAGCAAGAGCCACACTCAAGGGGCCAAAGAGCCACCTGTGGCTCGCGAGCTGGTTTGCTGACCACGGCCCTAAGAGGATTATGAACAACAACCTAGGGTGGCAGAGAAGGTTTGCGGGAATGGTGAGGAGGAATGGCCTGTGAGCTGGGGCTTGGAGGCGGGCAGGGTTGGAAGTTTGGAAATACTGGAAAGAGTCATGCTACACTGGGAGAAAGGCAAAGACTAATACAGTGTATACACTGAGCACGTAGTTACTTGCCAAGTTCCCCAAATCTAACAGTTAGGGAACATTAGAACACTGTCAAGTAATATATCCCTTTCTCACATGCCCTTAGGATTTCACAAAAAATGCGTCTCATTTTTCATAACGTAAATTAATTGGTTCTTTCATTTTCATCAGTAAATGCTTATTTTAAAATTTTAATAGCCAATAGCGTTAATAATGATATATGAAGATAGATTTTATCTTTTTGCACATACGTTCCCATTTAGCAGTCTTTTAAAATTTATTTTTTTAGATGTTTTTAAAAATATCTAAGGTTCACGGCGGGGAAAATGAGGTGAGAGGAAGCATGATTTATTGACAAATAAATTACTAGCGGTGTGACACTGAGCTCATCGGTCACCATTCACAGTGACTGCATATGCCCAGAGGCCATAGTGCCTGGTTTACAGAATGATCATAAACATTGAATGATATATCTGAAGACATTTTAGCCATTATAAAGGGCCATACAAAATCAATACCGGATGGGAGGGGGTTGGAAATATCTCTGCTAGTTTAGAGCCTCCTACACAGTCTAAGAGAAAGAGAAGAAAGGCCACAACAAATGATAGAAATCTGGAGAAGATCCAAGGGTTGTGACTGTCATTTCAGGAACTGTATAGGTCAGTGGTTCTCAACCTTCTGGCCCTTTAAATACAGTTCCTCATGTTGTGACCCAACCATAACATTATTTTCGTTGTTACTTCATAATTGTAATGTTGCTACTGTTAGGAATCGTCATGTAAATATCTGATAGGCAGGATGGTCTTAGGCGACCCCTGTGAAAGGGTCGTTCGACCGCCAAAGGGGTCGCGACCCACAGGTTGAGAACCGCTGGTATAGATCAAAGTTGGTAGCTAATTAAGTGAACAAAGTCTATAGGAGAAGGAGGTCATGAAAATGGCTAACTTCTTGAACCTATATGATTAAGCAGATGACATAAGTATACATATGCACATATATAAACACACACACACATGCATACAGATATATACATGTATGTATACTGTGTGTTTAAGATGAGAATGGAAATAAAATTCCAGAGAAATATTTTTCATTTAATTATGCAGCAAGAAAAATCTTTCTTTGGTGGTTTTGCCAAAGTGTTTAGGGAAAGGTATGGTTGAACTTGACCCTTCCATGGAAATGGTCACTGTCCTTCAAGTGCTTTTTGACGGTTGCACAAGATAGAAGGTGTGATCAAAGATAATTTTCTCAGTCGTGAGTGTCATGCAGCTTTCGAATAGAATACTAAGGAGGCCTTAAAGCAGTGATGGCGAACCTATGACATGCGTGTCAGAGGTGACATGCGAACTCATTTTTTTTTTTTAATGCCCAGAGCTTTCCATGTTACTGTTCACTGTGAACATCTTGGATGGTCATTAAATATGTAGATCTTCCTTTTCATCCCATGGTCCTAAGGGAAGACTATTCCACAGAACTCAATGCAAACTACTACAGCTTAAAGCAGCGGTTCTCAACCTGTGGGTTGCAACCCACATTGGAACGGAAGAGGGGAGGAGAAGATTCTGGAGGTTGCCTTTGTTAAATGGCATTTAAATATATAAAATAAATATCAAAAATATACATCTTTGTTTTACTATGGTTGCAGATATCAAAAAATTTTTATATGTGACACGGCACCAGAGTTAAGTTAGGGTTTTTCAAAATGCTGACACGCTGAGCTCAAAAGGTTCGCCATCAGTGCCTTGAAGCCTCTTTCACTGGAGTATTTAAATACAAGAGATCTGATCTACCCACCTAAAATAGGTAACTTTTATTTATTTTTTTTAAATATATGTCTTTAGTGATTTCAGAGAGGAAGGGAGAAGGAGAGAGAGATGGAAACATCAATGATGAGAATCATTGATTGGCTGACTCCTGCACGCCCCCTACTGGGGATCGAGCTGGCAACCCAGGCATGTGCCCTTGACCGGAATCGAACCTGGGACCCTTCAGTCCGCAGGCTGACGCTCTAGCCACTGAGCCAAGTCGGCTAGGGCTAAAATAGGTAACTTTTAGACTAGGGACAAAAAACTGACTAGATTCCCTCTCTGACTCCCCTATCTATAGATTCCCATGATCATCTGTAAATATGGGGATTTGGAAGTGCAGAGAGGGAGGGAGGGAGAAATATGAAAACTGAGCAGAATGCCCAAATTTGGTGATCATTGAATTACTAAGTCACTCTGGAAATATTCATTGTTTACAAAAATGTGCTAGACTGCATGTTAGAATCCCGGGCAACAACGAAGGACAACCTGGCCCCGCTCGAAGCTAATCAGTTTGTAGTTGCGGAACAAAAGAACAAAACGGGTTGCTGTTTTTGTAATTCATAAGCCCTACTGATACGGATAAAATTTCTGTCTACTTTCTGCTTTGCCTCTCATGTCTATCATCCGTGAAATCATTGCTGTCACTCCTAGATGTGTGACAATGTGACTGTGTCATAGGGGAGTGTATTATCAGGGTTGAAATAGGCAGCCACTTGTGTAGTGGGTCCTGACATGTGCCAATAGCTCCACTTATTTAAAAATAGCTCCCCCAGCTGCCATCCGGGAGGCCTGCATGTCCTTCTTGAGTGTTAAACCTTGAGAAGTCCCTTTAAGCCAGTGGTTCTCAACCTCCCTAATGCCGCGACCCTTTCATACAGTTCCTCATGTTGTGGTGACCCCCAACCATAAAATTATTTTTGTTGCTACTTCATCATTGTCATGTTGCTACTGTTATGAATCGTCATGGAAATATCTGATATGCTGGGTGGATTTTCATGGTTACACATTGAACATACTGAAAGCAGAGTGATGAATCCCCAAAACAATATGTAATTCTATATGTGTTTTCCGATGGTCTTAGGCGACCCCTGTGAAAGGGTCGTTCGACCCCCAAAGGGGTTGCAACCCACAGGTTGAGAACCGCTGCTTTAAGCTGTAGTAGTTTGCATTGAGTTCTGTGGAATAGTCTTCCCTTAGGACCATGGGATGAAAAGGAAGATCTACATATTTAATGACCATCCAAGATGTTCACAGTGAACAGTAACATGGAAAGCTCTGGGCATTAAAAAAAAAAAAAAAGCTTTGAGAAGTTTCGCTCTCCATAGTTTCTCCTTGGAACCCTTCTTCCTTTTTATAAAAAAAAAATATTTTTATTGATTTCAAAGAGGAAGGAAGAGGGAGAGAGAGAGAAACATCCATGATGAGAAAGAATCATCGATAGACTGCCCCCTGCACCCCACCTCCTGGGGATCGAGCCTGTAACCCCAGCATGTGCCCTTGACTGGAATCCAACCCGGGAGCCTTGAGTCTGCAGACCAAACGCTCTAGCCACTGAGCCACACCAGCTAGTGCAGGGACCCTTCTTTCCAGGGGACTCTTGTAACAGCGGGTAAGACACACAACTTGGGAAAATGCTGCTTCCTCAGACTGGGTGGCGTCTGCAAAAGCAGGGAATGGAGCCTCAAGGAAAAGGAACACCAGGCAGGCACATTGGAACGGAAGAGGGGAGGAGAAGATTCTGGAGGTTGCCTTCTCCTGGCGGCCTTCTGCCTGCCGTGTTGACTTTGTCCACATTACTGGGCTGAATATTGACCCGCATAAATGGAGCGAAGTCCCATTCTCAGCCGCCTTCCTGCTCAAGGAATTTTTAAGAGACAAGGGTGAAGGATTCCAACTGCAAACATATATACATGTGGGTGTAAGAAACATAAACAGAAAAGAGCACTTACGGGTAACAGAAGTGCCAGCTGGGACTTCAGAACTGGGTGGTTTGTGTTTGCACAGTTTTTTTTTTTTAGTCCAGAGTAGTTCTTCGAGTACATAATCCATATGGTGTGTTTAAAATAGACCACATAGTCTGAAAACGGAGCTCCTGAGAAATTCGCAGATAAAAATCTCAACTGTTATTTTCATATGTTAAAGTTGGAATCATCTTGTAAAGATAATTCAGGGTGAAATATTTCCATTTCCATTTGAACACAGAAATGTTTGGTTTCATTGCACAGAGCTCCAGCCAGAGCCTCCTATTAAATTCACATGCCTGAATTCAGGCATTTTTGAGGTGTCTGTTACAACACTTCAGGGTTTAGCTGGCAGGAAAAGATATAAAGAGAAGATCGGCAAAGAGAAGATCTGGACTCAAATGTTCTAATCATTAGGTTTACTGGGGAGCAGGGAAAGGTGACCTATAGAGCTCTAAGTGTGGAGGGTGCTTGACTACTCAGCTTTAAGATAAAAATTCCAAGTCACTTTCAACTCTGTTCTTTGTTTAATAACTTTAATTCCTGAAAAACATTAAATGAAAAAAAGGTTTTATTAATTAGATTAGGTACTAGATAGATAAATATACAAATAGATGTTGTAAATGTTAAAAGTCATTTTTTTTCTGACCCACTTTCCTTGCCAATCTTTCAAGCTTTCCAGGCTTATGGTTGTATTATACTCAAAATAAACTTACAATTAAAATTGTAGCACAGGAATATACTTTGGGGGAAATATTAAGGTTAATGTGATTATGCTTGAAAGTGTGGACATGGCACATGTGGCCAGCAGCCATCAAGCTGTTCAGCCCTCTTGCTTGGTGTAAGGACCAAGCATGCATGGTATACATGAAATTTCTTCCACATTATTATAATCTCTGACTAAAAATTGTTGTGTCAAGTAAATTGGTATGTCATTGCCTGAATTAATGATATTGACATTGTCACTGCTTATAGTTTACTTAGTGTGTTTGGGAGTGAAAAAGGTGATATTCTGGGGGGAAAAAGAATTGTCCCAAAAGCAATATAACTCTTAAAGGCCATTATGGCAAAATAAAAAAATCATTAACTGCATAGTTATCATATATTAAGTTATTAAGTATTTATATTACACTAGTGGCCCGGTGCATGAAATTCATGCACTTGGAGCAGGGGAGGGGTCCCCCAGCATGGCCTGTGCCCTGTCACAGTGCAGGAGCCCTACGAGCCATCACCCCAAAGAGGTAGGACCCTCCCATCCATCCAAGGCTCCTTGATGGATTGCCCCAAAGAGGTAGGGCAGAGCCTGGTGAGGCCTGCGGACCCCAGCTGGGCCTACCGTGGAGGAATCTTTCCACATGCCTGTGGGCTGGCGCAGGGGGGTGGGAACGCGAGCCTCAAGTCCCTGGACTGGCACAGGGGGCAGGGATGCGAGCCTCACGTCCTGGGCCTATTACCATGGGCTGGGACATGAGCCTCATGTCCCAGGGCCTGCTGCCGGGGTCGGGGACGTGAGCCTCATGTCTCTGGGCCAGCGCAGGGGGAGGGGACGCGAGCTTCACGTCCTGGGCCCGTTGTCGGGGGTGGAGATGCCAGCCTACTGATTGGTCGTTAGGTGACAGCATCCCAACCAATTTGCATATTATCCTATTATTAGATAGATTTATTAAGTCTGTATTATAATAATTTCCAGCTCACTTTAAAGAATTGTGCTGTACACTTAGTGGAAGGATTTTAATTTCAGATAAAAATATGGGAATAAATAAATTGCTCAGGGACTTATATCAAGTTTATAGATTGATATTAAACTAGACAAAATAACTTTATACTGCAGTTTTGGAAAATTTGATTCAACAAGTCAAGCAAAAAAAAATGAGTCTGATGGGGGAAGTGTCAGAATAATCTCACAGGAGAGCAGAGCTTTTACCCAGTTTGAGCTGCTAACCAGCTCTGTGGCCTTGGGAGTCTCATAGCCTCTGGAGCTTCTCTTTCCTCATCTATATATAGAAAACCCTAATATGCAAATAGACCGAATAGTGGAACAACTGAACAACCAAACAACTGGTTGCTATGACGTGCGCCGACCACCAGAGGGCGCACATGAAGCATAGCAGGCATGAGCAGCAGGTGACTGGGCACGGAACATGGTGGGCATTGGCCGCAGCGCGATGGTGGAGCAGGTGAGCGGGGGCACCAGACCAAGGCAGGGCACCAGTCACTGTCATCAGAGCGAGCCTCTGGTGGTTACTGAAAATTCTTTGCTCCTGCGCTCCATGGTTCTGCCTGGAGCTTGCACCCGCTGCTGGCACTGGCCCCACTCATACCCACTGCCAGCGCCAGCCCCGCTCGCACCCACAACCAGCACCTGAACGACCGCTCGCACCCACATCTGGCGCTGGAGCTGCAGCTTGCACCTGCTGCCAGAGCCTGGCGCCAGTCCCAATCACTCGGCGCCATCAGCAGGTGCGAGCAGCGGCTGCTGGCCCCGATTGCCCCTGAGGGCTTCTCCACCTCCCCCTGCTCCTGAGGGGCAATCAGGGCAGCAGCTGCCACTCACACCTGCTGACAGCACCAACCTCAGATGCTCTGCACTGTCAAGGCATGGGAGCAGCGAAGGCAGGAGTGGGGCTGCCGGCAGTTAGGGGACTGGGGCTGTGGTGGGAGGGGCCAGGCAGGGACACGGAGGATGGGCCGAGACCCGCCCCTGTGTCCACCGCAGCCTCATGGCCCACAGTTCCTTTCAAGGTGCATGAATTCATGCACTGGGCCCCTAGTTTGTAATAAAAGAGAAGTGGTTGCACTACATGTTCATTAGTCCTTCAAGTATCCATGTTCTGGAAGCTAATAATGTTTTAGTTAGCCTCTTTCAGTCTGCAGGACAATGCTCTATCCACTGAGCCAAACCGGTTAGGGCAAGTTAGCCTCTTAAAGTAGAGAATACAATACATGTGGGATTTCCAATTTAAGATGTCCCCAATGGTTACAGAGTTATACCTGTACCTATGCCTATATGTACTTATAATAGAGGTTGATTTGAGCATTTTGGAATAAAATCTTTCTAAATCATCTCATACCACCTTCATTTATAGAAATTGTGGGACCCTACTAGGCCCAGAAGAATTTGAGTATTATATTAGGTTGATAAATGTAGAAACTAACAAACCATCCAGAACCTTGAATTGCAAACACATTCTGAATTGGAGTCAGTAAATCACTAGATATTGTCAACACCTACTATGTGCAATTCACTTTGCTTCTTGCTTTTGTAATCATCTCTGGAACAGTTTGGTGCCAGACACTGTTTCAGGAAATTAGTTGCTACTGAGTTTTTCTCAGAGTATTTCCAGAAGTTGGCTTAGTGCCACATGGGTGACTTTAAAGGTGACATATGCTAATTTATATTGAAATCAAAATGTAAAAACTATATCTTCAATGAAAGACACCAAAAGTCAGAAATCCAAAAATCTGCTTATAAAATTTAAATGTCTTTCAGTTGGATTTATACCCCCATGGTCCCAAGGAATGATAAACATTTTAACTTTATTTTTAATTGAATTTATTGGGGTGACATTGGTTAATAAAATTATATACTTTTCAGGTATATAATTCTATAACACATAATACATCTATATATTGTATTGTGCGTTCAGCGCCCAAAGTCACGTCTCCACCACCATGTATCCCCCCTTTATTTTAAAAACACATTCTTTTTTTAAATTGATTTCACAGAGGAAGGGAGAAAGAGATAGAAACATCAATGATGAGAGGGAATCATTGATCGGCTTTAAGATAAAAAGCCACTCCCTACTGAGTATCCAGCCCACGACCCGGGCATGTGCCCTGACCGGGAATCGAACTGTGACCTCCTGGTTCATAGGTTGATGCTCAACCATTGAGCCATACCAGCTGGGCTCCCCCCCTTTACTTTAAACCAGCATGTTTAAAACCTGACACTCTTCCGGTTTGGCTCAGTGGATAGAGCGTAGGCCTGCAGAATGAAGGGTCCCAGGTTCGATTCCGGTCAAGGGCATGTACCTTGGTTGCGGGCATATCCCCAGTAGGGGGTGTGCAGGAGGCAGCTGATCGATATTTCTCTCTCATCGATGTTTCTAACTGTCCATCCCTCTCCCTTCCTTTCTGTAAAACCTGACACTCTTGACATTTTGGGCCAGGTAATTCTTATTGTGTGGGGCTGCCCTATGCCTTGTAGGATGTTTAGCAGCATCCTTGGCCTATACCCACTAGATGCCAGTAGCATCCTTCCGCATTATGACAACCAAAAAACGTTTCCACACTACCTAATATCTCCAGGGGGAGGGGGGCAAATTGTCTCTAGTTGAAAACCACAGCTTTATAACAAGATAAGTTGACAATTATATTACATCGCAAATGTTGTTTTCTTGAACATAATACATGTGACAAGTAAAGTTAGTTTGATGCTAATTGAACCCTGCTTTAAGTTTTCAGTGCTGCTCTGCTGTCTTCTATTTGTGAACGGGATTCAATAGAGTTAATTTATAGCCCTTTTAAATTCTTAGGCAACATGGAGCTAATTCTCAAACATGGAATAAAAGCAGGTCCATATATTAAAATGGATGGAGGGAGCTTACCCTTGAAATTGAACAGAGAAGAATTTGTTTTTTTCCCTTGAAGTGGACCTAAGAAACTTAATTTATGTTGATGGTGTTTTTTTTTTCCCCCTTAAGAGTTGGAAGCAAGGACAATAAAGCCAGAACACAGGAACATTTAAAAGTTAATAAATCAGAGTCATTTTTTCCATGATTATTTTAGTTTAAGAATGTTCTCACCAGATGATAATGGATAGACTTAAACTTCTCTCGGAAGGTCATAATGCTTTTGCCCAAGAAACTTTATAATCAGATGCAGGCTAGCAGTATGTGAGAACATACAAAAAGAGAGAGTCCTGAGGAGGGGTGTGTGTGTGTGTGTGTGTGTGTGTGTGTGTGTGTGTGTGTGTGTGTGTGTGTATTTTATAACCAGTCTTGTCAGAAGCTGAGGGACCAGCCATGGGACCATTGTAATAATCAATGATATTGGACCAGGTAATTTGGACCTAGGTCAGTGATGGCGAACCTTTTGAGCTCGGCATGTCAGCATTTTGAAAAACCCTAACTTAACTCTGGTGCCATGTCACATAGAGAAATTTTTTGATATTTGCAACCATAGTAAAACAAAGACTTATATTTTTGATATTTATTTTATATATTTAAATGCCATTTAACAAAGAAAAATTAACCAAAAAAATGAGTTCGCGTGTCACCTCTGACACGCGTGTTGTAGGTTCACCATCACTGACCTAGGTGGTCAGAGTGGAAGTGATGAGAGCTGGTGATAGGATTTGCTGATGAATCAAATGTGAATATGGGAGGAGCCAAGGGTGCCTTTGAGCTCCTTAGTCAAAGCAGAAAGATGGATGGAGTTGTCATTAACAGATAGAAAAGCTAGGAGGGGTAGGATTGCCAACAAATGGCAGGTGGGAAGAATATTCAGAGTTCCATTTTGGATGTTACATTTGACCTGCCTATTGGAATCTAATGAATGTTGCGCAGGAAGTTAAATTCTAAGACTGTGCAGTTTGGAAGAGAAGCCTGAGTTGGAAATAACCAGCACACTGGTATTATATAAGGTCACATGACTGGAAGAGATCCATGAAAGAGTAATGTGAAAAGGGTAAAAGGAGAGAAGTATTGTTGGTGCTCTTACTCCAACATCAGGAAGGGTTCAGGAATCTGGAGAAGACTGCGTAGATGTTAAATAGGAATCCAGAGACTAATAGAGAATCTGGAGACGAGATATAATTTTGAAAGGCATGGGGGTCAGAGGAGCTTAGCTAAAGGAGCTCAGATCCAAGATCTTAAGTCTAAGGTCTTAGGTTCTCCCGGTCCCTAGGACACCATGCTTTTTATTAACACAACTTGTCCTGAGGCGAGGCAGAGATACACACTTCAGAGGGTCTACAGAAACATTGTCAGAATGGGGGAATTCGCCCATGGCTGTTCAGGTGTTTGGCCAGTAGGAGGCAATACCATGTAGATTAAGATGCCTTTTAGCTGTCTGGCAGCCAAGAATCAATTCAATGTATCCTATTCAGGTTTGGGGAAATGCCTTCAGCCATTCCCAGATGCAGCCCTGCTAGAATTGGTCTCCGGCAGAGAAGAGGTGGAAGGACTGAGCCTACGCGCTCTGATAATAAAAGATCAGGTGCACAATAGCCAGAAGGTGCAAACAACCCAAATGTCCACCAACAGATGGAACAAATTGCAGTCCATCCATACAGTGGAGTATATTCAGCCATAAGAAGAAATTAAGTATTGGTACATGCTACAGTACTGATGGACCTCAAAACACTATTCTAAGTCAAAGAACCCAAAAACTGAAGGTCACATATTATATGATCCTATTTATAGGAAATTACCAGAATAGTTAAATCCGTAGAAACAAACAGCAGATGAACGGTTTCCAGGGATCAGGCAGTGGGAGGAATGGGGAGACCGCTTCCTGGGTATACGGTTTCATTTTGTGATGATAGAAACATTTTGGAACCAGATAGAGGTCGTGGCTGTACAATATTATGTTCCACACGCCACTGAATTGTTCACTTACATATGTAATACTTTCAACAAGAAAGATTAAAAAAATAAAAAGAAAATGGTTCGTTTTATGTTATGTGAATTTCACCTCAAATTTTAAAAAAGTCAGGGAGAGGAAGAGAAACCAGCAAAGTCTGAGAAGCAGCAGCCAGAGGGGCAGCAGGAACAGAATGGTGTGGTATCCTGGCATCCTGGCATCCAGGCACAGAAAGTGTTTCTGGAGATAGGGTGATGAACTTTGTAAAATGCTGCAACAAGCCATGCATGCTGAGGACTGAGGTTGGATTTAGTGATGTGGAAGTAGCCAGTGAACCTTCAGTAGAACCATCTTGGTGATGGCTACAAAAGCTTGATCAGGGGATATTTAAGACTTTGAGAGGCAGGAAATTGGAAATAGGACGTAGAGACAACCCTTGGAAGGAGTCTGTAAAAGGAAGTTGAGAAATGGGACAGTATCTGGAGAAGGATTGGGTGATGGAAGAAATAGCTGCATGTTTTGAAGGTGACTTTAAAACTTTGACTTATTCCTCTCTCCACCCCATGATTACTCAAAAGTTGCTGGCAGGCTTTACCATTGGAAAGGGAATGCAAATGTAGACCAATCTATCACCCTAACCTACTATTATCACTTAGGGAGCAATGGTTCTCAACCTTCTGGCCCTTTAAATACAGTCCCTCATGTTGTGACCCAACCATAACATTATTGTCATTGCTACTTCATAACTGTCATGTTGCTACTGTGATGAATCGTCATGTAAATATTTGATATGCAGGATGGTCTTAGGCGACCCCTGTGAAAGGGTCGTCCGACCGCCAAAGGGGTCGCGACCCACAGGTTGAGAACCGCTGACTTAAAGGGTACACAGCATGCACATGGACATATGCTCTATGTATATGGCCCTGATGAGGAAGAGTACAGATACAGTATTTTAATTGTGTATCATGATGCTTTTTTGGCATTGTACTGGATTTGGGCTGGCTTGGTGATACTAGAAAATACTGCTGACTGCAAATAATAGCTAACAGTAGATTAATATTTGTGCTGCAGAGTGACGTTGTAGACAGTGTTTTCATTAAGGTTGTATTGGCGTGTTTAAGGACCCACCATGGGAGAGCATAGCCATGAGCTAGCACGGTGGTTGGTAAACTGCGGCTCGGCAAACCGCCGCTCGCGAGCCACATGCGGCTCTTTGGCCCCTTGAGTGTGGCTCTTCCACAAGATACCATGTGTGGGTGCGGACGTACAGTGCGATTGAAACTTCGTGGCCCATGCGCAGAAGTCGGTATTTGGTGGAAGAGCCGGTGTTTTTTGGAAGAGTCACACTCAAGGGGCCAAAGAGCTGCATGTGGCTCGCGAGCCACGGTTTGCCGACCACAGAGCTAGCCTAAGAAGCCAGCCTTGAATTGATGCACAAACCTAATTAGAACATGGTCCTAAAATGAGAGAGTGGAGGATTTGCAAAGAAAATGATTTTCAGCCTAGAAGCAGAGCTGGCTTGCTTTGTGTTCGGGAGGTTTTCATGTGACTGGGTTTTACAGTGAGATAAAGAAATTGAAGTAGCATAAAACGCATTGGAAAAGAGAAATGAGGCTCAGAGTACAGACAGTTCTTTAGAGGAGTTGTGTTATAAATTATAGGAAATAAAGAATGGAGTAGCTGGGTAAATACATGGAATAAATGAGATATTTGTAAAGGAGAGTTTTATAAGTTTAACCTATTCCTTTCCCCACTCATAATTTCTCAAAAATGAATAGGTGAATGCACTAACAAATCAATATCCGTCCCTCTCCCCTAATAGCACCATGTTAGGACAGTAACTATGGCCCTTGCTTTTCCCTTTAATTTGAAAGGTTAAAATTGTCAACATTTGTTTCTCAAAATAGTAAGTAAGAACACAGCTTTAAAATCCTTCATTTCAGCCTGGCCGGTGTGGCTCAGTGGTTGAGTGCCGACCTATGAACCAGAAGGTCACAGTTAGATTTCTGGTCAGGGTGCCCAGGTGTGGGCTCGATCTCCAATGGGGGGCGTGCAGGAGGCAGCCAAGCAATGATCCTCTCTCATCACTGATCTTTCTATCTCTCCCTCTCCCTTCCTCTCTGGAATACATTTAAAATCTGCATGTCACAAATAGGTGAATTTTCCCATGATCATTTCTCAAATAAGAAGGGACGCAACTGCTGGCTCCATTAGCTGGGACAGTGGCTGAGAGAAGGGATAGCCAAAGTGGGGATATCATCCAGTGACTGATGGATTCGCTGGTTGATCGATTCACTTCAGAGGCGTGGATAACAGCAAAGCACATGGACATGTTGTGAAGTACGGTGGCCCAGCGTTACAGACGTCCTAAAGCCACTTCATCTCTCCGTGAGGAAAAACAGAGAGCAGGATGGTTCGGGAGGCGACCTGCCAAACATCTGCATCGAATTTGTCAGCAGCAGTGACCACCCAGGGGGCATCGGCTCCTTCCCAGGGAAACTCGATTACACCAGCATGAAGTACCTTCACTTCCCAGAGAAAAAATTAGACCTGTGGTCAAGCAGAAAAATCTGCTTCGGAAAGACTTTCCCTGCTTCAAGTTCAAGAAGGAGTTTTAGAGGAAAACTTTCTAAGCCCAGGCATTTCCCCTCTCCTGTCACTGGAAAGTTCTGGAGCAGGCAGGGGAGGAAAGCTGTGTCCATTCTGGGCAAGTCAGTCAGTCAGGAGTTCATGTGTTTTGTGCCCCGTCTGCTGAAGCCATTGTCATTTGAGACCAGAGTATAGGAATTGGATGTGTTCCGAGAAGAACTCAGAACTAAAGGGTGTCCCAAAATTCACGCAAGAAGTAATTTTGATAGAAAACACAGGTTTATAATTAAAAATTATACATTTTTTATTGATTCATAAAGGATACAGTACAGGGTTATGTATGGAATAGCACATCGGGTCAGTGGCCTCCACGGCTTTGCTGGCACATACGCAAAGCCGTGGTCTTCATTGGTCTTCATTGTCCCTGCTCCTGGGCCATCATTGGTACTTGGTGATGCTTATCAAATTGAAGGGATTGACATCAAAGGGCAACAGATATTAGAATCAGATTCAATAAACCAAGTCAAATTATGCTTTTATTTGTTGTTGTTGTTAATGCTCACGCAAAATTCAAATCTTGCGTGAATTTTGGGGCACCCTTTATATCCCTTCAGGCCAGTGCTCTCAGTCACACAGAAGAGCCATGATGGATTTGGATAGAGACCCAAGTGATATTCACGGCGCCTCAGGTGCCACTCACCAGCCCAGAAAGCCTGCTCTGTCCTCTGCTCCACTTAACCCTTTGTATCCAATTGTATTTCCTTTACATTGGCATCAGCACCTCCAGACTGTATTCCTTCTCTTCTTTGTGTAACAATATATTCTTTGCCCATCTTTGTCCACTTACACATTAGGTCCAATGCTGAGCCTAAATTCCTTGCCAGGATTTTGATTGAATTTGCTTGCTGTAGTATTTTCTGTTTTTATAGCATTTCCTTCTGTTAGACTCTAGCACCAGAAGGTAATGTCTTATTATGATTCCATTACATTTTAATTAAATGGTCACGTCCCACTGCCCTGCCTACACCATGGCCTTAAGGGTAGAATTCAAGGGCCTGTCTCTTTCATCTTCAAGCCTTTTGTCATGCCTAACGCGTAGTAGCATTCAGTAAATGTACATTGAATTAATGAATGAATAGATAAATGAGCAAATAAATGAATGAAATGATTGAATTGGCAAAGCTTTCCACACCAGCCTGGTAGAGTTAAACTGTAGACCCTGACCCCAGGCTACCTTGGCTTTGAATCCTGGCGTCATCTCTTACTGGGTACCATGATCTCCCTTTGCTTTAGTTTCCTCATCTCTAAAATGGGTGGATAGTAATACCTACCTGGCCAGTGCTGTGAGAATCACTAGGAGTCATCAAGCAGGAAGAACTTCTCATGGCGTGTATCAAGACTATATAAGGATTAACCGTTTTTGTATCTCTTCACTCCATGCCCCCGACTCTGTGTTTGAGCCACATCCACTCTCAGCACCAATGCTTTGGGGGTGCCCTCCTGCCTCCAGGAATATGGTTGCCCTCTCTTCTTCCCTTATCATGTTCCACAGCCTCTAGTTAAAAAATGTCCTTGGCTTCCACAGTCTGTACGAGCTGCCCCAACCGTGGACATGGATGGCTCCCCATATATACGTCTGTCAGAATGCTTATATTATTTTGTAACCAGCTATTGTCTCCCCTTCCCACAAAAATGTGAGCTCCTGTAGGGTGGGGTCATTTTCTTTCATCTGTGGATCCCTAGTGGGGCCCGTGGGCAATATTGGACCTCCCCAAATGTTGGACATTGAGGAGTGTCTGGACCACAATGACACTTCTGGGTAAGAATCTATCCCTGGGTTTGACTCTAACTACGTTTGGAGGTATTAACTGGATAAAACACTAAAGCAGCTTTCCTCCAGGAGTAAGTAGAAGATTCAAAAGACTGAAAGCTGAAAGATAATATGTGAATTACGAGGATCCGAAAGAATGCGAAAGCTAGCCAGCAACTGATCAAATTCCAAGTGCAGTAAATGAAATAAAACCAGAGGCTACTGAGAGAGACAGTTTTGAAAGTGATATGGTTTGGGTGGTGGAAGGAGACAGTAGCCCAGGCTGCACTGTGCTGGTAAACTTTTAGCAAGCTTTTCAACCTTCAGAACTCCTCTCAGACGCAGGGTGATGTTATCAGAAACCCCATTCTCAGAGCAGAAAAGAAACATTAAATGTGTCCATCATGGGTACAGAGGAAAAACATCTTGTGCCCTAGGGTTAGGGTCATAAGTGTGGAAGCCAGGATATCTGAATTTCTTCAATATCAGTATTTATTTTCCTGGTGCCTTTGGCCAAATTTTACTCTTTGGTTCATTTCTCACCAGAATATTTTGGTTTTGGTCATAAAGAGTGCATTGTTTAGTGATGTTTCTGCAGTAATTAAGGTGAAGGAGTATTTTTATCCCTGTTAAGGTTGTTTATTTAGATAGAATCAATATCACAGAGCAGGTAAGACTGAGGGCTGCAGAGCTGGGTATCCTCAGTTCACATGCCAGCTCTAAGGGCCTTGGAGGAGGTGCTCTGACTCTCCAAGCTGCAGAAACTCATCAGGCCATCATTGGGGTTGTTGTGAGGTGAACGGACAACAATGACGTACATTTACCTTCATTGATGTACACTGGGCCAGAGGGACCAGCCAGCCTGTGATGGTCTCTATCAGGGACCCGTGCATCTTGACTCTCCAGAAACATAACGCGGTCAACAGATAGGCAATACTTCCCCATACAGGTTTAGCCAGCTGTGTCTCTGAATTAATGGTAGGGAGGCTGGTCTCAGCTGAAAGGTCCACAGACATAGACTATGCATTGTATAGTATAACATGATTATTCTCAACCTTGGCTTTCTAGTAGAAGCTCCTCAGAGCTTTGAACCAACGCCAGTGTCTGGGCTCCACCCTAGACCAATTAAGTCAGAATCTTTTGCAGTGGACACCTGGGATTCAGTATATGTTTATAGGTCCCCAGGTGCTTCGAATGTGTAGCAAAGGTTGAAAGGAATTGTGACGATTGCTTGATGTGGTGAGAAGAACCTAGACCAGTGGTCGGCAAACTCATTAGCCAACAGAGCCAAATATCAACAGTACAACGATTGAAATTTCTTTTGAGAGCCCAATTTTTTAAACTTAAACTATATAGGTAGGTACATTGTTATTAACTTCATTAGGGTGCTCCTAAGGCTTAGGAAGAGCCACACTCAAGGGGCCAAAGAGCCACATGTGGCTCGCGAGCCACAGTTTGCCAACCACGGGTGCTAGCACCTTGCTATTGGACTTTCAGCCTCCAGATCTGTGAATAAATGTCTGCTGTTTAAGCAACTCAGCCTGTTACACTGTGTTTGGGCTGTCCAAGCAAACCAAGGCACTGGAGTAGAATCAGGAAAAACTTTGGAAAGATGACCTATTCATCAAAGGTCAAGTGCATGAAACCTTCTGCAGTGATATCATGGTTACATGATACACTTTTCTTTTTATTCAATTGTAGTATCTCCTTCTTAGCCATGTGGCCATGAAGCCCTATAGAGGACAAAGAACTGAAAAGAAAACATATTGTCTTTTTTCTAAAATGGAAAGATTTACAATGGAAATTTGTGAAATGTGATTCTTTCCCTTATTGCGAAGGAGCTGTGAGATTGAGGCTCTCATTAGCTACGGGGTTTGAATTCTGATTGGATAAGGTGAAAGCCGCACGCTCATTTAAGTCATCACAATTTCTCTACTCAATTCTGGAGAATTCCCAAGCTTCATCTCTCAGTGTTTCCAATCTTCAGGACTGGGAACAAGAAATTAGAATTCTGGGAAATTTCATGAGTTATTTTCTATTGTGCATTATGGTGAAAATACTTCTAACATTCTTTATACTTTTTATTAATTACTAGAGGCCTGGTGCACGAATTTGTGCATGGGTGGGGTCCCTCAGCTTGGCAGGCGATTGGGTTGATCGGGGCCAATGGGGGCCAGTGGGCTGGGGAGGGAACACAGGAGGGCTTTAAGGCATGTCCGGCCCTCTCACCCAGTCCTGATTTCGGCCCCAGCAGCAAGCCAACCTACCGGTTGGATCATCTGCCCCCTGGTGGTCAGTGTGCATCATAGCGGCAGGTTGAGCAGTCGACCCACCGGACACTTAGCGTATTACACTTTTATTATATAGGATTATAGATACCAGAATGGTTTAATAAATACAGAATTTTCAATTTACCATTATTTACAAAGAATTGTATCCTATAACAAACATTCAAACACTGGAAATGCTGGCAAGGGTAGTTAGGTAGAATCCAAATAACCTTACATTCAGATCTCCTTATTCGATTACCAACACAATCCGCAGTCATTCATGGAAATTACCAATTAAGGCTTATTTGATTCAAAACTTGTCATTTCTTGAATGTCAGTCATATGATTTGTATAAAGTATACTATGCATATCAATTCATTAATATTTTATTTGCATTGAACACACATGTATGACATGGCCGCAGCTGCAAAGGAAGGCTGAATGATGGGCTCATGACCATCTGTTCTCCTGTCCCCGCCCCTAAAATCCTTGTTCTTGGACTCCATGCATGGATTCCCTGCTCTTACTTTCGACTTTGTGTCCGTGGCTTTCATGAAGCCAGTTATGTCTCTATGTTGATTGTTCAGTTTTAATTCTTAGGGGAGAATTGTAATCCCTTTTCTCATTTCCTCAATGTCTCAACTAATTTTCCTTGGAATTGGGGTTTTAGAAACACATGCATTCTCTAAGAAATGCCAAGAGGGAATTTGCTCATGCAAGTGCTACTTGTGATAAGGCATGACCTGGCTGCCTGTTGACTCCAGCCAGATAAGGCAGGCTGAGAGATGCTGGGAGCTGGCGGGAAAGCAGCATGCTTGCTGGGTGGGGCTAGCTTCTGGGGGGTAGACCCAGCTTCCGGTGCTAGAAGAAGGTCTAGGCCAGGGGTGGGCAAACTTTTTGACTCTAGGGCCACAATGGGTTCTTAAACTGGACCGGAGGGCCGGAACAAAAGCATGGATGGAGTGTTTGTGTGAACTAATATAAATTCAAAGTAAACATCATTACATAAAAGGGTACGGTCTTTTTTTTTTTAGTTTTATTCATTTCAAACGGGCCGGATCCGGCCCGCGGGCCGTAGTTTGCCCACAGCTGGTCTAGTCTGACAGGTGGTGAAGGCCATGAACGTGCATCTGGCAGACCTGTGACTACAGGGGGTCTAGCTGATCAAGGGTCCCAGCTGCTGCACTCTGGAATCAATGGTGGGGTTTGTGCCAAAGCCCCCCTTTGACAGACTGCTCCCTCCCAATGGCTAGATGATGAGGGGATACTAAGGCCCGATCCTGAGAGACACGGTACCCCTTTGGTAGATGACTTTGGTTAAGATGCCCTGACAGCTTTCCCAAACCTTCCTCACCCTGAAGGGGGAGATTAGGAGCTTCCATCTTCTCCCCTTCTCTCCTTCACTGGGAGCCATCGGACATCACAATCTGAATGCTCTCCCAGCCTTCCATTTCTCATCCTAATACTTTCACGCAGGCACACCCTCTAATGAAATCCTGGCACGCTTTGTCCTGTCTCAGCATTTACTTCTCAGAGGACGTGAACTAACACAGGTAGATTTCAGCACCCAGCCGTCGTGGCTACAGAAAACAGGGATTAGTTCAGCGGTTCTCAACCTGTGGGTCGCGACCCCTTTGGGGGTCATACGACCCTTTCACAGGGGTCACCTAAGACCATCGGAAAACACATATATAATTACATATTGTTTTTGTGATGAATCACTCTGCTTTAATGATGTTCAATTTGTAACCATGAAAGTGGGGGTCACCACAACATGTGGAACTGTATGAAAGGGTCGAGGCATGAGGAAGGTTGAGAACCACTGGATTAGGAGATCTAGTGGAGTGTCTGTAAAAGGGGGCACGTTCATTGGCAATGGGGATTTTCAGCAATCTCAGCAGCAGGCTAGCAGGAGATTGCAGGAATGTTCTTCCCTGAGTTCATGGGGAGCAAGAGAGTACAGCCCTGCACCACTCTGAGGTACCGAAAGGAATGAAGAAAATACATTCCTAAGGAGGCTGAACTCGTTCCAATTGCTGAGCTACAGATCAAGCCCAAGAGCTGAGCCAGGAGGCCACAGGTGAGGTGGCATTCTTGGAAAATAGAAGAAATCCAGTTATGAGAACGGGGCAAGATCAGAGCCAAAATGGCAGCCAAGCAAGTAGGAAAGGATGTTCTAGATATTCAACCAGAATTCTTTAAATCCTCCCAACAAAGATAAAGGTTGGTTCTAGAAACTAGCACAGGATTGAACCTTCAGTTATGAAGAACAATATTTGTAGGAACCTTGAGGGCTCAGCCACGGGAGAGAATGAAGCTACTGAGATTCCGGCAGAGCAACGTAAACATTCATATGTCATGAAGAATGGGACCACCCACGGAGATGACTCTGGCACAGTCATTGTACTGACTGTTCCTGGGATCTGGGCTGGTTTGTGAGAGAATAGACGTAGGGACCAGAGCAGCAGTGGAGTGAAAATGTTCAGTGGTTTGAACTGCTTTTTGCAATTGGAAGTATGTTGTTTGAAAATTATCCAAGTTACAGTCTGGCCTTAACATATTTTGGCTGATTGATACGGATAATATTTGCAGAGCTATTCATTCCTTTATTAAAAATATTCACTGGACAACTATATACAAAGCTAATATGGAAAGATGTTCAAGGGTAAAGATATTTATATCTGTGTTGTAACATCAATTATTTGCATAAAAAAGTGTGTTTGCTTTGTGGAAAGTCTCAAGAAACCATGAAAAATTAAGTGTTGAAACAGCCAGTGTAATCTAAGATCATCAGAATTGAATGTAATGAGAATATACAGTAAATGAGAGGCTTTTAAATGGGTAACTTTATTCATTTTTATTGTGTATCCCTATAGGGAAAATCAAAGATTCTAGCATATTTTTCCCAAGAAATATGGGAAACTGGCAGCATTAAGTCTGAATTTGTTCTCCAAAGAAACCAGCGGGCCAATGTTTCTCTAACTCACATCACTGTTGTTATGGATGACCAAATTTGGCATTGTTATTCTGGAAACACATCTTGTGAGAAATTATAATCCAAAAACCAGGAGAAATTTGGAAATAAAATCTGATTTAAATGCAAGCTGAAACTCCACTCTTTTAGGCCACTTACCTTCACTCTTGCTGGCCACGTGTCATGAAGAAGAAAAAAGAATGGTGAAATTGTCTTAGGTCAATGCACAGATTTGCAATCTAACATATTTAAATTTTTTAAAGCTGAATGAAATAAATTGAGAACATTCTCCCACTTAACAGTGGAGATATGAAAATATTTTATGAGTTTTCAGAAAAGCTACTCTTCTAGTGTCAAGGCAAAGGCTAACATTATTAATGCAGTGGTTCTCAACCTTCCTCATGCCGCGACCCTTTCATACAGTTCCTCCTGTTGTGGTGACCCCCAATTTCATTGTTACAAATGGAACATAATGAAAGCATAGTTATTCATCACAAAAACAATATGTAATTATATATGTGTTTTCCGATGGTCTTAGGCGACCCCTGTGAAAGGGTCGTTCGACCCCCAAAGGGGTCGCGACCCACAGGTTGAGAATCGCTGCATTAATGGGTTTCAGGCTGTCTGTCTCTATGGTCTTCTCCAGATCAGGTTAAAAAAAAAACAAACCTGCATGCCATTGTCATGTCCTGGCTTTAGCATAAAGCTGCCTTTGGAACTGTGGATATATGTGGGTTATGATGATTGCCTTTAGTGTCTCAATGGTATTACCAAATGTTATGCCCAAACCGATGGCCTAATGTTGTATTCTGAAAGGCAAGCCTGATTTACTGCCGTGTCTGAGACTTTTATTGGAACAGGATGCTGTGTTTTCTTTCCAATGACTGCACGAGAACTATACGCGCTCTCAGAATTAGCCCAAGACACCTATAAAGCTACTTTCAAGTGTTTATAAGATTGGAATCAAAACATGAGATCATAAGTCTTTTGCTGCAAATATCATTATTTGTTTAAGTGTCCTTTTCTGTCTTGTGACAATATCAGGAAACTGCTCCTATGCGTTCACTAATAGCACAACTGAAATAAAATGAAAAACAAACAGGCTCATGTCTGTCTGAATTAGGTATCTGTGTGGGTTTAACTTAGTGGAAAGGCTGGGAAAAGGAAAAAGAAAACTCCCAAGTCTTTATCTCACACTGATTTACCTTAAGTTAGACGAGATTTAATGATTTTCTCTCAATATTCATTGGACACCTACCACATGCAAAGATAGAATAACAGGACATCAAGAGCTAAGACACTGTCTGTTGTCAGGGGGCTCCCACAATTGAGTGCGGAGTAAAGTACCCTAATTACTTTAGAACAAAGCATAAAATTGGAGACATGTGTCACTAAGCAGGGGCCGAGCACAGCTTCCATGTGACTGTACAGAGATGACATCTTCCCCAAGCAGCACCTATGAATGGCTTGGGCCTGCCATAGGCACTGACAGGACAAGTGCGCTTGGCTCCAACAAAACTGGTACCCCAAACAGATCTACTCTCTCGGCCTAATTCCTGTTCATCTCTCATATCTCAAAATCACCAGAAATTCCTTCAGGCCCTGACCTCATAGCACTCTGTATTTCTTGTATCACAGTGCGTATCATGCTTTAATCACGAGTGCTTGCTTAATTATTTGATTCTCCTAATAAAGTATTAGCTCCATGAGGACAGAGACTTAATCAGTCTTGCTTACCATGGTCTGGTACAGAGCCTACATATGAGAAGTACCAAGTAAATACTTAATTGAGTCAACCTATAACCTCTGCTAATTACATAGAAAGCTTCCTGTTAAAGCTGTCATGAACAGTTGAGCAGTTTGTGCACTGTACAACTCCTCGGGGTACGCTATTCACTTCAAAGCCTTTGTAAATGGTTCTCCCTGGAGTTGAGCAGCGTATAACCAGTACAGTTTTACATGATGCCTTTTCCTCCCATCTGCTATGTATTGCACCCAAATTTTTCTTTGTTGAGTTAGTTGAAACATAGACTTTTAGTGTCTAATAAAAGCCAGAAATTGCATTTTAGCCTGCATGTCCAATGAAACTCAATAAAAATTCCTTGGAACAACTGCATATGACTTACAAATTTAACATTTGCATGGCCCTTCATAAGGATTAAGGTCTTGGAATCTAGTATAGCAGGAAATTGTTTGTCATTAAAGAAGGTATTCTGGTGGTGGCGAGGGGATATATTCAAACAAAGGAAATTAAGACAGCCTTGAGTGAATCAACATTCTTGTTCTTTACTTGCTTTATCCTGTTAAGAACAAGCAATCCCCTTCATCTCAAATTTTTTAAAAATAAATTTAAAGACAAAGAAAGAAAAGATGGGCACGAAGAAGAAAGAAAGAAAGAGAAAGGGAAGGGAAAGAGAAAGGAAGAGAGGAAGGGGCGGAGGGAGAGAGGAAGGAAGGAAAGGAAAGATAAATAAGAGATGAGTTTGCAATATCCCAGAATAGATGAACGAAAAAGAAATTCAGGATGAGAATGAAGAAGTTAGAATGTTAATACTTACGTTCTTTTCATTGTGCGATGTTATCTAGGTCAACTAATGCCGATTTCTCTGATTTTTCCCAAACACAGGAGCAGAGACTATCTCATTGGCCAAATCATCAGCCATTGATGTTAAAGCCATTATCACCAACTGATGAGCCAGGAGATATCTACTGACAGTATGGGCTCAGAATGTTCTTCCCTGGTTAAGACTCGGCGTTTTTTGTCATCTGGTAAGTGCAGCATCTTGAGGTAATATTTGCCAGCTGCTCTCAGCTTTATATATCGTACTCCCCAGGAGGGCTTTCCTGTATTTCAAAGTTGTTCTGTCTGTTTAAAAAAAAAAGTGTGCTCTTCCCTTAAGACTACTGATTTCCCTATATTAATTAGTAGCTTGATAAGTGTAATAGATGACTTATCTGTCCACAAAGGATTGGCTATATTGTCTTTTGCTTGGCGTCAGGCCTGTGAATAGTTCTGGTGACTTCAGGACTTGGTTTCCCTATTAATTCCATTCCGATCTCACTAACTCCTGAGCTCATATTCCTACTTAAGGATTTAAACCAGCGGTTCTCAACCTGTGGGTCGCGACCCCTTTGGCGGTCGAACAACCCTTTCACAGGGGTCACCTAAGACCATCCTGCATATCAGAAATTTACATTACAATTCAGAACAGTAGCAAAATTACAGTTATGAAGTAGCAATGACAATCATTTTATGGTTGGGCCACAACATGAGGAACTGTATTTCAAGGGCCAGAAGGTTGAGAACCACTGATTTAAACTGGTTTTGTTTTTTTTGGCTTTTGAAGAATCAAAGACAGATCAAGTTGGGAGGTTTTGACAGTAGTCACTAGTTAAGTTGCTGATGTGGTATGATCAACATACACACATATTTATGCCAGTGCTAGTGTCGAATGCTTATTCTCCTATACTGTCTTGCCTCTTTATATCCAACAGCCATCTTTCAGGTGTCTGCTTCCTGAGATACCTGCCTGATGCTGGAAGCCTCTCTCAGAACCAAAGAATATTCTTCTCTGAGGCTGGGACTAGAGCAGTGGTTGGCAAACTGCGACTCGGCAAACCGCAGCTCGCGAGCCACATGCGGCTCTTTGGCCCCTTGAGTGTGGCTCTTCCACAAAATACCGACTTCTGCGCATGGGCCACCAAGTTTCAATCGCACTGTACGTGCGCGCCCGCACGTGGTATTTTGTGGAAGAGCCACACTGAAGGGGCCAAAGAGCCGCATGTGGCTCGCGAGCCGTGGTTTGCCAACCACGGGACTAGAGCATTTGTATTTTTAACAAGGCACAGCAGTACTGGTGACCAATGCCTTAGTTTATACCTCTCTCACATTGCCTATTTTTCTCATTGCATTATAGTTGTGTCCTGGTCTTACATATTTTGTAAAATATGTCCCTGGACCACAGGAACTAGATTTTATGGATCTTTAGTCACGAGGTGGTGCCCAGGGCAGTGTTCTAACCCGTGCTGTTCAATATGGTAACCACATGTGGCTACTGAACAGTTGAAATGTGGATTGTGTGACTGAGGCAATGGATTTCTTATTTGATTTTGTTTTAATTGCTTTTCATTGAATGAGCCTCTCTTGGCTACCAGCTTCCTTATTGGACAGAGTGCTCTAGAGAATAAGTAGAGAGTCTTCCGTGCTGAGATGGTGAGCATTTTCACTCTTCTCTCTTTTTTCTTCCCCAACATAGTGTCTGGCATATTATTTGCTTATACATTACTAGAGGCCCAGTGCACGAAATTCATGCCCTAGGTCTGGCTGGGGATCAGGGCCGATCAGGTTATCCACCTGAACTTCCCCGCGTCCTCCTTCCCTCGCTCCCTCAGCGCCCGCTGCTGCTGGTCTCCCACCATGTCCCACGCCGCCCCCTGGTGGTCAGCGCACATCCTAGTGAGCGATCAAACGCCTGGTCTCACAGTTGAACTCCTGAGGGGGACACTTTGCCTATTAGCCTTATATATATATAGATTTGTTGTTTGTTAGCCTGAACTGAAAAAATTGTCACCCATTTGTATTCATTTCCTTGGCTCTTTGTTTATTTTTTTGTTTGTGTTTTTGGTGTATTTATCTTTTTTTTTTCACCCCATTTAAAAACGTAGTTTCCATCCTGCATCTTAGGTCTGTCCCATTGGTCCTGTTGGTGATCCTCATAGACAAAATAAAATTTGATCCAAGATACAAAACTTTCCATCTCCCTACACTTGATAGGGTTAAAAAAAATAAAACCTCCTTGGGAAGGAATCAGCAAGTACTCACTGAAGGTTCTGGATGGTTTCTGTTTTTTTCTAATGAAGGCTTTGATTTCACGTCTTAAGATCACATACGGATTGGCCAAACATTTCAAGTGTCACTTCCTCTCCCCTGGGCCAAACCTGAGGCTTAACACCCTTGCTAATTCAACTCTCCCACAAAGTACGTTGTCATGCCAAGAGAGGTACAGCGATGGGCCCATCTGATTAAAAACCCAACCATGTAGTTGAAAATGTCAGGCTGTTAAAATGTAGAATTAAATGAAGCAAGTAATCCAGTGATTTCCTAGCCAGGAGGACCAGATGCACACACCTGGGCCCCGGCTGTACATGCTGACAGGGCCGCTCAGTTGTAATCCTTTCCAGCTGAGTCCTCTGGTAATGCACTGTGTTGGATGGTCTTTAGTTTGGACGGTTCACTTGAATGGCATCAAGAAGGAGGTCGCCTGGGTCTCGATTTTCAGGGATGTTTAATAAACACCATCTCCTCCTTCCAAATATGACTTAAGAGCTTTGGGGGGAGGGGCATTTTCAATAGTAGGGCAGTGGTTCTCAAACTTGAGTGTGCCATGGAGGGCTTGTGAAACACAGATGTTGCACCTTTCCCCCAGAGCAGTGGTCGACAAACTGCGGCTCGCGAGCCACATGCGGCTCTTTGGCTCCTTGAGTGTGGCTCTTCCACAAAATACCACGTGCGGGCGTGCATGTACAGTGCGATTGAAACTTCGTGGCCCATGCGCAGAAGTCGGTATCTTGTGGATGAGCCACACTCAAGGGGCCAAAGAGCTGCATGTGGCTCACGAGCCACAGTTTGCTGACCACTGCCCTAGAGCTTCTGATTGGAGGGAGGTGCTGAGAATGCGCGTTTCTAATAAGATCCCCAGTGATGTTGCTGGTTCAGGAACCACATTTTGAGAAACATTCTCTTAGGGACATATATAGCCACCGGAAATCCTGAATTTTCCAGGACGATTCCAATATCTTGTCATTTTCTTGTTTTCTGCATGCTGATTTTTTAAAAATCTGCATTTTAATATATGTACATTTGCCAGGCGTTTTATGAAAATACACATACAGATTAATTCATTTGACAAATATTCCCATGCTATGCCAGACACTATGCTAGCTGCCATGGCTGCAGACGTCGACCAGACAGACCACATCTTACAGAGATTGTGGTAGTAGGTGAGGGCAGAGTGTGTACCGCAAAGTAAACCAGTAAATACAATAGTGATAAGGTGCTAGGAGAGATGGAGCACCAGGGGCTATGTCAGCACCTAAAGGGCATGTGATAGAAACTCTGGTGCTTGGCGGGGCCTTCCTGGAGGAGGCGACATTTAAGGTGAGATTTAGCAAATAATAAGTAATTAGGTGCCCCTAACAGAGGAGGTGGAAGATGGGAGAGGGGAGAGAGAATCAATCTGGAGGACTGGGATGAACTACATGACGGTACTCTGCAGGAAGTGAATGAATCTCAGTGTGCCTAGAGCAGTGGTCGGCAAACTCATGAGTCAACAGAGCCAAATACCAACAGCACAACGATTGAAATTTATTTTGAGAGCCACATTTTTTAAACTGAAACTATATAGGTAGGTACATGGTGATTAGCTTCATTAGGGGACTCCTAAGCTGGCCTTTGCTAAAAACGTCCTCAATCTGATTGAGGTACGTTCGCTGAGGTCGACCCCTTCCAACTCTCCCATCCACACTCGTCTTGTACACTTGTTTCGTCCATCTCCTTTCCAAAAACCGACTTCTGCGCATGGGCCACGAAGTTTCAATCACACTGTACGTGCGCGCCCGCACGTGGTATTTTGTGGAAGAGCCACACTTAAGGGGCCAAAGAGCCACATGTGGCTCGCGAGCCACAGTTTGCCGACCACGGGCCTAGAGCATAGAATTTGAGAGACTATTGCATGACTAGGAGGGATAAGGAGGCTCAGGGCCATACCAAGCCTGTGAGCAGGGAAAGGAGTTTGGATTCTTTCTCATAGCCTCAAGCCAAACTTCCTATCTGCCATATCCTTCATCATCTTTTTCATTTTGGAAAATATCATCCCCCGGGGGAAAAAAGCAAAGATGAATTTTATTTCATTAAAATGGCCTGATAAACGTAGATCAAATAAGGACAACCAGTGCTGCAATCAAAAAACAACTTTATCTCCCACACCCTCTAAAGGACTTTATTTGGAAGGGTTGAATGTCTCCTGCCCCCAGATAGAAAAGTTTCTGCTCATTCTTAGGTCACATGTAGTTCTTATGGTGATAGAGCCACAAACAGTCTTGGTTCACAAAACCAGTATCCAATCCAGGATATTAATGGAAACTCAAAATTGATTTAAAGGCAGCGCTTCATCACTTCCCCAGGCTGGAAGCCTCCAGTGGAGGAAGAGGGCATGGACTTGGGTTCCTCCTCTTCCCCAAACCCCCAGTATGTTGACCAGAGGCAGTGGTTCTCAACCTTCTGGCCCTTTAAATACAGCTCCTCATGTTGTGACCCAACCATAAAATGATTTTCGTTGCTACTTCATAACTGTCATGTTGCTACTGTTGTGAATCGTCATGTAAATATCTGATCTGCAAGATGGTCTTAGGCGACCCCTGTGAAAGGGTCGTGCGACCGCCAAAGGGGTCGCGACCCACAGGTTGAGAACCACTGGCCAGAAGGCTCAAGGATCTGGGCATAGGGAGGAGGAGGAAAGGGAAGGAGAAGGAATAGAGTTGGTCCCTTTGGACCTGGCTTTGCTTTCTCCATGTCTGGCAGATGTTTCAAGCTGATTCTTTATCATGTGGGCCTTTTTGGAATCCTTAGAAGACCTCTAAATGAACTCTCTGACCTTGACCCTCTTGAACTAGTCAGGTGCTTCTCTCTTCTGTTTGGTCACTTATATTGTCTCTTTCCACCACCGCCATGTAGCAGATGCTCATAGCGTCTTTGTGCTGTTAGTCTAGCACAGTGGTCGTCAAACTCATTAGCCAACAGAGCCAAATATCAACAGTGCAACGATTGAAATTTATTTGGAGAGCCACATTTTTTAAACTTAAACTATATAGGTAGGTACATGGTGATTAACTTCATTAGGGGACTCCTAAGCTGGCCTTTGCTAAAAACGTCCTCAATCTGATGGAGGTACGTTCGCTGAGGTCGACCCCTTCCAACTCTCCCATCCACACTCGTCTTGTGTACTTGTTTCGTCCATCTCCTTTCGTTCATCCTCTCTATGTCCAAACCATCTCCACATACCTTTCTCCATCCGCAACACTACATCTTCTTTCCCTCCACAACGTTCCCTAAAACTCACTTAATCAACTTTCCTTAAAGTTTTAAGTCAACTTCGCACTGTACGTGCGCGCCCAAATGTGGTATTTTGTGGAAGAGCCACACTCAAGGGGCCAAAGAGCTGCATGTGGCGCGTGAGCCGTGGTTTGCCGACCACTGGGCTAGCTGCTCTCCCTGCAGCTGGGAGGAGCACTGCACACATTCTGCCAGCATGCCACAGCTCAGTCTCAGCTTCTCCTTGTTTGGCTTTGGGGGCTCCCTCCAAACCAGAGGGAGACCCTTGAGGCCTTGAACAGCCACTGCCCTGAAGGGTGGGAGGGATGTCCATGCTCCAGGAGTGACCCTTATAAAATGGGCAGTGAGCATCAATAGATGAATTACTTTAGTTCCATTTCATTTGATGGGACATTTCCGATATGTGTTCTGTTGGGTCCCCAGAGGGCCTTGATTGGGCTTGAGCCCCAATGGCCCATACTGTTTACCCAATCAGTACCTCGTTCTTCTGTGGCTTTTTCTCCCTTGCCTCTCTCACTCTTCTCATTCCATCTCTTCTGCTTCAAATATCACCTCCCAAATTAAGTTCTACTCAAGCCATTACGTCAGACTCTGTTTTCAGGAAAACCTCAAAGTGAGATACCCTGGGATTTTTCTAGCCAATAGGAAAGCTAATTAGGACCCCAAACCATACCACACTTATCTTTCCTGTGTTGCCTATATCTTGGCCAAAGTAATCATTAATCCATCACTTGACCTGCAGAACTCTGGGAATGTGAACCATCCCAGTAGGCCAACCCAGCTCAATGTCCACAACCAAGACTTCGCTTGATTATCGGGTAATTATTTCCCCCCAATCCTTGTAATAAGAACTGAAGTCTTATTCCACGGAGACATTGAACTAGAGAGGCTTCGGACTGGGGGTGCACCTGGCGCATTTTAAGATGGAGGTGAAGGTGAAATGCAGGCATGCAGAAAATTATGGAAACCTAATTCTGCACCCCCACTTAGCCTGCTGCATCTGCATGGCTCCCAGAACATCTGGGCCAGGCTGAGAATCCATGGTATATGATTGGAGGATATCAAATGAAGAAGCTAGTGGGCTAGCCAATTGCCTAGTGGTTCTCAACCTGTGGGTTCCGACCATCAGAAAACACATACAATGAAAATACATCCTGCATATCAGATATTTACATGACGATTCATAACAGTAGCAAAATTACAGTTATGAAGTAGCAACGAAAAGAATTTTATGGTTGGGGGTCACCACAACATGAGGACCTGTATTAAAGGGTTGCGGCCTTAGGAAGGTTGAGAACCACTGCTTATAGGAAGCTCACTAGTTACCAAGACACAGAGCTTGCAGTCAGATTTCTAGCACTTCACTCAAGAAGCACAGCAGCCCTGGATCATAAGCCATTAAGGAATAGCTTCTAACGCACACATGCAAAAAGGAAATAAATTACGTAAAAAGCAGGAAAATAATTTTAAAGCTGTAATTGTTATCCTCAGAGATAAGGAACATATTGAATCAAACATGTACTGTGTATTATAAAAAAGGAAGAATCAGAAAGATACTCTTGGAAACTAAAAATATGAAAGTTCCTTCCCTATCCCCCTGCCTTTCAATGTTTTTAATAGAGTGGTTGGAAGAAATTTTCAAGTAAATCTCACTAGTAGTGACAAAAAATGGCAAAGAGAGGCAATGTGAGGAAAAATAAGAAATTAGAATATTAATCTGGGAAGTCTTATCAATCTCACTGATTGGCATTCTAGAAATTAAAATCAGAGAAAGCAGTTAGGAGAATATTTCAAGGAGCTGTATCAATCAGGGAACACTGGCTGTTAGAACAGATATAAACTGCTAACCATCAGGAGCTTAATGAATTAAAGTACATTTCTGGCTCACATAACAGGTAAATGTTCCTGGTTAGCCATCACCATGCTGCTTCTCTCCCCATGATTATTGAGGCACCCATGACACTTCTGTCTTGTGGCTCTACCATCCCAGCACCTTGGGATTCTCTTCATCCATCTGACAAATGAAGGAAAAGAGCAAAGAACCATATATCCATTTCCTCATTGTCTTGACCTAGAGCAGCGGTTCTCAACCTGTGGGTCGCGACCCCTTTGGGGGTCGAACGACCCATTCACAGGGGTCGCCTAAGACCTTCGGAAGACATATATATAATTCCATATTGTTTTGGGGATGAATCACTATGCTTTCATTATGTTCAATTGGTAACCATGAAAATCCATCCTGCATATCAGATATTTTCATGACGATTCATAACAGTAGCAACATTACAGTGATGAAGTAGCAACAAAAATAATTTTATGGTTAGGGGTCACCACAACATGAGGAACTGTATGAAAGGGTCGCGGCATTAGGAAGGTTGAGAACCACTGACCTAGAGTAATATGTCACTTCTCCTAGTGTGTTAGAGAGAGCTTATGGTCTTGCCTACCTCGATACAAAGAGGAGGCAGTATTCTGGAGGGGGAAAACAAAATTCCATATTCTGTCTGAGTCCATTTGGGATGCTATAACAAAAATACTATACACTGGGTGCCTTATAAACAGCAGAAATGTATTACTTACAGTTCTGGATGCTAGAAGTCCATAAGGGCACTAGCATGGTTGGATTCTGATGAAGGCCCTCTTCCATGCCAACTTCTTGCTATGTCCTCACATGGCGAATGGGGCCAACAAGCTCTCTGGGGCCTCTTTTATAAGGACACTAATCCTATTTATAAAGAGTCTACAATCATGACCTCATCACTTCCCAAAGGACCCACCTCCTAATATCATCCCTTGGGGATTAGGGTTTCAATGTGTGAATTTTGAGGAAACACAAACATTCAGACCACAGCAAAGGGGGAAAAAACATAATTCTGGTAGGAGTTTAGCTGTGTCTGCCACAAGATTCAAGAGAGATTTCTAGAACTCAAGCATATGAATCTCCAGATTGAAAAGGCCCAACAAGAGGTATAATTCAAAGAATAAAAGGACTCACATCACAGTACATCATTGTGAAATTATAGCACATAAATGATAAGAAGATACTAACATATTCTAGGGAGAAAACAGGTCCTATATGAAAGATCAGCAATGAAAACTATTTTGGACTTAAAAACTCTGGTTGCTGGAAGAAAATAGAGCAATGACTTCCAATATTCTGTGGAGAAATAATTTCCAACCGAGAATGCTATACTAGCCAAGCTATTCATTTAAAAGAAGAGCAAAAACAATGCCTCTGTTCATAGCAAGTTTGTGGAGCATGGGTCATACTACAGTGCACCAAGAAAGAAGTAAAATCCTGGAAACAGGAGATGTAACATAAGAAAAAGGAGAAGGTTCATGGTAAAGATAAGTTTTAAGAAGACAACTGTTAGACGTCCAACAGAGTAACTGGTCCTAATGGACCATAAAAATGGAGGGCACTAGGGAGGGTGTCAAAAAGGAAGAAATGGTAACTTTTTGAACTGAGAGATTTGATGGCGTGGGAGAAGTATTGCCATGATATTATATGGCATTGGGAGAAGTATTCGTAGGTAAAAAGATAGCTAAGCAAAGGAAAACGAGACAGTTATTAGCACTAGAAAAAAAGTTTACAAGAAAGTTAGTTTAATCATAGTAAACATTTGACTTATATTTACCCAATAATACTGAATAACAATTTAATAGGAAGTTATCATCTATCTATGTTTGGATGATGGGTTGAGGTAAAGGGGGGATATAAGAGAACTACATAATTACATATTCAATGGCTAATAAATAGATGATGTCACTTAAAAAACTGGTTCTTATTATGAAACTAACTTAATCAGAGCTCATTTTGGATTTAGGGGCTTGTTATCATATATAAACTATTTCCCTCAAGTATTTCTAAAACACCTTTAACTCTTTGTGGTCCAATTTTATTTTTGAAATTCAAACAGTCTGGCCCAAATTAATTGACGGGATTGAATGTTGAACCGGTTCACGGTGTCTCAGCCTTGACGTTGGACCTGCTCCTAGCGCCTGTCGAGTCAGCCTCCACGTTGGACCGAAAAGGGTTAAGAAAGGTTTGAATTTTCCATCTTGATGGCCCACTAAGTTCATGCTTTGGTGCAGTTTCTGTTCCTAGCACATGGCAATGACATACCAAAACGATAAAAAGAAGGACACATGGTGAAAGTCAACATTGCAATGGTTCAGAAATATAAGAGAAAAGTGAAATTGCAGACAGAGGGGAAGCAAGAGACCGCTTGGAGTCTGGATCTGATAGCAGGGAGTTGGGCTTCTGCAAACTAAGGGAGACTGAAGTACCCCTGACTCTCCATCTCTACTTGGGATGCACTAGGATCGGCTTATTGCTTAAAGCCTGGGATGCGGCAGGAACCCTCTCCCCTCACTAATTAAAGGCTGAACAACTTTCTGCCACTCATTGCCTGGGGCCAACACCTCACAGTTGCCTGTGGGCCAAGCCAGTGTGAGACCTCATGGCATAGTTGGTCAACTAGGAGCTTAAACAAATCTCCCAGTGGCTTGAGGCCCAAGTCTGTGATAACTCTTGCTCACTTTAAAGGGCAGGGGCCCTGGTTTATATTTTGAAACTGGTTGTAAATTAGGGTCTAGGCCAGTGATGGCAAACGTATGACACGTGTGTCAGAGGTGACACGCGAACTCATTTTTTTGGTTTGATTTTTCTTTGTTAAATGGCATTTAAATGTATAAAATAAATATCAAAAATATAAGTCTTTGTTTTACTATGGTTGCAAATATCAAAAATTTCTATATGTGAAACAGCACCAGAGTTAAGAGAGATATATCTCCCTCTCCAAATGAGCTTGCAAACCAAAATGCAAAAACAGGTGAAGAAATCTAATATAAGGAACATAGCCAAAAATATTGAAAATTAAATTATTACTTAAGTGCTTTCCACGTAAAATTAAATTCTAGAAAAAGCTGACAAATACTATAAACTACATAAGTTTTGTTTCCAGGAAGATGGAGTAGACATACTGTTTCCTATTTCTTCAGCTAATCCCTGACTACAAATTATACTACAAAGCAACAAAAATCAAAACAGCATGGTATTGTTAGAAAAACAGACACACAGACCAATGGAACAGAATTGAGAGCTCAGAAATAAACTCACATGTATATGGGCAAATAATTTCCAACAATGGAGCCAAAAACATATAATAGAGAAAAGAAAGTCACTTCAATAAATGGTGCTGGGAAAATTGGAAAGCCACATAAAAAAAGAATGAAACGAGACTACTATTTGTCACCATATGCAAATTGTATCTTTTAAAAAGAAAAAGATTAAAAATTATTAATCTCACAGAAGTCAGAAAAGGGAAGCAAAAATAGTAGGAAAGAGAAATGAAAGTAAAAGAAAGAAGAAGACAATGGAAATAAATGTAACTTGTCAGTAAAAATAAATGCAAAAATTAAACATGAAGATAATCAGATTAGATAAAATGTAAAATATACCCATATGATGCTCACAAAAGAAATACATAAAACTAAGTGGCATAAATTTTTTAAATAAAGAGATATTTAAAAAGATATCCAGATAAACACCAATTCACAAAAATAAAACCAGCATACTAACGTATTATAAAATAAAATATCATGTAAGAAAAGGTGTATTAAAAGGGAAAAATGATTAGAAATGGAAAGAGTAAAGAAAAAGTAATTATCTAGTGAGACTATTAAAAGGTTTGGTATTGGTAAAACAAGTCTGTCTAGGAGTTGATTATATTAAAAATCTAGAGGATTTCTGTATATTTTAAGTATTTTATTGACAAATTAAAAGGATTTTTAAAAGAAAGAAAATGATAGACTAAGAAGTACAATATTTAAAAGAGGTAGTGCAGTGAATAATTTACAAAGGACTAAGAACATGTTTTTGTTTCCTGGTTATCAAAAAACAAGGTGATCAAGCTTCATAGTAATTAGGCATACAGATTTATTAAGCTCTCATTCTCAGTTTTAATTGTCTGTAGAGAAATACAAACCTTTTAGAAGGCCAAATCAATTTTAGAATGCTCCAAATAAAATATTAGAATATGTGAATATCAGAATGTGGGAAGATATTACAAAGGCTACTCTCTATATAATAAGGATATAAATATTCACATTGTACAAATATTAAATGTTTTGAGATAGATATAATTTGTTTGACCTGGGAGTCAGATATATCAAGAATCACATTTTCAAGGATAAATGTCGGAAAAGATAAGGCAGGAAATTGTTTCTATGGATGATTATATTAGTAATACAGATTTTTGAAAGAATGCTGATACTTCAGTCATATCTGTGCCCACTCCCCTAATCTACAGTTGTATGTCATGAAAGATACAACAAAGAGAGTTGTTCTTGTTGAGTTGTTTGTCACAAAGTTTTTATAACTTGTCATTTTCACATTTGAAACCTCACACATCATTAATCCTTGAATATTAATTTTGTGCAGGCTTGACTGCTTTACAAAGCTCCTGTCAGTGTTAACACAAACAGATATTATCACTCTAAATGCCCTATGGGTAGCAGGAAGACTAAGTGAATTGAGGCAATGTCACTTGAATATGTAACCTAATAATTACAAAACAGAGTTAGCAAGCATGGAACCATGTTGATAAGGTAATGTGGAGTGAAAGAAAGCCATTGGGGGCAGAATTCTATACCCTGAATGTTATAATATACAAAATGCAATAATCATATTAAAAGAGAATAAATAAGGAACTGTAATTAGGCAGTAAGATTTTAAATTATTTTCTTCTCTTTTCCTCAATTGTCCATATAACTATTGCTCTTATAATTACATTTTATCCTTTTATAAATCTAAGATAATTATATTTTAAAATAACTTAAAGTGATTTGAAAAACAGCGGAAAAATACAAACTTTTGAAGCTGAAAAAAGTATGAAAGAAAGGAGAATGAACATAGCATTTACAAGGAGGTTCACAATAGCACATTCAGCAGCAAAAAGAATGACGGGTTCAGGCCAAGGAACAAATCAAATACCAGTGCCCAGAAGAAAAACAATGCTTGAGAGTTAAGCACTTCAGATTTTTTTATTAGCTCTTAGTAAATAAAGGAAGATTAAAGGAAAGCATTAGAGACAGCCAAGATCTTCACTCCTCAACCTCCTCTTGTCTTGGCGGTAAGCATGAAGAAATTAAATAAAGACCATATGTTCCATTATTTTACCTGGTCAGCAGACTGTGGACTTTTGAGAGAAAAGAAAATAAGGACAATTTTCAAGAGCATTCAGGTGTACCGCTCAGCTTGGGGAGCTGAACTTGGCTTTCACTCCAAGTGGCCACTTAACTCAACCCAGAGTAGCCCGCGCTAGAACAGAATCGGGCACAGCCTGGTTTCCCACAGGGCTTAAGAATTCTATTCATGACCACCTGCAGCACGGCCTTGGCCTTCGTCCGTCTTCAAAGCATGTTCTGCATTTGTAGCTTTTTTAAAAAAATATATTTTATTGATTTTTTACAGAGAGGAAGGGAGAGGGATAGAGAGTTAGAAACATGGATGAGAGAGAAACATCGATCAGCTGCCTCCCGCACGCCCCCCCAGTGAGGATGAGCCCGCAACCAGGTACATGCCCTTGACCGGAATCGAACCCGGGACCCTTGAGTCCGCAGGCTGACGCTCTATCCACTGAGCCAAACCAGTTCGGCATGCATTTTTAGCTTTGACTTACCCAATGTCCATTCTGCCATAGCAGTTTAATTCCTATGCGAAAAAGACTGAGGCAGATGAATGTGTAACGTTTCCGAAATAAAAAATGGAAGTAGATTGAGAACAGGATTGCCTCAGTCACATCCATACTAAAGGTGGAGTGTACTAACTTGTTCTTGAAAAGCCCTAATCGAGCTTTATGACAAATCTAGGTGAAATTAAAGTGAAAAAATGAGTGCCTTGCCACCCCCTGCCCTGCGTAGAGCACCAGGAGATGGGGCATCCAACTTCTTCTCAGCCTAGACCTTAGCTTCCTGGATTTTCCTTCTGAGCAGGGATCCAAGAGTGACAATGGAATTCAACTTGAACGCGTAACCACCAGCAGCACCCGGTCAAAAGTAACTTTTAATATTTGTCCCTTCATGACATCAAACTAACAATAAAATCTTCAGAAAAAGAGAGAAAGCTAACCAGATGACCTTCGGCCTGAGCATTCTCCTTATCAGCATGTGAGTTTCTCTTTAGAACTTCACTGGAATAAGGTGGGGGTCTTAGTTCCCGGGCAAGCGGAAAATGTGCAGATCAGCTGTGGCATCAACTTGTATATCTAGTCAGTTTCCACAATTTGATTGGCTCCTCGAATTACTGTGGTTAAAATAATAAAAACTGTGTTCATACAGACACAGTGTGTGTTGGGGGGGGCTGGTGGAGTGGGCAAAAGGGGTGAAAATGGGGATGGAAAGAGACTGCGTGGGTGATGGGCACGCGATGCAGTGTGCGGATCATGTTCTATTGAGTTGTACACTTGAAACCTGTACCTCAAGAAACTCAATAAATAATAAAAAGATACTCAAAGTCAGTAAAATATTCATGGATGAAGTAACATTTGCACTTTAAAAATAGTATATTTAGCAGTTTCAGTATTTTCCATCTTAAACACAACTGTAACTCCAAATGGTCACATGGCGTGACAGAAGGAAATCAAATTCTGCCTCTTCATCTTTACAGTCGCTGTGTTATCACTGTTTATATCAGTTGTTTAAATGCGAGAATGTGCAGCGCTATAGGGGATGGGCGGCTTGAAGTGTAGCCAATGCCAGCTCAGATGATTCTGAACCTAGATGATTTGGAACTTACTCAGATACAAGCAAATCCACGTATCTGAGGGAGCCACTATGTAACTGAATACTGACTTCCACATAGAATACGGTGCTTATTAAAGGATAAGTAATGTGTCCTGGGTGGTTTGGCTCAGTGGATAGAGCGCCGGCCTGTGGACTGAAGGATCCCAGGTTCGAATCCGGTCAGGGGCACATGCCCAGGTTGTGGGCTTGATCCCCAGTAGGGGGCGTGCAGGAGGCAGCCAATCAATGATTCTCTCATCATTGATGTTTCTATCTCTCTCTTCCTCTCCCTTCCTCTCTGACATCAATAAAAGTTTAAAAAAAGGTCTCAAAGTATCTTTAGGAAAAAAAAGGATAAGTAATGAAAATGCAAAACAAAACAACAGCAAAACAAAATAAACAAACAAACAAACAAAAATCCATGTTAAAGCCTTGCCTGCTTCCTCTCCCTGCCCATCAGTTTGGCTGACCTACACAGTCTCTATTGAACTCACTAATTTAACTCCTACTAGCTGATGTGCGGGCTTTTCTCCTCATCCTACACAATTGAGGCCCCCTTAATTTATCATTTTCATTCAATAACATTTTTATAAAGATTGGCATTATTTATTTAAGTTTGGGCTAAAGTTTGCTGTTACAGGGAGTACAGAGAGTATTTAAATGTACTCTTTGCCTCTGGTTCATTACTACAGATTTAGGAATAGTGTTAGTAAGAATTTCTTCTAGTACAGCCAACTTTCTTGGTTTCAGTAAGCAATTCTCTTAGTTTCAATAGACAATTACAGTATTTCAATAAGCAAGAAAACTCTAGTCTAGAATGAGGTTAATATTTGTCGTGAACTGTTATCTTCTCTATCTCCTCAGAGATTTCCTTAGAGTTTTTAGTACTCATCACAGAAAAGCAGTAAGATTACGTTTGACAATTTTGATCATGTCCAGGAAAAGAAAATTCAAAAGAAGAAGTGTTACCCAAATTTGCCTGTCAGATAGTCTAGTATTTCAAATGAGGTCTCTGATAAGAGAAGTGGCTATAAACAAAGAAAACTCAACACTATTATATCATTAGTTTATCATTGCTATGTTTTTTGTCTGGGAACCATGGTCTCCATTCTGGGGAAATATTCCTCAGATTTTTCAAGTTTTTCTATCAAATTGTTTAATTATGTGTTTTCACATCAATGATAATCTAAAAATAATAGAAATAGAAATTTTGAATCACAAAGTCAGTCTACATTTTTTTATGCCAAATCCCTGAAGCCAGATGTCCTTTAGAATTCACAATTTTTCAGATTTTAGGAAGATTAGATGGTACATATGCTGTATTATATAACACCCACAGTAGAGGCAGGGGAAGCCACAAGAAATCAGTCATGAATATTTCTGTGGTGAAATATGTGAAACGAAGTGTGATAAACATAAAATATGAATTTAAAAGAAAATATGAAAATGATGTCTTTTTCCAAAATGTAATTAGATTAGAAATAAATAATGCAAGCTATCTGGAAAATTCCCCAAGTACTTGGAAATGAAATAAAACACTTCTAAATAACCCATGAATCAGAAGAAAACCATAAGGAAATACATAACAGTAGTTAAAGGTAGGAAACATGTAAAATGCAGCTAAAACAACACTAAGAGGAAAATTTATACCATTAAGCTTTAAAAAAGAAAGGTCTCAAATAAATTTCCTAAACTTCTATGTGACTAAATTAGAAAAAAGAATAAATTTAACTGAAAGCAAATAAATAAAAAAGTAAACAATAATGACAAAACCAATGAGCAGCAGAATTGAAAGAGACAAGAGAACAATCAATGAAAGCAAAATCTGTTTCTTTGAAAAAAATCAATAAAATTGATAAAGTTATAACCAAACACAGAAAAATGAGAATGCATAAATGAACAGTAACAGGAATAAATGAGGAAATATCACAAAAGATCTTAATAGCATTACAAAGGAAATAAGGGAATATGATGAACAACTATACTCATAAATATTTTGCCCTAAGTTTCTCTTCATTTTTTCTTTTTAATTTATCTCCACCACATTCACTATGCTAATAAATTTAAGAACTTAAATGCAATGAAAATAATTGCTCAAAAGTCCTCTGTAAACCTACCACTCAAGCTCACTGAGGAAGAAATGTGTGACCTGAATAATTCTATACCAAAAAATGAAATTAAATTTGTAGTTAAACCCCTTCCAGCAAAGAAAGTCATTTCTACTCAAACCATGAGGCCAGTATTATCCTGATACCAAGATCAGACAAAGATATTTAAAGAAAGAAAAGTATAGGTCAATTCTCCCATAAACATAAACAAAAAATTATGAATATGTATTAATAAATGCAAGAATAAAAAAATTATTATGACCAAATTTATTATAACCTAGGAATACAAGGTTGGTTCAACACTCAAGTATCAATGAAATTCTTTATGATAATCTTTTTAAAAATATATTTTTTATTGATTTCAGAGAGGAAGGAAGAGAGGGAAAGAGAGAAACATCAATGAAGAGAGAGAAGCATTGATTGGATGCCTCCTGCACACCCCCACACTGGGGAGCAAACCCGCAACCTGGGCATGTGCCCTTGACCAGAATCGAACCCAGGACTCTTCATTCTGCAGGCAGACACTTTATCCCCTGAGCAAAACCGGCCAGGGCCATGATAATCTTAATAGATAAAAAAGAAATCATTTGACAAAATTCAACATCATCATACAAACTATGGAAAAAGTGGAACTTTCATTCTGAGAAAGGACATCAACAAAACAGCCATATAGTTAACATCGTACTTTTCTGTTAAAGACTGAATCTCTCCCCGCCGCCTCCCCAGATTAGGGAAAAGGCAAGGACGTTTATTTTTACCACTTCCAGTTAACATCAGTTTCTAGCTAGTGAAATAAGGCAATTTTTAAAAAGCACAGATTAGAAAGGAATAAATAAAACTGTACTTTGTTATCAACAACATGGTTGACTATGTAGAAAATCCCAAAGAATCTACAAAAAACCTTTCAGTAGATGAGCTTAGCAATTTTTCAGGATATCAGATAAGTTGCCGTTTGGAATATAAATGGTTACCACCACCAGTATAGAGAAAAGTTAACATAGGCTTGTTTTCTGGTTTAGCAGTCCTACTCTGCACTTACATGAAGACATTTCTCTTCATTTGTCCTTACGAAAAAAACTGAATGTGAAAGTATTTAGAAGTTGTTTTTTTATAATCTCTTAAAATTAGAAACAGCCCTAACTGGTTTTGCTCAGTGGATAGAGCGTCGGCCTGCGGACTGAAGGGTCCCAGGTTCGATTCTGTTCAAGGGCATGTACCTTGGTTGCGGGCACATCCCCAGTAGGGGGTGTGCAGGAGGCAGCTGATCGATGTTTCTCTCTCATCGATGTTTCTAACTATCCCTCTCCCTTCCTCTCTGTAAAAAATCAATAAAATATATTTAAAAAAATAAAATGAGAAACAATTCAAATGTATCAATTGGTAGATGGATAAATAAGTAGTATACATGCATAAAAATCAAATACTGCTCAGAAATAAAAAGGAACAAACTATTGCTTCTCACAACACAGATGAATTTCAAAAGCGTTATACTGAGTAAACGAAGGCACTCTCAAATGGCTGTGTACGCTATGATTCGATTTGTGTAGCGTTCTGGCGAAAGCAAAACTATAGGGTCGGAATACAGATCAGATCAGCAGCTGCCGGGCTCTAGGGATGATGGGAAGAAGAAAATGATTTGGGCGGAAAATGGAGTTACAAAGTGAACTAAGTTACCTGTTCTGATAGTGAAAGGAAAGCAAACTTCCCTTTATGGTTCCTTATAATAGCAGATGACAAAAAACCCCAAATTAATTGTCAAATTAATGTCATCCTGTAAAATCCTTTCTGAATTGTCAAAGCCAACCTAATTTCCATAGGCAAGGCAATACTAACTCAAAGTAGTTTGTGCAAAGATTGAGGTGCCCAATGGGAAACGAACGGAGGAATTTGTCGAACCTGAATTGTCAAGAGTATATTATAAACATTCAAATGTATTCAAGGTGACTGAATTGCTGAACCCTTCATATATGTTTTCTTTAGGGAGATCTGGGAGTGCTGAATGGAAGCAGTTACTCATTCTGTTTTCATAGTATCTGGGCTGCAGCAGATGAACAGATACATATTATTACAGCAAGACCTTCATATTCTAGCACTTTCTAAAGTAAATACCTCCTCTTCTGCATAACACAAAGGCAGTATTTTCTGATGAACTTGTTGGTTAAAGGTAGTGAAAACGGAAACAAAGGGTGTGCTTCAGGCGAAGTGTGAATAGGATCAGAGACCTTATTGTCCAGTTCTAAAAGCATGACTATCTTTGACTGTGTCAAGACTCGGGGCATTGAGCTGAGAAACAGAAATCCCTTGGCATCCCCCATGAGGACATTCAACTGGTTAGGAAAAATGTTTAAAAGCACAGAATTTGCAAAGGTCAGGAAACAAACAAACTTCTGTGGAAGAGCCAATTTAAAATATGAGTTTGGTTGGGTTGTTGAAAAAGGTGGCTGTGGTTCTGGCAGGTAGCTCAGTGGCTAGAGCGTTGGCGGGTGAACCAAAGGGGTTGCAGATTTGATTCCCCATCAAGGGCACGTACCTGTGTTGTGAGTTTGGCCTAGACAGGGCACGTGCAGGAAGCAACCAATTGATGTGTCTCTCTCACATCAATGTTTCTCTCTCTCCCCCTCTCTCTTCCCTTCTTGCTCCCTTCCACTCTCTCTAAAATAATCAATGGAAAAATATCCTTCGGTGAGGATTAAGAGCAACAACAAAAATGTGGCTTTGTTATGATTTTTTTTGATCATTTCAGTTTTAAATTTCTCCCATTTGAAAGATCTTCTGGTCTCCTTTTCCCCTCCAACACCCAGCACCATGTCTTTGCCCCTTGATACACATTGTCTCCACTTCACCCTCTCCAAACCTCTTCTTCACCCATTCTAATTACGCCATTGATGTGCCTGTTGTCAAAGTCATGAATGATCTCAGTATTTTCAAATTCAGTGGTCAGTCCTCTGTCCTTAATTTATCTCAAAGCACCATTCAATACAGTTGATCACTTACACTTTGAGCTGCTAGGACACTACACTTGCCTGGTTTTTTCTTCTCCTCACTAGCTGATCCTTATCAGTCTCTTTCCTGGACACCCCAGTATTGGGGTGCCTAAGGACTCATTCCAGCGACTGTCCCTCTCCCCAGATGGTCTCACCCAGTACCATCGTTATTGCCGGGGTCCAACCCCAGCAGGTCCAGGGGTCCCCAAAGAGGTGGACGGAGTCGGCGAAGAAGGAATGACGCTGAGATAGCGTTCAGTTGACTGGCAGCCTAGCCAGGATCTCCAGCCAAGTTCTGGTCTGGATCTCCAGAGAGATTCTGCTTAGGATCTCCAGCCAGGTTCTGTGTCCATGTTCTCTTGCTAGGTTCTCCAGGTTCTCCAGCCAGGTTCTGTAGCCACGTTCCCTCGCTAGGTTCTCCAGCCAGGTTCTGTCCAGGTTCTCCAGCCAGGTTCAGTCACCAGGTTCTAGTCAGGTTCTCTTGCCAATTTCTGTAGTCAGGTTCAGTCCAGGATCTTTTGCCATGTTCTCTCGCTAGGTTCTGTCTCTAGGTTCTGAGGCCAGTTTCTGTCCAGGATCTTTTGTCATGTTCTCTCCAGCGAAGTTCTTCTGTCTCTAGAGAACGTTCTGTGTAGGTTCTGTGCCTAGGTTCTGTCTCTCTTGGTTCTGTCTTCTAAGTTCTGTCTTCTAAGTTCTGTCTCTTGCTGTCTTGTTGCATCTGTATTTATACCAGTTGATTCCAATCCTATCAATCTCTATTACAAAGGTTAGGGCGTTTCTTATCTCCATTCCAGGGAGTAAAGATTATGTAGCTTAAGCATGATTGTTCGTAGTTAAAATGATTACCCGCCTGGCACTTAGTTAAGAGGTTTTATTCCCTCCCTAACTTCAGGGGAAAATCCCTACCTGGGGAAACAACCTTTCTCAGAGACCTTGGTTAAAACACATAGTGCCAAGAAGGTGAGCAAACATATTAAGAACAGTATGCCATATATGCCAGGTCCCTTGAAACAGCAAGCATGGACCGGCTCCCGGCACGTTATAAATCCCAGCTCTTCATTGCTGGCTTCCTGAAGCAGAAAATAGCAAGTTGACTTATTAAACACTCATTCCAAACCCAGCTAGCTTGCCTTCTAATACTAGAGAGGCTGTAAGGCTAAAATTGGATGTTTTTCTTACAGGTAGAGACATGTGACGTAATTTCCTTGATTCAAGTGCACAGGTGTAAGATTGGGGTGTAGTCATGACTAGGAGAGATAGGGTCACTTTCATGATGGCGGAGGTACCTGCTTTGTCAGAAGATCTCCAATGTCCAGTCCCTCATGTCCAGTCCCCTGGGTCAGATTTCCATTAGAACTTTCCATGGTGTGGTTGGACATTTGCCCTGGCTGCATTGCTTCTGACTACATAGCATCCAGGTCTTGTACTATCTAATCTAGAAATTCTTGGAACTCTGTAACATACTTTTTCTCTTTAAGCTGGCTAGAGTGGACTCTGTTGTCTGCAGTTAAGAACCCTGTGCAATACCACTCCTAACTCTCTTATTTCCAGACAAGCACCTAACTTTAGATTCATATTTCCAAATGGTTACTTGACATCTATGCTTGGATATCTAACAATTCTTCAATGTTACCATGTTTAAAAAATAAACATTTGTATATCCTCCCAAACTGGCTACTTCCCTAACTTCCTCAACTCAGTAATTTATGTCATAAAACTTCACCTCATGTCTGTTTTTGAGTCACTTCTTATACTGAATTCCTCTACAAAAATGTTGACTGTCTTCACAACATATCCTAGATCTTACCTCTTCTCAGAGTCTCCACCCCTGACATCAGGGTCTAGGGCAGCCGTGGGCAAACTATGGCCCGCGGGCCGGATCCGGCCCATTTGAAATGAATAAAACTAAAAAAAAAAAAGAGACCGTACCCTTTTATGTAATGATGTTTACTTTGAATTTATATTAGTTCACACAAACACTCCATCCATGCTTTTGTTCCAGCCCTCCGGTCCAGTTTAAGAACCCATTGTGGCCCTCGAGTCAAAAAGTTTGCCCACCCCTGGTCTAGTGTAATAAATTCCTAAATGATATGCCCGCTTCTATCCTAGCCCCACCACAGTCTGTTCTCACCACAGTAGAGGGATCTTGTAAGTCTTCTTTGATCCACATTGTGTTGCTTTCCTCATCATGGTTTTTTATGTGATATTGTTCATAATATTACATAGCATCTATAAACTGGGTAGTAAATAATGAATGGTGCAAACCCAGTGCACTGAAAGAACTCAAAAGAGTGTCATCATATTTTGGCATAGCCACCTAAGTCAAACAGGTGCTCTGGTTTGGGGATTTGAGGGCAAATAGGGAGGTCACGAGCCAAGGCTAGGTGTGAGGTCACAGAATGGATCCCTAGCCTATTGCTGACGGCGGGCTCTTGCTGCGGAGATGTTAGGAATGAGATTAGAGTGAGGGCTTCCTAGGCTAATCCATAAACTCTCTGAGGACAAGCATCATGCAAGGATCATGTCTAGTAGCACCTTGTGTCCAGCATCACTACTTAAAATAGTAGTTGACTATGAAATGTATTAATGAATAATTCAATAGACAGAAGAGGAATACCTATCTTGCTGGTTATAAAACAACCAGAGGCCCAGTGCATGAAATTCGTGTGTGTGTGGGGGGGGTGTGTCTTAGCCCACCCTGCACCCTCTCCAATCTGGGACCCCTCGAGGGATATTCGACTGCCCTCTCACAATCCAGGACTGCTAGCTCCCAACTGCTTGCCTGTCTGCCAGCCTGATCGCCCCCTAACCACTCCCCTGCCAGCCTGATTGATGCCTAACTGCTCCCCTGCTGGCCCGATTGCCCCTAACTGCCTGGTTCCCCCCCCCCAACTCCCCTACCCTGCAGGCCTGGTTTCCCCCCAACTATCCTCCTCTGCAGGCCTGGTCGCCCCCAACTGCCCTCCCCTGCAGGCCATCTTATGGCGGCCATCTGGTGTCCACATGGGGCAGCCATTTTTGACCACATGGGGGCGGCCATCTTGTGTGTTGGAATGATGGTCAATTTGCATATTACTCTTTCATTAGATAGGATAGCTCTCAACAGGGGGTCATTTTGTTTCCAAGGAGGCATTTAGTAATGTCTATTTGTGGTTGTCACAACTGGGGTTGGAGGGAACTACTGGAATCTAGTGGGTAGAGGCCAAGGATGTTTCTAGATAGTCTACAATGCACAGGACAGGTCCCAAAACAAATAATTCTCTGGCCCCAAATGCTCATAGCACCAAGGAGGTTGAAAAACCCTGGTTATAAAACGTCACTTCAGATAGAAGGAAGCAATGACTTCGCCAACATGTTTACTTTAAGGAATTTGATAAGTAACAGGATAATTCAATGGCTTTGGCAAATGGTTCTATTACACTAGTGAAAAACCTGGCATTGTCCTTCTACTGGTGAAGGTCTAAAAAGTCATTCTAAGTACCCAAAGGGGAACTTGGCAGAAAGCAAATGTGATTGTGAAGAGACAGTACCCTGGGAAATCCTGCTTTGGTTACAGTCAACTAAGTAGAAACTAGGATCTTCAGGTTCTAGCGGTGACTAATTGAATCCATGAGAGGCTGTGCGTGGAGTCTCAAGTCCCATGGTACTTAAAATGGCACGTCTTCTAGAGTTGCCTTGAAAATGAAAGTATAGAATTCTTTGAAGGTGGAAGCAAAGCAGTGGGCTAACATGGAAAAGTAAGCAAAAATGCTAATGTTTACTTTTTAGCTACCATGAAAGGCAAATATGTGGACTGCTACATTGCACCGTGGCTCAGTAAGAGAAATGGATATTCTCCAGGATGCAAAGTCACCTGCACTCAGGACGGGGACAGCCCCCATGATGATGACTCTGTGTTCTTAAATATCCTGGCCAGTGATGGAATACATTCCAGTGTAATGCACCCTCCTTTCAGGACTCTCCTGGGTTTTCCAAGTTTTCTTTATGTCAACGTTGCCCCCAGAAATAAAACTCACATACCTTGACTCAGATCACCCAATCAAGGCAAAGAAAAAAACAAAACAAAAAAACAAACCCCCCAGAACACTTTTAAAAGGTTTGTTCGGTATACCATAAGCAAGGGTTATAGAGAGGATTCGACTCTTCAAAACCTACGCATTTTTCAGACACAGATTTAAAAGTGCACCTTTGTTCCTGCCACATAAAAGAAAAGCAAACCTTTGTTTAATGGTTAACAATTTTTGGCAGCTACTACCTTTTAAACTGCTCCAGGGCCAAGATGACTATCTGGAGAGGCAAATTACAGATCACTTAGACGGGAGATTATGCCATGTTGACCCGCTCTGAAGTTTGATTTTAAACAGTGATTATATTCTTATTGTGCAGGCTACATTTGTTGAGCCTTGTTATCTGGACTAAATGGTAATAGAGCAAGCAAATACATTTGTGCAAACGTTGAAATAGAGCTCGGCGGCTGTAAGGAGCCATATAATACAGCACTACTGTTTGTACTGAAGAAAAGTCTTGTTACCACCAGAAATTTAAACTGAGATATTAATTTTTAAAAATTTAGTACATAACACACCAAATTGCTTATCGTCAAATCTACATATTAATTTCTTGATTTTTGTATGACTCAATTCTGAACTAAAATGGAATTCATTCCAAATAAATTCTGGTCTATGTCCTAAATAAAGTGAAAGTTAAAGCTGGCATGATAAAAAAAAGTCTTATTTGGGTTTTATTTAAAAAACAAAACAAAAAAACACCAAGATAAAGAGCTTCACAGACAAGAAAAAGCTAAAGGAGTTCACCACCACCAAACCAGTATTATATGAAATGCTGAAAGGTATCCTCTAAGAAGAGGAATAAAAAGGTAAAGATAAAAATTATGAACAACGAAGTGACAACAAATACATATCTATCAACAAGTGAATCTAAAACTCAAGTGAATAAAAAATCTGAAGGACAGAATAAACTGGCGAATATAATAGAATCAGGGGCATGGAAAGGGAGTGGACTGACAGTTCTCGGGGGGGAATGGAGTGTGGGGGGTACAGGAAGAGATTGGACTTACACCTATGGATGAGGACAATGGGGGGTAAGGGCAGAAGGTGGGGTGGGAACCGGGTGAAGGGGAGCTATGGGGGGGGGGAACAACTGTAATAATCTCAACAATAAAGATTAAAAAAAAACACCAAATTTTATTTGGCTGAAGCCCCTAATGTGAAATACATGCACTAATGTGAGGGCATACACACACACGCACACACACACACACACACACACACACACATGCGCCCCTCTTGATAGGATGTTTTGTTAATTCTCCTGTTGTGCTGAGGCCTCCTGTAAACAAGTCTTGTTTGGAACAATGCCAAGTGAGAGAAGCAAGTCCTTTCTGGTGGCCAAAGAACTCCTTCTCGTGGTCTCCCTCCCTGTATTTGTCCTCTCCACCCTGCCCCAGGCTGGTAGTGCCAACCCATGCATTCATTGCAAACAGAATCCGTTGGCTGCACTATCTGATTGTGGCAGGCATCTTTTAAGTGTTTTGATCTGTGGCTTAAATTATATGCCAATTCTGTATTCTTAATATCTGTCTTGTAATCCCAAATTGCTGCTTTGTAATAAAAATATAATTTGGAATCGCTAAATTATAACTTGAATAAAATCTGAACTAACTTCAAACTATTTCTGAACATTGAGTGGAACCTCAATCATTTGGAGAAAATAGGACCTGGGATTTTTTAGCTTCCATTTCATGTCATAAGCAAATTGCATTTAAATAAGGCAGTCTATAAAAAGACACTTTTGAAGCAATTGAAGATATTTGAACATAGACTAAATATTAGAGAACATTAAGGAATTATTGTTGATTTTGTTATTGTGAGTACATTTTATTTTTAATCATTCAGGGGATTTATATTGAAATATTTAACAATGAAATGAAATAAAATATGAGATTTGCTTGAAAAAAATCCAGAAAAAGCATTTAAAAAAAATGGTAGTGATATTTGATGAAATAAATTGGCAAAATGATGGTAATCATTGAAGCTGGGTGATAAATTTATGCAGATTTATTATATATTCTCTCTATTTCTGTGCAAGTTTTTAAAAATGCTAGAAAACAAATAACAATATTAGCAAAACAGGTTATTTGCTGGATAAAAAAAATACCTAACTTAGGATTTTTACCTAATATTAGCAAAACAGGTTATTTGCTGGATAATTTAGAACATAAAATCTTAAAGGGATCACAATGACATACCACTACACACTTGTAGGATGGCTAAAAACCAAAGAAACAAACAAAAAATCTGACAATATCAGGTTTGGAAAGGATGTTGAGCAACGAATGCAAAATGGTCAAGTCTTGCCCTAGCCAGTGTGGCTCAGTTGGTTGAGCATCATCCCATGCACCAAGAGGTCACTGGTTCAATTCCCAGTCAGGGCACATGCCCAGTAGGGGGCATGCAGGAGGCAGCCAATTGATGTTTCTCTCTCATCGATGTTTCTCTCACTTTCTTCCTCTCCTTCTCCCTTCCTCTTTCTCTAAAATCAATTTTAAAAATTGGTCAGGTTTCCTTAAAAAGAGTTTTTCAGTTTCATATAAAGTTACACATAGAATTGTCATATGATGCAGTAATCCCACTCTTAGGTATTTACCTAAGAGAAATTAAAATTTATATTCAAACAAAAACCTTTGTGTGAATGTTTACAGTGGCTTTATTCATAATTACCAAAACCTAGAAACAATCCAAATATCCTACAACTGGTAATGAATAAACAGTGGTAGAATCATATAATGGAATACTATTCAGCAACAAAAGAAACAGACAATTGACACATTTGCTATCTTTGGTACAGTGCTAGATACCTTTCTGACTTTTGTTTTTCTTGGCTTCTAAGTGGACCATATCAAAGGAACATGTTCCTACAAAAGCGGGTACATGATTGTTCATTCCAGAATTATTCAAAAGGTACACATAACCCAAATGTCCATCAACTGGATAGATGACAAAATGTGGTCTATCCAAACAATGGAATACTATCTACACTAATAAAAGAGAAACATGCAAATTAGTGTCACTCTGCTACACCCACCAACCAATCAGAGCGAGTATGCAAATTAACCCACCAAAGATGGCAGTTAATTTGCATACACAGGCATGGAGCGAAGACTGCAGACAGCATAGAAGGAAACCAAGCACTGCAGAAGGGAGGGAAGCGGTGGAGAAAGGAGAGAGCTGAGGCAGTGGACACTGGAGCGGAGCCGAGGCTGCAGAGACGGGAGGGAGCGAGGCAGCAGAGAAGGCGGGCTTCGCTCCCTTCTCTGCTTCGCTTTGGTCGCAGGAAGCCCTATTTTTGCAGGAATAGGCCCGAGGAAGCCCTATTCTTGCAGGAATCTTCCTGCAACGGGCCTCTAGTTCCACTATAAAGAGGAATGAAGTGATTCATGTGATGATGTGGATGAATCTCAAAAACATTATGCTCAGTGAAAGGAGTTAATCACAAAAGACCATATATATTATGATTCCATTTATATGAAATGTCCAAATTAGGCAAATCCATAGACAGAAAATAAATTAGTAGTTTCCAGGGTTTGGGGGAGGAGGGAATAGTGAGTGACTGCTAAAGAGTACAAGTTTTTTTATTGGGACTCTGAAAATGTTTTGGGGTGATGATTGCCCAACTCTTTGAATGTACTAAAAGCTACTGAATTGTTCACCTTAAAATGGTGAATTTTATGATGTGTAAATTATGTCTCAATTTAAATAAAAAGACTGAAGCTTCCCCAATAAAATAGAAACACTTTCTTTTGATACATATATTTTATAGGTCAAGTATCCATCAAGTTTTGGTCTTCAAGGTGACTTGCATCTATGCAGCTGATCATGGCCTTATGTGTTGATTTTATTGTTCTACCCGTTGGAGTTCTGAATGTAATTTGCTCTCACTTTAATGAATTGCCATTAAGAATAGCAGTCATTTGCCACTTTTCATAAAAACATGAAATTATTGATTATCTTGTATGTATATAGATCATTTTTTGTGAACTGATCCTGATGTCTGGCATATAGCAAGGATTTAATGTTCATTAATATTTCCTGAATTAATTATTCTTTTGGATAAGAACAAACTTTGTTTAGTTTTAAAAGGTTATCAAACTAAAAAAAAGGTTAGCAAACTTCCTTTCCTCAGTTATTCAATTCTTTCGTTGAAATAATTTTACCTGGAGAACCAAGATGGCGGCATAGGTTAACGCCGGAGTTTGCTGCTTTGAACAACTACTTCAAAAGTGTAACCAAAAAACGGAAGGGACATCACCCAGAACCACAGGAACGCTGGCTGAGTGGAAGTCCTACAACTAGGAGGAAAGAGAAACGCACACGGACACTCTGAGGAGGCGCAGTGCTGAAGTCAAATTCTGAGGTGCGGAGTGCGCGGAGCGGGCTGGCGGCGGAGGGCGCGGTTGTTGTTTTCAATCGGGAGGGAGTCGCAGACTCTGAGCACCAGATCCGGGCGAGTCTTTAGGGACCCAGACTCAAACGGCAGAAGCGGGTCTGTCTGGCTTCGGTCAGAGCGAGTGCAGCTTTCTCTCCGAGCTTTGCAGCGGGTGCTGGGACTCAGAGAGGCAGAGCCCCTGGGGACAGGACTGAGAGCCGCCATAACTGCTCTCTCTGGCCCACCCTGTTGATCCTGTTCGACCCGCCCCGCCCAAGCCCTGCACAGAGGCATTTGCCGGATAGCCTCAGGCAAAGGCTAGATTAGCACCTCCCTAGAGGACAGAAGTTCTCTCACTGCTGACACAGCTGATTCTCATAGCCACTTGGCCTGGAGGTCAAACCCTCCCTGGAATTAGCTACAACAATCAAGATTTATCTATAAGACTGCGAACAAAGACCACTAGGGGGTGCACCAAGGAAGCATAACAAAATGCGGAGACAAAGAAACAGGACAAAATTGTCAATGGAAGAAATAGAGTTCAGAACCACACTTTTAAGGTCTCTCAAGAACTGTTTAGAAGCTGCCGATAAACTTAATGAGCTCTACACGAAAACTAATAAGACCCTCGATCTTATATTGGGGAACCAACTAGAAATTAAGCATACACGGACTGAAATAACGAATATTATACATACACCCGACAGCAGACCAGAGGAGCGCAAGAATCAAGTCAATGATTTGAAATGCGAGGAAGCAAAAAACATCCAACCAGAAAAGCAAAATGAAAAAAGAATCCAAAAATGCGAGGATAGTGTAAGGAGCCTCTGGGACAGCTTCAAGCGTACCAACATCAGAATTATAGGGGTGCCAGAAGATGAGAGAGAGCAAGATATTGAAAACCTATTTGAAGAAATAATGACAGAAAACTTCCCCCACCTGGTGAAAGAAATGGACTTACAGGTCCAAGAAGCGCGGAGAACCCCAAACAAAAGGAATCCAAAGAGGACCACACCAAGACACATCATCATTAAAATGCCAAGAGCAAAAGATAAAGAGAGAATCTTAAAAACAGCAAGAGAAAGAAACTCAGTTACCTACAAGGGAATACCCATACGACTGTCAGCTGATTTCTCAACAGAAACTTTGCAGGCCAGAAGGGAGTGGCAAGAAATATTCAAAGTGATGAATACCAAGAACCTACAACCAAGATTACTTTATCCAGCAAAGCTATCATTCAGAATTGAAGGTCAGATAAAGAGCTTCACAGATAAGGAAAAGCTAAAGGAGTTCATCACCACCAAACCAGGATTATATGAAATGCTGAAAGGTATCCTTTAAGAAGAGGAAGAGGAAGAAAAAGGTAAAGATACAAATTATGAACAACAAACATGCATCTATCAACAAGTGAATCTAAGAATCAAGTGAATAAATAATCTGATGAACAGAATGAACTGTTGATTATAATAGAATCAGGGACATAGAAAGGGAATGGACTGACTATTCTTGGGGGGGAAAGGGGTGTGGGAGATGTGGGAAGAGACTGGACAAAAATCGTGCACCTATGGATGAGGACAGTGGGTGGGGAGTGAGGGCGGAGGGTGGGGCGGGAACTGGGAGGAGGGGAGTTATGGGGGGGAAAAAAAGGAACAAATGTAATAATCTGAACAATAAAGATTTAAAAAAAAAAAAAAAAAAAGAAATAATTTTACCTGAATGTTCCTCAAATTTGGACTGAGTAGCCTTAATTAAAACTGAAAACTTTTCCTTAAAACTCTTTGCCAGTTGCATGCAGCTCTCTGTGAATTCCTTCCAGTTAAATATTCCATCACTCTTTTGTTCATTAAAAAAAATTAATTCCAGCAGCTCAGCTTTGTAAACAACTTTGCAATAAAAAACAAGTGTTCACATTCAATGAATGAAAACCATTTTAAACAGGAAATGAGCTTCAGGTTCCAAATTCAGTGCCTGTGTTCCACCCAGGAACGCGATTAGAAAAATATTGCAGTGGAGGTTGCAAAAAGCTTGTTCTCTAAATAATTAACTGAGGACTTTTCTGTTCCTTCAATTTGAAAAAATAATGGATCTTAAAATTCTTCTCTGTGGTTAAGGAAGGATTCCTATATTAGGTAGTATTCAGGTGAACATGAGAAGAGACAAATATTATCCTTTATTTGCTGGGATGAGAAAGGTTTTGACATTGCTTCTGTCTACTGAATGCTATTTCAGGCAGCTGATGTGTGTGGGAGTCATAAACTTGAAATAAGAAAGCTTGGGTTCTAATCCCACTTCTTTTGCTTTTCTGCTGTGTGACCTTGAGACTTTATAAAATGAGGACAACACAGCTGAACTAGAAAAGTTGTTGTGAAGTATAATTGATGATAAATAGAGGAAACGCATTGCATAGAGCAGCGGTTCTCAACCTGTGGGTCGCGACCCCTTTGGCGGTCGAACGACCCTTTCACAGGGGTCGCCTAAGACCATCCTGCAGATCAGATATTTACACTATGATTCATAACAGTAGCAACATGACAGTTATGAAGTAGCAACGGAAATCATTTTATGGTTTGGGGTCACCACAACATGAGGAACTGTATTTCAAGGGCCAGAAGGTTGAGAACCACTGGCATGGAGCCTGATAACCCAAGATGTGATCAATCCAACTGAAATATTTGTTGAGTTTCTATCACATGTGCAGACCACAGTACAAGTGCTGATGACATCCCGAAGGACAAGTACTTAATATGCCTACCCTCATGGAGTTTACAGTCTAGTGAGGGAACATGGCCAACTTCTTAGGCAATGGAAACACAGCTTTTCTTTCTCTTTCCTTTACTTTTGCTTCTTTTCTTTCTCTGTGTGTGTTTATTCATCCATGTGAGTTGGTGCATGAAGTTTTATATGGTCATGTTCAAGGACACTACAAGTAAACAGGAATATTTTAAATAAATATTGTCAGAATTAGACAACCCAAGAGTCCTGATTAATAAAACCACTAAGTGATACTCTGAATTTCCTTAGGCTGGTCAGTGGGAAGGTGGAACCAATCAAGAGATTCTGTGGATTAATTATTTCACTCAGTGAGAATTACCCCCCAGGTGGGGGACCAGCACCACTTGAAGGAGAGGTACTGCAACGCTGCCTTATTTTAGATGTTGCCTTGGTAACTTTTGGACATGTTAATTTCATCAGCCCCCTCTTCCTATTTTATGTAAATGTTAGATTGTAACTCAAAGAGTTTCATAAATTTAACCACAAGTCCTAAAACCATTGAAGAATTATGTTGGCATCTTTCACATTTATTATTTTTTTCCTTTACAAAGAGAAATCTGGAAATTCACTTTCCTCTCACAGCCAAGGAATTAGAGTGGGAAGTTTTGATCTAGATCAAAGTGGCACTGCTGGTCTGACTCAGTTTTTATTAACTCAAACCTTTGAAGCATGAGGTTGACATTAGGTTGTTTCTGAAGCGCCTTCATTCCTCTTCTCCCGCATGTCTAGGTACTTACTAACATTCCTATGTATGTTATGATTTTATGGAATTTCTCAATGTATATTATAAATAATGGTGTTCAGCTCCACAGCTCAGGAAATGATTGTGGCTGTGATATTTCCTCTAAAATCTTAGAACATTTTGATAATTCTACATATACTTGAGAATACACATATTATTTTCCAAATCAGAGAAAAATACTGTTCCAATAATTGAGCTGATCTTTCAAAGTGAAGGACCCACATGGAGGCTTCTCATATATACATCAAGAAAAGCCTCTGGGTATCTGGAAGTCCAAAAAAAGAAAATGAAATAGGATCATTGCATGAGCTGAAAAGCTTTCTCACTCATGACTTACAGATTTGTAGTAAACTTGCATCTTGAAAATACTCTTTTGGTTCACATTATTGCTTACTTGAGGCAACTAATTGTTTTTTGTACCTCAAGACCAATATGATGGTAAGCCTATGCCTTTTCTGTTGGAAATTCCAAGTTTTTAAATCAAAACCTTGGAGTAGAGTACTAAAATTGCTTCGTGGTGAATATTTTCAGTGAAGCCATATCTTACAACCACATCTGCTGAACTGTAAGGTTTGTCGAGCTGTGGTCACCCTCCAGCTCCCTGTGGCCTACTCAGTTTATGCCCAAAGAATGCATGAATATAATGATCAGAATATCTATAGCGCTAAGATGCAAATAATTCTATAGTGTGTTTATTGGTTTGGGGATGTGAAACTTTTATTTTCTTCACAAGGTAAAAACAAATGGCTTATAAGTTTCTTACATGAAAACAATTTGCTTAATATTTCAACTCCAGTTTTACAAAATAGTAGATTAAGACATGGATCTAGGTATGTCTTACACCAATATTCAGTCTAATGAAATTTAAAACACTAAAATATCTTTTGATATTTTACTGAAATTGAATCTTTTACTTCAAATCAAATCTGCAAAGTATGACACACGTTCGAAATTAAATTTCCAGAGAAGTAATAAGATTATGCAATCTGAAAATGTTGCAAGTTTTTTCCCCCTTTCATTCATCCCTGCGGTGAGTGGCCATGAATTTTGCCTATCCTGCATTATATTTGCATCTGTATCAAGTTCAAGGCTGTTAAAATTATAAAATATTGTAAAGCTACGTTAGCCAAGAATTTAAAAAAATGTTTTATGCTACTTGAGAATAAATAGACAGAAATATCTCCATAGGAATTCCAGTTATAGAGAAGGGATTTCAAAGATTCAAGAAAAGCCCAGAGGGTGCAAGGAAAATAGAATTGATATCTCACTCCTAAAAGGATTAGTTTAATGTTTTATATATATTCTAACTCTCCTAGAGCAAAATAATTTGAAGTTCTCCTCTAGTTCATCCTCCTCTATTTAGCCACCATTATGTTATAAAAGCTTATATTTCAGATGTATAATATTTAAGGAGAACATTAAATAAAACAACAGACCAAAGGTGAATCAAAGGATGGAGAGAATGTTACTGTTTCCTTTATTTCAACTTACTGATATAATTTAAGCAAAGAACTTGGTTCAAATTACCCATATCATAAAATTCAAGTTAAGAGACCATTTCATAATAACAGTGGCTTATATTCAATTTGATTCAAAATATCTCAAGAAACCTCAACTTTTAAAATTTAACTTCCAAATAAAAGTATATGCTGCATCTACTTTGGGGGAATGTATTATAAACATAAGCAATTTAGTTAAATTCCAAAGTGATGTTTACCTCTGTATCAAGACATAGAGCAGTAACTAGAGTAATTCCAAAACCCTTTGTTATAAAGAACCCCCCAAATTGTTGTGCCTTGTTTGAAGTGATTGTAGTTATTTTTGTCGTCACCTGCCACTTGGGGACGATTTTTAAGTCAAGACAGGACCAACCAAGAAGTACTGAGTCTAGTGCTATTGGCTTCATGTGTTTCAGAACTGACAAACCACTATTCACAGGCCAATTGTGACTCATTGCAATCGAAATTCTGCCATGCCCATTCCTCTATATACTGTCTGTCTGTGGCTGCATTCACACTATAGCTGCAGGATTGAATTGTTGAATAGAGGACATACGGCTCACAAACCCCAAAATATTTCTTCTTTGGCCTTTCACAGAGAACAGTTCTGACTATACCAGCTGATCTTTTCTATTTCCTGAGACCATCACATGTGCCTGGTTTCCTTGTTTTCACCCAGACTCCTTAGTGCCCAGTCCTAATCTCCTTGGCCTGTGTTTTTGTTTTTGTTTTTCTGGAATTTTTTCACTGTCCCCGCTACCATGTGTCTGAACTCTGTTAGCAGTGACTTGTGTTTTGACCAAGCATCCAACTAATCTGTTGAACCTTTTCTACCTATGCTCTCTGAACGCCAGTAATTCTTTTGCTCCAGGCTAGCATTTTCATCTTCTTCACATGGACACCACCAGGAATAAGCTCTCTTCACATCATCACCATCCTGCCCTAGCTCTGAGTTTAACTTTAAATTCTAGGCTTTTCCATCTGGTGCATTTTTGCTTGTCTTTAGGGTAGAAACCCATCATAGGATGGTGGTATAGCATCATGTTCTAAAGACGCAATCAGCTATGCGTGCTGTCCTGTTGGTCTACCTCAAATTATGCAGCCTGTTTCTGTCCTGTCAATCTCTTGTCTCGAATGGGGGAGAGGCAACAAGTTTTCCTTACAGAATAATTCCAATTAATAAAAAGAGAAAGAATGATGGACATAGAATTTTTAAATAAAATAGTTCTAAATAGAAATTTAAAAACCACAGTGATAATTCTCTCAGACAGAATCTACCAATGAATGTTAAAATGAGGGGATAATAGTCTAAGACAGTGATGGCGAACCTATGACACGCGTGTCAGAGGTGCCACGCGAACTCATTTTTTTGGTTGATTTTTCTTTGTTAAATGGCATTTAAATATATAAAATAAATATCAAAATATAAATCTTTGTTTTGCTATGGTTGCAAAGATAAAAAAATTCTATATGTGACACGGCACCAGAGTTAAGTTAGGGTTTTTCAAAATGCTGACACGCCGAGCTGAAAAGGTTCGCCATCACTGGTCTAAGGAGAAGCAGAATATTGGCTTAAATAATATTTCCCCCAAGATAGTCAGTCATTATAAAGGTGAAAATAAATAGTAAGTTTATAGTGAAGAGTTCTGGCAGATGCCATCTTATTCAGGTGGTTAAAGTGAACATAATCAGTAATACCTATAGACACCAGGCACCCCTAGATATGATGCACTGAGAAGGGCTCCTCACTTCTGCAATATTCTTCCCCAAATGTACCACCTCAGTGTAATCATGAGAAGACATCATTACTCTTCAAAAGTGTCCAGGTCTGGAAAGAAAGAAGAATTGCCCCAGATCAGAAGAGACTAAAGAGACATGACAATTTAATGCAATGTAAAGGGTGTCCCAAAATTCACGCAAGAAGTAATTTTGATAGAAAACACAGGTTTATAATTAAAATATGTAAATGTTTTATTGATTCATAAAGTATACAGTGTAGGGTTATGTATGGAATAGAATAGCATATCGGGTAAGTGGCCTCCACGGCTTTGCTGGCACATACGCACTCTTTTGTTGAAATTTTCCATCACCGTTTTGCATAAGTGTGGCTGAATTTCGATGAGGCTCATTTTCATATTGATGGCTTGGTTAGTTGACAAAATTGTCGCATTTGGGGTTCAGAAAATCCACGCGTGATTGTTGAGAAACAAATGCATCCACAGCGTGTCGCTGTTCGGTGCGGATTTGGGGCTGGAGGCATCATCGGACCATTCTTCTCTTAAAATGCAGCTGCTCAGGCAATAACAAATGAGTGCGCATGTGCCAGCAAAGCTGTGGAGGCCTTTACCCAATGTGCTATTCCATACATAACCCTATACTGTATACTTTATGAATCAAGAAAAAATTTACAATTTTTAATTATAAACCTGTGTTTTCTATCAAAATTACTTCTTGCGTGAATTTTGGGACAGCCTTTAGAATCCTGGATCAACAACAACAAAAAAGGACATTAGTGGAAAAACTGGTGAAACCTCAATAAGTTCTGTGCTTTTGCTAATGGTATTATACTAAAGTTAACTTCTTAGTTTTGATAAAAATTTCTATGGTAAGATGTTATGATAGGGGAAGCTGAGTGAAGGGTATATGGGATATCACTGTACTATCATTGAAACTCTTCTGTAAGTCTATAGTTACCTGCAAAAGAAAAGATGATCTGTTAAAAAGAAATTGCATCTTGGTTCCTGAGGGGTGTCTTGTAGGAATCATGTTAACAAAATTAGCTCCAGAAGTTCCCTGTAATCCATTTTTTACTTCCCAATACCTCTACCATTTTTACTACCTCTACAAACGAAGGATTCTCAAGATTGACAAAATGATTAATTAGTTCCATAACCTGTACTGCTTGCTTCCTCTCTCTAGCATGAAGTATCCCATGTCCAATAGCTGGTTGAGTCTCTTCTTTGTTAGTAAGATTCCTACATTTTACACTCAGAAGGACAGCTCTTGTAGAGAGCTCATTCTAAACAGACTCAGGATCAAGGGGATGGAGAACCAAACAGAAATCCTATATAATAAAAGGCTAATATGCAAATTGTCCCCTCACGAGTTCAACTGACTGAGAGTTTGACCATTCACTATGATGTGCGCTGACCACCAGTGGGTGGTGTGGAATGAAGAAAGGCCCTGGCCGGCATCCAGCAGCCAGGGAAGGAAAGCCCTTATCAGCCCTGATCACCAGCCAGGCCTAGGGACCCTACTCATGCATGAATTTCGTGCACCAGGCCTCTAGTTGAAATATATTAGGAAACCACATCAACAGTCAGAAAACTGCTTGACGAAGTTTAGGAAGGTATTTCATGTCACATACAGAAAGCCTAAGGAGATATTTTACACTGTAGAAAATACCAGAAGGCAAAGTCGAATGATCGTATCATCTAAAGAAGAGTCTCTTGATCAAACCACATTTGGGGCTTTTGGGATAAATTTCCTGCTCCCAACTCTGCCTATTTTCAGAGAAAATTACTTGTTTATTTTTAGATATTACTATTGACATCCCTTCCTTCCTCGCTCAGTATGTATGTGGGCCCCTTCCCTGTCTAGGGTGCCATGCTGGTCAGTACCTCATGGCCAATATTAAGTGATCACACAGAAGAAGCCTGAGACTTCATGTTGGAGGTGCTGCCTTGCAGTTCCCTCTCTAGCTCTGTCAGTAGATGAACCTGAAGTGTAGACTGGCATTTCCTCTCAGAGAGCCGACCCTCCAAATTTCTTAGATATTTCCAAAGTACAGATACCCTGCCCACCTTTGGAGATTCTGATTTAGTAGCTTTTGTTTAGGATTCTGGTATTTTCTTTATTATTATTATTATTACTATTATTATTATTATTTTAATCTTTATTGTTGAAAGCATTACATATATCTCCCTCCCCCCCATTGACCTCTTCCAGCCCACCCCTGTCCCCCACCCCAGGCCTTCACCACCCTATTGTCTGTGTCCATGGGTTATGCATATACGCATACAAGTTCACTGGTTGATCTCTTCCCATTCACCCACCCTCCTCTACCTTCCCTCTGAGGTTCAACAGTCTAAGAAGGTTTGTAATGTGTAGTCAAGTTTCAATTTCCCAAAGGTGTTTGATCATAATCCTCACCAGGGAAGCATTTCAAAACACATGGGCTGGTAGAACCCAAGACTCACTATCTACCCCAAGTTCCATGGGTGATTAGCATGATCCCAAAGTTTGGGGAACACTGACCAAGAGACAAATTTGGATGGCCGGCTGAAATAATTGGGGACAATATGATACAAATGTAGATGTTGTTTCAGTGTGTCCACTGATGACATGCTTAGAATAACACACTTCCGGAACAAGTGATGCCCTTTGCCGAAACAGAACTGCATTCATCTTTTGAAGAATTTGACTTTCCTGAGCATATGGAAGCAGGAGTGGCCTATAGAAGGAGGGGTATAAGAAAAAGGAGACACCTTCCCAACCAGCAAAACCATCAGGATCAACCCTGGCAAGCAGGGTGCTGACACTTTATAGCTATTGTTGTATGATACGCAGACCATCTGACTAGAAAAGGGATTGTGTTCTGATGCGATTGAGACCCCACTTTCCAGGGTAAAATCAGTAGATTTCAGGTAGTCCTTTGAATATAGAGTGTCTCAGAGTGCCTACATAGAGTGTTAGTTCTGTCAGGTGGTCATAGTTCTGTGAAAGTGGTAATTTCATGGAAAGGGAGTTGTGCAGACATGTGACCTGGGAAGACATGCCATGTTATATTTATGTCTTGGAGATCAATAGCACACATTAGCATATTTAAGGCTATGATAAATCCTGCATGCTTGGTTAGCATTGCTTAATCCAACATTTTTCAAATTAACTTTGATATATAATTCTTTTTAATAGGAGGACTTATTCACATCTGGAGACACTGCTCCTTGGAGAAATATCGAGGACTATTGTTCTAAGGTATGAATATTGTGCTGACATCTAAGAGAATTATTTATGAGATTTAATACAGATGACAGGAACAGGCATTTACTCTATTCTATGAAGATGAAATAAAACAAAAAAGTAGGTACATGGAAAAAATGCACTTGTTTAATAACCAAGGAAAAAACAACCAGTGGAAATAATTACATAAAAAAGAAAGTAAATTTTCTGTTCCATATGTCTGTTTATATTGTGCAATTTAGGAAATCAAACAAGTTGCGGAGCCTTAATGTCTAAACCAAGCAGCAGGCATGATTAAATACTGCTGGTTACTCTCTACTCTGTTAAGTTGCTGTGGACACTACAAATGCATATGGGGCACAGAGCTTATAATAGATCTGTGATATTAATAGGGAATGTTTATTGAGTCCCTAATATGTTCTAGGGCAGTGATGGCAAACCTATGACACGCGAACTCATTTTTTTGGTTGATTTTTCTTTGTTAAATGGCATTTAAATATATAAAATAAATATCAAAAATATAAATCTTTGTTTTACTATGGTTGCAAATATAAAAAAATTTCTATATGTGACACAGCACCAGAGTTAAGTTAGGGTTTTTCAAAATGCTGACACGCCGAGCTCAAAAGGATCGCCATCACTGTGCTAGGAGCCAGTCTAGAGCTATACATATATTATCTTGCTTAGTTCCCACAACAGCCATCTAAGGCGAGTACTGAAATTCTATTCATGTTTTCTGAGGTCTGGTTCAGGAACTTTTTGAAGTCACACTGATGGTAGTGAAGCTGACATCTAAGGCCTGAAGTTCCAGTCCAGAAACTCTAAGCTTGACCATTACACACATGGCTTCTAAACTGCATGCATGGGTCCTCGCCTACTAGGCATGCAGAAGAAAGGGTTACTGGGTTTGGGGGCTCATTTAAAAGTTCCCACTCCCTAGGCCAGGGGTGGGCAACCTTTTTGTGAGTACGTGCCAAAACCAGCAACATCTCTGACTCAAAATTCGTCTGCGTGCCGACCCTAACTTTTTGAGAACATGTTATGCCTACTTGATATCTCTGAAGGTGTACGTATGTGAAGAACCTTGAAAAAATAATAAAATTCATTCGAGCGACAAACACACAGTATATGATGATGAAAAATACATTTATTTTTTAATGTATACATGTACACTGAGAGTCCGACAGAAAACTTTATGACTCCGTTTGATATTATCAGTGAGATTTTTGCTGCTGCATCACTGATGATAGAGATTTGACATCAGGTTTATATTTCATGACCTTCAGAGATATGCCCAAGCTACTACTTTCATCCGTCAGGCTACTTACTCCTATCACGAGACTTAACAAAATTCATCACTGAGAACAAAGATTCATAAGCGTATGTGGATGAAACCAAAACACTGGTCGGATCTAGGAGGCAGGGAGAGTTAAGGCAGAGGCATAGAAATTGCTTTTCCCCTCTCTCGTCAATCCATGTCTATGGTCTTTAAGATAACTTGTTATGTAAAATTATTTATTTATCTAAGATGCACCTACACTGAATTTATCTGAAAAATAAAAAAGTCGATGTTAAGAAAAAAATTGTAAATGGAAGATTATAAGAGAGGGTTTTGCGTGCCATAAAAGTTACTGGTGTGCCATGTTTGGCACGTGTGCCAGGGGTGGCCCACCCCTGCCCTAGGGCCTTACTTTAAAATCTTAACTTTGTTCAACTTAAAATATGTATTTTAAAATTTAGATTTTTATTCATTTGCCTTTATGAATATATAAGTATGTAGCGTGTATTATTTGGATTAATCAACATATATAATACATACAATTAATATGTATCCAGTGTATCCTATCTATTTGCTTTAATGCTCCTATCTCTTCAAGAAACCTCCAATCCCTTGCTTTTGTCGGGACTTTGTGTTTTGACAAAAAGCTTGGCCAAGTTCATTTTTACCATCCTCCTTCAGTGGCAGGCCGCATGTGAAATTTCAGTTCTGTTTGGACTCTGCACATGGGCAGATTTCATAGTCTGTCATTATTTCCCAGTGACACGGAATTAAAGGCCTTTCCTTGTGTTTGGTGGCAACTTTTGGCTCCTCCATCGTCCTGAGGTACTATCAGCATGAAGCACCCCCCACTGGCTTAGCAGGGGTGTTCGTCTAGCGTGCCAGCTAGTATTTCAGACAAACCCTACTGGCTTGAATTTGGTTTTCTCCTGTCTCTTAGGATATTTATTTACGCTTCTGTTGTTTCAGAATGCAGGCTTTCTTGTTTCATGGGATCCTTTCAAAATGTGAAGTTGACCATGAAGATGACAAAACACTCTTATTGAATTATCTTTTCTCATTTCGCCTTATTCCCCGCAGTGTCTTGGTGGGGGGCTAAGGCGAGCTTTGCTACTGATGGGGTGCCAAGCTGTTCACCATCTCACGTCTGTTGAATGTACACATGGTGAGAGATCATGTTCAGGGCCAAGGGCGTCCTTGGACCCGCCCCTTCCTTTCCAAATCCCTTCTAGGATGACTTTCCCATTTCCTGTCCTGCTGATAACACCCTTGGAAGGGATTTGAAGGCTGGAGGGTCTTTGATGTTTCCTTCTGGTCATGCCAAAGCCTCTCCAGGAGACAACAGGCTCTCTCCAGCCCGTGCAAATGGGTTTTTAAGTGAGTGTGCCTGCCAAGCTGTTGAGTTTCTTTGCTCTGTCTTTGATGTCCATCTAGCATGGTGCCTTGTACGCCTCACCCAGTGCCTGGCATGGAGCAAGTCCTCTCTATCACCGGCTTGGTATGGAAACCTACATAAAAATGATTTCTGGGATTCCCCCCTACACATCTCAGTGTTATTTTCTTCTTCCCATTCCATCTCCTTCCCTCTCCCTTTGACCATGGCAAACAGACATTGGCCAGATGTGAAAGAATTTCAATAAATTGAAATAAAGCAAAGCAAAAACAAATAAGGAAAACCAAGAAGAAAGAAGAGCATGGCTCCTTTAAATAACAGAGTTGGAATAAATGTTCAGTGTCACTTTACTCATGTGATGAGAACCTATGATTTCAAGGCTTCAAATCTTCTGACAAGGCTTTGGACTCATCCAGTAAGCCCAGTTTAAATATGTTGTGTTCTTGTTCTTTCTGAGGTGTGAGAAGAGTATTTATGGAGGGGCTGATCCAAAAATGAGGTGTTAAGAAATCAGACAACTCCTTTCACACCTAGTGACAGATATGTGGAAGTCTACTGACAACTTGCACTACATTCACTTTATGTTATGCTTGCTAGTTGGTTTCCAAGTGAAATTTTTTTCATGCAAGAGAAAGAAAACGTAAGGGGTGCAACTCTAAAGGATGCTATGTTAAATTTAGAGTTTGGATAAGGCACGGATGTCATGAAAAATATACATGTATATATAGATGCTCCTTAACTTATGGTGGTGTTACATCCTAATAAACTGATCTTAAGTTTAAAATACAGTGGGGCCTTGACTTACGAGTGTCCCGACTAACGAGTTTTTTGAGATACCAGCTGTCTCTCGGCCGATTTTTTTGCATTGAGTTGATAGAGTAATTTGAGTTATGAGCTCCTTAACGAGCTCCTTAATAAGCTCGGTCTCGGAACGAATTAAACTCGTAAGTCAAGGCCCCACTGTATTGTAAGTTGAAAACTGTGGAGTATCAGTTGTTGACTCTCTTGATCGCATGGCTGATGGAGAGCTGTGGCTCGCCGAGGTTGCCCAGTATCACGAATACCAATATACAGTGGTAGCCCAGGAAAAGATCAAAATTCAAAATTGGAAGTGTGTTTTCTACTGAATCCGTATTGTTTTCACACTATCATAAAGTCAAAACTGAGAAGTCGAATCGTCATAAGTCAGGCACTGTCTGTACTTCAATTCCTAGACTTACAGACATCAGAATGTTCCAGTGTAACTCCCTAGGAGGGAGTACAAAGAAGGATGGTGAGACATGGAGAGGTTTAAGGGACTTGAGTCCAAGGTCATTCACTGAATCATCTTTTCTCTCCAGACTTTCTCTAAACATTCTCTTCACTTTCCTCCTGACGGATGACTCTGGCTCCGCTCCTTCTGGGATTCTCCAACATTCTTCTTCCTTTTCAACTTGAATTATTCCAGTTGATGTCATTCTTTTGTATTTCTTGTTTCCCGCAAACAGTTTCAGCAGATGTTGCTCCTCTTATCTTTCCACGTCTTTGAGTTTGTGACAAGCTTGCCTATTTCTGCTGTCTCGCTTATCTTTGGTGAGATCTAAAATCAATGACTTGACAATTGTAGATTATTAAAACTAGTCTAGTGTTGGCAGACTTTAGCCCTGGCATTATTACCCGGGGGACCAGTCCAGCTATATTGAGCCATAACATTAACAGCATCTTGTTGCTTCAAATGATAATAAATAATGCAAGGAGAAAGGCAATGTTTAGCTGAATAAGGGTAGAAATATTAGTTCTTTTGGCTCTTTATTAACTATGAAATGGGGAGGATCAGAGGCACAGATAATCCAGATACCGAATTTGAATGTGAGCTTTTTGACATTTCAAACATTCACACTTCAACCCTAGCCAGTTTGGTTCAGTGGATAGAACATCGGCCTGCGGACCAAAGGGTTCCAGGTTCAATTCCGGTCAAGGGCATGTACCTTGGTCGCAGGCTCCTCCCCAGCCTGGACCCTGGTCGGGGTGTGTGCAGGAGGCAACCAATCTATGTGTTTCTCTCACATCGATGTTTCTCTCTGTCTTTCCCTCTCTCTTTCACTCTCTCTAAAAGATCAATGGGAAAATATCCTCGGGTGAGGATTAATAGAAAGAAAAACAAACAAAATCCTAAACATTCACTTCAGTCACCAGGGATGTTTAAACACTAGACTGAACCACTGGGCAATTTGTCCAGATTCCTTCTCCTGAAATCCTCCCTCCAAACCTCATGTGCTGAAATGGGATATATCCCATTCTCTACCACTTCTTATAACCCAAACTATCCTGTTGGAAACATGTATTTTCAGGTTCAACCTGTTTTCCAAGCATAAGAGAGAAAATCATCATTACATGTGTCAGCTCAGTCCTTGTGCTACGCTGTGCTCCCTCCTGCTGGGGAGCTCATAGTTCAGAAAGTTCTGCTGAAGGAATGTTCAACATAGAGCAGTGGTGGCGAACCTATGACACGCGTGTCAGAGGTGACATGCGAACTCATTTTTTTGGTTGATTTTTCTTTGTTAAATGGCATTTAAATGTATAAAATAAATATCAAAAATATAAGTCTTTGTTTTACTATGGTTGCAAAGATCAAAAAATTTCTCTGTGACACGGCACCAGAGTTAAGTTAGGGTTTTTCCAAATGCTGACACGCCGAGCTCAAAAGGTTCGCCATCACTGGGATAGAGTGTGGCCTCTGGTCTTTTGTGATTATGGCCGATTATGTTTTCAGAAGGCAATAAATAAATACAAATATATTATATAAATTTATAAAATTTCATATGTATGTATTTATTTAAAAGAAAATCTACTTCCTTCTAAAGGAAAAGAAGGATTTGTCAATTATAAAAGTTATAGAAAGTAAGAAAGAGATGCCCTAGCTGGTTTTTCTCAGTGGTTAGAGCATCAGCCAGCAGACTGAAGGGTTGTGGGTTCAATTCCGGTCAAGGGCACGTACCTCAGTTGCTGGCTCTATCCTCAGCCCCAAGTGGAGGCATGTACAAGAGGAACTGATTGATGTGTCTCTCTCACATTGATGTTTCTCTCTCTGTCTCTCTCCCTCCCTTCCACTCTCTCTACAAACCAATGGAAAAAATATCCTCAGATAAGGATTAACAACAAAATCACAAACAAATAAACAAAAAGAGAATATGAGTTAAGGAAACCATCGGACCAAATGTCCAAACAACAAAGAATGTTACCCTCAATACACAGCTTTTCAAATTTTGTATGACAATTTATGGAAGTTTTACAATATTCCTTGCACTGTCTTAGGTATACTAGCATCTAAAAAAATAAGTATAAGACATTATATTCGCAAACAAAGGCCTTACTATTTTAAAAGAAACAAAAAATTTGCACTGGGCACCCAGATGGCATTAAAAAAAAGTTAAATGAAAGAATATGCATTCAATTTATGTTGCTCATAAGAGATGGAGGCAAAAAAAATGGTTCATTTTCACTTAATGCCAGGACCAATATAAATTTAGAAATATTTGCTCATGAGAAATGGCTCAGAGCTTTCTTAGCAATATGCCCAGTCAGCAAAACTTTAATTTACCATCCTATTTTTGCCTAGAATATAATCATAGCAAATAGAGACCAAGAGAAACCAAAGGAGAGTTAGGCAAACAGTAGGCCATGCTTCATTTTAGAAATGGACTGACACTCAACCATGCCTAAAGTGGATTGCAAAATATTAGATTAAATTATAGTCTCTTTTGAACCCCAAATGGGGCCATTCAGAACATGGTCAGAAGACAAATTGGAAGACCAACCAGGCCTGCCTTGCAGGTGCTTGGTAACACTGGGATTAAATTGCTGTCATACCCTGAATGCTTCAGCCTAGTCTTAAATAGAACTATAAACACTCAAGGTTCTTAAGCACAAATGTTCTAAGCTTAAACATTGTTTTCTATACAGAGATTTTAGATGATATTACATTACATGTCATGGTGCAACAGACAGCCGCTCCTCTACCCACAAACGTTTGCTGGTTCTTTTGTTGTATGGGTTGGTCCTCCCAGACTTCCTAATACTCAGCTGCTGCCTGGGGGCTTGTCTAGCTTTTGTGTAAACAGTCTGTGGTTGACAACAGAAAGCACTACTTTTCCCTTGAGCTCGGGCAGTTTGAATGTCTGTTACCCAGCCCATGACACTAACCCAGGAAACGGTGGGAGGTGATGAACTCAAACTGAAGACCAATCTCTCTGCTATTGCATCAGGTTGTCCCTGGTTTTGCTTGGTACGTAAGAATGTGGTAGAAGACACCCGGCCGGTGTGGCTCAGTAGTTGAGTGTTGACCCATGAACCAAGAAGTAGTTAGTTTGATTCTCGATCAAGGCACATGCCCGGGTTGGGAGCTAAATCCTTGGTAGGGAGCATGCAGGAGGCAGCCAATCGATGATGTTTCCCTTTCATCAATGTTTCTTTTTTTTTAATATTCATGAATTTATTCATCAGTGTTTCTATCTCTCTATCCCTCTCCCTTCCTCTCTCTGGGAAAATCAATGAAAACATATTTATCTTTTTTAAAAGAATGTAGGAGAAGATTACAGGCATTGGAATTCTGTCAATTTGCATAACAGCCTTACCTGTGTAGAATGTGAATTGGACATACTGTGTGCTCAAGCGTAAATGGACTTCTAAGTGTGAGGTTTAGCAGAACATAATGTATATAGATGGGTCCCCAGTTATCTCTCCTGGTCTGACCTGCTGTCTTGTGTGGATGTAAAGGCACCCTATTAGCCATAGTGTGAAAGGTGGGCTTTTCTGCTGCTTGTATGTCTGAAATGGAAGATAGAAAGCTAAAAAGACATTTGAGATTGCAAGTAAACCCTAAGCTCTAGAAACTCTTTGTTACGGACAGGAAGGAACATGTGCTCATTGCTTTCATGCAGCTAAAAAACAGAAGTTCAACTTAAGTTTAAATGTAATTTAACCCAAATTCCTATGACAACTCATAACAGGTTCATTAAATTTACCCAGGTGCTTAAGTGCACTAATCGGCATATTTTTTGTAGTTCTTTTATTACACTCCAGAAAAACAGCAACTATAGAAGACGTATGCATATTTGAGGGGAGGGCTGGCTAACATTTCTTGAATATTTAACAGGTGCAAGACCAGTGGTTCTCAGAAACAAATTCTAAATAAAATTTTAGCAAGTAAAATCCAACAATATATTAAAAGGATAATACATCATGATCATGTGGGATTAAGCCCAGGAATATAGGTTGGCATAAAATGTGGAAATAAACACCATAATACACTATATTAACAAATGGTAAAAGAATACAAAACTATGTGACAATCTTAATATACAGAAAAATCATTTGTCAAAACCCACCATTCATTTCTGACCTAAACCTCTCAACAAATAGGAATAGAAGGGAACTTCCTCAAACTGATAACTGGCATCTATGACAGAAATATAGCTCACCTCACACTCACAGTGAAAGACTGAAAGTTTCTAAAATCAGAAGCAATATCAGGATGTCTATTTTCATCAACTCTACTTAACACTGTAATGGAGATTCTAGGCAGAAAAAAATAGTTAGGGACAAATAAAGATTGGAAAGGAGAAAGTAAAACTCTATGTTTGCAGATGACATGACGGCCTATGTAGAAAATCTGATGGATCTGTTAAAAAGCCATATGGGGGGGGGCAGGGGATTGTCAAGGGTGGGGGGAAAAAAGGAGACATATGTAATACTCTTTGTAATACTTTAAGCAAATATATATATATATATATATATATATATATATATATATATATATATAAAGTATGTAACATTAAATTGAAGAGATTATACTGAAAAAAAATCCATATGGGATATAAAACTGAAAGCAACAAATGAGCAAACAAGAAAAACCAATAAAACCTTATAGACACAGACAACTGGATGCTGGTTACTAGAGGGAAGGGGTTGGGGTAGTAGTAAAGAGCAAAGGAGGTCAAATATATGGTGACAGAAGATTTGACTTTGGGTGGTGGGCACACCATGCAGTATATAGATGATGTACATGTAATTATAAACCTGAAGCATATATAATTTTATTAACCAATGTCACCCAAATAAATTTAATTAAAAATAAGTAAGTAAGTTGCTGGAGCTAGCAAGTAAGTTTAACAAAGTTAGAAGATTAAAAGCTAAATATTTAAAAAATAACTATACTTCTATATACTGTCATGGAACAATAGGAAATTGAAATTAAAATATCATTTATAATAGCACACAGGCATGAAATGCTTAGGGGTAAATTAGATAAAATATGTAAAGGACATACATGGTGAAAATTATAAAACATTCCTGTGAGAAATTAAGTAATCACCTACATAAATTGTCAGATATGCCTTGTTCAAAAGTCAGAAAACTCAATATTGTTAAGATGTCATTTCCCTTAAAATTGATTGAAAAATTCAATGCAATCCTAATCAAAACCCTAGCAGGCTTTTTATAGAACTGACAAACAGATTCTAACAATTATGTGGAAAAACAAAGACCTTAAAATAACCAAAACAACCTTTAAAAAGTAGAACATTACCACATTTCAGGAATTATTGTTAAGCTACTGTAATCACGATAGTGTAGTCCTGACATAAAGATAGACAAATATACTCATGGAATAGAGAATCCAGTGATAGCCCTTTATATTATGTGGACAACTGAATTTTGACATAGATGCAAAATAATTCAGTAGAAAAAGCATAGTCTTCTCAAAAAAATGCTAATGGAACAATTGGATGTTCATATACTAAAGAAAAATGAACTTTGATCTATATTTCATAACATATACACTCTCTGTTTGATCTATGACCAATATATAAAGCTTAAAACTATAAAGTATCTATAACAAGACATAAGAAAAACTTTTTGTGTTAGATTAGGCAAAGGCTGCTTAGATATAATACCAAAATTTGATCTACAAAAGAACACACTGATAATTGGATTTCACCAAATATTTTTAAAAAGTCTGCTCTTTGAAAGTCACTTAACAGAATCAAAATAGAGAATAAAAAAGTAAGTACAGACTGAGATAAAATATTTTCAAAGACTATAAAGGACTTATGTTCAGAATATCTCAACAACTCTAAAACTTAATAAGAAAATTAGTCACCCAATAAAATATTAGCAAAATTTTTGATACGTAGGATGCTCTTCTCCAGGCCTAATTTCAGAGACCCATGATCCTTCTATGGTGTGAGTTTGCCATCTTCAATAACTGTTGAAAAGTAGGAAAGAGCATGGAGGGTCCATAAATTGGGGATTTGATGAGCCAGGACTGGTGTGGTGTGGTGTATCTTACTCCTGTTTAAATTTCATTGGCCACAACTCAGTCATGTGATCACATAGAATTGCCCAAGGAAAGAGGGAGATGGATGTAGCAAATAACTGGTTAATCTCTTTCCCATTCTGCCTCATTAGAATTAGCAATTATCGCTAGGTGCCTCAAGGTGGTTTATGGCAAATAATAGAATTTTCTACAGTAAATCCTAAATGTATAAAATAAGTACCACAACCCTAGCTGGTTTGGCTCAATAGATAGAGCATCGGCCTGTGGACTGAAGGGTCCCAGGTTTGATTCCAGTCAAGGGCACATGCCTGGGTTGCAGGGCTCAATCCCCAGTAGGGGGCGTGCAGGAGGCAGCCGATTAATGATTCTCTCTCATCATTGATGTTTCTCTCTCTCTCTCTCTCTCTCTCTCTCTCTCTCTCTCTCTCTCTCACTCTCTCCATTCCTCTCTGAAATCAATACAAACATATTTTAATAAAATAAAATCAGTACTACAGTATCATTGGTTTGACCCAATGTAGCTCTTTTTCCTTTCCTTTTTTTCTCATAACTTCATAGAGATAAACCAATATTTTTTTCTGGTTGGATAGAGTTATGGAGATATCTCTTTTTTTTTCATCTGTAAATATGAGAATTCTGGTTGTTTGTCCTCAATCATGTGTAGTATACATAGTAGGGTTCAGGGGAAAATGTGATTTTTCACCATGAGCTAACAGTTTCTTTTAGGAAGAGCAATAATACACCACTTGAGCTGTGGCCGTTGATGTCCCAATGAAGTAGTCTGTAAGAAGGGAAGTTAAGAATTTAGGAGGCATAGCAAATATTGGATGCAGGGTGGAGATTAAAGAAATGAGGCAAGGCTGGCAATGTGAAAGATGTGGCAAGAGATTGGAACCTATGGAAAACAAGTTTATGGGAAATTCTAGGATAAGGGTATGGGTATGAGCAAAATATTTAAGGACAAGGATGCTAAAGACTCAGTTTTATATCATTTGTCTCCAACCTTCAACAAAAAACTGCCATACACAGAGCTTTGTGTCATTGGTACTTTGACTGGCATCTAACATAGGTATAAGAACCATGTATTAATTTAGGCCCTCCAAGAAGCAGATACAGAGATGGAGAAAATATCAATGGAAGATAAGAGGGAGAGAGACCAGGAGAGCCTATAATCATCTAATGCCTGTGAGGTGAAATGAGGAAGGAAGGGCCTGGTTGGTGTGGCTCAGGGGGTGAGCATTGACCTATGAACCAGGAGGTCACTGTTCGATTCCTGGTCAGGGCACATGCCTGGGTTCCAGGCTTGATCCCCATTGTGGAGCATGCAGGAGGCAGATGATCAATGATTCGTTCTCATTATTGATGTTTCTCTCTCCTCCCCCCCTTCCTCGCTGAAAACAATAAAAATGTATTTTTTTTAAAGAAAGAAGGAAGATGGAGGCAGAAGCTTCCTAGCCTGCAGTGCAGCTCTGAGACCATAGTGGCCTGGCTGATGCGAGCCCCCGAGCCAAGCTTGCCCGTTAGAGAATCTACATCAGACAGGGGTCTGGGTTGAGTCCCTTTCATGCTCAGTCTTTGGCTGGGAGCAGCCCTGAAACAGTGTAGCCTTGGCCTAGAGGCCATGGCAGATGTGTAGGCACAGCAGCTGGCGGCTATCTGCTAACCACACTCTTGGCAGCAGAGTCTCTTGAAGGGGGACCTAAATGGTGCAACCCCCTGGCCACCAAAGAGGATACGCTCAGAAGGGTGAAGTGGTCCAAACACTGAAGCAATTCACCAGAAGCAGGAATTGGAGTCAGAAACAAATAAGAGAAATCCAAGCTGCACCCCCAGAGGATCTCGACTGCTGTAGGGAGAGAGATGCAACCAATATAATGAGAATCCAAAGGGAGAGCATGGCTGGGCTGGCATCTGTGTTTCACCCTGACTCTTCCATAGAATGAAATGGGGAAAGTTCAGTAAGTTCCCTTTGATCCTCATCCAAGCACACTGTCTAGTAGTGCCAGCAACTCAAAAGTAGATGGAAAAGCTTTCAACCAAAACACTTCCTACCAAATGGTCATCTGTGAAGGAGAAATAAGAGGTGTCTAGTTGTTTTAAAAGTAGTTAATATTTAGCCCTAACTGGTTTGGTTCAATGGATGGATCGTTGGCCTGCAGACTCAAGGGTCCCAGGTTCGATTCCGGTCAAGGGCATGTACCTTGGTTGCAGGCACATACCCAGTGGGGAGTGTGCAGGAGGCAGCTGATCGATGTTTCTCTCTCATTGATGTTTCTAGCTCTCTGTCCCTCACCCTTCCTCTCTGTAAGAAGTCAATAAAATATATTTTTTAAAATTAGTTAATATTTAATCTGTGAATGTAAATATGCCATTTTTAGAGATCTATGCTTCACACCAGATGCATTTAAATATGGTCCCCAATTCTGGGCAGAGCTGAATGGGGATACCAGGGGAAGATTCAGGTATAGCTTTTTAGAAAGTTGCTGCTAGGACATAAAATGGGCATTTCATTATCTTCGATAACTCAGTGTTCATAATGATGAAAGAAACTACTTTCTAAATCGCTTGCTAAATGTAAAATTGCATTTTCACCCAGACCATCACCGTTCCCCTTCCCCTCAGAGCAGAACCCTAAGTTGATGTGCATCTTAGACCCGGCATTTCTCTTAGGGAGGCTTGTTTTTTCTTATTGGGTGTGTTTGTAGAATATATAATGCTTATATCCATATCCTGATTACTCTGGAGGATTTAAACTACCCAAAGTACTCATTTTATACTTTTCAAACACTGAAGGTTTTATTGTGGTTTCAGAATTGTTGCTTCCATTTAGACAACTGTGAGCATTTCCAGGGATGATCTCAGTTCTGGGCACATGAAGGACAGTCATGTGTTCCAATATCAAACCCAGATGGGTGCAATTTGTAACACCCAGGACAGGTTGCCCTGCTCTAGGCTGACCAACTCGCCATGGTTTCCCAGGACTTTGCCCGGGCACTGAAAGTCTCACATCTTGGGAACCTCCCCAATTCTGAGTAAATAGAATGATTAGCCATTCTACCTTGCTCTCACCCTCAAACAAAAAAAGAAAGTGCCATCAGCAGGGTGGTCATGCTTGGCCGACAAATTACATTCCTATTCACTTTCAAACGTGGTGATAAAGCAGAATCCCTCTAGGTCAGTGGTTCTCAACCTTCCTCATGCCGCGACCCTTTCATACAGCTCCTCATGTTGTGGTGACCCCCAATTTCACTGTAACACATTGAACATAATTAAAGCATAGTGATTCATCACAAAAACAGTATGTAATTATATATGTGTTTTCCGATGGTCTTAGGCAACCCCTGTGAAAGGGTCGTTCGACCCCCAAAGGGTCGCGACCCACAGGTTGAGAACCGCTGCTATAGATACTTTTGATTGCTGTAACAGTGCTTCAAACATTTAAGAGTAATATCGATATAGAATATCTAGTAGATTTATTTGTAGTTATTGATTTATCAGAATATGTTCCTAAAATTAAATGCTGATGGAATGGAAACAATTGTGTTTTCAACAATCTGTACCTATATTTACTGTTTGTCCTCTCTTTTGAGTTTGATTTTATTCAGCTTCTAACTCCTGGGAGTCGCCCTAAATGAAGAAATCAAATTAACAGTAAACTGAACCATGCATACAATTCTTGGTCTTTTTCAACTTCAGTCTGTGTGTGTGTGTGTGTGTATGTGAATGTACATATACATAGATGTATATATTTCATGGCATATCTTGCAAATCAATATATCATAAGGGAGAAAAATGTAAAAAGTGGTGATTTATTCCTCAAAACAAATTCCATTCCTCAAAACAAATTCCATTCCATTTCAGTTCATAGTGTGACCAAGCCACTTGGGAGTTTCCAGATGCAGAAGAGGTAAAAATGCCAACTTTATGAAAATGTAAGCCAAAGCAGAATCACAGTCTCAAATGGAAATGGCATTGAGGAAAAGACTGATTTTCTTTGGCATGTACTGTAAAATTCTAATTTCATGTAGTTTAAAAACATGAAACTCCCACCCTTATATAGTCATCGAGGGAAAGACAAGCCTACACCAAGCAGGTTCTTCCATTTTTATGTGAATAATACTTTAAATTGTCGATAACATTTTAGGGCCCAATTGATAATGGCATTGGAAAGGTCCACAAACTAAATAAAATTATTTTAGTAGAGATCATCAAAAGGGAGATACAGTTTGATCTTGGATGTACCCCACATCTATACCTATCTAAAAGATGAAGTTAAGCCCTGGCTGGCTTGGCTCAGTGGATAGAGCATCAGCCTGTGGACTGAAGGGTCCCAGGTTCGATTCCAGCCAAGGGCACATGCCTGGGTTACGGGCTCGATCCCCAGTGGGGGGTGTGCAGGAGGCAGCTGATCAATGATTCTCTCTCCTCATTGTTGTTTCTATCTCTCTTTCCTTCTCCCTTCCTCTCTTAAATCAATAAAGAAATATATTTTAAAAATAAATAAATAAAAGATGAAGTTAATATTTCATCTTTTGAGAAGCCACATTTTTAGAAAAGATGGGAAGTATGACTGCAACCTTTCCATAAACCAAAGAAAGCCAGGTTTCCCCCCAGGGCTTTAGGTATGATTTCTCTTAGAAAGATGGCCCACATATCTGTTTATAACCTACAGATGAAGGCATAGGGGAGCCGTATTTTCACAAAGATTAAAAGTGTGCATATTTAAGAAAGCCAATCTTCATATAGACTGATGACCTAAATAGGGTACATGACAATGGGCTGAGACAGTGTATACTCTGTATATTTGAAGTGCTTTGGCGCATAATAAAAAGACCATGAGATTTGGAGTCAGGTAGACCTGGGTTCAAATTTTAGTACAATTTATATATATGAAGTATATTAAAGACAGGTAAGTGAATGTAGACTAGCCCCTGGATCATAGAACTAGTAAAGAGCAAAACTAGCATTTGAATATAGGACATCTCACTTCAAAATATGTTACACAAACATTAAAAATGTATGACTAGCGTAAAAGCTACCATACGCAAAGTCGAGAGCCAAATGACAGATATGACAGATAAAGGGCTGGTTTTGTTATGATATAAAGAGTTTTTATGAGTCAGTACTCTAAAGACATATACAGGCAAGTCACAGAAAGGACAATGTATAGCTTTTAAGCAAATAAAGTGCCAACTTCAGTCCTCATTAAGTAAATTATATTAAAACAACAAAATACTAAAGATTTAAACTGTGCCCTATGTTGGGAGAAATGTAGGGAAACAGGCATTCTCTTTCACTAGGACTATCATTTGGGGAGTCCCCTTTGGTAGAGTTTAAATGAATGATCAGAAAGTGAGCAATGGTACCCTGCAAGTAAGAGAATACCTAGGGCACAATGACGTACATAAGGCGAGGTTTACTTTTCTTGCATAATTTGAAGTTTGGAAGTAGGTGGCTGCTGGTTTGGGGGTTTGGGGTTGCCATTGTCTGCTATGGTTCTCTTGGCCTTCCCTTCACGGTGGACGGCAAGATGTCTAACACAGCACGAGGAGCCATGTCTGCAATCAGGAGTGAGGAGGAAGGGAGGGTGTAGTATTGGCATATCTGTCCCTTTAGTAGGTAAATGAAAGCTTGCCTAGACAGGCTCCAGCACACTGATTTATACCCTGCTGCAGTGATTCTCAACCTTCTGGCCCTTTAAATACAGTTCCTCATGTTGTGAACCAACCATAACATTATTTTCATTGCTCCTTCATCACTGTCATGTTGCTACTGTTAGGAATCGTCATGTAAATATCTGATATGCAGGATGGTCTTAGGCGACCCCTGTGAAAGGGTCGTTCGACCGCCAAAGGGGTGGCGACCCACAGGTTGAGAACCACTGCCCTACTGGCTGGAACTCTGATATATTGAATACACATAGCTGCAAGGAAAGTGTTAGCCTAATGATGCAAAGCAAGGGAGAAGGAAGGCAGGACAGTTGATGGTTCTGTCTGCTACACATTTGGAGAACAATATTTATCAAAACATATCTCCCAACTGACCATATCAAGTATTGGCAAGGATGTGACTCAACTGAAACTGTCATACACCATCTTTTTAAGAAAAATCGTTATTGTGAAAAGTATTACATATGTTCCCCTTTCCCCCGCTGCCCTCTCCCTCTCCCCTCCCCACCCAGGTGTCATACACCATCTTGAGTATAAAATGGCATACCACTTTGCAAAACCATTTGGCAGTTTTGTAAAAGTTAAACATACACCTAGAAATTCCAACCCTAGGTATGTTCCCAACAGAAATGTACACCTGTGCCCAGCAGAGACATTTGAAAGAATATCCGAAGCAGCACTATTCATAATAACCACAAACTAGAAGCGACTCAAATGTCTATCAAAGATGAATAAATCAAATGTAGTATGTTCACACAATGGAACACTGCTCAACAATGAAAACTAAAGAACGATTGATACAGAAAACAACAGAAATGAATTTCAAATACATCCCGAGCAACAGAAGTCAGGCACAAAAGCGTGCATTCTGTTTGATCTCATTTATATAAAATGTTATAACAGGCAAAACTAAGTATGGTGAGCGAAAGCAGATAGATACGTGGTTGCCTGGAACCAGATGTTGGAGATGGATTTTCTGCAAAGGTTTCTGAGGGACCCATTTGCAGTAATGGAAATTATATGAACCATATTTTTCGATTCAGTAAACTTGATGCTTTAACATCTGCCCTATATGCAGATGCCAGAAACACTTGTTCTGGACAGCCTGATTTGAGTCACCTCAGATACAAACCAACCAATCATCTGGGGCTTATCTGTTAATGCAGCATAACCTGCACCATCAGAACAGGTATTTTACTGTATCTCATGGTTTTGAGCTACACCCCCCTTCAGCCCATCAGTTGGGCCAACTATACCATTAAGTCAAGTCCTAAATGTACAATAAAATATTATGTAGACATTAGGAAATAATGGGTAAATCTATATGGACTGAAGAGGAACAATGGCCAAGATAATATCGTTAAGTAAAAAAAGCCAGGTTAAAATCATTATGCATGATCTACTCCATTTATGTTGATAAATTTGGAGAAGGGATAAGTTTTGGACCTTGTATATGCCATATATTTTTAAAAGTATAGAACATGTAATAATAAGAGTTACTGCTGGGAAGGACTGGAACCTAGATTCTTGGGATGAAAATTAAATGTACTTTTCCCTACATGCTTTATAAGACTTATTTTTACATTATGTAAATGTATTAATGTTTTAATGAAAACTGGCTACCTATTTTATAAATAAAACAAGAATAGGTTAAAGCATTTAGAGTTTGCAGAAACACCATTACCCATTCAGGCTGATATAAAAATGATCCTTCTTATTGGATTCATTTCTATTCTTAAATCAGTAAATAAATGTATCAATTCCATATTTTACTGGAGCCAGATACCTCAATGGGGAGTGAGCATGCAAACAGTTTAGCATGTAACAAACGTGGGAAAATAGAAAACAGATTCCAGCATGCTCTGGAGGTCTATAGTTCTCCTGACTGCTCCTTGAGAATGCAGTGAATGCCTTTTTCAAATATAGCTCCCTTTATGCAAAATATACCACCTTTCCCCTTACACTCCCCCTCCCCCCACACACACACTCATTCCCACAACCACCTGGGGAAATATCACTCTTGTCCTTGCTTTCCAGAGCAGCAGAAGGAAACTCAAAATGATGGTGGTTTGCTGAAGTTATAAAGAGGCATTGGAACTCTGAGTATGTGTATATTCTCATCATTTAATTTCAGATAGTTGAGTTCCATGTCAAATCTTGTCTTAGGCAGAGAGAGAAAGAATGTTAGTTAAATATAGAACAGACTATGGTTTGTCATGGTTTGTGTTGTAGTTTCATATGTCAGTGGGAGGCTCAGAGGAAAAGAAAAAAAATGATGAGTCCCTTGCCTCCCTTCATTGTCGCAAATAAGTACGAGAATGCTGATGAATGTGACATATGTGGTAACAATGAGGCAGATGGCCAAGCCAGCAGACTAGATAGGCCAAGCTTAAAATCATGAAATGAAGTAAGATACCAGTCAGGATAGCACAGAGTATGCTACATTAACAACTAGTCCCCCAAATCCTAGTCATGTAACACAATGAGATTTAGCTTTTGATCACACCTGACAAATACTAGATATCTATAGAGGGTGCCTCTCTATGTTAACCTATCTCTGGAACCCAGTCTAATTGAGGTACCAACATATGAAACATCACCAATCATGACAGCAGTGGGAACAGAGTGCTGCAGGGTCTCATAATGGCAATAAAATTCCCTATTTGGGAAATGACACAAGTTACTTCTGCCCACAGCCTATCAGCTATTACTAGTCATGTGACTCTATTCAATGGCAAGGGAGTTTGTTACATATATGTATCCTCCCGCAGTTCTAGGGGAGAGGAGAGCCAGATACGTGTGACGGGAGAAGCCTGTATCACCAGAATGAAAAGGCAGGAAGGAAGGATCTGATGGAATGACAGCCCATGTGATCTCTCCACATTATGTGAGGCCAGCTCTTAATAAAATCTGTAAACTTAATAAAATCTTCCACATAGAAAATACATTAAACCATCCTATTGTGGTACATGTTTAATGTGATGACAAGAGATGGGGTTGCTTGGGTTTCTGTGTTTTGGGTTTAGGACTTCAGGCTTTTGAAGGCCCCTGGGAAGTTGTCCTCTACAGAGGACATCCACTAGGACCTCAATATTCAAAGATTGAAGTGACTAAGTAGTCTCTGGGGAGAAGAAAGTGGAGGCCGAATGGTTGAGAAGCTTCATTCCTACCCCTTCCTTCTCAAAGCTCATCAAGTCTGTGTGGTCCCACTCTGAACTGCCACCTCACCCAGAGAGTTTCACTGACCTCTGAATTGCTTAAGAACCGTGGTTGGCCAACTGCGGCTCACGAGCCACATGCGGCTCTTTGGCCCCTTGAGTGTGGCTCTTCCTAAGCCTTAGGAGGACCCTAATTAAGTGAATAACAATGTACCTACCTATATAGTTTAAGTTTAAAAAATTGGGCTCTCCAAAGAAATTTCAATCGTTGTACTGTTGATATTTGGCTCTGTTGGCTAATGAGTTTGCCGACCACTGGGTTAGAATCACCACCACCACTACCACCGCTAAAGCCAAATGCCTGGGGCAGTGACTTCCTAGGAAAACTGTCATGAAATTATCTATCTCCTCAGATATATTAGGCACCATAACCCAAACACACACACTCACACATTTACATACACAAGATGCTTTTATTTGTTCTTTATGTGATATTACACTTCAAAGCATGGGATGGTATCGCTATAGATGAAAGATGGGAATGAGATGCTCCAAATCTCTGCAAATCCTGAGCACAGGCTGAGTCTTAGATCCGTGGTCGGCAAACTGCGGCCCCTTGAGTGTGGCTCTTCCACAAAATACCACGTGCAGGTGTGCACGTACAGTGCGATTGAAACTTTATGGCCACACTCAAGGGGCCAAAGAGCCTCATGTGGCTCTCGAGCCGCAGTTTGCCAACCACTGTCTTAGATAATTCTCCCCTGCTCGTGTTCGAAGAAGTGGGTTTGAATACCTAGCTGAAGAGGGAACACAGGGAACAGGAAAAGGGATAGAGAGAAAAATCTTTTGACAAGACAGTTATCACTTTGATAAATGTGGGATCTAGGACATGGGAGGCCTTGGGGCACCTTTGACTTTCTACTGTCCCTCTCTCCTGGGAATGCATTCTGTTGTGCAAATCAAACATCCGCAATCTAATCACCAAGAAAGCCTTAAAGATTATCCATTGCTTTTTGCCACAGGCAACTGATTATGTGAGGATGTCTGAAAATTGTACGCACCTACCGCCTATCCTTAAGGACAAACAAAATTGCAAATTATTTCATCAATGACATTAGAGTAAAATGCACACGTACACTTAAAAATACATTTAACTCTTTCAGTTCTAAATGTGCCCATAGTTATAGTTTGGATTTTAACAATCTCTTATGAAATACATTATCCAATGTTAAAATAAGGCAAGCATCAATGTGATTGCAAGTGTTTGATGAGATCACAAGGGGCCAAAGGGAACCTTAGTTGCTGTCACTTTGGCACACGCGTGTGCATGTGTACACACTCACTCGCAAGAATTGTCCCTGACCACACCCTGTAGACTGGGAACTCTTATTGAGGAATGGATTTACTGTGGAATTTTGGCCACTATTCTGTATGCACCGAAGGCACAGGAATTAGAGCATCACCTCAGGGATCTGCTCAGATGCCCTGCAGCTTCTAGTTGGAACTGGAATGTTCCTTCCAAAGCACTAGGGAATTGCCACTCAACCCAGATTCTGCTGGATTATGTGATTCTTGGCACCTTAATTATGCTTAGAACTTCACACCAGCCTGAAAATCGTTTCAGAGTTCAAAGCAGGTTGTCCCATATATAGTTGCTGACAGTCACTGACAAGGGCCATAAACTAGCTTAGAATGGTGATCACAGCGTGTATTTGATTATGCAAGCCTAGAAGCAACGATGGATGCACACGAATCCTAAGTATATGCATATTAATTTCAAATTACATATATGACTCAGGAGCCATTGTATTTTGTATATTATAAAACATCCAGCCTTAGCTGGTTTGGCTCAGTGGATAGAGCATCAGCCTGCGGACTGAAGCGTCCAGGGTTCGATTCCAGTCAAGGGCACATGCCCGGATTACAGGCTCAATCCCCAGGAGGGGGCGTGCAGGAGGCAGCCAATCAGTGATTCTCATCATTGATGTTTCTCTCTCTCCCTCTCTGTTTCTCTCTGAAATCAATAAAAATATATTTAAAAAATACATAATGGAATAAAGATGAAGTAAGTAAATAATATTTTTAAATGTGTTACTCACTGTGATGGCTTCCCCCTCTGGGAAGGCTGGGTAAGATTTATCTATAATGGAAGTGCTTGTCAATACTTGTTTTATGTGGCTTTCTTGGTGCTGTTAAATACTTGTGGCTGTATTATCTTCAGCTATGAATAGAGTGTCAAAATGTGGCTGACAATGGCCTACTTGGATAAGGAAAAGCACAATCAAAGTATTACCTCAACCCATGGTATCCTTACAGAAAACTTGAAAAGCCTTTGGTCCATTATGTGAGGCTTATTCTGGTTACGATTAGATAATATGACCTCTAAATTCACTTAACTATGTTTTTATAAAATGCAGTGCAGTACAGTACTTCAGATGAGGGTGACTATCATGGGGACCGGGTGTATGGTGCCAATGTAAAAAAAATTGTTAGCAAATTTTAATTTTTTTATTTTCTAGATAAAAATAAGTACAAGTAGAAGTTCTAGTACTTTCTCTCTGTATTCTAATTGATTAACTTGCTCACCGTGGGTAGTACGCATGGATATGAAGAGAGGGGCCATAGGGATCTGGGCTTTTAAGAACCTACAGCATGAACTACTTCCATCAAACGACAGCTCCAGTGTCCCCTCTCCAGAGACATCTTGCCTTTGACTAGTTTCCCCTCGGCCACAAACACAACCCAGCATAAGGCTATCACCATAGCATTTACCCTCCTAGGAGTAAAGCTGCTTGAATATGAATTGGCTCACGTATCTATCGGTGTGTTATTCCTTCTTCTCCTCCATTGGAACGTCAGCACCGCAAAAACAGGGGCCCTGTCTGCTTGCATTGCCCTTGTCCCTCAACCCGGCAATCAGTTAACTTTTTGATTAAACGGTTTTGTTCGTAGCCATTTATTTCATTGTCCTCAATACAGTGGCACAGCTATGATACCTTTAAAGTGCTAAGAAGTGCCCTGACCGGTTTGGCTCAGTGGATAGAGCGTTGGCCTGCGGACTGAATGGTCCCAGGTTTCGATTCCGGTCAAGGGCATGTACCTTGGTTGCGGGCACATCCCCAGTAGGGGGTGTGCAGGAGGCAGCTGATCGATGTTTCTCTCTCATCCAATGATTCTAACTCTATATCCCTCTCCCTTCCTCTCTGTAAAAAATCAATAAAATATATTTTTTTAAAAAACAACTAAAGTGCTAAGAAGTACAACCTGGCCTTCTAATTGCGTCCCAGTTGCTGAAATGGATCATCATATATGATGATTGGCTTGTGAATTTGGGGAAGAATTCCTAGCTTCCACCACAGCAACCAAAAAAAATTTTAAAAAAATCTTTCTAGTTATTGTCTTGTAGAAAGCCAAACCCAAAACTACTTAAGTAAAATGTACATGTAGTCTCAAAAATTGTGTTTCCTCTGTATTCATTTGGAAGATGAGAGAATACAAAAATATTTCATGAAGCTTTCCAAATCACAAAATGACATCTGAAACCTAAGTATTTATAATTATTACTATTGGAATATTTATGTTTTCTAACTCAGGGAAAATAATATGTATAAAAATGGTATGTAATGAATAGGAGACTATTTTTGAGCACTTTCTCTACATCAGTAATTTTACCTGTACTAGTAATTTAAAATTCAAAAATTAAAACCCTTTGAAAAAACAACAGCAAACCCTTTGAAGTAGCTATTTTTACCCTCATTGAATGTGTAAAGACATCAAGGCAACAGAATGTGTCTAGGGTTGTTGTTTTTTTTATGGCATAAGGGAAAACTAAAAAGACTCATAGTTTTTACTCTCACCATATTTCATTACTTATAACAGCAAAAGCAAAAGTTTCTAAAATTTTAAATAATTATGTAATAGTATTATAGTAGACAGAATAATGGCCCCCCCAAATGTTCACAGCCTAACACTGAAACCTATCAGTATGTTACCTTACATTGCAAAAAAAGGACATTGCCAGTGTAATTTAGTTGAGGGTTTGGGGATGGAAAGAGCATCATGGATTATCTAGATGGGTTCAATCCTATCTAATAAAAGAGTAATATGCAAATTGACCATCACTCCAACACACAAGATGGCCGCCCCCATGTGGACACAAGATGGCCGGCAGGGGAGGGCAGTTGGGGGCCATTAGGCCAGCAGGGGAGGGCAGTTGGGAGCCATCAGGCCAGCAGGGGAGGGCAGTTACAGGCAATCGGGCTAGCAGGGGAGCAGTTAGGCATGAATCAGGCTGGCAGGGAAGTGGTTAGGGGGTGATCAGGCTGGCAGGCAGAGGCAGTTAGGCGTGATCAGGCAGGCAGGCAGGCAGGCGAGCGGTTGGGAGCCAGCAGTCCTGGATTGTGAGAGGGATGTCTGACATCCCTCAAGGGGTTCCAGATTGGAGAGGGTGCAGGTTTGGCTGAGGGACCCACACACACCCCCTGCACGAATTTTGTGCACTGGGCCTCTAGTGTAATAATAAGGATCCTGTAAGTGAAAGAGGAAGGTAGAAGAGGCAGAGAAGGAGACGTGAGGATGGAAGCAGTGTAAGAGTGACAGGATATGAGGACTCGGCCAGCCATTGCTAGCTTTGAAGATGGAAAAGGGGCCATGAGAAAGGGAATGCAAGCAGCCTTCAGAAGCTGGAAGAGTCAAGGACACAGATTCCCCTGGGAGTCTACAGAAGGGATACAACACTGCAGACACCTTTTGTTTGGCCAGGGAGACCCACTGAGAACGTCTGACCTCCAGAACTATAAAATATGAAGTTGTGTTTTCTTTAAGCCACTAAATTTGTGGTCATTTGTTAGAGCCACCATAGGAAACAAACACAGCTCTCTTTTTAGAATAGGCACTTCTGAAAAGTAATCAATTCCTCTGTGTGGCCTCCCACATTTAGTGCATGAAAAATGTTGATGGCTTCAACAAAATAGTGTAGTTAGAGCTGTTGAAATCTGAGCGTTGATCATATTAGAGAATAATTTTAAATCATGCTAATTGGATAATAAAGCCAAGTCCTTGTGGGTGATTATAACTCTAAGTTAATATACAAAAGACCTATTTGACATAAAGAAATATTTGTAAATTATTTGAAAAATTTAGAGTTCAGTCCAAGCCTCCTATTTCTTGGGAACTGAGCAAATGAGACCACATGTTCTGTGAGGAATGTGTGCATAACAGATTTGACAGATAACATAAAAGACATAGGTGTCCCCGCGCTGTGGTCTTTGAGACCTACAGATCCTCCCTGGTTTCAGAGTCTGATACTTGGCTGTCTACAGCCTATTTCTGTAATGGAACTGATGGTATCACATATACAATCATATTTCTCAAATGGAAACTAGAAATCATAGCCTGGGAAATGTTCCATTTGCTGGAACTGGAAAGAATCGTGATACGCGAAGAGTCTTAGCACCCTGGGTGGACTATGAATTTTCATTCATCAAGCCAAGTGCTGCTACCTGGTCTTCACTAAAAAGTGCACTGGAAGGCAAGATCCACCAGCAAAATGCTTTAAGAACCATCCATAGGGAAAGCATTGGCAATAACACATCTGGGCATCTAGCAAGTGACATGTATGCCTATAAAAATAAGGACTGTAAATGTTGCAAGCTATTTTAATAGTGAAATCATATGTTCCCCTACCAACACCTCTCCAACAAAACACAGCAGAGAGTCTCCCCACCCCTCTACCACCTGAGCCCCCCAGTAGGAATGCGAAGTGTGAGATGTACAATAATAGCTATGCTCAGTCATTGTACCAGTCAGGGTCCCAGCAGGAAGCAGGTGACATACTTGCCGGGGTCCAACCCCAGCAGGTCCAGGGGTCCCCAAAGGTGTAGACGGAGTCGGCGAAGAAGGAAGGACACGGAGACAGCGTTCAGTTGATCAGCAGCCTAGCCAGGATCTCTAGCCAGGATCTCCAGCCAAGTTCTGGTTAGGATCTCCAGCCAGGTTCTGCAGGTTCTCCAGCCAGGTCCAGTCACCAGGTTCTAGTCAGGTTCTCTTGCCATGTTCTATAGTCAGGTTCAGTCCAGGATCTTTTGCCATGTTCTCTCCAGCGAAGTTCTTCTGTCTCCAGGCTCCGTGTAGGTTCTGTCTTCTGAATTCTGTGTTCTAAGTTCTGAGTCTTGCTGTCTTGTTACATCTGTATTTATACCAGTTCATTCAATCCTATCAATCTCTATTACAAAGGTCAGGGCGTTTCTTATCTCCATTCCAGGGAGTAAAGATTATGTAGCTTAAGCATGATTGTTCATAGTTAAAGTGATTAATTACCCGCCTGGCACTTAGTTGAGGGGTTTTATTCCCTCCCTAACTTCAGGGGAAAATCCCTACCTGGGGATTCAACCTTTCTCGGAGAGGTGACCTTGGTTAAAACACAGCGCCAAGAAGGTGAGCAAACATATTAAGAACCGTATGCCATATATGCCAGGTCCCTTGAAACAGCAAGCATGGACCGGCTCCCGGCACACACTCAAATGGATTAACATGGGGACTGGTTAATGAGCTTTTTACAGAGGGTTGGACAGGGTTGAAGGACTGATGGAGGGATAACAGAGCCACAGGGATTAGCAACAGCGGGGAGATGCTGGTAGCAGTCTTAGGTTTGAAGAGGCAAGGGAAGGAGATAGTCTTTCTGCCACCAGAGAGAGCTAGAGCTGTGGAAGTGGGGTGTCCTAACGGGGTAGCAGAATGCAACCATGGGCAGAACCACGGCAGGGAGGAAGTGGGAAGGGTTATTACCATCGCCTCTTCTTTCACCCATCCATCTAGAAATTGCCAGAGCCTTCTCTTGGCCAAACCCAACCAAATTGCAGCTGGTCAATAGTTTGGATGAAACAGTCCATGGAATCTCTCAAGGAGGGAGAACTGGACAAAGAAAGGCGAGAATAGATGGAACGTGGAAAATGTCTAGCACAGTTTTTCAGTTCAGCATATATTTTAATGATCACTTGCTGTGAGGCATGCCATATGAGATGCTTGTGGTAGAAGTGACAGAAGTGGTTTAGTTTGCCTTATAAGCTCAGAGTCTTCCAGGGGAATCCAGACAAGCAAATGACAATTTGATGATAATGATAATGTGATACAAGAACAGAATATTATGGAAACACTTAAAGGAGCAAGCCCATGTATATGGGATTAGTGAAGACTTCTAAAAGGGAGTGAAATCTAAGCCAAAACGTGAAGAATTCCTTGTCCATCACTAACTTTTAATGAGAGCTATTCTAAAGATTTCACCCGTTGTAACACATTGAATCCTTCGAAGGACCCTGTGAATCAGAATCCATTATTAATCCTCAGTTTAAAAATGGGGAGTGTCTTGCACAGACATGTGACCTGCTCAATGTCACACAGCTGTACTTAGTGAATTCAGGTATCTAACTCCACAGCTGCCTTTTTAACCACAACCCTAGAGTAAAGAGAGTTCTAGGTGTGTGTGGGGGGCGGGGGGGAAGCTTAAGCTAAGACCTTGAGAGATCACAGTCTGTTCAGAAAATAAAATGGAATCTGGCTGGTATAAAGAGGGGGAAGGGACCAGGTGAGAAAGAGACAGGATTAGAGGCTCCAGTAGTGACAACAGATCCTGGAGGGCTCCATAAACAATGTAGTAGTTTTGGTTTTAATTTAAGAACATTGGGAAGCTTCTGGAGTGTTTTAACCAAGCAGAGCAATGCCTGGATTTGTACTTTCAAAGGATCGTTCTCGCTGTAGTAGAGAGAAGGTCTTGAAGTGTGTCAAGACATGAGATAATTAGAACAATCAAGAGGTTGCTGCACAAAAAATGTATTCTAGAACCCAGCAGTTCCAGTCCTAGGAATGAAACTTGTGTCCACGTAAAGACTTGTATGTGAATGTTCATAGCAACATGATTCATAGTAACCCCAAAGGGAAAACAGCCCTAATGTCCATCCGTGGGTAAACGGATAAACAATATATGGTCTCTTTATACAGTGGAATATTATTCAGCCTTAAAAAGGAATGAAGTACCAATTCATGCTACAACGTGGATGGACCTTAAAAACATGATAATAAGTGAAAGAAGCCACTCACAAAATGTCACATATTCTAGCATTCCATTTATATGAAAGATCCAGAGAAGGCCAATCTGGGTCTAAAGCAGTGGTTCTCAACCTTCTGGCCCTTTAAATACAGTTCCTCATGTTGTGACCCCCAACCATAAAATTATTTTCGTTGCTACTCCATCACTGTCATGTTGCTACTGTTATGGATTATAATGTAAATATCTGTTATGCAGGATGGTCTTAAGTGACCCCTGTGAAAGGGTTGTTCAACTGACAAAGGGGTCTTGATCCACAGGTTGAGAACCGCTGGTCTAGAAGTAGGAACAAGTATTAACTGTAAATAGCAAAGAGAGATCTCTTTGAGGTGATGGAAATGTCCTAAAACTGGATTACAGTGATGGTTGTACAACTCAGTGAACTTACTAAAATCCATTGATATGTACACATAAAGGAGGGAGGTGGATTTTGTGATATATAAGTTATACCTCAATAACTATTACCAAAATAAACAAACAGACAAAACAGGCTGTTGTGATAATGCAAGGAAAACAAGACAGTGGCTGGAACTAGAATGGGGGGTGGGGATGAAAAGTAGAGAAGTGCTTAAAACTGGAAATGCCACTTATGGTTGAGAGAGAGAACTGGGCAATTTATACCTTGACCAAGAGGCTTTGAGAAAGGACTATGGCTCTTTGCTGCCGCTGCTAATGCACAGAATTCTTGCACACACATGTTCTGACATCAGAAGGAAGGCTTTGAGAATGAGCGCAATATTTTGGACTAACCTCTAAGAAGGTACTAAGAACAAATGTAGCACAGTGTCTACGTGGATGACTATCATATGTGTCCATCAATTTTCTAAAACAAGAATCTGGATTCTTGAGTTAATACCCCTTTCCACATCAAGTCTGGTGGCATTTCATATCCCTTGAGGAAAGTTCCGGTTGTGAAGTCCCCTAATGTAGCTTTTGAGCCAAGAAAATGTCAGTGATCTTTCTGCTTTCCCCTCAAGCCACAATAAAACCCAGGCTCTGATTAGTTGTTTGGGCGATACCTAGTCTTGTTTTCATGGAGTTTGGTAAAACAAGTAAGAAGATCCATTTTTCCCAGGCCCGTGAAATGCATGTAATGGTAAGAAAATTGGGTTACACTGTATTTCCCCTGCCAGAACATAGAGTTCTCCGTGTAGTTCAATACCCCCGAAGGGATGTTCGAACCTTTCAGCATATGGTTAGTTCATCTCTCTTATGCTGGGTTATCAGTGGGTCATTGGAAAGGTCAGAAGCCACAATAAGAACATGAGAAGTCTAAGCTAGGAGTTCTGAATTGTAGGATGACTTTGAAAAACTTGGGGTGAGGTGAAGGATAGCTAGATCAGAGTAAGAAGGAGAATGGCCTGCTGTATTTTGGCAGGTTTTCTCTCTGTTGCCTTCTCTTCTAAGAGATTGAAATGATCTGCTTCTCTGATATAAAAGTTGCTCTAGGTATTTCCATTTCTGGCAGCTGGAAGGCAGATGTACTGAAGTGCTGCCCCTCAGAAATGATATCACTGATTTTCAGCTGAGACCTGGGACACTTGGTTTCAAGCCAAATATTTCTTCTGGTTAAAATATCCTGAGGGGAATGATCTGAACCAACGTATAAGCTAAGAATTTCGTGCAGAGAGGGATACGTGTATGCTAGCACTCGGATGTGGTTTTATCTTTGAGGTTTAACATGGGCAAGTTGGGGTGACAAGAAAAGGGAGCTTTGTATTAATTGTTGATCAGTGTATCCTCGCAGGCATATTGCATGTTGCTTGTGTACCCTTGAAAGTCACCCATAAGCACCTGAGAAAATTCCTGACTTACGAAACATTGTTTAATGTTCTTCTTTTATTGAAAATAAAGTCATGTTCTGCTGCCCCTTTAATAATAAAAACTGAGAGATGACATAGTGAAGGAATAGGGCCTGATTTTCTTTCTTATCCTTTTAGTGCCTTGTGTCTTCAAATCACATTGTTTGGTCTGACAATAACAAGACTTTTTTCAGTCTGGGTACTTGGGAAGCAAGTAAGCAAACTGAATTCTGTACTGGCGCTAGAGCATTGAGTCTAGTGCAAGCTAAAATTGGATTACTGGATCATAATTAAGAGAAAGGATTTAAAAGGCAGATGGAAGACAACCCAGATTTTTCATGCTGTGTTGAGGACCTGGCAGCTTGAAATAACATATCTTGGTTCCAAATAAACTTATTAGAGAATTAACAAGAGAGAATAAGCATAGAATGTTATGCTCTGGTTGTGAGAAGACTGCCGGCCATAGCATTTGCAAATGTGGACACAGAAACAGTAAAACTTGAGTCATAGTGAGGAAACACTTGAGAGTAACTTTTCTTTTTGTTTGGAGGCATAATTGTTTGTGTTTCTTTGTATAAACCCCACCTTCCCACTTACTGCAGGATGCTTTTCCTTTGTGGAACTTCAGTCGTGATTTTGCTCACAGGGAAGCACCCGTGAAAATATATTGTTGGTAGCAAATTCAGGAGTTTGCTTCCTAGGATCAAAGAGGTTCCTCAGTTTATTTCTGGGCTGAAATACTAATCTTTAACATTTGTAACTAACTGTTTCCCTAAGCAGTAAGGAGTTTTTGGAAGTTTTGGTTTCCTTGAGGAAAAACCAACTGATACCTGTAGCACTGAAAACAAATGTAAATGTTGCCACAAATCTCATGGCAATCTTAATGAAACATTATTAAAATATTATTTAAGTGTAGGCGGAAGAGATTGTTTAATTGGAAGATTCTGTTGAGAAAAGGGTACATGTGAACACTTATGCTTATCACGTGTGTGTTTTTTTAATACCTGTCAGTGTCAGCAGTGAAATGCCTCATGTTTAATATCTGTTTCAATCTAAGTAATTTAAATAGTAGCCTATATAATAGCACAGCCATTTTGAAGTAACTGCCAGATCCCAAGAGAGTTAGGTGAGAATTAAACTTTAAACTTGAGTTATTCTGATGAGGAAAAAAGTCCTATCCATATGGCCAGAATTTAAAGTGGATGGATGGGAACGTAAATTGATTCAGCCAGTATGGAAAAAAATACAGTCTGGTGACTCCTCAGAAAATTAAAAATAGAACTACCATACACTCGAGCAATTCCACTTCTGGCTATATATCCAAAGAAAATGAAAGCAGAATATTGAAGAGATATCTGTTCTCCTGTCTTTATTGCAACATTATTTACAACAGTCGAGATATGGACACAACTCAAGTGTCTGACATCAGATGAATGGATAAAAAAGATTATATATATATATATATATATATATATATATATATATATATATATATATATATATTCACAATGGAATATTATTCAGCCATGAGAAAGAAGGAAAATACTGCCATTTTCAACAGCATGCATGAACCTTGAGGACATTATGATGAGGAGTTTTTTTTCCTCATCAGATAAGCCAGATGGAGAAAGACAAATGCTGTATGATATCAGTGATATGTGGAATCTAAAAAAGCTTAACTCATAAAAAAATGTAGGATGGTGGTTACCAGGCATTGGGTGTGGGAGAATTGGGGAGATGTTGTTTAAGGGTCCAAACTTGCAACTAGCAGGTAAATAAGTCCTGGGAATCTAATGCACAGCGTAGTGGTTATGGACAACAATACTGCATTATGATCTTCCAAGTTGCTAGAGACTAGATCTTAACTGTTCTCACCACAAAAAAGGAAATGATAATTCTGTGGCATGGTGGGGATTTAGCTAACACAATGGTAGTAATGTGTCAAACCAATGTGTTGCATGCCTTAAACTTAGACAATGGTATATGTCAATCATATCTCAGGTAAAAAAAAAAAAAAAAACCAAAACAATAAGCTGGGTAACGGAATCTACGACATGGGTTACAGATCCCTGATGAAGGTGTCGCAAGTGTCCTCCTGGTTCTTCTGTGCTTCACAGGTGACATTGGCAATGAATGGAGACGTTTTTGGTGGCCACAGCTCAGGGAGAGGCTGCTGGCATCTAGTGAGTAGATATCAGGGATGCAGTCAAATTTCCTACAAGGCCCAGGACAGCCCCTCACAACCAAGAATGACCCAGCCCCAAATGTCAAGATGGATGCAGTTGAGAAACCCTATTGTTACACAGGCATGACTGTGAGGGGCTGGTGCTAGGAGGTTAGTATGACAGAATTCTAGAAATTGGTTAGAAAATTAAAAATCAAATCAAGACCTCATTACTATACTCCCCGCTATGGAATGAATTGTGTCCCCCCAAAATTCCTTTATTGATGCCCCTAATCCCCAGTGTGATGATATTTGGAGATTTGGTTTTCAGGAGGTAGTTAGATTTAGATGAGGCCATGTGAGCACACAGTAAGAACGTGGCCATCTGTAAGCCAGGATGAGGAGTCTCACTAGAACCTGACCAAGCTGGCACCCTGATCCCGGACTCCCAGGCTCCAGAACTGTGAGAAATAAATTCTTGTTATTGAAGTCACCCAGTTCTTTTGTAATGGCAGGCTGAGTTGGCATAATACAGTCCTCACACTGAGGATTATGCAGCTGAGACCTGTATCAGAATTGAATTCATAATTTCAGCCAAACTCCCAATTTTATCATCAGTTCACATTTAATAACCCAACATTTGTCTTGTATGTGTGGCAAATAGTGTTGTCTGATTTGTTTTACTCAGGAAAATTCATGACATAAACCTCATCCCCTTAATTATCACTCAGGTTGAACAGTATAATTTTCATATCAGTCATTTGTTCATTTTTCCATTCATTCAGTAAATAAGTCAGCATTAGTTGAATGTCAGCTAAGAACACTTTCTGCCTAAGCCCTAAGTCCGTGGTCGGCAAACTGCGGCTCACAAGCCACATGCAGCTCTTTGGCCCCTTGAGTGTGGCTCTTCCTAAGCCTTAGGAGCACCCTAATGAAGTTAATAACAATGTACCTACCTATAGAGTTTCAGTTTAAAAAATTTGGCTCTCAAAAGAAATTTCAATCGTTGTACTGTTGGTATTTGGCTCTGTTGGCTAATGAGTTTGCCGACCACTGCGGCCTAAGTGTTTTTACCAAATAAATTTTTATAACTGATATAGATGTTTTATACCCATGGGATGCCCTAATTTTAGAGTTTTAAGCCTTTTCTATTGGGCGATGCAGGACATGCATATTTATGGTTCTTTGCAAAACATTGTAAACATGTGCCGTCTTCAAGGAAGCCTGCTTTTATAGCTGGAGGGAGCTCAGGATAGACTTTTTTTTTTAATATATTTTATTGATTTTTTACAGATAGGAAGGGAGAGAGATAGAGAGCCAGAAACATTGATGAGAGAGAAACATCGATCAGCTTCCTCCTGCACATCTCCTACTGGGGATGTGCCTGAAACCCAGGTACATGCCCTTGACCAGAATTGAACCTGGGACCTTTCAGTCCGCAGGCCGATGCTCTATCCACTGAGCCAAACCGGTTTTGGCGCTCAGGATAGACTTTCACCGTTGTCACTGCCTGTTGGGCCTTGGCCAAGTCAGTTTTTACTCCTTGGAGACTGTTTCCTAACACACACACACACACACACACACACACACACACACACACACGCACAGAGGCACACTTTAATAAAATAGCACCTTTGGAATTAGATTTGCTCCCTCACCCCAGCTCCTCCCACTTATTAACTGAGTGGCAGCTTTCTCTGGGAATCACTTTTCTCATCAACGCATGGCAACATAGCACTAATATTTTCCTCAGAAGTTTAAATAAAACTACATATAATATGACATGCCAAGCACGAGGCCTCATACATACTAAATAACATTATTATCAAGACAGTTATTATTATTGCCGCCCCTATTCTAAAAAGCTCAAGGGGAAACAATGCATCTTTAAGTAGTTGCTTCCTCTGCAAACTACACAATTGCAGATTGAGACCTTTGCTATTTGATGACTTGCGTGGTTTTGGGGTTTTTTCTTCGTTTTAAAAACAGAAGCCTTAGATTTTGACACAAGATAGCCTGTTACCTTAATAGCACTGGCTTGTGTGTGAACATACAAATAAGACTGAGCTTGGCCATCACTGAACCCTCAAGTGGAAGCCAGCAGTCCACTACCTGACATGCAAAGTGTGTGGCCGACCTATGCTTGGACCAGACTGGCATCCGTACAAAGCTCTCTGGTATGGGGCACAGATTGGCAGTGAGGATTTTACCAGTATTATGATTTCAAGTTACATGGGTGGGAGTATGGTAATTACAGGCCATCAGCCCTCTTAGAACCAGTGTCTGAGCTACAGTAGGAAGTCCCACGCTATCAACTCACTGAGAAAAGCCCTCAATTTTCAAAGACAGAGAAATGGCGTCTAGAAAGATCTGTCCATGAAACTGTATAGTTTAGAAGGGAAGAACATACAGTCATATGTCCCTATCACCACCCTCATGACCTATTCTAATACATGTCCCTCAATATCCATCTGTGGGTATACATCTGTCCCACCAAGAAATAATACAATGATTTTAGTCAGGGCAAGTAATATCAGCTGCTGTAATGAACAGTGACTTCCCACAATACCTGCTCATTTCTCACTCACATTGGACTACAGTGCAATTGGCCAGTAACAGGGGAAGAGTAGTTGTCTTGGAGCCCAGGTTCTGTCATTCTGGTGGCTCTGTCACCCCTACAGACCTTCTCTGTGTTCCCAACATCTGCTCAAGAGGTGAGCGAAGAGAGAATTTTAAGGATCATGCAGGAGATTTGGGGAGCCAGGCTACCTACCTCAGGCCAACTCCGTTCCCTGGCTTCACTTAACTGCAAGGGGCTGGGAAATGTTGTTTAGTTTTGTGCCCTGGAGGGTTTGCTAAGCACATGCCAACGTTTCTGCCAGAATATCATTTCAATATCTGAGGGAAATGCGGTGGGGCTTGAAATAGGATCGTTTTTTAAATCAGCTGTGTAAATTGTGAAATGGATTCTCTTTAGATTGTGACAGGGCGAATTTACATTTTTTTTCCAAGAGAGTAAAAATAATCAAAACTCATGAATTTCAGAGACCCACTCTTACCATGTCAATTTATCCCCCCTCGTCATTTCCCCCCTCTCCCTCCAGCTTGTGCTGCTACCCAGAGATGTTGAGGTCAGCTCAGGGACAGTCAGTAACTGATTTGGCAGCAGAGAGGGGCCTGGGAGTAATAATGACTGTTTCCAAGGTCCAGACACTATGCTAACCAATAGCATTTGTTAAGGACACAACTGAGACATCCCGGGAGCCAGCAGTCTTGAATTGTTTCCACCCACTTCCTGTCCAAAGCCCAGCTGAAATGGTTGATTCCTTCTAATCATTTATTCTCCTAGGTTAGTGCTCACAACTTGGTTTTACACAAAAGTCATCTGGGAAGAGCCTCCCCCCGCCCCCTTGCACCAATGATCTCCTCTACCTGGTGTTCTCACCATGGTGTAATCACATCCTCCCTTGAATGTGGGCGAGGCCTGTGACTTCTAACCAATACAGTGTGGCCAAGGTAATGGAATGTCTCTTCCAGAATTACGTTGCCAAGCTTGTAATCCTCATCTTGCCAGCAGACTCTCTTTTACACAGGCTTTGAGAAGGCAAGTGCCATGTTGGAGAGGCCCATCTGAAAAGGGAAGGAGAGCAGCCTCCAATCACGAGCAAGCAAGGAGCCTAGGACCTCAGCCAAACATCCCTTAAGTAACTGAATTTTGTCAACAAGCTACGTGAGCTTGGAAGGGGATCCTTCCCCAGTCACATCTTCAGATTAGACCGCAGCCCCAGCTGGCAAACCTACTCCGCCTTCTAAGACACTGAAACACAGGTACCAGTTCACTTTTAAAAAAAATATATTTTATTGATTTTTTACAGAGAGGAAGGGAGAGGGATAGAGAGTTAGAAACATCGATGAGAGAGAAACATCAATCAGCTGCCTCCTACACACTCCCCACTAGGGATGTGGCCGCAACCAAGGTACATGCCCTTGACCGGAATCAAACCCGGAACCCTTGAGTCCACAGGCCAACGCTCTATCCACTGAGCCAAACTGGTTAGGGCATGAGAGGTAGCAGTTTATAAGGCATGCCCAGATTTCTAACCCACAGAAACTGAAATAATAAATGCAGGTTCTTTTGAGCTGCTAAATGTGTGGCAATTTATTTGTAGCAATGATTATTTGTAATACAGGTGCTTGTTAAAAATACAAATTGCAGGCCCTCGCCACAGAATCTCCTTAGCAAGACTGGAGAAGGACTTGGGAATCTGAAATGTTCACCGTCACTTCAGATGATTCTGATGTACCTGGTTTACAAATTATTACTCCAGATTCTCTAATCTTTATTCTTACATGTAGCCAGTCACACCAGAAAGTTACATAACTCAGCCATATTATTTTTACACCCAACAGAAGTGACCTAAAAGTTACATTTCAATTCTTCTTCTTTTGGTCCATTTTTTTTTAAAGGCCTGTATTGCTCTGGCTGGTGTTGGTCAGTTGGTTGAAGTGTCATCCTGTACACCAGGAGGTAGGGGACTCCATATCTGGTCAGGGCATGTGCGGAGGTAACCAATTGATCTCTCTCTCTCTCTCTCTCTCTCTCTCTCTCTCTCTCTCTCTCTCTCCCCCTTCCTCTCTCTCTTAAATCAGTTAAAAAATGTGATATAAATTAATTAATTAATTAAAAAGGTCGTTACTCATTTTCTTTTGCTGCTATAACAAATTACCACACATTTAGTGGCTTGAAAAAACATAAATTTATTATCTTACAGTTCTGGGGATCAAATGTCTGAAAATGGTCTCCCTGGGCTAAAATCCAGGTTTTAGCAGGGCTGGGTCTTTCTGGAGGATCTAAGGGTAAACCTGTTTCCTTGCCTTTTCCGGTTTTCTGAGGCTGCCTGCATCCTTTGGCTCATGGCTCCAGTCCAGCAATAACATCTCTGAGACCCCTGCTTCCATCATCACAGGTCCTTCTCTTGCTATAACCCTTCTACCTCCTTCCTTCCCACATTAGGACCCTTGTGATTGCATTGAGTCCACCGGGATCATTTTAAGAGAATTGCTCCATCTCAAGGCCCTTAACTTGTAATGTCTGCCAAGTCCCTTTTCTGTGTAAGCTAACATTTACAGGTCCGGGGATTAGGAAATGAACATTTCTGGAGGGCCATTCTTCTGCCGACCACAAGATCCGTTGAATGAGTAATCTATGTCTTGCCCTAACCGGTTTGGCTCAGTCGATAGAGCGTCGGCCTGTGGACTGAAGGGTCCCAGGTTCGATTCCGGTCAGGGGCATGTACCTGGGTTGCGGGTACATCCCCAGTAGGGAGTGTGCAGGAGGCAGCTGATCGATGTTTCTCTCTCATCGATGTTTCTAACTCTCTATCCCTCTCCCTTCCTCTCTGTAAAAAATTAACAAAATATATTTTAAAAAATCTATGGCTTGGTGCTGATAAAATATTTGTCTCTTTCTTTATATCACAGAAACGTGGAATTTGCTTTGTTTCCCTTTCTGCCTTGGCTACCAGAGCTCTTGAAGCTAACAGTTGTGTTCCGTTAGAATAACTCTGCTGACTTGTTTTCTTATCCAACTATTTCCCTTGGTTTATTATTTTATTCTTACTCTTTTATCCTTATCTTAATGGTTCTGTTTTGTCTGTGTCACTTATTATAAGTTGATTTGAAATTTAACCAGAATATACAAATTCCTATATTTAGGCTTAACCCCCAAGTCCCATGATTTCTAATCTTTTCCCCTCCAAGGCCACCAGCCAGTGAAACATTTTCTCTCTTGGTAGCTGGACCGTCTGTCTTCTATATCTCCATCTCTCCTTCTTTGTCATCCCCACAATCATCTCTGGCCCTCCAAGCCACTCACCAATCTAGTTGTCAATTTCCCCCAAGGGACTGTGGGTGAGTAGTTCACCCTCCACTCAGAGGGTATATTCTGCTAAGGCCCCTTCTGCTGTGATGGATGAACTAGTCTCTGAACCCTTGGCCAGCCTGCCCATGGCAGAAAGATATTCTGAACTGATCTCAAATACATTGGGCTCATTAAAGTACTTGAACAAATTGCCCTAGTAACTCCCATAATAGCCACACACCTCAGGGAGACAAATAATATTATCCATATGTTAGAAGAGGAAATATTGAGTCAAAGAAGGCAAAGAGAGCTATAGATTCTATTTCTTTGGGAAACTTATCTTGGTTTCAGGGTTTTAGATGACTTAGATGGATGAATCCCAATCCTGGTTTTCCATTTCATCAGTATACCCCAATTATTGTTAGAAGTGGTTTGACAAAATAATTTTCTTAGCCTAATTAAAATATAGATTTCAGATACCATATTTTGGAATGGTCAGAGCAGAGAATGTAGTACAAACTTGAAAAGCATGGTGATTAAAGTATCTGCCAACATTTTTTGAAGTTAAGCATATATGTTCGGCTTAACAAATGTTTATAAAATGAACACCAGTATAACCACTCTCTCCTTATGCCCAAATTCTGTTCATGCCTTAAAGACCAGATTCTATGTCCTTCAGTAAAGACTAGCATAAGCCTCCTATTTATAATATTTTTCTCATCAACTTCTAAGACCATCTTAGAATCTTCGGTCACATATCATCTGTATCATATTTGTGTGTGTGTGTGTGTCTGTGTGTGCGTGCGCACACACATTGTATGCACCGTGAATTCCTGAATCATCCTTTGATCTTGCACAAGACTCAGTGTCACTGTTTAACTATAATTTGAATAGAGTTCATCAGGGAATTAATGGATGAATGAGTGAGAGAATGAGTGAATGAGACCACAGAGGTCACTTACACCAGAGTTCAAGTTAATGGAGGTCACCCAACCCAAGATGAAATAATTAAGTCCACCATGTCTTGAAATTTAGACAAGGGACATGAAGCCAATTAAGCCAGGGCCGCTCTGGACTTCAGGCTGAAGCTGGTCTTTACTCTGTCCGCCTCCTGGGATTGGGTGGACTGAGAGCCCTTAAAGAGTAGTCACTATTAAAATAGAATTAGATATTTTCAAGTACATATTGGTCCTGCTTTAGGTGAGAGAGAGACAGTGGAAGGGTTACTTTAAAGGCATAGGGCAGGGGTGGGCAACCTTTTTGTGAGTGCGTGCCAAAACCAGCAAAATCTCTGACTCAAAATTCTTCTGTGTGCCAACCCTAATTTTTTGAGAACATGTTACGCCTACTTGATATCTCTTAAGGTGTACGTATGTGAAGAACCTTGAAGAAATAATAAAATTCATTCGAGTGACAAAAACACAGTATATGATGATGAAAAATACATTTATTTTTTAATGTATACATGTTATGTAAAATTATTTATTTACCTAAGATGCACCTACACTGAATTTATCTGAAAAATAAAAAAGTCGATATTAAGAAAAAAATTGTAAATGGAAGATTATAAGAGAGGGTTTCGCGTGCCAGCAAAAGTTACTGGCATGCCATGTTTGGCACGCGTGCCAGGGGTTGCCCACCCCTGGTGTAGGGCATACATTGCTGCCATTTTACCTGTATTTATATTGTTTTACTTTTTCAGCAGGCTTTCACATATCCTTTCTTGATTCAAGAACATGGGGAAAATTAATTTTTCGACATTTGAAGCTGTTGGCCATAGAAGCCAGTCTCCAGGGACATTAAGCAAATGACTAAATGTTTCTAAAAGGACACTTGCTCTTAGTGATCTAATTTCATCCTCAGAGAAACCTAAGAGGAAGAAATTAGTATCCCTTCCTTTTTGCAGATGGTGGAATCAGAGAGCCTCAAAGTGTTTTAATGGCATACCCACAGTCATCTGTCTGCTTCCTAGTAGAATGTCTGTTCCGCTCAGCTGTGGTGTAGAGGAGTCTGATACATAATGAGAAAGCAGACTCAGGGATTTTGATTCAAAGCAAGTGACCCACGCTATTCTAATTATGGTCTTGTTGATGATTAAAATTTAGTATGAAGTGATACCAGTTATGTGCTGTGATTTATTTTAGATGATGATGCTCTAATACTTACTGTGTGCAAGCCACCGGAATCATGGGACATGGCACCCCACAAAGCTGTCTTTTCTGCCTTGTACATGGGGAATAGAACACAACTCTCTATGCTTTCCAAAACTACATATACAGTGGGGCCTTGACTTACGAGTTTAATTCATTCCAAGACCGAGCTCGTTAACTCAAATTACTCTGTCAACTCAATGCAAAAAATCGGCGGAGAGACAGCTGGTATCTCAAAAAACTCGTTAGTCGGGACGCTCGTAAGTCAAGGCCCCACTGTATTTGGTCCATTTTTAACATTTATTTGTTCTGAATCAGGTGAAGCTCTGGCTCTTAATATTTTAAGAAATGCTTTTTAAATTAAAAAATTCCATTTCTCCCTCAAAAAGCCTACTTTTTAATATGTCAGATGAGCCTTGGTTGTCACATAATCATGATCTTTTAGAAATTTATTGATTTGATTCAGCAGATCAATTGACTTCTGTGTTCTAGGCACTACCTGAAACAGTGTGCGCAGAAAAAGTTTGGTAATCAGGTGAAGAGTAATAGGTGGGAAGCATGGGTGATCCAAAAATATTCTCTTGCATTCATTAATAGTATTATAGTTTATTATGGTGATAGAAATAGTATTAATATTGTCCTAGGTCAGTGGTCTGTAAACTGCGGCTCGCGAGCCACATGCGGCTCTTTGGCCCCTTGAGTGTGGCTCTTCCACAAAAGACCGACTTCTGCGCATGGGCCACGAAGTTTCAATCGCACTGTACGTGCGCGCCCACACGTGGTATTTTGTGGAAGAGCCACACTCAAGGGGCCAAAGGGCCGCATGTGGCTCGTGAGCCACAGTTTGCCGACCAGGGTCCTAGGTAATAAAAATTTGCTAATCATTCTTACCTTCTCAGTTGATCATGCCAGGATGAAGCCTGGATGTTTTGCTATAAAAATCCTGTCATTCATTTATTTCTTCTATAATCAGTAGTCTTACCTGGGGGAGATTCTGCCCCCTCCCCAGGACATTTGGCAATATCTGGACACACATTTGGTTGTCGAAACTTGGAGAGGGCATGCTCCTGGCATCGAGTTGGTAGAGGCCAGGATACTGCTCGACATCCCATAGCTCACAGGACAGCGCCATCTCCCCATACACATACATACAAAGAATTTATCTGATCTAAAATGCCAATGGTACTGAGCTTGGGAAACTTTGAGGTCGATACATAGATACAGAGGAATCAAGCTAGATCTATACTAAGTGCGAGACACTGTGCTCACCGGAAAGTGACGATCTACTTAATATGAAGTCATTATGTGTCTTCACATCTCAAAAACCCTAGCCTTGTTTCCAGCCTGTGTGCAAACCCAATTCTTTATTGGAAAAAATGAAGTTTGGCCTTTCCCAGGACTTACTGCATTTTAATCAGCAAATTTTTAGGAGTAAAACCACCAAAACATGCATTTCTAGGTGAAGTTAATTTTCTGTATAGATATGTAGTTCCTAGCGCTGATAACAAAGCCAGCAGACTTAATCAGACTCAGATTGGGTATGCTGTTTCAATGGAAAAGCAAAACAAATATAAGAGGGCACTTTAGAACTTTGGCTCTTGTTAAAGAGTTTATGTAATTTGCTGCATTAAAGCTTAAATCCAAGCTCACGAGAACTTCACATTTATGATATAAAACGAACTCAAGATGAAATACACAGTCTCTGAGATATCTTTCCACATCCATCTCCTTACTCTCTCCCTTCCAACATGCCAACAGTCACCAGAATCTCAGTCAGTTTTTACGTAGAGATCTCTTCCATGTAAAAAGGTGTGTGGATTCTCTGATCAATATCAGTAAATGTCTTGGAGACCTGAGTGTGAGTATCCCATCCATGAAATACATGTGTGAACTGATTTAAGGCACACTGTAATCAAATACCTTGGATTGGCTGTTCATATTTTACCTTGTCAAGACTATCCTGGCTTATGGTGAATAGTGTTTCAAGCCCAGCTGGGTGTGGCTCAGCGGTTGAGCATCTACCCAGGAACCAAGAGGTCACCGGTTCGATTCCTGGTCAGGGCATATGCCCAGGTTGTGGGCTCGATCCCCGGTGGGAGGTGTGCAGGGGGCAGCCAATCAATGATTCTCTCTCATCATTGATGTTTCTATCTCTCTTTCCCTCTCCCTTCCTCTCTGACATCAATAAAAAATGTATTTAAAAAAAATAGTGTTTCAAATCCTTTTTAGAAAAACACCATGGAAAGTGTAGTAAGTGCATGCACACTGGTTTGAAGAAATTCTTAGCATGAATTAATTGGAGGTTAAGTGTGGGGTTAAGTAATCTGGAAAACTTCTGAGAAATACTGGGTCTCTTCTCTTAAGAAGAGAACCTCCAAAGACTTAATCTGTGCAACTGTGAAAACTTTACTTAACCTTAGGGATTTTTTTAACTATCTTTTTTTTTTTTTGCTTCCCATTGTATCTATTCCCAGGTAGATAAGAACTAGATTGATTGCTAAATAGAAATACCTATTAGGAGGAAGTCAAGGCCAATTTTAAATGTTGGCATCGGCACATTAGAGAGTGTGGGATTCTCAGAGAACCCTGTTGGCAACAACGTTCAGTGCCAGAAGCTGTGTGATCAGTGTTCACAAGGTTCCTGAAAAACTTGCTAAACCACAGCCATTCCTGGACACATCTGTAAAACCTTCAGAATCAGATGGAAGAAAATACCTAACGTTTGAAAATAGAAAAAGGAAGATTAGTTTCTCAGTCCTCTAATATATGCTGCCAACCTATGTCAATTCTCTCAGTACTTTTAAAGAATGATCCGTTTCTCTGATCCCTATAGCTTAACAAAAGAGCAGGGAGTGCCATAACCTGTTTGGCTCAGTGGATAGAGTGTCGGCCTGTGGACTGAAAGGTCCCAGGTTCAATTCTGGTCAAGGGCATGTACCTGGGTTGCGGGCACTTCCCCAGTGGGGGATGTGCAGGAGGCAGCTGATCAATGTTTCTCTCTCATCGGTGTTTCTAGCTCTCTGTCTCTCTCCCTTCCTCTCTGTAAAAAATCAATAAAATACATTAAAAAAAAAAAAAGAGCAGGGAGCCACACGACAAGGCCCAGGAGTTCCAATGCCTTCCCAGAGCCCACCTGTCTATTGCTATATCTGTTACTCTCTGCACGTCCCTGCCTCTGTGTCTCTGTCTTTCTTGGATGCATCTTTTCTGAATCGTTTTTTCCTTCTTTGGGCCACAATGTAGAACTATTGTTTTGTTGTCTTTGTTTTAGGGCAGTGGTGCTCAACCTTCCGGCCCTTTAAATACAGTTCCTCATGTTGTGACCCAGCCATAAAATTATTTTCGTTGCTACTTCATCACTGTCATGTTGCTACTGTTATGAATCGTCATGTCAATATCTGATCTGCAGGATGGTCTTAGGCGACCCCTGTGAAAGGGTCGTTCGACCCCCAAAGAGGCCGCGACCCACAGGTTGAGAACCGCTGTTTTAGGATTTGTTTTTACATATTTTTAATTTTGAATAGTTTTCGATTTCAAAAAGGTTTCGAAGAAAGCACAGAGAGATCCTGTTTACCCATTACTATGAACAAAACTCCAGACTTCATTTCTGTTTCTCTGATTTCTTCACAAATTCTTTCTGTTCTAGGACCCCATCCAAGACATTACATTGCATTTAGCCATCATATATTCTTAAGCTTTTCTGAGCTGTGTGTTTCTCTGTTTTCCCTTTCCTATTAAAGACTTTCACAGTTTTAAGGAGCAGTGGTCAGATATTTTATAAAATGTCACTCATTTTAGCTGCTACGATCTAAATGTATGTGATCCCACTAAATCCATATGTTAAAATCCTCATCCCCAATGTGATGACATTAGGAGGGAGGTCTTTAGGAGGTGTCTAGATCATGAGAGTAGAGCCCTCATGAATAGGGTTAGCGCCCTTATAAAAGAGACCCCCCCATAAAAAAGAGACCCCACAGAGCTTTCTAACCCCTCCCACATCAAGAAGTCTGGCCCCACAGGTGTGGCTCAGTTGGTTGAGCATCATCCCATGCACCAAGAGGTTGGCAGTTCAATTCCTGGTCAGGGCACATGCCTGGGTTGCAGGCTCAATCCCCAGTAGGGGGCTTGCAGGAGGCAGCCAACTGATGTCTCTCTCTCTCTCTCTCTCTCTCTCTCTCTCTCTCTCTCCTTTCCTCTCTCTCTAAAATCAATAAAAACTTAAAAAAAGAAGTCTGCAACCCAGAAGACAGTGTGCACCCAACTATGATGGCACCCTGATCTTGGACTTTGAACCCCCAGAAATGTGAGACATTAATTTCTGTTGTTTATAAGCCACCAAGTCTGTGGTATCTTGTTCTAGCAGCCCAAACAAAGACATTAGGTTTATCTCTGGTTTACTCATGATTAGACTGAGGTTATGGGTTTGGGGGAAAATACCACAGATGTACCGTGCTCTTCTTGTCACCTCGGAACAGGCACATGCTTTCAGCGTCTTTTTATCACTGGCCATGGTTTTTGGTGATTTTTAATGCCACTAAATGCATATTGCTCTTCATTCAAAACCAAGAAAATGGAAAGTTTTATATGTTTCACTAAAACGTAACTTTTGAGCCACATGCGGCTCTTTGGCCCCTTGAGTGTGGCTCTTCCACAAAATACCACGTGCGGATGCGCACGTACAGTGCGATTGAAACTTCGTGGCCCATGCGCAGAAGTCGGTATTTTGTGGAAGAGCCACACTCAAGGGGCCAAAGAGCCGCATGTGGCTCGCAAGCCACAGTTTGCCGACCACTGGCAAGCACTATTATCGATCTGTGTTTTGTTTTTTTTTTAAATATATTTTATTGATTTTTAACAGAGAGGAAGGGAGAGAGATAGAGAGCTAGAAACATCGATGAGAGAGAAACATCGATCAGCCGCCTCCTGCACATCTCCCACTGGGGATGTGCCTGCAACCCAGGCACATGCCCCTGACCGGAATCGAACCCGGGACCCCTCAGTCTGCAGGCCGACGCTCCATCCACTGAGCCAAACAGGCCTCGGCTATCGATCTGTGTTTTAAAGAGTTAATTAAAAACAAATTTGGAAATCGATCATATATTTTAATCCTCCTAAAAGAATATTCTACGTTTTCATTTGGTTTTGATATTCAACTGTGATGGTTTATTTTATTTTTTTTAAATATATTTTATTGATTTTTTTACAGAGAGGGAGGGAGAGAGATAGAGAGTTAGAAACATCGATGAGAGAGAAACATCGATCAGCTGCCTCCTGCACATCTCCCACTGGGGATGTGCCCGCAACCCAGGTACATGCCCTTGACCGGAATCGAACCTGGGACCTTTCAGTCCGCAGGCTGACGCTCTATCCACTGAGCCAAACCGGTTTCGGCTCAACTGTGGTGGTTTAAACAGTGCTAATGAAGTCGTGGGAGGCAGTTACTCGTAGACAGACATGAACAGAGCAAGGACGATGGGCCAGGCACAGAAGGTCGCCAGGGTGGAAAGCCCTGGGTGCCTAGCCATGGACAATCAATTGTAAGGTGGGACCCCGCCCCCGGGTGACCTTTCTCCCCTAGCACATCGCTGGCCATGCGGTTTGGACCCCCTGACCTTTCCTCCCTAGAGAGAGCATCTAGGCCTCAGTTGTGTTTCAGCCCCAGGCCCGGAAAAGCCACCCTGTGGCTGCCCTCAGGACCAGCTGTGTGGAATAATGACCCCCTGTCCTGGCACTGACCAGTCCATCAGTGGAGACCACAGCCCTGAAAGGACGCACCTAGAAAGCTGCTGAATATTCTATTGAGCTCTCCCTCTGGGACCTTAAAACCCTTAGGACAGAGGTCCCAGCGCTCTCTCCATCCTCAGAGCATGCCCTTCCATCCTCAGAGCATGCCCTTCCCTTCCCTTCCCTTCCCTTCCCTTCCCTTCCCTTCCCTTCCCTTCCCTTCCCTTCCCTTCCCTTCCCTCCCCTCCCCTTCCCTTCCCTCCCCTCCCCTCCCCTCCCCTCCCCTCCCCTCCCCTCCCCTCCCCTCCCCTCCCCTCCCCTCCCTCCCTCCCTCTCTCCCTCCTTCCCTCCCTCCTCTCTCTCTCTCTCTCTCTCTCTCCCTGCCCCAGGCATGTTACCACTAGCTTCCTCACTCCCAAACTCCAAGGGTCCTTCCTTTACCTCCATAACTTGTTTCCTGAGCCCATTTCTTCTAGCAATTACTTTTTCTGCCTCTGGGATTTACCACATAAATGCTCTCTTACAGTTTGGGTCTTGGCTCTGAATTCTTTCCTGGCCAGAACCCAAGTATCAAGGTTCCTGAACCCAGGTCCGGTCTAACCTCTCCGCTCAGACACCTGGTGCCATTCCTGCTGCCTACAGCAAAATGAGAACTAAGCATTTAGGAGTGAAGAAATACAAACCGTAGGGCACGGGAAGGGGGTTTAGAATTATTATTATAAAATTACTTGCTTTCCTCGCTCTTTTCGGATTTTCCCTCCTGCATGGTTATTTGTCATCCCATTGAAAGATAAATTCTGAACGACATCATCGTGAAACACCTGCCTAGCAAAATGGAAAGAGGCAGCTTTTAAGAGCTGTGGTTTAGTATTCTCTGTAGTTTGACCGAGTTTTCATGTTTGACCGAAAGCAGTGACTTTTACTTTGCCAACAGGCTCCATTAAAAGATGCAAAGTAAAGTGAATTGTTTAAAAATTCAACTTGCTTTATTTTGCAGAACAGGCACTCCCTCGAAGCTAACTTTAAAAGCCAAAATGATTGCTAACCTTTTCTGGTGGCACTGATGGCTTAGGGCAGTGGTCAGCAAACTGCGGCTTGCGAGCCACATGCGGCTCTTTGGCCCCTTGAGTGTGGCTCTCCCACAAAATACCCACTTCTGCGCATGGGCCATGAAGTTTCAATCGCACTCTACGTGCGCACCCGCACGTGGTATTTTGTGGAAGAGCCACACTCAAGGGGCCAAAGAGCCGCATGTGGCTCTCGAGCCGCAGTTTGCCGACCACTGGTTTAGGGAATACTGAACAGAGAAGTCAGCTTATCCTTTCCCAAGGCATACAGAAAAGTCATCTGCCACAGCGGGGCAGTGAGAGGACAAGGTTGAGCCGAAGAAATAAGACTTTCTTTTCCTTCCTATTCTTTTCTACCTTGGTTATTAATACAGTGGGGCCTTGACTTACGAGTGTCCCGACTAACGAGTTTTTCGAGATACGAGCCGTCTCTCGGCCGATTTTTTGCTTTGAGTTGCGAGCTAAAATTCGGGTTATGAGCCAGCTTCAGATACCCCACCGCTAGTTGGCGCAGCGAACGTCACAGTGAACGCCACAACATCAGCCCAGCATCACATGTCTCACTCGTTCACTTTTTGATTTGACGTACGAGTAATTTGAGTTACAAGCTCCGTCACAGAACGAATTAAACTCGTAAGTCAAGGCCCCACTGTACTTTTAAACTGTCCTGGCATTTTGCAAGCGATGTAAAGGCCTAAAGTCCCTAGAGGTGGTGGTGGTTTTGGGAGTGGGAGCAGGGCGGGTGGGGGAAATCTGTAATTCTAGTCTTCTGTTTTGAGAGTAAACATTCTGGACTAAAAGGAAAGTGCAAAACATCTTCTCTTCCCCGTTGACAGCAAATCCAACATTCAGATGACATGTCTGTGAGGGGAAATAGGAACAAGTCCAGCCTTTGCTCCTCTTCAGGTTCAAAAAACATTAAGAAAACCAGGGGTGACGGAAGGGGCTTTTTTTTTTTTTACAGGGAATCAAATACCTAAAAATCCGTTTAAAATAGAATTTCAAAAATAAACTCCTCAGGACAGTTCAAATACTACAGCAAATTTGGTGTTTGGGTACTTGGACACTGAATTGCAAAGGAAAGGTTTCTTAAGATAAGCATTTGTGTTTCAAACTTCCCCCACTTGGCTCTTTATGATAACAGCTTTCGTAAATAGCATAGCAGTTGAAACATTTATTATTGGAACAGAAATGCAATTACATGCAGATGTTGTCCTGTGATTCATTGCTTTGTGCTACACACATTTTCAAGCTGGAGGAAGGACAAGCCGGTCATCAAGTAAATGCTCTAGGCTGAGCTCCACTTATTCTCTTGACTTGAGTTATCTAATCTCTTTTGTGAGTGTTGCCGCAATCTAGGCCTCTGTGGCCTTTCTTGGCAGCCTGTTTCATTGTGCAATTACTCCAACTACTGTCAAAAACGTCTTTCCATCCAACAGAAAATGTCCCTTGCTCAATCCAAACCTGGTTGTTTCTCCAGCATTCCTGTTGCGAGGAACATAAAATAACCACCACATTTATTTTTTTTCAAGTTTCTTGTTGTTTTCTACTTTTTGTCAAGGTGGGCTTTTTAAATTTTTACATTGCGTGGAAGGATCTACAGTAACGTCAGGTAGTGATCAGAGCTCTGAAGGAAATAAAATGGATACATTGCTATGGAACTGCTGTACGTAAGATGGCTGGTGTCAGTCATGGTTGTCAAGGGTGGCCTCCTATTGAAGAAACTTTTGCATAAAATCTGAGGGCTTTGGGGGGCGGGGGGTTAGCAGTGCAGATGCCAGGCGTATTGGTTTCCTATTGCTGTTGTAACAAATGATCACACATTCAATGGCTTAAAACAACCCACATTTATTTTCTTAGTGCTCACAGTCAAAAGTAGAACACAGGCCTCACTGAGCTAAAATCAAGATGTGAACAGGGCTGTAGTCCTTCTGTAGGCTCTACAGGAGAATCTGTTCCCAGCTTCTAGAGCAGTGGTTCTCAACCTTCCTAATGCCGCCACCCTTTAATACAGTTCTTCATGTTGTGGTGACCCCCAATTTCATTGTTACAAATTGAACATAATGAAAGCATAGTGATTCATCACAAAACAATATCCTATCTAATAAAGATGGAATATGCAAATTGACCATCACTTCTTGGCAAAGATGGCGGCACCCACAGCCAATAAGGAGGGAATATGCAAATTGATGTGGCAAAGATGGTGGCAGCTGACCTGGGACACTTGCATCGTCGTCGCCATGGTGACGACGTAGGTTTGTGCCCTGCCCCGGCCGCTCCAGGCCTCTGGGCAGTGCACAAAGGTGGAAGGCAGCTCTGTGCCAGAGCGAAGGCGGTGCTGGCAGCCAGGGGAAGGAAGGCCTATTCTTGCACAAATCTTTGTGCGTTGGGCCTCTAGTGTAATTATCTATGTGTTTTCCGATGGTCTTAGGCGACCCCTGTGAAAGGGTCGTTGGACCCCCAAAGGGGTCGCAACCCACAGGTTGAGAACCGCTGGTCTAGAGGCTGCCCACATTCCTTGGATCATGGTCTCCTTCCTCCATTTTCAAAGCCACCAACAGATAGTCAAGTCTCTCACATCATCACTCTGACACCAATTCTTCTGCCTCCTCCTTCCACATTATAAGGACCTTGTGATTACATTGGGCCCACCTGGCTAATACAAGATAATCTTTTTGTAATTTTTAAATTATTACTTTTCTATTAACTTAATTGGGGTGACATTGGTCAACATGATCACATAGGTTTCAGATGTGGATTTCTATGTTACAAGATCTGTACATTCCACGGTGTGCCCACCACCCCAAGTCAAATCCTCTCCTGTCACCTCATATTAGGACCCCCTTCTCCCCACACCCACTTCCCTCTGGCAACCACCACACTGCTGTTTGTGTTCACCAAATTTAGTTTTATGTCCCACATACGAGTGACAACATATGGTTCTTAGCTTTTTCTGACCGACTCATTTCACTTAGTTTAATATTCTCAGGGTCCATCCATGTTGGTGCTAATGGTAGTATTTCATCCTTCCTATGGCTAGGTACTATGCAATCCTCTATTGCAGGATACTTGGATTGCTTACATGCCTTGGCCACTATGAATAATGCTGCAATGAGCATAGGGGTGCATATGTCTTTGCGAATACATATTTTCCAGTTTTTTGGGGTATATGCCCAAGAGAGGGATTGCTGGGTAGTAATTATTTGAGGAAATCGCCAGACTGCTTTCCATAGTGGTTGTGCCAGTCTACATTCCCACCAGCAGTGAATGAGGGTTCCCTTTTTTCCAACACTTGTGATTGCTTGACTTGTTGACAATATAGCCATTCTAAAAAGTATGAGGTGGTATCTCATTGTAGTTTTGATTTGTATTTCCCAAATTGCTGGTGAGGTTGAACATCTTTTCATATATCAACTAGAGGCCCATTGCAGGAAAATTCGCACAATAGGCCTTCCTTCCCCTGGCTGCCGGAACCGCTTTTCCTCCGGCACCCGGGACCCAGGCCTTCGGTCCGGCCGCAGCAGAGAAGCCAAGCCTCTTCAGTCTTCAGTCTTCAGTCTTCAGTCATTTTCAGTCTTTGCTCCGGGCCTGCATATGCAAATTAACCACCATCTTTGTTGGGTTAATTTCCATATTCATCCTGATTGGCTGGTAGGCATAGCAGAGTGACACCAATTTGCATATTTCTCTTTTATTAGTGTAGATTGGCTGTTCCTATGTCTTCTTGGGAGAGGTGTATTTTCAGGCCCTCTGCCCTCTTTTTGATTGGGTTGTTTGGTGTTTAAACAGCAGTTGTACTGCAATAGCTCTTGGTTTACAGATAACATGCTCCTCAATCATACTCCAAGGGTAACGGGAGGCAAGTTTTGGGAGTTCAAGTGGCGAGGCAGCACTGCTGTTCCCTTTCTTTGCCTGAAACATCACAGCCCAGCCTGGTAGTGGAGAACCTCACTGCAGAACCCTGTGCTCTGTCAGGCGTCTGTTGGCTCAGACACTGTTCATTCCACTTGCCCCTCACCTTGCTGGAGTACCCCCTCCCCGCCCCCCACATCTCTCTGCTCTTCCTGGCGGAAGGAAGCACCTGCTACCGCCAGCTTCCTCCCCTCTCCAGGCCAAACCACAGGCTCCCAGCTGCAGGGCTGTATCTGTGGGATGTCTGTGCTTTCCTCCCTTCTAATCTCCCCGTTTATTCCCAGTTCTCCACCTTTAAACGTTCCAGTGCACGGGCCTTCTCAGGCATGCCTCTGTGTTGAGCAGGGAATTCTTTGTTGCGTTATAGTTGGTTAACTTGTTGAAATTGCAAGGGGATCTCACACCGCCATTCCTCTAATGTCCTCCAATCTTTTTATCTTAAAGTCAGTCTGTTAACAATCTCAATTCCATCTTCAACCTTCATTTCTCATTCCATTTAACGTAACATATTCACGGGTTCCAGGTATTCTGATTTGGACTTTAGGAGGCAACTAGCCTGCCTCCCAAACGAGGGAGGATGTTTCAGGCAGTGGGAAGAACATACGCAAAGGTCCTAAGGTCTGAGAAGAGGCTTACACTGGGGAAGACACGGCACCTCGGCTGGACAAGGTGCTATGATATTAGTTTGAAGAGACTGGCAGAGGCCAGATTAGGGAGAGCTCCGTGGGCCGTGATATGAAACTAGATTGTATTCTAATTATAGGAGAATGCCACCAGAGATTTTAAGCAGAGAAGTGGCATGATCTGATATGTATTTTAAAAAGATGGTTTGGGCTAGTCTTTTATTCATTTAGAATTAAGGAAGGAATGTAAGGAAGATTATATGAAGGTGGGAGAAAGCAAGGTATAGGATATTTAGCAAGATTATGTGCTTCCTTGAGGGTGGTTGCACCTTTGAGGTGTCTGGAAAAGATGACTTCTGGCATTTTAAAGGCGTGCTAACCTAGATGCACAAGAACAATGAACAGGGCTGGCTTAAAACTTTTACTAAAGAAGTTATAGGCCTGGGGCATGGTTGACCTGTCTAGTTAGGCATTTATAATCAGATGACCCTGTGAGGTTACTTGCAATCACTGAGCTTGTACATACCCCCGTTTTTGTCCACAGATTGGAAAGGGAAGGGTGTGGGGGCACATGGGGAGGGAAGGAGCGGTGGGGTATAGAATACTGGGCTTTCCTTGAGACACCCAAAAGACACACTGCAGAACATTCCATTGCATTCCATATGGGCTCTTTTGTCCTAGCTCCTATGCACTTGATGTTTATCATGGTCTAGACCAGGGGTGGGCAAACTTTTTGACTCGAGGGCCACAATGGGTTCTTAAACTGGACTCAGAAAAAGGAGCTGCGGCCGTGTTTCCCAACATTGCCATGTTAACACTGCTGCTGGTGAAGGAGTGGAGGGGAGAGCAAGAGAACCCTCCGCTCTTTCGGCTCTGCAGGCAGGATGGAACAGCCGAACGGGCCAGATCCGGACCGTGGGCCGTAGTTTGCCCACGGATATGCTAGAATTTTAAATCTAGGGAACCAGAGTCCTGTTTCCTATTGAAGCATATTGAGCAATAGGAAAATGGCCAAAATAGGGTCCCTCTTGCCTTTGAGGCACTCACAATTAATTTTAGTACCTTACAATTCTAGAACACATTTTATGATAAAGAGAACAGGGGTCTGCAAAGTACAGCCCCAGGTTGGCTGCCAGGTTTTATAAATAAAGGTTTACTAGAACACAGTCATGCCTATTCATTTACATGTGATCTATGGCTGTTTTGGACCACAGCAGCAGAGAGGCTTAGAGCTAGCAAAGTAAAAAACATTTACTACTTAGACCTTTGCAGAAAAAGTTTGCTGACTCCTGACTAGGGCACTTAGTCTTTTGGAAATGTATGCTTTTGTCTCTGAATTTGTTCTGGTTTCTTATCTATACTAATAAAAGGATAATATGCTAATTAGACCAGACATCTTCCAGACCTCATTCCAGACATCCTTCCTGACAAAGCCAGGGCCAGAGAGAAGCCAGCCAGGGTCCTGGGTGCTTGCCAGCGGCCGGAGGAGGGAAGCCTGGGTCCCGGGTGCTGGAGGGATGCCGGTGCCGGCAGCCGGGAAGAAGGCCTACTCTTGCATGAATTTTCATGCATCAGGCCTCTAGTTTCTTATAATGTGGATCACCAATGAATCAATACCCTGCAAGTGTCTATTTTCCAGTGCTTACATTATTAATACCATCATACCAAAGGCTTTACAACTAAAAGTGCTAAGCTGCCAGTATATATTTAACTTAAAGGCTAATATTATTAGTGTGATATCGTTTTTCTACCAGGTATTTTGTAGACCTTTCATTCTAGTTCTTTATTTATCACCATTGAACACAAGTTTCTTTCTTAATGTCATTTTCCCCCTACTCTTCAAGGTCATTTTGAATTATAATACAATCCTCTGAGGTGCTAGCTATCCAATTTTGCACCATCTGCAAATTAAATCAACTTGTCTTTTATTTCATCACTCAAGTAACTAATAGAAATATTAAGAAGATCCTGCCTTAGGACATCCTTTTTAAATGTCACTGTTTCCCTCAAGGTTCACCCAGAACCACTAATAATCCTTGAGTCTACCTTTAAGTTCCTACTCTTATGTAAATGGGATCTAGTCGGTACTTTCCAAACTTATAATGCCAGTCATTATGCCAGAAGGGGTATGGCATATTGCCTACTTAATTGATCCTTTCCTCTAGCCCAGTGGTCAGCAAACTGTGGCTCAGCAAACCACGGCTTGCGAGCCACATGCGGCTCTTTGGCCCCTTCAGTGTGGCTCTTCCACAAAACACCAGCTCTTCCACAAAATACCGACTTCTGCGCATGGGCCACGAAGTTTCAATCGCACTGTACGTGTGCGCCCACACATGGTATTTTGTGGAAGAGCCACACTGAAGGGGCCAAAGAGCCGCATGTGGCTCGCGAGCCACGGTTTGCCAACCACTGCTCTAGCCAAATGGTTTGCCCTATCTGTCATGTCTTCATTTGTCCTGTATTCTAGTTCTGTCTCTGTCTTTTAAATTAAAGGGGCCAGTGGACTAGCTCTAGTCAATGAAAGGTGAGCAAAAGTTTATTGTCCCTTATGGAGTGAAGTTTTGAAAGGCAGTGCACAACTCACCAAGACCCCATTTCCTGTCTGAGTAACCACGGAAGTATGTGTTGAAAGTAATCTTCATCGGCCTGGATTCCTGAGTGACTATGAAGAAGAGAGTCCTGCCTGTTGATTTGTGTCAACAAACAGCATGATTGAGAAACAAACCTTTGTTTTTACAAGGCACTGAGATCCGGGGGTTGCTTGTTACCAGAGCATAACCTCACTCGTCCTGCCTGATACAGATATTGAGCACATTTTTCTAGAAAGGTCCATTGAAACTAGAGACCATTCTTTGATATAGCTTTTTCTTTTTTTTCTTTTTTTAAAAATATATTTTATTGATTTTTTTACAGAGAGGAAGGGAGAGAGATAGAGAGTTAGAAACATCGATGAGAGAGAAACATCGATTAGCTGCCTCCTGCACATCTCCTACTGGGGATGTGCCCGCAACCCAGGTACGTGCCCTTGACCGGAATCGAACCTGGGACCCTTCAGTCCGCAGGCTGACGCTCTATCCACTGAGCCAAACCGGTTTCGGCTGATATAGCTTTTTCTGTGTGTATTCTTCATAGACCCTTATTCATAGTACATACCGATTAAATCTATATTGGATGGAAGTGAATTAATAATAGATTAGTCGGTAGATAACTGGCTGCAATGTTTAGGGAATCTTTCTCATGGGTTTTTTTTCATTATTTTTTTTGTCTTCACCTGAAGATGTGTTTTTATTGATTTGGGAGAGAGAGAAAGGGGGAGGGAGAGAGGGAAACATCTATGTGAGAGAGAGACATATACACACCTCAACAGGGGATCAAACCTGAAACCTAGGTATGTCCCCTGACCAGGAATTGAACCCTTTTGGTGCTTGGGAAAACACTCCAACCAACTGAGCCACCCGGCCAGGGCTCATTGCTTTTTTATATAAAGAATGAGTGATAAAAACAAGTCCATGAACACTCAACTTTCAATGAAATGTGCTCATCCTCCTCAGTTGTTAGATAAAGGCCATTGTCATGCTATCAAGATGCACCAAGTCCTATCTTTTTCTGGCATTTACCTTATTTGGCTCAACCCAGGTTCCCTCAGTCTAATCGTGGTGAGGCGAGCCTCTGGCCAATGAGAGTAACCTGCAGTTACCACAGTGGGAGCACTAACTTGGGCATTTGTCCATTAATATTTCTTCATTGACATGGAACTTCAACTAAACATTATTGCATTAATTGAGAAATTGGGGGAAACATTCGAGTTTCACATTCCTTAATATGGATGTGCACGGTCATTCCTGTAAGGCTGTTAGCTGGGGGAAGGAGAGCATGCCTAACTTGCTACTACTGGGTGTATTCCCAAGACCTAGCAAAATGCCTGCATCATAAACAGCACCAATACATACATGTAGAATGATTTTTTAAAAAATATCATTAGGAACTATCAGTCATCTGTGAGAGGTACAGCCATTTTTATTTCCATTTGGAGGTAAGGCTCAGAAATATTAAATAATTTACCCAAGGCCACACAAGCAAGAGATGGAACTGGGATGGAAGCATCTTCTGACTGCAGGGTCTTTGCTCTTTCTTGGATAGAGTGGTATATCCAGGATGCAGGAGGAATAGCAAGCGTTCTGGAGTCTGGTGGACCAAGATTTGAGTTATAGCTCAGCAACTCATTAGTTATATGTCACTGGGAATTTCTACAATCTGTTCTCTCGTGTTTTCTTTAAACCACAATGATATTTTCTCCCCCTCAAGTAAGTCTTGTATTTTATTTAGTTTCCCATAAGTGCTGTTTTTTGGCACGGTGTAATTATTCGGCTGTAAGTACTCTTTCATGGGTCCTCTATGGTTAGGTTGGATTCATGCTACTTCGGTGACCCAGTCTTTCCCAAACCGTTTCTTGAGGCATCCAGAATGGATTCAGCAGAGGGTTGCATTCCCTCTATGTAATATGCTGTTTAGAGATCCAAGCTTCAGTTTGACCTTGCAAATCAATAATTATAGCCCAAGATATTTTGTGTTTAAAACCTAAATGATTGTTTGCTTAAAATTGTAAGAACAAATTTGGAGGCCAGCTTAAAGCACTTAAAGCTTTAGCTTGCCCTGGAAAAAAATGCATTCTTTGTCTTGTATCAACATGTTAATAAAATCTAAAGTTCCTGTATAAACAGAACTTGCTTCAGTGGGAATTGTGAGAACATAAAGGGTGCAGGATCATAAATGGACTATATTAGTGAAAGCCATTTACCTAGCATAGCACACAGTGTTTGTATTTAACGAGAGCCCAATAAGTAGAAAACACTAATATTCCTTCTAGTAGGGGAGTCAAGATGAGCCTTAACTTTATACAATAGAAATGTGTATACTGTGAACAGAAATATGTGTGCAATATTTGCAAAGTTATATTTTCATACTATTTTATAACCCAAATTCATATTCAATAAAGATCCACTTCCTATCCCATTTTATGATCTTTCTGGAGTCACTTAAAGGCAGTAATTTTAGCAGTAAGTTATGACTTTATAACAGTATTTTAATCAGTATATTGCAGTACTATATTGCATTTAAACTCTCTGGACATATGATTATTAAAAATAATATTTGCACATGGAAAACTGCCATTTTAATGTTCTTCTGCCTCTTCAAGTTGACTCTATTTTTGAAAATTCTATTGGAGTTAAATTCTAGAAGATCTGTGATCTTGGATGTTTCACAGACTGATCATGAGGCTTTGGAAAAATCACTTTATCTCTCTGCAAATCAGTTTTGTTATCACGGAAAGGAAATAGTAACACACTCCATAGCATTCTTGTTGCAATATAAAAAGAAATTGTATGAGAAAATCTTTGCCCAATGTAAAATGCTATTCAAAGTTTAGTTACCCTTCCTGACAGTGCAATTTGTGCAATTTACTCCTCTTAACAGAAACTTTTCATGATTGGTTTGTGCTGGTGCTGGCTGAGGTAGTGTGTACACGTTCATTCCTCTCCCCTTTCCCTAGCAGAGATCTAAAATACAGCACTGAGCTATTTTTACTCAAGGAGCAGTCAACCAGTGGATGGAATAGGAACAAGTGATTCGTTTTAAAGTAGGGTTTATTTAACAGGTAATCTTCACCTCCAACACTCAGGTACTGGGAAGACTTGAGTCTCTACTTTCTAGTAAGATTTCAGTGGAATTGGTTAGAATAAAAACGAATTATTTCTATATTAGTGGTAGATAAATTTAGGGGGAAAGAGCCAATTATTGAACTTACATTTAAAAACTATGTTTTGATCCTAGAGGTAGGTCTTCCCCAGAGTTCTTTTAAAAAAATTTTTTTTTGCCCTGGCCAGTGTGGCTCAGTTGGTTGAACATTGTCCTGTGCACCTAAAGGTTGCTGGTTCAATTCCCAGTCAGGACACATGCCCAGGTTTTGGGTTTGATCCCTGGTCAGGGTGTGTGTGGGAGGCAACGAATTACTACCTGCCTCTCCCCCTCTCCTTCTGCCTCTCCCTCTCCCTATCCCTCTACCTCTTTCTTCCTCTCGTTTTAAAATCAATAAAAACATTAAAAAATATTTTCTTACCTTCTTAAGGCCAGGAAGTCGTTTAAAAATTTTTGCATATAATTATGCAAATCCACAAGTCTTAGCTTTTTTTCCTGAAACCATCAAATAACACTTTAGTATGTGGTCTCAGGAGGGTTATTACAGGGAATAAATAGATGCCATTATGTGTCATTTCGCCCATCAAAGAATACAGTAGCAATTATTGTGTTGTAAAAGGAGTAGACTCAAAATGATCACATTGCATTATCTACGAAAGGCCTGGGAAAGTTGAATAACTATTACTTACTTTGCTCAAATAAAGCATTTGAGCCTCAGTTGATAGAGGTTTGTTCACATTCTCTTCCTATCGCATGTTCTATTCACTTCTTTGAAAATAATTTCAAGACAAGTTACCCTGGTTTTAAAAAACATGAAAGACAAATGACAATATCCTATACTTTGGTTTTTCTCCCTACAATGCCTTCAGATAATAGAAGGTTGGTCACAGCCCATGATATAAAATACTAGCTGTTGACTCGCAGTTACACTAGAAAGGCCAATATTACAGACTGCCAGGATAAAGATGATTTTAATTAAATCGCACAAATCCCTTTGTACTGCGACCAAACCCTCTGCGGGCTGACTGACTCGGAGCCGTTCTGGCGTGTGGAGAGTTAAACAGGTTACTGGATTCCTAGTTAACTTCTTTCACCAGGAATGCGATTCATGTTTACCTATATAAGGAAACCTGTTCGGCTGACCTGAGTTTGGCGGATTTTTGCGCTGCCTGGGAGGCGTGTACGCACACAGCCTGGAGAGGGGGAGTGAGCCGAGCTGGACAGAGCAAGCTTCCTGAACGCCCCAGCCATTCAGCTGATCCGAGGCAGCCGGCTTGGACCTACAGGTTTGCTTTTTTCCAGATCACACTGAGGAACCAAAAGCCCGTCCCAGGAAAAATGGGGAAGCCGGTGAGTCTTACCGATCTCTCTCTCTTCTTCTGCTTAAGTGGCAGCCTCGCTGCTCTCACCCAGGAAGCAAAGGGGAGGCTGAGCTCAGCCTCCCACCCCATAGCTCCTTCCTGAACAAACACAATGCGTCGCAAATACCTCCAGACAACTTTTCTGCCTGCTTTGCACACCCAGAAGCCACAGGGGCAATGCTTTTCTTGCTTTAGACATTCCAGGGAGTGTTTTTCCTCACCCAGAGTTTCTAGACCATCACGATGAGCAAACTTTCTCATCGTTGTTGCACTCGAACACTGGGAATGAGCATCGGGGTGCTTTGTGAGAAGGCTGAGTCCCCAAGGAAGTCAGAGTAAATCTAAGTGGGGTTCTTTCCACCACAGGCAGTGTGAGGTTCTGCAGAAGTGCAATCTGTCACTGAAAAGGCGGTCTGAAGGGATCATTTTTCATTCACGCAGCAGCAAAATGCTTGCATCGTGCACATGCAATAAAGGACACCTTCTGAGACACTGAGGAAAGAGAGGAGCCGAGCTGGGCTCTTTGTTCCAGACACTGTGAAGCTCCCTCTTGCCTTTTGACAAGTAGCGTGTGTCTATTTATATATAAGGCGAGAACGATGAATAAAGGCTTTCTGTCAAAGGCATTGCAGTCCATGGATTTCAAATGCGGCTATATTCTATATGTATACAAAGATCTCAAGCTGAATGTAATTAAACGTGGATATGTGAAAGGGTGATGGGCTGGCGGGGGAATTTTAGTTATACTTGGGAACAGCCAGTTATGAGACCCCCAAGAAAAAAGAATAAAAAACTATTCTTACTGAGTTCTGAGGCACAGGTATAACTTTTGAAGAAAGTCTCTTTTGTAGTGATTTGGGAATCAGGTACAAAATTGTATTATTTTTATTTCTTATGGCAAGGTGGTTCATCACTGAGTTAGCTCGGATAAACGTTTTTGAATATTTGATGGCTCATCTATCAAAGAAATTGTGTTGTTTTCTGTCACACACACTGTGACTTAATCCTAGGGGTTTAGGAAGCAGGCTTCGGCTACCAGTTACAGCAAGTGGCATGAGGAACCGATTTTGAATTTCTCATATTAAGAAATTAATTTCTTAAATTGACCTCAAGAAAAGTAATACGCTCAAACCAGCAGATTTGAGAGACTGACACTTCTTGAAAAATTGCAGTCACAGCTCATTCCCTACTGAGGCTATAGATCGAATACAGGGAATGGCAACTGCTGATTCAGAACAACAAAAGCTGGGGCCAGTTTTATGCAGGGCCCTTGACTTGAAAAAGCAGAACTCTTCACAGTAACTCAGTTTAAGTGAGCCCTGCTCACCTCCATGAGAATGAAACCTAGAAAAGCAGTGCCTGTGACGCCGTAGCTGTTTTCATAAATAAAATTCTTAATAGCACAGAAGTAGCAGAACTGAGGAGACTGTTGTAAATGTTTGAAAGCTTGTTATCTCTTAGGTGCCGCTCAGAAAAACAGGAGTCTTGATATGGTGTTGCTCTCGGTGGGAATCAGTAACCCAGGAGACACAAAACACTATTTGAAAATATACGGTTAATAACAGATGTTTATACCGGGTTGTCTCACCCCGCCGAGGAGATGGCTTCCGGCCAAATCAACCAGCACGTCTGCCGGTTTTCCTGTGAGTTGATATGTACACGGTTATTATACACTAATTACATCAACAGCCAAGGGAATATATAACCAGAAAGACAGATAAGTCTCCTGGGGCGGGGAGGGCAGGGGGCTGAGCACAGGGTTCTTGGATCCCATGTTTAGAGGTCTGCTTGCCAGGGGCCTATGAATTATTGGAGATGACTGGGGTCCGGGCTCCAACATCCACTTAGTTTTGGCTTCTCAGCCTCTCATTTGGGGGCAATAATAGTGATTATTGTATTTAACACTTTGGCGTTAATAAAGTTCCAGGCGGATTTCTTCTTGGAGATGAAAGTTACTTCAGTGTCCGGACTAATCCTCCAATGACAGGCAGTTAGGACGCCGTGGTGTTGCATTAACCCTTCCAAGTCACTGGTACTGTGTGCCTGTAGGAAGGGTTTAACCATCTGCAGCTCCTCAGGCCTGGGAGACGTTAAAGGAGTGTCCAAGTTAAAGGAGGTTGAAAAATACTGGGGGGAAATAAAAAAGAGACACCAGTCTTTTCGGAGACTTCGTGTGCTGTTCATCTGCTAGCATCCTTTGGGAGTCCCCGCAAAAGGGTAGCATGTGAACTCTAGTTTGCTGCAAACTCCCCTGATGGCTGATCACCCCAAGGAGGGTTCTTTAAGACAAAGCTTCCCGGCAGTTGTCCACAAGCCCTGGTAAATCGCTGGGTTAGAGACGTGCCCAGATGTCTCTCCCTCTTGGCATCTAGGCCATTGAACTGTGCTTGGCCTGGGCTGCCCTCCCAAAGGTTCTCTCTGCACCGCATAGCTTCCCCAATTTGCCCCTATATTGTACAGATAGGATCAATTTCTCTATCTGTCATGATGTGTTGAAGCTGACACTCGAACAATCCAAGCCCAGAATATAGATCATGATGGCGAACCTATGACACACATGTCAGAGGTGACACATGAACTCATTTTTTTGGTTGATTTTTCTTTGTTAAATGGCATTTAAATATATAAAATAAATATCAAAAATATAAACCTTTGTTTTGCTATGGTTGCAAATATCAAAAAAATTTCTATATGTGACACGGTACCAGTTAAGTTAGGGTTTTTCAAAATGCTGACACGCCGAGCTCAAAAGGTTCACCATCACAGATATAGATCATGCAAGTTAAAATTCTTCTGTACTGTGCTTACCTGGGTCTTGGGGCTCAGTGTGAGAAAGAATACACGAATTTTTATTGTCAAAGGTCTCTGTATGTCATCTAGTTACCCTTTTAATTTTATAAAATTTTTAAAGAGTAAGTGTAAGTGTGTGTGTGTGTGTGTGTGTGTGTGTGTGTGTGTGTGTGTGTGTGTTGTCCTCTCCTTAAAGATCTCTTGATGAGTAGATGGCAAAGTGTTTTATTTCCTGGGATCCTTTGTAACATTAACGTCTCATTTATACTTCCCTTTCTCAAACTGCTATCGGGGTTTGTTTGGCTGGGATTCTCCCACCACCAGTGTGGCCTGGTCCAGAGGCAAGGACATAAAAGAACCGAGTTTCAAAAGTTATTTATTAAGTGTAAATTCTTTCCTTGGACACAGCACCAAATTTGTACACAGCATTTGTATCGCTGGTGAACTTTCTCTGGCTCTCTCTGCCTACCATTTGACATCAATTACCTTTTCAAAAACATTTGGCGTTATTAATTCCTGTTACATTCATTCAGCAAATATTTATTGAGTGCCTTTTGAAGTCCTGTGCTAAGTACTCTGGAGAAAAAGTGGGTATATAAGAGACAGATGAATTTAAACCAAATCTTCATGCAACCACAGCATTTCTGCAAAGAGAAATATCATTATTTGAATGATGTGCAGCGTATAAAGTCCATGCCTCAAACTTCCTCAGCCACTCACGTTTTGCTAGTCATTCTGAAGGACATTCTTTAAGTCAGACATTCACAACTGGTGAGCACAAAGCAGGTAGCACACAGGTCAAGAGGTTCATGCTTTCAGTGACCAGAGAGAGGATCTCCATGTCAGAACACATCAGGCAGATGCCAATGAACTTGGTATATTTCCACAAGAAAGACACCACCTTGCCCCCTGCAGATCATCAATAGTAACAGAGAGCTGGATGGTGCCCCTTTATATTTTGTTAATGTGATTTGCAACACCACACTTTCTTGGGTTTTCAGAGGTTCCTAGGGTCCCATGTGAAGAAGAAATATTTCCAGAGTCCTGGGGAACTCGAGTGCTCTTATACTCACTTTTAACCACTGGAAATTATTATTTTTTAAAAATATATATTTTTATTGATTTCAGAGGGGAAGGGAGAGGGGGAGAGAGAGATAGAAACATCCATGCAGAGAGAGAATCATGGATTGGCTGCCTCCCACACACGCCACACTGGGGATGGAGCCTGCAACCCGGGCATGTGCCCTGGGAATCGAACCGTGACCTCCGGGTTCATAGGTCGATGCTCAACCACTGAGCCACACCAGCTGGGCTAAACACTAACAATTATTAAGGTACAAGTTCCAGGGACAATTCTTATGACGCAGACAAGAGAAGCTGCTGTTACCTCTCAGGTTGTATATGTAAGGCTCAGAATTGGGGACTGCAAATTCAGAACTGGTGTGCGCCAGTTGGATTTTCCTAGGATCTAGGGCAGTGATGGCGAACCTTTTGAGCTCGGAGTGTCAGCATTTTGAAAAACCCTAACTTAACTCTGGTGCCATGTCACATATAGAAATGTTTTGATCTTTGCAACCACAGTAAAACAAAGACTTATATTTTTGATATTTATTTTATATATTTAAATGCCATTTAACCAAGAAAAATCAACCAAAAAAATGAGTTCGTGTGCCAACTCTGACACGTGTCATAGGTTCACCATCACTGATTCTAGGGCATTGGCAAAACCAATTTAAACTATATTTATATTTGAAGAAAGGTTAGCTGGCAAGGTGAGAGACAGGCCTAGGACTCCTAGTTCAATGTAAAAAGCACATTTCCATTTTTTAATTAATTGCTTGCAATCACATATAAGGGAATCTTCTGTGAGTGAACCTTTCCAATAAATTGAGTTACTTGATATATTCTTGCCAAGGGTTCCGTTAAATTTGTTTCAAGGAAAATAAAAGTGGCTAGCAGTGCTTTGTGGGTCATGGCCTTCTCAGATATGCTTGGTCCTTAATAACTGTATCTGCATAAAAGCATGGCTCTCAACTACAGGGTGGGGCGAAAGTAGGTTTACAGTTGTATGTAAAACACAGCGTTTATTCTTCTACTATTATTTATTCACATTGTATTATATTTCATACAGACAACTGTAAACCAACGTTAGCCACACCCTTGTTATGGGCCCATACGCTCACACTCACTCGTGAGTTGCTCTTCACTTGTCTAAACTTGAGACAGAAATGAAATTAAGCAGAACCACCTCAATTTGACAGTTGGAGTTTTCACACGTGACAGGAGTGGAATGTTGGTTAAAGAGCCTGAGCCAGGAAACGCTGCATTAGTTAGAGGTATTGTTCTGCCACAGAGGCCTTGGTTAGTTAAACCCAAATTATTTCCCCCCCTGAGTACCTAATTGTGCAGTTATTTAGATCTGTACTGACACACTCCTCATGTATTGCCGTGGGGAACAAAGTGGTATATAAACTACTAGCGAACAGATAACAAGTTTACTTGAACTGATATACTTGGCTTCACGTTAAGAAACAAAAGAATTGCAGTGTTTCCCAAGTTTTTCCAAAGCAGTGGACGGTGTGTTTAGCCAAGTCATCTTAAATTTCTCTGGGATTCAATTTCCTCATCTATCAATAGAGACATAAATACACAATTCATTGGACAGTTATGAGTATTGAAAACGGTCGTGTCTGTGAAAGCACCGAGCACAATGCTCAATCAATAAGTATTAGCTGGATTGAAATGGGTGGAAGTGGATTGAAATGGGTGGAAGTGGATTGAAATGGGTGGAAGTGGATTGGGCGTCTTGAGCAAACAAGAGGTCGGAGTAGAAGTGGACACTCACCAATGGCCCATGTGTAATTTTGCCCACTCAGTGATTTAAAAATTGGCTTTTCAGTGAAGCGTGATGTCGTTTCTAATGTCTTGTACCAGGTCCTCTTTGCTTGTTTTTGTTACCTGTTTGTCCCCTGTCTATTTGAGACCTGTGTTCTAAAGGCCTCTTCCTTCTCTAAAAGATCTGTGTTATTTCAAATGTTTCCCCTTTTAAGGTGTTCTTCTAAAACAAATCTATAATAATAAAAGTATAATATGCTAATTAGACTGGACATCCTTCTGGACGAAGCTGGGGCTGCGAGGGAAGCCGGTGCTGGCAGCCGGGGGAGGAAGGCCTACTCTTGCACGAATTTCGTGCACCGGGCCTCTAGTAGGTTTCATAAACAAAATAAAAAATACTCACTTTGTATTTATTCATTAGACAGCATGAAAGCTTTTCCAACAGCTGTGGTGGGAGGGCCTGAGCTAGTTACTAAATGTATTGATTAAAAACCCACTTGTGTTACAACTACAGCATTTTTCTGGTTTCAGTTCGTAATAATGGTTTCTCAGGTATCTTGAGGATGGACCTGTCTAAAGCTGTTATGCTCCATAAGGTGACCCTCGGGCCCCATTCTCTTCCCCCTACTCCCCACCTGCCATGTCCCACCCCAGTGAATGTGACATTCAATCTGATGTAGCTCCCGTCGTGTAGAGAGAATGTATGCGGTGGGCTGATGTGCCCTGATAGAGCTCATGCCTGGCTAAGGCAAGTGGGAAGCATATGTTACTGGTGTGATGAGGAAGCAGGGCAGCTGTCTTAGTCAACTCAGGCTGCTATAACAAAATACCATAGACTGAGTGGCTTCAATACTACAGTTCTGGAAGCTGGGAAGGTCAAGATTAAGGTGTGGACAGGTTCAGTGTCGGGTGAAAGCTCTCTGCCTTGCGGATAACCACCTTTTCTCACTGTGTTCCCGCATGGTGGAGAGGCAGCTCACTCTCTCTCACATCAATTGGTTGCCTCCTGAGCTTGCAACCAAGGTACATGCACTTGACCGGAATTGAACCTGCAATCCTTCAGTCTGCACGCCAACGCTCTGTCCACTGAGCTAAACCAGCTAGGGTGAAAATGCACACGTTTTGAGCCTGAATGACTTGGTGTGGGTTCAAGTCTTAGCTTACTCATTTACTAGCTATGTGATGCTAAGTTTCTCTGACTCTCAGATTTCCCATCTTTAAACGTGAGACCATAAAGACCCATCTCCAAGGGTTGTTCAGACCATCAAAATAGCTTCATGATATGGTCAAAGGCCCTACACACATGAGTTACTATTTACTCCACAAATTCACCACCAGTGAAGCCTGGAGGAGGAATGGCTGTTCTCAATAACTTACTGGGGTGTGAGGTGGTGTGTGAGAATCTTGACAGCGGAGATTTCAGCACTCTGTAAGTTTACCTAAGTGAAGTTTTCTCCTTGTTGATAGTGTACGGGACAGCTATTAACTTCAGTTGTCTGGTGAATTTCTTCTATTTCATTCCATCCCCCTCTCCTCTTTTTCCTCAACCTGGATTAAGGAATCCCATATAGCAGTGGTCGGCAAACTGCAGCTCGCGAGCCACATGCGGCTCTTTGGCCCCTTGAGTGTGGCTCTTCCACAAAATACCACGTGCGGGCGCGCACGTACAGTGTGAAGTTGACTTAAAGTTTTTTTAAGGAAAGTTGATTTAAGTGAATTTTAGGGAACGTTGTGGAGGGAAAGAAGATGTGGTGTCAAGGATGGAGAAAGGTATGTGGAGATGGTTTGGACATAGAGAGGATGAATGAAAGGAGATGGACGAAACAAGTATACAAGACGAGTGTGGATGGGAGAGTTGGAAGGGGTCGACCTCAGCGAACGTCCCTCCATCAGATTGAGGACATTTTTAGCAAAGGCCAGCTTAGAAGTCCCCTAATGAAGTTAATCACAATGTACCTACCTATATAGTTTAAGTTTAAAAAATTTGGCTCTCAAAAGACATTTCAACTGTTGTACTGTTGATATTTGGCTCTGGTGACTAATGAGTTTGCCGACCACTGCCATATAGGACTAAGCTACATTGCTTTTCTTAGCTGAGATCCTTTATCACTTGTAAGAGGCCTATAGGATTGAGGAAAATGGAACCTGAGAGTCTGCACTGACAGATGAGCACACTTGAACTTCACGCTCCCTGTAGACTTCGGGTGAAGGTTTTACCATTCGACTTTTCTAGCATCAATTTCGTGAGAATTGTGGATGACGTGTGCTTCCCCTGCCCTTCAGTGACCTCAGCAAATTCCTTTCTGATTTCCAAAGATTCTCTCATGAAAGGGAGCCATTAGGCAGTGAGAGCTGCAGCCACGGGGTTAGGAAAACCTGGGCCTAGGCGGGGGGGGGGGGGGGGGGGGGCTTGCGCCCTGTGGAATCCAGGTGTTAGCTTCCCTCTGCAGGTGTTCTGGTTGCAGGATGCAGGTCACTACCCCAATTCCTCTGTTGCCTTCTTCGGTTTCTTTCCCTTTGTTCTTGACACACACTGTTAAGTCTCTTCATTTTAGAGCCGCACTTATCTCTCTCTGAATTATCAAGAATATTACGTTTGTAAAAAGCCCCTTCAGTTCTTTTTCCCCCCAAGAAACATTTCATATATAAAAGTGTGTGGGAGACGGTGGGGGGCATAGCATTTTCTCACCTCCCGGGCGTCATGTTCGGGGGGAAGATTGTGAAACGTTTGTATGAACTTGCAGATAACTCGGCTGCACTTGGGCCTCCATCTGGAAAGCTGAGCTTTTACTACATACAGCCAGCCTGGGATTTGGGTGTGTGGGAGAAGTGGGGAAGGAAGTGGAATGAAAGCTGTTATCTGAAATAGAGGTTCCAGGCATGGAAAGAGCTTCTTCTTTCTACTGCCTTTCCTCTGCCTTCATCATTTTTTTCTCTACATGGTCCACTTTGGTGCAAATCATTTCAAGATAGAAGAGGAGCTGAAAAAGGCAATCCTAAATCTGAATTGTATCTTCCAGAGGGGCGGCCACTTCGCTTCATAAAGACCCATTTGGCTTTAGTTTTGCTAAGTTCAAAGCAGGAGCATTCCATAGGACCATGGTCGGCAAACTGCGGCTCGCGAGCCACATGCAGCTCTTTGGCCCCTTCAGTGTGGCTCTTCCTAAGCCTTAAGAGTACCCTCATTAAGTTAATCACAATGTACCTACCTATATAGTTTAAGTTTAAAAAATGTGGCTCTCAAAAGAAATTTCAATCGTTGTCCTGTTGATATTTGGCTCTGTTGGCTAATGAGTTTGCCCACCACTGCTGAGAGGACCTTGCGATTAGCATGTGCAGTAGTAATGGCTCCCACTCTGGATGTTTGAGGAATCACAATGCAATACAAGGAAGCCAGAGCTAGACAGTGTCATACCAGAGAAAGAGTTCACTTCGCCCATGAATGCAGTTACCTGCCATTAAATCATTTGCCCACAGGTCAAAGATAATAGAGGAACCTGGTAGAATGAGCCAGAGTGAAGATCGCTCTAAAGAGAAAACACATCAAACGTTACAATGAATGAAAAATGGTGAGAACTTCTGTTTCCAGGCCCCCCAATAAAGCTCTTGCAAAGATAAAGATGTGAGCTTTATCCACCATCAGGCCTTCTGGTCTGTTTATCCTGTTCAGAAAGACTGGGATCGGGAGGAGTCAGGCCTCTGCCAACAGATTGTAGGTCATAAATTAGTTAATAAAATATGTCCCGTGTTATCTCTAAAACAGCTTATTTTATATATACTTGTCCGTTTGATTTACTTGTTTCTTTGCTTACTCAAGGCTGTATTTTGGTAGCATAAGTCAATATATGAGTTTTAGATTATCCAAAGTTTATTTATAAATGACCTGCCTTCTGTGGGGAAAATAAAAGTGGGGGATGTGTGTGTGTGTGTGTGTGTGTGTGTGTGTCTTATATATAATTTATTGCTGTTGATCAGGAATCTCAAAGTTAACTTTAGCTCTAAATATATAATACGAGTGATTCCAATGAAATGTGTATATTGTTATATGCCAAAATATATTGATTTTTTAGTTTAAAATTAATTTTTATTTCTGCTTCCTAGACCTTTTCAGGGCTTATATAGTTCAAGTAGAATATTTCCATGTATTATTACATCTACTGCTTGTTGACTAGAGTCATTATCGATAGTAAAGCAACACTATATGTATCTATGTACATTTACCTGTATATTACATATATAGAAATGTATGTGCCCATTAGAAAGTTTCTCTCTCTTAAGGACAATAAGTTGTAGCCATTGTTTACTGATTTTTTTCAAATTCAGATGAAAGAATAAGAAAAGAAAATGTCACAGTACTTTAAAGACGAAGTATAATGATTTTGAAGGTAAGTGGAAGTCAAAAAGGTAAGGGAGAAAGGAAAAGAAAAGAGAAAAGAAAAAAATAGAGAAGCAGGATATGTTAGAGGAAGTGAGGTCCCAAAGCCGGAAAAATCTATTCACTGCTCCCCAGCCAAGCACAACCCCCATAACTAAACAAAAGCTCAGCTCAGCAGACAAACAGGTGGAGAACTAAGGGATCAAGAAAAGAAGCAGCAGCCACAAATTGCTAGGAAATATTGGAGACTAGATAGGGGGAAGGAGGGAGAAGAGGAAAGAAGGAGGAGAAGAAGGGAAGAATGGAAGGGGAAGAGAGGGAGAGACAGAGAGAGATAGAGAGAGGGAGAGAGAGAGGGAGAGAAAGAAAAAGATGACACAAAAGAAAGGATAAGAATGAATGAAACTTCAGGGTAAAGGCTTGCAAACTTAAAGCAAATGAACAAAAAGGGAAATACAGAAGAAAGTAAGAAATGAGGTTACACTAAAAAATCAAGAAAGCCCTATCTGGTTTGGCTCAGTGGATAGAGCGTCGGCCTGTGGACTGAAGGGTCCCAAGTTTGATTCCAGTCAAGGACACATGCCTGGGTTGCGGGCTCGATCTCCAGTGTGGGGCGTGCAGCAGGCAGCCAATCCATGATTCTCTCTCATCATTGATGTTTCCATCTCTCTCTCCCTCTTCCTTCCTCTCTGAAATCAATAAAAATATATTTTTAAAAAATCAAGAAATATGAAATGAGACAAAAGTGGTCATTGTTCTTGAGTTGGTGGCTGGCTGAGAAGACACTGTTCCCTGGGGGTCATGAGGAAAGGAGGATTAGGCAGCACTGAAATGAAGGTGGGCACGTGGAAGAGAGCCAGGAGAGAGCAAACATAAGGGGAAGGCTGCATGGCTAGCCCTCAGGAGAAGACGGCCAGCCAAGCAGTGGGTTCCAGAGAATGGCTGCCTAGTCATGTCCTGATGGGGTTCATCCCAGTGAAACTGGCCCCTGAAGGTGGCAGCGCTTGTCTAATCCGTAATGAGCTTTATCTGCAGCAGTAGTGTGAATGCCATGTGCTTTGGAAATGCCCCTGCTGGGAAAGGCCTCAGCTATGCGGTGCAGAGGAGCTTGGCTATTCCTGACTGAGTAAGCAGCGCTTCTAGGGCTGTGACCAATAGCTTGGTGGCCTAAAGAGTTAATCTTCCAAATGTCTTCCAGACTCCCAGGAGTTATTTCTTTGGCCAGCAGTACCTCACTTCATATTTATTAAATGCTTTGAATTTCTGAAGAGGAGAGGGAGGGAGAGGCTGCAGTGCACGAACTCATTTCCACTGCTGAGCTTTGCCCAAGGACCCAGGGCTTGACTCGGGAACGGCCGGGCTGAGAGCCTGCCCGCGAAATTCCAAACCCAATCTCTTGTGGGTTTAGACTTGCTCATTTATTTTGACTGTGATTTTGCTCTTAATAACTTATGTTTGGAATTCAGCAACCCAAGGAATTGGTTTTATGGCAATTTCGAATCTTCTACTCAATCGCCCATTTCAAGGCCCATTTCAGGAAACAAGTGTGACGCAGCGTGTTCACAGTGAATTATTCATTCTTACCTGCAGCAGGAATGAGACCAAGAGTGGTCGAGGAACACTCCCCAGTTGTTGACTCAAAGTGCCGCGGCTGCATTTACAACTCCAGTGGGCAATTCTGAAGATGGCAAACTTTACTTTGATACAGTGCCATAGCACCTCCATTAGTGCCCTGGTTAGAATGCAAACATCTGCTCGCTTTTATTGCCCATGTGTTGCTTAAAATGGTCTGTTTCTTATGACATAAATCACTGGAGTCAACGGACTATTTTTAAAGACTTTTTTAGTGTTTCCCTGAAACGATCACTCTTTACAATTGTTTCATCGATAATTGGCCCTTTAGGTACACACCAATGGCCAAGTTCATTTTTTTCTGCTTTGGTGACCTTGCTCAAGGATGACATTATGACTCAAGTCCCCTTGCCTGCTGCGGAGTTTGTTGTCTTTGGGGCTGTGGGAAATGTAGCTCCATGTTAGCACATTTCCATTTACTGAACATGGGGCAGGTGACCTGCTGGTTATGGCTCCTTGACCGTAGCTTTGTGGTTTGCCTCATGCAGTTTGCTCTGCAGAGGTGCACTGTTTCCTTCCCTACATATTTCTCTTACCCTGGCACAGCGGTTCTCAACCTGTGGGTCGCGACCCCTTTGGCGGTCGAACTACCCTTTCACAGGGGTCGCCTAAGACCATGCGGCATATCAGATATTTACATGATGATTCCTAACAGTAGCAACATGACAGTTATGAAGTAGCAACGAAAATAATTTCATGGTTGAGTCACAACATGAGGAGCTGTATTTAAAGGGCCAGAAGGTTGAGAACCACTGCCCTGGCAAGTGCAATCTATGTGCCCTCCAGGCTGTATGCATGCCCATGCAGATAAGCGCAGGGCAGCAAGGATTATCACTTTAATTCCAAGACACTGGCTGTATTTCAGAGCCTCTTGGTGGGCAAGTTTATCTTACTTTTACAGCTCTAAGGGTCTGAAGCCATTGGTACTGCTCAAGAAAATGAGAGCCACAAAACACAGGCTCTACCTCTGGGAAAAACAAACCCATCAATTATGATCCCAGATATGAGAAAAGATGGGCAAAAGGCATGATGAAGAGTGGAATGGTCCTTTTTAGCCCGCTGATTAGAAAGGCTTGGGAGGACATGGCTATACATACTATGTCCTCTCACTTGTAGACTGTTACCATATAGGCCAGTGATGGCGAACCTTTTGAGCTCAGAGTGTCAGCATTTTGAAAAACCCTAACTTAACTCTGGTGCCGTGTCACATACAGAAATTTTTTGATCTTTGCAACCATAATAAAACAAAGACTTACATTTTGATATTTATTTTATAGATTTAAATGCCATTTAACAAAGAAAAATGAACCAAAAAAAAATGAGTTCGCCATCACTGATCTAGGCCGTCCGGAAGGGGACTCTCATAATATTCCATAAATGATGGCTCTTACTCAGATCCTAGGATTGCATGGAGGTAGGAGGCTTCCATGGAATTCCCAAGGGAAGAATTTTGGAAGATGATAATTTGGGGATTATGAGGATTCCTGAAACTTGCCAAAAAATTAAGACAAGGACTAAATGAGAACTCCGAGAGACCAGACAAAACAAATGTGGAAATGTTAGGCGATAATGATTTCTTCCCACATAACATCTATTTGTTTCTTACTCTCTCTGTGTTCCAAATAAGGAAATGAGCGTGCACCAAAGGGAAGCAATTATGGGGGTGAGGGCAGCACATGCAGTGCCTCATGACTGGGAAGAGAAAAATATGGGATGGAGAAATTTGAGAACATTGCATGGAGTAACAGCTACAATGTAGTGTTTAAAAAAAGAATGCAGTGTTCTCTATGTCACAAATGGAGAGAATGTGAGTAAGGGAGATAAATTACGGTTCAAATTCATTTCATTTCATTAGTTGAAAAGAGTAGATGAATGGTCCTGGAACTTTTTCTATATAGTCTCTCTCTCTCTCTCTCTCTCTCTCTCTCTCTCTCTCTCTCTCTCTCTCACACACACACACACACACACACACATGCATATGCTCACATGATATTAATTGTTCCCCCATAAAATAAACCCAAATAAAACGTGCGCACACGTGCGTGTGTGTGTGTGGGGGGGCGGTATTGCTTTTCATCCCAGCTAAGGAAAGATGTAGAAAAGAACTCAGTTTGATTTCACAACCCTCCGTTTTCCACAGCCACCATCACTAGCTGTTTAATGATTTTTAAGGAAGGACAAATGGTATAGGCATTAGGAGAACAAACTTTTGAGCTATGCAAACCTAAATTAGAATTTCTGCCTTGCCACTCGCCAGCTGGATTTTCTGCTCTTAACACTTAAGTCCCCAACCTTCATTTCTTTTCCCACACGCCTGCCAGAGGCCTTGGATAAGACTGAATTAGAAGATGTATGCGGAATATTCTGCACAGAGTATGTGCTCAACAAATGCTGGCCAGTATCATTCCTTGCGAGTGGTGGTCTAATATTTGATAAACATGTGAGCTACGGAACTGTCACTCTGAAGGACAAATCATACAAAACACAGTGCCTTTGGGGAAGAAGGTCCCCACTAAAAAGCTTTTGAATTTGTTGCTTAATCCTGCTTTTACTCCAAATCACTCAGAATTGTTTAGACTTCCTTCGGAGGTCTGTGGACTTAGGCAGGACTTAGGATCTCTTTGTTAACAGCATGTCGAGACAGCGACCTGCCAGAGTTGAAGGTGGACATTCATTCCCTATCACCCTGTCCACTCATTTTGCAATGGACAGCTTTCCTAGTATACCTTAAAGAATCTTTCTGAGACTAGATCGCCCTAAAGCTTCGCATAGAAAACATTGCTCAAATCAATTTGAACGAATGCTACTAAAATATTCAGCAATTGTAACGTATGGTGGCTCAAAACTAGCTTTTCAGAATTCTGCCTGGAGACAGATTCTCTGTGAAATGCTTGAACAAATTAAGTACAAAGTTAAAATTTGTTTGGGAGATGGTGTTTTATCCAGACTGGTTTTGTATTTCTTCTTGGATCAGAAACATGTCAGTCCTTTTAAAAATGCACATGTCCTGAAGACACGTTTCAAGAGGGCAGAAACCCTACTCGACAACAAAGTTCTATTTCTATAAATATGCAAAAATAGCAGCGATACTGAATGAAAGAAATGAACATCTGCTGCCATCTCTTCCTGTCACTCTCAAGGACATGTTCTCTTTTTTGGTGTGTGTGTGGAAGGAAATGTTCTTTTTTTAAAATATATTTTATTGATTTTTTACAGAGAGGAAGAGAGAGGGATAGTTAGAAACATCAATGAGAGAGAAACATCTATCAGCTGCCTCCTGCACACCCCCTACTGGGGATGTGCTCGCAACCAAGGTACATGCCCTTGACCGGAATCGAACCTGGGACCCTTCAGTCCGCAGGCTGACGCTCTATCCACTGAGCCAAACCAGCTAGGGCAGGAAATGTTCTTTTGATGGAAAAGAAAACCAAGTGGAAGTCATCCTGAGATTATTAATAATTGTAAGTTTTTCAAAGTATTTCATTGCTGAAGTCTACTTACCAGAAACACTTCATTTTACATATCCTCCTCTTAGATTCCGAGGCACAGATGAATGATTTATTTGCTTGTTTTCCTGAAAGGTAGATTACAAAACTATTCCTCTGCCGTGTCTTATAACAAAGACCACTGAGGACAGCACTTACGATTTCCTGTCCTCCAAATGAGCTATTTGAAGATTAAAGAGCACAGATCTTCCTTGTAAGATAACTTAGATCCTTGAGTAAAGATTTTTTACCTTCAAACACACCTGATCCTTGAAGAGTGCTTATTTGTCATCACACAATGCTGTGCAGTTGTCAGTTATTCTCAGTCTTACAGCATAACCAACAAGGCAGGAAAACCTAAGGGCTCCACATCAAAGGGCTTGAGACAGCCCTATCTTAACGCTACACTTTGGATCCTCTGGTGAGACCATAATTTGTTTTTTTTTACTAGAAAAATTGTGGTAGAAACAGAAGCTCGTCTTGCTAGCTCAGCTGGCCGGATACCCATTGTCTCCTTTCTCCTTTATTGTGCCACGAGGGCCGCTTCTGAAAGAAGGTACCATTGTCATAGCTACCTTTGTTGAGCCACAGCTCTCCAGTTCCAGTGTGTCGGTAGTGATGTTTGTTAAACAGTCTTCACAGTGGCACATATGAAATTAGTTTTTCCCACATGCACATGGGAGTAGTGGTCATAGTAAAATTATTTGGAGTCTATACAGTAGCATCAAAGATGCAATTTAGTGGTTGTTATTGTTCACTTTCATTCAATAACTTTTATGAACTTACTGTGTTCGGGGAAAGCTGCTGGGTACTTAAGGATAGTCAGAATATTGCCCAGAATTCAGCATCTCGTGCAACCTTAACATGCACAGTTTAAGAGCGGACGAGGCAAGTATAATATAAAACACAAGCCATTCGCTTGTTCAACCACCATTTATTAGGTACCTCTTTATTAGCCTATGGAGACACACGTCTCCTGCCCTCAAGGAAATTACAGTTTGATAAAGAATTTTAAATAGGTGCTAAGTAGAAGCACAAACTCAACATTTTCATTAGAAACATAACTTAAATATAGCAAGTGCGAAGAAAGCTATGATCTGCTGAATGTCAGAAATAACAACTCTGGCTGATGCTTATATCAATATTGACCTCAGAAAGACTGTGTAATTGACAGAAAAGGACTGAACCCGTTTGGTGGGCTGCTCTTTTGCAACTTATTTGCGAGCTTGGGTTTCCATGGCCATGATCTACCTGAAATAGTTCTGAAGAGGTTGAGGACATTGCTCAAGCTTGAGTGAGCTTCAGAATCTCCGGGTAAGAGATAGCGAGGAAGCAGATGGCTGGGTCCACCTGCACGGATTCGGATTCTCCTGGTCTCGGGCCTGGGAGTCTGCATTTCTAACAAGTGTTGCCGGTGCTGCTGCTGCTGGGCCGCAGAGCCTATTGGGAGTAGAAGCGTTTTCAGATGCGGACGCCCTGTTACAGTGCCTCTGAGATTCTGAGGAGAGAGTGAAAGGGGCTGGGAAGTCCATTGCCAGGAGACTGAAAAGCAATTGACCAGGCCCATGGTTGGCAAACCGCGGCTCGCGAGCCACATGCGGCTCTTTGGCCCCTTGAGTGTGGCTCTTCCTAAGCCTTAGGAGTTCCCTAATGAAGAGAATAACAATGTACCTACCTATATAGTTGAAGTTTAACAAATGTGGCTCTCCAAAGAAATTTCAATCGTTGTACTGTTGCTATTTGGCTCTGTTGGCTAATGAGTTTGCCGACCACTGGCCCAGGCTAATGTAGAATTGCAATCAGTTCTTCTTGGGGCTGTTGAGGACCTCAGAACTTGTCTGGTAAGGCTTTCGATTTGAGGCGATGTAACTTATCAAAACTGGTTCAACCCTCCTTAGTCAGTATAATCAACTTGTCAACAATACAGGTGCACAGCCCCTGGAGGCCTGATGAAAAGGGTTTGTTTGCTGTCCTCGCAGAGCTTTGGAGTTTCTGGTTCCCATACACACCCGGGAGAATTATTAAACATTGTTTGCATGTTTGCACTTTGCTGTCCCTGATCACTTGCCAGTGCCATAAGGCCGTTCAAGTTATGAGCGGAGAAGCCACACAGAACCCACGGAGGGAAGCTGTGGCACAGGACAGATGATTGGATGTGAGCTCAGAACGTCCCTAAGAGTCAAGTAAATGATGTCCCTTCTTTTGTGATGAGAAACACCCTGTCTTTCTCTGTTTCCATCTGTAATTTTACCGGTGCCGTGTGAGAGGATGAGAGCATCAACTGGTGAGCCAGAAGAAGTGATTTCTTGTGTTGGCTTAGTCCTCACTGACCATGATGGGACTTGTCACCCTTTGTGGTCAGTTAAGGTCCCTAGTCTGGAGCTCCCGGTCTTGTCAAATGAAAATGTGTGGTGGCAGGAAAATGTTAAAGGGCCTTTACCGTGGCATCATTCAGTATCAGGTGTTTTTGTGATCATGTTAAAAATGCTTATTTTGAAATATGCCCGAAGGGCATCTTAAAAAGTTATACTTATGAAATTACCAGGTAGCCCAGCAACTGCACTCTTGGACATTTCTCCCAGAGAAATGAAATAGTCACACAAATACCTGTACATAAACATTCATAAAAGCTTCCTTCATGTTAGCCTGAACCTAGAAAGAACACAAATGTCCTTCAATGCATAGAGGGTTAAACAAGCTGTGGTACGTCCATACCATGCAATAAAAAGGAATGAATTATTGATACATTCACCAAACTGGGGGAATCTCCAGGGAATTATTCTGAGTCAAGCAAGCCCATTCCTAAAGGTTATATGCTGTATGATTCCATTTATGTAAAATTCTTGAAATAATAACATTTTAGAAATAAAGAATAGATTAGTGGTTGCCAGGGTTAGAGGTGGGGAGAAAGGAGGGAGGTGGATGTAGTTATGAAAGGATAACACAAGGAATCCTAGTGGTGATGGAACTCCTATCTTCATCCTGGTGGTATATAGACAAATCTGCATATGTGACAAATTTGCATAGAGCTAAATATATATCTGCACACACCAATACAAGTAAAACTGGGGAAATCTAAATAGCTCAGTAGATTATATTAATGTCTACTTTCTGCTTGTGATATTATGCTCTGGTTTTGCAACTGTAACCATAGAGGGAAATTAAGCAAAGGGTACAAGGGGTTTCTTTGTGTTGCTTACAACTGCATGTGACTTTACAATTATTACAATAAAAATTTCAATGAAAAGGGTTTTTTTTAAGAAATATAGAACTTTGTTTTTTAAAATAATAAAAATTAAGTTTTATGTTAATAGGTAAAAATGTATACATTCTTATAAAAGAAGTGGTAACATTTTACCCATGTGAAACATCACAGAATTCAAATCACAGCTTGGATCTTCAAGATTCAAGTGCTGTATCCCATTAAGTACAATGTGGTCAGTTTTAAGATTAAAATTCCTCCTCTGGAAATCCTGTTCTCAATCAAGACTTTCTTTATCAGCATCAGCGCACACAGTAGGACAGCTGGCCACGGTGGCGGTTCCCTAGTGGTTGTTCCGGTCGTTGGCCATCTTTATGTAGCCATTCTTGCCCCTAGCTTTCCCCCAGCTGTTCTTGACAATTCCATATTTATTGTTACTTGATTCTTCTCCTTCAAAGCCATAGCCAACCACCAGAATGCCATGATCTAGATCAGCGGTTCTCAACCTGTGGGTCGCGACCCCTGAAAATCCATCCTGCATATCAGATATTTACATGACGATTCATAACAGTAGCAACATTACAGTTATGAAGTAGCAACAAAAATAATTTTATGGTTGGGGTCACCACAACATGAGGAACTGTATTAAAGGGTCGCGGCATTAGGAAGGTTGAGAACCACTGATCTAGATCCACACTGCTGCAGTGCCACTCATGATAAATGCCATCTTCATAGAACCGGAAGCTAAGATGGCTTGCATCTATAGCACCAGAGATGGGTCCCACGGTTGCCACTGCCTTCATGAGGGCACTCTCCTGCTCAGGGATGTCCATGAAGCCAGTGTCATTGGCAACAGAATCCTCGGGCCTGTATCTGCAGGGTCCAACCTTTGCATGATATGGACAGGACTCCTCTGAGTCCAGGCCTCCATTGGACTTGCTAGTAACATACTGGAAGGCATTATCCATTAGACCACCATTGCAGCCCTCATTGCCTTGCCCTGAGAGCAGTCCACATGGTTCTGCTCACTCAATGAGATTTACCCCTATTCTGTAAAACTAGTTTGGAATTCTCTGCTATTCTTTAAACAGCCTCTAATTCTGAAAAAATGTTTGCTTTCTATCCTGCTTGAATAATGAGGGAGATAAACTTAGCTGTCTGACCTTGTAGGCCAGAGACTAGATACGCCCAGTGCCATGAGAACTGAGAACTGTGTAGTTTTCAAATCCGTCAGCAAGCACACAAAGGGCTGGCTCTTCCATAAGAAGGGAAGTTCTGCTTGTAGCTTTGCTTAGAATTTGGATTCATTTCCCTAAGCCCGCCGTGGTGAATAAAGTGTAACTCCAAACTCTCAGAGCGTTGCTTGGTTCTCCGGTTTTTCTGTAACAAGATAAGTCTGCCGATTTTCCAGAACATCTGTCCTTCAAGGGCACCAGTTGCACTAAATGCCCAACAAGAACCCCAGTGACCCTGGTTCTTCACGGGAGTGACATAGCCTTCTTCTCGCCAATCCACAGTTGGGGAGATTTCAGCAGTGTAGGGTTCCCAGAACACTCTCCTTTACTTGTGCTTCTGGTTTTGATGGCCATTCATCACTTGCATGAGTTCTTCATTGGTCATGTCACCAAAAGCCTTCATTGCCAAGGTGAAGCTCTGTCTCCCAGGGTTGTATTCCTGGTTGTGCAGGTCAATCATTTTCATATTCTTCTCCCACACTGTTCTCCATTCTTCTTCATTTGAGCTTTACTGTGTGTTGCCTTCAAACCGGTGCCATCATGCCTCTAGACTTCCATCAAGTTTTGGAGCAACTGAAACTATTCCTAAGTAAAGAGCAATCAAGAAGAGTGAAGGATTCATGTTTCAAAACCTTCGGGGGCACAGCCGAGCAGGCACAGTCAGCACGCGCTGGTCCAGTATCTCCCAGAACTTTGTTTTTTATGAGCCACCCCAGTAACCAAAAACTGGTGTTAATATGATTTAAAATGTCATTATGCTCAGTAGTTCTCACTAATATTTACCAATGGATCGCCTCTATTTTGTAAACTTTCTGAAAGTAAACTATTGAACATGTATGAAAAAAATAAAAGAGTGTGAACCTAAACAGCGGGGAATGGCAAACATCGGTCCATGAGCCACATCCATGTCACTGTCTGCTTTTGTACAGCCCAGGCGCTAAGGATGCTTTTTACATTTTTTAATTCAACAAATTCAACACAAGAGTAATATTTTGTGACAAGTGAACACTGTATAAAATTCAAACTTGTCTCCATAAGTGGTTGGACTGGCACACAGCCACACTCCTTCACTGTGGATTATCCGTGGCAGCTTTGGGATTTCCACAGCACCATGGAGTAGTTGGGACAGAGACCACCTGACTCATAACGCCTAAAACAGTGGTTGGCAAACCATGGCTCGCGAGCCACATGCAGCTCTTTGGCCCCCTGAGTGTGGCTCTTCCACAGAATACCAACTTCTGCACATGGGCCACAAAGTTTCAATCGCACTATACGATTTTGTGGAAGAGCCACACTCAAGGGGCCAAAGAACCGCATGTGGCTCGCGAGTCGCGGTTTGCCAACCACGGGCCTAAAACATCGACTATCGGGCCCTTTACAGAGAAGGTTTGTCCACTTCTGCACTAGAGGGATACTTGCCCAGGCTTTGCTGGTATGTGAGGACTTCCCCTTGTCACTTGGATTTCCTAAGGTAGCCCTGACAAGAGGCATGTGGTTTCTAGGCATTCCCTGAGAAAAAACAAGAAAAAGAATGCTACGAGATCACAATGGAAACTCAATAGGAAAATGTCCTAAGTGTCACTGCCTGAGTCAATAGCATGAAATCTTGGATTATTTTGCTTGCATTCTGACAGAAACATCACATTTGGAAATACTCAACCCATAAGACAACAGGCATCTGTGTAGAGACAGCGAGCCAGGTTTCGTGTGGAGCACAGCAAAGAAGAGTGAAACAGACTTGGGTTCAAGTTCCAATCACCATTCAGTCATTTCTATGCCAGCTATGCTGTCCATCTTCCTGGATTGTCTTTATTTTTCTTAGATACCCAGTCTCAGGGATATGGAGGGGATTCAGTGAACTCATGTCAAGTGCCTGACACATAGTGGGACTCAGGAAATGCTAGTCCAGGATGGGAGGCCGCTCATCTGGGCTCTCCATGCTTCACGGCCCTCAGTCCCACCCCAGCATCTACAAAGAGGCAGCAGAATCCCTTTTCAAACATCACTCTAGCTCCACTTCCGCAGTGTTCCTCACAGGTGTCTATAGAGTATCTTTCTCCAAAACTAGACCATCTCCCTGTTGCCCAGACTGCTCCACTGAGAGACCTAAGTGTAAGCTCTGACACAATGGAATAGAAATCAAATCTATTTTTCAATTATAGGATGAAATTTGTCTTCAGTGCTGGGGGAACCCTACAGATGGATGTGATCCCAGTAGGTTCGTTACTAGTCTCGAGGAATAGGCCGATTCAGGTTTGAAAATGTTTCCAGGCCTTCAGGTTAGAAGGACAACCTTCTCACTGAAATCATACAGTGAAGGGAGACGTGCAGGGGGACTGGCTTGCCAGGTCATCGTGGGGGAACGTTCAATTCTAAGTGCCCTGGCTTGCCGTTCATTCTCCATCCCGGTTCAGTGGGGACTTAGGGACACTTCCCACACAACTTCTCTTTGGGCAAGCCAGGCTGGTGGCTGGGAGGCCTATGCACTCTGAAAAGAACATAAAAGCCAGTCTCAGGTGTCCCCCCCACTCTGGGCCAGGCAGAGCAGGACCGGAATGCCCCCGGTGCTGATGGAGACATGCATCCCCATCATTATTTGGGTGCTGGTGTTTATCTAGTTTCCAATCTGGTAGGTGATTGGCATGATTGAAATTGGGCGGGGAGGGGGGGAGGAGGTTTAAAAAAGATGATGAATGATTTTTTTTGGATAGGGTCAAACGAGTATTTTGTTTGAGTTTGTCAATCTTTTTGCTTCAGGGCTATGGCTTAAATTACTTAGTTTCTTGATGTCACCCCTCTTACCCATGTGTCTTAAAGATATGGCAACCGAACAACCAGCAGACTGCAACTACCTGTATGGAATGAGCCAATATATTCTTTTTTGTGTGGCCACTCAAGTTTAGTTGCCTACAGATAAAACAGAATTGTCTGTTCCACTGTAGCCTGCCTTCCCTCCTCAATGCTCTGTCAAAACTGCCCCCCAAAATGTCACTGTTGACCTCTTCTTGGCTGAATCCACTCAGTACTTAAGTCCTTACTGTACTTCAACTCTGTCATATTTTATATTGCTTTGTCCTGACATTTCTTATGCATTGCTTCCCAGATCTTTAAATAACAATTTAAATGGACTGTAAGATGATTACAAAAGGTATAATATGCATACAGTGGGAATACCAGAAGAAAAATAAGAGAGAGAAGCAGAAAAAAATAATTAAAGTAACAATGGCTGAGAATTTTCCTAAATTAATTACAGAAACCAAACCATAAATCCAGGAAGTTCATAGACACAAAGCAGGATAAATATCAAAAGTCTCTACCTAGCCAGATCATATTCAAACTGCAGAAAACCAAAGACAAAGAGAAAATCTTGAAAGTACAGTAACAGCTACTTATTATGTACCAAGCACAATATTTTACTTACATTATGTCAGTTAATTTATATGGAAATCTCCATCTCAAGGACTTTATACTTCTCCCCATTTACAGATTATAAAACTGAGGGTCATGGAGATCAAGGCCACTTGGTTAGTAAGTGAATGGTCCAGGTTTCAAACTCAGGGCTACTTAACCTCAAAGACTATGTCTCAGTACTAAGAAATGGTGTGGAAGGGACGTAACTTAGTATAATGAATAAGTGTCGACCTCAGAGCAGAAAGTTATAAATTTCTGCATTGGGTTAATAAAGTTTAGAGCTGTGGTTACCCATTAGTATGGAAATCGTCAAACATAAATTGTCACTTTTAATATTTGTAGAAAGGAACTGATGTTGAACATAAAGGCCAATCTGTAAATGAAGAGGGAAACAAAATCAAACAGAAAGGGGGAATTTTTCAAATTCCAAGTGAGCTTTGACTAATTTTAAAAGCCAAGGGAAATAACATAATTTCTCCTATTACTAAATGTAATTGGGCCAGAAATTTTTTGAATTTGTCTTGACCCTCCATTTATTACAAAATACAAGCTCTGTAAAAGCTGGAAACGTTCTAATCCAGAGGACTATTCCCTGATGATGGAGCTAAGCCCGACAGAGCTGGCCTAAGCAGCCCGGATACCAAATGATTCCCAAGGGACTGACTCAGCCATCCCCTAGTTTAAAACCTCAATTTAGGTTGGAATTCTCTCTAACTCCAGCCTGGTTAAATCAAGCGGTTTCTAAAACTTCTGTTACTCAGTATGTCCTTGTTCTTTGTTCACTTCTATTAATTCATTGCATGTATTAGTTCACTGTTTTTCCGCCAAGTGGCTGCACCCTTTTCCGTTTCATGCTTTTGACACAGAAGTCAAGCCAATGTATTAGGCCCAGGGGCAATGTGCTCACTGCATTGGTTTCACCCGTTATCTGGGTGCTATGTAGTCTGGGAGTTGAGGTATCTGTCACTTTGAAAACTAGCATCATTGTCTTCTGTGGGTCTCACCCTTGTGGCTACATGTGGCAAGCCAGTTGGTTTTATTTGGCCTTTCTGTGAGATCCTTGTACAGTGGGGCCTTGACTTACGAGTGTCCCGACTAACGAGTTTTTTGGATACCAGCTGTCTCTCGGGGGATTGAGTTGATAGAGTAATTTGAGTTAACGAGCTCCTTAATGAGCTCGGTCTCAGAACAAATTAAACTCATAAGTCAAGGCCCCACTGTATTTGGGATCTAGGGCTGCCTAACAAATTGCCCCAAACTCAGAGGCTTAAAGCAACACACATTTATTATCTCATGGGTTTCGTGGGTTAGGAGCCCAGGCACGGCTTATCTGGGTCCTCCGCTGAGGGCCTCACAAGGCCAAGATCAAGCTGTCCACTGAGGTGGTATCTCATATAGAGACCGGGGAAGAATATGCTTCTAAGCTCACTTGTGTGATTTTTGGCAAGATTCAGTTCCTGGAGGGCTGCTGGACTGAGGGCTTTATTTCCTTTCTGGTTGGCAGCTAGAGGCCACCCTCAGTTCCTCGCCATGCAGGCCTCTCCAACATTCCAGCGTCCCTCCTCAAAGCCAGCTAGGAAGAGAGCCTGCTAGCAAGATGAAGATCACAATATTTTTTAACCCATCAAGGGAGCGGCTCCTCTCAACGTTGCCATATTCTCTTAGTTAGGAACAAGTGACTTAAGGGGAGGAAAATGCCAAATCACGAATTTGAGAAGATAGGGACTCTTGGGGGCCATCTTCTAGGTGCCTACCACAGCATTTATGGTGATTTGAGGGACAACATGATTAGGTCACTATTCTGTGACCTAATTTAGTCAAAAAGACTTCTAGAGCCAGAAATGAGTTGAAAGCCCGGCTCAGCCTCTGCCAATAAATCTGGACTCTGGTCGGGTTTATTGACTTCTTTAGGGCTCAATTTCTCCTTTGGGAAATATGGGGATAATAATGTGCCTCATAGTGGTGAGGGTGTAGGAAAAGTGCCTGCTAGCCTCCCACATGATGGGTCTAAGTGTTCGCTGCATGGTAATAGCCCTTCATCACCCTCATGGCTACCATTGCGACTTTAATCAGTCTTTTTGGTATCTCCACCCCACCCTAAACCTTCTGGAACAGTGGTTCTCAACCTTCTGGCCCTTTAAATACCGTTCCTCATGTTGTGACCCAACCATAAAATTATTTTTGTTGCTACTTCATAACTGTCATGTTGCTACTGTTATGCATTGTCATGTAAATATCTGATCTGCAGGATGGTCTTAGGCGACCCCTGTGAAAGGGTCGTTTGACCGCCAAAGGGTCGCGACCCACAGGTTGAGAACCGCTGGTCTGGAAGTATGTTGAGTTCTCACGATTGTTGTATTATCTCACCAGAACCACATATTGATTAACTCAGTAATGAATGCTTTTTAGTAATGATGGTTTCCAATCATATTACCTTTATTAAATAACTCTAGACATTCAGTTCTGATCTTATACTATCATAAGATTTTTTTCTGCTACCTTCATGCCAGCGCCTACAATGCACAATTAGAAATCTAAGCTTCCTACAAACTCTACAGTGTTTTTTTCCCTCACCACACTCTGAATGATGGTCAATAATTGATCGTTTTGCCCAAACTCGATATAATTCTCTTTTAAAATGTTTGAGGGCCTGTTGTTTGATTAGAAGATGTTTAAGTCTGCTTATTAATTATTCCTCACTAATATTTGCTTGATGGAAGGAAAAAGGGAGAAGGGCCAACTAAATTCACATTAAAAAGCTATACGCAGAAACTAAGATACAGGTGGTTACATCACAGTATATTAGTACTGGTGGCCTGGTGGCTGAGAGGGGTTTAAAGAGGTTGTCCCTCTATGTGAGTATTCATCTGATGACCTGAAAGTGCTGCTTTCTAATATTAGGCATCTACCAAGGTCGATCCTAAGACCAGTAAGAACTAAATGTAACATGATTCACTTTATAAATAAAAATTCCAATGAGATTAATGCAGAAGGAAATTTTTCACCCACAAATACCATCATGGTGACAAAAAAAAATCAAAGACACATCTTCTCTTATTTCAATATGTGATGTATCGTCTATTTGGCCTCCCAGTATTCACAGTTAGACTCAGGAATACACGAACAGATGGCTGCTAACTAATGGATGACAAATGCCAAGAGCTTACAAAACAGTTTCCAAAATTCCTACAATGACCATACAAGGCTGACATTTTTGCTTTCTTTTTTCCTTTCTTTCCTTCCCTTCTCTTCTTTTCCTTCCTTCCCCTTTCCCTTCCCTCCCTTCTCCCCAACTCAACTCTCTCCTTAGAAACGAGAGCCTCATAAGCTCATAGCGATTAAATACGCCCCTTGCCACATAGCTGGCTAGTGACTCCAAAGTCTGCAGTGTTTCTTCTCCACCTTTCTGACTTGCCCCAGAAATTTAAGGGAGCATAAATCAACAGGAGAAGCAAAGTGGAGCGAGGAATCAAAGTGGTAAATTGCTGTTGTAAAGCGGGGTGGATGCTTGAAGCCATGATATTTAAAGAATTCAGACGAGAACTTTCAGAGGATATAAACCAAACTAGGAGCGGGGAGGGGAAGGGAGCATCAACCTGGGCCAGGCCCAGTTGCCAGACCCCTAGGCGATCCAAAATAATGAGCAGTATATCTGCTTTTGAGGGGCTCCGTGTCCTGTGGACAAGCCAGACTCGCCAGGACATGTTTTAATGCAAGGTGAGGGAACACATTGTGGGGAGGGGGGCTGCAGAGAATAATTGCTGTAAAAGGAGAATACAAGGAGTTCTACAGGTCACGGCCACAGCTGGCAAGGCCCCATCAGCAAAGCCCGCTGCCACATTGGCTGTCGTCTCGGCATCAATAACAATAAAACATCTACAGCTCCAGAGCAGAGTGCTCCGGTTTGCAGCCTGTTCCTGTATTTGAAGGCACTTTCAAAGGCTTAGCCCTACACTCAAGGCCTGCTTTCTGTCCATTTAAAGAGCTGGCAGAATAAGAAACAGCTAATTGGCAAAAACTGGAGAAGAAAACATTGACTGGATTTCACTGGTGACATTTTTCGAGAGTAGCAATGCATGGTTTTTTGCATATTTGCTTGTCTCATAGAGCCGTGGTCGGCAAACTGCGGCTCGTGAGCCACACGCGGCTCTTTGGCCCCTTGAGTGTGGCTCTTCCGAAGCCTTAGGAGGACCCTAATGAAGTTAATCACAATGTTCCTACCTATATAGTTTAAGTTTAAAAAATGTGGCTCTCCAAAGAAATTTCAATCGTTGTACTGTTGATATTTGGCCTGTTGACTAATGAGTTTGCCGACCTCTGTCATAGAGGGAGTCACATATAGGAATGATATTTGGTAACAAGCACTAATATTGTCTGGTGATGCCCTTAAGGCTTGAGTGTCCTGTCAAAGATACATCTGATTTGGCATCAGGGTGGAGAAAAACCTATCCAACAATTGCTGGATCTCATGTCAGTGGTTTCGCTCAGCAGGCCCTTGCAATGGGAAGCAACAACTCTGCAACTCAGGGTGATGACTTGCTCTTCCAGGTAGAGTGGGAAAAGCATTGACTCTGAGCTTGCAACGAGCTGGCTTCCAGGCTTGCCTCAGCCCCTTGCTGGCTACATGACCCCAGCAAATGACTTCACCTCTCAGGAAAATGAGAGAAAGTTGGCTTCCTTGGTAAGGTGAGTAGAGGACTGAATAAAATCATGCGCACAGAAGTGCCCATTGCAGGGTTTCTGTTCTGGTGGTGATGGTCAAGTTGGCTCTTCTAAATGGAGCTGCTATTGGCATTGGAGACTAGGACGTACTGTTAGAGTCCCGTAGGTTAGAGTCCCATAGGTTAGAGTCCCCTAAGCTCTGAGTGCTTAGGCAAGCTGAAGGGGAGTGTAATGCTGCACAGGCTTGACTTGTAGGCCCCACTGAAAATATGACTCCAATTGTCCTCATACTCCTAAAGAGTTAGCTTTTAAATAATGAGTATGGTCACCTCTGAAAATAGGACATAGAATACAGTGAATACTTGGCCCACTGAGGCAGTCCCTGTGTGGTAGCTTGAACAGATTAAATGATGTTTGATCACCTTAAAATTAGCAACCAATTTTTTGCAAAGAGGTTATACTGACAGATGTAGCTTCATTGAACAGAGGGATGAGAGACAAAACAACATCATGATTTACTCAAGTAGTAGTCACATCATTCATTTCCTTGACTTAGAACTACAGGATGCTCTTTTCCTATGGGCAGTTATTTTAGAAAGTACATAAAGGGTATTTGGAAGCATTTAGACTCCTCCTAAAATGAGTCCATCATGTCAGTATGCCCCCACAAGCAGCTGTTGAATTAGTTGGTGGGAGACCTATAGAAAAGCAGGGTGTTTAAATTGTCATGAATAAAAACCCAAAAGTTCTCTACCCAAGGATTACACTGGGGGCCCCGACTTTCCACACACCACACATGCCACCCTCCACATTTACGGCGAGCCATGCTGTTCTTAGAGAAGAATGCTGGGTACACGCCCGCCTTCTCGGACAAGCCACATTCTTCCCAGCTGATCATCCTGAACGTGGCCTAGTTTCGGTTGTGTTAATAAGAAAGGCAAGGTATTAAATAGACCACAAGATGCAAGCTACTCATAGAGGGCGTAATGCAACACCACATGTTAGATGGAGATGGACTATTGCCGGGGTCCAGCCTGAGTGGGCCAGGGGTTCCCAAAGGTGTGGACGGAGTCGGCGAAGAATGATTTACACAGAGACAGTGTTCAGATGATCAGCATAGCTCTGTTTAGTCTCCGTGGATCTTCCTGTGCCTGGCTGAGGCCACAGAGAGAGATCCAGAGGCAAGCTGAGCCTTTATTTTATAGTCAGAGGTAAACAAGGTAGTGGTTACCATAGTTACACTGTTCTTCTGAGTTTCACTTGTTTTGGCCACTCCTGCACCTCCCTCAGCCCATTAGCTTCCCAGATAAGATAAGGGGGCGTCATAAGGTCAAGCCTAATTATGCTAAGAGGACTGTGCCCTCTAAGCTGGGACTTGTTTGTGACTTTGCCCACAGGTCAGTCCGAGGTTAACCCTATAGCAGCTCCCCACAGACTATGTCAAGGATTTTTCTCTTCAGCCCACACAAAAATGTGGGGCTTGTGTGAAGCGGGTCATTAACCCATCAGAAAGAGAAGAAAAAAAAGATGAAAAAAATGATACTAATTCACTTTTCATCTCTCTGTAAACAGAAATTATACTATTTAGAGAAATTATACCATTCATGTCAAATATGCATCTGTTGCTAAATCAATAACCATTGGTCAGCTCCTATATAATGTGAAATAGTCCATGTATGATTGTCGGCAGCTTTTCTTTATTTTTTTAATTTCTTTATTGATTAAGGTATTACATATGTGTCCTTATGCCCCCATTACCCCCCACCCCCCACTCATGCCCTCACCTCCTTGGTGTCTGTGTCCACTGATTGGGCTTATATGCATGCATACAAGTCCTTTGGTTGATCTCTCCCCCTTCCCCCTACCCTCCCCTGCCTTCCCTCTGAGGTTTGACGGTCTGATTGATGCTTCTCTGTCTCTGGATCTGTTTTTGTTCATCAGTTTATGTTGTTCATTATATTCCATAAATGACTGAGATCATGTGATATTTATCTTTCTCTGACTGGCTTATTTCGCTTAGCATGATGCTCTCCAGTACCATCCATGCTGTTGTAAATGCTAAGAATTCCTTCTTTTTTACTGCAGCATAGTATTCCATTGTGTAGATGTACCACAGGTTTTTAATCCACTCATCTGCTGATGGGCACTTAGGCTGTTTCCAAATCTTAGCTCTGGTGAATTGTGCTGCTATGAACATAGGGGTGCATATATCCTTTCTGATTGATTAGTGTTTCTAGTTTCTTGGGATATATTCCTAGAAACTAGAATCACTTCTGTCGGCAGCTTTTAAAATGCACTTTTTCAATTAGAATAAATTATTCCTGGGTAAATAATGAAATTTATGAAAACCCTGAAGAAAAGCTTTCTCTACATCCACATCAGCTTTACACGAGATGGCTGATGAAGAATGATGTTCAATTTCTTGCTTATTCTTTCTTCCCACCTTTTGCCTCTTGGTAAACAAACTCACAGCCTCATTCCTCCATGGGAAAACCAGTGTGTAGAGATTTGGTTGATGGCCTTTACCGAGCAAAGGCAGATAAGAAGTTTTATGGGTAGCGAGATTTAGACTTGGAGGATTTACTCTTGGATTATAACCAAGACAAGGGAATGAGGCAGTTGGAACATTTTCTTTAGGTTGTCTTTATAGATTGTTTGTGATTAATGGCCTTTGCAGAATTGTAAAATCTTGTAAGGCCGATATCAGGGCTAGTTCTGCTCTTTCTGTTGTTAATCTAAATATATCGTCATTAAAAGAGGTTAGTTATTGTAGCAAAAGGCAGAGACAAATGACTTGTTTTTTCATTGGTTTCAAACTAAAACCAGCTCTCTTCTTTTCCTTTAAAGAGCTCTTCGTACAAATATTATGATCTTTAAATGTCTGGTTTGAAACCAGTTTTAAGATCCTTCCACCAACTGCAAATATTGCTGAGTCTCGGAGGCATTTGCAGGTCCTGGTTGTTTTTTAAAAAGTGTCATCTTGGCATACAATTCTTGATGAAGGCATAAAAATCCGGCATTGAATTTCAAGGATTCTCCCTATAAAAGCAGTCTTGGCCTTACGGCATATCGGAAAGAGGCTGAGAAACTCCCACAATTCAAACACAGCTACAGGGGCAACCTGTGTACATTCTAGAGCCCGTGGTTGGCAAACAGCAGCTCGCGAGCCACACGCGGCTCTTTGGCCCCTTGAGCGTGGCTCTTCCTAATTAAGTGAATAACAATGTACCTACCTATATAGTTTAAGTTTAAAAAATTTGGCTCTCCAAAGAAATTTCAATCGTTGTGCTGTTGATATTTGGCTCTGTTGACTAATGAGTTTGCCGACCACTAGCTAGGCCAAGAAACCTTGCTTTAGAATCATCACCGAGTCCATGGAAATACTAATTGTGAGGAGATGGAGTGCGTGGGTGGGTGGATATGTTTTCATTGGCTCAGTGTGTTTATGAATTAAGAAAAGGTCAAAGGCTTGACATTTTTCTCCTTCCAGTCTCTGAATGGGGTGAGCTGTTATTTCAAAGATTTAAAAGTGGGGAGGGGGGAGCCCTAGGTAAGTGCTGAATTTATAATGAAGTCATGTCCCTTCTTGTTTCTTGATCAGCTTCCAGAGAGAAAAGAAAGGAAATCGCCCACAGACTGAAGTTTACACTTATTTTTTGCGTGGGTTCATTAAACAGAAAACAAATGGCAAGTCACCATTTGAGGGAACGTGGAATCCATGTCTTCATTGTAGATTCTCTAAAATGCTCTCTGGCTAGTGAGTTGGTAACTCTGAGCTGCTGCTGCAGACTGTCATTTCACTCTGTGATTTATAGGGTGTGTCACCTTCAGTCACTCAGTTCAAGTTCTTTAGCTGTGAGCTGACTGGTTTCTACGCAACCGTTGATCTTGTGTTGGGAGCAGCTGGTCTCTCTTAAATGCCTGTGTCTATGTTTGCTGCATATCTATGACAGTGTGTTCACACCAATATAATTATGACTGCATTAGCACTTGCCCTGTAAACCACATGATTCAGAGCTTTATGAGCAGGTAATAAAAACTCCAGGCAGAAACTTCTCAGACATGGAGCTTTGGGGGTGGGCGCAGTTGTGAATGGTCAGTGTTGGTTAGGACCTTCTACAGTTTGTGGTCATTAGAAGCCCCATTTATTGGGTAGCCCTTTGCAGAGCCCAGGCTATGTGCTATGGGATTTCGATCTTTAATTACTTAGCTAAACATGGGACCTTGCCGAGCTGCATTCACTATCATTAATTCTTTCAACAAATATTTGAGTGCCTACCATGGGCTGGAGCAGATGATCCTTCAATGAGCAGCACAGAGTTCATATGCTCCTAGAGCAGCGGTTCTCAACCTGTGGGTCGCGACCCCTTTGGCTGTCGAACGACCCTTTCACAGGGGTCGCCTAAGACCATCCTGCAGATCAGATATTTACATGACGGTTCCTAACAGTAGCAACATGACAATTAGGAAGTAACAACAAAAATAACTTTATGGTTGGGTCACAACATGAGGAACTGTATTTAAAGGGCCAGAAGGTTGAGAACCACTGTCCTATAGCTTATATTCTACGGGATGGAGAAGAAGCAGGGAGGGAGAATGGAGAGAAGGAAAAAGGGATGGAGGAAAGGAAAAAGGACAGAAGGTAGGAAGAAAGAAAGGGAGAGAGAGAGGGAGGGAAGGAGAAGAAAATATCAGTTGGTAAGAGCTTTGCAAAAGATTAAATATCAGGTGGTAAGAGCTTTGCAGAAGATTAGAATTGTGTATATTATTGCTGCTTTAGAACTGTAGACAAGGGCAGGGTGACCTGAATAAGGTGTCAGCCATGGAAGAGCATTTGAGGCAAGAGGGGCCAGCTAGGACAGGGGTGGGCAACCTTTTTGCGAGTGTGTGCCCAAACCAGCAAAATCTCTGACTCAAAATTCTTCTGCGTGCCAACCCTAATTTTTTGAGAACATGTTACGCCTACTTTATCTCTGAAGATCTATGTATGTGAAGAACCTTGAAGAAATAAAATTCATTCGAGCGACAAACACACAGTCTATGATGATGAAAAATACATTTATTTTTTAATGTATACATGTTATGTAAAATTATTTATCTAAGATGCACCTACACTGAATTTATCTGAAAAATAAAAATGTCAATATTAAGAAAAAAAATTGTAAATGGAAGATTATAATGGAGGGTTTCGTGTGCCAGCAAAAGTTACTGGCGTGCCATATTTGGCACGCGTGCTAGAGGTTGCCCACCCCTGAGCTAGGCTAAGCTTCCAGGGCTCAATGTGAAGGAAGGCCTGTAGGTTGATGCCAGAGGGGCAAGGGCAAGGAAGACCCATAGGCTGATGCCAGAGGGGCAAGGGCAAGCACATGTGATAGCCAGCAAGCAGGGCACCTAGGCCCTTTTAACTGGGTGAAGGGCTTCGCATTTTTAAAGAGTGAGGGGCGAATGAGCTGATAGAAGTTTCAAGGAGGTCCCTCTGGTAGTTGCGGACAGAGGAGCAGGGAGACCAGTTGACAGACTGATGCTGGAATCTAGATGGCGACATAGTGAACTTGTAGGCAGGGCCTCCTATGCAACCCCTCCCTGCTTTCAGGGAAAGAATGCAGTTGAGGAACATTTTGGGAGCAAGGTGCAGGCTGACAACCACTTCCTGCTAGAGGTACCATCCACATATGATCCGTGAGATTAGGAGGGATGGGGAAAGAGCATGGCTTTTTCTTTTTAATTTTTAAATATGTTTTTATTGACTTTAGAGAGAGAGGAAAGGAGAGGGAGAGAGAGAGAGAAACATCAATGAGAGAGAAACATCGATCAGCTGTCTCCTGCACATCCCTGACCGGGGATCAAGCCCACAACCCCGGCAGTGGCCCTGACTGGGAATTAAACCAGAGACCTCTTGGGTCCTAGGTTGATGCTCTACCACTGAGCCACACCGGCTGGGCAAGAGCATGGCCTTTGACAATCCGTTTGTTCACCTGTAAAATGGGGTTTATAATGCATAATCTGCAGAACTGTGGTAAGGATCAGCAAAGTATAAAAGCTCCTAGCCTGGTGCCCAGCGATAATCATTTTCTGTCCAGGCAAACCTGTCATTAACTCATATCAGCAATCAAATGTCCATGGCCATTTTCCAGGGTTATGGAAAGGTAAAGTGCTACCTTTTCCTTGTTCTCAAGACATGACAAAACCCCTCTTGTGTTCAAATTGATGTATATGGAGCTATCCCAGTTGCTGAAAATATTTATTTATTTTTAAATTAATCAATTAATTGATTGATTGATTTTTTTTTCTGCTCTTCAGTTTCCACATCTCAGATCCTGTTTCTCTTTGGCTTCCCACATTTGCATGACTTTTAATATATACTGCCTCAAGTTGCCTTCCAGAAAAATAAAAGCAGTGCATGAGAATGTCCTAGTCCCTTTTTAAAAATTGAAATATAATTTATATCCCATAAAATTCACCCTTTTAAAGTGGACAATTTAGTGGTTTTTAGGACATTCACAGAGTCGGTGCAACCATCACCACTATTTAATTCGGAACATTTTCATCACCCCAGAAAGAAACCCTGTGCCCCTTAGCAGTCACTCCCCATTTCTTCCTCTGGCCCTTGGCAACCACTGATCTGCTTTCTGTCTCTATGGATTTGCCTGTTCTGGAGATTTCATATAAGTGGAATCATATAATATGTGGCCTCTGTGTCTGGCTTCTTTCACTGAGCATCATGTTTTCAAGACTTATCCATGTTATAGTCCTATTTCTGCGCTATATATTTATATTTTTCAAAATGGGATTATTTTTGATAGTGGTTATAGTTGCTAAGAAATTCTATCAATAAGTTTTATTTTATCACAAGACAGAGTATGTGTTCAGTTAGTCAGAGTTTATTGATTTATTGTCATGATCTTCATATATCTTACAACTAGAATATTCTTGGTATGGCTGCAGTGTTTCCATCAACGATTTCATTTCCCCTAGTTTGTTCTCCTTTGTTCTCAGTTCATTTTTCCCCTTTCCTTCTCAACGGTCTTATGCAGGACTGACACACAATAGGCCATGGACAAAACCTGGCTTACCACCTATTTTTGTAACTAAAGTTTGATTGGAACATGGCCATGCCCATCATTTGCATATTGTCTGTGGCTGTTTCCATGTTATCATAGCAACATTGAGTTGTTACAAGAGAGACCATGTGTCTTACAAAACCTACAATATTTACTGGCTTGGCTTTATAGCAAAAGCTTGTTGACCCCGCTGTAACGACTGACGGAGGACAGGACCTGTATTTATTTGGTTCTAATCAGAGTGATTTGTAACTCAGTGTGACCTCTTTGGGCTGGGGCAACTCATCGACAAAATCATGAAGGTGCTAAAAGCACTCGCTGAAATAACTGTTTTCCTCTTCACGGGAAGGTTCCAAAAATGATTTCAATGGAAAAAGATGTTAGAATATTTCTCAGTATTTCAAGACAGAAAGAATGTTGTTGAACCTAACTGTTACCTTGAGGATTATAAATGTCATATTTTGGTCACACACACTCATACATACCACCCAGTGGCATATGCATGTGGACCACACTTGACAGCAGGTGAATTACTTACGGTAAACCTCCCTGAACGCAGAAAATGCAGGTTTCCTAGGAGCTCTGGCTGGAGGCTTCCACGTCGCACCATTTGGGCTCCCATTACGATCAGGACCCACATGTCTGGATTCTTGTAGTAAAGCCCAGGCAATTTTCATGTCATTGCTTCTTTGCCTGTTTTATCTGGCTGAGACATTACCCCAAAGCACGATTTGACTTGGATTTTGCTTCCTTCCTTTCCTCCCTGAATTCGAGGAACAACAAAGAATTTACAGTCATATTGGCCCTTGTGTTTTCTGAACAAAATGGAAACATGCTCTTTTTTGTTAATTTCCAGTGCCTCCGTTCTGAATATTCCCCCGTTGACAGCAATCTCTTTCTTGACCCCATTGTGCCCCAGCTTAAGTCTCTCATCTGCCCCATTATCTTTACCTTTCTCTCTTCCCCACTAGCCTATGGGCCTTTAATAAAAGAAACTGGTTCCTTTTCATGTCTCTGCTCTCAGTGCCTCATGAAAAATGTGGAACTATCCACTGAGCCAAACCAGTTAAGGCCATAAATTCTTTATATTAATACTAGAGGCCTGGTGCACGAAATTTGTGCATGGGTAGGGTCCCTAGGCCTGGCCAGCGATCAGAGCCGATTGGGGCCTTCCTTCCCGCCGCTGCCGGCTGGGGCCTTCCTTCGTTCCGTGCTGCCCCCTGGTGGTCAGTGTACATCATAGCAAGGGGTCGAACTCCCCATGGGGACAATTGCATATTAGCCTTTTATTATATAGGATTGTTTTTCTAATAATAATTCATTTCATTAAAATTCAGGTGTCTGCTTTTCAATCAACCCATTCAACTGTCACTGACAAAACAGCCATATTCCCTGTGGAACATATATAATTTTGCTGGGTCAAACAATAGATATTACACAAAGAATTAAAATACTAGCACAAATACACATTTATAAAATATGATAAGAGCTCAGGAGAAAAATGATTGAGGGCCATAGAAAAGTCTATATGAAGAATAATAAAAAGAATCTATACTGATTTAGATTGAAGAGTGTGAATGTCAAGATGCCAACCAGAGACAAAATTCACTTTATTTAAATGAAAATATGTTAATAAAGGGGTTACTTCCAGAGGTGGGGAAGGGTTAAGGGAACTCAAGAGAGATGCCAACTTAACCAGAAAGTAGCATTCACTAGAGAGGCAAGGGACAAGGGCTTAATGAATTGGAGCTGGAACTCTGGTGCTAGCAAGAGGAAGTCTCTCCCAAAATGGCAGCCAAATAGGAAAGGGGTTGGAAATACCCAGACATTCATCTTTTCCAGCCCTCAGATCTCTTACTTTACTGATGCTTCCCAATAGCAGAATGCAGCCAGGAGCCAGCTAGCAAGGACACTTAAGTTATACAGAAACATGGGTGTCAGGGACACAGAGCAGGTTGGAAACGGGTGGAGAATGGATAAGGAAGTGAGGGATGAAAGGCAAGGGACATTTTGCGGAAAGGCTTTTCTAGGGCATGATATTTAAGTCAGAGTATGAAACATAAGGAATTAGTGATAGGAGCAGATTTCCATTTAGAGGAAATAGAATGTGGGTAGCCTCTAAGTTGGGAAAAGAACTCAGGGATCGTTGTGGCTAAAGCAGAGTAAAACAAGGCGTGGTGTAAGGTAGGCACCTTGGTGTTAAACCAAGGTTGAATGTTTTCCCCAGTGCAATGGGGATTTGTTAAGAGGGTTGAACAGTGGACAAGCTGATCGTGGTGTGCAACAGTCTGGGGAAGGAGAGAGGATGAGAGCTCGGCCAAGGATGGGAATTCATCCTCCTAAAAATGGAAAATCCCCCACCCTTCCTACTTATGTATTATTAGAGGCCCGGTGCACAAAATTGGGCACAGGTAGGATCCCTAGGCCTGGCTGGCAATCAGGGCCGATCCGTGGGGTGACTGGCAGGGTGATGGGTCCCCCCCCCCCCGCTTACACCCACCTTGGCTGGCCTGGCGCCACCCACTTGCCGGCCCCCACCATCTACTGCTACCTGCTGGCAACTCCTGTTTGAGCATCTGCCCCCTGGTGGTCAGTGCACATCATAGTGACTGGTCATTCTGCCAGTCATTCTGCCGTTCAGTCGATTTGCATATTAGGGTTTTATATAGCTAGATTAGGCCACACTCAGAAAAGTTACATTTTCTCTTAATCTCACAGCAAGATAAGAATAGGACAAGAATATTTATTTAAGAGTAGATTACTGATATTTTTAATCCATTCATTGTCACGGGATTGTAAATTCCTCTGGTTTAACTGATCTAAATTTCCTCATCAAAAACTCTGGAGTGATATGCCTTAGCAAAGGATTCCTAAACCGTGACACTGTTAGCATTTTGGGTCAGCTATTGCTCTGCTGCAGAGGCTGCCCTGTGCATTATAGGATGTTTAGGAGCCTCTCAGCCTCTACTCACTACATACTGTCCCCAGCCCAAGTTGAGACAACCAACATGTCTCCAGATATTGTTGAACATCCCCAATACTCTGGTGTTGCTATTCTTTCTTCTACATGGGGTTATTTTACACCTATTTTCCCAGGGACTTGGGGTTCCCTGGAAGCAAGGCCGATGCCTCATTCTTCTCCCTGAACCTATGTCCTATGTACAAAGTCAGCAGCATATTGGGTGATCAATATGTATAGGCCAGTGATGGCGAACCTTTTGAGCTTGGCCTGTCAGCATTTTGAAAAACCCTAATTTAACTCTGGTGCCGTGTCACATGTAGAAATTTTTTGATCTTTGCAACCATAGTAAAACAAAGATTTATATTTTTGATATTTATTTTATATATTTAAATGCCATTTAACAAAGAAAAATCAACCAAAAAAATGAGTTCGCGTGTCACCTCTGACACGCATGTCATAGGTTCACCATCCCTGGTATAGGGTGTCCCAAAATATGTATGCACACTTAGGATAATTATTAATTCCAGTGGGTTAAATCTGAAAAGAAGGGATCATCAATTGAGCTATATTTGTAGAATAAGTGAACATTGAAATGAACCTTAAATGTGATACAACTGTGAGCATGGGATTGGGGTTCAAGGAAACTTAAGTCATTCACTCCCACTGCTGGTTCTTCTGATTAAAGAAAGGATCACTGGAAAGAGTGGAGGTCAGTTATTAGAGACATCCTAGGACGTATAAAATATTTCTATTTCACACATAATTGCTTCAAATAAATCCATTAAGCTTTACAAATTCATTAGTTGTCTAGATTGGGTTGATTAATTCCTCTAGTCAGATTCAGTTAATAAATTTCTCTGAGCTGCGTCTCCTTGAGTTAAGGGAATGTGATGACTGACACCTAAGCTTTGAAATCAGAATTTGAATCAAATTCTGGCTCTGCCACTTACTACCTTGGTGATATCAGCCAAATAGTTTAACATGCCTTCGTTTCAGTTTCCTCGCTGGTAAAAAGATGGTGATGAAATCTCTCTGACCATTAAATTAATAAGTGTGATGTTTTTCTTACAAAAATTTAATTTGCTTTTGTTTGTACTACATTTTAGGGGGTAAAGCCTCTGTCAGGAAAAATATATATATTTCTTCTGCCTTTGTCCAAGTAGAATGTTCTTTTATTTTTCTAAAATAATTCTTACTTATGGTTACATAAGTAATACATGGAAACTTTTTTTAAATTTTCAATTACAGTTGACATTCATTATTTTATATTAGTTTCAGGTGTACAGTGGTTATACAATTATATAATTTATGAAGTGATCCTCCCAATAATTCTAGGACCCACGTGCCACCCTACATAATAATTACAATATTATTGACTCTATTCCCTCTGCTGTACTTTACATCCCATGACTATTGTGTAACTACCAATCTGTACTTCTCAATCCCTTCACCTTCTTCACCCAGCCCCCTCACCCTCCCCTCTGGCAGTCCTCAGTTTGTTCTCTGTATCTATGAATCTGTATGTTTTGTTTGTTCATGTATATTATTCTTTAGATTTCACATATAAGTGAAATAATGTGCTATTTGTCTTTCTCTGTCTGCCTTATTTCACTTAGCATAACACCCTCTAAGTCAGTGGTTCTCAACCTTCCTAGTGCAGTGACCCTTTAATAAAGTTCCTCATGTTGTGGTGACCCCCAATTTCATTGTTACAAATGGAACATAATGAAAGCATAGTGATTCATCACAAAAACAATATGTAATTATGTATGTGTTTTCCGATGGTCTTAGGCGACCCCTGTGAAAGGGTCGTTCGACCCCCAAAGGGGTTGCGACCCACAGGTTGAGAACCGCTGTTTTAAGTCCATCCATGCTGTCACAAATGGTAAGATTTCATACTTTTTATGGCTGAGTAATATTCCATTATATATATGTACAGTAGGGCCTTGACTTACAAGTTTAATTCATTCCATGATGGAGCTCATAACTCAAATTACGTGTATGTCAAATCATAAAAGTGAACGAGTGAGACACGTGATGCTGGGCTGATGTTGTGGCGTTCACTGTGACGTTCTCTGCGCCAACTAGTGGTGGGATATCTGAAGCTGGCTCGTAACCTGAATTTTAGCTCACAACTCAAAGCAAAAAATCGGCCGAGAGATGGTTTGTATCTCGAAAAACTCGTTAGTCGAGACACTCGTAAGTCAAGGCCCCACTGTATCACTTCTTCATCTGCTTGTCTGTTGATGGGCACTTGGGTTGCTTACATGTTTTGGCTATCCTACATAATGAAAGGCTAATATGCAAATAGACTGAATGGTGGAACAACCAAACAACCAGTCGCTATGATGTGTGCTGATCACCAGGGGGCATGCGCAGAACATGGCGGGCGTCGGCCGCGGTGGAATGGTGGAGCAGGTGAGTGGGGCACCAGAGCAAGGCGGGGCACTGGTCGCTGTCATTGGGGCGAGCCTCTGGTGGTTACTAAAAATTCTTTGCTTCCATGCGCTGCAGTCCCACCCACCGCTCGCACCTGCTGCCGGCCCCGCTTGCACCTGCTGCTGGCGCCCAGCACCAGCCCCAATTGCTTGGCATTGTTAGTGGGTATGGGAGGCGGCTGCTGGCCCCAGTTGCCCCTCAGGGCTTCTCCACCTCCCCCTGCTCCTGAGGGGCAATCGGGGCAGCAGCCGCCACTTGCACCTGCTGCTGGTGCGGGCCCCAATTGCTCTGCACCTTCAGCAGGTGCAAGCCGGGTTGGCGCCGTCAGCTTGTGGGAGCGGCAGTGGCAGGAGCAGGGCTGGGCAAGGCCACAGAGGATGGGTCGAGACCTGCCCCTGTGCCCACCGCAGCCTTACAGCCCACAGTTCCTTTCAAGGTGTACAAATTTGTGCACTGGGCCCCTAGTTGTAAATAATGCTGCAATGCATATAGGGGTGCATATATATTTTTGAATTAGTGCTTGATTTCTTCAGATAAGTACCTAGAAGTGTAAGTACTGAGTGATAAGATAGTTCTATTTTTTTTTTTTTGAGAACCCAAAGAGTGGGATTCACCCCAGTGAGATCTGGTGTCTTCTGAGACCTCCCTTTGAATGTGCCCTTTGTGGAGCTAATCAGGTGGAGGTCTGTGTCTGAAGCCAGCCACTGGGTACAGTGCTTCTGGGCTCTAAGGAGGGCCACCAGTGCAGGTCAATGTCAGTGCTGCCTGTGACTGGCCTGGGGCTACCTGTCAGGAGCTACAAGGTGATCCATGGTTGGTAGCTGCCAGTGCTGGACTTGCATTCCATGGGAGGGTCCACATTGCCAATGGAGGCTGGCTGACACCAATACCAGGTCTGGGTCCACTCAAAAGTCTCAGGGTACACTGAGGCCAGCCACTACCCACCTGGGGCCCACAGACCTTTGAGGTGCTGTGGGGTCTCACAGTCATCAGAGTGGAGCTAGTGGTGTTCACCAGGCTAATGCAGATTCAGATTTGGTCACGTGAGGGGAGGGCTCAGCACAGGGACAATGTCAGCCATCCCTCCAGCCCCCTCCCCCCACCAAAGCCACACAACTCAGTTTCTCCCTATATGTCTCTGATGCCCTCCAAGCAGTTGTCCCTTTGAGGGAGCCCAAAGCGAATGCCTGCGAGTGAGAGTTTGGGAACTGGACCTTTAAGGGGACACCCGGGTCTCTAGTAGCCTTCCTTCTCACCCGGATGGATGGACTCCTCATTGACATTATGAGGGCTCTTCTTCTCAGAACTGTCATTCCGGGCTAGGGAGCCCGGCATAGGGCTGAGATCCCTCACTCCTCGGGAGGGACATCTGAAGCTGAGCTATCCCTCTATAGTCTCAAGCGCTCCACATGGGTGTGGGGCCAACCCATGTTGCGTCTCCGCCACTCCTGCCAGTCTCGATGTGGTTTCTTCTTTATATCCTTGGTTATGGGACTTCTGTTCAACTAGTCTTCAGATGGCTATCCCGGTGGATTGGTCTATAATTTAGGTGTAATTTTCATGTGGTGATGGGAGGAGGTGAGTACAGTGTTACCTACTCCAACGTCTTGATTGGAACTCCTGGCAGCATTCTTGTTATAAAGGATTCAAACTTGCGAAAATACATAGAATAAATGCATGAAAAATATATTTCCCATTGTCCCCACCACCAGTACTTACTCACTCAAAGGAAACCAGTCTTAACAGTTTGGTATTCACATTCTTTATCTATGTTTTCACATTTATTTACTTTATTTTTTACACGACTAAGATTATGTCATTTGTACTGTGGCATCTTTTTTCCCCCAATTATCTATATGTCTTAAAAAAAATTTGCCATTATGTTCTAATAAATTATGGATTCTTGAGATAAATATATTGTCTTATCTTAGACTTCCAGTCTATTCTTCATCTACTAAATTAAGTACACACAATAAATTTGAAAGTATTGCCTAGAACAGTGATGGCAAACCTATGACACGTGTGTCAGAGGTGACTCGCGAACTCAGTTTGTTTTGGTTTTTTTTGGTTGATTTTTCTTTGTTAAATGGCATTTAAATATATAAGATAAATATCAAAAATATAAGTCTTTGTTTTACTGTGGTTGCAAAGATCAAAAAATTTCTCTATGTGACACGGCACCAGAGTTAAGTTAGGGTTTTTCAAAATGCTGACACGCCGAGCTCAAAAGGTTCGCCATCACTGGCCTAGAAACTTGCATCTTTCCAAGCTTCCTAGAACAGACTGAGAAGAACGTCAAGTGTATCATGTGTGGATGCCTGTTGAATCGTGTGCTCCCCCCCCCCCCCCGGCATAATCAGACAACCTCAAATTTTGGAAAACACTACTAGTAAGGGGAGTTGGCACTGATGTCCATTGTTGAGCTTCCATAAAGAAAAGTACATAGAAAACTGTCAATTGTATTTGACATTGAGGTTTTCAAATCTAACATGCATGCTGTCATTGCCCGTTGTTGGAAAGTAACATACGTTTCCCATTCGCTTTTGTGTGAAGGCATTGTGAAGTGTAAGTTCTTTGGAGTGCTGTATTTGTGAGTCAATGTGGGTATGTAATCCCTATAAAAATCTAATGAGGTTTATTACATTGATGGCAGAATGTACTTAATTATTAACCACCTTAATGTTTGGTTTGGTGTGGTTAATTTCATGTATTTTAATTTTATAGCTTTGTAAAAATAGGATCAAGTATAGAACTCTGAAATGAAGCAGAATGAATTGTGTTTTCGTCTCACCTTTGCTGTAAAAATAAACATTAATTTTTTCTCTTTTGTAACAAAATTTTGATCCATTTAGAAGTCTAGTATCTTTCTTGAAATTGATAAGAAAACTGCTTTTATATCACCAAGAGTACATTTCTACAATAGGAGTGCCATTTTTTAAAAAGCTACAAATCTGTTTCTCATCTCACATTTAGTTAAGGAACACTTCTGATGGAGGTAGAGGACTGCCAAAAGAAAATGCATTCCTGCCGCTAAAGCAATGATGAGGCAGGCACTCTGTTTATTTTTATAACAATGTATTTTGATCCTGTGACAAATGTTTCACCATGGCTTTAACATTTTTCCTATTCGAAACTAAATTGTATACGTTAACATTTTGATCTGTCTTGACTTCTAAGAACACTAGGATGCATTGTTGGTGTTGAAGACTTTTCTTTCTGGTTTCATGTGGGTTTCATTTAATTACATGGTTGATGAATGTGCCCCATTTGCAAAGTATCAGGTAGGTGCGGTCGCGGGATAAAAGATGATTAAACCAACAGTTCTCCATCTGAGGGAGGGCAAACCCATCCCTAACTGACTTGGGCACAAAGCAGAGAGTAATAAGTACTATTCAGAGAGTTAGAAAAGGACACTGTAAAAGGAAAACAAGGAAGGAAGTTAATTTAAATAAAGAAAATCCTGGAGGTCTTCCTGGAACAGGTGGAAATATTGAAAGATGGGTGACATTCAATAGATTATCAGGAGAGTGCTGGGGTTGGAAAACAGATATTCCTATGTGGACTGAAAAGCTCCAACTACAGCACGGAGCTAGCACTGTGGCTGTCTATTTAAGGATATAGGGTAGGTAACAGACCAGTGCTGTCCCATATGGCAACCACCAGCCACATGTAGCTATTTAGATTTCAATTAAACTAAATAAAGTTAAAAATTCTCCATCATAGGAGCCACATTTCAAGTTCCTAATAGCCACCAGGGGCTGCAGGGGTTTGAAGGAGTGGTGGGAAAGATTGTTAGTCAGTGTATCTCAAACGTTAGCAAGCAACCTATAGGGCTTGCTAAAACATGGAGTGTGGGGACCCACCCTTGAAGATTCAGAATCAGTAAGCCTGGGTGGGACTTGAAATTCTGCTTTTCTAGGGAGCTCCCAAGTGGTGAGGATCCTGCCAGCCAGGAGACCACACTTGGTGTAGCGCTGCCCAGTGCTTCTCAGATGATCACTGTTGTAAATTTCCGATGTTCGGTATCCTGACACATTTATTTTCAACAGTGAAAAATGAACGACTAGAAAAAAGGGTTTTAACAACTGTTTAACTTACCAAATTGAAAACTGTATGAGTAGATGCGACAGACGTAGAATGACATTTTAATGAATAGCATCAGAGCAAATGTAGGAAAGAAGGAAAGAATGCGTAGGGAGGTTTCTAAATGATCACTCCCTGTTTCTCTCTGTATCTCCGCGGTGAAGCACGCCGAGGGGTTCATGGACCAAGCTGATCCATGTACCGTACTGTTGTAGTTTGAATTTTGGCTTGAGGATCCTGCACTTCACATTGTTGATGATAGTGACTCTTCATGGCTTTGGGGGAAGGAAATGATATAATCCAAGTCGTACGAAGAGCACTGTGGTGGCGGTGGAGAGGAGCCATGGAGAGTGGACGCTGCTAAAAATGGGGAGTCAGTTCCAAGGCCATGACCAAAGCCAGGCAGGAGGAACAGGAGGGGTCAGGTGCCATACACGTTGAGGTCATAGAATCAACAGGATTGGATGTGGGGTGTGAGGAAGAGGAGAGATGTAATGATGACTTTGAGGTTTTGATTCTGAACAACTGAAGGGTGGCAATGGCATTCACCAAAATAGAAAACCCAAGAGGTACCTGAGTCACTTTCCGCTGAGGAGCAGATACAAACCTTGTTCGTTATCCCTAAGATCAGATGTAAGCTTCATGCATCTGTGTGACTTTTCTTTAGGATATGAGTAGACTTTTATTTCAGGGGTGTACTTTATAGGTCATTATTCCACATCAGAGAAGCATTCTGCTGGGTGAGTGCCTCATTTTCAGATTGTTTGCATGTGAGAGGGACATTGAATAATACAGATAAATAATATTCTAATGATCCAAAGTGCTGTACAGCTTGAGAGCTTTATACAACTTAATCTCGATATTTAGAAAAATGCATTGCTGGCTTTTTTTCTTTTTAGAAAGGAGTTTTTCTTAATTTTTATTTTAAATTGATTTTAGGGAGAGAAATGGAGACAGATGTGTCATCATCACTACTCCTTTTCTACCTCTGGCCCTCTTACCTCTTTCTTAAAAGACCTTTGCTATACACTGGCCCACCTGGATAATCCCTAGAGTTCAGAATAAACTCTCTATTTCAAGATCCTTAACAAAATCACATCTGCAAAAATCCTTTTGCCATATCAGGGAACAATTTCTAGGAGTTAGAACACTGCCATTATTCTGTTTACCACACCCCAAGACATTCCTCTCTATGTCTTTTATCAGTGAGTGCTTCTCCAGCCACTCAGCCAGTGAAGGTGGGAACTTCTGAGTCATCTTCCACACCTCTTTCTCTCTCATCCCTTACATTGCAAGTTTCCCAGACTCTGCGCTGCATCTGAACATCCTCGTAAATACACCATCTCTCGTCTTAATCATCACTACCCTAGACTCATAAAATGCCATCGAAATTTTCTTTCCTGCTTCTTTTCCTGTTCTTCTACTCGGTCAACTCTCAGATCCTGTTTCCAAGCTCCAGGTCTCACTATTCCCCATCCCATTACCATGCGCGTTCATGCCTCTGTGACTTTGTTTATATGTTCCTATCTGCCAGGAATGGCTTCCTCCCTTCTCTACCCGATACTTCTGTTCATGCTCCAAGGCCAGCTCAGGCATCAGCACTGTGGCACTGCCTCACACGCTCATACAGAGGGAGTCACTAGAGCAGTGGTTCTCAACCTTCCTAATGCCGCGACCCTTTCATACAGTTCCTCATGTTGTGGTGACCCCCAATTTCATGGTTACACATTGAACATAATGAAAGCATAGTGATTCATCACAAAATAATATGTAATTATATATGTGTTTTCCGGTGGTCTTAGGCGACCCCTGTGAAAGGGTCGTTCGACCCCCAAAGGGGTCGCGACCCACAGGTTGAGAACCGCTTCACTAGAGGCTGTGCTAGCACAGCGCCTGGTGTTTATAAACACGGTGGCACTTGTCGCCATTTCTTGTAGTTCTCTGTGTCTGTGGCTACTGTTCTGGCATGTGACAAGTTCTGTAAGGGCAAGACAAGGTATCATGTAACTTCTCACACTCGATTTCTCTTCGTGGGAACCTTCTCTCACTCCCCACGTAGACTTTATCTGTGATCCCAGCTCCTTTGTCAGTGATCCCATTGCCCTAGAAATAACCTTATTGTGTGGCATTGGGCTATTACTTATGTATTTATTTCCTAGAGATCCTTGAAAAAAAGACTCATGTACCTTTCCATCTGTATGTCCCCTGAACATGCCAGCACAGGGAATGGTGCATGCTCGTTGCCTAATATATATTTATTTAATAAATAATTGAAAATATGTGAATAAGCTAGTATGCCTGTTACCACCTTCTCCACCTGGTAAAACCTGACTCATTTAATTGTTTATTTCCCTGTTTTCTTGTCTCCTGGGCTGGATAATATGCCAAAAGGTAGGGGTCATGTCTAGTTTATTGTAACCTAATCACAAATTAGTATCTAGAACAGGGGTGGGCAAACTTTTTGACTCTAGGGCCCCAATGGGTTCTTAAACTGGACCGGAGGGCCGGAACAAAAGCATGGATGGAGTGTTTGTGTGAACTAATATAAATTCAAAGTAAACATCATTACATAAAAGGGTACGGTCTTTTTTTTTTTTAGTTTTATTCATTTCAAACGGGCCGTAGTTTGCCCACGGCTGATCTAGAACATTCTATGCCAGTGGTCGGCAAACTGTGGCTCTTTGGCCCCTTGAGTGTGGCTCTTCCACAAAATACCGACTTCTGCGCATGGGCCATGAAGTTTCAATCGCGTGGTATTTTGTGGAAGAGCCACACTCAAGGGGCCAAAGAGCCGCATGTGGCTCACGAGCCGTGGTTTGCCGACCAGGGTTCTAGGCACTCAATAATTGTATGAGATTGAATTGAATGCTATTTTTTTCATCATGCTGCAAGAACTTAATTAAAACAATTAAATATAAGTTGAATTCAGGCAAGAAGCCTGAACTGGATATTCTGGCTGCCGTGAATACTGGAGTAGACATCAAGCCTCCTGAGCTCTGCCTGGAATCTGTACCTAACTACTTGTTTGGAGTGGCCTGAGGGTCGTCACTTCACTGTTTTGAATTTTTGTCTCCTCATTTTGCAAACTGGCCTGCCCCTCCCTCAGAATATTATCAAGATCAAACAGGATTCTAGAAAGGCATCATGAAAAAAGACACAAACTTCTATATGAGGGCCATGTATTGCTATGATTCAACTTTGAGAAAAATGGTGTTTTGCTTTGTCATGTGGGTTAAGGCTCCTAGAAATTCTTCCTCAGGCTGAGGGAAATAGACTATAGGGAATGCCTTTCTATAATCCGGACAGTTACTGTAGAAATTTAATGTCGTCTCTCCATCTTGCCTTTCTCACTCATGACTAAGTATTCAAGAGAATGGGCTTCTTCCATTAACTGCCTATCAGAGCTGTTTGTGTAGGAACCTGAGACTAAGAATCTTAGAAGCGATCACTAATTATATTAGCAGAAAAATACTTTACTCCTGGGGGATTACCTGGTTTGGAATCAACAGGAATATACAGGCTGACATTCTTGGGGCCCTTTACCCACCACAGGGAATTCTGGGTACTTCAGGGAGGCCAAGCCTAGCTTGCAGGATCCCACGTGATACAATTCTTTGAAAGGTCGAAGGAAATTTACTGTCTCTGTCTGATGCAGGGGCTCCATTAATGCCTCATTATTCTATTTGTAGCACTGAATGCTGTGCTTCCCTCATGAGGCTTCTCAGTGACATCCAAAAACAAATCATTCATTCATGTCTGCATCAATGAACATTGGACTTGACCAGTATGTAAAAAATGCATGGATATCTCCTGCCCCCTTGCTGCCCTTCCCCTGCCCTCTCCCATGTTAGGAAGCCACTAAAGCACATCTGAGTTGTATGGTCTTTGGTGTGCAATGTGAAGACATGTCTGATGTGACGTTTCTTGACCCAAATTCTTCCTTTTCCTTTCCGGTCTGCCTTGCCACCCAACTAGCCCTTCTTGCAACTCAGTTAATTATAGATAATCTCTTCTCATACACATGCTCTGTAATCCCCATTCTCTATCCTCCCTTACTCCAACTGCTGCCTTATAAAACCTCCTTGGATTTAGGGCCTCCAAAAAAATCCCTTGCAATTTCCTTCCTGCTAAAAATCAAAGCATTCTAGATCACCCATGCCAAACAGAAGAGGAGTTATAATTATGCCACTTTAGCAAAGAAAATAAATTTCATTGAGTTTTGAAGTGGACTTAGATGTAATAAAGAGCCAAAGATACCAATCTCTGAAATACTTGAAAGTGCTTAGAATCCCCCTTCAGAATTTGATGAAAGCCTTTGACTCCCTCCATAGTCTCTTCTTCAAAAAAATTGTGTCTATATATATATATATATATATATATATATATATATATATATATATTCCCATTCATTTCAGAGAGGAAGGGAGAGGGAGAGAGATAGAAACACCAATGATGAGAGATAATCATTGGTCATCTGCCTCCTGCACGCCCCCTACTGGGGATCAAGCCCGAAACCCGTTCACATGTTTAAACCAGGAATCCAACCGTCACCTCCTGGTTCATAGGTCGACACTCAACCACTGAGCCACACTGGCCAGGCTCCATATTCTCTTATAATCAAAGCAACTTTTCCTGGAGTATCAAAATTCGACTGAAATGAATTTTTAAAATATTCCTAGTAAATTTTATTTTTTGTTTTTCCAAATATTGTGTTTTGGTTATTTTCTCACAGAAAATCTAAAGGCTAATTTTACTGTTATGTGTAAATTGACTTTGGAGAAACTTTAAAAACAACGATGTTGACATTTCTGAACCAGTTTAGCTTACTTAGAATTTACATTTAAGCTTCCAGGATGTTTCTTCCCAAGTGCCAGTGCTCATTTACATGTGCAGATCCCAACATGTATGTTAACAATCATGCTGAGTTCTATGTCTTTATTATTATTTGTGTTTCGTGGAACATGTGCTCCCTGCTCCAAACAACTTGAACATCAGCTATTGGCCAGGATGTGAGATGGGTCTGCTTTATATCCTGCATCAACTCTAAACTCTTCAACTAGTTTTTGCAACAGTCGTCGGGAGTTTCTTTTCGTTTTATGCCTTCATGGCCTCTATGATCCCAAATGGGGCATTTTATTTTTTATTTATTTTTTATTTCTTTATTGATTAAGTGATTACATATGTGTCCTTATCCCCACGTTACCCCCCATCACCCCCACTCATGCCCTCGCCCCCCTGTTGTCTGTGTCCATTGGTTAGGCCTATATGCTTGCATCTAAGTCCTTTGGTTGGTGAGGGTAAGGGGGAGAGCTCAACCAAACGGGGCATTTTAAATTCAGGTGTGCAGACACCTGAAATCTATAGGACAGATGTGAAAAGGAAGGATGAGAAAGGGAATACACAGAGACAGATTTTTTAAAAAATATATTTTATTGATTTTTTACAGAGAGGAAGGGAGAGGAATAGAGAGTTAGAAACATCGATGAGAGAAACATCGATCAGCTGCCTCCTGCACACTACCTACTGGGGATGTGCCCGCAACTAAGGTATATGCCCTTGACCGGAATCGAACCTGGGACCCTTCAGTCCGCAGGCCGATGCTCTATCCACTGAGCCAAACTGGTCAGGGCGAGACAGAGGTTTTGACGCCATGTCTACTGGCCTTGAGAAAGAGTTAAGCCCCATGGAAGCCATCTATTAGCTCGGTGTCTTGAGCAATTTTACTTCACTTCTCTGTAACTCAGTTTCCTTACCTGCAAAAATGGGGTGGGAAAGAAGCAATAGGTTTTTTAGAGAATATATTCTTTTTTTTAATTTCTTAGTGACTAGTGTAAACACCTACTAAACCAGTGATGGCGAACCTATGACACGCGTGTCAGAGGTGACACGCGAACTCATTTTTTTTGGTTGATTTTTCTTTGTTAAATGGCATTTAAATATATAAAATAAATATCAAAAATATAAATCTTTGTTTTACTATGGTGGCAAATATCAAAAAATTTCTCTATGTGACACGGCACCAGAGTTAAGTTAGGGTTTTTCAAAATGCTGACACGCTGAGCTCAAAAGGTTCGCCATCACTGTACTAAACCATCAAATATAATGGTTTAAATGGATCTTAGTGCCCTCCCCACACCTGAATAAAGAACTCTACCTTAGAGTGGCCATTAGCCACATGTGCCCATTTAAATTAACAAAAATTAAGTAAAATTTAAAATTCAGCTCTGCAATGCCAACAGCCACATGCCCAGTTCTCAGTAGCCACATGTGGCTAGCGGCCACTATACTTCACAGTGCAGATAGAGACCCTTCGCGTCTTCACTACAGTTCAGTGTACTAGAGCAGTGGTTCTCAACCCTCCTAATGCCACAACCCTTTCATACAGCTCCTCATGTTGTGGGGACCCCCAATTTCATGGTTACAAAATTGAACATAATGAAAGCATAGTGATTCATCACAAAAACAATATGTAATTATATGTGTGTTTTCCGATGGTCTTAGGCGACCCCTGTGAAAGGGTCGTTCGACCCCCGAAGGGATCGCGACCCACAGGTTGAGAACCACTGTACTAGAGTATTACTCTTGATTCTCAGTGTAAGATGGGTCTACAATGACACCTTAAGGGACACTATTTCTATTTTTATTTAATTCTTTAAGAAAGTTCATTCATTTTTATCAAGTATTATTTATTGCCTGTTCAAATGCTCTTTCTCATAGAGTATAGAAGTGCTATGCTGGTGGATTTCCATTTATGGAGCTATCCTGATATTTCTGAAATAAATCATCCTGGTTTTGGATTATTTTAATTTCAAAGCTTTACTAGACTATTTATTACTTTATTTTGATATTTCATTTTTAAGTTCATGAGTGACATTCATCACTAAAACTTTTTCTTAAGTTTATCAGGTTTAAGAATTGAGGCCATAATGATCTCCAATAATTTCTTGGTGTCCTTTAGAATTCTGAGTTTGGGATGGGGAAGGCCACTTAAAACTTTCAATTTCTTCTCTTATTCATTGAAATCGAGTTTTCTCCTCTTTATTATTGAAGTTTTAAAGTTGAGGTCTTCTTCTCTTTTTGGTTTGATTCTTTATTATTATCTTGTTTTAAGCTATGGGGAGTTCTCAGAATGCTCGGTATACACATAGAAATACACCCAAATCCCCAATAAAATATAAGTAATTTTAACTGTCTTTCTGTTATTTTATATATAACTGCCTAAAACTTAGAGTTCATTATGTAGCTATCACTGTAACTAAGATATGACATTCATGTTAATGAAGATATGCTTTATGTTTTAATTAAACACTTTCAAGAAGATTAATGATTTTATCAGATTGTTTTCATCTCCATTTTTAATTAACTTGACATGATTTGTTGATTAATTTTTCCTGAAATGCCATTTGTGAGTATATTTTTTCTTGCATTTCAATAATTGGACTTCCAATTAGTGAGGGGAGGAAAGCTGGAAATGCTAATTTTTAAAAGTTGGGTAAATGGAATCTTAGGGGTGTGTACTCTGGGAAGGACAACAATGTTCAGGAAGTATGTGTCATTCCTCAGGCACAGATGTGTTACGTAGCCTACCTTGTGCCAAAATGGAGCAAAGGACTATGGGGGTCATAGAAGCCACAGTCTTGATTTGTCAAGAGGTTTCCAATAAAGCTGAGCTGACTCGACTACAAACAATGCAACATAAACATAGTATCTAAAACAAGGTAAAATGTAACCAGGAAAAAATATAGCATTTTTAAAGTTCATAAATGTCCACTGCACAGCAGCAGAATCGGGGAGATTTGGGTTAACATCAGTTCTAGTGAAAAACACTTGGCAGTATCCATTGGCTCGGCCCTCTAATATGAGACAGTGTGACGTGGGGACCAAACAATGTATTCTGAGGCTGTTAACGGCATCCTAGTGTCTACAATGGAAAAATCATTGCAGCTGCTTTCTCTGCACTGCTCGGAACACAGCAAGGAAAGGCAGAAAACAGCCAGACTTAAAACACACACACACATACACAGGTACACACACACTCACACACACACACACACACACTGGCTCTCAGGCAGTTCATCGAAAGCTAATATGTAAATTTCCTGATTTATCAAAAAATGGCATTAGCACATTCCAAAGAGTTTCTCAACAGCTTCAATAGATCTATTCCACCTTAGTAACTGAAGATGGGCTCCATGTACATCTTCTACATAACCAATTTAATCATTAAGAAAGCATTTCGAATGCATTCAGAAATACATTCTTTCATTAGCAATAATCAAAATATCAGAATTGACTTTTTCAGCTTAAAAACTTTTTAATGTACTTTGGTCTTGCAATCATCTCTCAGCATGTTTAAGAGTTTTAACCAATATATTTTTATGATCCATTAGGTCCAATTACATGTTTATACTTAATGTAGTTTAAAATTGAGCTACCATTCACTCAACCTTTTATATATGTCCCTTCTGAGCTTTCATACTCCCTTTTCACTCCTTTATATGATTTTATCTTTCATAGCAAATCTTTCAATAAATCTCAACTATTTTAAAAATTAGTTTTATGATAATATATATGATCAAACCATATAATGAATTATTTTAGTACTTTATGCATTTTTACATTTGATTTTAAATAATTTGAATTAAATTTTAACTAAATTCTTAACTTTAAATGCTGTTTTATCTGATCTGGTTCTTTAATTTGTGTTATAATTTTCACCTGCACTTATTTAAAGTTTATTTTCCATTTAAATTTAAAAATTTTTTAATTGTTATATATAATAGGGAAAGATTGCTAGCCCATTCAAATTAGATAATTTGTTCAAAGTAAAAAAATTAGAAAGTGTCATTTGAAAATATCCAGGCTGAAACCAGAAGTAGCTGAAACAGTTCCATTACATATAAAGTGCCAATTGTCTAATAGAATGGCTTTCCATGCAAGTATACATTGACTTTTGTGAGACTTTTAGCATTTTTAGGATTATTCTACTACCTTCAGTGTACTTAAATTTCCGAAAATATATACCAGTCACTAACATGCAGCATTCCGCTTAAAACTATTAAAGTGATTAACTCTACAATAGGCCAATTTGGTGTATTGGGCTTCTTGGAAAATTAGCTTTTGGCTCCTTGGCCTCCCTATGTGAAGCCTAAGGTAGAGAATCTAATGTAAGTTCATGAGGTGTAAAAGCAATCTTAAGGAATACAGTGCTGAATCATTTTCCACAAGTTTAAGAATAGGTCAAAATAAATGGTTAATGATAAAATGAGTGATTTAGGCTAGCTGTGCAGAATGAATTTCTGTCATTTGGAACATGAATATCAGCCACATAATTGATGAAAAGGATATTTATCCTGACTTTTAAAACTAATTGGTTGTCTACGTGAATGCTGGCCTTGGAAAAATTTAGTCAGAAACTCATATTTTTCAATAAGTGATTTTTCAATGAATAGGGCATCTTTTACATGCCTTCTTAATATGTTAAACTAACCCCTTGGTAAATACACTAGTCCAGCGGTTCTCAACCTGTGGGTCGCGACCCCTTTGGCAGTCGAACGACCCTTTCACAGGGGTCGCCTAAGACCATCCTGCATATCAGATATTTACATGACGATTCATAACAGTAGCAACATTACAGTTAGGAAGTAGCAATGAAAATCATTTTATGGTTAGGTCACAACATGAGGAACTGTATTTCAAGGGCCAGAAGGTTGAGAACCACTGCCTACACCTTCTGCATTTCATCACCTGAGATTTGCCCAGTTTGGTCCAAAGTGGAAATGATCACTGTCATTTCCCAGAACAAAGGACGCGAGGATGCGAGATCCCTCTGGGAGCACAGAGTGAACCGAGCAAGTGAGAGAATCCATTGTGCAAAGCAGGTCCTCCGAGGCTAATTAAATTTGGAGCGAGAAAACGCAAAATTGGCTCAAGTGCTTCATGAATGGATCAGTCCTCAGATCTTTCCTCATCGCCCCAAACTCATTGTTCTTAGTGTGTTTGCCACGTTCATTCATTAGCAAGGGCAAGTCGCAGCTTCCACTCTGAAGGAAGAGATGAGCTAGACCCTGGCTGACACGTTGCCATAGTGATGACATTTGAGCTTCTTTGCGGTGGTGAATTTGATTAGTCCGTTCAGTGTTTTCCCTCACTTCACTTCGTTACCCAGGAGAAGAAACTCTGAACAAGATGGTTGCATGTGCATTTGTATTTGATTGAAATCTAAATATTGGTCATGCCAGCCCATCTTTGGAAATGGCCAAAGCCCAGCTGTATCTTCTCGGTTAAGAGTTTACACAAAACTCCGTTTGCCCTGATGCCATCATGAAATGAAAAACATGAAGCCAGGGAGTCGAAGCAAACAGCATGCTTCATGCTAGAGTAGTTGTCACTCAATTATCTTGACCTACTTCTGTCCAGGCCTCGTGGAGGAAGATTCAGTCTCCATATCATTGTGCGGCTTGGTTGGTGAGCTTGTCGTTTATCTCCTGATTGAGAAGAACAGGAGTGGAAGAAAGAAAATGAGGGAGTTCAACACTGTCTTTGCTTCAAAATGTATTTATTGATGGCCAAGCAAATCCAAGGGATTTTCAGAGAGAGAGAGAGAGAGAGAGAGAGAGAGAGAGAGAGAGAGACCGAGAGAGACCCCAGGGGAAATGGGAATCCTTGTCGTCTGTTTCAGAGGGCGCGTGGCAGGGGGTCCCAGGGTACAGAGACAGAGGAAGGAGGAAACGTGCTTCTCTCTTTTCTCCTATCAACTTACATTTGGTGGCCCTCATTAGAAACAAACAAACAAACAAAAAAACCTATTAGCAAATAGCCAGCAGATGGCACCATTTGGTTTAGTGCTACATTCTCCTCCTTGTTTGGTTTGGTTTTTTAAAAGGAAGTAGCATAAAGAAGGTCTGTTTAAATTCCAGATCTAGCTGTTATCAAGTGTCATCCTAAGTCAGTGATGGCGAACCTATGACACGCGTGTCAGAGGTGACAAGTGAACTCATTTTTTTGGTTGAGTTTTCTTTGTTAAATGGCATTTAAATATATAAATAAATATCAAAAATATAGGTCTTTGTTTTACTATGGTTGCAAAGATCAAAAAATGTCTCTATGTGACACGGCACCAGAGTTAAGTTGGGGTTTTTCAAAATGCTGACACGCCGAGCTCAGAAGGCTCGCCATCACTATCATAAGTCATTTGGTTACATTTTCTAAATTCAGGAAATAAAGGAAAATAAAATAACATGCCTTTCTTAATAGCTGCATGTCATGACATTGTATAGCACAGTGTTATAATTTTCAACTTTTTGAAAATGATAGGAAATAGAGCAGCGGTTCTCAACCTGTGGGTCGCAACCCTTTCACAGGGGTCGCCTAAGATCATCGGAAAACACATCTATAATTACATATTGTTTTTGTGATGAATCACTATGCTTTCATTATGTTCCATTTGTCACCATGAAATTGGGGGTCACCACAACATGAGGAACTGTATGAAAGGGTCGAGGCATTAGGAAGGTTGAGAACCACTGAAATAGAGGAAAGAGTAGTTCCCAGCCTTCATCTCCTGCACACACAGGCATACTTACACACGTCTCTGTCAGACAGTTCTCAGAAGTGTGTTATCTCCATATCTTCATAGAACCTCATTGCTCATCTGCTCATTCATTGAGGTTTGTCGCCACTGCTATAGATAATTTGGCAAGTACTTTAGAAAGAACCTTAGTACATCAACCAGGGGGAAGAATGTATGAGTAACCATGTTGGTCACGGCCATTTCATTCCTGGGGGCGGGGGGAGTGAGGAGAAGAGTGAGTCCTGTGATCTGTAAGGGTCGTTCCAGAACTAACAGGTTTTATATTCTATCTAATGATAATTGAGCTCTCAGAAGGGACTATAGTCAGCTCCATTGTCTTGTCTGGCCAGGGCTACAAAATCCTCCATGTTTCCCTGGTGGCAAATGGGACACACAGAGTCCACTCCAGAAATCCTGTAGCTTTGAACCTGGAAAGTGAGGGCCCCTTTCCCTTTGTTCAACAGAAACATTATTTCCTGATTGCTAAAAGACAAGTTCAACTGGTCTAAAGTCTACGATTGGCATTTTCTTTGACTTTTGCTGTCTTTCTTCCTTCCTTCCTTCCTTCCTTCCTTCCTTCCTTCCTTCCTCCCTCCCTTCCTTCCCTCCCTCCCTCCCTCCTTCCTTCCTTCCTTCCTTCCTTCCTTTCTTCCCTCCCTCCCTCCCTCCTTCCTTCCTTCCTTCCTTCCTTCCTTCCTTCCTTCCTCCCTCCCCCCTCCCTCCTTCCTTCCTTCCTTCCTTCCTTCCTTCCTTCCTTCCTTCCTTCCTTCCTTCCTTCCCTCCCTCCCTCCCTCCTTCCTTCCTTCCCTCCCTCCCTCCCTCCTTCCTTCCTTCCTTACTTCCTCCCCCCCTCCTTCCTTCCTTCCTTCCTTCCCTCCCTCCCTCCCTCCCTCCTTCCCTCCCTTCCTCCCTCCTTCCTCCCCCTTCCTTCCTTCCTTCCTTCCTTCCTTCCTTCCTTCCTTCCTTCCTTCCTTTCCTCCCTCCCTCCCTCCTTCCTTCCTTCCTTCCTTCCTTCCTTCCTTCTTTCCTTCCTTTCCTCCCTCCCTCCTTCCCTCCCTCCCTCCCTCTTTCCTTCCTTCCCTCCCTCCCTCCCTCCTTCCCTCCCTCCCTCCCTCCTTCCTCCCCCTTCCTTCCTTCCTTCCTTCCTTCCTTCCCTCCTTCCTTCCTTCCTTCCTTCCTTCCTTCCTTCCTTCCTTCCTTCCTTCCTTCCTTTCTTTCTCTTGGTGCAGAAAGGGCTATATATAGTTATGTAGACTTTAAATTGATATTAAATTTTTAAAGTTACAGAAGACAAAATATTCTTCAAGTGTTTAAGTTCAACTTACAAATCTTATTTTTCTGCTTACAATTCTAGTAACTTTTTTGTATATAAGAATAGTTTCACAGAGGGTTTTGATTAGTGTTGAATCAATTTAATTTGAACAATATAACTCAAACAATTGCTCTCATTTCTAAACTTAATTAGCTAAATTTTTATACATTTTAATCTACATTTATAAAATTAATATATTCTGTTTTCTGTTTATTCAAGTATCTATCTAACTGGGCAAACTTGCAACTCTAACTGGCAGAATCTTTTTTAAAAACCTAAACTACTTTTATAAATCAAATGCATGCATTCATTTATTTAACAATTGTGTATATTTAAGTTCATCACCATTTTTACTTTAAATATTTCAACTTCTTACCATTAAAACTTTAAGATATTTAGCCTTTTGCCATTTAAACTTTTCAATATTTAATTTTATTGACTACTTAAAATTTCCATACTTATTTAGAGAATTGAAAGTTCACTGTAAGAGTCAATATCATTCACCAAACAATAAATTCTGTTATACTTTTTAACTTACAATCACAAATCTAAAATCGATTTTACATTTAAAATTGGAATCAAAAGGCTAATACCTTTCATCAATTGACAAATACTAAGCAATTATGTCCATTTTCTAACATGCCAAAAACTCTTAAATATGTTTTCAGTCAGATACCCAGATTGGAATGCAATTACTGAATGTATTCCTAAATGTAAAACAAAAGGACCCTATGAAATTTGTGTATTGACTCAATTGAGTTTCCATCCTGGGTTGCCTGAGGATGCTAATGTGGAGGCTGAAGGGACGCAGGACATGGAGACTCCTCTTATGCCATGAGTCCTGAGGGACTTCCTTTATGTAGAATCACCATGACAACATGTGATTCTAAATCCATTTCTTTACCCAATTTTTAAATCTGATATATGTTTAAAGAAGCCAGCTTTATTTGTATTGTCTTTCTGGAAAAAAAACAAACAACAAAAACAACTCTTAAAGTATTTAATTCAAGTAGTTCCTGGACTGAACCAAAACAGGGTGCACTCGCCCAGCACCCTTTTTAGCAAAGCCGATCTGCGGACACCAGGTGGTGGTGAAAGACAGAATGCTTTATTGTGAAGCGCTGAACAGTGGGGAATGGGCAGCTTGTGCCGAACAACACAAACTTCCATCTATGTATTGGCTTGAAAAGTGAAATTGAGGGTAGGGGTCTTCAACATAACAAGGTATTGTCGGGGATCTTCTGATTGGTTGGAGCTGGAGCTACAAAGAGATATTTTAGGATTTCTCATCATCAACCCTCCGGCGCCATCTAGTCTGGGGTTTATGTGGCTGTGGTCAATGAGCGTCAGCAGTTTTCTATCTTGTGGGGGTTCTGGTTCCTGTAAAACAACTCGAGGTAGACGTCAGTGTGTTATCTGTGATTCCCGAGGGAGAACTAGTGCCCCAGCACCTTGATTTATGCCTGAGAAAGTTGACTTAGGTGAATGGAAGGAAAAGGGATTGGGGTCTGGTTTCTTGCAAGTGAGAAAATTGGGGGTGAGGGGGGCTTTGCCAAGAAGGGATCTGGCTCGATTTCCTTCTCATCTGGCCCTGAAGATAACGTGAGGCCATCCCGTGGCATCCTGAAGCAGTTTCAAGCCTTTGGTTCTGTTCCTACATGGAAGGTTCCCACATGCCCACATCAGCACTGGATCCCCCGATCCGCTGCCCCGATGTAGGCAAGTGCTCTACAGTTTACCATACACTCCCCCGTCCCCAGGCAACACCCTCCCAGGTCAGACACGGTTTCTCAGCCTCAGCACTATGACCATTTGGGACCAGATAATTCTCTGTTGTGGGGGCTGCCCTGCATACTATATGATGTCTGGTATCCTCCTCCATATCCTCTATCCATTAACATACCGATAGCAGCACCTACACACACACACACACACACACACACACACACACACACACACACATCCTCTATCCATTAACATACCAATAGCAGCTCCTCCACACACACACACACACACACACACACACACACATCCTCTATCCATTAACATACCAATAGCAGCTCCTCCTCACACACACACACACACACACACACACACACATCCTCTTTGTGTTAAGATACCAATAGCAGCTCCTCCTCACACACACACACACACACACAGACACACACACACACATCCTCTATCCGTTAAGGTACCAATAGCAGCTCCTCCTCACACACACACACACACACACACACACACACACACACACCCTCTTTGCGTTAAGATACCAATAGCAGCTCCTCCTCACACACACACATCCTCTATCCGTTAAGATACCAATAGCAGCTCCTCCTCACACACACACACACACACACACACACACACCCTCTTTGCGTTAAGATACCAATAGCAGCTCCTCCTCACACACACACATCCTCTATCCGTTAAGATACCAATAGCAGCTCCTCCTCACACACACACATCCTCTATCCGTTAAGATACCAATAGCAGCTACACACACACACACACACACACACACACACACACACACATCCTCTATCCGTTAGGATACCAATAGCAGCTACACACACACACACCCACATCCTCTATCCATTAAGATACCAATAGCAGCTCCTCCTTACACACACACACACACACACACACACACACACACACACTGAGAAGTACTAGCTGGGGCCATCAGCTGCCCCCCGAACACAGAGCAGAGCGACAGGACCACTTGAGACGTGAATGTGTTGCTCTTTTTCTTCCATCCCACCAGTGTGCTCAGCCTGCTCCCTGCCTGTCTTCCTCCGGGTGTGTGAATAGATGCTCCCTGCACAGACCCAAAGGCAAGACTCTGCTTCTGGGAATTGAGCACCTTTCTTGTGTTTATTTTCAATTTCTTATTGTCTTTGTCGCCTCCATGACATTAGATAATATGCTTGGTAGATAAAAGTGTTCTGTGTCAGCTTTTAGCTTTGTATTAACAGTCGCTACGCAAATTCTGCTATTAAAAACATCCATTTATTTTCATGTGGCATCAGGAGGCGAGCTTTAAAAACACTGATATTTCTATACACGCTCATTGTCCAACCCAGGAATCCAGTTGCACATGAATTCCCTGACTCGAACTTTTTTTCACATTAACAGCGATGAACTGGAATTTTTTAAAAAGTCTACATTGGCAACACTCTTGGTTATAATATTTTGAAACCCAAAATAATAAAAATCTGGGCAGTAAAAGAAAATACAAAGTCTTAAAACCTGGGAATATAGACAGGCTCCGAGATGAAAGGGAATCCTATGGCCTGAGCTCACATGCTACATGATCAATCATTTCTTCTGAGAGATGATCGGGCCTGCATCTCGCCTCACAAGAGGACTATACTGCTCACTCTAGCTTTATCTCCAAATACCACCCTTTGGAATTAAGGCCCGATTAAATTACCCAATAAAATAAATGAGATCACTGAAACCCATCTTGGTCAATGAAACATTTTTTAACGATGGAAACCTGGAAAAAAATCATCTTCCGCTAGTTCCCCCTGCAGGCTTGGTGGAGGTCTTTGTGAACCATTCACCAACATCTGCACAGCAAACTCAGCTTGCACATGAATGCTTTCTGAAGCGTGTCAGGGCAGCTGGGTTAGTGAGAACTCTGTGGACGTGCATGCCTCTCCCTAACATGTTTCGTATGAGCTGAGCCTGCTAGTTAGCCGTCTTCACAAGGGTGAGCCATGTTGATAATTGGGTTTGTGTGAGATCCTGTTAACATGAGGAAGGGCTAAATAAAAATGGTGTTAGAGTACACGTTGATAATGAGCTTTCAGAGGCCAAGGAGAGATTCCATGTGAAAGTCTTTGAGGAAACCACATATTTCCATTGGTAGTCCTGTGGGCTCCCAATTGGAAAACAAAAAAGTGTATTGTCCAATAGGGTCACCATCAAAGCACTGAGTAACATGCAAACGGGTGGAAATACCATTAGATTGGTGCTACGTAGACCCAATATTGATCTATATGAAAATAATAGAATTAATGTTCTAAGCATTATAATTAGATAGAAATGGAATAAAATTGGCCCACCAGAAGGTTTTGTACTAAAGTTTTCTGCCCTGCAAATGTTAGGAAACTTTAGACCATAAGGATAGATAAAATGAACAAAATCTAACCTTATAATTGTCCTACACAGAACCTAAAAAAAAATCCAATATTTAAAAGCAAACCCAAGAGTTATTTACATATAATGTGAGGCATCATAGTAAAGAACACATTTGAACTTTAGTTAGGCTAATTTTACATTAATAGTCATGACTTTTATCTCATAGTTTAATGTTTAGAGTAGCTGTCTGCAAACTATGGCCCACCTGTTTTTGTATACAAAGTTTTAGTAGAACACAGTCATGCCTATTTGTTTACATATGGTCTGTGGTTACTTTTGTGTGACAATGGCAGAATCGAATAGTTGCAACAGAGACCATGTGGCCTACAGAGCTGAAAATATGTACTATCTGGCCCCTTTCAGGAAAAGCTTGCTCACTCCTGGAAAAATCATTTGGCAGTCCTTTCCAAACTGAGACTGTTTCTATAGTCACAACAGAGAGGAAGACAAGCATTTTGTCACTGCTTTATACACAACAGGTCATGGTTTTAATTAGAAAATGTATCACCTTTATCCAATACTCATTTATGGGAGTTGATGAAAGACAGGGGAGAGAAAAGAACATTCACTTTTTTAAAAATATATTTTATTGATTTTTTACAGAGGAAGGGAGAGGGATAGAGAGTCAAAAACATCAATGAGAGAGAAAAATCGATCAGCTGCCTTCTGCACACTCCCTACTGGGGATGTGCCCGCAACCAAGGTACATGCCCTTGACCAGAATCGAACCTGGGACCCTTCAGTCCACAGGCCAACGCTCTATCCACTGAGCCAAACCAGTCAGGGCAGCACATTCACTTTTTAAGGAAGACATTTAATGATCTGTTATGCTTGATTTTCATTAAAAAGAATTTTACGTTTGCAAATTTCTCCATAACATGAAACTTGTGTCCAGAGCAATAGAAATAGTCAGTGGGATGAATAACTTTTTTTATTTTATTTTATTGATTTTTTACAGAGAGGAAGGCAGAGGGATAGAGAGTTAGAAACATTGATGAGAGAGAAACATCAACCAGCTGCCTCCTGCACACCTCCTACTGGGGATGTGCCCGCAAGCAAGGTACATACCCTTGACTGGAATCGAACCTGGGACCTTTCAGTTCGCAGGCCGACGCTCTATCCGCTGAGCCAAACCGGTTTGGCAGGGATGAGTCACTTTTGATAAACCACCCCTTTGGGCACTGGGCAAAAACAATGGCAGACTTTATACTGAATTTTTCAAAAGACCTAAGGTAAGGAAAAGAGAGAAGTTATTTACGTGAACCTGAAAGAAAATGAACAAAAATTAAAAAAAGAAAAAAATCATTAAATACAAATAATGACTCAAGGATAAATAGACTTGTTCTTGCACATTGTACTGAATAAAAACAATAGCTCACATTTATTGTTCTGCCATATGCTAGGTAAATTACATACTTTATCCATTGATTCCTACTCTTTAAAGCAAATATGGTAATGATTGTTTTATAATGGCGCAAACTGAGGCTCTGAAAGATGAAGAAATGTTACCTCTGTATGAATATATAGCCATCTGACTCAAAAGCCAATGTGTTTCTTTTAGGATTCTCTTAAATTTATATAAGTAATGTGATAGCATCATTATATCAAATTTCAAAATAGGCCCTGGCCAGATAGCTCAGTTGGTTAGAGCATCATTCTGATACCCCAAAATTGTAGGTTTGATCCCTGGTCAGGACATATATAAGTATCAACTAATGGATGCATTAATAAGTGGAACAACAAGTCAATGTTTCTCTCTCCTCTCTCCTCTCTCTTATCTCTCTATATAAAATCAATTTTTAAAAGTTGTCATCCTTAAAAAAATTAAAAATAAATTAAGCAAACCACTACCAATCAGTGCTATAACCCAAATCTGTCTGGTAGTGATTTGATGATGTATCAGTTAGTTAATGCTGCATAACAAACCACCCTGACATGTAGTGGCTGAAAATAATTATCATTTGTCATGTCTCCCAAGTTTTCTGATAAGCTGGATGTTGGCTTCTCTGGTCTTGGCTCGGGAAGACTCTGCTACAAGTGCCTGCCATGCTTCTCTTGGGACCAGCAGGCAAGCCCAGGCATATCATTTGCATGGCAATAGCACAGGCTCAAGAGGACAATTGGAAATACTCAAGGCCTCTTGAATCCTGGGATCAGGACTAGCAAACTGTCCAATCTCCTCATTCCATGGGCCCAAACAAGTCATGTGGCCAAGTCAGGAGTCAGAGAAGTACACCCTGCCCACAGCATACTAGCAAAGAGCGGGGACACAGGGAGAGGTGAAGGATTGGGGCCAATCTTTCACTCACAGGCTAATAAAGTACATTATTCCCACTGTTATAAGTTTGGATTATCTGAAAGCCAGACTCAGAGTGTGCTTATTTTTTATTGTAATTATCCTGTAACCAAAGAGGCAGCCAACTATCGTCCTCCTCCAAGACCTCATGAGAGCAACATCTGAGGTCCACATGGAGGATCCTGGACGCACAAGCTCACAGAGTTCCTTGGACCCTTTTCAACCACCTGAGTTCTGTTTTATACTAAATTCTGCCCCCAGCGTAGCCAGCACTTTAGAGTACAGGCATACTTCGTCTTACTGCACTTGGCTTTATTGCGCTTCACAGATGTTGCATTTTTTACAAATTGAAGACAAGTCTCTCCAAAAAGATTCTGACTCACTTTATTGTGGTGTTCTGGAACCGAACCTACAATATCTCCAAGGTGTGCCTGTACTTGGTTAGAGAACAAGACCTTGTTGGTACCTGGTGGGGTACATTATTATTGACTAGAGGCCCGGTGCATGACATTGTGCACTGGGGGGGGGGGGTCCCTCAGCCCGGCCTTGCCCTCTTGCAGTCTGGGACCCCTCAGGGGATGTCTGCCTGCCTGCAGGCAGTAGCACAGTTTCAAAAGAACAAGGACCCAAGGGGCCCTTTGTGCTGCCGCAGAGGTGGGAGAAGCTCCCGCCACCGCCGCTGCACTCACCAGTCATGAGCCAGGCTTCTGGCTGAGCGGCGCTCCTCCTGTGAGAGTGCACTGCCCACCAGGAGGCAGCTCCTGCACTGAGCGTCTGCCCCCTGGTGATCAGTGTGCATCATAGTGACTGGTCGTTCCACTGTTCGGTTTGATCTATTTGCCTATTAGCCTTTTATTATATAGGATTAAATAAAGAAATCTGTCCCTGTTAAAGAAAACAGCATCTCCTTCAGCTATAGAAGATTCAAAAGTGTGCAGGTGCGTGCGTGTGTGTGTGTGTGTGTGTGTGTGTGTGTGTGTGTGTGTGTGTGAAAGAGAGAGAGAGAGAGAGAGAGAGAGAGAGAGAGAGAGAGAGAGAGAGAGAAATGAAGGGACTGAACATAGATCCCACATAATTAGATTCTTGCAACAATTTACTTGAAAGTACTAGTCTATATTTTGGTATAAGAAATCATTTTTTTACTGTCAGTTGTTCTGAGTAACAAATAATGGTTGGTCCCAGCTGTGTGATAAGATAACTCCCTGAAGTTCTCAGGTACTTATCCAATCATTAACAGAAAAGTAAAGGTGATAGTGAAGCTTAGGCAATTAATTTCAAGGCAGGAGGTATTGATTGGTGTGAATAGTCTCTAGATTCTCTTCATGCCGGAAGAGCAAGCAAGATAACTATGGACTGTTCTCAATGACTATTAAGAGCTTAGGGCAACGCAGATTTTGCGAGATTAGTGCAGTTTTCTTTGTTTTATTTTGTTTTTTTTGACAATACAAAGACAACTTCATATTAACACCCTCCAATAATACAACCACAAAAGCACATATAATTTATGAGATGTTTATGGGGAAAGTATAAAAAATAAATGTAAACTTTTTCATTTTCTTTGCCATCGGAGGTATATCCAAGAAGTAAAAGTTATTTTATAGTTTTGGAATAAAGAATGTAAGTGGTATTACATTCTTCTCATACCTTTAGGGAGAGATGGATTTAGCAAGTAAGCCAGAAGAAAAATGAAACACGGTTAAGTGGGATTGACAGTAACCACTGTGGAAACGGTGCTTTTAATCCCACCGGAACAAAAGCCTTCACCTTGACTATCAGGGGCAGGCACTGAGCAGTGATCTGTCAGGGGTGTGGTTGGTGGATGACTTGATGCCAAGTGTTCAACTCCGAAAACAGATTGGTTTGGAAAAGTACTTCCCAGAATGGTGGGAGGGCTGTGCCCACAAAGGCTGGGTGTCCTTGAGGAGTGGCCTGTGTGAGGCAAGCAGAGACCTGAGGGAGCATGGTAGGAGGGGAGCAGTGTTCTTGGGGGTGCCAACTGACAAGTCCAGCCCAGATTCCCATTGGGTCTCCTCTTGCCTAGTACAGTGGTCGGCAAACTCATTAGCCAACAGAGCCAAATATCAACAGTACAACGATTGAAATTTCTTTTGAGAACCAAATTTTTTCAACTTAAACTATATAGGTAGGTACATTGTTATTAACTTAATTAGGGTACTCCTAAGGCTTAGGAAGAGCCACACTCAAGGGGCCAAAGAGCCGCATGTGGCTCGCGAGCTGCAGTTTGCCGACCACTGGCCTAGTACATCACCAGTTGAATTCACTTGCTTAGAACAATTTTGATATCTGTCTTTAAGTTGCACGTTACCAACCACACATATTTCTTGTGCTAGAGAACCGAGTGTCTTATTGGCCCTGAAGAGACAAATTGAAAATGGAAACTTGTTCAAATGAAATGCCTGCAGAGAGTCATGTATCAGTTGGGCAGCACAGTGACATCAATGACAGATGTGACAGGAAAAAGGAGGAGCAGACAGAAGAGGCAGTGGAAGGCTGGGTGGGAGCGCTCTGGAGAATGCTTCTAGGGGAGAGGGAAAGCAGGGTGGCTTCCCAGGGGGAAGAAAGTGACAGGGGCATCTTGCCAGTGGGCGTGGATCACCAGGAACCTTCTTTTTTTATTGATTTTCTTACAGAGAGGAAGGGAGAGGGATGGAGAGTTAGAAACATCGATGAGAGAGAAACATCGATCAGCTGCCTCCTGCACGCCCCCCACTGGGGATGTGCCCGCAACCAAGGTACATGCCCTTGACCGGAATCGAATCTGGGACCTTTCAGTCCGCAGGCCGACGCTCTATCCACTGAGCCAAACCGGTCAGGACCAGAAACCTTCTTTATCTCACATCACCTTAGGAATCAATTGCGTGTGTCTGTGTTTCCAACCCCTTCACCTGCAGGAGAAAGTTCTCAAAATCACTAGAGCCACTTGCCTCAGAGCCGAAAGGCTCCACATGCAAATGGAACCTCCTTTGACCTCCTTCCAGTATACTGTAGTGCACAATGAAGCAACATCGCTTGTAGACAGCAGTTCTCAACCTGTGGGTCGCGACCCCTTTGGGGGTTAAACGACCCTTTCACAGGGGTTGCCTAAGACAGTGGTGGGCAAACTGCGGCTCGCGAGCCACATGCGGCTCTTTGGTCCCTTGAGTGTGGCTCTTCCACAAAATACCGACTTCTGCGCATGGGCCACGAAGTTTCCATCACACTGTACATGCGCGCCCGCACGTGGTATTTTGTGGAAGAGCCACACTCAAGGGGCCAAAGAGCCACATGTGGCTCGCAAGCTGCAGTTTGCCAACCACTGGCCTAAGACCATCAGAAAACACACATGTAATTATATATTGTTTTTGTGATGAATCACTATGCTTTCATTATGTTCCATTTGTAACAATGAAATTGGGGGTCACCACAACATGAGGAGCTGTATGAAAGGGTTGCGGCATGAGGAAGGTTGAGAACCACTGGCTTAGAAGGAAATGTTTCAGGGGCTCTCTGTATGGGAACATCTTGTCACCTGGTAAATTGCTAGAGAAATTGCTTGAGTGCAACCACCTTCATCAGTGCACAATTAGAATACTGTGCACATGTTTTCAGCATCCCTTGAAAATGGAGCATTTTCTATCTGGGAGCTTCTCAGAAAGAAATGAGTGTTTTACAGGATAAAAGATGCACAGTGGGAAAGGTTATGTGTGGGAAACATCTGTAATCATTTGCCTGCCAGTGTAGAATGAACGAACTGTGTACAGATTTTAAATAGTTCACTTCATCTCCTTGTTGTGTGCATATGTGTGATTTGCAATCTTTACATTTTTTTCAGCTTCTCTGAAAGCTTGAGAAACAAAATGTTAAATCTACTTGAATTGCATTTGGAGGACAGTGACATGGTAAAAAGCACTATTCAGGGTTGTTTCCAAGAAGACATGGAACTGTTGGGAGGCCTGGCAAAATTCTATGTCAATGGCCTACACATTCAGATGCGGTTTAATAAATAGAATAAATAAACCAAGTTAGAACAGATAAGCTTTGTATCTTGTCTTCATAGATAAACTAGTCTTTAATGCAAAATATAAAGTGAATTATGAGAGCAACCACTATATGTTGATATGATTTAAAACCATTACCAGGATTAATAAATAAAGTTTAGAGTTACCCTCAAATCGGCACTTAAATCATTTTTTTCTTTCTTGTTCATATGAAGTTAGTCAAAACAGAGAGCCTGCTTTACAAGCAACTACATTGTTCTGGGTACCAAGCTCGAGCAGAACATTTATTTTCTTATTTTGATAGCGTTCCATTTTCTGCTGAAAAGTAAAATCCAGGAATAGAAACACCCAGCTTAAAGTATTAATACTTTTCATTGAAAAGGAAGAGTTCAGATATAAAGTGTCAACAATTTAAAAAGTTATTTTTCTGATGAGGTAGCATCAGAAATACTAAGTGAAACCCCAAAATGATACACAATTGCCTACACTTTTTGGGACTGCATGCATAAACCTCAAAAAATTACAGTAATTACTGTTTTTTGTGTGTGTGTTCCATCCCATTGATCGTGCATACGGAGATCATTTAAACCCCTTTTTGGAAACATTTTCTAATAGATGCTTGTCAATATTTTCCTGATGGCAATATTGGAAACCTCAGGCTTTGTCGCTGCTTTCATCTGCAGGCAGTAGGCGCACACACCATATTGTATGTGGTCCAATAAAGGAGCGTGATTGTCATCCATAAATTCAGTAATCCAATTTCAACCAACCTTTTTTTTTTAATTATAATACTCAAATTTTTTGTGATACATTTTTTTGCTTAAAATATTACAACAAGTAGTACATTTGTCTTTTTTTCCCCCTTGACCTTCCCCTGGCCTCCCCTACCCCCCAGTGTCTTGTGTCCATTGGTTATGCTTATATGCATGCGTACAAGTCCTTCGGTTGATCTCTTACTCCCCCCCAAACCCTCTCCAGCCTTCCCGCTGTAGTTTGACAGTCTGTTTAATGCTGCTCTGCCTCTAAATTGTGCCAGCATAGTGTCCTAGATCCGCATGTGCACCGGTCGCTTCAACATCACCCTGACACGTGTTAGCACAGCAAGCTTTCGGGCTCCAGCCAGACTCACTGAGCCAGGAACTCTGGAGGTGGAACCCAGCGATCCGGCTTTGCAAGCCCTCCAGGTGTGCCGGGGGCAATTACAATGTAATGAGTGGGTCCTAACTGGTGTGGCTCAGTGGATAGAGCATTGGCCTGTGGACTGAAGGGTCCCAGGTTCGATTCCGGTCAAGGACATGTACCTTGGTTGCGGGCACATCCCCTGTAGGGGGTGTGCAGGAGGCAGCTGATCGATGTTTCTCTCTGATCGATGTTTCTCTCTATTCCTCTCCCTTCCTCTCTGTAAAATCAATAAAATATATTTAACATAATAAATAAAATAAAATGTAATGAGTGGGACTGAATGCTCTGGGTATTCGTGGCAATGAGGAGATTTTGTAGTCTGGAGGCTTCTGGGAGAAAGTTATTTTGAAACTGGGTGAGAGCACCTCCAATTTCTGAAGACAGCACAGGGATAACGGGACAATACGAATTGGGTCAGGTCTCCTGGGAACTAGCTGGTATCCTTGACATGGGACTTGGGACCCCTTTCACTTGAACTTGATCTGAAAGTCTTTATCTGACACCCAAGCTTTCAGCCCCAAACATGAAGGCTTGACTTTACACTCGATGACTTTCTTCCTGGACCATGAGCCACTTTCATGACCGTGAGCTGCCTGGTTTCCACCTTCTCTCTCTGTGTGTTTGAGGGCGTGCGTCTCTATCTCCCCCTTCTGATATCTGCGCAAAAGGCTGGACACACAGCCTTGACCCAAGACTGTGCGTGTGACTTCACACGGTAGGAATGTCGGGGATCTCAGGCTCCTCGTCTGCGAAGGGAGGGAGTTGGATCGAGGAGTCCCGAAGGCCCTCGCTAGGAGCCTGCACACGCTTTTCACTCGTCTTTCTTTGTTCACTATATCATTTACCACTGTAATGAGACACCATCAATCTTAATACTCTGTTCACACTGTTCCTTCTGAAATGCAAAGCTCCTTAGGAAATCTCTCTGCTTTGCTCCCAGCACAGAGTCCTGAGTTTTCCTTTCTCTGCTCGCTGGCAAATGAGTACATTACACTTATCATCGAATAATCCGAGAAACTTGTCAGAAAACACTCGTATAAATAAGTAAATAACGTGGGGTTTTCTTTTCCTTCCGAAGGAGCTGAATTTGTATGGACTGCAGAAACCTTCGATGTTGTAAACAGCTGTTTCTATCTGCTTTTCATTTGGCTTCCCCGGGAGACTGTGTGCATGTGTAGAGAGAGGAGGTATCTCCTTCATTTCTTAAGGTGGTGTCATGTGGCCAAGAAAATCAGTGACAGATTCACATCATAGCGTAGAACTCTGTTCATTAGATTTTTATTTTTTTTACAAAGTCCACCTTCTTTTTTTGCTTCCTTGTAGTAGGTTTGGGGTGTGTGTGTGTGTGTGTGTGTACCTGGGAAAGCATTTAACAGAGCATAAACACAAGCCATGTGCCCCTTTCCCCAGCGGCTTCACCCCAATTTTGTGCTTGGATTCCTTGACTTTGGTGGGCCATCTCAGCCATCCTGAAATTTCTGGAGCTCCGTTTCTCGGAAAACCGTAACAAGGTGCACTCGCCATGCGCTCCTCGGCGTCCGCTGGCAAATTGTTGACATTCTTTCCCGGTGAACTCGGCTGGCTCTCACTCCGTATTTATTAGTTCATCTGAAATCCCCAGCTGCCACCTGAGCTTTCATGCTGTCGATAAGGGCCCTCGGCTTGGGGGTTGGGGAGATTCTCGTTTAGCTAGGCTGTCGTCTGCCTTTTACCAAATGTCTTTGCTAAGAGAGAGATAACTGTTCTTTTTCTCATGCTTCCTGGGAAATGACAGGTAACTCCCCTTGCTCCATGAAACATCATTTGACATTTAGTTTGTTGGTTTTTAAAATTCATTTTTCCGTGCTCATTGTTACTATCTCCCATCAGCAATACTTGAAAAGAATCTATATACTGGACAATGGAAATGAGTCAATATTCTGTTTTCCCCTACTTTTCATTACTGTTTCAGGAGGGGAAGTCGATTTTTGTTTGCTGTAATCTTCTCTGAGTCCCTTTTACTGCTCTCTAGCCGAATGGAGGACATCTTTGGACTATGTGGCCTTTTGCTTATTTTTCCAAAGCATCTCTGTTTAACTCATCAATGTGCAAGCAAACTGCAACCACAGTCCACCTTGTAAGCAGCTGAATCGGATTTACACTAGCATTTTCATGCTTATCCTCTTACATAAATGTCACTGGACGATGGCTTTTTCAAACGTTTCCCATAAGTTTTCTGGTGTTGCACTTTGGTATGAGAAACAGCCTGGTTCAAAAAAATCACAGAGCTGAGAATCAAACTTATAAAAATATTTTTAGGATAATGTAAAAATCAACGTGTTCCCGTGTTCAGGCTCACTTCTATGGATTCAGATACCTAGAACACAAGAAAAATGAGAATGAGTTCGATGGGTTCCGCAACCGAATCATGACTCTTTCTGAAGAAGGCGACTTTTCACTTGTGTTGTGAACTTTCCAAGGTCAATGTTCCCTCGGTCTGAGACTGATCGCGAGATTACAGGGTCAATAGAAAATGGTCTTCTGGTCCCACAGGTCGGACTAGTCACATCTACCCCATCACGCGCACCTCACTCAGGAAATGAATATAGAAAGAGGAGGTTTTCTGCTTCTCAGCCCCTGTCTGTTGGGGAAGTCTTTGTTTGAAAAGATAAAATTCCATTTCTGGGGGTCTAATGAGAGAACATTCAAATAGAAAAATTCTCTACGTTGCTTCGACAGTTGGTGTGAAGGTTATTTATGAAAGCATGTTTTTGGCTCAAAAATATCGCCAAGTTCATGAGTGTAGTGAGAACAGTTGATATTTGAACTCCTCGCTCCCAAAGGCATTCTGTATGTTTTCTCTCTAATGGTGGCTCATGTCGCAGCAGCAGGCTCGCAGATGACAACAAAATGCTCTGTCTCTTCTTTTCTAATGAGACAGTTCAGTGGAAATAGCCGTCAGAAAACTCACCTGATACAAAAATGTCTTGAGTTCAACAATGTCTCTCCTTAAGAATTCAGCACTCTGGCAAATATTGCCCTCCAAATGTTTTTAAATTTATTTTATTTTATTGTGGAGAGTATTACAGATGTCCCCCACTTTACCCCTTTTCGCCCCCCAACCTGGCTCCCATGCCACCCCAGTCCTTCCCCTGTCTATTATCTATGTCCACGGGCTATGCATGCCCTCAAAATATTTTTTAAAAAACAAACTGCTGCCCTAACCGGTTTGGCTCAGTGGATAGAGCATCAGCCTGCGGACTGAAGGGTCCCGGGTTCGATTCTAGTCAAGGGCATGTACCTTGGTTGCGGGCACATCCCCAGTAGGGAGTGTGCAGGAGGCAGCTGATCAATGTTTCTCTCTCATCGATGTTTCTGGCTCTCTATCCCTCACCCTTCCACTCTGTGAAAAATCAATAAAATATATTTTTAAAAATGAAAATATATATTTTTTAAAAAACTGCTTGGTTCTTCCAAACTTTTGACAACTTCCAAAAGAGTTAGATGTCTCTTTCAAACATGTTCCATCTACTTATTCACATTAAACTAAAATTCTACCCCTTGTACAGCTTTTATAGAGATTTGCAACAGGGCTAATAAGAATTTGACTTTCTTACTTGGATTTTTGACAACTTCTAAGAATATATTGTCCAGATTATGTGGCTTAGTAGCCTAAAGCTTCAAAGAGCTTTGCTTAGCCAAGATGACTTAAATAGCCTCTTGTAGTCTTTTTATAATTGTGGCTCTTAAAACATTAAGAACAAATTTTTAACATTCTTTTTAGCATCCAGTTTCCCACTCACCAGTAGATCAATCCATATTTTCTAAGTGTGAATATCTTTTGGTCACAATATGAGAATAATTTTACAACTTTTTAAAATTTTCCCCAAAATTCATTTTCAAATTTCAGGCCAAAAAAATGTTTCAGACTTAAGGGTTTTAGAATTTTTTGAGCAGGGCTATATTTTTCCCAAATTGCATTTTTATCCTCTGAGATTTTTAAACACCTTTCATTTAAAAGTTAAAAAAAAATGTGTCCTGGATATATCTAATGAATAGTCCTTGAAAACACTCACCTTATTTATAAATTCAATTCTCTTTCCATTCATAGGAAGAACTTTATCCTTCCTCAGGGCATGTACTTAATAACCATTAATGAAATCTGAAATTATATATGAGCACTGAGACCTGAATTTGCTACACTTTTTTTTTTTTTTTTTTTTACAGTGGAAATTTCATAAGGGTTTTGGCATGGGAACATAGCAGACATTTAAGGCAGATGGAATAATACAGTTGGCCACAATGGCTCCGAAGGAATCATAACAGTTTATAATCAATAATTTGCTTACTAAGAAAGACAGTCTTTTCGACCAAACTAGCACAGAGCATCCCGTTCACTCTCCCATCTAACCAACTACCGCCACCCTTCTGCAATCTTGTGACTCCCATAGATGTTACATGTGGAGGCTGAGGGGGCTCAGCCCTCATTTGTTTTGTCTTTTAAGATATCTGTTTCCACCCTCCCCCCCCCCCACACACACACATGTCCTATTCCCATTGCCCTTTAAAACTGCAAAAGCTATTTGAGCAGACGGGGCAACAGGGGCCAGATTCGGCAGCATCTGCAGAAAGGGGCAAGACTTACGGAGGAAAAGGGGCTATCCCAGGGGTGGGCAACCCCTGGCACGCGTGCCAAACATGGCACGCCAGTAACTTTTGCTGGCAGGTGAAACCCTCTCTTATAATCTTCCATTTACAATTTTTTTCTTAATATCGACTTTTTTATTTTTCAGATAAATTCAGTGTAGGTGCATCTTAGATAAATAAATAATTTTACATAACAAGTTATCTTAAAGACCATAGACATGGATTGACGAGAGAGGGGAAGAGCAATTTCTATGCCTCTGCCTTAACTCTCCCTGAGGACACAACCTTATGCCACCCCATATTCGGAATCATTGGCATTTCCCCCCAGCAACTGTGTGTTCGCAAATATGCTTCTCAATAAAGACTCCCACTTCATCTGCTGTCTTGGACAACTCTAATCAGGCCAACAGCAAATGTAGGCCTATAACAGGGGTGGGCAACCTTTTTGTGAGTGCGTGCCAAAACCAGCAAAATCTCTGACTCAAAATTCTTCTGCATGCCAACCCTAATTTTTTGAGAACATGTTATGCCTACTTGATATCTCTTAAGGTGTACGTATGTGAAGAACCTTGAAGAAATAATAAAATTCATTCGAGCGACAAAAACACAGTATATGATGATGAAACATACATTTATTTTTTAATGTATACATGTACACTGATAGTCCGAGAGAAAACTGTATGACTCCGTTTGATATTATCAGTGGGACTTTTGCTGCTGCATCACTGATGACAGAGATTTTACATCAGGTTTATATTTCGTGACCTTCAGAGATATGCACGAGCTACTACTTTCATCCATCAGGCTACTCCTATTATGAGACTTAACAAAATTCATCCCTGAGAACAAAGATTCACAATTGTAAATGGAAGATTATAAGAGAGGGTTTCGCGTGCCAGCAAAAGTTACTGGCGTGCCAGGTTTGGCACGCGTGCCAGGGGTTGCCCACCCATGGTCTATAATTTCAGTCTTCATGGTCAATAAGTCTGAAAATGGCTCTGGATTGGAATGTGACTGGGTTACTCAGCATCTGGATCCTGACTTTGAGGGCCATGAAGTTCACATGGCAGCTTAGAAACAGCGGTAGGTAGTAGCTAGTAGGGAACCCAGAGTGATCTCTGGGAGATCCAAACACCAACCAGCTCCAGAAGAATCATACAGGTGTTTGCTAAACATGGAGATTCTTGGGCCCCTCCTCACGTCAGTGGAATCTGAATCTCTGGGGTGTGATCTGGAAATGTGTCTTTGTAAATAGTGAGTCCGATGCCCAACGTGCTTTGGGAACCAATGAATAGAATATTGCTCCAGAGGAGTCTTTGGCATGATAGCCAGCTTATCTTCCGTCATCTCTTTAGTCACCTTAGTTTTGCTGTCCTTGTTCCTAACAACATGGCTCTTTCTTCAAAGGCAGTGCAAATTATAATGTGCGCACAAATCATCCCATTAAAAAGGAGACTCTGACTCAGCAGGTTTGAGGTAGGGCCTGAGATTTTGCATTCGTTACGAGCTCCCCGTAGATGCTAGTGCTGCTGGTCCATAGACCACAGGTCCTGGTCTACTCCTCAGGCTCATTCCTTTCCAGTGAAGACATCTCTGCTCAAACCCTCTGTGCCTTCCTCTTCCAGGTAATGCCTGCGATTTATCAGTGTCCTATGGAGACAGAGCTCTTTCAGGTCTAGTCAGATTTTGAAGAAGAGCCCCTATAATGGAAATTTCAGAAACGTTGAAAGAGAGGGTGGAGAGATAGTGGACTATTATCAGAGGCATTTCTGGCATGAAGATATACAAAACACTCCATATTACACAGTGCAGCTCTGCACAAAGATAGGCCTAGGGCCTCTGCAGAAATAAAAAATATTCATGATCCAAGAGTTGACTGCAGAGGAGCAGTAGAAAGAAGGGAGTCTTACAAAAGCAGCAGCAATGACTATCTTGCCTTATGACAGCACCCCTGAGTGTGACCCCTAACCCCCTGAGGTACTGACATACCCTGCCACAGGTTTCTCTGGCACACTTACTTAATGAGGCTGAAAATTCCAGGGTTCAGATCTCTAACTTATAACCCACTATCTACTACTGCACACTGGGGATGAGGCCATTCTTCTTCATGTATGTGCGACATCACATACATGCTACACAACCACCAATGCATGTATTGATAAACTCAAAACTGGTTTTATATCTCCCTGATCCATGCTTTGTTTTCTATTCATTGACTTTATCATAATGATTAGAGTTCACAGTGGCTTTGGGGGATGGGTTAATTCATAACAATAAATTACTTCAGGTGATAACTACACATTTTAGTCAATTCATATAAACTGAGAGGCGTTGTCTTGATATGAAGTCATCAATAAACTATAAATATGCATTTATGTATGACTCAGACCTCCTTCTCAGTTGTTCGGGCTAGTATATAAATCTTGAATGCTAGCAATATAGATTTGCCTGATCTCAACTTGCTTGTTGTTTAATTTCAGACTTCACAATGTGTAGCTAATAAATAAAGGTGAGTTTTCACATTTAATTGTTTTCTGTCCCAAGGGGAGTCCTATAAATTAAACCTGGCCTTGCTGTTGCTGCGGGCTCTGAGTCTTAGCTTTCTTTCAGCCCGCTAGCTGGGCGGGGTAGAGAACAGTAGCACTGCTTGGACAGGGCCCTGGGCACAACAGGCAGGGGGGAGGCCAGTCCAGTGGGGAAACTGGGGCCAGTTGTCAATGGAAAAATATTAGTCCTGGAGACAGCAAGACTGTACGTTCCTAATGATCTGGACCACTAGCATCTCATCTCTAGTACACTAACTAGATCCCAGAAGCATAAAGAATTGACACACCAAAAAAGGGGGGGTTCCTCCTCCCCCCCCGACCCCCCGCAAGCTCCAGCCTAATGTTTGCAGCTTTGGGATTTGTGAGGATTTTTTAGAAAGTGTGGGCAGATCTTAAATGCAGAAACATGGCCTCATAAAATAACTCAGAAACTTGGGGCTATTTAATGGGTAGCTTCCAAAGAAACCCATCAGGGAAGTTCCTGAGCTAGAAAGACTTCCATGAAGAAATGAGTTTAAGGCCTAGAGCAGTGATGGCGAACCTATGACACGCGTGCCAGAGGTGACACGCGAACTCATTTTTTTGGTTGATTTTTCTTTGTTAAATGACATTTAAAAATATAAAATAAATATCAAAAATATAAGTCTTTGTTTTACTATGGTTGCAAAGATCAAAAAATTTCTCTATGTGACACGGCACCAGAGTTAAGTTAGGGTTTTTCAAAATGCTGACACGCCGAGCTCAAAAGGTTCGCCATCACTGGCCTAGAGAAAACTTTTTAAGACATACGCACAAATTATGATTTTATTTTCTTACTACCCGTAGCCCTTGCCTTAATTAGGAAAATATATGCAGCAGTTAAACTGAGGTCATGAAGTTACGATTTTGGAAGAGCTGCTCTCATTTGAAATTCACAAATATTTGAGTTTTGTAATGGGCTGTGGATGTTTTTTTGAATCCTCGAACACAGACTTCCAAATAACTCTATCCCAGCTGCCACTGTATGAACTCTCACTGTTGTGCTAATCCCCATCAACTGTATCCTCAACGGTTACAATGGCTCTTCCTTCCTCTGCACTCCGCCCTCCATCGACTTAGCCTGATAGCAGTGGCATTGATAGTGCAAACACAGCTGTCTCTCCAAGCTTTCTTCCCTCTGGCCATCACCTCCTGCCCTCTCCATAGCAACTCACGTTATTTTTATTTAGTCATTTATTACTTGTCTGTAGTGATGGAAAAATTATTGCCTTTGTAAGTGGTATCAGAATTTCTAGAGAAGTGCCCTAGCCAGTGTGGCTCAGTGGATAGAGCATCGGCCTGCCAACTGAAGGGTCCCAGGTTCGATTCTGATCAAGGGCACATGCCAGGGTTGTGGGCTCGATCCCCAGCAGGGGGCCTGCAGGAGACAGCCAATCAATGATTCTCTCTCATCATGGATGTTTCTATCTCTCTTTCCCTCTCCCTTCCTCTCTGAAATCAACAGAAATATTTTTAAAAATAGAATTTATAAAGAAGTATTTTTACAAAAAAAAACCAAAACAAATGTGTTTAAAGCAGGAAATTTTAAAAGTTAGATGACTTTTTAAGAAGAATTTTAATCGTCAATAATATTTTAATAACTACATATGGTACCAAATGGATAGTAGACTTATCAAGGTGACTCCTTGGTATGGTATATATATATCTAGTCTCTATGCTGTACACCTGAAACTTATATAATACTAGAGGCCCTATGATCCTCACAGCTCCGGCTTCGTCCGGAAGGTCGTCCGGCTATCTGGTCTAATTAGCATATTATGCTTTTATTATTATAGATTGTATGTCAACTATACTTAAAAATAAACTTAAAAAATTTTGATATAGGCATTTGAAAATGTGAATCCTGACAGAAAATCACTAGAATTATTGGGGTGATCACAGTGTAAGGTATAAAAATGACAAATCACTATTCTGTACACAGGAAACTAATATTGCTAATATAATATTGTATTTCGACTACTAGTTAAATTAAAATGACAGTTACAAAACAGGAAAAAAAAAGAAGTATTTTTAATAAGCCACATAGGATGGACAGTAAAATCTAAAATGCCGATTCAAGCACAAAAAACAATTCCTGAACCACTGGGCATGACACAAGTGGAGAAATAGGTTTTATCCCTAAGTGGAAGGCAGGTAATTGCTTTGCCTCATGCAGAAAGAATCATTTGGATTCCCAAAGAACTCTATAATGGAAGAGAGAGTGAGTGGCTAGAAAGATGGTAAAAAGCTGTGCAATTTGGCAAACCCAAACCTTCAGAAAAGATTCCTAAACTCAAGCATGTTGGGATGGAAACTACAGGGGTAGAATTTCATGCAAAAATCAAAGAGGCAATGGTCAAATGTGCAGAACCCAGAATGAGGAACAACTTTAGCAATGGAAACCCACTGGAAATTCCCAGAATCTTGGCATCCAATGTGCCCAAGCTTCAAAGTTGGTTGTGGACTGAGATCCTGAGGATACAGTGGCCCTCAGCTACAAATAGATCATTTCAGAAAAAAAGATTAAGGCTGCTACACCAATATACCGTGTTCTAGCCACAGTCCTGTTGCCTCTTTGGGTCTTCTCAAGCCTTGCACTGCCCTGCCACCCTGACTCCATGAGGACAATTCTCTTTGCTCAGGAGCGCCTCTAGCTCCTCTCTGCCTGGTGAACATCAAAGCTCAGATCAAATATTATCTCTTTTGTATCTGCTTCCCTGGCCTCCTCCCAGACATAAATCATTGCCTCTTCCTCTGGGATTCCGTTGTCCTGTTAGTCCTTGTCTCTGGGTGTGTTTCAGTGGACAAACTCTGAACACCATAAGAACAACGGTTGTGTTTTATTCCTCTAACCTCAATGTAAATACACAGAAGATGCTCAGTACATTCATTCCTCTCTTGACTCTAGAAAGATATTAGTAAGCCTTTCATACATTCTCAAGGTCTCTAGAGTTTATACTTGTCAAAAAATGGGATCTTCTCAGTAGCGTTGTACACATATAGGGCAAACTTAATTTTCACTCAAAAGTAATGATAGAAACATTTATTAAATACTCTATGTCAGGTACTGTGCTAAAGGCTTTATGTGCATTTTCTCACCGACTTGTCACCTAGAGCTAGATATTCAAATGATCTGGGGAGCTGCTTTCTCTGGTCCCTGCATGTCATTACGTGTCACTCTGTTCTCTTCCTCAGTAGACCAGCTTCATCGACATGATGGGAAATGTGGTTGCCAGGACCCTTGCCAGCTTTGCCACTGGAAAGAAGGAGTTTTCTCTGGACATGTGTGAACCCATACCCTGATCTAGTTTTTAAAAACCCAATGGCACAGTTCTGGTCAGCCGGGTTTGAGTCATTGCCCAAATCCTTGGACCAATTATAGTAACTGAGATGGGAGTGGTTTGGGTGGGTGTGGGCATTCTTATTTGTAACCTCCACTAGAGCCTATATTGGCTGGGAATTTCCCCCAGAATAACAGGGGGTTCTGTTTTAGAACAAAGGGAGAAAGTGGTTCTGGGCTGAAAACAAGCTTGCATTGAAGTTATAGTATCAGGCCCCTGTTAAGTACAATGAGAACTCAGAGACTTAAGGAGTTTATGTAACTTGCCCGCGGTCACCAGGCGGAAGGATCAGAACTTGAACCCAGGTTAGCCCAGACCCTAGAGACTACATTCTGGCTTCTGGGCTGTATTCATCATGGCGGGTACATAATGTGTCTGCTTAATGGCAATTTGGAGCTAGTTAGCTGGTTAGCTCAGAGCTAAAGTCCCTGTCTCCTTTTGATTGGGGCTGTAGAGTCAGAAGCACGTGTTGGCTCATTGAGTCCTATTGACTGAAGCCACAGGACCCAGGTCTTTCCAAGAAGAGCGAGGGGCTACCAGGTGAGCCAGTAGCAGAGTGTGAATCCATCCTAATGCCATCCACCTTCATTACAAGTAGAAAATCACACAAAACATACCTTTTCCCACAAGGTACCCCTACTAACATCTCAGTGTGAGAAGGGCCTCCCGCTTTCATTTCCCTTTCCAGACCTTCTTACATTTTCCTAACAAGACTGCCTTCCTTTTCATTTCCCCCACAGCAATGGCCCCTGCTGGGTTGAGAGGCAGAGCCATCCTGGCTGATGTTACCACAGTTCACCCCCCCACCCCCATTAGTAAGTCGCAGCCTGTGTTCAGTTGCATGTTTCTTAGCAACCACCATACATCATGTCCTCTCCTTTCATTTGTGTCTTCCTTCTCCAACCTAGGGGGCAAATTTAGTAAGAAATGAACCCCTGCCTTCTCAGATTTCTAAGCCATGGAAACCAGAAAATTGACAATGATTGCATTTTCAGTCTCTCCAAATTATGACCAATTTCATGGGCTGGGAGGGGGGGTTGTTGGGGGAGCAGAGTCCTTTTCTTACATATTGCCCATGGCTTTACAAAGCACATGTGATTTATAGCATGTGGAAACTCATCTGTAGGGCAATTGCTTGAAACTGAGATTCTTCATAAGATTAAACATGTCGACTCAGTGGTAACTCGCTGAAGCGCTAGACGTGCATTTAAGCCTAAACGTTTCAAAATAGGAAGACTGCTTTCTTACAGGTTTCTATCAATAACAGCCAGTCTCCGTGGCCTATTCCTTTTTGTAGGGTACGCACTCCTTATGGTTCTGTCTGGGAGGGAGCTTCGCAGGACACATGCTTAATTTCTTAGAGCCAGCCAACGGCTTGTTCTTATTGAGCGTCCATGGGAATACATAACTCCACACACCCACCCTAAACACAGTTGTTAGGATTCTGGAACACAGAACAAAGACTCGAATTCTTTCTCTCACAAAGCCTGGAATCTTGGCTTTAATTTATATTAATCTGGTTTTGTATGTTTACTTTTAGTTTGCATTTTTAATGCTGCTGTTTCCTATTTATCTTTGGCTTATGGATTCTTCTCCCATCATCACCACATCTCAGTAATTTAATCTCTTTTTTTTGTTGTTGGGGGGGGGTTGTTGTTCTCAGAGCAACATAGGTTGTTCATACCTACGTCCATTTGGGCAGCTGTGAAATAGTTTATCAGACACTGTTCTCCACACAGATCATAAAAACGATCACCCAGCCCGAGACTCAGCCTCTGTAACGCATCATGTTCCTTCTAAGCCACAGTGGTATTCTTCTGTCTAGACGCAGTCTGTTTTCTAGAACAGATGACTGTAATTGAATATGTCAGTTTGCAAGGAAGACTTGCTTCTAATAAGCTTTTAATCCCAAGTAACAAAATTTAGCAAAATACAAAGACAGTCTATTGTTTAAAGGGTGGTGGTGGGGGGGGGGACTTTTGGAATGGATGTTTTTGGCTGGGCTCTACTAAACTGTTGTGTAACCTGTTCCCTGAACGTAATCTGAAAGGCCCAGAAAAGTCAAGTTCACTTCATTTGTTTGAATGCCCCCAATAGGCTTATCTGTAGACCAAATATTCAAACACACTTGGTTTGAGTTCATTTGATAGGTTGGAGTTAACGCATTAGTCATAGAGACTGCCAAAGTCAACCAATTCTTCCAATGACTGCAGATTTGAAATGCCACAGGGACACTTATATTAGAATGGGGACATGAAAATCTCATAGTCTTGTGAAGAAAATGAGTCTAATTTTTCTACTGAGAATAATTTGTAATTATTTGAAGAAATCAAGAAGTCAAGGATAAAGTATCTTGCCCTCTGGCTGTTTAAACCACAAGCAATTTGTCTTTCATCATTTAAAGTGTTTTCAAGGTACTAACAAAGAAAAGCCCTAATAAGGTATTGTAGAAAATTCCATTTCTTTGCTATTGGAAAAAAACAAGTAGATTTCGTTCGGTTGGGGTTTTAAAGGACTAAATTCTGCCTTCTGTAGTAAGCACATGGTGCCTTTGGCAGGTCAATGATCCAAATATGTAGAAAATGGGCTTTTTTTTTTTTAACATAGTGTGTTTTCATGAAGACCTTTCTGTTTGTTTTCTCCTCAAACTCCCTTTATTCCAGCTCCCCAGTTTCTGGCCACAATCTTGAATGTCATGTAAAAGCATTACTTTAGCATTAATCTTTTATTCCTATTAAAATGAAATTCCAGAAGAGAGGAGGTAAAATGTGGTAATGTCATATCAGTTTTTATAAATTTAAATGCCAGAGCTTTAGACTGAGATTAATACCAAATACATAAGGGAGAGAAAAAAATGAAGGCATAGGGCCACAGAGAGAGACAGGTCGAGGGAAGGTCTGTGGAAGCAACATAAACCAAAAAGGGGGAAAAAGGAACTGAGTTGGAAGACTGGGGCCTCAATATCCAATTCATCTTATTCCAAATGTTTCCTAGGTTTGCTTATTCCTACTGATTTCTGTTACCAAGAGCTTTGTAAAAACACACCATATTTTTATTCTCTTGAATATAGCTAGTTTTAGCCACTTATTCCTCCAGACTCCACCCAGTTATAACCTTGAATGTCATTTTTTTCACAAACGAATTTTCCTAGAAAAACAAAGCATCTCAATTAAATGTTATTATTTTTTTTCTTAAATCCCCTTTCTTCTTGAGACATGGTTTTACAGGATTCATTTCAGAGGTTGCTAATTGAGTAGCCTGTCTCCCCACACCCAACAGTGGAACCAGTCTTCTATTCCCTTAGATTTGATGGTGTCCCTATGCAAGCTCAGGAAATTATGAACAATTGTCTCCTTCCCCCAGTGGGCAGGTTTGGAACCACTGTCTTTCTCTAGATTCCTAATCGCTGTAAAAGGAACAAAGATTATTTTCAAAGGCTGACATTTTTTTTTAACCTAAGAAGAAAAGAATGTATTGGAAAGAAAGAAGTAAAGAAAGCATTTCCTTGTCCTACCTGTTATCACTTCCATTCATTCGGGGTGCAGCCAGGAGCCCAGCCTTGATCTGTCTGTACGTATCTTCACACAGATCGCTAGTGGGTAGATTTCTCACCATCTCAAAACCTTTTCAGAATTCCTCCGTCCTTTGACCCTCTTAGTGTTGAAATTGCTATTCTTAATTGATTTCCAAAGTATATTTCTCCCCAAATCAAGTGACAGTGTCATGAAATGCTTCACCCTCCAATATCCTATCAGCAAAATCCTACCTTTAAAAGTCCAAGGTTTTCTTCTGGGCTTTAGAAATGTGGAGACATTTAAGCAACAACGATGTTGACAAAGCACAGACACTCCTTTGCAGGATCACAATGGACACTTTTCCTTGTTCACATTTTCCCCCAAGCCGAGCTGCATCACTTGTTAATATGCTTCGTTCCACATGTCGCACTGGATTTCTGATCATTTTGCCCACTTTCCAAAAGTGGTTAGGAAAGCCCTAGCTGGCTTGGCTCAGTGGATAGAGCGTCGGCCTGCGGACTGAAGGGTCCCAGGTTCGATTCCAGCCAAGGGCACATGCCTGGGTTTGCGGGCTCAATCCCCAGTGGGGAGCGTGCGGGAGGCAGCCAATCGATGATTCTCTCCCATCATTGATGTTTCTGTCTCTCTATCCCTCTCCCTTCCTCTCTAAAATAAATAAAAATATATATTTTTTAAAAAGTGGTTAGGAAAGATTCCTATGGATTTCTTTGACTAGATTTTGAGATGTTACTTTTGGGTGAAGTTCTTTTTTTTTTAAAATATATTTATTTTTTATTTTTTTAAATATATTTTATTGATATTTTACAGAGAGGAAGGGAGAGAGATAGAGAGTTAGAAACATCGATGAGAGAGAAACATCGATCAGCTGCCTCCTGCACATCTCCTACTGGGGATGTGCCCGCAACCCAGGTACATGCCCTTGACCGGAATCGAACCTGGGACCTTTCAGTCCGCAGGCCGACGCTCTGTCCACTGAGCCAAACCGGTTTCGGCTTGAGTGAAGTTCTTAATCCCATCTTTCAAAAATGCCTCTAAGAGAGCAAGCCTACAAAACAAGAATCCACAAACAATATCCCAGACGAATGTGCAGCCCTGAAGGAAACAGTTCGAATCTGCAGACTGAGACAAAAACCACTAAATATAGTAAGTGCAGCCTTAGCCAGTTTTGCTCAATGGTTGGAGCATCAGCCTGTGGACTGAAGGGTCCTGGGTTTGATTCTAGTCAAGGGCACGTACCTCAGTTGCAGGCTTGATCCCCGGGCCTGGTTGAGGTAAGTGCAGGAGGCCACCAGTGGATGTGTCTCTCACTTCGATGTTTCTCTCTCTCTGTCTCTCCCCCTCCCTTCTACTCTGAAAATCGACGGGAAAAAAATCCTTGGGTGAGAATTAACAAAAAATAATAAGTGCAAGGTAAGAGCATTTTCTGTGCTAGAACTTAGCTTGTACAGATTGATTTAATCCTCACAACTAGGTAAAGAAAATATTATGAAACCCATTTTACAGTTAGAAAAACTAAGGCTGAGAAAGGAAAGAAATGTGCCTACAGACATACGCTAGTAAATGGGGGAACAGGGATTTGATTCCAAGAGTCCGTGATGAATCACTGTACTACATTGCTTTTTCCTCTTTATTAAACATTGTAAGTGCTCTGGGCACAAATAAAGGTCAATTTATTTTGTATCAATCATATGGCATTGCAGGAGGCCCCTCTGGTGGGAGTGAGAAAAGCGTGAAACTTGAAAATTAGAAGCCCTCTTATCGGCCCATAACCAGGCCTTGACTTCTGAAGTTACTGTTTCCTTCTCTCTAAAACACCATCAATAATTCCTACCTCGCCCTAACCAGTTTGGCTCAGTGGGTAGAGCATCAGCCTGTGGACTCAAGGGTCCCAGGTTCAATTCTGGTCAAGGGCATGTACCTTGGTTGCGGGCACATCTCCAGTAGGAAGTGTGTAGGAGGCAGCTAATCGATGTTTCTCTCTCATCGATGTTTCTAACTCTCTATCCCTCTCCCTTCTTCTGTATAAAAAATCAATAAAATATATTAAAAAAATAATTCCTACCTCATAGCGATGTGAACATGCAGCTAACCCCAAGTCCTGTGTAAAGTCTGAAGGGCCACGTGAACACAAGTTCACCTCTATCCATGTGTTTGACTTTCTCCATTTATCTTTGCTCCATATGCCATATGGCAACCCAGTTCTCAACAATCAGGGGGTGGGGAGAAAGGTGACGGTAGAACAGTTCTAGAATATCTGTAATGTATGTGTCCAAGGCGCATGAGATTTATTCTCCAGCATGTAAGCATTTGTCTCAGCATTTTCTAGATCTGTCTTCTTCGGTTGCAGTTTGGAGTCCTCTCTGACAGGAGGTCAGTGCCTATACGTGGGGCATGAAAGCATTCAAAACAGATGCAGCCTGTCCCTGAGGCTTCTGCCTGAGTCTTTCCTGAGGTTTAAAACACGGTGGCTATCTGCTCAGAAAAATCTATGTCGTAGGTAGAGGGGGCGGTGCATGCACTGCACTCCGCGTTCGTAAGGCCCCATTCTGGGTGAATAGGCTTTCCGTTTCTCCGGGGTCAGACTCCTCGGCCCCACGCCTTGTTGGTAATCGTCATGTGCCATTCTTACTCTTCTACTTACCCATGTCCACAACTTGCTCCCTCGACGTGTCACCTCCACATTCCACCCAGCCTGCTGGTACTTCACCGGCACATCCTTGAATCTTTCAAAAATCCATGTAGCACCCTGATATTCTCTGAAAAGATTTGATGAGAAGGATAACATCTCAGCTTTATCCTTTTTTTTCATTTTTTTTTTCATTTCCAAGTTCCCTCTGAAGACGCACAGGAAGGACTTCACAAAATGATGAGGCTCTGTGATAGCTTTTCATTGGATTGGAAAGAAGGCTCTTAAGAATATATATGGTGTCCTGGGCCAGTGTGGCTCAGTGGATAGAGCACTGGCCTGCAGACTCAAGGGTCCCAGGTTCGATTCTGGTCAAGGGCATGTACCTTGGTTGCCAGCAGATCCCCAGTGGGGAGTGTGCAGGAGGCAGTTGATCGATGTTTCTCTCTCGTCGATGTTTCTAACTCTCTATCCCTCTCCCTTCCTCTCTGTAAAAAATCAATAAAATATATATATATTTTTAAAAAGAATATATATGGTGCCCTGGCCAGTGTGGCTTAGTTAGTTGGGCATCGTCCCAGGCTCTGAAAGGTTGCTGGTTGGATTCCTGATCAGGGCACATGACCAGGTTGTGGGCTCAATCCCTGGTAGGGGGCGTGTAGGAAGCAGCCAATGTTGTACTCTCACATCCATGTTTCTCTCTGTTCCTCTCTCCCCCCACCCCCCCCCAAAATTATTAAGCTATTTTAAAAAATATATTTTATTGATTTTTTACAGAGAGGAAGGGAGAGGAATAGAGAGTTAGAAACATCGATGAGAGAGAAACATCGATCAGCTGCCTCCTTGCACACCCCCTACTGGGGATGTGCCCGCAACCCAGGTACATGCCCTTGACCGGAATTGAACCTGGGACCCTTGAGTCCGCAGGCCAATGCTCTATCCACTGAGCCAAACCGGCTAGGGCAATAAGCTATTCCTTAAAAAAAAAAAAAAAGAATACATATGGGCCCAGAAAAATCATACTTAGATGGCATCTTAGAGGCCATTTCTTCTCACTCCCCTCCCCCGCCGCCACAGGAAGGCACTAATGTAACTCCTGGTGAACATTTCCAAGGCCGGGGAGTCCATGCTGCCCCCACACAGGGACAGGATGTCTGCTTGTGCAATTCCATCTCTTCAACTGCCCCCGTCAGTCTTATTTCTGCTCCCTGGCTCTTCGCTTAACTTATCCAACCAACTGCTACCCTTCCCAACACCTACCAGGTCTTCTGCTATTTGAAGAAGTGAACACGTTGCTTTTATGCCTGACAAAATACTGCCTGAATCAAAAGAGATGCTAGAATTAAAAGCAAAATAAAACAAGACTTAAAAAAAAAACCCTTGGCACAGGGAACAAAAGTTTAGGACACTTTTTGCATTTAGCAGAAAATTACTGTAAGGTGAAGGTGTAGCCCAATATTCATCATTAACCAATAGAAATAAAAAGAAAGGATGAGACAGTGACATTAGTGAAAATAAGTTAGGAAAGTAACTCCAGGGGATAAGCAGATCTAAAACTAAAATTTCCAGATCAAATACAGGCAGTCCAGCCCAACCTTAACGGTTCAGTGGTTGAGCATCGTCCCATGCACCAAAAGGTTGCTGGTTTGATTCCCAGTCAGGGCACATACCTGTGTTGCGGTTCAATCCCTAGTAGAGGTATGTACATAAGGGAACCAGTCGGTGTTTCCCTCTCACATCCATGTTTCTCTCTCTCTTCCTCTCTCTAAGCATGTCTGCAGGTGAGGGTTAAAAAAAGAAAGACTCCCAGTTCAATATGTACTTCAGAGAAACAATGAATATCTTTCTAGTATTGGTATGTCCCAAATAGTGCATTTGTCTCTTTGTCTCATCTCCCCACTTTACTCCCCTTTTCCAGAGTGTCCTGTCTCTCTCTCCCTCTCTCTGCATGGGATATACTGATCCTAAAAACAGTTATTAGCCCTAACCAGTTTGGCTCAGTGGATAGAGCATCAGCCTGCAGACTGAAGGGTCCCAGGTTCGATTCCGGTCAAGGGCATGTACCTGGGTTGCGGGCACATCCCCAGTGGGGGATGTGCAGGAGGCAGCTGATCGATGTTTCTCTCTCATCGATGTTTCTAACTCTCTATCCCTCTCCCTTCCTCTCTGTAAAAAATCAATAAAATATATATTTTTAAAGGTATTACTTCTACTAAAACATTGTTCATGATTTATCTGAAATCCACATTGAAAAAAACTATGTGTGTGCCCACTGACATCCTGGAGAAAGAAGGTTCCAGACCAAGTATCCTAATACCAGAGCCATTGTCACTGGCTTTCCGGATCTGAGTCCTACTCCATCCTGGGCAGTGCCTCCCTCTGTTTACCAACACGGGATGGTGTGACCGGACAGATCTGCCGTGACCTTGTGAAGGGCTGCAAGCACTGCTGGGGGTGGCTCTGCTTTAGGGTTTCAGCTCTGCTGCCCACTCCCACCTTCCCTGGCCTCCCTGTGGCATGTCCTGTTTGTGCGGGTGCTCTTCTGCTGAGCCCAGCCGGGAAAGGAAAAGTGAATGCCTCATGTAACTCATCAAGGCGGTGAAAAGGCTGGTACAGTGATGTCTGCCTCTGCGCTGAGATCGGACTGCCCCGTGATTCAGTGATTCAGGGGGTGACCTAAGCTCCCTGAACTTGGCCCTCCGAGGTTTGCATTTTGTGAGAGACGCAGGCCCAGGGGGAGATCACAGGGCTGTCCACTGGGTCTGCTCCCAGCTGCTGCTCTGCCTGGGGGCTTAGCTGCCACTGGTCCCCATGGATGGGCACAGCCTCCCTCGTGCTCCTGTTCCATCCCTCCTTTTGTCTGCCAGTCTGCACCTCCCCTCCCCTTTGCTTTGTAGCTCCCTGTCTCTTAAGACTGTCCTTGCTCCTTCATCCCCCCTCAGTTTTATTAATGTCTCTAGTCTCTGCTAGTCTGTCTCTCTCAGTCCCCTTCTACTTCTCTCTTGTATCTCTCTCTCTCCCATCTTTTTGTCAAGCCTTTCCTTCCCATTTTTCTTCCCCCATGCTCCCTTTCTCCCTCGACTGTGAGCATCCAGGATTCCTTTTTCTTTCCTGTCCTGCGCCTCTTCTTCATCCCCTTCCTCTGGCCCTCTCCCACTTTTTCCTCCCTCCCTCCCTCCCTCCCTCCCTGCCTCCCTCCCTCCGTCCGTCTCATGCATTCCCATTGGTTATCACAGCAGAGGTGACATTTCTGAGACTGTGGAGGGAACCTCCTATGATATTTGTACTTCAGGCTCTGCCATTGGCCACAGTGACAAGTTCAAGATGGGGTTGGACCAGATCTACATGTCAAAATTGCTTCATTGGGCCGCAGGATCCGTCCAGAGGGAAGATTGACTGAAATGAAACACAGAGTCTTTTCTGGAGGCCTTTGAGCATGTCGATGACACGGTCTCGTCTACCAGGGCCTGGTGTGTGTGTGGTGCATTTGCTGGGTTCTACAGAAACCTGTTTTACAAGAATTATGAGAAAATCCAGCAAATCACTCTTACTGTTGGAGCATATGCTTCCTAAGCATATTTCGAAGAGATCAAAATGATGATTTCATGAGCACTTTTCAACTTTTTTGTTGAGAATGAAAAGCAATATTCTAAGATTCTGTTCCCCAAATCTGAAGGGTAAATGTAGAGACTATTTTGAAATAAGAATGTGCATGTATATATTTGTGTGAAAGTGTGTCTATAATATATGCATTATATATACAGTGTAATATATAGTGTAACTATAATAACTATACATGTACTTCCTCAAAAATATATTATGTGTATGCCCTAGCTGGTTTTGCTTAGTGGATAGAGCCAAAGGGTCCTGGGTTCAATTCTGGTCAGGGCACGTACCTTGGCTGCAGGCTCTTCCCTAGCCTGGGCCCTGCTCAGGGCTGGTGCAGGAGGCAACCAATTGATGTGTTACTCACACATTGATGTTTCTCTCTGTCTTTCCCTCTCTCTTCCACTCTCTCTTTAAAAATAATATATATATGTATATATATTATGTATATGTATAAACTATATCTGATCATTAATCTATACTATATATATATATATATATATATATATATATATATATATATATATAGTATACCTTGGTAGAGAATATACATATATTCTCTAAAGCCAGTGGTTGTATTTAAATACCTGATTATATCAAGAGACTGCAATGCTATCACAAACCATTGTTAGGGAGGAAAGAATGAGGAATTTGGGGGTTTCTGATTTTACTTAAAGATACTACACCACATCTTGGTTTTCATTTAAATTAGGTTTCCTCATTCCATTAAAAAAACAGATGTCTTAAGTAGCTCTCACATGTAAGTGTAAAAGGAAATGAGCCTTGCTCAAAGAATCCTTTGGTGGCAGGGAAAGGAAGGCAGCCCTGGCAAAAGCAAAACTCTGAATCCAGAAGTTTGATGATCTGGTCATGAATAGACTCAGTCCACATGGCAACGTGTCTTTTCTGTTTTCTGCTGCATATCCAGGGGCTGAAGACAGCGGGTGACCTTGAAAACAACACTTCGCCTCCATCATCAAACTCCATATCTTTGGTCTCTTTGAAAGAGGGGAGTTGGAGTCTTGACCAACAACAACAAAAGCATATCATGGACAAAATGTTTCTCTCCTCTTTCCAAAGCAAACTCAATAATAGAGCCATTGTGAAGTGTTGCTTTCAAAACAACTCCTCCCACCCACCTCTCAAAAACCCTCCAATTTCAAACTCCGTGCAAAAATAGCAATTAGAATAAAGACAGCAATTTTATATTAAGGATATCATAGCTAACCTTTGACAACTGATTTTACTTAATTTATAATATTTACCCCGTGGTAGAAATTAGAAAAATATTAGAAGGGCACACACCCTGACAATGTGCGTCAAAAAATCATAAATGAGTAAAGAGAATTCTATGCAGTAATTCTTGGTCTTTAGAAGCAGAATGTTTCGAAGTTTGAACAATAACAAATTTAAACAGAACATTTAACTTGATACTCACCTATACATAAAGTTCAACAAAAATCCCCTAACCGTGTTCATAGAGAAGAGATGATAATTTTCTTTTAGTGTGTGTGTGGGGGGAAAGTCTATAACTGCAAAAACAGTTGCCAAAGCGCTTGCACCATTTTGCACTCTTAACCAGTAATGTATAAAGGTTCTTCTAGTTGCTTCACATCCTCACCAGCATTTGGCGATGTCAGTCTTTTTCATCTTTACCCTTCTAGTGAGTATGACATGATATCTCGTGGTTTTAATTTACATTTCCCTGAGGACAAATGATGATGTCAAATGAACTTTTTTCCTGTGCTTATTGGTAATTCATATACTTTTCATTGTGAAGTTTCTCTTCATATGTTTTACCCATTTGGGGGTGGGTGCTTTTCTTTTGAATATTGAATTGTAAGAGCACTCTATGTATTCTGCTAGAGGCCCGGTGCATGAATTCGTGCACGGGTGGGGTCTGGCCAGCCCACCCGATTGGGGGGAGGGCGATTGGGGGAGGCGGCCGGTGGGAGGGGCCACGGGCAGTGGCTGGCAGGCCCCACTCCCTGGTCAAACTCCCAGTTGAGGGGGACAATTTGCATATTAGACTTTTATTATATAGGATAGTTAGTGTGTCATATATATATATATATATATATATATATATATATATATATATAAAGTTTATATATATATATGTGTGTATATATATATACATATATATATAAACTTTTGGCTTTGTTAAATAGCTGTTACTTATTGGCTTTCTATTTTATTATTTACTGCTTTTATCTTTATTTTTCCTTCCTTCTATTACTTTGGTTTTAACTTGTTCTTCTCTTTCTAGCTACCTAAGGTGTAAATTTAGATTGCTGATTTTAAACTTTTCTTCTTTTGTAAATATTTAGCTCTACAAATTTCTCTCCAAGCCATGTTTTAGCTATGTCTCACAAATTTTGATATATTGAGCTTTCTTTTTCATTCAGTTCAAATTATTTTTTTTTCATTTTCCCTTGTAATTTCTTCTTTTACTCATGGATTATTTAGCAGTATGTTGTTTAGTTTTCAAACATTTAGGGCTTTTTAAAAAACTTATTTTTTGGTCTAGTTGTTTTATCTATTACTTAAAAGGAGGTATAAAAATCTACAACTGTGAGCATAGATTTGTGTTTTCTTCTTTAGTTCTGGCAGTTTTTCTTCATTTAATTTGAAGCTCTGTTATTAAGAATATATACATTTATTGTTGGTATGTCATCCTGATGGTTTGCCTGTTTGTTTCTGGAAATATTCATTGACTTTATCTACCATAATATAGCCCGGCTAGTTTTTTAATGCTGAGTATTTGCATGGTATATGTTTTTCTATCTTCTTACATTGTATTAAGTATAAAAACACTTAAAATCCATCTCTTCTATACAGCATATAACTAGATCTTTTCTTCTTTAATCCAATCTGACATGTTCTGCCTTTTAATTTGTCCTTTCATATTTAGTGTAATTATTGGCTTTATTAAGTTAGGTCTACTACCCAACTATTTGTTTTCTAGCTGTCCCCTCTCTTTCAGATGCTTCTTGTGACTTTGATGCCTTCTTTTGAGACTAACAGAGTAGTCACTAATAACTACAAATATTCTTTCATCTCAAATATTTTCAGGATTCAAATTCAATATTTTATGTGTACCTTGGCATTTGTGATATCACAAATTAAAATTGTGTTTATCATATATATAGCATAAATTTCAACATTAAAGGGCAATAATAGCAATAAAGTAATTACTATTCAGATTTTAGCCATATCTAAATTGTCTAGATTCCAGTAAGAAGTGGTTTCTTCTCTTTGATCTAGAAGATTGGTTGGTTGGAAACATTTCCAGTCTCCTTGATTTGTGTATCATATACTTTTATTTTATGCTTTTTCCTTATAAAATCAGAGTAATCACTTTTGAAATTACATTTCAATTTTTATTCTTATATACTTACATTTCCTCATATTCTTTCTTCATGTAATTTAAATATTCAAAAATCAAGCAAGATTTGCATTTAAATCTGTCCTCTACCCTCATAACAAATATATGCTAAGCTAATTGTATTACATTTTGTTAAATGAAAAATGTGTTTCTAAAAAGTCTTTAGAAACATCTAGAGTCTATAAAGTGCCTTTTCTAGAAATAAAAGAATTCCCACTTTCTAATCTATTTTGATTAAAGATTCATGTCCAAGCTCTACAAGGTTTAGAAAAAGTTGTGTGGTTTTTTGTTGGGTTTTTTTTGGGAGGGGATATTTTCATTGAATTTATTGGGGTGACATTCAATAGCTTGAAATAAGCAGTTGAGAGATTTAAGAAAAAGCCCATTATTTTATTAATAATAACAACTACCTTTTCAAAAGCTGCATTGAGATATCATCTGCATGAGATAGCATTATTACAGCTCCATTTGCAAAATTAAAAAGTTAGACATTTAACTTTTTAAGTGACATTTTTTTTCTTTATAGAAAATCACATGATGACATATACTCAGATGGGCATAATGATTGCTTTAATATTTTTTCAGTTTCTTTTCTCTTTGTACTCATGACTTAAGGAAGGATTAGCATTCAGTAGCCAAGGTTGAAGAATGTACCATTGATCCACCTAGGCAGACTAGGTTTTGAAATTTAATTTGGTCAGCCCCTGCTTTAGCTGGACAAAGAGAGAGGAAGGCGATAGCATGACTAGCGCTTGTTGTTGTTGGAAACGTGACTCCGCTTTTGAGCGGTTCCCAGTTTGTCTGCAGGAGCAAGCCCCTGTGACATAGGAGAGCAGTCAGAGAGGACAGTGAGTGAGCATGGATGACAGAAGTGTCTGGGCCACTCATTCATTCGGGACTCACAAAGGGGCATAGAAATTCGGGGCTTTTGTGGGGATTGTGAGCTTCATATCGAGTGTCTGTCGGGTAATTGAATTACATGGGCATGGTAGGAATGACACAGTGGTTACATTAATAAACTGAAGCATTAAAGAATAATAGCCCAGTTATTGCTGAATTATGGGAAACACGCTGCCTATTCATTCCTGGTGGTATGAGAAGGGAGAAGGAGGGGGTTTCTTGCTTTGCACTCGCAATGCATAAAGAAACAGTTTCTTGCCTCTAGGCCTGTGGAAACCCTGGTACAGTGGAAGGTCCAAAGTCACACCCAATAGCATAAGTCTTGCTTTGTTGAAGATGCTTAAAATATCATAAGCTAAGTCTGTTTTGATGGCGCTCAATAAAATTGACCTGAGCTGCACAAACATCTCCAAATAGCCTTTCCAACAAGTATGTCCTGGTCATTCCCATTCATTGTCCTGGGCCTCTTGTTCATAGGATCCAAGTGTACGATCGTAGGCTACTAGGTTGGTAGCTTCAAAGAGGCAGCCTAGTAATTAATAGAAGCTCAAGTAATTTTTCATATCCACCCATCCCTTCTGGCAGACTGGAAGAAAATGCCCTTTTCCCTCCTGTAGGAGCAAGGAAAAAGGAACTCACATGTTATTTCATATCACTTTTCAAGCAACACTGGTTGAACTACGCCAGCATTGTTTGAAGAACTGTAATGTGGAAGAGAGGGGAGAGATGGAGAAGATGCGATTTGTCCTTGATTCCAGGTTTGAATAGAAGAATTCATAGCTTAGCAGCTGGCCACCTACTTCGATTTAACCCATGGAAACTTCTCTGAATAAACTCTCATACTCATCATCTTCTGACCTGGGTTAAAAAATATGTTGATGACTTTTATTTATTTTTTTTATAATTTTTTAAAATATATTTTATTGATTTTTTACAGAGAGGAAGGGAGAGGGATAGAGAGTTAGAAACATTGATGAGAGAGAAACATCGATCAGCTGCCTCCTGCACACTCCCTACTGGGGATGTGCCCACAACCAGGGTACATGCCCTTGACCGGAATCAAACCTGGGACCCTTGAGTCCGCAGGCTGACGCTCTATCCACTGAGCCAAACCGGTTAGGGCTATGTGGATGACTTTTAAAGATCTCTTCCAATTCTAAAATTCTTTGAGGCTATAAATTCTGAAAGATGTATTTCAAGGAGAAAATAAACATTTCACTTGCACAAAAACCAAGTACAGTATAGAGCAGCCGTGGGCAAACTATGGCCTGCGGGCCGGATCCGGCCCGTTTGAAATGAATAAAACTAAAAAAAAAAAAAAAAAAAAAAGACCGTACCCTTTTATGTAATGATGTTTACTTTGAATTTATATTAGTTCACACAAACACTCCATCCATGCTTTTGTTCCGGCCCTCCGGTCCAGTTTAAGAACCCATTGTGGCCCTCGAGTCAAAAAGTTTGCCCACCCCTAGTATAGAGAGAGAACGGTCCAACCAAGCACTCTTCACTAATACAAGTTATATTTTATGTTTTGGGGTTTTAGGAAAATCTTTGGGAATTCAAATTTGAACAAGTCCAATAAAAGACTTTGAGGGAACTGATGGCTTATTTCCTTCAACTAAACGAGAGTGGTCTGACTTTATGGACCAAATACAAAGTTGAACAGTCCCTGGTAACACATTGGCAAGCAAGCCATTTCCCAGGGGATGCAGACACTGTTTACTCTCATAGAAGTCACTTCTGCAAAGATTCCTTAGGTCAGTGGTTCTTCAGTTGAGCATGCAACAGAATCACACGGAAGACGGGGTACAACCCAGGTTGCTGGAACCCCACCGCCAGGTTCTCATTCTGCAGGACTGAGATGGCCTGCCACTTGCATCTGTCTCCATGTCGCCCTCATTCATGCCGCTGCTGCTGTCCTCATTCATGACCGCCCTGCGGGAACCACTGCTTTGGACAGAATGACACTGCTTTCGAGTCTTAAAAGAAGTTGCAAAATCCCCTCTACTTTAGCAGAATGAAGACAGGTTTTCGTTTCATTTGGATCTACAGGTGGCTCTGATGAGCTGGTCCTTCAGAACTCAAAAGGCAGAGTTTAAAAATAATAATGATGAGCCCTAGCCGGGTTGGCGCAGTGGATACAGCGTTGGCCTGAAGGGTCCCGGGTTCGATTCCAGTCAAGGGCACATGCCTGGGTTGTGGGCTTGATCCCCAGTAGGGGGCGTGCAGGAGGCATCCAATCAATGATTCTCTCTCATCATGGATGTTCCCTTCTTCTCTCTTCTTCTCCCTTCCTTTCTAACAACAACAAAATAATAAGATATATCTATTAATTCATTATATGAGATAAGATAAAAGTATCAATTTGTAAAAAAATGACAAATGCTGCTTAATTAATATCCAGAGAGTATCTGCTTGCTGGTTCTGGTTTAAATATCTAGTGGAAAATCAGATTTAGATACGGCAAGTCTAAAAGAAAAATCTCAGGATATATCACTTATCATATATCTTGCTTGCATAGCTTTGTCTGCAGTCAGAGGCTTAAAAACACATGGTGAATTTGTAAAAGCTTCTACCTAGTTCCATTAAGAATGAAGAAGGGCCAAAACCGGTTTGGCTCAGTGGATAGAGCATCGGCCTGCGGACTGAGGGGTCCCAGGTTCGATTCCGGCCAAGGGCATGTACCTGGGTTGCGGGCACATCCCCAGTGGGAGGTGTGCAGGAGGCGGCTGCTCGATGTTTCTCTCCCGTCGATGTTTCTGACTCTCTGTCTCTCTCCCTTCCTCTCTGTGAAAAATCAATAAAATATATTTTAAAAAAAAGAAAAAAAGAATGAAGGAGGCTCGGTTAGAGAAATACAGAACATATTGAGTAACTATGAGGCAGTGCAGGGAAGAAAAAATATTCGCAAAGCACATTGGCCATATGTCCACTCATGTACAAAGATTTTGAAAATTCACTGTTATATTAATATTGAATATTTAACATGACCAATATAAAATATTTTTTAAAAATTGGTTACATGCAACTTTATCCCTATGGAGCAGAATACATTTCTCATTTTTATATCAGGTCTTTGAGAATACCATTGTAGTCCCTTTGCTTTTCTCAAAACCAAAGCTCTCTTTGACCCGTGGTCGGCAAACTGCGGCTCGCGAGCCACATGTGGCTCTTGGGCCCCTTGAGTGTGGCTCTTCCACAAAACACCGACTTCTGCGCATGGGCCACGAAGTTTCAATCTCACTGGACGTGCACGTCCGCACGTGGTATCTTGTGGAAGAGCCACACTGAAGGGGCCAAAGAGCTGCATGTGGCTCGCGAGCCGCGGTTTGCCGACCACTGACAGAGTGCTTGCTGGGAAGGCACGTGTGGAAGTGGGGAGAGATGCAATCTGGACCTTTGTCTACAACGAATGATAGCTTTGGTGCCTGACTTTATCACTGAGCTCTTTGGGGCCCTGAAGCAGACACAGATTCCTAGATAAGGGCTTGGCAACCTCAGTGTCACAGTGACATCATCCCCAGGAAGAAAAAGAGGGCTCTTGTGGGTTTTTCCTTTTTTTTCTTTCTTTTTTTCTTTTTTTGTAGTAAGATTTGTTGATTGACTCACCCTGCGGGGCTCGGGGACATGAACCCTGAATCCCTTACACATGCTACAGATTTTGAGCTCACGGCCATTGTCTCATAACCACAGGCTCTAACCTTAGGGAGCAACCCACTTAGAAAACCAAAGTCCCACACGGGTTTCCTCGGACATCTCCACGGAAGCCTGCTGAGAGGCAGGCACACTGAACCCGTTCCCCGATTTCTGAAAAGCAAAACTATTTTCTCTATGAAAGACCACACTTTATGAAAAGCATATTGGAATCCTTTGATTAATACTCCAAAGTCGCCCTAACCGGTTTGGCTCAGTGGATAGAGCGTCGGTCTGTGGACTGAGGGGTCCCAGGTTCAATTCCGGTCAAGGGCATGTACCTTGGTTGTGGGCACATCCCCAGTAGGGAGTGTGCAGGAGGCAGCTGATCGATGTTTCTCTCTTATCGATGTTTCTAACTCTTTATCCCTCTCCCTTCCTCTCTGCAAAATATCAATAAAATATATATATATTTTAAAAAAGACTCCAAAGTCTCCCTAGCCAGTTTCGCTTGATGGATAGAGTGTCAGCCTGCGGACTGAAAGGTCCCAGGTTCGATTCCGGTCAAGGGCATGTACCTTGGTTGTGGGCACATCCCCAGTAGGAGGTGTGCAGGAGGCAGCTGATCGATGTTTCTCTCTCATCGATGTTTCTAACTCTCTATCTCTCTCCCTTCCTCTCTGTAAAAAATCAATAAAGTATATTTTTTTATAAAAAAGACTCCAAAGTCAATGAAGGTGACTAAGAAGAAGAGTAAACCCACAAGGGGGACCAGAGGCCAAAAGGAAAAGCTCCTCCCTTTTTGTCTTTGTTTTTCAAGTCTTCTACAGAGAACTAGGCACTAAAGAGTCTATCTGAAAGTCAGGTCAAATGGCACCCCATTCAGGAGGCATTTCAGATTTTCCCAGCTGGAAATGACCTTGCCATTATCCTCTGAGCGCCCACACCTCATTTATTGATTTATTATATTTGACTTCGTGTTCTCATCCTTCTTGTACATGTCTTATCTCCTAGACCCGTGGTCGGCAAACTGCGGCTCGTGAGCCACATGCAGCTCTTTGGCCCCTTGAGTGTGGCTCTTCCACAAAATACCACGTGCGGGCGCGCACGTACAATGCGATGGAAACTTCATGGCCCATGCGCAGAAGTTGGTATTTTGTGGAAGAGCCACACTCAAGGGGCCAAAGAGCCGCATGTGGCTCGCGAGCCGCAGTTTGCCGACCACTGTCGTAGACTATCAAATCCTTCAACATGAGCACCACACTTTAGACATTGTGTTTCCGAGGAAAGCCAGCATCTTACTCTCAAAACTACATGCTAATTAAGCACAGGCATGGGACAGGCTACATATTTTACAGGGCCCGGTGCATATTGAAAATGTGGCAGCCTTTGTTTAAAAAGTATAAAGAATTTCAATTGCAGAACTGGGAAATGAAGAAACTACATCTTTAATGAAGTACCACAGTTTTCCTGAATTTTCTCAAAAGACTTTAAAAAAAAAATCAATCTTCGTCCTACTGTGGATTCCTAAGGAGCCTGGAGATGCCAACGTGATGCGGGCTTTTTGCGACAAATTCCTTTAGGATTTGTAATAGCAGAGCCATGGAGGGTGGCTTGGGGCTGGACCTCGCAGCATCCTTCATTCTTGAATGGGGCTTCATTTATGCGAGAGGGGAGCTCTGCAAAATGAAAATGGGAGAGCAAAGGCTTCCCTGGAAAATTCCAGCCGCTAGAAATGTGGTCTTGTCCAGATAGTGAGAAAATAATTGTCTCCAGGTTTGATGAAGGGTTTATAGTGCTAACATTTTAGGATAAAATACAGCTGGTTTCAAATTCCACTGTCAACTCAAAATCAAGCTAATTTCATGTGGTTTGGGGTTTTGCGACTACTTTTTTTTTTCAGTGTGTCTCAGGACTTTTTGTTCCAGAAACACCCACCAAAAATGTTTTACTTCAGCCCCGATAAACTTACTGGGCGGCATTACTGATTGTCTCCAGCAGAGGGCGCCATCACACCTCCATCCATTCTTGAGGTCCCGTTACTTCAGCCACCCCCTCCAAGAGGTTCTTTAGATCCTCAACCTGGACACGCAGTCTCTCTGATGAGGTGGACATTAAACTAACGAGGAAAGGACAGTTTTACACTCCGGGGGCAGCAGCTTCTGCAGTTCTAGCAGAGGCTGGCAGTGTCAGAGGCTGCTCTCCGGGTTCTCCTCGGAAAACTTCATCGAACACAGCATTTTTGTTTATGTCTATTTTCGGAGCTAGATTTCCAGCCACCTGAGAAATTCCTTCTGCATAAATAAATAAAGACATATACATAAATCATACAAACCAGCACGGTAAGAGAAATGCCAGTGTTCCTCTTAGGAATGATATTCATTAACTCCGCAGCTTCAACGAGAGGCGGCTTCCCAACCACGGGAGCTATTCGTGCAGTTGTCACGGCCGGTTTGGTGATGACGTCATTCCTGTTTGTCTTCGATTTTTGTTTTTCCCATTGGAACGGTCATTTAAATGGTCCTCGTGGAGCGTGTCAAGTTTGTCATCTAACAAATAATAAGTGGTCAGCATTGCTACATTTCCATATCATATAATATATACTTAAAGGGATTGAGACTACAGATTCACATTTGTTTCTATAATTTGCTATGCGTTCATAATAACAACGTGTGCTTCCGTGGGTTAAGCCAGCGGGACAGATCCTTGTACATGGCAAGAGAGAATATTAGAACTGGAAGGAGCTTTTGAGAAATTTACATTCCCTGTCTCCCAACCCTGGACAAGAAGCAGCATCCGTGATGTGATTTTTATGTAGCAATATGCTTACTTTAAAAATTCTACTCCACATAGGAGAACATGAAAATGTTTTTCCTCGCCGTACATTTACTCAGACGTATACACATATAGCCAAATAACTGTAGGTAGCACTGGGGTAATATTCCTATGCATAACCCTGCAAATAGCAAGCCCATGCACTACAGAAGAAAGTATCCTTTATTAAAAAGTGCAAACTATTGGTTTGGCCTCGATTTTCAGAAAGCTATGTTTTTAGATGTAATCTCCGTTACCCAAGAAAATAATTGATGTTTTGGCTAGCATCATTTGTTAAGGAAGTTTTTGGCCCTTAATCCTTTTATTCCAAGTTGAACTTTGGATGAGGGGAAATTTGATCTTGTATTTTAGGCACAGAATGACCATGGAAAATATTTGTTGATTGATTGATGTTGCTGAAACATTAGCAAAGAATGTTATATCTTTGGATCTGATAAGCCAGAAACTGACAAAATTGTACTTTATATGAATTTGTCTCTGAGTTTGAAACATACAAATCTTTTACATCTGTTATTACTCAGCCCTGTGGATATGATACTGGGTTAATTACTCTTTCACACCGTGGAAAGCTGTCCTTTAATTCCGATTACAGAGAAGTCTCTCTATTCACATGCACACATATGTATGGAAAATATCCTATCAACCACACACAAAAAAACCCTCTTAACATGGAACTTCATTTCTGAGAAAAGATCAACGTTCTAATGCATGCCATTCAAATTATTTCTTTAAAAAATTGCAATATATACAGTATACAAAAGAGAGTACTATGCCTTAATGAGAATGAAATTAGAACAATAAACACTTTTTTGAAATCATATTTTACTGATAGAGTTTTATTTTGTTTAAACAAAGCCCGGCATTCTACATGTTATCACTAATTGCTTTAGTAGTTATTTTTTTTCCTTTCATCTGACGATATTGTTCCCTTATGTGAGCATCTTGGCAGGCTCCTGGGATTTAAAATCTTTTCAAGCTCTACCAGACACGGCTTCATTTTCGTTCTCTTTTCATTGTGTTTGGAATATTACAAACGAGGCTATTGGCATGTTACATGTGACTTACTTTTATCCATGGCTATCTGGTAGCATAGCAACACTTAAGTAAGCAATACCACAAATACGATTGAAACACAAATCATGTTAGAATGTTCCAGATTTTATTAACAAAAATAGATTGCTCGAGAATTTTAAAGGGGCTGTACTGGTTCTACAAAAGATCAGCAACCCTCAAAGATGAGTTGGTGGTATTTCTTTCAAAAGAGGAATTCCTGGTTTGGGCATGAGGCCCTATGCGCTGTATAGATTTCTGGGAAAAACAGCCACATCATTAAGGCTCCCCTGGAATTGAGGGCCTGCCATGCCCTCTCCCCCTCAACTTGAACTTGGGCCTAGCTTTAAGCTGTGCTCCAGGAGGGCATGCTTCTTCCCGAGCTGCTGCTCACATGCTGATGAAAGTTTCTGGTTGTTTGGGTGCCCAAGCACTGGCACAGAAAGAGACTTCCCCCCCAGCCTTTAATTGCATTTTCCTTTTCTTTTAAGAGTAATCTTTTCAAAATCCAAAGAGGAAAGCATCTTGCTATGGAGAATGTAAGAGGAAATTCTGCCAGAGCGTAAAATCCCAAGTGTTCTAAGCACAGTGGTGCCCCCAGGAAGAACAGATGATTAAACCAGGGCCCTGCTATAACAGTAACTGGAAACTGGGCGTTTTCTTTCCTCTGAGTTCTGGATCTCATTGTCATAGGGCAGTGGTCTGCAAACTGCGACTCGCGAGCCACATGCGGCTCTTTGGCCCCTTGAGTGTGGCTCTTCCACAAAATACTACGTGCAGGCGCGCATATACAGTGCGATTGAAACTTCGTGGCCCATGCGCAGAAGTCGGTTTTTGGAAAGGAGATGGATGAAACAAGTATATAAGACGAGTGTGGATGGGAGAGTTGGAAGGGGTTGACCTCAGCAAACGTACCTCAATCAAATTGAGGACGTTTTTAACAAAATCCAGCTTAGGACTACCTAATTAAGTTAATAACAATGCACCTACCTATATAGTTTAAGTTTAAAAAATTTGGCTCTCAAAAGAGATTTCAATCATTGTACTGTTGATATTTGGCTCTGTTGGCTAATGAGTTTGCCGACCACTGTCATAGGGCATGGACATGCCAACATGAATGATGACATTCTTCTCACAGCTTGAAATTGAGATGAATACAGAGATGATAGGAAGAATTAACTATGGCCCTTTTATCATGAAAAGACTGAACATGCCCAGGAAACATCATTAAAAGAAGGTACCCTATTACCCCTGGCCTGAAACTTACTAAATGGCAACACTTACTTTCTCAAGATCTTTGGACTCTCTCAGCGAGTAGGCTTTCAGTCGACATATCCATGAGATCACAGGCTGCACTGGAAATGAGATTTTAAGTGAAAATCCCAACCCAGATTTTATATTTTAAATTTATGTTGTTGAGGATAAGGTAGTATCTTGATTTGTTCTTTTATAAAAATATATATGTTATTGATTTTTTACAGAGAGGAAGGGAGAGGGATAGAGAGTTTGAAACATCAATGAGAGAGAAACATCAATCAGCTGCCTCCTGCACACCTCCCACTGGGGATGTGCCCCCAACCAAGGTACATGCCCTTGACCAGAATCGAACCCGGGACCCCTCAGTCCACAGGCCGACGCTCTATCCACTGAGCCAAACCAGTCAGGGCTTGATTTGTTCTTGAGTAACACAAGCCTAGAACTTCCTTAACAAATTCCCTCTGTTTCTGTCTCTCTATTTCTCCACCATTTTTTTTAGCTAAAGCAATGGTTTTGAACTTGGGCATAGTATCACCTGGAAGCCTTGGTAAAGCCAGTGAGCCTAGCGCCAGAGTTTCTGATTCATTTAGATATGGGGTGGGGCCTCAGAATGTTCATGTGTAAGTTACTATTATGGCACTGCCCTGGTTTAATCATCTAAGTTCCCAGGAGATGCTGAAGCTACTGGTCCAAAGACCACACTTTGAGGACCACTGAGCTAGTCTCATCATATAAGGGGCTCTTGCTCTTTGAAGGCCTTGCAGAATCATCTGACTGGTCTGAAGGAATTACTTTCAGTAAGAATAGTCCTTAACCCCTCATCTGATCATTAGAATGAGTTTAAGAAGGAAAGCAGGCAAACCTTTCATAACAGTTCAAGAGCCCAAAGATATATCCAGTGGTTCCTTAAAGAGAAAAGGCACATTTCTCATTGATCCTCTTTGTATAGGGTGTCCCAACATTCACACAAGATTTGCAATTGAATTGAATTGCAAATCTTGCGTGAATGTTGGGACACCCTATAGTTTTCTTCCTCAACTATTATCCTTTAGAAGAACTTAATGTTACGGAGGTACTGCCTCTCTATAGAAGTTCCCTGATATGAAACTGAAGACTGCCCTGGCCAGTGTAGCTCAGTTGGTTGGGTGTCGTCCTGTGCACTGAAGGGTCACCAGTTCGATTACCGATCAGGGCACATGCCCAGGTTGCAGGTTCGGTCCCCGGTCAGGTTGTGTACAGGAGGCAACCAATCAATGTTTCTGTCTCTCTCCCTCTCCCTCTCCCTTCCTCTCTCTCTGACATCAATAAAACATATTTTAAAGAAGAAAATGAAGACTTATAACTTTAACCTAGGCTAGAGTTGAATCTTGTTGCGATCCCATGTTGTTACAGCTGATAATGCTTGAGATAATTATTCAAATATCAAGTTAGAATCTAACAAACTACATTTGAAGTAAATTAAATCAGGGTTTCTCAACTTTGGCACTATTGACATTTAGGACCAGTCATTCTTTGGTGTAGGAAGCTGTCCTGGGATTGTAGGATGTTTAACAGCATCCCTGTCTCTACTCACTAGATGCTACTAGAACTTCACCCTAGTTTTGACAACCAGTATGTTCTAAACATTGTCTAATGTCCCATGGCAGGACAAAGTCACCCCTGGTTGAGAACCACTAATTTAAATCATTCACAAAGTCATTGGATTGTAGAAAAGAATTACAAAGAACATTCATAAGAACCTACTACCATAACTCACGTGACTTCACTTTCAACATTTGGCCATCACAAACCTTCATACACTGCCTATTGCACCTTGACCCTTTGCCTCCTCAACTCGATGATCCTAACATCTGCTCCTTCTCTTTCTGTCCATGAGGGGATATACATGAAAAGAGAAATAAACATGATTAAATGCAGTGTAATTTTACTTTGGACCACTTGAAAGAGGTATGACCAGAATTCCTAAACTCCTAATATTATATATGGGATCAGTGTGGCTGGGAGTGTTTTAATCATGTTTCATGTTATGTACACCTTGATGTGTTCTATCCTATTTAATAAAAGCCTAATATGCTAAGTGACCATTTGACCAGTTGGCCATTCAACCAATCAAAGCATAATATGCTAATGATATGGTAAGGCCGCTCAACTGCTTGCTACGATGTGCACTGACCACCAGGGGGCAGACAGTCAACCGGTAGGTTAGCTTGCTGCTGGTGTCCGGCCAATCAGGACTAAGCAAGATGGGCTAGACATGCCCTGGAGCCCTCCCACAGTTCCTCCCCAGCTAGCCAACTTCCCACGTCCCTCCCCGGCCCTGATCATGCACTGGTGGGGTCCCTCAACTTGGCCTGTGCCCTCTCACAATCCGGGACCCCATGGGGGATGTCAGAGAGCCGGTTTCAGCCCGATCCCACAGGCCAGGCTAAGAGATGCCACTGGTACACAAATGTGTGCACCGGGCCTCTAGTTAATTTATAATTATTGGAGTGGTGTGTTTGACTTTAGCAGTCACTGTAAAAGCCCAAACATTGCAGAGGCTTGAAAGAGGTCCGTGAACAATTTGAAGCTTGTCAGACTATTCTGGGGCTAGGGTGAGCTCTGAACTTCCTCTCACTAATTTCCAAGCTATTTGGGAGCTTCTATTTACGACAACACAGAGAACTCTCATTACTGAACTGTGACTTTCTTTAACAAAAAGACTGTTCTTCATCCTGGCTTCTTAGAGCATCATGAGAATAGCTCATTAATATATTAGAGAGTATGATGTAAGGATGGAAGGGTACTGAAAGGTTCCTCTGAATAACCCATGCATTCGTGTCTCTCCACTGCTTTTGACCTGGGGCTGGGGGTGGGGATATGGGTAGGAGGTACCATAGTTCCATCATGGAGGAGGAGAAAAGAAGAAGAGCTACTTAATGAATTCAGCCGTCAGCCTGAAGATGGGACATGGCTGGTTTCTGTCTCTCACAGTTATGGTGACAATACTTTCAGAGCAAAATCAAGGAGCATGGTCTGTCACAAGAAATTGTGTTACTTCCAGATGTGAAAAGCATCTGGGAAAGGGAGATTAGAAGTTGACATGTTAGAATTTTCTATGATATTTATGTGGATTATGTAAGAGGACAAAAGAAGTGAATATACAAAATCATTATTCTCCCATATATAGTGGCTAATGTGATTGGAGACTTTGTGTCCAATGCCTGAATGTGGTGGGTGATCCATAAATGTTTATCAGAGGGAGGAAGGAGAGAAGGAAGGAAGTTGGGAAATATGGTTTAGTCTCCTCCAAAGTAAGGAATGGCCTGGCTGGAAATTCTTAAAACAAACTAATAACTCTCATATGTTGAAATAAATACAAGTTTTAAGGAAAGTACATTATTTGTATTAAAACCTACACACACAAAAATTATATCCTACTAGAAGCCCGGTGCACGAATTCATGCACCAGTGGGGTCCCTTGGCCTGGCCTGCGGGATTGGGCTGAAACCAGCTTTCCGACATCCGACATCCCCCGAGGGGTCCCGGGTTGTGAGAGGGTGTAGGCCAGGCCAAGGGACCCCACCGGTGCATGATCAGTCGCCGGGGAGGGACACAGGAGGTTGGCCAGCTGGGGAGGGACTGTGGGAGGGCTCCAGGGCATGTCAGGCCAGTCTCACTCAGTCCCAATCGGCCGGACCCCAGCAGCAAGCTAACCTACCTGTTGGAGCGCCTGCCCCCTGGTGGTCAGTGCATATTATAGCGAGCGGTTGAGTGGCCTTAGCATATCATTGGCATATTACGCTTTGATTGGTTGAACGGCCGACTGGTGGACCAGACACTTAGCATATTAGGCTTTCATTATATAGGATTACCAATCAATCCTACTTCTAGGAATTTATCCTAAGGAAGTAATTGAACAAATCTGCTAACATGAGCATAAAATAATTCAATGTGTACACACTCATTGATTTATCCTGATCACTAACTGCTTAATATAGTAACAGCCTTTTCTCAAGAGTTATTCTCAGGGACTCATGCATTTGTTACATGTATCATTTCACTATACCCAGGTTTTGGTTGCAAAGACATAATTGTTGCCTGTTATGTTGTTGCCCATTACTTATTAATTTATATAACATACTAATGGCATGATTATGTAATTTACGTGACTTATTAATACAATACATAATATATCATTCTAGAAAGAGGGAAAAGTCGACTGCTTCTTATTTTAGTATAATTTCTAGGCAAAAGAAAGTCAATGGACACATGAAATTGTCCAGGCATTTCTATCAAGACACAAATAATGGATTTCTCCATTCTTTTAAAGAGCAGGACAGAAAATACTAGCTCCAGTAGCCAGCGAAACCCTTGACTGGCATACAGTTTTGGCTGCCTCCTGACCACCCCATCAATGAACCCCGCCTGCATTTCCTGCTGTAGGAATTCTGTCATTGCCAGCAATGAGCTCCCACACCTGTAATAACAATTGACCACGAATGTTGGATCACCAGGTAGCCTCTTTCCCCAGAGAACTCAAGGCACATAATCTTCCCCGATGGTTAGACCCATAAATTCCAGGCAGTGAAATTGCACTGTCTCATTTAGAAGTGAATAATCACTTTTTAAAAAGGAAGAATCCGCTGTCTTCCTCTCTCCCCACATCCCACACACTCCCTCCTGCAACCTTCTCCAGACTTCCTGACTTTTCCCCTTCCTTTCTGGAAGTTTGTCTTTGGAATCAAAATCGTCATTGCGGTGAAAGATGAGGATACTAAATGGGAACACAATAAGAAAGTTTCACAAGAGAATTACAGCTTCCAAAACGTCATACCAGCCAAATAACTACAAGATTCAGAAGGAAGGACCCAGTGATCGTTAATAAACAGCATGCGAATTCTGTGCCATGTAAGTGGATCCACTTGTATAAATTTGGACTCAAGTTTACATTTCAGTGGGTGACAACTATGATGGCGGTCAGAATTTGCTAAGTGCCTTTGGCTGCCATCACTCAAATAATTTTCCTCCACTGTCAGAAACTTGTCAAACCACCAAATTCTTTCTCAGATAAATGAGCCCAAAAGGGCAAAATTTGCCTCCCCCGCCAGAAGCCTGCTGCTCTGTCTCTCCCAGATATGAAAAGACTGTGAACTCTACGACACACAGTTCACGGCACACATGATACCTCTAACAGTGGAAAAGGAAAGCACCATCAGCCAACAACTTCATTTTCTTTAGTGAAGCCAATGACTGCTCTCCCTTCCTGGCTATTTCTGTTGTTACAAATTAGCACAATCAGTTACTGAATTACTGGAAATGGCAGTTTTTAGGTTAAAAACTTCTTGTTTATTTATTTTAATTTTTATTGAATGTATTGGGGTGACATTGATTAATAAAATGATATAGGTTTCAGGGGTACAATTCTATAATCCATCTGTATAATGTATTGTGTGTTCACCACCCAAAGTCAAGTCTCCCTTCCATCACCATTCTTCTACCTCCTCTCACCCCCCCCCCTTTTCCTCTGGTCACCACCATACTGTTGTCTGTGTCTATGAGGGTTTTTTTTGTTTAATCCCTTCACCTTTCCCATCCAGCCCCTGAGCCCCCTCCCCTCTGACAGCTATCAGTCTGTTTTCTGTATCTATGAGCCTGTTTCTGTTTTGTTTGTTTGTTTATTCTGTTATTTATATTCCACATGTAAGTGAAATCATATGGTATTTATCAAAAACTTCTTGAGTGCTCACATATTAGAGTTTTGGAGGTCAGAATAGTAGAGGTTTCAAGTTACCTCAAAATAACGCTCTTTGAATTGACTCCATTGTTTCCCATCTGGTTGACTGTAGGGTCTCTGTGCAGGATATACCTTACTTCACACAAAAGATATGTTCCCGGAAAGCTAAGCCTTAAGATTAACCTTAAGACATTGCCATTGTGCCCGTCAAAGATGGTCACATATTGTCAATTTCATAGTGTTCAACCTAAATATCAAAATGATTTTTATTAAACCAAAAGGTCTTTCATTGGCTCCAGGGGGAAGTCCCCAGTGAAACACATTTCATGGTAAATGTCAAGGTGAAGTATAGAATCCCTTTGTAAATGTAATCATGGCAAATGAATTTATCTCTGGGTTCAATATTCTGTTTACTTAAAGCAGGGCATATCTGTTGCCTGAGAATAGCTAAATGGAGAGCAGGAAAGCCAGTGCTGGCCCTCTGTTCACACGAAAGCTTGCAGGTTCTCACTCCCGAAATACCCTCAGGAATGCTTTGGAGAAGTGAATCCCTTTAGTTGTACTTTCTTCTTGTTTCTCCCGGGAATTTCTGTTTTCTCTCCAATAGGAGCCAAGTGGCCTAAGGAGAAATCTACTACTGTGCGGTTTAGCCCAGAGACCCTAGACTTTTTAAAAAATATATATATTTTATTGATTTTTACAGAGAGGAAGAGAGAGGGATAGAGAGTTAGAAACATCGATGAGAGAGAAACATCTATGAGCGGCCTCCTGCACACTCCCCACTGGGGTTGTGCCCGAAACCAAGGTACGTGCCCTTGACCGGAATCAAACCTGGGGCCTTTGAGTCTGCAGGCCAACGCTCTATCCACTGAGCAAACCAGTTACATCCCTAGACTTTTATTCATTCCCTTTTTCTTTCTGACCGGCTGACCATCCTCTTCTGCTCCAAACTTACATCAGTCTTGGAAGGAACTGATTTGAATCCTGAATTATACAGAATGCATCCTGAATACTTAAGAATAAGAATTCTTTTGTTGCCATTTAATTACTTCTTTTTCTCCCTCTCTGGATAAAAAAATATGAATTATTTACACATATCTGAACCATCAGCCCCCATTTCACTCCCCTAAAATAAAATTAGTTTCAGGGACTATGCATTTTAAGTAACTACTAAATGTTAAAATTAATATCTTGGTATAGAATGCCCAGGCATTTATTTTTATGATTTGAATGAATACTAGAAAAATATAACCTAAGATATTCATCTATATCAGTAAAATGACCAGATAATTTCTACTAACCATTTCCCAGTGAGCTGATTTATGATTATATCTCTTTATTCAATAGTAAGTTCTTGGCATTGAAAGATTCATTCACATAGCTCTAGCAACACGGTGCATTTATTTAAACCACACTTGACTAGTGGTATATAAATAATCTCCGCAAACCGTATTCATTTCCCAAAGGGAATATTAAATGCTAAATAACTTCACAAATTGGAAGCAGTCCTGTCTCTGTGTTCATTTTTGATATAATAAAAAATGATGACATTGTAGCTAGCTTATTTTTAATAATTCACACATTGAGAGCAAAAGAAAATATTACACCATGGCTGGGGGATGTGGACTTGCACAGCACAGCCCATTCGCCTTTTCTTAATGAATGATAATGGATTGACCAACATCAGAATGTCTGCCAGGAATTAAGAATGTGTCTGTTCATAATGGGGCTATAAATTAGCATAGTGGATTATTCTCCAGATAGCAGATACATACATAGCGTGAAGTCTTTGGGAAGAATATAGCTCAGACAGCTTTCATTAGTCCTCACAGAATCTTTATAAAGTATATAATATCCTAACGTTGTAAGCCAGAAAAAGAGGTAATGTATCACTCTTGGGCAATGAAAACGATTTTGACTATTCTGGCAAAGTATGGCTATATGTTCAAACAAGGCTCCTTTCCCTCATGGACATATAGCCAGACTCTGTTTCCTGGTCTGCCTTGTAGTTAGCAGTAGTCGTGTAACTGAGTTCATATCAATGATATATCCAAATTCTAGTCATGGCCTATAAAATCCTCCATTGCCATCTACGCAATCTCTCTTGCCATCTGCGCACTCTCTCTTCCCTCTGTCAGTGGTGAAGGTGAGAACTCCAAATACTTAAAGGAAAGCAAAGCCATAATGTCAAAGCTTGAGTCCTGGAGTCCCGGTGTAGAGAGGAGCATCCCAGAAGACCTAAAAATTCAGGGTCATCCATGTAAGACTGTCATGTCATTGTTAGATTGCAACAGTTAACCCAGTGGTTCTCAGCCTTCTGGCCCTTTAAATACAGTTCCTCATGTTGTGACCCAACCATCAAATTATTTTCGTTGCTACTTCATAACTGTCATGTTGCTACTGTTAGGAATCGTAATATAAATATCTGATATGCAGGATGGTCTTAGGCGACCCCTGTGAGAGGGTAACCTGAAAATACCATAATAAACCTGCAGGTATTGAACCTAGCAACCTTTGATTCCAGCCTCCTCAGATTCAGAGCTTTCCTCATCCACCCAATTGTAGAACTGTAATGAGCCTCAAGTATATTATGAGTCACTATGTCTTTATATCCCTTTAATGTTTTTGAAAGCACAGTCATTTATGGTACACCCTCTTTCAGGTAAGTTGAAACATATTTCTATAGAGCAAAGTTGATTGCCTTCCTTTTCCAAACTAGAGTTAGTTCCACCAAAAAACATTTTGATAGAATAATGTGAAATCTTTTTATGAGGTGGGAGTTACATGACAGGCTCTACATTATGGCAGATGATTGTTTTTTGTGTGTTTTGTTTTGTTTTGTTTTAAAGGGAAACTATATCTTACCGAAGAGCCTCAGGATGAGTAGGAGTTTCCTAACTCCTTAAGCCTAAGCCAGAGGTCCTCAAACGTTTTAAACAGGGGGCCAGTTCACTGTCCCTCAGACATTCCACACATGCGCACCGCGGGCCTGGGACGAGTCGGCTGCTAAGCAGGACAGGCAGCGGCGGCAAAAACACCCAGCGGGCCGGATACATGTTTTTGGCGGGCCGCATGTGGCCCGCGGGCCGTAGTTTGGGGACGCCTGCTAAGCACAACACTCTTAATATTGTGTTCACAAGAGCAATGGTTCTTATTCAGGGTGATTTTCTCCCCAGAAGATATTTGGCAAAATCTGGAGATATTTTTGATTGTCATAGTGTGTGTATGTGTGTGTGTATGTGTGTGTTTGTGTGTGTGTGTGTGTGTGTGTGTGTGTGTGTGTGTGTGTAGGGGGCTGCTATGGGTATAGGCCAGGGATGCTTCTCAACATCCTAAAATGCAAAGAACAGCCCACCCTAGCAAGGAATTGTCCAGCTCCAAATTCCAACAGCACAGAAGTTGAAAAACCCTGGGCTAGGTTGTGAGCTCCGTGAGGGCAAGGGCCATATCTGTTTTACTCATCATTGCATCTTCAGCAATTTGTAAAATGCCTGCAACATAACGAATACTTAGTGATATTTGTTCAATGAATAAATGGACTGAGCCCCACTCAATTAGCAAATCATCTGGGAGGGCCAGTGGGTAAAGCAGGATTTGGAGTAAAACCTTCATTCTGCTGCTCAGTAGGAATGTGTTCTTGAGCAAGTTATACACCTTTCTAGGTCTCAGTGTCCTCACCTGTGAATTGGGCGTAACAATAGTACTGATGACGTCACGGAGCTGTGGTAACTATTAAGTGAGATGAATTTGGATGCTCAGCACAGTGGCAGAGATACCCTCAATAAATATTAACTTCTTATTACTGAGAAAAAAGGAACCAGTGTTTCCTGGGCTTTATCATGTGTCAGGTACAAAGGTAAGGGTGCATACCATCTCATTTAATTTTCTCAGCAATATCTATGGAGTAGGAATTTTTGTTTCCATTTTATGGAAGAGGAAAGTGGATTTTAGAGATGCCAAGCAACCTGCCCAAGCTATTGAGAGGCACGAACAATGTGAGAATCAAAGACCCCAAAGCTCAGGCTCTCTCCATCAAAACGCACTGGCTTCTCTATAGAACTCCTGAAACTTCACTATGTGCTGTAAAATCAGAGGGTACAAAGGTTAGTCCTCTTGGTTTTACGAAGCTCGTTTTATGTGGTATTGACAATGTTTATTGAGCTAGGTGGCAATATCCCCCTTTCCAGAACTTTCATCTAACCTATAATGTAGTCTGGCCAACACATTCAGAAGGTTACAAAATCATAGATCCCATATTGTACCAAGATTTGAAAATCAAAGTTGTAAATCTATATATATAAAAGCCTAAGCGACTGGCCAGTAGCTATGATGTGCACAGACCACCAGGGGGCAAATGCTCAATGCAGGAGCTGCCGAGCTGTGGTCACTTGGCAGTGGCAGTTCTCAGGTGACACACTGGAACCAGAGAAGAGGGAGCCTGATTCCGGGGTGCGTCACCTGAGAACTGCCCTCTTGCAATCCAGAACCCCTCGGGGGATGTCTGAGAGCTGGTTTCGGCCTGATCCCCACAGGCCAGGCCGAGGGGCCCCACCAGTGCATGAATTCGTGCACTGGGCCTCTAGTATTAAATATTTATAGAAAAGAGGAATACCTAGATTCATCTGTAACTTTGTCCCTGTTCTGTTTTATCGGCTAGAGCAGGGGTGGGCAAACGTTTTGACTAGAGGGCCACAATGGGTTCTTAAACTGGACCAGAGGGCCGTAACAAAAGCATGGATGGAGTGTTTGTGTGAACTAACATAAATTCAAAGTAAACATCATTACATAAAAGGGTACAGTCTTTTTTTTTTTTTTTTTTTAGTTTTATTCATTTCAAATGGGCCGGATCCGGCCCGCAGGCCATAGTTTGCCCACGGCTGGGCTAGAGTCTAAAAGTCTTATAACCATACACTCTATTCTGTTTCCTTTGTGGTAACACCTGACCCAAGGCTTCTGGCAAAGGTAGCATGACTTTCTCAGAGCAAACATGGGAGAAAGCAAGTTTACTTGCTTAGATACAATTTTCATAGTCGTGTCAATTTTTAAGATGCAAAAACGTCACCTCAGATTGTTATAAAACTTACATTGACTTCATAGTAACAAAGGGATTTAATAAAGCCTCCAATTTCCTATTAAAGCTTATCCAACAGCCATCCAGTGCTTAACAAGATTTAGCAAATTAAATTGAACCATGTTTTGAGAATCAAAACAAAATAAAATAATAAAGGAGGCTTTGTGATTATAATCTTTCTCTTATTTCTTCCTTTCTTTCATTTTTTTGAGTTTAATATTTCTCAGCTCATACTCCTTTTTCAGCGATGTTTGTTGGGACAATGGCATTGGGGTTCTGTTGTGACTTGCATTGATATTCACATGTTATGTCAGTTTGATGGAGCTTTACTGGCTTCACAAAAGCAAATCACAACTTCTCAAAGGGTCTGGAGGCTCAGAAAGGCTGGGCTATAGGTGACGGGAGTGGTGGGCCATTTTAAATATGGCCATTCCTTCGGATGCCGGCTAACAGCCACCACACTCTGCAGAAAGGCAGTGGTTCCCTGGGCCCTCATTGAACTGTTTTTCTTTAGAAAAAACTTCATAGAAAAACTTTGACCTGATAATGACCTACTAAGTGAAGCTTAGAGAACTAAACACGCCTTTAAAATATCACAATTAAGTGGAAGAACTAAAGTATAACTAGTTAGGAAAGACTTTGTAACCACTTCAAAAATGAGGTGACTGATAGAAAGAAAGGTTATTGTGCCTACTGGACAAGGCGCTGGGGGGAGAAAGAGGTCGGGCTAAGTATGTCCCTGGGCTCTGGTGTAAAAGCATTCGTTTATATATCCTTTTCCTGTGAAACTGACACCATATGGTTTTGATGCAACAGGCAAGAACTAGTCTATCAAGAAAAGTTATAACAGCTCTCCAAAATATGTATATTTAAGGGATGTTTTGGCAATAGATTCGCTTTAGTGATTCATATTAGGATAAATCTCATTCCTGTTTGTCAGAACTTGGAGATGAAATAAAACTGGCATTTACTTTCTGTGTATTGATTTTCTTTAAAAGGAACTATTTTGAACCCACCAGAGGCAAAGAAGAAATCATTATGAACAAAGCTTGTCTTATTTTAAGCCGTCCTCTTCTCCTCTCCTCTTTTCTTATCCCTGCTACCCCCTCTCTCGCCTTTGTTCCCTCAAAGGTGAGAATAGTTGGGGGGTCTTTGGTTTAGGATATAACAGAGGAATTTCCAGTAATTGCTATGAACCAGCTTTCTCAAAGTGAGTTTTTCCAGATGTCTACACACAGCAGGTACCACGGTCACATAAATTGAGGAAATGTTTGAACAAGGTTGTATAGGTGTCTGTCTCTATAGGACTCTGAAAGGCTTTGTGATGGCACTTTCTTGGTCTTATGACATTTTTTAAAATATATTTTTATTGATTTTTTTTTTTACAGAGAGGAAGGGAGAGGGATAGAGAGTTAGAAACATCGATGAGAGAGAGAGACATCGATCAGCTGCCTCCTGCACACCTCCTACTGGGGATGTGCCCACAACCAAGGTACGTGCCCTTGACCGGAATCGAACCTGGGACCCTTCAGTCCGCAAGCCGACGCTCTATCCACTGAACCAAACCAGTCAGGGCGGTCTTGTGACATTCTCAATGGAAAGCATCTCAAGGAAACATGCTTTAGAAGCATTTAGAAGTTGGAGGGCAACTATTACTACCCTTCGAAGAGCTCTTCACTTAAACTCAGTCCAGATCCTGAGGTGCCTGATCGCTGTGCCCAGAATAGAGACATTTAGGTAAATAAACACATCATTTTTTCAATGGAGATAGTTCCTAAAAGATATAATTACATATATAGAGGAGTATTTATTTTAGTTGGATTAAGTATACCACCTTTCTAACTCTCATAAAAAGGAAAAATCCAGATTTGATGGTAACATGCCTATATACCATTTAATATTATGGCAAGCATTAACCATTCTTTTTCACTATTAAGTTCTCTGCAGGTTTAACATTCTGGCAGCCCCACTGTTGCCTTAAGTGAACTTCTTTGTATGACACTTAAATTAACACTTGAGACCGGTAAAAGCCAGAATGGAAAATACAATTAACAAGTTGGGTGTGAAATGGTGTAACATCTTTGGGGAAAAGAATTGAGAGGCACAGACCCAGGCTTCAGAGTTCTTGTTGAATTATTCATTTCTTCAACAGATATTGATGAGACGTTTTTGTATGCCAGGTCCGGCTGCCAGGGATAGAGCCCGAGAGAGAGAGAGAGAGAGAGAGAGAGAGAGAGAGAGAGAGAGAGAAACTATTGTCCTTGTGGAATTTGTATCTTGAGGAAAAAGTAAACTATCCAATAGTTTTTGATAACTATCAATGAACTTTCCTGATAGTTAAATGAATGTTGGAAAGAATTTTTATGGTACAAACCCGAGTTTGCCTTAAAAAAAAAACTACAATGGTATTTATTCAGCTTAGTCATGGGTTCTGAAAATGGTGTGCACGTATAAGCAAATCAGCAAGATGCCTAAAATAAGTCTTGATGCATATATGATTTCAATTATTTAAGAGAATTTTTCATCTGGATCTTCTTCACTTTAAATAATAAACTATGCATCGAACTCAGTTTGCAGATGTATCTGTCTGAATAGATTCTCCACATTTTTGGAAATACACTATCATAAACATTGTTTTTAGAAAAACATTTCACCCGAGGGCTCTTGACAGCTTCATTTTTAGACCAGTCAGCTAGGATGAAAACTGAGCTCCCCAAAGAGAGTTGGCAAAATAGTTTACTTGCCGCAATTAAAAAAGCGGACATTTCTGAACCACAGTTGTCTTCAGTGCTAATGTGAATAACCAAATGTTATTTCCAGTGGATCTTTTTATTTCCTCATTCTTGGCAACTTGGTACAGCTTTGTGCAGTTGGCAATCAGAAACTTTTTCCTCGAGATAGAAATGCTCTTTTTTAAAAAATATATTTTATTGATTTTTTTACAGAGAGGAAGGGAGAGGGATAGAGAGTTAGAAACATCAATAAGAGAGAAACATCGATCAGCCGCCTCCTGCCCACCTCCTACTGGGGATGTGCCCGAAACCAAGGTACATGCCCTTGACCGGAATTGAACCTGGGACCCTTGAGTCCGCAGGCCGAGGGTCTATCCACTGAGCCAAACCGGTTAGGGCAGAAATGCTCTTCATGTTAAACACACAGTGTTGTCATTTATCCTGCGCATTCACCATACACGTTCAGCTCAGTAATTTCAATATGGAACCCAATTTCAAATTTGAACACTTAGCTTTACACCTTTCCTTTAAAAAACCATAGTAACGATGTATTCCTGGCAGAATATTTCATGGGGTCAATGTGATTTGCTTCTACAATTGGAAAATGACTTGATTGCAACCATGTTGAAAATCTTTGCCAAGGTATCAGCTTTTCTTACATCGATTTTTCTTTATGAGAGGGGTAACTTCATTTTGTGATTTTATTTGGTCCTATTCAATGACACAGTCTGGCTCAAGAGACATGCTTGATAGATCTTGATACAGGAAAAAAAAAACATGAATGCAAGAATTTGGATTACAGATCCTTGCAGATGAACTGCTGTAATCAACAACCCATGTCCGTTGGACTATAATATTATGGTATATCACCTTGGTATTGGGCACGCAAATAAGTACGTCATTGATAACTTCCACATGTGTTCCTTTTTTTAGCTGCTGCTGTTTCTCCTCTACTCTCCCCTTCTTCTTCCTTAAATGGAACAAGTTTAAATTCTGAAATCCCCCAAAGAAACGTTCCCAAGTGCTCCCATACTAACGGACCAATCAGGAACCGGCATCATTGTGTACTTGGGAAGAGACAATGGGGGCCGCAGGGGAAGCTGGGAAACTGGGGGAGGACAGCTCCTTATTTTGTCCACCTAATCATGTTAAAGTGGTGTTGGGGCAGATTTTGGCCACTGCCTATTGTGCATATGTCAAAGTCTTCCATGAAGGCTAAGATGCCATTTGAATGGCTTCACCATTTTTGCCTGTCTCCATGGGTCCTATTTACAAGCCTTGGGATGCTGATGGAAGTAGAATCCGAAATCTGTCTGGCTAGGATGTAAGAACTAAGGAGGGGCTAACACTTGAGCACTAATGGGATTCACACTTTGTTAGAAAACAGCCTTGTTGCTCTAACCTTTGCTTGCATCAGCAGCGGCTGCTTACGAATATTTGCTTTTCTTCTTCCCTGTGAGGTTATATTAATTTCTTTTTCCAGCTTACTGGTCTGCCTGTTCTGGGTTTTACTTTTTTTTTTTTTTAAAGGGAGTTCCCAGCACTGCATTCTCAATGGTTACTCTTTAATTGTCTAAAGAAATTGTTTTTGTTTTCATAATTTCAAAGACGTTTGTAGATAGCACTTAAAAATAATAGTAAATGCTACAAATTCATTTTCCCATCGATATTGGAAAAGAACATTGCCATTACATATGTATACTTCACACCATCATAGAGTAACACCGGCCAGGGTGTGTTGTTTTTGCCAATTGTATAGTAAAAAATATTAACTAAATATTAACTACCTTCCTTTAATTTTCTCTATCTAAGGCAAATCCAGTTCTTTCCTTAAACTAGCTCAAAGTTGCCTCCTTCTTTCTTTGCCCTGCTACTATGTAAGATTTTTCCAGTAATCTATGATCTGAAATCCCACTTTCCTAAATGTAAAGAACTTTTAAAAATTTTCTTTTCCTCCCTCTCCTGTACTCATATTTCCCATAGTCCATGAGATAGAAAATATATTAAGTATAAGGAAAATGTTCATAGATTTTGCTACATCATAGGATAAATCTATCTTCCAACTGCATTACAGTAAACCTTTATTAAAGTACCAGCTAGCCACTTTACCTAATCTACATACAAGTGTCTATCTGAAAACAGTGTGATATCAAGTAAAAAGATCTAGGCAGTTCTTTCACATGTCAAAGACATATTTGCAATCATCTGACTTAAATGATAGACTCTGTCAAGGCCAGAAATGCATTTTGCCTCACAGAGACTGGGTGTGGCACCGCCGAGAAGTACAGCATTGTTTTTCAGGAGGAAGGAGCAAAGGCAGGTACCTGCTAGAGGGGCAGATGGGCCAAACTGACCAGAACAAATGATGGGTCCAATCTGTGCCACTAAGCATGAGTCACAGGTGCAGAGCTCCAAGTTGCAGCCTTCAGTTTGCCGTAGAGCTGCTTCTCAAAAGGGCTGCTCTTTGCAGGGGGGAGGGGTTAGGGTCAGGGTTGTCCAGGGGTGTAGTTACTTAGTGATAGTTAAGACTGGTGAGGCCCGCTGATGGAATAAAAGTGGTGGGAAAGTGTTTTCTCAATAGGAGTGATCAGTCCCGCATATTTGCACCATTGCAGTATGACCTGCAAAGCACACGGGGACTCTTCCAGGTGACAACATGAAGTCCGAAAGGGAGAAAAGCTTTTTCTCTACCGGCCAGTGGTCGGCAAACTCATTAGTCAACAGAGCCAAATAGCAACAGTACAACGATTGAAATTTCTTTAGAGAGCCAAATTTTTTTAAACTGAAACTATATAGGTAGGTACATTGTTATGAACTGAATTAGGGTACTCCTAAGGCTTAGGAAGAGCCACACTCAAGGGGACAAAGAGCCGCATGTGGCTCGCGAGCCGCAGTTTGCCGACCATGGCTCTACCCTCTTAGGTTCAGTGACCAGGATCCTGCAAAATAAACTGACAAAGGACAGATGAACAGGGCAAAGGGTTTATTTCATATGCATGTGGGAGACCTTCCAGAAATAAAAACCACAAAAAGGCTATCAGACCGGGAGGCTTCTAGACCATTTTAGCAAAGGGCTATAAATTGTGACGAGACAAAGGAAGCGGTTCAGTCTTCTAGGGGCAGTAAATTGTGAGAAGGTTAATACATGGGGGAAACTAATAGAAGATACAAATCACTTCAGGAAGATTTGATTACGTAGGATTCAGTCAGTGCTGTCTCCAGAGTTGTCTCCTATCCTATGGGAAAGCGGAGGGGGAACACAGCCACAAAGGAAAGTTTATGCCCTGCCTTTAGGCCAGTGGTTCTCAACCTGGGCTGCACATTAGAATCACCTGGGAATCTTTTTAAAATCCTGATTTCCGGGCCTCATCCTCCGGAAATTCTGTTTCTTTGTGATGGGATGCGGCCACAACATGAGTAACAAAGAAACAGACTTTCCGGAGGATGAGGCCCAGAAATCAGGATTTTCAAAAGATTCCCAGGTGATTCTCATGTATAGCCGAGGCTGAGAACCACTGCTCTAGGTGATGGGGGAGGAAAGAGCTTTTTCTGTGACTGCTGGTTCTCAGTTTTCTTCAGCTCAAACTAATCATTATGCCAAAGTGGCATGTTTTCGGATTCCGTGGTCGGCAAACTGCGGCTCGCGAGCCACATGCGGCTCTTTGGCCCCTTGAGTGTGGCTCTTCCTAAGCCTTAGGAGTCCCCTAATGAAGTTAATAACAATGTACCTACCTCTATAGTTTAAGTTTAAAAAATGTGGCTCTCCAAAGAAATTTCCATCGTTGTGCTATTGATATTTGGCTCTGTTGACTAATGAGTTTGCCAACCACTGGGATAGCTTACGTTGATCTCCTTCAGTAGGTATGTTTGTAGAAATCAGAAGTGGAGACACTGAAGATGTGTATCCCTCACTATAAAATAGTACCCCGTTGTCCCTTCTGAATCACTTTTAGTACAACATTCAAAATAGCATGCCTCTATAAATTCAGTCTACCTTCCTGTTAAAGGTGGACTCTGTCCAGAATTGTGCACTAGTCAAGCATGAGCTGTGGATTTAAATGAGAACTGTTTTTGAAAAACTAAGATGGACCATCGTTTACATTTTATTTTATTCAAGGGTGAACCACAAGTCAGTGTTATGAGTCTGTCTCATTTCTCTATTTCTTTTGGATAGTTGTACAGGATGGGGGTGGGACTCACCACAGCAGAATGTCAACATGTGATCGGACCCTCCCTCGTTAATCGTCCCTCCAGACCACAGCTGGCATCTCCGCCTGCCTGGCAGGGTCATGCCTCAGCGGAAAACATGTTCTCTCCGTCATAGTCCAATTTGTTAGAAAGATTTTAGAAGCACACGCATCAAGGTATGCATCGTGGCACTTAGCGGGAAGAAACAACTGGGAGAAACCACGTCAATACTTTGAAGTCTGTATTTTAAGGAATTTTTTTAAAAATATATTTTATTGATTTTTTACAGAGAGGAAGGGAGAGGGATAGAGAGTTAGAAACATCGATGAGAGAAACATCGATCAGCCGCCCCCTGCACCCCCCCTACTGGGGATGTGCTTGCAACCAAGGTACATGCCCTTGACTGGAATAGAACCTGCGACCCTTCAGTCCGCAGGCCGACGCTCTATCCACTGAGCCAAACCCGTCAGGGCTTAAGGGATATTACATCAGTTGTTCTCAAGAGGAGGAGGTAGGCAATTCTGTCCTTCAGGGGACATTTGACAAAGTTTGGAGACATTTTTCGTTGTTATAACTGTCATGTGGGGAGAGCTGCTGGCATCTGGTAAGGAGAATCCAAGGATGCTACTCAGTATTCTATAATCACAGGACAGCCCCACAACCCCAGTGTCAATAGCACCCTGATGCATAAACCTGCTTCACATCATGGTCCACCACATGTCAGTGTGCCTCCACCCCCTGCCTCCCAACCGCAGCTCTAAAAGCAAAGCACTGCTGCAGGACACTTGCAGATCAAAGCCTTCAGCCAATTAATGAGAGGGGTGTGTGTGTGTGTTTATTGAATGTATTAGGGCAGCGGTTCTCAACCTGTGGGTCGCCACCCCTTTGGGGATCGAACGACCCTTTCACAGGGATTGCCTAAGACCATCGGAAAACACATCTATAATTACAGATTGTTTTGTGACGAATCACTATGCTTTCATTATGTTCAATTTGTAACCATGAAAATACATCCTGCATATCAGATATTTACATTCCGATTCATAACAGTAGCAAAATTACAGTGATGAAGTAGCAACGAAAATAATTTTATGGTTGGGGGTCACCACAACATGAGGAACTGTATTAAAGGGGCGCGGCATTAGGAAGGTTGAGAACCACTGTATTAGGGTGATATAGGTTCAGGTGTATAGTCCTATAATATATCATCTGTATATTGTATTGTGTTCACCACCCCAAGTCTCCTTCCACCACTATTTACCCCCCTCTTCCCCTCTACTACCTCTCCTCACCCCTTCCCTCTTGTAATCAGGAGCAGAATAGAGAGCCCAGAAATAAACTCACACTTTTATGATCAATTAATGTTTGACCAAGGAAGCAAGAACATACCACAGGGTAAAGATAGTCTAGTCAATGAATGGTGCTGGGGAAATTGGACAGATACATGCAAAAAAAATGAAATTAGACCCCTCTCTTACACCATACACAAGAATAAACTCAAAATGGAGTTTCATGTGTTTTCAAACACGCTGAATCATCAGTAAAGCTATTTGAGATTTTCTATTATCTTAGACTTAAAGTGGATTTTTCATTGGGGAGAAAAAGTCATCAGTGATGAGTGAACATGGGCAGCCCTGTCTGTATCTTCTCCTTCTCTAACCTTATTTTGAAAGCTCCTGCTAACAGACAATCTCATTTCCAAATTCCCCTGCTACAAGCTTTTAAATTTTTTTCTCTCATTGTTTCTTTTGGTTTTGTTTGGACGCATAGTTTGAGTTTAGGGAGGGGATGCCCCCTGATGCCGTCTGGGATCCCAGTCTTTTGATTGTTGATTCGTGGATGGATCCTTAGAGAGCCATTAAGAGTTGGCAGTGGCGTCTCTTTGTAGAATAGAGTCAGCATTCTCACCCACTGAGAGTTTCCCTGTTAATACCATGTTTCTATTTCTTGGAGGAAATAGCCGATATTTGCAACTGAAAAAGCAAAACCACCTAGTAGATTTCTGAAATACATGGTGTCTCCCAATCTCCCAGTTCTTTTATAAATGGGATAAATGGTATTGGGACCCTGGGGGTGTCCTTGAACCCTATGTTTCTAGAAATGAAGGGAGGACATGCCAACACTATAAGAAAGTAAAGGTGGGTAAGAATTGTCCTAGTAATGACTTCTCAAAAACCTGTTTTGAAAAACAACACACGGGTTGATTGTGGACAAAGGTCAGTCTCCTGTTTGTTCCAGACAATGCAGTTATTAGCAGATGTAGCTGGGTGAAATTGTTCCTAGAGACCACTTATACAGTCAGTGTTACTTTTGGATACATCATTGTCCGGCAAGCAGACCCTAAGTTAGTTTTCTAGAGTTGTAGTCCCTGGCGTAGTGCAGCACTGTGCATTTGCATTATAATACCAACTGCATAGGTCATTAAAAATTTTCAGGTAGCAAAATTCAAAATAAAAGAAAAATACATTAAATTGATTGCAAAAATAAGTTTTCTTTAACCCAATATAGCCAAGTTATTATCATTTCAACTCATAATCATTATCATTGAGAGATTTTACATTATTTTTTCTTACTAAGTTGTTGAACTCTGGTGTGAGATTTGTCATTTATAGCACATCTCTAACTTGCTACATTTTTTAAAAATATATTTTATTGATTTTTTTTACAGAGAGGAAGGGAGAGGGATAGAGAGTTAGAAACATCAATGAGAGAGAAACATCGATCAGCTGCCTCCTGCACACTCCCTACTGGGTATGTGCCCACAACCAAGGTACATGCCCTTGACCGGAATCGAACCTGGGACAATTAAGTCCGCAGGCCGATGCTCTGTCCACTGAGCCAAACCAGTTAGGGCTAACTTGCTACATTTTAAGTGATTGACAGCCACATGGAACTGGGGGCTGTTGTATTGCACAGCACAGCACAGCCCCTGCCGATTTCTCTATCTTCATCTCTTTCTTCTCTCCCCCTTGTAAAATTCACAGTCCAGCCTTGGTGAACTCCTTTCAACTCCATCGCCCCAAGTGTTGTTTCTTTTCTTGGTCTTTGTACAAGTCTCTCCCTGGCACACTCTTCATCATCTCTCCCACCCTACCTGGTGACTGCCTGTGTCTTCTTCACAAAAGTTGGTTCTTCTGGAAAAAACTGTTGGGGAGGAAAACCTTTTCCTCTTACCCTCTTAGGTTTAGTGATTAGGGACCTAAGAAATTAAACTGACCGAAGACAGATTGGTGAGAGAACAGATAGAGTTTATTGACATGTGAGTGCCTGGTGATGAGTAACTCAAAGGGGTCATTAGTTAGAATTTGGGTCTTATCTACCTAACTTAGTAGAAAATGGAGTGGGGAGAAAAGACTCCTATGGGAAGAACAAATACAGTGGGGCCTTGACTTATGAGTTTAATTTGTTCCATGACGGAGCGCGTAACTCAAATTACTCGTATGTCAAATCAAAAAGTGAACGAGTGAGACACGTGATGCTGGGCTGATGTGGCGTTCACTGTGATGTTCGCTGTGCCAACTAGCGGTCGGGTATCTGAAGCTGGCTCGTCACCCGAATTTTAGCTCGCAACTCAAAGCAAAAAATCGGCCGAGAGACGGCTCGTATCTTGAAAAACTGGTTAGTCAAGACACTCGTAAGTCAAGGCCCCACTGTAGGTTTCTTGAGGGAAAATCCAATGGATTTTTAGAAGAACAATTGGGAGATACAAAAAGTTTCTGATAAGATTTGCTTATACAGGTGTGAGCAGTTGTACCATTTTTTGTGACCTTGAGACTCTCCTGGCGAGGAGATTTATGGTAGGTTTACTTGTGGTCTCGCTCCTAGGAGTAAAAGCCACCCGGAAGAGGGAATTTATGGCAGTCCTAATTTCTCAGAAGTTTCTGCTTTTAGTCAGGGGAAGCTCTGAGAAGACTTCTGTCTGCCTCTGCGGAATCTCAAATGCCTTCGGCCTAAAGAAATATTTATACCAACTCCAGAGTTCCACGTGGGTGCCCACAGAACCATAGAAAAGGTTAGATTTTGCAGCTCCATGCTTTCATGCTACTTGCACCTCCCATTCCATAGTTCGCGTTCACTTTATTAGCCCCTCAAGTTCAGTGTCTTTCTTTCAGATAGACTACAACCCCTGGGAAGGCAGGAATAGCACTGCATTTCCTGTATGTTAACATGAACTCATTCTCTAGGACAGTGGCCTAGCACATAATAGACACTTGGATAAATATTTGTACAATGGATCAGCCAAATATAAATACTATTGGAGGAGAAATACCTTTTCTTCTACCCTTCTACGTTCTTAGCAGTGGGCCTCTGTATCAAAACTCATATTAACAAGAGAAAATCATATGTATTTATTTAGTACAACTATTCCACAACACAGGAGTCTTTATAAAGAAATGAAGACCCCAGGATGTGGTTAAACCTGTGTTTTTATGCTAGGTTTGTTGACGGGTACAAATATTATTTAGCAATAAAAACCAATGCAGTAATGATATATGTTAGTACGTGGATGACGCTAAAAAAACGATATATTTAGTGCAGTGATGGCGAACCTATGACACGTGTGTCAGAGGTGACACGCGAACTCATTTTTTTGGTTGATTTTTCTTTGTTAAACGGCATTTAAATATATAAAATAAATATCAAAAATATGTCTTTGTTTTACTATGGTTGCAAATATCAAAAAATTTCTGTATGTGACACGGCACCAGAGGTAAGTTAGGGTTTTTCAAAATGCTGACACGCCGAGCTCAAAAGGTTCGCCATCACTGATTTGGTGAAAGAAACCACACACAAAAAACACATATTGTCTGATTCCACTGATATGACATGTTCAGTAAAGGCAGATCTATAGAGACAGGGGGCCATTGCCTGGGGTTGGGGGTGGGAACAGGGATAAACTGTAAATAAGCACAGGGTTCTTACTGAGGTGACGGAAATGTTCTAAAACTGAATTTTGTGGTAAGAGTTCTAGTCAAGAGTGTCAAGCTTGGGTTACTGGATGAAGTTGGATTCAACACCCCCGATATAAGTGGAGCCATTTGTGGAAACCAGGAGAACAGGGTTTGAACTGAATTCATAAACTGTCAAACCAGTTTCTGTAAATGCTGTCACATTTGCATTCAATTCCTTTGACCTGTCCCCAGTTGAAATCGCTAATACTTTATGGTACAGCTTTCCCTTCAACTCTTTTTTTTTTTTAAAATGACCCCTCCTTTTTTAAAAATATATTTTATTGATTTTTTTACAGAGAGGAAGGGAGAGGGATAGAAAGCTAGAAACATCGATGAGCTGCCTCTTGCACACTCCCTACTGGGGATGTGCCCGCAACCAAGGTACATGCCCTTGACCGGAATCGAACCCGGGACCCTTGGGTCCGCAGGCCGACGCTCTGTCCACTGAGCCAAGCCGGTCAGGGCCCCCTTCAACTCTTGAAAGGCCACTCCTCTAAAAGAACACAGGGGTGAACTCAGCCCTGATTCAACAGGAGTTCCACTGGCAACTCTTACTGACAAAGCCATTAACACCCTGAATAAATACAGTTCCTCTGGTTTCTGGAAGCTACTGGTGTCTGATCCTCCTCTTGGGAATTGGATCATTAGTCACTTGAATCACACGCACACCCAAGCACGCACACACACAAACTATTCATCCCGGGAGCCAGTCATTCAATTGTCAACTTCATCTCTCATAAGTAAGTACTCTAGGATGTGACATGTGCTATAGGAGTGAACACCACTCATCACATTTAGTGATTAAAATGTGATTATTATTAGTCTCACCCATGACTAATTTGAAGACAAATTATATTTATTTTAATGAAATATCTTCTTATTTTTTAAAAAATGTATTGTATGTTTCTGGTGCTCTTTTATTACAAGTGAAAAAAGGAAGTTAATTTTATATCTTTTAAATACTTTACATCAATTAAATACTTACAGATAGCTAAACAATAAATTCTTCCAATAAGCAGAAAAGGGAAAAAGTGCCTTGCCAGGGAGCATTCTAATTAGTGTTCAATTATCTAAAAAAAAAAAAAAATTAGGTCAACCTTTCTGACAACCAACTCAGATTATCGCCCTCTGAGGTTCATTTTAAAGTACCTTTTAATTTTCTCTGAACATTCATTATAAGAATATTATCAACTCATCACAGATATATAACCAATGTTCACGTTTTGATGTAGCTTCTCTTAAAATGTTTTCAATATAAACACACACTTAACACAAAATTCATTTCTATACAAAGGTTTATTCCACAAAAATTGAGCGTCTATTTATGTGCCAGTGTTATTTCTGCTGGATGGCTCCATATTTGCTATTCTGTCAACTCAGTAGTCACTACCATTTGACTGCCCTTCCATGTCAGTCCATTTGGATAGGTTATATCCTTTTTTTTCTATTTTTAACTTGTTTCTGGCTTTTAAAAGATATGTATGTTTTTATTGTTGACAGTATTGCAGATGTTGTCATATCATTTTAAGGGCTGCATCATTATGGCAGATGAGACTTCCCAAAATGGCAACGACCTTTTCATTTACTGCCCGCTCATTTTCTGAATTTTGCCATGCCACACCCGGAAGTAGACTCTGTTCCCTTACCCTGAACCTGGGGGAAGTTTTCTGACTGCCTCACTTACCAGAAGCGACGCCACATGACTCCCATGAGAGACCTTAATAGGTGACCTAGATTCTGCCTAACCCTCTCTTGGGACACTCACCCTTGGAACCTAGCCACCATGCTGCGAGGCAGCCCGGGGCACATCGCAGAATCCGTGTGGAGGTGTTCTAGCCTGGAAGCCACAGCAGTGGCAGCCAAGTAGAACAGAGGCACTGGTCCCTGAAGAACCCTTCCCCAAATCACAGATGTCTGAGCGAAATGCATGCTTGTGTTCAGCCACGAAGTTTCCAAGTGGTTTGCAACCGAGCAGTAGATAACAGGAATAGCACTTCGACGCAGCCATCCGTCAGAATCACCGTGGCGAGTATAAAATGTCACACGTTAAAGCAAATTCATGGAAACCACAGAAATGCCCAGCTGTAGACCCATGAATCTGTAGCACATCTGCACAGTCAGGTACCGTGGAGCTGCAGCAAGGAATGTCCGGTCTCCTCTCTTTCATAACCATTGCTCATTTTCCTTCTGGGTGGGAGTGTTTTTCTCTTTTCAAAGGGTGGGCACTCCTTAAACACGGAGGAGACGGGCCCTTCGTCCCCATTCATCATTTCTTCTGAATTGGCTTATGCAGTTCTTTGCCATGTAAACGTTTTCTATTATGTAGGTAAGTCTACCAATGATTGATAGATAGATAGATAGATAGATAGATAGATAGATAGATAGATAGATAGATAGATAGACAGACATAGATGATAATAGGTATAGAAATACAGATAGAGTTGAGATATTGTCTGGACTAGTTATTCTTGTACTGAACATCTGATATTGAAATAGGTGACAAGATGAGAGTTGTGGAGATATTAGAGCTTTGATATGCAAGTAAGTTTGTATTAGAAGTTCAAATAGATCAAGTATTATTTTCAGTGTTAAGGTTAGTGGTCCATACTGGTACAGAGAACAGCTAAGACGCAGAACAGAGCAAAGTGGCCTAGGTTATTCAAGAGCTGTATAATCCTTGAAAATCTTTTCTAATCAAGGAAAATGTAATATTTCCAGTGAAGTCTAAAAGTATATAGATACTTGAAATATCTTTGCAGTGGCTTACATATACTTTTACTGTAAAGGCTCCTAAACTGCATGTAACAGAAAGGCATTAGTCTCATTGTTGCAAGCATTTAATAGTGATGTTTAAAGAAACCCAGATGTTCCTTTTAGAGGTGACTATTTTGCTGTCAGGCGGTAAACCTTTAGAATATTGAGATCTGCACTTTTGTTTGGCCTTGTCTGAATTCTCCACCCAGTGCATTCATATCTTGCCCTACTTCCATCACCCCCGCCAAGGGGAATCAGAAAATATAAGTTAAGGACAGATAAGTTACATCATTTGCTATGCACCCCAGGTTCGTTTTTGCTATTGAGATGGCATTGTCACCCAGCAGAGGCGATTTTCTTTCGAGAGAGAAGAAGCTGGAGGGGGGCCTGGGCTAGGGGGGTGCAGCCAGAACCATGATGTCACAGGTTGCATTGTCTCTTGGGAAACTCATCCATCAAACCGTCATCTCCGATTCTCTGCGGGGTCACTACAGAAAGAGGCAGCGAGCCTCAGTTTGGCCGTCTGAAGTGGAGCTGGTGGTTTGAAGCCGATTCGTTTTGTTTCAAAGGCCCCAATGGCATGCTGCCGAACACAGGCACAAGCCCAGCGGCAGCACCTTAGAAATAATGACGCTACGGCGGGGAGCCCTCATTGCAAACACTAGAACTGTGCCATCTGCTCGTCTCCTCTTTGATTTATTCCTTTCGAGGTTTTAAAGGATGTGATGGAAAGGTAAGTCTTGTTTTTAAAAACTTGCGAGGAAAGGGGGGGGGGGGTTCCAGATGGATGATCGCCTAACTGAAATATACCAAGATATTTCTTTTCAGTTAGAAGGGGATTTGGGTTTACAAGGTGTGAATATGGTCGTGAAATACAAGGGTGCACCCCTGTCCTCTGTGACGATAAGGTAAACTTTAGATCTTTACAAAAAAATCATGTCTTATACCTTATCTGTTTACTTTTATTCCATATCCTAAGCATGATTTTTAAATGAATTTTTGCAAAACCAGTCGTTTCCGGGAACTTTGATAGAGCATGTCGATTCACATTTTTCTAATAGGACGTCCTGCCTTTTCTGGGTGTTTCCGGTTTGTCTTCTGTTTCTAGGATCAGTGGTTCTCAATCTTCCTAACACCACGCCGCTTTCATACAGTTCCTCATGTTGTCGTGACCCCCCAACCATGAAATGATTTTCGTTGCTACTTCATCACTGTCATTTTGCTACTGTTATGAATCATCATGTAAATATCTGATAGGCAGGATGTATTTTCATGGTTACACATTGAACATAATGAAAGCATAGGGATTCATCACAAAACAATCTGTAATTATAGATGTGTTTTCCGATGGTCTTAGGTGACCCCTGTGAAAGGGTCGTTCGATCCCCAAAGGGGTGGCGACCCACAGGTTGAGAACCGCTGCACTAGCTGAACTGGGGCAGCTCCCAGCTGAATGCTGTGCAACTTATTTGATGATGTAAGTTGGGAGGGAGGGAGCCAAGGAGCCCAGAACTCAGGTGAAGTTTCACGCTCAGCCTTTCCCATCCCTCAGAGACACCTCCTGGCCTCTGGGGGAGAGGAGGAGCAAATGCTCCCCTCCCTGCCTGTTCCCAGGCTGGGGGCTGGGGGTCCTGTCGCTGAGGGTTGGCCTGGGAGGCAGGAATGCCAGCGAGCACCCCTCCCCCAGCCGGCCTCCCCAGGAGAGGCTTGTGCAGAAGTCATTTGGGGGGGAGGGGGTGCCGCCTTCCCTGGCGAGGGGATTAGAGAAGAGCCCAGTGCTTTGTGAGTAAAAGCCTGCGAGAGGCGGCGGGGAGAGACCCAGCCCGGGGAGGAAGACCGGCTGTCCTGGGCCTCCTGAAAGGGAGTCTGAGAAAGCCAGTGGCCTGGCCTCCAGCCGCTGGGGGCTTGTTTGCTTTCGTCTATCTTCGGTGGGAGAAAGCGGTAAGGCTCCTTTTTCCTCTGGCTCGGGGATGCTCCTGCGATTGCTTTCCGCAAGGGCCGGGTGGGAAGGAAGGGAGATGGGAGAGCGGCGCTCCAGGCTCCTGCGTGGTCCCTGCCTCCTGTCTGAACCGCGCAGCTTCCTGCACAAAGGACCACTGGCCACGGCACCCGCTGACTTTTCTTGATTAGCATCCCTTCTGAGCAACTGACTTAAACAAAACATAAACTCTAACCCATAGAGGCCTGCCCTTATCTCTAGGACAATCGTATTTTTAAAGCGTGGGGGCTAAAATCATATCACTTTTCTTCCTGCCTTCGAAGTTCTTCTGGCTGGGAGAATCATCAAATGAATGGAGACAAATTCACAGGAGAAAAATCAACATTTGAATCCATGTGCCTGGGAATTCCCATAGGCGTGGAAACTGGAGGCAACATTGGGGAGATCTGACATTTTGGGAGAAAGGAGACAGGGGAAGGAGATGTTAGATGTCAGAAGGGAGACCGGACAATGTACAGGGAGTGGAGGAAGAACGGAGCACATCTGGCAGGCAAGTCCTGGCTAGGCCACTCCGACACAGTGGCGGGGGGGGGGGGGGGGGGGGGGGGGGGGGGGGAGCCAGCTGACAGGCTGGGAGTCCTGCTGGGGTGAAGATTCTTGAGGTGATTAAGCCAAAGCCCCCTTCCCAAAGCATTTTTCTCCGTCTAAACCTCTTGGGCAGGAATGGGGGAGGGTCAGAGGTTCTTTCGGACTCTTTGGTTTCTTAATAATCAATATCCCCAAACACAGCTGGTGGCAAAATTTTAATTCCCTTCAACTTCATACATATCTCAATTTGATGAGTTTGATGGTACAATTGCATGGGGGTGGGAGACAATGGGGTCTTTCTGGAAAATTCCAAATTGTCTATTTCCTGTATTTCCCATCACAGATGTCACCTATTTTGTCACTAGGGCTATGGGGACCCCAAGCCACCGCTGGTAAACCAAGTAGTCCCCAAAGTAAGTTCCAGGCAGCGCGACAGAAGGGGAAAGAAGTCCCGCTAAAATGAGGCAAATGGAATGTTAAGTTAGTCGCCAAGAACTTTGGATTCTCTCTTTGTCACTCAGCAATTGTTCTGATCAGAAAGAAAAAAAAATGAGGAACCTGCCCCATGTCAGAAAGAATAGGTACAGTGTTTCCTTCAGCATTTTCACGGAATCGCACCACCTTATTTGGCAAATGTTACTTCTTACTCCCTAATTCCGTTCTGTTATTTTTAGAATTGACTTTGGTATTTGTGTGGAGATTATCTATCTATCTATCTATCTATCTATCTATCTATCTATCTATCTATCTATCTATCTCCTTTTATTATAACCTGGGAAACTTGAGCCTGAATCATTTAGAAATATATTAATTCAGTTTGAGGCAAATTATTCCGCAAGCAAATGATTCAGTCCTTCTGAGTTGGAGTGTGTGTGGAGAAGATCTAAGTAACAGGCAGCTGTTGTTTCTGTGATGGACAAGTCCAGAAGCCTGTCCTCAGAGCCGAGAACCAAATTCCTGGACCCCCTGCCCGCCCTTCCCCCACCCCACAGGAGTGGATAGTCATCTTTGTTGTGGTTGTTGTTTTGCTCTGAGAAAGTCTGGGTGCTGCCTCATGTAGCGGACTCTGCATTTTCCCTCCTCATTAAAATAAAACTAAAAGCCTTGCTTTATACAAGGTCCTAAAGGTAGATGTTTAGTTTCTGAACTTAGCACATGCCAAATAATACAGATGCTATTATTCCAGTTGAGCCTGTGCACCATGAAAACAATGATCAAGTGCAATGAATCAGCACCCACTAATCACCTACAACTTGCACTTCAATTAAAAGTAGGCCCAGAGAATTTTTTCTACTCGATGTTACAGTCTAAAAATGACCTGGTTATTAGGATATTCAGAAATTGAAAATGTGCGGCATTCATTTCATTACTAAATAACAGGTCTTTAAAAGGATGTAACTATTTAAATAGTTTCTTTGGGTAGATATTAGTATGAACACCTGGAAAATAGATATGCTCTTTCTTTAAAATAAGCTAATTATTTGCCCGAGGTAACCTTTGCAAAAGAAAAAAGAAAAAATGAAAGCCAATTCCCTTTCAATTTCCATTTTCATTCTTCTTCAACTGAAATGCTAATTCAGCCCAACAGTGTATCTTTGCCTTTAGGAATCCTTTATGGAAGGCAGGCAGTTAATTTGAGGATCCTGCATGCTAGATGCCAGTTAATCAATTTATCTGTGAACCCTCAGGACGCCTGGGAGGTTTCCCAGGTTTGATCAATGTTATTTACTGTTTTCGGCTGCATGCTGGTTCCAGTTCCAAAGACTATTTACCTTCATAATATTTGAGCCCGAGGGTGTTGAGTTTATTAGAATTGATTTTCTTTCCAGGCTGATCTTTTAAAATACTTTGGCTGGTCGTTTGTCACTATCGCCTTGTGAGATTTTCATTCCTCTGGCACCGAGTGCCTGGGTGTCACTCAGTGGGCCATGTTTGCTGTGGGAGAGAAAACTCTATTTTGGGGGGCTCCCTGCAGAGTCAGCCAAGGCCAGAAGGGAAAGATCAACTCTGGCTGCTCTGACAATTGTTTGCATGTTCGCAAGATCCAGTTTCAAATGTGATTTCAGCAACAACAAAAAGTGCTCATTCTTCTGAATGATTGGTACATTAAAATATATCACCGGCTACTTAGAACCTGGGCGTTGCATTAATCAGTAATCCTCTCACATTGCACAAGACCTGCCCTGTTATTCTCTTCCTTTGGCATTTAAATAATTCAAAAGTCAGTTTTCTCTATTCATTTGACCATTACACAAATTGGGAAAATATGGACCAAAATGTTTGAACAAGCGAAACTTTCTATCTTATAAATTACCATTTCTCTCATTTTGCCTTGATATATTAATTTTTTTCTGCTAGATGGTTTTTGTTAAATGTTTTGTTTCGTTACATGATAGATCACAGTGATGGACTTAATGTATAATAATATCAATAGGAAAAGGACTTCATGGGAAAGAACTGAAAGGTTCTTTAATCCACCTGGTAGCAGACACTGCCTGCCTCTTTACAAGTATGTGATCATTGAATTTCCTCAACAGTGCTGCAAAATAGGTATGATGATGATCATTTTAAGGATGAGGACACTGAAGCCCAAAGAATTTAAGAATGAAATCATGTCATGTGACTACTAAGGTGGCAACCCCAGACCTGTCCCCTGCTCTCTGTAGCCGCTTCTCCATTGCTCTCTTAATACCATATCTTTCTCCCCAGGTCCCCTGTCAGTTGATAATTCCCTGCAGTTTATCTTAATGCTTCCAGAGAATCTCCCTTGACACTTTCAATTGTTCTCTAATTTCCTTTATGAGCCGACAACCAATAGATGTAAGTACAGATTGGACAGGGGCTGCACATGTTCATGTGTAACAAATGCTTTTGAAATGTCAAGGTAGAAACAACGTATTATATTAAAATGTAGGATGCAGCCCTGTAGTTAACACTGCTGTGTGATATATAGGGAAATTGTTAAGAGAATAAATCCTAAGTTTTATCACAGGGAGAAAATTCTTTTCTTCATTTATTTATAGTATATCTATCTCTATCTATCTATCTATCTATCTATCTATCTATCTATCTATCTATCTATCTAAAAAGGCTAAGCGACCAACTGACTGGCCGACAGGCCAGTAGGTATGACACGCACTGACCACCAGGGGGCAGATGCTCAACGCAGGAGCTGCCAAGTGACAGCAACTTTGCAGAGTGCCCTCTCGCACTCCGGGACCCCTCGGGGATGTTGGACTGCCAGTTTCAGCCCTTTCCCCCCAGGCCAGGTCAAGGGACCCTGCTCACTCCACAGATGCCTTTCAAGCCCCGGCGCCACCCTGGGGAGGGACCACAGGAGGTTGGCTCCAGGGTGTGTCTGACCCGTCTCTCCCAGTCCCACCCCGCCAGCCACCTTCTAATTAAGTTCCTTTCAATGTGCACGAATCTGTGCACCAGGCCTCTAGTATATAATGATGGATGTTAGCTGAACCTATTGGATAATCATTTCAAAATATATGTAAATTAAATCATCATGCTATACAGCTTAAATTTATACAATGATATATGTCAATTATTTCTCAATAAAACTGGAAAAAAAAGAAGGCATATTAGATAGATGTACTTGGTAAGGGAAATGAGAAGTAAACTTGGTTTGGTTTGGGTCCATGCCTGCTCTGGTTTTCACCATATGTCCAGTAGGGGACCTCAGTCTTCGAGAAAGCTGGGATGCAATCTTGTCTCCTCCATTATTTGTATAGAGATATGGGTTTTCATCCCCTCTCAGCCTCACTTTCTGCCTCTGTCAGGTGAATTGAGGGACGGATAGGGTTGTAGATACCTGGAAAATGCATCCCTAGTCCCCTCCTGAAGCTACTAATTGAGAGCAAGGAAACAATGGCATGCCGTTAATAAAAATGACTTCTAAATGTATCAGTGCATTAGTCTAGCACAGTGGTCGGCAAACTCATTAGTCAACAGAGCCAAATATCAATAGTACAACGACTGAAATTTCTTTTGAGAGCCACATTTTTTAAACTTAAACTATATAGGTAGGTACACTGTGCTTAACTTCATTAGGGGACTCCTAAGCTGGCCTTTGCTAAAAACGTCCTCAATCTGATTGAGGTACGTTCACTGAGGTCGACCCCTTCCAACTCTCCCATCCACACTCGTCTTGTGTACTTGTTTCGTCCATCTCCTTTCGTTCATCCTCTCTATATGTCCAAACCATCTCCACATACCTTTCTCCATCCTCAACACTACATCTTCTTTCACTCAATAACATTCCCTAAAATTAACTTAACTTTACTTAAAGTTTTAAGTCAACTTCACACTGTACGTGCGTGCCCGCACGTGGTATTTTGTGGAAGAGCCACACTCAAGGGGCCAGAGAGCCGCATGTGGCTCTCGAGCCACAGTTTGCCGACCACTGGTCTAGCACATTCCTAGTATAGTCACTGATTGACCTCAGCACATTGATTTAGTCAGCACTATCTATCCAATTCCCTTGTGTATTGGTTTTCTATATCACTGCTGTAACAAATTATCACAAATTTAGTGTCTTAAAACAACATGAGTTTATTTTCTCACAGCCCTGGAGATCTGAAGCCTAAAATGGATCTAAAACTAAGGTGTCACAGGGCTGCATGCCTTCTGGAGGTATTAGGAGAGAACCTGTTCCTTGCTTTTCCAGCTTCCAGAGGCTGCCTGCATTCCTGGGCTCATGGCTTCACATCACTCTGAATTCTTCTTTCACTGTCAACTTTTCTTCTCTGACTTTGTTTCTCTTGCTTCTTTCCATCCCTTACAAGGACCCTTGTGATTGCATTAGCTCCACCAGGCTAATCCAAGGAAATATTTCTATTCCAACATTCATAGTCACACATGTAAAGTCCCTTTTGCCATATAACGTAACATGTTCACAGGTTTGAAGAATTAGAACGTGGACAACTTTGGGGGACACTATTCTGACTACCAGATGTTTCCATATATTTCTTTATAGCTGCATGATTTCTTTATATTCCATAATCTTGTAGGTAATGGGGAGCCATGAAGGATTTCAAGTGGAGAGGTGAAATAATCAGGTGTCCATGTTAGAATCCTTACAGAGAGAACACTATAGACATGGAGGCCCACCTAGGACATCAACTGGAATGCAGGAGAGAGAAGTTGAGAACATGACTTGTGTCAGTGTCTGTAGAAGAGGGGGCAAGGAAGAGTTGGAGAGAGATTAAAAAGAGTGCATTGCCCTGGCCGGGTGGCCCAGTTGGTTGCAGTGTTGTCCCATATGCCAAAAGGTTGTGGATTTGATCCTTAGGGCACGTATGGGAGACGATTGATTAATGTTTCTCTCACTCTCCCTTCCTCTCTCTCTCTAAAAAAGATCAATAAAAACATATCCTCAGGTGATGATTAAAAATATATTTTAAAAAAGAATACATTGGCAGGACGGCTGAGAGGAAGAAGTTTGAGACTTGGATAATTTGGCTGGATAGTGGGGAGGTAGCGAGGATGGGTGACTGTGCGAAGATGTATATATACTGCACTAGGAGCTGGAGATACAATGGTAGCCAGAAATACCTCTTCCCTCATGTAGCTCAAAACCCATCTGTGAAGACCCTGATACTAATAATAACAGTGACTCATATTTATTGAGTGCTTTATTTTATTCCAAGCACATTTAATCTTCATACCAACCCTCTTAGGTAGATAGTAGTATCATTATCATCCCATTTTTCAGATGAAAAAAGTTGAGACAAAGAGTTTATATGATTTGCTGAAGTTTGAGCAAAGGGATTTGAAGCCATGTAGTCTGACTCCAGGGTTCATGGTATTAACTCTTACACTTTACTGCCTCGCTTAACAATTAATTATGATTTTATGGGACATTTAGTATGAGAACGATCTGTGCATTTCCATGCGAGGGCAACAGGGATAACAGTTATTGCTGTCAAGATAAACTGTGAATTTTTCTGAGGCAAATTCCTACAGATTCACAGTCATTAGGAGGAAGTGATCCATGATAAAATAAAATGTTTGTATGGGACTCTGGACTGGGCACAAGAGCACACTTAGAGAAAGATCTTATTCCCCTGATCTCTAAGAATTTCTTCACATGGAGAAAACCATATTGAAATCATAAAAAAGAGACGCTCAAAACCAAAATGGGTCCAAGGCACTCTAGATAAATCTGCATTGAGGCTATGGTCCTTTTCTGAAAAGAAGTGGGTCAAGCTGATCAGATGCAGGGGTTTATAAGCATTCATCAAATGACTCAATGTGCTGTGCACTTTCTATGTTTTCTCCCATTGGATCCTTACTAGAATGGGAGTTGAAGCCTTATAGATGGAGAAATCAAAGTAGAGAGGTAGTTAAGGAACTTGTCCGAGGTGACAACTCGGTGATCCACAGAGTGAACTCTGAACCCCAGGGTCTCATGTCTCACTCTGCTGTGTGTGTGTTGAAAGGACGTGGGTTCAATATACCAGACAGAACTGTCTTTAAATAAAAAATGTTAATGCCTCATTAATCCTAAAATGATATTAAATTTTTTAAGGTCCTGGTATCTTGATATGGTTGTTCTTCATTATTATCATTGACTAGTCTGTTGGGTGGAGCTGCCCTATGTGTGTGAAGATATGAGTTTCAGTGTAGGTGATCTTTTTCAAAAAATCATCCTTGCCAAGAAAGATATATGTAAACATTTTTGCATGTCTTTTTATCCTCTTAAACTATTCTATAATCTTTGTAGAAGTTACAACGTGAAATAATATAACAAGTGCATATGGGCTCTTAAAATTATATATATACACTCGAGGTCCTGTGCATGAAATTCGTGCACTGGGGGGGTGGGGGAGGGTCCCTCAGCCCAGCCTATGCCCTCTCACAGTCCGGGAGCCCTCAGGACCCCTCACTCCTTACTGCTCGCCTGCTCGCTGCTCCTTACCACTCAGCTCGCTGCTCCTTAGTGCTGCTGCAGAGGCAGAAGAGGCGCCCGCCACCACTGCTGTGCTCGCCAGCTGTGAGCCAGGCTTCTGGCTGAGTGGCGTTCCCCCTGTGGGAGCACACTGACCACCAGGGGGCAGCTCCTGCATTGAGCATCTGCCCCCTGGTAGTCAGTGCACATCATAGTGACCAGTCGTTTAGGCTTTTATTATATAGATACATATCATTAGGTAACAAATACCAATCGATATTATAAGTAGAAATGTGGTGCACTTTTTTTCTTTTTTTTTCACTTTTTTTCTTTTATAGCTAGTTCACCTCGAAGATATGAGACCTCGCTCCTTAATTTTGATCCTTAATTTATGAAACAGAATAACTTAGATTTGTTTAACCTTTTCCACTGAATGTTTATTTAACAAACAGTTATTTGGTATCCATTCTGTGTTGGGCACACATTTAATTTCATTTGGTCCTAGCAATTCTTGCTGGGAAAGTTCCTCTTCGCTGTGGAGGAAGGAAAGTCTCAGAAGAGCACAGCCACACTTGAACTCCTGGCTTTTGTCCTTTAGCCTGGAAGACTTGCTCACAGGCCCCCACAAGCTACCTATCTAAAATGGGTGCTCAGAGCCACTGGAGAAGGACTCTGTATTTCTCCACTTGGAACAACAAAGTAGGAGAATTTGGTTATATAACGTGAATTTGGTTATAGTCACGTTGTAACTTCCCCATGACCAAAGTTAGGCACATTTTGGGATCATGATTCTATTTATTAAGATAATCTGCAGCTTGCTTGAATGAAAGAGGATACCAAAGCCCATTTGTTGAAAGGATAACTTCCTGCAATTGTATAATTTGGTTCAAAGTGAGAATTCCCCCAAAATATAAGAATTCTAAAAATAATTGCCGACTTACATTCAAGATGACATCTGTTCAGGCTTATACTCTGCTTACATACATGTAGGAAAAGTACTTTTGGTGAACCTTCCAAATGTTCTAACCCCATGTTGACTTCTTCCAAAACTCATGACAAGAAGGGGACAGAGCTAGAATTATCATCTCAGAGTTTCTGACCCTGGGTTCAATGCTTAGAGTGGGTTACGATTAATTTTAATAGTAAATAATACATAATTGCTGACAGGTGCCTTTTGGTATTGGGAAATAGCATTTAAAACAGTGTTCTCAGTGATATATTGCCGACAGGAAGATGTCATCATGCAAGCTTAATAGCAATGCTTGAAGGTGAGAATTCAGTATCATATCGGAAGGGAAAGTTTGTTCAGATTTTTTCATCTACTGTCAGGGAATCAAACATCTCCTAGTGTGTCTTATATTTATAAGACCAATGATAAAAGATGCTAAAATCCACAGTTGAAACCTAAGTAAGTAGTTTTCAATATGCCAATAAGATCTGCAAAGACAAATAGCCTGAGCCTCCAATTAAATGATTTTATTATGATTTTATTATGCCCTAGCTCAGTGGTCGGCAAACACATTAGTCAACAGAGCCAAATATCAACTGTACAACGATTGGAATTTCTTTTGAGAGCCACATTTTTTAAACTTAAACTATATAGGTAGGTACATGGTTATTCACTTAATTAGGGTCCTCCTAAGGCTTAGGAAGAGCCACACTCAAGGGGCCAAAGAGCCGCATGTGGCTCGCGAGCCGCAGTTTGCCGACCATGGACCTAGCTGGTTTGGCTCAGTGGATAGAGTGTTGGCCTGTGGATGGAAGGGTCCCAGGTTTGATTCCGGCCAAGGGCACATGCCCAGGTTGGGGCTCAGTTCCCCGGGGGTGGGGAGGCAGGCAATCAATGATTCTCTCTCATCATTGATGTTCCAATCTCTCTCTCCCTCTCCCTTCCTCTCCAAAATCAATAAAATATATTTTAAAAAATGATTTCATTCAGTGAATTTCCATGACAAAGTTCAGCTATCCTCAGGTCACAGTAACACTGGCTTATTCTTCCCTGCAATTCTGCACCACAAGCATAGCTCTTTATTTCCATTAATGCAAGTTATGGTGATCAACAAGTTTAATTTCCATATACATGTATAACTTCAAATAGAGGCTTTGAAGCTACTGCAGACACAAGCTTGCTCACTGAATTTTATTTGATAATACCTGTCCTCCTGCCACATAACAGCAAGAGCAAACATTCTAAAACTTCTTATAAATAGCAGGAAATCACCCATCTCTGTTAATTAGGTGAACTTTCCCTCATTAGTCATGCACTGTATGGCCCCAAGAAAAGTGTGGGAAATTGGCACATAATTGGGACATAGTCGGCTTTTAAGCCTTATATTTTTTGGAACAAAACTGTCCTAAATTACAATAAAAATGACATGTCAATGAGATCTGTATGGCTGAATGTGGACAGAAGGACTGTAAAGATATCAGTATGTATTAGAACATGAATAATTTATTTTATGACGTAAAACCTAATAAAGATTTCATGATCACCCATATGCCTTTAAAATGATGTGAGAAATAATAATATGGTGGGCAGATATCAACAGCTATTACAGCTCTGCCCCAAAATACCGCGTATGACTTGTCCTGTGTTAGTTCCTTTGTGGAAAGCGTGCGTCACAGAATGATGCACTAAATGCTTGCAAAGAAGTTTCTGTTCCAAGATACCTGTTCAGTGAATGCTTTTCTCTAAAACCATGAAATAAACTCTAGCTTCAGACTGGGACTAGCCATTTTCTGATTTATAAATGTAATGATTTCAATTTTTGGTGAAGAAAAACTATTTTAGGGCCTTACTTTCCCACAAATATTGTTGGCCTGTTACTTATAATCCCATCTGAAATCATGCTATGGAGTCGTTGAGTTAAATCCATCGTATCTTGGTTATTCTTCATGGATGAGTTCCAGTTCTTTGGTGATAGAACTAAATGCTCACAAGATGCTGTGTATCAGCAATGAAACAATTAGTCTTTGAGAAGCTTTGGGGAAATCACTCAAGCGACGAATTAATTATTGTGATTCTGGTCTCCGTTCACAAATGCTAGATCTCAGAAAGGATCCCCCACCCATCCTAGTTCTTGATGCTCTTATTAAAGATCTAAAATTTCATAAAACCTTTGATAAAACATTATGAAGTCTCTTTCTGTGTAATACAACTGCTATTTTTTTCCAGACTCGTATTTCCATAATTAAACATCCTAAAATACAAATCCCATTATTATTTGTTATGTCTAGTCAGTAATTAGACCTCAGCTGGTAGGGCAATTTCAGAACAGAGTTTACCAATTTACATACTAATCCAGCAGAGTCTGGTGGGACATGATTAGCATAGATTCAGTCAACATCTTAATTAGCCTGAATCCCAGCATGCATTCTGAGGTGCCTTACCCCACCCCCACCCCTGTGGGTCTTGTTTAGCTGACTTTTTTCCTTCCAAATTCCCACTCTTCAAAAGATATTTTCCAGTGTTCTTTTTCACAGATGAAATGGTTATATGTCAAAGTGCTATGCCTGGCAAGACATTTTGTGTAAAGCCCTAGAAATGTGAGAAATCTGGCCAGACAAATGATGAATCCCCAAATCTGAATAACATCAAATGACCAGAGTGTGTTATGTTATCATATACCCACTAACCTCCCCCCACCCACCACTGACTCACCCCAACACTAGATAACAAGGTCCATAAGCCATCCTCAATATGTGAGAATCTTACTTATTTTCTAAGACACTAGAGGAAATTCTTATTCCTGTCCACGCTCATTATTTATTATTTCACATGTCAGGAAATCCCTCACGAAAATGCCACATGCTGCACATTTAAGCCTCTGGCCCCTCTGTCCATCCTTAGTGGAAATGGAGAACTATGCAAAGCTCCTCATGTGCCTGAGAACCATAATTAAATCATCTCCTTGAGTTTATCTTCTTTAGGTTGAATGTTTTCCAGGCCCTTGACTCTTTCCTCTTAGGTCCTTTCCTTCAACTGTTTGATCGTCTTTGTGGCTTTCCTCTGAACTCGTTCCAAGTCCTCCACACCCCTCTTAATTGTGGAGTTCAGAGCTAGGTGGAGTATCTTTGAAATAATTTGAATGGCCAGATTTCCTCAGGATAGGTATTTAAAATGTAGTGTACCTCTATATTCAACTTGCTTCTCTAATCAGTACTTGCTATATTAGTTAGCTGGCGAGCTCTGTTTATTCCCCTCCCACTTTTAAAAAAATTGTTTTGTTTTATTTTTTTATTTGTGTGCTATTCTATAACCCAGAGGGGAATTCTTCTATTTGCTTTGTAAGATTTTATTGCAGTTTATCACCTACATTTTGAGTTTCAATTTGCAAAACTATAAACCACGGGTAACTCCTGCCGAGGTTTAAAGTCATTTGTAAACTCAATTTGAGCCTTGCCAATGTGTTACCGCACAAACCAAGGGCATGAAGACCTCAGTGGGAACTGGCATGATCCCAGGAGGATACCACTCACTCACAACTTCCCCGAAAGGATTCATCTCTCTTGCTTGTTTCTTTTTCTTTTTGCTGTGTCACCCTTCCCTGCTTTTGACCTTTGTCTCATGACATTCCCTCTCTTTTTCTGTTTTCTTTTTACTCATTCCTTCTTCCTCTTCGTCTCTTCCATTTCCACTCCATACCTTCCCATTCCCCCTGCTTGAGATTTGTTCCCCAGCCAGCAAATGTGTCTGGTGATTCTGGTGGGGAGTCACACGGGGGAGACCGTGGAAGAAGAGAAATATCCCACCCAATTTTCCTTCCTAGCTCTGTACCAGCTTAGCTGGGAAAAAAGGCCATAAAGGAGACAGATAAGAACAAGCCAAAAGCACCAATTAATGGATATTGTGAAAATCAAGGTGAAGATGAAAAATTGGCCACTTCAGCCCTAACTGGTTTGGCTCAGTGGATAGAGCATCGGCCTGTGGACTGAAGGGTCCCAGGTTCGATTCCAGTCAAGGGCATGTACCTTGGTTGCGGGCACATCCCCAGTAGGGAGTATGCAGGAGGCAGCTGATCGATGTTTCTCTCTCATCGATGTTTCTAACTCTCTATCCCTCTCCCTTCCTCCCTGTAAAAAATCAATAATAAAACATATATTAAAAAAAAATTGGCCACTTCAGCCCTCTCGAAGTGCCAGCCCAGGAAATGTTTACATCCTTTTCCTAGTGCACACATTTCTAACCACACAAAAAGAGCTAGTCCGAGTGTTGCTATGTTTGTGCATAAAAGCCCCAATCTAACTCACACGTCAGGGCCAGGCATGTGTTTTAAATCCCGGAAGGTGTCCCAGCATGCCTTAAAAGCCAAGGTCTGTATTGATCCCTGTCTAGAAACTTAAGAATCTTCAAGATTATAAAAGGTTTATTCATACATCTTTGGAGATTTTTTTAAATAGTTGTATGTCTGTGGTCAAGAAGCAGGTGTGAGGACTTTTGCATGGATATCTTTATAGCTAAAAATATCTTGCTTTTGAAAACTTTAAAGCTATAAAAACAGTTCAAATATCCCCTACTTTTTCAGGGGTTACTGATGGAAGAGAAAACACCTACATTGGGAGTTTTGTTTAACTGGTTGGTTGGTTGGTTGGTTGGTTGGTTGGTTGGTTGGTTGGTTGGTTTAGCTTGTTTTTTATTTTTATGTGGCCAGTTGAATTTTTTTGGCATGTGTGTATTTGTTGTAACCTACAATTTGAAATTCCTTGCCAAAAAATGGTTTGTACTCTAGATGTAGAAATGATAAACACATCCTTAGTTTCCTGGTTTCCCATTCTAATCCCTGATCACTTTTCTGAAACCATGGTGAGGCAAATACACTCTCCCACTTTCCACCTACAAGTCTGGCCAGGCCTACAAGTATGTGAGAAAGGGAACTTCGATGTTTATGAATTACAATAAATAACAGGAGCCATCAGAGTGACTTTGTAGGCTCTGGTTAAGAAAAGGAATTATAGATGGGGATGTACAATGATGCAGCTATCTTGTAAAACAGTCTGGAGGTTCCTCAAATGGTTAAAGTTACCATATGACCCAGCAATTCCACTTCCAGGTATATACTCAAGAGAAATGAAACCATATGTCCACATAAGAACTTGTGCATTTATGCTTATGAAACCATCATTTACGATAGCCAAAAAGTGGAAACAATGCAAATGCCCATCAACTGGTAAATGGATAAATAAAATGTGGATATCCATATAATGGAATATTATTCAGTAATTAAAAAAGAATGGAGTACTGATACATGCTACATTGTGCTAGGTAAAAGAAGCCAGTTATACAGGATCACATGTTGTATGATTCCATTTGTATAAAATGCCTAGATTAAGTAAAGCCAAAGTAGATTTGTGGTTGTCAGAGGCGGCGGGAGGCGGGGGGTGGTGGATAGGGAGTGATTACTAATGGATACAAGGTTTTATGGGAAATTAGCCTGTTCTAAAATTAGATTGTGGTGATAGTTGCACAACTCTGTGAATATACAAATGAAACGTTGACTTACACACATTAAATGAGTGAATAATATGTATGCAAATTGTATGTCAACAAAGCTGTTAAAAATGAAAAGAAAATGAGTTCTGATACAGAGCCTAGTGTTCCTAGATCCTTCACAAAATGCTTTTCTATGTTACAGTGTAAAGATCAATAACTCAACTCTGTTATCATTTCAAATAAACATGTTCTCCAAATGGCTCCATTGGAGACATGAAACAAGACAGTGTAAGCATGGGGGTGGCTTTAGAGAATGTATCCCAGAAGGATCTGCCTCACCATTGGTATGTTTTATACGCGTAACTCGTGGGAAGTTAGCTGCCCATTTTCTCACTGAGAATAAAGGCACAGGCCTCCAGCGAGCTCACAGAATTATATTAGGGTAACATTAGATGTGTACTATCACAGCCCCTTAAAGAATGTCATGGAAAAGCAAAGCCTTAGGACATGACCAGCAGTATGTATTATAAATAGCAAATATGTTTGCTTAACATGTTAATATTTAGGTTGAATGTGGTTATTCCTGTGATCCTCTTGATCCTGACATTGTATGATTAACATCTCCCCTCCACACACACAATCACCCCCAAATGAAATATGAATGGACATTTACATTAGATACAATTTTGATTTACAAAATCCAAATGAATATTTTATATTCCTTTTTTTAAAAAAAAAAAATCTCCTAACTTCACTAATGAAGGTGAGGAATGCGAAAGTGTGGCTTCAACTTTTAAGTTTTTAAAAAGAGAACCAGAAAGTTAAAGAAAGTGAGAGACACAATGATGCAACCAGGTCTCTGGGAATTGTAAATTCTGTTTAAATAACTACTGAAAGGGCATCCGAAGCAGTCCATGCAAATAGATCTCTCATTCATAATTGTTTATGGAATTGTTTTCTGAATGAATTGAAAAATTGGAGCTAAATAGAATTATTGTTGAAAGGTAACTCATTGTCCAAAACTCCGTTGACTCCAGACACCCACACACGTGCTGGAATAATACATCAGATGGTTCTGTCATTGTAACTCTAAAAGCTCTACTGAGACAGCACATTCTTCTACAGGTTGGAAAAAATACATTTCCAGCCTGCATCAAAAATAGATTTTTCCTATGACTTTTCTGTGCTAGTTTTGCAAAGTCTTGTGTGTATTCAACCATTTCAAAGCACAGCTTCTCCCAATGACAACATCATTCCTAAGTGCGTATAGGGCCAAAACCTGGAAATGGACATTGACACGATAATTGAGTTTCCTAGTGGCGAAATTTCCCTTAGAAACTGGGATACAAATGATCACAGAAGTTCAAGTCTCAGGTGTCACAACGGACTGCTTTCATTGGTTCAAGCTTTTATTCTTAAAGGGTATCACTTGATTCTCCATGGAAGCAAATGTTGCCCTAGTGTTGTTGCTGTTTTTAATGACAAGTATTGAAACACAGATAATAGTGCATTTTCTCTTACATTTGTATCCAAAGATACTAATAAGCTCCTTTCAAAATATATTACTATATTTTAGCTCTGCATTGCTTTCAAACAACACTTAGATCATTGAATTAGACCCCTATTGTTCCCGCAGAGGTGGCAGGAGTTATTGAAATGTATTCTGCAGATTTTGTTTCTGTAATTATGTCTAATCAGTGTGATGCTGTCATAAAGTAATTAAAAAGAACACATATTTGAGATACAAGTGGAAACAAAAGAGAAACCCGTCTACTTTGCTGCTAAGTGACAGAAACTGAGAGAAACTTGAAATATTAGACAAGACCAGCAGCCTGGAAACAAAAAAATGAGTGAATAGGCAGAGAATGCAAAGTTTCTGTAGAAAGATCTGGGCTTTAAAACAAAAGCAAGGGCTTCATGGTTATGTATTCTTCTTCCCTGGCAGAAGGGATTCTGAAAGATGTCGAGGTCTCATAAATGTGTCCACAGACCAGTTCACAGCGCCCAGGCAGGGAGGCTTTTCTCAGAGAAACGCCTTCCCATGCTGCGTAAATGGCATGTGTCAGGGGGGACAGACCCCGATGCCGTCTGATTGAGCAGGGGCTGCTGTGGGCCCTCTCCTTTGTGCCCGGATCATTTCCATGACTTCAGCACAACAATGAGCTCTGTAGTCAATAAAACAAGACACTTTGCCATAGCAACAGTTTCAGAATGCGGCACAGCTTCGGGGCTGTCCCCGAGACATAGAAAAGTCCCAGAAAGAAACATTCCTTATGAATATGTTTAGAGATTTCTTTCGGCCACTGTTAGTTGTTTTATTTCCTCGGCCCATCTTTCCTTTGCTCTGTGAGAACGCGCTTTGTGTAGAAGTTGGGGACACAACGGAGGGGTCAGAGGGTGGGAATCCATACTTGGCGGTGATGGGAATGGAATTCTTGAGGACTTTTGCAGAAAACTATTAATCCTATCCAGGAAACCATGTAAAACTCGGGAATGTAATGGACATCCCTAAGTCATTGTTGGTTTCTTTGAAGGTATGTAATAAATGGCCCTTTTAGTGTTTGCACTTTTCACTTCTATCACAGATCAACATGTGCATATAATACAGCCCACTTTAGAAAATCAGAAGGAAATGAACTCCACACTCGACGCTGTTGTCCAAAAGACACGGCACATATGTTATCAAAGCTGTAATTAAGCTCCACTATTTTCCTCTTCTTTTCAAGGTCATTTCCTGGCATCATAAAATGTTCCTGTTAAGGAAGTCCTCCTTTTTAAAAAGAAAACAATAGCACTTTCTACAAGTTTGAATCCAATGCGGTTGTTCTGGTAAAAATGTCACTGAAGAAGGCACATCAGACAGGGAAACCAGATAAAGAGCTTTAATGACCAGTGAAAACAGTGGATATGATTTGCTCTGGCACATACGGTGGATTTCACCTTTAGGAGATAGAGACCTTTGTCGTTTGTTAGTCTTGGTGAGTCATTACCTTGAGACATTTGTGCTTCTCCTGAAAGATGCCTTCGATGGCATATGCGCCTCGTTCCTTTTCCTCATCTCTGTTCCCCTTCATTGATTTCTGGGAAGTAGCCATCCTTTAACACAGGAGCTGCTTAGAGTGATAGATGAGACGCTGGCTCTGTGCACCTGACTCCATAGTCATGTATAAATTAGTGATGAGCTGGTAATAAAAATCCCTAAATGTCCCCGCTTCTCGGGGAGCCACAGATCCCAGGGGTCCCCGAGCAATGAGAGATCAAACTGGACTCACCAATGAAAACACAATGAATTATTTACACACATCAGCCCTTGACATTGGTATCATTGAATCAGGAGTGCCTTTGTTTGCTCCGTGCTGCATGGATTTGTGCTCCGAAGGCGGTAGGTCTGAGTGCGCTCTTGTTCAGGCCAAAGGGAAAGAAATGACCAAAGGTAAGCTTTGAGTGTCCGATTTTATGCACATGTTTTTGTGTGATGTCATAAAGAAAGTCATGTTGGATAGCACAGTGATATGTTAAGGAGTCCTGAAATCACAAAGATTGTGTGTAAGTGCAGAGTGCATGGGATGGGGTAGGGGTGGAGAAGCAACTCGAATTCTCTTATCTCGGGCCAATGAAGGCAAATTCATTTAAGTGGAGCTGGAGAGAAGTCTCCAGGGAGAAGGCCTTCCCAGTAAAATCCCACTGGAGAAACGTCAGCGCCACCAGACAGGACTGTCTCTAATTCGTGTCTCTTGTTTACTCTGCTTTCCTCTAAAATGATTTCTCCAGCCCAGCAGGGCTAGTGCATTTCATTGCAGAAACTTCTGGCTCTATATCATAGGCATTTTACGTGCTAAATTGTGCATCGTGAGACGAAAGCATGTCCTCCCAAGTCAGGATGCCTCTTAACATTCAGCCTACTTCAAAGGCAGAGCAGGTTTGATTCTTTTTGTGAACCTGGGAAGAGGAATAACATTCTTTGTTTGGTAAGTTCTCTCATTGTCAAGGCTTTTTACAGTTGAAGGGCTGCCATTTGAAAGCTGTGGGTTTGGTGGGTTGAGGCTGAACAATGGGAACATTTCATTAAGCGGAGCCAAGGCTAATTTTGAAGCAGTTCTAATACATTCCCTATTAAGTAGAGCGATTTGATTCCCTCTCCTTCCTTTCATGCTTGAAGAATCTCTGAGTCCTTGACAAAGTAATGACAGCAAAACTGGCTGCAAGCACAGGGAGCCCTCCTCAGATGGTCAGCGTTGCCACCCAGATGCTGAAATCGCTTTTGTGTCTTGGAAAGTTTATCATTCAAAACTATGAAGCATTTTTATACTCTTTGTTCGAAGATTTAGTTAGAGGTCTCTCCCCAGTCAATTCAGACACCTTGATTGCTCGCTGTCCCAAGAGATGTAAACATATCCAATATTTCATTCATTTGTGCAAGTGAAGAATCATCATTTTCGGGACCACACAGAGCCTTTGTACAAGTTTTGGATCTAATCTCTGCTTTTGTACTAATTCCAAAAAAACCAATGAAGTCTGAAGGCACTTGGCAATGGAACGAACCAATTTAAATTCTGTGCTTTAGCCTGTGACTAAAAAGTCAATGTTTCATAAATATTTGAACATAGTTATTGGAACACCCTGGTTAGCTTTTTAAGTCCTACTTTGCTCTTATTAAAAAATAACCATATCACAGTATCATTCTCCCATAAAACTCTGCAAAGTAATGCTTAAATAGCTTCACATGAAAAGAAATTGAATTCCCAAAGTATTGCCCTATGGATATGGGCAGAGTGACTGGTGCCCATGCTATAGATGAATTCAGCTGTAACTAAAATTTTTCCTTCTATTCGTCCTGGGTTCAGTTACTCTACTATCAGGAAAATCACCCAGACTCTCGGACAGAGGGCACAGAGGCCCTGGTGGCAGCTATGGCCCGCTTCACCGTGAGAGTGCTTGGTTCTGTTCCTCATCACACTGTAGTGCTCTTTACCCCCTAAATTGTTGCCATCACCTTCATCCATCCAGCTCCCATCCTTCAAGGCCTCCGATAGGTGGGATATTGTCTTTATTTGAGTTCTCCTGGATATAGACCTTGAAATAGAATTTCAAGTCCAAGTAATTTATTTGGGGGAGAGAGACAGGGGAGAGGAAGAAAACAGTGTAAAACTATCCCTAGGGGTAGCCCATCCAAGGGACAATGGAGTTGGGGTATTTGTATACCATTCTGGCCGCTCTGGATGAGGACTGCACAGGGCCAGAGGTGGGAGACAGTAATTCTTCAGCACCTCGGGCCTGCCAGTGCAAGCCAAATTTGGCTCTAGCACCAGAGAAAGCTCTCTGGTAATAAGATGTAAAGCCTGGCAGCTAGGTGTCAGGCAAGGAAATGGAAAGGCTTAAGGCAGTGGTTCTCAACCTTCTGGCCCTTTAAATACAGTTCCTCATGTTGTGACCCAACCATAAAATTATTTTCGTCGCTACTGTGATGAATCGTCATGTAAATATCTGATCTGCAGGATGGTCTTAGGCGACCCCTGTGAAAGGGTCGTTCGACCGCCAAAGGGGTCGCGACCCACAGGTTGAGAACCGCTGGCTTAAGGCAATATGAGTAGTGCATTGGCTTATCTTGTTCATACTGTTGGGAACCAATGTCACTGCCTACCAGCCCGAAAGCCAACACACACATTCCACAAGTCCCTGAGATAGCCTTGTCAACATTCTTCCACCCAGAAGAGACATAATTTTTTTGTGATTTATTTTTTTAAGTCACCTTGTCCTTCTACTGCGTACAATTGGTCATCGGGATATGAGAGCTCATAGAGACTCACCTAACTCCCCAGGCCCAGCTCTATATCAGACAGACGATAAACCAGAAGAATAAGAGCATGGGAGTCTGGGCCTAATGCCGTGGTCGGCAAACAGCGGCTCGCGAGCCACATGCGGCTCTTTGGCCCCTTCAGTGTGGCTCTTCCACAAAATACCACATGCAGGCGTGCACGTACAGTGCGATTGAAACTTCGTGGCCCATGCGCAGAAGTCGGTATTTTGTGGAAGAGCCGGTGTTTTGTGGAAGAGCCACACTCAAGGGGCCAAAGAGCCGCGTTTTGCCGACCACTGGGCTAATGGAACAGAACATCCAGGGGGGAATCTGGCTGTCAGTAATTGGCAGGTGGACAGCTCTCCTAATTGCAGGAAGAAGTCTGCAGACGAGTGACGAGAGGTAGCAGTAGGTCTGATGATCAGTAACAGATGGAGAGTCACATTGTCAAGCAGTTGGCATTGAGAAGAGCCAACCGGAAGTGGCAGGTACAGACTTTGGGCAAATGCCATGGGAAAAGGTCCAACCTGCATATGTTGGGCATGGACTGAAGGGGGGAGATGGGCCTTTGGCCGTTTGTGAGGACAAAGCACAGGTGGGTAATGGCAACTAGGGCTTGGAGGGAAAAGCTTCGGATTTAGGGATACAGTTCAAGTCCCAGAATAAATGAAATTAATAGGGCATCATTAAATGATGCAAGCACAGGAAGCCCTATCATTTTAGCCAGGACTTCTTTTGGTTGTAAATGGCAAAAACAAAACAAAACACAACGCACTGTTTTATTTTTTATTTATTTTTAAATATATTTTATTGATTTTTTACAGAGAGGAAGGGAGAGAGATAGAGAGTTAGAAACATCGATGAGAGAGAAACATCCATCAGCTGCCTCCTGCACATCTCCCACTGGGAATGTGCCCGCAACCAAGGCACATGCCCCTGACTGGAATCGAACCCGGGACCCCTCAGTCCGCAGGCCGACGCTCTATCCACTGAGCCAAACCGGCTTTGGCTGTTTTATTTTTTTTTTTAATTAAAATTTTGTTTGTGTTGGATGTGTGTGTGTGTGAGAAGTGTATCAGTTATCCCATGCTGCTTAACAAGCCATCTTAAAAATTGGTGGCTTATAACAGTAATCACTTGCTCATGATTCTGTAGATCAGCAATTAGCTAGACTCAGCTATGGAATTCTTCTGCTGGTCTCACTTGGGGTCGGTTTTGTCTGCAGGTCATCTGGAGACTGGTTGGTTTAGCTATGTGTTTAGATCAGTGATGGCGAACCTATGACACGCGTGTCAGAGGTGCCACGCGAACTCATTTTTTTGGTTGATTTTTCTTTGTTAAATGGCATTTAAATATATAAAATAAATATCAAAAATAGAAGTCTTTGTTTTACTATGGTTGCAAAGATCAAAAAATTTCTGTATGTGACACAGCACCAGAGTTAAGTTAGGGTTTTTCAAAATGCTGACACGCCGAGCTCAGAAGGTTCGCCATCACTGGTTTAGATCATATCCACCATGTGGAAGCATATATGATCTGTGCTCTACATGTTTTCATCTTCCAGATGGCTAGCCGGGACCATTTCATATGTTAATGGAAAGGTTCCTAAGATCAAGAGAGGGCAAGCTCCAAAGCAAAAACGTGTTTTGAAGCCTCTGCTTGCGTCACATTCACTAATGTCCCATTGGCCAATGAGAGCCCATAGCCATGCCCAGATGCAAGGAGTGGATAGATTGCACTTTTTGATGGAATTTGTAGCCAGATTTTGCAATCCACTGAGAGGAGGGGAGCTAAGGTCACATGGAATCAGGAATATCACAATAATAAGCACCTTCTCTGCTTCGCATCTTTCCTATTCTCTCTCTACCCAGTTCAATCTATTAGGCCAACTGTCTTTACAATATAGGGGCTCTGGTCACGTTCAGCTCTCGGGTTCACGTCCCCACTGCATCATAACCTGAGAGGAAGCTATTCTCTTGTCTTAGGTTCATTGAAGGCAGTGGTTCTCAACCTTCTGGCCCTTTAAATACAATTCCTCATGTTGTGACCCAACCATAAAATTATTTTCGTTGCTACTTCATAACTGTAATCTTGCTACTGTGATGAATCGTCATGTAAATATCTGATATGCAGGATGCCAAAGGGGTCGCGACCCACAGGTTGAGAACCGCTTATTTAAGGACATTTTGAGACTAACGGTGATTGGCCTGACTTGCATGTTGAAGGATGAAGATAGGTGGCTTTCTCCACAGATGGATTTCCACAGATGGAAACACAGCAGCGCATGCTACCTTATGGCCCTTCGCTTAAAATAGTCCAGGGTCTAAATGGATTGAGTACTTATAAGACATCAGGCATATGTAAAAAAAAAAAAAAAAGTTGGCAAATATTTCAATCTTCCCAATGATTTGTAATGTGGAGTATTCTTGTTCCCATTTTGTTGAGGAGAAATTCAGGTTCAGATTATTAGATAACATGGAACAGATTTGATCCAAGCCAAAATTGGACCCTAAAAACCAAGGTTTTTCCGTCGCATACTGTTATCATCCCACAAATGCATGTTCAGTGAGTTGAGAGAATCATGTTACCTTCCTAAGAGGTCTTCTCCCACTACCTTGCTGTGGAAGCACATCAAAGACAGATTTTTGTCAGTTTATTTCACTGATGTGTCCTGAGCATCTAGAATAGCGCCTGGCACATAGCAGGCACTCAATAAGTATTTGTTGAATGAATGAATGAATGAATGAATGAATGAATCAGAGAGAAAGTCTTCTGTAGCACATGATCCTATTATTGCCCTTTGATTGCCCCCACACACACACACACACTGTGGGTTTTATAGGATTTTATGTATTTTTATCTCTCCATTGCCCTGTCCACTCTGGCTTGTGCAAGAGGTCCATAAAATATTCTTAAGTAAGTAACTTATTTACCAGAGAAAGGAAAAGTAGCTAATGCTATTCGAGGGCAAAGTTATTCTCATTACAAAATGTTTTCTCTATTTAAATTGTATTTTCCAGGTACAGGGAGTACATAAATAAATTTATTAGATAAGACTAAATTCCTTTTGGTTTCTCTATTTATATCTACATTTAATTATAACTATATTAATGTCTATATCTAGGTGCCCTTGTTAAAGATTCAGTGGACCCAGCAGAAATTTCATCTTTGCCAGAGCTATATCTGCTGAGAATAATCTTTTTCTCTCTTAAACCCTGTGTATAAAATATGCTCCCATAAATATTCATTGTTAATGACCAGAAATTGAAGCTAAAGAACAATTCTATTAAAATGTTCATAGGATTTTATTTTATTATTCAAGTAGAATGCTTGGCAAGAACAAATTACACAACATAAATTTTGGCAATTTTCTTTTGCGTTCCTATGAACAAAACCTTAAAAGGTGTGGCTGGGAAGTATTTTATTTTCTAAAAGTGACATTAGATCTTGGTCTTTTTATTTTTAACTTCCATCAACCAAATATTTAAATTTTGTTGTTTTTAAATTTGGGGGAAATAACCTGACAATTTCTATTGTCACATTTCAATTCTTGAATTTTTCACAAGAAGAACAATGTTTTCCTTTTTTTAAAAAATGTAAGTTTTTATGTCTACCTTTTTAAAATCAATAATGTATAAGAAAGTTTAAGGCAAGCATAGACCTATGTCCAATCGTTAAGAGCAATTTTCTGAGAAATCTGCTGGGATGACTTTGCATTAACAATACCTGGTGCCAACAATATTGTTTTAGAGAGAACTTTGGTTATTGCGTGGGAGTTGATTTCTAAATCAGAATGCAGGAATCAAAGGCAAGACATGGGAACTATTGAATTGGAGTGTGAACTAGTTAATGCCTTAATTGAGCTTCTATTTTATTAATTTACATAATTGATGGGTAATTTATAAGGCTGGGAAAACAGCTAATACTTTGAAATATAGGGTGTCCCAAAATTCACGCAATACACCCTGTACAAACTCAAGGGCGGGGGCTAACCTTTCTCAAAAGAGCAGATGGAGCTGGGGCACCTCAAAGCAGGAAGCTGAGGTCAGCGAAGCTTTACTGAGCCCCAGAAACAGGTCTAGCTCCCTTCTGGATGCTGAAGCTACAGAAGTCAATTAAATAAGTCCCTGTCCTTCTTTGGCCTCTATTCTAATGGAGGAAGATGGACAATAAAACAATGTGTCCCCTGTGTCACAGAGTGGGAGGTGCTATAAAGACAAATAGAGCAGGTAAGGGGAGTTAAGGGGCTCCAGAGAGGAGCAAAGAGGTTTGTCCAATCATATTCTTTCAAAAAGATAATGGTTGAGCAAAGACCTGAAGGAAGCAAGGGTGCAAATCATGCTGTTCTTCCGGGGCAGAACCCCAGGCAGAGAGAACAGCAAGTGCAAAGGCTTGTGGGGCCTGTCAGACTGATGGGCTCAGGGTGGCTAGAGCAACATGGTCAGAGGAGGCTGGGAAAGATGAGGTTACAGCAGTGATGGCCTTTTAGGGCCCTATAGGCATTGCATGGACTTTGGCTTTGATTCCTCAGGAGATGGGAACCATGAAGAGTTTTGAGCAGAGAAGTTCAAAAGAATCACAGCTTTTACATCGACGAGGGAGGGGGTGCAGGGCGAATGGGAGCAGAAGCAGGCACATCAGTTAGGAGGCTTTTGCAGGAGTGTAATCAAAAGATGGCGGTGGCCTGGACCAGAGCAGTAGGACATAATGAGAGGTCATTAGATTCTGGATGTGTTTTGAAAGTGAGATTGACAGGATTTCCTGATGAATTGGATGTCGGATTTGAAAGAAAGAAAACAACTGTGGGCAGCTACAAAGCTTTTGGTCTGAACATCTGGCTGTTTGCGGCTGGCTCTTGCTTTTAGGGATAGTCACATGTATTTGAAGGGCCAGAAATGGGACATCCAGGAGCAAAAGTGTTCTCATTAAACTAGCCACAGTATTCGAATCCCACACATGAAATGAAAAGAATATCAAGGCTTCCACCAGTAAATTAAGTATGAAAGGAAGAAATGTAGATTAGCAGCCATGAGTAAAACCAATTAGAAGGAGTAAGTTTAACACAAGTCAACAGAACCTAATATGCTGTTAATTTGCAATAATCAATTTACATCTCAAGGTGGACTCACCATTTCAATATTTTTGTTAGTTTTCATTCAAATAATAGAACAATTGGAGCTAAGGAAAAGAGAAGATCATGAGCCCTAACCGGTTTGGCTCAATGGATAGAGCGTCGGCCTGCGGACTGAAGGGTCCCTGGTTCGATTCCGGTCAAGGGCAGGTACCTTGGTTGCAGGCACATCCCCAGTGGGGAGTGCGCAGGAGGCGGCTCATCAATGTTTCTCTCTCATCGATGTTTCTAACTCTCTATCCCTCTCCCTTCCTCTCTGTAAAACATCAATAAAATATATATTTTTAAAAAGAAATGATCATGAGAAGACATAAACACAGATCATGTGAGAACAAGTTGACTAATTGGATGAATATCCCAGAAGCAAATGAACCAAGAGGCATAGCGGTAGTCTGTGAATATCTGTAGGGTTGCTGTGTGAAAGCAGAATTCAATGTGGTCAATGTGACCCAAAGTGAAGCTGGGTCCTATAGGAAAAAGCTACGGTAAGGAGCATTTAAGCTCAGTAGAAGGATAGCTTTCCGTAACCGACACTGTTAGTGCCCTCCAGTATCTGTGAGCTCATCTCCATCCTTGAGACCCTGATCCACTGTATGTCCTAAACCCCACCCCTTGTTAGCTAGGTGGGGCCATGTACCTATGTCAGGCCAATACCGGTAAAATGTGGACGGAGTTGATGTACATTACTTCTAGGACTGACCACTAAAGCCTCCGTCAAGATTTTTCACACTCTGTTCCCTTGCCTGCTGGCCAGATGCGGAGGACCCAGGGGAAAACTGTGAGGCCCTAGGGCAGTGATGGCGAACCTTTTGAGCTCGGCGTGTCAGCATTTTGAAAAACCCTAACTTAACTCTGGTGCCCTGTCACATATAGACATTTTTTGATCTTTGCAACCATAGTAAAACAAAGACTTATATTTTTGATATTTATTTTATATCTTTAAATGCCATGTAACAGAAAAATCAACCAAAAAAGTGAGTTCGCATGTCACCTCTGACACGTGTGTCATAGGTTCGCCATCACTGCCCTAGAAGATGGTAGGTGGAAGGAGCCTATGTGTGTGAGAAGAGCCAGGACGGGAGCTCCATTTGGGACTGATATGAACATGAAATAAATCCTCATTGTGTAAAGCCAGGGAGAATTAGGGGTAGGGTCGGGTGGTTGTTAGAACAGCTAGAATTCAGCGGTTCTCAACCTGTGGGTCACGACCCCTTTGGGTGTCGAACGACCCTTTCACAGGGGTCGCCTAAGACCATTGGAAAACACATATATAATTACATATTGTTTTTGTGATGAATCACTATGCTTTCATTATGTTCAATTTGTAACAATGAAAATACATCCTGCATATCAGATATTTACATGACGATTCATAACAGTAGCAAAATTACAGTGATGAAGTAGCAATGAAAATAATTTTATGGTTGAGGGTCACCACAACATGAGGAACTGTATTAAAGGGTCGCGGCATTAGGAAGGTTGAGAACCACTGAGCTAGATTTACTTACCCTGACTAATATATCTTCTAATGTATATAGCTGTCCAACTGTAGAAGGGATTGCAAGGAAGGGATTGAGTTTCATATCCCTGAATGTGTGCAAGAACATACATTTAGATGTGAAACTGTTTTAAAAAAAACTTTTTTGTTGTTGATTTCAGAAAGGAAGGGAGAAGTAAAGAGAGTTAGAAACATCAGTGATGAAAGAGAATCATTGATTGGCTGCCTCCTGCATGCCCTCGACTGGGGATCCAGCCCACATCCCGGACACGTGCCCTTGACCAGAATCAAACCTGGGACCCTTCAGTCTGCAGGCCGATGCTCTATCCACTGAGCTAAACCATCTAGGGCAAATGTGAAACTCTTGAGGCAAAATCAAGCTACTGATAAGTAGCTTACAGAACACTTGAAAATTTCCCACTAAGTTATCCCTATCAACAGAGAGGTATGACCTTTTACCCCCAAGTGACCGGCTGTATTGTTCCCAGTGAACTTCCTTTGAAGTCTGTTGTTTTCATAATCTTATCTTAAACATGAATGCAATTTCTGTGCTCTTCTCTACAACCTGTTTATTTTTTTTCTTTTTTAAAATTTATCTTCATTGTTGAAAGTATTACAGATGTCCCCTTTTTTCCTCATTGAATCCCCTCTTCCCCACTCCCATCCCCTCACCCGGCCTTCACCCCACTATAGTCTGTGTCCATGGGTTATGCATACATGCACATAAGTTCTTTGGTTGATTTCCTCCTCCCCTGCCTTCCCTTTGAGAATGCTCAGTCTGTTTATTTTAATCATTTTTAAGTTATAAGGGACTCAGTTGGTTGGGTGTTGTCCCCTTGTACCAAGAAGGCACTAGTTTGATTCTGGTCAGAGCATATGCCGGGGTTGCAGGCTCAATCCCTGGTGGAGGGTGTGCAGAAGGCAGCTAATTGAGGTGTCTCTCCCTCTCCCTTCTCTCTCTCTCTAAAATCCATAAAAACATATTTTTTAAAATCTTATAAGGGACATACCATTACTGAAGAGGACTATTTCTTTTAAATCTTCCAGTGAAGTAGACTCATTAGGATTAAGTGTTCAAAATTAATATTTTCAAAGTCAAGTATATCAAAATCAATAAATTCATATTTAAGCCCTGTTTCAAGTGAAATACAAAATCCAAATTCAAATGAGATTATACATTACTTTTCATCAGACTGAAGTTTTAAAATCATTTCCCATGTTAAGTCAATAGTATTCCCCACAATGGAATTATAAGTTATAATGCCAGCTAGGGTTCTTTGGGAAACATTGGAGACTTATTTATCTTTTAGAAATTATATTCATGGCATTTTTTTTTTACTTAGATGAGTAAGAATGATAACTTTGTTATTGTGCCTGCTTACAAAAAGAAGTTGCTATAAACATGATACAATTCATAAAACAAAAACTGTGTTGACATTAGCAGGGGGCACGCCTTGTGCTTGCTCAAGTCTCATTGTAACGTGATTCAGGTAGAAGGAGTAGATTTCTCCTTGGGCATTTTCCCATAACCCCACACCTTCCTTGACACCAGCCCTGCCAGACAGAGTGGAAATGCAGAGTGTGTTAAAAGCTGCAGGAGAAGATAAGATGTCTAGGCTATACTTGAAAAGGGGGAAGGAAAAAAATGCATGTGCCTAAGGACATCGTTTTCTTTGCAGGCATTCTCTCCGGGACATGTTCAGGCATAAGCAATGCCTACTTAGAGGGGCCAGACTTGTTCTACAAGCAGTAGCGGCTTTGCTTCCCTGGGGAGAATTTGTCCACATAGTTTGTAAACTTTATCTGACATTTTAAAGCCACTTCTCCATGTTTATTTTAATATCAATTTTGCACTAGCTTCCTTAATTATTAATTTACCTTGCATTTTTTTAAATAAAAGCAGGAAACAGTGAACAGAGATTATTGTAAATTTAAGTAACTCTTATTAAACATTTTAATAAACTAAAACTACTCAATGTCCACCTCGTCGCCAACTTAAAGACTTGGTCTCATGCCTTGAAATTTAGCAGTGGATCATGTGGGATAGTAATATGAGCCAGGCCACAAGTGGATTGCATCACTTTTCCCCACAACTCAGACTCAGTCACATGATCGAAACCTATTCATGTAGGAAACTGGGAAATAATGGTCTTCCTGTGTGTCCAAAAAGAAAAAAAAAATATATATATAACAGGATTTGATGGCCATATAGCATTGTCTCTGCAATACCAGTCTTCTCATGTATAATAAAACAGGCAACAGTAATTAGCATGTGCTTACTGTGTGTGCACTTACCATCTCAACCAGGTAGATGTACTTTGGATTCTGTTTTGCAGATGAAGAAATTCCAGGTCAGATTTGTTAAAGGACTTTTCTCTCCCTGAATCACTCATCTTATCCTCTTATTGGTTTGAAATGAATTGGTTTTCTCACAATATTAAATTTGGCTTGTGGATACGTTCATAAACATTTCAAAGTATCATAATTCAGCCTTTTGTATTGCATGTTTTAATTGGCTATTTTTGGTGACTGGAACAACTCAGATTCTCTTTTTTGTTTTTTTAAATTTTTATTTTGTTTTATGAAAGCTTTTTTAAAAAGTATATTTTATTGAATTCAGAGAGGAAGGGAGAGGGAGAGAGAGAGATAGAAACATCCATGATGAGAGAGAACCATTGATTGGCTGCCTCCTGCACCCCCCTACTGGGGATCAAGCCCACAACCCTGGCATGTGCCTTGACTGGGAATCAAACCAGCGACCTCCTGATTCATGGGTCTACACTGAGCCACCGCTGCTGGGCTTTAAAGCTTTATTAGGATACTAGAGGCCCAGTGCACGAATTCATGCATCAGTGGGGTCCCTCGGCCTGGTCTGAGAGATTGGGCCCAAACCGGCTCTACGACATCCCCTGAGGGTGCAGGCGAGCCCAAGGGACCCCACCAATGCATGATTGGAGCCAGGGGGGGATGCGGGGAGGGACTCAGGAGGGCTCCAGGGTGTGTCTGGCCCATCTCACTCAGTCCCGATCTGCCAGACCCCAGCTGCAAGCTGACCTATCAGTCTGAAAGCCTTGTCCCTGGTGGTCAATGCATGTCATAGTGAGCAGTTGAGCAACCTTAGTATATCATTTGCATATTATGCTTTGATTGGTTGAAAAGATGACCGGTCGACTGGACACTTACAGTATTAGGCTTTTATTATATAGGATATTTTGCCATATAGATACCATAGAATCTATCCATTTAAAATGTATAACTAAATGTTTTTAGTATATTCATATAAATGTGCAATCATGACCACAATCTAATTTTAGAGAATTTCCTTTTCCTAAAAGAAACTATAAACATTAACGGCCATTCCCTACTCCTCCCCCAATTTACAGCACTAGGTCATTGCCTAATTGTCTTTACCTGTTAAAAAGAAATCTTGCACACTTCCAGAATGGATTCGTTCACATGACAGTGCCATCAGGAATCCACTGTGTCTCAGTTTTCCATTCCACCATCCTTAGTGAGTCAGCTGGTTGCTATGGCTGGTTGCTATGCCAGGCCTCACCTCCTCTCTCCCCATATCCAAAGGCAGGATGTAGACGTTTTCTTTACACATCCCTCCCCCCTTTTAATCAGATATTCAAATCTTTCCTAGAACCCTACTAGCAGGATTCCCTTATATCTCATTGGTCAAAAGTGATTCAGCCGAAACGGGTTTGGCTCAGTGGATAGACCGTCGGCCTGCGGACTGAAGGGTCCCGGGTTCGATTCCGGTCAAGGGCATGTACCTGGGTTGCGGGCACATCCCCAGTAGGAGGTGTGCAGGAGGCAGCTGATCGATGTTTCTCTCTCATTGATGTTTCTGACTATCTCTCTCCCTTCCTCTCTGTAAAAAATCAATAAAATATATTTTTAAAAAAGTGATTCAGATGATCATGCCTAAACTAGTCACTAGCAAAAACCATAGGATTGCCATGATTGGCTTTGACAATCCCAAGTCACCCCTTGGGGTTGAGAAGAGCACACCTTCCTGAATATATGCTGCTGTAGACCTGATAAGACTTGGGAGAGGGTGCTGTTAGCAAAGATGAAGGGGCAAGGCTCCAGGGCAATCAACCAACAGTGTCTGCCAGATACAATCTCACCTCTTAATAAGTATTAGAAATGAATGATCAAAAGAAAAAGACCAGAGCAGGGTTTGAATCAGAGGACTTCGGAAATGATGTAATTCACCCCTCCCTTTACAGATTGGTAAACTGAGTCTCAAACAGGTTCATTGGTTTTTCAAGGCTGAACAGCTAGATAAGGGTAGAGGTAGAACTAAACTTGAATTTTCTGATGGCCAGTTTAGTATATACCTATACAGATCATTGCTTATTAGTCAATAGACTGTTGATCACAATATGATGAGACATTGTACTTGCTTACTTGGGTTTGGGTTTTCACCCAATGAGTTATGAACTCTTCAAGGGAAAAGAGTATCTTATTGAGTTTTGAATCTCCAGTACAGCGGTTCTCAACCTGTGGGTCGCGACCCCTTTGGCGGTCGAATGACCCTTTCACAGGGGTCGCCTAAGACCATCCTGCAGATCAGATATTTACATGACGGTTCATCACAGTAGCAACATGACAGTGATGAAGTAGCAACGAAAATAATTTTATGGTTGGCTCACAACATGAGGAACTGTATTTAAAGGGCCAGAAGGTTGAGAACCACTGCTCCAGTACCTAGCATAGTGTCCTATATACAAGAATAGCACACTTCAAGTTTGTACCGTGTTTAACAATTGGCTGCATTGAATTCATACCTGGAGGTGGGTGAAGAAACTGAAGCAGAGGCTTACCCAAGGTTCAGTCACTGAGGCGCTGTAACAGTAGCATAGCTACAAAAACAAATGCTAACATGTACCGATAAAGGGAAAGCCTCAGGGAAACCTTTCTTATTGTTTCTGCTCATGTATACATATGTGACATCTTTAAAAACAGAGCTATGGCAGTGGAATCTCATATGTTTCTACCAGACGTGAGGATTTAAAACTCAGAATTAGAATAAAGCCTGTGACTAGAGATGATTGAGGAATTTTGTTCAATGCTTTTTCATAAATGTGATAGGCACACAGTGATGTGGACAAGATGAAAGGAAAATTAAATCTTGATAACTGGAGGAAATCCCTAAAAGAAGAATTAAAAATGTGGCTGAGTAATCTGTGGTAGTTCCACTTCTCTGTTACCTACATATCAGACCATTCTGATGCTCCATGGTCTCCAAGACCACTTGAATTTTCTGTATTTTCCATGGTTACCCACAAAGGGATGGAATTGTTCTGATGAGACTCACTAAATGCTTTGGACACATGGAATCCAATGTATCCTTAAGCCCGCAATCACCACTCCCCAAATTATAACCTATCTATTTTTTTTTTGTAGCACGAGTAGTATAAGCCTTTTATTCTTCTATATCCAAGTTATCATTTGTTGCCTTGCAGCTTTGTTGTTGTTTTATAGAATTAGCACTTTTTTAATAACAACCCTTCTAGAGACTAATTCTCCATTTGAAGTTAGAATTTTAAAAACACACAATCCTCTTAACAGTTTTATAGAGATGAGTTTGACTCTTCTCAATGTCATATGTTTCATTTTGTGGGAGTAGTACTGGGAAAAGGCCAAATAGCAAGTTAAATTACAAAGTGATTCATCTTTTATGGAATGGTAAGCTAAACAAACAAACTAATAAACAATGTCAAAATATAGATGTGGTGTTGGTAAAAATCCCGGATCAGGAACTAAAGACCTAGATCTTGTTTCCTGGCTCAGCCTCCTCCATCAATGAAACACAGACAAATACTGACTGTTGTTTACCTTCACCAAAGAGTACGGATTCCTGTTCTACCTACCTCCCAGATCATTGTTTAGACCAGCGGTTCTCAACCTGTGGGTCGCGACCCCTTTGGCGGTCGAACGACCCTTTCACAGGGGTCTCCTAAGACCATCCTGCATAGCAGATATTTCCATGACGACTCATAACAGTAGCAACATGACAATTGTGAAGTAGCAACGAAAATAACTTTATGGTTGGGTCACAACATGAGGAACTGTATTTAAAGGGCCAGAAGGTTGAGAACCACTGGGTTAGAGTGAAGGGTGTGAGATGAGACAATGCCATTTAAACCTCAACTCACCAGGCAAAGATGAAGTCCTTTTTACAGCCCACCCATAAAATTATATCAGGATCACAGTGAGAGAAGAAGCTTCAAGTATTTACCTATCACATTCTCTAATTCAAACATTATTCAAATCATGTAAAAATGACAGCTTTCTTTTCATTACTCTAAGCCTATTTCACACCTTCGTATTCTGCAAAATGGCCTGTGGAAAAAATAAATTAGGATAATGTTGCTTTCTGAGTCTCCTTCAGAAAGAATAATAATATATGTTAATATTTTAAAGGCTTAGTGAAAACTTGCCATTTGTTAAATAAAAAAAGAAGAATCTGAATAATCTATCTTCCAAACTTACTTGACAAAGAATGCTCTCCCCCTTTCCATGCACAATTGTTGATGTACCTGATTTCTGTTCTAAAGAGAGAGAGAACTCACTTCTCTCATTTTTGGCAACCAGCAAAAATGTGTCTTTCAGAAACCTTTCTTCTAAACTTTAATATTTCTTATTTTGAGCAGAAATGAAGGTAAAAATGTCCTTCCCTTAACATTTTCCTCACATCAGAAAGTGGAAAGAAAGAAGATCAGTTTCTGGGTCTCTCTCATTAGCCTATTTCTGTTTAAATTACACCCTGTTATATTTCCTTTCCACTTATATTAGGTCGCCATGTGATATAGCCAAATACACTCGGGGACTGTACCAGAATCTTAGGCCTGGTGGCCTCTTGAAGTCAGGCAAAAAGCTGGAACTAATTTACAGTTATCCTGGCCACTCAGCCTCTTTCCAGCCTGTTCTTATTACAAGGACCACTGGGCAGAACTGAACTATGCCAGCAAGCAATTGCAGAACCATCAAAATTTAGAGCAGGAAAGGATGGAAATGTCTGATATAGAGTAGGTGCTGCCTTAGCCTGGATCCCTCAGAGCAGATCCTGAAGCACAGCATCCATGTAGGGTGTCTATATGGGAAGTGACCTCAAAAAGCAGCAGTGTGGCCCTGACCGGTTTGGCTCAGTGGATAGAGCGTCGGCCTGTGGACTCAAGGGTCCCAGGTTCGATTCCGGTCAAGGGCATGTACCTTGGTTGCGGGCACATCCCCAGTGGGAGTTGTGCGGGAGGCGGCTGATTGATGTTTCTCTCTCATCGATGTTTCTGGCTCTCTATCCCTCTCCCTTCCTCTCTGTAAAAAAATCAATAAAATATATATATTTTAAGAAAGCAGTAGTGTGGGACCAGGGAGTGCCAGAGACAGTGAGAAAGCTGTGCCAAAGGCATTATCAAGTTGGCTCCTCCCAAAAGCATTCCCAGGGAGGACCCTGAGGAGCTTACCAAATGTGTCTTACAACTTAACTTGGGGACAAAAGGCTCCTGCGCCCCATGAGTCTTGGGGGTCCTATTGCTGGGGTCCAGCCCCAGCAGGCCAGGGGTTCCCAAAGGTGTGGACGGAGTCGGCAAATAATGTTTTACACAGAGACAGCGTTCAGAACTCCGTGGATCTTTCTGTGCCTGGCTGAGGCCACAGAGAGAGATCCCAAGGCAAGCTGAGCCTTTATTTTATAGTCAGAGGTAAACAAGGTAGTGGTTTCCATTAGTTACACAGTTCTTGTGAGTTTCACTTGTTTACACTGTTCTTGTGAGTTTCACTTGTTTACACCATGGTTATACTTCCTGCACTTCCTCAGCCCATTAGCTTCCCAGATAAAATCTAGGGAGTGTCATAAGGTCAAGCCTAATTATGCTAAGAGGGCTGTGCCCTCTAAGCTGGGAATTGTTTGTGACTTTGCCCACAGGTCAGTCCGAGGCTTAACCCTATATCAGCTCCCCACATCCTATAACAGTCAACTCCGTGTGCTTCTGGGATGTGCATCCGGGAGAGCTGAGCTATGAGTCCCATGTCCTGCCACAAGAGCCCCTAGGCAGGCAGGAATCGAGAGATCGTTGTGTCGCCCAGATTCATGAAATCAGCTGCACCCACGGGAAATTGGTTGAAGCCCACGTAGAAATGGTTGCCATGGTGGTAGCCGGAGGAAGAGGTGGCGACGAGGGGGCGTGGTGTGGTACCTAAGAGGTGCCCAGTGTGCTGCTTAGGTAACCTTATTGGTTGATCTGAGTGAGGTCCAACCTCTCAGTGCCTACCTGAGCACTTTGAGACCCTGAGAAGTTCACCTAGTTCCGTGGTCGGCAAACTGCGGCTCGCGAGCCACATGCAGCTCTTTGGCCCCTTGAGTGTGGCTCTTCCTAAGCCTTAGGAGGACCCTAATGAAGTGAATAACCATGCACCTACCTATATGGTTTAAGTTTAAGAAATGTGGCTCTCAAAAGAAATTTCCATCGTTGTACTGTTGGTATTTGGCTCTGTTGGCTAATGAGTTTGCCGACCACTGGCCTAGTTGGTTCAGGGCACAAAGCTTGCTAATGGCAGGGAGACTTGGAGACAGATCTGCTGACTCCCTGTTCACTGGGGCTTTCAGCCACACTGCACCGCCTCAACTCCACTTGCTGTGGCAAAAAATCGCGAGAGCAAGGTGCCATGCAGTTGTACCCACCAAGTTTGGGAAGAAGTTAAAAAGAAATGCCTGGCTTCAATCACGGTCATAACAACAGAGAAGCTACTGCAAGATAGAACAGGCTCCATCATTGAGCGCTACAGTGAGTGCCAGTGGAATGAGGGCTACAGTGAGTGCACAGGGCAGCCAAGAGAGGTTTCAAAGGAACCTGGGCTTGGAGACCTACTATTTGTGCTTGTAATCCGTACATCTTCCACTTTCTGAGTTTGAGGAGGAGGAGCATTTTTGTGTCATGCGTGGAAATTGTGCTGTGTGGCTGTAATGGGAACACCGGACCCCGTTCTGGAGCTAAGAATAGCTGAGATACTAATTAGGTTACTTGACAAATGCTGGAGAGGAACTCATCAAACCCAGAGAATTCATAATGGGATCTCATGGCCAGACCAGGGTTGGCTCTAATTAGGGTTCTTGCGTTGCCACGGGCACATTCACCACCGCTTGCTTTCTCATTTGGGAAATAATATGATGTACTAGCATATAACTTTAAATATTTGAGTATTGGCATTTACTGATCTCTAAATTCAAATATTTTACGTTCAAACATATGAATAATAACAAAGAAGCATCATGGAGGGAAGGAATAAAGATAAGGGTTGCAGTGAGCCAAAGACCCTAGGGAAGGAGATAACTGAGAGCAAAGATAAAGAAGTTTCTCTTACTGAAATTTAATCACCATAGTCTGGTGTCTTATTCCTTAGGAATTGGTTCTTTTGTTAAGCAGAGTAGGTAACTGCATTCCTTTATCCTTGCACTTAAAGGGCACCATTTTAATGAGTTAATGTTAAAGTGTATATGTAAGTGCCTGGTACATAACAAACAACAGTAAATGGCTCCCTGTTCGGAATCCTTTTTTTCTCTAAGAGAATTTTGTCCACCCTCTCGACTTCCCCTCAATGTATTTGTTCATAGTATACTTTGTACTTTAAAAAATAAACTTTTGATTTTAGAACATTTTTAGATTTACAGAAAAATTGCAAAGATAGTACAGAGAATCCCCACACACACTTCATCCAGCTCCTCTAACATTAACATCCTACATTACCATGGTGCATTCGTTGGAGATAAGAAATTAACTGGTACATTCCTATTAATGCCTTGTACTTCTAAACAGATGCACTCTATTTTTAGTCTTTAATTAGGTGCCCAGATCATTCGAGTGTTGATATTTGATTGAACTGGGATACTTTGTGAATGAGCAATAAATGTGATTTATAATTTCAGCATTGGACACACAGAAGTTACCATAGATCTTTGGTCAGGTTGTTGTGGTCCGATGAGATTCCCATGGCTTCTAGCTGCCCTGGGAGACTGCAGGTGAATTACTAAAAGTTAGTAAAGCTCACCCCTATTGAAACCAATTTCAAATCATCATGACTCTGAAGCTTTCAAATCTTTTCTAAAAACATAGGATATCTCTTTTTGAATAAAACATTCTAACCTGCCATGTAAGTGTGATGTGCTCAGAAGCATGATGGTGCAGATGGCAGCACTCTTTTGAACATGATGTTTGATACAGGTGACATTATAAGATTCAAAATATTGAAAGGAAGCCCTACCAGATAGGATTTATGGGTCTCTGTTCTAAACACATGTTTTCTAGCTAGGAAAGCTGTGACAAGAAAATGCACCCAAATGCATGTAATTGACAGATTTCTACACACACACACACACACACACACACACACACACACACACACATACACTCACACTCATACACAGCTTTTTAAAAATGAAAAATATTTAGATTGCTTAAAAACATTCATTGGTTAAAAATTAAAATGAGAAATTCAGGTGCTAGTTACCAATGGTCCATCATTTATTTGAGATAATTGGAAAGTTGGATATAACGTTATGTGTCTCAGTTTGGGGATTTTGAGGTTTGGTTAGCATTAGGTTGATGAAAAATAAAGTTTAATGTATACAGTAGGCCTTTTTCATTTGAATGTGTCTGATATCCATCCTCCTTTGCAAATTCAGACCTTTACCTCCTCCCCTTTTATGTTTTTGTTGTCACAAATTATCCCTCTTTGTGCTGTAAGTGTATTGGTTATCTTACTTGTAGTTTTGTGACATTTTGTTCTTTATTTCAGGTAGAATAATTCCCTTGAGTATTTCCTGCAATGAAGGTCTTCTGGTGATAAATTTCCTCAGCTTCTGTATGTCTGGAAAAGTCTTTATTTCTCATTCATATCTAAAGGATAGCTCTGCTGGATATATTATTCTTGGCTGATAATTTAACTCTCTTGTTTGAATATTTGGTCCAATCTTCTAGCTTGTAGAGTTTCTGCTGAGAAGTTTGATGATAACCTAATGGGCTTTCCTTTATAGGTTACTTCCTTCTTTTCCCTGGCTGCCTTGAGAATTCTTTCTTTGTCATTAATTTATTTTAATATTTATTGTTGAAAGTGTTACATATGTCCCCCTTTCCTCCCCAATTGACCCCTTTGAAGCTGTCCTTGTGCCCACCCCAGGCCTTCACTACCCTATCGTTCATGTCCATGGGTTATGCATATATGCATACAAGTTCTTTGCTTGCTCTCTTCCCACCTACCCACAGTTTTAATACAATGTGCCTTGGAGAAGGTCTTTTTTGATTGAGTTAATTAGGTGTTCTGTTTGCTTCTTGAATTCAAGGATCTAGTTCTTTCCACAGGTTTGGGAAGTTCTCATCAACTAGTTCTCTTCTATGAAGTTGTTGTTGTTGTTGTTGTTGTTGTTGTTGTTGTTCTTCTTCTTCTTCTTCTTCTTCTTCTTCTTCTTCTTCTTCTTCTTCTTCTTCTTCTTCTTCTCCTTCTTCTTCTTTGCCTATTAGCCTTATGTTGCTCCTTCTGATGGAGTCATATAGTTCTCATAGTGTTCTTTCTTTTTTTATGCTTAAGTCTCTCTCTTTGTCCCTCTACATCATTTCTAGATTTCTATCTTCCATATCACTAATTCTTTCCTACATCTGGCCAGCTGTATTTCCTATAGTTGATAGCTTATTCATTATCTCTTTTATTGAGCTCGTCATCTCCAAAATTTCTATTTGGTTCTTTTTTAAAGTGTCAGCCTGTTTGGTAAAATACTCCTTTTTGTTTGTTGGTTTGGTTTCTGAGTTCATTAAACTGCCTCTCTGTGTTTTCTTGCATCTTCTTGAGGCTTTTCAGAACTGCAGTTTTGAACTCTCTGGCATTTAAATCGCATATTTCCATGTCTTTAAGTTTATTTTCTGGAGATTGATTCATTTTCTTTCTGATCTGTCTCGTTACTTTGGTTATTCATGGCGTTTGATGGATTCCTTCTCTGTCTAGGCATCTATATATGAGTGGCACTTATCTAGTAGATTAATACAAAGAGGTCTTTCTATTCTTTTCCAGTATGTGGTGTTGAATCACAGGGTGTTTTTTTCTTTGTTTGTTTTTTAGCTTTCTTGTACTTCTCTGGCTTTTCAGACCTCTGCAGGGTGGTGGAAAAATAGCCTGTGTTCCCTAGGAAGATGGGCACTTCCCCTGTGATCTGGTTGTTCCAGTCCCAGGGGACCAACCGCACATGGGACTGCTGTGGGCAATGGGTCCCCAAATCTGTGAAATCCCAGTGCATTTCCCAGCAGAAAGATGCCATCAGCAGTGCAGCCTTGATGTGTGTGGGTGGGATGAGCTGCAGGAATTCAGCTACCTCCTTTATTGCTTCGCCCTCTCAGAAATGGCAACCTCAGACCTCTGAGATGCCCCACCTCCACCTGACCCTAGGATTAGTTGCAGAGTGCACTCTTCACTAAGGGAAAAAGTGTTTCTGTAGTACCAGTTCTCAGATTGCAGATAATATGTTCTGCAACCCAACATGAAGGTGAGGGGAGGCAAGCTCTTGGAGGTTAAGGGGTGGTGGCAAGGCTGCACCTCTGTGATTCATTTCTGCCCAGGTCACTGGGCTCAGCTATAGCTCATATTGCCCACTCCTGTACTAAATCTCTTTGCTCCTCCTTTCTGAAGGGAGTTCCAGTCACAACCTGATTCTTCCCCCCTCTCTGGGCTGAGCTCCTCAGTGAATTCCAGGCTGCAGGGCTACATCCATGGCTCCTTTGAGCTCTTCTTCCTTCTAGCCTCCTGGTTCACTCCCACTTGCCCACCTTTAGATGTTTCAATGCACGGACCTCTCATGCATGTTTGTGTTTTGAACAAGGAATCATTTGTTGAGTTACAATTGTTCAAATCGTTGAAACTTCAAGGGGTATGTCCAAGGGGGTCTCTCACAACACCATTCCTCTGATGTCACTACCCTGTACTGAGCTCATATTCAATACTCAATACTGTTTAATTAATAAGCAAGCGCACAGAAAACTACCTGTCATCAGAATAGCCCCATTTGTGAACATCAAATCTCTACATCATCTGTGATAGTCTTTGAGCTTTATGAATTTTAATTCCAACTAAGTCAATTCTGAGCTACTGCCTTGAAGTTGTTTAAATAGTAACTTCCATTTGCACAAAATCTTAAGAATACCAATAAGGTGGCCTCTGACTTTTTGAGCTTTTGACATTCAGCCACCAGAGGCTGCTCTGAGACCTTCATACTCCTTTCACTCTGGGCCCAGATCCCAATAGGGAAACCTGTAAGGACTGATTTGGCTTCCACTGTTTTGAATTGTCCTTGCTCAGTGCAGTTCCCTGGTGGTCTGCTGTTGGAGTAAATGATTAATTAGAGTCAAGAGGAGGTGCTGAAAGAAGACAAAACTACACATTACTATTTTGTCCTCCTTTTTATTTTTAAACTCTTAATCTTGTTCTTTTTGATTTAAGTAAAGAGAATTGGCCAAAACTTTTCTACTGGCATTTGCTAATTTTTCATCATTTTTTCTGTTACATATTTTCAAAGAATTCTGAAGATTTTTTAAAAAAAACTCCTTTATTCCATTATATTTACTTCCACATGGTTTCTATTCTTTCACATTTTACCAGGATTTTATAGTTACTTTCATGCTGTTCACTCTGTTTTATTTTTTAAAATCTTTGTCTTTCTTCTTTAAGTCTTTCTCTTTATCTAACAAAACAAATCAAAACTTAAGTGGAGTATCTGTAATTAAGTAAGAAGGATTAAAAGAGGTTTCAGGGCCTGTAATATATTTTGTATTTAATCTTGGACAACTAACCACTGATTTAGTTTCTTCATGTGAAATTGTTTTTAGTCTTTTGAAGCAAAGGCATGATCGTGGTAGTCATTGATCAGCCATGAAAAACAACTGATTCTGTGTTACTGTTAAATATGTCACCCTAAAGAGTATCCTTCTATGAGAATAAGTCACTACATAAAGATGTGAAGTTTTAGCCCTGACCAGTTTGCCTCAGTGGCTAGAGCGTTGGCCTGTGGACTGAAGAGTCCCAGGTTCGATTCGGGTCAAGGGCGGCATGTACCTTGGTTGCGGGCACATCCCCAGTGGGGGGTGTGCAGGAGGCAGCTGATGGATGTTTCTCTCTCATGGATGTTTCTAACTCTCTCTCCCTCTCCCTTCCTCTCTGTAAAAAGTCAATAAAATATATTTTTTAAAAAAAGATGTGAAGTTTTAGACCTATGGCAAATACCAATTACTAGTTTTTGTAGCAGGCAAAGCCATCAATATGTAGATGATCTGGAGAATTTCAACACTGCAATTCTTGATTTCTAGACTTTTATTTCTTGTAAAATTCTATGTATGATTGAAAAAATGTATAATTTAAGTATGTCTTCTTAAATATGCTTCATTTTCTTCAGATTATGGAAAAAATCAATTGAAGGAAAGTAAATACCTATTTTATTAGTTTTTACTTATAGTAAAAGAGAAATATTTCAAGATTTCTTTTGCTCATAAAAGAAATTCTTGAGATAACATGAAACACTCCTAATGTTTCATTCACAGACTGGAATGATCTTTTGAAATGTTTGCTATTTTACCTCCAGTGTAATCATAATGGTAGAGATCCTTACCCTAATAAATTCATGACTAAAGTAGGATACAAAGTCACTTATATTTTCAGGTAAAATAATGGCAGCCATAATATGTAAATTGGCCCATATTTCACTAAATACTTTGTTAAAAGTGGAATGTCCAGGAAAGTGCCAGATTCCTTTTCTGTGGTGGGTTCTGCTTTTCAACTTGCCCTAACTCAGGAGAGAACCAGAAGTCACTTGCCCATGAGCAATACCTTATGAAAGCATCATGATTTCATGTGGTATATTTTTCTCCCAATTTGTATGCCTCACAATCGAATTCCTAAATATCACATGTGAACCTAGCCAAAAATGAAAAAATAAAAAAGTCGACCCACTGAAGTAATATTAGGTCAGCTTTGTGGGATGCATTAGCAGCCTGTCTGAACAAAGATGAGGGACTCGGGCACAGAAAATCATCACGTGGCCCTGGCCCTGGCCGCCTTGCAGATGCATTGCATGACTCATTGTTAAACATGCCGAGAGCAGACAAATTCCAGGCGAGTGAAGCATCTGCTAATCCAACTGCAGTTAGGTAAGTTGCGTGATATTTGCCTTACTTGCTTTTCCTTAAGAAACTCCTCACTACATTTCCAACCGCTCCTGAACACATGTCAAATGCACTGACCAACTGTATTAAGATAAAACTGTTCACATTAAAGATAGGCACTTGAATTAGTATAACCCTCAGGCCAGTTATACTTCACTAAATGGCATAGGCTTTAAAATACCAGCACTAAATTTTAAAACATGTATCCATAGCAACCTTTTTATCAGGGGAATAGCTACCTGAAAGGGTACGCATCTTTTCAAAGAAGCAAGGAGAAATAAAACCATAGTAGTAGTTAACTGTCAATGATATCACTTGGGGTTAAATTTGATTAGGGGTTTGATTCAGGAGGATATGGGGACTTTTAAAAAATATTTTAAATTGATTTTTAGAGAGAAAGGAAGGCAGAGAAAGAAAGGCACACCTCCTGCTGGGGATCAAGCCCAAAACCTGGGCATGAGCCCTGACCAGGAATCTAACCGGTGACTCTTCAGTGCACGGGCTGACGCCCAACCAACTGAGCCACACCGGCCAGGATGGAAATGGCAGCTTTTAAGAAGTCTTTGCAATTTATCTGTTTCTTCCCAGTAACTGGGATTTCATGCCTTCTTTATCACCAAAGTGTTTTTACTAATGAGACATTAATTGAAATACCATGAAATAACTTTGGGCTTCAGATATTTAAGAAGAAATCACAGCCCTCTTCTTCCTGCCCACCATTTTCTTAGAAAGCTCCTTCAATAGCGTCCGCAGTGCTTATTTATTATCCTGAGGTTTTTGCTGCACGTGGATCTTTGACGGTCACTTCGAGGGTGTCTGTTATCAGACAGGACATGGGATCATGTAAAAGTCCACAGTCCTTGTCTTGTGAGGTGACCTGATCTAAGTCACCCTGTTTCCAAGAAACTCTCTCCGATGGAATGGCCTTTCATTGGTTCATGTTGTATGACATGGGCGCAGGGGAAAACCAGGAGTCGGGCTTCTTTATAGGATCCAGTGACTAACTGAGGTAAAGTACAGGGCACACAGGTTGAAAGTCACTGAACGGAAGAGCCTACACATCTCAACTTTTCCCATCTCTTGGGTAAGGAGTGTCAGGAAAGAAAATCTTATCGTCTACGCTCTTAGGTTTAGTCACTGGGGCCTGTAAATGAAACTAACAAAAGCCAGATTGACACCCGGATAAAGGCACCCGATTTTAAAAATAGTTAGGTGCACAGGAGTTCACAGAGAAAGGGTGGAACTCAAAGAAGCTGTTAGTGTTAGACTCCAGGACTTATCTGCCCTTTTCACAAAGAAAAGACGGGTCTGGGCTTCGTGGGGAGACACAATGTAGGGAAGTGACCAGGAGATCTATGGAGGAACTAACGGAAGGCAAGGGCTCTTTTAGTAAGGTCTGCCTATGCAAGCTCCCTTTAGTGCCGACACCCCATCTTCCATGATAAGAGTCACTCTTCTGCCCTGACCGGTTTGGCTCAGTGGATAGAGCGTCAGCCTGCGGACTGAAGGGTCCCAGGTTCAATTCCGGTCAAGGGCATGTACCTGGGTTGCGGGCACATCCCCAGTGGGAGGTGTGCAGGAGGCAGCTGATCGATGTTTCTCTCTCATCGATGTTTCTAACTCTCTATCCCTCTCCCTTCCTCTCTGTAAAGAATCAATAAAATATATATTTTTTAGAAAGTCACTCTTCTGTCCCTGGTATAGGAGGCACTTTCTTCAAAGGGAAATTTATGCCCTGATTTTAGGCAGATAAGAGAAAGGCCGAGAACTCTTCTTCTTGAGTCCATTGGTTCTCAGTTGCCTTAAGCTCAAAATAATCCCGCTGTCAAAGTGGCATCTTTTGAGGTGGCATATCCTGAGCCACTTCAGGAGTTACACACATCAAGCCTGAAGCTTGTATTAGCTAGTGTCAGTCAGGACTGGCTGAGTGAGTGTGGCTGCTTTCCAATAAAACTTTATTTATGGACAGGGAAATGTCATAAACCTTTCACATGATATGAAATAGAATTCTCTGGATTTTTTTTCAACCATTTGAAAATGTTCAGAGTCATTCTCAGGTGTAGTCTCCGGGTGGCGGGCAGGATTTGGCCTGAGGGCCGGAGTTTGCAGACCTCTGATCTAGAGAGGTGGTTCCGAGACCAGCCACTCAGCCCCACCTGGGAATTTGTCAGAAATGCAAATTCCAGGCCCCACCCCAGACCTGCTGAATCAGAAACTCTAAGGTGGGGCCCAGTAATGGTGTTTTAACAAGCCCTCCAGGGGATTCTGATGCTCCAATTCGAGATCCAGTGAGCTAGACTGACCTCTTCTCAATCTTGGCTGCTCATTTTCATTCCGTAGGCGAGCTTTTCAAAACTCTCCCTGCCAAGGCCCAGCCCAGATCAATTCAACCAGAGTCTCTGTGGGTGAGACCCAGACACCAGTATATTTTAAATCTCCTCCAAGTGATTTCAGTGGGCAGACGAGGCAACGAATGCTTTCATTGTACAAATAAGGAAACTGAAGCTCACAGTTTCAGCATCTTGCTGGAGATACATAACAAGAAGAAATAGGTATGACACAGTCCACTGTCAGTTCTTTAGATACATGAGCATTAACATACTACATTTGGTTATGGAATGTGTTGGCCACGAGCTTCGGGGTCACGTTATCTTTTATTACTAGCACTGATTAATTAAAAACACATCTGGAAACATGCCCTAAGTGAAATGAAAACTCGCTTTAGAAACTCGTTAGGCCAGACAATATGACTATAATTGGAAGAAATAGCCCGGCAGAAGCTCAGGACAGTCCCATCTGTAAGCACTTTGGGTCGAGGCAAGACCTTCAAGATTGTGGTGGAGGACAAAGCCTGGAGCTACTTGCCAGTGTGTCTGAGCACTTGATTCCTGTTTCATATGCGGAACACACAGCAAAGTCACAGCCTTAAAGGTCATTCATGAAAGTGAGCGCCGAAACCGGTTTGGCTCAGTGGATAGAGCGTCGGCCTGCGGACTGAGAGGTCCCGGGTTCGATTCCGGTCAAGGGCATGTACCTGGGTTGCGGGCACGTTCCCGGTGGGGGATGTGCAAGAGGCAGTTGATCGATGTTTCTCTCTCATTGATGTTTCCAACTCTCTCTATCTCTCTCCCTTCCTCTCTGTGAAAAATCAATAAAATATATTAAAAAAAAAAAGTGAGAAGCCAACAGTTGCATGCTTATCACGTGTTGTATGACTCTGTAGGACTCCCATGCCTTGGGCATTTCTGAAAGGGAACTTTAAAATGATGACTGCTTTGTGCGCGTTCCATGGCAGGAAGAACACAGGCTGTTCACCCAAAATAGAGCTGGAGAAAGTGAGGCCCAGGTGGAAATCGGGTCATGTCATGATGACAAGTGAAGTTACAGAAACACATACAAACAACCATTGGATGTTTTGATTGTTTGAGTAGTTACCTGATCAGAGTGCAGGTTATGATTTTTGAGCATTTACTGTGTGCTGGGTCCTCTTAGTTCTGTGGTTAAGAGCATGTTTTCAGGGGCCAGTCAGCCTGAATGCACAAACCACAATCTCTAACCCTCTAGTTTAGGTAGCTTAGCAAGTCTCATCGCCTCTGTGCCTCAGTTTTCTCCCCTAGAAAATGGAGATAATAATAGTCTCATAGGGCAGCGGTTCTCAACCTGTGGGTCGCGACCCCTTTGGCGGTCGAATGACCCTTTCACAGGGGTCGCCTAAGACCATCCTGCAGATCAGATATTTACATGACGATTCATAACAGTAGCAACATGACAGTTATGAAGTAGCAACGAAAATAATTTTATGGTTGGGTCACAACATGAGGAACTGTATTTAAAGGGCCAGAAGGTTGAGAACCACTGGCCTAATGCATAATTGGTCCATGAAGGATATGGGATTCCTCTCATATCTTCCCATCGCATGCAGCACAGATACCTCCTGTTGGGTTTTATTTTATTAAATAGCACATCTCTCTAGTGCAGGTATCTATCCACTTTTTTATTTAAGCTTGAACTAAGTTAGACCTCTCAGAGTGTGGTGCATCATCTGGTTTTGAATTTCTTTAATTGGGTTACATTGTCCAGTTGAAGGTAAGTATCACCAATTGGTTGATTTATAAAGGTCACCATAACAAGAGTATATTTTCCCCAAGTGGATACAGTTTAGGAGAAATATTAGTAGGGGTTTTTGATACAACAGACAAGGCTATGAATAAGAATACAGTGATATTGTTCATTGTATGATGTTATTTAAATCACTCATTAAAATCATTTTAAACAGCAGAACTACTTATTAAATAAACTACAGAGGAAATACAAGCCCTTTCTTTTGTAAATTAATAAATTAAGGGCGAAATAAAATGAAGCCTTATTTGAGTGCAGTTTCTCAGACATTTAGAGCTCTTTTACAAACATGGAGGAAGCTAAGGCACTGATATTCAATGTTTGCATTTTTTTCTTTGTCAGGACTCATTATATTTATCTCGCATCTTGCACCAGGAAAACAGTACAGGAAAGCCTCGCTCAGTGTGTGTGAATTTCCATAGTGGCTCCCAGCAGAGGAAAAGCTCATGATGAGCCCTCTAGTTATAAGGAAATAAAGGCAACTATTATTTCCTTGACTATTAAGAAAGTATAAAACACCCTGACTTGTGTCTAGTAAAGGAAAGAGACATATTAGCTATAATTCTGAAATACTTTTTATCTTTACCACCATCTTATGTCCAAGTATAGATATTATGCATGACGTGGGAGAGTGTTTTTACCAATCAGAAAAGAAACACGACCATTTCAGCAATCTTTCTGCGTGTTTGAGAAGGACCAATCTAAAGGATAACAGCAAGGAGTGCAAATCCTGTTCAAAGCTTGTTTTGATTAAAATTTCTCTTCACCTTCTGTCCATGTGATTATAAATGAACCAATCTGACTTGCTGATTTCTAACATATAAAAGCTGATATCTGACTCACAGAATCTAAGATTTTAATCTCTAAGATGAATTTAGAAGTCAGCTTTGGGCATTAAAATATTAAATGTTTGAGAGGCTAATTCTTTCATATATAAGAAGAATAAGAAAGATAAAAGAATAAGGATAAGAAGTAAAATGGTAATAATATGAAGAACAGTAACCAGCTATTCCTAACTATACTGGAACCCACGCAAAAGAATTTAAATCAAGAATAATGCCAATTAGGAATAAGAAGAAAATGGAGTCTTTGATTAGTCTAACGAATTATTAAGGCATCTAGATTGTAGGATTTTTGGATTAGGACTGTCTAATAATTATTTCTCAGTACACATGGCGAATCAGACATAAACTGAGCAAATTAAATCTGTGATGGGGAAGAGGAAATGCCAATCACATCATTTGTTCATGACACAGTGACATTGCACTTGGGGTTTAGAATGGACCATCAGGCCTGTAACTTCTCTATCCTGACTCTTTGGTCAACTGTGCGCCAGGTAATCATAAAATACTACAAGTTTACAGGAAGTGGGTTTAAGGATGAGAAGTTGATTTCATAACCCGTGCATATTTTTTATTTTAAATAAATTTAAATTGTATTGTTTTTAACTCTATTTTACTTTCAATTACACTAGCCATTCAACATAATTATTATTATTTTGTTTCAGATGTACAGCATAGTGGTTAAACAACTATATAATTTAGGAAATGATTCTCCCCTATAATTCTAATACTCACCTGCACCGTACGTGGTTATTACAATATTATTGACTATATTTGTTATGCTGTACTTTACATCCCCGTGACTATTTTATAATTACCAATTTGTACTTCTTAACCCCTTCACCTTTATTAGCCCCCCAAGACCCCTTCAAACTAGCAACTCCATTTTTTCTCTGTATGAGTTTCTTTCAGTTTTGTTTGTTCATTTGTTTTGTTCTTTAGATTCCACAGATAAGTGAAATCATATGGTATCTGACTTTCTCTATCTGACTTATTTCACTTAGCACAATACCCTCTAAGTCCACCATGTTGTTGAAAATGGTAAAATTTCATTTTTAATGGTTGAGTAATATTCTATCATATACATGTACCACCACTTTGTCCACTTGTTATTGATGGGCACTTGGGCTGCTTCCACATCTTAGCTATTGTGAATAACGCTGCATGTATCTTTTTTTAAAAAATATATTTCTTTATTGATTTCCGAGAGGAAGGGAGAAGGAGAGAGAGATAGAAACATCAATGATGACAGAGAATCATTGATCGGCTGCCTCGTGCATGCCCCCCGTTGGGGATGGAGCCCACAACCCAGGCATGTGCCCCTGGCTGGAATCGAACCCGGGACCCTTCAGTCCACAGGCTGACGCTCTATCCACTGAGCCAAGCCAGCTATGGCTGCATGTATCTTTTTGAATCAGTGTTTTGGATTTCTTCTGATAAATACCCATAACTATAATTGCTGGGTCATAAAATAGGTCTGTTTTTAATTTTTTGAGGAACCTCTATGCTATTTTCCATAATGGCTGTGCCATTTTGTAATCCTACCAACAGTGCACTAGGGTTCCCTTTTCTCTACATCTTCACCAACACTTGTTAATTTATTGTTGATAGCCATTCTGACAGGTAGTGACACTGAGCATCTTTTCATGTGTCTATTGGCCATCTGTATATCATCTTTGGAGAAGTGTCTATTCAGGTCTTCTGGCCATTTTTTAATATGATTGTTTGGGGTTTGTTTTGTAGTGTTGAGTAGTATGGGTTCTTATAAATTTTATCTTCTTTCATTCAGCAGGTTATCTTTTCATTTTGTTGATGATTTCCTTGGCTGTGCAAAATTTTTATTTTGATATAATCCCATTTGTTTATTTTTTTGTTTTGTTTCTCTTGCCTGAGGAGATATATCAGAAAAAAATATTATTAAGAGCGATGTCATGCCCTAGCTGGTTTGGCATCAGCCTGCAGACTGAAAGGTCCTGGGTTCGATTCCAGTCAAGGGCACATGCCCGGGTTGTGGGCTCGATCCCCAATATGCGGCGTGCAGGAGGCAGCCAATCAATGATTCTCTCTCATCATTGATGTTTTTCTCTCTCTCCCTCTCTCTTCCTGTCTGAAATCAATAAAAATAAAAAAAATTATGAAAGAGTGATATCAGAGTTTATTGCTTATGTTTTTTTCTTGGAGTTTTATGGTTTCGAGTCTTACATTTAAGTCTTGAATTCATTTTCAGTTTATTCTTATATATTGTAACAAGGTTACATTATTTTGCATGTATCTGTTCAATTTTCCCAACACCATTTATTGAATAGACTGTCTTCACTCCATTTTATGTTCTTGCCTCCTTTGTCATACATTAATTGACCATATAGGTATAGGTTTATTTCTGTTCTGTTCATTGATCTACATGTCTTTTTATGCCAGTACCAGGGTGTTCTGATTACTATAAGGGTATAGTAATATATCTTGATATAGCTAGATATCAGGTAGCATGATCACTCCAACTTTGTTCTTCTTTCTCAAGATTGCTGTGCCTCTTCAGGTTCTTTTGTTGTTTCTTAGACAAATGTGAGGATTATTTCTTCTAGTTCAGTGAAAAATGCCATTGGAATTTTTGTAGGGATTTCATTGAATCTTTAGATTACTTTGGGTAGTATGGACATTTTAATAATGTTAATTCTTTCTATCCATGAGTACAATTTATGCTTCCATTTATTTGTATCTTCAATTTCTTTCTTCAGTGAATTTTCTAAGTACAGGTCTTTTACCTCCTTGATTAAGTTTAAACCCTAGGTATTTTTTTATGCAACTGTAAATGGGATTGTTTTCTTAATGTGTCTGACAGTTTATTATTGCTGTATAAAAATGTAACCAATTTCTGAATATTAAATTTGAATGCTTCTAATTTACTGAATTGATTACTTCTAGTATTTTTGGTGGAATCTTTAGGGTTCTTTATATATAGTATCTGCAAATAATGACAGTTTTACTTCTTTTTTCCAATCTGCATATCTTTTTTTTTTGTATGATTGCTGTGGCTAGGACTTCCAATTCTTTGTTGAATAAGAGTGGTGAAGGTAGACAAGGACCCTGTCTTGTTCCTGTTCTTAAGGAAAATGCTTTTAGCTTTTTCCTGATTAATAGGATGTTTGCTGTGAGTTTGTCATATAGAGAGAGCTTTTATTATTTATTTTTTAAATATATTTTATTGATTTTTTACAGAGGGGAAGGGAGAGGGATAGAGAGTTAGAAACATCGATGAGAGAGAAACATCGATCAGCTGCCTCCTGCACACCTCCTACTGGGGATGTGCCCGCAACCAAGGTACATGCCCTTGACCGGAATCGAACCTGGGACCCTTCAGTCCGCAGGCCGACGCTCTATCCACTGAGCCAAACCGGTTTTGGCGAGAGAGCTTTTATTATGTTCAGGTGTGCTTCCTTTTTTCCCACTTTGCTGAGAGTTTTTATCATAAATGGGTGCTGGCTTTTGCCAAATGCTTTTCCTGCATCTATTAATGTGATCATATTATTTTTATCCTTCACTTTGTTTATGTGGTGTATCACACTAATGGATTTGTGCATCCCAGGAATAAATCCCATATGATCATTGTATATGATCTTTTTTTTTTTAAGATTTTGATTCATTTTATTGCAACACTCACTTCATTGTGGTATGTATATGATCTTTTTAATATATTGCCGAATTCAGTTTGCTGATACTTTGTTGAGGACTTTTTTGCATCTATGTTCATCAGGGATGTTGTCCTATAATTTTCCTTTGGTTTTGGAATCGGGATAATTGATGTGGCCTTGTAAAGGCAGTTTGGGAGCCACCCTTCCTCTTGAATGTTTTGGAATAGTTTAAGAAGGATAGTTGTTCATTTTCTTTAAATGTTTGATGAAATTCACCTGTGAAGCCATCTGGTTCAGGACTTTTGTTTGTTGGGAATTTTTTGATTATTGATTTGATTTCATTGGTAGTAATCGATCTGTTCAGATTTTCTGTTTCTTCTTGATTCAGTCTTGGAAGATTTATGTTTCTAGGAATTTATCCATTTCTTCCAGATTGCCCAATTGTTGGCATATAATTTTTTCTAATATTTTCTTATAATCCTTAGTATTTCTGTGGTCTCAATTGTCACTTCTCTTTCATTTCTGATTTTATGTATTTGGGTCTTCTCTCTTTGTTTCTTTTTTAAAAATATATATTTTATTGATATTTTACAGAGAGGAAAGGAGAGGGATAGAGAGTTAGAAACATCCATGAGAGAGAAACATCGATCAGCTGCCTCCTACACACTCCCTACTGGGGATGTGCCCACAACCAAGGTACATGCCCTTGACCGGAATCGAACCTGGGACCCTTGAGTCAGCAGGCTGACGCTCTATCCACTGAGCCAAACCGGTTAGGGCTCTCTTTATTTCTTGATGAGTCTGGCTAAAGGTTCATTGATCTTGTTTGTCTTTTCAAAGAACCAGATCTTGAGCCAATGTTTTGAAATTTGTGTTACTAGATGAACACATTCCTAACTGATAACATTATATTGGAAGGATGTGGGATGAAGATGAGGAAAGGTAGCATAAAAGAGGTAAGATCTTTTTGATCATATGTAGGATGATCATAGGAACACGGCAAAAGCAGTCATAGGAGGGAATATATATTTTTTGATCTTTTATATTGTTTGTTTAGATTTTATTGTTTATTTCCACTATGATCTTTAGTCTTTCCTTCCTTCTACTCACTTTGGGCTTTGTTTGTTGTTCTTTTTCTAATTCCTTTAGGTGTAAGATTAGATTGTTTGTTGTTGTTGTTGTTTTAGATTTTTCTCATTTCTTGAAATAGGCCTGTATTGCTATGAATTCCCTCCTATGACTGCTTTTGCCGTGTTCCTATGATCATCCTACATATGATCAAAAGGATCTTACCTCTTTTATGCTACCTTCCCTCATCTTCATCCCACATCCTTCCAATATAATTTTATCAGTTAGGAATGTGTCCATCTAGTAACACAAATTTCAAAACATTGGCTCAAACAAATTAGCAGTTTATTTTTCTCATAGAACATAGATTTTAGGGCTCATTTAGAAGCTCTATAGTGTCATCAGGAATCAAGAGTCCTTCTTTCTTTTCTGTTGTCCAGCTTTGCCACTTATTGTATCCTTCTAATGGTTACAGAATGGCCCCAGTCCGTCAGGCATTGCAACCATATTCCTGGTGTGAAATCCAGGAATGGCAAAGGACAAACCGTATTGTGTCTTTTTTAGGAGTTTACCCAGGAGCACTACACACAGCTTCTATTAAAACTCCATATGCCATAATAGTTTCACATGACCGCCCATAACTGCAGGGGAGTCTGGGAAATGTTCTTGAGCTGGGCATATATCTGTCCCAAAATAAATTAAAGTTCTGATAAAAAGAAATAAGAGGAAGATGAATTTAGATTGGCTACCGGCAGTCTCTGCCACAATATCTATACCAGAGATCACTGCCAATCGAAAGACTGTGCTTCCATATTTGTGCATTCTTTTGTTTTTCCTGGAGTTAATTATAGCCTCACCTTTTGCTTATGTTTATGTATATCTGTTCATCCTCACATGTATTCTCTCAATATCATTTCCCCCTCTGGAGACCTACCTCCAGGAGTCCTCCATTTTCTACTACAATTTAGACCAGGGCCTTTCTTGAACTTGCTTTGCTTCTCTGTATGGTTTCCCTATTTTCTGAGCCTCATTGACTTACAATTTTTCATTTAATTTCCTCCTTTTGCTAAAACATATCTTGGAGTGTATTCCAAAGAAAGAGTACATGGGATTAAAAAACTTTGAGTCTTTGCATAAAAACAATCGCATTCTACTCTGACATTTGATGCACAGTAGAACTTAGTATAGAATTGTTAGTTAAAAATTTTTAATCTCAGTTTTTATAGCTCCTACCTTGCAGTGTTGTAGTTAAGAATCACATAATAAAAAATTCATTATTTATAAAGAAGAGAGCTTTCTACTAACAGACATTTTTAAATGATCATAATTTGCCCAACTGTCCACTGAAAAATCTTAGGCTTAGAGATGTCAGTTGGTTTATCTGCGGTCGGTCTATCAGCTAGTTGACTGGCCACATCAACACTGAAAATGGACTCCAAATGATATTTGCCATCCCTGCCTCTGGTATGCCACTTGGATTTCATTAACGAACTGAAAAAACAACAACAACTAACTTAATGAGTACTTATACTCAGTGAGTAGAAACATGTTTCTTTTTTGTGACATCCTATGGGATTTTCTTTCTTTTCTAAGCAGGGACTTGGTATTGTTGTCAACTTAAATTACCTTCACTGATCACCTCAAATACAATCTTCCTCAAATTTTCCTCTGCCACCATAAGTATAAACAACTGGGTTTCTGGAACCTCTTAAGGAGAATCAACATACTCTTTTCATAGCCCCCAAAGGACCGTACACTTGCACCAGGCGCACCGTTCAGGTGGCTGAGTAGGCAACTTCAATGATTGTGATGACGTGTCCTGACACATATTTCAATAAACTATATGCAGAATCTGATACCATTTTTATCTTTATATAAACACTACTTCCAGATGTGTTGAACTACTAGAACACCGAGACATGACACAGGTACTGCTTGTTGTCCCCTAAGGTGTCCATCCATGTTCAGTAGAGGCTGGCCAGGACCACCTGCCCAGAGACCTATGTTGTATTCGTTGTGGAGGTCTGTTTCTAACCAAACTTGCACAGAACCTCACAGGTTTATCATCTGGGCCTTTATCTATATCTACATCTATCTATCTATCTATCTATCTATCTATCTATCTATCTATCTAGCAGATCTGTCAAGACTACAATATCCCTTCAGCTCACATTTGCAAATGCTGTTAATCACAGGCTGGGAAACAGATATCCCTTCCTTTGGTGAATTTGTTTACTCTGCTTCCAATAACTGGGTTTAATGGACACCCCGCCAGGACCACTTATTTCATTAGAAATATTTTTAAATTCTATTTATTTGTAAATGAAAAGGACTTGGTTTATTTACACTGTTTATTTTTCTAAGGAGTTTACTGCATGATTTCTGGGTACAGCTTATTTTACAATAAAAATCCCAAACACTAAGTTTGATTCCTGGTACAGCAATTTCTAATAATAAAACCTTGGTTTATCTACTTGGCATAAATGCTCCAGTCTGTTCATGTTAGCCTGACAGTTGTGATGTCCACTTTTGGTATTTTGGTGGAGATTAAAAGGTGCACATTTATGAGGTGCCTGGCGAAAGGCTTGGCTCATAGTAGGTACTCCTCTGTGGTGTTTTCTAGGGACATTACCATTAGCATTTTTTCCTTATGTATTATGAGAAGATGGTAGAGATAACCATCATCAGTCACTACCTCTTTCCAGAGGAAATGCCCTTTCGTATGCCCACCAGAGATGATCATATATATTCCTCCTAGAGAGCATGTAATCTATAGCTGATAAGCTGTATAATATGTAGACACAAAAGTGTGTGATGCCTTCATATAAAAACATAGCAAATATACTGTCTCACAAGTATGTCTGTGAAACTGAGGTTCTGTTCTAGAAGGCTGATGTCTTTTACTCTCACCTGGATATGGCTCAGATGTGGGAGTGTTAGGATGCAAGACGGCATTATGCTTATTGTTCTCATGTATAGAATAGACTTACTAGAGCAGTGGTTCTCAACCTTCCTGATGCCGCAACCCTTTCATACAGTTCCTCATGTTGTGGTGACCCCCCAATGTCATTGTTACAAATTGAACATAATGAAAGCATAGTGATGAATCACAAAACAATATGTAATTATATATGTGTTTTCCGATGGTCTTAGGCGACCCCTGTGAAAGGGTCGTTCGACCCCCAAAGGGGTCTCGACCCACAGGTTGAGAACCGCTGCACTAGATGATGGTAAGAAGTTAACCTCAGTCTAATTTTCCAACAGATTCTTTTCCCTTTTGAAATGTAGCAGTGGCAGCAGTCTGATCGGTCTCCATGTCTCAGGGAAGCTGCACTTTACATTTCGTTTTCTTTTCACACATGGTTGTTGAGCACCAACTGCACAGGAAGTCCAGCGAAAGTGGCTGGGGATACTAAGATGAATAGGACACCATTCTCGCCCTTGAGAGTTTTATAGATTGCTAGGAGAGACAGAGTCCACTACAGTGGGGCCTTGACTTACGAGTTTAATTTGTTCCGTGACGGAGCTCGTAACTCAGATTACTCGTATGTCAAATCTTAAAGTGAACGAGTGAGACACGTGATGCTGGGCTGATGTTGTGGTGTTCACTGTGACGTTCGCTGCGCCAACTAGCGGTGGGGTATCTGAAGCTGGCTCGTCACCCGAATTTTAGCTCGCAACTCAAAGCAAAAAATCGGCCGAGAGACGGCTCATATCTCGAAAAACTCGTTAGTCGGGACACTCGTAAGTCAAGGCCCCACTGTATATAAAATACAGGGCAGTATGGAAGTGAAACAGCAGAGGTGTACCACGGTTTGCTCAAGCTGGTGCTTATCGTCTCCTGACTCAGCACAGCTCTTCCCAACTCTATGTTCAGTGTCCTCACTGGGGGGAAAGGAGGCAGCTTACACCACAGATATTGGCAAAAGCTACAGCAGATTTTGTCTTTTTTTTTTTCTTGAGAACTGGCTGTTCAACATTTACCAGCACGCCGCCGGGTGTCTACAAACTGCTTTATGGCACAGAGGAGGGAAGAGATGAATTTGTCCTGCGGCATTTGAGGAAACCACAGAGTGGTGACATTTGACCTTGTAGTATGGTGGGGAGGGGGCCACAGGACAAGAAAAATGGGGGAAACTCGGAAAGGGCACAGTAATTGCAGGTGGCAATCCCAGCTCATATTTACCTTTGAGGTGATGACAGCAGAAGGCAAATGCAGTGTCGAGAAGCTTCTATTGATAAGGTAAGAAATAGATGTGCCTGGAGATTCAACTCCAGCACAGCACAACCCCAACCACAGACGGTGATCTGACCCTGGCCTGTCAGAGTGAAGAGGTCCGAAGTAAGTACCAGAAGAGGCTGGAGTCAGCTTGCGGCAGGTGGGGGCGGGGAGGAGGTGATGGCCCTCCAGGCCCAGCTATGGGGCTGCCCGTTGTCATCGATCTGGTCAGAGTTCCCACCTATTGGCCCCATGCAGCGGGCACTCCTGAAGCTGCCAATTCCTTATTCGCTAAGGTGGTTTTTTCTCTCTGATACCAAACATTTTACAATATTGATTGAGCCATTCTCACAAAATGTTGGCCACTTCTTTGGGGGAAAGCACACCACAAGACGCCTGGGCTCTGCTTGCACTTCTTTGAAATGCGAACGTTAGATTTGCATTGAAATCATATCGGCTAAGAGTTGAATAAAGTTATTGTTTATATGGAGCTCAGAAAGCAAACTTGGGAAGTTCTTTTGAGGTCTGGGCTTACGTTTCTAAGAAGCCAGTGAGTTAGCTTTCCTCCTGTTCTCGCTGAGACAGTGTTAAGTTCTCCAGATCAACCCTGCCGGTGAGGTGACAGTTTGTCTTAAGCAAACATCAGTGTTTATGTGACTCATAACAATTTTATTACCTAAAGTTATGCCTCGGGTCCTCAGTAGAAAAAGATTCCTGTTCATTTGCTGCGTTTCAACAGGTTCGTGTGCACGTTGCTTTAAGATGTTTCCTAGACCAGTGATTCTCAACCTCGGCTGCACATGAGAATCACCTGGGAATCCTTTTTTAAAATCCTGATTTCTGGGCCTCATCCTCCGGACAGTCTGTTTCTTTGTTTCTCATGTTGTGGCCCCACCCCCTCACAAAGAAACAGAATTTCCGGAGGATGAGGCCCAGAAATCAGGATTTGAAAAAGATTCCCAGGTGATTCTCATGTGCAGCCCAGGTTGAGAACCACTGTCCTGGATGGCTATACAGTTCAGCGCTCTGGAAACGAGGCAGGGACACCCTCCTCCCCTGATTGCTGATTGCAGCTCAGGTGTGCAACCTAACCATTTGGTTTCCTCCCCGGTGTCTGCAAAAGCAGGACTTCAGGTGCCATAGGATTGGGTCCTGCGGGTTGCGCTTTCCTGTCTGAAAGCGTCCAGCCTGTTCCAAATGCTTTGTTCTTAGGGAGCTCTTAAAGCAGCGGTTCTCAACCTTCCTCATGCCGCGACCCTTTCATACAGCTCCTCATGTTGTGGGGACCCCCAACCACAAAATTCTTTTCGTGGCTACTTCATCACTGTCATGTTGCTACTGTTATGAATCGTCATGTAAATAGCTGATAGGCAGGATGGATTTTCATTTACACATTGAACATCATGAAAGCAGAGTGATGAATCACAAAAACAATATGGAATTCTAGATGTGTTTTCCGATGGTCTTAGGCGACCCCTGTGAAAGGGTCGTTCGACCCCCAAAGGGGTCGCGACCCACAGGTTGAGAAACCGCTGTCTTAAAGGCAAGGCCTGCAGGTCCTAAGCGAGTGAAGCTGTGCGCAGCCCCTGAGCGGTGAGATCAGAATGGAACTCATCTTCTGCGTGGGGGGCTCCGGGCCAGGCTTCCAGCTGCTTCCAGTCCTTGAAATCCCGCTGGTTCTCTAATCCTGGCGGAGGCGGCCTCTCTGGCTCCCAGGGTCCACCCCTCCCTCCCGATTGGCCCGGCGCCTCCGGGGGGGCCCCCGCCGCCCGCCTCCGACGTCCCTGAGCCCCGATTTGAAATCAGAGCCAGGCGGTCCTGCTTCCCCGCTCCCGACTTGCCACAGGCTGCGGGGGAAGCTGGGGAAACTTGACATTGCCCGGGGCCGAGTGCGTGGAGCCACCGATCCAAGAAGACAGGGCCGACAACGAGCTCCGGGCCGCCTGCGGGGCGCCCCGAGTTGCTTTTGTCTGGCGGCCGCGGCTGGCTTCGGCGTGGCCCCTCGGAAGACCGCAGCGTGCGCTCCGAGGCAGCTCGCTCCCTGCCGGATGGGTCATGGGACTCTCAACATGAGGCAGGTAGGCTCCCGGGGCTGCCCGGGCGGCTGGGGAGGGAGGGCGCAGCCTGGGGTCCCGGGGATGTTACTCCGGGAGCAGCAGCCGCCGGGGCCGGGGCGGTCCGCTGGGCGCCGAGACCCGGCTGCGTTTTCCGAAGGGAACCGACGAGGCAGGTTTTCCGAGGTGCGCCCCCTCCCCACCTCCCATCCCCCCTCGCTCACCCTTCCTACTTTTCCCTTCCCTGGTGATGTCAGGCAGTCATTGTAAAGGGCTTAGGAGCGGGTGGGAGAATATGTAAATCAGCTGCAGTTTGCAGTCCCTGGGGGGTATTGTGCCAGGATCTCTCCCCAGCTTTTTAGCCTCAGGCCCATGCTCGGGGGGAGAAGAAAGAGCTGAATATCCTGAAAAAGAATTACACGGGGCCCCTGATCTCATTTGGGCTCCCGGTTCTCGGCACTTACTGGTTTGGTGGCCAAGAAGGCACCCGCTCTAAAGGAGCAAACAGCCCTTCCAGGAAAACGCAAGTTGGTTTCTCTGCTCCATTCTGGGTCTGGACTGGAGAAGACACCCCTGAAAGGAGTGAACTGAGAAAGGGGGTGACTCCAGCGAGTCTTTGAGAAGAATTCGACCAGCAGCTCCGGGGCCTGATGAGAAAATTCCTGATCAGCCTGCCCTAGGGGGGGCTTCCAGCTTTGCCATTGGGGAAAAGAAAAAAGCGGGTGCAGGCAGCTAGGAGAAGGGTGTCATTTACACCTCGGTCACAGTTACGGGAGAATCTTATGTCAATATTTAAATATCCAGGTCGGTACGCCGAAGGCAAAGGCAGGACTGGGACAACGTGCCAGGAGGCTGGCGAGGCTGAGAATGGCAGGAGGAGTGGCTGCCTGGCCAGCTGGGGGAGAAATCTGTAGGAAAAGTTAGCATCTGCACTTTTTCTGCTGAGCCACGTTGAGTACCGCCACCCTGAGAGCTTTGGGGGAAGTGATTTGCATGGGAAGCAAACTGTCCAGTTAGGGGCCTGGGGTGAGGGGTTCAGAACTTTCTGCCCCTTCCCTGCAGCCCAGGGGGTGGCAGAGCCCCCTTGCTTGCTTGGGAAATTTCAGTGAGCGCGGAAAAGCACCTTTAGCCAAACAAGTGTTGTGTGTTTGCAGTGAATTGCCCTGGCCTTGCTGGCGACTAGGGTCCAGGCTCAGTTTCTTGAAGTTCTGCAAACTCCTGGTCCTACCCGCTTCTTTTTGTGCCCGGCCATCAGCTGGGACGGGGAAAGGAACGGGCGGGCTACATGGAAAGGATTTCAGAGGAAAAGGAGGAACGCAAAACACTGGCGACCAAGGCTCTTGGCTGGAACAAAGAAGTCATTTGATCCCGTGTGGAGCCACCTGTCCTGCCCTCGTTGGTGTCTGAGCTCAGTTTTCAGAGCCCCTGTGCCCACACAGTTCCTCTGGAGCAGGGGCACTTCCCGTGCCCGAGGCCGGAGGCCTGCTGTCCGGAGCTTGGCATGGTGTTTCCCAGGCCCGGCTCCCGGTGGCATTCACGTGAGTTGGAGTTCAGCCCAGCGTCCACATGGAGTAACTCCTCAGCTATTTCATGAATGGCCTGCTTTTTCTCCTACAACGCTGTGTGTCGAATGAATGTTTGGTCTCTAGTCCTTGGGAAGAGGGTGGGATGGAGTGGGGTGCAGGGGAAGAGAGGGGGCGAGTCATTACTCATCCAAAGAATCGGGCGATCCAGGGGTTCAGGAATCTTAGCACATTGTTCCCAAACAGCTAGAGCAGGAATGCAGAGGGGAGGGAGCGGGTGGAGTCATTGGCGGGGACCAACCCTAACTGGATGGGAGTTTCTCTTGGGGGAAAGCTGACTGTTGCATCCAGGAAGGGTGAAGCGCACCTCCCAGCCAATTTCTCATCGCAGCCCTGCAGCCCCCCTGGCCTGGCAGGGTTCACCCTCAAACAGGTCCGCGTGTCATCCGCTGGGCAATGAAATCCAATCTCCGCGCTGAGGAGTGAGGAGGCCCCAGAGCTGCAGGAATGCTGGACAATGGGGTGGCGGCCAGGAGACCCCTGCCACTAGCTAGCCACAGCCGGGGGTCGGGAATTGCCAGCAGAATTAGAAAACTGCTTGTTGAATGGCCACGAGATTCGTTCATAGGGCTTCTCCCTTCTGCCAGGTTGGCAGAAAAACAGGGCATGGAGATAGAGTGTTCATTGAGGGCTCCTGAGGTCGTGCTGAGTTAGGCCGCAAGAGAAGGGTAAACCTGATTTGATGTGCCTTTTTCAGGAAGTAATTTTAAAGTGTGTGCCAACCTTTTTTTTTGCACTCTGATCATAAATAGGAAACTTTCCTGAAACTTCCTTGAGAAGGAATGTGCTCTGTTCCCAGGCAAAAGGAAAGGCATGGCCACCTGTTCTAGAAGCCCAGCCAAAAACAACAGGTTTGCCTGCGGCATTCCCGCCACTGCAAACACCCTCCCCGAGGGCACGCCACCCATTGTCCCTGCGCATGAGAAGAACAAATAATTCTTTCTCGAGCTGGGAAAAAAATCCGTTTCTCCAGACAAAATTGCCTACCAGACACATTTTGTGATTTTAATATCCTGCTGACTGTAGACACCGCACCGAGAGGAGAAAGTGTGCGCCCTGTTTCTGATGGACTCACACAAATGACTAGTCGCCTTGCAGCGGGAAGGGGAAAAGACGGTAGTTAGCCGGCGCTGTAAGCAGCTGCTGAATTCTTGCAGGGCCGGGATGGTGCCATTATAAGGAAGCTGTGACTCAATTTGATTAGCCTGTTTTGCATTCTTTACATTGGAATGAAAATGCCCAAGGACACCTGGTTTAATAATGAACGCCTTTGTATTAATCTTTCCTTTGAGGATTAGAAAGTCCTTTACAAACGCTATCTATTTATTCTCTGCCACGTTCCCAGGAGAGAGCGAGGTGGCAATTTGATCCTCATTGAACAAATGGTGAGGTGAAGGAGAAAGACAGCAAGTTAGATGCGCGTCTGAGGGTGTATACTACCCACCGCGAAAAACAAGCTATATATGCAGCTGTGGACTCACCGGTTGGCAAACTGCGGCTCGCGATCCACACGCAGCTCTTTGGCCCCTTGAGTGTGGCTCTTCCTAAGCCTTAGGAGGACCCTAATGAAGTTAATAACAATGTACCTACCTATATAGTTTAAGTTTAAAAAATGTGGCTCTCCAAAGAAATTTTAATCGTTGTACTGTTGATATTTGGCTCTGTTAGCTAATGAGTTTGCCGACCACTGGCTAAGGGTTAACCAGAACTCTCCTACATGTTCTTCCCTTACTCTGGAACCAACACGGAGCACCCCAAGTATGTTCTATGGTTTGCTTCATGTGAAGGTCAAGCCTGTAAAAGTGGAAAAGGCATTTCTGTTCTCATTTGTGGCAACATGGAGGGCAGGCAGCTTTGATGACATCAAGTAGAAAGATACTGTAACTGACCAGAATGTAAAACCTGTATCCGAGAAATGTTCCATTGCAGCAGCTGTTTTAAGTTTTTGCATGTGGTGTGCGGCTCCAGGATCTTGAACCTATGTTAGGATTTTCACCTCTTCCCTGCTCTCTCTCCATCCCAGGGAATGTGATAACCGTGAGACTGATGTCAGATTAGAGATCCTTATTGGTTGATTTGAAATATTATTTTGAAGTTGGCCTTTTCTTGCCATTCGTTAGGACCTGCTTGAGTCGTTTGCTTGGCTATGGACCACATAGGCTGCAAGCAAATCCTTTAATTGGCAGTTGCATGTTATCTGCAGACATTCCAGCAAGTTTTAAGGCTAAGCATGTATGTAGATGTCTCCTGGCTTTGATCCCTTGTGTGGTAAATAGACATCCAAGGTAGCTATGGCAACCTGGACTGTGCATTGGTGAAAGGGTGGGGGGGGGCGGGGAGCGGGTGTTTGGTCATTGGACAAAGAGTAATTTTTTTTATTAGAAAAAGGTAGGGCTGATCAGGACATCTTAAAACCAGTATTATTTCAGGATCCCAGTTGATGCAAAGCATTTGGATTTTTCTCAATAGACAAACAGAATGAATGCTTCACTACAACCAGAGTATTTTGCAGATGTAGCTTGAAATGCTTTCTAATCAAGTGGTTGTTACTTTAAAAAAGCAGCTTGTAAAAGGAAAGGGAAGTCCAACAGACGATATCAGTGTCCCTGTTGTACTTAGCGTGAATGTTTGTATTTTCAGAAATCAGTGGGGTTTTAAAGGAAAAGACCACGCTCCGAGGGGGCGGCGTGCAGTTCAGGGATCCACCTGCAGGGGTCAGGCTTGAAGTGTCTATGACGGAGGCCAGGCGGTGGATGCCACTGCTGGGAGCCCGCATGGGAGTCAGAGAGAATGGCTCTGCTTATTTGGAACAATTAGTTAGCGATTCTTTAATCTTGTGACCAAAGCCATGATGAAAATGAGTTCATTCAAAGGAGAGAATATCAAATACTCTGTGATTAAAGAAAGGGCTACAAAGCCAGGTCATACTGGAATCTAATCTCCACTTAGATATGGGACAGTTTATTAACATAATTCTTTCTGGCTCATTATCAACTTTTATTTCTCATGAAACTAGGAGGTTGGTTTTTTTTTGCCTAGTTTTATGAACTAGCATGCCCTAGAAGTTTCTTTAAACAAAAGGGCTAAATATTAGGGACCCTTCCAAATCCACAAGATTTTTTTTTTCCCTCCAGAAGAAAGGATTTCGTTGGCCCAGATCAGGATGGTTCATGTCCTAAAGGAGGTCAGGAGGTGTTGAGCTCAGAAAATTGAAATACTGAAGAAAAAAAATAACTAGAAGGGACTTTCCTAAAAACTACAACAAAAACCCTAAGAACTTAGCTGCTTTGTGCTATAAAAGAAAAGTACTGGGTAGAAAAGGCAAAAAAAGGGGGGAGGGAGTTGTTGATTATTTGTACAAGTAGATTGGAAAATTTTATATACAGTCAATTGTTTATAATGAGTACAATGTAAAGGCTCTTCCTTATTTCTTTTATCATTGAAGGACATATACTGAGTACTTAACATATTCATTAGTTCATTCAATAAAGCTATTTTAAATGGTTATTATCATTTAGCCAGGCCACTTTGGGCTACAAACATCATTTTGGTATGGCTCCTCCTCTCAAAGAACCTTTGATGGTCTGGTATATAGTTTATTGTACCAATAGACCAGTGTTAGTTATTCATGAGTAAAATGCCTGCTCATTAATAACTATATTTGTATGAATAAGAATTTGCTTGATAAACTGATCATAGCCAAAATTTTACTGAACTTAGGAGACTTGAGAAATTATTTGTAATGGCGAAATTTACTTAATTTTTAGCCACATATTCATTTGTAATAATATATTGATTCCTAGTTAAAATAAATGTATCATAATTATTAAATAGTAATTTAATTAAATTTTCTTCATAGAGAAAAATAACTCATAGGCAGTCTCCAACCTAAAAATGCTTTATGCTCTAACAGCAGTTCTCAACCTGTAGGTCACAACCCCTTTGGCGGTCAAACGACCCTTTCACAGGGGTCGCCTAAGACCCTCCTGCATATCGGATATTTACATGACGATTCATAACTAGCAACATGACAGTTATGAAGTAGCAACGAAAATAATTTTCTGGTTGGGTCACAACATGAGGAACTGTATTGAAAGGGCCAGAAGGTTGAGAACCATTGCTAGGAGTTTGTTGTTTGAAAGCCAGAACATTTTCCAATGAGAAGTGATGTCACAATTTGAGACGATTTCAAAACATTATTAAAAAAAAAACAGTCTGATTAAATGTCAGATTAAGTTCTGAGTTTTGAATCCATGCCTCCATGTTATACAGGATGGAACATAGAAGGAGAGAGAGAGTTGCCATACTTTTTGTAACGGGCCAGTCTTGGCAGTATCTGAATTAGGAAAAGTTTGCACTAGTTTTCACCTTTCTTCTTCCATTCTCCTAATATTCTCTGGGTCCCAGTGGGGTGTGTCTCCCAGTCCTAACCGAATACACAGTGAATTGCGTTTTCACAATTGCCTATCTTCTCACCTTTTCCTCCCTCACCTCCAAGCCACACCCCTATTTCCTCTGGACAACCAGATGTTGGGAGTGAAGCAGTATGGATGAGCTAAAGCTCATGACTCTTAGCCCTTTAACCCTCAGGATGTATCTTAATTAGGGAAAGAAGCAGTAGAGCCTAAAGCTGCAAACATCCTAAGTACCCTTTCAGGGACATTCTTTGTGGGCCAGGTTGTGCCTTTGGCAGGCAGCGCTTGCTGGTGTGTCTGTGAGCGGGGTTAGACCTGCTCATTTGGCTTTTGTTTCTCGGCATCCTTCCTGAACTTCTGTTTTCACTGGAGCCTTTATGAGTGACAGTCAGGGAACCACAGGGGGCCAGTCATGTGACGGGTGATGGCCTCTGTGGGTTTGGGTTTGGGCATTTGTAAGTGTACGCTTTGTAAACTGAACACTGCCTATTTGGATTGGAATACATGGAAAGGAAATAGCTGCAGCTTCCTTTTAGCCACACAAGTAATTTTAATGGTGTATTTCCACTTAATCATGTGCCTACCTTGGGACTGAATTACTCTAGAGCAAGACTTACATCTTAATTACCTTTGAATCCTCAGATCCAAGCACAGTGCCTGGCATACAGTAAGAATCATCAAATAGTTTACAGGTACATGCTGGGTGAATTTTAGCAGAAACGAGAATGGAAAATGCTTCTTAGGATGAGAGGGGATATGAGGAAGAAAGGTCATGCTAAAGGTTGGGGGACGAGCAAGGATGAAATACATTAAAACTAGAAAAAAATTAAAATATGTTGTGATTGTTTAACCATCTAGTCTGTGCGAGTGTGCTCTGGGTGAGGACACAGATCAGAACATGGCAGGCAGCTTGGCTTCTACTCCTCATGTTGGGGCTGCAGAAATGGTCAAGAAATGGGACCTACCCTCCAATAACGCAAAGTCTTAAAGCAGCGGTTCTCAACCTGTGGGTCGCGACCCCTTTGGCGGTCGAACAATCCTTTCACAGGGGTCGCCTAAGACCATCCTGCATATCAGATATTTGCATGACGATTCATCACAGTAGCAACATGACAGTGATGAAATAGCCACGAAAATAATGTTATGGTTGGGTCACAACATGAGGAACTGTATTTAAAGGGCCAGACGGTTGAGAACCACTGTCTTAAAGCAAAGCTAGAACCTGCTATTTACTCGTATGGAGCCCAACCTGATGTTTTAGGCCTTTGGCCCATGTGCAGTTAGTTTATTTTGCCAGGTGAAGGGCATGCCCAAGGTCACTCAGCAACTGAGAGATTGTTTCTAGAAGACTCAAGTCTTCCGCTCTACTCCATGCATATGGCGGCCACATTTTCTACAGTGAAATTCAAGACACGTGGACAAAACGTTTTCACTGCTTCTGGGTGTGACAGACCATCTGAGAGTTATGATTAAAATGATGAAATAAAAATTTCTGGAACACTTAATGGTTTATGGAGACAACAGGACTAATACAGTTTCAAAGGGTCCACAAATTTGGCGATGTTATCTGTCACATGTCAAGTTGTGGCGCGTGGCTTCAGCTGTATGTATTTGGAAGTGGTCTTCTCCAAACAAGAGGAAAGGGGCTGTTTGTGGACAAATCGAGTTCACCGAATGTCCTGCTAGGTTACCAATAACTAGATGAATGGCCAGTTAAGGCAATATGTCAATGGGAGGTCTCACCAAGTATTTGAAATCTTTATTTGTACCAGATAGAATCTTCTCTGGAAGTCAGACAAAGAGTACTAGTTTAAAACTTTTTAAAAAAGAGTGCTAGTTAAAAGTTTAGTGTTTGTGGGTTGGAATTTTAGCACAGAGAAAGGCCTTGCCTTCCATCAGGGAGCAAAGGTATGAGCAAGTTTCTATCTAGAACCTGAATCTTCTAGATTCCACATCTTCGTTTCTTCTGACTGCACCGCATCCCTTCTAGTAAGATATAGTTTGGATGTTTTGGGGTCGCATGCTAATTTAATGTGCTAATAAATCACAAGACAATTTGAATGGTCTGGTGGTTTATAACGGGGCAGAAATCAGGAAAGACTGATCACCTTTAGGAGAAAACACCATCTGAAAAATCCAAGTAGTCAACTAGCCTTATGTTTGGGATTTGTGTATATATTCTTTACTCTGATTTTAGATAAGTATGAAAATGGCAGAGAATAAAACCTAGGAGGATTATGTTTATACAGAAGAAAGTTCAAAGACTGAGATGAGCCCTTTTTTTCTATGAATTAACCAGCTGTGCATTTTGGAAATAGTGCAGGAAAGTAAAATAGAACAACCAGAAGGGAGAAGAAAGTGAGTCATTTTAGTCAACATATAGGGAAAGCAGAAGAGAAAAACTGGCTCTTCCGTGAGTGAATCAGTTGAGGTTTTTTCATTGGTTAGTGTTTCATTTAAAGTGGATTTCTACAGCCGTAACCGGTTTGGCTCAGTGGATAGAGCGTCGGCCTGCAGACTGAAGGGTCCCAGGTTCGATTCCGGTCAAGGGCATGTACCTTGGTTGCGGGCACATCCCCAGTGGGGGGTGTGCAGGAGGCAGCTGATCGATGTTTCTCTCTCATCGATGTTTCTGACTCTCTATCCCTCTCCCTTCCTCTCTGTAAAAATCAATAAAATATATTAAAAAAATAAAGTGGATTTCTACAGAGATATTTGTGCTGCTTCCTTTTTTATATGGCTCTTCGGGAAAGAAGGGAACAGTCATAATTGGTTGAGATGGGTATGGCTTTCTGAATAGAGAAAGACATGATAGTAGACTATTAAATAATGAATATTTATTGCTTAATGCTTCTCAGCCCGGAGGAGACACTTTCTGAATATTTTTAACATTTCCCCTTTCTACCATTTCAGCTGTCAGAATGGAATGGTTCACATGTAAACGACATTGTTTTGGTTTAACTAACAAAGAGAGTGATAAGACATGAATTGTTTGTGACAGCCCTGAACATTGATAACAGAAGACATTAATGCCTGCAGACACAACCTACATGGCAACATTCTGGGAGCAAAAATGCCTATTATGTGAGGCCAACGTGCTTTGACCTAGTTTTGCTTTTCTGCTTGGAAATTGTGTCAGTATTAGTACCATCATCCCCAAGGATGAGCAATTTCACATTCTTGTTTATTTCAGCATCACTTTCCTAGTTTTGTATATTTAGTTCTGCTCTCCAAGAAGCCAAACTAAGTCTCATTGACTTGCATTTCCCTTTTGACATGAGTCTTCTGCATAATAGAGAGGGTTTGATGGATTAACAAAACAATCTAAGATGCAGTCTTCAAAGACATCCATTTCTCCTTGATCAGGAGCCACCGTCCCCCTGCAGGCTCCAGGAGGCCAGCCAGTTTTCTGCTGGTCAGAATCAGTCTTCCTTTCTTTGTCTTGTGGGGATGGAATAGATTGTTGTGCCTAAGACCGCCATGATTAAAAACCAAAATATGACAGAGAGGTTGATAGGACATGTTCCAGCCCCTCATCCTTAAGTTTGCCCATTGCATATTTCTGCTTTATTTATCCAGTAGAAACTGGCCCAACATACTTTTCCTATTTAACCTTTTTATTGAATAATTTTCAAAATGAATTCTTTCCTCAGTTGATTTCAAACACATTTTTTTCCCTGGCCACTTAATACTTTATATCACCAGGGAAAAGAACCATTTAATTCTTTCATACATTCGTGAATTCAAATCTTCAGAGTGTGAGTTCTTCCAGTGATCAACTTACATCAAATTTACAAGTATAATTTGCTACTACAAGACCTTGAACAGTTTTTGGTGCCCATGTCTTAGCATTCCGTATTAACAAATTCAATCAGGCAGCAGCCCGCAGAATATGTATTTGTGGTTCCTCTTCAAACACTGACCATTTGCTCTTGTTTTCTAATTAAATCCCTTTGTTAGCGACTTTTCAAATCCCATGTCTGAAGGCAGAAAACCTAAGAAGGGAGTGTCTCCTTCAAAGCACTACTAAACCAACTGAATTTTAACCAGGTAAATTGCTGATTAGCTTTGGATCATTTTAACAAACAGTAAGAAAGTAATTGGAATAGTAATCTGTGAGTAGAGAGAGGGCTTCAAAAGCTTGAGTCAGCTCTGAGCACCGCATTTCATGTCTGATCTTTATGCTAATTTGAGTACTAGAATCCTGAAAGAAAACATTTTTTTTAGAGGATTTCTGGAATCCCTAACTGGTTTATAGACATTATCATTCCTAAGCTGCCCAAAGTTATGAAATATACTATGCATCTCCTATAGTGATATCCCTTCATTGGCAGACTCCCAGCTATTTTTCTGTTTATCATAGGCAGGTACAAATACACTTGGCTTATCTTACATAGATAGTGGCCTTCCATATACACTATTTGCACTCTGATTTTCCCCACTTTACAATACATCCTGGAGATCTTTCCGTAACAGTACACAGAGCTCCCCCCCCCTCCTTTTTTTAAACAACTGCGTAACATTCCATGGGGACAATGCACCATAATTTATTTGACTCTTCTCCTGCTGGTCACATGGGTTGTGTATAATTTTTTGTCGTTAAAACAATATGCGTAGTGAAGTCTCATAAATCCATCAGTTTGTGTGGGGCAGGTGTATTTGCATTATAAATCCCAGAAGTGGGGTTGCTGTTTTAAAGGGTGCATGCAGTTTCTACTTTGGATGAATAAGTAAAATTGCCTACCTAGTGAGTGCTTTCCCAGAGGGCCCACCCCCCCAAGAGCTCATTGCCCAACTTGTACATCTTTGCTTAATACATGAAAGGAGGTATCCGTGTGTAGCTGTACGTTTCTCTTCTAAGTGGTGTGGAGCATGTTTGCACATATTTAAAGGCCATTTGTATTTCTTGTGCAATGCCTGTTCACATCCTCTGTTTCAGATCATCCTTCTTAAAAAATTCATCTCAGGGAGAGAGACAGAGACACAGACAGGCAGATAGACAGACAGACATTGATGTGATGTTAGAGAGAAACATCTATCGGTTGCCTCCTGTACGCACCCAAACCAGGAATCGAATCTGCAACCTGGGTATGTGCTGCCTTGTGGCGTACGGGGCGACCCTCCAACCAACTGAGCCACACCAGCCAGGGCTGGATTGTTCTGGATATTCACTTTCAGGCTGTCTTTATCATCATTCGCCAGAGTGCTCTGTCTTGTTGACTGTCCCCAGGTATGTTGCAAATAATCCAAAAGGGACTCCTGGAGTAATACAGCTTATTCTAAAAATGTCATGAGTAGACGTGGAGCTGGTTCACAGCAGACATTCATGAGAGAGCCTCGTTTTCTAGGTCTGTTGATCACTTTCTGTTCTGCTCTTTAGCAAATATAAAGCAAACATAACCTCCAAAGTGCTGAAAGCCTGCTCCTCAGGGCCTCATTCTGGGAAGATGCTTATGTTATTAGTACCCCGTTTTTTGGAATTGTGACCATTTTCCCAGGAAGAGGTTCCACTTAAAATTCTCAAGACCCTGGTGAAGTCTTTAAGGAAATAGTATCTACTTTTCCTCCCAGAAAGCAAATGTTAGGGAACATCATTTGTAAGAGCAATTTTAATATTTCTGCACACTGGGGTGGTTCCGTATCAGCCTTCTTAAAGCCTGGGGCTTTATGATCATGACCAACTACAGGAGAACAGTTGCATGGGTCTAAGGCAGTGGTCGGCAAACTGCGGCTCACGAGCCACGTGCGGCTCTTTGGTCCCTTGAGTGTGGCTCTTCCACAAAATACCGACTTCTGCACAAGGGCCACGAAGTTTCAATCGCACTGTACATGCGCGCCCGCACGTGGTATTTTGTGGAAGAGCCACACTCAAGGGGCCAAAGAGCCGCATGTGGCTCGCGAGCTGCAGTTTGCCGACCACTGGTCTAAGGTTTCAATACATGTTTTTTTTCTTTTAATAAAATTATTTAGTGTTTATAAGTATGCACAAGGGTTTTATAATTTTTTTTAAATATATTTTTATTGATTTCAGAGAGGAAAGGAGAGGGAGAGAGAGAGAGAAACATCAATGATGAGAGAGAATCATTGATCGGCTGCCTCCTGCACGCCCCCTACTGGGGATCGAGCCCGCAACCCTGACCGGGAATCAAACTATAACCTCCTGCTTCATAGATGGATGCTCAGCCACTGAACCACGCTGGCCAGGCACACAAGTACTTATTTTTATGGGACTTATCCAGCTACTTAATCATGTGTGATTACATTTCCTCCCCTGTAAAATGGAAATAATAGTCACAGTACCTGCATTATAGGGTTGTTAGGAAGAGTCACTGAGTTAGTCTACCACTTGAAATAGCACAAGATACAGAATAAGTTCTACGTAAGTGTGTGTTAAATAAGTTACAGATTGATGGTTAGCAAGAAGTGTGAAGAGTGTGAAGCTTTACCCTACTTGTAAGCCAGTAGTGTAGCCTGCCACGGTTTCTTGGATGTTGGCAAAATATATGACACTCCTAGGTCCATGGTCGGCAAACTGCGGCTCGCGAGCCACATGCAGCTCTTTGGCCCCTTGAGTGTGGCTCTTTCTAAGCCTTAGGAGTCCCCTAATAAGGTGAATAACCATGTGCCTACTTATATAGTTTCAGTTTAAAAAATGTGGCTCTCCAAAGAAATTTCCATCGTTGTGCTGTTGATATTTGGCTCTGGTGACTAATGAGTTTGCCGATCACCGACCTAGGTCAGAGACAAAGGATCTAATCCCAGCATAGCACGCGGCATGAGCTTCATATCCACGTTGGTTCTCTTCGCCTTCCAAGTCCCACCGTGCAGCACTGGTGGATGTTGTGCAGGTGGTGGGCCTGCCTCAAGGTATGGATCCTGAACAGAGGGAACCTAATTCTCTTATAATGGACAGTAAGCATGCTTGCCCATTGCTCTCTGGGGAGACACTGGTTCTATCTGCCAAGACTATTCACTACAGAATTCCTTGAAAAGATGGTCTGGAACAAATGCTGCCAGCGCCTCTCCTTGTAAGATGTGCAACATCGCAGGGATTCGTGGACAATTTTCTACAAATAGTCCAGTGCAGTGTCTTTCAACCTTTGCTCCTCAGAGCTCTAAGAGTTCCACGGAGGAGGACTGCATGGGGGCAGCAGAAGAGTGGTTTTTTCCAGACACGGGAAAAGCAAGGGATGAGGGAGCAAGAGCCACCCTCCAGTGCCCCGCCATTTCGACAAGAAGAGCGTGGTGTTTTATTCTACTTTTTGGCTCTTCCAAAATATTTGGCTTCTGATTAAGATTTCATTTGAACAAAGGCATCCGTAAGAAAAAAAAGGAAAATTCCAGGTCTAGTGTAATGGTGTTTGACATTATTTTGACAGTGATAAAGCTACAGTTTAATTAAGAGAATCACTCCAGGCAATAGATTTGAAAGCATAATATCAGAGACTCCCTTGGGTGAAGATGCTGCTGAGTCTCTTCCTTGCTCTGTGACCTTGGGTGGATTCCTTAAGCTTTCCAAGGTTTCTTACCTATAAAATGGAAATGCTATCACCAACTCATAGGGTTTATATCATGATTAAATGAAGAACTATATATAAACATTGAAATATAAAGCCCTTAACAGAGTATTGGTTATATATCAGGCATTAAGAAATGTTAGGTTACCTTCTCTTTTTCGGGACACAACTTAAGATTTCAGAGAAGCTGGGTTTTATGAATGTTTTTACTTGTTAGCCTCTGAATGAATTCAACACCCCCCCCCACACACATAGGCAGTCATATCTACACATGTGCACACAGGGGAGTAACATATTACATAGATATAATGATCTAAAGGTATCTCTTCAAGCAGATACCAATGTGTGTGTGAGAAAACTGTAATTTCCTGTAAAGTATGAGAAAACTGTAATTATTATTAAAAATATATCTTTGTAGGATAAAGTCTCCTAATACCAGTGGTTCTCAACCTTCCTAATGCTGCGACCCTTTAATACAGTTCCCCATGTTGTAGTGACCCCCAACCATAAAATTATTTTCGTGGCTACTTCATAACTGTAATTTTGCTACTGTTATGAATCGTCATGTAAATATCTGATATGCAGGATGTATTTTCATTGTTACAAATTGAACATAATGAAAGCATAGTGATTAATCACAAAAACAATATGTAATTATATGTGCGTTTTCCAATGGTCTTAGGCGACCCCTGTGAAAGGGTTGTTCGACCCCCAAAGGGGTCTCGACCCACAGGTTGAGAACCACTGCCTAATATGCTAAAATAAAACCAAATCTCATTGGTAGGACATGATCACTTATCATTAGTTTTCATGTGTTAAAGAGAAAAAAAGTTCTGACAGTTGATTAAAACAGTAAGGAAGACTTTACTTAGGACTGTTCCAATAGAAACAGGGGAGAGAAATCTAACTCAACTCTGAATACAGCACAGACAGTCAGGAATTTATAAATTGATGGGAAATCACTATAAGGAGACATCAAGGTAGGGGGATTCTTGCTAAACCGACTTAAGAGGATTCTTACTGAAGGTAGGCCAAGGTGATCCAATATCAAGGGTGAGAGATTCTCTCTAAACTGACTTAGCGGGATTATTTCTAAGACTGGCCTGTGCAGGCCCAGCACAGACTATGAGCGAATAACATAACATTGGCCAACTCTACAGCTGTGAGTATGACTATTTGGATGCTCTTGTCTTCCTGGACTCTGTTGGTATAAAAATATGGTTTTTCAAAAGTTTTTCTACTTTGAAATAGTTATAGATCCAGAGGAAGTTGTGAAACAAGGTACAAGAAGGTCCTATGCAACCTTCACCCACCCCTGTCCCCCATCCTTAACTACTGGCAACCAGTAATCTGGTTTTTTCTCTCTATAATTTTGTCACTTTAAGAATATTGTATAGTCCTGACCAGGTGGCTCAGTTGGTTGAAGCATCATCCCGTACACCAAGAGGTTACAGGTTCAATTCCCCTTCAGGGCACATTCCTGGTTGTGGGTTGGATCCCCATTTGGGGCATGAGTGGAGGTAACTGATCAATGTTTCTCAACTCGATGCTTCTCTATCTCCTTTCCCCTCTCTCTAAAAATCAATACAAAACTTTTAGAAAAGTTAAGTGTTTCTTTATCAGTTATGCAATTTAAATTCTACTTTTGTTTTTTACCCTTACCTCATTTTATTGTTTAATTAAATCTTTATTGTTAAAAGTGTTACATATGCCCCCCCCCATTGACCCCTTCTAGCCAGCCCTTGACCTCGCCCTGCTCTCCCCCCCACCCCAGGCCTTCACCAACCTCATTTTATTAGTAACACAATATAGTGATAGTGTGTTCAAATTTTGACATAGCTATCATTAATTCACAGCTATAATGGCCTTGCTATTGAATTGTATTGTAATACAAATGCCCCAGGAATGCTGAGTCAATCCAGAGTGAAGCCTTTCTTTCTCAGGAATAGAGATTTATAAACAGCCTGGAAGTATTTCCTTCTAGAGAAAAGTGTGTCCTGAAGTGTTCTTATTCTTCTCTATGTGCTTGTGATCCCAGCAAACTAAATTCAAGTGACACTTATACAGCAAAGGCTCTTGGGAATGTATGAATTTTAATAAGAATATTAACCAAGAAAAAATACACTGAAATACTCCTAAAATCATAGAATACATTTGTAAATGTATAAGTTTCATAGTATGACAAATAATACTTGAAAATGCTTGACTCTGTTTAAAAAGTGCTCAAAGGGATTTGGAGATTATGTTGAGATAAAGCTTTTGAGGAAGAAATATAATATCCATATGAGCCAAGAAAATGATCCTCCTTTGTTTATAGGATTATATAGGGGAATTTTTACTCCTAAAGTAAGAATACATATTCTTCCAAAACATCTCTGTGAAGTTATATAATTTCATGCATCCTTCATTTAACTTCATTTAAGATCTATGTTATAGTAACATCATGCACACTTCCTTTTCTACACAGTCCTATGACTAGAGTAAGGGGTTCATTTATTTTTGTAGTTACATAACAAAGGGTTTCTAGAATCCAAAATAACATGCCTCTCATTTCTGACACTGACCACAAGCTCTGCTTTCAGGTACAGCGTCATGGTATAAACTAATAATGTCATCTTGGTCCCCACCCATCCTTCCTCATCCTTGCCTTCTTTTATTCCTTTATATGCAAGGATTGCATAAAGTGACCTGTTCGGATTACAATAGCTTCTTACAAATTGGTATTATTGCTGTGAATGTTGAGGGGAACATTCACTCAAATCCATAAACTCTCAGTAAAGAAAAAAAAAAGACTTCAATTTTTGATAGTTCTTTTAAACAACTCTTTGAATAAGTCCTTGAAACCTGTATAGTAGATGGTCTGAATTTTCCTGAATGTCTAGCATACAACTAACTTATTCACCTATCTGCTGAATATATTGATTACTGAATTAATTAATGGAAAGTGAATTTTTTTAATGAATTATATTTTGGGGAAGTGAATTTTTAAATGTAACATATTGGTTATTTGGGCTAAAATGTCACTTCCATGTAATGGAACATCATAATTGAAGCTGTAGGGGGCTGCAGACACTCTAGTTCAGCGGTTCTCAACTTGTGGGTCGCGACCCCTTTGGGGGTTGAACGACCCTTTCACAGGGGTCGCCTAAGACCATCGGAAAACACATCTAGAATTACATATTGTTTTTGTGATGAATCACTATGCTTTCATGATGTTCCATTTGTAACAATGAAATTGGGGGCCACCACAACATGAAGAACTGTATGAAAGGGTCGAGGCATGAGGAAGGTTGAGAACCACTGCTCTAGCTGGTCCTAAACCTCATTGGACCCTCTCAAGCTGTAACATGACAAGAATGCAATATTCAGTAGAAGAAGGGATTTGCTAATCTTAAAAATGTATATAGCAGAGGTAATTCATGGTTGTTTTTTCTGATCACAAAGCCTTCTAAAAGCATTTCAAACTATATATATACTAGTTTTGAGATTTTTAACTTTGAACCAAGAGTAGAAAATGTGATTTCAAGACATTAAGAATACATCTGATTAGTTCCAGCCTGAGGCAATGGAATGCTTCTAGATTTTAAATTATTGTGTGCTTCACAATTAATGTCAAGGTAGAGTCCTCCCTACGGGTCATGATTTTCTTGTAAAAAACACATACTGCCTTGTGGTTTTTATTTTTATTTTTTAAAAAAATATATATTTTATTGATTTTTTACATAGAGGAAGGGAGAGGGATAGAGAGTTAGAAACATCGATGAGAGAGAAACATCGATCAGCTGCCCCCTGCACACTCCCCACTGGGGATGTGCCCGCAACCAAGGTACATGCCCTTGACTGGAATCGAACCTGGGACCCTAGAGTCCGCAGGCCGATGCTCTATCCACTGAGCCAAACCGGTTAGGGCTCTGCCTTGTGGTTTTTAATTTCAAGTTTTCTCAAGGATCTCTGGTGTAGTGATCATTTTAAGAATCTACATATAAAGGCAAGTATATACCATTCAAATGTATAGATATGAATGTATATTTTTTCTTTTTAAATTCAAAATTACTTTTATCCAAATATCTTTATTTAAAAAAACATATAGTATTAAGTATCTGGACAGGTTAAACATCTCTAACATTGACCTATAAATGTTAACTAATGTTTCCCTTTTTGATCTGCTAAATTGCCACATAAATGCTTTAAAAATCATATTACCACTGACATTGAGACATCGTCTTTATCACATTCAAAAACATACCATTTTTGGGGGTTGAATCATCATAGCTGCTTTAAATAATAAAAAAAAAATCTCCGTAACTGTCTTCCTTAATACCACCCTTGCCACAAACTCTACATCACCGGGAGGCAAAAGTCTTTGGTTCATTTCTTTATACCTCGTCCTGTTTGAATTCCTATAATATCACCAGCGCTGCCTTTTTAATGGCCCAGGAGTGGCAGCGCACGGCATTCTCCCGAGGCCCATTCCGATTTGGGCCATTGTTTGCAGGTACAACCTTTGTCCTCAGATAAAATCTCTGTGTCTCCCTATTGCTTTTACCTATGTTTGGCCCCCTCGACACAGCACAGAACACGTGCAGTTACTCCGTTCTCTGACAGCACTTCAAAGACAAAGCTAACAGGGCCTTCTGGGGGTAATTTTCCAGGTTAAATATGCCCAGATGTGTTTGATTTGGACTCTATCCTTTAGGATCAAGCAATGTTAGTAAGTACAAATGTCCAACAGTTAAATGATCTGTCCATGGGAGAGACTCACCTGATTGGAGGAAAGAGATACTGTTCACATTGTAACACCCAGTGATGTTAAAGCCACTACTTTAAACTCTCACTGGATTATAGAGACTTTGCCTAGCTTGCCTCTGGAATGGAAATTCTGAGTCTTTGCTAGTGAGTGAGCAATAAAACGATGGCAGGCATCGAGGTACTAAGAGAAAAATCATTAATGGATGGGTTTGAATTCTGTTTCCTTTGCCTGTCTGGGTCTCCATAGATTATCACAGTATCTGGGTGTGTGTAATAGGACTGAAACTATTAATCAAATAAAGGAGTCGTAAGATGGAAGAGAAGAAAATAAGGGACAGATAAGAAGAGGATAAGGAATCAGGAACTTCCTTCAGATATCTGGAAAACTGAAGGCAACTTAAGTTATTTTGAACATCTTAAGAACTTACATCATTTTTACAGAAAAGACTAGAACTCTGGGACATACACACAATGTGTTGGCAATACGATGTTTAGGGGTTGACAGTTCAAGCAGGATCTAACGAATAGCAAAGTTTGTGAAGAGCGAGATCTGAAGCTCAGACGGGTCTTATTCCCCATCTTGAACGGTACATGGTACATGGTACATGGTACATGCACTCTATGAATATTAGTTGAGGGAATGATAGAATGAGCATGTGGTGGTGAAGTGATGCCCTGCTCAGACTCAAAGGTGTCCCTATGGACTATAAGAAAAACTTCGTGGGCTATTTTTACCATTTCAAAAAACTCAAAGGAAATCGTACAGTCAGTACTTTTAGCAGGGGTTTTATTTTATTTATTTTTAAAATCCTCACCCAATGGTATTTTTCTAGTGATTTTTAGAAAGAGTGAAAGGGAGGGAAAGAGATAGAGAGAAACACATCGATTGGTGGCCTCCCACACGTGCCAGGGTGAGGTACGTGCCCTTGACCGGAATCAAACCCAAGACCCTTCAGTCCACAGGCTGATGCTCTATCCACTGAGCCAAACTGGCCAGGTCCAGTCATTACTTTTAAATGATTATTTTCATCAGATACTTCTAAACCTGGGGATTTTTCAAGTTAAACATGGAGAGATTTTAAAAAATACATTATCTTGAGAGAAGCCAGACATAAAGGGCCACATATGGAATGATCTACTTATAAGAAATATCCAGAAAAAGCACGCTTCATAGAAACAGAAAGATAGTAGTTGCCAGGACCTGGGAGGAGGGGAGCACGAGGAGCGGCTGCTAATGGGCGGGGCGTTCTTTGGGGGTGCTGAAAATGTTCTGGGATTAACTAGTGGTGATGGATGCGGAGCTCTGTGAATACAGGGCAAACCGCTCACTGTGCACTGTCAATGGGTGAGTTTGTGACGTGCGATTGATTTTAGTGAAGCTGTTTTGTAAAATGATCAGCACACTCCCAGCATATAAAGGGGGGGAGGGGCGCTCCGTGGTTAAAAGGCCAGGAACCGCTTGCTCATTTTATGTAGATTTCATTGCAGATGAACATGCTCCTATTCCGACTCGAAAGCAGTGGTTCTCCACCTGGGCTGCACATGAGAATCACCTGGGAATCTTTTGAAAATCCTGATTTCTGGGCCTCATCCTCTGGAAATTCTGTTTCTTTGTGATGGGGTGGGGCAGAGAAGGGAGGTGGGCCCCCAGCCCCCGTAATTAGGGAAAAGCGTGGATGTGGAGGTGTAACCAGCGTGGTGGTGCGTCTCCCAGGGGCTATGGACAACTTCATGATCTGGGGGGGGGGGGCGTTTCAAGCTGTTTGCACCATTCTCGTACCACATGAATCTAGGCCAAGGTCAGAAAGCTGCTTCAGAGAGGGCCGCCAGTAAACATGTTGGGCTTTGTGGGCCGTCCACCCTGTCACAACCGCTCAGCTCAGCCATAAACAACAGGTAAGCCAGTGGCGGTGACTGGGCTCCACAAAACGCCCCATTTATGGACGCTGAGACTTGAATCCCGTGTACATTTCGCATGTTGCAAAATAGTACTCTTTTGATTTTTGCCAACCCTGAAAAATAGAAAAAACCATTTGTAGCTTGCAGGCCACACGAAACAGGAAGAGGGCCGGGGTTTGCAGACCCAGCTGCAGGCTAATGACTTCGAAAGAGGCACTCAGCTAATCAGCAGGTTCTGGCGAAGCACGGTCAAGTCTTTAAACCAGTGTACAAGGTAAAGCAATAAATATTGCGAAGTTTATGTGTAAAGGCCAAGCCAGCGAGAGACTAAATTGCGGCGGCCAACTTTCTGAGCAAATTATGAAAAATCAGCTAATAAGATCTTTTCTGAAGAGTATTTAGAGGATAAGAATGCTACCTTGTGTGGTTGGGAGATTTTTATTTTCAAGCCGGGGAAGCTGTGCATATCTTGAACACAGGCCATTAAGAAGTCTGCCAAAGCTGTGCATTTAAGGCGCTGGGAAATTGTCGTTGCCCCTGGCTGCTGAGTTTAACAGCAAAGTTATTCATTAAGTTCACATTTTTTTAAGCTACCCACAATGCTTCTTTATGCTTTATCTGCATTTGATACACATCCAGAAAGATGATCTTGAATTTGGCTAATGAGTGCACACATTGTCATTTTAATGACAAGTAATTTGCAGAAAGAAAACTCGTCAGCCCATGCAGCTCAGAAGGCTGGAAGCAAAGATCTCCAGGGCTCCTGTCCATGGAGTGGTTGGTGATGGATGCGCCTACAGCAGTGGCCGGCAAACTGCGGCTCTTTGGCCCCTTGAGCGTGGCTCTTCCACAAAATACCGCGTGCAGGTGCACACGTACAGTGCGATTGAAACTTCGTGGTCCATGAGCAGAAGTCGGTATTTTGTGGAAGAGCCACACTCAAGGGACCAAAGAGCCGCATGTGGCTCGCGAGCCACAGTTTGCCGACCATAAAGTGTGATCGAAACTTCGTGGCCCATGCGCAGAAGTCAGTATTTTGTGGAAGAGCCACACTCAAGGGGCCAAAGAGCCGCATGTGGCTCGCGAGCCGCAGTTTGCCGACCACTGGCCTTGGGGCCACCTGCCTCTGCAAAGCAGCAATAACACATTGAGTCTCTCACACACATAAGCTCGCTCTAAATTTCTCTTCTGCCATCCGGTAGAAAACCTCAGCTTCTAAGGGTCTATGTCAGAGGTTCTCAACCTGTGGGTCGCGACCCCTTTGGCGGTCGAATGACCCTTTCACAGGGGTCGCCTAAGACCATCCTGCAGATCAGATATTTCCATGACGATTCATAACAGTAGCCACATGACAGTGATGAAGTAGCAACAAAAATAACTTTATGGTTGGGCCCCAACATGAGGAGCTGTATTTAAAGGGCCAGAAGGTTGAGAGCCACTGGCCTATGTGGTCATGTCAGGCGCATCTTTCTCCTGCAATGTCAGCTGCGCTACGTAGCACAATACAGTCGGGAGTGCTGGGTCACGTTCATGGGATCTGGGGAGTAAGGCAGACATCTCGGGGCTCCTCCTGCAGACATTCTGCCTCCCACAGGAGGTGACGAAGACCTTCACCTGCTGCCTCGCTCCTTTCTGAGCTGTGTCGCCTGTGATAACGATGGCTTCGTGGACAGCTGGTCCCCTCTCTCCCGGAGTTAAAGGGCAGATGAGAAACTCTACGGTTTTTCCTTCCTCCTGGGACTTGCTTCTTCCTGCAAGGAACTCTGTCTCTTCGGGCGTTCTCTTCTCTCTGTGGTCACCCCCTGGGTGTTGGTGCCAGGAAACACTGAGGGCCAGTGGCCCATCTGTTCAGGGCAATGCCGGGTCATGAGGAAGAGGCAGGCTGGAGGCCCAGACAGCACAAGAGGGCAGCAGGGAGCAAAAGCTGGTAGGTGTTGAAATGTAGACTCATAGGTCCTAGGCCAGGGGTGGGCAACCCCTGGCACGCGTGCCAAACATGGCACACCAGTAACTTTTGCCTCTCTTATAATCTTCCATTTACAATTTTTTTCTTAATATCGACTTTTTTATTTTTCAGATAAATTCAGTGTAGGTGCATCTTAGGTAAATAAATAATTTTACATAACATGTATGCATTAAAAAATAAATGTATATTTCATCATCATATACTGTGTTTTTGTCGCTCAAATGAATTTTATTATTTCTTCAAGGTTCTTCACATACGTACACCTTCAGAGATATCAAGTAGGCGTAAGATGTTCTCAAAAAATTAGGGTTGGCACGCAGAAGAATTTTGAGTCAGAGATTTTGCTGGTTTGGGCACGCACTCACAAAAAGGTTGCCCACCCCTGGCCTAGGCCTTTCAGAGATGATCTGTTCACCTGTCTTCAAAACATCTTCTCACCCAACATCTGCCTCCTAACCCAGGCCCCACCGAGTGTTCAGTAAGAACATGGCAGATAGAACAAGCGCCGACCATGGGCGTATCACACAAAAAATCAGCTCACCGCGTATCTGCTTCATAGAAGCTCACCTCCTCCAACTGAGAAACGGGCTGCACTTCATTCCACGTTGATACGTGGAAAAATTTATCTTTTGAATTCCAGCAATGTACACACCACTGTTAAAACGTCTCATCCTGCCCTAACCGGTGTGGCTCAGTGGATAGAGCATCGGCCTGTGGACTGAAGGGTCCCAGGTTCGATTCCGGTCAAGGGCATGTACCTTGGTTGTGGGCACATCCCTAGGAGGGGGTGTGCAGGAGGCAGCTGATTGATGTTTCTCTCTCATCATTGATGTTTCTAACTCTATCCCTCTCCCTTCCTCTTTGAAATCAATAAATTAAAAAAAAAAGGTCTGATCGTGTCCTAGCCCTGTGGTCGGCAAACTGCAGCTCGCGAGCCACATGCGGCTCTTTGGCCCCTTGAGTGTGGCTCTTCCTAAGCCTTAGGAGGACCCTAATGAAGATAATAACAATGTACCTACCCATATAGTTTAAGTTTAAAAAATGTGGCTCTCAAAAGAAATTTCCATTGTTGTACTGTTGATATTTGGCTCTGTTGGCTAATGAGTTTGCTGACCACTGTCCTAGCCAGTTTGGCTCAGTGGATAGAGTGCCGGCCTGCAGACTGATGGGTCCCAGGTTCAAGGTTCCTCCCTGCAGGGGCCCTGGTTAGGGCCTGTGTAGGAGGCAACCAATCGATTTCACATCGATGTTTTGCTCTATCTTTCTCTCTTCCACTCTCTAAAAATCAATGAAAAAATATCCTCAGGTGAGGATTAAAAAAAAAAAAAAAAGAAATATCACCCAACACATTATGTTTATTTTCCTTCCTTCATTCCATCCATCTTTCCTTCCTTCCTTTATTTCTTTTTTTTTTTTTTTGCAAGCACTATGCAAAACTCGGAGTTTGCTATTGCGGGAGGAACCCCATCCTTCTGTTTCTCCCTGCCCAGCGCTGTCTAGCAAGATGAAGTGTTTGCAAACATACCCGCAGGAGGAGGAAGAAGGGATCCCGGCACCATGATCGGCCAGGCTTTCCTCCCTGGCTGAGGCAGCCAGCTCCGAGTGTCCCAGGACTCAGTGTAGACTTGTGAGCATGCGCACAGGGCTGCCGCCCGGTGCTGAGAGAGGTTAATTACTCCACGGCCAAAAGAGGCCACTAGGCGCCCCGTTAGCACAGTAGGCAGTGCGTCAGTGTCTTGCTCTGAAGGTGGTGAGTTCGATTCTCACACGGGGTGCAATGCTTTTGTTCGCTCTCGATCCCTCCTCCTGCTGCAAAGGGGCATTTGATTGGCTCGTCTGTGGACTGGGGGACACCAGGCGTCCTCACATTTCCACTTGGGGGCCACCCTGGTGTGGGCTGCCCCTCAGCTCAGCCTGCCCTCTCTGAAGTACCCGAGCCTCGGAGGTTTCACTGTCTACAATCTCCCTCCTCTGCCCTGCTGCTCCCCCAGCTTCAGCCCGAAGGCCGGGGCATGAGGATAAGGGGGGACGGGGACACCCGCGCAAGACTCATCCACGCGGGGTGGGCCTGCGGGGGATGCGCAAAGCCCGGGCTTGGCGCGAAGTTCATGTCCTAGATCCACTCCCACACTCCACCCCCCGAAGCCTTGGGTGCCTTCATTCACTTCATGCCGAGGGAAATCTCGCATGTCAATCTGATGAAATAGAGGCCAACTATTCTATCAAGGACACGGTTAGGGCACCGCAATCAGGGACTGGACTCTGCAAGCGCTTCTCCTTACAGCGCGCTCCGCGTCAAGCTGCCAGTAGGAGGCGCTGCGCGACACGTAGGAGCCATGGGCGTCTCAGCTGCAAAGTGCTGTTTTGCTTCTCCTTGCTCTGTGTCGTGGCCCCTCCGTGGTGCGAGTGAGTAGGGACACTAGTGGGGCTCGGCCCTCGCCGTGTGCCCAGAGCGCATCATCTCTCAGTGACTCCACTGTCCCCGCCCAATGACCGCTGTGCTGCAGTCCTCTCAACATGGGCGTGGCATGTTCCAGGTCTAGTGCCGGCAGCAGCGCCCTGACACAATCTGAGCGCCTTGTGCCTTCCGGTGTTGGGTGGCCTGCGGCCCTCCTGACATGGCCAGTGCTGGGCAGCATGCATACCACCCCAGCACTCAGGGTCCTGGTGCCCTGACCCTATGTGCTTTTACCCAACAGCCTTGGATGGCCTGCACCCCAGACACTGCCCTCCTGAGGCCTGGGGACTGGGGGTCAGCTCTGGCATGGCAACCCAGCAACCCCTCAGCTATCCAGTGGTCTGCAACCACTCCTCCAAGGAGGTCTGAACCTGACCCTGGGGCAGGTTCCAAGTTTGTCTTTTCCGTACTTGCCCACAGTCCTACACACCCTTTAGAATTCTCATTACATCTTTAGTTACTCCCCTCTTATCGTTCAATAACTCTTTTTAAAAAATATACTTTATTTTTACAGAGCGGAAGGGAGAGAGTTAGAAACATCAATGAGAGGGAAACATCGATCAGCTGCCTCCTGCACACCCCTCGCTGGGGATATGCCCGCAACCAAGGTACATGCCCTTGACCGGAGTCGAACCTGGAACCCTTCAGTCCATAGGCCGACGCTCTATCCACTGAGCCAAACTGATCAGGGCTCAATAACTCTTTTTGAAATATATTTGTTATTGTTGATAGTATTACAGATATCTCCCATCCCCCCCCTTTTCCCCCCTCCTCCCACTCCATACCCCCCCTTCTAGGTCTTCACTACCTTATCACCCATATCTGTGGGCTGTGCATATAAATATATCAATTCTTTGGTTTATCTCTTCTCGTCCCCCCAACCCCATGTCGAGGTATGTCAGTCTGTTTCATGACGCCTGCTCTGGGTCTTATTTTGTTGATCAATTCATTTTGTTCATTAGATTCCACAAATGAGTGAGATCATGTGACATTTGCCTTTCTCAGTTTGGATTATTTTACTTAGCGTGATATTTTCCAGGTCCATCCATGCTGTCCCAAAGGGGAAGAGATCCCGCTTTTTTTTTTTTTTTGCTTTTTTACAGCTGCATAGTATTCCATAGTGTAAACGCCCCACAGCTTTTTTATCCATTATCATGGGCACTTGGGCTGTTTCCAAATCTTAGCTATTGTAAATAATGCTGCTATGAACATAAGGGTGCATATATTCTTTCTGATTGGTATTTTGGGGTTTTTAGAATATATTCCCAGAAGTGGGATCATTAGACCAAACAGAAGTTCCATGTTTAATTTTTTTGAGGAAACTCCATACTGTTTTCCACAGTGGTTGCCCCCGTCTGCATCCCCACTAGCAGTGCACGAGGGTTCCCCTTTCTCCACATCCTCACCAGCACTTGTTTGTTGATTTTTTTTTTTTTATGATAGCCATTCTGACAGGTGTGAGGTGACATCTCATCCTGGTTTTAATTTGCATTTCTCTGATGATTAGTGACTTTGAGCATTTTTTCATAGTCTCTTCACCATTTGTATGTCCTCTTTGGAGAAATGTCTATTCAGGTCCTCTGCCCATGTTTTAACTGGATTGTCTTCCTTTTGTTGAGTTGTATGAGTACTTCATATATTTTGGAAATTAACCCTTTATCGCATGTATCATTGGCAAATATGTTCTCCCATGCAGTGGGCTGCCTTTTCATTTTGATGGTGGTCTCTTTTGCTGTGCAGAAGCTTTTTGTTTTGTAGTCCCATTTGTTTATTTTCTCCTTTGCCCTAGCAGATGTCTCCATAAACATATTGCTACATGAGATATCTGAGATTTTACTGCCTATGTCAGCGGTTCTCAACCTGTGGGTCGCGACCCCTTTGGCGGTCAAACAACCCTTTCACAGGGGTTGCCTAAGACCATCCTGCCTATCAGATATTTACATGACGATTCCTAACAGTAGCAACATGACAGTGATGAAGTAGCAACGAAAACATTTTATGGTTGGGTCACAACATGAGGAGCTGTATTTCAAGGGCCAGAAGGCTGAGAACCACTGGCCTATGTTCTCCTCTAAGGTTTTTATGGTTTCATGCCTTACATTTACGTCTTGTATCTACCTGGCAGCATATTCTATTTAAAACAACAACTTGCAAAACAAAATGTAAAGTATGGCCCCATTGTTTGTGGCTATGATGTCCAGAAAAATGACCACTGGAAACAGAAACCTCCTGAAGGCTGTTTCTTGGTGGTTGGATTCTTCTCCAGCCCTTTCCTTTGGGGAAATGATTGTGTCAAGAAAAATAGTATTCGAAAAGTTACCCCTTCTCTTCGTTGTCTTTACCATTTAGGATTCATGGGCAGTGTAAACTCAGTCATTCACGTGGAGCAAAGGGAGAACTATTTGGCATGGCCCATTCATGACTCCTGTAGATCTCCAGAGGCTTCCTGCCTCAGAGTTTATTGACGCATTCTTCTTAATTCTGCTTGGGCGCATGTACATGATTTTCCGCAAAGAAATCCCACCTATTAAAGAGTGTTTCTGCTCTCCGAGTACGGTTTTGGTGTCCCGAGAGCCCCCTTAGCCCTGTTTACTTTGGCTATTTTCGGAGTTACTGGAGGATTTAACTGTGGTGAGTCGTTAAGCCCTCTTTTTAAATTCACAAACTGCCTCTAATCTTAGAAAAATGTCAGGTTACACTTTTGAGAGGCTTGGGAACTTGACGTTTTGTAGCCCAGTTGGGGTGTAGGCTGCTGCCATTCGAAGCACCTTGTTCCAATTTGTGTCAGAGGGAATTATGCACAGGTCAGGGCTGAGAGCAGGTTATAATTAATGGGGTGGACAAGTGGATTTTTAGTGTTTCATAAAATCAAATGGAAATCACATGTGCATGAAGCTGTTGTGTGTTTTAAAATATTTACATTTGTTCTAGTAAACATTAATTATAACTGATATATTTCTCCTGTGAACCTACTAACTGGGAGGTCACAAGCCATTGTTCACCGAGTAGAAAGATTGGATGACAAGCCATATATATATAATTTTTTAAAAGAGTACTTGGGGAGATATTGGTGAATGAACTTGTGGAAGTAATCCAGTCTTAGGTTTTCCTCTTAATTTTCTCTCACGTTTAAAGCACCCACTTGCCAATATGATCCAGATGTCAGTTCTTCTAAGGCAGATCGGGGAGTGCTGAGCTTGTGAAATTCCTGAATGGATCCTAGTGAACACGCATGACCAATACTTAACTATTAGTCATTTTTTAAATGTAAGTTTAGAAGTAGTGGAAACACAACCAGAATCTACAGCGCCCGCATTTTCTTTACATCCATACATCAGAAATTTCCAATTCCTTGCAGATGTAACAGCAACACTTACTGAGGAAAGAGATCTTTAAGAGTCCGAAAAACCCATATTCTAAACTGGACTCTGCCGTGTGCTAGCTGTGTGGCCCTGGGCAAGGTGCCTGAACTCTGAGCCTCAGTTTCCTCATCTGCAGCATGGGGAAAATGGTACCTCCTTTTTAGGGTTTGGGTAGGAATTGGAGACAATTTAAATAAAGTGCCTGACAAATTATAGGTACTAAACAAATATCAGCTATAGGTATATGAGGGAATGGTCAAAAAGGGGGAAATTCAAAGAAAACTATATTCATTGCATTTACATGTCAATCATTTGGGTGTTAGGTATGTGAATGCATTCTTTGTTTGGGCCCAGAAGTCTTCACCTCCCCCAAGTAAATATTCATTCTATTAAATTAATGATTCCTTTTATGGATATTCTTTGTTTCATGCCGTGAAGACTCAATATGAGCACACCGTCTATCGGGACAGAATAGTTAACTAAGTGATGCATCATCAGACCTTTTTGCTCTTTTCTAAGGAAGCTGTTTAAGTATTTTTTAAAATTCTTTATTGTTTAAAGAATTGTATTACATATAGTATTACATATGTCTCTCCCCCCCCCCATTGACCTCTCCTGGAATTAGCAGGTAACAGTCTACACTACTTCCTAATCCTGCTTCTGCAGATGAGGTAGCAGAGTGTTTGGTGGCTCTAAATGAGATGGGGCCACTTGTCCAGATGCTTGACCAAAAACATCATATCCACTCAGTCAACCTGGAAATCACTCGAAAGCAGTGGTTCTCAACCTCCCTAACGCCGCAACCCTTTAATACAGTTCCTCATGGTGTGACCCAACCATAAAATTATTTTCGTGGCTATTTCATCACTGTCATGTTGCTGCTGTTATGAGTCGTCATGGAAATATCAAATATGCAGGATGTATTTTCATGGTTACCAATTGAACATCATGAAAGCATAGTGATGAATCACAAAAACAATATGTAATTATATATGTGTTTTCCGGTGGTCTTAGACGACCCCTGTGAGAGGGTCGTTCGACCCCCAACAGGGTCACGACCCACAGGTTGAGAACCGCTGCTCTAAAGAATACATCACTTTAGAGTATCCCAGCTTAGAGAATTTCTGCAGAATTCTCCATGGTTTTAGCTCTGTAGTATTCTTGGGGGGGGGGTGGTCTTTAAAAATGCCTACATTTTGGGTGTCACTACCCTTCTTCGGGGCAATATTGGTGAAAGGATACTGAGAGAAGATAGTGTGAATAGACAAAAAAGGCAAGAAACCACCCCATTGTTTATGGACAAGGTGTTACTGGGTTGTGACATGGGTACAAACATTCATTCAACTCAGTCTTTTCAGTCTCCTCTATTTATGGTCAAAGGAAAAAGATCTCTATACTGAAGACCCCAAGGAACGATAACATTTGGAATTACCTAAGAACCTTTAAATGACATCCACTATGTGGTTTGTAGCTGGGCAAATACAGCGGACCCAAGCATTTTAGGAACATTTCGACAAGGATTAAAAAAAGGGGGGGTTCTATTTGGGGTTCAGTTAACCAGAAAATTAAATTAATCAGAACTCTTCCATTTCTGAGAATTTCAATTAATTGTGATTTGACTGTACTTTTAGTGTGATCTTAGTTCCCATGCAGAAATGAATTTCATCTGACTTATTTCTTGGGAAGTGCCCAGCACAATGAACACCCTGAATGAACAAGCCATGTGGCTTTTTGGATTTGGCTTTTAAATATGACTGTATATCTATGTCTATACATAGGAATACATTTGTACACTTGATAGAGATAGCGCTCACTCGCTGGCAGAGGTGGTACTGTTTAAAGAAAGGCGAGTAGTTAATGCTGTCACTATGTTTTGACTTCCAACTCCCTCTTTCAAGTACATCCTCCCCTCCCCCCCCTTTAAACCTGCCATTAGAATTAAGAAGGGTTTTTCTAGAAACAGGACAATGCTTTGTACTCTGTTTCTTAAAGTAGTGCACAAAAGGAAATGCATCGTGGTAAAAATAACTTATGAGTGAAATTATAGTGTTTTGCTAAAGATAACCAGGAAGTGAGGAGCAAAACCTCTCAAGCAGCAGAGGCCAGAGGGTTGGTCTGTTTGTGCGTGATTTTTTTGTTTTGTTTTTTTTTGTTTTTTGTTTTTTAGTGTGGCCATTAAACGGGAAATTTTGCTTGATTAAGAAGACACTGGTCTTGATTTTGATTCAGCAGTTTTGAGGGTCTTTTTAATGGAGATACACACACACACACAGCATATACACATACACACACATATATACACACACACGCACACACATGCACACACACACACATGCACAACATACACACATGCACATACACACAGCACACAGTTTTCACTTAGCCACTTGATCATCTGCGCCATTGTAAGCCAGGTTGTGCGGATGAGAAAGTGAAGTTTTTGTTTTTTTAAAAAATATATTTTACTGATTTTTTACAGAGAGGAAGGGAGAGGGATAGAGAGTCAGAAACATCGATGAGAGAGAAACATCGATCAGCTGCCTCCTGCACACCTCCCACTGGGGATGTGTCCGCAACCCAGGTACATGCCCCTGACCGGAATCAAACCCGGGACCTTTCAGTCCGCAGGCCGACGCTCTATCCACTGAGCCAAACTGGTTTCGGCGAGAACGTGAAGTTTTAATAATAAAGAAGTAAGTGGGTTCCCAAGTCTCAGCTATGAGAGAACTTGGAATCCGCACACTACCCTACCAACCCCGGTCATTACCATCTCCGTCTGATTGTTGCAGCGTCTGGTGTTTTGTTTTGTTTCCTTTTGCTCACCCAGAATGGAAGAAAGGCTGTGGACCACAGTGGCTAACGGGGGTTTTGTGCGATGCAGGGTAGATGCACGGGAGAAAATAGAGGTTTTGGAGTTCAACACTCCAGGGGGCTGATGCGCATCAAGGACCTGAGTTTAATCCTTGGAGCTGCCAGTCAGGATCAGGAGGAAAGAGCGTCCAGGCAAAGGATTGCTTCTGGATGCTGGGGCGCGGGGCGGGAAGGGGGATCAGAGCGCCCCGTTTGGACTGGGATGTTTTGGCAGTTGATGTTCCCGGGAGGTTGCTGGCAGTGGCTCGGGCACAACAAGCTCCCTTCTGGGAAGTCACCCTCCATTGTCGGGCACCTTTGCCCAGCGCCCCAGGAGAGAGCAATTTCCCAACCTGAGCTCTAAGGAAGAAAAGGAATGGAGTTGGGGAACAGAATCTTTGCATCCGTCTACAAGAGTCACTTGGTGGAATTCGTAATGCACAGAAGAGATGTAGACAACTGGCAGAACTGTTTGGAACCTTGCCCTGAATCAGGTGTCTGTGGATTTAAGGAGGGTCTAGCTAAAGAAGCTATGTAACAAGGGCTAACCCACCAGTCTTTACCATGAAGCGATAAATCAGACAGAAAGATGTTTTTTTCATGCAATGCTTTCTTATATAATTGTGAGTCTTCCTCCAATTAACATTCATATTCCTTATCAAAATAAATATATCTCTACTTTTAAGAGCGTTTAACCACCTTGAAATCTCACTGTTCTTAAAGCTAGGTATTTTCATAAGTAAATTTTTAACCCCAAATTGCATCTCAAGTCCTAACTCTTTTCATTTTCATTACTTACATTGCAAAAGCCAGCTTCTTATATAACTTGATTCAATGAAAGGATAAAATGCACAAGAGGAAATTATACTTATTAGCTTAAAATGAAACTTATTTTAAGGCTCAAATAATCCTAAACAAACAAATAAGACACAAACCCAAACAACAAGAATGCTTAGAGTCAATCAAGTCAGAGCTCTTAATATTCATTTCAAGGCAATGTCTTGAAATTAGTATTAAAATTTAAAGCTTCCTGTTTTATAAATCACATTTGTAATTTCTCTCAAAGATACAACAGGCAAACACATTTGGATAATGCAAGAAACATTTCTCAGCGTTTAGCCTGCCATGAGTGTATTTTTAAAAAGATGTTAGAAGCTTTCATGGAATGTATGGGATTTATTTTCATATCGATTACAAATATCTATTTCACATATTTTTGCAGATTATCAATCCTCCATGGAAATGTCTTGAATCTTGGGTTTTAGGCCAGGAAGTCTTCGGGTTGGTGATAACTCACTCTCCGAGAATTACTTGCTTTAAACCTCCTCTGTGGCTTGCCATTCCATCCTGTCCTAAGCTTTATTTGTTTCACTGGGGAGTAGCTGGCACCCCCAACCCAGGCTTCCCGAGCTCTCCCCTTAGCCTCTGCTGCAGCCGCCACAGCAACTCCTTATTCTCCCACAACAATTCTCTCTGTGGTCATTTCTCTTCTAGCTCCTTCTTTAAGAAATGGCTCTAAAACTCATGATTCGGCTACGACTGCAGTTTTACCTGGCGAGTGAATGTATTTCTGGGGAGATACCTTTTGTTATTGTTGTCATCAGGACAACAATAGCTCTCTCAGGCGATGGGATCTTTTCGCTTTAATTCATCTTTGATCCTCCAGGCATAAAGCGCTGGCTGGACCTGCTCATTTCCCTCCCACGCTGTTACCCCATTTCTTTCCTTCCTGAAAGTTCTTCTCCTAAAGAGGCAAAAGCAAAACCAATGACTCTTGAAATGTCTCTCTTAATTTCCTTCACACCCTCCCCTGTACCCTTAACTGCATGTCCATGGTTACTTTCAACTTTAGGTTAACATCCTGCCATCAAACACTCAGACATTCAGGGAATTCTAAGCACCACAGTTCCTGTTTTCTTTGTTTTTTTCTTTCTTTCTTTTTTTTTTTTTGTCCACCATGTGATCCTGGCTTTTCTTGATCAAATTTCATTGCTACAATAAATAAAGAAGTCGCTGCCTTCCAATAATTCATCACTTTGTCTTTTCCTGTAAGAAATAGTAAAAGTTGGACTTTAATGTCCTTAAAAAGAGATCATTCCTTAAGTAAACCTGAAACTAAACATTTAAGAACTTGAACAATCAATTACAACTCTTTGCCCAAATGCTGGAAAGTTTTATCCTGAAATCAACATGTTCTTTGCTTGTGTATTGGTGGGGGAAGCCAAGTGTCAAGAAAGCCTGCACAGATAGGGGTAGAAATATCTTCTTAGCTACAGTAGACCCATAGCAGTGATGGCGAACCTTTTGAGCTCGGCGTGTCAGCATTTTGAAAAACCCTAACATAACTCTGGTGCCGTGTCGCCTATAGAAATTTTTTGATATTTGCAACCATAGTAAAACAAAGATTTATATTTTTGATATTTATTTTATAGATTTAAATGCCATTTAACAAAGAAAAATCAACCAAAAAAATGAGTTCGCGTGTCAGAGTCATAGGTTCACCATCACTGACCTATAGCCACCCCTCTACCTTCTATCATGTCATCCTTTTTATTTATTTCATTTTATGGGTGGTTCTTTGAAATTATCACGTTTTCTCACCCATGTGCTGCTTTATTTTATGCTTCCCTCATTAAAACACCCTAAGCTAGTTTATTTTATGTTTTCCTCATTAAAACCAAAGGACAGGCCTTTGTTCTCATACACATCAGTGCATTGCTAGTGTCCAGAGCCGTGCCTGGCACACGGCAGGTACCTGTTGAATGAAAGAATAATCAGAGAAATGACCTTCTCTATGGTTTTACTCTGCGTAGTTCTAAAATAAAGATAATGCTGAGGCCCTAGCTGGTGTGGCTCAGTGGATAGAGCGCCGGCCTGCAGACTCAAGGGTCCCAGGTTCGATTCCGGTCAAGGGCATGTACCTTGGTTGCGGGCACATCCCCAGTAGGGAGTGTGCAGGAAGCAGCTGATCGATGTTTCTTTCTCTTTGATGTTTCTAACTCTATCCCTCTCCCTTCCTCTCTGTAAAAAATCAATAAAATACATTTAAAAAAATAATGCTTAACGAAAGGCAAATTAACATATACATAGGATTTCTGATGTCATAAAAGTAACAGAACTAGCTTACTCTTCCAAACTCTTAAAATGAGTTTAGGTTAAGAGTGAAGAGTTGAAGTTGCAGACCAGATACAAGCTGATTTGGGACTAATAAGGAAGTTATTAAGGGCTCTGTTTATTTGGGCAAAATCTATGTGTGGGGCCTACCTGCTCTCTGCCTGTTTTCCCAGTTCATCGGTTCATGGGTTCATGAGCTGATGGTAGAGGATGGTGGGGGTGAGGAGCATGGAGTGCTTTCTTGGGGCTCCTTTTGCCTTTGTCTTCCATGGCTCAAGGGTAACTCAATGTCAGTAAACTGCCCCTTTTGTAACTGCTAGAAAGCCCAGTGGTGATATGGTTTCCAGTGACTTCTATTGGCCAGATCTCCAGGAGGAGACAGGAACTGTCTATTGAGAAATAATTTTCCTGGATCTCTCAAGTTTCTGTACCTCTTATAAGCTGAGGCGCTAATGAATGGCCTTTGTTTCAGACTATCTTTTCAAGGATGTTTGTATAGCGAACAGCCTTGGAAGATGGAGATAGAGTGTTTCCATCCTGGGTACAAGGCAGGTTTGTTTGTTGTGCATTATCATAAACACTAGAGGCCCAGTGCAAGAAATTCGTGCATGGGGAGAGTCCCTAGCAACTGTTGGCTGCCAGCCAGGGCCTCCCTTCCCACAGTTGGCCGGCTGGCTCTGCCCCCTGGTCGAACTCCCGATCGAGGGGACAATTTGCATATTGGGCTTTTATTATATAGGATAGTGTCTCTCTCCAGGGCAAATGTCAGGCAGGTTTGCTTGCAGTCGGTCCATAACAAAAGAGCTGGGTTTCCTAAGATCAAGGTTGCCCAGCTCTGATGCAAACCCCCTGCATACGCAGCATGCACCTGGGATGCTCTGTGGGACTTGAGGGGACAGGGGCGCTGATGTGAACTTGAAACACCTGATGCTTGCTGCGCCCTAACTAAGAATGCCCTTGGTCTCTGATGCATGGAACTCGTGTATCCTGCCAGCATCCATAAAACTGGTAGACGAATGAATAATTTGCAAGTAGGAAAAATCTCAAACCCTTCACTGTGTTGGATGGTCTCACTTGCCCCACCCCTGCCAGGGTCCCTTATTGCCTACAAAATAAAAAAATCTGGCAAAGAATCCATATGGGACTGGGAACAGGGCACTGAAGCTTCAAGCTCATGGGGCTATCCAATGGTAATGAATAAAGGTATGTTAAAGTCTAGGAAACAGATGTGATTGCCAATGTGAAGACATTTTATTAAAGAGTAATTAATGTTAATTATAGGAATGCTAGTTTATTAGTCATATACTGTTCCTTCACATAAGACACTCCATGAACATTATTGAATAAATAAATGGATTTATGTCCTTCCTGTTTCCAAAAGTGGTTTGAAGAAGATGCCAATAAAAATTAAAGATAATTACAGTATTCAAAGAGGAGCGGGAAGAGGTGGTTTGGGACTAGAAGGGTAGAAGGGTGTGAGATATCCAAGTTTGCCAGGCACCTAGTGTCAAACTTCGCCTCACTTAATTCTCAAAGGACCCTTTGAAATTGCTTGCCTTGTCACATTTTGCAGATAAGGAAACAGTATAAGATATGCAGAGTATCTGTGAGTATAAGATATGTTGAGTAGCTGGCTCCTATCTGCCTTTGCTAGGAAATGGCAGGGTCAGGATTTGAACTCGGGTTTATCTGGTTTCAAGGTACATGTTTCTTTGCACGACACCACACTGATGGTCTCACCCCCAAACTAGACCAATGCCAGTTGGGGCAATTGACCTCAGGGCCTCACTCCAAGTTTTCTGACACCACATCAAAGAGAAAGCTGGATGAAACGCACCATCTAGCCCTAGCTGGTGTGGCTCAGTGGATAGTGTCAGCCTGTGTACTGGAGGGTTCTGGGTTTGATTCCTGGTCAAGAGCACATGCCTGGGTTGCGGCTCGATCCCCAGTAGGGATAGCAGGAGGCAGCCGATCAATGATTCTTTCTCATCATTGATGTTTCTATCTCTCTCTGCCTTTCCCTTCCTCTCTGAAATCAATAAATATATACATTTTTTTAAAAATAAAAAAGTGCATCATCTAAAAGAAGACAGCCTCTCAGTTCATCTCTCGTCTCACAAAGAGGATGGGAAAGAGAGAAAAGAATAGTAGCAGAACATAGAGAAGAGGAAAATTGCAATTTCAGATGCAATACAAGATAGACTATATTATTTACTTTTCTGAACTCCATTAGCTTAGAGACTGCAGTCATAATAATCGTCATCATTCTTATCATGTGATAAGTCCGATAAACTATAGGAGCTCTGAGAACCCTATTAAATGCCTTGTCATACTAACAGCTTTGGCAGACTTTGTGAAGGAAGAAAAGTAGATGATACAAACCTGACCTGACCAAACCAGTCTGTTGTATTAATGTGGTGATTGTTTCTCAATACAGAAGCCATCACACAGCTTCTCTGGGAGTTCCTGAGAGCTCTATTTTAAGGTTTTCTTTAAAGTGTAAGTTAGAGTATGGAGATTTTTTTTTTCTTCTTGTAAAAAGTTCAGTATCCTTAGTCATATTTACTAAGCTCAGTTATTTAATTAAAAAAGCAACACTCAGTATCTATTTTAGATGGGGCAAAACATAGATCTGGCAGTTTCAAGAAGTAGATCCTGTGTTAAGAAGAGAGTGACTTCATGGCCGAAACCGGTTTGGCTCAGTGGATAGAGCGTCAGCCTGTGGACTGAAAGGTCCCAGGTTCGATTCCGGTCAAGGGCATGTACCTTGGTTGCGGGCACATCCCCAGTGGGAGATGTGCAGGAGGCAGCTGATCGATGTTTCTCTCTCATCAATGTTTCTCTCTCTCTCTCTCCCTTCCTCTCTGTAAAAAATCAATAAAATATATTTAAAAAAAAAGAAGAGAGTGACTTCCTGTGATTTGAAAGCATTTCTCATTTTATGATACCTGAAATTCCGTGTGTATTTGAATGATCATCTAATTTTACTGCCCCACACAAAGATCTCTTGCTGCCTGGCCAGCAAGTTCATCCATCAGTGTTTCAATCTGTTCAAAGGATTTTTGCTCCAATTTCTTCCAAGAAGCTCGCGCCTTTGTTCTGTTGGAACTGCGCGTTCCGACTCTGTTCTTAATATCCTGTTTGGGTTGTCGGCGTGGCTGTCCTCATTGCCATGTTCCCAGCGTTCCCCTTCTCTCATGTGGTGCTTCACAATAACAGTTCAGAACAAAAGAGTCCTCTTTCTGTTGCCTTAAAAAAAAGGTCCCCCCCCCCTTCAGTGCTTCAGCGATCAGGGGAAATGTTGAAAGCATTTTCTTCATAATAGTTAACCAGGAGTTGTGAACAAAGGTTACTTTTCTTTATTTTCCACGATCGCAACGTAGCTTCAGGGTATTGTGAGCATGAGGTTTGTGGGTGTGACTAACTTAGAAGTTGAGAGAAAAAGTGACTTCCTTTGAGAAAAGGGGCTATCATATTTGAGAGAATTTTCCAATCGGTTCATACAATAGGAATCAGTTACTATGTAGCATTGTCATTATCTCAGTGAGTCATGGGACCGGATTGGTTGTTCCTGTCATTGAACTTAAGCTTTCCAGTGTCCAGGGAACAACTGAAATGCCGCGTGGGCCGACATCAGCAACTATTTATTGATGCATTTTTCTCCTGCGGGATCATAAGTGGGAAGGGGGGAGTGTGCACTTTCTCTGCCTTCTAGAAAAGTCTTTTATAAAATAAGTAAGAAAGTTTCCCCAAGTGGCAAGGTTTTTTGTTTGTTTGTTTTTGTTTCTGGGTAGAATCTACTTGTGGCAAAAACCTAGCTTAACTGTTCTGTCTTTCAGAGACGTCTTGTCATTTGGCTCACAGCCATACCACCCTTTTCCCATGCGAGTGGTGGGTTTTGTCTTTTAATCCAGAAATTATTTACAGGTTTCTGGTTTCTCAGAGGAAGGAAAATGTATCTAATGCAGAAGTTCCATGAAGAGTGCATTCTATCAAGTCCCAAGTAATTTTGCAAAGGTGCTTTTGTGTATGTATGTGTATGTGTGGGGGTGTGTACATACATACACGTGCATATTTATAGACTAAAGGCCCGGTGCACGGATTTGTGCACATTAAAAGGAAATTAATTAGAAGATGGCCAGTGGGGCGGGACTGGGCGAGAGGGGTGGGACATGCCCTGGAGCCAACCTCCTGGTCCCTCCCTGGCCAGCCACACCTGGGGCAATGCTGGGGCTCAAAGGGCATTTGTGGAGTGAGGGAGTGAGTGTGGTTGCTCCAGCAGGTGGGGTGCCTTGTCCTGGCCTGTGGGGATCCAGCTGAAACCGACAGTCCGACATCCCCCAAGGGGTCCCGGAGTGCGAGAGGGCACTCTGCAAAGTTGCTGTCACTTGGCAGCTCCTGCGTTGAGCATCTGCCCCCTGGTGGTTAGTGTGTGTCATACCTACCAGCCGGTCGGCTGGTTGGCTGGTTGGCCAGTTGCTTAGCCTTTTATATATATAGATGGCTGCAAAAACGAATTCCACTGTAGACAGATGTAGGATTGGATGCAGCATAGAAATAGTTCTCTGAGTGTATATAGAGCTGCCTAGCTTTTCATCTGGGGGTGGTGTCAGAGGAACCAGTGGCTTCCATTTCTGCCACCACCACGCTGTGGAACCTCTCTCCAGGAGCTCGCTTTAGACCTGTGTCGGGAGACTCGGTGAGACAGGTTCCTATGCTCTTCCTTGTCCTTCCAGTCTGCTATCACGGCCTTAGAACCGGGTGCTTGCCTGACACCGGTACAGCATAGACCGGGGAAAATCAGTCATTTTCATTATAGTGTAACATAGGTTCCATTTGCCTTTAAAACTGGATGCTTTCTTTCTTAACGCAAGCTGTGAAAGATATGAAATGGCTGAGCCCCTCTGACAGTGGAAAGTTTCCTGTAAAGGTTGTCAGATTATGCTCCATAGAAGATTATACGATTTGTTGTTTAGCATTTTCTTTTGTTTTTGAGGGGTGGAGTAAATGTTTGTTTCCGGATGTTTCAACTGGAGATGTTCAGGCTAATTTTCCACTACGATGCCAAACGGCTGAGAAATTGTGACATTTTAATGTTGGTTAAACCAAAGCGGCGCTTTTAAATCTGTTGATTAAAAGTTCTTTCAAGCCGAAACCGGTTTGTCTCAGTGGATAGAGCGTTGGCCTGCGGACTGAAAGGTCCCAGGTTCGATTCCGGTCAAGGGCATGTACCTGGGTTGCGGGCACATCCCCAGTGGGAGATGTGCAAGAGGCAGCTGATCGATGTTTCTCTCTCATTGATGTTTCTAACTATCTCTCTCCCTTCCTCTCTTTAAAAAATCAATAAAATATATTTAAAAAAAAAGTTCTTTCAAATTCTGTTTGATCATAGAAGTGTGTCTCTTCTGTGGACAGTAGGACTTCTTAGGGAAGTCATCTGCATGTGAAATTGAGCAATCCTTTTGTTTATTGTTAAATGACAAATGAAATTGTGATTTGTACAGACGTCAGCCAAGAAAATAGATGTTTGCATTTTGATGTCTAAACATGGGAAGCAGGCTTTGGTTTGCCACGAGGTGTTGCAATGGCATGAAAAGTAGGCGTTGCGATTTGCAAACTGTGCAACACGAGGAAGTAGCTCTTGCCTCCTGTTTGCTCTTTATCAAGAATGTTCTTTAGACACCTTTGGTGGAGTCCAGATGTCTGGTGTAGAAATGGACGCATGCAGGTTTGCCGTCAGCGTGTTTGGTTTGGTTTCGTTTTTTTCACTTTCCTGATGATTTACTTTAGTTGCGGTTTCTTGTCTTGCCTGGTGATAAGCAACATCCTTGAAGAGCTGCAGAGCAGAACTTTTTTTTTTGCTTTTAGGGAGACTATTTCCTCTTCTTTCTTTAGGCAACCAATTGTTACAAGGTTGCTTTCCATTCTCAATTCACCCTTTCATTCTGGAGACTGAGATTTGGGACAGTCATCACAGATTTGCTCTGTGTTTTTTGCATATGTATTATATGCATGTATACACATACGGTATGTGTGTATGAGATGATATATGTGCACAATCTATACATATATGTATGTGGATGCAAAACGTGTGTGGATACATAGGTTCATATTTCATACACACATATTTTCAATTGCATATTAGGATGGTACATTGCAATCTCTGTTTTTGGAAGAAAAATGGACTGCTTTATCGTGTCTCTGTACAAAGATCATTCTTCCCGATGGAACATTCTTCAAAACTTCTTTCAGATACTGTATTTGAATTCATAAGCTAGAAAATCAGAAGTATGTTCTAAAACATAACAAACCAGCATCCAGACATGATGTGATCCTGTGCTCAGTAGGGCACTGACAGTACCACAGTGCAGGGGAGGCGTGCGCCCATCGCTGCCCCTGGGAGCTGGGCGGGTCTGCTGCTGCTGGCAGCGTGGACAGCTGGCTCCCAGGGCTCAGCTGTGGGCCACTGACCCGCTGCTGGTCCCTGTGAGCAGTGAAGGTATCCGGATCCCGATGCCAAGTTGTCATTTTTTGGGAGACAAGGCAGTGGGTGTTCCCCTGACCTGAGCTGTCTTTTCATTGGGTTTCAGTTGAACACTGAGTGGGCGAGGACCTCGGGCAGCCACAGCGGGGTCTGTGGAAAGGGCGTTGGGAAAGCCAGAGGGAGTTTTGCTTCTTCAACTCAGCGGGCCTGGCTGGGTGGATGAGGTGGAGCTGGCCTTCCTGGAATTGTCGCGTCGATTTTCCTGTTGTGTTTCACTGTTGACGCTCTCACAGACACACAGAACTGCTCCAGCCCGGCCTGCCACCCACCGTCTGGTCTCGGTGGCCTGTCTGTCATCTCGTGGGTCCCCATCCTCTCTGCCTACGGCGATGTTTCTTCAAAAAGAACTAGGGTGCTGTCCATTGGTGGGTATGCAAGGCGGTCTGTTTGTAAGAATCTGGAGAGATGCTGAAAGAACTGTTAAGGACAAATGTGCTGCTTCCTGCTTTTAACCTGCTTCTCAGACTTTCCGTAGAATAAATTGCGTTTCTGTGACTGTTACAGGGACTGTCTTCACTATGAAGACAGTGGGATCAGTCAGTTGAGGATTGAGGAGAAGGGCGGATTGCTTTATTGCATGGTCATTTGCTTGTGTGCTCGTGTAAAGGAACTCCAGAAGGTGTGTGTAAGCATCTGTTAAGTAAACTTGGGAGGCTAGGTTTCAATGTAAATAACCAGGCAGTGTGACCTAGCTCCCATTTCACCTGAATTTTTTTATCATTAAAGCCTTCATCTCCCTAAAGACATCTGCCATGCTTTCAAACGATTCTTTTCAGGAATGTTCATTCATTATTAATCAGGTTGCATGGTCAAGAGAATATGTGATTATTTTAAAGAATGTCCTAGAGATCCAATTACTAAGAAATGAGCGTGTTATAGACAGATGTGGAAGCACAGAAAAAAGGGTTTGTGAACAGTTTTAATTCAATTTGCATGAATTCCACCAGGTGGATGTTTCGTGAAATTAAAAGCCTTCCCTGGTTCTCACTTCAGGTATCAGGTAAAAGATTTTAACGTTAACACTCCTTAGACTAAAGATGAAATGACAAGTATCAAAATGATCTGTTGTCCTAATTAATTATTTTAAAACGAGACTGGTGCCTCAGTGCTTATCTGCTTGTCACGTTTCTTTTCAATCAGTCCCTCTGGTGCCCTAAAATTTGGCTGGCAGAAATTCTTAGTCATTCGTCACTGATGAAGGGAACGAGTTTGAGTGTGTTGACAGTTGGAGGTTAACCACAATGCTATTTCAGAGGCATTGCCTAGTGAATGTTATAGGATCACTTTTTTTTCACCGGTTCCTACTCAGTGTATGTTATTTATACTGTTGCTTTAAGGACCTCTGCATGTTGACTGCTCTCTGCCGTCATCTGGGGTGGAATATAGCCTATGTTGTGACATCAAATTTGCAGTCTTTTAGAATGCCATTTAATCAGCGGTTCTCAACCTGTGGGTCGCGACCCCTTTGGCGGTCGAACGACCCTTTCACAGGGGTCGCCTAAGACCATCCTGCAGATCAGATATTTACATGACGATTCATCACAGTAGCAACATGACAGTGATGAAGTAGCAACGAAAATAACTTTATGGTTGGGTCACAACATGAGGAACTGTATTTAAAGGGCCAGAAGGTTGAGAACCACTGCATTCAATTCAATTGGAGCTCCCTCTCCCCTCTTTCCTTCTCTTCATGGCCCTGTTTTATTGTGATTTACTGACTCACCTGTGTCTCAGATCAGCCAGGGTACTAATCAGTAGAGTAGCATTTGGGCAGTGTGTTTATTCTGTGGTTTTTATAACTCCAAGTTAAATCCTAAGCCGTGACGGAGTATGGAGACATTGAGTGCTTATGTTATTTAAAATACTCTATTTGTGGTGAATTCATCGTGCATGTAGCATCCAGTTTTGATTGAGTTTCTGTTAGATCATGTTTTGTGATGAGAGATTATGTTGATCTGAGATGAGAGCAAGTCCCTTCTGAGTTTAGTCCCTGTTGCACACCCTGCCTCCCACACTGAAGTTGATTTCCAATGTTTCACATTTCCGAAGTTGTGAGTCTGAAATGATGTTTCTGCTGATCTAAGATAAAGATATCATTCCACAGTCCTTAAAAAAAAACAAAAAAACTCCACCTATGGTTCTATAATAGGCATAATCTCATAGTGAAAATCCAGATGGCAGCAAGTCAACTAAATCTTAATTACCCATGAGAAGAAAGGGGATAGGAAATGGACTTGATCGCGTTTCTGAAATTTAGGGCTCATAAAGATGAAACTCATTCCTGGCGTTTGTGATGCTCTCCTTTTCCTGACACTTTGAGGAGTTTCCCTTTCCAAACCGTTTTTCTGTGGCGAGGTGTAACATTGTGCAGTTCTGACAGCGTGTTTTTCACCTCAGTTATGTTTTGGTAAATTTAACGTGGCGCTTAGTTTCCATACCCCAGAGGGTGTTTGGAAAAAAACAGGAGGAAATGCCTTGGGAATCATCCGGGCAGTGGCTGAGAGGCTCCTGATATTAACAATTGATCACAGGCCACCCATGGTCTAGTCACTAATTAACTTCCCTCACGGTTATGGCTTTCAGCACTGTACAAAGTGGGGGACTGAAAGTGAAATGATTGGTGGCCAGAATGCATGCTCTTTTTCATATACTCCAATTTAGAAAACTTATTATTATTTAATAGATTAATTACATATTATTTTTGTGATGAATCAGTATGCTTTCATGATGTTCCATTTGTAACAATGAAATTGGGGGTCACCACAACATGAGGAACTGTATGAAAGGGTTGAGGCATTAGGAAGGTTGAGAACCACTGACCTAGACTTTGATTAGCTGAAAGGAGAAGTCAGAAGTGGTGAGAGAGGACAACCAAAAAAGCACAATTTCTCTGATGCACAGGGTGAGAGAGGGAGAGGAAGGAGGAAGGGAGAGGTGTGAAAACATGTACGTCATTGTTTTCATCCATTTATTAATTCTCCATTTTAAAGAAGTGCTTTCCTCAGAAGTGTTGAATCTGAAAGAGTTTTCTTGAAACGATGTTTGGCATTCAGTGTGTCCCAGGCTGCAGGGTGTACCTAGGGGTGTGATAAGAGTGAGTGCTGGAAGGAACTGAAGGGAACCTCTGCGGACACTCACTCCGGGACACGCAAGCTAATAAACAGCCGAGCTGCAGGTCATTCTAGATCGCCTGGTCACCCCTCCAGCTCTCTCCTTTCACGGCTCTGGACTACAAACCTTGGACAAGCAGAAGTGTGAGCTGTGAATTGTTGCCATTCCCAGTCTGCTGCCAGGGGTTCCCACGATTACCCACATCCTCCTCTGAATGAGGACCAATCAGCTCATTGAGAAAAAAGTTGGTCTATAGAATTTCCTGACAATGACATGCAAGTGTGATTTCCTTCCATTGTAGTGACAGTTAAGAAGTCCCCTCTCTCTGTCTGTCTTTCTCTCTCTCTCTCCCTCCCTCCTACTCCCTTCCTCACCCACTCTGGGCTTGGAAATTAAATTATGCTAGTTCAGAAAAGAAAATATAACATTTTCTATAAAATCTACCCACACCCACCTCTATTTTTTTGGTTAATCCATGTTCATCTTCTAAAACCCACTTTACATGTTGCCTCCTTCAGGAATCTTTCCCATCTTCTCCCCCAATCTCTGGCCTGTGCCTTTTGTTATGTTACATAACATTTTCTTCATATTTTCGCTCCCCTAGGATCACTGAGGCAGGGGCCAGATGTTACTGCTCCTTGTCCCAGGACCAAGCACCTAGAGCAGTGGTTCTCAACCTTCCTCTTGCCGCGACCCTTTCATACAGCTCCTCATGTTGTGGTGACCCCCAATTTCATTGTTACACATTGAACATAATGAAAGCATAGTGATTCATCACAAAAACAATATGTAATTATATGTGTGTTTTCCGAGGGCCTTAGGCGACCCCTGTGAAAGGGTCGTTCAACCCCCAAAGGAGTCGCGACCCACAGGTTTACGAACCACTGACCTAGAGGGACTTCAATATTTCATGAAAGAATGAATGGCATTTTCATTTCCCAAAAAATATATTTGAAAGGAAACTAGAAAATAAACCATGCTAATTTTTTAAGGTGGAGGGTGGGGGATGAAATGTATGCTTACTGGTAACATGTTGTTGAGTAATTTGACAAAAATGATGTGTATACCATGGTAAAATCTGAATAAAAGTAGAAAAAGATGGTATCCACTATAATGTCAAATAAAAACTCCCCTTCCTTTTGGCAGCATACAAGCAAAAGATTCAGAAAATTGGCTGCACCTCACTTTGCATCTAGATATTTTGTCATCACTTAATGAAGTGGTTCTCAACCTTCTGGCCCTTTTAATACAGTTCCTCATGTTGTGACCCAACCATAAAATTATTTTCGTTGCTACTTCATCACTGTCATGTTGCTACTGTTATGAATCGTCATGTAAATATCTGATCTGCAGGATGGTCTTAGGCGACCCCTGTGAAAGGGTCGTTCGACCGCCAAAGGGGTCGCGACCCACAGGTTGAGAACCGCTGACTTAATGCATTTAACCAGCATTTACAGTGTAGACACTTGCACAGAGCACCGTGCCAAGTGCTTTAGCAATAAAAGAAAAAGATCCCGTTCTGAGCAGCTGTTATTAAATGCTTCTTACATGAATTGCCCCATAGCAATCAGCTCACATCATTTCCACTGATGTCAGGGTGAAATCCCATTGCATATCATTTCCTGATACCACTTGAAACTTGTGCGTTCTTGTCGAAGTCTTACTCTGCCATGCTTGCCATTGTTGCCCTCGCAGCATTTTAGGCGTACCTGTCTGAGATGGATTTTCGTTTGTATTTTGGCTGGCTGCACATGTCTCTATCTTCAACACCTGGGCCAAATCCAGCTTGCTACCTGGTTTTAGAAACACGATTTTACTGGACAGCCACAGTCATTCATTCACGTATTGTATGGGAGTCCTTTTGCATGCTACCAGGGCAGTTGAGCCGTTGTAACGGGGACTGCGATGCCAACAATATTTACTATCTTGCCCTTTATAGGAAAAGTTTGCTGCCCTCTCTTCTGATATAGTGAGAGAGCCTTAAAGGCGGTGGGTTGTTTTATTCTTTTATTAATTCAGTCAATGAATTTTTGAGTCCTACTATGTGCAAGGCAGTGTTCCAGGCACCGGTGGGACATCCCTCAAAGAGCAAAACCAGGCCTCTGCTCTCGGAGAGTTTATATTCTAGTGGCGCAGCAGTGGGGGGAGATGGCGCAGTGAACAAACTCATACATATGTCAGTGATCAATGTTCTGGAGCAAAACAAACAGATGGGGGAAGCTTGCCACCAGCGGTGGGTGGGTGGCTGTGGGGGCAGCAGGGGAACTGGCTTTTTGTGGGTTCACAGAGAAGGTGACATGGGGGCCGAGAGTCATATGTGCATTCCGAGACCTTGCGAGGGGGAGGCAGGACGTGCTTGGCATGTTTCAGGAATCGCAGGAGGCCATGTGCCCGGAGCCGAACAAGGGCTAGAGTGGGAGGAAATGAGGTCACTGTCTGGTCTGTGTTCTCTAGGACTGGCTTTATTCTGCTCGTTTTCTCTCTGAGTGAGATGGGAAGTCCCTGGGCAGGGGTGGGGGGGGGGAGAGCAGAGGAGAGGCATCCCTTGTCATGTTTGAGCAGGATTGCTGGCTTCTGAGTACAGGACAGGCTACGAAGGGAAGGCAAGAGTGAGAGAAGCCAGGAGACTGTTTAGAAAGACATTGTGCCGAAACCAGTTTGGCTCAGTGGATAGAGCGTCAGCCTGCGGACTGAAAGGTCCCAGGTTCGATTCCGGTCAAGGGCATGTACCTGGGTTGCGGGCATATCCCCAGTGGGAGATGTGCAGGAGGCAGCTGATCAATGTTTCTCTCTCATCGATGTTTCTAACTCTCCATCCCTCTCCCTTCCTCTCTGTAAAAAATCAATAAAATATATTTAAAAAAAAAAAAGAAAGACATTGTGATAAACCAGGTAAGAGGTGATGTTGGCCCATGATCATGGAGGTGGGATGACGACGATGCCAGCTCTGGCTTCTCGAGCCAGGTCAGTGCCTGGCATTCGGTAAATGTCCGTGGAATAAAATGTCAGCGTTTCCATTGGGGTCAGCAGTGGAATCACCTGTAGGAATTCTGATGGTGCCACTCCAGGATGAAGGCTGGACCTACTTACAAACCCTATGGTCATAGCTCTGCAGGCATAACCGCTGCTCATCCCTCTGTTGCGATCCATCAGTAGGTGTTCTTGTTTCACCTGAGAACAAAGCTGGCTGAAAGGGCTCCATTTTTACTTTAATTTACATGCGTGTGACGGGAAGAGAGAAGAAATTAGAGATAATTCTATTTTTTCCATGATTAACCAAAATAGTGATTAGTCGGGAAAACCTTTCAATCTCTTCCAGGCCACCTGTAGGAAGAGTTGGCTGGGACCGAGCAGGAGCCCTAGGTTCCTCACAGCAGCAGCCCTGGCTTCCCGTGGCAGAAATACAAGCGAGCTTGAATATTTCAAACCCATTTGTTCTCTCCTATGTAGTTAATTAATATTAGCGAACGGCTAAAGGGTTTTTCTTTTTTAAAGATACCAGGCTTCTGTGAAGCCAGCAGCTCTTTAATTTTTAACAAGCTCAGCACATACTCGGCACTTTTAATGAGCAGTTAGCATGCAGTTGGTAGCAAGATGAGCATGAGTTTCATCAAAGCACCGCATGGGAGTTCTGAGGGAGGCCATTTCAGAAGGGGTCAGGGTATTGGAGACAGCGAGAGTTTTGTAAATAAATGGAGGTGTGAATACAAAAAAGGCCGATTGTCGGAATCACTGAGCATAGCTCTGCATGTGAAGCCGTCCCTTAAATGGGCCCTAGAAGGCCCCCCTCCTCCCCGGAGGGTGATTTGAACCTCAAGTCCACGGGTGAACCGCCGTATTCTCCCCCAGCCGGCAGCGGGCTGCCTCTAACGTGCCCGCAGACCCTCTGCTAATGGCCTTGAAAGGGAGAAGGTTCAAAGAGCCTTGGTTCCCAGGCCTGCTAATGAGCACGAGGCCTCTTCCCCTTAATGAACCGAGAGTTCACAAAAGCGCCACGTCTTCATGGCCAGGAGAGCATGCAGCTGGGCTCCCCGAAGGCGGCCTGGAGGGGAGCCACAAAAAGCTGGCGGAGGTCGTGCCAGGCCAGCAGGGCTCTGAGTGTGCGGCTGGACCTCCTGCCAGCCCGGCCCAGCCCTTGATGGGCGTTTCTAGGCCAGGGGGGCTGTGCAGGGTCCCTTCGCCGCCTGGAAGCCTCTTGGGAGTCATGCGACGACCTTCAGCTGCTTTCTAAACTGTGATCATGACCCCTGTTGTCACTTCTCACATGAATATTGTAGCTACTAAAATCCTTCTTCTAATGAATTACATTGTTATTAGTCTTTGGTAGCCAAGCTCACCGCAGCCACTAAAACAGCCGCAGGTATTTTTCTCTGCCCACCCACATCCCATCGCCGGGGTTAAACAATACAATTATTCAGAAGAGTAACAGACACACGCCCAAAGCATCCCTCTCTTACAGTCATCTTTGTGGAAGTCAATGTTTTTTTTCCTCAGGAATATAGATTAAAAACTGGCATCTCAGATGGAAGCATTATTTCTGCTGAAACCGTGCATTTGGTTTCATACCCATTGCATGCCCATTTCCACAATAAGGGCCTTTCTCCTCTCTGAAGCGTCACTTGGTATTACAGAGTTCTTAAAAACACGTACACGTGAACATGTACGTTCCTAAACCCTAAGTTAGGAAAGACTCTGCAGTTAATTAATTAATGTTTCTACATTTTAATTTTCAACGGAAGGGAAAACTTGGCTGTGACACTGAGATTGTTGTGATGAGAGACAAACAATGAAAATGACAGTTTCAATCACTTGCCAATTTGGAGTGAGACCTTTGAAAGAACAAAATTGCCCATCACTACCCCCTACCCCCCCCCCCCCCGCAGAAAAAATATTGCTACTTTCAATGATTGGAACTTTGAGAAAATGTTAGCTCAGTGGTTCTCAACCTTGGCTGCACATGGGAATCACCTGGGAATCTGTTTAAAATCCTGATTTCCGGGCCTCATCCTCCGGAAATTCTGTTTCTTTGTTACTCATGTTGTGGCCCCACCCCATCACAAAGAAACAGAATTTCCGGAGGATGGGGCCCAGAAATCAGGATTTTACAAAGATTCCCAGGTGATTCTCATGTGCAGCCGAGGTTGAGAACCACTGTGTTAGCTGGTATGCTGGCTTTGGGTTTGTCCCCATCCTATTTCCCCAGTGAACAGAAAGAGTTATTTAGCATGTACACAGCTTTACCCATCCATGAACTGTTTGGAATTACGATTGAGGTGTATTCAAAGCTGACAGTCCCCCGCCAGGGCTGACCCCTCGCGCCTAATCAGACCTTCCGTTCTGTTTGCAGAGAGCTGATCAGCTTCCGTGGAATTTGCTGATGACCCCGGAGAGCTTCGCCTGAAGATGGAAACACTGGAGTCGGAGCTGACCTGCCCTATTTGTCTGGAGCTCTTCGAGGACCCCCTCCTGCTGCCCTGTGCCCACAGCCTCTGCTTCAACTGCGCCCACCGGATCCTGGTGTCCCACTGCGCCACCAACGAGTCCGTGGAGTCCATCACCGCCTTCCAGTGCCCCACCTGCCGGCATGTCATCACGCTCAGCCAGCGAGGTCTAGACGGGCTGAAGCGGAACGTCACCCTGCAGAACATCATCGACAGGTTCCAGAAAGCCTCGGTGAGCGGGCCCAACTCCCCCAGCGAGACCCGCCGGGAGCGGGCCTTCGACGCCAACGCCATGACCTCCGCCGAGAAGGTCCTCTGTCAGTTCTGTGACCAGGAGCCTGCCCAGGATGCCGTGAAGACCTGTGTCACTTGCGAGGTGTCCTACTGTGATGAGTGCCTGAAAGCCACTCACCCAAACAAGAAGCCCTTCACAGGCCACCGTCTGATTGAGCCAATTCCGGACTCGCACATCCGGGGGCTGATGTGCCTGGAGCACGAGGATGAGAAGGTGAATATGTACTGTGTGACCGATGACCAGTTAATCTGTGCCTTGTGTAAACTGGTTGGGCGGCACCGAGATCATCAGGTGGCAGCTTTGAGTGAGCGCTATGACAAATTGAAGGTTAGTCCGACCCGCCTTAAGCCAACCCCTTTCTGCCAGCAAATGTCCTAGAAATAAAAAGTGTGTTCACTGTGAGCTCCGTGGCAGGTGACAGCTTTCTCTTCACCTCTGTGATCATGTTTTCGCATGCTTTTTTGGCAGCCTCCATGTTACACGATCAGGGCATCTTGTAAAAGGTGACTGCTGCTTGTCATGTTAGCGTTGTCAAGGTGAGGGCGAATTCGAAAAATCTGGATCATTTTCAATCCTTGCAGTTGAGAGAGACAGACAGGCAGAGAGACGGAGGGAGAGGGAGCCAGAGAAAGATTTGAGCGAGATCAAGAAGGAATGGCAGATAAAATCTGGCTTCGGGCACTTTGGGGGCATTTCTTTTCCTCACTCCTCAGGGAAAACTAATTTCACTCGCATTGTACCTGGATCTAGTTACCACACAAACAAAAGACTAGGAGGAGGAATGCCTGCAGCAAAGGTGGGATTTGAGGGGACATGTGACCTTCTGTTCCCGGGGGAAATGCTAGCCAGCTTATTGGGGAACAGAGCGCTCTGACCATCTCGGGTTTCACGAAAGAATTCCTTTTCGTGCAGGCTTTTTATTCGGGGAGGTTACAGGCAAGACTGTTTGAACTTCACTTTGAACATGAAATTATTAACTTAACTGCAGCTCGGGGAATGATAATTAATAGGACTATACGTCAAATTAAAAAAATCTCTCTCTAAATATGGAGAGAATGCACCAGGGAGGAAAGAAGCCAGGCCTCCAGATGTCTGTTCAACTTCAGACGACGGGTGGGTCTAATTATTGCAACCTCAGCCGAGAGAGTGTGCTCGGATAGTGAGATACTGTACTCACCAGCTAATTTGAGTTCACAAGACGTCAATTAAAAGGAAAGGAAGCATCCATTAAGAGCTTTAAGTAAATATATATTGAAGTCCTTGCTCTCGGGAAAAACACACACCGCTCTGTTGAGCAAACAAAAAATGAATCATGTGATCATAAGAGCTTTACTCCTCAGAGCACATCGTCACCTTTCCCAAATGGTTCCTATCACTTCTCAGCGCCCGTGGATGCTTGCGCTGCCCGGGACCTCACAGTTTATTTTGTGATGCTAGCATCAACAGGCCACATCTGTGATTTGGTTTGGTTATTTCTTGTGATGATGACGGAAGCTGATATGCTGAAATGGGCAGCGTGCCTCACTTTAAGTGTCCAATGACGACTGGTGCAAATCCATCTTTAAACATGGAGGGGAAGTTAAGCCCACGGATTTAGTGATACAGACAAGGGAAGACAGATATGACTGGGTTTCTAGTGCGGTGCAGGGCAGCAGCCAGAAACATGACAAAGGTTAATAACAGCAAAGGCGATGCATGTGTGAATTGTGCCTCTAAAGCAAATTCTTCAGAAATGGATATGGCTGTCAGATTTGAGAAACCAAGATGATGTCCCCCAACCCCCGTATTTGATTGGGGACAAAATGTTTAGGATGATAAAAAAAATGTCCCTTGGGTTGGATCAACACTGCCTTTTAATGACCATTTGTTAAAATGCCATGATGATGTTCGCTAGTGGACAACTCCGGATTTTTAAAAAATATTTTAGTGATTTTTTACAGAGAGGAAGGGAGAGGGATAGAGAGTTAGAAACATCGATCAGCTGCCTCCTGCACACTCCCTACTGGGGATGTGCCCGCAACCAAGGTACATGCCCTTGACTGGAATCGAACCTGGGACCCTTGAGTCCGCAGGCTGATGCTCTCTCCACTGAGCCAAACCGGTTAGGGCAACAACTCCAGATTTGATATTTTAACCTGGAAGTCAAGTTTTCCTCTTGTAAGCTGTCACAGAGGAGTTATTGATTACGTATATGACATCTTCAAATTTATGAGGCGATACTGTCATGCTCTATCCCTTTATGTGATGAAAATGAAACTCTTCAATTATGAGCCCCACACACTCGTCTAATCAAGCTGGTGGGTTAACGGTTGTTGATACTGTCACCCGGAGGGCCTGAGAATTAACGATGTAGTATATATTACCTTCTAATTACAGAAATATATGCATATAAACAGCACCCAGTGCACCAACACATATTTATAGCTGCTCAACAAAATATACTTATGAGCATTTATTTACAGCCATTTCACAAAATAAGCTTATAAGCATTTAAACAAATAACATGCTAGCATAGCATGTCTGTTCTAAAACATGCCACTTATGTTAGAATAGAAGAATCCTAAGCATATATGGCATTTGGGTGTCTATGGTATTTTAGTTATCACGTATTTATGAACATAAGTACTTCCTTGCTTTTTAAAAACCTCAGTACAATATAAACATTGATTTTTTAAAAATCTTTATTATTGAAAGTAACAGCATCCAAAAAAAGACCAAAACCAAGGAAGTGTATTTTTGTTCATTATTACTTTGGTCTGGAAAAGTAAATGCATCTGTAAGTGTTGTTTTCTGAGACTTTAGTGTCTCATACAGAAATGGGTTTATGATGATGCGAAGACACACATATAGTGTGGAGAAAGCCCTGGCTGGGTGGCTCAGTTGGTTGGAGCATCATCCCATCCGCCAAAAGGTTACAGGTTTGGTTCCTGGTGAGTTCACATACCTAGGTTTCGGGTTCCATCCACATAGTCGGGGTGTGTCTGGGGGGAAACAGATCGATATTTCTCTCACATTGATGTTTCCCTCCTCTTCCTTCCTCTCTCTCTAAAAAATTAATTTAAAAAAGTCCTCTGGTGAGGATTTAAAAACTAAGAGAAAGTATAGAGAAATTAAGAGGATGCTTTCATTGATAAGATGATAGATCTGCTTTACTGATTTCAGATATATAAGGACTTAGGTGTGTCCCCTGTTGGAAATGGTTTTTGTCCTTTTGTTAATAAAAGTCCATTATTTGAAGAGGGGAATTCTGCTATGATTGTGAAGAATGATCATTTCTTGTAACAGCACTAAATTTTTGGGGACTTTTTACTCCTGTTAGGTCTCAGTATACAGGCATTTATATACGGAATTGGCATACATTTTTACAATTTTTTTTTAGGCGTAAAAGAAAACACATAAAAGATTCCAACATGTAGAATTCATGCAAATAAAATCTTTCACATCATCTGAAATAGCATCATGTCAGTAATCCAATAACTTCAGAGACTGTGCACTGGAAAGCACTCATAAAGTCAGTGGTTCTCAACCTTCTGGCCCTTTAAATACAGCTCCTCATGTTGTGACCCAACCATAAAATTATTTTCGTTGCTACTTCCTAACTGTCATGTTGCTACTGTAATGAATCGGCATGTAAATATCTGATCTGCAGGATGGTCTTAGGCGACCCCTGTGAAAGGGTCATTTGACCGCCAAAGGGGTTGTGACCCACAGGTTGAGAACCGCTGCAGAAAGTATTGAAGCAAAGAGAAAGTTAACCCAGCATTTCCTGAGCTGTGTTCTAAGATTAAGAAGAGGAAAGTCTCCCTGCCAAATGAAAAACCTCTGAAATGGAGCATCTCATAAGGTGGACCTTTCCCTGTCATTTTAATTGCATTTTGAGAAGGCTGTCAGTCCCGCAAACTTGGGTTAAAAGTTTGTTTTGTGAACCACATCACATATAAGAGAATTTAATAGAGTGCATTCCAGAGATTTTAAGGAATGACAATGCAGTCATTCTTTTTCTCCGGTTCCAACAGACAGTGTTGGAGCTCTTGTTTCTTTTCTCCGGTGACACCTATAAAAATACACAAATGGAGAAAGGTTGACCTTTCCTTGCCCTTCAATTTCAGCATAGCCCCACTTCAAGGTCAATGACGCTGAAGTTCCAAACGATGGCCTTGCTATTCTGACTCGAAAAGTTGGCTGCGGGAGCGTGTTTGTACAATGCTTGCTTCAATGGATCATCCCATTGGAATGTCGTCATCGTTTGATAGCGGTTCCAATGGAAGCTCAGCTTTCCTGTGTAGCTCTTCTCACCTGGAGGTGAAGACTTGGGATTTCACTCTTGGGTTTCATTTACACATTGGAAGTTTCTATACTTTGGAAAGCCTTGTGCTTTGTTTGCAATTGGGAAATTTATAGGTGGATACCGAGCTAGACATTTTCTTCGAGTTTTCCTCAGAACGCTATAACTCATTGCTTCTTTGAAAATAGCAGCAGGTATAGTGCAGGTTCCAGTGAAAGGTGTGTGCGTGGTGCAGGGAGTGGCCGGAAGCCAGGGATGCTGCTACCTCTTACAACGTGCAGGTCGGATCTCCACCACATAGAATTATCTGGCCCCAAATATCAATAGTGCCCAGGCTGAGGAATTCTCGTCTGTGAGAAGAATTTAGTGTTTATCGGTGTATTAATTAGCCAGGGCTGCAATAACAAGGACCACAAACTAGGTGGCCTAGATGACAGAAATGTATTGTCTCGCAGTTCTGTAGGCCAGAAGTCCGAAAATCAAGGTGTCCGCAGGGTTGATTCCTTCTGAGGACTGTAAGGAGGGATGTGTTCCAGACTTTTCTCCATCGGTTGTAGGTGGCTGTCTCCCTGTGTCTCATCACCTGGCATTCTCCCTGTGTGCTTGTCTTTGTGTCTAAATTTCCCCTTTTTATAAGGACACCAGTCATATTGGATTAAGGGCCTACTCTACTCTGGTATGACCTCCTGATATCTAAGTATATCTGCAATGAACCTATTCCTAAATAAGGTCCCATTCTGAAGTATTAGGGGTTAGGACTTCAGCAAGTGAATATCAGGGGAGCCACAATTTAACTTAGAACAGTCACTCCAGTGCGCACCCAGTTAACTAGTCAAGTGAACACATGTTATGTCTCTTTCAAGGATTTTTTTTTTTTTTTTTCAATTTTGAAAAAGAAATGTATTTTAACAAACACTGCCTTTATAATTATTCAAAGTGTGTGTATACATTTTTGGGGGATCCCCTAGACCACTATAACCTGTGGGCCAAATCTGGCTTGGTGACTACTTTTTTTTTTTTTTTTTTAATTTTTTTTTTTTTTATTGCTTAAAGTATTACAAAGGGTATTACATATGTATCCATTTTATCCCCCCGCCCTAGACAGTCCCCTAGCCTCCCCTATCACCCAGTGTCTTATGTCCATTGGTTATGCTTATATGCATGCATACAAGTCCTTTAGTTGATCTCTTACCCCACTACCTCCTGCCCCCCAACCCTCCCCGGCCTTCCCGCTGCAGTTTGACAATCTGTTTGAGGCAGCTCTGCCTCTGTATCTATTATTGTTCAAAAGTTTATAATGGTCTCTATTGTCCACGAATGAGTGAGATCATGTGGTATTTTTCCTTTATTGACTGGCTTATTTCACTTAGCATAATGCTCTCCAGTTCCATCCATGACGTTGCAAATGGTAAGAGTTCCTTCCTTTTTACAGCAGCATAGTATTCCATCGTGTAGATGTACCACAGTTTTCTAATCCATTCATCTACTGATGGGCACTTAGGCTGTTTCCAGATCTTAGCTATGGTGAATTGTGCTGCTATGAACATAGGGGTGCATATATCCTTTCTGATTGGTGTTTCTGGTTTCTTGGGATATATTCCTAGAAGTGGGATCACAGGGTCAAATGGGAGTTCCATTTTCAATTTTTTGAGGAAACTCCATACTGTCTTCCATAGTGGCTGCACCAGTCTGCATTCCCACCAGCAGTGCACAAGTGTTCCTTTTTCTCCACATCCTCTCCAGCACTTGTCGTTTGTTGATTTGTTGATGATAGCCAGTCTGACAGGTGTGAGATGGTACCTCATTGCTGTTTTGATTTGCATCTCTCGGATGATTAGTGACTTTGAGCATGTTTTCATATGTCTCTTGGCTTTCTGAATGTCCTCTTTTGAAAGGTGTCTATTTAGGTCCTTTGCCCATTTTTTGATTGGATTGTTTATCTTCCTTTTGTTAAGTTGTATGAGTTCCCTATAAATTTTGGAGATTAGGCCCTTATCAGATATATCATTGGCAAATATGTTTTCCCACACAGTGGGTTTTCTCGTTGTTTTGTTGATGGTTTCTTTTGCTGTGCAGAAGCTTTTTATTTTGATGTAGTCCCATTTGTTCATTTTTTCTTTAGTTTCAAGTGCCCTAGGAGCTGTATCAGTGAAGAAATTGCTTCGGCATATGTCTGAAATTTTCTTGCCTTTGGATTCTTCTAGAATTTTTATGGTATCCTGTCGTACATTTAAGTCCTTTATCCATTTTGAGTTTATTTTTGTATATGGTGTAAGTTGGTGGTCTAGTTTCATTTTCTTGCATATATCTGTCCAATTTTCCCAACACCATTTATTGAAGAGACTATCTTGGCTCCATTGTATGTTCTTGCCTCCTTTGTCAAATATTAATTGAGCATATTGGTTCGGGCCGATTTCTGGGCTCTCTATTCTATTCCATTGATCTATATGCCTATTCTTGTGCCAGTACCAGGCAGTTTTGAGAACAGTGGCTTTGTAATACAACTTGATATCTGGTATTGAGATCCCACCTACTTTGTTCTTTTTCAGGATTGCTGCAGCTATTCGGGGTCTTCTTTTATTCCAGATGAATTTTTGGAAAGTTCGTTCTAGATCTCTGAAGTATGCTGTTGGTATTTTAATGGGAAGTGCGTTGAATTTATAGATTGCTTTGGGTAGTATGGACATTTTAATGATGTTGATTCTACCAATCCATGAACACGGTATGTTCTTCCATCTGTTTATGTCTTCCTCTATGTCTTTTTTCAACGTCCTGTAGTTTTCTGAGTAGAGGTCTTTTACCTCTTTAGTTAAGTTTATTCCTAGGTAGCTTAATTTTTTTGGTGCAATGGTAAATGGGATTGTTTTTATAATCTCTCTTTCTGAAAGTTCACTATTGGTATATAGAAATGCCTCAGATTTCTTGGGGTTAATTTTGTATCCTGCTACATTGCCAAATTCATGTATTAAGTCTAGTAGCTTTTTGATGGAATCTCTAGGGTTTTGTATGTATAATATCATGTCGTCTGCAAATAAGGACAGTTTTACTTCCTCTTTTCCAATTTGGATGCCTTTTATTTCTTCTTCTTGCCGAATTGCAATGGCTAACACTTCCAGTACTATGTTGAACAGGAGTGGTGAGAGGGGGCATCCCTGTCTTGTTCCTGTTCTTAGGGGAAATGGTGTTAGTTTTTGTCCATTGAGTATGATGTTGGCTGTGGGCCTGTCATATATGGCTTTTATTATGTTGAGGTATGATCCTTCTACTCCCACCTTGCTGAGAGTTTTTATCAAAAATGGGTGTTGAATTTTGTCAAATGCTTTTTCTGCATCAATTGATATGACCATGTGGTTTTTTTCTTTCAATTTGTTTATGTGATGTATCACGTTTATTGATTTGCGGATATTGTACCATCCTTGCATCCCTGGGATAAATCCTACTTGGTCATGGTGTATGATCTTTCTGATGTACTGCTGGATCCGATTTGCTAAGATTTTGTTGAGGATTTTGGCATCTATGTTCATGAGGGATATTGGCCTGTAATTCTCTTTCATTGTGTTGTCTTTACCTGGTTTTGGTATTAGGGTGATGCTGGCTTCATAGAATGAGCTTGGAAGTGTTCCTTCCTCTTGAATTTTTTGTAGTAGTCTGAGGAGGATAGGTTTTAGTTCTTCCTTGAATGTTTGGTAAAACTCCCCTGTGAAGCCATCTGGTCCTGGGCTTTTGTTTGATGGAAGCTTTTTGATGACTGCTTCAATTTCTTCCGTAGTTATTGGCCTGTTGAGATTTTTAGATTCTTCCTGATTGAGTTTTGGAATGTTGTATTTTTCTAGGAATTTGTCCATTTCCTCCAGGTTGTCTAGTTTGTTGGAGTAAAGCTGTCCATAGTATTTTTTAACAATCATTTGTATTTCTGTGGGGTCTGTTGTTATTTCGCCTCTATCGTTTCTGATTTTATTTATTTGGGTCCTCTCTCTCTGCTTCTTGGTGAGTCTGGCTAGAGGTTTATCAATCTTGTTTATCCTTTCAAAGAACCAGCTCTTGGTTTCATTGATTTTCTGTATTGTTTTTTTTGTCTCTATGTCATTTATTTCTGCTCTAATCTTTATTATCTCCTTCCTTCTGCTCACTCTGGGGTTTTCTTGTTGCTCTCTTTCTAATTCTTTGAGTTGTAGAGTTAGATGATTTACTACCATTTTTTCTTGTTTTTTGAGATAGGCCTGTAGAGCTATAAACTTCCCTCTCAGGACTGCTTTCAATGTGTCCCATAGGTTTTGGATTGTTGTGTTTTCATTGTCATTAGTTTCCAGGATGTTTTTAATTTCTTCTTTGATCTCATTGGTAACCCAATCAATATTTAATAGCATGCTATTCAGCTTCCAGGTGTTTGAGTATTTTGGGTTGTTTTTATTGTAGTTTATTTCTAATATTATGCCATCGTGGTCTGCGAAGACGCTTTTTATGATTTCAATCTTCTTGAATTTGGGGATACTTTGCTTGTGACCCAGTATGTGGTCTATTTTTGAATGTGTCCCATGAGCACCTGAAAAGAACGTATATTCTCTGGCTTTGGGGTGAAGCGTTCTGAAGATGTCTATTAAGTCCATCTGATCTAGTGAATCATTTAGGATTGCTATATCTTTGCTGGTTGTTTGTCTATAGGACTTATCCAGTGCTGTCAATGGTGTATTAAAGTCCCCTACTATGATTGTATTGTTGTCGATCTCTCCTTTGATATTTTCCAGGAGTTTTTTTATGAATTTGGGTGCTCCTACATTGGGTGCATATATGTTTACCAGGGTTATATCTTCTTGTTGTATTGATCCCTTTAGTATTATGAAGTGGCCTTCCTTATCTCTTGTTAAGGCCTTCACTTTGAGGTCTATTTTGTCCGATATAAGTATTGCTACCCCAGCTTTCTTTTCCTTTCCATTTGCCTGAAAGATATTTTTCCATCCTTTCACTTTCAGTCTGTGTGAGTCCCTTCTAATGAGGTGGGTTTCTTGTAGACAGCAGATGTATGGGTCATGTTTTTTTATCCATTCAGCCACTCGATGTCTTTTGGTTGGAGCATTTAGTCCGTTTACGTTTAAAGTTATTATTGAAAGGTACTTGTTTGTAGCCATTTCTTTTTTTGTGTGGCTGTTTTCTTTCTGAACTTTTTATTTCTTATTTTTATATCAGTCCCTTTAGCATTCCTTGCAATGCTGGCTTGGTGGTGACAAACTCCCTTAGCCTTTTTTTGTCTGTGAAGCTTCTTATTTCCCCTTCAAGTTTGAATGATAGCCTTGCTGGATAGAGTATTCTTGGATTCAGTCCTTTGCTTTGCATCACTTTGTAAATTTCAGTCCATTCTTTTCTTGCCTGATGTGTTTCTGTTGAGAAGTCATTTGACAATCTAATGGGAGATCCCTTGTATGTAACTTTCCGTCTCTCTCTTGCAGCCTGTAAGATTCTCTCTTTGTCCTGAACATTTGCCATGGTGATTATGATGTGTCTTGGTGTGGGTCTTTTCGGGTTCACCTTGTTTGGGACTCTCTGGGCTTGTGTGACTTTTTTCTTCCCCACCTCAGGAAAGTTTTCTGATATTATTTCTTCGAGTAGGTTTTCTAATCCTTGTTCATCCTTCTGTTGTTCTGGTACTCCTATTATTCGTATGTTGTTTCGTTTCATGTTGTCCCAAAGCTCCCTTAGGCTCTCCTCCTGTCTTTTAATTTTTTTCTCCAATTGCAGTACATTTTGGGTGTGTTTTGCTTCCTTGTCTTCTAATTCACTTATTCGGTCCTCTGCTTCTCCTAGTCTACTGTTGATACTTTCAATGGAGTTTTTCATTGCAGCTATATCACTCTTCATTTCCTCTTGGGTCTTACTTAGGTTGTTGATTTTTTCATCTGTTTCTTCTAGCTTCTTCCATATGTTATCGATTTTTTCATCTGTTTCTTCTAGCTTCTTCCATATGTTATCGATTTTTTCATCTGTTTCTTCTTGCTTCTTGAAGAGGTTGTCGATTTTTTCCTCCATCCGGTTTATGCACTCTAGGATCCTTATTCTGAATTCTTTATCTGTCATGTTGCATGCCTCTGTATTACTTAGCTGCTTTTCTGGAGAGTCCTCCTTCTCTTTCCTTTGGGGGTTTCTTTGTCTACCCATGTTTGATCTCAATGACATATCTAGACGTTGAGTTGTTCAGTGGTTGCTCCCTTGGTGGCAGTGACTCCTTGGTCTGTGGTTGCTCTTCGGGCGGTTGCGGTAGCAGCTGCTCTTCAGTTGTCAGCAGCTCCTCTGGTGGGTGCTGTTCACAGCTGTGGTGGCTCTTCTGGCTGGTGGGGCGAGGTTTCACGTACAGCTGCTGTTCCTCAGCAGAGGATGTGGTGCTCAGGAGGTTGCTGTTGCTTGGATCTGCTGCGTTGATTTAAAGGCACAAAATACAACACAACAAGGCACCACGTACCAGGCAGTATACACAAATATATTTACGATATTAATAACCCCAAGTAAAGGTGACCACCTGAATTAAGAGAATTAGGGGATAAGGAAGACGGAAGAGAAAAAGATAAAAGAGAGAAAGGAAAAGAAAAGTAGGGACCAAAAAAAGGGAGTGCAAAAATGAAATTGGGAAAAAGGAAGGGGGAAAATAAAAGCGAGAAAAGAAAAGAAAAAAAAAAAGAGCGAAAAGAGAGAATGAAGTGGAAGAGGGGAAGAGACTTTTTATATGAGGAGAATACTCCTATAGAACAGCCATTAATCCCAACAAATTCCAGCAACAGCTCCCTGGATATGAATGCAAACTAGAAACAACCAATAATATAACGATGAAAATAGAATGGTGAACACTAATCCCAAAATAAAATAAAGAAAAAATAAAATGGCACTTTAAAAAATGGTAAAATGGTAGCAGTAATAATACTGGTTAAAAATAAGAAGGTAGTAATTAAAAGGGTAAAATCAGGTGATGGAAAAAGAAGAAAAAAAAAAAAAAAGAACAGAAAAAAAAATAAAAAAAATTGGTTTCTTAGTTAAAAAGTGAAAAAAGAAAAAAAAATTGCAGTAGTGAATGTCCTTCGTTTCTTCTATTCTTCAGTGTGGCTCGCCTTGGACCTTCCAGGTATTCAGGAGAGTGTTGAGATTCCCTGCGATATACTGTTCCTCTGTGTTGTAAACCACAGTCCTTATTTTAAAGCATGCCGCATTTATTTCCCAGACTGCCTTATTTTGTGTTTAGCAAAGAGTCAGTTTGTGGGTCAGCCTCTGGGTGGCAGTGTTCTGGGGTTGGCCTCTGAGGCTATAGGGCCTCTCTGTCGAGTGGAAGTTCACTGCCCAGAGCTGACTGCGTAGTAGTTAGTTACCGGCGCTATGTTGTTGCTGGGATTGAAAATCCCCCTATAGGCCAGACCCTGTTAACTCCCAGGGACTGATCAGGTTATCTTAATCCTTGATCTCGTTCAGGGTGGAATCTGGGTGTGGCTGTGCTCCTTGCCTGGGGGCTGGGCGGAGGAGACTCACTCTCAGGAGCGGGTGGCTGCCCCAGTCCTGGCCTCAGGGGTGTCTCAGCACTCAATTCACTACCACCTCTCCCGGCTCCCCCTCTTTCCCCAGTCTCTCCCCAGATTCCACTCCTCAGCACACTCTCCCTCTCTTCAGCACAGGTGAGTGTCTGTATCCGAAATGTCCCATGAACAGGATTCAGTGAAAACAAACAAACAAATGCCGGCCGCGGAAACGGGGAAGGCTTGGTTTCTGTAAGCTTCTTCTCTTACCGGGACTGTATGGTCAGGTCAGCTCTTCAGGCTGCCCCCTTTAGGCTCAGTCCTCCGTGATCACAGAACCCAGCTCTCAATTTCCCTGGCGGCGCCAGGAATCCCGCAGTTCTCCTTTCCCCCGTCAGGGGCTGTGCCTGTCCCAAAGGACGCGGCTGTCTGCCACGCGGTCTCCCTCCGACTCTCTGGGCTCAGAGGTCAGGCAAACTTTCCTGCCCAAATCCCTGGTTTTTTTTTTACCTTTCCAGGGGAGTTCTGCTCTTCCCGGCTGCAAACCCTCTCACCAGCTGAGCAATTTCGCCAATTCGGTGTGAGTGTTACTAGCTTCAGCTTCCATTTGCTCCGGGACACGACCTGGGACACGTCTGCCTATATCGCCGCCATCTTGGTTCCTCTTTCAAGGATTTAATCACCTTAGGTGAGGCAGAGACCTTTGGCTCACACTCTCATCACTCACCTAAGACTGAACACAGGGTCTTGTAGATAATTCTCAATAAATATTTGTCAGCTGCTTCATTAATCATCAACTGTTAGCCCTACATGGAAGTTGAAATTAAATTCATAATGACATTGCAGATATTCATTCAGATATTTGACAAAGCATCTGTAAGATAATTTCTAAATAAGAGTGGAGCCAGACATTATATTTTATCCAATTGGATGTGAACCATTATTTTGGTCTATGTTGCATTTTGTTGGCTTAAATTTAATGGTGTGAATTTGGATAAAGCTATCTCAAATAATTGTAGAATTCACATTTGTTTCATGCTGATATAGGATGGACACTTGGTAGTCCCATTATACCTATTGTTTCATTTATCCTCCCAACAACCATATCTGGCATATAGGTTTTTTTGAGATCATGAAAATATATATATATGCCTAAGCGACTGTCCGACTGTTCCACCATTTGCCCGGTAGCTATGACACGCAATGACCACCAGGGGGCAGACACTCTGACCAGTAGAGGAGGGAGCCTGATTCCCTTGTGGAATCATCTGTGGGTTAGGTTGCTGATGGGGCACTGTTGGCCCCGAATCTGCTTCACCCACACCCCAGACCCAGAGAGGAGGGAGGAGGGAGCTGGTGGGCATCCAGGTCCTGGGGGCTGGGCCTGCAGGAGAGGTCTCACAATCCGGAACTCCTTGGGGGATGTCGGAGAGCCAGTTTCAGCCCAGTCCCCACAGGCCAGGCCGAGGGACCCCACCGGTGCACGAATCCATGCACCGGGCCTCTAGTATGCTTAATAACTGAAGGCAGTAGAAGCAGACACAGTTCCCCTCCTTCATGGAGCTTATCGTCTAGTACAGAATTGCAGTAGGTAATTATTTTCCCTGTTGGTGGTGTAGGTAGGCGCACCATACCCTAAGCAAGGACACCAACTCCAGATCTGACAGATGGAGAAGGCTTCCCAGAAAAGGGACCATGACACCTACCATTCCCAAGCCTTTTATTAAAAAACAGTGTCAAATTACTAGCTATCTATACATTCTCTGGTATTAGTCATTCTTTTTCACTTTTATCACATATTACATTCCTTCATGTAATCCTATATTTTTTTTCAAACTAGTTCACAATAATTCCAGGCTAGATATTAATCTAAAATATAGATAGGTATACCTTAGTATGTTTCGCCACATGATGCCATTGGAATGTGTAAATCACTTAGTCATAGGTCTCCTAAAGTGTTTGCTTTATATGGGGTCTCACCAATTCTAACTGGCCCCTTCACAATGCGGTTCTGCTTGTGCTCATTTCACAGGAACAATTCTTTCATCTGCACTGTATGTTTTTTAAAGTTCCCATGTGATGAAAATATTGTTTCCAGCCCAGCCAGATGGTTGGGCATCGACCTATGAAGGAGGTCAGGGTTTGATTCCAGGTCAGGGCACATGCCCAGGTTGCAGGCTCGATCCCCAGTAGGGGGCACACAGGAGGCAGCCGATCGATGATTCTCATGATTGATGTTTCTATCTCTCTCCCTCTCCCTTCCTCTCTGAAAACAATAAAAATATATTTTTTAAAAAGGAAAGAAAATAGTTTCCAAATATTTGTAATATATGTTAAACCTATATTTTAAGTTTCTTACTTTTGTACAAAATTATTTATGATATACAGAGTAAAAGAAAACATCTCCAGGGATATGTTTTTTACAGGAAGCTCAAGACCACATCCTTCCTCTCTCCTTCTCACCTGTCTTTTCCCTTCTCGTGAGCCCTCTCTCCCCTCCTTCACCAGAGGAGAGGAACGTATTATTGTCTGATGATTTATTATTATTGGAATCATTTTTGATAAGCTCAGAGAGTTCTGGAAAAATGCACAGACAAGTTCAGAAGGTACCTTTTAGTCATGTGGATGTGGAAACAAATGTAATTCTCGGGCGTGTCGCTTACAGTTCCTGTGCTGCGTTACACTCATCTGTAAAACACGGCCAATCACGTACTTACTTGCATAGAAACTTGGGAGAACAAAATAAAATATTTCATGTGAACCCTCAGCATTGGGCCCGTCACAGAGGAAGCCTGCAGTATGCGTTCGAACATTACCATATATGTCAGCAACCAGGGGGTCCAGTGTGATGGTGAAGATGTGGACTTTGGAGGGAGACCACCTGCCAATTACTTTTTTAACCGCTGCTTGTATTATCTGAGTGTGAGATAAGGGTTCGTGTTGTTGCTTTCACGTGTTTTGTAGTTTTGTTTCCAAAGCACCTGGCAAAGGGCAGAGGCCCAACAAGGAATAAACACTTGTTGACGGACATGCAGAATTGATGGGTTGGGAGTGTTTCGGGGTTCAGAGGAAGGAAAGATGATTCTGGTTTTGAGTAGACAAGAAACCTTGCTTCAGGGTGGTGGGGTTTAGCTGCCATGACAGATCGGTGGATTATGCATCAAAGGAGAGTGAGGCATTCTTTAGGAGTGAGGCCAGCAGAGACCTGTTGGCAGGAATCTGCAAGACTGTTTAGGGATTCTAGACAATGCTGGCTAGAGCACAGGGTGCTGATGGAGGGGCCCTGAGAGAGAACGTTAGAAGAGTCATGTTAGGAGACGATTTTGCAAGTCTTTGAATGCCAGGTTAAGGGTTTGGGGCATTTGCCCTCTTCGCTAATAGGGTGGCACTGAAATAACTCTGTTTTTGAGAGAGGCTAGTGTCTATCAGTATATTCTGAAGGTCAGATGAAGATATAAGAAAGATTAGGATTACTGCGCACACAGAAGAAGGATGGGAAAGACCTTCACACTACTCTAGATTGTGTGTTCTCTTTTTTAATTGGCAAAGTGAAGTAGTATCATAGGTCAAAACCCACCCCACTGTCAGCAGAAACATGCAAGGGTGTGCGATTCAATGTCTTGCCCATGAAGACGAAGAAGAAATAGGAGGTGTCATTGCTGGTTGGCCCCAGGCATACATGCAGTTCTGCCCCTGCTTCCCTAGGGCAGCAACACTCTGGCGACGGAGCGTGCTGTTTTTTCTGGCTTTTTCATTCACTATGAGGAGGACGCTGTTCCACCCTCCGAACGCCTACTACAAACTTAAGCAACATTTCGAGCCAGAAACAATCTTGGAGTTCATGGTGTTTCATCCCTGCTGTGCAGATGAGGACATTGAGGCTGCGTGGTAAAAAGGAGCTCCCCAAATCAATAGTGAGATGATTGGAACGAGGACTAGAACACAGTTCCTCTGCTGCCCGCTTTGTTCTGTGTCTCTTTGGCTACTTCCTATGGCAGCCAACCGTGCCAGCTCGGACACCATTGCCTTTTGAGCGATCCAGTCATTTCTGATGCTTCTTTTGAGGTTTTGAGACTAAATCCAGTGATTTCAGGTGATTTTAAACACACACCCGGCTTGGCTCTAGGCCACCATCGTGGCTATAGGATTATGCTTCCAGAACTATCAAAAAAGAAAAAAAAGGAAGGAAGGAAGGAAGGAAGGAAGGAAGGAAGGAAGGAAGGAAGGAAGGAAGGAAGGAAGGAAGGAAAGCGAGAGAGAGAGGGAAAAGGAAGGAAGGAGAGAGAGAGAGAGAGAGAGAGAGAGAGAGAGAGAGAGAAGGAAGGAAGGAAGGAAGGAAGGAAGGAAGGAGAGAGAGAGAGAGAGAGAGAGAGAGAGAGAGAGAGAGAGAGAGAGAAGGAAGGAAGGAAGGAAGGAAGGAAGGAAGGAAGGAAGGAAAGAAAGAAAGAGAAAGAGAGAAAGAAAGAAAGAGAGAAAGAGAGAAAGAAAGAAAGAAAGAAAGAAAGAAAGAAAGAAAGAAAGAAGAAAGAAAGGCCTTATATCCCATGCTGATGTTTTCTATAGTTGAGCCAGTGTAGAGATCTCATGTTGCCAGGAGCTAAGGAAAACAAATGAATCGTAATTGCAGCTTAAATGTACTCACTACTTTCCTTCCTAGGGTATTTCCCCCCCCCCCCAATGTCTTAACATACACATAGCTATTAAATTTCATTTAATATATAAAGTGAGTAAACACGAGTGAGGAGTATCTGTGTGCGGTATTTGAACTTAAGTTGAAAAGTTTTGAAAGAATGCACTTTATCTTGACCAGTTACAAAGGTAAAGCGAGTACAACTTGCTGAGATTACATTAACTAAATATTTTCTTTTTCAAGGCTGAGATATTCAAAAGTTTCTTTTATCCTATGTCATCGACAAACCATAAATGAGGTTATCCTTGGAAAGAATGGTACATTTTTCGACACTGGCTAGGTAAATAATAAAGAGGAGATGAGTGGCCTGAGAAAGTGAATGTGGCTAAAGATTTGATTTATTTCAGTATGCGACATAACCATTCTGGAAAAATCAGATAAAAACTGCATTTACAAAATCCAATTCAAACTTATTCAATTTATGTTTTTGACTTTTGGGTATAACTCTTAAGGTGTTTCAACGCCCATTAGGATAGATTTTAAGCTGACAGAGGAAAAGACATTTTATATTTCTCATCAAAAAGGAAAATGCTTGTAAAGTGTCTAGCATAGTGATTGGCACATAGTAAGTGTTCCATGAACACGGGGTATTATTATATTCGGGCATTTACTGTTATAATAAAGACTTACTTTGTATGATCCAATCATGAAAATCCTGACAGTATCATAAAATACTCACTTGTTATGTGGTCAATTAGTGTTTCTGACTGACATGGAAAACTTTGAACAACCCTCAGGGGAATTATAATTGGGTGGGAACTTTGATTCGCCCTTCTTTCTTACCAAGCTAAGTAGTAAAATGGACTTTTAAGAAGCAGTGAGTGGTGGACTAAAGAAATGGCTTTACAAACAAGCACCATTTTGAAGTTCCTGGAGGATGAGCTAGCCTTTCATGTTCTTGGTTTATCGGATGGAATCAATGCCACGGGTGTTGATGGAGGAGAGAGAAGCTGGCGTCTGGGTTTCTGCCATGACTGTCACATTCAGGCACAGACAGAGGTGACAAATAGAGGTGACATTGTGCACAGGCAGGCTGGCCCAATCACAAACTCAGTTGGTCAGCTTTCCTTTTGGACGGAGATCGCCTTGGTGTAGGAGTGGAGAGTGGACCAAGCTGGCCTTGGGCTGTGTGTTGGCAGCTGTCTTCTGCAGAACAGGGAGAAGGAAAGGAGGGTTTCAGTATTGGTTAGGACTAGGGGAGGAGGAGAGCTCTGAAGTGAAGGAGCTTGCAGAGGGAGCAGGTGTCCAGCGCCCTCACCCCCCCCCCCGTAGTGGCCTGGGGTGTTTGGATCTCCATGCTCTTTTCTGTGCATTGGGACAGAATACATAGAACAGCAGTATTATCATCTGTCTCCTCCCTTCTACTCCTTTACTACTTATTGCGGGAGAAATCAGGAAAATAATGGTTTTTATTCACATTGGGATAGACTAGGTTCTTATTACCGAAACGGTATGGAAAGCATGAAAGCTTCTATCCCCTTTGTGCCTTTATACATCAACAATTTCCCGCCATCTGCCTTATCCAACCCTCCTTAACAAAAAAGTGGAAAGAACCCTTATTTATTCCCCCAAGGCTGTGGTCGGCAAACCGTAGCTCGAGAGCCACCTGCGGCTCTTTGGCCCCTTCAGTGTGGCTCTTCCACAAAATACCGACTTCTGTGCATGGGCCATAAAGTTTCAATCACATTTTACGTGCATGCCCGCACGTGGTATTTTGTGGAAGAGCCACACTCAAGGGGCCAAAGAGCCGCAGGTGGCTCGCGAGCCACGGTTTGCCGACCACGGCCACAAGGAGTATTTGTGTGTAGCTAATGAGATCAGCCCTGGGTGAACTCGGGGAATGCAGAAATGAATAACAATGATAAGTCATTGCTTCCATGGTCTAGACGTAATTAGAACTTCTGATAAGAAAAACGGGCTATGAAAGAGGTCTGTGGAACACACTCCATGAGATAGTTTTAAATATGAATAATAGTAAAAATTGCTAACTTAGGTGTAAATCACCTAATTCTGAAAGCTGAAGTGAAAAACTGATTTCAGTGCAAAGCTGTGTTCAGAGAGGACACGCAGTGGCACTCACCCTGTGCATGCCTTGGGAGTGGCAGGTAAGGGAACGCAGGAGGGTTCCAATCCATGATGAGATCGGGGCCAGACCCTTTCTTATTAAAGGTCTACTGTTCCGGGCTGGACTGTTCGCTCTCCTCACGTGCTTTCCTCGGGTCTCTGTTTCCTTCCTGACCAGGGTCGATAGGTCAGGTAAATGCCCAGGCTCAGAAGCACTGATGGCATTTCCAGCCTGCAAGGACCCGTGTCTAGGAAGATGTTGTGAGCGGCAACTTGAGGAAGTGCCATTGTGTTGCCAAGCCAGCTGGTGGGCGTGCTTTGTCTGTGATGGAATTTTTCCAAACTTAGGTGTTAGGATGAATAGCCTGGCCTGATACGAGAGGTTCATTTCCTCCTCCTTTGACCCCTGAGTGAAATGAGCCGGCTTTCAGACTCATGCTTGCTATGACCTATAGCTTCTGGAAGATGTAGGAGGCATAAGGAACTCATCCAAACCCCACCAAAGAAGCTTGGAGGGAGATGCTTTCCTTGCCCCTGGATTGCTGAATCAAGGGCTAGGTCAGTGGCTCTCAACCTTCTGGCCCTTTAAATACAGTTCCTCATGTTGTGACCCAACCATCAAATTATTTTCGTTGCTACTTCATAACTGTAATGTTGCTACTGTTATGAATCATAATGTAAATATCTGATAGGCAGGATGGTCTTAGGCGACCCCTGTGAAAGGGTCGTTCGACCGCCAAAGGGGTCGTGACCCACAGGTTGAGAACCACTGGGCTAGATGGTCCCAGCAAACAATGGTCTTACCCATTTATAATGTTCAGCTCTTTAAGTGGAATGGCTCCAGTTTCTCTTTTATTCTGGAAATTCATCTGGGAACATTTCATGCTGCTCCGTACTTCTAGCAGAAAGTCTTGCAGGCCAGGGCTGGTGGTAGTAGAGGGAGGAGGAGTTATCTTTCAAGATGCCGCTTGAAGTTGTTTTGAGGTGTGGTTCAGGGGTATTTGCGGATTCAACACCAAGAACCAGCTATTACCAAGAGTAATAACTAACATTTGTAAATCTCCAGATTGACAGTTTGCAAAGCACTTTCAAGTATTATTTGATCCTTGGGACAACTGTGTGTCCCCTGCAAAAATAGGAGCATGGTAATACCTGCTCATTAGGGATCTTGGGAGGATTAAATGAGATAATATATAGGTCCAAGTGTCTAGCCCAACGTCTAGTGGGTGGGAGAAGCGCAGTAAATAGGGACCTCTTACCCATGCAGAACATGAGGCCACAGGAAATTAAGTAGCTTAACTATGGTTAGAATCATTGAAGCTTGGGAGCTCGGATCCAGGGACCCCATCTTGCCCCTAACGAATCATCACCTGTGATTAAGGTAGAAGGAACTGTGATTCAAATGTGCCACACTTCAAAAAATTAGCAAGAAGTAGTAAGAGCTTGGGTGATGGAGAGACAAAATATTTTCATATTAGCTTTTGACACCAGAGCTCCCTGGACTGAGCAAAGAAGTTTCCTTTAAAGTGGTGGTTATGATTGAAGATAAACTGTTTTCAGTTCTAATACAAACAAAGAAGTAAAAATACAAAGTTGAAGTATGGGAATCCACGTGGAATAATTTTTATTGACTTAGAGTAATGTTAAATGAAGGAATGAATGAATGAATCTCTGATGATCCTTAAATTTATTTCATCACTTGAAATGTGATTATTTATTTGCCCTGGTTAAAAAGGAAAATTTAGAGTCTTGGTCTATGAGTTTGACATTTCAAATCTCTCAAGAGACCTCAATGAGTTCTTATTCCTATTTAGTTACTTTTTGGCAAAGCGTGGATGCAAATAAAAATGGTCACCATGCCCTGACCGGTTTGGCTCAGTGGATAGAGCGTCGGCCTGTGGACTGAGAGGTCCCGGGTTCGATTCCGGTCAAGGGCATGTACCTGGGTTGCAGGCACATCCCCAGTAGGGAGTGTGCAGGAGGCAGCTGATGGATGTTTCTCTCTCATCGATGTTTCTAACTCTCTATCCTTCTCCCTTCCTCTCTGTAAAAAATCAATAAAATATATTAAAAAAACAAAAAAACACAAAAATGGTCACCACGTGTTAGTCAATAGCAAAGCCTTCTGTCTGTTACCCATCCTTCTTTCTAGGATTGCTTATCAGTGAGAATTGTAGGTTTAAATGAGTTTATTTATGTATTTATTTATTTTAATGACATTTATTGGGGTGACATTGCTGGACATGATCATATAGATTTCGGGTGTCGTTTCTATGTTACAAGATACATGAGTTTCTTCGACCAGAAGGTCTCAAACATAAATGCAGACAGGGACCACTCAGGGGTCTTGTTCAAATGCAGTTTCTGGGTCAGCAGTTCTGAGGCGGGTTTGGCGTCGGAGTTCAACTTGCACCCTGGCCTTGCCATTGTAGAATTGCATGAATTTAGGTGGAGGGAAAAACAAAACGGACTTCTCTAAGCCCTGTTTCCTCATTGGTATAGCAGAGGCGATCATTTAGGATCCAACCCTGCGATGCTTGACCCTTGGGAAGCCTTGGACAAAAGATAGTGGGTCTTCTCCCCATTACTACTTTTTTTTTAAAAAAATATATTTTATTGATTTTTCACAGAGAGGAAAGGAGAGGGATAGAGAATTAGAAACATCGATGGAGAGAAACATCGATCAGCTGCCTCCTGCACACCTCCTACTGGGGATGTGCCCGCAGCCAAGGTACATGCCCTTGGCCGGAATCGAACCCGGGATCTCTCAGTCCGCAGGCCGACGTTCTATCCACTGAGCCAAACCGGTTAGGGCTCCCCATTATTGTTTTATTCCCTGAGGGCTTCCATCTCTTCCCCTCTCTATTCCAAATTGGAAGCCTTTTCTGCAATTATAAAGACAATATAGATTCTTCTAAGAAGTCAGACGATCCAAAAGTCAGACGATCCAAAGTTTATACAAATAAAAGTGAATAACCTCCCTTCTCAATCCTTCCATCCCCTCCTCTTTTAACTCCAGACTGTTCTTAGTGCATGAGACAATGCTCCAACTAACTGAGCCACACCGGCCAGGGCCAGATTGTTCTTAACAGGTCCAACTCTTGACTCACTGAAGCTACCCTAGCATAGCTTTCCATAAAATGCTCTAATCTCATACATTCCCTATCATTGTTACCACTCTTATCATTCCATTCCATTCCATATTATGTTAGAAACACTCTTTGGGCACAAGCCTCCCTGCCCCAATCATTTGTCCATTTCTCAAGCCCCTGAGTGTATTTTATGTTCTTTTGTATCTGATTACTCATTTTCAGTGACTGGAACATTTTTTTTTAAACGACAAGGTATTTTATCAGCAGTAAATACTTGTTGAAACAAATGAAACAGCTCATAATAATTTACTCAGATAATGGTCTCTATTATGTCAGTAGAATTTGTCCATCAGATAAAAAAAGGAAAACCGTAGTCCACCAGCCATTCTTTGGAATTTTGAATACATAAGCAAGCAAACTATTGCCTTTCAAGTCTCTGCATTCATTTTTGAGTCTACAAATTGCTCCCCACTGATTACAAATAAAGACCATTTGACTTTTTTAAAACTTTAAGTTCAGGTAGGGATGGTGAACTATTTGCCATTCACAAGAGGTAGAACAAAATAATACTGTATACATATGCATACACGCTGATCCCCGCCCGCGCACGCACACTTTTTGTGTATGTAGTTTTGTTCCCTGTGTTTCAGTGCAGTTATCTTTAATTCCATTTTGAGGCAGGATGATGAGAAATCATGAAGACCTTAGAGCAGTGGTTCTCAACCTGTGGGTCGCGACCCCTTTGGCGGTCGAACGACCCTTTCACAGAGGTCGCCTAAGACCATCCTGCATATCAGATATTTACATGACGATGCATAACAGTAGCAACATTACAGTTATGCAGTAGCAATGAAAATAATTTTATGGTTGGGTCACAACATGAGGAACTGTATTTAAAGGGCCAGAAGGTTGAGAACCATTGCCTTAGAGTCAACTTAGCAATACAGTGGGGCCTTGACTTACAAGTTTAATTCATTCTGTGATGGAGCTCGTAACTCAAATTACTCGTATGTCAAATCAACAGTGAACGAGTGAGACACGTGATGCTGGGCTGATGTTGTTGCATTCACTGTGACGTTCGCTGCGCCAACTAGCGCTGGGTATCTGAAGCTGGCTCGTCACCCGAATTTTAGCTCACAACTCAAAGCAAAAAATTGGCCGAGAGATGGCTTGTATCTCGAAAAACTCGTTAGTTGGGACACTCGTAAGTCAAGGCATGATTGCCTTGTTACCACAAGCTGGGGGTCAAGAGGGCTGATACTGGCATCTAGTGAGTCATGGCCAGGGATGCTGCAAACACCCTAAGGCACAGGACGTCCTCCATGGCAGAAAATCCTTTTGCCTTAAATGTCAGTGGTGCCAAGGCTGACAACCTGAATTGAACCAAAGCATTTTCGCCAGCAGCACCAAGGCAACTGCTCAACTTCCCTCTTAGGCATTGACTTGTTTGTGTGACCTCCAAACCAAATCTATTTTGAAAGGTAGAAAGCTCAGCCTTTGCAGAATCCCCCTCCCACCATCTGTGGCTGCCCTGAGTGGCAGGCAGGCAGCCACCCAAGGCTCTGTGCGTGGCAGGCTTCTCCCCCACCCCAGGCGCCTGGCCTGTCGTGAGCCGTCTGGGCCCGCACATGCCATCCTTTGGGCTGTTTGAGCAATACTCAAACCTCCAAAGGCTTATTAAATATTCTTTAATCCTTTCCCCAAACATGATTTAGGTACAGTTGATGCTATCTGCTAGCCCCAGCTTTCCTAGTTATTGCAGCTCAGGTTCAAGTCTACCTCGCAGGTGTAGCTGTCTGTGTCAGACGGCCTGAGGCTTTCTACCAAGTGGGAAGTCTGCAGAGCACAGGCTGGCAGCTGAGCTGTTCACCCAAGTGGCTTAGATTGGATATATAATAGGTTTAATTGTGATATATTCAAAGTGAATTATTTCCAGAGATCAAAAGTTCCTCATGAAAGCTCTTAGTCTGTTTTAAATCTGTCTTCCAAAGGAACTGTTGATGTTTACAGAGCTCTGCAGCTTCATCGGTGCAAAACTGGAGATTCGAAACTCCTGAAGTTGAAGATTTGGAATGGCATAAATCAAATGTGAGTCTTCAGTGCGGAGGCCAGCGTGATTTAGGCAGAATTTCCGTGTTTGTTCCTGCAGGCAGATACTGTGTATTCACAGGGCCTCTGTCATTGTCTAGTCCAGTGGTCCTCGCCCTGGCTGCACAGAGGCCACCTGGAGCAGGGGCCCAGCTCCGTGGAACATAGCCTCTGGGGTGCCGAAGCTTAGGCCCTGAGATCTCCCCCAAACTCCCCGAGTGACTCCCGTCTTCAAACTTGGTTGAAGACTTTAATCTTACCCAACCTCTCAATTACAAATGGGGAAACTGAGGCCCAGATTAATTCATAAAGGCAAGAGAACAAACGTTGTACAAGAGCCATGTACTACTAAAAACTGGTGACTTACCCTGGCCGATCTGGCTCAGTGGATAGAGCATCAGCCTGAGGACCAAAGGGTCCCGGGTTGGATTCCAGGCAAGGGCATGTACCTTGGTTGCAGGCTCTTCCCCGGCCAGGGCCCTGGTTGGGGTACGTGCAGGAAGCAACCAATCATTGTGTCTCTCTCACATGGATGTTTCTCTCTGTCTTTCCTCTCTCTTCCACTCTCTCTAAAAATCAATGGAAAAATATCCTCGGGTGAGGATTAAAAAAATATTGTCAGCTTTGCAAGCCCTAAAGTTTCCGCTGGAACTCTTTAAGTCTGCCCTGGCATTAAAGCAGCCCTAGACAATACATAAGCAAATGGGCGTGGCTGTGCCAATGAAACAATAAAAACAGGTGGCTGGCTAATTTAGTCCTCGGGCCATTGTTTGCCAATCCCTGGTTGAGGCCTCACAGTTTATTAGTGGCAACCCATATGCTTAGATCACAAATATATCAACCTTCAGTGACTGCGCTGCTTCGTGCGGTCTTCCTGTTCCAGGCAGTGTCTCTAACATCTGCAGTTTGGGTAGAAGTTAAATAAATACCTTTATGTACGTTAAGACAAGTATCTCAGTATAGATCCTCTTAGTTTGGAAATTTTTCATTATCTTTGTTCTTATGAGAGTTCGTCATTTTGCAGACACTTATCAAATTTAAGATAATGATATCACGATGTCTCTGTTCTAAAGTGATAAACCAATCAATAGTATTTCTGCCCGAGAGATTTTTCAGCTGGAAAATCAGAAAATACGACAACGTGATCAGAATACCAAAGCAAGAAGGGGAAAAATCCATTCTGCTAAGGGAAACGGGACCCGATTTTCTTTTGAAGTCGTGAAGAAATCAGTTGTAAATCTCTCATTCTTCATCATTGTGCCGCTGACCCGGGAGGGGATATTTTATTTAGATTTCTTTTGAATAAGTCTGAGCAGATTTGAATAATGCTATATCTGACAGCTAAAGGTGCCTCCTCCGAGTCCTTGGAAGTGACCATAGGGTAAGACCTGACATGAAGCCATCACACTGACTGTGGAGAGCTATGTATTTGGCTCTTGTTAACTATTGGTGTTGCCCTTCCTCCGAAACGCAATAACAAAAATATGTTTCTTGGAGGGTCAAACAGCCATTGAATCTGGTCATTTTCCTTGGAGGTTGATTTATCTGTATTCGGTAGTTATCTGTATTTTTCAGAGAAGGTGATTTCATCTCTCCCATGTTGTGTCTAAACAATACATTTGATAAAAGTGCTTCCTCTTCTGAAAAAAAAATCACGGTCATATTTTCAAGGATAAAATTGCGTTGTCAGTGATCTCTCAGAATGGAGAGGCACTAGAGATGGTGAAACAAAATTCGTCTCCCAAGAGAAGTGTCTTTCATTCATCTCTGGGATCCCCCACTTTATGCTGCCCCTCCCCCCCAATGATGTCCCTCTTCATGCAGCCATCATTGAACTGGGTTTACTGAAGGGGCATTGGAGAGTGACATCATAGGCAATGACGTTATAGAGAGAGACATCACAGATAATAGCAGCATGAGGGGACCTGCTAGAGGGGACACAGGAGATTAAACTAGTCCAATACTCCATCTGACCACATAAATAATAGTGATTATACTTTATGAGGCCTACCCATACTAATTATAACGTGCATAGTATCAATATTATGGTCATTTTCATCATTTTTGCTTATATCATGTTCTCCCCGCCCCCTTGCCTATTTCTATGACATTCATGGTCATTGACTTACAAGTTTTAGAAGATACTGGAAACTGGTTGAGATGAATGGTTTCTCTTAGGCCTTGTGCAGGAACCCTCGTGGCGTTTAGTTTTTCTGAATCATATTTGGTTAGAGGTAATTTACAGCCCCACAGATTTGGGGGGGGGGGCGTTTTTTTTCAACATCTTTTTTTAAAGAATTCTTTATTGTTGAAAGTATTACATATGTCCCCTCTTTTCCCCCATTGACCCCCTCCAGCCCCCCTCCCTGCCCCAGGCCTTCAGCACCCTATTGTCTGTGTCCATGGGTTCTGCATATTTGTATACAAGTTCATTGATGAATCTCTTCCCACCCATCCACCCTCCCCTGCCTTCCCTCTGAGATTCCACACTCTGTTCCCACAGATCTCAGTTTGAGTTGTGTCTCTTCCTCAGATAAGTTGCTTTTGAGAAGTCTTCTGAACATCTCTAAACCCAAGTTTCCAAATTATAAAACTGGTCCCAATAACTGCCTCTCATGGTTTATGTGAGGAATACATCGATCATGCTTCTAAAGCAGTGGTTCTCAGCCTTCCTAATGCCGCAACCCTTTCATACAGTTCCTCATGTTGTGGTGACCCCCAACTTCATTGTTACAAATGGAACATCATGAAAACATAGTGATTCATCACAAAAACAATATGTGATTATATGTGTGTTTTCCGGTGGTCTTAGGCGACCCCTGTGAAAGGGTCATTGGACCCCCAAAGGGGTCGCGACCCACAGGTTGAGAACCCTGTAAGGGTTGAGTAGAATGTCTAGTACTCCAGAAACCTTCAGTAAATGGTGCTAAGTTATTATCTTTAGTGCTGTGATTATTATTCTGCTCTTTGACGTAAGGTGGCCTAGGCTGCAGCCAGGGGCTTCGTCACAGATGTGTGTGAGGTTAGGAGAAATGCAGGAGGGAGGAACGCGCTGGAGGATGAATTTATCCCCCATGAATGTGAGAACAGCCGTATCTAAGTTTGCTTCCTCCACTCTGCTTCCTCCACCCTAGTAACACTTGACTGCTGCCTTAATCTTTGATTCTCGAGCCTCAGGGGAAGAGCCATTTTTCCAGTGCTGTTGAGAGTTATATAGCCCGAAGTGATTTTAGGAAATAACAGTGTTCCAAAGGAGTGTTCTAGAAGATGAGTGATAGGAGTTAATACCACACGTTTTTTCCTGACAAGGGAGTGGTAGGCAATAAGAGAGCTGCTGAAGGTTGAACTGATCTTTATCCAGGTAGGTTCTGCCAGTGAGGTTGTCTCTGTAGTATGGACAAATAGGCAAAGAAAATGTTGTAAAAAATGGGTTTGTTTGTTTCACCCTATTACTGAAAAAACAGCTATAAAGAAGATAGCGCAAGGTCATTAAATGCCACCGAACCCTTGAATGAGATTTCTAAATTGCTGAAATTCTCATCATTTTCATTAAAGAAAAGCAAAGCATTTCAGAACATGTTTTTTTCCCCCCAAATTTGAGGCAATTATTCTTCATTTTACTGTTGCTTAATATTGGTTTCTTTTGGCGGGGGTGGGGTTGCTACTGCTTAAAGAATTATTATTACCTTAAAATATTTTAAAGCTTTCTCCTAAGTAATAAATTCCATGCCATAAAAGACAGCAAGCAGCGGGTGTAATGCCAGAACATTTCAGACATGTTCAGAACGAACGTCATGGCGGGACAGAGGACACAGCTTCATGGGTGTGGTTATTTATAGTCGCTGTAGGACATGCTATTCTTTGGGAATTCCATTTAAAATACATTGTCAGTAGTCAGTATTTTTTAAAAAAGTTCTGGCTATCTGAACCATAAGCTTATGCCAGTATTTATGTGTGTACTCCAGCAGCCAATTCTGCCAAACAGAACGAAAGAAGAAAATAAAATAAAGAAAAAAACTAAATGAGAGAATCATTGACTACTATATACTGGTAAACAAAAGTCTTAAAAAAGCAACCAAACAAAACAAACCCAGCATTGTTTGAGTGCAATAAACTGGCATTATTTCAGATGTGTTTCTTTTCCTTCTTTCTCTTCCCTTGCCTTCCCCTCCTCCTTCATCCAGAAGTAATCATCTTGTCACCACAGGCACAGGTCCCATTTGGAAGATGTTTACCAGGGCCCTTTCCCCCTTTGTGGCCTGAATATTGGTGTGACTTTCATCCCTTTGGCAGGCTAAAGGATTAGTAGATGCACCGAAGGAAAATAAGAGCCCTTCTATGGTTGTAGACTGAGCAAAGAGTGAAGAACCAGATTTTATCTTATTTCAGTCATGTAAGACGCAAGACCCAGGCTCCCAAAAGTACCTTCAGTAGGTGTCATGATAGCCTACTACCTGTTAAAAGTCTCATTCATCTGGGCTCAAGATGTCACCTATTTTAAAGGAAGAAGGGCCGAATCTTCCCATAATATTCTCTGCCTTGGGTTATACTTATATTCAGATATTTTTCTTGTTAAAATCCTGAAGCAAGTCAAGGTGTACATATGTACTGATCTCATACTCATCTTTAAAAGGATAGCCTGTATGTCACAAAGTCGAGTTTATAATTATGTTGAATTTTTACTATTTAGGACAGCACCATTTTCACCTGTTCTGAGTTAGTCCATTATCCTTTCCTTTCAAATTTGGATTCAAACCTTCATCAGGGTAAACAGATCTCCCAATAATTGATAGCGATCTAAGTAAGAATTAACCCTTAAGGACAGTTTGGGAGAAAACTGGGGTATTCAGAGATAACGATAGGGAATACTATATATATTTCTACTCCTAAGTTGGATTCAGTCCTTTATTGTTTATGAAACTCTAAAGTAGGTCAGTGGCCTAGAATTGGTTTTATTTCGAGTGAGTTGAACATTAAAATGAAGCAATATTTCCCTTCTCCTGAAAAGTCTTCTAATAAGGATTTCAATTCATGGTAGCATGGCATTTTTTGAATTAAAGTCTTTTAATTAAGTCCTGGCAAGCAGTCCCAAGCGTGTCTCTTCCCTGAAGAGTTTCTTCCACGTGGTGCAGTTAGGGTTGACTGAGGTTTCAAATCCTCTGTGTTCTAACCAGTGTCACTTAGATGAAGAATCTTCCTTATTTCCTTTTCTCCCTTATGTGTAATCTTGCAAATTCCAACCAACCATCCCTTTGAAACACTGACTCCCTTTGGCATCTCAGTCTGTGAAACCAGTACAATATGTTGTACTCATGAGAGGTATTCTCTAGAGATGTTACAAGGGAGCAAACCAAATGAATGAAAGGAATTGACATTTTAGGAACAATGCCATAAGAATCAAGACACGCACCTACTCCAGAAGTCAGATAGTATGGGGGAAACAGGCTGTGGAATCAAATGGAACTGTGCTTGGAGGCCATGCTCCAGCATTCGCCAGCTCTGTGAACTTGGGAAAGTGAGCTTGGGTACGTTTCTCCATCAGTAAAGGTTAGGGTAAGAATACATTCCTTATAGCATTATTAAGAGGGTGAGAGATAAAGTATGCAAAATTCTTGGCATGTAGTATCATGTTCAGGAAAAGGGAGCTGCTCTTACCATTACTGCTATTGGAGTACTTCTACTAGGCGGCTATTGCGGCTGCTACTACCATGATTCCTACTGTGTGAGGAGGGCTGTGTACAAAATGAATCGCCTTCTCTAGTTCTAAACAAATGAGTTGTTACCTCATCTTAGCTCACCTTTCCATCTGGGATAGGACAATGACCAAGTACTTTCAAATCCGATAAACTCAAGAGTAACTGATGGAGAACTTAGGACCAAAGATGATATGAGAACGCATGTACGCTCCCAAGGCTGAGTTTGTGTGGCTGTGAAAATGTTTTTTCCAAAATTGAATATTGTCAAAGATGTTGAGGTTATCTCATGGTCAGTATTTGATCTGTCTACGCTGACAAGTACTGAACACACTTCAAAATAGATTAGAAGTATGAAGGCTCTGCTGTGTGGATAGGATGGTGAACATTTATATGCCAGTGAGTGTGTCTGGCATATGGGGAAAATTACTATGTGTGGTACATGGGAGTTGAACTGAGACTTCCACTTAATGAAATGGAATTGAATTGCACTATAAATTCTTTTTTGTAATATGAAAGAAAAGTAAACTCAGGTGTGATTATGATGGTATGTGACATGGTTGGAGTAGCTTTGAAATGGTTTTTTTAAAAAAATATATTTTTATTGATTTCAAAAAGGGAGAATGAGAGAGAGAGATAGAAACATCAATGATGAGAGATCACCGATTGGCTGCCTCCTGCACACCCCACACTGGGGATCAAGCCGGCAACCCAGGCACGTGCCCCTGACTGGGAATCGAACCTGGGACCTTTCAGTCCGCAGGCCAACACTCTATCCACTGAGCCAAGCCAGCCAGACTGCTTTGAAATGTTTTGAAGTAGAATGGAATGGAGTACTTCAGTACTCCCACCACCAGTGTCCATGTATATCCTAATGCCATTCAAACATTTGTTGACACTACTCAATATTCAGATAGGGAGACACTAAGATTAGCACACAGATACCTTTATAATTAAGGAGGTTACTATTCAGTAGACCTGGCTGCTATATTCAATCTATGGTCATTTTTTAACTTTTGCTTCTCATTAAAAACTCATAATAGTTGAAGGAAAGAAAAATTTTAGAGCAGCAGAGGTTCAAATTCAATCCTTTTATTCTTCAACTTTTTGTTTAGACACTATTTCTGATGTTAATCACCACATTAATTAATTCTGAAGTTCCCACCCCAGCCCCCATCATGACTCTTTCATTTCTAACAACTGGCAGACATTGGTAAATAATGAGCTACAAGATTTTTTAAGGTCTTGAGCATTTATTCCAAGAGCACAAAGTACCCTATGGAGACATTGCATATACTAGTAGCAATGACCAAATGTTTCTTTTATTTTTATAATTGTTTTGGAAAACCATGTGATTGCCAAAGACAGCAGACACATGGTCAATTTGGATTCATCCCAGCCTTAAAAAAAAATCTCCAAAACACATTAATGGTTGTAATATATACAGTGGAGGGTTTTTTTAAACATGCCTTCCAGCTGTACATTTGTAATGTTTAATTTAGGTGAAAATTCTATGAAGGATTTAATTTCTAGGATTCAGAAGTTTGTTAACTATTTTAAATGGGCATTGAGTTTGGCCAAATTCCATTCTATGTCATAAGAACATTGTTGCCCTGACTGGTTTGGCTCAGTGGATAGAGCATAGGCCTGCGGACTGAAGGGTCCCAGGTTCGATTCCGGCCAAGGGCATGTACCTTGGTTGTGGGCACATCTCCAGTGGAGGGTGTGCAGGAGGCAGCTGATCAATGCTTCTCTCTCATCGATGTTTCTAACTCTCTATCCCTCTCCCTTCCTCTCTGTAAAAAAAATCAATAAAATATATATTTTTTAAAAAAGAACATCGTCCACACTAGGTTCTATTAGTGGTGATAAACCTCCCCTGATAAATTTGGCTCTTAAGCCAAATGGTAAAATGGCTGCCTGGAAAGAAATGAGCCACGGGCCAGGGGAGTCTGGGTAGGCTTGGAAAATCTAGTGGAAATGCCTAACTTTGGAGGGTTGCAAAAGTCTTTGAAGTAAGGTGTTTCTCCTTTAAGGCTCCCACCCTCCAACCCACCTCCCGAATTCCTCTCTCAGACTCTTTATTTACTCTACCTGTGCTCAGGAAATTCTTGTTTGGGATTTTTATTTTGTGATTTGAACTCATTTTTTCTTTTTTCTTTTTTACATTTCTAGGATACCTATTGAAGCAGACACTAAACTACAATTTTAGGCTTCTGTGTTTAGGAGATACTTTGTTATAGGACAAAAGGCAAATAAACTATTTTATGTCCTCATGTTTAAACCCTTATTATATTTTAGAACTTTAGGGAAGAAAGTGCTTGTCAATGAACAACTCCTTCCTGTTTTTTTATCTTGAGGCATGTAATTGGTTTTCAAAAGGGGTGGCACGCACATAGCCTGCTTCAGAGTCCGACACAGAACATTTTCTTCTGATTCAAGTTTCAAAGTTAGTCATTTCAGATATTGATAAGTTGCAATAACCAGCTGCAAATTACTAGAGGGAAAACCTCTTACCAGCACCTGAACTTATTCTTTTCTGTTTGTCTGTAATTCAGAAACAAGTGTCTACTAAATTCATCTGCGAACGTGCGACAGCAACTTCTTCTAGGTGAAGAGCAGGAGAGGTAGCCCTGAGAGTGAGGCCTGTATTTTCAGCACATGTACAGGCGAGATTTAGGGTTTGGGGCAGAGGTGGAGACAATAGGCCTATCTATTGACTTTGATATTTTCCACAGAACAGCAGAATGCCAAGTAATTAGGCCTTTCTAGAAAGCTCTCAATAGAATCAGAAGTGCCCATTTAAGAGAACTGCAAAAACTTTCAACTCCCAGGCAGCACTAGCATAGTTCTATAAACCGAGAACATTCTGCATCCCCAATATTCATTCTCAGGATTTGGGACGAAAGTACTAGTATCATATTATTTTTCCAAACTCTGTAGGAGCCCTAATTCACCTCCCCTTTCATCCATCCATCCATCCATCCATCCTCCCACTTATTCACCCATCACCCGTTTCTTTAGCACAGTGGTTCTCAACCTGTGGGTCGCGACCCCTTTGGCGGTCGAACGACCCTTTACAGGGGTCGCCTAAGACCATCCTGCAGATCAGATATTTACATGACGATTCCTAACAGTAGCAACATGACAGTTAGGAAGTAGCAACGACAATCATTTTCTGGTTGGGTCACAACATGAGGAACTGTATTTAAAGGGCCAGAAGGTTGAGAACCACTGCTTAGTAGATATTTCTTGAGAATCTACTATGCAGCAAGCATGACATTTAAGTCCAATGAAGGAAAAGAGAGACAGGAGTCCTTTCCTAATGATGTTTTCCTTCTAAGGGCTTTGTGAATATTTTCTCCTCTAACTCTAAGAAGAGGCAGGGAGAGTCAGTGTGTGTTACTAGGGAACATGGGCACTAGTTGATTCAATGTTCACAAATTGACTATTGGGGTAGGGTCCTCAGTACCCACACCATGTATTCAACTTGGATGGAACCATCTCAGTTGGGATAATAGATCTTCATGATCTCTGACTCCAAGGATGGGATCTGGTCTCAGATGATCAAGGACAAACTGATTCTCATACGCTAAAGCTGCGGTTCTCAACCTGTGGGTCGCGACCCCTTTGGGGGTCGAACGACCCTTTCACAGGGGTCGCCTAAGACCCTCGGAAAACACATAGATAATTACATATTGTTTTTGTGATGAATCACTATGCTTTCATTATGTCCCATTTGTAACAAAGAAGTTGGGGGTCACCACAACATGAGGAACTGTATGAAAGGGTCGCAGCATTAGGAAGGTTGAGAACCGCTGCTCTAAAGCAATGCATCAGGCTCTGTAACTGAGCTAGTTTAGCTCTGAATCTCTTTGGATGAACTGCAGAGCATCCTGCAGATGACGGTTAGAACCATTTGTGTAGAATACTAACAGCCCAAGAAACAGATTAAGGTCACAGGCAAAACTCTTTGGACTGATTTCGTAAGTGCGTGGTGCTATGAAGAAGTTGGAAATTTTCCAGATCTTGGAACCTTGCAAAGGCCCTCTAATGGGGCCTACTCTCTGAAGTTCTTTAACCCCTTGAGTGCCGGGGAGCACCATCACGCTCCTCCTGTCTTTCGCCAAAAGTGCCGGGAGCGCTATCAAAGCTTTGAAATGGCGTCCAGTTCTAAGTCTGCTTTTATTAGTGATGACTAGAAGCCTGTTGCACGAAGATTCACGCAATAGGCCTTCCTTTCCCTGGCTTCTGGCACCGGTTTTCTTCCCGCACCTGGGACCCAGGCCTTTGGTCCGGCCACAGCGGAGAAGCCAAGCCTTTTCAGTCTTCAGTCTTCAGTCTTCACTCTGGCCGGAGCCTTCAGTCTTCGCTCCGTGCCTGTAACTGCTGTCTTTGTTGGGTTAATTTGCATAGTCGCTCTGATTGGCTAGTGGACATAGCAGAGTGACACCAATTTGCATGTTTCTCTTTTATTAGTGTAGATGATATTGCAAAATATGTCAATGTAGTAAAGGTTTCCTTAAGTTTTTGAATATGTAACTTCATTTACTTGCGATTCATAATTTTTTTCCTAAACTGCTGTAAAATCAGCAAAAATGCCTTGGCAATTTTAGCATGGTTCCTAGGATATTGGTTGGTACTCAAAGGGTTAAGCAGAATACAGAAGTCAGTCTCTGACCTGAGCTTCCATTCCCAGCTACGAAAGCACATGCCCAGCGGTGGGGAACAGAGGCCCCGTCACCCTATCTGTCATCTATATGATAGGGGTGCAGTGGAGCCACTGCTAGTGTTGCGGTGCCCAATAACTGCTGGCCCTGATTTCTTCCATGAAGTCTCAGGAGCTAAACAGTCATTAGGATTCATGTCAATGGATCTGGATTCACAAGGAGCCAGGAACCCACCTACCCACTCTCTTTCAGCCTCCGTCTGACCTCCGAGGCTGGCTGTAGCCAGACTCAAACTCTGGCATACCATCTTCGAGGGGGCTGGTAAGGGGTTCCCTTTTCCAGACCTAGGATTTTGTCTAAGACTAGAGTGCTCTTTGGAATCCAGAGACCCAAGAGCGGGAGTATCGAATTCTCCAGCAATATCAATCCATCTTGACAAAACAAAACAGATCTTTCTGATTGGTACACCTCCAAGCTGGTCCCCATATATATTGTGAAATAATTATATTAATCTCTCTCAGGGCACATTGAATACCTTTGTGTCCTGAGCACCAAAGATGCTATTTTTTATTAAACCAACATGAAGGTCCCCTTAGATACATGTGTTTTGTATTTTTTTAAAAATATATTTTTATTGATTTCAGAGAGGAAGAGAGAGGGAGAGAGATAGAAACATCAGGGATGAGAGAGAATCATTGATCGGCTGCCTTCTGGAAGCCCCCCTACTAGAGATCAAGCCCACAACCTGGGCATGTGCCCTTGACCGGAATCAAACCTAGGACACTTCAGTCTGAAGGCCGATGCTCTATCCACTGAGCCAAACCAGCTAGGGCAGATGTATGTTTTTTATTTTAAAAAATTGGATTGGTTATTGGGGAAAACTCTAGCTACAAGTAGTGTTAATTTTCCATGAACTGTTTAAATATTAAAATTCAGGAAACTATTATATTCAAGTTTAATCATGAAGAGAAAGTTAAGTATGTGGCTCAGTTTCTTTAGTTATCATTATGTAAAATGGAATAGCATTGCAAAGAAAAATCAGATAAAAGACTAGAAATCACCGTGCTAACATGTGGTTGAAGAAGTATTGGAGGTCACAGGTAGTGTAAATTCTCTGATTATTACCAGACAGAGAAAAGCTTTATTTTAGGGAAATGGATCATTATTAAGTCATCTGTCTGATCTCCAGCCAGTAACACGATCTAATGATTTCATTCCTGGATTCTTTTTAATATATAGAATTAGAGATATATGGGGAGCATTTGCTATTTTAATAGTACAGTTTCCTCCTAAATTGCTTTTGTTAAGTAAAATAATGTTGCATTGGAAGAGAGTGTGTATTTTCTTAGTAATGCTTCACGATTCCTTGTCTTACAATTCAATAAATCATCTTACACCTGTCAGCACCTATGGTCTAAGTTTATTGCCCGATTCAGTGAGTAGTAGATAGTTCCTTGGCTGGAGAGCAATTTCTGAAACGAATTTAATCAAAGTGTTTTTATAGTATAGTGAACTCTGGCTTGATGTCTCAAACATGTATTGACGTCTTCAGAAAAGTGTGATTTAATCCAATCCAATTTTAAAATAGAATTAAGATTAAGCTTTATGTGATTTCTATCATAGACAGAAAATCTTTAGTTGCATTAATATTATTTGTGTGCTCTTTTTATTGAGCAAGTGTTTATTGGTACCTCTACTTGCACAGCTATCCTTCTGATAGATTCTGAGATGCTGTAGGAGAATTTTAAAAATTCTGGTTTACCCAGCCAGTGTGGCTCAATGGTTGAGCATCAGCCTATGACCCAGGGGGGTCACGGTTCGATTCCCAGTCAGGGCACATGTCCAGGTTGTGGGCTCGATCCCCAGTAGGGGCATGCAGGAGGCAGCCGATTGATTATTCTCTTTAATCATTGATGTTTCTATCTCTCTCTCCCTCTCCCTTCCTCTCTGAGGTCAATAAAAAATATTTTTAAAAAAATTCTAGGTTGGTTGAAAGATACAATGGAGGACTCCGAAGGAGCAACTGACATGGCAGTTATTGATTGATCAGGAATCCAGTGTAACTGAAGTTGAATGTTCATTTTTCAGTGTTGTGGTAATTATAGCTAGCTTCGACTGAGGAAATTCTAGATGTACTGTCATTTTGAGGACTTTGCATGCCAACTCAGGAGTTTGAATTTGATGCTTTAAGAATGAATAGCTTTTGGACGTTTGAGAATGTGTTGTTATAGTCATACAAGCTTGCTGGTGGCCACCCATGGACCCAATTGGCTGGGGGGAAAAAATAGAGGACTGAAAACCAGCAATTCATGGAAGACAATGGTTATAGCAGTGGTCGGCAAACCGCGGCTCGCTAGCCACATGCGGCTCTTCGGCCCCTTGAGTGTGGCTCTTCCACAAAATACCACGTGCGGGCACGCACGTACAGTGTGAAGTTGACTTAAAACTTTAAGGAAAGTTGATTAAGTGAATTTTAGGGAACGTTGTGGAGTGAAAGAAGACGTAGTGTCGAGGATGGAGAAAGGTATGCGGAGATGGTTTGGACATAGAGAGAGGATGAACGAAAGGAGATGGACGAAACAAGTACACAAGACGAGTGTGGATGGGAGAGTTGGAAGGGGTCGACCTCAGTGAACGTACCTCAGTCAGATTGAGGACGTTTTTAGCAAAGGCCAGCTTAGGAGGACCCTAATGAAGTGAATCACAATGTACCTACCTATATGGTTTAAGTTTAAAAAATTTGGCTCTCCAAAGAAATTTCGTTGTACTGTTGATATTTGGCTCTGGTGACTAATGAGTTTGCCAACCACTGGGTTAGAGTGATAATCTAGGGAGGAAAGGGAAAAGGAAGGCAGAAGCCAACGGGTCTTTTAATGAACAACCAAACAACCTTAGAGGGTGATTAAGGTAGAACCATGAAAAAGAGGTCAGAGTCTAAGATTGTGTTGTGGTTCTAACCTGGACAGTGTTAATATCCTTTGTAAAGATTAGAAAGTGGGAAGAAATATCATAGGGGCAGATGATGCAGCTTAAAGAAAGTTGAGTTTAGAATAAAAGGGAAGCATCAGAGCTAAAAGTTGGTACAGATGTGGGAATGAGAGACAAAGTTTAGGTCAGAGTTGAGATCTGAGATGGAAATTCGAATATTATCAGGACAGAGGAGAAAGTTGAAGCTGTAAAAGAATTCATGTTTGCTGAGGGAATATGTATCTATGAGGTCACTATTTTGTCATAATTGCTTGGAAATGGAAAGAACATGTTCTGGTGAATAACTCACTTATACTCAAAATTACTCAGTGCTGAAGTCTGCCTTTAATTATAGTAAATGTGTTTGATTCGAAAATGTATTTATTAGCTATATAAGTGATAGTTCATTCAAATGAAAGTAACACATTGGAGAAAGACAGTGGTTAATGCAAGGCCACTACAGCATTTCCCGTCACCGTTTAATTGCTGAGCTGTCTCTGATGTCATATGTTAGCGTTCTGCCTCTCTGGAGGGTCCTATCACAGTGGTCAACCCAGGTCACAACCATTTGAAAATCAAATGACAAAAGTCACACTAAAAAGTCCTGAGAGTCATGTTTAACAGTTTTGCTTTTAGCTTGATACATTTTGTGTCAGGCCAAATCTTGAAGAGGTGCACTGACTCCAACGGGGGGGGGGGGGGCATTACTTTTTCATCATAAACAGATGAGTGTGGGTCCTCTGCTGGCTGGCTGCCCTCTCCCCCTTTCAACACCACTTACATTTTTTGAAAAAAACCTGCATTTATAAATAATTGAGAATACACTAGGGCAACCTCACCAAGACTTTTTTTCTAGAACATTCTGAACATCTGAGTTCTATCTGTGCTTTTATTAGAAAAAGCAATTCAGAATTGCCAATGATAATGAGGTAAAAAGCATGGTTGGCTGCGGTGCACATCTATTCCCAAACCTCCCCTCGGCTGAGACATTTGGTCACATCCTCCCACCTCCCCCGTTCTCCAGAGCTGCCTGCTCCCCGCTGTGTCTTGGCCAGCTCTCTCTTCCATTATGCTTCCTGTTCCTCAGCAGAGACCGAAGGGACCAGGGAGAGGCCCCCTAATAGGGCCTGGTGACAGGGGCCGAGTCATTGGACCAAAGGTGTCCATGAGAAAGGGAAGATGCAAAGAGCACGACGGGGCTCACTTCCCAGCCTCCCCAGCTTCTCCTCCCTTTAAAAATTGTCATCTCCCCCATCCCCACCTTCTGCTGGAGAATGTTACAACATTCCAAGAAGTGGTTCTCAAACTTGAGCACTCAGGAGGATTGCCTGGAGGACTGACTAAATTACAGGCTGCTGGGCCCCACCTCTACAGTTTCTGATTCAGCATGTCTGGGGTGGGGCCCAAGAATTTGCCTTTCCCACCAGCTCTGCAGGCGGTGGCTGCTGCTGGCCACGCTACATTTTGAGAACTGGTCTCCACTCTAGACGCTACGACAGGACAGGAGGAGACGTTATAATTCATAATTGTTCAAACTGGCAGGTCTCGCCCTAGCTGGTTTGGCTCAATGGGTAGAGCGTTGGCCTGCGGACTGAAGGGTCCCAGGTTCGATTCCAGCCAAGGGCACAGGCCTGGGCTGCAGGCTCGATCCCCAGTAGGGGGCATGCAGGAGGCAGCCGATACATGATTCTCTCTCATTGATGTTTCTATCTCTCTCCCTCTCCCTTCCTCTCTAAGATCAATAAAATATATTTAAAAAAACAACAACTGGCAGGTCTGCTCCCAGTTCTCTGAATATTGGATAGTTTTCTCTCACTGGGTTAAAACCAAATGGCTGAAATTTTTTTTTCTAAGCCACATTTATTCTTTGACTTCCTCTTTCGCAAAACATGGTACGTGTAAACCGAAATGTATTCCAGGGAAATGAGAATTAGTTCATTTCCGAAATACATTGCCCCTTAATTTGTCTTTAATCATACATACACAAACCACCTCGGAAATTACTTAATAGTTTTTGGTACAGCGCCGCAAATTAGATAATGAACTCTCCCGATTTTTATTTTTATTTTTGCTAGCAGACAGGTGGCCATCCATCACAGAAACAATGCTATGGACAAAGACGGAAGGAATGAGATGTTATCACTGTGGTTTCTATCATTGCACATCTTTGCATTTTACCGTTTAGAGTACAGGGGAGTTTCTACTTTTCGGGTAGTTGTGTTGCCTGAGTTGACTTTTAAAAGAATCTGTGTAAGCAGCGAATCTATTCTTTTGTCATCAGAGTTCTTAAATTTTTTCCCTAAGTCTTTGATTTACTGTGTAAAAAAAATCTTGTTGAATTATAAACATCTGTTACATTTCTGGGGAATAACTATTGTTAAAATCAATAAACCAAATTTGTATGGGACTAACTAATACTATTGCAGAGGATAAATGGGGGGGACCATTCAGGAGTTCTTTTTAGACATTGGGAATACTTGAATGATATAACAAAGCATTCCCCTATATTTTCAAAAACAACCCCACGAACCCTCTGAGTTGCTTAACACTAATAATCAGTATTCCTTGCTAAGCACTCTTTTGTAAAGTTCCTGAGATTTCCTGTCATAAATTCATAAACATTCACACTTCTAGCTACTTCTACATATAATTTTATTCCTGTCCTTATTATGTACATACACTACGTTACAAACGTATTCCTTTTATTCTGTAGAAACCTTAAAGTGTAACACCAGTAAATTGAATAAATTACTAATGTTTGTTCACTGTATCACAGATCCAATGACTTAGCAACCTGATTCCTCTATTTTTGAGTGGTAGTTTTTGTACTTGGCTGCACATTAGAATCTCCTGAGGAATTTTAAAGATCCCAATCCATGAACCTCACCCCAGTCTAAGTAATTCAGACTTTGGCGGGGAAGTGGGTGTGGAGGGGGTCGACCAGATGTCCTGGCCCGGACTTGGTCTCCCGGTGGGGGGCCTCACCATCCAGAGAGAGAGCGGGGGTCGACCAGATGGCCCGGCCTGGACTTGGTCTCTGGGTGGGGGCCTGCAGTGTGCAGTTCTGTGTGGGAACCACTCACCTGGGTGGTCATCATTTGCTTCCTTCTTTCCATAACTTCATGTTTCTTTCATTTCAACTTAATCCAAATGACCTTGATTGGACAAAGGCAGTGTCAGTGCTACTAAATGAGAAGGAAATGGCTGAATAAAGCTGGTTAAGTCAGGGACAAAGGATGCAATGAATTCAAGGAATTTGAGATTCAAACATCTAAAACCCAAAGAAGATTCTGTCTTTGATGGTTACTCAGGGTGAAATATGATGGCATGCCTTCATATTCATCTTTGGTTCTCTAGGCCAGTGGTTGGCAAACTGTGGCTCGCGAGCCACATACGGCTCTTTGGCCCTTTGAGTGTGGCTCTTCCACAAAATACCGACTTCTGCGCATGGGCCACAAAGTTTCAATCGCACTCTATGTGCGCGCCTCCATGTGGTATTTTGTGGAAGAGCCACACTCAAGGGGCCAAAGAACCGCATATGGCTCGCGAGCCGCAGTTTACCGACCGCTGCTCTAGGCAGTCCCAAATGGGAATTTTCTGACATAGCATTGATTTTGCAAATTCTTAACAGACCAGACCCACTTTGGATGGAATAGAATTTTAATCTATTTTTTGAGTCAAAGAGTGTAACCTTCTGTGACTTTAATACTTTTTGCACCACCCAGATGGGGATAGGAACTTTCTGAGCAATAAGAATCTTTCCTGGGAATGCCACAAATTCAAGAGCAAAGCTGAAAATGTGTTGAATTTCAATAATCATTTTACCAGCTGGTCCAAAAATGTTATATTCTTCTAAAACCTAAAAATTTGAGATGAATATTGCTCTAGAAACAAAGCAAATCATAGTTACCTATGCAAAATTGTTAGATCAAAGACTCAACTATATTAGTTTGAAATGTATTCAGTATATTCACTTCACCCAACATGAAGTATCTGCAGTGTTAAAGTACTGACTTAGAAAATAATTTGGTCTTCCCACAGTATCTTAAAAACAAAAATGTATTTCCATTCATCGAAGACTAAGCATCCACCATGAGACATTCAAATCTGGTAAAAATGTTTGATGATATCAATTAAAACTCTATTTAAGTAGAAAGGCCAGGACATGTTCTTTAATGAGTATCTGGCAATGTCATCATCTACTTAAGACAGAGGAAAGGGGATACGATCAAAATTATTCAATCTCTGAGTGAGGGAGGAAGTAAAGCTTGAAGTGACATATACAAACAGCGTGTATGACGTCCATCAATATCAGGGGATTTTATAGACATTAATTATCTAGTGTTCTAAGCCCCCCTTTGAGGTGTATTTTATAATTAAGAACAAAGGAAAATAAAATTGATGGAAACAGCAATCAATGAGTAATTCCACATTTGGTGTGCACTAAGAAACCCAACACTTTATAATTACTCGCAGAAGGGAAAGAACTAACTAATCCTTGTGCTGTGCCTTCTTTACTCACTCTTGGCTATATTCTTGCTATAGCCACCGTCATCCAACTTAAGATCCTTTCTTGCCCTAGCTGGTTTGGCTCAGTGGATAGAGCGTTGGCCTGCAGACTGAAGGGTCCTGGGTTCAATTCCGGTCAAGGGCACATGCCTGGGTTGTGAGCTCAATCCCCGGTGGGGGGCGTGCAGGAGGCAGCCGATCAGTGATTCTCTCTCATCACTGATGCTTCTATCTCTATCTCCCTCTCCTTTTCTCTCTGAAATCAATAAAAATATTTTTTAAAAAAGATCCTTTCTTACTCTGCTTTCCTGAACAAATGTTGACAGAGGAATCTATTCAGACTTTATATTTTTCCCACGATCAATGCTATTTTTTTTCTTTGACAAGTTAAAAATTATTGTGATAGCCAGGAAAAAGAGATAAAAAGGATATTCTTTCGAATTCTTAGTACCTGAATGATTGAAATTTTAGGCATATTACCAAACTGTCATAGCATGGGTTAAAAATATTAAGTGAATTGAGTTATATTAAAAATTTTAAAGGGTTTGGACCAACAAAGAAAATATTCTGTACTAATTAAGAAAAAGTGTTTGGATTATTTTTAAAGGACCTTATTATTTTCTCAAGGTGACGTCACTTTCATGGAAAGGGCCGGTACTCAACTCTAGTCATTGCAGCTCAGAAACTGCAGCAGACAGCCCATAAGCACATGGGCATGTCTGTGTTCCCATAAAGCTTTATGGACACAGAAATTTGCATTTCAGATACCTTACATGTGTCACAAAATTTTATCCTTTTGATTTTAAAAAATCATATATAAAAATGTAAAAAAAAATATATTCTTAGCTGGCTGGCTAGCCAGACAAAAACAGGCAGGTGGGCAGGATTTGGCCTGCGGGCTGTAGTTTGCAGGCCCCTGGTTTAGGAAATTAAAATTTTCCCCAACTTGAAATTTTTTGAGAAAAAATAAATTTCTATTAGTCTGTTTTCCGATATTTTTATAATCCTTTTACCATCTAACTCTAGACAAATTGGTCATGTCTCTTGAGTCAGCCCTGTGAACATACTGCCGCAGCTCAGAGGGCTGTGCTGAGAAGCATTCAAGAACCTGAACAGGGGCAAATGAGCTGAGAAAGGCAGCAGGAGAGCTGCCAGATTGGGCCTTCACGGCTCTTCCACCTGCACTCTAATCTCAGGAAATGCTTCCTGTATATTCCACGGATAGAAGTTAGAGTCATTTTCTTAGAAACGTTCATCTACAGCAGTGGTTTGCAACCTTCTGGCCCTTTAAATACAGTTCCTCATGTTGTGACCCAACCAGAAAATTATTTTCGTTGCTACTTCATAACTCATGTTGCTACTGTTAGGAATCGTCATGGAAATATCTGATATGCAGGATGGTCTTAGGCGACCCCTGTGAAAGGGTCGATCAACCCCCAAAGAGGTTGCGACCCACAGGTTGAGAACCGCTGATCTACAGGCATAAACTGTGTGGTGGAGATCATTATTTTTAAGCTAGATATTTTCAAAGGTTCTTAGGAGCTCAGCTGCCTTTACTCAGTATCGATTCTCCAAACTAACAAATGTGTTTATTGGCCGGTTGCTCACCCTCTTATAAGCAGAAATAGGCTGGTGATGGGGAGTGAACAGAAAAGGCCATTCACATCTCTCACACCTGCAAGCCAGCAGTTGTCATTGGAGCTGCTAAAATTAGAAATGAATGAACATTACTAAGATTTTATTTATCTCCTTTAAATTGTGAAAGCTCTTCTAGACCATCAATGGTATTTGAAAATTATTCTCTGTGTATTATTGACTACCAATTACAATAATAAACACTAAACCCCTGACGATAGAACTTATAAACCTATGGAGCAGAGTCTTTGGAGTTAATATAGAAATATCCAATAAAACCTGACAAGGTAAATACTCTCTCACATATCAAAATGGCTTTAAATTGTAGTCCCTGGAACACTAGACTTAAATTTGTATGTAGATTGGGTTTTTATTATGTTTTGAAGTTCCCTGGGCGACCTATCTTGCTAGGGCATTTGGAAATGTTAAGTATCATAACCAATGAAAAGAGGCATTAAGAAATAAAACCGACATAAATCAAACGTATTTGTGGTCTGTCATGAGTTGAACCTGAAGATAGGCTTAAACTCCTGCAATGTAATTAAAACATCTTAAGAGTTTAGTTACATATAAAGAATTTATGCTTTTATGCAGGTGGCATGTGTTAATACGGGTGTGTTTTCATATTAAGGGTTGTGATTCAAGTTTCTCAGAAGGAAATCTATGGCTTGTGGCGCTCAACGTGTTCATATCCTGATGGTGCTGGAGTGGTGGTGTTGGGTGTCGGGCTACAAACGCAGTTCCTGAATGTCGGGCGCTGTGAATATGATGGAATGAAACAAACCAGATCTGTGTTTGCCTTGAAAGGTATCCAGGCTTAATATTATACTTTAAAGACATTCTGAATCATTGACTTCGGAATAAGGGCAAACATTCTTTCAGGCCTGGACAAACCCGAAAGGAATGACTGAAATCTCCTGTTTCAGGCATACATTTTAATAGTAGTGCTCAGTGACAAGTCATTAATTCCCTGCAACCCGACTCTTATGTACAGGTCCCCAAAGGCTAAAATTAGGGGTATTTTCGTCTGCTTACCTTACTGTTTGATTGGGTATCAGTGTATGTAGAAGTACAAAGCTCATCTGTTAAGTTCGATTTACCATTCTCAGCTGGTGTCCACATCCATGCCTAAAGGCTCGTATTGAGACTGGCCCTCCACAGATTGTTAAGTTATCAACTCAGACCGACCTAAAGGAGGTTGAGTATGAAAATGCATTAGAAGTGTAGGCATTAAGAACAAACATTATAGGACAAATGAATCATCCTTTCTGCATAAAGTAGACTGGAGAGCCTCATTCTTCAGAAACACATATTTTACAACTTTGTCTTTCACAACTTCGACTTTTACCCAGACTTTTGCTCAATAGTAAGAAATCAAATTTGCATCTTTGTGTTTAGAAGGATGATCTTGAATTATTTATATTCCTCTTCTTTAATGATGGTGGTGGGAAGGGCATGTTGAATTCCATCAAATAGCTACTTTCACAAGCCTAATCCAGCTCAACAAATAGCCTTAGCACATCCTTTCCTTTTCCTTCGCAGAGTAAGACTACTGTGGGGGGAAAACACCGAAGTAGTAAATTAAGGTCAGAAGCAATGTGACTTTGGTTGTAGGTAGAGTTTGGATCAATGACCATTGCTTGACTATCTATTTATATAAACCCCTGTTTATAAAAATCTGGTCAACAGCATAATATTGGCCTTCCCAGAAATCTTGTGGTCTGATGGAGTTACATAGTATTTAGCATGCTTCTAAACTATCAAGCCCCTCTTCGTGGGTTCAGACTCAGTGCTACCAAGGAGAAACGCCCTCAGGGGTAGAAGGCACTACTGTAACAATCTATAATACTTGTTAGATGAACTAACTACAGTATGTACTCGGGTTACGTCAGAGATCCGTTCCTACCGCCTGACGTAATGCGATTTTCGCATAAGTCGGAACCTACCTACGTAAGCACCTACGTCACTCACATGGAGCACAGACACAGCAGTAATGAAGGGAAACAGTGAGCAAAATTGAAAAGAAAGATAACAATTCCTGACCTTTACTTTTGGTAAATAAATAATAGAAAACATAAAACATATGTACGTACGTCGAAATGATGGAACTTTTTTTTTTTATAAATACTATAAATGGGAGATGGCGACGTATCCACGCAACAACGTATGACGTAACCCAAGGACTGCCTGTAGTTAGTTGATTTACTACATTTGATTTCAGGAGGGTTGTCCAATGAAGATTCAGTTCCCCGTGCTAGCTGTTCCAACAATGAATATTTGCGGATTTATAATGGGAAGGGACTAAGCCAGCGGTTCTCAACCTGTGGGTCGCGACCCCTTTGGCTGTCGAATGACCCTTTCACAGGGGTCCCCTAAGACCATCCTGCAGATCAGATATTTACATGACAATTCCTAACAGTAGCAACATGACAGTGATGAAGTAGCAACGAAAATAATTTTCTGGTTGGGTCACAACATGGGGAACTGTATTTAAAGGGCCAGAAGGTTGAGAACCACTGGACTAAGCGGTGATAGGATACAGCAGGTACTGAATGCATACTATGCTTTTGTTATGCCCTCTCCTTGGTAGTAGGATTATTCTCTGCTGTGCAGATGAATTCCAGAGGAAGAGCATGTGCCCAGGAAGGAGCTTAGTCTAGGAGCCAAATCTCACTCACCACCTGTTTTTGTAAATAAAGTTGTATCGGAACGCAGCCCTGCCCATCAGTTACATATTGCCTCTGGCTGCTTTCTTACTAAAACAGTAGGTCCAGTAGTTGTGATAGTGAGCAAATGGCCAACAAAGCCTGAAATGTTTACTACCTGGCCCTTTACAGAGAAAATTTGCTGAGCCCGTTCTACACTCTAATGCTATGTTGTTCAGGGATGTAGCCATTAGCTGCAGGCAACAGTTGAGTGTTTGGGATGTGGCTGATGGAACTGACGTGTGTTATATGAGGAAAACACACAAGACTTGGTAAAAAGAAAGAAAGAAAAAGGAATGTAAAAAGCTCATCATTTTTTAAATATTGATGACACGTTGAAATAATATTTTGGATACTGAGTTGGGTAAAATATATTATTAAAATTAATTTTACCTGTTCCTTTTTACATTTTTAACATGACTATTAGAAAATTGAAAATGTGACTTGCATTTATAGCTCACATCATAGTTCTAGTGACCATTCTGTTTAGAGTCCATAGAAAAAGGTAGAGGGAAGGTGGGGAGAGAAAATAATCTGTTGTATTTGCAAATGACTTTCAAAAGCAATAGAATCTTCTATTAATTTGGCTATTACTTCTCATAAGAAGTAATACTTTAAAACAGTGGTTCTCAACCTTCCTAATGCCGCGACCCTTTAATACAGTTCCTCATGTTGTGGTAACCCCCAATTTCATAGTTATAAATTGAACATAATGAAAGCATAGTGATTCATCACAAAAACAATATGTAATTATATGTGTGTTTTCTGGTGGTCTTAGGCGACCCCTATGAAAGGGTCATTCGACCCCCAAAGGGGTCGCGACCCACAGGTTGAGAACCACTGCTTTATAATAATGGATTGAGTTGTCTGTCGACAAGGTTTTAGTTGAGTTCTCTGAGAAGGAGACTCTGACTCAGAATTCAAATTGGGAGGTGACCTGGGCAGCATCTGTCAGGGAGAAGGGGAGGGAAGAAGGCATGGTCATGAATAGGTTGTTGCTGTGGGCACCTGGGCTCCTCCCAGTGGAACTCTCTGGAAGATTTGACAGAACAGGACTCAAAGGAGTCCCTTCTGGCAGGTGAGGAACCTCAGATGTTCATCCACCAACTACCAGTAGTTACTGGTTGAGGGCTGGTCCTAGGGGCATCAGCCTCCCTTGTTCTCTCTCCAGCATCTCCGCCTGCCCTGCCTGGGGCCAGATAAAGGCCTAGAGCTGAAAGGAACAGTTGTTTGCTGCCAAGAGCCACCAGCCAGCTTGAGATCAGTGACTGCCTATGGCAGTGATGGCGAACCTAGGACACGCGTGTCAGAGGTGACACGCGAACTCATTTTTTGGGTTGATTTTTCTTTGTTAAATGACATTTCAATATATAAAATAAATATCAAAAATATAAGTCTTCTTTTTACTATGGTTGCAAAGATCAAAACATTTCTATATGTGACACGGCACCAGAGTTAAGTTAGGGTTTTTCAAAATGCTGACACACCGAGCTCAAAAGGTTCGCCATCACTGGCCTAAGGCATCAGGTTGGGCCCTATAGTGTCTGCTACTGACCCCAAACTGAATGTTTTATCCATGTTGAAACCCATGATTTCAACAAACATTTGTATAGTCCCCTGGTGTGTATGTATTTCTTTTCTCTGATCTTAACAATAGCACAGATAGGTAGGTTTATCATTATTCATACATTATGGATGGGAAAACTCAGCCCAAGGGTCATTTGTCCAGGATAATTCAGCTGGGATGGTAACTCCAGTCTCCTCACTCCACATGGGTGGTCACTCATGCCTGACTCCTTGGATTTTTACAAAGCTCAGCTCCATAAGGAGATGTAAATATAGTGATGTTCTCAAGATGAGAACAGGAAACTCAAACTATTGGTGGGGGTACTCTGTAGAACTCCTTAGATATCCATAGGGAAATACTTATATCCACTTAGTCCGAAGGCTCTTATGCCAAAATGTATTATCTCTCTTTTGCCAAAGCACAGTCACAGTCAAGAGGTTATAGGACCTGCTGACCACCACACAGGATGTTAGTGATACAGCTAAATTCTAGAAAACTCCACAGAAGTCCCTATAGTGGAAGCTTATGGATGCATGGTTCATTGAGGACTGGATTTTGTTACCTTCCCATTACCCAGGCTCTCTTCAAAAGTGTTGTCAGTCCCTTTGGTATTTCTTGGAAACAGTCTCCCTCCCAGCTTCATTTCCCTTTATTATACTTCTAACTGACTCTGTAACTCTTTGCGGACTTCAGTAACACTTGCACTATTTGAATTTGAATAACCCCCAAGGATCTAGATAGGTCAATATGTTTAAACCACAGGCTTTCGTCTATATATTAGTTGATTAAAAACAGATTTTATACATGATGTATACTTAATCAAGGGAGGGGGAAGCAAGCAGATGTTTGTAAAACCGAAATGTGTTAGTCTATATTTATTTGGCTCTCTTGCTGCCTAGCTTTAGAAAAGTCATACCTGTGACAATTGAACTGTAAACAGTTAGATGATGTGTTTCCCTAGAAATTTCCTCCTCTGAAGGGTCAGCCAAAAAGAAAAGTAAAATGATTCCTTAAGATTGACATACCAAAAGGAGTTGACAAATATACCATAAAGTAGTCATATTTAAATAAAGGACATTGAATAATGGATTGCCTCAAAGTTATGCTCTAGTCTCTGACCATAAAGTGACTAGGGGTTGCAATTCATTTAATCCAAACAGAGGGAAAACTTTGGCTTTTGTTGTTGTTATTAGTAAGAGCTTTGAAAGCCAGTTTTTTTTTAATGCAAATATGAAATCATTAAGTTGCACCTAAATCACTGTGTCTTCAATTCATTCTCCAGTTTTTTGTTGTATCTCATCCTTCAACTGAGAAACGATCATTTTTTCCTCCCTTAAAATATTTATATTTGAGACACTTTGAGTGTTTCAAAGCCAAAATTGAAGATTTTGTATTGGTCTTCCTGTCCAGGTAAAATATACACAAAACCTGCCGCTGGATTCTGAACACATGAGAATTATAGATAAAATACTTTAAATGGATTTTAAAGAAGAATAACCACACTTAAACATAATTGGAAAGTCTCCAAAAATCAGGCGGGAAAGGAAATGCAAAGTGGTAAAGGGAGGCTGGAGCTGGGCTGCTCAAAAGAAGTAGAGATGAGCTGGGGCAGCGAGGACCTGAGGGGAACATGGGGCAGTGTATCCTGCACATGGCAGGTGCTGCCCTGTCCTCCTGGAGGCCACTCTAGGCTCAAAGGCTACCTCCCACCCTCTCTGGTAGAGCCAGACAGAATTCTCATGGGAGGAAGGTGAGACCCTGAGTCAAACCGGCATCTGTGACTCTTTGGCACATCGGTGTCTTGTGCGAGTGCCCCTCTGGGAAAACAACCTCAAGCCCTAACAACAGAGCGGGCATCTCACGTGGTTGGGCTGTGTCAATCCCCAAACCACAACACAAGGAACAAAATTCCCATCAGATGAGCGATCAGACAAAAATTGCAAGACGCAAGATAAAATCAGATTCATGGCAAATGTATGCAAACACAGGCAAATAGGAATTGCCTCTTCTCAAAAGAGCTTAAGAATAAGTATGTTTAGTTCTCTTGAACTTATGGAGGGACTTGCTTCCTGGGAACATGAACAGAAGGTAATTCAACAAGAAGATGTGATGAAGAACCTACTGGAAATGAAAGATGTGGTCATTAAAATTTTTAAAAAGTGTTCATTGGATGAACACCAGATTAATAAGCATACCTTGTCCGGCTGGAGTGGCTCGGTTGGAGCATCATTCCATACACCAAAAAGGTTGTGGGTTCAATCCAATAGTAGTTGATTTGATGTGGGGATATACTCTTTATATTATTGCCATTTCTGATTCAGATCAAGGAATAGAAATTCAATGCTCTCCTTTCTCCCTAGTTCACAACCTAGAACAGTGGTTCTCAACCTGTGGGTCGGGACCCCTTTGGGGGGGGTTGAACGACCCTTTCACAGGGATCGCCTAAATACATCCTGTAGATCAGATATTTACATGACGATTCATAACAGTAGCAACATTACAGTGATGAAGTAGCAACGAAAATAATTTTATGGTTGGGGGTCACCACAACATGAAGAACTGTATAAAAGGGTCACGGCATTAGGAAGGTTGAGAACCACTGACCTAGAAGTAACCTAATCATTCAGTTAATGATGCCTCAGTTAATGCAAGACACAGGAACCAAAAGAATGAAATTTGACCATCTTTTAAGGGTTCTTTTAAACACACCTTTTCACAATCCAGTTTGAATCTATAAATACTTGAAACTGCATAGATCGCATTGAGGTTTCTGAAAAAATGTATCAGTTTTCCCTAGTAGGAGTGTTGTACAGTAAAATATTGAAAGTATGCAGAATAATATTCTTCCTCTCTTTTTTGAACAGCAAAACTTAGAGAGTAACCTCACCAGCCTTATTAAGAGGAACACGGAACTGGAGACCCTTTTGGCCAAACTCATTCAAACCTGTCAACATGTTGAGGTGAGTAGCTCTGTGTAGTGTGCGCCATAGGAAAACTGCTAGGCCACGATTTTTATACCCTCAACCTTTATGTTTTTACAAATGGAATCTTCTTCAAATTGGATTTTTTTTTGCAGGAGCTAAATATTTAAGATGGATGAAATTGGAAGGAGCTAGAACAGGGGTGGGCAAACTTTTTGACTCGAGGGCCACAATGGGTTCTTAAACTGGACCGGAGGGCCGGAACAAAAGCATGGATGGAGTGTTTGTGTGAACTAATATAAATTCAAAGTAAACATCATTACATAAAAGGGTACGGTCTTTTTTATTTTTAGTTTTATTCATTTCAAACGGGCCAGATCTGGCCCGTGGGCCGTAGTTTGCCCACAGCTGAGCTAGAACCTCAGACACGCTCTTCCCCCATCAACTAACTGCTTTGTCCTGCCCCCCACCCCTATCACAGCATTCCCTGATCCAGCTTTTTTTACTTAGCATTCCTAATATTGTAGATTTTAATCAACCTTATGAAGAACAGCCAAGAAAAAGCACTATTTAAAAGGCATTGTATTGGCTGCTGTAACAAATTACCACAAACTTGGATGGCGTAAAAAAACAGGCAGTCAGGAGGCCAGAAGTCTAAAAGCAAGGAGTTGGCGTGGCTGTGCCAGCTCCCTCCGAGGGCCCTAGGGGAGGGTCCTTCCTGCCTCTTCCCACCTCCTAATGTTCTTGTGGCTGCAGCAGTCTAATCTCTACTTCTTTCATCAAATGGCCTTCACCGTGTGTGTCTCTGTGTCTGTGTCTAAATATCCTTTTGACAAGGACACCAGTCACTGGATTAAGGACCACCCTACTCCAGTATGAACTCATTTTAACTTGATTACATTTGCCAAGACCCTGTTTCCAAATCTATATATATAAAAGCCTAAGCGACCGTTCAACCGGTAGCTATGATGCACACTGACCACCAGGGGGCAGATGCTCAATGCACAGGCATGGAAACATGGAAGAGACTGATGAATCTCAGAGGCAAGGGGGGGTCCCTCAGCCTGGTCTGTGGGGATTGGGCTGAAACCAGCCTGGTGCACGGATTTGTGCACTGGCGGAGTCCCTCGGCCTGGCCTACAAGGACTGGGCCGAAACTGGCAGTCTGACATCCCCCAAGGAGTCCCGGATTGGAGAGGGTGCAGGCCAGGCCAAGGGACCCCACCAGTGCACGAACCCATGCACCGGGCCTCTACTAAGGTCATAGTCACAGATACCAGGGGATATGCCTTGGGCATATCTTTTGGGGGAACACAATTCAGAACACTCCAGGCATATATTAAATGCATGTTGGTTGTCAGATATATTTCTGTGAAATTGACCACAGTTGCAGTGTGTTGGGATTAAGTAAGAGTGTGTAGGCAGTAGTGACAGCAGGGCAAGTTGCAGAACCCAGATCTTTTTTAAAAGTATATTTTTATTGATTTCAGAGAGGAAGAGGAGGGAGAGAGAGATAGAAATATCAATGATGAGAGAGAATCATTGATTGGCTGCCTCCTGCACGCCCCCTACTGGGGATTGAGCCCGCAACCCGGGCATGTTCCCTTGACCAGAATCGAACCCAGGACCCTTCAGTCTGCAGGGCAACGCTCTGTCCACTGAGCCAAACCGCCTAGGGCCAGAACCCAGATCTTTCTGACCCTCTGCTCAGATGGATTCGCTTTTGGCAATAATCTCTCCAGGGAATAATTAGAGCCTTGTTGATTAAACAACACTGTAAATAATAGTGAACAAGCATAATGCTTTCATTATTGTGAAGAAAGTGAATATGTATTATAGGAATAAATGGATGAACAAAATGGAGTGATCCTGGTGCTATATTTTATTTTTATGATGTGATGGCATTTGATGTTTAGGACAATAAGAAAGAATTATTTCTCTTCAGTAAAAAAAAAAAATTACCCGTGTTTTATGGGGAAATATTACAAATGCTTTATGGTTTGGACGATTACTTCATTCAATTTTACCTAGTTTTGTTACTTCTTAAAGCACTAGTGTCTGGTTTCCATTATGGCCTGTAGTCATTTCAGAACAATTGTCTTGCTCCTAATGCAATATTAGTGTGGCTTGAATTTACAAAATGCTGTTCATCCTAACGTAAAAGTACATTCTATAATGTTCAATAATTTCAAATGATAGATAGATGTGTCATTCAAGAAATTTACAAGCAGATTTCATTTTTATTTCAAAAGATTAGAGATTTAGTTGAGATATAGGCTTCTAAAATGAAGCCATTACTGATTTGATTGTAGCGAACTTGCAGATAGACACATATAAGCTATTTGAAGTTATTCTAGACAAGGAGTAAAGAATACTCATTCCTTTCACTATTGTTGTTTCTGTATACATCCTTTGGAATAGAAAGAAATTTTTGTGGGTGAGAAATTTGGTATTTGGGAAATTTATTCTAGATAATAATGAAAGAAAATTAATTATGAGTAGAAATAATGTGGTACTGGCAGTGCCTATTTTTACATGCCTTTTTAATCATACTTATTAATATTCTCAAAGTCTAATTTTCAAAAACGTAAGCATCCAATTATCTATAGCAAAACCTCCATATAACGAACTAATTTGGAGGAGGGAGTGTCCGTTAAAGCCAAAAGCCCATTATATAATAAAGTAGGTTTTCCGAATGCGTATGTTAAAAATTGACAAATGAGTTAGTTTACCTGTTTTTACTTAAGTAGACACGTTTGTGTAATTAACATTAAGTGTGTATAAAAAGTTAAATTTCACAAAAAAGTCTTCTATAGGTATTACTGTGATTTTAAGTTTATACTGAATAGGTCTAGGGCAGTGATGGCGAACCTCTGAGCTCGGCGTGTCAGCATTTTGAAAAACCCTAACTTAACTCTGGTGCCATGTCACGTATAGACATTTCTTGATATTTGCAACCATAGTAAAACAAAGACTTATATTTTTGATATTTACTTTATATATTGAAATGCCATTTAACAAAGAAAAATCAACCAAAACAATGAGTTTGCGTGTCACCTCTGACACGCGTGTCACAGGTTCGCCATCACTGGGCTAGTAGATGCATGCATTCACCAGTCACCGCTAGTAAACAAACGCACAGGTTGGCGTGTGGCTCAGTGCACTGCGGACATCAGCTAATAGGGGTTAAAACTGCTGCAGAAAGTGAGGCCAGGCAACCATGGAATCAATTACTGCGTGCAATGCACTGTGATCATGTGCTGATTGCTCCCTGATTTAAATATGTAGACTGCAATTGTAGATATGCAATATTTATTGATGTCAGTGAAATTACTACAGTGGTTTCCCCACATATGTTCTATTCACTAAAATTGCCTAAAATAACAGTGAATTAATAACAAAAAACCAACCTGTGAATTTAATTATAAGCAAGTCTTGGTTAAAAGCATTTTAAAATTAACAGGGTGTTAATTTCCACACGTGACATACATTCCAGAAATTTTGTCAGTTCAATCAGAAGTCCATAAAATTGAGGGTTTACTGTAGTAATCAAATGAGTAATAATATGAAGATGGGAGCCGGGGGAGATAGTACACAACCTAAGGCTACCTTCCAGGGATATCTTGGTGCAAAATGCTCACACGTTCAAGGGAAAAATGTCACAACACTAGTAAAATCCAAAACAGTAGTGGAATTTGTTAGGCACCGGCATGATGGTCTTTTAAATCAGCTCAGTGGAAAAGAATTTCATAGTTCACATCCTATGTTCCTAGACTGTATTTCTTCCTTTTCCTCTTCCTGATGGTGTCCTTGTGTTTGAGTCTGAGCACTCCTCTGGAAAATAGTCCCCATGCCAGCTGGAGCTGAAAAACGCAGAGCTCAGAGGCAACTCTCAATTGTTGGAAACGAAATCAATGAGTTCCCACCGAATCCTGAGGAAATGCCACATCCGTATAAGTCCACACCTCCTTCCTGAGCTCCACTCTGCTTTTCTTTAGAATGAAAGGAGTTTGAAGGTCTCCCCCCTCCCCATTGTTTTCATAACTTGTTTTTAAAATCAGGGTAAGCAAATGACATGGTGTTTTGGAGAGTAAGTACCAACTTTTTTAAAAAACTAGATATGAAGGGTATGAACGCCAAGGCAGTTTAGGACTCAGGAGGTAGAGGCATTGAAAGAGCAGTATCAGCTAGACTCCCAAGAAATGCTTGCGTGTAAATCAGCAGTTGGAATTCTAAAACCTAGTGGGTTTTTAGTCACTGGGTTTTGTTTTCTTCAGGAGAGAAATAAAGTAGAAAATTCTATTGGGATGAGTTTGAAGTAGTTATATATGAGATGTAGAATAAACGTATGGGAAGTGATCAAAATTTGGGTCAGCTTAACATTTCTAGGTCAAATGTGGACTTTTTGTCTTCATCATCTCATCCTTTTCTTTAAAAATCAGAGGACCTAATTTATTAGTTAAGCAAATACTTAGAATCACTGATGTGTGCCAAATTCTTCACACCTTCTGAGAATCGAGTTCTTTCATAGGGAATACACCTGGGCGCACAATCAATGTTCATTTTGGGAATTAGCTGTGACCAGTGACTGAATCCACAGTGAGATAATAAGGAAAAGCTACAGAAGGGTGACTAATTGTCATAGCAGTTTGGAGAAGATCAAGGCTCAGCTGACCTCACCATCCTTGCCTGCGCTCAACCTAGAAGGCCGTCCTCTAAGCCAGCATCCCATCAAAGTCCTGGCATTAGCCCCTTTGCTTATTTTGCCTTGTTTGTAATAACTTTTAAAAAAATTCCTTTTGCTATTATTTTTCACACTAAGTTTTGAAACTATTTTTTATTTTAATAGAAAGATTGTTCTCTTACTGGCTTTCTCTGAGTTTTTTCAGTGCTAGGTGACATGTGGAGTGACAAATTTCTTGTAGGTAAAGGGAAGAGGTGATATGTTATGGTACCTTGTAAGAAATGGTGAAAATTGATTTGGGAAATCAGGGTCTCTAGAAAACTTTTCAGTCATTCACCAAGCCCTAAAGACATTCCACTGTAAACTTTGGAATAAGGGGGGAAATTGCTGGGAAGATGAACTTTCAAGTTTAAATTAATTTCATTGTGCAGTTTTATGTCAAAGCACTCTCTATGGAAACCTTGGCAATTGCTTCATCTAGAGCCATTGGATTCAGACCAGCACCTGAATATCACACATGATTTTTGTGTGGTGTGGACAGGTGTCTGATCTTGGATGTTTGTCCTGCTAGGGGCCAACTTGAATGTCCAAAGTTATAATCTGTTTCACTAGCAGAGAAGGGTTAGGTTCCTACCCCAGCTGAGCCCTCATGAGAAAGCTCTCAACGTATAACTTGAGTCAGACTCTGGGCCTCATTAAACCACATGAGGTAACCCACAGTCATCCATGGCTGTTCCTGTAAACAGCTCTGGGACGATGATAATGTAACAGTGCAAATACAATGGCATTTGGAAACTAGATTATGATGAGGCACTGTAGTAAAGGCTGATCTCCCAAGTTCAAGTCTTAGGATTCCCATGACAAAGGAGAAAAGGAACTCTCAACTGCACAGAAATTCATTGTCTCTGGAGAAAGTACATGTTTTGACTCCTGCGTGTGTATAAGGGTTACGTATCCAGTTTACTCCAAATCTGCTAAAATTGACAACTCATGCAGCAAATTTAGCTTTGCTCAGTGGAGATGAAATTTACTGTCTATTAAAATAGTCTGCAGCACATATTTCAGTGTCTCTCCTTAGATTCAATGCTCTTGTCTTTGAAAACTTGATTTATAAAGGATGTTGGGTCCTGTTACCTTCTTAGTTATATTCATGAGGAATAATGAGAAGACATCAGTAGAAAGTCTTCCAGTATTTTGGAATAAGATTAATCTTGAATGAATGAATGAATGAGTGAATGAGTGAATGAATGGCTTAGTTAGTTTAGTCTTACTTTCAGGATGACATTTCCAAATTTCAGCTTTGAAACTCTTCAAAAACATGATCCTACCTTTCACTATCTGCTAATCTGTCCATTTGGATGGAATGACCATTGTGTCATATTCAGAATTCTACCAGGTGACTCACATTGGAGTATGATCAAATGTATGTGCCTCTGAAGACAGTCCCTCTGACATATTTGCATTTAGTAATGCAGATTTCCAAGGCTATGGATATGAAACAATAGGCCTTAATTGGGGGCCCAGTGGATGAGCAGTAGAAATGAAGAGAGAAGACATGGTTTTAGTGATGTATATATATATAAATATTTTAAATATATTTTATTGATTTTTTACAGAGAGGAAGGGAGAGGGATAGAGAGTCAGAAACATCGATGAGAGAGACACATCGACCAGCTGCCTCCTGCACACCCCCCACTGGGGATATGCCTGCAACCAAGGTACATGCCCTTGACTGGAATCGAACCTGGGACCTTTCAGTCCGCAGGCCGACACTCCATCCACTGAGCCAAACCGGTTACGGCTATTTTTTAATATATTTTATTGATTTTTTACAGAGAGGAAGGGAGAGAGATAGAGAGTTAGAAACATCGATGAGAGAGAAACATCGATCAGCTGCCTCCTGCACACCTCCTACTGGGGATGTGCCCGCAACCAAGGTACATGCCCTTGACCAGAATCGAATCTGGGACCCTTCAGTCTGCAGGCCGACACTCTATCCACCGAGCCAAACCGGTTTCGGCTTAGTGATGTATTTTAATGTGGTTTCTTCACATATTACAGGAATTCTTGATCACATCTCCCCTACACTAATCCACACACAACTTCCTTGCCTTGAAATATTTGGAGATGCTTGACTAGAGAAGCAGGGGTGATGTTTCTGGCACAATATCCAGAATAGTAAGAACAGGTTGTGACAAATTTAAGAAATGGCCATTGTAGTACTAACTCAGCTGTCACATGAGATATTGGTAGTTGGTTGGTTCCAGGGAAGAGAGTCAGAGGTGTGAGAGGAATGATGCCAGGTGAGAAGGTGATTGTCAGGTAGAAGATTGGGTCCCATTTTTGTTCCTATGCCTGCTGTTCAGAGGCAAGCACAACCCCAACCAGGCATCATTTTGGTACTGAACCAACTTCTTTAGTTTCTGGTTCTCAATATCTAGTTTAAATTCTCTTTCTCAATAAATGAATATAAAATTGCTTTTTTATGAGAAGCAAGCTGAAATGACCTTTGTCGCTGATTCTGAGAGAAATGGGACGCATCATCTTTTACTTTTCATTCGATTAGCTTCTATTCTTAATTGCTAAATGCTGTAGTGAAAACTGAAGACCTTTGTTCCAATTTTGAAATTCCCCAGCAAAATAATTGAGTCATGCCTATAAAATGTCCGTTAACAAGAGCATAATTGTAGCACTGGTTACTTTTGTTTGAAACAGAAAGATGAAATGTTAAATTCAGCTATTTAAAAAGCCTGAGGCTACCACTGAATGAATGCAAAGGGCTTTCAGTGAGGAGCAGCACAAATAAAGATTTTTACAACCAAGTGAGGTAACTTCCCCACCTAGGAATTTATGATAGAGCTTTTAATGATGTTTTTAAAAGTATTTTCACTAGATATAGCAAGTTCATATATATGAGGTGATGAAAACTGTCATAGTAGCTTAATCCTCTAACCAGGCAAGCTCTATATCGGGCTGTGATGAAGTTCAAGGAAGCCAGAGGTTGGGTAGATGCTTCTTTGTCCACCCTTGCAGGTGTCAGGAGATGACGACTATTTCTAGTGGCTTCAGGTCCACAACAAGGTATAGCCTGTAGTGTATTGATAGGAAGAGTAGTATGACTTATGCAAATGTACACAAAAACAATAATGACCAACGTCCCGTCACTTCCCGATTTAATTAACCCAATAGCCTTTTGAGGTGGATGTCATTCAGATGACCAGAGGAATGTGACTTGAAGCAAGACACAAGAATCGACCAGTGAATAAATGGTTTGAATCCACTCAAGTAGTAAAACCACTGGAGTGGTAACTGAATGTCGGCTACTCAAACCAGGTGATAGAGTTGAAAGAGATGATTAATAAGTTAGACTCCCAGGGGAATTCTCATGGCAAGAAACAATCCCATGTGCTGGGGAAGCGCAAATGCTGTCCAACCCACCATAACAGGGGCCCGATGAGAATGCTACTGTGGTACCAGTAGAACCTTGTGAATTACTCTCAAATCTTTGGCCATTAATCCTGGACCTGGTAACCTCAATTTCTTTGAGGTGACCAGTTTGCTTACTTTAGGAAATAAAGCTCTTTTGTTCTTCCTCCCCAAGAGGTTTGAGCATTTTGTATAAAGATGGAGCCTTAAATAATATTCATAGAATCAATATTCTGTGTAACAATTTAGGACTAAAACATATGTTTGCATTTTAAGGGTTTGTAGCATTTAAGAGAATATGACATATTATAGAAATTTGACAGGTTAGCTTTGAGATTCCAATCTGAAACATGTCATTTATTTTAGACTTGCGATTTTAAGTTGTAAGCATAAAACAGTTTGTTTCAAACCAAAATTGTAATGTTCAAGAGAGCTTGAGTTTCACTACATTTGTAAGTTTAATTTATTAGATTTCTAAGAGCTACTTAAGGATTGGGGAAGGTTTACCTTGTTAGGATTTTATTTTTACCCCATTAGGCATTTAAAGTGCTTATAAACTAAATTGAATATGTTACATTTATAACTGCAATTTAAAATGTTACAGGAATTTGGTGATAAAAATCTGAATAATGATTTTTATTTAGATTGAGTGAGAATTTACTGGAAGAGGGGCTCAAGTGTACTTTCGGGGGTGATAGAAATATTTTATACCTCATCCATAGTCGTGTGCTGTGTGCTAAATGCAGGAGATACTAGGAAAAGAAAGCTACCATCCTGCTTCCCAAGGAGTCCAGCCAACCAGGAGAGGGAATAGACGTGCACTTAGAGACCATGAGAATTGCTGCCCAAGGACTGTGTCTATATCAGCAAATCACCATGTAGTTTTCCTTAAGCTTTTAAGTTCAAGTTATGAATCTCATTATTCTACTCATAAATCCAAGGAATTTTATAAAGCCAAGAATAATCACTCTCAAGAGTCCTTAAATCAATGTTTGATTAGCCCAAGTTGAACAGACTCCACTCCATTAAACAATCAATTCCAACCATAAATCAGTTGATTAAGTGCCCATATAGATTTTTGTAAATTGAGGTAAAATTTACATATAGGCCCTCGAGTGGCACTTTACACATTGTTGGCACTCAACAATTCCATAGGATTGCTTTGGGTATTGTCACTGGGACCCCAGTAACAGCCTCCTCATTCATGGAGAAATCAGACCATCCTTATGTCCTCTCACCGTCATTCCTGAGCTACTAAGACTATTGCAAAGAGCTCTGAAAACCAGTAGCTTTAGCCACCTACACTTTAAGCAGAGAAAGAAGTAAAACTTGACCCTGAGAAGCAGGGGCTGCATCGACAGTTTAGTTCGCTGCCAGGATCATAATAAGCACTGAATGAAAAGGTGTGGTGGTTCCCAGTGTGATAAACAGGGTTTGCAAGGGTAGAGTGTTGGCTTGTTTCTTTTTGGTGCAAAACGTTTCTTCGTTTAGCATGTTATCTGGAAATTAGTGGCCTAGTGCACAGATTTGTGCACATTGAAAGGAAATGAATTAGAAGAAATATTTTAATACTGCTATTCGCCCTTTCTCTATAATAGAAGTGTCAACCAAATTCACGATTGACAATGACAGATTGAAACACAGGCATGCGTTTGGCGCCAGTGAGAGCTTTATATGTATCGGGCATGTGCGAGTCAACTTAGCCTTTTATAGATATAGAATAAACTTGCTTAATTAGACCTGCTTTCTGATTTAGTGAAACTTTTTCTAGCTCAGTGAAGCTCCCCAACTTCTCTTTCAGGTAATTGTAACACAGCAGTAAATATCAATTCAAAGCAGATTATTATTGTAGATCACGCAGGAAGAACAAAGGGTAAAATATTTAACTGCAGCAGTGTTTGACTATATTCTGCACAGTGAGAAAACCTGAAGTCATTTTCAAGGTCCACCATTTCTTACTTTTTAGTCGGGTCAAATTTTTAAACTTTCTAAATCTCCGTTTTCCGGCTGATGAAATGATAATAGGATTCCACTGAGTCTCCTATATACCTACTCCAGGACTTCTGTGAGGATCAAATGAGATGAGACATGGGCAAATGCTTCACAGACATTTGGTTAAAGTGTAAAATGTTTGCACCTGGCTATAAAGCAAGTCATGTTCCTGAGCTGAAGAAACTCCAAGGAAGCTAGTTGCTAGGGAGAGGAAGTCAGGTGTTGCTACATGATATCATTACCCGGTGGCCATAGCAACCATTTTCAGGCTGGGCTGTGGGCCACATGGGGTCTTGACTGTTGCTCTGGGGTGGGGGCGAGGCCTTTGTCTCCCTTGGGGGAAGCCGAGTCTTGCTTTGTTGGTACCAGGACTGTGGTGCTGTTTCTTTGTAAATGGGCAGTACGCATCATGGCAGCTCCTGTGTTGAGCATCTGCCCCCTGGTGGTCAGTGCACGTCATAGCGACCGGTAGAATGGTCAGAGGGAAACTTAGCATATTAGCCTTTTATATATATAGATCCTGAGGCCACAGGGATGAGATCCTAAAGAAAGGTGATTTTTTTTCATATCTCTGACATGGCTTCGAGCTCATCTTAATGAGAGAACGGCTGCCTGGGGAAACAGTGCCAACAGATGCCCAGAGAACATGCGCCAGTGCTAACCTGGAGTCAGGCTCTGGCTACTCAAACAAAGGATTGCTTTAATTTTTGCAGAATAAAGTCTTTTTTCCTTCTGTTTTTCATGAAATGGCCTTAAAGAATTCCTCTTGTTTGTGGTCTCCAAAAAAAATGAGAACTATGCCCATGAGGCTGGCTTTTAAAGGTTCTATTAAACAACAAGAAGGCTTTGTTCTTGGTGAGAAAATTAAAGCAAGCAGTGTTTCCATTACCTGGCAGGATGCCGTCTCCACCATCCTTATCCTGACAGTCATAAAAGAGCATTCTGTTTCCCAGGTAGGAAGGTGAGAAGGCAACATCTGTCAGGTTTGTATATAGAAATCTAGTTGACCTTTCAGATAATGGAGTAATCCCCAACTCAAGGTTTTTAAAATTCAATTTTACTGCAGAAACTCTAACTATGGAAGCTTAAAACTGGAAAGCCGTTGTTTTAGAAAGATAGTAATTCCACAGTGAGTTGAAATAGTGGAAAAGTGTGGCACATCTGGATAAGCAAATGCACATATTTTAGTCTGACTCACTAGATCTCGTGTGCTTTTCTTCTCCAGGCAACTTTGCCTGCCATTGTTCAAATTGAGTCCCATTCATGGTCAGTTGCAAATGAACGCTTGTAGGTGGACTGTGGCCCTCAAGTCAGGAATGACCAAGGTGAGGATAGAAAACACTGTTCAATGAAAACTCTGTTCAGCGCCGCAATTAGTCCTACGTCGTTGGAGCTTAAGAACAGTGATTTTCAACCAGTGTGCCTCGGGAATTTTTAACACATGCAGTACCTGGCTAGTCAGGGGCATCGATTTCTTTTCTCTTCTCTTAGATTGTCAGGTAAAAAAAATGACAACAGCCAACAGAATAGCCATCTGGTGTGAATGAATAAAAATTATACCTCTTTTTTTTGTCACATCGACAAAAAAATTTATTTTTTGGAGTGCCGCAGACTAATTAGTTCTTGTGCCATGAGAGTGAAAATCGCTGTGAACTGGGCAAATGGGACCCCTGTGCCCTCTGACACCCATGAGAGCCCTTAGGAAGCGACCAGATTGTAGTCCCTGAAAGGGAAGCGCTCCTGTCTGGGGCTGTCAGTGCCAGGCCCATGTCCTCTGGCCTGAGAGCTTCCAGCTGCAAACCCCTAAGACTTGGCCTGGGGGCTTTTTGCCCGTCCACTGCCAGCAGCCTTCAGGCAGCCTCTGATGGAGGGTATTAGCTAAGGACCACTCTTCCTCCCCATCAGCTGGTATGTTCTGCACTGTTTCCCGAAGCCAGCCACTGGGATTCATTTCCGACTGCCCACCGTGGTCTTGGGAAGGCACACTTCACTGGCTTCATATCTTTCCATCAGTGGTTGGCAAATTGCGGCTCGGCAAACTGCGCCTCGAGAGCCACATGCGGCTCTTTGGCCCCTTGAGTGTGGTTCTTCCACCAAATACCGACTTCTGCGCATGGGCCACGAAGTTTCAATTGCACTGTACGTGCGCGCCCGCACGTGGTATTTTGTGGAAGAGCCACATTCAAGGGGCCAAAGAGCCGCATGTGGCTCGCGAGCCGCACTTTGCCGACCACGGCCTTATCTCACTCCCCCACCCCCGACTGGTATTTCCTGGCAACAGCTTGTGCTTGCAGCCTAGTTTCATGCCCACTCGGAGAACAGAATCCGCAGACCTCCTAAAATAGGATGCTAGCACCAATCCCCTTTCCCAGCGTCACCATAGCTCACATTTCCCTAAACTCTCCTCTCTTTCACTGAATTTGAATAAATGTGAATATTAAACACCAGGCAACAAAGATATTTAAAAATCAGTCTACCAGCTCAGCTGGTACCCTAGCGTGACAACCAGGCAAGAGGTTTCAGAGCTACCACTTGTGGATGCGCCAGGAAGACAGAAACAGAGCTGCACATTTTCCAGGTGTGCTTCCAAGTGCGAGCTTTGCCGGTGATTTCATCCAGTCTGTTTCCCTCACTGTACACGTAGCAAAGAGCAGGCATCCAGTCCTCATTCTTCATGAGTTTGCGGGGAGCAGATGGCCTCTATACTTAACGCAAGTCTGAATAGGAGCCCAACTTTGTATTTTTCCAGCACATCTCTACTCAGGAATCATGGCAAACAACTAAAAGGAATGCCACTTAATGAGAAATGGCATGTGAGATTGAAATGAGTAATGGAAGGTCGTGGGATAGACGCTTCCTCTTTCCATTACAAATGACTTCCCTTCCCTGAAACACCACCTCCATGCTCCCCGGCACTCATTTGACCATCCTCGCCTGTAAGTTTTTTGTGTTCTTTTTTGTTAAAGCTTTGACCACAATGTCTAAAGGCTAAATGTAAAAATACATTTGTTGAAAATGACTTGGAAGTTATCACTTTCAGAAACTTGATGACACAGACTTCGTAGAGACAGGTGCCCATGACAGCTGAGTTTTTTTTCTGTGCGCCCAACCCCAACGGAAGGGTGTGAAGCATTTGTTTGATAAAGCGTGTAATTAATAAGAGAAAGGAAGGGAGGGAGTTATTGTTTTTGAATGAAGGATGAGCAACACCTTCCATTCTGCTTCTGCTTTGAAACTGTGCTGAACAGTTACCATTAAACACACACACAAAAGTCTGGGGCATTAATGCCAAGAGTGCAAGCTTGGAGTCTGTTGAGTGTACTCAGAAAAACGCCTGGGGAAGAGCAGCATTTATGACAACTGACAGAAGTCAGCAGGACATCACGGGGAAAGTAAAAACCATACTGCAGGTGTATTTTCATTTTCAAATCGAAATCCTATGAATCAGTCATTGCAACTCTTTGTGCCTTGAAGGAAGAAAATTAATGTTTATCAAGCACCTACTATGTGCCAGACAGCCTACAGATATTTTCATGGAAAGTATGCAAATGAGAATCATTCTCACAGAAATTCACATTTTTTCATTATATCTGCAGCTTTTGGGCTACAACGTCCCTAATCTTTTCCTCTATGCTAGAGGTTGGTAAACGATGTCCCTAGAGCCAAATGTGACTCGTCACCTCTTTTGATAAAGAAAGTTTTATTGGAACAGCCACGCCCATTTGATTACATATTGTCAGTGGCTGCTTTCTGACTACAGCAGTGGCACTGAGCAGTTACAACAGAGACCACATGGTCAACAAAGTTAAATATTTACTATCTAGCCCTTTACAGCAAAGTTTCCCAATTCCTGTTCTTCATCATGGAAGACTTTTCTCTGTTCGTCCCCCTTGCCCAATTGCACCAAGAAGGAGCTTTTAAGGATTGTATTTGGGATTTGAAAGTGACTCCCAAAATTCTGGAGTTAGGTGCGGCGTTGGTGGTATAGTGGTGAGCATAGCTGCCTTCCAAAATTCTGGAGTTAGTCCTCATGTTATACCTTCCAAACCATTATTTTTATGAAAGCTGTAGATCAGTGGTTCTCAACCTTCTGGCCCTTTAAATACAGTTCCTCATGTTGTGACCCAACCATAAAATTATTTTCGTTGCTACTTCCTAACTGTCATGTTGCTACTGTTATGAATCGTCATGGAAATATCTGATATGCAGGATGGTCTTAGGTGACCCCTGCGAAAGGGTCATTTGCCAAAGGGGTCGCGACCCACAGGTTGAGAACTGCTGCTGTAGATGGAAGTTTTGATTCTTGCTAGAAAGTCTCCAAGTAATCAACACAGGCTGACTGGTCCTAGAATTTACCAGGTTGCTTCTACATGGACATTCCAAATAAACAGAGTTTGTTAGCGATAGTGATGGTTAGCATTGATTGAGTAATTACCATGTGCCAAGCATTTTTCAATGGCGTTTCATTTACTCATTCATTTAGTTCTCACCACCTACCTCAGGGTTTCTACCTCAGCACGTGTGACATTTGGGTCCCACTGGCTGGATCATGCTCTGGTGTGGTGACCGTCCTGAGCGTTGTTGGATGTTTAGCAGCATCTCTGGCTTCTACTGACTAGATGCCAGGAGCACACCCTTCGCTCCCCTCTGCTCTGCCCCCATTTGTGACAACTGAAAATGTCTCCAGCCATTGCAAATACCCGCGGCGGAACACCTGGTCTAGCAGGTAACAGTTGGTATTTTCTTCATTATGCAGATGAGGAACTTGAGAAATGAATAGTTTAGGCAAATGCCCAAGGACTTACAGTACCACATGATGTAAGGAAAACCTGGCATTCAAGCTAAGGAAGCCTTCTTAAGGACCCTGAGTTCTGAGCTACTGCCTTCTCTGGCCCTGTTCACGCTAAATTATTTCACCTTGTTTGACGATCCTGTTTTACTGAAAAAAATGAACAACATCAACAGCAGCTTGGATGGGCATGTGGTGTGTGCTACTCCTGGGAGAAAAATTTCTTGTGCGGAGCTTTAAAGTTATAGGCATTAGCGGTGGCATTCTGGTTGGACTGTTTTATCTTATTGTTATCGTTTTATTTCTAAGAAGACTTTTATTGTCCAGTTCACCACAGCGTGTTCCATTTTTAATAGCATCTCGCTCCTTAGCCAACACCCAAGCTTCATAATCTTAGAAACCTCAAGAAAAGAGGATTTATCATGAGGTTCCTGGGAACTATTTTTTTGTTCTCATCACAGAAATAGAGCAAAATCCTCTGGATAGTTAATCAATATGTACAGTTTCTACCACGTCACTCTGATAAAGGCTGGAGGATATGTAGCTTTCCATGCCCCCACTACTGCTACTTCCCCCCAAAAGCATTTTATGAAGGGATTCCATTTTTGTTCTTCTGAAAAGTCTTTCTTGGACTTTAAAAGTTTTAGTCAAAAATGTCCAATATTCAATTCACATATTAAATATTTAAAAAGATGGTTCTATACTTTGGCTTCTTCTCCAAAGACAGGGACCCTGGGAACTTGGCCATTCTTCTCACTCTCATCTACTTGAGCCGGGTCCACAGATATTTGACTTTGGTGTGAGAGAGTTTCAGGGTGAAGATTACATATAAACATATTAGATGAATTACAGTAATACAGTCTGCCCTTACTCAGTTCTGCTTGGCTCCGTTTTATATACAAACTCAAGTATTAGAGTCCCTTTCATTGTTCCTTCTGGCAGCTCTGTCTCCCTTCTGCCCCAGGGTCTGGAATGTTCATCCCGGCTGCCTTTGGCAGTAAAACCCAAAGCACCCTCAGATCCTCATATTTCTTTTTGCACCTGGTCAGGGTCCGCGGCAGGGCATAGAGCCCACTTAAATACAGGTTTCCCTGTCCCCTCGCCTTTCTGGACAAACGTTTAGCTTACATGCAGCTCATTTGTATTTCCGTTGCCCCAGCCCTGGGCAGCGTGGAGTGAAGTCCCCCCCGCCCCCCCCCCCGTGTTTGTCTTTTTGAGGGCGATGTTATTGTTACGGACATACATAACAATATGAAATAAGAGTGCTATTGGGATAGAATAACACCAACCCCTTTATATTTGTATGCAGACAGAAAATGACATATTCTCATCAATAGAGAAAAGTGCTATTGAATTTCAACAGTAACATCAACAGATAACGTATTTCCAAAGATGGTATCTGTGATGGTGTGTTTGCTATATTTGGACCTTTCTCAAGGTCACCTGAATTTGAACTGTGGTCCAGCATTGCTTTTGCCATGAGGACCGATTTTAGGCAAATCTGTAACGCGAACATTTGCCTTTCAAACCCCCACTATTGTTGGTAGTGATCTCAAGGACAGCAAAGTTTGGATTCTTACACCAGAGGGGTTGCAGTTTGATCATACAGTTTCTAGAGTGCACTAAAGGTGGGCTGGTGTGGTCGGTGCTCTCCTGGGCTGCGTGGATTAAGGAGCACCCTTCTCGAGGAATTGGAAGTGAGTGGTGGCTGGAATTCTGCAATGCCAGGCCCCTCTTTTCTCACCCTGAAATACAATTTCCTTTCTCCAACGCATGCATCCGGATTATCTTCTCCAAGCTCACTTCAGTGTTTGCATCTGTGTATGAATAGGAAGTGATCTATCAAGTCAGCCTATCCTTTTCACAAGAGGAATGGAAAGGTTTTGTTCTGAAAATCTAGAGGTGGCTAACTTAAATGAGTTCATGGGGATTTTTAAAATGCATATGAATCAGCTCAATTTCCCCTGGAGAAGTAGCCAGATCTTTTCCCCAACGATGTTGCATTCCTTCTAAGAGTTCTATAAAATATTTCCAAAGATGTTAAGGCCACACATGTCTGAAATCTAATGATGTTTATACTCTGCACTGAACATCTCCTTTTGGAGTTAAATACAAGTCAAATGAAAAGAGCAAGTTTTTCGAAATACTTAGAAACTGTTTACAGACTAAAGAACATTTCACAGACACGTAGTCCAATTTCTAGTGTGTGTATGTAATTAAATCCCTTTAATGTTTATACATATATGACAAGAACAAAATAATAAATGGTCTGCCTCACCCCACCCCTTCTGTGAAATACTGTAATGCTATTATACCGGGAAATTTAGCAGTGGGTCTCTTTACTAGGCATTGCTAACCAACTGCTGTGGAGAAAATAGCCTACCTGTTTATGTTATCATTAATTAATCTGAGGAATGAGCACGTGTAACTGCATTTCTAGAAAAGGCAGATAAGCTGTGCACCCAGTGGCAACTTACATGAGGCTGCAACTGATTATTGGTATCTGATATGAGCGTTAATGAGGCTGAGTGGCCCTAAGGGCTAGGAGAGTCAGACATTGAATGTTGACCTTCTACGCTCACTTTATTGGTCAGCTTTTGGATTTCTCTTTCATTAGGGCTGTAACAGGGTCAGAACGTTATAGTTTGTCCAAGAGAAGCAGCAAAATTACCATAGGAATAGGAGGCAGGGGTTAGGGCTAACAGAAGACACTGTTCTTCTGTTTCTCACTTACATAATTTCCCTTCCTGTTCTACCCTTCCTGCCCCCAAATACTTTAGAATGATTATGGACACGCTAGATCAGCCATCACCAACCTTTTGGACCTCACGGACCACTGGTTGGTGACCACTGCACTAGTTAGTAGGTAAATACAAACTCTTCTCATTATTCACTGTACTTATGTTCTATAAAGTAGCCAGTAACACTGGTTAACACTGAACCATTGCCCTTAAGGGAAATACACACACACACACACACACACACACACACCCCTCACATAGATTACATTGGTTAACACTGAACCATTGCTCTTAAGGGAAATACACACACACACACACACACACACACACACCCCTCACATAGATTATAATCCTAAATCCTAAAAACACGTCATCCTGGATGTGAACAGGCCACATGTATTGACTTGGGGTGGTGAGTGCGCTAGCGATGTTATATTCTAGACTTGTACACCTGAAACCTATATGGTTTTATTAACCAACGTCACCAAGTAAATTCAAGAAAGAAAAGCAGAGTTGCGACTGCCTGCCAACAAACACCCTTTGCACATCTCTTGGCTGGTTCCTTTTCATCTCCCGGCAGACTGGTCAGAGAATTTTTTTTCTACCAATAAAAAGGATCCTACTCTCAGCCATGTTCATCAGCAGAGTATGTTACCCTCTTTCATTTCCTTTATACATGTCATGGTTTCAAACTTTTATTTATTTACTGAGTTGTTCAGCCTGTTCTTTTACGCTTATATGCAAACTCTGTGATAATGAGAACTCTGTCTCTCTTGGACCACACTGCATGCCCAGTACTTGGAACGCTGTTTGATAGACTGTGAGAGCCCAGTTGCTGTTATTAGAATGGATAGATGAAGGAATCAGTAGTGTGTGTAGCTCTTTCAAAGTGAAAGCCGCAAGTGTTTCCTCAGAGTAGTCATGACTTGAGCTTACTTGATATCAGCTACGGCTCTTGCAGCCTCAATAAAGGTATTAGGGTGATACCTTTTAAAAGATATTATCACAACTCCTGAAAGGAGAAATAAATTCTGAAAGAATTGAGATGGGATATGACTGTAGAAGAATTAATTTAGGGCATTTTTGTAAAGAGATGAAGTTAGTACTAAGGATTAGAAGACAATGATGGGGATTTAATGATACATTTCCAGATGTGGAGAAGTATGCTACGCACATGGCTGAGGCCCAAACGGGATGTGGTGAAAGTGACTAAGTATAATTGAAATGAGAAAAAAAGTAACAGTGAGGAGCCTGGAATGGGGAAACAGCTCAGTTTTAAGCTATATTTTGTCCAATGATGTCAAGGGCTCTGAAGGATAAGGGTCCCATTTCCACTGGGGTCCAGAGGTGGCATACAGTAGTCATCCACCTACCCCAGGCCATCATTCCTAATCTCCACTCGGCTTTAGATCAGGGACCAGGGAGACTTAAGACACAAAGGTGGAAGGATAGGCTTATGAAAGTAGGTTTTGTGGTCCTTTCTTGCATCTTAGATTGGCCCTACTCACTGCACTTCTGTCAGCCTTCATGATTTCTGAATCAAAAGATGCAAATCAGAAATGAAAGCTAAAATCATAACCAGGGACTTCCAGCTTCTAAAACAAACTAGAAACACCTGAATACACTGCAAGTAACCAATAAACCCTGCCGTATTTTAATTAATACATAGTCCATTTAAGAAATGAAGTTCAATCAAATCATTAACTTTTTAAAGTGACATATGAAACAGCAAAACTGTGGAAAGCTGCTTTGCAGTTTTTGAGAAATATAGGAGAGTATTCAGCTTCTTTTATTGTACCTTTTGGAATATAAGAATGCTAGAGCTATAAAACTTGGAAGCTTCATCAAAGTAGACGAAGAGATTCAACTTTTCTGGTTTCAAAGGAGAGTTAACTCCATATTCCTTGAAATATCTAAGGAAAATTGTTGGCCTAAAATTAGCAGATCATGTTTCTAAATTTCTGGGAATTTATAATTTGGGGCGGTGGTGGTTGTGGTATGAGCTTTCTCAAAACATATTTGGCTCAACAAATTAGATCTCAGTCCATGTTTTTCTGTAAAACAAACCTATCCATTGTAAACATTGAATAGTCAGAATTTGGATTAAGTGGAACCCATGTTGCAGTGGTAACTGGGACAGTTTATCTCCATAGAATAACCCAAATCCCAGTGATTTGGAGAGTGAAATGGTTCCCAAACCAAATCATAGTTTATTAACAAAACTACTTATCAGTGCAGATAATACTACCTCAGATTTGTCCATGGCTTCCTAATGTTAGTATTGCCTCACATATTATCTCATGTATTTATCACAATAATCCCACATGCTTGAAAGAGTAGATATTATTCACCTCATTTTATAAAACAGGAAACGTAGAAGTGGAGATACTCCTTTCCTAATATTATCATATGAGTAGAGCTAGTATTCCACACATTTCATGGCACCTATTCTAGGATTACTAGTGGGACTCATCAGGTTTAGTAAAAAACAGAATATCTTTAAACACAGAATATGTTAGCAACAACATCAAAACCTGAGGAGCTCACAACACAGTGAATTGATTTTTGACAGAAGTACTAAGACCCTTCAATGGAGGAAAGAACAGTCTTTCCAAAAAATAGTGCTTAGACCCCTGGATATTTATAAGTAAAAGAATAAAATTGGACCCCTACTTTGCATCACATATAAAACTTAACTCAAAATGACTCATAGACCTAAATGTAAGAGATAAACTTTAAGAGAATAGGCATAAATCTTCATGACCTTGGATTAGGTTTCTTATCTATGATACTAAAAGCACAAATGACAGCCCAGTTGGTGTGGCTCAGTGGTTGAATGTTGACCCATGAACCAAGAGGTCACTGGTTCAATTCCCAGTCAGGGCACATGCCTGAGTTGCAGGCTTGATCCCCAGTAGGGGCCATGCAGGAGGCAGCTGATCCATGATGTTTCTCTCTTATTGATGTTTCTATCTCTCTTTCCCTCTCCCTTCCTCTCTTTAAAAATCATTTAGAAAACATATTTTAAAAAGCACAAGTGACAGTAGAAAAATAGGTAAGATGGACTTAATCAAAATAAAAACTTTTGTGCTTCAAAGGACACAAGAAAATAAAAAGTCAAACCACAGAATGGGAGAAAATATTTGCAAATCACATATCTGGTAAGGAACTTGATGAATTTATAAAGAAATCATATAATTCAATAATCAGAAGACAAATGACCCAATTAAAAAAAGAGCATAGGGTCTGATAGTCATATGTCCAAGTCATATATACACATGGCAAGTAAACACATGAAAGATACTAAACATTATTAGCTATCAGAAAAATGCAAATCAAAACCACAATGAGATACCACTCCATACCCACTAGGATAAATTTAAAAAGACAATAGCAAGTGCTGACAAGGATATGGAGAAATTGGAAGCCTCATATATTCTTGTTGGAATATAATATGATGCAGCCACTTTGGAAAACTATTTGGCAGTTCCTCAAGCTAAACATAGAGTTGACATGTGACCCAGTAATCCCACTCCTATACTCAAGAAGAATATACACATACCAGAGGCCTGATGCATGAAATTCATGCAAAAATAGACCTTCCTTCCCCTGGCTGCCGGCACCAGCTTCCCTCTGGCACCCGGGACCCGGGCTTCCCTCGCAGCCCTGGCTTTGTCCGGAAGGTCATCCAGAAGGACATCCAGAAGGATGTCTGGTCTAATTAGCATATTACGCTTTTATTATTATAGATGTGCACAGAAAAATTTATACATGAATGTTCATAACTGATTGTATTTATAGTAACAACAACAAAAAAAATTCAAAAAGTCCACGTAATAAAGAATGGCTAACCAAAATATGGTGTAGCCCTAAAATGGAATATTATTTGGCATAAAAAATAATGAAGAATTGACACATGCTACAACATGGAAGAATTTTGAAAACATGATGCTAAGTGAATAAGCCAGACATAAAAAATCATGTATTGTTTGATTCCATTTACATGAAATATCCAGAACAGGCAAATCCATAAAAAGACAAAATGTAGAATTAGTGATTCTGTAAGCCTGAAGGGAGGTGGATCGTGAGAATGTGGAGTTTTTGCTATGGGTATGGGATTTCTTTTGGGAATGTTGAAAATGTTCTAAAATTCTAATGTGATGATGGTTACACAGCTCAGAATATACTAAAAACCACAAAACTATACACTTTATAAATTGATGAATTTTATGGTATGTGGAATATGTCAATAAGGCTGTGAAAGAAAGTCAACGTCCTGCCCTCCCTCTGCCAAAAAATCCTTAGGGCATAATTTGTGTCTACACAATCCTAGAAAACTAATAAATCTAATACCTGCATATTGAGTGCTTGCAGTATATCATGATAGCTACTTACTCATGATAGCTACTTACTTCATTGCATTTTACCTTGTCTCTTCTTGGAAGATCATTTTCACTATCCATTCACTCAACAGATAGTTTTTGAATGCCTCTTTTGTGCTAGATATGCCTCTGGGTGCTTGAGATAGATGCCTCATTTAATCCAGATCCCTGCCCTTACGGAGCTTGCATCCTATCCTATTAGATTTACTTAGCTCAAATACAACTTAGTTCTCAGGGCTCAGTTCTACTTTTCAAGTGTAGGATGCTACTTCCCAGAAATTCTCAGTTGTAGTCAGTTATTAATTTGAGTTTGAGGTCAAAAGGAAAGACTAGAAATTTCTTTGAGAATAGGGGAGTTTGAAGGGAAGCTAAAATGATGACAGAAAAGTAAGAAGTAAGGGAAATTGAGCATAATGATTAACTTCTTTGAAATACTAGCCTGAGTTCCACTTTCTGTACTTGTCCATCAGTGCATTTTTTAAAATTGTTCTTTTGTTACTAATCATTAAGCAAGCATATCTATGTGCTAATCTGACAGAGGACATGGTCTGGTGGTTTGCTGCGAATGGGCAGTGACCATTATCTTCTCAATAAGAAGATGTCTTGAGTAGTCTCTCTACTGTGTCTTATAATGATCAGGAATCAAAGTCAAGGAATCCTCGCCTCTGGAAACAGGACATGATTTCTGTGAACAGCCCCCAGTGGATTTGTATCCTGAACTCCTGACCCTACTTTCAGTTTATCTCATTCATAGAGAATGAAATGACTTCAGTTAAGTCAAGTATCCCGAATCAAAAGGGCTTAATGACTGGGCCAGGGCTCCTTCTGAGATATGCTAGAGTAATCAGTGCTATTGCCATTCTTCGTAACACTCCAGCTTCTCCTGCCCTGTGTTAAAAGCATAAAATGCATGCATGCTATCTCCATTTCCCACAGCTGTGGTTTCTTGGTCTCTGTGAATAAGTATTTTGGAATTGTCATGAGATGGAGGAAATAGCATGCTCGGAGTATTTCCCAAGCCCAGTTGCCAAGAATGAGCTCATCCTAACCCTCCCTGCATACAATGAGTCTTCAAAACTTCAAATACAAGCCATTCTATAATGATCTACCTTTCCAGGAGAATGACACGCTTTCGTTGTTGAACCTTGGTCTTTCAGAAGTGTAACAGAAGTGACATTTCAAATGATGTCTAAGTGCCCTAGCCAGTTTTGCTCAGTGGATAGAGTGTCGGCCTGCGGACTGAAGGGTCCCAGCTTTGATTCTAGTCAAGGGCACATGCCTGGGATGCAGGCTCGATCCCCAGTAGGGGGTGTGCAGGAGGCAGCAGATCAATGATTCTCTTATCATTGATGTTTCTATCTCTCTCTCCCTCTTCCTTCCTCTCTGAAATCAATAAAGAAATATATTTAAAAAATGATGTCGTAAGATTAATAAAATATTTAACTATCCTGTTTTTTTAAAAAAATGTATAGTGGAGGCACGCGGCGCAGCTCCCTTGCGAGCCTGGGCCCACCATGAGCCAAGGCCATGTCCGTGAGCGCCAAGGTCCACGACTATGAATCAGAGCCGGACCAGAACCAGGCCATTGGGAGGCCCAAAGGGAAGCTGGGCCCGGCCTCCGTGGTGAAGTTGGCCGCCAACCTGGCCACAGCGGGAGCTCGCTGGCGCTGGGCGAGGCCTGCCTGTGGCCCAAGTGCGGCGAGTGCCACTTCTGCAAGGACATGAAGAAGTTCGCCTTCCGTTTGCAACAGCATGGATGGCACTGGAGAGCATTATGCTGAGGGAAATAAGCCAGTCAGTGAAAGACAAATACCACATGGTCTCACTCATTTATGGATCATAAAGACCATTATAAACAACACAAATAGACACAGGCAGAGCAGCATCGAACAGACTGTCAAACTGCAGCGGGAAGGCCGGGGAGGGTTGGCGGGGGGGGGGGGGGGGGGGGCTTTGAGAGATCAACCTAAGGACTTGTATGCAGATAAGCATAGCCAATGGGCACAGACACTGGGAGGTAGGGGAGGCCGGGGGAAGGTCAAGGGGGGGAAAAAAGGAGACATATGTAACACTCTTTGTAATACTTTAAGCAATAAAACAACATTTTAAAAAAAGAAGTTTGGGGCCCCGGGCGGATGGAGCAGAGCTGCATCATGCCAGTGCTACCCCACACACCGTGTGTGTGCCTCCTGTGTGGCGAGGCAGGGAAGGCAGACGCTGTGGAAGAGGAAGGGGGCAAGTTTAACCTCATGCTCAAGGAGTGAACTTCCGGAGGAGGAGGCCCAGGCAGCAGGATTGTAAAAAGATCCCCCGGTGATGCTCACGTGCAGCCGAGGTGGAGAACCACTGCTCTAGGCAACAAGCCCCTCCTGCGCTTCAAGCAGGAACCGGAAGTCAACTTGCCTGAGGCGCCCCCACCAGACCAGGGGGAGCGACCATTTCCGCTCCAGCTCCCTCACCGCCAGGCCCAGCCCCGAGAGCGGAAGGTCAAGGTCACAAGGTGAAAACGCGCCGGAAACGGGAAACGGCGGCACCCGGAGAAGGAGCTGAGCAAGGACCTCCATCCCGAGATCCAGACGACGGAGAGCAGCCTGGCCAACACCAGCCCAGCAAGTCGGAGCCCGAGAGTGAGAACGAGGAGCCCAAGCGGCCCGTGGGCCTCTGCGAGCGCCCCGATCGCTTCAGCAAAGGGCCCGACGGCACCCCCTTCCCCCCCATCCCTCTGCCCACCAACTGCGACACCAGCCGGGGCCCAGCCTGCGCAGCCCACCCCTCGCCCTCTCCCGGCCCCCTCCTTCCGTGTCCCCCCCCCACCCCCCCAAGTGCCTGCAGATGGAGCAATACGTGATCCGGCCGCTGCCCATCCACCCCCCACCCGACTCGCTGCCCCTGGGCGACGGGGCCCACGTCATGCGCAGGAACCTGTGGCTGGCCGGCTTCAGCTACCTCAGCCACCAGGACCTGAGTGTCTGCATGCGGGTCTGCACCACCTGGAACCGCTGGTGCTGGGATAAGCGGCTATGGGCCCGCATCCACCTGAACCACTGCAGGCCCATCACGCCCCTGATGCTGAGCGGCATCATCCGGCACCAGCCCGTCTCCCTGGACCTCAGCTGGACCAATATCTCCAAGAAACAGCTGAGCTGGCTCATCCGCCGTTTGCCGGGGCTCCGACACTTGGTGCTGGCGGGCTGCTCGTGGATCGCGGTCTCGGCCCTCTGTACCTCCGGTTGTCCGGTGCTCCGGACCCTGGATGTCCAGTGGGTAGAAGGGCTGACGGATGCCCAGATGCGGCATCTCCTGTCTCCGCCCACAGATACAGGCCAGGCCAGATGGACCATCGGAGCAAGCTCCGCAACATCGTGGGGCTGCGTCTTGCGGGCCTGGACATCACCAACGCCTCCCTGCGGCCCATCAGCCGCCGCCTGCCCCTGCTCGCCGAGCTCCACCTGAGTTACTGTAACCACGTGACGGACCAGTCCATCAACCTGCTCACTGCAGTGGGCACCACCACCCGGGACTCCTTAACAGAAATCCACTTGTCAGACTGCAACCAGGTCACTGACCAGTGCCTGTCCTTCAAACGCTGTGGAAACATCTGTCATATTGACCTGAGGTACTGCCCGCAGGTCACCAAGGCAGGCTGTGAGCGGTTCCTCGCTGAAATGTCTGTGAGTGTCTGCTTTGGGCAACTGGAAGGAAAACTCCTGCAAAAACTGAGTTAGTCCAAGGACTAGTGTGGAAATATGGGGTGGGTGGGGGGAGGGAAAAAGACTTTCCAGAAACGAGGGCTTTCCTTCTCAATTTGAAACTTGCAACAACAGACCACGGGCCGATCCCATTTGGCAAGTCTTGCCAAGGCAATGCCGTTCCACCACCCATCTTGGGGATGAGTGAGCCGGACATTGGGGTTATTAGGAATAGTAACTGCGCTGCCTTATGGACCATTTCTAAGGCGGCCTTTACCAAGAAGACATTCCTGCTGGAGAGGAGGAACTTTGGAGAAATTCCTTTACTGAAGCATGAGCTTAGGAGTTTATCTGTTTGTGTGTGTGTGTGTGTGGGGGGGGGGTTGTGGTGGTGTTTTGTTCTGGACACCTCATTCCTTGCAACGCCAGGGTTTTGGTGTCAACATGAAGTGGACCACACATCTGCCGTCTTGACATACATTGTTTGGTTTTGTTACATCTTACAATATGAGGAATCATTTTTGTACAAATTGTTTCAGTTATTTATGCAAGGTGTGAGTGCATACCAGTGTTTTTATTGCTTTATGATTGCCAACTTTCCCGGTTTCCTGGGTAGGAGGGAACTTGCCCTGGACTTCATCAACACAAATACTCCATCTAGACGTGTGCCCAGACCTGGCAGAGCAGGCCGAGACCTTCCGGTTAAAGCATGTTTACCTGGAGGCGGAGAGCCTGCTTGGGACGTTAAGAAATTACATAAGCATGTTGTGCATATATGTAAAGTATAGTGGAAATAAGACACGTTGCCAAGGTGCCCCTGTATAGAATTCACCCTTTTCTCAAAAATTTTAAAATGGAACTTCAACCTTTGCACTTAGGAGGCTTTGCTCCAGCATGAGCTCTCGGACTCTACATCGATCTCATTTATACGGTGAGTCAAGAAGTAGAATCAATGACCCAACGTGGCCTTTCTTTTCCTTTTCTCTGTCCTTTGAAGTGTGAGCAGAGTTCTCGTTTCCGGTTTATAACATGGCTGTGTCCCAGTTGTGAAGATATGCATTCATATGTGCCATAGTTGTTTGGCGGTGTTTTCCTAGACCTTCCCGACTCGGTTTTACCTTTGTTGAATTTCTATAAACAATTGTACAAAAACAACAACAACAACCCCAAAATGTATAGTGATTAAATACAAAGTTGATATCTGTGCTTAAGGGAAAAGTTAAATGAATGTGATTTAATCTTGCTCCCTTGCTTTTGGAAAATTTGTCCAAAAGATACTGATAGTAATTTGTCCTCCATAAATGACTAATATTCATTTTTAAAACGTACTTTTGGTTGACGGGCTAAAATTATACTTTCGTTCAAAATATAAAAGCAGGCGTTGCAAATATATTTCAAGTGTCAATTTCTAACTAATTGGTAATAGCTATGTACATGTTGTGTTCAGAGATTTTGAGGCTGAGTCTGGCTTAGGAGAAAGACTGCTATCATTGGATAATAATTTTTTCCAGGAATGCTAGATGAGAAGTGAACATGTAAGTCCTTATGTTTGTCTTCTCTGCATATTGGAAGAAGTGTTAACATTTAACTATCTTTTCAGCAATCACCCAAAACATACTAGTCTACATTTAAAAGAACATTTGCTTAAAAACAAAGGCCAAATTAATGCTTACCATTTTATCTATCCTGTAGGTCAATGCATCACGTCAAGAAGCCAAATTGATGGAGGAGTGTGATCTTCTTATTGAGATCATTCAGCAAAGAAGACAAATTATTGGAACCAAGATCAAAGAAGGGAAGGTATGATTTCTAGGGCAGAAGATTTCATATGCTCTAGCTGGAGAAAATGTCATACTTCCATGCACTTTAGTAGCTTAAGAAATATTGAATATCTCCTTGTTCTATATTTTCTGTAATCTCCTTGTTAGTCTTTAAGACCTAGTTCAAAGCCCCTCATTTGGCCATTTTTTTCTCCACCCCTTTCTTTGTGTTATCATGGTCTCCTGTGCACACCCAACTATAGGAGGCAGCATGAAGCTCTGGTCTATTATAGCCACTGTTTCCCATCTCTTTCCATAGAGGAAAAGTTCATTTCATATTTATTGCTATGTCCTAGCAATTAATACAGTATTAAATAAATGTTTAAATGAATCAGACATTATACATATGTAAAAACTAGAAGTGCTTGCTCATGTCCTCGAGGGAATTTAGGTATGTATAATTTCCTGGTGGCAAAACTCCTATAGTTTCACTATATCACATACCCCTTTATGGATATGTTAATAGTATTTCTTTCTAATGTTTGATATTTAGTTTTTTTGTGTTTTTTAAATCTTTATTGTTTGCAGTTTTAAATTTCCTATGGCTTTACAGTAACCTATATTCAAAAAGCATTTTACACATTTATATTATATTCTTTATGACCACTTTCTTTACTTTTTTATTTTATTGTTTAAAGCATTACCAAAAGTAGTACATATGTCTCCTTTTTTCCCCATTGACCTTCCCCCGGCATCCCCTCCCCCTCCCCGCCCCCCCCGCACATGCCCTCCCCCCCCCCGCCCCGCCCCAGTGTCTTACCTCCATTGGTTATGCTTATATGCATGCATACAAGTCCTTTGGTTGATCCATTACCTCCCTCCCCAGCCTTCCCGCTGTAGTTTGACAGTCTGTTTGATGCTTTTCTTATTTATTCAAAATTAATTCAGAAACCATTGGTAACTTTAAAATCATCACTTTATTTTAAAATTACTTATATTTATATTGAAATACTTATGATCCATTTTATTTTACCCATTTCTCTGCCACCCTCAAAAGACAATATTGTAAATATTTAAGACAGAAACATTCATTCAAAATACAACAGATTCATGAATTTCTTTTATTATTGCTCATAATAAAATGTGTATCATTAAATCAAATTAGCAATGTTAAGTAGTACACAGCGATTACAATAGTTAATATTGTGTTCTGCTTCCTACAGAATTTTAAAGGTACTTCTAATATTATATAATGTTTAGATTACTTTTCCTATATAGATTGAAAAACACTTATACATTGTGATGGTGATCAGAAAAGTTGAAGTCAAATCAAAGCAAATAGTTGTTGAAGCTGTTACAGTGAATTAACAAATTTATATGTAATTGTTCTCTGGCCAAAGTCTGACTCAGATGTGTTGAGAAGCTACTTATTGCTGCTATAACAGATTACCTTAAGCTTGATGGCTTGAAACAACACAGATTTATTATCTATTCTTCTAGAGATCAGAAGTTCAAAATCAGTCTCATTGGGCTAAAGTCAAGATGTTGGCAGTGCTGTTTCTTTCTGTAGGCTCTGGGGCAGAATCCGCTTCTTGCTTTTCCTGCTTTTAGAGGCCACGCACATTCCTTGGCTCATGGCTTCTTCATCATGTCATTCTGACCTTTGCTTTCATCCTCAAATCTCTTTCTTTGACCCTCACTCTCCTGGTTCTTTTATAACAGTGGTTCTCACCCTTTTGGCCCTTTAAATACAGTTCCTCATGTTGTGACCCAACCATAAAATCATTTTCGTTGCTACTTCATAACTGTCATGTGGCTACTGTTATGAATCGTCAGGTCAATATCTGATCTGCAGGATGGTCTTAGGTGACCCCTGTGAAAGGGTCGTTCCACCGCCAAAGGGGTCGCGACCCACAGGTTGAGAACCACTGTTTTATAAGGACCCTTATAATTCCATTGGAATCACCTAGATAATCCATTAATATGATCAGAATATTGAGATTTGGTAAAGCTGGTACTGTGTACAAGAAAGTTGATCATATTCCTTTTGAAACTGTCTGAAATGTATCACTTTTTAAAAAGTGCATATTTGCTCATGGACATTATCTCAGAAGGAAATATTAGAAAGCAAATGTTACCTGGAAAAGATCAGTGCCTGGTTCAGCTTTCTTTTGAGTTACTTGGCACATGACCAAGGACTAGTTGATCCCAAACCCCAGAATTCACAGTGACTGAGTCCCTGGCCAGGGCATGTGGTATCAGTTATGTTTTGAAGAAAAGAAGAGCTGGGCAGAGAGGGTGAGTATGGATTTGGTGCCCTGTGAGGATGCCCAGGGTGGTGGCTGGACAGGCTGAGGACACTGAATCTAGCGAAGGGACAGTAGGGCCCTCTGACCAGCACTTGGGTAGCTGGAGATAGAAGTGGCGGAATCGTGGAGACCACAAAGGTGAATTTCACCTACTTCGTGAGTGCCTCCATCATCTCTGGTGCCAATCACAAAGCCATGAGGCCTGGTGGGAATAAGCTCACCACAAATCCTCACACTGGGGAGGCCGCCAAGCTGGCGACGTTGTTGCACATTAGTACATACTGGTCATTCCTGCCCTCAGAACATTGTGCATTCTTTGAAATAAATAGCTCGGCAGCCTTTATACTTAGATGAACTGCATGAGAGTCTCGAGCCATGAGACACCCTGGAAAAGAATTGTCTTATTTCTTCAGTAGTAGGGGATACATTTCATATCAACACATGAAAGCTGATGGAAAATTCCAGATTAAGCCAAGTATGCATTTTATGTTCACAGATCTAAGATATAAGGTCGCAGCTAAAGAGAAAAAGGGTCCTTCTCTTCACTGCTTTTATGTACTCTAACTCCCCCAAATTTAAGATGATTAACTTGGATTAAATGTTCAGGCTTTTCTGAAGCCTTACAGAAATGCTGAGTATGGACTTCATTGTCGGCTCAAATACTTGTGTCAATCGAGGATCAATTATTTGGCCATAGCAATATTGGGATCGGAACCCTACACACATATATAAGCATTTAAAATACATTCAAAGAAAAATCAAGGACTACTTTTAAAAGCATATTTAAGGTAATAATAAACAACCAATAAAATGATATAAATAGGTCTATGTCCCCACTAAAAGGACATTCCAACAGACAGAATATTTCCATGATGAGTATGGAATGAATTCCAAAAATGTCACTGTGGCAATCACACTGCCCCAACAATGCCACCTGAGAAAAGTTTCCCCTGCAGCAGTGACACATACATACAGAGAATCTTATGTATTCGTATCTACTTATTTCTTTTAAAAAATTTCACCCTGGCCAGGGTGGCTCAGTTGGTTGGGCATCGTCCCATGCACCAAAAGGTTGCCAGTTCCATTCCCAGTAAGAGCACATGCCTGGGTTGCCAATTCAATCCCCAGCAGAGGGAATGCAGGAGGCAACTGATCAATATTTCTCTCTCGCATCAATGTCTCTCTCTCTCTCTCCCCCCCCTCCCTTCCTCTCTCTTTAAAAGTCAATAGAAATTTTTTTTTTACAAAATCATATTTCATTTTGTCAGATTTTTCAAATAACACATTAAAAAGTGGTTTATAATGAAATTAGTATTTTGCTAAATGCTCAGTGTCTGATTCTCAAGTGCTATACCATGTAGGATAGTGTTTCACCGAGTGGTGCAAATCAGTGCCATCTGATTAGAATCATTTAAGTCGGCAAACTTTTTTTGTAAAGGTACAAGCCAGATTATAACTATTTTAGGCTTTGCCATATGGTCTCTGTTGCAACAGCTCACGTCTGCCCAAAGTTGTAGTGTGAAGTCAGCCATAGATTCAAAAATGAATGAATGTGGCAGTGTGCCAATAAAAGTTTATTTATACAAATAGGGTTCGTGCTGGATATGGCCCACAGACCATAGTTTGGGAACACCCAACTTAGAACAATGGTTTTCTCTTTTCTTTTTTTAAATGAAACCTATAGTAAGAAATACATGTAACATCAAATTCAGCATAGACACGCAATAACAAAAAAGGTTTTCTAAAACATAACTTGCCCTTTCTACCAGAAATGCACTCTGCTACTTTTTTTCTCCTCCCCTCTCCTCTTCTATTTAGTTTTTTTTTTTAATGCTAGCCCTGAGCATACTAATGATTCATCACCTACAGTTCAAAAAGCTTTCATTGCTTGTTAAAATGCTGATTCCTGCTGCTCTGCCAATTACAGCTCCTTACCTAGGACATTGGAGAGGGACTGCAAACAACTCATTTTTCCTTTAAAAAAAATCCCCAGCTGATTCTTGTGCACACGGGGTTTGAAAAGTTCCAGTCTGGTCTATTGGATGGAATTGTACACTGAACTAAAATTAAAATTATGCCAACAATTGTTTTCTGTAAAACATTCCCATATTTTCAAAGGAGGCTCTTATTTTGGCTTGCTTCAACTTATGCATGACTGAAGGCTTCTTTTCTTTTCCACTTATGTCACTTTTAATTTCCAGTATCATGACTGAAGAAAAGAAAGAAGAAAATAGAGTTCAAGCATCGTTACATGTGTGAACTATGTGGTCCCTAATAGGCATGCCAAAAGGATAAGTGATTGACATGAAGTTATTCTAAGGGAATATTTTGACTTTCTTTTTCTTTTGTTAGAATTGTATTAAACATCTTCAATTCTGCCATATAATTGAAAGCATTCTTTATGTTGTCTAATTAAATATTCCATGTACTGGCTTTATTCTAGGGCAGTGATGGCGAACCTATGACACGTGTGTCAGAACTCATTTTTTTGGTTGATTTTTCTTTGTTAAATGGCATTTAAATATAGAAAATAAATATCAAACATATAAGTCTTTGTTTTACTATGGTTGCAAAGATCAAAAAATTTCTCTATGTGACACGGCACCAGAGTCAAGTTAGGGTTTTTCAAAATGCTGACACACCGAGCTCAAAAGGTTCGCCATCACTGTTCTAGGGACTTGAAGTCATTTTTCCTTCCTCTGACATTTTCTCATGGACATGTTCTCATATCTGGAATTGGACTCTGCCTTTCTTAGCTTTACCTCTGGATATAATGATGTTAGAAGCTCAGTTCTACTTGGTGGAAAATAAGTGTTCTTTCATTCAACTAATGAACACAGTTCATCTACTGCAGGTGGTCACTATAAGCATAGTGAGGGGAGTCTTTTACCAGGCTTGAGACCACATCTCGGTTGCCCCAAAGTTCGGACACTTCTTTCCTTAAATCTTTACTTTCCAGAACTTCTCTCGCTCTGGCCTGAAATCTTGTGGCCGCTGCCTCTCCATTCAGCATTCATTTCCTCTGTTTTCCGTAGTGCGACAGAGCTGGAATTGGATGTTCCTCGGAGGCCTCCAGCTCTGGCATCCCCTTCCTTCCTTTGCTTCGATGAGACTTGCATGGGGATGAGAATGATGACTTGGAGAAAGCAGGAATTTCTTGGAGTGAGCAGGAATTCTGGAGGGAGCCTGAGCCAGCCTTGTCTGCAAGACAGATGACCTGGCCTCTTCCCTAGCCTTTCACCCGCGGCTGTTTTCCATTCCGGAACGATCAGAAAGCCAGCCAAGACCTGGCCCCGGCTGTGTGGACGGGGGCACTAGGCACCCGGCAATTCCAATTAGCAGTCTAATTTTATCTTGGCTTCTGGCCAGAGGGCTTCATCTCGCAGCACATTGCCAACGCCAGAGCCAACGGTCAAGTGGGTTACGGTGGACTTATCTTGGCCTGCCCCCGAGGTTATGGTCAATTACGTTGGAGGGTCCTTTTCAAGTAAGACAGAATCGGGGGGTGGAATGAAGGCTGGAACCAAGCATGCATTTTTATCCCGACTGGGAAATGCTTATCAAAATAGTTCTTAGTTATCAAGTGAGCACAAAGTGCCTGGAAATGACGTTCCCAGGGAGGGGAAATGGCCCAGCTGTGCTTTTTTTGGCTTTCTCTCATCTGCTCAACAGGAAAAATATTAATCAATGGAAAAAATGCTCACTTTCTGTTCATTTAACACGTGAGTTTTAGATAGTGTGGGGAACTCATAAGACCTAATGTTTTTTATATCACAGTTTTATACCATGGGTTGCAAAGAACTTTTTTTTTTAAATATATTTTATTGATTTTTTACAGAGAAGAAGGGAGAGAGATAGAGAGTTAGAAACATCGATGAGAGAGAAACATCGATCAGCTGCCTCCTGCACACCCCCTACTGGGGATGTGCCCGCAACCAAGGTACATGCCCTTGATCGGAATCGAACCTGGGACCCTTCAGTCTGCAGGCCGACGCTCTATCCACTGAGCCAAACCGGTTTCGGCTGCAAAGAACTTTTTACACAATGGCTTTTACTGTACCATAGAGATGTGATGTTTTCTTGATGGCAAAGCTGAAAACGAAGACACAGTTCCAGCCTGCTCTGCCATCTTACTGTAATGGGGTGTAGTAGTCAAGGCAAGAGGCCCGGTGACCTTCTGTAACTTACCACTGAGCAACACCTTCCTCCCATCAACAGGGAAGCAATTCGCAATTCAGTGTTTCTTCATAAAACAAATTAGCAACACTTCTCCAGGGAGATAAAGAATATCTAAGACAGTGGTTCTCACCCTTCTGGCCCTTTAAATACAGTTCCTCATGTTGTGACCCAACCATAGTTATTTTCGTTGCTGCTTCCTAACTGTCATATTGCTACTGTGATGAATCGTCATGTCAATAGCTGATAGGCAGGATGGTCTTAGGCGACCCCTGTGAAAGGGCTGTTCCACCGCCAAAGGGGTCGCGACCCACAGGTTGAGAACCGCTGATAAGAGCAGACTCCATAACAGATGGCTGTATTTCCCTATCTCCCTGAGCCTACGTTTTGACCTTGTATTGAAGGACGGCTTACATACAACAAAATGCGCGCATCAGAAGGGTCTAGCTAGCCCGGTGCACTTTCACTGCACGAGGAGACTCGTGTAACGCTCTCCGTGCTTCTCTCCAAGGTGATGAGGCTCCGCAAGCTGGCCCAGCAGATTGCCAACTGCAAACAGTGCATCGAGCGCTCGGCATCCCTCATCTCCCAAGCGGAGCACTCGCTGAAGGAGAATGACCACGCCCGCTTCCTGCAGACGGCGAAGAATATCACGGAGAGGTGAGTGCGGGGCCGCTGGGGAGGTAGCTGCTGAGCTGCTGTGTCTCGGGTGTGATTGGTTGGCCTTGCCCTCGCCTTGCTTTTGTTTTCATTTTCAAGGCTGAGTAGGGACAGAATAGACGCTTTGAGTTGCTTTGTCCCCGCTGAAGATGCTTCCCTTTGACATGTCGGGGACTTTTCAGTAGCAGCCTGGAGTTCAGGGCCTTTGAAATAAGAGGCCACCAGTTCGAAAGAATACAATCGGCCTGCTTTTGAAGCGGGGGAACTTATGAGGGCACAAAAACAGCACGCATTGTGACTCCCAGGCCTGATCTTATCATACTCTTGATCGTAAAGAATCAGGAAGAAGGAAAAAACATAAAAGGGAATCTTTTCTTCCATGTCAAGGCTCATCTACGGAAGAAAAATGGGCCAGGTGTTCTCTGTTAGGCCTGTTCTATTTGGTTGAGAAGTTTCACCTCCTGAAAAGGTCAAGGCCAACTCACATGGGAGAGGAAGGACCAAACTGTCAACCTCATACCTCCCGCTTTTAAAATACACTTTATTCCAGGATAGGAAACATAAAAATGATATCACGTGACTGTTTAGTGGGCAGTAAACCTGGCGTGGTCAGTGCTCCGTCAGTGCGTGTACTTGATCGGCATAAACATTACTGACCTTCACCGGTGCCAGCACCTATAGCCATCCCAGTGGAGCCCAAGCAAAGCACCGAACACCACCTTAGTGACATCTCCATAATCAGTGCAGATGGCCTTGACCTTTTATTCATTCTAATTTTCACAGTCAGCTGCCCTGCCCCTTAGACGACACAATCGAATCCTATTGCTAGAAGACGCCGGACAGCTCCTTCATGCTGGTCTTTCTCCCCGAGCAGGAGTCTGCAAGCTTTTTCTGTAAAGGACCAGAGAGTAAATACTTTCAGCTATGCTGATTATAAGGTCTCGGTCACACCTACTTAACTCTGCCACTGTACCTCTACAACAGCCTATATAGATAATATGGAAATGAATGGGCGTGGCTGTGTTCCAATAAACCACATAAAAACGGGGGGTGGGGGGTAATATGGGGATAAGGAGAAAGAAAACGAACATTTATTAAGTGCTCGCTTGTGCTGGACACTGCTAATTCTCAAAATATCACATAAAGGTAGGCATGGATATTTTCATTTTCATCGTTCTTTCAATGAGAGTAATGTACAGTATTTTTACAAGTTTGGTCTAGTATACAACCAACTTCATTGTGTTATTTCTTAAATTTCCTTCTACGACTGGTTGGATAGTTTTCTCTTCCAAAGTATGTGGATAAGAGCTGATTCTCATCCCTCTTATATCCTTAAAATGATCTCCTTTCTTCTGTCAGAGAAGCCAGTTCCTTCCTCATGACTTCTAAGTTCCAAGTGTTTAATTGTGTTCGTTGTTCTCATCTGAACTATATCTGATTGCTTCATATTCATCTGAAAATTAAAAACTGCAAGCAGCACTAGTACTCATGTACCCAGGACACTCTCCTAGACAGCGAGTACACTTAATCATGCTTTCCAACTGGGACCCAAGAGTACCTTTCTCCAGCTATAAATCATGAGCTGTCCAGATGAAATGGCTATTGTGAGCAGCCTTTCTCATCAATCCCTAAAAATTAGATGAAGTATAATGGAAAAAGTCTCACATAGCGAGGGGAGAGAATAATGACCCCATAATAGTGACGATAGAACATTCTGAAAGAAGACCTGCGTTTCAAGTACAACACAAGCACATGGACTCCCACATGTGATCTCCTTCACATACAACAGGTTGTATGTGGTTCCATTCAGCTCTACCTATATCAATCCCCACTCATCAAGAACAGAAACATGGCCGATTTCCCTTTCTACAAATGGGTTGTATATTATATTCTCAAGCCACGCTAATGTACAATTCTTGGTGTGATTATGGACTTTTATAAAACTATGTTAAATAAGCAAAACTATTCACTAAATCCAGGCATAAGGAAGTTGGCCTCCTGCTTATGAGAAGTCTAAACCAGTGGTCAGCAAACCGCGGCTCGCGACCCACATGCGGCTCTTTGGCCCCTTGAGTGTGGCTCTTCCACAAAATACCACGTGTGGGCACGCACGTACAGTGTGATTGAAACTTCGTGGCCCATGCGCAGAAGTCGGTGTTTTGTGAAAGAGTCACACTGAAGGGGGCAAAGAGCCGCATGTGGCTCGCGAGCCGCGGTTTGCCGACCACTGGCTTAGTAGAGCTTATGGATAATATTGGGCTGCTCCTTAACACTTGTGAGCACTTCTGCTCCTAAGTTCCTGGTGGGCAGGACCTGCAGCCATCTTGTTTTCACCACTGTAGCCCCAGCGCATAGCCAACTGCCTGACATGAATAAATGAGTGAACAAATCTCTAAAATAGGACCGATGACTCCTACCAAACATGGTTGTTGGAGGGAGACAATGAAATCATGTAGCCCAGCTCCTGTCACAAGATGTCCATGCAACCAGTGCACATTCTCCTCCTTCCCCCTCACGCTGTGGATGCCAGTGGACGGTGTCACATACCATATTCTCAAGCTACACTAATGTAGAGGTCTTTGGTGTGATGGTATATGTATCATTATAAAATTACATTAAATAAGCAAAACTCTTCACTAAATCCAAGCAAAGAAAAGTTGATCTACTACTTATAAGAAATCTAAAATTAAAACTACTCTTCATCCGGCCCGAGGGGCTTAGTTGGTTGAGCGTCATCCTGTGCACCAAAAGGTTGCTGGTTCGATTCCCAGCCAGGGCACATACCTGGGTCTCAGGTTCAATTCTCTCTCTCTCTCTCTCTCTCTATCTCTCTCTCTCCCCCTCCTTCCCTCTCCCTCCCTCCCTCTCGCTTTCTCGCTCCCTCTCTAAGCATGTCCTCGGTGAGGATTAAAAAAATAAAATAAAAAGCCACTCTTAGTAGCAAATTATCTGCATGAAGAGTATGGTAAAAAGAAAGTTCCCTCTGAGCAGTATCCATTTTTTCAGAGTTCTTAGGAGGGGCTCAACTCCACAAGGTGACCTCTTTGTCCCTCACCAGCACAGGCAGTTCCAAGATCCATCAGACTTTCCCAGAATACAATGCCAAGAACTCCAGCTGTCAGCTCTGGGGAGATGTACTTGATTATAAGAATCAGAGCACATCTGATGAATGGTTTTTTGTTTTGTTTTTGTTTTTTAAATCCTCACGCGAGGATATTTTTCCACTGATTTTTAGAGAGAGTGGAAGAGAGAGGGAAATACAGAGAAAAACATCGATGTGAGAGAGACACATCGATTGGTTGCCTCCTGCATACTCCCTGACCAGGGCCCGGGCCAGGGAGGAGCCTGCAGCCGCGGTACGTGCCCTTGACCGGAATCGAACCCAGAACCCTTGTGTCTGCAGGCCAATGCTCTATCCACTGAGCCAAGCCGGCTAGGGCTAGTGCATGGTTTTGAAGTGTGTTCTGCAGGGTGTTAATTGGCATTAAAACACCAAGGTCGAGGAGCCAAATGCATTTGGGAAATCCTGAGCTGACCAAAGTAGGCCATGTTCGGTTTCTGAGACCTCGTCAGGTTTTACCACGGGAATGTGCCTTGTGGACTGCCCACCTGAGAGAGGCACAGTTAAGCGCCATTGGCAGGGGTTGGGCACGGAGGTGGGGATATTAGGCAGGAAGGGTAGAGTGTCTTCCCCTGGCACTGACTGTTTGGCAGAAACCTTCTGGAAAAGTAGCCCCATGTGGCTGCTAGCAACTGAGTGTCATGGAGCTTAGGGGCATCAGAGTAGACAGACAGGGAGTAATGCGCAGCCCCCCTATTAAGCATCAAGCTGTGACACAGTGCCCTCATTTGCCCCGATACCTTAAAACCTTAGTGCACATACCCACAAGCATGCACACACGTGTACTCACATACGTGCGTGCGTACACGAGCACACACACACACACACAGTCGTGAGTGTAAAAGGGAGGAATTGAGAAAGTGGCATACACTGATGGCCCAGGTGGATTTTGGCAACTTATCTGAAAGGCCAGAAGATGGGCAACAAGGATTTGGGGAATAAAAACACAGCCTAAAATGTTGAAATTGGCAGAGCTCCCCTTGGCCGTCACTCCAATTAAGAATTTGAAATTGTAGCCAAAGATAAATATCTTGCCTTCCATAAAAAAATGTGTTGGTGTTAAAAGCTGCAGGAGTCTCCAAAGAGCCTTGCTGTCAGTCTTTGCCTCCCAGGCTTAGGAACTTCCAGCCTTTCCATTCCCATTCCCCAAAGTTCCCGCCATCCACATGGCAGGCATTTTTATCAGTGTCGCTGGACCAAAGCATGTTTTATTTCATTGCGTGTGGCCCATAGAGCCAGCAGGAGCTTAGGAATGAAATCTATTTTGGATGAGCCTAAACAGAGGCTTCTGCCACTGGACAGAAAAAGTGCCAAAGCAAGATTATCTGTTGAGAGCAATTGAGAGCCTCTAACCCAGCGGTTCTCAACCTGTGGGTCGCGGCCCCTTTGGGGATCGATCGACCCTTTCCCAGGGGTTGCCTAAGACCATCCTGCAGATCAGATATTGACATGATGATTCAGAACAGTAGCAACATTCCAGTTATGAAGTAGCAATTAAAATAATTTTATGGTTGGGGCATAACATGAGGAACTGTATTTAAAGGGCCAGAAGGTTGAGAACCACTGCTAACCTGTTGAGCACAAGATCCGTGTTACATGTGTAAGGCAGGGAAACGCAATAGAAAATCAGGCACTTGTTTCATAATAACTCATTGCAATTCTCCCTACTGGACACCGTGACACAGAATCAATTGGGGTTTCACTTTGAAATTTCTATTTGAGGAGTTCAGTGGGCACTATAGCATTTCTTTGTCTTCATTTTATTTTTCAGTTAGAGTTTACATTATTATGTTGTATTAGTTTCAGGTGTAGAGCATTTCTTTTTTCCCCCAAAAAAATACTTTTATTGATTTCAGAGAGGACGGGAGGGGGAGAGAGAGAGAGAGAGAGAGAGAGAGAGAGAGAGACAGAGACAGAGACAGAGAGACAGAGAGAAACATTAATGATGAGAGAGAATCATTGATCATCTGCCTCCTGTACTCCCCCACTGGGAATTGAGCCTGCAACCAGGCATGTGACCTTGGCCAGAATCAAACCCGGGACCCTTCATCCGCAGGCTGACGCTCTATCCACTGAGCAAACCAGCTAGGGCTAGAGCATTTCTTTTAACTTTTCTGCATTGTTGCAAATTCTTTGGGCTCTTCAGTACATGGCATACTTTAAGGGCTTAGTAAGTATTTGCTGAACAACACTAGGATCTCTCTGAGTTTTAAGGAGTTTTTGTGTTTACGGGTCATAAGGAAAGCATTTTTAAAAATTATTTTTATTGATTTATTTAGCGAGGGCGAGAGAGAAACATCTATGTGCGAGCACAACATTGGCTGCCTCCTGCTTGCCTCCTACTAGAAATCGAACCCGCAACCCTACTATGCACGGGCTGGCACCCAATCAACCGAGCCACAACAGCCAGGGCAGGAAGGCATTTTTTAAATACAGTTTGACCATATCCCTTTATTCATTAGTTTACATTAGCAGTTATGACCATATCCCTTTACTCATTAGTTTACATTAGCAGTTATTAGTCACAATAATTAGTCCAATTCCCTTGGGTGCAATATTTAGCAAACAAAATCATAACTGTTATTCACTGCTTCTTGGCAAAAGGGTAAGTAAGGTAGTGAGTGTAGATTCTCCACTCTCACTCATGCGCTTATAAAGGGTGTCCCAAAATTCACGCAAGAAGTAATTTTGATAGAAAACACAGGTTTATAATTAAAAATTGTAAATTGTTTATTGATTCATAAAGTATCCAGTCTAGGGTTATGTATGGAATAGCACCTCAGGTAAATGGCCTCCAGGGCTTTGCTGGCACATACGCAAAGCCGTGGTCTTCAGTGGTCTTCATTGTCCCTGCTCCTGGGCCATCATTGGTACTTGGTCATGCTTATCAAATTGAAGGGATTGACATCAAAGGGCAACAGATATTAGAATCTGATTCAATAAACCAAGTAAAATTAGGCTTTTATTTGTTGTTGTTGTTGTTGTTGTTAATGCTCATGCAAAATTCAAATCTTGCGTGAATTTTGGGATGCGTGAATTTTGGGACACCCTTTAGCTCTTCTTTCAGATCCCAATGTCATTCTGACGATTTTTCCTCTACTTCTCTCCCACTACAGCACTGAAAATGTGCCGGCGCATTTTGAGCATTTCACAGGTGTAAATTGTTTTTATTGAGGTGAAATTCACATAACAGAATTAACCATTTTTACATATGCAATTCAGTGGTATCTAGTCCATTCACAGTGTTCTACAATTACTACCTCTAATCAAGTTCCAAAATATTTTCATCACCCCATACCAGTGGTCGGCAAACTGCAGCCCCTTGAGTGTGGCTCTTCCACAAAATACCACGTGCGGGCACGCACGTATAGTGCAATTGAAACTTCGTGGCCACACTCAATGGGCCAAAGAGCCGCATGTGGCTCGTGAGCCGCAGTTTGCTGACCACTGCTCCATACCCATGAGCAGTCACTCTACATTGCTGCCTTGCCCCGGCCCCTGGCAACCACCAGCCTACTTTTGATCTCTGTGGGTTTGCCAGTTGTGAACATTGATACTTACCTATACCTTGCTGTAGGGCAGCGGTTCTCAACCTGTGGGTCGCGACCTCTTTGGGGGTCTAACGACCCTTTCACAGGGGTCACCTAAGACCATTGGAAAACACATCTATAATTACATATTGTTTTTGTGATGAATCACTATGCTTTCATTATGTTCCATTTGTAACAATGAAATCGGGGGTCACCACAACATGAGGAACTGTATTAAAGGGTCGCGGCATTAGGAAGGTTGAGAACCACTGCTATAGGGTTTATAAATGAGAAGTCTAACCTGCAACCCTAAGTGAAGAGGAGAAGCAGTGCGTCCATTGAGGGCGTCTGTGAGAAAGCTCATAAATATTTTCCATGCCATCTGCTGGGAATATGGTGCCAGAAAATGAATACAATGAGAATGAAAATGAGCCAGACAAAAACTCCTTTTTTAATGTTTATTTTAGAGAGAGGCTAGCTATTGATTAAACTCATCCAATATCAGGAAACATTCTTTTTTCATCTTTACTTTGCCTTTTATGCAGTTTGAAATTTTGGAGACTCCTCTTTGAAGTGGAGCAGGGTCGAGTCTGAAAGGAACAAACAGTTTCCCAGGCAGATGTGTGAAGAAATGCCTGCAGCTATGTGCTTCTCACTGGGGTTCGATGTGATGGGGCCAGGCTGTTAAATACACAGCAACATGAAATATGAATATTCTTTCTCCTCCATGGGGAATTTCCCCCCTCAATAGTAAAAAGGAATAGGGAAGCCATTTCCGGTTCCCCTGCCTTTCCTTTAAGCTCAAGTTCATTTGTATTGTGTCTCTGTATTATGCTGGTTCCACGAATCTTTTTACGGCTCAGGTGTAAAACAGCACTATTTTTAAATTACATTTCTTTTCTGTGATTTTTTAAAATTGTATGTCAATATAGCGAAAGCCATCTTAACATTGCTAAAAAGTTGTTTTGTTTAAATTACAGAGTCTCCATGGCAACTGCATCTTCCCAGGTTCTAATTCCTGAAATCAACCTTAATGACACATTTGACACCTTTGCCTTAGATTTTTCCCGAGAGAAGAAATTGCTAGAATGTCTGGATTACCTTACAGGTACTGTATTTGTGGGTGGTGGTTGTTGTTTTATATTGTGTATATTCATGATACCACACTTTGCCACCAGGTCAGTTCCCTAAAAACCAGGGATACATGTAGGCTTCTGATTGAGGAATGGAGTCTAATAATCCCAGAAACAATTTCTGGCACTCTTTTTTTCTCAATGAAAATGACATAGTCCGAGACTAATTGAGGATACAGGAAAAAAGAGAATCTCCATCATTAAAAGCATACTTACACCATTCCCTTCACTCTTAGAGCATGGGTAAGGCAAATGATAGCCTTGTTGCTCGTCAAAGTGATACGTAGGGAAACGTAGCTATTTTCCATTTCATGGCAGCAGGGCACCTGTCTCTTACAGTCCGTTGGCAGAGGAAAAAATGAAAGCTAACTTTGATAGCTAACATCACCCTGCCCCAAGCCTTTGTATTCACAGCCCTGTCTAATCTCTGTAACATCAAATGGAGGTAGGGCATTGTAACCCTCATTTTGCAAACGGTGGAGGTCATCCATCTTGCTGGAGGTCAGATAGCTAGGCAACAGCAGAAGCAGGTTTTGGCTTGGGTCTGTTCAGACTCCCAAGCCCTCTGCTCTTTCTAGCAAAAGACTACATTTCATCTTGGCCAAGGTCACCGCGACAAACAGTTCCCCAAATCACGTTTGAATTCCTCGTGCCCTGTTTCAATCCTGTGCGTTCTGATAAGCATGATATTGGGAAGTCCAGCTTAAAAACCCAAAGCAACAACAAGAAAAAAACCCCTCAGGCGAGTCCTATTCCTAACCATGCTTCCAAATTTTTCTGTGCTGTTAACCTCTGAAGTGGGAGCTGAAAACACTGGCTGGGAGAATGTGGACTGTTTAGATGACCTTGTTTGTGTTAGCGGAAGCCACCCGTGCCTGTGGCTGCAGGAAGGCTCGGTGGATCTAGTGAAGCCAGATGTGCACTGAGCTCAGGCTGTGCAGCCCCCGGGGGACCACATCCCTAACTCGGCGCGGCGGCAGCATCTCCACTCCAAGGCCATGTGTGCGTGTTTACGGGAAGGCGGAGGAGAGGGGAAGCATTGTGTGGCGTTGGTTTTTACAGTCTGCACAGAAAGCGAGGAGTTCCGTATTCAAGGAGCGTTGTACCCAGAAGATCAGTTTTTTCTTTGCAAGGACCTGAGGTGCTCCTTTCAGGCTTTCTGCATTTACAAGGGAGACGAGTCAGCCCACCAGCTTTGTCTCATGTCATTCTTCTTTCAAACCATATCACTCCTACTAAGGAAAGAAATCAACTCACAGAGCATTTACCAGGAAGAGCCAAACTTGGTTTCAAGTATTTATGAATGTAATGCTGTCCTTTTTTAACCTTTTATCTCTGAGATGTATCTAAACTAACACTATCTCCTGGCACAGCGGTTCTCAACCTGTGGGTCGCGACCCCTTTGGTGGTTGAACGACCCTTTCACAGGGGTCACCTGAGACCATCCTGCAGATCAGATATTTACATGACGATTCAGAACAGTAGCAACATGACAGTTATGAAGTAGCAACGAAAATAATTTTATGGTTGGGGCACAACATGAGGAACTGTATTTAAAGGGCCAGAAGGTTGAGAACCACTGTCCTAGCACTTTATGCGATGAGAAAAACATTATCTGTACTTTCCAGTATGGTAGCTGCTAGCCACATGGGGCTGTGGAAAACTTGAAATGTGGATAGTGAGTTTTTACTTTTATTTAATATTATTAAATAATCAAAATTTAAGAGCCACGTGTAGTTTGTGCATAATGTATTAGACAGCCCAGGTTTAGTTAAAATTCTCTTTTGGTTTTTGTATCATTTAGCAATGAGTGTAGTTGCAACAGAAAATCCAATTAACGGTGACTAGAGCCATCAAAGAGTGTTCATATCATGAAGCAGGAGGACAGAGGCATGTGCTCTAAGGCTGGGCAGGGTTCAGTGATGACCTCGGACTCCACACTTTCTCTTTTTCTGCTCTGCCACCTTCATTGTGTTGCTTTTGGCCCCATGATCGCAACAGGAGGACTCCACCTCCAAGTATTATGCTCAAGTTAGAGACAAAAAGAGAGGGACAGAGGGGAAATGATGACAATAACTTCCGTCAGCCAAGAGTGTCTTTGTTTATCAGGAGAACAGAAAGTTTGCTCAGAAGACCCATCTAGCAAATTTCAGCTTGTGTCTTGTGGGCCAGAGCCATGTTGCAAGGTCATGTCCAAAGGCAGAAAAGACTGAAAAAATGTCTGTCTGGGCAAATGGCCATTCTGCACAAAATCAGTGTTTTGTTGACAAGAGTATGTCCTCCCCATTTCTCAATAATTGTTTAATAGTATTTCAGTGATGTCTGCCCATTCTAATCTCTCTGCGAATGCCTAAGTACTGATTAAAGGAGAACTGGGAAAGTAGTTTGCACTGACTAGTAACATGCACATCATATATCATCCCGATGGCTGTTTATGCCAAACTACAGACCATATGGGGTACCTGCTATTATGCTTTCTTAGCTGTCAACCTCAAATACAAATTTGGCCCATTTCTAGACATAACATCAATTCTGGCCATAACATACGATGCTTGGTTGATATTGCCAAGTCCAAATAGTTTATCAGACATTTGTAAGCAGGAAATGAAGTGTTTGTGAAGTATTAGCCCGCCATTTCTTGTGTCCTGTTTATGAGAGAGGCAAGAAAATTCCAGTTCTGGTACCCATGCCATGAATATTGAAATTGGCAGCATGTTCCTGTTCTCATCGACAGTAAATTGGGTATTGACTTCTCAGGACATAGCCATTGGGTTTCTAATCAAAACAGGGTTAGCCTGTCTGACTGTAAAAACAAGATTTTTTCCCCTAGACATGCCTCTAAGTGTTATGTCAAGTTAATAACCCAGAGAGGGGACATTTCCTCCCCGACGGCAGCTACTGCCATGTGTCTCACAGCTACTTGCCCATTTTGGACATAAGTTTTCTTTACATTTAATCATGTATTGCAATGCAGAAGGAACAAATTCTTTCCACAGTGGCTGATGGAGAAATAATTCGATGAACTATTTAGATTGTGGGAAAATAAGTATTTTTACACTGATTCACGCAGGATGACCCCACAGTAACAGGGACCACATCTGTACTAATAAAAGGGTAATATGCTAATTAGACCAGACATCTTCCAGATGTCCTTCCAGATAAAGCCACGGTGGCTGGGGCTGAGGCAGAGGCAATTAGGGGCGATCAGGCCAGCAGGGGAGCAGTTAGGGGCATCAGGCCAGCAGGCAGAAGTGGTTAGGGGCCATCAGGCAGGCCAGGCAGGCGAGTGGTTAGGAGCCAGCGGTCCCGGATTGTGTGCTCACTACCCAAAGCCAAGTCTTTTCACATCTCTATCCCCTTTTTGCCCACTTCCACCTGTCCCTACCCCCTTTCTCTCTGGCAATCACTACCCTGTTGTCCATGTCTATGTGTCAGATATATTTTTTTAAATCTCTTCACCTAAATATTTCAGGCTGTACAGGACATATGGTTATAACTACTCAACCTTGCTGTTGCACAAAAGCAGCCATAGACAATACATAAATTAATGAGCCTGGCTATGTTCCAATAAAACTTTATTTACAAAACAGGCAGTGGGCCAGATTTGGCCCAAAGCCATCATTTGCCAACCCCTGATGTCAAATATTATTACCCATGCAAAGCACTCACTGCCTACTCTTTTTCTAGTTTTTGCTCACAAACTGTTCTCATAAAACCAGTTACTGAAATCTATCCAGTAGAAGTCAACTTAAAATCATTTTGGTAGGATTTAGACTTCTCTGCTGCAGAATGTGTTTAAGACATAAAACAGCAGCCTTCTCCAGTGATAAAGTTAACCAAATGCCAAAGAATCATGTTTTCCTTGGGGAAGGGAAATGTACTTCTTCGATGGATTGTTAGTCTTGTTCTTAATTTGAAAGATCACCTATAAATGAGGAGAAAATAGGGCCACATTAATACGTTTTTTTATAAGCCATCAAAACATCTAGTGGAAGAAAATTTTCAAATAATTCTTTGGATTACCTGTTAAGGGATAACAAACTCCAGTATTTTCCATTTGGATACAGTTTTAAATATAAAAATGTATTATGGAATTGTACACTTGAAACCTATATAATTTTATTAACCAGCTAGAGGCCTGGTGCACAGATTCATGCACCAGTGGGGTCCCTCGGCCTGGCCTGCAGGGATCGGGCCAAAACCGGCAGTCCAACATCCCCCGAGGGGTCCTGGTGTGCAAGAGGGCACTCTGCAAAGTTGCTGTCACTCGGCAGCTCCTGCATTGAGCATCTGCCCTCTGGTGGTCATTGTGTGTCATAGCTACCGGCTGGTCAGGCAGTCGGTTGGTCCCTTAGGCATATATATATATATATATATATATATATATATATATATTACCCCAATACGTTCAATAAAAATTAAAAATAATATACTAATAATAATGGCGTTAGTAGCTACCCTTTCCACACTAAGCATAATATTTACTTTTTAAAAAAAATGTAAGTTGATTGGGGTGACATAATATTTACTTTTGAACTGAGATTAATCTGCTTTATCAAGTTAGGGAATTCATTTATGTTTTATTACAATTTTTAAAAAATATGTGGCATTACGTAGCTCAGAGGTTGGCAAACTTTGGCTCACAGGCCAAATCTGGTCCTCACTTGTGTATTTTGTTGTTGTTGTTGTTGTTTCTTTCATTTCTTTTCCTCAATTGTTTTTATAAATGATGTTTGACTGGAACATGTCCATGTCCATTTCAATACAAATTGTCTGGCTGCTTTCATGATGCTAAGGCAGAGTTAAGTTGTTGCAACAGAGCCCACAAAGCCTAAAATATTTACCATCTAACCCTTTACCAAAAAAATTTACCATCCCTCTAATATAGATGAAACTAGAGGCCTGGTGCACGAAAATTCGTGCACTTGGGGGGGGGTCCCTCAGTCCGGCCTGTGCCCTCTTGCAGTCCAGGAGCCCTCGGGGGAAGTTCAACTGATGGCTTAGGCCACAGTCTGGCCTCCCTCTGTGGGAGGAGACTGGTAGGTAGGCTGGCTGGCGGCCTGCAGGCGGCTGGCCCTGCCCCCCATTGTCCCACTGGCACCCGCCTTGGCTGGCCTGGCACCGCCCACTCGCCTGCCCTGCCCCCCCCCACCCACCACCACCAAATGGTCGTTCCACTATTTGGTCTATTTGCATATTACACTTTTATTATATAGGATATCAAAAGTTTATCTTCTTTACTTTTTGTTTAATACTTTTTGTTTTCCTTCATGGCTGAGAGAGTATTGCTTGTTTAACCCTTTTCGGTCCAACGTGGAGGCTGACTCGACAGACCAGGTGCTAGGAGCAGGTCCAACGTTGAGCTGAGGTCTAGTGAGACACATAACTTCAACATTCAATCCCGTCAATTAATTTGGACCAGACTGTTTGAATTACAAAAATAAAATTGGACCGCAAAGGGTTAACCTCTAAACATGTTTTCAGACTAAATAGAGATAAGTCCCTGCTGGCAGGTTGAAGTCACACTACCCATTAAAAATCACACCGATAACAGACCAACCAAATGTTGAGTTGGGGTCAGCATCTCGAGGACAGGAGTCCTGAGGGAGCTATATCGAAAGGCCCGCTTTGACTGTCAAATATCTCTGAAATGTATCCCAGAGTCGAATGCTTCTCCATTGATGACCATTCTTGATGCCCACAGCTCCCAACCCTCCCACAATTAGAGAAGAGCTCTGCACGGCTTCCTATGACACCATCACTGTTCATTGGACCTCCGATGATGAATTCAGTGTGGTTTCCTATGAGCTCCAGTACACCATATTCACCGGGCAAGCCAACGTTGTCAGTGAGTATCAAATGCCCTACTGATTTCTCTGTCTGGTAACTGTTTTCTGATAAATTCTATTTCTGAACTGAAACATCAAGGGAAGATGAGGAAAGAAAGAATGCACAATATTTATTGGCTTGTTTTTCCTAACCAAGAAAATGATAGCGCTAACTTGTACTGTACTAGTAAAAATAACGGGCCAAATACCGTTGAAAATTTATGATCTCTAGCACACTACATGGATGAATCTTAAGTGGGAAACAAAAGAATATATGCAGCATGATTCTACTTACACATCCATAACTTAAAAATATACAATTTTGTTTAGAGATGCATGCATACGTGTAAAAACTATAAATAAATGTCAGGATGATGGCTGCCTTTGGGATGGGAGGGGAGTGGCACCATTGGGAAGGAATACATGGGGGATCATGGGGTTAACAGCACTTTCTGGCTATATCCTGGTTATTTCATGGGTATATCATACATTTAATTTGATGTACTTTTCTGAGTGTTATTTCACAATTTTTAAAAAAGGATTTCATAAAATGAACAGCTAAAGAACACCAGCTACCTGGGCCCATTCGGAGGCCAGGGCCATCATTTGAAATGTCGGTAACTGGCCCCCCACCTGGGAAGAATGTCAGACCTTACGTGAAACACAGAGAGGCTCCTGTCTGACTTGGGGCCCATGAGCTATTTGATATCAGGGATAGTTCAGTGATCTCACAGAGCAGTAGCTGGCCAGAGAGATGATAATAGAAACACTCCGCCCCACCCACAGAGTGACTTAAATTGACTTGAGTAAATGGCAAAGGGCTAGAAGAATGGACTTTTCAGGGGAGCAAGTTTGAAACTTCTTTAGCAAATAGAAATAGAAACATGTCCAAGTAGAATAAAATAGAAGTAACTTTTCAACCAAGAAATGTTTTGAATAAATCCACATCAGCTGAATGTGCTCTTATTGTATAAACCTATTCTCTCTTTACACTGTTCTTTCCTAGCACAAGTAAGTCTGAGGCATGTGATGCTTAAAATAGAAATTTGATTTAGGATTAGTTAAAAGGGAGATGCCGAAAGACCCCGCTTCTAAAGGACTAAAGTATAAATGACCCATACCAACAAGTGGTTCCCCGTCTTCCTCATACCCCCCTTTTCCAGCTTCCCCTCCTCAACCCTCTGCCTTTCTGCTCCCTAATTGGCCTGCCTTGGAAGCTTTTATGAAAATTTTACCAGAGATTGTATCAAACATTCATTTTAAAAAGATGAAATTCGAAAAAGATGGTCAGAAATTCCAAGACAATCAGAAAAGGACAGCATGAAGGTGTGAGAAGAGCAGATAGAAAATGGAGGGGCCCTAGTTGGTTTTGCTCAGTGGATAGAGTGTCGGTCTGTGGACTGAAGGGTCCCGGGTTTGATTCCGATCAAGGGCACCTACCTCAGTTGCAGGCTCCTGGCCCTGGTCCAGGGCATGCTGGAGGCAACCAATTGATGTGTCTCTCTCACATCGGTGTTTCTCTCTGTCTCTCCCTCTCCCTCCCACTCTCTCTAAAAATCAATGGAAAGATATTCTCAGGTGAGGATTAAAAAAAGAATAAGAAGAAGAAAGGAAGGAAACGGAGGGATGATTTATTGCAAAAAGTGAACTGGGATCAATAACCATTGTGTCCAAAAAGCAGAGTAGGTTCTGTGAAAGCGCACAGAGGATTGATAGATGCACCATTTGTTGATGAGGGAATAATGTAACCGGAAAAAGAAACATTTGGAATCATGTTATACCTAAAGGATGCTTCTTAGCCCACGAAGTAATGTTACAGTTCTCTGAATTTGTTTTTGCTTGATCCAGGAAAAATTACATCAGTTTTCTATTGCTGTATAAGAAATTTTCCAAAACTTAGCAGCTTAAAATAACACCCATTTATTTCAGTTTCCATGGGTCAGGATTCTGGGCACAGTTTAACTGGCTCCATAAAGCTGACAGCAAGCTATTGGCTGGGCCGCATTGTCATCTGGAGGTCTAATTAAAGAAGAATTCACTTCCTAGCTCCCTCAGGTTGCGGTCAGAATTTATTTCATTCTTGTTGTGGAATTCATGGAAGTTTGCTTCTTCAAAGTCGAGAGCGAGAGCAAGAGCTTTGCTACTTCAACTCTCTCACCTCTAAACCCTTCTTTAAAGAGCTTGATTGATTAGCTTAGCCCTGCCCTGAATATTCTCGATTTGATTAACTCGGAGTCAATGGATTACATCTGCAAACTCCTTTCACCTTTGCCATATAATGTAATATTACTGGAATGATAGATAAGACATTTGTCCTTTGCCATGTCTGTTGATTAGAAGCAGGTCATAGGTCATGCCTACCCTCAAGGAGAGAGGATTATACAAAGTCATGAATAATATGGAGGCCACACAAGAGCATGTCCATTATATCTCTCCTGAAATTTCTTGGATCAAATGACCATGGGCATTTAGACAGTACATACAGTCTTGGCCTGGACTGATGGGCCCTGTATCGGTTGGTTTTTGCTGAATAGCCCAAACTACAGAACCTAAATAGAGTAGAACAATTCATGTTTATTGCTTGTGCATCTGGAATCGGCTGGGGGCAGCTAAGAGGTCTTGCTATTCTTGGTTAGGCTCCCTCGCATGTCAGGCTGATGATGGGAGCAACTCAACTGCTACACAGCTCTCCGCTGCAGCTGAGCTCAAACATGTTCTCCTGGTGATTGCAGAGGTGAAGGTGTAAGGGCAGGCCCGATTGCACACGTGTTTTTCAAGCCCCTGTCTGTGACATGCCATTGTCCAAGCAAGCCCATGGATGAGCCCAAACGAAAGGAATATATCTATAGCTCAGTGGTTCTCAACCTTCTGGCCCTTTAAATACAGTTCCTCATGTTGTGACCCAACCATAAAATTATTTTCGTTGCTACTTCATAACTGTAATGTTGCTACTGTTAGGAATCGTCATGGAAATATCTGATATGCAGGATGGTCTTAGGCGACCCCTGTGAAAGGGTTGTTCGACTGCCAAAGGGGTCGCGACCCACAGGTTGAGAACCTCTGCTATAGCTTGAAACTAGGAGTTTCTTAGATGGCTAAATGTGACTAACTTGACCTCCATGCTGTTGACATGGAAAATAATACCAAACAAGACATAAATGGAATAGATGAGAAAGGGCTGTGCGTACAGAAATCCAACAACAGCAACACTACTGAGCACCATGAACTCAGAGCTTTACGCTGGGTGATTCTAGATAAGGGGTTCTATCCCTGGAAACCAGTTACCACAAGGAAATAAATGCAAATGGCTTAATGAAGATTAGGGACCTGCCTTATCTAACCACAGTGCCAGAGAGGCCCATTCTCCCAGGACAGGTGGAAAACAGTGACAGTGCAGGCGCTCATCTAACTGGAGTGCGCTCATCAGCTTGTTGGTATCGGGAATTGTTCATCTCTTTAATGCACATTAAACCAGTGCAGTGATGTCCTGATCACAACAGGATCAAACGGCAAAAACAAAAAAGAATTTAAGTAAAAGGATAACTGAGAATCAAGCATTTTCAGATTACCTTCTGCTTTAATACTGTACATATTTGTAGTGACTGAGGGAGACCTGGATGTGAATTCCATCTTTGGGCCTCACTAGCGCTATAATTTGGGGCAAATGATTTAACATCCTCTGAATGTTTTCTCATCTGTAAGAAGAGGTAATGCTTAACCTCACATGGTTAAGATAACAAAAGGAAAGGCCTTAGCTCTTTATTTGCCACAACGGTATCACATAGATATTCAAAGTTGTTATTCCTACAAAAATACAGACTATATTCATTCATTATTGCATTTTTAAAGGCTGATATTTCTGTGGTATGATACAGGTCAATAATGTAATTTGCCAGGATTATCTACATGATAGCATTTTACATGATCTTCATGTGAAAGGCCTTCCTTGAATGTTGTTTGACCATCTGCCCTATCATTTAGAGGAATATCCTTTGCAGATCTTATATTGAATGGCAAGATGTAATGTGGAACATCTGCTCCTTATGCCACTAGGAAATTTTATACTGTCTCTAGTTCATGAATCCTTCACTTGTCAGAATAAATTCTAGTTAATCCCCACAACTGACTTTAATGAAGGATAATTATATGATATCTGTGGGGCTTTTTAATCTTATAAAAAGATCCCCACTAATCAAATTCATACATTCAAATGCAAACTTAATGACATTACTAATTTTTTACTTTTCATAACAGACTCATGATTACAAGTGTTAATGAATTTATTAACACATAGATATGTATTTATTTTTACAATGTTGTCCATGATGTTTATGTAAAACTACTTTGAATGCATCATTTAAAATCTGAAATTAGTGCCTTTTACCAGCAGCTTATTTTTTATTATTAGCAAAAGTCAAGAGATTTGTTTCTTCAATATTTTATGGCAAGTAAGTTATCTGTCTTTAATTTATTTTAGTCATTTTGAAAACAGTCATGAAAGTTATTAAACATGTACTATTTTTATAGAGAAAGAGGAAAAGAATGTTCACTTCTGTCCAATATGTTAGACAAAGGATGTTAGAAGCTAGTGTGTGGCCTCTATGAAGGGTGTCCATGTTGCATAATGTTTTATATATAATGTTTTATGGCAAGATGACAGTGTTATACAAGGCTATGAAATCCCCAGTGTCAGTACGATCTTGTAATGAGCAGCATTATGGACATGTTTCTGACTCATTGTGAATGAGAAAAAAATGTACCAAGTTGAAAAACTCAATTCCATTTCATGATGGTTTAATTCTCTTCCAAGTCCCATTGTTGTAATACTTCAAGTGGAATTGGAAAAGGTGAATATTGGGTTACCCTGAAAGATGATTGACAGTGAATTTGGAGAAAAGTGAAGTTTCGGTCAGGATGGTTAGTGGGTGTTTCATAAAGCGATGAATAAAACCTGGTCAATAGACCTGACACAGTGGGGTATCGAGGCAGAGAAGTCTGGTGCTTGGCACCATGTGCAGGAAGTTAAGCGGTGCTGGCGCAAGACCAACGCTAGCAATGCAATAATGGTGCACTCCAAGACATCCCACTCATTCCGGCCCCCAATTGAAAGTGGTCAGTGTTGCTTTCTTGGCATTTTTAATCAACTTCTCGATTATTACCTTGGCAATCGTGATAATAGAAAAGTGAACCTAAACAGTAATAGTTGTTAGCATTCATGAAACTACATTGTCCCAGTGTAAAGCTATCCAATGAAATGTTACTGCTTCATAAACATGATGTTCTCTTCATATTCAAGGGGAAAAAATTAGTGACCTCTTTAAAGTACTGAGGAGAGTCAGGGTCCCTTTTTTGTTTGGAAAAGGTTTGTGCAACATTACATCTTTTTTTTTTGTTGGGTTAAGACTTTGGATTGGAGGCCAAGTTGCAGTTTGCAGCATTTCCAGACATCTGCTTTATGATGTTGCTGAAAGCAGTCCCCTACCACATGAAACCCAGCTTTGGGTTGTACAGTGATGTAAAGTTTATTGAAACATTTTTACATTTGCTTTCTTGGACCACAATAGTCATTTCACTGTAACATATGCAATTAAACAGAAACAGTGTAAATGCAGTGACATTGATAGAATTCTCCTTGATTGCACTGAATGCTGTTATTGTTTTCATTTGGGCCTGAGTGCTGTTGACAAAGGTTTAGGAATATGAGTGGATGGATAATCCTAGGCAATAGAAAGGCTTGTTGCTTTATCTTGTTGCTACTGTAATATTATTATTAAGTATCTAAAGTGAGTTACAGGCTTCTTGGGGCCCAGAGCTCACAGTTCAAAATGACCCTTCTTTGCTTGGATCAAAAATCTACTATTTGGCTGTGGCACTATCCAGAAGTATTGAGTTTATTACAGCTATGTTGGAGGAAAAGGTGAGAAATTAGCAAAAGTGATATGTGGTAAGGAAAGTCTCATGTTACTAAACTATTTGTGGACATTTTCCTGGGTCTTACACAAGTGAAACTTTGTGGGAAAACAGAGAGCTAAGAGTTGGGGAATTGGGGGTAGGGGTAAGGGGTGGATGGTGCCTTAGCTGCCCTGCTGTATCTCCAAACATGAACACACACACACACACACACACACACACACACACACACACACACACACGCCCTCTTCTCTGAGCCGCATATTCTTTCCTTGCTTCATACTGGCTTTGTCAAATCTGGCAGACCTCCTGGTGAAAATGTTCCCAGTGGAACAGTAGAGAGGTGACAGAAAATTCGCAAAGTCAATTACAAAGTGTGTCTGAAAATATGGTACACCCAAGATACCGATCCCCTGAGGGCAGTTTTCACAATTGGCAAAATACTTTAATGTTCTTCTCAACTATGAGACTACCAGAGCAATGTTTAACTCAAAAGCTGGAGAAAGTATTGAGTAGGACTTAAAGACAGACTTCACGGGGTGTGAACACCTTGAAATGCAATGTAAATATTTGAGGGCTGGTATGGATATGCTTGCGTGAATTTCTACCGAAATGTTGTATTAGATACTCAAAGAGGTGAGACCAAAGAAAGATTAAGGGACTGCTGCTTGAGAGTGTGGTAAGGTATCAGTTGCCTCACGATCAAAAGAACTAACCCTTTGACTTGCAAACCCACTGAAAGGAAAGGCTGGAGAGGTGAGTCCAGAGTCCCTCAGGAACCAGAATCAGGAAACTTCCTGACAGCCCCGTCACCAGGGAGCTGGGAAAAGGTTCTATGAGAGTGGAGATTGATGGGTAGACAGGGGAAATAGGAGAGTTGGACCCAATACGAAAGAGATGTTTTCGGCATCAGCCAGCTGCCAAACCAAATGGGCTTCCTTTTTCCTGCGTGTTCTTCCAAGCATCGTAAATTCTCAGCCTCCTCCCCAACCCACATCCTGCAGAATGCGGCCAGCGCCACAGCCCCTCTCTCCTCGGAAACCAGGCATTCTAGAGATGCAGCTGGTCAGAATCCCTGTGGATGCTTTTCTTTCCTTTTTAAAAAAAATATATTTTATTGATTCTTTACAGAGAGGAAGGGAGAGGGACAGAGAGTTAGAATCATCGATGAGAGAGAAACATCGATCAGCTGCCTCCTACACACCCCCTGCTGGGGATGTGCCCGCAACCAAGTTACATGCCCTTGACCGGAATCGAACCTGGAACCCTTCAGTCTGCAGGTGGACACTCTGTCCACTGAGCCACACCGGTTAGGGCTGTGGATGCTTTTCTAAGTCCCACACTGTGCCCTGAGCTGCCCGTCAGTGTCGCTGTGGCAGGGTGCTCATAGGAACATGTCTTGTGGAATCAGTTAACTATGGCCACACTAATGCTACATCACACACAACCCTGGGGACCACTGTCTTAGCTCCCCTGTCAGAAGGGAGCGTGGATTGGCCAGTCTCTGCCGGCTTCCCTCCTGCACTGGCTGGGCAATAGAGCTGTTCCTCATGCCTCATCCTGTCTGGATGAGCCGACTCTGGGGAATGTTCTCCCCATGGCAATGGCAGAGGCACAAGAGGGCAACAGAGAGACAAGGCCTTGTAATGCCTGCTCTTACAACTGGCACCGTGACATGTCAGCCTCATCCTATTGGTTAAAGCAAGTCACGTGGCCATCCAAAGTCATGTGATAAGGAAATATATCCTGTCTCTTTAGACTCGAATGACCCTTTCACAGGGGTCACTTAAGACCATGGGAAAACACATATATAATTACATATTGTTTTTGTGATTAATCACTATGCTTTAATTATGTTCAATTTGTAACAATGAAAATACATCCTGCATATCAGATATTTACATTACGATTCATAACAGTAGCAACATTACAGTTATGAAGTAGCAACGAAAATAATTTTATGGCTGGGGGTCACCACAACATGAGGAACTGTATTAAAGGGTCACAGCATTAGGAAGGTTGAGAACCACTGCTTTAGAGCAAGCATGACAAACTCAAAGGCTAACATGGGCCAAATAAACAAGGTTTAAGTTTCTGTGGGCCACGAAAAACCAAAAGCTTCAATTTTCATAGAAATGTAGGTTTATTTTGATAGAGACATACTGAATACAAAGGGCTGAAATACATGAGTAATTGTTAACATAAAATAATAGAACATTTTAATAAAAATTTTTTCTTGAACATTAACTTACCAGACATTGAATAACTACACAAATGAATAAGCATAACAGAAATAAACCTAGTTTTCTTGTTCTCCAAAGGTGAAATATTTCCTGTTGTGTACACCAAATAAGTCAGTCCAAGACTAATGACATGGCCATTGGCTGCTAAAATATTCGCTGCTGGTATTAGTGGAGAAAAATGGTGCGCCTGTGCGTAAGGCACGTAAGGGAAGTGAATGCAACACGATGATAGTCATCAGTCATTAGCGAACATTGTAGTTCGTTATTAATAACTAGAGGCCCAGTGCACGAGATTTGGGGGGGAGGGGTAGTCCCTCAGACCGGTCTGTGCCCTCTCACAGTCCGGGACCCCTCAGGGGATATCCACCTGCCAGCTTAGGCCCGATCCCTCCGGGAACCGGGCCTAAGCCAGCAGGCAGACATCCCTCTTGCAGTCTGGGGCTCTCACAGTCCGGGACCCCTTGCTCCTTACCGTCCATCTGCAGCGGAGGCAGGAGAGGCTCCCGCCACTGACCACCGGGGCCGGGGCGGGGGGGGGGGGGAGGGGAGGGGGCAGCTCCTGCGTTGTCTTCCCCCTGGTGGTCAGTGCATGTCATAGCGACCAGCCATTCTGCCATTCAGTTGATTTGCATATTATGCTTTCATTATATAGGATTATGTATAACAGGCTATTGTAAAAACTAAGTTATGACATTTTTATTAAAACATTTCTTGCATACCGTTATATTGGCTGGGCCACAAAAATAGTCATTGTGGGCTGCCAGTTTGACATGCGTGCTTTAGAGGAACCAACTGCCAAGTCACTTAGGCCTGGATCCCGGGCCGGGTGATGAATTAGAGATAAAAATGCAATCTACTACACCTACAGAAATAAAGTCAACTTCCCATAGAGCAGTGGGGTCTCTCCTCACCTTCTGTGAGTCTCAGAATTGATGAGATGTAAATATTTAATGCTGATCATAAGAAGAATGGGGGTGAGGGTGGGAGGAGGAATCAGTGGTGACCCACAGCACATCATCCGTGCTTAAGGGCCCAGACAGAACCCTCTTTGCTGCTCCTACTTACACTGAACAGAATTTGCAATAGAATAGCTTTAAGTGGTTTTCCCATTTAGAGCACACAAAAAATATATAATAATAAATATAGGTTGACCTACCAGAGGCAAGACACTGAGCACTCAAGTCTATTGTTACCTCCCTATGAAGTGACAAAGCCCGCCATTTAAGGGTCAAGTGACCTAAAATTCTGCAAACGTTGCCCTGTGCTTGCACCAAAGAACTGCACCACATCTGGTTGACTTTGCAGGTCTGTGCAACTCAGCCGACAGCTGGATGATCGTGCCCAACATCAAGCAGAACCACTACACTGTGCATGGGCTGCAGAGCGGCACCAAGTACATCTTCATCGTCAAGGCCATCAACCAGGCGGGCAGCCGCAGCAGCGAGCCCGGGAAGCTGAAGACCAACAGTAAGTGCAGTGAGCTCGGCAGAGCTGTCGTCTCTCCCTTCTCTGCCCCCCTTTCTTTTCCTCTGTCTCAGGCATCGCCCACGGCCTCAGGAGCAAGTAGAGAGCCTGAGGAGACTAGTGCATTTTGCATCAGATACCTCTGGGTTCTAAAACTGACTCAGACTCTTAAGGACTGTGAGGCCATTAACTTCTCTGTGCTTCAGACTTTCCATTTTTAAAATAAATAATCCTGGAGGGCTTCTTGTGAGAATTGGGGCCTCTATGTAGATATATACAGTGGGGCCTTGACTTACGAGTTTAATTCGTTCCAAGACCGAGCTCGTTAAGGAGCTCGTTAACTCAAATTTCCCTGTCAACTCAATGTAAAAAATCGGCTGAGAGACAGCTGGTATCTGAAAAAACTCGTTAGTCGGGACACTCGTAAGTCAAGGCCCCACTGTATAAGTGTGACACATAGTTAGGGCTCTGACACAGTAAATGGCAGATGATAATGTTTTCTCTAACACAGTGGTCGGCAAACTGCGGCCCCTTGAGTGTGGCTCTTCCACGAAATACCACGTGCGGGTGCGCACGTACAGTGCGACTGAAACTTCGTGGCCACACTCAAGGGGCCAAAGAGCCGCATGTGGCTCGCGAGCCACAGTTTGCCGACCACTGCTCTAACAGATTAGCAAATGAATACCTCTTTCTTCAGGAATCCTTTGTTCAGATACCTGCCTAGGTCTGTGGCTCTCAGTCAAGAATGAGTCTGCTCCCCTCCCCAGGTGGGACACTTAGGAATGTCTGGAGACATTTTGGGTTGCCACAACCGAGGTGGATGCTACCTACCGGCATCTAGTAGTTGGAGGCCGGGGCTGATGGGAAACGTCCCACAATGCACAGGACGGCCCCGCAACAAAGAATGATCTGGTTTATACACTTGTCTCATAAGCCTGTCGTCTCTCTCTCTGTGTCTCTCCTCACATGTGTTTTGTTTTATCCCCTTTTTTTACATCTTTTTGATCTAGAAATATTGTTATGTGACATGGTATTTCTTTACGTAAGACCTCCCAAGAGACAGCACATTGGAGCCTGTCAGTGCGGTGCCATGTTAGAGGGTTGGCAGCAGCCAGTGAACAGGAGCAATAACTGGTTTTCTGGGGGACCCTCATTTAACCCATATCCTTGCCTTCAGTAGTCAAATGACGTTATTTGACTCCTGATATTTGTGTCTAAGACATGCTCTGAACCATGGAGCTAATTTCTCCCCTCCTTTTGCTGACATGTGTTTAGAGATTAAGTAGGAGAAATATGAATAAATACATACACTGAGGTTAATTCTGTGGTATATACCTTTGTGACATGTCATGACTGTGTTTTTAGTACATAAATAGTCCTCTTCCTCTTTTTGTTTTTGTCAATTGTTTCTAGGCCAACCATTCAAACTGGACCCCAAATCTGCCCATCGCAAGCTGAAGGTGTCTCATGATAACCTGACGGTAGAACGTGATGAGTCATCATCCAAGAAGAGTCACACGCCCGAGCGCTTCACCAGCCAAGGGAGCTACGGCGTAGCTGGGAACGTGTTCATCGACAGTGGCCGGCACTACTGGGAAGTGGTCATAAGTGGAAGCACATGGTAGGCAATTATATTCATTGTCTCTAATTATAAAAAGGCACATTTCACCCTATCCTTTGTCAGAGCATCCACCCATACCAGGGTCCATCTTGAAGAATTATATGCAGAAAACCTTGATCAGCCAGCTGTTGCTACAGTCATGCTACCTAACAAACATGCCAAAACTCAGTGGCTTCAAACAACAATCATTTATTTTTTTTAAAAAAAAATATTTTATTGATTTTTTACAGAGAGGAAGGGAGAGGGATAGAGAGCTAGAAACATGGATGAGAGAGAAACATCGATCAGCTGCCCCCTGCACACCCGCCACAGGGGATGTGCCCGCAACCAACGTACATGCCCTTGACTGGAATCAAACCTGGGACCCCTCAGTCCACAGGCCGCCGCTCTATCCACTGAACCACACTGGTCAGGGCAACAGTCATTTATTATTGCTCCTTAACACCCACATCTGTGGGTCAGCTTAGCAAGGCTGACCTCAGTGGGGCATTGCTTTAAGCTGTAGATTGGATTTAGGTCTGTTCTATGTGTCTCTTCATCCTGTTTGGATGAGTGGGCTACCCAGGCCATGGTCTTCTCCAGGAGCCCAAGAATACAAGCCTGACGATGCGCACACACTTCAAGCCTTTGCTTGCATCATATCCACTAACTTCTCATTGGCTAGTCACATGGCCAAGCCCAAAGCCAATGGTGCAGGAAGTATATTCCTCGCATGGAGGAGAGAAGAGGGAGTGAATATTTCCCAAGCAATCTAATCTATTCAGCCAATAAGAAAAATAACGTGTTGTAAGTCTATCCATTTTTTATTTATGGCAAGAATGGCAGCTAAGATGAGAGAGTCCTTATCCCTGGGGAGAGCTAGTATGCTAACACGGTTCTTTCATGCCTGAAAACATGGGTCAGCAGACTACAGCTGTTTTTGTGAATAAAGGTTTATGGGAACAGTCACGCCCATTGTTTTCCATTTTGTCTGTGGCTGCCTTTGAGCCACACAGCAGAACTGAGCAGTTATGACAGAATCCTATGGTCCACAAAGCTGAAAAATTAACTCTCTGACCCTTTATGCAAAAAGTTTGCCAGTACCTACTGTAAAACATTGCTCTTCATTCTTTAAAACACCGAATTTCTATTGTTTTGTACATGGTGTGATTTTAGACTGGGCCCGTTGGTGCAAATGGCGGACAGCTAAAGGCTGTGGGGAAGTGGTGATCTTAGGCTGGGAATCTCTTCACAAGGCCTGGTAGATCAGCCTTGGAACTTCAGCCTAAAACCGTGGTCGGCAAACTGCGGCTCGCGAGCCACATGTGGCTCTTTGGCCCCTTGAGTGTGGCTCTTCCTAAGCCTTAGGAGCACCCTAATTAAGTTAATAACAATGTACCTACCTATATAGTTTAAGTTTAAAAAATGTGGCTCTCCAAAGAAATTTCCATCGTTGTACTGTTGATATTTGGCTCCGTTGACTAATGAGTTTGCCGACCACTGGCCTAAAAGGCCAAGGTGCAGTCTACGTTGGAATTAGTTTACCTTGCCCAGTTAACCTCACAAAGCTGCCTTTGCCTATTCCAGAGCCACAAACTTCACACCTTACTCTGGCCGGCTGTCTCACGAATTCCTGTTTGCTATTGCACAAAAAGGGAGCTATTTTATTTAACCAGCCCTCATCTAGCACAGCTATGTGCCAGGCGCTAGCCTTGGCATTTTACAAATGTTGACTCATTTATTCCAACAACCCTACAAAGGTCGGTGCTAGTACCCCATTTTGCAGAGGGGGTGACTGAAGCACAGGCCCAGGGTTACAGAGCGCATAGGTAGCAGTTAGGAAGTCAGCAGTCAGAGTGCAGGCTCCTAACCACGGGTCTGCAAGCATTGCCTGCAAAGGGCGGGAGAGCCAATATTTCTGGTTTTGCACACCAGGTGATTTTTGTCGCAATTACTCAACTCTGCTTGTTGTGGAGAAGCAGCCATGGACCATATGTCCACAAATGGGTGTGGCTGTGCACCCTTAAAACTTCACTTAGAAAAAGAAGCAGATGGCCAGATTTGGCCTGTGAGTTGTAGTTTGCTGATCCCTGCTCTTAACCAACTTGCTATATTTTTGAAACATAATTACTCTTTAGGGCAGCGGTTCTCAACCTGTGGGTCGCGACCCCCTTGGTGGTCAAACAACCCTTTCACAGGGGTCGCCTAAGACCATCCTGCATATCAGATATTTACATGACGATTCATAACAGTAGCAACATTACAGTTATGAAGTAGCAACGAAAATAATTTTATGGTTGGGTCACAACAGGAGGAACTGTATTGAAAGGGCCAGAAGGTTGAGAACCACTGCTTTAGGGCTTACAGTGGTGTGCTTAATGAGTAGTAGCTTAATCCTTGCTTTAGAAAAGGCTTAAAAGTGCATAACCTGATGATGATGAGTATTATAACAGTGCAATTTTGAGATAAAGATGCTAAAACATTATAAAAAAAAAAGCTTTCAATTCAAATTTATGCAAATAATACATTGCGCCTAAGTGCCTTATAGTATTAGCACAAGTCAGCTGACATCTAAGTGAAATCACAAGCTTGAGTGTCTCCTTTCTCCCAACGATGGTCCCTCTATTGGCTAACCAAGTAGACTTTCTTCTGTTGTGAGCATCACAATTCTCTTAGCCCAGAACCTTTTCCTGTTCCAACATCCTGCTACAGGATGGAAAACGAATCCTTCCGCCCCACTCGACTCTGGTCCAGGCTGGCATTTACAGTTTTTAGCGACACGGGGGCAAAATAAAAGCCCAAAGGAAAATACAATGAATTTTTGCAGGTGCAAAAGAGCAAACTTTACTAGTTCATTAACGTGCTATATTAATCTGGGATGGAAACCAGTGTCTAAATAATTACAAGCCCATTAATAATTATTTATGATAAATTATACCTGATCATTATGATCTCATCCGCATTGATGAATGGTGCGGGAAATTCCACCAGACCACTTCAGTTATATAAACATAGATCAGCATTACCTTAAAAACACCCTCCAGATGTCAAAACCAACTCATGAGGGGGAGGAAATTTAGAATTAATTGCCACACTTTGGATTTTTGCAAACATGATTCTGTCAATTTCAGAAAAATTTCTCATGTAGAACATGGTTGAACATTTCCTGGGTGGTTTTAGTGAGCAAGGGGTGACCCTTACAATCAAATTCCTGTGACACCTTGATTTGCAACAGCTAATGACATTTTCTCATGAAATATAGTCTTGACTTTAACATGCATGTTGTGATCCATGCAATGGGGCATGTTAACATTGCTCTGAGAAACAGAATTTTTATCCATTTTTAATTCTCCGAGTCTCACTGTGTAACTTAATGGAACATTACCTTCTGCCTGCTCCTTTCAAGTTCAGGAGAAATATGTGCATCGGTTTTCAGATTAATGATAATATAATGGTATTTTCCTTTGCTTAATGGACTGTACACATAGTTATTTTCTTACTGTTCATGTGCACTTGGTTTTGATGAAATGGTGTTAAGTAAACAGGGGTTCACAGAAGTCAAGGGGAAGAGGGCGAGATCCTGAATTCTGCTGCTAATTTTAACCTCCTCTGTGTTTCCCCATTTGCTGAATGAAGTCAGCCATACCTGCAGCAGCTACTTCACAGGGGGTTCAGTTAAGGTTCAAGTTGGCAATAAAAGTCAAAGTTCTTTCATAAAAAATAAAAATGGTGTGCAGCAACCAGGAAACAGTACAGACATATGGCTATTTTGTGATGCAAATATAGGTTCCAAATTATCTAAAAAAAATGGCAAGGGTGTCTATCAGTGCATAGAGGCCATCTATGAGGAAAATACACACAATTGCAAGACAAAAATATTTTCAAAGTGTTTCAGTTAGGGTTCAACAGGAAAACAGAACTCACCTTGGGTTCTTCAAGGAGGAAGGGGACCAGAGGCTTACCTGGAGCCCGGCAAGGGCTGGAAGCACAAGTCAAGGAGCCTGCTGTGCCCGTCTATGAAGTCTTGACACTCTAGGGGTGCTAGAAGGCTCCCCACAGCCCAGATTCAAGTATGCCCAGGAGCTCACCCAGAAGCTTCTGGAAACCTTGCCTCTGCTGTCTGGAAAAGAGTGTTTCCCTTCCTCTTAGGACTTCTGGATCTTGTGCCAGGGAGTTGCCATGGCAGACCCTGATCCAGACTCCTACTGGAAAGAAGATTCTGGAAATTTAGCCCCAGGATTCTCCCTATGATATAGGGCAGGATATATGAAAGGGAAGAGGAGGCTAAATTGATGGCAAACAGGTTGGCACACTGAGATTAATGGATTGCCAATTCCATTTTAAATCAATGATGGTGTGTTATATTTAGTTTTAAACATGCTTCTCTTAAAGTGATTGTATTTTAAACCCAACATGTGGTTTTTAGAAGAATGTCATTTTATCAAAGACCAATGAAGTTTTTCTCTGCATTGGGTATGGCACCTTATGTCAACATCTAGTTAGACTAATTTCTGCTATAACATTAAAAGTTGAACTGAATCATTCACTCTTCAGATAATCATTTTAATGTTTGTATTGATTTTTTTTTTAGAGAGAGGAAGGGAGAGGGAGAGAGAAAGAAACATTGAGTAGTTGCTTCCTGCACACACCCGAACCAAGGATCAAATCTGCAACCTGGGCATATACCTTGACCAGGAATCGATCCAGCAACCTTTTGGTGCATGGGACAGAGTTCCAACCACCTGAGCCACACCGCCCAGGGCTGAATCATTCACTCTTTATTGGAAGGATGGGTTTCATCTATCTTCATAACTGAAATACTACAAATATTAAGGAGCCATACCTTCATGCGGTAAAAGATGAAGAAGCTTAGAAGATTGTAGAAAGAATTATTAACATTGTTTTGAGCAGTGAGAGGACATTTAGAATAACCAGGATATCATCTGCTCAGACATTCACAATTTTTAAGTGTAGTAGGAAATCTAAGCAGAAGGGCTCTTGGCAGTGATGAATTCCACAATTTCTGGTGAAGGAAAGCATTAGAGAATGTTGTTTAAGTTTGTGGTCTTTTGAGTCATCCTAGGTTTAAATTCTGAATCTGTTATTTATTAATGTGTCATTAGGCAAAAATAATAAAGTAACAGTTACTGAATGTTCCAGGCCAGGCTTCGCGCCCAGGATTTTACATGTATTCTTTTTTTAAAAATAAATTTTATTGATTTTTTTACAGAGAGGAAAAGAGAGGGATAGAGAGTTAGAAACATCGATCGGCTGCCTCCTGCACACCCCCACTGGGGATGTGCCCGCAACCAAGGTACATGCCCTTGACTGGAATCGAACCTGGGACGCTTCAGTCCGCAGGCCGACGCTCTATCCACTGAGCCAAACCGGTCAGGGCTATGTTCTTGCCTTTACTCCTCAAAATAACCCCCAGAGATGAAGACTGTAGATGAGAAAGGTGAGGGTGAGTGGTCACAGGGAATTGATCCCCGTAAGTGGAAACCATGCTCCCCGCTTGCATTCTGCCAAGTGCACTTGAAGTTGTGGGAAATGGCAGGCATGGTATCAGCTGAAAAACTCAGTGCTCATTGCTTGTGCTGTTGCTGTCTTGTTCCTACAGGTATGCCATTGGCCTTGCGTACAAGTCAGCCCCGAAGCACGAGTGGATTGGGAAGAACTCGGCTTCCTGGGCCCTGTGCCGCTGCCACAATAACTGGGTGGTGAGACACAACAGCAAGGAAATCCCCATCGAGCCCTCCCCTCACCTCCGGCGCGTGGGCATCCTGCTGGACTACGATAATGGCTCCGTCGCCTTCTACGACGCTTTGAACTCCGTCCACCTCTACACCTTCGACATCACGTTCTCGCAGCCTGTGTGCCCCACCTTCACCGTGTGGAACAAGTGTCTGACCATTATAACTGGGCTTCCCATCCCAGACCATCTGGACTGCACAGAGCAGCTGCCGTGAGCACCTGGCCATGTGGGGTGCTTTCTGGGGAAGAGAAAGGCTGTTGCCACTATTCAGGGGGCAGAGAAAGCACAGGCTTCCAGAGTGTGGTGGTAAATCTCGCCAAAAAGTATCCAGAAATCAGCTAAGATAGGTTTCAAAACGGGCTATTTCCAGCCCCCCCCCCCCTTACTGTGTTTTGTATTAAGTACAGTCTTTAATACTTTCTTCCAATTTTCTTTTGTATTTACAGGAAAATTTATAGATTATTTATGAAAGAAACATAACCGGGATTACAACTCTTTTAGGAATTCTTTGGTTTTGCACATTAAGAGGCCCATACATTTATCAGCTCTTTACCTCCTTTATTTCATCACAGTCTATAACTGTGCATAACAGAACATGCAACTACTTTAAAAATGAAACGTAGTTTTGAACCTAGTAGGGAAGTAAATGGGATTTCTCTGGTTTATCTTGGGGTGTTTTAACTGTGATGGCGGAAGCTTTTATTAGGTCAACTACAATGGAGAGCAAAAGAGAATGGGAAGAGTTGACCTTCGACTTTGGAATCTGCCGTGGCGAAATCTTTAATTGCCTTCTGATGGCTGGTGGGATAATGATGAAAAGAAAGATTCTGAAACGTTTGGCCATAGTTTGCCCTGCTCTTCCCAGGATTAAGGATTCTGGGAGAACATTAAGAATGATACTGCAATGGAAAATAGTCCCTTTGAATCCTACTGATGATTCAGAAACTCAAGCTGATTTGTGTTTTATCAGAAGTAGGATTCTCTTTCATGATATAAATCTATTTCATTCTTCCTTTTCATAGTTTCTTTAGGCCTGTGAAATTTCTTCACTACATTTAATAGCTGTCCTATCCTTCCCACCCCCCAAGTCATTGCTCTTTTGTCACTGGAGCTGAGGAAATAAACATTTCCTATCACAAATGGCAGTACCACTGTGCATTGATTTTTCTCTCCAGAACATCGACACATGGCCCCACTTGCCACTACCATGTCCAAATATAAGTCATCCCCCAAACACTATTTGTGAGTTGATAATGACTAGGGACATCGCATAAAGTACTATTTGCTAGTATACGTGCCTCCAACGTTACTATAAACTGACCGTTATTAAACATCTTAAAAGTTGTAGAAGTCCCTCTGTATATTCTAGTATAGTTCACCATAGAGTTGTAAGACACACACAAAAAGTCACATTTGCTATTCCCACACTGGAACCCGCCAATAGAATCTGCTAAGAGCCACGCTGATCTGACAGCTTGGAATAGTCCATGCAGTAAGGTCCAGTCCTTGGACCTGGAACTTGGCAATGGTTCTTCCTTGGCCAAGGGCATGACACCTCTAAATCGTTTCATTTGCTAACATATTGATCCGGGCTACTGGGTCGGCCATCTTGCCTGAACAGACTGGTGGGTTTAGGCATTGTCTGCAGTGATTTTGTTTTGAACCAAATCAATTGTTCCCCTGCACTCCATTCACAGACCCGCTGTTTCAGCATCACGTCATGTGATTTCGAGTCTGGACTTCACTGTGGCTTCCCAGTGCCTCTGTCCTCTTCACTGGCAGATGCTCTCCTTTTTCTTAACAGATAGAGTCTATATATTTCCTATATTATTTATACCCAGATGAATATTTTGATAGCTACTTAGGACAATTTCACATCTAAAAGATGGACACCTCAAGGGGAAAAAAAATCATTCTCTGGAAACTTAATAGGATTTTTTTTATAATATAAAACAATGTGTATGCGCTTTCCCAGAGTAAACTGAAAGTGTTGTCTTAGTAATTTTTACATACTGTTTTTAGTAGTTGGATATCAGATATTTTAATGCACTTTGTACATTAACAGGTTTTAAATAAAAGGGTCTAAAACTCATGGTCTCCAGGTACCAATAAATGCTACAGTTTGCCTTATGATGCCAATGGAAAGCATTTACCAGAAGGATGATGTTTCCATGAACATGATGTTTTTCAATATTAAAGCAGTTCCTACTCAAATTTTCACTGCAAGCTGTTTAGGTGATGTTTTGACTATTTTTATAAGGACCAGGAATTATAATTTTGTTGTGGAGGTCTCACTGTTTGCTAACTTAAAAACATTGTGGATAGTAGCAGTTACTATGTCCATGTTGTCATATTTACAAGAAAATATGTATATGGTGAAAGGCACATTGTTTACTTTCATTGCTGTAATGATGTAGAAAAGATTGCCGTGTGGATTTTTTTTTTGAAAGTCTGAAAAATATATGCTATATACACTTGCTGCAGTACAATTCTTTAAATGGATTGGGGTCACGGTGTTTGTTTTTGAGGTCTGGCCTTCAGAAGAAGCATTGTCTTTCAGGGGAGAAAAAGATGGCCGTGCCCATTAAATGAAAACAAAATTGATGCAGTACCAGCCGAGGCTGCTAGGTCCGACATCATGCTTCTGTGAACAGTGCTGTCACCATCTTGAGATTCTTACTACTTGTTGAACAAAAGCCTGTGTTTTCATGTGACACCGAGCCTCACACATGACGACACAGCCAGTCCTCATTAAAAAAACAACCACACAACACTCAGAAACGTGGCTACAAATGAGGAAACCTGGATCCCATGTCAGAATGGCTGGCCACGTAACGCAAGTAGGAATCTCAATGGCTTAAGATGAGAAAGGGCCTGGCGGAAGATGTTCTTTCCAGCTTTTAAAGAAAATGACTCCAAAAGCTGACTGCAAATGTGAATGATGGTTTCTGCTGGGAAGAGGAGAAGGGCAGGTGAGAAACAGGCATTTGATGATGGTACTGGTGTACTGACCCTGCCCTCCCTGCGGAACCGAACCAGCGCCCTCCAGGGAACGGGAAATTCCAGTTTGGCTCCAGGCACGTATGCATGGATTGCAGAGACACACGTGTATGCTCATTTGCATGAGCTTTTGGTGTTGGGAAGTTGATCTATCTGGTCTACCCTTCTAAAATGTGAAAAAGAATACAAAGACAATAATGGGGGAGAGATGTGGTTTTCAAAAGAGTGCTTCTCCCCAAGGAGACGACTGTCAATGTCTGGAGTCATTTTGGGTTGTTTGAACTTGGGAGCGGTGCTACCGGCATCTCATGAGTAGAGACCAGGGATGCTCAACATCCTACAATGCACAGCGCAGCCCCGACCACAAAGAACTGTCCGTCCGAAAATATGAGTAGTGCGCCGCCTGAGAAACTCTGGTTCTTTGGGGATTTTTTAAAGCAAAACTCACAAGTATTTTCTACTTTTTCTGTCATGGATTCAATGCCTGAGATAACAAAAAGAAGAAAAGGGCACCCCGAGCTCTTCCCTGCAGTGGTGCCTTCACTTTCAACATGATTTACAAAATCCTCACAAAATCTGCAATCTGCAAAGCAGTCCAAGCTCGTGTCCATGGGAATCCGCTGATGAGGATAATGAAGATCTGGCAATGATTTGCTGAGTTCATAAATGGCAAGTCAGTTCTCTAGCCTGCTCCTGTCACCTGGACAAATTCAGGCCCTGGTACTAGAGTCACACTGCCAAGCCCTCACTCGGCCCAGACTATTCTCATCATGGCTGTTGCTTTCTGGTTCCAAATAAAGTCATTTTGTGGTTCCAAGGTCCTTTGTCTCTGCCTGTCTCTGTTGCCTTTTCTTCATTTTGTGTTTTCACAGTCACGATTTCTACAAATATTTATCCAATTTCTGCTGTTCTCTTTGTACTATTTTGCAACATATAATTTGTTTTTCCTTTATGCCAGAAATTTGCTCATGTCTACCATCCCACCTCTCTTCAGTCAAAAAGACCCAAAACAGCACCCAGGGATTTAAAACAAACATAATAAAAGAGAACCTATATGGAAATTGAGACCTGGAACAAGAATAGCTTGCTTTTGAATCATAGGTGGAATGGAGTGGCGAGGGAGCGCAAAGATGATTTGAGCAGAGCAGTGAGGGCCGGTACCGTGTAGTCTGGAACAATCCCAGCAGTTGGTCCATAAATCTCTCCTCAGCCCCATCCCCCGGCTCACAGGACTTGACTTTCTCTCTCATTAGAGATGCAGGCCCTTTTGATCCAAGTCAGTGCTGTGCAGTGTGGTCATGGATCTGCGGCATTAGCACCACCTGGGATCTTGTTGGAAACGCCAGTTCTGCGGCCCAAGCCCAGGTCTACCATCAGAACCTCAGGGGGCAGGACCCAGCAAGGTGAGCTCTAACAAGCCCTCCAGGGGATTCTCATAACAGCCGTGGGCAAACTATGGCCCGCGGGCCGGATCCGGCCCGTTTGACATGAATAAAACTAAAAAAAAAAAAAAGACCGTACCCTTTTATGTAATGATGTTTACTTTGAATTTATATTAGTTCACACAAACACTCCATCCATGCTTTTGTTCCGGCCCTCCGGTCTAGTTTAAGAGCCCATTGTGGCCCTCGAGTCAAAAAGTTTGCCCACCCCTACTCTAGCAACATCTTGAGAAGCGCTGCTCTGGAGGGTTGTATCCAGTCTCATAGCCCATATAAAAATGCACTTCGATCCTGAAATGTGTTTTCAGGGTAATGTGCTTTAGAAGCAGCTCGATGTAATGCAGTGATGCTTAACTGCCTGAGCATTAAAACTATTTTTTTTACAAATGCTGATTCCTAGATCCCATCCTGAAAGATTGGGGATAAAGTCTAGAGCAGTGGTTCTCAACCTTCTGGCCCTTTAAATACAGTTCCTCATGTTGTGACCCCACCATAAAATTATTTTCGTTGCTACTTCCTAATTGTAATGTTGCTACTGTTAGGAATTGTCATGTAAATATCTGATATGCAGGCTGGCCTTAGGCGACCCCTGTGAAAGGGTCGTTCGACCGCCAAAGGGGTCGCGACCCACAGGTTGAGAACCACTGGTCTAGCGTGTGGCCTAGAACCCTGTACTTTTGGGGGGAAGTGATTCTAAAGTGCCCCCAGGCCTGGCAGCCAATGCTATAGTCACAGGGCTCATCCCCTTTTCTATAAAGGTCAGGCTGTAAGTATTTTAGGGTTTGAAGGCCATGCTATCTCTGTGGCAACTACTCAACTCTCCAACTGTACAGCGAAAGCCACCATAGAGGGAATGTAAATGAGTGGGTGAGGCTGTGTTCCCGTGACACTTTACAAACAGGCATGGGGCTGCATTTGGCTCATGCTGTACTTCACCAACTCCTGTTGCAGCAGATACAACACTGGACTGGCAGCACGAAGCCCTCAGCACATGCTCTAACTTTTCCTCACCCACTGACCACTCAGCCATGTCCCCTCATAGCCTCAGTGAGCTCTCAAGTCCTTTCCAACTTTCAACCACATCAATTCGGAAGTCACAGAACTCATGTAGAATTAGAGGACCATTAAGGGTTATTAGATATTCTTTTATTCAATAGAGTAGGGTGTGCCAGTTCTAAAGATTAGCTTTGCCACCTTCAGAATTTTGACTTACATTAGCCCTCCTCATAAGTGACAGGTGTATAACATATATTCCCTTTACTAAGAGTTTTGAAGCACATTTAATTTGAACTTTGAAACTGAACAGACACTGCTATAATTAATCACCTTTCAAGCCAACTTGAAGGGCATGTTATACACTCCAGAGAGTAGCCTACCCTCTTTTTAAAATCATTTTAAAAAATATGTTGAAGTGCGTAGTTGCTTGTGATTATAGTAGGAGCAAAAAAAGGGAGACACGTGGAACTTGCCAAATCCTTTTCCCATGAGTATCATTCTTACTGTGGGATTCACAATCAAGAATGTAGTTGCCCTGTCTTAATATGTGTGATTCATAGAAGGAATTCAGGTCTTTCTTTGGATCTTTTTCAGCCATGTTCTAAGAGAATTATAAAAGTATGATCAAATAGGTAGTATAGTAATTAACAAGCAAATATGTCATGACTGAAAACCAGTCACCAATTAAGGAGAGACACAGAAAATGATTTAATGAACATTGATTCTTTTGCATGGTCTACTTATTCCCAAAGCTCAATTTTTTTTTATTATGTTCATTCAAAGCTGTTCAGTTTCAGCCAAATATTTCAGATAATAAAGCTTGTCTCACCCCTTCCCTAAACGTATTCTCCCTTCAGCATCTGCCCTCTCTCACCTCTTCTTTTCTGTCAAGTTTCTCAGAAGGTTGTTCAGATTTCTGCTTCTGTTTCCTCAGCTCCCATTATACCTCCATACCTTCCCACACTCCATCAGGCATTCTGTGTCTTTACTCAAACAGTGCTCACTGATGTGAAAAGTAGTATCTGCATTAGTACATATTCCCATCACTGTTTGGCCTCATCTTGACATACAGCAGCTTTGGGGATGTTGACCACCTCAGTTTTTTTCCTAATCTCTTCTTAGGCAATGCCATCTCCTCCACCACCAGTTTGTGCAGATGCTACCAAATTTAAATATCTACATCTAATTTCTCTGCTGAGATCAGCCCCATATACTGACCTCTAGGATACCTAGGAGCACCTCAAATTTGACATGTCCAAAACTGCACTAATGATCTCTCCCCAGAACCTTGCCCTATCCAACCAGTTTTATGAGTCAAAAACCAGAAACTCATGTTTCATGTCTTCCTCGCCCTCCATGCCCATTGATCACCAAGTCCTGCTGATTTTCATTGTTTTTATTATTGATTTAGAGAGAGAGGGAGAGAAACATCGATGTGAAAGGGTCACATCAATCGACTGCTCTTGCACACCCCGCCCTGGGGATTGAGTCCGAAACCTGGGTATGTGCCCTGACCGGGAGTCAAACTGGTGACTTCTCAGTGCACGGGACAATGCTCTTTAACTGATTTACACCTCTCCACATCTACACACAACCTCCAAGTTCAAGGTTTCACACCTCTGCCTCCACAGCTGACATAACCTGCTAACTGAAGTTGAACTTACATAATTGTCACTTGCTGGCTCGGCTCATCCCACATGACACACAATCCAGGTGCCAATAAAATGAGCTCGAGGGTATCACTGTCAATTTGGCCTTGGTGAAGATCCCCTCTGACTTTGGTGCCCCACCTCCTTGATAGTTCCGCCCAATTTCCCAGAAACAGACTCCCTGTTCTTCAAGACAGCAACACAGAGTCCCAGCCTCCTTTCTCATTTCTTCTCTGTAGCTGGATTCTGTCCTTAAACGCCCTCTGACATGATCTTCAGCATATACTGTGAACTTCATAGGCGGCAGCAGCCCTCCACTTGGAAATTTACCCAATGCCTATGTTTCCAGCTTGCTCAATTTGACCTTAACTCATCAACTGGGTTTGTTGCCATGCTTCTTTGTGTGGGTTGATTTCTCTGTTTCCTTCATTATTTCAGAGCTGTTCCCATATTCCCAGCTCTGTTGCCGTGCAACCCCTTTAAACAAACTGGTCACACCTACATTTCCCAAACATACAGTGACTCAAGAACAACTCCAGGCTCATCTATCCTATACTATTTTTAACCAAGAAACTCACTTTAAACAATAAAGATATTATCAAGTTCCAAAATGGTGGCAGAGTAAGTGGAAGCTATAATGACATGCTCCCAGGACCAAACTGGAATTACAACTAAAATATAGAAACACTATCCTGAATAATCAACTGAAGACCAGCTGGAGAGAACCCTGATAAGCACGGACAGAAAGTGGAGACACATAGAGACTGATAGGAAGTGCAGAGGCATGACAGGGCCGGCCAGGCTCCCACAGACAGCACCTAAAGTTCCAGAGGGCTGTCTCAGCTGTGGGGGGTTCCCATTGAGAACACTAGAGTCGAAACCCGAGCTGGGATCCCTAGCCCAGAGCACCAGAACTGAGAAAGGTGGCCACATAACATCAGGATGTGAAAAGCAGCAGAACTGTCTGCCAGGGAGAGATGGCTGGACATGCAGGAACTCTTTTAAAGGGCCAATGCATACAATTTTGGGTGCAGCCACTCACCTTGGGGTTTGGCAGAAGAAGGGCAAATTGGACTAGAGCTGTGTGAACAGAATCCAGGGTTGGGATTTTTGGGGTTAGAGATCAGAAGGCAGCCACTCTGATTTCCTGTGCTGAGTCATTACCACATACTGCAGAGGACAACTTTCTCCAGCAGACCTTCACCATTCAGGCCTGGGGGGAGGAAGCAATTGTCCTACCCTGTTAGAAAACCTCTAGCCCCACCCTGTGGTTGATAGCCTGAGGCTAATCAAGACTGAATAATAATCAGACTGTGGGCAGAGGGGGATCTCTGGAGACTTTGAGTCTTTGCCTGATCTTCTGGGCCTGGGGCACAGCTTGTTCCTTCCCAAAGGCCCCAGCAGACAAAGCCCTAAACTGTGGATTGCTGATAGCTCCAAACAGGGTGCTCCGAGCCAGTCACAAACAGGATCTGACATTGTCCTGCACCAGAGATTAGGCGTCATAGCAGATCTACCTAATGCATAGACACAAAGCCAAACAGGCATCCAAAATGGGTAGACAAAAATACAAGCCCCCAAAGAAAAAACAAGAGAATCCTCCAGAAGAGCTAAATGAAATGGAGATAAAAAATTTATCAGATGTAGATTTCAGAATACTGATGAAAAGGATGCTCAAAAGCATGAGAAAAGATATAGTAAGTATGAAAAAAGACCAGTCAGAAATGAAGAATAGCATAGCACTAATAAAGAACACATTGGAAAGAATACACAGCAGATTAGGAGAAGCCAAGGATCAGATCAGTGAATTAGAAGACAGGGTAGAAAAAAATCACTCAATCAGAGAACCAAAAGGAAAAAAACAATTTTAAAAACAGGACAGCTTAAGGGAGCTGTGGGACAACATGAAATGTAATAATATTTGCATCACAGGAGTACCAGAGGGGAAGAAAATGATCAAGGGATCGAGAACCTGTTGAAGAATAATGGCAGAAAACTTTCCTAACTTGGTGAAGGAAAAACTTACACAAGTTCAGGAGGCACAGAGAGTCCCAAGCAAGAAGAACCCAAACAGGCCCATGCCTAGACACATAAAAATTAAAATACCAAAAATTAAAGACAAAGAGAATCTTAAAGGCAGTAAGAGGAAAGCAATTTGTTTCCTACAAAGGAGCTCCCATACAGTTGTCAGCTGATTTTTCATCAGTAATGCTACAGGCCAGAAATGAATGGCATGAAATACTCTAGGTAATGAAAAGCAAGGATCTGAAATCAAGATTACTATATCCAGCAAGGCTATCATTCAAAATAGATGGTGAAATAAAAAGCTTCCCAGACAAAAAAAAAAAAAAGGCTAAAGGAGTTTATCACCACCAAACCAGCACTATACATAATGCTAAAGGGAGTGCTTTAATGAGAAACATAGGCATAAAGAGTTAAAATGGCAATAAATAAGTACCTATCAATAACCTCAAATATAAATGGATTAAATGCTACAATCAAAAGACATAGGGTAGCTGAATAGATATGAAAACATGACCCAAATATATGCTATCTACAAGAGACCCACCTCAGAACCAAAGATTCACACAGGATGAGAGATAGATGGAAATTTTTTCCATGCAAATGGATATGAAAAAAAATCTGGGTTAGCAATACTCATATCTGACAAAGTAGACCTCAAAATAAAGGCCATCATAAGAGACAACAAAGGTCACTACATAATACTAAAAAGATTGATCCAATAAGAGGATATAACTCGGTAAACATATATGCACCCAATATAAAAAAAAACAACCCCACTTCTGAAGGACCTTAGGTAGAGATAAACAAAACAGAGTCATAGTAAGGGACTTTAATACCCCACTGACTTCATGAGGTAGATCTTTCAGACAAAAGTTAACAAGGAAACAGTGACTCTAAAGCAGGGGTCCTCAAACTTTTTAAACAGGGGGCCAGTTCACTGTCCCTCAGACCATTGGAGGGCTGGACTATAGTTTAAAAAAAAACTATGAACAAATTCCTATGCACACTGCGCATGTCTTATTTTAAAGTAAAAAAAAAACAAAACGGGAACAAATACAATATTTGTATTTGCATGTGGCCTGCGGGCCATAGTTTGAGGACCCCTGCTCTAAAGGATACACTGGATCACATGAATTTAATTGACATTTATAGAACATTTCACCCCAAAGCTGCAGAATATAGATTCTTCTCAAGTGCACATGGGCATTCTCAAAGATAGACCATGTGTTAGGACACAAAACAAGTCTCTACAAGTTCAAGAAGATTGAAATCATACCAAGCATCTTCTCAGATCACAATGGAATGAAATTAGAAATCAACTATAGTAAAAACACTCAAAAACATTCAAACACTTGGAGGTTAAATAGCATGTTAATAAAAAATGAATAGTTCACCAATGAGGTCAAGAAAGAAATAAAAAACTTCCTGGAAACAAATAAAAATGAACACACAACAACCCAAAATCTCTGGGAGATAGCAAAAGCAGTCCTGAGAGGGAAATTCATAGCACTATAGGCCCTACCTCAAAAAACAATAAAAAAAAGATAATAAACTATTTAACCCTACAATTTAAAGAATTAGAAAGAGAACAACAAAAAAAGCTCAGAGTAAGTAGAAGGAAGGAAATAATAAAGACTAGGGCAGAAATAAATGACATAGAGACTAAAAAAAAACAATATAAAAGATCAATGAAACCAAGAGCTGGTTCTTTGAAAGGATAAACAAGATTGATGAACCATTAGTCAGACTCATCAAGAAACAACAAGAGAGGACCCAAATAAATAAAATCAGAAATGAAAGTGGTGAAGTAACAACTGACATCACCAAAACACAAAGGACTGTAAGAAAATACGATGAGCAACTATATGCCAACAAGCTGGATAATGTAGATGAAAGGGGAAAATTCCTAGATAAATACAATCTCCCAAAACTGAATCAGGAAGAATCAGAAAACCTGAATAGGCCAATAACAATTGAGGACATTGAAGCAGTAATCAAAATACTCCCAGCAAACAAAAGACCTGGCCCAGACTTCATAGGGGAGTTTTACCAAACACTCAAAGAAGAACTAACACCTATCCTCCTCAAACTATTCCAAAAAATTCCAGAGGAAGGAACACTTCCAAGCTCTTTTTATGAGGCCAGCATTATCCTAATTCCAAATCCAGATAAAGATACTACAAAGAAAGAGAATTACAGGCCAATATCCTTGATGAACAGAGATGCTAAAATCCTCAACAAAATATTAGCAAATCAGATCCACCAATATATTAAAAAGATCATACACCATGACCAAATGGGATTTATTCCAGGGATGCAAGGCTGGTACAATATTCACAAATCAATAAATGTGATACATCACATAAACAAACTGAAAGACAAAAATCACATGATTATATCTATAGATGCAGAAAAAGCATTCAACAAAATCCAACACCCATTTCTAATAAAATAAAAAAAACTCTCAGCAAATTGGGAATAGAGGGATCATACCTCAACATAATAAAGGTCATATATGGCACACCTACAAGCAACATCATACTCACGGGCAAAAACTAAAACCATTTCCCCTAAGAACAGGAACAAGACAGGGATGTCTGCTTCCACCGCTCTTATTCAACATAGTACTGGAAGTCCTCGCCACAGTGATCAGACAAGAAGAAAACATATAAGGCATCCAAATTGGAAAGGAGGAAATAATACTCTCATATTTGCAGATGACATGATATTGTACATAGAAAACCCTAAAGACTCCACCAAAAACTACTAGGCTTAATAAAGGAATTCGGCAATGTAGCAGGATACAAAGTTAACATCTAGAAATTGATGGCATTTTTATACACCAATAATGAATTCTCAGAAAGAGAAGCTAAAACAATCCCATTTACCATAGCAACAAAAAAAAGTTAAGATACCTAGGAATAAACTTAACCAAGGAGGTAAAAGACTTGTACTTGGAAAAGTACAGGATGTCGAAAAAAGAGACAGAGGAAGATGTAAACAAGTGGAAGAATATACTGTGTTCATGGACTAGTAGATTTAACATAATTAAAATGTCCATACTACCCAAAGCAATCTATAGATTCAATGCAATCTATAGATTCAATGCAATCTCTATTAAAATATCAATGACATATAAAACAGATCTAGAACAAATACTCCAAAAATTTATATGGAACCAAAGAAGACCCCGAATAGTTGCAGCAATCTTGAGAAAGAAGAATATAGTTGGAGGGATCACAATGCCAAATATTAAGTTATACTACAAAGCCACTGTAATCAAAACAGCCTGGTAATGGCACAAGAACAGGCATATAGATCAATCCAGAGACAGAGAAGCATGGAACAGACTGGTGAATCTCAGAGTGATGGCAGGGGTGGAGGGGTGGGTGGGAATTGATCAACAAAAAAACTTGTATGCATATATGCATAAGTCATGGACACGCACAATAGGGTGGTGAAGGCCTGGGGTGGGGGCGGGCTTGAAGGGGTCAATGGGGGGGAAAGGGACATATGTAATACTTCCAACAATAACGTTTTTTAATAATTATAAAGGTATCAATGGATTGAAAGTAACAGAATGACAAATGATACAGCATGCAAACACTGATCAAAAGGAAGATGGAGTAGCTGTATTAATAGCAGACTATGTAGACATCTAAACAATGAACATTTCCTGGGAGTCAGTTCACTTCATAAATACAGCATAAGTCCTTCCTATTTCCATTTGCTTTCACCCCCAAAAGAATGAGAGCGAGAGCAATAGCAGGATCAGTTGAAGAAAGTGTCTAGAGTTGGAAAATTTGGAGCAAACCTATCTAAGTGGTGTTGGCTATGCAGTCTTTCAGTTGGGCCTAGTGCAGTGATGGCGAACCTATGACACGTGTGTCAGAGGTGACACGCGAACTCATTTTTTGGGTTGATTTTTCTTTGTTAAATGGCATTTAAATATATAAAATAAATATCAAAGATATACATCTTTGTTTTACTATGGTTGCAAAGATCAAAAAATGTCTATATGTGACACAGCACCAGAGTTAAGTTAGGGTTTTTCAAAATGCTGACAAAGATGAACAGCTTTGGTTTAAATTCCCATGCCGAGCCTCGGGGTTGGTCCAGCTTGGTGAGGCCAGGCTCCGAAGCAGCGAGAGACACAGACAAGAACGAGCGTCCAGCTGTCAGTGTGGAACTGCGTCCAGTCCAGGCTGCTGCCCTCTGGCCCCTGGGGAATCGGTCCACACAGAGAGAGGCGGGGAGGTGTCCAATGGCCGCATCTGTTACCGGTTGCCTCTCACTCCCTCCCTGCATTCCAGACCTGGCGCTCAGGACATCCTGAAATGGAGAAGCTTGCTGGTGGGGTGTGTTTGAAACCTTCCAATGATTGACTGGAAGCAGAAGTGCCAGGGCATGAACCCTCAACCCTGGAGTTCATGGGGGCCGGCCAGCCTGCAGAGCCCAAGCCCTTGATCCCGCCGGACAGGCAGTTCTCATTAAGCGATGCAGCAGGATTTGGTGCAAAAAAAAAAAAAAAAAAAAAAAAAACCACAAAAAAAACAGAAGGCCGCTTGCTCCCTCCTGAGCTTGGTTGCTAGGTCCTGAAATACATGTATTTTTTAAATTTCCAAGTCAATCAATCTTTCCTTGGTGGAATTGCTCAGGCAATGCTAACACGTATTGAGCAAGGGATGAGAGTACAATTGTCCTCATGGATAGCCACGCGGGACACATCCCGGGCATGAGCTCAGGCACAGAGATACCCCACAGGCCTCCCACTCCCTGCAGTGAACCAGGGGGGGCCCTCTCCTGGAGCCCCACAGCAGCAGCACTCGGGCTTCTGTTTGGATGGTTCCAGAGGGTGACCGCACGCGCTGGGGCAGCCGCTTGCAAAGGCAGCTCTTTCTTCCTGAGGGTTTTGCTGTTAAAGCCAGGAAGTCTTCAGGGACAGGTCTGACGGGAGGAAAATCAGCACAGCTCAGGAGAGCATCTGAGACACAAATGTGAACAATTTGCCCGGATGCCGTCAGGCGCAGCCATCAAAAACATCACCAAAGTAGAAGGGCCAGGCCCTGGGTTGCAGAAAAATTCCACTGCGGGGAGACTGAAATCATGACACCTTTACAGCCGGGAAGGAAATGAGATGACTGAGTGTGAAAATGCCCTGGTGAATTGGGTAAAAATGAGGAAGTTGTTCATTCTTGCTAATTACCGTCTGGGTGTCAAGTTTTCATTTTCAATTTAGGCCGGATATTACAAACTTTGTTTGCTTATGTATTTGGGGACTAAGGAGATTACCACGTCTAATCTTCTACCCTCATGGACACACAGGGCGCAGAAGCCAGTACCTGTTGAATACATTTTCCATAAATGTTCTTTCCCCTCCCTCCGCTCCAGTGGTTCTCAACCTTCTGGCCCTTTAAATACAGTTCCTCATGTTGTGACCCAACCAGAAAATTATTTTTGTTGCTACCTCATAACTGTCATGTTGCTACTGTTAGGAATCATCATGGAAATATCTGATCTGCAGGATGGTCTTAGGCGACCCCTGTGAAAGGGTCGTTCGACCGCCAAAGGGGTCGCGACCCACAGGTTGAGAACTGCTGCTCTACTTGCTCTGAGGACAAGCTCCTCTGCGGCCCTGTTCTCAGCGTTGTCCAGTCTTTTCCTTGCTGTCCCTTCTGTAAAGCTGAGCTTCTCGACCTTGACACTGTGAACGTGGGGTTGGTAATTCCTTCTTGGGGAGCTGCTAGACATTGTAGGATGTTTAGCAGCATCCCTGGTCTCTACCCAGGGTACCAATAGCGCCCCCTCCCAACTGTGATAACCGAAGATGTCTGGGGACAGTGTCCCATGTCCCCTGGGGGGTGGGGCGCGAGCACTCCTGTTTGAGAACCATGGGCCTAGGTGAACATTTTCATCATAATATGAATGGTCCATCATTATAATGTTCTATCAGTGTTCGATCATGACAGCATTCCTTCTGTCCCCATAATCTTCTCGTGTCACCTTTCTATCCCTCCCTCTGCTCCCAGGCCACCGAGTCACTCGAGGAGTGTCTGTTGATAATGCAGCTCCTTGGCCAGTTCAAGGTCCCTGCTATGCCCAAGGTGCTATCAGTAAAGTCAGGAGAGAGGGAAGTGGGGTGTGGTTTGTGGGAGGAATACACATCTCCAGCTTCTCCTTGGATCTAGAAATGGGGTGGGCAACCCCTGGCACACATGCCAAACGTGGCATGCCAGTAACTTTTGCTGGCACGCGAAACCCTCTCTTATAATCTTCCATTTACAATTGTGAATCTTTGTTCTCAGTGATGAATTTTTGTTAAGGCTCGTAAGAGGAGTAGTCTGACGGATGAAAGTAGTAGCTCGTGCCTATCTCTGAAGGTCACGAAATATAAACCTGATGTAAAATCTCTGTCATCAGTGATGCAGCAGCAAAAGTCCCACTGATAATAGCAAACGGAGTCATAAAGTTTTCTGTCGGACTCTCAGTGTACATGTATACGTTAAAAAATAAATGTATTTTTCATCATCATAGACTGTGTATTTGTCGCTCAAATGCATTTTATTATTTCTTCAAGGTTCTTCACATACGTACACCTTCAGAGATATCAAGTAGGCGTAAGATGTTCTCAAAAAATTAGGGTTGGCACGCAGAAGAATTTTGAGTCAGAGATTTTGCTGGTTTGGGCACGCATTCACAAAAAGGTTGCCCACCCCTGATCTAGAAGCTGCCAAATAAGCAAATACCTAAGAGATCTGACTCTAGGTATACCAGGAATTCAAGTAGAGAAATGTTGGTGTACTTGCTGATAATATACAAATTATTATTCCTGCAAAAAAAGATTGAAGCTACAATGTGTGTTTTTAAAAAATACCTAAAAGGAGTTTACTTAAGCTCTCCAATTCTTTTTTGCACTGCAAACACGGATTATTTCTAGACTTCCTTGCAGCACAGGAAATACTGACACCCACACAGTCCAAATTAGACCTCAAGGCAAGATACTGCCTCCGGTCATACTACCGCTCTGCTGTCAGGAAATTAAGCTATCTTCCCAAGGCTAAGGAGAGAAAAGTTGTTTGTCTCTTTGTTTGCTAACAGCTGGAAACATAGTCTATATAGAATGGGGGGGGGGCTTGCTTTTTGAAAGGATACAGTAGCATAGCTATTATATCTTTTCTTTCTTCCTCCTTTGCACAGTTCAGAAGAACTCGCGCATTTCTGCCTTCCTCTGAGGGATTTTTCTCCATTAGAACATAAGCTTCCTGAAGGTAGGAATTGTGCTTATCATGTTTTAATATTTCTGGTGCCTAACACAGCCCCTAGTTTTTTGTATGTCCTCAGTAGATGTCTACTACAAGTAGGAAGAAAGGAGGAGTAAGGGCGGGAAGGAAGGAGGAAGAAGGGAAGGGAGAGAGGAAGAAATGAAGGAAGGGAAGGACAGAGAGAGCGAGAGAAAGGAGGGAAGAAAGGAGAGATGGAGGAAGGGAGGAAAATGGAAGTAAAAAACAAAAAGGCGGAAGGGAGGAGAATATCAATGCTAGATTTATATATCACTCAATTCAAATTTGTTCCAAGGTCTGACAAATTTATACAACTAACAGTAAGCCCAACACGCTCGTTTATTACCATATAACCCAGAGATTAGCAGTGCCGCTGGCTTCCAGCAGCTCTTGCAGAACAAAGAGAAGCGATGTACTGGTGTAGATGGTCCAAGGGATGCAGTTGAAAGAAAACATGGCAAAAGAAAATAAACAACTATGACAAGTCAATAGATGCTCAGCTTTTCCATTACACACATTCTCATTAACTTAATAATAGACAAGACAACAAAGACAACGTCTGCTTGGGAACCATAAAAAAGAAACAGAACTAGAATAAAACAACAAGTTTAAAAGTCCTCCAATCCATCCCAGGACCTTTAAGCAAAGCCAAAAATTATTTTTAATTTTCCTTTTCTGCATATTTTTAACGGCAACTCTACTTCTTGAAAGACTCTCTTTAAATCTGTTTTCTCCAGTCCAGTAATGTATATTTATTGAAGAAATTTTTGAAAAATATGAAAGAACATAAAGGGGAAAAAAGGAAAGCAAAATAAATGCCATGGTGTTCCAGGAATTATTTAATCAATGAAATTTTTCATTTCTGAAAAACCCCATTTCTGCTACATATTATATATGAATCATTCTGCCTTTACATCCTGATTCAAGACCCAATTCTTTATTCGCCATTAATGAGGAGTGTTGTATATTTTTGAAGTGTGTTTAAAAGTCTTATTTTAGGACATGGGCCAAAAGGCAAGGTTCTCCAACTCATTAACCTGCTCCATAAACTTTAAACCACTGTTTCCTACGGGAGAAAAACATACCTGGGAATAGAGTTACTATTTTAATTCTTTCCTTCTATTTCAAGACTGGTCTCTCCCCATTTCATCTGAATGAAAATTACTTGAGAATGTTTCCTCCCTTGTGCAAGAGGGACTTCACAATTGAATTCTGGTCAAGAAATCCGATTGCTTCAGTCGCTCCAAGAACCAGAAGCTAAACAAAAATTAAGAACCAAAGGAAATCTGTCATGATGGCGGAGGGCGCCGCATGGAGGGTGCTGCCAATCAGCAGGGCCTGTGGATGGAGCACCCCTCCTGACCTCGTTAACTCTGAGGGGACTTTGCAGGCTTCGGCCCTAAGAAGGGAGGAGCGTGGCCCCTGGACAGTGTTCGTCCACAGCTATCTCCCAACCGTTTCCTTTCCAAAGAGGAGAGGGAATTGTTGGGTCCTGTTCCTGTGCCTTTCATTTGTTTTTCCACTTCAGGATTATGTTCTTTGGCTGGGAATTGGGGAATTCTGCTGCTGCGGGCCTGAAAGCCATCACTTCTCCAACTTCTCCAGGTGGGAGCTGGTGTGCAGGCCACTCAAGGAGACTTCGCAGCTTCCAGGGGGCCTGCAAGCAGGGCTTCCTGCTCTGCCCAGGGCCGCCTGCTCATGGATCCGGCGGGGGGCTGCTTTCCTGGACCTTGCGCTGGGCCCGTGCCCACATTTTCATGACACGCTGGAGCCAGGAACTTTGGCTGAGTGGGAAAACTAGATGCATGCTTGGGGCTTTTTAGTCATAAAAAGCCTTTGCCGGCTTTGTTCCCACCTTGGCCTTGGGATTCTGAGCTAAATAGTCTGCACACTGTTATCAATGGTCAAAATATTCTGCCAACGTATTCGGGCTCTCCCGTGTGGTCTGGCCTTGCACAGAATCAATAAAAGACATAACCTCTGTCTCGAAGACCTTGTGCCCCGAGAGCCTGGTAAGCATATGTAGATCCGAATGCCGACCATCAATCATGGACCAACATCTGAAACGTAGTAAAACCTTGTTAGCCCACTGTTGCTGATCGCAAATAGCATGTAATTCAAAGCAACTGCAGTTCCTGCCCTCCATTGTTCTTTAATGAATATATTAAATAACTCTAAACTGGTGGTGGGAGGTTTATTTTTTTCAGGTCCCTGGCATTTCAAATGTTTAGGATGTTGATCTAATTTTATTTTCATTATTAAGTAGCCAAGATTATTTTTCTGTATCCACCACTCACGTCCTCCCTAAGAATTTTTTTTTCCATTGGAGCTGCAATGGCATTAGCGTTCTCATTGGAAAGTTAAGTCTCACATTGTCCAGTGAAATTGTTAATGTCAGCTAGAAATCCAAGTGCATCAGTGACTCCATTATTTAAAGGAATTTTTATCTCATTTTTAAAATGATATGTGTTTATTGCAGAATGTTTTGAAAATAAAGAATAGTACAAAGGAAAAAAAAGAAAGCATGTCCATGATCCCACATACAGAGAAAACACTGGTTTATTTACCTGAAGGTCATGGAGATGTTTACCAGAAGAGATGGAGAGAAACAGAGAGATAGGGAGAGAAAGAGAGGGAGACAGAAAGGAAAAGAGAGAGGGAGATCCCTTATTGTCTGCTCTTTTCACTTTTCAAAAGAATTGATACCTCCTTTACACTCATTTGAATCCAGAGTAGAAAGTTCCGTCACTGTTGCCAACATCATAAGGAACTCTGTTTTCCACAAAGCAGAATTCATGATAAATTAGACACAACTCCCACCTCAATTCCTGAAGTAAAGAGAAACTCATTCTAGAATGGCGTCTTACGCTGGAAGTGAAAGTACAAGTTGAGTCCCAATGGCAATTTTTTTTTTATTGCTTAAAGTATTACAAAGGGTATTACATATGTGTCCATTTTTCCCCCCGCCCTAGACAGTCCCCTAGCCTCCCCTATCCCCCGGTGTCTTATGTCCACCCAATGGCAATTTGATATGCTCAGCGCTACAATGGAGGAGACTGTGTTAAACCAGTGGTACGCAATTTGGGGTGATTTTGTCCCCCAGGGGACATTGGCACTGTCTAGAGACATTTTTAGCTGTTACAACCTTTGTGGTGGTCGGGGGGGGTGCTAACTGGCATCTAGAGGGCAGAGACCAGGGATGCTGCTAAACATCTTACAGGGCACAGGACAGTCCAGTCTCTCCAACAAAGAATGATCCAGGCCAGCGGCTCATGGTGCTGGAGTTGAGGAACTCTGAGTCAAACTCATCCCATCCTCACCACAGAGAATCACAATTTAACAGGCCACACAGATGCAGAGAGAACAAGAGACCAAACTGCTTGCCCTTCTGATGACTTGGTGGGTGGACAAAACCCTGACAGTGCACCCTAATGTTTAAAAGCACTGGTGTGAAGATACAATGAGTATAAACAGGGTCGTGCCTGGCACATTGTAAGTGGCTCAATAAATGGTCGCTGTTACCACTGTGGGCTAAACCCAGTAACTTTTGAGACTTGACTTCCAAACTGAGTTGCACACTTGACATGTCCTCTAGCCACAAACAAGTCAGTAAAGGCTCTGGAGAAAAAGTGGAACCATTGCTTTAAGAGCTCATTTGTGTTCTAAATAAGAGCAATACATCATGTAGATGGAAGCCCTGTTTTGGTTACCATTGTTCTGTAATCATGGTATAATCAAGTGGTCTAAGAAATTCTTCAGGCTACAGACTGTTTTCCCAATGCTAAGCACCTTCTAATGACAAATGCTAAATGAATTTGTGGTAAATGTTGTAATGATATTCTGTTGAACAGCTTTCCAGCCAAGTAAATCTTTGGCTTTAGAATTCTAGACAGCTATCATCTGGCTGTCCTTCCCAGCATTAACTAATCACCAGTGAAAAATACAACTGTCATTCACAAATCATATCAAAGATGGGAACAGCTGGAATCAAATTCAAGAGACTGCATCATTTTATCATCTTGACATTAATCATTCTACATGGATAGCACAGGCAATCTGGAGCAAAGAATAATTTATGTTGCAATATAAACATTAACCATTTAGGCCTGGGAGACTCTCATCCTCCTCCCTCCTCCCAACCCAGAACACCCCTAGAGACTCAAGTCCAGGGATTACATGAAAATGTTTTATGAAACATTATTTATAAAGTAGCCATGAGAGCTGGGGGGAAAAATCCCCATATAAACAAGGCTGAGTTATCTGATCATCTTGGTTAGGAGTCAGCCAACTACAACTTGTGGATCAAAATCCTGCCCACTGCCTGTTTATCCATGGCCTGTGAGATTAAAATTTGGTGGCATGTAACATTTACATGAAATTTAAATTTCATTGTCTGCAAAGAAAGCTTTATTGGCACACAGCCGTGCCCATTTGCTTACATATTGTCTATGGCTGCTTTCCTTCTACAATGGCAATGTTGAGTAGTTTCAACAGAGACTGTAAGGCTCACAAGTTCTAAAAATCTACCTGGTCTTTTACAGAAAAATGCTTCCAACCCTGATCTAATGACTCAACATTATTTTTTCTATGCAATAATTACAAACTTTACTGAATATCTGTTGGGTGTTACCTGCCTTACCACTGCCCTGCAATAGGATAGCACTCCAGTATCCTGATGGGCAATTACATCTACCCTGTGGTGAGTGGTCTTGGTGCAAAAATAATTCCCAACTCACCCAGCCAATATGTCTTCTACTTTCATCTTAGTGTCCTTTGATCTGCACCTATGACTTCAAGGGACCTCTCTATGAATCCTTCATGTATTCACTTGACAAATATCTATGGAGCATCTCTTATTTTCAGGCACTATACTAGGCTCTGCACAAGGTAGATCAAGTCCTAGCACCCATGGAGTGTATCTATCTAGAATAGATGATAAACAACCAAACAAACAAGTAACTTCAGATGGTGATAAGTGTTAGAAAGACAATCAACGTGGCTATTTGACAAAGAATGGAGAGGTTGGCTAATGTAAATCAGTAGTCAGGAATGGCATCACCAAGGAAGCTGTGTGAAATGCGGACTGCCATTGACAGGGGCCTGGAAATGTCAAATGTACATTTAACATTTTTAAGCTCAAAGGAGACATTAGGCCTAAAGATAGAAAATTGGAATCATAAGTCTATGAGGAGAAATTTAAATCCCCGAGCATCTAAGGAGAGGAGGATAGAGGAGTGAAGGAAATGTGATCTCCAATGAAACCAAAGGAAGACATGATTTAAGAACAAGAAAGTGACTGATGAGGGAAAATTCTGAGGCAGGTCTATCATACATAGTTTAGCACTGGTTTGATGTAGGTTGTTGGGTGTTACAGTCCCAAATGCAGGTGGCCCTGAGGGACAGTGGAGAGAAGAAATCCCCTGAATGTACAGTCAGGTAGGACATCTCATTTCCCCCTTTTCCCGGGATAGGAAGACAGAAGGCCTGAATTAATTTCAATACTGAATCACAGCGGTGGCTGAAGGACTGGATGAATGGTTCTTGGGTAGAAAAAGCAAGAATGGAGGGATTGGTGGGGAGCAATAGTTATTGCCAAATGGGCCTAGAACACTGGTCAGCAAACTGCGGCTCGTGAGCCACATGCGGCTCTTTGGCCCCTTGAGTGTGGCTCTTCCACAAAATACCATGTGTGGGGGCGCACGTACAGTGCGATTGAAACTTCGTGGCCCATGCGCAGAAGCCGGTATTTTGTGGAAGAGCCACGCTCAAGGGGCCAAAGAGCCGCATGTGGCTTGCAAGCCGTGGTTTGCCGACCACTAGCCTAGAACATTAAACTTTTCACGACACATTTGAATGCTACTCTGGCCAAACCATTGCAAAGTGTTCAATTTCTAAGAAGTAGTATGTCAGAAACTTTAAATGTCCACCCCCAAATTTTATGCCCTCTTCTAAGTCTAGAATTGTCACTAGGAAATGGCCACTGAGTGAAAGGCTGCATTTCCTAGCCCCTTTCAGCTCCCTTTGTTACAGCAGTAATCTAACTAACATAAACCTGAACCTCCAGTGAGATGATACACACCAGCCATCCCTACCTGGCTAGCATGTTGCCGTTTACAGTCTCATAGAAGTGACTTCCCATCACCTTTGCCGTATTTTTTGTTAGAAGCAAGTCACTAGGGCAGCTCACACTCAAGAGGAAGGGACTACACCAGGGCATCAATATGAGGAAGCAAGGGTCATTGGGGGCCATACTAGAGACAGCCCACCACGCTATGTAACATACGGTAGTTGCAATAATTGAATATTATCCCTCTCTCCCGCTTTATGACAGGGATGACCTTGAGGTAGAGGAATTAGCAGAGAGCTACTTTGAACAAGAGAATTTTTTTGGTGGGGTGGGTACCATAAAAGGATAGGGTCCCAGTAAAAGGATTGGACTGCCACCATACACATATTTCTTTTTTTTAATGTATTTTTTTAATTCATTTCAGAGAGGAAGGGAGAGGGAGAGAGAGATAGAAACATCAATGATGAGAAGAAATCATTGATTGGCCGCCTCCTGCATGCCCCCCACTGGGGACTGAGCCCACAACCCGGGCATGTGACCTTGATCGGAATCGAACCCAGGACCCTTGAGTCCACAGGCCGACGCTCTATCTACTGAGCCAAACTAGCTAGGGCACATATTTCTTATTTATATAAACAAGATCTTCTTGAGTTTGAACTTGAGATTTGACATGCCCTTCTCACTGTTTCTTCCTTTTCCCTTTCCCCAAATTGCCTCATAAAGCAAGCAAAATAGTGAGTGAGATGGAGCCAAGTCACGGTCAACATGTGTCATTAACTTGGGATATATTAGTCCAGTGGTAGCCAACCAGTGGTCCACGTACCACTGGTGGTCCGTGAGGTCCGAAAGGTTGGTGACCGCTGTAAGTCTATATATTTTTCATAGTTAAACAATTAAATAATTTTGAATAACAATAAAAAGACTTCCAATCCTGAGACTCTCCTACTTTGGGATCAAAGGCAGGAGATCTGTAGTATAAAGCACCATTCCTTTGCTCATAACTTCAACAATTGATCTCTTTTGGTTATTTTGGTGAGGTTTTTTTAGGTCTTGGTGCTAAAAAATCTCTAACTAGGCTAAACTATGTGTGGGAGATGGAGAAGTGAAATGAGCTTTCTCTATATTATGTAAAGATGCCCAGAAGCCATTCTGGAACACCAGTATTTATACGGACCAAATGTAAACAGTGAAGTGCTACCCTAACTTATAAAAGTTCTTCAATCAAAACTTGCAAGAAAGACTGATCCATGAAACAGATAAACCCGGAACCATCTGATTCAAATTTGGGTGGGATGTGCAGAACTCTATCTGCCACCGTCTCTTTACTTTTCATAAGTAGGCACTAAAGATGTTCTGGAGAGTGGATTTGAAAACCACTGGAAGGTACTTTTTGTTTATCTCTGTGTGCATTTAATCTCCAAGGTAAGTTTGGTCTGCTTAGTCAGTCACCCTGGAGATATTGGCAGGCCAGTGCTTGTTAGAAACGACCTACAGGTTGAATTTGGAGAGGTTATTTTGGAAGACATTGGATGTTTTGAAGCTAAGAGTTTGCTCCCTTCTGAGACCCAAACAAAGTGGGAGCAGGGACTTTCTTAACCTCCAAGAGGGCTGAGCTTAGGGAAGGATAAGGTGCAGAAAGAAATGCTTTAAGGAAGATTCTGGAAAACACCATGCAAAATCACTTCTGACCCAGCCTTGAAAACATGTGTCTCTAGTTTCTTGAGATCCAATGTCAGAATTTAACAAAACAAATTGCATTTAAAAGTTTAAGGAACTGTGGGAGGCTACCCTATTAGAATTTTTCTAATGGTGTGTTGATGTGGCCTCCACCAATTCAGTCTTTCTTCTCTTTGAATTCACTTTGTTACTTTATATTTATATACATTTTACAATTTCTTAAGACTTCATATAATCATTGTATTTTGCTCATGAGCCCCAAACTTAAACCATTTGGACAACAAATTCTTGGAATCTTGACATACAGTGTTTCCTTATTTTTCATACATTTTTGCTGTATTAATGGTGATGACCATAAATTTTTGATAATGTCAAATTAAGCATTATTCAATACAAGAACTTTTCCAAAGAAAAGAACTTTCATAGCTGAGTTTAACTCAAAAAAATGCCTGCTATTTTCCCAGTTAATGATATTGACATTTTATTATATTAGTTCATTAGAGCATGAAACTTCCTGTCTTGTTTCTGAAAAGCTATTTTAGTACTTCATATAAAAGTAACTCTATACCAGTGGGACACAGCAAATGCAATGAAACGATCAACCACTCAGTGGGGGGAGGGGAGGAAGCATTGTAAGCCACTAATCATTCTTTTAAATGGAGCACATTTTAGACCTCTCACCTCATAGAGGCAGTCCATACTTTACCGAAATAGGTTCCTCCCAATATCTCTAAACACTAGAGTGGTGAAAAGTAGATTTCTTTTTGTTGTATTTGAAAGCTTTTGTTGTATTTGAAAAGCTTGCTCCCCATCTCCATAGGTCTGGGTAGATGTGTTAATTTTTTAAAAAAGAATATATACCTGCCTATCTGTGGCAGATTCTATTTTTCTAAAGTTGGCCACAACACTATTTCCTGTACCACATGTTCTTTTTCAAATGTGTCTTAGCCCATCCTCTTTTCAAAAGGTAGGAGTCTTGAACCTTGTTAAGCTTATGATTGCAATGACTTCCAAGCCTGGTTATTTGGGGGCATGTTCACTCTTAAGTGAACAGGTGAGTGAGTGAGCCTTCAGTTGATTCCAGCCCCAGCTGTTGAATCACCCTCCCCCCCCCACCCCAACTCTTCGCAGTTGAGGCTCTACATTGCAGAGCAGTTACAAGCCATCCCTCTATGCCCTTTCAAATCCCTGGCCCACAGAGCTGTGACATAATGAAATAGCTGTTTTATGGAACTAAGTTTGAGGTGGTTGTTATGCAGCAATATTAACAGGAATACTGAATTTCCATTTGGTTGTCAATTTAGTGACGTGATGGTGTTCTTTCGGCCTTCACATATCTACTGAGTGCTCTAAATGTCCCAGGGTAATAGAAATGTGGACACATAGAGGTGGCTCTTGCATTCTAGGAGTTTACATTGAACAGGGAGAGGCTGCTTGGAAACGTTAGTGCAAGAATGGGTTTTAGGTAACATGAGGTAGGGCCCGGGCCAGAGTTCAAATAGAGGACTGCCCAGAGCACGGCCCCTCCTCTTCCCGTCTCCAGCTTCATTGCAAACCACAAAGAGGCTCAGGCACATGAGAGTGGACACCCCAACTTGCAGATCCAAGGGTCTTCTGAACATTCTGCAGACAGCTGCCCCTCGTCCAATTCTCCGGCCTGGAGGTATGCACAGCAGCATGGTCTGCCCGCTGCTCTGGGGTACATGAAGGACATTGGGAAGAATCCATTCAGGCTTGGAAGCCAGCTTGAGCATCTGGGCATGGAATTCCTGGGTCTCAGGTCCAGGGGCCATCGCCCAGGAGGGGGCTCCACGTCCACTGAGTCCAATAGACTCCTGGGCTTGTGCAGAGGTGTAGACAGAGGATGACCGTTAAAGCATGAGGCCTGAGACTGAGGCAGGACCCTGGGTCTAGTGAAGACACGCTGGGAGTACAGGATGGAAGTGTCATTCTAACTTAGCCACTTACCAAAGGCATCATGGACTAGATGACACTTGTACTGCCTCTTGAAAGATGCATTTGTCTGGAAATATAATTGCTGATATCAATGCGTATTTTGGCATTGGTGTTATTCAGGTTAACAGGTACACTGAGAACCAGCTAGTTGACTAAACATTTTCCTTTTCCATTGGTTTTGGTGCAATGTAAGAGCCACAACTTCAGACATAAATGGTCATCATGAGGGGCCTGTTGGGATTTGTAAAGCTGAGCCTTCTTCTGGGCTCCCACCACCATCTGGATGTGCAACTTTATGAAGGCAATTAACCTCTCTGAGTCCGGAAAAAGAGTTCAGGAGCCTTGTACCAGATGTGGAAACCCATAAGCAAACAGACTTACAATTCTTTCGAGGAAGGTATCATATAAATGGACCAAAAAACCACCCATTGCTCATTGTTCCAAAGGAATGAGCACCAAAAGATGAAATAAAATAAAATCTTAGACTTTGTTAATTAATGGCCCTTTGAGTTAAGGCGTGGTGTCAGCACTTTCTGTAAAGTGACAAAGAGAAATGTTTCGGCTTTGCCAGCCATATAGTCTCTGTCACAACTACTCAGTGCTGCCCCTGTAGTACAACAATAGCCAGAGACAGTAGGTAAACAAATGAGCAGAGGGGTGTTCCAACAAAACTTTATTTACAAATACAAGCAGCGAGCCAGATTTGGCCTACAGGCTGTAGTTTGCCAACTCTTGATCTTTGTTAAGAAATACTCTCTTGGGTCATTCCATTATGAAATGAAAACGTTTAGTTATTATATTCAAAATAAAACGAAGCAATATGACTCGAATCTTGGCTAGGACCTCCAGAATGTGCTAGAAGTAATCAGCAATATTAATGAACACCTTTGCCTTTTTTTTGTGTGAGATGGCTTGTTTTGAAATGAGACAAAACCTCCATCATCATTAGACACAACACAGATCATCGGGATTCTATGCTCATTGAGTGAATCATATAGGATAAAAATAAAAGAGCAACATAAAAGAGAAACACTTTTCTAAAAATAAAAGGCTATTTTTATTTCTCAGATTACTTACCTTTCTTTGGAATGTTATTTTTCCTAAAACCATTTCCATCTCCAAAGTAAGAACTATGGAGACTGGAAGCGTTTTACATTTTTTTATGAAAAAATATGTGCAAGACACATAGATAAAGTCACAGATCTCAAAAAGACCACGATTGCACAGGAAAAAGAAAATAAGACTGGAAACTACTGTAATACAAGACAGAGCAAGGCAAACAAGGCCAGCCCCTGCCCTAGGCTTGCATGCTTTGTTGCATCCCTGAAAGGGGGAGTTCTCAGTTCTTTGCAGACATACCATGTCTCAGGGATCCTACTTGGTCAGGAAAATGCAGATCTTGGAAGGGAAACGAGGCACTGGCCAGGCACGCCTTCTGTGCTAATGTGGCGGGGACAGAGGAATTGCATTGTGTTCATGGCCCAGCCCTAGCAATGTAGAACCTGGGGCAAGGAAAGCAAAACCAATTCCAGATCCCACCACGGGTAGACTTGAGATTGATCGGGGCTGGCTCAGAAACTGTTCATGAAAGAACACAGAGTAGTAGTCTCAGTTGGGCTGGGGAGGAAGGCAGGGTTGACAATGGGTGACAGGGACCTATTATTCTTGTCAGTATAGGACCAACAAGGTTCGTTGATTCTTAAAATCCGTCATGAGGCTGCTTGGTACAGATGGACAGTTTGTGTAGAGAATGTTCTTGCTTAAAGTGGCATCTAAAATGTCTAAAACCTGAAACAAATTCCCTGAGTATAACTTAAACGATGCAAAAAGTAGGAAGCAATCGTATGTCACGCCACTTAAGGTTTGTCAACCAAGGATTGTTGGCACCAAATCAATGCCAACAGGAATCCCCAACGTGGGGTGCAGCGAAGAAGGAAACTTTATTCAATGCAAACAGTTCAACAGTGATACAACCTCCCAGCCGTGGAACAGCTCTGCTGTTCCTCAATGGTCTGCTCCACTCTGCTCTGCTCTGCTCACATCTTCAGTGTTTCAGCTCAGCCAGGGAGACTGCAGTCTTCAGTGGAAAGAGAAAGTGCACTCTCTGAGCCAGAGGAGAGCTGGCTTATATGGACAGGAGTCCCCACCCTTGGTCCTGATAGGTCCATCCTCATGCAAATGAGGACTCCAATCCTCAAAGTTGGATTCGTCCAAAAGGCACAGTCCTGATTGGTCAGAACTGCACAGTTCCAATTGGTAGGGAAAGCCTCAGTCCTATTGGTTGAAATAGGATTCCAGGAACTCCTCTATAAGGACTGGCTCAGATGGCAGAAACATGGTTCAGGCAGGCAGTTCAGTGCCAGCTTCTCCCTGAAGTGCAGTTTGTGCGAGAGACCCCTGTGCAGAAAAGGCTGCTGGGCTCTGTTTTGTTTGTTTTTTGCTTTTTTAATTTGAGCCTAGTCAGCGACCAGGAGCCCTTCCTATTCCTAGTAGGTGTCTTTTTTTTCTCAGGGTTCATAGGTTAAAATGTGCTCTGTCGAGAGCATGCTCTGTCTTCTCTAGTCTCATTTTCCTAGTGCTGTTTTGACTCACGGTGTGGTTTTGGGCAGGTTGCTTCATTTCTCTGTGCTTTAGTCTCTCATCTTCCCAAAATGGGGGGAAAGCAGTGGCTACCCACCTCATAGAGCTGTGGAGGCAAGTACTGAGCTCATGCCTGTAATGTGCAGCTGGAGTGTACTGGTAGGTCGCCTAGGCTTCACCTACTTGCATTCATTATGTTGCTATTTTCTGTGTTTTATGACGCTTTCACATTTGGGGCCTGGGGAGACGGCGCTTCCCAGAGCTAGGTAATGCCTAGAGTCAGCAAACCAATCAATCCACACCTCATCCCTGCCAACGACCTCCTTAATCAAGCTCTCATCATGTAAGCCACTATCCCAGTTATGGTCTGACTTGTGTCACTGCCCCCAAATTCCTATGTTGAAATCCTAACCCCCAATATGGAGGTATTAGGATGTGGGGTCTCAGGATGTGATAAAATTCTGAGGATGGAGCCCCATGATGGGTTTAGTGCCCTTATGAAAGCGACACCAAGGGGTTCTCTCACCTTCTTTCTCCCATGTGAAGACCCAACAAGAGTCTGCAATCCAGAAGAGAGCTCTCACTGAACCCAACTGTGCTGGCACTCTGGTCCCAGACTTCCAGACTGAGGGAAAGAAGTTCCTGTTGCTTATAACCCAAGTCTATGACATTCTGTTAGAGCAGCTGGAATGGGCTAAGACAATTCCCCTGCCCTAATATCACCCCAGGACCAGCTACCAGGCAACGAGGGTCAGTACCTATATCCCGAAGCCCACTGAAACTATTCAAACTGGCCAACCCCAAGGCTGTCTATCCTGCCTTATGCTTTCTTCGCTGTGAAAACGACCATAAAGGCTTTTCTCAGGCTTGCCCTTGCCTCTCGGCCTCCTGACCCACTCTGGCCCTTCCCCGTGTGGCCCTGTGTGGTGTGTTGTGATTCCTATTTTTAGAGATCTTTGAGTATGAACGTCTTCCTTCATGACAATTATTGTCATGTCTGTGCATCTTACTATACTTGATTAAAACAAAGCCCAGTTACATTTTAACACACTATCCTCCAGTGCCTGTAGCCCAAATCCCTCTAGGGCAGCAGTTCTCAACCTTCCTAATGCTGCAACCCTTTAATACAGTTCCTCATGTTGTGGTGACCCCCAATTTCATTGTTACAAATTGAACATCATTAAAGCATAGTGATTCATCACAAAAACAATATGTAATTATATATGTGTTTTCCGATGGTCTTAGGCCACCCCTGTGAAAGGGGTCACGACCCATAGGTTGAGAACCGCTGGCCTAGAGGGTGGCTGGACTAAGGAACTCCATTCTTCAATGGCTATTGGTTGGAAGTTGCCTGCAGTTCTTTGCCATATGGGCCTCTCCAACCTAGCAGCTTGCTTCATTAAAATGTGCAATCTCAGAAGGCAAAGGAGTCTGATAGCAAGACAGAAGTCATTACCTTATGTAATCTAATCACAGGTATGACACCCCATCACCTTTGCCTTATATAGTACTGCTCATTAGAAGTGAGTGACTAGACCCAGCCCTGCTCAAGGGGATAGAATTACACAAAGGCATAAATACCCAGAGGCAGGGATCATTGGGAACTATCTTAAAAATCATCTACTACTGGAATCATCCCTCCTTCATTCTTGGCCCATAAGTTTAGGGTTGGGTTCCCCTGATTCAGGAGTGTGGCATGGGATTAGCCAATCAGAACCCCACATTCCCTAGGTTTTGTGATTACTGATTAGTTACAGGGTAGGCCCATCACCCAATCAGCATCAGTAAGATTCTGAAAAGGTACCTCTCACTCTTTTCCTTGGGCTTGAACCTAAGAGGATATAAAAGTCTAGACCAGCTGCCTCCATCTTGCTACAAAATGAAGTTTGAGGTGGAGTTTATAAAGTACATGGAGCCAAGAAATGGAGGCTGAAAAGGAGGGGGCAAAAAGTATTGCTGGAAAGCCAAATAATTTAATATGGCTAAAATCACTCATCTCATGTTGATGGAGCCAAAGGATGTATCTAGAAACATAACCTTCCTTTCCAACCTCAGTCCTTTTAAAAAGCTGAGCTGAACACAAAAGTCCCCTTATTTTTTTGATGAAAAAAAGCACCAAGTCTCCTGTTTAACAAATAAAAAAGCAATGTGCGTTACTTGGCAGAGTAGACACAGCGTAAGATATTTTAATTTCTAAAAATAAAGTTACATACAATCCTTTGAGGTGTTCACCAGTTAGTATTTAGACCCGAGGATTTAAAAATAATCAGCCTCCATGAAAAGCAATCTCTCCCTTTTTTCTTAATGCTTTTTTGACCAAAAGTGTTTCGTAGCCTGAACTCTCTAATGAGGGAATATTTATATGACATACCAAAGCAGATGTGAGTCTCATTTTATGAAATCCAAACCCAGATGGTCTTTTCTTTCCATTGTCTTATGTAATTTATATGAAAGCAGAACATGAAAAAAATTCAAATGTAATTTCTTTTCCACCATTTATGCTTAATGGCCCTGTAATCACTTTCATGGCCTCAGTTTCTCTGCTGAGTCTCCAGAGGGGCTGTGGATTACTTCATGTCACAGAGGTGCTTTCCAGCCATTGGAAATGCCCAGCGAGAGTGGAAATGGCTGTTATCATGAAACATGCATTTCCAATTTAGGTGATCCCACCATGTGTCCTCCGTAGAGAGTCCAAAATACTCTTCTAATTTGAATCAGCCCAGAGGATATAAAGTAAAAGAAAGACCCAGAGATGGAAAAAAAATGAAATAAAAAAAAAACTGACCCTAAGCTCAACTTTTTTAAATGAGTTTTCTTGGGGAACATTCTATTTTGTTTGGTCATCTATGGGGAATGGAAAAGAGGATGGAGGGATGAAAGAGAGGAGAATACAAAAGGGCTGTGAGAGGAATCTAGAAATTTCTTTTTTTGCCTGAGAATTCCTGGAATATGATGGTGAGAGGGTTTAATTTTTCCACTTGGCTTAGTGACAGTTTCTGCCACCTTCCCAGACATTACCTTGACAACCAATTTATGCTCCGTTCTTGAGAATTCGTTAGCAGGCTCGGGACAGAATAATAACAGCCCCGTAGTTATCCTCTATTTAAAATTGTATTTGTAAATGTTGGCTTCAAACACTCTAAAGGGCATTTGGAGCTCCGTGGATTGCATTAAATTGGACTGTGTAATGTAGTATACGTCCCAGCACCTCATAAATTGTACAGGATTCATATATTCACAGTGTAGAGATATCTCGGATTCTCTTTGAAATTAAAAATTACTTTTTGTTTCTTCTTGAATTCAATTCCCACACTCCCAAGCCTGTGAGTGATTGAGTGAGCAAGAGAGGACTGAGTTCCCCCATCAGTGACCAGATACCCAGAGAGTTTCCAGAGGGAGGGAGTCCGTGATTTGGATCCCAAAAGACTATAGGTGGGTGCAAGCAGGGAGGTCTGAGCAGCCAAAAGGAAATTAATATCAGGGCCGTGGGCTTCAGGGGTCTGGAAACTTCCACAAGCCAAGGAGAGCTGAGCACAGAATTCCCTGCCTTTAATGCAAGGCCATTAGTGCTTTGTATTTTTCTCTTTGTGCTTCGAAAACTAAATGCAAAAGGGGGAAAAAAGCTTTTCCACATTGGCAGGCAACAGCTAAGAAGCAATAAGAGAGTTAAAAAAAATTTACACACCATTAAACTTCGAGTCTCTCATAACACTCTGAGCTTTTATGACAGATGCTGAAAGTATGTGCCGCCTGACTAGTGCCGGGGAGCGGGCGCGGTCCTTCGTCATTTCACTCTCTTTTAAGTTTATTTTTGCAGGAGATGGACCTTAAAACGTCTTGTATTTCCCAGTCACCAAGTCTGTCCTTCCGACAGCATCTTGATCCCCCTGACAGCGTCCTGTCAGCAAATAGAAGTCAATAGAAGCCGGTTCTACCCAGCAGGTCCTGTGACTCCATCCAGTTCCCAGCTCCTGCAGAGCTGCGTTCGCTTTCTCTGCCTCAGAGACACTCCCGTTGGACTTGACTCTGAACACGAGTCCCCAGGAAAACTTAGGAGGATGAGGATTGTGAAATCTCAACTGTCTAAATACACCCAGTGCACGATTGCTTTTCCTACGGCAGCGGTTCTCAACCTGTGGGTCGCGACCCCTTTGGCAGTCGAACGACCCTTTCACAGGGGTCGCCTAAGACCATCCTGCATATCAGATATTTACATGACGATTCCTCACAGAAGCAACATTACAGCTATGAAGTAGCAACGAAAATAAATTTATGGTTGGGTCACAACATGAGGAACTGCATTTTTTTAAAAATATATTTTATTGATTTTTTACAGAGAGGAAGGGAGAGGTGATAGAGAGTTAGAAACATCGATGAGAGGGAAACATCGACCAGCTGCCTCCTGCACACCCCCCACTAGGGATGTGCCCGCAACCAAGGTACATGCCCTTGACCGGAATCAAACCTGGGACCCTTGAGTCTGCAGACCGATGCTCTATCCACTCAGCCAAACCAGTTAGGGTGAGGAACTGTATTTAAAGGGCCAGACGGTTGAGAACCACTGGCCTATGGGTTTGCTGTGGAATGGGGCCAGGTCTCGGGGGGATTGTGAAAGCAAATGAAAAGCACACGAAGCAGTGAAGGTCGCTGAATGGACGCTGGGGTTTTGTAAACCTCAATGAATTCGAAGCAGAACCTTCATGTCATTGGTGAACTGTCCATCCACAGGTCAGAAGTCCCTGCTCAACAGCGATTTAACCCTGCACGGCCCTAACTGGTTTGGCTCAGTGGATAGAGCATCAGCCTGCGGACTGAAGGGTCCCAGGTTCGGTTCCGGTCAAGGGCATGTACTTTGGTTGAGGGCACATCCCCAGTAGGGGGTGTGCAGGAGGCAGCTGATCGATGTTTCTCTCTCATCGATGTTTCTGACTCTCTATCCCTCTTGCATCCTCTCTGTAAAAAATCAATAAAATATATTAAAAAATAAATAAAAATCATCAGTCTCCCCTTAAAAACAAAAGCAAAACCCTGCAGACTAATATCTCACTTTTTAGACTTAATTAGGGGCCACTGCCTGCTGCAGTTTTTATGTGGATGCCCCCATGTTGGCCCAGTGCAACCACCAGCCCGCCATTAGAAAGAAACCCACCTCTTCTAATCGAAGAAGAAACGAGGACATTTGGCGGGCGGATGATTTATATCCGCTAGGCAGCTTCACATATTTTTAGAGTTATATCAGCGACTAAAACCACACAATAAATACCTCCAGATTCAGAGAAGTCTTAATTTTTTTAAAAACACAAACCTTCAAATCTCCGAAATGTTTTGGTCATTTCCATAAAGCACAATTGATTTTAATAACTCAGTTACCTTCAAGAGACCCTTAATGAGGACCACCGCTCCCCCTAAATGAAAATAGCTCTGAATTTTAAGATCTTATAAACATAAAAGTAGATTATTGGATGATTTTTATGTAAATAATGCCTTAGATATTTCAGCGGCCTGCCATTTCCAGAGCAAATGTATTTTGGTGCTGAGACCATACTTTCCCCATTAGAAATTTTGTTTGAAACGAAGCATCCCCCATAAAAGAAAAGATAAGCATCTAATTGGAGAACCCTGGGAGTTTTCAGCTAGAATGTGTGTCATGCAGCTTATTGCTGTCTTTGGCCGAGAAGGTCTGGATATGCGCACACAAAAGCACACTGCTCTCTGCTTGTCGTGTTTTTAACTTTAATCTCTGCTCTAAAAAAAATTGCATTGTTGGCCCTTGAAAAGCTTGCCCTGTCAGAAGGAAATATAATAACCATTCCTGCATAGAGGCCAGGTGGCCTGCAGGAACAAGTCTGGTGACAGAGCGGCGCCTGCTCTCCGAGGCCCGGCCGAGCTGGTCTTGCTGGGCTGCAGTGGGGAAGCTGGGCACAGCACACGGTCCCACACAATGGAGCTTTGCTGCGGAGGGAGCTGCTGCGAGACTCGGGAAATACAATAAGCTTGATCCCTCACGTGGGAAAATCCACGGTGTTTCAGAGCTTCATAAAGTGCCATGCTTTTGTCTCTGCGTATCCAGTCCCCAGTAAATGCTTCCATTCCCACCGCTGTAAAACGCAGCAACGGAAACGCGGAGCTCTGCTACGTGATCCCCAGTGGCAAAGGTTAGGAAGAGCCCCGATTCGTAATGATTTTCAAGAAAAGACTCTTCGAGTGTAATTTAAGGAGGCTTATGGCCATCATGTTTAGTGCGATGCAGAACGTGCTTTCGTGACATACACACCCCCACCAACATCGTAACCCTTCGCATGGGAAATCGACAAGAATAAAGAAGCTGAAAGGTCAGGAGGGAAATGGAGAGGGTGATCAGGGGCCACAATGAGGTCTGCTGCACAAGTTCAAGCACAGACCCCATAGGATCCGGGGGCTGCAGAAGGGTCTGCTCTCCGCGCGAAAGGATGCTGCTTTCTTCGGCACTGCGAGCTCAGCGTGTGCTTTGAGCCTGTGATTTGAGGCTGAGACAGATACTTCCCTTGACTCCTCCTGGCTCCCACGCAGTGGGCACTAGGCACTCAGACTTCCATGGAAGTGGTCGCCTGGATTTTCCCACGTGCGGACCCCAATGCATGCCCACGTGTCAGTTTCCCTGTGTGGTTGGGGATGGTGAGGAAGTGAGCACAAACTCTCATCAAGCTACTGGCACAACAAAACTAATAGAGCAAATCCTTGCTAGCCACTCATTTGGGCAGTGGGGTGTTACGGTTAACTACTCAGCAAATTTAGGATTAGCATAACTGCATCCGTTTTCTGTGAAATAAAGGACTATAACATACATTTAATATATAATTAAAATGTAACAAAGTCCACACATTTAGAAACTGCATTGTATTAGATCGTTTAGAACAAGGGTTGATATACTTTATAAGGGAGCAAGTAGTAACTATTTTGGGCCGTACGATCTCTGTCTCAATACCCAACTCTGCCTGCAGAGATTACGAGAGCCACCCCCTAGGCTCGGGCTGCAGGGAAGGAGAGCTGTGACGGGACTTGGATAGTGCTGCCCTCAAATGCACAGGGCTGTGTGGTCTCAGCCAACACGAGACTGTTGAGATAACTGCAAAGGACAGAGTCATGAAATTAGATTGCGCTGAATATTTGGAGAGCCCGCTGTTCAGGGCAGTGTGCTGGTTAGCAGTCATGACAAAGTAAAATCATTAGATCTCCATCCTTTGGGTTGAGAATCTCCCAATAATAGAGTCTCCATCTATAGAGTTTTTCACTCAATGGATACAGGAAGTTGGAGGTCTGTTATAATTATAAAGTCTTGAGAAACATAAATAATTATGGAATCCAAACTAAACTTTCCATATGCTAGTAAGCAAAGCTGCAGCACTACAGACAAGACCATTTCAGATAGAATTATCGTGGAGAAGAAGGAAAGGAGCCCCGGACAGGTGGGAGCTGTCAGGCATTCCCAGCCAGGCCTGGGCGATCTCCTGTTGAACGTGAACAGATTCACGGAGCATCAACATCAGACGAGGCCACCCTATGACTGTGGTGGATCAAGACAAAAACAAGAGTCCTCCATAATCGTATTGGAACACAGAAAACACGAACATTGTCCAAGCCACAAAATACAAAACGTCCCCCTCTCCTGGCTACTTCATCGTCAATCACAGCTTTGGCCTTCTAGTCGTCTCTCCTCCTAGATGGGTTTCTTTTATACCCAACCCCAGAATGACCCCACCTGAGATCATGTGAGCCAAGGCAAAATCCCGCTTCCTTACACCCTCCCCGAGGTCACCTAACGTGAGTTCAAATCTTCTAATAAGTGTGTCAGGGGCCCCCAAGGCCACTCCCAAGTTCAGTCACTAGGACTCACAGGACTCTGAGCATACAGTCATACTCATCGCTAAGATGTATTACAATGAAAGGATACAAAGCAAAACCAGCAAAGCGTGAAGATGTGTGAGAGAAGCCCAGAGGAAAGCAGGCACAAGTTTCCAGAGTCTTCTCCCAGGGGAGTCACACAAGATGTGCTTAATTCCTCCAGTATTGAGCTGTGACAACATGTCACAGGGAAGCTTGTTAGACACTCAGTGCCCCGTGTTTTTATTGGGGGCGAGTTACACAGCTACTTCCTGCCGACTATGCACCAGAACTCCAGACTTCCGGAGAAAAGCAGACGCTCAGCAGAAAGCACAGTGCCTTCACAGGCAACAGAAGCACAGCGAGCCACTCATCCTCTAGGGCCGTGGTCGGCAAACTGCGGCTCATGAGCCACATGCGGCTCTTTGGCCTCTTGAGTGTGGCTCTTCCTAAGCCTTAGGAGTCCCCTAATGAAGTTCATAACAATGTACCTACCTAGTTTACGTTTAAAAAACTTGGCTCTCCAAAGAAATTCCCATCGTTGTACTGTTGATATTTGGCTCTGGTGACTAATGGGTTTGCCGACCACTGATCTAGGGAGCGGTGGCAACATATGCCCAGAGTCCAGATTCCCACAGGAAAGCCTAGCCGGCCTTGCAAACAGGCTTTTGGAAGGATAGCAGTCTCAGGCCTGCCCTGTTAACTGTTTTCTGCACAAGTGTTTTATGGCACCCACTTGCCGAGATGCCCCACTGGCCCCCAAGGTGGGTGTTCTCCCTCTCTGCAAGTAAGAAACCCTGTTTGTTCAACTCCAAGTCTATGCTTAAGGTTCTTCAGCTGGAGGTCATTGCCACTCTCCAGAGCCAGTGTGGAAGGACCCGCACCAGGGAAAGCCTGACACCAACCCTAACCGGTCCGATGTGAGCCCTAGAATCCCCTCCAGGAGTGGGATTGCAATCTGACCAGGCCACGGACAACAGGATGCTAAGGAAGCAAAGCAAAATGAGCCCATCCTGGGGCTGCGAACATGCGTCCCAAGCATCTGCTGTGGGCAGGACACGCTGCAAAGGTTCGGGGAGGATCAGGTTTCTCCCTGGCAATGAGGGAAATAAGGCATCAGTAGCTAAGATAAATAAAGGATTTAAAGCAGTGGCTCTCCACCTTCTGGCCCTTTAAATACAGTTCCTCATGTTGTGACCCAACCATCAAATTATTTTCGTTGCTACTTCATAACTATAATTTTGCTGCTGCTATGAATCATAATGTAAATATCTGATATGCAGGATGGTCTTAGGCGACCCCTGTGAAAGGGTCGTTCGACCACCAAAGGGGTCACGGCCCACAGGTTGAGAACCGCTGATTTAAAGGCTCACAATATCTCAGGCAATGATTCCATGATTGCTGATTGAGTGAGGGGGACAGGGAGCTGGGAACCAGTGCCGGCTGAGCTGTGTGCCTGGCATATATTATCTGCCTTAATCCTCATAGCAACTTCCTGAGGTAGACATTGTGTCCACTTCCTCCTGGGTAGTTGATGTCAGGAAGGAGCATTCACTTGCCCAAGGTCCAAGAGTAGGTGGCAGAGCTAGAATTTGATCGCAGGGTCAACAGGCTGGAAATCCCGTGCTCCGAGAGTTTTCATTGGCTCTTAGATTCTGACTCCCATGGCCACACATTCTAGAGGAAGTAGGGTGATGAGAGCAAAGGCATGAAGGGAGGAAAATGAAGGTATTTGTGGAGGAATGCCCCAGGGAGGGTGCTTGGAAACGCAACCCAGGGGATCTTACAGAGAAGAGTAATTAATTTGGAAGTTGAAAGCATAGCAGAGAGACTCAGTGGGGTGGCTGTAGAAATAGACTCAGAAAACCAGGGGACCTGCAGGGCCAGGGAACAAGAGGTGCCTGGTAACTGAGAGCACAGCCTGGAATTGACACCCTGTTCACCTGATTTCCTTTAACCCCTTTCATAGATTCGCCCTCTTGTCAGGAAACACATCCCAGGGCACTGAGGGCTTCTAGGGCAATGGAGTGCAGCCGCTGCCCTTGAGGGCATCACGAACTAACAGGGGAGCCATTGGCATGTCAGAACAACAATAAAAGCAGGAGTCATGGAACAGCATCCATAAAATGCTAATGGAGTAACAAAAAAAGGAGCAATTAGCCCCACAAGAGGGGCACAGGAGAGCTTTATGAACGTGTCTACAATGCCTGAGAAATGTTCTATTCCCTCACCTTTTGTGGCTCAATTCCCAACCCAGATTGGAAGCTATTCAAGCATAGGGAGTGTGACTTCTAATCACTTCTCAGAAAAGAACCCCTACCATGACATGGGAATGCATGCCGGTGCCCAGGGCAGACATCTTTAGTCTGATTTTACAGCCCTATTTCTCTGGGCGAGGGTAGGGCCAGCATCCTGCTCCACAGTTACGAAAATCAACTGCATTTGACACAAGACATAACATCTATTCTTCATTGCCAGCGGAGGCACATTATGGCGAAAATTAAAGTTTGCTGTTTTGAATCATTGCATTTTATACACTTTGCTTAATTCCCAGGTTAATAAAATGCAAAATAGCTCTTTTCAAGTTAACTGCTTTCATTGACCACAGTTATCTCCTTCAGTAGTTTAACTGCATTTGGTGGAATTATTTAATCTACACCAAGAAACTAGACGTTTAGAGTGTAGCCTGTAAGATGATTTAATTAGTCTGCTTTAATCACTTAAATCACAATGTCCCTCTTTTCAATTCTTTATGTTTGCATGGAAAATTCCTTTTGGAAACCAGATACTTTGTGCTGTTTTATGGAGGGTTATTTTTATTGTTGCAACAGTGGAAGCCCTTGAAATTACATTGGTGAGAAGCGAGATTCTCAACAAGGAGAGGTAGCTCTTCCCAAGCAGAAGGGAGTCAGAATCATTTGGGAGATGTTTACTTGGTACCTACGCCCCAGGAAATCCTAATCCCCCTGCTTCCAAGGGGGTCCCCTGTTGCTTTGGGGGGTGGATGTTCCCCCAAAGGAGGGGGGGAACCTTGTGCGCTGCTAGTGGGAATGTGCAATGGTGCAGCTGCAATGGAAAGCAGCATGGCAGTTCCTCAAAAATTAAAAATACAATTTCCATACGTTCCAGCAAGTCCACTTCTGGGCATATACTCAAAAGAACTGAAAATAGGGGCTTGAATAGATATTTGTATACCCATGTTCACAGCATGGTTCACAGTAGCTAAAAGATGGAAGCAACTCGAGTGCCCATCAACAGATGTATGAGTAAACTAAATGTGGTTTATAAACTCAAAGGGAATATTATTCAGCCGTTAAAAGGAAGGAAATTCTGACACCAGCTACACATGGATGAACCTTGAAGACATTATACTAAGTGAAATAAGCCAGTCACAAAAGGACAAATACTGTATGTTTCCATTTATATGGCATACCCGGAGTGGTCAAATTCATAGAGACAGAAAGGGGAATGGTTGTCAGGAGCCAGGGGAGGAAGAAATGAGGAGTTGTGTTTAATTGGTACAGAGTTCCAGCTTGGGAAGATGAAACAAGTTCTAAAACGGATGTTAGTGGTGGTTGTACAACAATGTGAATATGCTTAATGCCACTGAATGGTACACAAAATGGCAAATTTTGTGATATGTATGTGTTATTGTAATAAAAAGATATGGAATTAAAGAACTCTACCATTTGAGATGCTCTTAAAATATTAACCTATATATGAAACATTTAAATAGAGTGTCTCTATTTCACACATTTTGACCAAATATAGACATATACATATCTTCAAGAGGCCAAAGTCATTCTGGATGACTTTGGAGATCTACTTGACCGGGATTTCTTAAGCTGAGGTTAAGGCAGGCCTTGAAACTCTTTGCCATTTGATGTACATAGAAAGTGTGTAGATGTGATTTTTTCCCTGGAGTCTGTGGTTTAATTCAGATTCTCACAGGCCCGCGGCACTATAACATTTCAGGATGCATGAAAGCATTGAGATCTTCTGCTTTGACTAAAATGTAGTCATTAGCTGACCATAGAGCTGACATGGGGTGAGGAATCAAGTGAGAAGACATAAGCACACAGAGGGCAGGACCAGCTCCCATGCATCCCCCGGTTCCCATGCTGCTCTTCGGCCCTGTTCTCCGAGCTCTGCTGCATACGGAAATACATGCACATAACCCTGCCTTCATACGGAACCCATGTGTGGGTGGTTACAATACATTTGCTGGGAAAGGCGCTCATTATTTTCATTTTTATTTCATTTGCCTGATTACAACTTCTTTTATTTAGCTCGTATTTAGTGGTTATCAAGTGGATTTTTCACATTGCTGCTGGATAAAAAGGAAGCATTAATCTCATCATAAAAACATACCACTATTCATTTGGGGGTGACTGATAATGTTTTCAAACTGTCTTCAGATACGGTTGTGAGAAGGTGTTTCAGGTGAACACAGGGAGGGAACGAGATGCCAAGCTGGGGCTCCAGACTGCCAACCATCTTCACACAAAGCCCTTCTGCTTCTTTGTATCTGTCTTACACATGCACACACTTCACTGGGAAATACTATGAACTTTTCTGAATTATACAAACTCCATCAAATATCAAGATTGGAGCAGGCAGTAGAGACTAGAGTGTACGACAGTAACACACAACCTCCAAATCTCAGGGCTTCACCAACCAAACACCTCATTCTCTCTCACGTGTCTGACATGTTTTACAGGTTTATGCTCATTGCAGTCACTCAGGGAACCAGGCGGATGCAAGCTCCATCTGGACAGGCTTCCATACCAAACAAGGTAGGCAACCGGGAAATGCTACATCACACACTGACTCTTAAAGCATCTCTTCCCATTTTTTTAACCAACGCAAGTCATCTAGCCCTACCCTACCTTCAGGAAAGTCACAGGAGTGAAACCCTCTGGCATGCCAGGAAAGAGGATGATTTGAATATTTGTGATAGCACAAATAACCTCTATCATGATTGCGTTACTTAAGCCACAATCATGTGAGAAATGGCTTATAAAAAGGTTCATAGGAGTTTATGAAGTTCGGTTTGGAATTATATAATCTCAGAGGATGAGGAAAGTCTATAAAGGAGTTTTCTTACAAAATATTTTTCTATTTTTTGGAAGAAGAAAGGTTCAAGATCAAACTAATCAGATTTAGGATTCAGGCAATGAGTATGTATAGGCATAAGATTTATCCACACCAGTGATAGCTTTGTAGCAACCTGCATAAGCTAGCCAGAAGACCACTCTGATTTGCTGAATCTGTCGCCCTAAATCAGATAGAGCAGTTGCATCACAGTAAATAGACTTATTCTTCCAACCCCCCTTCCCTGCCACTGCTCTGACTGGGCCTGAGCAGAAAGTAAACCAATGAGAGGATAAAATCTGAAGCTGTGAAGGGCAGTCAGCTTTCTGATATCAGTCAAGAACCACCGCAGCCTTTTTGTAATGGACAGGAGTGGGGGTGGGGCATGTAAAACAGGCAAAGGTCTGAAGCCAAGGCCACTGGCATTGAGGTGTTACATCCACCATGTTCACTTGTTTCCCTGGCATCCAATTCTCCTTCTCTGCTTGTCTTAGACAGGAAAGATGCGGACAGACCCTCATGACCCAACCATGGAACATGAGAGAGGATTAATACCACACCAGCGTAAGCCACATCAAGGAAAGAGCTAGTCGTTCATTAAAGATAATATCAGAGAGCCAAGGTGGGAGGCAACTGATAGGCTTCTTCTCCACACTCACCTCCCTTTTAAGTGCTTTGGGTGTCGACAACATAATTTGGTGGAAACGTGACATTTTGGTTGGTCTTGGGAGGACTTAAATAGACTGACCTTAACTCAACCTAGTACAAAAGTACGATGCAAAAGAACCAACATTCATTCATTCATTCATTCATTCATTCAACATGTATCCATTGAGTGGGCACTAGCACTTAAACATGTGCACGGAATGCACATATTAGCTACTACTCCTTCCTACAATCCTCATATCAAGGCAGCTCCCTACCAGTGCTTCCCAAATACTATACCATACATCACATTTCTACCACTTGAAAATGATTGGCTCACCTTCACATGAAAAGCAGTGAACTAGAATACACATGTACCTCTCTCCCTTCCTAAAATCCCTTCTGTAACTCCCATGACTGTACATGCATTTATAAAACAAAAGGCAGAAACTCCGAACAACAAAGAAAAGAGGAGATAATAGGATCAAACTTTCAGCAGCTGGTGAGCAGATGGATATGATAATTCATCTAGCAGGCTCAAGAAAGTGGAAACCTAAATCATCAATGGAGAAAGACAAGGGCAAAGACAGTATTATGGATCCCCCCACCTCCAAAGCTTAGGAATTCATTGGCTCAGATACTGCAGCAAAAACAGTACAAATGTGGAGCATATAAGGGTTAGTGGACTTATTTCACAAAACTAGAACAAGTAATTCTAAAATTTTCATGGAACCAAAAAAGATCCCGAATAGCCAAAGCAACATTGAAAAAGAACTAAAAAAAAAAAAAAAAAAGGAACAAAGTTGGAGGCATCTGGGTCCCTGGTGGTATCAAACTATGTTACAAAGCCATAGTAATCAAAACAGTAAGGTACTGGCACAAAAACAGACACAGAGATCAATGGAATGGAATAGGAAGTCCAGAAATAAACCCATACATAGACAGTCAATTAGTCTATGACAAAGGAGGCAAGAATACACAATGGGGGTGGAGGGACAGTCTCTTCAATAAATGGCTTTGGGAAAACTAGACAGCTACAGGCAAAAGAATGAAACTAGAATACTGTCTTGACCACACACAAAAATAAGCTCAAAATGGATTAAAGACTTGAATGTAGGACCTGAAATCCTAGAAGAAAAAATAGGCAGTCAGCTTTTTTTAATGCCAGTTTTAGCAATTCTTTGAAAAGGGCAAGAAAACAAAAATAAACAAATGGGACTACATCAAACTAAAAAGCTTTTGCACAGCAAAGGAAACCATCAACAACCTACTGAATGGAAAAAGATGAAAAAGATAGTTGCAAATGATTTAATGTCCAAAATATATAAATAACTCATAGAACTAATTATCTAATTAAGAATGGGTAGAGTACTGGTAGGAAAATTGAGAAAATATGCCACAAAATCCCCTTAAAAGACAAAGATTGATGGCTTGCCCCCCAATATTATAGGGGCTCACCCATCTCAAGTTTATGATGGCCAAGTTGGATTGTCATCTAAAAGCATTCAGTATGGCAATTTGGACCAAGTTTGCAGGTTTTGGACTGAGTTCACGACTTTCAAACTGGCCATCAGGAAACCAAGAAATAAATGCTACAGGAGAATCAACAAACTTCCCAGTTGTAATCTTGACCTCTGAACATCAAAGGTGAAGGCAGGTCAGGTCCCTGGAGGCTTTATTTTATACACAGACGATTCCAGTCCTCAGACCCTGCCAATCACAGAATCAATACAAACACTATAAACTCACCTAAATATACTCAGGGCTTTTTCTCCCTGAGAAAATTTATATTTTTTATATAAATCATTTTTCCTAAAATCATATGTTTCCCTGAACATCACATTTCATCAAATGTGTGGTTCTCATTGATATGATGTAGATTAGGGATCCCAGGTAAGAGAACTTACCCAAATTCTAAAGGCTGGGTATTGCTCCCCTCTATGTTGATGCTGAAATTACAGAGAATGGAAAACTGATAATAACAAAAGCAAAACAAACAAACAAACAAACAAACAAAAACACAGGCAAACAGCACTCCTTTCTACATTTTGTCAAAATAAATAAGTGCCTTATTTCTTATTATAAAAGTAATGAGCATTGGAATAAACTTCCAACACTAAGAGGAACATAAAATAGGTAGACACATAGACGAGCTCTAGTACCACATGACATACTACTCCAGGCACTTTTATACGTTAGTATATTTTTTAAAAATATTTTTTTTATTGATTTCAGAGAGGAAGGGAGAGGGAGAGAGAGATAGAAACATCAATGAGAAAGAAACATTGACCGGCTTCCTCCTGCACGCCCCCTACTGGGGATCGAGCCCACAACCCCAGCATGTGCCCTGACCAGAAATCGAACCAGGGACCCTTCTGTCCACAGGCCAACACTCTATCCACTGAGCCAAACCAGCTAGGGCTGTCAGTATATTTTTAAAGCAAAGCTGGAGTCATTTAATATAATCTCTTCGGAGACCTGTTTTCTCACAGAGTAAACATTTTTTCTGTCAATTCACTCCTGGTTTCGCAACAACAACAACAAAATGTGTAAAAGGCAACATTTTCTTAAGTGATTGGATTTTTAAAATTTCCCCTTATTTATCTGATTGATGAATCTTCTGCTCCACAAACAATGGAGAGAAGGTGTAATAGCAAGTCTCTTAGCTGGAAATCAAGCAACGTCACTTGTACCTCTGGGCTTGTTTGCTTCTATGGAAAATGAAGGGTTGAAAGAAAGTGTCCCTGAGATAAGCTTTGGAAGGGAAAGGCCTGATCTTGGAGTCAGGGGTGTCCATCTTCAGCTTCCCCCACACTAGACAGAAACCCTGTGCCCGTCACTTAGCCTCGCTAAGTGCTGTTGTCCTCCTCTGGGCATAAAGCAGTGGTTCTCAACCTTCCTAATGCCATGACCTTTTAATACAGTTCCTCATGTTGTGGTGACCCCCAACCATAAAATTATTTTCGTTGCTACTTCATCACTGTAATATTGCTACTGTTCTGAATCGTCATGTAAATATCTGATATGCTGGATGTATTTTCATTGTTACAAATTGAACATAATTAAAGCATAGTGATTAATCACAAAAACAATATCCTATCTAAGAAAAGACAAAGATGCTAATTGACTGTACCTTTGATACACCCACCAGCCAATCAGAGCGATATGCAAATTAACCAACAAAGATGGTGGCTAAGTTGCATACTGCAGGCAGGGCGGGCCAGCGCAAGCCACCAGCTGGGACCCCTGTGTGCGACCCTGGGCGGCCGGTACCCCCATGTATGGCTCTGGACGGCGGGGCTTGGCAGCGCAATCGGCCCGAGGAAGCCCTATTCTTGCAGGGATCTTCCTGCAACGGGCCTCTAGTGTAATTATATATGTGTTTTCCAATGGTCTTAGGCGACCCCTGTGAAAGGGTCATTCGACCCCCAAAGGGGTCGTGACCCACAGGTTGAGAACCACTGGTATAAAGGGACTGAACTGAACTCACTTGCACAGGCTGCTGAGTGGGAATTTCCCTGTCTGAAATTCTGGCTGGGGCCCAAAGTTGAAGACAATAGATGATGCTAGACTATCCATGAAGGATCTGATAAGTGACTCAAAATGACCCTGTGACCCTCCTTCATTGTTCGCCATCTGCCTGCACATGAAGGGAGCCCAGGCTCTGACACAAGGGAACTGCACGCAGAAGAGGAGGAGAGGGCCATGAGGTTGCTCCCCTCCCAGATGGGAGAACAATCAGGGTGCTTTCTCTACCTCCTGCCAGGGCAGAAGCCAGCCCCAGAGACCTCCCCTTGTCCCAGCATTTGGGCCACAGAGATTGGCACCTGACTTCTCTTGCTGAGCAAGTTTAAAGATGAGAAGTCAGAGGATGGGGTTGGCCTAGCCTCCACCTCCAGAGCTCGGTGGGGAAAGTGGCGCGGTTCTTCTGGGGCTACGAGGGTGAAGGTCGCTGCGCCAGAGTAACCTGCCCAAGGACATGCCTGCCAGAGTGTGGTGACCCCATCGCCAAGGGCTGTGAGGAGCACACTGTCAGAGGTGAGCCAGAGAGAGAATGGCTGGAACTGGGAGGCTAAGAGGAGTCTGAGGTCCACAGGAGCAGGGGACCCCACACCCCACAAAAGCACTACACATGATAAAGAGCCAGCTTTGGGATGGCTGCCTACATGGGCACCCACACCAGACAGTAAGAGTATCGGACCATTAGAAGGCTTTGCTCCCTGATCTCCTCCCTCCTCTGCTGGACACCGTGGAGGAGGCAGAAGCTGCAGGCAGGCGGAGAAGGGACAGGCTGAAGATGGAAGTGAGGAAAGAGACCCGTTTCCGAGCTGGGCAGGCTGAGCAACGGGAAAGCAAGAACCTTTGAACGGCATTTGCTATCAAAACATCAATTTAGATCGGACCAGACTTCTTAATAGCTAAAAATGAAACTGTTCTAATATGCCTAGAAGAAACAAACAAACAAACAAACAAACAAACAAACAAACAAACACCTAAGGGCTCTGCCCGGGCTTTGTTTTGGTGGGACAGGGATTGGGGCAGGTAGAATCAGGGGCAATGAGGAGAGGAAAACAGAATCGTTCCCTTAGGAAACCCCACATCATTCATCTCAGTGCTGCCCACCCTGTATGTGCCCGTGCATCACCTGAGTCTTGTTAAAATGCAGATTCTGACTCAGGAGATCTGGAACCAGCAGTCTGCATTGCCAAGAAGCTGCCATTGCTGGCCCATGGAGCACACTTTGAATAGCAAGAGTCTAGAGCAGCGGTTCTCAACCTGTGAGTCGCAACCCCTTTGGGGGTCAAACAACCCTTTCACAGGGATCGCCTAAATACATCCTGCATATCAGATATTTACATGACAATTCATAACAGTAGCAACATGACAGTGATGAAATAGCAACGAAAATAATTTTATGGTTGGGTCACAACATGAGGAACTGTATTAAAGGGTCGTGGCATTAGGAAGGTTAAGAACCACTGGTCTAGACCAAAGGTTGGCAAACTCTGGCTCGTGGGCCAAATCTGGCCCACTGCCTATTTTTGTAAATAAAGTTTTATTGGAACATAGCCTCACTTACTCTTTTTTGGATTGTAAATGACTGCTTTCACACTACAATGCAGAGTTGAATAGTCACTGTAGAGATATATAGCCCATAATGCTGAAAATACTTATACAATGGACCTTTATAAACAGCCCCCCCACCTCTATTAGAGAGAAAGGTGATATTTATTTTTTTGCCATTATTAAATGTATTTTTTCTATAAGAGCAATGGGTGTCTTGGTTGCCCAACCAAGATGGTGGCCCAACAATGAAATCCTCTACCTGTCTCAATAATACCCTCACTCCCTGGGCTTCTAACTTGGCCATTTAGGAAACAAAGGCTCCTTTACTGCTGTGTGCAGATTTGGATGGGTCTTGTTTTTTGCACTGAACTCAGTGCAACATCCATCAGGCACTGGTGGTCATTGGCTCCCACACCCAAGGTCACTCTGTTCAGAAGAAACAATGCCTTTTTGCCCTTTATTTCTTAACTTCGGGATGGAACTGTCTCCTCACAAACACCAGAACCCTAACCTAGAAGTCCCCCAAGAGTCTGTCAACACAATTTCTCTGCCTTAGAGTCTTTCATCCCTGCCCCAACGGTCACGGCAGAGATCCTATGGAAGTTCTGTTTTATCTTCTTTGGTCCTTCTTGTTTTTGAATCAAGATCCTGTGAAGGTCACAGATTCTTCACATCTCTACCTGCCACCAAACAGCTCCATCACTGGCCCAACACTGCATTCAAGTCAACATCATTTCATCAAGTATTTATGAAGCACCTGCTGTATGCTGGGCACTGTCCTAGGTGCTGGAATTTCTGCTGTGAACAGGACAAGTGCCTGGCCCTGCCTTCAGTGACCTTTCAGTCTCTAGGTCTATAGAATAACCTCAGAGTCAACTTGAGGCTTTAATTACTATCTCCATAAGATCTTTAGATGGAAATTCCTTTTACTTACTCTAGTTTCATATCAGTTGATCTCTAAATTCACACATGACTTGGGGAAAATTTGACTTTGAGAGCACACAAAAGAATGTGCCAATGAGCTATAATGCTGACAAAGGTGATTTAGGTCGAACCAAGAGATGGGAGATAGAAATTCCAATTGAAATGCTAGAGAAAAGCCAAGTATTTGTCAATAATTGCTTTGGAGTGGCAATTCTCCTAAAATGGAAGGGGTTCCTCCCAGTAAAATGTGACTAGTACTTTCTACAGTTGACATGCTGTCATTATTATATCCAGCAGACATGCCCTTCCTGCTCACTGGAAAATTCTTGTTGCTTAACTTTTAAAGGGTGAATTTCAAAGAGCTACTGAGGGTGTGAACCACAGGCTCCACTCATTTTAAAGGCTGTGTTTGATCAAAGCCAGGTGGGTATGATTTCAGTTGGAGTTTTCTAAATGATACTCCAGTGTCCATATAACTGGCTAGGGTATATGTACTATATGGAATATATCATACATGTGGTATATGGACTGTGTGGGATAATTCTGCAGATAAGAAGGTGGTCCTATCTAGTCTCTGAACATTCCAGCAAAAGCAACAGGCTGGAAGGTCTCTATGCCTCCAGGACAGTGGTCGGAAAACTGCGGCTCGCGAGCCACATGCGGCTCTTTGGCCCCTTGGGTGTGGCTCTTCCACAAAATACCGACTTCTGCACATGGGCCACGAAGTTTCAATCGCACTGTAGGTGCGCGCCCGCATGTGGTATTTTGTGGAAGAGCCACACTCAAGGGCCCAAAGAGCCGCATGTGGCTCGCAAGCCGCAGTTTGCCGACCACGGCTCTAGGATATCTTCCGAGGCCTTCCCCGGTCTGCCCCTGCTGATACCCAGAGGGACTCTTGACTATTCTGCTGCTAACGGTATGATCATGCACATCTTCTGGCCATTCTCTTTTAAGCATCCGCACTTCAGGCCCTCTGATCTCCCTTTATTTTTCAGTGTCTGAAGACACTCTAAATGTGCTCATAATCCTGTTTTATGGGAGGTGGAAATAAAAGACAGAGCTCCAGTGTGACTTGCTCTGAGATATCAAAGTAGATACTCAATTAGAACGCGGTTCTCCAGGGTGTTTTGTTAAACTCTTCCTTTTATTAAATGTTACACATAATAAATTTTCAAGGCAGCACCATTCCTGGAATGTGCAGTAGACATTGCCCAGGGCCTAGTAGAGTTAACTTTGCCACAGACCTTAAGACTCATTTCTGGCCCTAGCCGGTTTGGCTCAGTGGATAGAGCATCGGCCTGGAGACGGAAGGGTCCCAGGTTCGATTCTGGTCAGGGGCATGTACCCTGGTTGCAGGCACATCCCCAGTGGGGGGTGTGCGGGAGGCAGCTGATCGATGCTTCTCTCTCATCGATGTTTCTAACTCTCTGTCCCTCTCCCTTCCTCTCTGTAAAAAAGCAATAAAAATAAATAAATAAAAAGACTCATTTCTGTGTTTGCTTCTCCATCGGTGGGTTTTTAGAAGAAACATGAAGTTTTCACCCACATAGATAGAGAACACAATTTCCCCAAAATAGTCATTGACTGTACCGGCTCCTCTTCCAAGTTTACTGTTTTAGAGATTATTCTTTTCCCAAGAGTTGGTCAGCCTACTGGAAACAGTAGTTTCAATTATCCAACTACAGCGACCATTTATTTAAATAAGTAAACAGCTTATTTTCCTCCCAAGGCCTTTGGGTTTCTAGGGGCCATTTTAATAAATAATAAAAACAAATGAAATTGATTTAGTGTATACCCTTTGACAAGCAGTGTGCTGGGTACTTTACATAAGATGGACTTTACATAAAGTCCATCTATTTGTACCTCATAACCACCATTCAAAGAAGTTATTATTAGCATCATACTCATTTTATAAATAAGCTGAGGTTTTGAGAGGGCAAGTAATTATCCAAGGTGGTGGGGTCAGGATTTGAACCGATAGAGTCAACCATAGGCAGTCCAGCAGCAAAGCTGTGACTCAGCTACCTCTGTATCTTTTTTCTCCGGTGACCACTAACTCTGCAAGTTGAAGTTACTTTCAGGGACAGCTCCAATGATCTATTACTGCACAACAAACCACCTAACACTTAGTGACATTAACAACATATACTATCATCTCTATGGTACTGTATGTAGACTGAGCTCGGCTGATGGTTCTGGCTCAGAGTCTCATCTCATCTTGGTGGTGGCTGTCAGATGGAGGTTGAGGCTGGGGTCATTGGAAGGCTTTGCTCTCATGGATGGCTGGGATTGTTGAAGCTGGTCAGTCATCTCTCTCTCTGTCCATGTAAAGGGTGTCCCAAAACTCATGCAAGATTTGAATTTTGTGTGAGCATTAACAACAACAAAAAAAAAAAATAAAAGCCTAATTTTACTTGGTTTATTGAATCAGATTCTAATATCTGTTGCCCTTTGATGTCAATCCCTTCAATTTGATAAGCATGACCAAGTACCAATGATGGCCCAGGAGCAGGGACAATGAGGACCAATGAAGACCACGGCTTTGCGTATGTGCCAGCAAAGCCGCGGAGGCCATGGACCCGATGTGCTATTCCATACATAACCCTGTACTGTATCCTTTATGAATCAATAAAAAAATGACAATTTTTAATTATAAACCTGTGTTTTCTATCAAAATTACTTCTTGCGTGAATTTTGGGACACCCTTTAGCTTCTCCACAGGGCTAGCTTGGGCTTCCTCACAGCATGGTGACAGGCTCCCTGTACAGTAAGAATTTCAAGTAAACCTGACGAGGTTTCTTATGCCCCAGCCTTGGAAATTCCAGAATGTCCATCCTACTATAGTAACTAGAAAAGCTCTCTTTTGACTATTGTTTTATTCTATTTTGAGAAAAAACAGCTAATTGTTTTTTTTAATAATTTGGCTTTTTCTTTTTAATAGAAATCAAATAGAATCCAACTGAAGAGAGAGATGAAGTTTTTGAAGATGATTGGCTTCATTTTTATTGCTCTTTGTATGCATAGATTATCATTCCATCTCTCTCCTTAAACTTCCTGTTCTTGAGAAATTGGAAGACATTGATCCAAACAGAGCTCGGAATTTCATTCTATGCCCAGAAAAACCACCATCATCCCGCTGCCAACGACACAACAAGAAGTTTTCAATTGAGTCCACCACAAAAGAATGGCACACTGGCACAGATTTTATTGTGTATAGACCAGGGGTGGGCAACCTTTTTATGAGTGCGTGCCAAAACCAGCAAAATCTCTGACTCAAAATTCTTCTGTGTGCCAACCCTAATTTTTTGAGAACATGTTATGCCTACTTGAGATCTCTGAAGGTGTACGTATGTGAAGAACCTTGAAGAAATAATAAAATTCATTCAAGTGACAAAAACACAGTATATTACAGTGATGGCGAACCTTTTGAGCTCGGCGTGTCAGCATTTTGAAAAACCCTAACTTAACTCTGGTGCTGTGTCACGTATAGAAATTTTTTGATATTTGCAACCATTGTAAAACAAAGATTTATATTTTTGGTATTTATTTTATATATTTAAATGCCATTTAACAAAGAAAAATCAATCAAAAAAATGAGTTCGCGTGTCACCTCTGCCACACGTGTCATAGGTTCGCCATCACTGGTATATGATGATGAAAAATACATTTATTTTTTAATGTATACATGTTATGTAAAATTAATTATTTATCTAAGGTGCACCTACACTGAATTTATCTGAAAAATAAAAAAGTCGATATTAAGAAAAAATTGTAAATGGAAGATTATAATGGAGGGTTTCGCGTGCCAGCAAAAGTTACTGGCGTGCCATGTTTGGCACGCGTGCCAGGGGTTGCCCACCCCTGGTATAGACTCATTTGTCACTGATTCCTCAGCTCTATCGTGGCCTCCAGCTCAGCACATGGGTTTTAGCCATCTGAAGGCCACTCTATCATTTCTCTGAAAGAATGATCCTTTGCAACAGAACATTTCAAAGAGCAATGGAGACGTAAGAGCCAAGGGACTTCGATTTCTCCAACTTTGCCTAAAAAGTTAGATGAAGGACTCTTCGCCCAAGTTTAAATCTTTTGGTGTGGGTAGAGACAGTGTACGAGCTTTATCTGCCTCTATCTTTGTTTTTGGTTTCATAAAGCAGGTTTTCTCTGAAAGAACCCAGAGAGTAAGTCTGGGAACAAAGATGCTTTTAAACCAAAAACCTTGTCTTGGTGGAAACACCTGCGACTAGAGACTGCCTTACCCGTGGCTGCTGCGGGTCACTGTCTCCGCAGTGTTCTTTGTCTCTGGCCGACAATGGCAGGTGGGGGACCCATCTGGTCTGGAAAAAGCATCTACTGAATAAAATCCACATGATAAAACATTCTTTTTATAAAAACAAAATTTTCAGAGAGGTGAAGTTGACTAAAAGAGAGATTCTGTTTGTTTTAATTAGACCTTAAAATGTTGATCTATTTGGGAGGTAAGATCTGGCCCAACAATAAAAATTACTAACTTCAATGGATGAGTCGCCATGCCCTCCTTGCTTGGGATTAAGTCCTCAGTGATATGATTATTTTCTCAAGAGTGAGAGAGTGGAGGACAATCTCCTGGTTTGTTGTCTTAATGTTGACTAAACAAGACTGATAACGACCAAAAAACAAACAGAAAAAAAGCAAAAAACACTCTTCTGGATTGCTGGAGGCCTGGGACGACATCCTGCCATACACATGACAGCCCCACAACAATTATGTGGTGAAAAAAATGGTAATAACATTTGTACTACTCTTCGTAATACTTTAAGCAATAAAATAAATTTTAAAAAAAAATGGTAATAGTGCTAACATTGCAAAAATCTGCCATAGGGCGCCCATCTGGTACTCCAAGCTCCCCCAGGCTCCTCCCAGGGGAAGCTACTCCGTTCTCTAGCCTCTGACCTGTGGGGACTATCTCAGCTCACTCTGTCTCCTCGGCCTGTTCCAGTCCCTTTGGCCCGGGGCGGGGGGGGGGGGGGGGGGTCAGGATTCTTCACCCGCCCCCCACTGGAAAGTCATCCTTTGGGTTGTAAATATCTGGCCTCCAGGCAGTGCCATCAACAAGACCAAACCAGTTATTTCATTCCGTGGTGCTTTCTGATTCTTTATATAACGCATGCTTTAGCACAGGAGCAAAGGATAAGATCACGTGTGCGTTACACTTAACCCTCTGCTCTAGCTCACAACATCTAGGACAGCGGTTCTCAACCTGTGGGTCGCGACCCCTTTGGCGGTCGAACGACCCTTTCACAGGAGTCGCCTAAGACCATCCTGCAGATCAGATATTTACATGACGATTCACAACAGTAGCAACATGACAGTGATGAAGTAAATCATTTTATGGTTGGGTCACAACAGGAGAAACTGTATTTAAAGGGCCAGAAGGTTGAGAACCACTGATTTAGGAGAAACGGACCTTCGGGTGCCCTATTTCTAGACAGAAAGCCAGTCATGAAGACACACAAAAGATTTCCAAACCATTTCTTCACTTTTTTACTGAATGGGTTTTAGTTAGAGTCACCAGGTAAAATACAGAGGTCTGGTTCAATTGAAATTTCAGATAAACAATGAAGTTTTTCGGGTTAAGTATGTCTCAGCAATGTCAGAGGCCATATTTGAGATATATTTATCCAAAAAATTATTCCTTGTTCATTTGAAATTCAAATTTAACTGGGTATCCTGTTTTTTGTTATTGTCATTTTTTGGTGGGTTTTTTTTATTGTTTCTTGGCCAAATCTGGCAATTCTCTTTTCTGTATATCCAGGGCAGTATCCAGTATTATCCTGGAGGCCCTGGCCGGTTTGGCTCAGTGGATAGAGCGTCGGCCTGCGGACTGAAAGGTCCCAGGTTCGATTCCGGTCAAGGGCATGTACCTGGGTTGCGGGCACATCCCCAGTAGGAGATGTGCAGGAGGCAGCTGATCGATGTTTCTCTCTCATCGATGTTTCTGACTCTGTCCCTCTCCCTTCCTCTCTGTAAAAAATCAATAAAATATATTAAAAAAATAAAATATATATAAATATTTTTTTTTTTAAAAAAAGTATTATCCTGGAGTTCCTTCTCCTTCTGGTGGCTCTTTTCTATTTTTCTCTTCCCTTCCTCTGACTTCCCAATCCCTCTCCCTAAGATTCTACAATTCCTTTGGCTTCTACCACTTGCCTGGTCTCTATGTTTTGCCCAGTAAGGACACACTATGCTTCATACACCCTATGATTCGTGCAAAGGAAAGGTGAGTTTCAGTAATGATATCATAATGTTAATGCTAACTCTCCCTACAGCACTCCAGACCACTCTCCTGAGTTACTCTGACACATTTTTAATCCCTCTTTCCACCCAAAGTGGGTGAAGTTGAGGAGTGATTGAGAAGTAGGCATCAGAATCCTTATTCTGACAAGTACTACAGTAGGAAAGTTAAATGAATTGATACTGAACATAAACATGTTATTATTTTCATCAAGCATGACTTTTAAAAAGTTCTGCTTTACGACAAATATGAATTATTAAATGATCAAATTCTTCATATAATTCTCTTATATAGAAAAGTTCCCTTGGACATTTGACATCTGATTTAATTTACTAATTGAATGATACACTTTTTAAAAAATGGGGACTCAAAGCATGTTGGAAAAATAAGTATGGAAGAAGAGATGGGAAAAATAAGTCTGGGACAAGTAAAAACTTCTGCAGCAAAAAAGAAAATGAGCAGTACTTGAAAGAGATTATTTGTAAGCTCTCAAACATTTAAAAGAAGAAAGAAATGCAAGTGGAAAAATTAAATTGTAAGTCATGTGTGACCTCTGTAATCAGATCCTAAAGTCCTTACAAATGAAGAGTAGAAGATAGGATACAAGCAATTATACGGACACATCATTTATAGTTTCTAGAATTCCTGTGGCTTCTACCACTTGCCTGGTCTCTGTGTTTTGCACAGTAGGGATACACTATGCTTCATACACTGATCAACGTTCTATGATTCATGCAAAGGAAAGGTGAGTTTCAGAAATGATATCATAATGCTATTGGTTCAGAAAGTAGACTTGTGAAGGCAGGGGCCTGATCAGTCATGTTCACCTCTTTTCTCCTCGTACCTAGGACAACACTTAGGCAAAAACAAATACTTGTTGAATGAATGATTATATAAACACAATCGTTATATTATGTCAACTTGCCTTTATTTACACTCCCTATGAAGTGAATGACGACGAAGCATTCCTTGTGTAATAAACAGAGTAAGGGATGGTGTTGAAGGACACATGGCTGATTCCCCCCACTTCTTCAATTATCACCAACCACACTCCATCCCCAAGGGCTACAGTGCTTAAAACTCTCACAGTTGTGATGCCTTCTCTTCAAGGCGGGGCGATGTCCACCAAGATGTATTAAATGTCATACCCCTCTGTGCTGGGTAGTACAGTAAGTACTGGAAACAAAGCTGATGTCTTCAAGAGAGAAGAGTGAGAGGTAAAATATTACTTTTGACTCATAGACCTGAGTAAGCTGTGTACCCTTATAGCAAACCAAGGTGTTCTAGAAGCCCAATGCAGGAAGATTCCATAGAGGAGATTGACCTGAATCTTGAAGGTCATGTACCAGATTACTGCAATAGTCAACACAGGCAAACTACTGTAATAAACAGCCCCAAATCTCAGTGGCTTAACACAATAGAAGTTCTTGTGCTGACAAGAAGTCCAGTGTGAGATCACACAGCTGTTTGGGGCAGCTCTTTTTCAACCAGGATCCTTCTGTTTGGGGCTTCCACCAACCCCTGCAGCCTCAGAGACCTGCAGAGCCTTGACCCACCCCACTGAATTCGCTCTAACGGCCAGGCCTGGCAGCGGCAAACATCGGCATTGCCTCCAAACCCTCATATATACACTATCTCACGGCCCAGGCAATGCAAGACTATTGCTGTAGGCCCAGGAGGAAATGGAAACCGCTTTGTGAATTTTGCACTCGTGCCTCCATAAGCACCAGAAATGGAAGAGTCAACCAGGCAGAGGAAAGAAGTGAGTCCTGAAATGAGAATGGGGAGAAACCAAGAGGGTAGTTTAAAGTAAGAAGCAAAGTTGGAGAAGCCAAGGGCTCTGAAGGAAGGTGACAAGGAGCCATCTGGGATACAATTTCAGGAGGGAAGACAACCCCTAAACATCAAGGCAGAGGGGAAGAACTGCGTAATGACCAGAGAGAGGGGAGTGAGCCATGGGTATTTCCAGAAAGAGATATGGAAAGGACTACTTTTGCCCCAACTGCCTTTTATAGTTCAGTTATGAGATTACTTACTAAATCTTCATAAGATTATATGAACAGCCCTGATTTATACAAATCTAAGACTTCTTTATACTTCTGACTTTCTCCTTTCTGCAAGTTATAACAAAAAGATGCTTTGAAAGCAGTTAATAAATATACAGGAATGTGGTCCTTCTGGAAAAGCCACAGGGGAGGTACTGAGTGTACCTAATATTTATGTAAATTTTAACCACATAATGGGCAACTCAAGAAATAATGATGTGACTGCTGGGACCCATCGCTTAAACTGCAAAAGTGTTGGCGTCACAAAGAATAGCCCGCTGCTCGGTCAGTGGAGGCTCTGCGTTTAGATCAGTTTCGGTGGGAACTGAAAGTAGCAAACCTAAGAATTAATGGACTTAGTGGTGTTTGTAAGAAATGAGCCATCTAAAAATGGATGTAGAGCAGGGGTTCTCAACCTGTGGGTCGCGACCCCTTTGGCGGTCAAACGACCCTTTCACAGGGGTCGCCCTAAGACCGTCCTGCAGATCAGATATTTACATGACGATTCATAACAGTAGCAACATGACAGTGATGAAGTAGCAACGAAAATCATTTTATGGTTGGCTCACAACAGAAGGAACTGTATTGAAAGGGCCAGAAGGTTGAGAACCACTGATGTAGAGCATGAAGATTTGTCAGTCACACTGAATTCTAAAAGAGCCATATAATAATATGCTACTGAAAAATAAAAGAAGTTGACCTTCGAGATGCCAGATTTACATGTTTTCTTTAGCTTATTGTGCCCTTTTTGTTCCATTAAAGAGTTGGAGAGACCAGCAGGTATGGCTCAGTGGTTGAGCATCAACCTATGAACCAGGAGGTCATGGTTCAATTCTTGGTCAGGGCACATGCTCAGGTTGTGGACTCAATCCCCAGTAGGGGGCGTGCAGGAGGCAGCAGATCAATGATTCTCTCTCATCACTGATGTTTCTACCCCTCTCTCCCTCCCCTTTTCTCTCTCTGAAATCAATAAAAACATTTTTTAAAAAGAGTTGGAGAAAAGTATATGAAAATATAAAATTCCTCTCCTTACTAGAGAGTTCTTTGAGAAATGAAAGAATTTCTGGGACAATAAGTGAATGCTTTAATTTAATATGTTATACCAATAAGGCTGAAGGGAAACAAGCAGAGTGTTCATTTATTTCCCTCCTTTTATTTTCCTGTAATTTCCTACTTGTTTATCCTTCTGTTTATATAGTGGTTTTGCATCTGTTCTACTTATGCTCTTAGTTTCAATATTTAAATAGTGTGCCTCTGTTTTCCCCATTCTGTCCAGAACTAGGAATTTATTTGCATCATTATAATGTGCTCCTTAATGTTATTACCATCTTCAACTCTTTACAAATGACTTGTAGATCTTCTCATATTATGAGTTCCATTTAAAATTTAAATTCTCATGAGAATCACTTGCATATTCCAAATCACTCCTAATTTATAATTTTACAATTCCTCAAAGGAGGCACATGTATGATGTTAACAGCAGAGACTGGTAGATAAAAGAGTTCTCCGGAGCCTTAGGCTCCTGGTTTGGGTTTGTGCCTACTCCACAGTCAGCTTGATTCCTGCAAAGGAGAGTGAATAACTGGAAATTACAAGCAGGAAAGTAGTCCTTGGTGTATCACTCTAACAATTAGTCAGTCAGTCCCACTTGATTTTAAAACAGCGATGTTTGTTTCTGCAAATAAATATGATCTAAGAGAAAAGCCTAAAAGAAAAACTAATGTATTTTCTAATGGTACATTTATTACCACTCTACTGCTCTCATTTTAAATATAAAAGGTCATTAAAATGTAGACGACTTCTGTCAGATTCTTTAGCTCTCAGGACAAAAATAAGCATTTCATAGCTGGTGGAAATTAACAACATGATCCTTTACCGGGAAACACGTCAGTTCCTCTCTATAATTCCTCTTAAACATCATAACCCGTCAAAATAGATTTACACTTGAGAAGGCCACACATATTCCCCTGGGAAACACTCTCCCGTTCAACTACATTTTGATGCATGATTTTACGAAGAACAGGACCTTTCACAGCACTTTCTAACTTCCCTTTCTCGGCTTGGGAACTGAAAGGCATGAACAACAATGGGAGATGTCATTTAAAGCAAAGACAGTTGAATTTGGTTTCATTTAGAGTTAATTGTACATTTTGAGTGATTCAGTTTTGGCAAAATCCAAAGCATAGTTTGCAAATCGTTTTTCCCATTAAATGCTAAAACTCTTTATTTTTAAAAGGAAATGTAATCCATATGTTTGGAATTTGTTTACACTAAAATTATAAAAATATATATTTTATTCGTGTTCCAGAAGCTTTCCGCACCATTTTGTACCTTTTTCAAAAATCAAGGGGTCGTACATTGCCAAAAACTAATGAGAGCAAACCCATAAATGTTAGAAATATTGATTTTATGATTCCTTCTGGTCTGACCATAGAAAAACATGTCTTTGGTTTTCAATCACCCGTTGTAGAGAAAAACACCCTTTCTTTGCAGAAACCTGTACCAAACAGGCCTTTTAGGGGACTGAGCCCTCATTGTGTAGGCAGGTTTTATTTTGCTTACACTTAATCAAGCTGCTTGACCAAATTAAATTATAAAAGTAATTACATTTAGTAAAAAAAAAAAAAAGTTGAGAAATTGAGAAAACAAGAAATCGAGACTTTTCTAAATGCTTACTTATTAAAAACCATATCCAAAACTGTCAACTTGAACTCGTGGGGTTCATTAGACACAAGAAGGTGTCACACCGTCAAAAATCTCCCACCTGAAAATAAGGAAGGCCTAGAGGAGATAATGACGCCAGATGTTCCTCTCTAATGAGGTTGACTCTGAAGATGAATTTATCTTTGCCTAGGATCTTGAAATTGTCAAAGCAGGGATCCACCAACTGTTTCTGAAAAGGGCCCAATAATAAATATTTTAGGCTTTGCAAATCACATGGTTTCTGTCACAACTGCTCACTTTTGCTACTGTGGGGCAAAAGCAGTCACAGGCAAGACACAGATGAACGGGTGTAGTTTTTTACCAATAAAACTTGAATAACAAAAACAGGAGGAATTTGGCCCATGGCCATAGTTTGCTAAGAGCCATGGCTTAGAGCTACTTTACAAAATACACAGCTCTATTTGGTATATATCTAAGGTCACATTTGAAAAAATTGGCTTTGGTTGCTGAAAGGCAAGAATCAACTTTTCATCTCTTTTATTATTTGCATTCTTAGGACTCTCATTTTGAGACCCAAAGAATTAACTTGTGAAGAGACTGAAGCCTTGTGTTTGTGCTTATAAACAAACATTCATCAGATGCCTGAAGTTACCAGTGTGAATTTAACCCTTCTGAAGTCACTGTATTTGCCTACTCTGCTCTTTCAGAACTATGTATCATGGGCAGCATATTCTTTTAAAAATATATATTTTATTAATTTTTTTTACAGAGAGGAAGGGAGAGGGATTAGAGAGTTAGAAACATGGATGAGAGAGAAACCTCGATCAGCTGCCTCTTGCACATCCCCAACTAGGGATGTGCCCGCAACCAAGGTACATGCCCTTGACCGGAATCGAACCTGGGACCCTTTAGTCCGCAGGCCGACGCTCTATCCACTGAGCCAAACCGGGGGCATGGGCAGTGTATTCTTAATGAGTGTGAACAACATTAAGATGTTTGGGAAGTGCTAGTTACTTACTAGCATGAGCTAGTATTTTTATAGCATAATCCTGGTATGGTTATTCTATCTCCAATGTGCTTTTACTAGTCTTTTTGCTTAAAAAAATGCACTGTGTTGACTTGTGGTTGCAAACCTGAACCTTGGAACAGAGTCTTATGCTTGTATAGCATAGTGACTGAGCACAAGCTGTTGTCGAATCAGGCTATGCTGAATCAAATATCTGATCTGCCACTTATCAGCTGTGTGACCTTGGAAAGATGTCAATGTCAATGTTGATGCTTCTCTTCTCTCTTATGGTAATAAACTCGCAATGTTTGTCAGAGCATACAGTTCTGAATAAACAACAGAATAAAAACCACACTTTACAGCTTCTCCTGCAGGTAGTTGTAGCTACATGACCAAGATCTGGATAATGGGAGCAAAATGAATAGGACTTATTAATTGTTTCCCCAGTTTAATAAGGCGTGTTGATATGTGGATTCTTTTAGCTTGCTTGGAATTCGGTGAGCTTCTGCATATTGATGTTTTTCATCATTTCTGAAAGTTTCTCAGCCTTCATTGCTTCGAAATTATTTCTCTCCCAATCTTAGTCCCTCTCTCTTTCCTCTGTTTCTGAGACTACGAGTAGATATATATTAAGCTCTATCACTATCTTCTGTCTTTCTTCTCTTCTGGTTTCACCCTTTGGCTTCGTGTGTGTCATTTTGGACTATTTCTTTAAGGTTATTCTCAATTTACTATGAATATTGTTTTTTTCTATTGTTGTATTTTTCAGATCTAAAATTTTTATTTGGATCTTTTACAAAATTGTTATGTCAATTTTTATTGTTCCCTGCCAAGTTTTTATAATTTTGTTTTCATATTCTCCAACAGAAGAATCTTTGTTGTTTTATAGTCTGAATCTGATAATTCCAATCATTATAGTCTGCAGGCCTTTTTCTGTTGTCTGTTGTTTTTGTTGGTTCTTGCCTATATTATCTTTTCTCCTTGCATGTCTAGTTAACTTTGATCATGTGCTTGATATCATATTCAAGTTATTATTTGTGGAAATAATTTGGAGACTAAGATGATATTTTCTAGTTATGTTTATCTCTGTAGGTGCCTGGGGCTAGTGCTTACAATTTAGTATGACCTTGACCTAAGTTTTAGATTTGAGATTTTCTGAGAGAAAATCATGTTTTTGCAAAGCTGGTTTGCAGATGAGGCAAGGGGGCCCAACCTAAAGAAGATTCAAAATTTTGTTCTCCTCGTCCCTTAGAGTCACCAAAAGGACAACTAAGTATCCCCTAGAACAGTGGTCAGCAAACTGCGGCTCGCGAGCCACATGCGGCTCTTTGGCCCCTTGAGTGTGGCTCTTCCACAAAATACTGACTTCTGTGCATGGGCCACTAAGTTTCAATCACACTGTACGTGCGCGCCCGCACGTGGTATTTTGTGAAAGAGCCATGCTCAAGAGGCCAAAGAGCCGCATGTGGCTCGCGAGCCGCAGTTTGCCGACCACTGCCCTAGAACAAAGGCAGCTCCAAGTGCTTTGCTCAATTGTTCTGAGTTCTCAGCCTCTCTAAGTTGTCAGACCAATAATTTCTCAACATCTTATTAGCTCTTGGATGCTTCTTAGGTTTTAAAAATAATCCATACAGCTATTTTAGTGGTGGTTTGATTGGTTCATATTATTTAAAATGGAACTCCTGAGATTCCCACTCATATTCTTAAGGGGGAGGGGAAGCATACTTTTCTTCCCACCGTAACAGCCATCTTTACTTTAAAACATGGTTGAAGTGATGGCCAATCTTCGATCATGCAAATCAGTCACCACTTGAGGGGAAGACAGAGAAACCAGACAAAAAGAGCCCAGACACCTGGAGGCCTTGCTGAGCATAACAAACATACAAACTTGTACTGCCTATCTTCAGACTATTACATGGAGTCATGATAATTCCGTGTTGTTTCGGACCTTATTACACACAGGCTGACAACCCATATTCTAAAAAGCAAATCACTTAACTTCTGTGGTCACTTCACCTCTGTAATGATGGTCCCAATTCTTCCCCTGACTTTAAGAAAGCAGGATGCAAGCAGGCTTACAAATAACTTGTGTATTTCTCATCCTAGGGATTGCTCATGCACCCCTGCCTCTACCGTGGGAAAATGCATGACCTAGCTTGCAGAAGGCATGTAAGACACATGTGGAGGAGGGTCAACATGTAGTGGAGTCAACCCAGCTGAGGCTATTGTAGATTTACTGCCAAGGTGAGCTCCAGTAGATGAATAAGCAGGCCCAGACAAAACCAGCAGGACCACTGACTGACCCAGACACTCAGAAACCACAATGACTGGCTGTGGTAAGCCACTGGGTTTTGGGAAGGTTTGTTACACAGCATTAACACACTGCATACCGCACAGAAATCTCTAAGACATACGCCAGGGACCGCACGTTTTTGGGCAAACTGCACGTTATTTAAATCATCATAACTACAGATCATAATGCACTTTGGGTGCTGTTTTTCAATAATTATAACATTTTTATTTACACAAACAATTAAACAATTAAAGTTCCTAGTACTTTAGGGGCTACGTGTTCGGACCATAGGTTCAAGCTTACAGCCACAGCCGTTGGCTATGATTGTGCTGGGAAGGCCCTGCCCTCCAGCTGGGACTTGCACGTGGCAGTGAGAGGACCCTGTCCTTTCATTAGTCTGAGGCTTGAACCTGGCCAAAACACTGTAACCGCGCCCCACAGTGGACAAGACAGTGTGCTGACATCTAAGGTCCATATCAGATGGCGCGCGAAACATGAGAACACTCCTGAGCAGTACGCAATGTGTTAAGTGTGGCAAGATCTAATGATTACATGGAGATAATTCTAATACTTACCTTATAGTTTTGTTTTTAAACTTAAATGAGTTGTGTCAAACATGCCCCTTAGAACAGTCACTCATACATAGTAAGCGCTCAAAAAGTATTATCTACTCATGTTATAGCTAGTGTTATTACCATAACTATTACCGAGACCCACCATTCCTCCAAGACAGAAAATTCAGTGCTTATCCTATCTAATAAAGAGGGAATATGCTAATTGACCCTCATGCCATCTCAAAGATGGTGGTGCTCATAACCAATAAGGAGGGAATATGCTAATTGACTGCCCCGCCCTCAAAGATGGTGGTACCCACAGTCACAAGATGGCCGGCAGGGGAGGGCAGTTGTGGGCAATCAGGCCAGCAGGGGAGGGCAGTTAGGGGTGACCAGGCCTGCAGGGGAGGGCAGTTGGGGGCGATTGGGCTGGCCGGGGAGAGTTAGGCATCGATTGGGCTGGCAGGGAGTGGTTAAGGGGTGATCAGGCTGGCAGGTAGAGCGGTAAGGGGCAATCAAGCAGGCAGGCAGGCGAGCGGTTGGGAGCCAGAAGTCCCTGATTGTGAGAGGGATGGGCCTAAACCAGCAGTCGGACATCCCCCGAGGGGTCCCAGATTGGAGAGGGTGCAGGCTGGACTGAGGGACACCCCCCCCCAGTGCACAAATTTCGTGCACCGGGCCTCTAGTCAGATATAATGGACTCCAATATCTAAAACAAAATTTTCTAAAGTGTTGTTATTCCCTTCGTTCTTCTTCCCTTTCCCTTCTTATAAAATCTCACCTCTCATGAATACTTGAGTGAGTTCTTTGGTGCTTATCTCAGACTTGGTATAGGGAAGAAATAGCCTGAGTGGCAAATTGCTGAGGCAGGAGTCATAAGTTGGGGTTTTGGTCCTGCTTTCTTCATGGGCCAGTTGGAGAACATCTGTAAGTCGCCTCAGATCTTTAGGTTGCTTCTTCATACAAGGATTGAGATATTTAATGGCAGACTGGATCTTACTTGTCATTGCATCCCTAGGGTTGATACATGATAGATGTTCAGTGAATGTTTGTTGATTTTATTGAACGGAATTGAATCAAACTGAGTGAATTGAATTAAGGAAATTGGCTAAACCTCAGAAAGTTCCTTTTCAGCTTAGTGTTTCTATGAATTACCACATTTCTTCTTTTAAATCGCCTCTTTTAAACAACACTCTCCATTATAAACAAATGAAATAAAATCAAATTGGCTTCCAGTAGAAGTTACTTTCGTCCTTCGTTCCCAATGGATGTTGTGCTTTGAAGCAAGCTGTTTGGAAAAGTTGGGAATATTAGCATTTTCTGTGTCTCCATAGACTTTGTTTTCCTAAAGTGACAGACTAATTTCCTCCCCTTATCTCTCCAACCTTGCTCCAGAGGCTATGCCGTGGGAACAAGAGGGGCAGGGCTCCAGGATTAGGAGAAAGGATTTACTTTTTCTATTATTAATTTAATGCAATAATAAATTTTAATAATTACGGAGAAATTGTGACATGTGAAAGCATGACGACCCTCAGTTTTCTACCTGTTGGAACTTGGAAGCAAACCTACAATTTGAATCTTAACTTGGCCTCCTTCATAATGTTTTTCTTCAATATGTTTACTTAAGCTTTTCAGCATGTTCCCTAGTCACTGTTTGGTCTGATTTTAAAAACAAAAATAGTTTACTGTAAATATGCCTGTGTGTATGCTACTTTTGCAAATAAGCATTTTCTCTTACTGCAAGAACCAAGATACACTATCATACGGTTGTCAGGAAAGAGGGCATGAAGTTAATGAGGACACCAAATGGTATATTAGCTGTTAAGATGGCAGCTTTGATTCTGAGTAGGAATGAATTCTGTATAACTCTGTTTCATTTGTATTGTCCTGATACCAACCTGGAAATGGCAGATCCAAATTGTCTAAATTGTCAAAATATACCAGGTGTGATTTTATTTGGAACTTTTTGACACTAACCTGATGAGGTTTTGAAGTTAACCATACATATGGCCACCGACCCCACAAATTTACTCTCTGACCCTTCATAGAAAAAGCTTGCTGAACCCTAGGATAGGGGAAACATCACCCCCATTCTTAGATCTTGACATGGTGCATACCCTAAGCCAGTAGTTGGCAAACTGTGGCTCGCGAGCCACATGTGGCTCTTGGGCCCCTTGAGTGTGGCTCTTCCACAAAATACCGACTTCCGCGCATGGGCCACGAAGTTTCAATCGCACTGTATGTGCGCGCCCGCACGTGGTATTTTGTGGAAGAGCCACACTCAAGGGGTCAAAGAGCCACATGTGGCTCACGAGCCGCGGTTTGCTGACCACTGCCCTAAGCTACTTTTATCCTGGACGTTGGTGAAAGGAACTGTCATTTTCCTTTAATTTGTGACAGCCACGACTTGAAGTGGCAGGTTTTGAGTTAAAATAAATATGTGCTGGTGGCCACTCTTCTCGTTCTCTCTGCCTGTCCCCCTTCCTTCCCTCTTTCTCCCTCTCCCTTTGAAAAGTTTTGTTCAGTAAACAAAGGCAGGGAAACCTCTTCCACCTTCCAGGCCAGTGAGGGGAACGGTGCCCTCGCTGCTCATTGCCAGGTGCAGAGGAGGCAGCAAGATGCACTCTGCCTGGAGGTCAGGGAGGGCCTGCGCAGCTGGGCTCATGGGGAATGCAAACCTGGTGTGACCTGTGTGACTGTCATCTGTCCTTCAATCAAATCCCCTGAGGCCTAGTTTAAAAGTAGGTTCTGACTGATCTCTCCCCCTTCCCCCCACCCTCCCCTGCCTTCCCTCTGGGGTCTAATGGTCTGATCGATGCTCCTCTGTCTCTGGATCTGTTTTTGTTCACCAAAGGCCTTGTATGCATGCACATAAGCAGAACCAATGGACACAGACAACAGGGGGGTGAGGGCATGAGCAGGGGGTGGGGTGGGGGTGGGGAGGCAATGGGGGGATAAGGACACATATGTAATACCTTAATAAAGAAAGAAAGAAAAGTAGGTTCTGACACAGTAGGTTTAGGGCAGAGCCTGAGACTCCATTTCTAATGAACTCCCAGGAGATGGCAATATTGCTGGGTCAAGCATCACTCTGACCAGCAAGGTTCCCAAACAAGGCCGTTCTTTGCAGTCCTCTGGGGAGTTGTAAAAAAATGCTAATGCCTGAGTCCTGCCTCCCGAAATTCTGATGAACTTGATCTGGGGTGTGATGATCAGGGCATCTGGATGGGCAGAGTTGCCCAGTTGATTGTAACACGCAGCAAAGTTTGAAAGAGAGTGTTCTAGAGTTCAGGAGGTGAGAACTGGACTTGGATCGGTGACGACCATTTTGAAAAGAGATTATTGATACATATGAATAAGGATAATATTAATTCTAAAATCAAATTGACCGTCAACCCATCACCCATCAAGTGATTTCTATTAACTGTTCTCCGTTATATAACTAATTTGGGTTACTGGGTGAATCCGTGTCATTCAAAGCTGGGTGCACTTTACCAATAAGTGATCTGATTTCATTACTCTTTTTCCTAGGAACTGTGCCTGGCCAAGCTGTGATCGGCTGCCTGCCTCTCATGTATCAATAAATCCATCAGCATCAGGCCACTGGGACCGCATCTACAGAGAGCAGAATGTGCAAGACGATCCAACAGTTAATGTTTTAGACTTGTCTCTTCCCATTTCCAAATTACATACTTATTGTATTCAGGCGAAATCAACATGAGGCCAAGTCTGCAGATGTTTGAAAACTTCCAGATGATTCCTTAAGTTGTTCGTTTTTTTATCCTGATGTAAAGATGCCTACATTTATGGTCTTTGTTGTATATCTTTAAAGTGTTCCAATAAATCCAAGTGTTCCAATCCTATCTTCATGTAGCCAGACTGGGATAGAAGACACATAAATGTTTATTACCCAGACTAAAATGCTAGTCTATGTATCCCCACCCCCAATCTGGCCTCTTAGAGTCTAGGTCTAACTGGGTTATCCCTCATAGATTATAGTCTTCAGAACCTTGCATTCTATTCCTTCAAGGATTGAAATCCATGTTAAAATGAGTCCTCCTCATACCATCCCCCACCAGTACTACTTGTATTCTCTTCATTGCAGTCTATTTTCTCTGGGCAATTGATCCAGTTTCCAGCTTATACTGCATCCCCAAAATGGCTACATCTGATAAACTCAACCATTTTTATCTGTGCTGCACAACCTATCTACGATGGTTGATCCAAGTAGTATTCAGTGGTTTATATCAGTAGCTGTTAAAGCGAGTCCTTGGACCAGCTGCACCAGGAGCACCAAGAAGCTTGATAACAAACGTAAATCTTGGGGCCCCAACCCCAGCCCCAACCAACTATGTCAGGCTTCCTGGGGGTGAACCCAGGAATCTGTTGCACAGCCCTCGGGGTGACTCTGATGTGAGCTCAAGTCTGAGAAGTGCTGGGCTAGATTAACTGCAGTGAGTCTGTAGCTTTGGGGATCCTGCTCTCCCCGGGTGTATTAGATTAGCTATGAAATACGCCACCACCGGATCTCAGTGACAGGCAACTACAATCGGTGCTTTCTCACTCCTGGATTGCTCACTGCTTCTGCAGGCCGGCTGGGGAGCTCTTCTTCAGATGGCGGGTTGAGTCCCGGTGTGCTCCATACATCTTATTCTGGGGCTCAGGCTGGAGGGGTGGCGACTACCTGGGCATATAGTTCTTGTGGCAGAAGTCGGAAGCTACCAGAGAACCAATCCTCTTAGGGCCTAGGCTCAGAATGGAGACATCACCTCTTTCGCCCTCATTCCATGGGTCCAAGCTGCTCACGTAGCCAAGCCCAGTGGGACAGAGAAATATACTTTCATGCTGGTGACTGGGGGCATGGGAGTGGGGTGGGGCGAGGGGAGTGAATATATGCAGAACAAAACTAAGCGACCACATTGGGACAATGGGTAAATGAACCCAGTATACATCTTGCCAGCTCCAAAATGCAATTAAATTCGATTAGGCAACAATGGTAATCAAGTGAGAAGAGCAGATATTTTGAGAGTAGCAGGCAGCCTATAGAGAGTTTTGCCATTCTTTCATGTTCATGTGATAAACCCTAGACAAAGAATTTCCGTCCACATTTCCTTTCTGGTTCTACTTCTAAAGAACATGTGCTGTGTGAACTTAGAAAAAACCAAGGGAAATACCTGCTGTAGCACTTTCTCCCATGGTTATTTCCACTTTGAAAAGCTGACCAAATATTTTCCTCTCCTCCTGTGTTTTGTAAACTCTCTTAAATTCCCATCACTGACTCTCTAACCACATTCAACGGGCAAAAGGCAAAAAGAAACACGTCTTCCCTGAAGACATGGTGAAGCCTGTCACTGCTAACAGAATTCATCACTGGCCGGTCACACAATCCTTACAGGATCGGGGACAACACCATTATACCATGGGAGGTTGACAAGGCAACTTAAAATTCCCTGATGACCTGACTGAGAGAGCCTTCATTTTCTTAGCTCAGTGGTTGGGACGTTGGACCCGATAAATGTTTGTGGGAGTGAAAATGCATGGATTATGCTCAAGATGTTAAGTAACTGGCAAATTCTAAGCTTAATGTCCTTTCAAAGGGGCGCAAAAGGAAGCTCGCCTGCCATGAGCCAGACACTCACAGGTGAATGTGTCGCCATGCAATGGACATGTGGAACGAAGCAGAAGCACTCCATTTTTAATTTACAGAAAAGTTGCAAAGATAGTACAGATTCCCATGTATCTTTTACGCAGTTTCCCTAGTGCTAATATCTCACATAATTATGGCATGGCTATTGTTATTATAATTAATCATCAGTTTAATTCTCTAATAGGTTAGAATCTGAGGTATGTCCTATTCAGAGAGAGAAACCCGCTGTGGGCTTTTAACGTTGAACGGAAGAGAGAAGCTGTGCTTTTCCACCCCACAGCTCATTTCCTATAAAGAACGTGCACACTGCTCAGAAGTCACTTCGGCAGAGTAGGAAATCCTTTGGGTGCCTCCCTCACTCGGCGCAGTCCATGGCCAGAAGCCCACCAATTTTCTGGATAAAATCACACAGACTCCTTTAGAATGATCTAATTTGATTATTATTGCACTAGAGCTATCCTCAAGCACACATTCACCCCTCAACTCTCATAACAGTCGAGGAGTTTATAGTTAAAAACACGCTCCTTGCCGAAACCGGTTTGGCTCAGTGGATAGAGCGTCGGCCTGCGGACTGAAGGGTCCCGGGTTCGATTCCGGTCAAGGGCATGTACTTGGGTTGCGGGCATATCCCCAGTGGGAGATGTGCAGGAGGCAGCTGATTGATGTTTCTCTCTCATCGATGTTTCTAACTCTCTATCTCTCTCCCTTTCTCTCTGTAAAAAATCAATAAAATATATTTAAAAACAAAAAACAAAAAAAAAAACGCGCTCCTTTTCCCAGGGAGGAGAGAGACTCTGCAGGTGTGACTTTTGAAGAACTGTAAACTTCAGCATGTTTTGTGGCATTTGACTTGTTTTCCAATGTAGATCCCAGGCTTCTTGGTTTGTATTTAAGAGCTTACAGAAAATAGAGATGTTGCATATGACTTCTAAAATGTCATCTTTTAGAATAAATTGCACATAAGCACAAAACGTGTATAGTAGCTCTGCTCCAAAGTGGTTCTTTTTTTTCCAACCTTAAATCACATTTTTATATCACAGGTAGCAGTTTCTGTTCCAAACCCCATGAGCTGTTCTTAGTCAAACTTTCAATCGGCTTGGAAATTCTAAACAATAGTAAGGCCAATCCTTTCGACCTCATTGAGAACTGATTTGATTTATACACATTCCAAACACCCAATTCTTCCTCTGCTACTGTGACATGGTCATGGTCTCCTTAAATAAACAGCTGCTGGATATTATCAAACTACACGAAAGTCTTCAACAGAATGTCAAGTTGGGTCCTAATACAAAATAATTCATTTTAATCCATGTTTTATCCTTAATCTAATATGTGATCGTGGAGTATATTTTCAACTCTGATGTTCAATAAACCCATAAAAGTTTTCCCTATCTCCCAAGTTCCATGATAGACTCCCCATAAATTTTACTTTTCTTTCTCTCTAGGATCTTAGAGTTTGAACTTAAATGCTCATCATTAGTCATCTAAACCCATTACACTTTTGTAATATTTAACTGTTTCAGAGAGTGTCCATATACGAGGAGAAATATACAAGCCTGTGGGGCAAATCCATGCTACAAGAAAGACAATGTCACTTTGAATCTCCACTTGATTCTGGCCTTGAGGTTAGCATAAACCATGGCAAAGATGACTCCTTTAATGCCATCTAGAACAGCTGTGTTATGACCAAGGAAACAGTCTTCACGGCTTTGCTACTCAAAGTGTGGTCCATAGACCAGCAAGCATGAGCATCACAGGAAGCTTGTTAGAAATGGGGAACCTCAGCCCCCTCCCAAGACCTGCTGAGTCAGAATCTACATTTAAACAAGAGCTTCACATGTGCATGAGAATGTTCGAGAAGCCCCTTCTATAGCAGACTGTATATCCAGGTGGATTGGACACCCAGCCTTTGTTACCAATTCTCCTCTTTTTTCCCATGTGCATAAACTAGATGTTGAAATACTGAGCTGACATTCATAATGGACTACATGCAATGAACTATAGCCTTGTGTGGCTTCTCAAGCTCTAGCTATGGTCTTCACACACCATTGGAGGGCACTGATGCTAACAAGACATAGCAAGGCCAGAATGAGATGTACGTGGAGCAAAGACCACTGGCAGCAGAGGCTTCCACATCAAAATATATAACAAGATTGGCCCTGACTGGTTTGACTCAGTGGATGGAGCATCAGCCTGCGGACTCAAGGGTCCCAGGTTCGATTCCGGTCAAGGGCATGTACCTTGGTTGCAGGCACATCCCCAATAGTGGGTGTGCAGGAGGCAGCTGATCGATGTTTCTCTCTCATCGATGTTTCTAACTCTCTATCCCTCTCCCTTCCTCTCTGTAAAAAATCAATAAAATATATATTAAAATTATACACACACACACACACACACACACACACACACACACACACACAAGATTGGGTGCAAAAAGTAAAGAAAGCCCCAGTTGTTCAAGTCCAAATGCCCTGTTTACTTATGAGAAGCTGCTCTCAAGATGCTGGTAGTATATGACATTTCCCAGTCCAACATTCCATTATGATTTAGGTGGCATGGAAAATTAAGAGCCATGCCATGATTATGTGAGATATTAGCACTAGGGATACATGCGTAAAAGATACATGGGAATCTGTACTATCTTTGCAACTTTTCTGTAAATTAAAAATTATTCCAAAATAAAAAGCTTATTTTAAAAATACAATATTTGGCTTGCAATTTAGGAAAACTTTTCCAATGACCTTATTTAAGACCTAAATCTATAGAAAGTGGGAAGTATTAGAACAATGGAAATAAACACACTTCTTACATATTCCACATTTGCACCCTATGTCCTGTGCATATGCCTATTTGCATATCAAACCAAATGGACACAAAAGCATGAAAAAAAAGAGAGAAATGAGTATCATGACTACAGTGCCGGAAATTGATTAATATGTTAGAAATATGACATTATGGCAGAATCTCCCTGCAGCAGTTTGTCTCACCCCTTCCTACATGATATATACCAAAAAAAATTTTTTTGAGTGGAAAAAGGCAGTGAAAAAAGTATATACTTAAAAGGAGGTCTATCCATCATCCCATATCAGTGGTTCTCAACCTTCTGGCCCTTTAAATACAGTTCCTCATGTTGTGACCCAACCATACAATTATTTTCGTTGCTACTTCCTAACTGTCATGTTGCTACTGTTATGAATCGTCATGTAAATATCTGAAAGGCAGGATGGTCTTAGGCGACCCCTGTGAAAGGGTCGTTCGACCGCCAAAGGGGTCGCAACCCACAGGTTGCGAACCGCTGCCATATATGAAGTGTTCCCATTTTATTTGATTGGTCAGGATTCTGACTGGCAAACAATGGAATCCATTCTCTGGTGAGTTGAAGCAGGAAAAGGGTTTATTGAAAGATATTCAGTAGCTCCGGAATCACTGGGAGGGCTGGAGAAACAAATCTAAGGCGTAGCTTCCAGGAAAAATGCCAAAACCATGCTGCAGATTAGCCTAGTGGGGGGAGACGCCACTGCTATTGGCTGTTGCCACCACCAAGCCCCTCGTGCCAGGACTTCAGCTTGATTGCAAATGATAGGGCTTCTAGCCTCTGGCTCTTCTGTGTCAGAAGCTCAAACTTACAGCCACTGCCCCCCGCCCCTGAGACGCAGCCAGCCGAAGCATCATCCCCGCCAGCAAATGGAAGCTGACTGCAAGCCTGTTTTCTTCCGAGCTCAGCTCTGAATCCAAGTCTTGGATGGGGTTTTTATTCTAAACTAGAGGCTCGGTGCACGAATTCTTGCACGGGTGGGGGCCTTTGGGGTGGCCTGCGGGAATTGGGCCCCAGCTCACACCCTCAGCCTCACAGCCCCACCTGGCACCCCGCCTTGGCCTGGCACTGTCCCCTCACCTGCTCCACCATCATCCCGCCTGCAGAGCGATAGATCTGGCCTAGCCCCCACTTCCCAGCTCCCTCAGCACCTGGGAACTGGGCAGCGGCCCCGCCCCCTGCCGCCACCACTGGTTGCCATCTGCAGGGCGATTGGTGGGGCAATTGGGCCCCCGCTCACACCTGCCTTGGCCTGGAGCCACCTGCTCACCTGCTCACCTGCTCCACCATCCCACTGTAGTCCCACTCTCATTGGGGCCCAGTGGGGCCAGCAGCGCCTCCATTGCTGCCTGCTGCCAGCGCCGTGTCACCGGCACCCACCATGCTCCCCCTGGTGGTCAGCACATGTCATAGCAAGCGGTTGGACTCTGTCAAACTCCCAGTTGAACTCCTGGTTGGACAATTTATATATTAGGCTTTTATTATATAGGATGGCAAAGCCTTGGTAACATGCCACATCCTAGCCTTTAAAGAGCCTGGAAATGTGAGCTCTGATTTGACATCTGGGAGATAAGACCTAGGGTGACCAACTAATCCCCAATTGGCCAGGTTTTTCCTCGTTTTAGCAATTAAAGTCCCACATCTCAGAAAACCCCTCAGTCCTAGGCAAACCAATTCAATTGGCAACTCTATTGAGACTTCATAACTTATGCATTTCCCTGAGTATAGAAAGGCTTTGAAAAAGATGACAGGTAGCCACAACTATGATGCTTGCCTACAATAATCAATATACATTGGTGGAAAGATAAATTTGAGACAATTGCATCTGTAGTCAAATTGATCACTAGACTAACTGACCCATATTGATGATAAATTGCCTCATCTCCCTTTCTATTCTCCTCATTCTTCCCAAATTCAAGTGTCTTGGTTTGTTTCTGTTCACACATAGTTATTTGTATTAAGTGCAAATCATTTTCCTGGTCAGTTTGCATTTCTAATTACCTGGCAATTACTAAACTAGATTTACAGTAGTGTTTACATTAGAAACATCCCCCCTGCCCCCAGCCACCACCATCATAGATACACTGGGCTAGTTTTCAGGGCAGTTACTGGAAACTGTCTGTCCAACACTCACTCCATTTGACTTCCAGCATGGCTTCCTGCAACATAGACGCTAGAACAATGAAAACCTTTCCAGACTCCTTTGCAGCTAGGCTTTTGCACAAGCCTTGAGAATGGCTATCAATCCTGAATGCTGCAGCCCGTTATCTCTCTGCACCATCTTGACCACTCCTGCCCATGCAGACCACGCCGCCTCCTTGTTGTTCCCACAACACTCCAGAGATAATAGGGCTTTAGACCTTTGCACCGTTTCTTCTGCCCAGAACACTCTTTCCAAATATCCATATGGCTTGCTCCCTCAATCCTTCAAGTCTTTCTCTAATGTACCTACATACTGAAGCCATCTCTGGTTGCTTTTTTAAAACTACAACCCATTCACCCATACTCCCAATAACCTATTTCAGCTTTCATTTTCTCCTTAGCAACTATCACCACCTAACATACTATGTATTTTACTTCAGTTTTTTTTTGTTGTTGTTCTTTATTGCCCCTCTCTCCACCTAAAATGTAATATTCTCTAAGGCAGTATTTTTTTCTGTTTTGTTCACTGTCCTGTCCCTGCACCCAGAACACTGCAAACACGTAATAGTACACAATTAACAATTGTTGAATAGGTGACTAAAGATGTCAAGTTGCCCTAGATTAAGCCCAAATATAAACTACCTTAATAAAAGTGCCAATATTTTTAATAGAAGAGCCAAAGTTGATATGGGAAACTAAATAAGAAAAAAATATCCAGAAAAATTCTTGGGAAAAAAATAGAATAATAAAGGAGGATGAGCTTTATGACATATTAAAGTACATTATAAAACCACAATACCTCCAATAGGGTTTAGCATGGAAATATAAAAAGATCAAGTCAGAGTTGAAAATCCAGAAATAAATCCAAATACATCCACAAATTTCAGTGTCTGATAAAACTGACATCTCAAATCAATAAAAAAAAAGACAGATTAGTCAATAAATTGGGCACAATTAAAAATCTGGGGGGGAAATAAAAAATCCAAAAAAGTACTATAACTCACTCATCATACAAAAATAAATATCAGATAAATGAAATATATATTTTTATGATATATATATATATATATATATATATATATATATATATAGTACTAGAAGAAACTATTGGGCAATTTTTTAGGTCTCAGAGTATCAAAGAACTTTTCAAAGCATCTAATGATATAATTATGTGATTTTTTTAGCTTGTTGATTTGATGTATTATAGTAATTGATTTTCAGATGTTGAACCAGCTTTGTATACCTGGGATAAATCCCATTTTTTGTAGTATGGTGTATAACTCACTTTATATATCATTGGATTTAATTTGCTAATATTTTGTTGATTATTTTGCACCTATGTTTATATATACAGTGGAATATTATTGAGCATTAAAAAAACGAATGAAATCTTACCACTTTTGACAGCATGGATTCCTAGAGGGTACTATGCTAAGTGAAAAAAGCCAATCAGAGAAAGACAAATAGCACATGATTTACTTATATGTGGAATCTAATGAACAAAACAGAAACAGACTCATAGATACAGAAAACAGACTGACAGCTCTTAAAGGCAGGGGTTGGGGAACTGGTGAAAAAGGTGAAGGGATTAAGAAAAAACTCATAGGCACATGCACAGTATGATGATGACCAGAGGGAAAGGAGGTTGGGGGGAGGTAGAAGAGGGTAAAGGGGGGATCAATGGTGATGGAAGGAAACTTGATTGTGTGTGGTAAACACACCATAAAATATACAGATGATGATTATAGAATTGTACACCTGAACCTATATAATTTTATTAACCAATGTTACCCAAATAAATTCAATTTAAAAAGACACCCCCCATCATAGTGTACCCATGCCAGAGTAAATTGCTGCCTCAAACCATTGCCCAGCCTCCTTACCTGTGGGCTGTTAGCACTAAAGAGGGTTGTACAGTATGAGAAAAGAAAAGAAAAGACCTCCCCCAAATTCATTTTCTCTGGCTTAGAAGTTAAAGCCTTAAAAATTTAGTATGAATACTTAAACTATAAAATTAATCGCTATCTTAACTCTTTCCCAACAAATTCAGAGACCTTAGAACACAACTCTAAAAATGTCTTCCCACCTGACACTACTTCTCTGAAGTATTTCAGACATTTTCATTTTGTTCGTTTATAATGTTCATTTATACTTCCATATGTTTTTATAAATGTATATATATGATCACTATTTGTTTTTGCATCTCAAACATTTATTCTGAATTTATTTTCCTTCATCCTAAATAAATCCCTTAGAAGCTCCTATAATTCACCCTTGTCCCTGAAGTATAGTTTTGCTGAGAATACGATGCTAGGTTGAGGGTTAGTTTCTGCCAACATTTAAAAGATAATCCCATTATCTGGCAGGTTCCTCTGAGGATGAAAAGGCCTTTTCTCAATGCCTGCAGCTTTATCACCATATGTCTAGGAAGAGATTTTTCTTTACTGACCATTGTTGGTATACATGGTGTTTTTTCCATTTTGAATTCATGATTTTCATCAGTTTGGGAAAATCTCAACCATCATTTCTTCAAATATTTCCTCTCTCTCATTCTGTCTCTTCCTTTCTTATGGAACTCCAATTAGATGTACAATATGCACTGCATAATGACATTTTGGTCAACAACAGACTACATATACGATGGTGGTCCCATAAGATTATAATAGAGCTGAAAAATTCCTGTTGCCTGGAGATATTGTAGCCATCATAATGTCATGTCACAATGCGTTACTCCCATGTTTGTGGTGATGCTGGTGTACAGTGTTTACAGAGTCTACAGTAGTTGACAGTAATGTCCTGTGCCGTTACATTGACTCACCACTCACTGACTCCCCCAAAGCAACTTCCAGTCCTGCCAGCTCCATTCCTGGTAAGCGTCCTATATAGGTGTACTCTTGTTTCCCTCTTTTATACTGTATTTTGCTGTACCTTTTCTATGTTTAGATTGTTTAGGTGCATAAATACTCATCGTTGTGTTACAATTGCCTACAGCTTTCAGTATTGTAACATGCTGTGCAGACTGTACTACACAGCCTAGGCATGTAGTAGGCTATACCATCTAGGTTTGTGCAACCACATCTATGATGTTCCCGTAATGATGAAATCGCCTAATGATGTGAATTTTGAGGGAAGACAAACATTCAGTCTAAAACATTGTGTAAAACATAAAATTCAGCAGATGAAATCATTGTAAGTCAAACATCTGTGTATCTCCCTGCCAGATCAAGAATGAAGACATTACGAGTGCTCCAGAAATCTTCATGTATTCCTACTCAATCCCAGCCCTGTTACAGGAAACACTTCCCTGCCATCTCTTGTGGTCCCTTACTTTTGCTTACAGTTTTACTACCTACATGTGCATATATCTAGAGTTTTAATCACAATGATTTTTTTTTTCATTTCTAAAAGTTCAATTTGAGTCTTTTGAAAATCTGCCTGGATTCTTTATTATTTCCTGTTCCTTGCCATTGTTATTCCGTCTGTAAACATTTCATAGACACAGAGTCCTTGCCTAGTCTTTATCTGCTTATCCTAATATCTTCTCTCCTGGTAGTCAACGTCTCGCAGTTATTGGTTTTGCTGACTCACGCATATTGGCTTGTTTCCTCATGTATTTAGTCATTTTTTTATGGTGAGCTCATATTTATTGTTCTTTCCTCTATCAAGATGTGGATTGAGTTCTGCTGGACTCCAGGAGTTCCATATCTGGAACTACTTTAATTTAATTTATTCACATCCAGGGCTAGCATCAATCTGAACATCAGAATCTAAGTTAGAGCAGGTCCGTGGTTGCGGATGAACAAAGGAAGACCTCAGTACAGTCGTCATCGTCATCCTTATTAATAGCATCATGATGGGAGTTTTCGCCCCTGCACAGGGTCCTGGCTCATGCAGGAGCTTCGGGCCAGCAGCCCCATTTCCCAATGTTCACTCCCCACTCAACCCTGCCTATCCTAATAGTGCCATTGGTGCCCAAGGCAACTCTAAAACTCCTCTTTCTCCCCCTTCCTTCCCCGGTCTGATCACTCTTGTTATTATTATCACCATTTTGCCTTTATAATTTTCCTTCCCTTTACTGGGTCTCAGCATTGCTCTAAAAAGTATATTGTGCCCAGCCAGCACGGCTCAGGAGTTGAGCATGGACCTCTGAACCAGGAGGTCATGGTTTGATTCCCGGTCAGGGCACATGCCTCTGTTGCAGGCTCGGTCCCCAGTGGGGGGTGTGCAGGAGGCAGCCAATCAATGATTCTCTCTCATCACTGATGCTTCTATCTCTCCCTTTCCCTTCCTCTCTGAAATCAATAAAAAATATGGTTTTTTAAAAAGAATATTGCAATTTATCCAAAAACTGCATGTGTCATAACAACAGGACTTTTTAGCACATCTAAGTACCCCAGAAAGCAAGCTTCCCATGTCAAAACTGACTTTCAACAAGTGCACAGGTAATAAGAGAAATGCAGATTAAGTGCACATTGAGATACCATCTCTCGTGTATTAACTCAGCAATAATAAAAATAAGTTTGATAACGGACTCTTGGTGAGAATTTGCGGAAATAAGCACTTATTTCCGCACGTCGCTGGTGGGAGTTTAGACTGGTACCACTTTTAGGGAGAGCACCCTGGCCATTGCTGTCATAGGTATAAATACATACACTGTTTGACCCGGAAATTACCCCCCGGGAATTTATTTTACAAGGACAGCACATGCGAAGCTTATTTACTGCAGCATTACCTGTCACAGCCAAATATCTGAAAGAACGTCCACGCCTATTAATGATTTCAGTAAATTATAGTCGATGGGTGAAAAAGGCGAAGGGATTGAGCAGTTCAGATTGGTAGTTACAGAATAGGCACGGGAATGTAAAGGGCGGCATAGGAAATACAGTCAATAATAATGTAATGACTGTGGGTGGTGTCAGGTGGGTGCTGGAAATACTGAGGGGATCACTTAGTAAATTATGCAATGTGTAATCCCTGGGGTGTACACCGGAAACTAATATAATAGTGTATGGCGACTGGAACTGAAAAATAACAAATGACCTCCAAAAAAGAAAACTGAGAAAAAGAAAATGCAATCAAGATGCAAAAAAAAATATATAGACTATTATGCATCATTTTTACAAATGACAACATTTTCATATACTCATATGGTGCATTAGTCAACACACATCTTCAATGGCAAGTGGAAGATGTAGAACTGTGGGCATTTTATGCTGTTGTTTTCTGTTGTTAATCCTTACCTGAGAACATTTTTTCCATTGATTTTTTTTTTTTTTTTTTTTTTTTTTTAGAGAGAGGGGGAGAAACATGATGTAAAAGAGACTCATCGATTTGGTTGCCCCCTGCACACGCCTCGACCAGGGCAGGGATTCTGCAAGCCAGATACATGCCCTTGATTGGAAATCAAACCCATGACCCCTTGGTTCATGGGCCAATGCTCTAGCCACTGAGCAACCTGCCAGGGCTATTCTGTACTTTAAAATACACACACACACACACACACACACACATTTTTTATTTTCCAGAGGAAGGGAGAGGGAGAGAGAGATAGAAACATCAATGAGAGAGAATCATTGATCCGCTGCCTCCTGCACATCCCCTACTGGGGATCAAGCCCACAACCTGGGCATGTGCCCTTGACCGGAATCGAACCTGAGACCCTTCATTCCACAGGCCGATGCTCTATCCACTGAGCCAAACCAGCTAGGGCTATTTTTAAAAGAATACATTCACATACTTGTTCGGACGGTCCTAAAACATTATTGGAATGGTGCATAGAACCTTCTGTCAGTGTCTGCCGCCCTCAGGTTAGGGAACTGGGTGCCTGAAGAAGGAAGGTAAGACAGCAACTTCTCATTGTAATCCCTTTTTAGTTTTTGGCACTTGAAACCGTGTGAACATATCATCTATTTGAAAAGGGCTCCTCAGCGTGTGGTTGGCCTTCACGGATGTGCTGGAGACGGCGTGCCTGAGATAAGCCTGCTTTCTTCCCCGTTTGGCCTCGGGCTGTCCCTACCCCAAGGAGAGGGAGTGGGGAACGTTCTGGAAGCCAGGCTGTCCCAGAAAGCCTGGGCGAGCCAGCGCTGACTCATGTCTGTGCAATGGCCGCCTGACCTCCTCAGGGAACTCGGAACAAATCCTCCGGCGCTGGGTTTTACTGCCTTTCCCCGGAAATGAGGGATGTTGCAGGTGGTCGTGTTTGGACAGGAATTCCAGGCGTACACAGACAGACCCGCTTCCAGAATCAAAGCCTTGAAAAGCAGCAATGCGCGCGCTTCCTCTCGCTTGGGCCTGACTGACAGCTTGGACTTGAGGCGTGTTACCAGGTCATCCTTCCGGACATCTCCCCGGAGGAGTGTCATTTCTTGATCCAAAAACTTGGGAGGGGAAGGAGATAGCAGGTTTCTGGAGTGAGTGCCATTCCACAGCGTGCACAGCTTTGGAATTCCAAATCAGAACTAGAAAATTCAACATTCGAACTGAAATCCCACCAGAGGAAATAATCCCCATTCCACCACTCGATGGCATAATTGTTTCCAACAAACGGCAAAAATAGAAATGCTACAGGAAAACTTCATCTTTTGTTTTGTTTTTACTTTTTCTCTGGCTCAGGATGAAATGTTTCAGGAATGCAGAAAAGTAGAGAATATTCAAAAGAACATCCATGCGCCTACAGAAGGACTTTGTCAAATCTTCCCCCTTGCCGTATTTGCTCCAGATAATTGTTCTAAAAAAGAACTCGTTTAGGGTGTGGCTTGAGGCTCCCATGTCCCTCTCCTTCATCCATCTGTTTCCCTCCCTCCGAAGAGGTACTGTCAGCAGAATGTGGTGTTTATCCTTCCCACACATGCTTTATGCCAGCGGTTCTCAACCTGTGGGTCGAATGACCCTTTCACAGGGGTCGCCCAAGACCATCGGAAAACACATCTAGAATTACATATTGTTTTTGTGATGAATCACTCTGCTTTCATGATGTTCAACTTGTAACAATGACATTGGGGGTCACCACAACATAAGGAACTGTATGAAAGGGTTGCGGCATGAGGAAGGTTGAGAACCACTGCTATGCTTTCATGGCATGTGTAGGCATTCACCAACAATCTGCAATCCTGTTTTTCCTGTTTTAAACATTATATACATGATCACCTGGATCCACCATTTATCGGCTTCCTTTTTGCATTCAACTTTTTCTATTGAAGGACATATGAGTTATTTCTATGTTTCCCCCTTTACCAAAAATGCTGCAATAGAACAATATATATATATATATATATATATATATATATATATATATATATATATATATATATATATATATATATATATATATTATTGATTTTTTACAGAGAGGAAGGGAGAGGGATAGAGAGTTAGAAACATCGATGAGAGAGAAACATCGATCAGCTGCCTCCTGCATACCCCCTACTGGGGATGTGCCCGCAACCAAGGTACATGCCCTTGATCAGAATCGAACCCGGGACCCTTCAGTCCGCAGGCCGACACTCTATCCACTGAGCCAAACCGGTTAGGACTGCAATAGAACTTTTGTACTTGGCTCTGTGTGTACGTGTGAGGCACTTTCTCTAAGCCAGGAGACAACTGGTGTTTAGATATGCCTCCCCCTTAATGTTTCTAGATAACAAATAACTTTCAAACATGGTCAGACCATTGCACCCAAAGTATTCCTAGGTATGTTTCCTAGCTTCGGGGAGCAGCAGGAAAAAGTGCGTTTTGGATCCAACTACTAATTTGGCAAATAAATCTGCAGCAGACGCTGTGGGCACCCCACCCATGTCCCCTCACTCCTAGTACTTGAGTGCATACCGGCCAACTCCCAACTGCCAGTACCTACATTGTTTTTCACCCGAGAACATTCTCTGGCTGCCAGAGATAGCATTGCTGTTGGAGCAGCAATAGCAATGGGGATGGCTGGGCAATGGACATCCCCTGGGAGCTGTCTTATCCAATGACTGATGGGAGTTGGTGTACCAATACCTCGGCTCTCTCGTTCTTTAGGCAGAATAACTCTGAGCCAGGTGTTTTATCCAGATTCTTGGCGTGCCCAGCAAGATTAAGCCACAGTTATGCACAGTGAGAACCTGCTGGGTATCAAAGCCTGTGTTCAGCAATTCCGTCTTACTTCCCCTCTTCCCACCAGTGTCCTGGGACTACCTACCAAATAAGCTACTTGCACTCAAACCCTTGGCTCAGAGCCTGTTTTGGGAGAAACCCAACTGGACTCCAACTGCCTCACTTGCCTATGCTTTCAGATGCTGGTGATGGTCACACACAGGTTTGGGGATCAGTAATTGTAGTTTGCTCATAACCACACCACACCAAAAAAGAAGAAAAGGTTTGCATATCATTCAGAGACTGGATACAATAAACACTTTGCTGTTTGGTGCTTGGGGAAGATTAGACAGCAATCCCTTAAGTAAAGTGTTAATAGCTGCTATACCAGGACGCTTTCCTTTGAAAGCTATACCTTATTTTCCATTCCAAATACCTTCAAGTTTAAAAGGGCAGTGATTTGCATATAAAAATCATCCTATTTGTCTGAATTTGAAGAAAACATCTTTTTAAAGCCTAGGTTTTAGTGTGGCTTTTGGTGGCCTTTCCCTTTTTGCCATTCTATTTTGTTAGTTTACAAACTTGCACAAACAACCAGCAGCTCTATGCCTGAACATTGGGCAGCAGACATGGCACCTTGGTCTTTGTTTTTGTGGCGTATCAAAATTGATTACTTTTCTAAACCTTTGTAGCAAATTTTTAATAAAAGAGCATTTGTTGCAAAGGATCCTGCTGAGATAATGTATAGCATTTTTTTAGCTACAAATTGTGAGGTGAGATAAAGCATTTAGTCACGTCACATCAAAAGACCAAGACTACTGCTGCACATTGAATGTGTCCCCCAAAATTGATATATTGAAATCCTAATCCCCAAAGTGATGGCATTTGTTGGTGGGGTCTTTAAGAGGTGATTAATTCATGGTGGTGGCCCCCTCATAAATAGGATTAGTACCTTTATCCTAGGAAGTGAGCTCTCACCAGACACTGAATCTGCCAGCACCTTGATCTTGGACCTCTGGTCTCCAGAACTGTGGGAAATCACTTCTGTTTAAGCTGGTCAGTCTCTGGTATTACATAATGTCAGCCCGACCAGACCAAGACAAGTACAGAGCATGAACCACCCTATACTGAGTAGCAGACAACCAAAATTTTAAGCCTCACTTTTCATATTTGGGCTGCAGGCAGAATGGCCTATTTCACTGCAGTGCTGGATTAGCTGACTTGTGAAGACCTGTCTTCAAATTCAAGAGCTTCTTTTCATCGTTAATGTTCTTTCACTCCATTTATTAAGACACATGCCTCACTGATGGGCACTAGGAAGCTCATACTTAAAAACTCACCACCTAAAGTGGAGTGTAATTTGAGTATCGGATACCTGGCTTTGTAGACCTGGCTTGAAGTCCCAAGTGGGCTGTTTTGTTTGTTTGCTATGTGTGATAGGAAAGTTACTTAACTTCCCTAAATCCAGCATTCTCATGCGTTAAATGGTAATAATCACAGTATCTATGACATTGATACCCTATAGAATTCTGTACTTTATTCCATGGCCTCTGGAATGGGGAGGAGGCTAGTCTAATTTGTAAATCTTATAACAAAAAGCAAAGAGGCAAAGTTGTGTTTTGAAAGAATTTTTTCTATCATTTCTAATTAACTCACATTAATGTAAAAGAAATTGCAGAATATACAAGAGCATAACAAATAAAAAAATGAAACATTCTCTTATCACCTAGAGAAAAGTACCAGTAATCATTATCTTTGCATATGTTGTGACCCAACTTTTACACAAAAATCTTAAGTATACCATAAGCTACTAAGAGTATCATGAAAAGCGCCCCACAACATTAAATATTCTTGACAACGTGTTTATTTGTTTATATGACTAGTTGGCATTACATCTAATGAACGTACATAATTTATTTTACCAATTTAGTCCGTTTCCTGGGCCTTTGGATTTGTCCCTTCCCAATTTTTGATGCATCAACAACATTCTTTGATGCTACATGTTTATATAGGTACATCTCTGCTTCCTTCCCCCGAATTCCTAGACGAGCAATCACTCGTCCAAATGATAAGAACACTTTTAAAGCTCCTGATACCTGTGCCAAGTTGTCCTCCTTAAGTTTGTTTCTATCTGCACTGATTCATGGTGCGAGGGGGTGTTTGAAGATACACAATATTTTATCATCTGACAAGAGTTCCTGCAGATGCTATGAGCTAAAGGAAGCCTCCAGACCTCACACACTCGGTCTTATTTTAAGTTTGGCTTAAATTTGTACCTCAACACATTTAGAAATTGCAACATGTCTTGGTTCTCTGGAAGCGAATGAACAAAATGAGAATACTCAGTCACGGATACCAAGCTGGTCCCTGCCATTGCTGTTTAAAATCTGTGACGTCTGCTAGGCTCTCGAGGCCACAGGTGACTAATTTGTGTCTTCATTTTAAGGACCTGCCCCCCCGCCCCCCGTGTGTTTTATGGCCTGGCTTCAATGAAAGAACCCCTCTGCAATACTCCTCAGTTGTGCTGCTCCCCAGGTTGGTAGTGAGATGTGATCTAAGGTGCTGAATTAAACCCCATGAGGTATTCATGAAAAATAATGTGCTTTCTTGTATTCAACACTTACTAAGATGTGCCAAAGATCTCTGCTAGGAGTGAAGAGGCAAAGTCCAGAGGTCTTCACAGAGAAGGTAACTTTTAAATTGCTTGAAAACGAGGACTCCCAATGTTTAACTCAAAAGACTCATAGCACAAAGGCAGAAAATACAAATGGGGGGATTAAAGGTTGAGTATTCCTGATAGTGATGGCATGCTGATCAACTGCACCAAGTCGCTTCTGCTTGCAGCTCTCCTAACTCGCATGCTGTGTAAGCCTGCGTGACAGCAAGAGCGCCAACCCCAACCCCAACCCCAACCCCAAACCCCAGCCTACAGGCCTCTCCTACTCCTCCACACCTTCTTTAAGAACCTCCTTAAAGTGCTATTTTCCAACACAAACAAAGCCACATTGGTTTCAGCTGCTCATGTTCTATGTTGCAGTCACTGACAAGATGGCGTGCCTGCAGTTGGCTGGGTGGCAGAAACCCTTCAGTTTCCTGCAAGATGATGGATTCCTCCCTGCGCTGCTGGGTCTTGTGCTTCCTGCCATCAGCTTCACTGTCCCTCCCCAGTGTCCTCATCTCCTGCTGCTCACCTCCCATCGCAGTCTCCCCGAGGAGACTTCCAACACCGACAAAGTCCCCCTTCTGTCCTCTGCATGCTCCATCTAGAAGATCCCTGTTTCTTTATCCCCACCCCTTTGCCCTTCTAGTCCGCCAGTCTTTCCTGTTATGTCTGCCTACCTGTGTTGAACCACCTTTTTTTCCTTCTTCTTCTAATTCCCAAAAGTACCTACAGAAAAACCCAGAGAGAAGCGATGCGTTGCTGTATTTCAGGAAGACCTCGGATACAGATGATAGCTGTTGCATATGGAGATCTTATAGGAGCTTCAAAAAAAAGTCACATCCATCTTAACCCTGCAGAATGCCCTTATTTTTCAGCTGCGGTGCATTTGATGGGAAGATGCTTTTCATTGATTTTGAGGCCACGCTTGCTTGTGGCCATTGGCAGCTCCAGAGAAGTTAAGAATCACAAGCCCCAAGTTGTTGGCTGTGTTCTCTCCCAGCCCTACAGAAGCAGCTGCTGGGAGCAACGGACTAATTTCCTGGAGGAAGGGGACGTGTCGGGTTCATGATTTAATGATTTTTTGATCTTCTACAAATTATAAAAATGCCTCTCTACTGTGCTCCTTTCTGTATTTCTCTTCTCTCTTCCTCCTAGCACAGAGACTTGTGTTTCCTGCCAAATAAGTTGACTGAAATGAAAAAGTCCATATATTCACATGATTATATCAGGAAAAGCAAGTAACTGCTTCTATATTGTGCTAGAGTCTGCCAGCGGGAATGTCACATGATTTGTGCCAGGGTTTACCAACCTGGGCACCGCTAACATTTTGAGCTGGACAACTCTTTGTTGGGGGAGGGGGATTGTCCTGTATATTAAAAGATGTTTATGTATAAATTATGTTTGGACAGACTTTTATTAAAAAATAAACATGTTTGCATTGTGTTTCTAAAAAAAAAAAAAAAAAAAAGATGTTTAGCAGAATCCTAGGCCACTATCTTCTAGATGCCATCTAGTCCAGTGATGGCGAACCTATGACACACGTGTCAGAGGTGACACACGAACTCATTTTTTTGGTTGATTTTTCTTTGTTAAATGGCATTTAAATATATAAAATAAATATCAAAAATATACGTCTTTGTTTTACTCTGGTTGCAAATATCAAAAAATGTCTATATGTGACACGGCACCAGAGTTAAGTTAGGGTTTTTCAAAATGCTGGCACGCCGAGCTCAAAAGGTTCGCCATCACTGGACCTCCCCGGCAGTGATGACAATAAAAAATGTCTCCAGACTCCAAAGATCCCCTGGGGGACAAAATCATCTTAAGTTAGGAACCAATGGTCTGCACTACACGGAACATGAATGCTCCCAAAGTGACATAAGCTTGGCTAAAGCTACATTTTCTTTACCTTCTGCGAGCTAATTGGGTGCCAATTACCTTGAATATAAAAATCAAAAAGGTTCATGACGCTAGGATATCTATATAGGGTATTTTATGAATATAAGGCTATTTACAACCATATCAATAACTTGGAATGAAGTGATTATTTGACAATGACTAACCTCACCACTAAGTGGAATGTCAGAACAAATTAGAAATAGTACACAGAGGTGCATTGCATTGGGTGTTTGAACTCACAGGACCCCTGTGAAAGGGTCGTTCGATCCCCAAAGGGGTCGCGACCCACAGGTTGAGAACCGCTGCTCTAGGTATTGCTTAGGAGCTTTATCAGATTAAGGGCCCAGAGTCAATATTCTTTGAGGGCCTTTCCAATCTGCCTCCTTCCCCCCAAAAAAGCTGTGGGTCCAAATATAGGCTGGTGCAGGTGATCCAGGGACCAATCGCTGCTCCCCACACCTCCTGTCTTACAGCAGAATGAGGAGAAAACTAAACATGAACCAACATCAATAAGCATGGGCAAGTCACTGCAGGGATATGCGATTAGCAGGAAAAGGCTAACAGAGCACCTTCCTGCCTGCTTTGGAGCCACAAGTGGGAGGTCAATGTTTCTGTGCTGACCAAGTTGTGAAAGAATGTTCTGATCCCTAGCTGGTTTGGCTCAGTGAATAGAGCCTCAGCCTGCAGACTGAAGGGTCCTGGGTTCGATTCCGAACAAGGGCACATGCCTGGATGTGCCCGGATTGCAGGCTCCATCCCCAGGAGGCAGCCAATCAATGATTCTCTCTCATCATTGATGTTTCTATTTCTCTCTCCCTCTCCCTTCCTCTCTGCAATAAATAAAAATATATTATAATTTTTTTAAAAAAGGTTCTGATCCTCTCTAATAGCCAAGTCCAGAGTAGGTGTGCAAACATACTCCCCGACACAATGACAGCTCATTTACACCAGAACTTGACAAATCATCTCCCTGAATGATCAGTAAGACGCTTCAGTTTCTGATGAGACAAGTCCTAAATCAATCTCTGCGGTTAGGAATTGACAGGAATTGATTGGCTTAGGCACGAGTCATCTAAACCAATGACAAAGGCCAAGGGATTGGGATTGGCTTAATCCAATCAGAACTCCACATCGAAACTTGGAGTGGAGTCAATGCTACAAAGTACATAGCTCCTACCCAATGGAGTAAGGTAGCATGGATACTGGGGAGTCCACCATAATGCCCCTTTACAGTGTACATAAATATCTAATAGAGTAAGAGAGAAGACTGTCATAGGAGACAGCATAATAAAGTGTTATTATGAGTATTTAGGGCTGACCCAGAAAGCACATTTTGAAAAATTTGAATCCAGTGTTCTTCCCATTGTCCTAGTGTGGCTCACAAGGTTGTCTACCTACAGCGTATCCAAATGGAATTCATCTGTGTACTGTTAGCTCACAATACCCCACACTCCAACATCTACAAACACATGATTTATTTCCCCTCACGGATGACGCAAAAACAACTGTAATGTTAGCACCAAGCCCAAACACTCAGAGGGTGTGGCCATACCTTTCTGGCAGAACCTCACTGGATTACAATTTTGTACTTATTTGCTGATTCATCCATTACCTGTGGATGTTTCATATTTTATAACCAGAGGGTTTTCTTATCTTCAAATGTATCACAATGTTCCATTAAGCAAACATCAACTCTGAGACTATTTTACTCTTTTATATTACAACTAGAGGCCCGGTGCACGAAATGCATGCACTCGGTGGGGTGCACAAAATGCATGCACTCGGCGGGGGGGGGGGGGGGGAGGGACCTCAGCCCAGATTGCGAGAGGGTGCAGGCCAGGCCAAGCCAAGCCAAGGGACCTCACCGGTGCACAATCGGGGCTGGGGAGGGACACAGGAGGTTAGCCAGCTGGAGAGGGACCGCAGGAGGGCTCCAGGGTGTGTCTGCCCATCTCGCTCAGTCCCAATCGGCCGGACCCCAGCAGCAAGCTCACCTACCAGTCAGAGCGGCTGCCTCCTGGTGGCCAGTGCACATCATAGTGAGTGGCTGAGAGGCCTTAGCATATCATTAGCATATTACGCTTTTGATTGGTTGAACGGACGACTAGATGACCGGATAACCGGACACTTAGCATATTAGCTTTTTATTATATAGGATTGTCTGGCTTATCAGAAAAGGATATTTGAAACTTAAAAAAGAACTTTAAAACCCCCAATTCTCCTAATTATTTCCCTACTGGAGGCCCAGTGCATGAAATTCGTGCACAGGTAGGGTCCCTAGGCCTGGCCTGCGATCAGAACCGATCTTCCCTGGCTGCCGGCAGCTGGCCCTGCCCCCACCGCCGACACCGGTTGCACTCTGTGTGTGGGGCAACTGGCAGGGTGATTGGGGCCCCACTTGCTTGCACCCACCTTGGCCTGGCGCTGCCTGCATCCGCCACCACCTACCCCCAGTTCTCCATTCCTCATCGGGCGATCGAAGCCTGCTGGCCGGGGGAAAGGACCAAGAGATTGGCCGGCAGGCTGTGATCGGGGCCTGCAGGCTGGGGGAAACTCCTGCGTTAAGCTAGAATTCTAGCAAATTCTAGCGCATCATAGCGACCGGTCGTTCTGCCATGTAGTCAATTTGGATATTATGCTTTTATATATACAGATATAAGAGTAAAACATGCATTAATCTGATTTTTAGATAATAAATGCAAGAACTGACAATGATCCCTGCAATGGCCTAACATCGACTTTTCTCATGTAAGTCAGTGCTCCCAACCTTGCTTACTCATCATACTTGCTAGACAACTTTTAAAAATTCAGTTCTCACCTGGCTGGTATTGCTAAGTGGTTGAGCATTGACCTATGAACCAGGAAGTCACGGTTTGATTCCTGGTCAGGGCACATGCCAGGGTTATGGGCTCGATCCCCAGTAGGGAGTGTGCAGGAGGCAGCTGATCAATGATTGTCTCTCATCATTGATGTGTCTATATCTCTCTCTCCCTCTTCCTTCCTCTCTGAAATCAATAAAAATATATATTTTTTAAAAATCCAGTTTCTCAGGTCCCATCCTGAAACGCTTATTTGATATATATGAAGTCAGTCAAGGTATTTGCATCCCTTAGATGTCCCTGTGAAATGGTGTAATTATTCACAAAGATTCTCTGTGGCTTCCTGGTGAGAACCATACTTCATAGACCCACCTCAGACAGCAACGAACTTGGATCCTCTGCAGAGCCATCTCTGCCATAGCATATTGGGCAGGTGTCAGGGTCAATGCACTGGCAGAGGGGCAAAGGAAGAAAAGGGGCTGCCAGCAAAAACGCAACTTGGTCAGCATGCATCATACCCCACACCAGCTCCCTTGCTTCATCCTCCCTCCTAGCAGTGAGCCTATTACCTTCCTTATTATGCTCTTACTAGAGGCCCAGTGCATGAAATTCATGCATGGGTAGGGTGCCTAGGCCTGGCCAGTGATCAGGGCCGATGGGGGCCTTCCTTCTGGCTGCTGGCTGGGGCCTCCCTTCCCCAGCTGCCGGTTGGGGCCTTCCTTTGTTCCATGCCACCCCCTGGTGGTCAGCACATGTCATAGCAAGCGATCAGTCACCAGGTAGAACTCCCATGGGGACAATTTGTATATTAGGCTTTTATATATATAGATGAAAGCTCCCAAACACACTCAACCTGCAGCCAGTGGCCTTGGCTGTGGATGTTTACAGAAGTCCATGGAATGTTTCTACTTCTTGACAACTAAACCAAAGGGCAGGCTGGGGCTGCAGTGGGGTGAGGAGCTGCGAGGACCAGGGGAGCCCAAGAGATGATTGCTTCTGGGCTGCAGAGAAGGGTCTCAATGGAATACTTGATTCTAGCAAATTCTAAGGGGGGAAAAGGGCATGGAGTGACTATAACCCAATCCTAAGTGGACTCAGGTTTCACCACAGAAGATTTCTATTGTAAATCAAACAACTTGTACGCCTTCTCATAGGACTGGTCTTCCTTTTATATGTGTAGATTTCAACCCCTAAAAGGCGAAGGCCAGTGCACCTCTTCTTAGAACACAAACAGGAGTGGCCATTTGTCAGCTCAGTAAACATAAAGCTACCCATGGCCATTCCTCTCATGAGTTCCAGAACCTTCTAAGCCAGGGGTCCTCAAACTACGGCCCGCAGACCACATGCAAATACAAATATTGTATTTGTTCCCGTTTTGTTTTTTTACTTCAAAATAAGATATGTGCAGTGTGCATAGGAATTTGTTCATATTTTTTTTAAAACTATAGTCCAGCCCTCCAACAGTCTGAGGGTCAGTGAACTGGCCCCCTGTTTAAAAAGTTTGAGGACCCCTTTTCTAAGCTATACAGTCCAAACTATGTCAGCCTATGGCACCAAATTCTGAATCTCATTCACTATACTGAGAATATATATAAGAATTCTGTGAGGATTTTGTGCACCATTCAGCCTGAAAACAACCCTGGCTTGTTGCAATTCCAGCAATTCTCTGCCTCCCTCTCACCCTAACTTGGGTTGACTGAATCAACTCCGACATGCTTAGATACAATCAAACGTAAATTGCCTGACTGGGCTCCTTGCTTGCGCTTCACTAAACACAGCAAAGACTGTTCCACCTTTCAAAGGTCAGAGATTGCCTGATCACGAAGCAGCGAGATCATCATAAATTCATTAGCTAACGATTTTATGGAGAAATACATGTTTCTAGTTTCATGTAAGTACAATTTAAATATTAAAGAGATGAAAGGAAGCAAGAAAAGGAAAGGGGGGCAATATTTCACTTGTGCAAAAAATACAACTCAGAAATTCCAAAAGAAATGCTCAAAATAGCCAGAAAAGACAGAATTCTTTTTATTCACATTTACATGTATTATTTCTAAAATAGTATTTGATGCTGCATCTCCTGGCTGTTCTCTCTCAGGTCAAAACCTGTGGCTTAAGTAAATGTGTGTTTTTATTCTTAGGATTCATTCCAGGGACTTTGTGAATTGATTGGACTTAAATATTAGCGGCAAAGGAAGGGAGCCTTTCTCCTTTTTCTTTTCTGGAGCAAGTCACAAGGCAAAGAGCCTCTCATGGCTGCTGCTGGACATTTGTAATTCCAAGCATGTTGGAGATATAAAGAAGAAAGGAAAAGCACAGTGTCCTTAAGCTTCAAGGAATTACCATTAAGTGAAATTTAAAACAATGTAAAAATGCGGGTCAGCAGGATTGGGATTACTCTTTACCTTTCTTGGACTTACGTGACATGCTAATTAGATCAATTTTATCAGGTAGGGTGCCCTTCCATCATTAACTAATAAGAGATCTGTTTCTACCCCCAAAGTACATTTGTATATGGATGTACATAGAAATTTCTATCATCAAAGGCTTAACTAGACATGCAGGACCCATAAAGGGAGAAAATATGCGCCATAAATATGAGAGTTTTAAAACTTGAAACAAATTTGAGTTATGGATTTCCCGCTCCGGGGCAGGAACATGAGAGATGGGGTGTGTGAGTGATTTCCCTGCAGGACACGCACAGCATTGTTTTGCGTCATTGTAACCCAGCCCGGGGGCTGTGAGCTGAGTCCAGGCTGAGGCGTTGTGTTTCTGCTAAGCAATTTAATCATAAGAGACATTGTATGCTAAACACATCATCCTTCAAGCTCTCCTGATATAATACATCAGACAAACGACATCAATTAAAATAATGTAACAAAACGCGGAGGAAAGTAGGAGAGAGAAAATTGCTGGTGGTACTTCAAAGGTACCACATGGACCCTGAATTCCCCGGAGGAGTTCCCAGGCGGTAAAAATGCAACGTGAGCAAGCATGCTTTCCAGCTGCAGAGCCCCATGCAGACCCTGCTGGAGAGGGTCCGGGTTCTAGCTCTTCAAATAAAACTCCAGGTGTTTACCTGGAGGACTGCCTGGAAGAGACAAGTCCCACTGGACACCTAGAAATGAGGCGAAAGGAGCTTAACCGGGAAGGAAAAAGAGTCCATCCAGGATTGACTTTCGGCCCCAGCACAGGGGATGCAAGATGGTGGTGATGCCTAGCTCAGCAGGGGGAAGGCCCCTCCGGGCTGCTGGCCCCGCCCGGGCCAAGGGAAAACACCCCTCTCACCCCACCCGCACCTCCCGCACCAACTCAGATGCATCCTTCAGAACGAAAGGGAACCTGAGTCACATTGGATGGTGCCGAAATGTTCTGCCACAGAAGAGGCTGTTCTCCAACATAGACTGATGAAAAGGGACAGACCCAAAGACTGAGAAACAGCGATCAGGCTATCAATCCCCAGAGGGAAAGTAGGGGAGGGCGGGGGTAAGGGGAAGAGATCAACCAAAGGACTTGTATACACGTATATAAGCCAAACCAATGGACATGGACAACAGGGGGATGGGAGCATGAGTTTGTGTGTGGGGGGGAGGTTGGGGGTTAATGGGGGGGATGAGGACACATTTGTAATACCTTAACTAATAATAATAAAAAAAATAGATTAAAAAAAAGATAAAAGAAAGAATTTAAAAAAATCACACTCTCCCCAAAAGAACCAAAAAAAAAAAAAAGAAGAGGCTATTCTCAGTGTGCTATTCATGTAAAGAGCATCCGGCCATATCATTTATGAGGATGCAGCCTGCAAGGGAAAGGAAAACAAAACAAAAAAAGGGGGGGGCGGGGGATTCACTTTGTTGAACTTTTCTCTTAAGGTAATTGTTTCTATTTGCTTGCTAAGTTGGGGATTTGAGTCTTTAAATAGACCGCCCCGCCTGTTTTTAGAGCTAACCCCAAAACAATGCACTAAAGGGCATACGGATGATGGGCCTGATTCAAGATGCGGGGATGACAAGGTTCTGGACATCAGAACTGAACTGTGAGAAGCAACTCACATCCCCCATCACCCAGGTGCTCCCGGGGCACAGCCTGTGAGTTCTTCTCTGCATGCTCCAGCACCCAGCACAGGGTCAGCTCTGGGAAATGCCCAGGGGATCTATGCGAAGTGAACTAATTAATTAATCATCAGGGGCCAACCCAGAAGTAGCTGCTGTGGCAGACATCCTCTAGGCCAGCTGTGGGCAAACTACGGCCCGCGGGCCGGATCTGGCCCGTTTGAAATGAATAAAACTATTGAAAAAAAAGACCGTACCCTTTTATGTAATGATGTTTACTTTGAATTTATATTAGTTCACACAAACACTCCATCCATGCTTTTGTTCTGGCCCTCCAGTCCAGTTTAAGAACCCACTGTGGCCCTCGAGTCAAAAAGTTTGCCCACCCCTGCTCTAGGCTGTCCCCCAAGACCCCCGCCTCCCAGGGGTCACGCTCTGTGTAACCCTCTGCTTGAGTGCTCAGGACCTGTGGCTTGTACCTAACAGAAGGTGAGATTTCATACAGCAAAGGTGCCAGGATGTACGTGAGCACGTGCACAGAATTACGTCATTGGGGGGCCCATCTTGCTGGCTTTGATGAAGCAAGCTGCCATGTTGAGAGCTGCTGGTAGAGAGGGTCAGTGGGCTGGGTGCCCAGCTGCCAGGGAGAAGCTGGGGCCTCGGGCTGGCAGCCTGCCAGGACCCCAATGTCCTCACAACCTGGGTGAGCTGGGAAGGGGACCCTGAGCCTCAGAAAAGATAGCCACCCTGGCCAGCACCCTGACTGCAGCCGTGCAGAGCTCCCGCTCAGCTGCGCCATGAAACAGTCCATGGGCCTTGCTGTGGGCTGTCGAGTTTGTGGTGATATCGTGGCCCGGTGATCGATAATGCATGCAATTGAGCGATGAAGTTTAGCTGTGCCTATTAACATGCACCAGAAACACCCATGGGGTGGCTGTGCTGTCCTGGGCCCAGGACAGAGTACACGCTCAGTCCTGTCTTTCCCTGAGAAGCTTGGGAAAGACCATCCTGGTTGTCCTTTGTCGTGTGCACTGCCTGGTCTTTCAATACAGAAGAGGGGCTAACTCTCCCATCGTTCCTCCTGTCTCCATCACTACTTCTCATCTCCGAGTACCAGCGGCCCATGCCAAAATGCGCCCCAACTCATGTCAGCCACTTCACACGGACTGGGCCAATTTGTAGGCGGTAAGTTTTATAGACACCATTTTACAGTTTCTTATGGACCTTAAAATACAAGAGAAGTAGGAGAAAGAATATTCTGGCAGCTGAAACTGTTAGAATCATAGAGTGCTAGAAGTGGAAGGGATCCCAGAGATTATGGGTCTAAAGCTCCCATCTCACAAATAGGAAACTGGATTGAGTGAACAGCAGAAGGATTCGGGGTCACACAGGTAGATAACAGGCGGGCCGCCAGCTCTCCATTTCACCGTTCCTTCCTGCCATCACCTCCCTGCCCCTCCAATTCAGGGTAAAGACCTCTTCAGTCTCTCTCATTCTATGACCCAAGAATTTTCCCATGTATTGTGCCTGCCTCTGAAAGAAATCCTTCCCTCTTTTTAAATTTTTTTTGTGCCCCCTGTGCTCATTTTTAATTTTTATTAAAATGGAGCTCATATACAAAATTATACGTTGTTTTAGGTGAACAACAGTGATTTGGCATTTATATTCCTTCCAGTGCGATCACCACAATAAGTCTAGTAACCATCTCTCACCACACAAAGTTATGATAACGCTGACTGCTTCTTCTATGCTGTACATTCCATCCCCATGACTTGTCTCTCTTTATAATTGAAGGTTTGTACTTCTTAGTCCCCTTTACCTTTTACACCCACCCCTCACCCCCATCCCCTCTAGCAATCATCAATTTGTTCTCTGTATCTATGAATCTGACTCTGTTTTATTTGTTTTGTTAGATTCCACACATAAGTGAAATCATATGGTATGTCTTTCTCTGACTTAGTTCACTTAGCATAACACCCTCTAGGTCCATCCATGTTATTGCAAATGGCAATATTTCATCCTTTTTATGGCTGAATAATATTCCATCATCTATATATTACATTTTCCTTATTCCTTCATTTATCAATGACACCTAGGTTGCTTCCATGTCTTGCCCATTGTAAATATGTTTCAACGAACATAGGGCTGCATATATCTTTTTGAATTAGTGTTTTTGTTTTATTTAAATAAATACCCCAAAGTGGAATTGCTGGGTTGTATGGTAGTTCTATTTTTAATTTTTTGAGGTTACTCCATAATGTCGCTTGTTGGTTGCTGATTTTTTGATAATAGCCATTCTGACAGGTGTGAGGGATCTCCCTGTGATTTTGATTTGCATTTCCCTGGTGATTAGTAATGTTGGGTGAGAAGAATCAATATTGTTAAAATGCCCATACTACCCAAAGCATTCTACAGATTCAATGCAATCCCTATCAAAATACCCATTACAATTTTCATAGAACTAGAGCAAATACTCCTAAAATTTATATGGAACTACAAAAAGACCCCAAATAGCCAAGCAATCTTGAGAAAGAACAAAACTGGAAGTGTCACACTCCCTGATATCAAACTAAAACACAAAGCTATAGTAATCAAAACAGCGTGGCACTGGCACAAAAACAGACACATAGACCAATGGAACAGAATAAAAAGCCCCCAAATTAACCCACACGTGTATGGTCAATTAATCTAAGACAAAGGAGGCAGGAAGATACAATAGGGAAAAGATAGTCTCTTCAATAAATGGTGTTAGGAAAACTGGACAGTTGCATACAAAAAAAATTAAGCTGGATCATTTTCTTACACTATTCACAAGAAACGCAAAATGCATTAAAGACTTAAATGTAAGACCCGAAACTGTAAAATTCCTAGAAGAAAACATAGGTAGTAAACTCTTTGACATCACTCTTAGCAATGTTTTTCTGGATATGTCTCCTCAGGCACGGACAAAAAAAAGCAAAAACAAACAAATGAGACTATATCAAACTAAGACGCTTTTGCACATTGAAGGACACCATCAACAAAACAAAAAGGCAACCCGATAAATGGGAAAAGATATTTGCAAATGATACATCTGACAAGGGGTTAATATCCAAAATATATAAATAACTCATGCAACTCAACATCAAAAAGCAACAACAAACAATCCCATTTAAAAATGGGCAGAGGACCTGAAACAGACATTTCTCCAAAGAAGGCATACAGATGGCCAACAGACATATGAAAAGATGCACAACACTTTTAATCTTTGATATATTCAGCTTTCCAAACGCGGCTGAAATCCTGGAGTCGATTCAGATGAGACGAAGGCCATGGCTGCTGCCTTTATCAGAAGAATTCGCTCAGTTAAGGGTCCCATTTCAAAATACACTTCGAATGACAGGAGTTTAAAATGGGACTAATGCTGGGAGCGTTCCATCGTTTGTTGAGCTGTTTTGGGCTCGACCTTTGGACTTACATGTCATTCGTCTGTGCTCAAAGCTAGCATTTGGGCAGGTTTTTAAAAATAAAAAATAGAAAAGGGTTCTTTAAGATTGGACAGCATTTCAAATTTCCGTAATGGGGGTCATTACACACTTTTAAGACTTGAATAGCCCCACTGCCTCCTGGTTGGCTGTTTTAAAACACAAAGGGTTGGCAGAGTACAGGCGAATTGCTCACATTTGGGGTTTTTATGTGTAATTTTTAGACATATGAAAGACAAAATAAGGTGCAAAACCTCTTTCGTAAAAGACCCCATCTGCTGCAAGGAAAATATTGTTATCATGTGTGAAAATTCAACTACATGGTTAAGGGGGGAAATCAGAGCATAATCTAAAAGTAAAAAAAGATCACGTTTCCTTAAATTCCATCTCTTACTCTGTCTCCTCCAGTTCATTCCGGTATAAGATACACACAGCAGACCTTCAGCTCTGTGCAACCGTGGCACCAAAGCCAGCATTTGTTTCTAATCACGGGAGACTTGATTTTCATTCATTTAAAGCCCAGGGTAACCGCGAACTTATGTGGGAGTTCAGAGGGAGGCAGGATGGCCTCGGCCCGCCCCCCGGAGAACGTGATTGGTCTGAGCTCCGGCTCCCGGTGAGTGGCTTTCACGCTGACTCCTGCTGCCAGGAGCTCGGAGGGCGCTGAAGCCGGCTATGGGGCGCCTGGGCTGTAACATCTTGGAGGCCTCTGCTCACTTGATGTTTTCAGGGCTACAAGGTCTCCCCCCACTGCTGGGTTTCCTCCCGTGATCCTCTCTGGGAGAAGGGGAACATGACTTATGGCCAGCAGGATTTGAAAAGACAAACACTGACTTACAAATCACCAACTTAAGAGATTTGTCAGAGTTTGCAAACGCAGTCTGAATTTCAGGTCATCTTCAAAATATTATTAATGGTGAAGAGCTGCTTTCCATCGGAATAAAATGCTCAGAGTCTAGAGAGATGATCTGGACACACTTTTATCTTCAGATACAGCAAAAATGAGGCATGAAATGATACCTCCATTGACCTTATTGTTCAGCACAGGTTCCTTCTCTGCTTTCCCTGCCCCGTGAGTCCGAAGTTCTCTGGATTCATCAACTTTTCTTTCTTACTGTGTTTATGGAGAACAGAGCAAACACAGAAGAACATGTATACTATCTGTTTTTAAAAACCATTACAAAATATATTCCTGTGCTTGCATTACTGAATTAATTCAAGAAAATGAACATTATTGTTATTTGGTTCCCCTCACGCCCCACCCCACCCCACTGCCTTTCTAGAAGGCTCTCAACCTCAGCACTACTGCTGCTGGGACTGGACAATTGTTGGCTGTGGGAGGCTGCCCTGTGCATGGCAGAATGTTCATCAGTATCCCTGGCTTCCACCCACCAGAACGCCAATAGCACCTCCCAGATAAGAAAACTGAAAATGTATACAGATGCTGCCAACTGTTCCTTGGAAGCCAAAAATCACCCCTGGCTGAGAACCTTCATTCTAGAGGTAAATCTTATCCTGAATTTTGTGTTTATCACCTTTTCTTATTGTTTTATCATTTACTAGAGGCCCGGTGCACGAATCCATGCACAGATGGGGTCTGGCCAGCCAGGGGGCGGGGCAGTGGGAGGTTGGCCCGCCAGCCTCACCCTCATAGGGCTGGTTGGCTGGCCACAGTGCACATCATAGCAACCGGTCATTCCAGTCGTTCCAGTCACTTGGCTTTTATATATATATGTTATTTAGGTTTGCTAAATATTTTTAATTTTCGCTAAATATTTAGGAATTTACAAATTCTTATAAATCTAATTGTTAAAAATATATACAAAACTTACAATTCAGGCAAAAGGATGCATTGAATCTATTCATCAATTGGTAGACAACTGATAACTTTGTAATAGTGAGTTTTGTGGCGTTTACAATATGTCCCAAAACTCCTTGACATTCCCTTCAAAAGATAGAAGCTGTTGCTCCTCCCAGTGAATATGGGATTGACATGGTGACTTGTTTCCAGTAAATAGAAAAAAGCAGAAGTGGCAGAAATGACAGCACGACTTCACAGACTCTCTCTTGGACCTCTCACTGGTGGTCAGACAGCCTTCAGGCTTTGTTCTTCATAAAACACTAGAGGCCCGGTGCATGAAAAGGGGAGGGGGGTCCCTCAGCCCGACCTGCCCTCTCTCACAGTCCGGGAGCCCTCAGGGGTGGGAGACAACCTGGTGATCAGGGAAAGGCGACACCCCATCACACCTCTGCTGCTGCTACTGCCGGCAGTGCAAGCCTTGGCCGGCCCTGGTTACCTGCACCTCAAGTGGGCCCTGGGAGGCTGGGAAGCCACCATCCAAGGCTTGCCTGCGCCTCGGGATGGCCCTGGGCGACTGGGGGCTGAAGGGACTGGGGGACTCTTGAGGCAGGCGCACCGGCGGGGCTGAGGGGACTGGGCACCACCATCTTGTGGCTGTGGGCGCCGCCATCTTTGAGGGTGTGGCAGTCAATTAGCATATCCCCTCCTTATTGGCTGTGGGCGCTGCCATCTTTGCAGCCTGCTGCTCAGTCATTTGGTTGGCCTTCAGTAACCCCCCTGCCGGCCTGGTTGCCCCACACAGCCTGTTCGGTCATCCGTTCGGTTGTTTCAGTTGCAGTGGTCACTTAGGCTTTTATATATATAGGTTAGGGAAGTTTTGCTCTATTTCTTGTTTACCAAGATTTTTATAATAAATATTCAATTTTGTTAAAAAGCCTTTTATGCATCTATTGACATGATTATATTTCTCTTCAGCCTCTTGATTAATAACATTAGTTGATTTTTCTCTTATTAAAAATATTACATTTCCAAAGTAGACATTTATTTCTAAACAAATTGCCTCAATTTTGGAAGCAGAAATGAGGGTTCAAGCCTTAATTCTCCCCCAAAGTGCTTAACTTATCTAATACTATTGCAACCTTAGCAAACAGAGAAATATAACTGATTTTTGTTTTTATGTACTCATAAAACAATTGTATTTATTATTGGTGATCCTGAGCTACTTTAAAAGGGAATCTGCTCCAAGTATAAGACATTCTGGAAAAGGCAAAACTATGGAGCAAGCAAAAAGATCAGTGATTTCACCCGGCTGGTGTGGCTCAGTGGTTGAGCATCAACCTATAAACCAGGAGGTCACGGTTCCATTCCCAGTCAGGGCACATGCCTGGGTTGTGGGCTTGATCCCCAGTGGAGGCCATGCAGGAGGCAGCCAATCAATGATTCTCTCTCATCATTGATGTTTCTATCTCCCTCTCCCTTCCTCTCTGAAATCAATAAAAAAGCATATTTTTTAAAAAAGATCAGTGGTTTCCAGGGGAGAGAGGGATGAATAGGTGGAGCACAAAGCATTTTTATGGCAGTGAAACTAATCTGTATGTTATTGTAAAGGTGAATACATGTCATTATATGTTTGTCAAAACCATAGAATGTGCAATACCAAGTGTGACCCCTAATGTAAACTATGGACTTTGGGTGATAATGATGTGTCAATATAGATTCATCACTTGTAACCACTCTGGTGGGAGATGCGGACATCAGGGGCGGCTGTGCACGTTGCGGGGGGAAGGCAGTGTATGGGGAATCTCATTACTTACCACTCAGTGTTGCTGCAAATCTGAAACTGCTCTAAAAATAATCTATTTTTAAAGCGGTGATTTGGTGTGTTTTTTTCTTTCATGTTGGAACTGCATAGTGGGGTGATTAATAGGCTCTGGGTTGATTCCTAGAATTGATACACACTGAAACATGCGTGAAACATGCTTTTATAGTTTTTCATTTTGCAAAGGATGGAATCAGTGAGAGGGGAAGTGGGGGGAAAGAGAGAGATATAAACAGTTTTGAATACTACATTCTCATGACTTGAGACTTTAACACTATATGATTATTGGAAAATATTTATGTTTGCAAAAGCCTGCTGTGGGTGAGGATTGTTTTGATTTGTATTGCTTTGTTTTTCTAGAAAACAGAAGCAATTATAAATAACAACCCACTCAATGTCACAGATGAATCAATGTTACCAGATTTTGTGATACTCTGTACTTAAAACTATATCTTGAGATTACAATTATAATTAGGTCTTTCTGATGTACATATTTGTTATTCACTTTTTCTCTATTCTGTTTCCTGCTCTTAGTGAAAGTGAGATACCTGAACCCACAATTTCCTGGATTCTACTTGTTCATTTGTGGTGGGGGTAACACATGTAAGGCACCATACATAAATGTTGCGGTTTAGCCCTTCCAGAATGAACTAAAAGACCTCCTCAGAGGGTTAACAAGCTATGCTGCCATCTGAACAGTTTCACTCATGTCTCAAGTCAAAAGGATAATAGGAGGGTTCTTGCTAAAGGCGGGCCAAAGACTTAGACATTAAAAGGCGGGGGTGGGGAACTTGATTAGCTATCAAAGGTGATTGGATATCAAGCCTGGCAAGGACTGGATGGACACAGAAGGCCAAGGCGAGGCCTACTCCAGAAGAGGTCTCAGAGGAGCCTAGATAAACTTTGGTCAAAGAGGGAACCTTTGTCACCCTCTACAGATCAGTCAAGATTTCTATCCCCCTCTCCCGGCGACCTCAAGGGCAAATATTGACCTTTCCTAAGGCCTCTGCTTGAAAATGACTGATGGGTTCCCATGCATATTTTTGAACCAACCACCACGTCTAGAGTAATGTATCATGATTGATCAGCCTGGTTTATGATTTCTCTCCTGTGAATGACAAAGAGCCCACACTGGGACCATAGAGAAGAGAGGAGACGATTCTCAAAAGAACCAGAAAAAAGGATGGACAACCATGCCAGGCACTCAAAATTTGTGATTGCCACAGTCCTGTGCATTCATAGTACACATTTTCTACAAGACTTTGAATTCATAAGAACAAAATAAACAGTGATAATAGAAAGTATGTTAGATGTGGTTCACCCATCCAGAACACTTGACGGGATATGCTTTGAATTACATTTATTTCCCTTACCTCCCAGAATGCCCCAATGAAAACCAAGCCTCTCTGCTTGCCTTCCGCAGCTCTGCCAGGCAACTCTTCCAGCCACTTATCTATCAGCTCTAATCATGAAAGCCCCGCCCATCCTCCAGGGCCTCAATCAATGCCCTCCCCACCATTTGCTTTTCTAACTGGCATGGTGCATGTCTCATCACTCACAACCCAGCAACCCCTTTATTTATTTATTTTTATTTTTTTAATTGTTTTATTACTTAAAGTATTACAGAGAATGTTACATATGTCTCCTTTTTTTCCTCCCCTTGACCCTCCCCTAGCCTCCCATGTCCCCCAGTGTCTGTGCCCATTGGTTATGCTCCTATGCATGCATACAAGTCCGTCGGTTGATCTCTTACCCCACCCCCACCCCCCAACCCTCCCCAGCCTTCCCGCTGTAGTTTGACAGTCTGTTCGATGCTGCTCTGCCTCTGTATCTATTTTTGCTCATCAGTTTATAATGGTCTTTATTATCCATAAATGAGTGAGATCATGTGGTATTTTTCCTTCATTGACTGGCTTATTTCACTTAGCATAATGCTCTCCAGTTCCATCCATGCTGTCGCAAATGGTAAGAATTCCTTCTTTTTTACAGCAGCATAGTATTCCATTGTGTAGATGTACCACAGTTTTCTAATCCATTCATCTGCTGATGGGCACTTAGGCTGTTTCCAGATCTTAGCTCTGGTGAATTGTGCTGCTATGAACATAGGGGTGCATATATCCTTTCTGATTGGTGTTTCTGGTTTCTTGGGATATAGTCCTAGAAGTGGGATCACTGGGTCAAATGGGAGTTCCATTTTTAACTTTTTGAGGAAACTCCATACTGTCTTCCATAGCCAGCAACCCCTTTAGATTGTGAATTCTTCAGGAAGTGTGTCTCCTACAATGTGGCACACACCTCAGACTGAATTCAAATAAAATTTGCTTAATGAACTAATATATTGATTCTCATTTCTTAGGAATGCATTCTGAGTGTATAAACTCTTAATTCTTGCCTTTTTCCAAAGCGTTACCTTTAACTGAATGGTTATTTATGTAGGGGCTCACTTATATGGCCATCTGCAAACATACTAAGAAGATAGTTTCAAGCACTCTTCGTTAATCCTTTGGAACTCTGTCTTATCACAGAGCAAGCATTCAATTGGGAATCAGAAGACCTGGCTTCCAGAACCAGCACTGTCACCTATGAAATACTGGACCTGGTCAAAGTATCGACTCAGCCCTAGCTGGTTTGGCTCAGTGGATAGAGCGTCGGCCTGTGGACTGAAGGGTCCCAGGTTCGATTCCAGTCAAGGGCATGTACGTTGGTTGCGGGCACATCCCCAGTGGGGGGGGGTGCAGGAGGCAGCTGATCGGTGTTTCTCTCTCATCGATGTTTCTAATTCTCTATCCCTCTCCCTTCCTCTCTGTAAAAAATCAATAAAATATATTTTTTAAAAAATTATTGACTCAATCTTCTTATCTGTAACTTGGGGGATACCTCTAAGGTTCTTTATGGCTCGAAACAATTCTCTGGTTTCTTATTGTTCCCTATGTACTTGTGGTCATTTGTCATCTTAAGGATTCTCTTTACACCAATTACGTTTAATGCTGTAGCTCCCCCAAGCTGCCTAATTCTTTTCTGACGTAACAACAAACATTTATATCCATATTGCACTAAATACTTTATCAAGAGCCTTCACGACAATTGCATTTGATTTTCATAAGAATGCTTCCTGGTGTATATATTATTCCCCCCATTTTAATGATGAGAACACTGAGTTTCAGAGAGGTCCCATGACTAATAAGTAGAATGTCAAGTGTTGGATCCACATCTTTCAACTCCAAGGCCTGTGCTCATTTCACTACTGTACAGTGTCAGAAAAAAAAACCTAGGAGGACATAATTTTTTATGTTTTTGTACAAGATGAACAAGAATATAAATTAGTATTTGAGTATTCATTATAAGACGTTAGAGATAGGCAAGTAGGGTTCAGGTCACATGGCCTCGGTTCTCATGAACTGGACTAAGAGCTGGTGTCTGGAAGCGGAGAGGAGATGATGCATGGAGACTCTCTTAGCCCACATTTGGCTATATTTTAAATAAAATTAGAGATAATGTGCAAATATGCAGAGGGTCAAACCAAAGTGCACTTGAAGGAACCCCGAGGCAGGAGGACGCCGATGCACAAACAGACAAGCCTGTTTATGATAACCTTGGAATGCAGATCCAAAACCTAAGAGCATTCTCCTTTGAAGGGGCACCCCTGTGTCACCTCTCCTCCTTCCATCTCAAGCCTTCTCCCCGCCTCCCCAGGCAGCCTATCTAAACAGAAGGCTGACCATTTTTTTCAGAATGGCTTTCCACAGGCACTCCCCTAGGGATTATCAATTAATTTTCCTGGGGCTTGGACAGCCCCTCAGCCTACAGGGCTCTCCCCCTTTTCCCTGCCTATTTTTAAGGCTATTTTATCCTTATCATTATTATCGATGATCCCTGAAATTTGAGTCTAATAAGACCTAAGACCACAACCCACCCCGGATGCTAACCAGCAGAGCCCCCACACACCACTATTGACTGTCACTCAGCTGATGTGCCCTTTAGCTATTTCTTTCAAATCAATATGTTTAATATGGGCCAGTGGCATGATGTTCACACACAGAGAGAGAGCTGTTCTCAGTAGATTGAAAAGGAAAAGGCAATGAGGGGAGGTTACCACCATCTGTGAGGAAATAGATTTAATAGCAAATTTACACAACAGTAATGGCCATTAAGCAAGCCATTTCAGCTACAAGAACTGAGCCAACTTGAAAATGAATGAAATGAGAATAAGGAGGGGAGTAATGAAGATGAACTCTGTTTCAAGTATCTACTGTTCATATGCTTCGTATTTTCAAAATTCAACTAGTTAACTCATTCCAACCGATCTTGCACAGGCCTCTAAAAAGTGATGGAATTCAAATTTCCAAACATCTACAAATGTGTCAGCCAAATGAAAACACACAGGAGTGTGTGAGTGAGTGAGTGTGTGTGTGTGTGTGTGTGTGTGTGTGAGTGAGTGTGTGTGTGTGAGTGAGAGTGTGTGTGTGTGTGTGTGTGAGTGTGTGTGTGTGTGTGAGAGTGAGTGTGTGTGTGTGTGTGTGTGTGTGTGTGTTGGGAAGGGGGGGTTCCTCACATTCTCCCCTTGGAAAGAACAGTAGGTACCTCTCTCAAGATTGCAACTAACTAGCTTTTATGGCCTGTGCAAGTTACTAATTCTTCCTGATCCTCAGTTGTCCCACAAGCAAAATCAATGTAGCTATACTGGTTTCAGAAAGTTCTGGTAATACATGAGATCTGTGTGGATAACACCCAGTCCAGTTCCAAGCAGAATGGATGATCAATTATAGAAAGCTGTTGTATTTTTATTGGTGTTATTAAGAATTCTGCATGTCAATATCTAGATATATGTCAATATCTAAAATCAAGTCTAATTCTGTATGGCAATATTTGAACATCTGTATGGCAATATGGAGATATCTATAGGTCAATATCTATAGAAAACCAAAGACCCTGCCACCATTCTTCCTTCCAGGCATGTGAACTGAGAAGGATTTCTTAGCTAATAAACTGCAGGTCAAGAAATTAGGAAAGCATCTATAGTAATAAAAGTGTAATATGCTAATTAGACCAGACAGTCGAACAACCTTATGGATGTCCTTCCAGACGACCTTCCAGATGTAGCCGCGGCCACCACAGTGGGTGGGTGCCGAGGCAGAGGCAGTTAGGGGCAATCAGGCAGGCAAGTGGTTAGGGGCCAGTGGTCCAAGACTGCAAGAGGGATTGGGCCTAAACTGGCAGTCGGACATCCCCCAAGGGGTCCCAGATTGTGAGAGGGTGCAGGCTGGGCTGAGGGACTCCCCACCCCCGCCCCCCATCATGCAAGAATTTCATGCACTGGGCCTCTAGTAGTATATAACAACTTTGTTTTCTGGACTACATATTATTTGCCTTTCAGCTGGAGAACCAAGGCCCAAATGATATTAAAACAGCTATAATAAGTGCTAAATAAGGTAATATAATTATATATATGGAATATATGTATATATATATAGTTTTAGTTGTTAAATATGTTCATATACCTTACATTTTAACATGCTACTCTTAAGTAAAGACTACATGTGGTAGGCTGAATAATGACCCCAAAGATGTCCACATTATAATTCCTTGGACCTCTGACTATCTTACCTGACCTGGCAAAAGGACTTTGCCAATGTGATGAAGTTAAGAATCTTGACATGGAGATATTATCCCAGATTACTCAGGTGGGCCCAATAAATAAACCCTTTATAATCACAAGGGTCCTTGCGGGGGGGGGGGGGAAGGAGATCGAGGGAGAGAGAGAAGGAGGAAAGAAAGGAGGGAGGGAGGGAGGGAGGGAGGGAGGGAGAATCTATATAAGAATGGAAGTAGAGATCAGAGAGGGGAGAAGATGCTACACTGCTGGTTTAGAAGGTGGAGGAAGGGACCATGAGCCAAGGAAAATGAGCAGCTTCTAGAAGCTGAAAGAAGTAAAGAAACAGATTCTTCCATACAGCCTTCAGAAGGAATGTAGCCCTGTGGACCTGTTTTAGACTTCTGACCTCCAAAACTGCAATATAAGAAATCTGTACTGTACTGAGCTTCTAAGTTTTGGTGTTGTAGCAGCCATACGAAACTCATACACTGCAGAAATATGATATGACGCAGCAACTCTCACTGAGAGCCCTAGAAACGGAAATTGCCATGCCTTGCACTTCTTTTTGGACAAGGGTAGGAAATTTATTACCCATTTGTACCTTGACAATTTGGAAGCTGTAATGATGTATTGGAGACATGTCTAGCAAACACCACCAATGCACTATTCCATTGTTATTTTTACCATATTGTATGCAGATAAAGATATCCTGAAGCAAATTTTCCATGTAAATATGACCTGGAGTTTTAGGTGCCTGCTATCATCTGCCAAATCTCTTCTTTGTAACCATTTGATAGAGCAGATTACATCACAATTTTTAAGAAACACAGAGATAACTGGGGTCAGTAGTGATTGATTGCTCCTGGTCCTCAAGGCAATTTTGACAACAACAACAACAAATGGACTATTTTCTTTCTCGTGATAATTTTTTTTGAACCTCCAGTATTTATAGCCATCAGTTCCCTATTATTCCCAAAGTCACTCAGAGTGTTTTCCTCTGCTGAGCTATTTTTAAAGAACTTCCGTCCACTTCCCTTTCCCATTTTCTCTTCATATTAGGTGTTATTTGACAAAAGAATAATCTTCTAGCAAATTAGGGGTCTAGACAAGTGAAGAAAAAAGCTGTGGTACATATATACAATGGAATATTATTCAGCATTAAAAAAGAATGAAATCCTACCATTTGTGATAGCATGGATGGACCTAGAGGGTATTATGTTAAGTGAAATAAGTCGGTCAGAGAAAGACAAATTTCATATGATTTCACTTATATGTGGGATATACAGAACAAAATAAGCAAATAAAATTGAAACAGACCTATAGATACAGAGAACAGACTGCCAGTTCCCAGAGGGGAGAGGGGCTGGGGGCTGGGTGAGAAAGGGGAAGGGACTGAGAAGTACAGATTGGTAGTTACAAAATAGTAATGGGCTGTAAAGTACAGCAGAGGGAATAGAGACAATAATATTGTAATGACTGTATGGTGCCAGGTGGGCACTGGAAATATCGGGGGACCACTTTGTAAAGTATATGATTGTCTAACCACTAAGCTGTCCACCTGAAACGAATCCAAAATCATATTAAATGTCAACTGTATTGAAAACATATATCGCATGAATAGCCGTGTAGTCAAAATAACAATGATAATAAAGAAAGTGGTTGGTTAGACAAAAAAGTTGGGAATCTAGATGAAATCCCGCCTGGTGCGATGGCTAAACACCTTGCTGAACTCTTTGGGGTAAATGCGATCCTAAAAGAAACTTTCCCAGGCTTTCTGAAACATTTTCTGGCACTAAAAGAAAACGTATGGATTCCAGGCGTGGGGCACCTTTGATCTGGGCATGTGCCAGAACATGCATTCTCTCTGCATTCTCCATTTCCCAACCTGCTGCCCCCTGGTCTGTTGCCTCAAATCCTCAATCAACAAAAACTCCCCTTGGCTCTGTTGATCCACTCTCCTCTCAGCTCCCTCCCTCCCTGCTTTTTTTTCTCCTTTCTCTTTTCTTCTCTTTCATGTTCTCCCTTTTCTGTCTGCCTCCCTTTCTCTCTCCCTCTCTGCTTTGACCCAGGCCATTTAAGCCAGGCTTTCCTCACCCTCAGATGCAGAGGGCTTATTATAAGACTTCTCTGGGGCAAGTCCATTTTCCAAGGGCACAGAGCTGACCGTGAGTGTTGGGAGCTTTGAAAGGCCCTGGAGAATTTTTAACAGACTCTCTGCTTAGAATTAGCCATTTCCATGTTAATGTCAGACTGCAGTAGGGAGACCCGCAGATGGTAATTCAGAGGGATTTACACCCCCATTAACTCCATAGATTAGACTCGAGGGAAGGAAATACCCTTGTGCACAAGAGAAAATAAATTACTAAATAACATGGCATCAGATGGCGAGGCTAGTTCTTTTGTAATCTTATCTTTATCAGGTCACGTCCTACATACGCGAAAACCAGAAATTGCCTCTGGGGCAGCAGGAGAGTGTTACTGACGTGGGTCTGCCTTCTCAGGGCCTGAGGAATTCTTCTCTTGCCACTGACAAGCCCTGTGACTTTGAACAAATTAATTAACTCTCTGAGCCTTAGTGCCCTCGTCTAAAAATGTCTGCATCGTGTTACATCGCCTCATAATGTTGTTCTGAGAATTCAATGAGAAGGGGCATGGAAAACGCTTAACACGGGGTCTGCCCCATAATAAAGCCCAATAATTCATTATTAGCTATTGTTAGTCTATCATTGGGCGCTGCTATAACAAAGTACCACTGACTAGGCGGCTTATAAGCGAGAGAAATGTTTTTCTCTCACTGTTCTGGAGGCTGGAGGCCTGAGATCAAAGCACCAGAACGGTGAGGCTGATGAAGGCCTCTTCCCGGCCGAAGGCAGCTGTCTTTCCTCTGCGTCCTCACATGGTGGAAGGAGGGAGGGAGCTCTCTGGGGTCTTTCATAAGAACATTAATCCCGTTCATGAGGGCTCTGCCTTCATGCCCTAACCACCTGCCAAAGGCCCCACTTCCTAATACCATCACATCGGCGGTTAGGATTGCAACACATGAATGGAGTGAGGTACACACACACTCAGACCATAGTGGGGAAGGTAAAAGGATTTGTAGCAGCGCCATGCTTATGCGGTGTAAGCGAATACCCATAACAACTCCGCCCAGTACATCATGTTAAGTCAGAAATCCCGAAGAATCTGAGCCCGTACCCCACTTGATCTGGCCGGAGGCATGAGGCTTTCTGGATTAGAGATCAGACAATTTATCACTCCCGGCAAAGCAGCCAGAGCAGCCTCTTAGCACCAGTTCCACAAGCCCTAACCCCATGAGGCGATGGAACGGAGGCCAGATGTTACCTCCACATGCAGCAGAGCTGCCCCCCAAATCAGGAGGCCTGAAGCTTCTATAGCCTGCCACACATCTGCCCATTCTCCCCCCGCCAAAGAAAGATGGCTCATGAAGCAAACCTCACCCATCTGGGGAGAGGGGAGGTCTTGTACTTTATTACCCTAAATGAAAGCAAAGGGCTCTGAACTAGTCCCTAAATCTCTCTGACTTCAGGGAACCGCTATCTCTAGCTTCCAAGGCCTTTGCTCAGAAAACCTGAACCCTGTGGAGACATGAAAATAGTCCCGGAGAATCGTCTCCCTGCTGGTATCATCCACCCTAGAGAGACACAGCAGCTGTCCGCCCTGGGATCAGGAACAGGAGACACTGAGGCTGGGTCACTGTGCCAAGTCTGCTTCTTTTATTTACCCCCACAACCCATAAATAATATTCTGTGCTGTGTTTGTAAGAGCCAGCCCTTCAAGTACTTAATTCAGCGAGCCTATGTGGGTGTGCTGCGGAAGGCAACACAGACTACAAATGCCTGAAATCAGCCCATGGACATTCTTTCTGCAACGCACCCCTCTCATGTGGACCTACTGCCTCCATCTCCAACGTCAAAGTTGAACTTTCAGCTGTTCTATTTTGGGGGAGGTATTTTAAAGTAATATTAAAAATTGACTTTGAGTATTAGTGGAATCTTCCAAAGACTTTGTATTTCACATGGAACACGGTTAATAAATATCCCAAACTTGCAAGTCCTACTGCAGTGGTTCTCAACCTTCTGGCCCTTGCAATACAGTTCCTCATGTTGTGACCCAACCATCAAATTATTTTCATTGCTACTTCCTAACTGTCATGTTGCTGCTGTTATGAATCGTCATGTAAATATCTGATCTGCAGGAGGGTCTTAGGCGACCCCTGTGAAAGGGTCATTCGACCGCCAAAGGGGTCGCGACCCACAGGTTGAGAACCGCTATAAATGAAAGGTTTCAGACAGGGAGATATTTTGGTGGGAGGGTGTGTCTCACCCAAAACACATCTCCCATGAACAGCTTCAAGCATATTCATGTGCATTGTTTTATTAGATCCATTAAAACACCCAGGGAAGAGGCGCTTCAGAGGAGGAAATGGAGAGCTCACGGTTAAATGTGTCTTAGAGGTTAAGTAGAGGTGAGCACTTGAAGGATGCTGGGCTTTTGCTAGCACCTGCACATTCCAAACCAGTGACTGTCAACCACAGCGTGTATGTGTTGGGGGGCAGTTCTTTAGGAGGGTCAGTATGTCAGTCACCTGGATGGGGGTTCAGACCATGACCCCCTTCGGAGAGTTTGCCATCCTCCTTGAATGAAAGCCACACTGGTTTGGGGACCCTCGCGACTGATAGGTGGTGACCTAGCCCGGGGGATGTTCAGAGAGAAAAAACCGAGAACTACTAATACAATGTTATAGTTCATCAACATACTTACAAATGGTTAATAGAAATAATTTCATGTAGCCATAGAGATCTGGTTATAAAATTAATGCAGAAATGTTAGTGCATTCTATTCTGGAACCAGTGGTTTGCGCAGCATGCACACAAATATTCATATTACTATCTCTGCATAAATAGTTTTCACTCTTGTTTTCTTTCACTTAACCAGTAGTGTGATAGCTTTACTTCTGTTTATCTTCTTACCATGACAGCTAAAGGTTACATCTCAGAATGGGGAAGTCTGACTTAAGTGTGCGACTTAAATTCTAATAATAATGAAAAATTACTCATCAGTGAGAACGCTTTGGAAAAAAGCACTCGAGGAGAAAATTGCTCTTGCCAGTGTTAAGAGCGCTGCTCTGCTCCACCAACAGGCAATCATGAAGCACGAGAGAAAATCGGCCTTAGCATCAGATAACATTCTTCCAGATGCCATCAAAATTCCTCTCATCCTCCACACGCACAATGCTCTGTTCCTCGCCACCTGTTTCATTTGAATTAGCTGCCAGCGAGTGGAGAGGGATGGTGTACATTTCACTGCGCTGCAATTTCCCAGAAGCCAGACTTTATGATGTAAAATATTTGAGTTTTGTGTATTTCTTGAAGTGGAAACATCAAAGGAAACCCAAGACAAACAACAGCCCTGGGTTGGATGGGCCTTCTGCTGAGTTTGAAGGGCAGGCAGGCCTCTTCGCTGGGGAGCGCAGGGCTATGAAACTGCCTGCCCCCGCTGCGGAAGAAAAGATGGTATGTGTCTTGCAACATTTATGTCAAAATATTAAAAACTCTCTTACTGTCAGTACAGCAAAACTCATATTTATTAAGGACACTGTAATTTAAAACATTAGAAACAGTAAAAATTGAAGTGTTTTATTGGTTTGTAAAACACTAACTTGCAATGGAGTACCTTTTCTGTGCCTTGGGAAACTGTCATACTGCTTTCTAAATCTGCTAACATTTTACCCTTTTTTAAAACATATTTTTATTGATTTCAGAGAGGAAGGGAGAGGGAGAAACATCAATGATGAGAGAGAATCATTGACTGGCTGCCTCCTGCACACCCCACACTGGGGATCATGCCCACAACCCGGGCATGTGCCCTTGACCGGGATCAAACCTGGGACCCTTCGGTCCGCAGGCCGACGCTCTATCCACTGAGCCACACCGGCTGGGGCAAACATTTTACCTTTTGTACCTCCAGTATCATCACCCGTCTCTGAGAGTCCTTCAGGGTGAAGACTGTTGCCAGCTTCCCCTGGGACAGCTTCCCTTTCTCTGTCACAGCCACTCTCCTCGCTTATGCTTATCTGGTGGGTCCCCTCCACTAAGTTCCCCGGATGCAGGTCCGCAGTCTCTCAAATGGCAGGAACATCGGTATTTCCCCAGTCAGCTTTCTCTCCGCCCACCCCCCACCCCCGCCCATGTTTGACGTGAATTTCATTTCCAATGTTAGCCCATTTGCTTTCTTTGCTGCTCTTTCGTTTTTGTTGGCCATTCCCTCTCTCAATTGTCCATTTTGTGTAATAGCATGTGAGTTTCTCACTAGGGGACAAGGAGGCCACACCACCACATGCTCTGCAGTCTGCGTGGGAACCACATGACAGATGTACTCATCAATAATGTTTGGACAAAGTAATGGCCAATTATCCCGGTGCCCAAGACACCAAATGACCAATTTGCTTAAAGCTAATTAATTCAAAGGATCAATTTTCGAAATGATTAATTCACCAAATGACCAATTGATTGAGTTTGCCAAAATTACTCATTGATTAAAAACCTTCCTTTAAGGGGTAGTTGTCTTGAATATATTCAATGAAATAAATATTTTATTCTTAGGATCATATTCTTCCTAACTTAGTAAATGAAAACATTAAATCATTAGGCTTTAGAATATAGTCAAGAATATATTCCATATATTTATAATATTAAAATCTTCATAATTATTAATATATTCAATAAACAAGTCATTAATATGGTTTTCCACAAATATGAACATTAATGGAAAATACATTCATGAAGTCAAAACTAACCTAAAACACAGAAGTTGTTGTTGTTGTTTTTTTATTGCTTAAAGTATTACAAAGAGTAGTACATCATATGTCTCCTTTTTTCCCCCTTGACCTTCCCCGGCCTCCCCTACCCCCCAGTGTCTTATGTCCATTGAAACCCAGAAGTTTTGACAAGTTAATGTGTCTAGAAAAATACATTAATTGCCTAGACATAAGAATGTTCTTAAAATAAGTGTTTGGTAAACTTCGATGAATCAACCATTAGGCATTGGGTGTTTGGGTCATTAGGAACTTAGGTCTCAGCTCTTGCCAACTGGTTTTCAGCAAAAAGTTGCCCAGCCCACCTCTCTGTCCCCTGCACCATCCCTCCTCTGGGCTGGTTTTGGTGACCCTGCCCCATGCCACCGATGTCCTGTACTCCTCTCTCATGGTAATCGCTGTGTTGCGGTTTTTTTTATATACTAGTATATACAGTTTTATTGATTTCAGAGAGGAAGGGAGAGGGAGAGAGATAGAAACATCAGTGATGAGAGAGAATCATTGGTTGGCTGCCTCCTGGACGCCCCCTACTGGGGATAAAGCCCACAAACCGGGCATGTGCCCTTGATCAGAATCAAACCCGGGCTCTTCAGTCCACAGGCCGACACTCTATCCACTGAGCCACACCAGCCAGGGCAATCACTGTGTTGTTTTTGACCTTGCTTACATGTCTGCCTTCCCCTTTCCACTGCATGCTCCACCGGACCAGTGACCAAGACTGTCATGTTTATCTATATCCTAGCACCGAGCACAAAATAAATACTATTTCTATGGGAAACACTGACTTCTTCCTCCAGGCCAGGCACCATAGTGGTGCTTGGCATGCATCCTCTCATTTATCCTTCTTGCAATCCTGCAAGATGGGTGACATTACTGTTACCATTTTATGAATGAAGAAACAGAGGCTGAAGTCACAGAGTGAATACATGCTCAAATAAATTTCAGAACCTGCTAAGCAACTTCGCAGTATTAGGCGTTTCATAAACATATGTTGAATTATACACTTACTAATGCTCACTCGGAGAGCAGCTGCTGGGGAGACAGTGTGTGCCAGGAACTTCTGTCTGCACTGTCGCCGCAGAACACAAGCAGGATTGCTATACGGTAAGAGCGGGCTTGGAGCTGGCCCCCCAGGAACTATCTCTGAAACCCACTGCAGAACTAGGTCAGCGTGAGCGTTGCTACCTCTCTCTCAATCAAGAAGGTGGAGACCAGGAAGCCGCCTCTGGCATGGTGGGTCTGCACCAAAAAGAAAAGAAAACAAAGATGGATGCCCTGCCTGTGACCTGTACACTGGTACCTTTGGTGCTGCAGAAACAGAAAACACTTGACGTACAGGTCCACAGCTGCCTTTGCCAACATAAAGAGCAAAAGCCAGCCCCATCTTGCTCCTGCCTTCTAAGTTTCTATGAGTGCATCTGATTAGAGGAACCTAAGGCACATCTGAACCCTAGCTGCAAGGGTGGCTGGGAATTGTAGTTCTTGGTGTTCCAACCTAGATGGAGAATACGATAGATGGTACATGCCAACTTACGACCTTTACCATCCACAGTGAATGAATCCTGATGTTGTCACAATGCCACACCTTAGCAGGTCTGCATGTCTGATTGCTTTGTGCAGGAGATGAAAAGAATTGTCCTTGAATCATGTACACTCTCACCCCTCACCAGATTTTATCTAAAAATACATAACTGACATTGGGAAGGCCCAAGTTTGGGAAACAAAATAGAGCAGAGCAATCCGGCTGATTTGGATTCGAAGCCCACAGTCTTGTCTTTGTCAGTTCATTGCCCCCATGAGCCAGCCTGCCCCCAACAGACAGGAACAGCCATTAGGATTCTTTTGTCAGTCAGCCTCGGCCCCAGCCATCACATAACCAGGTGTCATCCCAAAAGAAGGGGTGTTCCCGGCCCAATCCTCAGAGAGACCTCAGAAAGATGACACGTGGAGTAAAGGGCAACCATGACAGACATAAAGGAGCCCATTTGCTCTGAGGCTGGGAACAGCTTCCCAAGAACCACAGATACGCAAACATCTCCAGGAAAGGGGATGAAAGTCATTTACATGGAGTTGTTCAAGGGGTAAGGGGACAGGATCACGAAAAGCAAGATTTCCTAGAAGACTGTTCTGGGGATGCATAAAGAAGGAAATAATCCTTGGATTAGTGCCATTGCTGCAAGCATGCAGCACAGACAAAGACCCTGGTCTGTGTGGCCCAGCACAGCCTCTCCTGTGTGACCACCAGGACAGTCAGATCCAGGCTGACCCCCATGAGCCCAAGAGATGTGCGGAGCCTTCTGGCTGGAAACTGGAGGATGTGATACTTGTGCCAAACTTTCCTCTGATGTGGCCATCCTGTGAGCTTTTGAAATTTAGATTTTTTAAGGTCTAAAATGTATGGCAAGCCATCTTTCTATTAATATTCCCCACTAAATTTTCACTCACTTGGGAACAAGATGTAAATGAACCTGACACAGGAGTATGTTTCTTTAATATCTTGATTATAAAGGCCAAATGGAATGTCCCTGATATTCTTCTAGCATTTTCATAAAATTTCTAGGAGGGCCCAGGAGGTGTGGCTCAGTGGTTGAGCACTGACCTATGACCCAGGAGCTCATGATTCGATTCCCAGTCAGGTCAGGGCACATGCCCGGGTTGTGGGCCCGGTCCCCAGCAGGGGGTGTGCAGGAGGCAGCTGATCCATGGTTCTCTCTCATTACTGATGTTTCTGTCTCTCTCCTCCTCTCCCTTACTCTCTCTGAAATCATTTTTTTTTAAATTTCTAGGAGGCAAATGTGACAATGGAAAGCTACTCTCTCACATAATGATCAGGAAACACGTATTGCATGCTTCCTCCTTTGCAGGCGTGGAGCGACTGTTGTGCATGGACTGACTCACTTAATACAGCAACACTCTGAAGCAGCTCTGTTCTCACCCCCGTTTTCCAGCTCTGGAAGCTGAGACACAGACAAGCAACACACCCAAGGTCACACAGGTCGGGGGCACTGGAACCCGGCAACTCCCCTCTGATCCTGATCTCCAGACTTAATCATTAAGCATTATTTCATCATTTTATTGCTTCAACAGACATCTCTGGAGCATCTTCTCGGTGAGACCCTGTGCCAGGAGGTGAGGGGCCAAAGCTAATACCCAGCTGCTAGTTTTTCAACACGTGCCCTCCAGTTGGGGGTTGAGACATAAAGAGGCCACCTGGCCCAGGTCTTCACTCTTGACTATTCCCTATCCTTCCACTAAAGCCAACTCTTTGTTTTCGTTGCTTTGGGTAGTTCAGAGCTATACTTTTCCATAGGAATGAGCACTAGTTCAAGTGGATTTCTGAAACTTGTTAGTTTGTCTTCCCCTCCTGGGGAATGGTTTCCCAGGAAGACTCCAAGTGTTTCAAATACACAGAACCTAAGGGCGCACATCAGCTGGTGGCACGGGTTCGCTTTGCTTTGCTTTGCTTTGCTTTGCTTTGCTTTGCTTTGCTTTGCTTTGCTTTGCTTTGCTTTGCAAATGATGAAAAGGGGCCAAGTAGGCATTTGAAAACAGCTAAAATCTAGGGAAATGAAAATTAATTCAAACTCAAGCAAATATTGACTAGGGTGGCTTTCAAATCTTACAAATGTTGAAATATCAGAGAAGGAACATGAATTATGGTGACAGAGTATATTTGCTAATCGTCTTTGGTTGCATTTGGCAAAACTCAGCTTGAGCTGGTTTGGGCAGGAAGGGGATTTATTATAAGTCTATGGGGTGCCTCACAGAACCAAGAGAAGGATAAAGGTGGGCCTCAGGGAGGAAATGTAAAAGAATCAGAAGGGACCAAAAAAAGAAAGACTGAGGTGTGTCTGTGTACACATGTACATACATGCACACTGTTGATTGGCTTTTTCTGCTTCTCTATTCTGGTGGCAGAATATAGCTAACCTGACACTCCCTCAATTTAAATGAGACCACCCCAAGAACACTTTCAACTGTCTTTTAGTACCAATTTGAGTTCCCAGGAAACAACTTCATTGGCCTATTGAGTCGGGTGTACAATCCTGATCTAACCAATTTCAGCCTCAGTGGACATGGCCATCCATACAACCAAGCTTCTGACAATATACATGAAGTGCCTGCTGGGGAAATAGCAGTGGCCACATGGATATTTTCATTCTTGTGCATAGTTCTTAAAGGGAGAGGGGAGCTTATGACTTCCCCAAAGATTTCCACCATTCAGTCTGTAAGTTCTTAAAAATGGTTTTAAATCATGAAAATTTACTATATCATAGGGTTTCCCTAGGATCCTAATCTTAATCTTTAGCCTTTATGCATTTATTCTTTTCTTTCAATAACGTTTATTGAGTCTCTTCTGTGTATTAGATGCTGAGAAGACTAAGATACCCTAGTCTTGAAGGGCTTAAGTCCTTTATGAGGGATTCAGACTTTTGAACAAAATTCAGCAAGTCTTCATTAAGGTGCAGTTACAGACATATATATAAGAAATATTAGGGAACCATGGGGCAATGAGGTTCATTCAACCCTGGGGCCAGGAAGGGATGGGAAGCTGATTTTGTGTTGCTCAACCTTTATAATATTTAATTATTATATACTAGAGGCCCGGTGCACAAAAATTTGTGCACTCGGGGTTGGGAGAGGAGGTCCCTCAGCCTGGCCTGTGCCCTCTCACAGTCTGGGACCCATCAGGAGATAACGACCTGCTGGCTTAGGCCTGCTCCCGGGTGGCAGAGGGCAGGCCTAATCCTAGGTGTAACCCCTGATCGGGCTCAGAGCAGGGCCCATTGGGGAGTTGGGGCCCCGCCTCCTGTCATGCACAGAGCAGGGCGGATTGGGAGGTTGCGATGCCACCCTCAGTCATGCTCAGGGTAGGGCCGATTGGGGGGTTGGGGCACCACCCCCTGTCACACTCAAGGCAGGGTCCATAGGGAGGTTGCAGCGCCACTCCTGTCACGCACAGAGCAGGGCCGATCAGAGGGTTGGGGCTCCGCACCCTGTCACACTGATCCCGGTGCTGGGAAGCCTCGCTGCTCCGCTGATCCCAGGGCCAGGACGCCTCTCGGCTCCCCTGATCCCTGGCCCGGAGGCCTCTCGGCTCCGCTGATCACCAGGCCGGGAGGCCTCTTGGCTCCCCTGAATGCGGGGCCGGAGGCCTCTCGGCTCCGCTGATCACCGGGGCGGGAGGCCTCTCTGCTCCGCTGATCGCGGGGCCTCCGACTCCGCTGATCACGGGGCCGGGAGGCCTCTGGACTCCGCTGATCACGGGGCCGGGAGGCCTCTGGACTCCGCTGATCACCGGGCCGGGAGGCCTCTGGACTCCGCTGATCACCGGGGCCGGGAGGCCTCTCGGCTCCGCTGATCACCGGGGCCGGGAGGCCTCTCGGCTCCGCTGATCGCGGGGCCTCCGACTCCGCTGATCACCGGGGCCGGGAGGCCTCTCGGCTCCGCTGATCACCGGGGCCGGGAGGCCTCTCGACTCTGCTGATCACTGGGGCCGGGAGGCCTCTCGGCTCCGCTGATCGCGGGGCCTCCGACTCCGCTGATCACCGGGGCCGGGAGGCCTCTCGGCTCCGCTGATCACCGGGGCCGGGAGGCCTCTCGACTCCGCTGATCGCGGGGCCTCCGACTCCGCTGATCACCAGGGCCGGGAGGCCTCTCGGCTCCGCTGATCGCGGGGTCTCCGACTCCGCTGATCACTGGGGCCAGGAGGCCTCTCGGCTCCGCTGATCCCAGGCCCTGAGGCCTCTCTGCCCTGCTGCTTCAGGGCTGTTTGGCTTCGCTCTGCTTAGAGCCTGAGTATGCAAATTAACCGCCATCTTTTAGCTTCTATAATTGAAACATTGTATCTTTTGGAGTTGTTGCTTCAGGAGCTCAGAGCCCCGCAGCTGCGGGGATCCTTGACTTTCTCCATCGCTGGGACAACCAAGCCTCCTATTCTCAGCTGCCTGGCTGCCAGCCGCCATCTTGGCTGACAGTTAATTTGCATATCTCGCTGATTAGCCAATGAAAAAGGTATTGGTTGTACGCCAATTACCATTTTTCTCTTTTATTAGTATAGGATTACCTAATAATATTTCATTATTCATGGAGGAATCTTAAGTGCATATTACCAAGTGAAAGAAGCCAATATGAAAAGGCTACATAGTGTATGATTCCAACTCTATGACATCCTGGAAAAGAAAAAACTACGGAGACAGTAAGAAGACCAGTGGTTGCCAGAGGATGACGGTGGGGGGGTGGGGGGTGGAGGAGGGAGATCAGCAGGCAGATCTGGGACTCACTGCTGCAGGATGGGAAATTCCCCATGGAGCAGCCCGGGAGCAGTGTACAGTTCAGTGGAATAAAATACATTCACATAACCATCACCACCATCCATCTCCAGACCTCTTTTTTAAAAATCTACTTTTATTGATTCATAGAGGAAGGGACAGGGAGAGAGAGAAACATCAATGATGAGAGAGAATCGTGGATCGGCTGCCTCCTGCACACCCCACACTGGGGATGGAGCCCACAACTCAGGCATGTGCCTGGCCAGGAATCGAACCCTCACCTCCTGGTTCATAGGTCGACACTCAACCACTGAACCACAACAGCCGGGCTGCAAACCTCTTTTCATCTCAAACTGACATTCTGTATCCATTAAACAGCCCACTCTTCCCTTCCCTGGCCCCTGGAACCCACCATTCTGCTTTCTGTCTTTGTGAATTTGCTAAAGTTTCTTGAAGTATAAAAGTGGATGAATGCGAACCAATTGAGACTTTAAACGAGCTTGAAGACATACACCCATAAACCACGCGCAGGGGAATAGAAAAGATAATGGATGAGAATGGGACTTAGCAAAATTAGTAACATGTGCTGGTGTAAGTTTCCTAATAAGTGATGTTGCTGCTAAGGAATCTGCCCTAACACCCTGTCACCTTCCCCGCTGCACACCTCATTTCTCACCAGATCCTAAATGATCTTTGTGGCGTTCGTCTCCTTAGACTAAGAATGCTAAGGATCGGGTAAGAGCAGTGAAAAGCCAAAATACTACAATGCCCATTTTTTTCCTTTCTTTTTCCCTCCTCATCTTTGAAAGCTGATGTTCCTGAAGGGCCTGAGCAGACTCATGTCATCAGCATTAGGTGCAGAAAAAAACTCTCCAACAGGGCGAAGCCGGGTGATGGTGCCAGCCAGGTTGGAAGGTCACAGCACAGGAGTGAGCCAGCATTCCTCTGGAAGTGGAGTTCAAAGGAAACTCTAGTAAATTCGAACTTCAGTAAATCCCCAGGCCAAAGGGAGACTTTTCCGTAAATTAATAATCTCTGATTGACATTTGATGAGTTCTTTCAAAGACATTTCCCTTCACACTGCCCTGACCCCTGACCTTACAAAATGAATGGAGTGACTTTTTTATTATGCCTTGGTCTATCTCTCTCGCTCCAGAAACCTTGAGAATGCCAGCTAATCAATTTATACTTAGGCCTTTCTGCAAAAGCTAAATGTTTGGTACCTTTAATTTTTAGAATATTGATTTTGGAGAAGTTAGCTTTAACAAAAATTCAAAAAGTAAAAGTTCTTGTGAGAAGGAAAATAATGTTTCATGAATGCATTAGGTATTTACCCAAATAGGCGGCTCTCAAATTATGTTTATAATGCTGTCATTTTCTTTCCCTAATAACATAGAAGATTAATATTGTAAAGTCAAAAGTGAAAAATTATGGGTAACTATAAATGCAGACCTCAAAGCTTAGTTCAGGGGTTAAGGTGTATGTTGCATTGCAATCAAAGAGGTAATCCGAAGCTGGCATTAAGGGAAAGAGAACTGGCATTTAGCGAGCTCTGCCATGAGCCAGGAACTCTGCCAGGCCTTGTGCTTGACCTTACTACACTGCGAAAGCTACCACCCTCCGTTTTGCAGATGAATAACTTGTTTAAGGTCACATAGTTGATAAGTGGCCAAATCAGAATTCAAATCATGCTCTTTTTATTCCTTTCTTCATTTGAAATTAGTTACTGGGCACCAAAGAAGGGCCAAATGTGAAGGGTCTGTCATTAATTTTCATGGAAGTCCTAATATGTACCAAGCACTCCTTTACATGAATTATCAAGAGTCCTCACACCTATCCCTGAAACTAATACGAAATAACATTGAATGTAAACTGTAACTGAAAAAAAACTTTTAAAAATAAGAGTCCTTATACCAATCCCAGCCATCAGATGACATTACTATCTTTTTTTAAAATATATTTTATTGATTTTTTACAGAGAGGAAGGGAGAGAGATAGAGAGTTAGACACATCGATGGGAGAGAAACATCGATCAGCTGCCTCCTGCACATCCCTTACTGGGGATATGCCCGCAACCCAGGTACATGCCCTTGACCAGAATCGAACCTGGGACCCTTCAGTCCGCAGGCCGACGCTCTATCCACTGAGCCAAACCGGTTTCGGCAGACATTACTATCTTTGTATTGACTATGGAGCTAAAGAAGACAAATAATTTTCCAAAGTCACATGGAGGTTAAGTGATGAAGCTAAGTTTTGAATCCAGAGCCATCTGATTTTAAAAGCAATCTTTTCATTATTGTGTTTTAATTAACTTCTCTGAGCCTTAGTTTCTAGTCTATAAAATGGGACTCACAACAGCTCTATTCATAATAGCTGAAAGATGGAAACGATCCCAGTGCCCACCAAGTGGTGAATTCATAAACAAAGTGTGGTCCATCCAGACAGTGGAATATCACTGAGCCATACAAAGGAATGAAGTACTAACATACCCTACGACATGGATGAACCTTAAGGACACTATGCTAAGGGAAAGAAGCCAGGCATAAAAGACTACATCTGGTGATTTCATTTTCAGAAATGTTTAGAATCATAGAGACAGAGTAGATGAGTGGTAGCCAGGGTCTGGGATAGGGGGCAACGGGGAGTGACTGCTAACAGGTACAAGTTCCTTTCGGGGTGATGGAAATATTTGGAATTAGATAGTGGTGGTGGTTTGACAACCTTTGTAAATATACTAAAAACACTGAATTTTATACTTTACAATGGTGAGTTTTATAGAATGTGAATTACCACCTCAAAAATGAATAAATAACTAAGGTTAACCTGCATACTAATTACTCAGATCGTTGTGAAGATTAAGTGAAGCAATCCCAGGCAAGTCTTGGGCACCGTGTAGGGCTTGTCAGGCATGGAAAAGCCCTCACCAACTTTGAACATTAAATCTCTGTGCGGGGAATTCTGATTTGGCCACTTGTCAACTATGTGACCTGAAACCAGTTATTCTGAGGGCAGCAGCTGTCGCAGTGACAGTAAGTGAGGTCCGGCGAGGGGAAGGGCTGGGCAGTGTGGGCGGCTTACTCTCTGCTCCTCTTTCCTTCCTCGGGAACAGCCCTTTGTCTATCCATCCGTCTGCCCACGGGACCTCAGAATCTCCAGCTGCCGCCAGTTCCCCAGCGTCTCTGCCCTCCCGACTGCTTCTCCTCCAGCCCAGGGACGGTCCTTGTTCAGGGACGTGGCTTCCTGGCCATGGCCTCATATTGTGCTGCTAACTGGACCTAAGAACTCGGAGCCTATGCCCAACCGGTGTGGCTCAGTGGTTGAGCATCAACCTATGAACCATGAGGGCACGGTTCGAATCCCAGTCAGGGCACATGCCCGGGGTGTGGGCTCGATCCCCAGTGTGGGGCGTGCAGGAGGCAGCCGATCCATGGTTCTCTCTCATCATTGATGCTTCTATCTCTCTCTCCCTCCCCTTCCTCTCTGAAATCAATAAATATATTTAAAAAGAAAAGAACTCAGAGCTTGAAGTAAGAACTCACAGGAAGGGGGTAGTTAAGAAATGCCAGGACATGTACAGTTCTTAATAAATGAGGAGAGGCAAGGAGAAAGGGAAGAGCTTTCTCTCCAAGGGAGTGTGAAAAGAATGGAAATGTGCAAGCTATACTTGAGGAGCAGCAATGAGGTCACCTGCAGCGAGCTCGAACATCCCCATGAGCATGAGGGGTCCCCTAGGCCCTGCTATGATGCTTGAACTTCATCCTAAATATCCTGGGACTCTACTGAAGGGTTGGATGGAAGGAACGCTGTAATCACATTTATATTTTAGAAAAAGCATTCTTGCAGCATGGAACAAGCCACACGGCCATCAGCAAAACAGGAAATTCAAGGGGAGAGAGGGTGGACAATGCTGAGCCCATGTGGGTCATTTTGAGTTGAATATGCCTATGGAAAGTAGACATGGAACTTTCTGGAAGGGGTTGGGTGGTGAGTTTGGAGCATCAGAGGGAATCCTAGGAGAGAAAATGTGAAAAGCACCATGTGGTAGAAGAAGCATGAGTATAGTTGAGATTCCAAAAGGGAGAGGGACAGAGCAAGGCACAAAGGGGGCTGTGGAGGGGACGCCAGCAAGTGCTGACATTGGGGGTGGTGAGAACAGAGCAAGGCCATGGGTCAGAGCATGTGGTAAGATAAGAAACATTGCTACACCCGGCCAGCGTGGCTCAGTGGTTGAACGTCGACCTATGAACCAGGAGGTCACAGTTCGTTTCCGGGTCAGGGCACATGCCCAGGTTGCGGGCTTCATCCCCAGTAGGGGGCATGCAGGAGACAGCCAACTGATGATGTTTCTCTCTCATCAGTGCTTTTATCTCTTTATCCCTCTCCCTTCCTCTCTGAAATCAATTGAAATTTTTATATATATATATATATATATATATATATTTGTTTTTTTTAAAGAAACGTTGCCAGAATCTGGCATCCGAATCCTAGCTCTTGTACTTCCCACCATTTTTCTGGAAAAGTTGTGTGCTTTCTTTTCACATCTCTATTTCACCCTCAGAGTACTGAGAACATCACCAATTTTTAAAAGACCGCTGCACAATTTTCAACAGGAACAGATGTGGTGGGCAGGTAGGCACAAAGCCAGCACCTGCAGGTCACCCGGCTACGGCGTACCCATCAGGTTAGTCACCAAAGTTTTCAGAGACGTTGCTTATTGTTTTGAAATGGTCGTGTTTACAGTGCTGCAGAGCAAATAAGATCATGACATATAGTGTCCAATTGGTATGGCCAACTGCACATCCTTGAGGCTGCCCCCTCCCACTTTAAGGGCAAAACGTTTTCACCTCATGAAGTAGAGGCGGACAGGGAGTTGAGGTTTTTACCTCAACTGTATGGAGGAGACTATCAAGACACTTGCCTGCCTACTTCCTTCTCACCAGCTTAGCCCATTCTTTATTTTTATTATTTTTTAAAATATATTTTTTATTGATTTCAGGGAGGAAAGGAGAGGGAGAGAGAGAGAGAAACATCAATGATGAGAGAGAACCACGGATCAGCTGCCTCCTGCACGCCCCACACTGGGGATCGAGCCTGCAACCCAGGCCTGTGCCCCGATGGGAAATCCAACTGTGACCTCCTGGTTCATGAGTTGATGCTCAACCACTGAGCCACTGCCGGCCGGGCGCCCACTCTTTATTTTTCATTTATCTTCATTGTTGAAAGTCTTACAAAAACCCCCTATTTCCCCCACTGACTCCCTCCACCTGCTCCCACCCCCTCCCCAGGCCATCCCTGCACTATTAAGCCCACTCTCTTTTATTGAGCAACATGGTTCTCTGGCAGCCTAGATAATAAGGGAGCAAGAGTTGAAAACTGGCCATATTTTAAACCGTCTTTCCCAAAAAAGTATTTGCTTTTTCTGAAACGCTTATATTTCAAAAAGGAAAAGGAGTTGAAAATATTGCTCGTCTCAACATATTCAAATGGAGCCCATGTAAAGGAAGATGTTAAATCCGATTTTAAAGGCTATGCCCAGTCCAGACCCAATGGGACGTGATGGAGCACTTACTCTCGTTACGGTAAATGCGAGCCCTCCTTAAACACCGCCGATTACCACCTCCGTGGCCTGTCAGTTTCGGCAGAACCGAATATAGCCCCAGATTCCTTCTTCCTTTTGGCCGGAGAATCCTGAACTGGGAAACGTGGAGCCATCTGGTTCCCCTTTGGAATTGCCTTGCATTATAATATACACTCACATGTGATAAAAGAAAACGCAGGCAACATATGGTGCGAGGGGCCGCAGGCATTTGAATGATTGCACCAAGGGCCACTTTTAGCTCATTTTATACGTGGCCAACATTTTTTTAAAAAAAAAAACCTTTTCTTGCAAAGTCATTTGCAACAGTGTATTTGTTTGCCCAGCGTGATTGCATCCTTAATCCGCTCTTTTGATGTTAAATCAGAAAGTGACAGTGAAGTGGAGGGACCATAAATCAACAGGTTACGACGGGGTCTCCCTGGCTCAGAATGTCACGTCAAGCAGCACATATTGAGGCAATTCTCTAAGCGGGGTTATCTTGAGAAGGGGAGAAGTCAGCAGGGAGAAAAGGGCTGGGGGGAAAGAGCAGAGCAAGCTCAAAGCAGCTCGGAATTCCTGACTGGAATCAGGATGCTCAGCTTACGGGATGGGCTGTACCCAGGGCTTCGGCTGCCTGGAGACCACGCGGCTGCGGCCTTTTCAGGAGATGTCTCCAGTTCAGTGACCCACAGCAACAGCCTGGCAGGACTGCCTTGCCCTGATTACAGAAGAAAATAATGTCTTTTCCCAGTAAAATCTCTTTCCAAAGCAGAATCTTTATTTGCTCTCTCAGCCCAAGACGCCAAAACATTATCTTATTTTTTATTTAACAACTAGAGGCCCGATGCACGAAATTCGTGCAAGAGTAGGCCTTCCTTCCCCCAGCTACCGGCACCGGCTTCCCTCTGGCACCCGGGACCCGGGCTTCCCTCACAGCCCTGGCTTCATCCGGAAGGTCATCCAGAAGGACATCTGGTCTAATTAGCATATCACACTTTTATTATTATAGCTTACTTAGGGGGACTGGGTGGAAAAGCGGAAGGGATTGAGAAGTACAGATCGGTAGTTACCAAGTCGTCTCAGGGATGTAAAGAACAACATAGCAAATATAGTCGATAGGGTTGTAATAACTATGCATGGTGCCAGGTGGGAACTCGAAATATTGGAGGGACCATTTTGTAAAAGTATGATTGTCTAACCACTGTGCTATACACCTGAAATGAATACAAAATAATACTGAATGTCAAACTGAAATGGAAACAAATTTTAAATAAAAAATGTAAGAAAATAATAAATTTTAAAAAATAATTACTTATACAGCACTTATTGCATGACAGGCATTGTTCCAAGGGCTTGCAAGTATATTAACTCTCATAATATAAATATTGTACTACTCAACACAGTCATATGACATGGGCATCACTTTTTAAATTATTTTTTAAAATATATTTGTATTGATTTCAGAAAGGGAGAGAGGAACATCAATGACGAGAGAGAATTATTGACTGGCTGCCTCCTGAATGTCCCACACCTGGGGATTGAGCCTGCAACCCGGGCATGAGTCCTGACTGGGAATCGAACCGTGACCTCCTGGTTCAGAGGTTGACGCTCAACCACTCAGCTATGGCAGCCAGGCCCATAATTATTATTCTCATTTGCTGATGACAAAACTAAGGCCCAGAAGTACCTTTCCCAGGGACACAGAACCAGTAGGGGGCAGATCTTGAACTCAAATCCATTTCTTGAGTCATTTATTGGAAATAAAGAAAAGAGATGCGTGGTTATCTCAGATAAAAGGGGGTCTCATAATGCATGTAGCCTCTTGGAGGCAGAGCTGCCTCAAACAGATTGTCAAACTGCAGCGGGAAGGCCAGGGAGGGTTGGGGGGCAGGAGGTAGGGGGGTAAGAGATCAACTAAAGGACTTGTATGCATGCATATAAGCATAACCAATGGACATAAGACACTGGGGGATAGGGGAGGCTAGGGGACTGTCTAGGGCGGGGGGATAAAATGGACACATATGTAATACCCTTTGTAATACTTTAAGTAATAAATTTTTAAAAAAGAAAAAAAAATTCCAAAAAAAAAATATAATGCATGTAGCCTCTTGGAATAAACCATGGAGCTGAAAGCCTCCAGTCAGCATGAGGGCCTAGAACTCTCCCTGCCTCTCTCAGTCATGGTCGTGTCTGCCAGAACCTCCCCTTCTCTCTGCGTGTCTCCACGCCTCCAGCTTGCTTGCTGTCTCTCATGGTTCCTACTCTCCCTCACAGATCCGTGTGCTTGAAGCTATACTACAGCACACTCCTCTCCCTCTCTCTCTGCTTTTGCCTCCAGTTTCTCCAGAAAATGGCTGGTGACTCTGTTAGGCCAAACCTAACAGAGTTCCCTGGACAGCCTAGCCTTGCCTTCCCTTGAGTCAAGACCTCTCCTGCCACTGGACTAATTCCATGAGGGTGACAGTCTTCAGAGAGGGCTCCCAAGAGTTCTCTCGCCCCACATGTATGTGCTGTAAGAAAGGAATCTGATTCCCTCCCCTGGAGTCTGGGCTGGCCTGTGGTTTGCTTTGGTCAGCGGTTTGTGGTGGAAGGGCCATTCTGGTGCTTCTGAGACCAGGTCTTAATGTTACTGACAGCTCCTGCCTCCTTCCTCCTGGAATCAGCCACCATGTTAGGAGTCTGACCACCCTGATTTGAAAGAAGCCCAAACCCTTCCACCAGCAGTGGTACATGGCAGCTCACAAAGAAGCCCAAAGAACTGTTTGGAAAAACACCAGTTCCGGAACTGGGATAAGACAGGGGGTGAGTGCAGAGACCCTCTTGGAGGGAGGAGAATGGACTAGACTAGGAGCTAGACTCGGATTTGTCTGGGGAGAAGAGGGGGCTTCAGAACCCCAAGGACAAATCTGGTAAAAAAAAAAAAATATATATATATATATCTCAATTATTTGAAGCTACTCAAAATGAAAACAGATTTAGGTTTAGATTGATTGAATCACATGGATAAATCCCTCCAAATAATCGGAAACTTTCAGTTAGTTGCATGGAGAGCTTGAATAGGCAGAGGAGCCCATTAACTGTGGAGGTAAGAAGACAGTCACAGAGAAAGTGAAAAGCAGGCCCCGACACGCAGCAAAGGAGTTGCCAGCAGACGGCAAGAGCTCCTGTAGCACAGGGTGGTCTGGACACATCTCCTCAGTCCCTTGGTCCCTATCCCGCCTGACCTTGGGCCGTGGCGGTGGCCAGCTGGCAGGCACACCGCTGGTCTCCCCATTGCCACCACGCGGTGTCTCTGCACTTGGTTTGCTGAGGAAGGGGCAGTTCTTTACAGAGCCCAAGCTCACTAAATCACTTGTGCAGGTACCATGCAAAAGTCCAGGGGTTAATGTGCTTGCGACAACCCTCAACTAAGGAGAGATGGCGCCCAGCTGGCCAGTGTGGCTCAGTGGTTGAGCATCAACCTATGAACCAGGAGGTCATGGTTGGATTCCCAGTCAGGGCACACACTTGGGTTGCGGGCTCCATCCCCAGTAGGGGGCATGCAGGAGGCAGCCGATCCATGATTCTCATCATTGATGTTTCTCTCTCTCCCTCTCCCTTTAGCTCTGAAATCAATAATTACTTTTGAAAGGAGAGATGGCAGTTAGTGGATAAATGCCTCCACCGCCCATGCTTCAGGGGCAATTCTTAGGCACATGCATGGTTACCAGTAAGTAGGACTCCCTGGTAGGATTGAGCCCACTGTCCACAGCTGTGACCCACTCAGCACACCCTTTATTAGCTACCCCCCTTCCCCCCCCTCCCTGCTCCCTCACTCACCCCTGCTTCCTGTGATCACCTCTCAAATTAAAAACCTGAATCTAAGTCCTTATCACAGGCGCTCATCTCAGGGACTAAGACCCAGAGACAGCTGGAAACGAGGGGAAGAAAAGATGAGGTGCCAAGGAAGACTGCATGCTTTGGGGGAAAGGCGAGAGGCTGATTGAAGCCAGAAAGGTCTTTACAAAGGCAGACCTCCTGCATCCTAGGTTGCCCGGCGGCTGACCTTGCCTCAAGACCACCTCCCGTTATATCTGGAAGAACTGAGCAACCATTGGCTAAAATCTGAACACGCCAGGCAGGGCATGCTTCAAGAAAGCCTCTTTGTAATAAAGGAGGCAAGAAGTCACTAACTATTGATACACCCCACGTGGATGGGTCTCCGGGGTGTGCTGAGTGAGAAACCAAGTGCCAAATGTAGAGTGAGGGCAAACAGGTCAGCAGTCGCCAGGAGCTGGGGTTGGAGGGAGAGTATGACTCTTAAGGTATAACATGTGGGGGGTTTTGTACTAATGGAACAATTCCGTATCCTGATTGTGATGGTTACTTGAATCTACACATGTGATCAAATTTCATAGAAATACACACACGAGAATGCTTTAATAGTATTGTATCAGTGTTAATTTCCTGGTCTTGACAACTGCTCTCTTCACGTAAGATATTATCATTGGGGGACACTGAGTGATGGATACACAAGAAATCCACTATCTTTCCAATTTCTCAGTTTTAAACTATATCAGAATAAAAAGTTATCAAACTGAAAAACATTTTAAAAAATCAAATGCCAAAAGTCGGGGGGAGAGAAAGAAAGAAAGAGAGAGAGAGAGAGAGAGAGAGAGAGAGAGAGAGAGAGAGAGCGAGCTAGCTATTCCGTTTTTTCCCCTCAAACAGTTGTTTTGTTCATATCACTGGCATCCAGGGATGAACTAATGAGGTAATCCATGTCAAGGGCCTGCTCCAGTCTGTTCAGAACAAACATTATCAGTTATTATTATGGACAAAGATAGTACAAATTGTTATTCCAGCCACCTAATCAGCCAATAGGCTAAGAATTTAGTGAAGGCATTTATTGCACTGCTTAAGATGAGGAACTGAAGTATTATCTGAACATTTTCTCTATCCTGATTCCCCTTGGCCCCAACTGCTAAAGAGAATTTCAACTTGGCTGAACGTGATTCAAACTGAAGTTGGGAAATGGGGGGTGGGGGGCTCATATCAGTGACCAGGAAAGCAGTCTTTGATCGGGGCATCATCCAGTGAACTGTATGCAACAATTGCATTGAACCTGATCCTGATGAAAAGAAGATCTGCCTGCCATATGTATGGCTTCCACACAGAAGGCTCTGGGTCTGAAATGTAGGTGCACGCATGCGTGTCTGCGCGTCCCAGGGCATAAGCAACCATTTGACTAAAAGCCATATGATGGGATGGAGAGCTGGGGCCAGGTGGTGAGGAAAAGGCTGCAGCCACATGAAGGGAGCATCAGTCGCTGGAGCAGATGTTAGAAACCAAAAGTAGGCGATTGGAAGGAAAGCAAAATTCTTAGAGAGCTTGCAAAGTTTACATCTTTTCATGCCAGCAATTCAGCAGACCATCGATGGGGAATGTTGAACAATATTTTAAAAATTATTTTAGGGTCCTAACTGTTAAAGAAACCTTGAATGTTAAAGGTGTCAATTTTTAACTTTAAAAATCCTCAACGGTATACATTCCATGGCCATCTCCCTTAGGCCATTTATCTTTTAACAGATGAAGGGCTGAAAGTTCACAAGTCATGAGAACAGGGAAGAGAGAGAATCCACAATGAAAACATGAACAGAGGGCAGGAATAATGTTTGCCTGGCTTCAAAATGGAAACCTTTCGACCCAGGTGACAATAGCACCAGTAGGAATTTACTGTGAACAGAGAGCTTGCCAAGACAGAAAATCGAGGCCATGCCAAGAGGTATCTAACTACTCCCCCCACCCAATCAGACCTTACAGCAGAGTTTCCCCACCCAGGTTAAGCTCTAGGCCTGCCTCAGTAGTCTAACCTCTCTATGCTGAGACCACTATTTCTAAGGAAAGGTTCAAGAACAGAAGAGTGGTAGCTTTGGAGATGGCAAAAAATATGCCAGGCTGGTCCAGGAACCAGAGGTTGGAACAAACTGATGGTGAGGGTAAATAGTGATTTGTGACAACACACGTCAGAAGGGGACTCCATTAGCAGAGCTAAGGCTGCAGGAGAGCTGAGAACCATGTAACAAGTAAGAGGACCGAAGAGAGGACCAGCCCAATTTCTGCCACACAGTAGGTGCTCAATGAATATTTATTGGCTGGCTGGCTGGCTGGCTGGCTGGATGGATGGATGGATGGATGGTTGGATGGATGGATAAACAGATGGAGGAACATAGTAAAGGTAGGAACACTGTGTTTCTGATTTTGGTAGCACTGAAGAATGACACTAGAGGTGCTCCTTAATTTTTTTAAAGATCAAATGCTTTTTGTTTTATTAAAATGAGAAAAAGTGAAATCTCTTCTTCCAGAAACACATGAGAAAGGACAGGGAAGCCCAGGCGTCATTTCTCACACTTACGCACGTCACATGCCACCGAATTCCCTTCTCCAGTGGTCCTTCCTGCCAAGTCTGAGGCTCCTGTGAGCAGAGATGTCCAGGGGACAGGATCCTGGGGTTGGGAGTCCAGCCCTCAGGAGAAAGATCTGGGTACGAAGCAAAGTTTTCAAGAAGATTTGTAGCTGACAACACAGGAGTGACTGGTTGGCACTTAGTGGGTTAGGTGAAGTGAGAAGAAAATCAAAGGCAGAGCCATGGGGAACCCCGGTGTTCACGGGGCGGTGAGAAACAAAGGGTTGCCAAGGGGACAGAGGAGAACAAAATTAATAGGAGGAACATGCAAGACAGTAGAGAAACACGTTTCAAGATGGAGGGAATAATGCTGAACCAAGAACATTTTTGAATTTTCTAGAGGCTACAGAAAAGGCATCATGTGGAATATAGAATGATTAAGAAGAAAAATATTCGACTAACCAAAATTATTGGTGACTAAAATCTTTAGCAAATTAATGTGTTATAGCATCATGTCCTATAAACGGTTGAGACATTTTACATAATTTCGTATGTGGGTACATAATTTACATATAGACTTTTTTCTGCAGATGGGAAAGACTTTAAAAACAGGCCAGTAAACTTTTCTATAAAGGGCCAGGTAGTAAATATTTTCAGCTCTGCAAGCCAGATAGTCTCTGCCACAACTACTCAACTCTGCTGTTGTAACCCCAAACAGCCACAAACAGCATGTACTTGTATGAGCAGGGCTGTGTTCCAGTAAAACTTTATTTACAAAAACAGGAGATAAGCCAGATCTGGCCTCAGGCAGTGGTCGGCTAACTCATTAGTCAACAGAGCCAAATATCAACAGTACAACGATTGAAATTTCTTTTGAGAGCCAAATTTTTTAAACTGAAACTATATAGGTAGGTACATTGTTATTCACTTAATTAGGGTCCTCCTAAGGCTTAGGAAGAGCCACACTCAAGGGGCCAAAGAGCCGCATGTGGCTCGCGAGCCGCAGTTTGTCGACCGCAGGACCAGAAAAACCACCTGGCTCAACATTTAGCAGAAGCAGAAGGGCAGAAACTGCTATGGAAACAAATGGTTTGGGTAAAAGGAAATTTGTTATACAGTTATGTATACTTTTGTATTCATTTAAAATTCCCCATAATAAAATATGAAGGAGGAGGGGAAAAAATCTCTAATATTTCATGGGAGGTTTTTGAAAGATGATTTCTTGGAATTAGCATAATCCATGGCTTCATATTTGGCAAAATTCACATAAAAGAACATTAGCTGGAACCACAGCCAGTATTTTATCTCGGAATAGCATATGCATTTTGTTTTAATGATTTCTCTAGTCTCTGAGAAACTATAAGGGCTCAGCTGGCCCCTTAATCTACATGACATTTTTATGACAATTAAAATATCACCCCAAGGAGGGTCTTTCATTCTATTGTCAGACTTTATTGGGCTAGCATAAACTAACAATGCAGAACAAAATTATACAGCTAATATGGCATTTAAAACATTAACATATTACATTTAAGGCTAGACCAAGAAAATACACTGGCCTTTGGTGTCAACCAAACAAAATGAATCATGCAGATGATTAACATCTGATTATAATTTCTCCCTAAGAGTTAAGTGTGTTTGGATCACAGTTAACAAGATTCATCCTTCCAAACATAATGAGAATTTTAACAGCAACTAAACATCACCTTATGTCCTTGTGTCAGTCCCTGACAGTATAGTCGTCCCCCCTTATCCTCGTAGGCTATGATCTGAGACCCCCAGTGTATGCCTAAAACCTCAAATAGTCCCGAACCCTATCTGTACTGTATTTTTCCTAATCATACACACCTTTCCACTTAAGAGCTGCATGGGTGGGCGGGGGCTGGGAGTGAAATAGGGGCATCCATCCAGTAGTTTGGTTGTCACCACATAGCGCTTATAATCAATGTCAAGATTCGTTTCTTCAGTCATAATCTCTAGGTGTTTCTCATGCCTCTAGACCAGTGATAGCGAACCTAGGACACGCGAACTCATTTTTTTGGTTGATTTTTCTTTGTTAAATGGCATTTAAATATATAAAATAAATATCAAAACCTTAAGTCTTTGTTTTACTATGGTTGCAAATATCAAAAGATTTCTATATGTGACACGGCACCAGAGTTACGTTAGGGTTTTTCAAAAGGCTGACACGCCGAGCTCAAAAGGTTCGCCATCACTGCTCTATACGCTATCCAAACTTCACCTTTTCAGAAGACAAACCCAAGAAATACAAGAAAAAACACAAGAAACACACCCCAAAAACGTTTTTGTAATGAACTGCTTTCTACGTTATCATCTTCAGGCTGACGTCACATGTTCTTGGCACCTGTATTTTCAGGTGGAAGGCAGACCTCAGAGTCTATAGAAACTGGAAGGAAAAAAGAGCCAACAGCAGAGCCTCCCAGAATGCCCCAAGGTCGAGGACGGTGGCCACTGACGTGACAAGGTTCCCATTGGATTATTCCTCCTCAACACCAACCTTTTTCTAGCTATTCCTTCAGAGCAATGCCATCTCTGGGTCCTGAGTTTTCAAGCCATGTCAGTTTTCATTTTGCTTTTCATAAAGCCATCTGCTCCCAAGCAGACAGACTGGCAGTAGAAATCATATCCCCAGTGTGAACAGACAGGGCGCCTCGCTAAAAGCCTGTATGCACGGCCACCAGCAGATGCCGAGCAAACACCAGGAGGAGCCCTCACACACCAGGCCCGCTAGGTGCTGCTGGGGGTCAGGTATAGTGACAGAATCAGGCCATAGTCCTCTTCTTAGGCCGCCTATCCCCTAAGAGAGTCGTTTTTACTCTTTGCTCTGCCTTCACCATGTTTAAGGGTGGCCTTGAGCAGAGCTGACCTTAGCCAAACGACAGCAGCAGCCGCAGCACCCTTTAGCAAGAATTTCCATTTTCCCTGAACTAACTTTTACAACAACCCTAAAAAAGTAATCATTGTATTGAGGTTAGTAAAAGTCTAAGTGGCTTGGCCAAGGGCAGGGAGCTATGGGTGAGGGGCTGGTACTCCCCCAGGACGTAAAGCTCTTGGCACAGCCCACCTCCTTCCACTTGGCCATGTTGTAAAAGGGTGCAGTTGGCAACCTTGACTTTGCTGTCCTCTCCATTGGCCCGGTTTCAAAAGTTAACCATTCTAATATATTTGTACTAAATTGGGGGGGGGGGTCTTGGAGATCATAGAATTTAAGGACCCCATTGAATTTTAATGAGAAAGGGAGGGAAGGGGAGAAAGAAAGAGGGAGAAAGAAGAGAAGGAAAGAAAAGAATCTGTTGCTGATGGTGACAGACCAACCAAAGATAACTCTTGCAGTCAGCCACCCACATGTCCATCGGAGCACTCCTGATTTTCAGTGGTCACCTCCAATTTGAAGAAATTTGCTCTGATGACTTCAACCAAAGCCAAGCTTATATGCCAAGTTCAGAACCCCTATTCCACTCCCAGCCCACTAATGACTGTCAGGGTTTCTTCTTGTTAAAACAGTGTTTCATAAAGAAAAAATTATGTGTGTGTGTGTGTGTGAAGATATATATATAAAACCTGAATACACATAGAGTTTGGTGCCTTGAGCAAATAAATAACTTACATACATTTCGCTCCTAAGGAATTAACATGGTTGACTCACACTATCATAATTTTCTTTTTCGCGTTGTTAAACCCTGATAACTTTTGTTCAGTCAGTGCCCTGTTTTCACTGATGGCTAGCAAAGTGGAATGCTCTTCCCATCAAAGAGAGGTGCGTGACGTGGGGTATTTATTGGATTGGGAGGAACGAGATTCGATCCTGGTTCCAACTCAGCCGCAAACCTGTGGTCACTCACCCACGCTCCCTGGGCCTCCGGCTACTCTTCCGTACAATGGGCTGGGAGCTCCTCACTCCTCGAAGTCTGGTGCTTGAACCAACAGCAGCAGCATCCCCTGGAAACATTCTAGAAATGCAGGATCTCAGGCCCCTCCTCAGACCTGCTGGCTTAGTATCTGATTTTAATGAGATCCCTGTGATTTGAATGCACAACCCAGTTGGTAAGGCCCGCGGGCAGATGGCTCCTGTGAGTAGAAGGGCACCTCGCCTGAGGCTCTCTGCGTGGCCTGGATTCTTGGCCCTCGCTGAACATTGGAATCCTCTGGGGAGCTTCTAAAATTCTGATGCCCAGACCAGTTAGATTCGAATCTCTGGCAGGACCAACCAAGCAAGAGTGCTGTTTAAGCCCTGACCGGTTTTGCTCAGTGGATAGAGCGTCGGCCTGCGGACTGAAGGGTCCCAGGTTCGATTCCGGTCAAGGGCATGTACCTTGGTTGCGTTCACATCCCCAGTAGGGGGTGTGCAGGGGGCAGCTGATCGATGCTTCTCTCTCATCGATGTTTCTAACTCTCTATCCCTCTCCCTTCCTCTCTGTAAAATCAATAAAATATATTTTTTTTTAAAAAAAAGAGTGCTGTTTAACCTCCCCAGGTGATTCCAATAGGCAACCCTGTTGGAAAGCCGTGGCCTAACGATTTCTCCCCTTCTTAGGCTCCTTGTAGCTCATTGTCTCATGTGTTACTGACTCTACTCTACGTGCTTTTCCCAGTCTCCGGGAGTGAAACAAAACTTGATCCCACCTGTTCTGACCGCTCTGTTTGGCACAATTGAGTGCAGGGAGATGACAATGAAAGCTGTCAGCCACCAAGCCCAGGAATTTGGCATCCACTTTGGGTATCTGGGATTTTGGTTAGGGGAAGCCAACCAATATTTGCCACAAAACCACTAAGAGTGAAACCAGCACCAGTAACAATGCCTATTTATTAAACGCCTCTAGGTTGTGAGCACTATAGAATGCCAATAAATGGAATGATCATCCATCCCTGCTTATTTCTATACACACACTCTTTGAGCACTCAGAAGAGAAGATCAGAAGTGAAGGAGGAGGGATGGAGGGAAGGTAGGAGGGAGGGTAGGAGAGAGAGAGGGGTGAAGAGAAAGAGAATCCAAATCCGATCACAATGAAAGCCATTTGTGCAGTTGCTTGGTGATAAACAGCTCGAGATGGGCAACAGGACCTCCCAGAGTAGTTTTTATAGTTGCATCTGTCTATGCATCACACATCCTTCTTTCATGTTCCTGAGGTCCTGGGTTAATGGACTCCATTATGGATTGTCACGTGCAAACCAGGGTGTGGAAAGCAGAGCAATGGCCCCCAAAGATGTCCACATCCTAATCCCTAAAACCTGAGACGGTGTTACCTTAGACGGCAAAGAGGACTTTGCAGATGTGATATGGTTAAGGGTCTTGAGATGAGACAATTATCCAGGATTATATGGACCCAATGTAATCACAGGGGTCCTTACAACAGGAGAGCAGGAGAGCCTGAGTCAGAGAGAGATGTGATGTCGGGAACAGAGTTCGGAGTGATGCCATCGCTGTCTGGAAGGGAGCCAATGAGCCAAGGAAGTAGAGAAAGAAAGTAAGGGATTCTCCTCTGAGCTTCCAGAAGGAACCAACACTGCTAACCTTGATTTTAGTCCCATTTAGACCCATTTTCAGACTTCTAAGATCTGTAAGATTAGAACTGTAAGATCATGTATTTATGTTGTTTCATGCCACTAAGGTTGTGACTATTTGTTACAGCAGCCGTAGGAAACTAATACAGCAAGAATAAGAGCAGCAGCCTTCCAATCATAGCCAAGATTCCCCAGCCCTCAGGGAGCAGAGCCAGGTTCCTGGCCACTGTGACAGAGTCCTGTGTTAGGAACATGTCACTCGCTGGGATGTGCTGCAGGTGACACTCAGTCCACTGTACCTGGCAAGGCTTTCCCTAAGAGACCCTCACCGCCAACCACTTCTCCTATTTCTATAAGTAACAACTGCCACTGTCAAAAGAAGTCAGGCTTCCCAATTTGCCTGAACAGTTTCAGTATTTTAAGAAAAATAGGGTATCATTTTGCCACAGAATGCTCTCTGATAGATTTATATAATCCATACCACCAGGGAAGCCTTCCATTTTAATCCGTTGTTGCAACAATTAGTTCATCTGTACAATTAGAAGAATTCATGTTGCCTTCTCTGTGAGTACAATTACATAGCCATTCCATCATATGTAACATCCAATGTGACATCATATGGGTGCTCCATCAAGATCCTACCATTTTCTGAGTGTTCCACCAAGCTTGACAGACTTTGTTAAAGGTTTGCTGTACCTTTTGGTGTATAAGCAACCGTAGGTAGGCTTTCACCAGAAACAGGAGGTCTTTCATTTTAAGCATCCCAATGATCCCGTCAGCTACGATGTCATTTCCCCGACACCAAGCAGCTCTCCCGTTCTCCACATTAGCTGGATGGCCTGCAGTTTAATTCAGATGCGACACTAACTACCCAGAGTTAGCAAAGACCCCACAGGTTAAGGCCCAGTCCCACAAGACTGCTCTTACTTCAGATGCCAGCCCCAATTGGGGTTCCCAGGCTACTGACGCTTCTACCTGGCCAACTACAAATACGGGGGTTCCCACGACCTGTCCTTCTCAGGTTGAATAATTCACTAGAATGGCTCACAGAACTCAAGAAAGCATTATACTTACAATTATACTTTATTATAAAATACAAATGAAGAAGTATGAAAGGCAAGGTCCAGAAGGATCCTGAGCACAGGACCCCTGTCCCCATGGAGTTGGGGTGTGCCACCCTCCTGGCACATTGATAAGTCCACCAACCAGGAAGCTCCCCCAAACCTCATCATTGAGGGTTTGGGGAGCTGAGAGCCAGGAACCACGGATGAAGACCAAATCTATATTTTTCTTATACATCACGATATCACAACATCCTACAGAGAGAATGAAGAGAGAATTTCCAATGGTGAATGGCTATGGCCAGCTCAGTTTTGGGAGAGCTCAGCTGGATGACCTTTTCTATTCTGAGAAGACCTTTTCTATTTTATATCCGTGTCAGGCTACCTACGGCTTAAAGTGCACCCAACATAGAATGTATGCCAAGTTTGTGCCTTGAGGAAGACATCAGCCTCCACAGCTTTTGGCAGAAGGTGTTAATATTTCTTTCATTTTAGGACAGCATCAGAATGGGCTGAACACATTCATTAGATGTGGTCAGACACCAACAGATGCCGACATGTATAATTTGGCAGCTGTGGCTACCAGGAACTAGAAGGTGCTATTTCCCATAAGTGAAATAATGGGTCTTTCGTCCCTGGCAGGTGAAAACCTATTACTCAGAATTTATGAATTGATAATTCTATTTATCACAAGGATATGATGACTCATTATTTTCCCTCCTGAAAAGAAAGCAAGTTGCTCCTTTCTTGTGGTTTCCACTGAACAGGCTTTTGATCGCAAGGTCAACTGGAGAAGAACTGTTGCCCTTTTTATCATCTCCAGGTGTGTCTCCCTTTATTCAATAGGTAGAGTCCGGAGAAACAATGACTGCATTATACATTTCTGAGTAGGGAGTCATGTTAAACCCACAGTGAGGACAAGCAACTTGAATGAAACTTGTAGTGAACAGATTGTCTACTTCATTGCTAAGTCCCTGTTCTTTCACACGGGCCATAATCATGTTCTAGAGACAGTGCCCATTTCTGGCTGGCTGCCTCCAACTCCTTTGTGAGGCAGAAGAATGAAAACGGAATAAGTGCATTCGTTCATTCATTTTGATCTTAGACAGAAATGAAGACTCTAGCGCAAGAACATCTGACAAGTGACAACCTAGCTTGTAGTTTTGCAAGCTTTTGAAATTTGATTTTCTATGGCAAACACTGGGCAAGTAAGAGGCCAAAGGTTGGCAAAGCCTTCCAATTAACTGGGCATTAAAATTCCCTGTGTAAACCCCGCACAGCGACGCCTATCTCCAGAGGACTTCGGGGCCTGGGACAAGTCACAGGGGAAAACTGAGTCCTTAGTACTGAAATCTATTTCCTCAGGCACAATCGGGTTAAAACAAACTTCAAAGCCCCCTCAGGTCAGGAGGAACCAGAGCATAAACGTCAGGCTCCACAGAATAGGATGCTGTGATTCAAATGAAAGAAGTCATCGCAAGAGGAAAAGTCGCAAAGGGCAGCCTTCAGCTATTTGATTGCAGACGATTACTGTGCCCCTCCTCACTGTGCGAGGATGTGCTTCAGCAAGGAAACAGACGCCGCGGCATATTTCAAAAAACCCACAAAATAGCAACGGAAATGTATGCGCATGGACTATGAGAACAAGTCTCTAATTAGGTGCTAAAAAGCCGGAAGGGTCATGGAGGGCTTCACGGGGCTGAGCGTCTAAATCTATTTTTTAAAAAATATTCATATCCTTTTTTAAAAAACTAAAATAATAAGGTCCGTGTGCATGTTTGTAGATGGACATACACACCCCTAAAGCTGGGAATTACAAAATCCTTGGAGAAATTTGACTTCAGACTTGTTATTTTTGGAGCCACGTTCAGTCATATGCCTTGAATCATGTATTAGCAGCTCCTCTTAAAAATAAAATGTACCCACTTTTCCGTCTTTTACACCCCTTCTGGTTCTAAGTGCTGGTGGAAAAAACCAAGCTGAAGGAACTGTGAAGTTCACGGACATGTCATTATAGCATGGTATTCATGACATGGTAGTGAAGGATAGCTTTCTCTTTTAAAGGCGCCTACCTTTTTAACTTGATAATGCAGTGGAGCTTTCTCGTTTAAAGGCACCTACCTTTTTAACTTGATAATGCAGTGGAGCTTTCTCTTTTAAAGGCGCCTACCTTTTTAACTTGATAATGCAGTGGAGCTTTCTCTTTTAAAGGCACCTACCTTTTTAACTTGATAATGCAGTGGAGCTTTCTCTTTTAAAGGCACCTACCTTTTTAACTGGGACTGGAGATAGGATGTTAAGCGAGTAGCTTCTTCCAGCTGCATAAGCAGACAATTTCTTTTTTCCTGAAGTAGAATCCTGTGGGTAAGAGAACAGTCCATTGGTGGATTTCAAAGACAGCGAGTATATTTTCCGAACAAGAAATTCAACTATAAATTCCCCACAGTGATTTCAGTTCAAATGGCTCAATTCTTTAAAGCACGTCTAATTCCTAGATGCCCAAATAACAGAGACTGCCCCTGTCTTGCTTGAAAGTGTACCACCGGTGCCCTGACCAGTGCCAGATGCTCAATAGATGGTGGGTAGGAAGGGGCGTGGATAGGTTGCTATCCTGAGTATAACACCCTGGGTTTTCTGGTCAAACAAAGTAAAGGTTCTAATCGGCTCCTTAAATAGTAGTACCTGGAAGTTATAACACAACCCTATAGCCAGCATGTTCTTCGGAGTTTGTGGTAAATATATATTTAAATTAAATTAAAATGGATACAGTTCTCTTTCCATAGCATGGTCCATGTAGCCTCAGCTAATCCTTTTATTATCTTCACAAAGTCCCAGGTCAAGGCATGCCTCTGGCTATGTTATAAATTGATATATGAGTTGAAATCAGGATAACTATACCCAGAGTGGGAGCAAAGCAGGTAAGCAACAGCCCTTGCAGACTGCTGTCTCCATCAGGTTTATTTCTATCCAGATGTGCTCCATTTCACGTCGGCTTTGCTAGTGTCAGGCCGTCTCCTGGAGGTCACCACACTGTCTATAGCGAGTGTTAAATCATTTCTCAAGAAAAGGACACTCGGAACAAGAAGAGGGCTTCAAATGCAACTTGATTGATCTCTGTCCTCAGATAGTGGTTTCTGGCCTAATAATCAGGAATTTCTCTCTCTTCCTATTGAGTGGCCACTGAATTCCCTTTTGCAACCCACAGTGATGTGTTTATTGATTTACTGCAACTGTCGAGACGCATCCTTTGACCTTTGGGTGAAATGTTAGGAGTAAGGCACTTCCTTGTCCTCCCAAAGGACGAGGTTCCCTCCACACCCAGCATTAACTTAGTCAATAAACCTTTAAAGCCTGCACGGTCCTGAGGATTGTTCTATCCCAGGCAATGTTTGATCACTCAATTGAAAAGAGCTCATGGCCTAAGATAGGGAACAGAGAGTTAAGTGAACAGTTACTTTCATTCAACAAACTTCTATTAAAGAAATATTTGCCAAGACTCGAGTACAAGCATGAGAAAGTGGCCACAGCAAGCTCCTGAGAATAACAGCTTTTCCCAACCCTCTTTGCAAACCAGGTTTCTACCTTCATGACTTACAACACAGCGATGAACAATCCCACGGGAGGCTACAAGCCCAGCCCAGTACTTAAAGAGCAAGCGTCAAAAGACAGTTGGTGGGAATGCAGACTGGTGCAACCACCATGGAAAATAGTATGCCGGTTCCTCAAAAACTTAAAAATGGAACTGCTTTATGACCCAGTAACCCCACTTCTGGGAATATGTCTGAAGAAACCCAAATCACTAATTTGAAAGAATACATGCGCCCCTACGTTCATTGCAGTTCACAACAGCCAAGATATGGAAGCAGTCCAAGTGCCCATCAATAGACCAATGGATAAGGAAGAGGTGGTGTGTATATACTGGTACAATGGAATATTACTCGGCCATAAAAAAATATAAATTTTAGCCATTTGTGACAGCCTGGATGGACCTAGGGTGCTAAGTGAAATCAATCAGTCAGAGAAAGACAAATACCACATGATTTCACTTATATATAGAATCTAAAGGACAAAATAAACAAAGTAGAAACAGACTCATAGACTGATGGTTGCCAGAGGGGAGGGGGGTTGGGGGGTTGGCTGGGTGAAAAAAGTGAAGGTTATAAGAAGTGCAAATGGTGTCCTAACCAGTTTGGCTCAGTGGCTAGAGCGTCGGCCTGCGGATTGAAGGGTCCTGGGTTCAATTCCGGTCAAGGGCATGTACCTTGGTTGCGGGCACATCCCCAGTGGGGGATGTGCAGGAGGCAGCTGATTGATGTTTCTCTCTCATCAATGTTTCTAACTCTCTGTCCCTCTCCTTTCCTCTCTGTAAAACATCAATAAAATATTTAAAAAAAAAAAAAAAAAAAGAAGTGCAAATGGTAGTTACAGAACAGTCACAGAGACGTAAAGTAGAGCATGGGGCATATAGTCAATAACATTGGAATAACTATGCATGATGCCAGGTGGGCACTGGAAATACAGAGGAACACTCTGTAAAGTATATAATTGTCTAACCACTATGCTGTATACCTGAAACTAATACAAAGTAATATTGAATGTAAACTATAATTGAAAAATAAAATTTAAAAAATAATAAATGAAAACATACAAAAAAGAAAAAATCCCTGATATTATACCCTTAAGAATGTCAGGTACTAGAATCCATAGATACAGGCTATAAGTTAGCTATACCCACTCAAAGCTTAGGATTCTCTCCTCCCTCCCTTTATCTTTTTAAAAATATATATATATTTTATTGATTTTTTTACAGAGAGGAAGGGAGAGGGATAGAGAGTTAGAAACATCGATCAGCTGCCTCCTGCACACTCCCTACTGGGGATGTGCCCGCAACCAAGGTACATGCCCTTGACCAGAATCGAACCTGGGACCCTTGAGTCTGCAGGCTGACGCTCTATCCACTGAGCCAAACCAGCTAGGGCCCTCCCTTTATCTTTGAAGGTCTCTTATCCCCGGAGTGAATATCTGCTACTTCTTTCTCTGCCTGTGCGCCAGCCTGAGTTCTCCAGGAAGCAGGCACTGAGCTAGAGAATAGCCTCTGAGGAAGGATTGGGCAGAGGAAGCTGCCAGACTTGGATGCTGACCTGACAATCTCTCCATCGACCCACAAGATTGCCCTGAGAGGGTCCTGCATTGGAAAAACTGGGGCCTCTGTAGCATTGCCTTGTTCAGTCCTTGGCCGCAGACTGCCCTGTGAAAAGCATGATCTTGGCTGTCAAACTGAAGCAGTTGGCCAAACACACTCCCGGCGACTGAGCAGCAAGCTCTTACTTGAAGGTTGAAAGAGGATCCGAGTGGCTCAGGGCCAGTCACTTCTCCACTGGGAAAGAGTCCCAACTCCATGGAGTTCGAGCAGGGCGAGGAGTCAAGGCTTTGCTTTCCTGGTCACAGGGATGAGCACAGGCCTCAAGGAGGGGCCGTCAGAACCTTTTGGAGCGTCATGCATAAGGTGGTGGGGGTCTCTTTCTCTGTGGTGATGATCTCTAAGGACCATATAAGCTTGTTGCTTCTTGGGGGCATCTTGTCACCATGGGGATAAGCCTGAGGATCAGGCAGGTGCAAACACAGTCAAGAGATGGAGCAAGCCCTAACCGGTTTGGCTCAGTGGATAGAGCATCAACCTGCGGACTGAAGGGTCCCAGGTTCAATGCCAGTCAAGGGCATGTACCTTGGTTGTGGGCACATCTCCAGTAGGGGGTGTGCAGGAGGCAGCTGATCGATGTTTCTAACTCTCTATCCCTCTCCCTTCCTCTCTTTAAAAAATCAATAAAATATATTTTTTAAAAAAAGAGATGGAGCAAGAGAGAGGGAGACAGGGACACACTGATAGTAAGACACCTTTGTGAGCCACGTGGAATCCTCTTGGCGTCTGTTCTCACTCCATCCACTGCAACTGAGATCAGCTTCATGCAGGCTTCGACCAGCCTCACGCAGAGGCAACCCGTCAGTGTTTGCCACCCTAGAACTTCTCTGAGCCCGCAATGAGTTCACTTTCTACCCTGAGGCTTCTCTCTTGTGGGACAGCCATGGAACCTTCCAGTAATCACATGTGCACTCAGAAGTGTGTGGGGGGGGAGTCAACACCCATGGGGCCATACTCGATGAATGGGGGACAGAGCCAATGAGTCAATGCTTCCCTTTTTGTCTCAGGAAGGACAGCCCTGAGAGGCACTCCGTAAGGCTCTCCTGCAGCGCCTGCAGCACCAGGCTCCCGTTTCCCACGGTGGCGGGCAGCTCCGCGGGCAGCTTTCACTTCATTCTCCCACGTTCCCTTTTTAACGCTGCACCAACTCAACTCCAGCACCAAGCCTTTGTCTCGGGTTCTTTCACCCAGGCTAAGACAGATAACACTATTTGAACACCTGGATCCACCTGTTCCTGAAGCTACTCCCTTGGACTCTCTAGTTTCTTGAGTCAATAAAGTTAAAAGATTCTCCTTTTTCTTTGTTGTGTGTATGCGTGTGTGCTTAAGCTGGTTTGAGTCTTTATGACTTGCAACCAAAACTGAACTCACCTTCACAACCCCATTTTCCTTGTCATTCCTCACCCCATCACATCACCACCACTTCCACCTTCCCAACCTCTTTACCCGCTCAGCCCACTCCAGTAACATGAAGTATCATCGATGGTTTCTCCCCATCCATTTCCTCCCACATATAACCAGTTGCCAAATCTTGCAACCTATCAGAGTTGTGGATCTAAAGCAGCGGTTCTCAACCTGTGGGTTGCGACCCCTTTGGCGGTCAAATGACCCTTTCACAGGGGTCGCCTAAGACCATCCTGCAGATCAGATATTTACATGACGATTCATAACAGGAGCAACATGACAGTTATGAAGTAGCAACGAAAATCATTTTATGGTTGGGTCACAACATGAGGAACTGTATTGAAAGGGCCAGAGGTTGAGAACCACTGCTTTACGGGGTCTGAGCCCCAATTTCTGCCCTCTTTCCTAGGCTAACGTCTCTCCTTGGCGATCTTCTATTTCCTGTTTTTCCATTAAAAACCTCTTGACTTTCTGATGGTGGCTGATCACTTCCATGGCGGAGCGGCAGGCCTGAAATTTACTTCGTCCTGAATTTGTGCCCAGTTACGGACTCGGGAAAGGTCCCCAGGCTCTGCAAGCGTGTTTGAACTTCACCGGGAGGGACAGGAAAGGGGATGGGAAAGAGCTGCCACCCCACAACCTGCTGGCACTGGGCTCGGAGGGGAGTGGGAAGCGGATCCAGTGTGAGGTCAGCTGAAGAAAATGGGAGGCGACAGCTGACTTTTGAGAAGGCATTTTAATGGCGTTTCTAAGCGAGGAAAGAATAGCTGCTGACAGCGGCGCTGCTGTGAGAGAAGACAATTTTCCGGGGCTCTGGCTAGGAAGGCATTTGTCTCAACCAGCGCGTCCACGTTGCAAATGCCAGACGGGCAGCACGTGCGGCACACAGTTCATGGCATTTGAAACTTCGGACGCTGGCCCTCTCTGCTCTTTCCTTTCCAAGCCGACTGCTCCCAATATTTGTCCTAGAGGGTTATATCTTAAAAGACAAGATAGCTGAAACCGGTTTGGCTCAGTGGATAGAGCGTCGGCCTGTGGACTGAAAGGTCCCATGTTCGATTCCGGTCAAGGGCATGTACCTGGGTTGCGGGCACATCCCCAGTAGGAGATGTGCAGGAGGCAGCTGATCGATGTTTCTCTCTCATCGATGTTTCTGACTCTCTATCTCTCTCCCTTCCTCCCTGTAAAAAATCAATAAAATATGTTTTTTAAAAAAAGACAAGATAAATTCATTGCTCACCATTCCGAAAACATTCGTGTGCCCAAGCTAAACTATATGTCACAAGAATAAGGCGCATCTGAGCCCGCATGCCTGCGTGTTTGCAGGATATGTACTCCAATAAGATGGTGGGGCCCAGCCGGCGTGGCCCAGTGGTTGAGTGTTGACCTATGAACCAGGAGGTCAGGGTTCAATTTCCAGTCAGATTACACGCCCAGGTTGTGGGCTCCATCCCCAGTGGGGGGCGTGCAGGAGGCAGCCAATCCATGATTTTCTCTCATCATGAATGTTTCCATCTCTTTCTCCCTCTCTCTTCCTCTCCGAAATCAATAAAAACATATTTTAAAAAAAAGATGGCTGGGGAATGAAGAACGAGGGGAGAAGCTAAACTTCAAACTGCCAAAGGCGAAACATTCCGTTCACCTCCCTGATTCTGCATAGCCCCTTGGCCCACACACTCACTTGCAAAGAGAAGCTTCACAGCACCCGTTTTTCTCAGCCTTGCTGTACTATCTATAAAGTCCGTGAGCCCTGGCTGGTGTTTCTCAGTGGTTAGAGCACTGGCCTAAGCACTGGAGAGTCTCAGGTTGGATTCCTGGTCAAGGGCACATACCTGGGTTGCAGGTTTGTCCCTGGCCCCGGTCGGAATGCATGTGGGAGGCAACCAATCAATGTGTCTGTCTCCCATCTCTCTCTCTCTCTCTCTCTCTCTCTCTCTCTCTCTCTCTCTCTCCCTCCCTCCCTCCCTCGCTCTTTTTCCCTTCCTGCCTTCCTCCTGCCCTCTCTCCCTTCCACTTTTTCTAAAAATCAATGGGAATCAATGGGAAAAATACCCTCTGGTGAGGATTAACAACAAAAAATCCATGAGCTAGCTTAGCATGAAGTGTCAGATGGTTCTTACTATGTTTAACATCATCATTTTACAAATGAGGCGCACAGCTTGTCAAGCCGAAAAGGACTAATTGAGTATCTGCCCTAAGGTCAGGCCAGAGAATGGCAAACTATGGCCCCCGGGCCGAATGCCACCCACCACCTGCTCGTGTGCCCACAGATAAGCTGACACTGGACCCAGGGGACCAGCCAGGGCATCACCCGCCACCCCTTCTTCCTCCTCTGCTCCCAGAAATGGCTGCCGCTTGGGGTCCATCCTGGTTGCCAACTACACACCAGGGCCTCTGCTGGCGGCCGCTGCTGAGCAGGGAGCAGCCGGGACCCTCCGGCCAGCTTCCTGTGATGAGCTGGTTTGGCGCCTCGGGAGGAGGAAGGAGGGAGGAGGGCACTGGGCACAAAGTTGCCCACCACCCAAGACCAGCCACCTAGGCCAGTGGTGGGCAAACTGCGGCTCGCGAGCTACATGCAGCTCTTTGGCCCCTTGAGTGTGGCTCTTCCACAAAATACCGACTTCTACGCATGGGCCACGAAATTTCAATCGCACTATACGTGCGCACCTGCACGTGGTATTTTGTGGAAGAGCCACACTCAAGGGGCCAAAGAGCCGCATGTGGCTCTCGAGCCGCAGTTTGCCCACCACTGCCCTAGGCACATGGGGCGGGGCAGGGCGTGTCTCCCTTGTTACATCAGAACCTATACAATGGCTTCTGTTTTGCCTCTTAGTTTTCAAAGTCAGAAATGTTTTCTTCCTAGCCCTTCACAGAAAAGGCGTGAGACTCTTGGTATAGATGTTTCCAAATATTTTCTCCAGGGGCTTAATCATCAAGGTGAGGAGGGGGCTGAAGAAGGGGGAAGCCTCGAGAGCCTATGTTGGGAAATCAGAAGCTCTTAAGCACTAAGCAAAGAAACACAAGCGCTACATGCTATGTATAGCAGAATACACACACTTCTAAAAGCTGCATTAATTCCTCACCTTCTGCGTCATTTGCGCACCAGCCTCTGTTATACTGGGTATTTGAATGCCACCTACTGGGCATGAATGGCCTCTGCTCATTGGAAAGGATCATTTGTACTTTGTTTTTTGTTTAATATTTTTATTGATTTCAGAGAGGAAGGGTGAGGGACAGAGAGAGAGAAACATCAATGATGAGAGAATCATGGATCGGCTGCCTCCTGCACGCCCCCTACTGGGGATCGAGCCCACAACCCGGGCATGTGCCCCTGGTGGGAATCGAACTCAGGACCCTTCAGTCCACAGGCCAACGCTCTATCCACTGAGCCACACCAGCCCAGGCTACTTATACTCTAGAGCAGGGCAGCGACAGCTGGCAGCTGCTGCATTGCTTGTGCTGGGGCACACTGCTGGTGACAGCTGGCTGAGGAGCTTGCAGCCACCGCAGGAATTCTCTGCCACCATCAGACTTCTCAGTCACGGCCAAGCAGGCTGTCTCCGCCTCTCTGTGGTGAGGCTGGCCTGTGCCGTGTCGGATGGTTCTCAGCAGCCCTGGCTTCTACCCACTTAGTGGGTTCAATTGGGTCCCCTTCAAAATGTCCGTCCAAGTCCTAACGCCCATGACCTGGGAACGTGACCTTATTGGGAAACAGTGCCCTTGCAGATGGAACTAAGTGAAGGAACTTGAGAGATCACCCTGGATTGAGGGTGGGCCTTGAGTCCATTGGCAGGTGTCCTTCTAAGACAGCGGTTCTCAACCTGTGGGTCGCCAACCTGTGGGTCGCCACCCCTTTGGGGGTGGAATGACCCTTTCACAGGGGTCGCCTAAGACCATCGGAAAACACATATATAATTACATATTGTTTCTGTGATGAATCACTATGCTTTCATTATGTTCAATGTGTAACCATGAAAATACATCCTGCGTATCAGATATTTACATGACGATTCATAACAGTAGCAACATTACAGTGATGAAGTAGCAACGAAAATAATTTTATGGTTGGGGGTCACCACAACATGAGGAACTGTATGAGAGGGTCACGGCATTAGGAAGGTTGAGAACCGCTGATCTAAGAGAAAGGGAAGGGAGGTGTGAGGCACAGAGACATAGGGGAAAGGCCACGTGAAGGTGAGGCCGAGAGCAGAGCGATGCAGCCATGAGCCACAGCATGCCACCGACTGCCCCCAGATGCTGGGAGAAAGACATGAGACAGATTCCTCTCCGTCTCCAGAAGGGACCAACCCCTCCCACGTCTGGCCTCCAGAAAGGTGAGAATGACTTCTGTCATTGAAGCCACCCTGGGTGTGGTAGCTTGTGTCAGCAGCGTCAGGGAACTAGTACAACTGCTAGATGCCAGGCGCTCGCTCCCCCTGTTGTGAGGAGCAACGATGTCTCCAGATATTGCCAAGGGTCCCCTGGGAGCAAGCCCCCTGGCTGAGAACCACTGCGTTAGCGATACACGCTCTAAAACTAAAGGGAAGAAATCTTCCCATCTAACAGGATGGTAAATGCTAGCCAGCCATCACACCAACTGAACCCGGGCTAAGACCTTCCACCTGGCCCGGCCGGTGTGGCTCAGTGGTTGAGCGTCGACCCATGAACCAGGAGGTCACGGTTTGATTCCCGGTCAGGGGACTTGCCCAGGTTTAGGGCTCCATCCCCAGTGTGGGGTGTGCAGGGGGCAGCCAATCAATCTCGCTCTTATCGTTGATGTTTCTCTCTCTGCCTCTCCCTTCCTCTCTGAAATCAATATATATATATATATATGTATATATATATATATATATATATATATATATATATATATATATATATATTAAAGACCTTCCACCTGCTAGGCAGACAGGAAAGGCAACTGCATTGAGGGAGTTGAAATGCAGAAATAACCAGAACCTTTCTCTTTGTTCATTAGACATTCTCTCTGAACCACCACCGGACAGGGACAGGAGCCCTTTTTAACACGTTTTGATCACTGAACACTAAGAGAATAGTCATTTTCACTCATTTGCGAGGGGGAGGTCAAGTCCAGTGTCCTGGGCTCGGCACCCATGGCACACCCAGGGAGTCTCTCTTCACCAGGCGTGTTTCCAGGACAAACGCACAAAGGGGCCGCTTCCACTACCAGTTAAATGGCGATGTTCACTTCAGCTCCATTTCTGGGGAAATAGTAGGCCATTTCCAAAAAGGGTGGCAGGGTCATTGCTGGTTAGAAGTGGGCTTGAGAATCAGGCTGCCTGGTTTCAGAGCAGAGTTCTGTCGGGAGCCCCCAAACCTCCCAAACCCACAGTCCTCATGTGTACCATGGGGGAGCCACGGCCTACTGAGCTCAGAGTGAGCATTCAAAACCGTGATGAATGGAAGAAGTGCTCAGCCTGGCCCCGGCTGGTGTGGCTCAGTTGGTTGAACATCATCCTATGCACCAAAAGGCTGCCGGTTCGATTCCCAGTCAGGGCACATGCCAGGGTTGCGGGCTTGATCCCCAGTAGGGGGCAAACAGGAGTCAGCTAATCAATGATTCTCATCATTGATGCTTCTATCTCTCCATCCCTCTCCCTTCCTCTCTGAAATCAATAAAAATATTTTTTTTAAATGTTATTGTGCTTTGAAGGCACAACTAGTGGCATGGAGCTACAAAACCATTTGGCCTCGGCCTCCTAGAGTCAAAGTTGCAAACAGCGTCCTGGGATTTGCCTACCAAGCCAGAGTCGCCCTGTGAGAGTTTTGAGCTGGTGAGCTCAGCTATCTTGGATGTCACTTCTCTAAAGACTACCACGCTCGTCCTGTCTATGGCTATAGTTTCATTCCCCTAGACCAGTGGTCGGCAAACTCATTAGCCAACAGAGCCAAATATCAACAGTACAACGATTGAAATTTCTTTGGAGAGCCACATTTTTTAAACTGAAACTATATAGGTAGGTACAGTGTTATTCACTTAATTAGGGTCCTCCTAAGGCTTAGGAAGAGCCACACTCAAGGGGCCAAAGAGCCGCATGTGGCTCGCGAGCCACAGTTTGCCAACCAAGGCCTTACACCAAGCATGTCAAACTCACGGCCCACAACGATATTTTTGCGGCCCAGCCAATATAATGGTATGTAAGAAATGTTTTTTTTGTTTGTTTCTTTTTTAATATATTTTATTGATTTTTTACAGAGAGGAAGGGAGAGAGATAGAGAGTTAGAAACATCGATGAGAGAGAAACATCGATCAGCTGCCTCCTGCACATCTCCTACTGGGATGCGCCCGCAACCCAGGTACATGCCCTTGACCGGAATCGAACCTGGGACCCTTCGGTCCGCAGGCCGACGCTCTATCCACTGAGCCAAACCGGTTTCGGCAAGTAAGAAATGTTTTAATAAAAATTTTGTCACTTAATTTTTACAATATCCTGTTATACATCATTATTAATAACGAACTACAATGAACTATCATCGTGTTGCATTCCTTTCCCTTACGCGCAGGCACACCATTTCTCTCCACTAGAGAAATACCAGCAGCGAATACTAGCAGTGTATTTTAGCAGCCGACGGCCACGTCATTAGACCTGGGCTGACTTGTTTGGTGTGCGCAACAGGAAATATTTCGCTTTCAGAGAACAAGAAAAATAGGCTTATTTGCGTTACGCTTATTAATTTGTGCAGTTATTCAGTGTCTGGTAAGTTAATGCTCAAGAAAAAATATAAATTTTTATTAAAATGTTCTATTATTTTATGTTCACGATGACTCATTTATTTCAGCCCTTTGTACTCAGCATGTCTCTATCGAAATAAACCTACGTTTCTATGAAAATTGTAGCTTTTGCTTTTTTGCAGCCCACATGCACTTACACCTTGTTTATTTGGCCCGTGTTAGCCTTTGAGTTTGACATGCTTGGCCTGCACACTTGGCTATTAGGTGCACCTGTTGGATACTTTTCTACTAAATAAACAGAATCACTTTCTTGTATTTAAAAGAGGAAATCTATTCACCAAATGCAGAAATACTGAAATGTAATCTCGTTTCCATGCTCTCTCAACACTGAACACCAAAAGCATTTTCCAGTCAGTGGGGCATTTTCCCCCTGTGATGTGACATGTTTAGCAAAGTCACGGGCATGGACCCCCTGAGCCGCCAGCCTCTGCAGCACGAAGACCTGTCACACTTCTCTGCGGGTTCGGTTCGATCAAAGCGACACCCCGGCTTGGAGAGTCTTCTTTCACATTCTGCCTTTGGACACTGATGATCTCTCAGCTGAGTGGCCCTCTCAGGCCATGGCACACCAAGGCCATTACCATTTTCTTGTGACATGGGCTGTTTTCTGTGACCTTTTACACAATGGCGGGTCTGTCTCTTGCGAGGAAACACGCTGTCTCCAGGAAACTCTGCCAGGATTCGTTTCTTAACTTATTCTAAAAAAATCACAACTACAGGACAGGTTTCCGGCCCTTATCCATTCTGCAGAAATGCATAAGGAATCAATATGCAAAATACTAGAACTGACACCGAAGGGAGACAATGAGACATAGCTCCTTGACCTTGAGAAACTCATAGGTTTGACCACCCAATCCCAGTTCCCCCTTCGCAATTCCCGCTGTAGGAATCAATACTCCCTATTAGCTCTGATCTGAAGAAGGCAACTAGAACCCCAACTAACCACGTCTGCCTCGAGACTGGGCTTTGGAACTCAGAATGAAGCTCCCATGCAAAGCGAGGCCTGCTCTGCGAACTCGGAGGGCCACGCCCGAAGGTCCAGGCGCAGACCTGAACCCGTCCTGAGCTCGCGTGGTCCCACCCCCCCTGGCAACAGCATGTGCTTGGCCGTGAGCGTCTCGAGGCGCAGTCATTGCACAAACATGCCCAGTTCAGACGGCGTGTAGATCCCCCACAACAGCCCTTTCTTGGAGTCTGCGGGCCCTGTGGATCCTTTCCCATGTCAGTCTGCGGGAGGCCCCTCTGCTGCTCCTCGCCCCCTGGCAGCTGGTGCGGTGGATGTTTTCTTGAAACAAACATTCTTTCCCGGAGCCTGCACGGCTGTCCCCTCGCTCTGGGCGACCAGTGCGTGGCCGCCTGGAAGATGCGTGTCTTGCTGCGGTTTGCACACTGGGAATGGCAACGCTTTGGAGGGACCACGGACGGACAAGGCTGGGAGCTCTCGGCCCCATGCCACGCCCTGTCCCCTCCCCTTGACGGATGCCTCTGTGTGATCCATCTCAGAGCTCACATTACAGTGTGGCTTCGGGGCCTTTGAAGTTCCAGCTGCAGGGACTGTAGTGATTAGGGGCCCGGCGGGGGCGGGGAGGGGGCTGGCTGCCCAGTGGACTACGAAATGCAATTAAAAGGCGCACCTGGGCGGCCACCGAAGCACAGAACGCGGCGTTGGCTCCCAGCAGAAGAGGCTCATTGAGTCACGCCAGAAGGTCCGTCTCTACAAAGTGCTTAATTCAGAAAAGCCCGAAACTTTACAAAACAAAAAGCGAAACGCAACCAGGGAACCCCGCCCACTGGCCAGCACACAAAGGGACGCATGGATTCTTGCTGCCGCGTGGGTGCCGGCGGCCCACTGGGTCAGCAGAGGCTCACCGGCGCTGGGGAGATCTCTTCTCCTGGCTGCCCTGGTGTCTCCATATTTGGCCAGCCGGCCACGGACCCTTACCTCTCCCATCCCTTCCCGCGCTCCTTCTGCCCCTCCGCCCAGGGCTCAGTTCTCAGACGCGAGGCCTGTTCGAGGTGTGTGTTCCCAACCTTGCGCTGCGTCCCAGTCAGCTGTGAGAACTCAGGAAGCCGGCTCTGGCCCCGGACTTTCCGGCTGCCAGGCCCAGGGTGGGGCAGAAAGTGTGCATTTCTAACCAGCGGCTGCTGACCCGATGGTCCAGGGACCGCACTTTGAGAACCACCGGGTTAGGCCAACCAGTTCGACTCAGAGTCTAGTCCAGGGGTGGGCAAACTTTTTGACTCGAGGGCCACAATGGGTTCTTAAACTGGACCGGAGGGCCGGAACAAAAGCATGGATGGAGTGTTTGTGTGAACTAATATAAATTCAGAGTAAACATCATTACATAAAAGGGTACGGTCTTTTTTTTTTTTTTTTAGTTTTATTCATTTCAAACGGGCCAGATCCGGCCCGCAGGCCGTAGTTTGCCCACGGCTGGTAGTCTGAGCTCAGGTGAGTTGTCATGTTGTGGGAAAAAGTCCTTGGACTTAAAGGCACCAAGAAGAGGCAAGCTGGAGCTCTAGGCAGACGCGCACCTGGCTGCACCAACCGGCCTGAGTCCTGGAGCCAAGGGCTCTCAAAGCTGAACACACTTTATTCATTTAATATGTTTTTTAATTGATTTGAGAGAGAGAGGAAGGGAGGAGAGAAGAGAGAGAGACATCCATGATGAGAGGAATCATTGATCGGCTGCCTCCTGCACACCCCCTACTGGGGATTCAACCTGCAACCCATGCATGTGCTCTGACCGGGACTCAAACCGTGACTCCCTGGTTTCTGGTTGACCCACAGCCACTGAGCCACACGGCCCAGGCAAGGCTGAGCACACTTTAGAACAGTGGTTCTCAACCTTGGCTGCACATTAGAATCACCTGGGAATCTTTTTCAAATCCTGATTTCTGGGCCCCATCCTCCAGAAATTCTGTTTCCTTGTGATGGGGTGGGGCCACAACATGAATAACAAAGAATTTCCGGAAGATGAGGCCCAGAAATCAGGATTTGAAAAAGATTTCCAGGTGATTCTCATGTGCAGCCCAGGTAGAGAACCACTGCTCTAGAAGCACCTGGCAGGCCTTTTGAAGGTGAGGCCGGACCCCACACAGGTGAGTCTGCCCTGGCACCGAGGGGAATAAACACAGGTAAACATGAAAACCCCTCATGAAAGACACGCCACGTCAGCGGCTAGGTGTTACTCTCTGAACATACTGAACTTGTAACAGAGGCCACCGACGCCTCTGTGAGATCGAACTCAGGACAGAGGTTTCTGGCCTCGATTCAGCGGTCGGAGAACCTCGGAAGACAGAAAAGCATTTGAAGGTGTTCATGCTATTCCAGCAACACACACATCTCTCCTTGCTTCTGTGTGAAAAGCTCTTCAGATTTCCCATCCAGTCTTAGAAAGGAAGTGAAATGACCCCCGACGGCCAGCCGGTGGGTCGGTGGTCCTGATGGCCTCTAAGCCAGGAGCGGCAAACTGCTTCCGCAAAACGCCAAATAGTCCATATCCCAGGCTTTGCAGGCCACGCGGCCTCTGTTGCAACTACCATTGTACATAGCTCAGAAGCAGCCAGAGACGTTCGGGAACAAGTGGGCGTGGCCACGTGCCAACAAAACTTTATTTACAAAGACAGTGGCAGGATCGGTTTGGCCCTCATGCTCTACTTTGCCAACCACGGCTTCAAACTTTTAATAAAGACACGAAAATATTCAAAGTTGACTCGAGGCACCTGGCAACCTTTCTCATGAGATGGAACAAGCCAAGATCACCGAGGAAGCGGGCAGGGCAGGCCACGGCAGCTGAACCCGAGGGCCTTCGCTCCAAATTCCCCAGCTGGTGTGAAACGCGTGCCCCAGCAAATGTCCCCTCTTCTCTAAATTGTTGCCTTCTGCTTACAGGAGGCGGGCTCTTCCCCAGCCACCCAGCCACACTAAAGCCTGGCCCCCAGCCTTGGCCTGCGCACTCGGTCTTTGCCTAACGCCACGGATTTTTCAGCAGCTTCTGAACACTCACCACAACTCCCAGGCCCTCCCACTCCTGGCCCCACGGCCGTGCGCTGGAACTTACCAGTCCAGGTAGCCGCACAATCCTCTCTTTTCCTTGGGCACCTGGCAGCGTCCTGCAGAAACACGGCCTCCCGGAAGCACTCCGGGGGTGCACCCCCACCACGTGCAGACCCGCTGGCCCTCCCCGCCCATGGAGCGGCTGGCCGCTGGGCAACGCGCTGGAGAAAGCTCCTTGGTGATCATGGGAACCACCACAGCCCTTCCTGGGCGGCTCTGGCCTTCCTGGGACGGGCGGAAGTTGGAGAAATGCTTACAAAGGGAACGTGCTCCTGGGAAGGAGGCTGGCGCCCACCTCCGCTGGTTAGTGGGGCGGGAACAGGTGGCAGCGCTGAGTGTGGGTGAGAGCGTGAAACTGACGTGAAACTGACACGGGGCCCGCGGACGGCAGGGGGCGCTCTCTCACCCGCAGCACCCTCTGGACGCCACCCGCGCCCAGGACACAGGGATGTGCTTTATTCTCGTACCCAATCTGTGTGGCTGGCGGGCGGCTGTTTCCTCTCGGACGTATGGGCTCCACTGCCAGCGCCGGCAGCACAGGGCAATTGCTCCCTGGGTTTGGGGGTTGGAAATCCCCCCAAGGTGCTTGTGGCTCTTGCTCATTCGGAAGGAGAAACACTGTTTCTTTGACGAAGTGCAATTGTGAAGAAACTGCCACAAATGGCTGCTCCCTGTCTGCCTTCGCAGATGGCAGCTCCCTTCTAGCCAGCTGACGAGCAGTGAACCGGGAGCTGGGACAACAGGCCCGCCAAGCCCCTGTGCTGGGCGGACTGTCATCTGGTCCCGTCTCAACTCCCGGACGCCCACGAAAAAGCTGCCCAACCACACGTTTCTTTGCACGGCCATGCGGTTGCTCTAGCTCAGCGCCCAGAAGTACGCCTGATGAGCCGTCACCTTTCGGACAAATCCTGTTTGTTTCTTCTCCCTTCTGGTGGTTTTTTTTTAAAAAATATATTTGTATTGATTTCAGAGATAAAGGGAGAGGAAGAGAGAAACAACAATGTTGAGAATCATTCATCGGCTGCCTCCTGCACACCCCCTACTGGGAATCGAGCCCATAACCCAGGCATCAAACGGTGACCTCCTGGTTCATAGGTCAATGCTCAACCAGTGGCCTACACCAGCCGGGCTCCCCTTTTGGTTTTTACATCGTGTTGAAGGGAAATATCCAAGGCCCCCAAAAGGCTCACGAGTGTTACTAATGAGACATTTCTAACCCAACATGATGCCGGTGAGATTTTTCTGTCTGGAAGTGTAGTGGGTATGGGGTTGCTGAAAATAAGCAAGTTACACACAGTCTTGTGTTTCATGAACTGTTGCTCCAAATTTTAAGCTAATCAAGAGTTCAGTATTTTCACCTATTTGTGCTTTTCTGTTCTCCAAGCTAGTACAAAGCTACAGAGAAATGGAATTTCCTATCAAGTGGTTTCTTTTCTAATAATTTCCCATTAATTTGGAGTCAGAGAGAAGTATTGTTTGTTGTTTTTTTCACATCCCTTAAGAGATGTGAGTTTGCTTATTTCATTTTGATTTTTGGAAAAAATGCCTCAGAAAGAATTGGAAACTAAAGCAATTGGTTAGTCCAGTCTGTGTCTAGTCTTAGGGGGTCTTACAATTACACTAAAGTTTAATGTGTCCTTTAAGAACATAAAATTCACCTTAGCTGGTTTGGGTCAGTGGATAGAGCATTGGACTACATACTGAAGGGTCCCAGGTTCGATTCTGGTCAAGGGCACATGCCTGGGTTGCGGGCTCAATCCCCAGTAGGGGGCATGCAGGAGGCAACTGATCAATGATTCTCATCATTGATGTTTCTCTCTCTCCCTCTCCCTTCCTCTCTGAAATTAATAAAATATATATATATATATTTTTAAAAGAACATAAAATTCATTAATTTCTGATGAAAGCTACTGGGAGGGCTTCACACCATGAGAAGATAATATCTACCATGTGTGTGGTCTATTCCAAGCCAAGTGCTTTACAGTGATTACATCACTTAAGCCTCATAGCCGTGCCGCTGGTCGAAAGCAGTAGCTCATACAGAGATGGGGAAACACAGGCTCAAGGAGCTCCAATCCCTTTGACCGACACACCCAAGAGGCAAAGGAGCTGGGATTCAAGTGCAGTTGTCTTGGTCAGTGTAACTCCCTGACAATGCAAAATTGAGATTCTGTTAAGTGTTGGTTCTGCTTGCGCTTGTATCCCACAGAAGTCTGCAGGCGTGGCTTTCATGCCACTGACATGCAATGGCTTGATGTACGTCTCCAACCCCAATGACTCCCCTGAACTCTGGACTTGAGTGTCCAGTGGCTCTCTCCAATGTAGCTCTTCCAAAACGCAGCTGCTCACCTAGTCTAGCCCATCCCAGTAAATGGCAACTTAGTTGGGCCATTTTATAGCCATTCCACCAACCAATCTGTTGGCTCCATCTTGGAAATATATCTGGAATTCCGGAACTCTGGGACAAGCCTCCATCATAACTCACCTATTGGCAACAGCCTCCTAGCTTCTAGTCTTGTCATATGATGGCCGGATGGTTCGTGTACAACGCAGATCAAATCAGTCATTCCTCTGAGTCCTTACCTCGCCCTACTGGACCTGGAAGCATCTACTTGTGTCTACCCTTCCCCGCAAGGAAAAACAAAACCAATTTCTTCCCCAACCCCCCTCCTTCCCAAGGACCACACATCCTGCAGCCTCTCACCCTCGGCAGCCCCCCAGCAGGCTGGGCCTGTTCCCACCTCAGGACCTTTGCACTTGCTGTCCCTCTGCTGAGGATGTCTCCCCCAAGCTGTGCCTAGGGCTGGCTCTCTCCCTTCATTGGAGGGGACTCCTCTCTGCCTCCCCTAGGTCAAATGTACGTGGGCATTCTTTATGCTGTTTTCTTTTTTCAAATTTTCTGTGAAGTCAACAATTTTAAATTAAAAAATAAAACTGGTGGGAAAGGACATAATTCAAATCCTATGGTTCCCAAAGTAATAAATACATTTTTTTCCGTTGAAAGAATGAATGTTAGGCCATCCAAGCTGTGCTCCCCAGGCTCCCCCAGGTGGCCTGGGACAGTGGTCCCACCCCATCCTTGGAAATGTATAGCCCGTCTGAATTTGTACTTGGCCATCACCCCCAGGCTAAGAACACGCGATTTTAAAGCTGACCGAGCTAGTGTCACAACCGTGCATGACAGTGTGAACACCAGGTCTTTAGCTTGGCCAGATACTTCAGCCGCCACCGGATCGGCTTTCCGGGGTCACCAGAGGTTCCCTTGGGCAGGAACGCTGTGCCATCAGTATCTCCTTCATTTACATGCTTCTTGGGGACTCTGTTATATTTTTTTAAATAGAGTTCAAAAACTTAATTGTTAATAAGGTGCCAACGTTTACACAGTGTTACAATAAAAAGAAATGCTTCGTGGTCATTCCAACACCAAATGGGAATAGACCTCGTAAAAGACGCACGGAGGCTCATTCCCAGCACACCCAGGGCCGCGCAGACATCGCCATGACCGCCTCATGCTCCCCGAGGGAGGGGCGCAGGCTGCCCCCCGTGCACCACCGACGGCTGGAAGTGAGGCCGATAAAGCAGTGCCCAGCGGAATTCCAAGGAAGGGAAGGCATGTCCTGTGACCATGAGTGATTCCGTTCTGCATCTCGGTTCTCCTCTTCCAGCCCAGCCCCTGCTAACAAACACGGAGCAGCATTTGCACGTGCGGATCATTTAAAGTAACAGCTCACCTGCGTGGAAGAAACTGCTCAAAGCTTTTCAGTGTCTGTGACTCATCAGGGCCAAACATGTAGCCAGTGACCTGTCTTCTCTGTAAGGCAGTGGTTCTCAACCTTCCTAAGGCCGCGACCCTTTCATACAGTTCCTCATGTTGTGGTGACCCCCAACCATAAAATTATTTTCGTTGCTACTTCATCACTGTAATGTTGCTACTGTTATGAATCGTAATGTCAATATCTGATATGCAGGATGTATTTTCATGGTTACACATTGAACATAATGAAAGCATAGTGATTAATCATAAAAACAATATGTAATTCTATGTGTTTTCCGAGGGTCTTAGGCGACCCCTGTGAAGGGGTCGTTTGACCCCCAAGGGGGTTGCGACCCACAGGTTGAGAATCGCTGCTATAAGGTTTTTGGGAAGGATCGGATGAAGAAATTTCAGGTTGCCTGCTTCTATTTTGTTAATATATTTTTATTGATTTCAGAGAGGAAGGGAGAGGGAGAGAGATAGAAACGTCAATGATGAGAGAGAATTGTTGATCGGCTGCCTCCTGCATGCCCCCCGCTGGGAATCAACCCTGCAACCCGGGCATGTGCCCTCGATCACAATCGAACCCAGGACCCTTCAGTCCGCAGGTTGACGCTCTATCCACTGAGCCACACCGGCTAGGGCTCCCTCCTTCAAAGGAACAGCAAACACCGAACGCTGCTCTGTTTCAGGCGTGTCCCCTTTCTCCACGGGCCATGCACACACCTGCATTCCCAGGGGACGCGCTGAATAAACAAGGACTCCCCGTGCCACTTCGGGGACTTTATTTGGTGTCTGACTCTGCGGCACAGTCCTTAGGAACAGGGAGAGCAACAGAGAGGCCGACATGCCTGGTTAGAGAACACCTTTTGCACTGGGTGTTCAGGTTTATTTACATAAAAAACTGATTCTGAAAGAATCCAGTAAGTTGTACAAATGTCTAAAGCAGTGGTTCTCAACCTTCTGGCCCTTTAAATAGTTCCTCATGTTGTGACCCAACCATAAAATGATTTTCGTTGCTACTTCATAACTGTAATGTTGCTACTGTTAGGAATCGTCATGTAAATATCTGATCTGCAGGATGGTCTTAGGCGACCCCTGTGAAAGGGTCGTTCGGCCGCCAAAGGGGTGGCGACCCACAGGTTGAGAACCGCTGGTCTAAAGCCTTTGGTTCTGGAAAAAGGAAACAAAAGCATTCCTCTGAAAAGGGCCGATTCTATCTCCACAGCCCAGTCTGCGCATCTTGCTCATCAGATCACCTGGGAAAGTGCCAGAGTTCTGCATTTGGTTACAGGCAATACCTTCCCAATCCGCACACACGTGCTTTGTTAACAAGGAGTGACCGGTGGGCGGAATTCAGGCTCCGGGAGGAAGGCAGCTGGCTCTGGTGGTGCCGATGGCAAACACGCCGTCCTTGACCTGCATCTGCCTGCCTGACCCTGGCCTTTAGTTGAGGCCAGCCTGCACTCCACAACTCATTGGCGGTTCAACTTATGAAGGGAAACAAGGTTAGGCTATTGAGGTCAAGAACCAGTCCCAACTGTTCCCCGTGAATCCATAGACATCCCTGTGCTAAGCACTGGGGAGAAAGACACAACTCCCCTTGGTGACCTTGGCCCAGAGTCAACTAGCCCCTCATCCCATGGCCTCGGATGGAAGAGGAGGCCATTCTTCGGTGTCACTGACCCTTGGCTCCCTGTCCACTGTTTCGTGGCCCCTTTTGCAGCTCCTTATTTCAGCTGAAAGGGCATCCGGGACTATCTACACCCCGGCTATGACTAATGCTCTGTGGAGAGGTCACGTGGGAGTAAGAGGGGAACTATGTGAGGCAATCCTAGAATTTCAAGTCCAGGAAAATCCGGCTTCATTTGCATTTGTTCCATGGAAACCCAATAACAACACTCATCTTTGGCTCTGTTGCTCAATACTTCCGTGCTGCGAATGAGATAACAAAGTTCATTCTATTATAAGAAGGGACACTGAATTCTCTGCGGCAGACCGAGTGTCTCCACACTGAAGTGGCTGATATGATCTTGGAGGGGCAATTCCCGAAACGAATTTTCCATCGTTTCGCAGCATGATCTGACAAACTTTAAACACATCAACTAGAAGTTCTCATAGAAGCCCACTGTTAGCTAGGTTTTTATCCGAGGTGGACATTTTTATTGGGGCTAAGAAAGGACGGATTCTGATTGGGAATTCTCTGTCACATCCGAGAGGGAGCGGGAACGCTAAGGTTAGAAGAGAGTCTTCAGAGAGGCTCGGCAAGCAAAGGTAAAGAGGACGGGGAGGACAGTGACAGGGACACAATGATGGCATCCAACACAGCAGACACCACTTCCCTCCCAAGAACCAACCCCCCTTCCTCATTAAGAGAATTGAAATATTAGTCACGCCTTGCTAAACACTGTCTTTCCCAGACTCCCATGCAGCTGTGGGGGCCACGTGACAGGATTCTAACCAATGAGGAAAGCTGGGCATCTCTGGTAGCCTTGAGATTAGCACTGCACCTGTTACTTGCCTCTTCCTGCTTAGAAAGCAGACATGGCACCTGGCAGTTCAGTAACCAGCTTGTGACTATGAGGCAATAAACCAAAGGACAAAGGATGTTAGAAAACATAGCAAAGAGTGTAGCCCAGTGATGGCGAACCTTTTGAGCTCAGCGTGTCAGCATTTTGCAAAACCCTAACTTAACTCTGGTGCCGTGTGACATAGAGAAATGTTTTGATCTTTGCAACCATAGTAAAACAAAGACTTATATTTTTGATATTTATGTTATATATTTAAATGCCATTGAACAAAGAAAAATCAACCGAAAAAATGAGTTTGCGTGTCACCTCTGGCACGCGTGTCATAGGTTCGCCATCACTGGTGTCAACCCTCGATGATATGATGAGAGTCCTGAGTGCCCAACCCCAGGTTTCCTACTCAGCTCGTCACTGTTCGTTGGGATTCCTATGATTTGCAGCCAAATGCACACCTGGCACATCAATACCCAATGATGAGATTGGGAAGGATGAGGATGACTCAGTGAAAAGGGAAGAACGAAGGCTAAAGAGAAAGAGCGAACGGGGTAACTCTTACTCACGCTGATCACAGTGGACCTAAAACACAGCTTCATTCCTGCTCGCAGGAAGGACAGAAGTCCTGCCTAAAGGAATCACTGCCTCATTGCGAAGATGCCCAGTGCTCACACTGGCTGTCTAGGATGTAGCTGCCCTGCGGTGCTCTGATCGCTGGGATGAGAGTGCATGCTTAGACATTAAAGCTGGGCAGTTTGCATCCTACAGAGAAGGGAATGGAACAGATTTAGAATCAATTTGGTATTTCTCTTGCAATCCATTTGGAGGAGTTCCCACTGAGAAGTCATATGCCTCACCCCCTCTGCAGCGTATTTAATAAGATCGGAGAAGAAAAAGAAGTAGTCGCACTGGGTAGCCTGCTCTGACGCACACATACGCCAAGCTGGCAGCATATAGGGTGTGTCCCATGGAAAGTGCTGGACTGATCGATATGTGAGAATGCACAGGCAACAGCAATAAATAAATGAAGCAAATGCCTGGAAGGGAATACAGGGCAGCACTAAACGCTCCAATGGTCCGTCGGGCTGGCCCAAGGTGCTGGTCTTGCATAGAGAAATGATTTCTTCAGACTCATCATAACACGTGATCCTGATGTTGGTTTAGAAACTGATGGCTAAGCAAATTAGACTGAGAACAGGAGCAAGAAAGGGGATGTTCATGCGTGACCCCATAGTTGCAGCTTTCACTATGTTCACATTTAAATTCTTTTCCTTTTCCAACAAAGTAAGTGCAAATACATTTAGTCCAACTCACTAACATAGCAGCAAAACCTCAGGAACCAATGAATAAGGGCACTGGCACCTCAGTACCCCTCTGCCTTTTGGACTCAAAGCTTCAGAAACACCAGCCTTGAACAGAAGGGCAAACATTTCTTGATTCGGCATTTGTGTTCCATCGTTCACACCCACCCACATGCTCCCGTAGCGGTTAGTAAATTCATTAACAAACATGATTTGAAACTCATAAGGAGTTAAAGCTATAAATGCCTACTCATTGGTGTATTTTTTTAACAAACGTTTCATCCTTCTTCCCTTCCTTTCAAACAAAGCTTCTGAGTCATTCATTAGGATAATAACATATCACTTGTTTACTTCTTTTAAAATGACACAGTTGTGTTTTTCTCAAAACGACTGCCATCTTGTTTCTAATTAAACATGATAGATTCAGGGTCCTGGTTTGCCATCTGGGCCATATGTCTCAGAACATCCTTTTTTGTGATGATGCCAAGAAGTCTCCTGGAGAAGAAACAAAATAGAGAAAAGAGGTCAACCTCACAATACCAACTCATGCCTTTCCCGGAACACCAGTGCCTTTATCACCTGGGCACACCGAGAGACGACATTCCCCAGCATCCCTTGCGGGTGAGTGCGGCCAGCTGAGTGAGCCTGGCCAATGCAGTGAGTATGGGTAGACATGAGAGGTGCCCCTCCCGGGCCGCCCACACATTTCCTCACACACTCTCTCTCCTCAACTGCCAGGCAGAGGCAGAGGGGCCGGTGAAGGACTCTGAGGTCACAAGGGATTGACAAGGAGCCACCAGATTCAAAGACCTACGTCCTGGAATGACTGTGTTGCAGACCCCACACCTGCTGTGACTGATACTGGATATGACTTGGGAGATAAATAAACCTGACACATCCGGCCACTGAGATTCCAAATTGTTTATTACAGCAGTAAAGCTACATACGATGCCTGATATGCACTCCTAAATTTTAAAACTATAATCAATAAAATAAAGGGCTTATGAAAGCCATTGTCAAAACTTGCCCACACCATGGAAATTCTAACCATAAGGTTTTGTTTTTTTTAATCCTTACCCAAGGATATTTTTTTTATTGATTTTTGTTGGGGGGGGGGCACGAGAGCTAAAGAGAGCGAAACATCAATACATCAACTGTTTGCCTCCCACACGTGCTCAGAATGGGGCCGGGATCAAACCTGAAACCCAGGTACGTGCCCTTGACCTAGAATTGAACCCGAGACCCTTTGGTGTTCAGGCCAACACTCTAACCACTTAGCACACTGACCAGGGCCCAAGTATAAGGTATTTTAAGTATAACAACTGATTCTATTTTAAATCTATCTTACTAGAAGGGGAAAGTTTGACATTCATCTCTGACCATATATGTAAATTACCTCCTCTTCCAAAATGCCATTGCTTTCAACTTACAGAAACAATACCACCTCCCAGGATCGCTTGTATTGGGTCACCTAGACAATGTATCGCACAACTCCAGGGAGCACTGCTCACAAATACTGCAATGCACGAGTGCCCCTAGAATAGGCTGTACACACTTGGACAACCATTCACGACAGCCCTTGCCTCACTCTTGATTCTATTAAATATTTAAGTGGCCACCTGCTGGAACAAGTCACGCCCTCTAGGTACAGTGAAGGGCTTGAAAGAAGGGGATGTACACAACTTCTTTGGAGAAAAGAAGTTCCATAGCCAAATTTGTTTGCAAAATGCTGCCCACTGTGGCTCCATCATACCCAGGAAAAGGGGAATGGAGAAGTGAACTATGGCAGGACACCGGGACACTGGACAGCTATTAAATGACAGGCTTCTCTGCATCTGTGTAAAATGATGAGTACACACAAAAATCAGAAAGCACAATTGTAATACACTGTCATTTATCTAAGTAAAGCCAAATTAGTCAAACTCAAACTCATCTGTTACTAATAGAAAGTAAATATTCAAGGGGAATTCAAGTATTCAGAGCAGTGTCCAAGTCAGTGACATCTGGTGAGATGCACACTGGTTAGTGAAACTGTCAAGCCAGAATTCTGACTTTTGTCCCTGATCACACTGGAGCTTAAAAAAGTGACTGATTTATTGTGTTAGTTTTCCTTCTGTCACACTAGGGGAGACAGCAGGTACTACCTCCTCCCCTCCCTCTCATGGGAGCATCTTCAGGAGAGAGGAAAACAGCCAACAGGGCCTTTGAAAGCATGCTAAGCAAAAATAATAATGACCACATGGGTGACAAAACACTGAAAAACAGCGTCATGACTATCATGATAACCAAAAAATGAAGAACAGTGTAGAGAGTGGAATAGAATTAGAAAACCAGTACTTTGCACCCCCAATGTAATAATGAGGTTAGCCAATAATTATCATCAATGAATTCCAAAACGGCTGGGTAAATGGTTGCTGGAAACCAGAAAATTCACATGGTCTCAAAGGATCCGGCCACCGATGACGTACAAAGAGAAAAATGTCCCTTCCCAAGCGAGGTTCCGGCCATCAGCATCCCATCCGAGTGATGGAGCTTATCACCAACAAAGTCGGAAAGGCTGACATCATGACATCATCTACTTTGAAATGTTGCCAAAAACCACTCAAACCAAATCAAACCATGCGGAAGCAATCAAACATATTCAAAATGTGAGACTACTGGTCTGGACTCTTAAAAAAATATGTGTCACAAATAACAAACAAAAAAGAGGCAGGGAAGTATTTTAAACAAACATCCCCAATAGAATATTGTTCGGGCTAAAAAGAAATGAGCTATCAAGTCAGGTAAAGGCATGGAGGAACCTTAAAGGCATACTAAGAGAAAGAAGCCCATCTGAGAAGGCTGTGTCTCCAATTCTACGACATTCTGGGAAAGACAAAACTAGGGAGACTGAAGGACACATATGTAATACCTTGATCAATAAAGAAAAAAAGACACAACAAAAAGAAAAACTAGTAAGACTGTAAAAGATTAGCGGTTGCCAGGGGAAGTGGGAAGGTGGAGTGTTCAGGACAGTAAAACTACTCTGTGTGAGACCATAATGGTGTGTACATGTCATTCTCCATTTGTCAAAACCCACAGAATGCACAACACCAAGAGTGAACCCTAATGCAAACTATGAACCTTAGTTACTAATGCTGGACCGATAGATCAATGGCAACAAATATAACCCACCGATGAAGATGTTAACAAGAAGGGAAACTGAAGGAACAAGAGAGGGAATATGGGAACTCTATACTCTCTGTTCAACTTTTCTGTAAACCTAAAACCACTCTAAGAAATACAGCCTATTAATTAAAGAAAACAAACCCTTGGAGGGGGAGGGGTTGCCTGAGAGGAGGGGTTAGTGAAGAAGGATAAAGCCAGGAATTGTTGTGGGTTTTTTTTTTGTTGTTCTTTAATATATTTCTATTGGTTTCAGAGAGGAAGGGAGAGGGAGAGAGAGATAGAAGCATCAATGATGAGAGAAAATCGTGGATCAGCTGCCTCCTGCATGCCCCACACTGGGGATGGAGCCCGCAACCCGGGCATATGCTCCAACCAGGAATCGAACCTTAACCTCCTGGTTCATAGGTCAACACTCAACCACTGAGCCACGCCGGCTGGACAATGTTGCTTTTCATTTTAGCTGTTTAGAGCTACTTGACTTTCAACATGTTCATATGGTACTTTAAATACATTTCTGAAATTGATCCAAACGCAGTCCAACTGATGGTGCCCCAGAAAGCAAGATGCTGTTATACTGACGCTGCCAAGCTGAGTCCGAGTCCTGGCTGAGCCTGCTCAGGCTGCCATGGAAAAGCACCACACACCGGGTGGCCTAACAGCAAAACCTAGTTTCTCACAGGTCTGGAGACTGGAGGGCCAAGGTCAAGGTGCTGGCAGGTTTGGTTTCTGCAGCAGCCTCTCTCCGTGGCTTGCAGACACCTGCCTTTCTGCTGTGACCTCCCATGGCCCTTTTCTCTGTCCCAGCAACCCTGGTGTCTCTTCCTCTTTTTCTAAGGACACCAGTCCTATCAGATGAGGGCCTCACTCTTATGACCTCATTGCACTGTAATCACCCCTTTAAAGACCATCTGGGGTCGGGGCTTCAGCACAAGAATTTGGGGTGTGCGGGGAGGACACAATTCAGCATGTTCCTTAAGATGAGCTCCTTGGCTTTACTTGTTAAACATTTTTGAGCTTCTCCAGTTCTGTCCAAAACATGCTCAGGACGATGATTAAAACAATGCTGCTTGGAAAAAAATGACTTGTTAGTGTTTGCAAAGTGCTGAGAACTCTACTATAACACACCACACACCACACACCACACACATACACACACACACAAACGCGCGCGCCTCCCACGTCCCTCCCACATCTGTAAAGCCTGGTTTGTATTTCCTTATCTTCACCCTGGAGACAGCATCAAAGATCAGGCATCTGCCTAAAGCAGTCCTGACAACCTCCCCTTCCAGCTCTGGGGCTACGATGTCTGAGAGTCACGCCGGGTGCGATAGTTCTGGGGAAACACACACGCAGCAGCTGCCTGGGGTGCCTGGGGTGCAGGCATCAGCGGGGCCCGGGCCCGCGACAATCATTATCACAGGACACCGCACAGCCACCCGGAAGGAGGCGACATCAAAGCCGGCAGGGATCAGCAGAGCCAGGAAATGTCCTATTTCATTTACATCAAGAGCTTACACTTCCAGCCCCTTGGGGTAGCAGTTCAAGTGAGTCCGGTGACTGGTAAACGGCCGATCTATCTGCTGGAGGCACTGAGCTCTTCCGAGGAGGCCACCCAGCAGGACTTGGGGCCGCTGACACCATCTCCCCGGCTTGCTTGTCCTTCCTCGGTCCCGTGGACGGAAAAGCCCACCCCGAGTCACTCTTGGCCCCTGGAGGCTTCCTAGACGCTGGCATTCAGGGGACAAAGACTTCTCTGGTTCCCGGTCTGCTTTCCCAAAGACCTTGGACCCCGGGCCCTGAGGAATCCTGCGGCTGCTGCTGGCGCAGGGGATGAGCTGGGCTCTCTCGGCCCCGAGCAAGGAAAGCGCATGGCGACAGAATAATCAAAACCCGCGCTGGCTTCAGAGGGGCCTGCCCTGGCCGCGAGCCGGAGATGAAAGGCCCGCGCACCAGGCCCCCTTGCCAGCACTAACGTATCAGCATCTGTGTTTGTTTAAAATATGTAGAGCGAGAGGGGGAGAGAGAGAGAGAGTGCGATTTTGTTTTCTTGCAGAACATTCGGAGCCAATTTCAGCGCCCAGATCTTCACAGGGAAACCTCGGGGGCTCCGCGAGGTGCGAGCGGGCATTCAGGGCAGAATTCCCACCGGCGCTGGAAATTCCGAGGATAACTGACATTGGATTATTATTTTAAAGGGAAAGAGAAACTGCGATCCACTTGAGACGACACGAGTGATCACAGTAGTATTTACACCGAGCGCTGGAAATTCAAGTACATAAATGGGCTTCAGTGTTTTGCAAAGTGGGGTCCTGCGACCAGCGACAGCCCTTGGGGGCTGGTTAGAAATAGACATTCGCCGCTCCCCGCCCCCCACCCAGGCCTGTTCCTGGGCCCTGGGTTTCAGCTGGAGGCTCAATCCTCAGAGATTCAGATGCACACTCAGGTTTGAGGACCACTGAGTTCCTTAAAAAGTCACAGCTAAGCCCTAGCCGGTTTGGCTCAGTGGGTAGAGCCTCGGCCTGTGGACTGAAGGGTCCCAGGTTTGATTTTGGTCAAGGGCACATGCCTGAGTTGCAAACTTGATCCCCAGTAGGGGGCGTGCAGGAGGCATCTGACCAATGATTCTCATCATTGATGTTTCTATCTCTCTCCCTCTCCCTTCCTCTCTGAAATCAATACAAATATTTTTAAAAAGTCACAGCTAAAAGAATCTCCAGCCTCAAACAGTTGTTCATTTGTTCCATATTGATCGCCCCTCCCACATGCAAGATGCCCCGTAGCTGTGTCAGAGCCGGGGTGGGGTGGGGGGTGGAGGGATGCTGTCCTGTCGCTAGGAGCTCTCCGGGTCAGGGAGCAAATGCAGCCCCTCGGAGCCCGGCCGCTCTGGGCAGGAGAGTGGGGAGAAAGCCGCCTGGGCAAGGCCCGCTCACTCGGCTGTTCTCTGGCATCCAGGGCGGGGTCACCCAGTTGGAACACTGGTGATATCTCGGGCCGATGACTCTTTGCTGATGTGTGGACTGCCCTGTGCACTGTAGATGCCAGCAGATGCCAGCAGCACGCCCTCCTCCCCGCTGTGACACCCCATCTCTCTGGGGGGCAGCACCACCAGGGGTGAGAAGTGCTGAATTCAACTTCCACAGTGTGGCCCGGGAAATGTGAACTACGATAGAGAGCGCAGCCTCTGGAGCCTACAGGGGCCTGAGCTATACTCAGGGGACCAACGTCTCCACAACCCATCCCCCACCCCCACCCCCCGCCCCGGCCCCAGCCCATAAGGCAGGGGTGGGGAACCTTTTCCTGCCAAGGGCCACGGGGAGATTTGTATCATCATTCTCGGGCCCTACAGAATCATCACCTTAAACATGAGCCTGCTCTATCTGGTCAGACATTGAATGAGCTCACCCCTAATGCCTTGGAGGGCCAGGCCCCATGGTTTCTCGGGCCTCATACGGCCCGAGGGCCGGACGTTCCCCACCGCTGCCCATAAAGGAATGAGCTGGGCAGACGACCCTAGGTTCCAGGCAACCCTGACTGAACCGACCTCCTCCTCCTGCCAAGCTTCTGAGGCCGTGGAATTTGGGGTGCGCCTCTGAGCCCAAATATTGGCCCTCAGGGCACGGCACCTCCCACACCATCATGGTACTCGGATCCCCGCAGCGCCGCCTGCCCGGCTGGCATAACACACAGCGGAGGAATTTGCTGGCAGAGACCATGCCACGGCCGCCACGCCGCAGCTCTCCGCTAACGCTGGTGCTGAAAGCGTGAACTGGCGGGAACACGCTGACAAATGAGGGAACAGGCTGAGCTTAATGCGAACTTCACCTCTGCCTCTGGGGATTCCATCCACGAGAGTGCAGGTGAGAGCCGCACGCAGCACCGGCGGGGCCCGGGGCACCCAAATGCCCACGAGCCGTGGCCTTCAAGACACCCACGTCCACGAGCCAACCTCGGGCAACCTCAAGGCCAAGTGACATATGTCTTGTCATACTGACATATTTCTTAACCACTTACTGTGTCTGAAATGGTACTACTGTCTTCATTACCTCCCATCTCTTTTTCTTAACGTGTCACTGACGAAGCTTTCGGTGCTGTGCCCCTAACCCTGTCTTTCCCACGAGCCCCGAGGTTTTCGTTGCTCACTTCGGCATATGATCAGCACCATGATTGAGGAATGTGTAAGTCACATTACCGCGGGCCAGGCTGCGCCTTCTCCCTGAGCCAAGTGGCAACAGGGTGGTAGAAAAGCAACCCCACCCGGCCAGTGTGGCTCAGTGGCTGAGCATTGACCTATGAACCAGGGTTCGATTCCTGGTCAGGGCACATGCCTGGGTTGCGGGCTCGATCCCCAGTGTGGGACGTGCAGGAGGCGGCCCATCCATGATTCTCTCTCTTCATCGATGTTTCTCTCTCTCCCTGTGTTGCTTCCTCTCTCTAAAACCAATAAAAACATTTTATTTTAAATATATTTTATTGATTTCAGAGAAGAAAAGAGAGGGAGAGAGAGAGAGAGAGAGAAACATCAATGAGGAGAGAGAATCATTGATCGGCTGCCTCCTGCGCGCCCCCTGCTGGGGGTCCAGCCCGCAACCCAGGCATGTGCCCTTGACCAGAATTGAACCTGGAACCCTTCAGTCCACAGGCTGACGCTCTATCCACTGAGCCACACCAGCCAGGGCTAAAAACATATTTTAAAAAAAGAAAAGGAGCCCCAAGCCCCCTTCTTTGGCTCCTCCCCTTTGTGGCTGAGCCTGCAGCCTCAGGCCGGACAGCAGCCCCGCCTGGAAGCTTCTCCCATGTTCCCTGCGCACTAGCCCCGGCGCCAGGTTCCCACAGCTGCCATCAGCTGCTCAACATTCTCGCCAGGACTTCCGCCACCCTCTGCCACAGTGGTTCCCAACCTCGGCTGCACATGAGCATCACCTGGGAATCTTTTCAAAATCCTGATTCCTGGGCCTCATCCCCCGGAAATTCTGTTTCTCTGTGATGGGGCGGGGCCACAACATGAGTCACAAAGAAACAGAATTTCTGGGGGATGAGGCCCAGGAATCAGGATTTTAAACAGATTCCCAGGTGATTCTGATGTGCAGCCCAGGTTGAGAACCACTGCTCTACCACATGCTGCCCCTTGAGCCCCCTGAGGACTGAGAGAGAATCATGGATCGGCTGCCTCCTGCACGCCCCCTACTGGGAACATTCACCTGCTCTCCCCAGTCTGGGCACCGCCGTGGCCGCACACATCCCCCCCCGCAGCCCCCCTCCTCCCCCCAACCCCCCTCCCCTCCCCCGTACCAGCCCGGCCACTCACCCGCTCCGCGTCACCAGGCACTGGCGGAGCCCCAGCTTCCGGAAGATGTCCACCACCGTCTCCATGGGGGTGTGGTCCGTGACCGTGAACGGGCTGAGGTTCAGGACCCGGCGCAGCTTCAGGGGCTGCGGGCTGTTGGCCGGCAGCTCGGGGGGGTCCTCCGTGAAGTACATGATGGAGTTGCTCACGATGCCCTCCTGCCTCTGCCTGGCGTTCTCTGGAATGGGCAGCGGGAGCGGAAGTCACACCCAGTCCCTCGCTTAGCAACTCCCCCCCCCCTCCCGCTGACCTGCAGGTACACATCTTCCCTCCTCCCACCTCCTAGAATCCCGCAGAGAAGGGGCTCCGAGGGCCACCTCCACATTCTTTTATTTTTTTAATAGATTTTTATTGATGTCAGAGAGGAAGGGAGAAGGGAGAGGGAAAGAGAGATAGAAACATCCATGATGAGAGAGAATCATGGATCGGCTGCCTCCTGCACACCCCCTCCTGGGGATTGAGAGCACAACCCAGGCATGTGCCCTTGACTGGAATCGAACCCGGGACCCTTCAGTCCGCAGACCTACGCTCTATCCACTGAGCCACACCGGCTAGGGCAGCAACTCCACATTCTTAATGGGGGGCTTCAGCCAAACATCTGTGAAATCGGCGCCTGCTGGGCAAGGGTCCCCCTGCTGTGACCCGCCTGTTCACTGCCAAGGTCTTGAAAGACAGGCCTGAGCAGGATGCTCCTTTGTGGAGATGCATGGCTTCCCCTGGACGCCAGGCACCCAGAAGGCCCTTCGCCCTCCGCCCTCCGCCCTCCGCCCTCCACCCTCCACCCTCGTCTTCCTAACACTTCTTCACCTCATCATGGGTGAAGTTGGACATAACAAAGCACCACACCTGCCTGGCCGGTGTGGCTCAGTGGTTGAGCATCGACCTATGAACCAGGAGGTCATGGTTCGATTCCCTGTCAGGGCACAGGCCCGGGTAGCAGGCTCCATCCCCAGTAGGGGGCGTACAGGAGGCAACTGATCCATGATTCTGTCTCATCAATGATGTTCCTATCTCTCTCTCCCTCTCCCTTGCTCTCTGAAATCGATACAAGTATATTTTTGAAAAGGAAAAAGAAACCACACTTAGCTGCCCCATAGGTTTTTTACAGACGTACAGTTGGCCCAAATGACACTGAGTCCTGAAAGGAGCAGGAATTTAATGGGACCAGCCCAGGCTCACAGCCCAGACATTTAGCTCAAATCCCAAATATGACCCTTGGGACCAAGGAAATACCCTGGGAAAAGCCGCATCGCCTACCCCTTGGATCTCCTCTCTTAAAAATGGGCCCCTCTGAGGGTATCGCAACGAAAGATAGTAAAACTCTTATGGTAACAATTAGCCTATTTCTATCTATAGGCAAGGCCGTGTGACAGGGCTGAGGCAGGGGGATGGGAACTCATTAGAACACAGCTTCATGCCGCCGAGAAACCCGGGCTATTTTAAGTCGCGTGTGAAACAAACCCATCGGTCTCCAGCTATTTCTCCAAGGCCGCTTTCCTTCTGTCGGGATTTTCATCTTTCTTTTGGTTCATGGGTAGAGGTTAGGGAAAATGTACGGCGGACTTGCCTTCAAATGAATCCCAGTCTCCTCTATAATACAGGTCTCCTTTCTCAAAGACTACAATTCACCTGTATCGTTCTGTGAGAAATAAAACTCCAACTGCCTGCTGAGGCCGTTGGCTGCAGTACAGCGCGCTAAAGCAGCGGTTCTCAACCTGTGGGTCGCAACCCCTTTGGGGGTTGAACGACCCTTTCACAGGGGTCCCCTAAGACCATCGGAAAACACATCTATAATTACATATTGTTTTGGTGATGAATCGCTATGCTTTCATTATGTTCAATCTGTAACCATGAAATTGGGGGTCACCACAACATGAGGAGCTGTATGAAAGGGTCGTGGCATGAGGAGGGTTGAGAACCACTGCTCTAATGGGAAGCGGGGAGCGCCACGGTCAGGCTGGTTGAAAAGGGGTCTCTTTAAAAGAGGAACACGGGGTCCGCTGGGCAGATGCCTGCCCATTATTTGGCTCAGGCTCAATCTAGTTGCATCGAATGGGAGATGATTCCACCACAGATGCAGGTGACAATGAGGCACAACGTGTTTTCAAATGGAGAGGCTATGCGACGCGCGCTGCGCACTTCTCCCCTAAGTCAAGGCGGTTCTGTCCTGAAGCTCTAAGGTCGAGGCGACAGTCAACACATACTTATTTGCTCAAGTTCATACACCAGTTGATTTTCTAGAAGTCCACACAACAGGAATCCCATCTCTTTCAATAACCAATTTGAACATTGGGAATGGATCAAGCCACACACCTCAATCAAGAACTGATCACATGACCCGGCTGGTGTGGCTCAGTTGACCTATGAACCAAGAGGTCAAGGTTCCATGCCCGGTCAGGGCACATGCCTGGGTTGCAGGCTCGATCCCCAGTGTGGGGCATGCAGGAGGCAGCCAATCCATGAATCTCATCATTGATGTTTCTCTCTCTCCCTCTCCCTTCCTCTCTGAAATCAATAAAAAAAAAAAATTCTTAAAGCTTCCATAAAAACAGAGGTAATTTACAAGAAGGTTAAGGTGTAAAATTGGGAGCAACTGTAGTGGTGATCAGTACAAGATGCTATAACAAAGTAAACACTATTTAGAAGGAAAAGCAGATTATTTTAGGGTGCCATGGTTTACTAAGGCATGGAGAAGTCTCCAGCAGAAGCAGATGGCACTGCTGTTCTTCCAGGAGGAAACCTCTTTATCCCTAAACAGCCTGTCCAACAGATCTGACACTTATCTTCTTTTTTAAAAATATGTTTTTATTGATTCCAGAGAGGAAGGGAGAGAGAGAGAGAGAGAGAGAGAGAGAGAGAGAGAGAAACATCAATGAGGGAGAATCATTGATCAGCTGCCTCCTGCACGCCCCACACTGGGGATCAAGCCCACAACCCGGGCAAGTGCCCTGACCTGGAATCAACCGTGACCTTCTGGTTCATAGGTCAACACTCAACCACTGAGCCACGCCGGCCGGCTAACACTTATCTTCTTCTTAGGCCCTGGATGTCAGTCCCTTTCTGCAAGTAAGCATCTTCCACATCCTGGAGAATCATCATTAAATCATCCACCAGACCAAAAAAAATCCGAGTTCCCTTAACTCCCGCCCATAACTGGAACTTTCCATCCCTTTCATCATCGCTGCGGCTTCACTGAGGCCTCTCTCAGCCGTCCTTGCTTAAGTGCAGAGCCCCAGTCTGGAAGAGCCTAAAGCCCTGCCGAGCACAGAAAAGCCTCGCGTTTGCAAATAGCGCCAAGAGGCACAGTCCTCTGAACCAGAATCTGAGCAGGGGCCGCCTACGCCCCACGTGCTGTGTGTGGTGAAGGCCGCACCTCCCAGGCGGTGCAAGGACTCGGTCTCTAACCAAGAGGCAGCCGTGGCTTGCGGTCCAGAGAGAGACGGAAAATCACAACACACTTCCATGTCCCGGGAGCGGCTGCTACCATCTTTAACATGACCGCTATTCACCATGCTTTCCTCAGCCAAACTACCTTGGATCTATTTATAATCGTTGCTCCTCATTCCCCTGGGAGAGGACTCGGCATGCAGTCAGTGCCAGCTAAATGCTGGCGTCCTATTTCCATCGTCACGAAAGGGCACATTCATCCGGCAAATGCAGCTCGCGAGTGTCTCCACCGCAATCCAGGGAGCCTTCTGTTCCCAGGGCCAGGAAAACAGCTCTTCTGGTTGCTCAGAGCGAAGCCACCCCTCGCCTTTCCACACACCATGCAAATAACAGCTTCTCTGCCGGGCCCGCTGGTTGAAAGCACAGAGGTGTTATTTCCACGGCGTGGTGCCCCTTCAGACATTGCAAACACAGCTTCCCGGGGCGCGGGCAGCGGGCTCCAGCGCTGGGGACAACTGCTGCTTCCCACCTGATTATGGCACTGGGGGCAGCAGGGCTAGTAAACCATCTCCTGGCGGGTGTGCCCAAGCTGCACAACAGGTGATGGATCCTGTGACATGTATCACTTCAGATTTTCATTTCAACCTTTGCTTAAAGGCTGCTGGTCACCTTATTTTAAAACAAACCCAGCCCTACTTATACAGCGTGGTTGGTTGGTTTTTGTAATCCTCACCCAAGGATACTTTTTCCATTGATCTTTAGAGGAAGAGTGGAGAGAGATGGAGAGGGAGGGAGAGGGAGCGGGGGGAGAGAGAGAGAGAGAGAGAGAGAGAGAGAGAGAGAGAGAGACATCAACTGGTTGTCTCCCACAAGCTCCCTGACCCAGGCCGGGGAACCGAACCTGCAGCTGAGGTACAGGCTGCATTCTCTAAACATCTGCAGCCTCTTGCCTCCTAGCAGGACAAGGTATCGAACGAGCGACCCTTCGGTCTGCGGGCTGACACACTAACCACTGAACCAAACAGGCCTGGGCTTACACAGCTTTTCTAAACAACCCCATTTTCTCTAAGGCAGTACTGATGTCTAAAGGCTAAGTGACAGGACCTACAACAGTGATGGCGAACCTATGACACGCGTGGCAGAGGTGACACGTGAACTCATTTTTTTTGGTTGATTTTTCTTGGTTAAATGGCATTTAAATATATAAAATAAATATCAAAAATATAAGTCTTTGTTTTACTGTGGTTGCAAATATCAAAAAATGTCTATATGTGACACGGCACCAGAGTTAAGTTAGGGTTTTTCAAAATGCTGACACGCCGAGCTCAAAAGGTTCGCCATCACTGCCCTACAAGAAAGAGAAGTATCACTGACACTCAGCACAAACACGCTACCATGTCCAAACTATAAAGTCAGCTGTTGCTTTGGGAGGTAATCCTGTTTGAGCAACAAACATTAGAGGATCTAGCTTATCCAAGGCTATTTTTATAAAGCCTTTGATGAAGATACTTTAAAGATGTTTTCAAAGCTATTTAACACGTGAAGAGATCTGGGACTTCAAAGGGCGAGCTGAGAGATGGTTAACCAAGGGCAGGGCGAGGCAAAGGCTTGTCAGGTGAAGGCGCGCTGGCATCAGGGCGTTCTGCCACCAGACCCAGGCGAGTCCCCCTGGCAAACTTCATAAATACTCTGGTAGCTGGGGTGGTTAGTAAAGTCATCCATGCCAACCTGAGCCCCATCATGGGCCCCGCCTGCGGTGAGGCGCTGGGAGGGTGTGCAGGTCACGGGCAGGCATGTAGCGGAATGGCATGCGTGTCTGCTGGGCACCACCGATGCGCTCACTGCTCCCTGCCCTGCTGCATGGGGAGGTCCGCTGGGACTCCCCCACCCCCTCTCCCCCCTCCCCAGGGAGCTCCCCCCAGGCTTAGCTCTTTGGAATCCTCCTCGGCTAGGCTGCTGGGCCCACAGGCTTGCTTTTTGGAGCCGCTTATCTGCGGGACACCTCACCTGGGCATCATCCCCTCCCCTCCCCCAACTCAACAGCCTGGCCCTCAGCCCAGCTGATTTCGGTTCGCACACGAGTAGGAAAAGCATCGCACAGAACTGATGTGACGTCATGTCACGTGGGAAGCGAAAGGCTGGGGTGGAGCCGAGCGGCAAAGAACTCCCCGGCTCAGTAGTTGGCCTGCCTGAGTCTGTCTCCGAGAGCAGCTCAGCCAGGGCCGGCCCAGGCTCAGGCTCTCCCACCCCCTCCGTCTCGGCTTTGCGTTCTCTGAAAGGCTGGAGCCCAGGGAGCTGCTGGCAAAGGTGGCGCTCACCTTCCAGCCAAGACCGGCCTCCTGAGGCCCTGCCCCTCACAGTGCGACGTGGGACCAGCCGCAGAGCATTAATGAGGAGCTTGGGAGAAACGCAGCGCCTCGGGCCGCACCCCAGACCAGCGGAATCCAAATCTGAACTTCAACCAGATCCCCGAGGGACACAAGTATACGTTCAAGTGTGGGATCTGCCCGGCCTGCATGGCTCAATGGTTGAGCATCAACCTATGAGCCAGGAGATCTCGAATCCATTCCAGTCAGGGCACATGCCCGGATTGCGGGCTCCATCCCCAGTGGGGGGTGTGCAGGAGGCAGCCAATCAATGATTCTCTCTCTCCCTCTCCCTTCCTCTCTATTAAAAAAAAAAAAAAAAGCCCTAGCTGGTTTCGCTCAGTGACAAGAGTGTCGACCTGCGAACTGAAGGGTCCTGGGTTCAATTCCAGTCAAGGGCACATGCCTGGGTTGCGGGCTCCATCCCCAGTGTGGGGCATACAGGAGGCAGCTGATCCATGATTCTCTCTCATCATTGATGTTTCTCTCTCTCTCTCTCTCTCTCTCTCTCCCTCTCCCTTCCTCTCTGACATCAATAAAAACATATTTTTTTAAAAAGTGTGTGATCCCCGGGCTTAAAGCCTTCTGACTGTGTAGGCTCTCTCCACCCCTTGGAGAAGGCGGGGGGCGGGGGGGGTTAGAAGGCTGCCATTCACCTTAGCAGCCCACCAGCTCCCCCTTCTCTACTCACTGATGGCGAGAATCAGTTCCCTCCTCTGGGCGAATCCAATGAGGCGCTCGGAGTCCCGGGACACCACCACGGGGAAGCCGTTGTAGTCGGTCTCTTTGATGAGCGTCTCCACGTCCTCCACGGTCATGCTGTCCTGGGTGAGCACAGACAGCGGCGGCTCCCCGCGCCGCGGCCGCATGACGTCGGTGGCCAGCGTGCGGTGCGTGAACTCATCCTTCACGTCCAGGAAAGGGTACCCGTTGAGGTGGATGTGGGCCTCATAGATGCCTTCCTTCCCAAAGGCGTCAGCCACCCACTTGCTGGTCACGGCTGCCGCCATCAAGGGGACAATGTACTCCAGACCCCCCGTTAATTCAAACATGATGACCACCAATGACACCGTCATCCTGGTCACGCCACCTGCGAGGCGAGAGAGGAGGGGGGTTCCCAGCTCAACCCAGACCCTCCGCAGGGCATGGGTTGTGGAAACTGACAAGCTGGCTGGAAACTCAAGTTTCTAAGGAGACAGTTCTACACACTGCCCGTGCTCAGACCTCTGTCACCTACATCAGGGAGCCATGAGCCCCATCCGACTGGGGGCTCTTCTACACTGAGGGACAACTCAGATGTCGATTCACCTAACAGTGGTCGGCAAACTGTGGCTTGCGAGCCACATGCGGCTCTTTGGCCCCTGGAGTGTGGCTCTTCCACAAAATACCATGCGCGGGCGCACGCGTACAGTGCGATTGAAACTTCGTGGCCCATGCGCAGAAGTCCGTATTTTGTGAAAGAACTGGTATTTTGTGGAAGAGCCACACTCAAGGGGCCTAAGAGCCACATGTGGCTCGCGAGCCGCAGTTTGCCGACCACTGGTCTAGGACCACACGCCTTGCTTTCTGGTGAGTGGATCCTATGCGGGCTCTGGTTTCTCACTCAGCAAGCGGGGCTCCCTTCCAGAACCCCAAAAGCTGGAAAACTGCAGAGACTCTTGGGGGCTAGAGACAGGAGAGGACCCGCCCGTGTCCCTTGGCATTCAGCAGGAGAAACCATACCAACTTCTAATCTTCCAATGAACTTGAGCTGAGGTTCCTTGATCTCAGCACTGGGAACACGTGGGACTGGTAATTCTTTGCTGGGGCTGTCCTGCGCACTGTAGGATGTTTAGCAGCGTCCACGGCCCCACCCAGTAGGTGCTACTAGCACCGCCACCCCCAGGTGTGACAGCCAGACATGTCTCCTCTCTTGTCCACTATCCTGCATGGCACAGCTGCGAGATGGTAGAGGCTCCATCAGCCTGGATCCCTGAATGACCGAGTGGAGAGAACCTTCCGCTAACTACACACACACACACACACACACACACACACACACACACACACACAAATACACACACAAACACACACACACACAAACACACACACACAAACACACACACACACACACGTTGATTCTCATTATTCACAGTAGTTATGATCCACAAACGCTGAATTAGCAAATTCTTAATCACTGCCCTAGGGGAGACCTAGGTTAGGTTTCTGTGAGCCTGTGGTCACAACATTTTTGTCAAAATCCATTTGTGTGTGTTTCTGGCTAAAGACACCTTATTTAATAGATGCAGCTGACTCAGTCACGTTGAACTCAGCCTGAAGGGAGCTTCTGAACGTGTGTTTTCTCCCTGAGGCACATCCCAGGCTCCTCGCATGAGGAGTGCCAGGCAGCACCTCAGCGCTATGCCTGAGGGTCATTTTAAACCGCAAAATCATTAACAAAAAGCACAAAAAATGCAAATCCCATGGCACTCGATAGACCACAAGGACATCTGTGTCCTGTGTGAGAGCTGAACCAAGAAGGCAGACCTTCACCTTGGTCAGTTCAGCGGGGAACATACACGTGTCAGATCACTCCAGTGTTCCACCTATGAGTGTCCGAGAGGGACTGCAAAAGCCCTACAGGTACTGATTTGGGGGTGACAAACACATTTTAGCAAGTACACAAATGCCCAATTATGGAATCCACGAATTATGAGGATCAACCGCCATCACGGACCAGATCTAAGCCTCGGTGTGTTAAGCCCGTGGGATTTAGGGGTTACTTGTCACAGCAGCACACCCTCTCCGATCCTGAGAGCGCAAGTGCTCATGGCTTCCTCTGGCCAGTCCTCTAACCCAGATCGGCCCTTGTGCTCAGTCTGTCTTCCTTTCCTTGCACCTCCCACCCCGCCTCACCCCGCCTCACCCCGCCTCTGGCTGTACCTAGGCAGGCCGCTGCTCCCACCATGGCGTAGAGTCCCGGGGTGACGCAGTCCGCGCCAGGCCTGCACCAGTTCCTGAAGATGATCCAGTCGTGGTGATGGTATGCCAGCTGCTCCACGCCGATGCCCACCATCCTGCCCGCCATGGCCCCCACGGCCATGCTGGGGATGAAGAGGCCCGACGGGATCTCCAGGGAGCACACATGGAAAAAAGCATGAGGGGAGGAGTCCGAACCCCCAAGGCCCCGCCTCCCACCCCAGTACACACTGACCCCCTCAACAAGCTCGCATTTTGCTTCAGTCTTCAAAGCAGCTGCAACATTGCCCTGGCCGGTGTGGCTCAGTGCACAGTGTCAGCCTGCGGACCAAAGGGTCCCGGATTCCATTCCGGTCAAGGGCACGTACTTTGGTTGCAGGCTCCTCCCTGGCCCGAGCCCTGACCAGGGTTCGTGCAGGAGGCAACCAATCCATGTGTTTCTCTCACATCGATGTTTCTCTCTGTCTCTCCCCTTCTCTTCCACTCTCCCTAAGACTCAATGGAAAAATATCCTCGGGCGAGGAGTAACATAAATAAATAAATTTTAAAAGGAGGTGCAACCTTCAAAGTAGGTCAGGGAAAAGGTGGGACAAGTGGCTGCACCCGCCTGCTCCCCGTGGCTACTGTGACTCAGAGAGAATGTCGTTTTATACTTTCCTGTCCCGGCCTTCAGCAGCCGGGGTGGGTTACAGAATGAGCAGCCCCACTGCAAACAGCATTCAAAGCGACAGCTGTCCCTGGAGACACGCACCACCTCCTTGCTCCCCTCGCCTGTCCTTCAGATTAGCTTTTAAAATGAAATGTCAAGCCGCAGCGGGACAATGGAAAAGGAAGGCCTGCGAGGGCTCGCGGGGAGAAGGAAGCCGAGGGCAGCCGTGCAGCCACCCGCATCTTCCAAAGGCTTTCTGCAGCCCGCGGCCCTCATGGCGGGCAGCGCCCTCCTCCCGACAATGTCCATTTCCCGAAAAGCATTCGGAACAGGCTCAACCCCGGTGAGAGCGGCACAGACAGAGACTACACATGGTCTCACTCATTTATGGATCATAAAGACCATTATAAACTGATCACAAATAGACACAGGCAGAGCAGCATCGAACAGACTGTCAGACTGCAGCGGGAAGGCCGGGGAGGGTTGGGGGGAGGGGGGGGAAGAGATCAACCGACGGACTTGTATGTATGCAGATAAGCATAGCCAATGGGCACAGACACTGGGGGGTAGGGGAGGCCGGGGGAAGGTCAAGGGGGGAAAAAAGGAGACATATGTAACACTCTCTGTAATATTTTAAGCAATAAAACAAAATTTAAAAAAAAAAAGAGAGAGACTACGGGACTGAAAGGCCTCGGGAACAGCGTGCCTCCTGCTTTGGTGTGAAACACATTTCATCTCTCTAGCGCAGTGATGGCGAACCTATGACACGCGTGTCAGAGGTGACACGCGAACTCATTTTTTTGGTTGATTTTTCTTGGTTAAATGGCACTTAAATATATAAAATAAATATCAAAAATATGTCTTTGTTTTACTATGGTTGCAAAGATCAAAAAATGTCTATATGTGACACGGCACCAGAGTGAAGTTAGGGTTTTTCCAAATGCTGACACGCCGAGCTCAGAAGGTTCGCCATCACTGCCCTAGTGAGCAGGTAGCACGCCGGGCTCTCCGCGGCGGAGACTGCATTTGACTGGATCCTGAGCGGGAGCCGCATCTATGCCGACCCGGACTGTCATCAGTCTCAGGACGGAAGTGGCTCTCTAAGCAGAGTCCAGGTTAAGTCGGATCCTTGAGTGTGGCTGCACAAGTGTGGGACATTCCTGAGGAAACGGTTCCTTTCTGAGCTGCCCCTCCTCCCACTGCCACTGACTGCCCTGGAGCTTCAAAGCCGCCTGTCCCAGCAGGCACCAGGGGGTGGCCAGGGCCTTCCGCAGACACGAGCTCAGTCCCTTTGCTGGGAGCAGATGGAGCAGACCGTCAGCTGTTTAATGGAGTCCACCCCTCCTTGTTCTCAGGGCAAAAATTCAGGTTTGTGCCTGACCATTACACACTCAAGTATAAACTCCCTACCTGGTTTCTTCAACTTAAAAAAATAAATCATAAAAATCACACACAGACCCGGTGGGCGTGGCTCGGTGGCTGAGCATCGAGCTATGAACCAGGAGGTCATGGTTCAACTCCACGTCAGGGCACATGCCCGGGTTGTGGGCTCCATCCCCAGTGTGGGGCGTGCAGAAGGCAGCTGATCCATGATTCTGTCTCCTCATTGATGTTTCTATCGCTCTCTCCCTCTCCCTTCTTCTCTGAAATCAGTAAAAATATATTTTTAAAAATCGCACACAGAAGTAATCGTAATGGAAACCAATGGGTGTTCGGGAGGACTCTCAACGTTCTGCTTGCGGTCGTGGGTGCTGGTTACACAGTGTGTGTTTCAGGAAAGTTCGCCGAGCTTTCCGTGTCTCTGGATGAACGACATACTCTGAGCCATGGCTTCTTCACTTGTGAAGTGAGATTAAAAGCTATTTGAGCCCTGAACCGGTTTGGCTCGGTGGATAGAGCGTCGGCCTGCGGACTGAAAGGTCCCAGGTTCGATTCCGGTCAAGGGCATGTACCTGGGTTGCGGGCACATCCCCAGAAAGAGATGTGCAGGAGGCGGCTGATAGATGTTTCTAACTCTCTATCTCTCTCCCTTCCTCTCTGTAAAAAATCAATCAAATATATTTTTTTAAAAATAAATAAATAACAGCTATTTGAGAGGCTGGCTGTTTCTCAAAAGCATCGTTTCTTGTTGATTCAAAGAAGGTCCAGGGCCCAGCACAAGGCAACATTCAATACAGGCCTACCCCTCCCTCCCAGCACGATTCCATGGCGGCCAGCCGGCGCCAGCCCAGAAGGCCACGGGGCCCCCATCCCCCCCCCCCCCCGTCACTCACCTTCATGCCGAAGGTAAAGATGGTGATGACGATCTTAAAGACCAGCGCCAGGGCCAGCTGCCAGATGGCCGTGTACACCCCGCGCCCGGCCGGCCGGTCGGGAATGTCATCCACGGGCCGGGTCATGTTGGGGTCGTTGATGTAGTCGCAGAGCTGGGAGGACTCGAGGGCCCCGCAGTCATTGAACAGCTCGGAAATGAGCTCGCTCGTGCTCTGGCGCGTGTAGGGGTTGGGGTAGGCGACGATGGCGGTGATGGCGGTCACCACAATGACCTCCAGCACCGGGTACTTGCCCAGCCGGGTGGTTTTGCGCCTCCGGCACCAGGCGATGTTGCAGCGGATGAAGAGGGTGCCCCACAAGCCCCCGAAGACGCCCAGCAGGATGAACGGGAAGAGCTCGGCCATGTACCAGGGCGTGTGATACTCCACGTAAAAGAGGACGAGGCGGCTGTTGCCAAAGGGGTTGATGGAGCGCAGCGTGAAGGCCGCCACCAGGGCGGCGAAGAAAGACCGCCACAAGGTCTTCAGGGGGAAGTAGTAGCTGACCTGGGGGACGAGGCGCACATGAGTGGCCCGGGTTTCGCTATGACCCAAAGGCACCAACAAACACATGTCAAGGACTCTAACCGTGTCTGACAGTAGAATGGAGCCCAGTCAAGTGCTTTTCAGCTATTTTTTAAGAGAAATGAGAACATTTCATCATAATTCTGTTGATGGCATGGAGACCCCCCCCAAAAAAAAAAAAGCAAAGAAACCTCTGAATTAGATTCTACAGACAACAGAGTAGATCAAGGGTTGGAAAACCTGGCCCAGCAAATGTATCTGAATGGCACAGGAGTGAAGAATAAATTTTTGATTTGTAAATGGTTAGGAATGCCCTAGCTGGTTTGGCTTCAGGCCTACAGACTGAAGGGTCCCGGGTGTGATTCCGGTCAAGAGCACATACATGCCCGGGTTGTGGGATCGATCCCCAGTAGGGGGCATGTAGGAGACAGCCAACAAATGATTCTCTCTCATCATTGATGTTTCTATCTCTCTCCCCCTTTCCCTTCCTCTCTGACATCAATAAAAAAATTTTTTTTTAATAAGTAAATGGGCCGAAACCGGTTTGGCTCAGTGGATAGAGCGTCGGCCTGCGGACTGAAAGGTCCCAGGTTGGATTCCGGTCAAGGGCATGTACCTGGGTTGCGGGCATATCCCCAGTGGGAGATGTGCAGGAGGCGGCTGATCGATGTTTCTCTCTCATCGATGTTTCTAGCTCTCTATCCCTCTCCCTTCCTCTCTGTAAAAAATCAATAAAATACATATTTTTTTAAAAAGTGAATGGTTAGGAAGGACTATTTTGTGACATGCGAAATATTCAAAAGAACTCTATTTTTGTGACACGAGAAAATTATATAAAACTCCAGCTTTAGCTCCTAAGGAGAGTGGTGTCGGGATGCAGCCACGCGCGATCACGGGCGCATTGTCTGTGGCAGCTTCCCTGCGCCACGCAGGGCTGAGTGGCTGGGACCCAGCCCGGGAGACCCGCAAAGCCTCAAACAGTGACTCTCTGGCCCTTTACAGACGTTTGCCGGCCCCTGGAACAGACCTAGCCGCGTTGCCAAAAACAAAACTGCTTCATTAATTTGGTTATGAGGAAGGGGGACACTGCAAATCTTCCAGAACATTTATATCGGCATTTTCCAAACGTACTGAGCAGCCCCCATCGTGGCTCCTTAATGAGCGGCAGGAATCGTGTCAGCGGTCCTCAGAGGGCTTCAGGCAGCCGGCTGCTGAGCTCACCACTGACGCAGCCCGCAGCCCGCAGCCCGCAGCCCGGCCGCCCGGCTCACCTCCTCCAGGCTGAAAAGCACACCGCCAATCGGAGCACCAAACGCAACGGAGACCCCGGCAGCAGCCGCAGCTGAAAGTACCTGCAAGGCAAAGCGTTCCGTGTAGCCCGAGGCCTTTCATGAAAACAAGCGTTTGCAGGGGGTGCCAGTGTGGCTCAGTGGTTAAGCATCGACCTGTGAACCAGGAGGTCACGGTTCAATTCCCGGTCAGGGCACAGGCCCGGGTAGCAGGCTCCATCCCCAGTGTGGGGCCTGCAGGAGGCAGCTGATCCATGGTTCTCTCTCATCATTGATGTTTCTCTCTCTCCCTTTCCCTTCCTCTCTGACAATAAAAACAGAAGAATATGGAGGGGGTGGGGAGGAGGAGGAGGAGGAAGAGGAAGAGGAGGAGGGGAAACAAGCACGTGCAGGGGAGACCGGAGGGGGCCCCGTCCGGCAGAGGGGAGCTGAGCCCGCTCACCTCACGCCTCTTGCCCTCGTTCTTGCTGTACTTGGAGAAGAGGCTGCTGAAGAAGTTGCCGCAGCAACAAGCCACGTGTACCAGTGGCCCTTCCTTGCCGAGGCTCAGGCCCGAGGACACCACCAGCACCAGGGTCACGGTCTTGATCAGCAGGGTCCACTTGCCCAAGTAGCCCCTGATGATGAAGCCACTCAGGATGGTCTTTATCTGCAACAGAGGACGGAGCGCGGGGAGGTGTGAGAGGGTTGCTCGAGCCTGCCCCTACATCACATGGGAGAGGCCGCTTTCGGGTTGATTCAGCTATAATTTCCTATGAACAGCATTGATATTAACATATGATTTTAATGAGAAGAGATAAGCCAAAGGGCCTATATACTTATAGACACAGCCATGGACACAGGCAATAGGGTAGTGAAGGCCTGGAGGAGGGGGTAGGGGGGGAACTGGGAGATATGGGTAATACTAGTAACAATAAGAAATACATTATAAAAAGAAAAAGAAAGAAATAGTTGAAAAAGTTAAAAAACATAATCTTACATTCATGGAAATGTGAAACAGTCCAATTCATAGTAAATTTTAAGACCATAATGAGGGCCAAGTAGGTAATTATCAGGGTTTCGGTTTATTTGTGGCACTTTATCCTGTTCACAAGCCTCTGTTGTGTTGAAAAGAGACATGTAGCTATTGATTTTAACTGTTAATTGTTCACTATTGAAAGACCTTGCCCTAGCTGGTTTGGCTCAGTGGATAGAGCAGGGGTGGGCAAACTTTTTGACTCGAGGGCCACAATGGGTTCTTAAACTGGACCGGAGGGCCGGAACAAAAGCATGGATGGAGTGTCTGTGTGAACTAATATAAATTCAAAGTAAACATCATTACATAAAAGGGTACGGTCTTTTTTTTTTTAGTTTTATTCATTTCAAATGGGCCGGATCCGGCCCGCGGGCCGTAGTTTGCCCACGGCTGGGATAGAGTGTTGGCCTGTGGACCAAAGGGTCCTGGGTTCCATTCCGGTCAAGGGCATGTACCTGGGTTGCGGGCTCCTCCCCGGCCTGGGCCCTGGTCAGGGCCCGAGCAGGAGGCAACCAGTCAATGTGTTTCTCTCACATCCATGCTTCTCTCTGTCTCTCCCTCTCGCTTTCACTCTCCCTAAAATCAATGGAAAAATATCCTCAGGCGAGGATTAACAAATAACAATAATAAAATGCAGCCCCAGTAGAGAACCAGTCACTGCTCCATTCCTGACAAGTGTAGTACGGGTATTCCTGATTTCCCAATAGTTAAGGGATCGTCTTAAAACCCTCTTTGGCATCATGTCACCTTTCCCAATTTGGGGAGGGTGATGAAGTGAGCCAGTCCTTGACATTTCAAAGGGGTGTGAATGGACCATTTTCATCTCAGCATTATTGATGGAGAAAGAGCAAGAGCAAGTGTGCAGGCACGCGTGTGTGAGGAACTCAGGCACCCCTTCCCAGGGAACGTGAGGAAGGTCTTTTAGCTGCACAAACAGGTAGTATTTCTTGCACTACCCTCTAACTAATGCCAGACAAACTAGTGGTGGTTAAACCGGCCTTTAACTAGTCGTACTTGGCCTACTTGAGCCTGCGCCCTGGGCACCTCAGATCCGTTTATTTGAGGGATGTTTTATTATGCCTGCCACAATCCTGCACTTTTGTGTTGCCGTGAATAAAATTATCTCTAATTCTTTGTCAGTTACATAACATGGACTTGGACCCGAGGGTAGAGTTTAAGAGCATCATGCCATTTAGAAAATTACAAACATCTCAATGACCTGAGCCTCCGCCAGCCGTGACATGTGGTGAATTGAACAATGTAATAGGTATTTTGTAATTCTCTAAAATGATTTTATAAAATTGTCATGATCAAATTAGGGACTAAAGAAAGTGAACCCATTCCCAGTATATGCTACAATCCAATCACTTGCTTTCATCTGAATGAACAGAGACCGAATCAAGCAGCACTTTCACGAGATGAACTGGAGTGGGTTTGTGACTCAGTGGGGTGAAGTTTAAACCCTTTCGAGGAAAGAGATCCGTGAAAGAGAGTGTTCAGGTTTTATAATGAAACACCAACTTGGGGACATGTCTTACATAGTCAATAGCGGTTCTGATAATGAAGCAAACAGAATGGAAAGAGCCCCCCCCCCCCGCCCAGTTCTCTAAATCCCCAAGTCCAAGAGCAAATGTTCACATGTGAATGTGCTCTGGAGAGCTTAGACAAGCGCATTTCTTACACAGAAAAGTGTTCTCTAAATTTGCATTTAAAAAGGTTTCCAGCTGGGCCGGCGTGGCTCAGTGGTTGAGCATCAACCTATGAACCAGGAGGTCCTGGTTTGATTCCTGGTCAAGGGCACATGCCCAGGCTCCAGCCCCAGTAGGGGGTGTGCAGGAGGCAGCCGATCAATGATTCTCTCATCATGGATGTTTCTATCCCCTCTCCCTTTCTCTCTGAAATCAATAAAAATATATTTGATTTAAAAGTCAGCGTGGCCCTAGCTGGTGTGGCTCAGTGGATAGAGTGTTGGTCTGTGGACTGAAGGGTCCGAGGTTCGATTCCAGTCAAGGGCACATGCCCTGGTTTTGGGCTCTATCCCCAGTAGGGGGCGTGCAGGAGGCAGCCGATCCTTGGTTCTCTCTCATCATGGATGTTTCTCTCTCTCTCCCTCTCCCTTCTGCTCTGAAATCAATATATATATATATATATATATATATATGTATATATATATATATATATATATATATATTTTTTAAGTTAGCATGACATAGGGTATTTTTTTTGTCATTCCTGGAACAAGGCATGTCAAGCTTTCTTCTCGACCACCTTTTACTGACTCTGGCCCTTTGCATGAACCGCCTGGGCCCGGGCAGTGTTGGCGGCAGCAGAGAAGGGTGTGGGCGCAGGGAGCAGGGAGCAGGGAGCAGGGAGCGGGGTGCAGCGTGCATTGCCGGTCTGTCGCCATCATCGCTCACATCTTAAAACTCGCCATCTCCACTGCCTCAGGGCACGGGCAGCCCTGACCCGAAAGAGAACTGCACTGCTCTGCTTGGATTCCTGGCTAAAGTGTTTACTCTCCGGGCTTTCCGGGAATTGGCTCCATTATTGTTATTCCGCCCAGTAGGCCGTGCTGGTTTGAAGTCTAGTCTCAGGCGTCCCTCTGGTGTCTGCATGCAAGTGCTGCACACGCTAGAACTCTGGCTCCCAGGCGCGCTCACAGCGCAGGCCCTTTTGTGGAACTCAGTTTTGTGAAAACTGCAATGACCTTGTCACCACAAGAGCAAATGGTGGCAAGGGAGTTTACTCAGCAGCAAACCTTCTGCGCAACAAGCCTCCACTATCGTCCACTTCCACGTCACGTCCCCCTGCAGGGCCACACGCACACGTGCGGCTGATGCAGCTGCTCCCAGGGGCTTTGAGGGTTATGCGTGCTTTGCAAACACAAGACTTCAAGCATCTGAGAAGCAATGGCGCATGAATCCTGAGTGCAGAGCATAAATCCTGAGTTCAACTGCCAGCTTGCCGGCTGAGTGGCCTAGGACCGTGGTCAGCAAACCGCGGCTCGCGAGCCACATGCGGTTCTTTGGCCCCTTGAGTGTGGCTCTTCCACAAAATACCACGTGCAGGCGCGCCCGTACAGTGCGATTGAAACCTCGTGGCCCATGCGCAGGAGCCAGCATTTTGTGGAAGAGCCACACTCAAGGGGCCAAAGAGCCACATGTGGCTCGCGAGCCACGGTTTGCCAAGCTGCAGTTTGCCAACCACTGGCCTAGGACAAGTTACTGAACCTCTCTGTGCTTCAGTTCCTCATGTGTTAAATGAAGAGTAACAGTACCCACCTCAGAGGACCGATGTGGGGACTAAATGAGTTAATACATGTCAAATGCTTGGAGCCGGGCTTGGCCAAGTGCTCCGGAAGTGTCTGCTGTTCTCTTGATCGGCACAGAGGAAATCCGGCCCCTACTCACCTCGGGGATACCTGAGCCACAGGCGTAGGGCGCAAACACGCGCACCAGGGAGACGGCCAAGAACGCAAAGAGCAAGGCCCACAGGACATACAGCAGGTAGTTCAGGATGTAGGCGCTGGCACCCTGAACAAGACACAGAACAGGAAGGAGCCGGTGAGCCAGGCAGACCCGGGGTCCCACCCTCCGCTGTGACAGCAGCAGCGGGTGCTGTGTCAGCGAGAAGGCAGCGCTGCTTGGATCGGCTGCTGCTACTGCTACTCCACCCACAGACACTGCCGGCTGCTCCACGAGCACTTTCCACAGACCTGCGGCCGGTGAAAGCTCAGTGACCATGGAAACTGGGAATGAGCCCGGCCGGTGTGGCTCAGTGGTTGAGCATCGTCCCATGCACCAAAAGGTCACTGGTTTGATTTCCGATCAGGGCACATGCCCAGTTGGGGGCTCCATCCCCAGTGTGGGGTGTGCAGGAGGCAGCCGATCCATGATTCTCTCTCATCATGGATGTTTCTATCTCTCTCTCCCTCTCCCTTCCTCTCTGATATCAATAAAAATATATTTTAAAAAAACAAAATAAAACACATGTATCTAAGGGGACCTTTGACTTAAGAGGGGTTTTTGTGTGGGGTTTTTTTTAATGTATTTTATTGATTTCAGAGAGGAAGGGACAGGGAGAGAGAGATAGAAACATCAATGATGAGACAGAATCATGGATCGGCTGCCTCCTGCATGCCCCCTACCAGGGATCGAGCCCGCAACCCGGGCCTGTGCCCTGGACCAGAATCGATCCTGGGACCCTTCAGTCCACAGGCCAATGCTCTATCCACTGAGCCAAGCCAGCTAGGGCCCAAACTAAGATTTTTACCCAGATCTGAACCTCTAGGGCCATGAGGGCAAGCGCCCAGTCTGTGTGCACCACCCCACCCGCTGCCTGGATGTTCCCAGCACAGAATACACAGAAACCTCCTCCGTGACGCGATCTTAAAATGCATTGGAAGATGACAACTTGCACCACAGTGGGATGCCCCTTATGCCTGCTAGGACGGCTAGAATCGAAAACAGCTCATAACAAGTGCTGGTGAGGATGTGGACAAACCGGAACCCTCCATCGCTGCTGGCGGGGCTGTGACATGGTGCGATCTCTCTGGGAAACAGTCTGGCAGCTCCTCAAATGGCTAAACACAGACTTGCCATATGACCCAGCGATCTCTTAGGTATGTATCCAAGAGGAGTGGAAACTTATCCACACAAAAACGTGTACACAAATGTCCAAAACAAACTCATCCACAATAGAGCGAGAGTGGAAGCAAGCCCTGTTCATCAGCGGATGAGGGCTAAATAAACCGGTCTGCCCATACGCCGGAATGTTACTAAGCCATAAAAAGGCTGGAGTACCAAGGCCACTTGTGTGATTTTTAGAGATAACATCTTGTCCCTTCATTAGGAGGTATCAAAATCAGTGTTATTTCTTCATCAAACTACTCTCGGTAAGTAAAACAAAGCCAAGCACAAGATTTCTAAAAATATATACATGTTGCCTGGCAGGTCTGTGTCAACTGATTGAATGCTGACCCAGGCACCAGGAGGTCATGGTTTGATTCCCCATCAGGGCACATGCCCGGGTTGCAGGCTCGATCCCCAGTGCGGGGCATGCAGGAGGCAGCCCATGGATGTTTCTCTCATACATCAATGTTTCTCTCTCTCTCTCTCTCTCTCTCTCTCTCTCTCTCTCTCTCTCTCTCTCTCTCTCCCTCCCTCCCTCCCTCCCTAAAAACCAATAAAAACGTATTTAAAAACCATTCTAAAACACACATGTCTTATGCACATGAAACTGTGGGGGAGGGTTTTTCACCTGACGTTTGAAACAAGAGCTAGAATAACCAAGTCGTGCTGGTGCGAAGCCCGGAGTGATTAGCAGACACTCAAAGCTGACACCACGGACAGTCCCACCACGCCCAGCGGTGGCCCCCAGCCCCGCTGAGCGGCGGGCACCCCCAGGCAGGACCCGGCCGGACACCCACCTCCGAGCGATTGACCAGCAGCTCCGACCACTTCTGCCACAGGGGGCACTTGTCCCTGTCCTCAAACGTGGTCTCGGAGGAGGTCCAGCAGCACTGCTCGTGGCTGTACCAGAAGGCGGACAGGCAGATGCCCTCCTTCAGGTCGGTCATCCAGTCCACAGCCAGGTCGATGACCCCGGCCAAGGTGCCTGGAAGAGATAGCGAGAGGCTCTTAGAGGAAGCGCCCCTGGGGACAAAGTGGGGACACAGAGCACAGGGCCAGCGCCCTGGGGGCCACACGCAGAGGCAGTCCCCTGAGCACTGGGGACGCGGGAAGGCAAGCCCAGGCCAAGGACACACACAGGCCATGGGCTGGGTCCTCACACTTGCAGAGCCCGGCCCTCCCGGGTTCCAGAAACAAGGTGCACCCTCTTGGGAAGCACCTCCCCCACCCGGCAATCTCCTCTTTATCTTCCAGATCCCGGCACTTACGTCACCTCCTGCAGGAAGCCTTTCCTGATTTCCTAAGTTTGGGCTCAGCATACTTCCCGGGTATTTACCCATCAGCATGCCTGTCACATTCTAATACCATGCGGTGATAGACATGACATCTACATAACACATATGTTATCCTGATTGTATCTGTAGAGCAGGTCCCAGGGGTGTAAACGCTTCGGAAAATCGTTTTCCAAAAGTTGCTCACCAGGTTAAACAGTCACCATCCTTCCAAGCAATTCCAAAGCCTGAACACCTGCTGAGTAAAAGGTGATCACAGCACCCTACATGTTGTATGATTCCATGTCCATGTAACGGCCAGGGCGGGCAGAGAGAGACAGGCCGGGAGGAGGCTGCGGGCCCTGGAGCTTGACAGCTAAAGGACATGGAGGGTCTCTGGGTGCCGATGAAAATGTTCTAAAATTGATTGTGGCGATGGCTGCACAACCCCGTGAGGACACTAAAAACCACCGAATTATATACTTTAACTGGGTAGATTGTGTGGTATGTAAATTATACCACAATAAGGCTGTTACATATGTACACATACACACACACACATACATACATACAGCAAGTGGGGGTGATGCAGCTCAGAGGGGGAGAAGTGGACTTTTAGAAAAGGTGGTCAGAGAACACCTCAAGCAAAAGATGACGTTTGAACAAAGATCTAAAGAAGGTGAGTGTAAAAAAAATAAATAAATGGAAAGTGAGGGAGGGGTCCTGCAGATAGCCAGGGGTGAGACCCAACGATCACCCCAAATCCCGCCACCATTCACTCATTCATAATCACATTATCCCACACCCAGTCTTCCTGGCTGACTTCTCACAGTGCTGGCAGTTTCAGCTTCCTTCTATGAATGGAGTATCTGTGACACCCAGTGGCGATTCCCCATAAATGTTTTGTGAATGTTTTGTTCCGTGGAGCAACAGTGACACCCAGCGGTGATTCGTAATAAATGTTTGGTGAATGTTTCGTTCCATGGAGCAATAGTGACATCTGGTGGTGATTCATAGTAAATGCAGCGTTAATGTTTTCTTGGTATTTCCATTTGTGGTGCAACAGCGACATCTACTGATGAGTTCTTATAACTGCACTGCAGAGGAGACCCTGGACCTCTGTATCTCAGGAGTCAGAATGTAATGTCCAGGCTGTCACTAAGGAGATGACAGGCCAGGTAGTGGGACACCTGAGTCCTCTCCTCCAACTGGACAACAGGGAGGTGAATGGGACACAGTCTCCTGGCTTTCCTTCCAAGGTACATCCAGATCAAAAGAGCACTTCGGCGCTGGCAGTATCCGCTCATTCTTACCTTCCTCCTCTTCACTTGCTGACGTGAGCAGGGGTCCCCCTTCTCCTGTGGCTCTCACCCTGGCTGCACGTTAGTATCACAGGAGGAGCAGGAGGAAGTGGAGGGGGTCTTTGCTCAATGCTAGGGCATCATCTCCAAATACACTATCTGATGGAAGCCCAAGCAGCAGTATTTTGTTTTAATTCCCCAAGTGATTCTCCTTAAAAGAACTGGCAGTAATCGGATTGATAGTGAAGCCAACTGGTCAATATCGGGTAAAGACAGCCCGATCACAGCCTGATCAGGCTCTCAAATTAATCAATACATCTAACCTGCGTGGTGTACTCCAAGATGCCAGAACGTCTCTTCTGCATTTCTTTATTTCTCTATTCATTTCTCCTTCCTAGGAGCCGAGGGTAATGACACCGTGAGTGGTTTTTAAAATCTGTTCTAAACAAAGACATAAAAATTCACAGCCAGCTCCCACCCCGTCTACCATCAAAGGTCTTCATAGAAGCGGTCAAACAAATGGGTGGTGATGCACCCTATATCCACAAGCTCAAGTTCACTGGGCATGCCAGTGGGAGACAGGGATCGGCTGGGAGAAATGGGTGAACAGCTGCTGTAACTACAAGGAAAGGAGTTCCTCCCCCCCCCCTCCCCCGCCACCCTGAGCACTCCCCTTGGCTCTTTGTGACAGGCCAAGCCGGTGGAGCCCCTCCCACGGTTGTCTAGGGAACAAATCCAACTGAAATCCTCAGGAATCCCAAATCTCCATCTGCGCCCCTCAGTGCTCTGTCTTTCTCACAGCATCTGCTGTATCCTGCCCACATTACAGACCCTGTCCGGTCAGTGCTATACGCATAGCTCTACACTATGATGGGCAGGGGGTGTATTAAGGGGGTCTCCTCAGCTCGCCCAGGCTCTTTATCCCAGACATGACCCCGCACAGCCTCCTGAAAGGGAGGGGTGGCAGGAGGCAGCGTCCCTGGAGCGCTGCGCCCTGGACATTGAGAGTGTGGGTTTCTCCTCCACAGAGCCCTCCGCTCGCTCTGGACACCCGGTGCTGGGGCTAGAAAATGACGGACGCCCTGAGGGTCTGAACAGTGTATGGGCGGAGGGTAGCTCCAGCTAGCTCCCGGGGTGTCTCATTTTTTTATAAAGGAAATGGAGCCTTTTGTTAGAGGCCAGTTTAATATGTTTTTGTTGACTTTTAGAGAGAGAGGAAGGGGAGGGAGGGAGAGAGAGAAACACTGATGAGGGAGAACATCATCAGATCGGCTGCCTCCTAGGGATGGAGCCCACAACCCAGGCACAGGCCCTGACTGGGAATCGAACCGTGATCTCTCGGTTCCTGGTTCGGCGCTCAACCACTGAGCCACACCGGCTAGACGCGTGTCGCACATTATTTTGAGTGTCTTGGGGTGTTTGCAATTCGTGCCAGGGCCTCCCGGTATTAGCAAGGGCCAGCGTCACGTGGTGCTGTATTAGACCAAAAACTCTCCACACTTTTTTGCCATCTTCTTAAGCAAGCAGCACAGAATGTAGAGTGTGTGTTTTCATACGAGCTGGTGGCCACACGCCTGTGGACTGCACAGAGCTGGCCGGCGCCCCAATCACCGCTCTGCCATGCCCACACCGGAGCCCCGCCCTCGGGCCTCGCCTGACGGGTGACAGCCTTGACGTGTCCTGTATGCTCGTCTATCTCCCTCTCGGAGGGTTCAGGCACGGGTCGCCCGCATGGGATATGAGGGAAACGCTCTGTTTTCAGAACGCCATCCCAGCAGCTGCGCTGGGCCCGCGCCCGCCTCCGCCCGGGGTGCCCGGCCACGTACCCGCCAGCAGCCCGATGAGCAGCATCACCACCCATCCTGACCAGGCGTCCAGCAGGCCCTTGATGAACTCCCACACGGACTCCTTGCTTCTGCTGGTGATCTGCAAACGAGACACGCGGTTAATCCGGCACAGGCTCCAGTCCGCGCTTCCTCCCCTGCGCCTCCCTCAGGAGACCATGGAACTAAGCAGCTGATTTCCCACTCACGGCTGCTCCAGCTCCCTCCACACGACGGAGTGGGCTTTCTGCTTCAAAAACCCACTTCATTTAGCCCGGCCGGCCCGGCTCAGGGGTTGAGCATCAACCTAAGAACCAGGAGCTCACGGTTCGATTCCTGGTCAGGGCACAGGCCTGGGTGGCGGGTTTGATCCCCAGTAGGGGGCGTGCAGGAGGCGGCCAATCCATGACTCTCTCTCATCATTGATGTTTGTCTCTCTCCCTCTCCCTTCCTCTCTGAAGTCAATAAAAATATATATTTTTTAATCCACTTGATTAAACAAACTCACTAAGTGTGATTTGAGCGTTGATGATTCGCAAGCCATTCTGAAGGGAGACGTGGAGTCAGCGCCATTGCAGGCCATGAGGTGGCACTCTGGCTGTCACTCCTCACCTGCTCTGAAGACGCTGTCCCTGGGACTGATGGCAGCCCCCACACAGTAGGTCCGCCTCCGTGGAGGGAGACCTGGCCATGGCCCGTCCTCACCAGCAGACCCTCCTCTCACTGTGACCACTGGCTGGTTCCCCTCCTTCACCTCTACCTGCTTCTTCTAAGTGTCGGGCACTGGTTCCCACCTCCCCACCCCCTACTGTTCCCCCGAATGGCCCTGCCTGGCTCCTAGCTGCCTCCTGCCTCCTCCCTCTACAGAGCCAGGCCCCTGGGCCTCCCGCCCAAAGCACCTGGTGTTTTTCTTAATATATTGTTATTGATTTCAGAGAGAAAGGGAGAGGGAGAGAGAGGGAAACATCAATGATGAGAATCATGGATCGGCTGCCTCCTGCACGCCCCCTGCTGGGGATCGAACCTGCAACCTGGGCATGTGCCCTGACAGGGAATCGAACCGTGACCTCCTGGTTCATAGGCCGATGCTCAACCACTGAGCCACATGGGCCGAGCGAGCACCTGGTATTCTAGTGACCTGTCCACAGCTCTGCCTCTCCCACAGCCTTCCCTTCCTCAGAGCCCAGCCCACCTCGCTCTCTGTGTGAGGGAAGCACGGCCTGGCCATGTGAGGGAGTCCCCCCTACATGTCGGTCACGACGCCACCTACCTTTCTGTGCCTGTCGGTGTCCCGCGACTTCTCCCTCAGCCAGTCGATGGTGTGGAAGTCCTCGTATGTCCCCACGTCGGGGAATGGCTCATCCAGAAAATCCATGAGGTTGCCGGAGCCGCTCATCGCTTCTGCACGTGACCATGCTACTCACACCTGGGGGGAGGGGGGGGAGCCCAGTTAAAACGGGAGCAGGCGGCCTGCACACACCCGGCACCACCCGCTCACACTACTTTCTTATATAGGAAAGTACTCCGCTAGCATCTGCTGTGATGATGTACCTATAAGCAGGCACACACCGTCTGTCTCAGTCAACAGCAGCTGCTATAACAAACGTACCCTGGACTGGGTGGCTTCTGAGAAATGTGTTTTTCCCACAGTTCTGGAAACCAGGAAATCCACTCACAACCAAGTCATTGTCACCAAACCGCTCAGTGGTTCTCGTGGGAGCTGAAGTAGACCACTCAGCGGGCAGCCTACATGGCCATCACCCTGGACACCCAAGATGCGCAGCGACGGGAGAGTGGAAGTGCTGGCGACACTTGAGCTAGCTGTGGGAGCGTGGGCACTGGCCCTCCCCACGAGGGGCTGCCCTGGGGGTGGACAAGGAGACGGATGACAGGACCACCTGGCCCACGAGCCATGCTCTGGTCTTGATGTCTGTGTCCCCCCCAAAAATTCACAGGCTGAAACCCTAACCCCCAATGTGAGGGACTTAGGAAGAGGGCCTCTGGGAGGTGGGGAGGACACAGCGAGAGGCCTGGGACTGGGACCGGACCAGCTGGCACCTTGACCTCAGACAGTGGGAAAGAAATGTCTAGGTTTGTTTTAAATTATTTTTATTGGTTTCAGAGAGGAAGGGAGAGGGAGAGGGAGAGAGAAACCTCAATGATGAGAGAGAATCATGGACCGGCTGCCTCCTGCACGCCCTCCACTGGGGATCAAGCCCACAACCCGGGCACATGCCCTTGACCGGGAATTGAACCTTGACACAGGCCAGGCTGGGGTATTTCCTTACGGCAGCCTGAATGGACGGACGAAGACAAGCCAAGCGCCACGCAGGCGGGCGGCCCGCTGCCCTGGGCAAGCAGCTCGGGGTGCAGATGCTTGCGCTGAATTTTCCTTAACACTAGAAAGACTGAAACTTAGTATATACCTATATTGCCCAAAAGCAGTCAAAATGACTGCATTGTGAAAGAATAATATCGGAGCACTCTTCACTTATGTTCCTTAGCTTTTCCAATAACTCACTTCTATTCGACATTTCTTTCATGAATTTAGGGCGCAAAAGAAATAAAATAAACAACTTATTAGAACAAGTATCACTGCATAAAGATTCGAATAACAAGTACTAGTTTAGCTTATTGAGCAACTGCAACTTATCAAGTATCGACAATTTATCATGTACTTGTATGTTATCATGTGACGGTAATCAAAAAAAAAATGAAAACTGTTATTTCAATACAGAGCCGAACTGGTCATATAAGGAATTTACTCAATTCAATAAGAAGAGTCATTTGATTATTTAAAATTTCCCAAGCAGTCAAAATGACTGCTTTTGGGCAATATAGGTATAACACATATATATATACTGGAAATGAAGGAGGGGGAGGTAACTACAATTATTCATAAACGCATTTATATGTTGTACAAAAAGTCACAAAATTCTAAGACATTGTGTCCTTATATACATCATTGTTTTTCTAATTGAAATTAAAAAGCAGTCAAAATGACTTCCTTGGGCAATCTAGTGTTAAAATACAGGCAAAGAGGCTGTGCTGCCTGGGGGTAGCCCAGTGGACGGCTCCCTCCTTCCTGGGGACCAGGCCCAGCCAGGCTCTCCCGCTCCCCTCCTCGGAAAACAACTACAGTGGGGCCTTGACTTACGAGTTAAATTCGTTCTGAGACCAAGCTCGTTAAGGAGCTCGTTAAGGAGCTTGTTAACTCAAATTACTCTATCAACTCAATGCAAAAAATCGGCAGACAGCTGGTATCTCAAAAAACTCCTTAGTCAGGACACTCGTTAGTGAAGGCCCCACTGTACAAACAAACCAAGATGCTGCGTCCACTCTGCACGGCACCGGCAGGCCAGCTGCAGGCCCAGGGGCTCCCGGGTACCAGACCAGGCCTGGCAGCGGGGCGGGGTGGGGTGCGCCCCCACCCTCAGCAGCACTGCGCGCTCACAGACACAGGCTGGGACCGGCGCGGAGTGAAAAGCACATGATCTCACTCATTTATGCAAACTCCGCGGGCTGATGCGCGCCCAGGGGAGCCTGCCTCGCCTGAGGAAGTAGCGACCCCTCATGCAGGGAAGGGGTGCGATCAGCAAGCGGAGAGCCCTTCTCATTTGTGCAGCAAGGAGCTGGGGAGAGCCTGGAGGTGTATGTGGCAAGAAACTCGCTGCTGGGAGCGTCAGGCGGCCGCTGCTGAGCCACGGGGGAGCCTGACAAAGGCCCGGCCAGCAGACGGAAGAGCCTGAGACGTGGACATTCTGTTCAAGACTTCATGTGGCCCTGGCCGGTGTGGCTCAGTGGATAGAGCGTCGGCCCATGGACGGAAAGGTCCCGGGTTCAAGCCCCATCAAGGGCACGAACCTGGGTTGCAGGGTCCCTGGCCCTGGTCTGGGTGTGTGCGGGAGGCAGCCAATTGATGTCTCTCTTTCACATTCTCTCTCTCTCTCTCTCTCTCTCTCTCTCCCTCCCTCCCTCCCTCCTTCTTTCTCTCCCCCCTCTACTCTCTCTAAAAGTCACTGGGAAAAGTACCCTGGGGTGAGAATTAACAGGAAAAACTGGTTTCTAGGAGATGGCAGCATGCCACTGGCAGACCCAGATGCAGGACTGGCTCTGAGCAGGTCACCCCGTGGCGCATAAAGGCGCTCCCTCCGGACCAGTGAGAGAGACCAGCTTCTGAGAAACATGTGGGGCCTAGGCCCATGCCTTCGAGTGTGCATTTCCTCCACCTCAAAGGCCTTCCTGTCCTCTCTGGAAGGTTCCTGTCCGCCCTCGTGGCTGGCCTGCCTCACCCGCCTATGAGCCGGGCTTCCTCCTTGGCAACCCGAAAGCGGTCGAACATGATCTCTGCCCAGCTGTGTCTTTCCCTGAGAGCGCCTCGAGGTATTTGCCTTATGAGAGGCTGTTGTCTTTCCTCAGAACGAAACACAGCTATAAACGCAGCTATTCCGAGCGGGAAGGCCGCTAGCGAGGCGTGTGCGCGACCTCAGCCGACCCTCGCTGGCCCGCAGCGCCCTGGCCATGACCCAGGGACCAAAACTGAGTACCAGCCCATCACCCCCTCCGGGTCCAGCAAACGTTTGTTAATTAAGCAAAACGATTTGTCTCTGCCCAGATACTGGGCAAGCCCGTGGGACTTTCCAGAAATTTCAGAGCCACCTTCTCTGCCAGCTCTTTTTTAAAAATATACTTTTATTGGTTTCAGAGAGGAAGGGAGAGGGAGAGAGAGATAGAAACATCAATAATGAGAGGGAATCATGGATCAGCTGCCTCCTGCATGCCCCACACTGGGGATCGAGCCTGCAAGCCAGGCATGTGCCCTTGACCGGAATCGAACCCAGGACCATTCAGTCCACGGGCTGACGCTCTACCCACTGATCCAAACCAGCCAGGGCCTGCCAGCTCTTTATGCCAGTCATCACAACGCAGAAAATCATAAAAAAATATCCTGTCCACAGTTGGTGAGATGAAAACTTTAGATACTCCATGTGGCAATCTCGCACCTTCAAAAGCTATCCTAGGCCGGCTGGTGTGGCTCAGTGGTTGAGCATCGACCTATGAACCAGGAGGTTCAATTCGGGGTCAGGGCACATGCCTGGGTTGTGGGCTCGATCCCCAATCGGGGGCGTGCAGGAGGCAGCCGATCCATGATTCTGTCATCATTGATGTTTCTATCTCCCTCTCTCCCTCTCCCTTCCTCTCTGAAACCAATAAAAAAAATATTTTTTTAAAGAGCTACCCTAATATCTGTGACCATTACTGCCCTTAACACTTAGAAGTGGAGACGGAAATGTGTGATTGGGACGAGACCGCTAAATATCTACAAAAAGCGAGCTGCAGGCAGTGGGATCCGTGGAACAGCCCACGGCCGCAGGCAGGCCTGCCGGAGGGAATTTCTCTCCCTCAGACCAAAGGAAAGCAGACGGGGAAATGGGGATTAAGCGGGGCTCGAGTGCAGGGCCAGCCCGGGTTATCTCTAATCTCCCAGCCTGGCCTGGTTTTTGTAGAAATGCAGTTTTAGTAAACAGAAGTCGTAAATCTAACATGCCTGCTTTTGCTACATTCCAGACACGGCTCTGACCTCCTCGCCGGCCTGGGTCTGGGGGACGGTCTGGATTACCTGGTGGTTAGCATTGCAAGCATTTTTTCGCAAAAGGAATGCGCCCACATTACCAGCACCCAGATCAAAGGCCAGGAGGCGGCCAGCCCCCACAGGCTCTTTCTGGCTCCTTCCTGGCCCTACCCGACCCGTACACGTAGCCACTCTCCTGACCTCAGTTTGCCTGGTTCTGAACTTTATAGAAATGGGGTGTTACGTTCCCCAGTTCTTTTGTTCTACATTATGTTGTAGCATCCAGCCATGTTGTTGAGTGTAGTTCTCATCTATTCATTCTCTCTGCTCTTCTAACCGCAAACTGTTTCTCTTAAAGGGCCAGATAACAAATATTGGAAGATTTGTGGGCCACACGGCTTCCGTCGGAAGGACCCAACTCTGCCATTGTCGCATAGAAGCAGCCAGAGACAACACACAAATCAGTGACTGGGCCTGTGTGTCACTGGCGCTTGATGTATGGACACTGACACCTGAATTTCATATCACCTTCATTTGCCACAAAACTTCCTTCTTTCAGTTGTGTTGCAGTCATTAAGAAATGTGAAACCCTGATGTTTCTCTCTTCCTCTCCCTTCCTCTCTGAAATCAATAAAAACATATTTTTAAAAAATAAAAAATAAAAAAAAGAAATGTGAAAACCGCCTCGGCCCATGCACTGAAAGGTCACCGGCACGATTCCCGGTCAGGACACATGCCCGGGTGCCGGCTCCACCCCCAGTGGGGGGCGTGCGGGAGGCAGCTGATCGATGTTGCCATCTCACACCAATGCAGGGAGGACAGGGCCAGGGAACATCAAGCTCAGAGCCAGCCCTCGGCTAGATGGCAGCTAAAACTAATACCCCCAAAGCTTCATTTCTTCCAGACTTGCCAGAAGCTCCCACAATAATACAAGCCGCCTTTACAGAGCCCCCTTTCTTGCCACCTGTGTGGCTCACACAAGGCACTGAGCTCAGGGCCTGACATCTGCTGGTGCCAGGTCCTTGGTGCCCTTGGGCTCAGAGGGGGTGTCATTGCACCACGTGGCCACCAGAGGGCGCTGTGCAAGCAGCCTTTCTGCCTGGAGCACCTGGGAGTGGCCCAGAAACAGGCAGGGGCGCCCCTTTCTCCTTCTGCTCCCACATGGAACCCGCCTCCGCTCCGGAGAAGGCAGGACAAGCTGGGCACCTTCGGGGGCTTCTCTTCTCCTACCCGCCCTCTGACTCCAGTGTTTCCCCAAAGGCACCGGCAACGGGCAAGCCTTCAACACAGCATGTTGGCCAAGTCAGATGCATCAGAATACACGGGGCGTGATCCCATCTACCGGGTCATACAAATGATTTCCTATGTCGGGTGGCAACACGATTTCCCCCTCCAATCCAGGAAGCCCCGCATTTAGGTGTGATGCACTTTTTGGCGCGTTTGGGATACTTTGCAATTTTAAGAAGCTTCAAAGGACGGCCTGCGCGTCAGTGACAGCAGCTTCTTAGGCAGTTTCCAGGTGCGGCTCTTGCCCGGGGGCATCCACTGCTGCTGGTGCCAGAATTGTCCTCATTCTTTAGAGCACACGCCCGCCCACACTCGTGATGTCCGGAGATTCCGGTCGAGGGGGCTGTGCCGGAGAGAAAGCCTCTGGTCACGGGAAGAGCTGCCTGAAATGCTCACTGGCCCTGGCCGGTGTGGCTCAGTGGCTAGAGCGTTGGCCTGCAGACTGAAGTGTCCCGGTCAAGGGCACATGCCCGGACTATGGGCTCGATCCCCAGTGTGGGGTGTGTAGAAGGCAGCCCATCAATGACTCTCTCATCATGGATGTTTCTCTCTCTCTCCCTCTCCCTTCCTCTCTGAAATCAATAAAAAGAAATATTAAAAAGGCTCTCCAGGGTGGTAACCCGGCCGCCACCAGCCCTATGAGTGTCTCCAGCAGGAGACGGGAGCCGGGCAGCAGGGACCAAAGAGAAACACTCCAGGGGCTCCCCCCAGAGGCCTTTCTGCCCCAGGGACACTGCGCAATGTCACAGCTACAGGGCGCTACTGGCATCGAGTGGGTGGAGGCCAGGGACACTGCTCACAGGACGGCGCCACGTGAAGAATGACCCCGCCCCAAATGTCACCCGTGGCAACTGGGAAACTGAGCAAACAAGGAAGAGCTAGAGAAGGCGCCCGAGGCCCATCCCACCTGCTTCGTGTTCGTATCCACGTGAGGACGTGAGAGGGAAGCTGGTGAAAAACGCCCTTTAACTCTCTCAAGAGGTTTCTCTGAAATAAACCTGGATTCGCGGAATCAGACACTTACTATAGGCAGCCCGTCCTACAGAGTCAAACCGTTAGGCTCCATCCCCACAGGGACAAGCAGCTCCACCAACCCGGGCTCACAAAATCAGCAAACCTACACCAGGACAGGCCATAAGCCAGCGGTTCTCAACCTGTGGGTCGCGACCCTTTTGGCGGCTGAACGACCCTTTCACAGGGGTCGCCTAAGACCATCCTGCATACCAGATATTTACATTATGATTCATAACAGTAGCAACATGACAGTGATGAAGTAGCAACAAAAATAATGTTATGGTTGGGTCACAACATGAGGAACTGTATTTAAAGGGCCAGAAGGTTGAGAACCACTGCCCTAAGCAAACTGCTAAGCCAGTGCCAAGGAAGATGGCTTGAAACAGTAAGAGGAAAGAGACACATGTGCACAGGAAAATTATTCAACGGAAGTGCCCATGAAGTTCTTTCTCTTGTAAAATGCCTGTCCCGTCGTCTCTGACAACCGGGACCTCCCACTGCAATCATTCAGGTCAAAAGCCCCGGCCCTGACAAAGCCACGGCGCCGGGAGTGCCAAGCTGTGTGCAGTGGGCAGAGGACGTGGGCACTACAGGTCAGGGCACGTCCAGGGGGGCAGGAGGAAAGGGGAGATGCCCACATAGAAAACCACCCCACACCCCACTCGTGCAAATGCCAAGGGCTTGAAGTGACGGGCAGACAGCCAAACCCCACTGGTATTGGGGGGCTACTGTACCAAAGTCTCCAGGCCATGAAGATGGACGTGGGATATACATTTTCATGAAACACAGGCAGTTGCGCATTTACTTAAAATCAATGCCCTCAGCCAGGCTGGCGTGGCTCAGTGGTTGAGTGTCGACCTATGAACCAGGAAGTCACAGTTCGATTCCCAGTCAGGGAACATGCCCGGGTTGCGGGCTCGATCCCCAGTAGGGGGCGTGTAGGAGGCAGCCGATCCATGATTTTCATCATTATGTCTATCTCTCTCTCTCCCTTTCTCTTCCTCTCTGAAATCAATAAAAATATCTTTTTGGAAAAATCAATGCACTCAAAGGCATCATCAATATGCCCTAACTTGCAATCAATGTACCTAAACCTTGCATGCAATGTACCTAAATCTCTCTCCTCCCCACACCGGGAAAACACACACCATGACAAATGTGGGGCTGTCGGAGAATGGTGGTGCTTCAGAAGGGGCAAGGGGACGGCAGCCACAGCCTGCGGAGCTGACCTCCCCTCCCAGAAAACTCCGGGCTCTTCCCAGTTGTATTCGCTACCAATGCTGAGTAACAAGTGGCACCAGAACTCAGCAGCTACACCTAGACAGGTGTGACCTCACAGTTTCTGTGGGTCAGGACGTGGGAAGCACTTGGTTGGGTCTTCCTGGCTCGAGGTCTCTCAGGAGGTCATGGTCAAACCCTGGGCCCTGGCTACTGCCATCTGAAGGCTCGACAGGGGCAGGAGGCCCCACTTCCCAGGTGGCTCCCAGTCACGCTGGCTCTTGGCGGGAGGCCTCAGTGCTGCTCCGCCTGCATCTCCGCAGGACTGCCCGGTGACCCCAGGACGAGGCAGCTGGCTTCCCGCAGAGCAGTCACCCAAGGGACAACTGGGAGCAGTGGAGTCTCTTGTGACCCAGCCCGGAAGCCACACACCCTCGCTCCCACCGGGTCCTACGGTGGCACCGGCCAGCCCTGGGGGCCGGAGTGGGCGGGGCCTACATGTGGCATGAACTCCAGGAGGCAGGTCATGGGGCCCACCTTGCCTGCGACCTCACCAACTTCACATTCACCTGAGATCAGGGAGTCTGGCCTTTGTCAACACAGACACCTTCAGGGTACGATCCATTCACCCCGCCCAGCTCCTCCTCCAGACCCAAGCGGGGTCCCCCGAGGACAATGCCCAGAGGTGCTGACAGTGAGAGGGGCCCCTAGTGGCTACAGGGTGAGGGCCAAGGGCCACAGCACCGAGGACAGTCACAAGTGCCAACAAGAGGAAAGCTCAGAGGCACAAGACGTGCAGAAAGACATGTGAGAATTAAAATCCGCCTGGAGCCAGCAGAGCCTGGAGGGCCACTTCCTGCTCCTGCTGCTTCCTCCTTGGCCCGCCTCCCACCCCCTCCACCTGGGTGCGCTCCCTTCCGCAGGCCCGCAGGCCCGGGGAGCGCATGGGCGGGACCCTCCCTCCCAGCCTGTTCCCCGGGCCCAGGCCTCAGGCCTCGCGGCTGTCTGTCCCATGTTGGAACATAGCCTTCGAACTGGAAAGGGACTCGGGCCAACTCCACGTGGCCTTGGGTGAAACAATGGACTTGGTGTCCTCACATCCCCACCCCAGGGGCAGGGAGAGGGCCGAGAGGTCTCCGTGAACCCCAAGCCGAGCCGAGGCCAAGGATGGAGAATTTCCCAGACGCGCCAGTCACAATAAGAACAGAACTGGATGGTGGGCAGAAGGGGACATCTGTAATACTCAATGAAGATGATGATGATAATAATAATAATAGCCCTGGCAGATATGGCTCAGTGGATAGAGCATCAGCCTGCGGACTGAAGGGTCCCGGGTTCAATTCCAGTCAAGGGCACGAATCTCGGTTGTAGGCTCCTCCCCAGCCCAGGCCGAGGTGGGGGCTCGTGCAGGAGGCAACCAGTCGATGTATATCACATCAACATTTCTCTCTCTCTTTCCCTCTCTCTTCCACTCTCCCTAAAAATCAATGGAAAAACATCCTCAGGTGAGGATTTAAAAAAATAAATCATAATAATCACAATAACAGCTTCCTTAGGGCACATGCAGGGCACCTCTAGAGTGTTCGGTTGTTAGGGCTCTGACCCCGCCCCCTCAGGCCCACGCTAAGCAAACCCAGGGGGGGAAGGTTAGGTGACCGGCCCAAGTGTCACCGATGGGAGCCCAGGCCCCGAGGCCCTTCTTCCGCGACAGCCCAGCAGGCCCTGGGGCGAGAGCTACCTGCTTCCCCTGAGAGGGACCTACTGGCCGCCCCTCCCCGAAACTGCCACAGCCTAAATCAGGCGCACGGTTACCTCTGCCCGCCCGGCCTGGGGAAGGCTCCGCTTCCCCGAAAACACTGCGGTAGGAGCTGGCACTGCCAACACACGACAGAGGCCTGCGTCTCTACCACCAGATGGCTGCCACGGTTCCGAGCTCAGAAGCCTGAGGTCGCCATGGTGACGGCAGGCTGCTTCCATCTGCCCCGGGCTCTCTCCCCCTCTTCTCCCTGTGTCCCTTCACCCTGTCCTCTCTGTGCCTGTGGAGAAACCCCTCTTCTTTTATTTTTTTTAAGTATTTTTTTATTGATGTCAGAGAGGAAGGGAGAGGGAGAGAGACAGAAGCATCCATGATGAGAATCATGGATCGGCTGCCTCCTGCACGCCCCACACTGGGGATAGAGCCTACAACCCGGGCAGGTGCCCTGACTGGGAATTGAACCCTAACCTCTGTGGCCCTTGGCCCTCAACCATTGAGCCACACCAGCCAGGCCAAAATCCCTCTTCTTATAAGGACACCAGTCAGACTGGGTGAGGGCCCCCTAATGACCTCATTTGAACTGGATGACCTCTGTGAAGCCACTGTCTCCAAGTCAGGTCGCATTCTGAGGGGCTGGGCACCTTCACAGGAGTTTTGAGGGGCATGATTCAGCCCATGACAGCTGCTCCATGTCCCTCCCTCTCTGGGGCCTCTCAGACTCGCCCCTCTGACCATGGCCTTCCACAGCACCCCGCTGTGCTGGTGTGGGGCCCGCCCTCGTGGGAAAATGAAATTCAACAGGTGTGGGGGGTTGAGCGTCAGCCTATGAACCAGGGTTCGATTCCTGGTCAGGGCACAGGGCCGGGTTGTGGGCTGGATCCCTAGTGTGGGTCATGCAGGAGGCAGCTGATCAATAATTCTCTCTCCTCATGTATGTTTCTCTCTCTCCCTTCCTCTATGAAATCAATAAAAATACATTTTTTAAAAAGTTAACAGATGCCCGTGACTAGCAGCTTTGTAAAGGTGACACGCAGGGGCCACCAAATACAGCCCGAGGCGTCCCTCCCGGTGTCCTCAGAGCGAGGCCGCAGGGAACTAACTGGCCATGGGCCGGGTTGCCAAGGGGAGGGCTGAAATGGCAGTGGCTTCGTAAGTCAGAGGCCAAGAGGTGCTGGTGGAGGCGTGACTCAGCTGGAGGAGAAATGACTCGCTGTCCCCGGGCGGGCGGCCTCCTAACTACTAACCACAAGGCGCTTGGAAGCAGCCAGCACCTCGGCGGGCGGTGACTGCGCAGGGAAAATTCCGCTCACATTCAGCGGCCACGGCCAGGAGCAGAGCCGGGAGGCGGGCAAGTGCAGTCTGCCCGCAGCCGCACTGCTGGGCAGGCTCAGGGGAAGCCACCAGGGCGGGGAGCAGGCTGCCAGGGAGCAGGATGCAGCCTGTGTGTGGTCTCCCTCCCGCCACACCCCACACCTGCCCTGGGCAGGGGAGCTGGGAGGGTCCAGGCCTGGCCCAGCCCTGGGGGAGGCGCACGGTGGCTGAGTGCGGCCTCCCAGGCGCTGCCCCAGCAGACAAGGAAAGCTCCGGCCTGTAGCCTTCGCCAATTCAACCGGCAGCCTGCGGTCCCGGGAACCATGCAAAGAGCAGCAGGCAGTGAGCAAGGGCCCTGAGCAAAGCTGCAGAAGGAAACAGGTGTGTGTGTGGGGGGCGGGGGCATATATAAGATGATGGTCCTAGCTGGTGTGGCTCAGTGGATAGAGCATCGGCTGCAGACTGAAGGGTCCCAGGTTGGATTCTGGTCAAGGGCACATGCTCCGGTTGAGGGCTCCATCCCCAGTAGGGGGCGTGCAGGAGGCAGCCAATCCCTGATTCTCTCTCATCATTGACCTTTCTCTCTCTCTCCCTCTCCCTTCCTCTCTGAAATCAATAAAAAATATATTTGTAAACAATTTGTTTAAATAGAAGATGATGAAAGACTGCCCAGCAGGCGCAGGGAGAGCGAGCTGAGGGCCTGGGGACTTGGCCCTCAGGCACCGACACAGGCCAGTGCACACACCCAGGGACAGAACGCGCTGGGCTCCAGGGGCAGAGAGAAAGCTGTGCACAGGCGTGGCCATGACGCCAAGAGACGCGGCCACCAGACAGTGGCCTGAGGACTCAGGTGACTTCATCCACCACAGGACAGCCAGCGACCATTCCAGCCTCAGATGCAGAGAGCACCTGCCGGCTCCTCTGCTGTCCCCGTGCCCACCGCCCACTGGGTTACGCTGCCCTGAAGGGGGCAAGAGGCGCCATGGGGAAGCGTGGTGATTACATGGGCAGAACGCAACCCTCTGACAGGCAAGGCCCGCCCAGGTGCCCTAGAGTAGCCCAGGTAGGTGGCCCTCCTGCCAAGCCCGGCGTGGTCTGCCCCGCTACCCCGTCAGCCCTGAGCACTCAGCCCCAGGGAGCTCAGCCCCTCACGACGCTCTCAAAGCCCTCCCTCACCTCCTCTCCTGTTTCTGCCCTGGCCCGCAGAGGGGCCGTCGTGACCGCCCTGTCTAACTAGCATTCTCTACCCATCGCTGTCCATCCGTGGCCTCCCGCGTGAACCCTGTCCATCTGGTTCTGGAATATCCATCGCCTAGAGTGGCAGGCCTCACCCGAGGGTGATTTCGCCCCCCATTGGGCAGGGTCTGGAGTTTGTTTGTCCCAACTGGGGGGGTGCGGCAGGGGTTACTACTGGCATCAAGCGGGTGGACGCCCCCACCATGGAGTGTCCAGTCCAAATGCCCACAGTGTCAACGTGAAGGAAGCCCAGCCTGGATACAGAGCAGGGGCCCAATACATACTTGCTACTCGAGGGAATCGATAATGACTACTGAGGCTCCCGTCCATGGAAATGCCTTTGTGGCTCTCGTGATACTGATGGTATTTTCTCAGGATACTAATATTTCACTTCTCTTTTCATTCAGCACATACTTAATGAGCACCTACTATGCCACGTGCTCTGGGCTGAGTTTGCAGTGGTGAGTTGGCCATGCATCGTCCCTGATCTCAGAGCCTAGAGGGAGAAAAGAAGGTTCCGGAGAAGCAACCAGAGACCTGGGTGCCTCCCCAGCTCTGTCACTACTGGTCACGTGACCTTGGGCAAGTCCCCTGACTTCCCTGCATATCTCTTCCTCATATGTAAAATGCAAAGATTGCTTTAATTTTTTAAAATAGATTTTTATTGATTTCTGAGAGGAAGGGAGAGGGAGAGAGAGAAACATCAATGACAGAGTCATGGATTAGCTGCCTCCTGCACGCCCCCCCCCGCCCCGGGGATGGAGCCCGCAGCCCAGGCATGTGCCCTGACTAAGAATCAAACCCTGGCCGAGACCGGTTTGGCTCAGTGGATAGAGCGTTGGCCTGCGGACTGAAAGGTCCCGGGTTCGATTCCGGTCAAGGGCATGAACCTGGGTTGCGGGCACATCCCCGGTGGGAGATGTGCAGGAGGCAGCTGATCGATGTTTCTCTCTCATCGATGTTTCTAGCTCTCTATCTCTCTCCCTTCCTCTCTGTAAAAAATCAATAAAATATATTTTTTAAAAAAAAGAATCAAACCCTGACCTCCTGGTTCGTAGGTTGACGCCCAACCACTGAGGCACCGTGGCCGGGCAGGGCTGCTTAGATTTTGACGCTAGCTTCCAACATGCAAATTCCATGCATTTACAGTGGAACCTCAGTTCTCGAACTTAATTTATTCTAGAAGGCTGTTTGAGAAGCGATTTGTTCAAACACCTAATCATATTTCCCCATTAGAAATCATGTAAATTGAATTAATCCGTTCCAGATCCCCTAATGACTCCCTGGTTTGACCTTTCTTACAGACAGTGCATGTCTAATGGACTGTTCAATCTATAAACAAACACTTCCTTTCTGACATGTATCGAACCACTGGCCTTAAAGGAGTCCCTTTCAGCACCGGTTCCAGGGGTGTCCTCAGGTCAGCATGCAGCACCCTGGCTTGTTCACACGCTGCTGCCTCCGGAATGCTGGCCCCGGCTCCTTGCTTTCCCTTTATCCAAACCAGCAACAGTGCCCCTGCCTCTGCAGCTGCCTGTGCTCACTGCCCCTTTCACACCCTTAGCAACGTCAGCTCTCTGGGTGGCCTGTCTGGATGGCCTCTTTGTGCTTGAAAGTCGTGCTAATTGTGCACTTTGCCAGCAATTTCTCCCCTTTGTCTGTTGCCTGAGAGACGCTTGTGGCCCCGCTGAGGCCTCAGCATGAGAGAGCTGTCAGGTGGGAAACCGAAGTTCTACTTTCTGGGAACAACTTGGTAACAACTTGGTCAAGAACCAAATTGCTTGAGATGAGAGAGGTTCGAGAAACGAGGCCTGACTGTACTTGATCGCAGAGGATCAGTTCCTCTTCAGCATTCTTCTTCACACAGTGCCATCAGCACCGATGACAAAAGCCTCGGTGATCCGCATGGCCCTCTGCAGGGGACGGGCTCAATAAGGGACCACAGGAGGGACCACACTGTCAACGTGCTGATGGGAAGCATCTGGAGACAAGGGGCCCTGGGCTCTGGTGGGAACGCTCCTCATTGCAAGACCTCAATCAGAAGCCTCCCACCCGCCATGTCCAAAGGGTCTACATTTCCTATCTTTTAAAAAAACTTGTTATTCTGAACATCCCGAGTACACAGACCATTATCCAGAGGGGCCCAATGAAGAGCGCCGATGGACTGAACAAGTGTCCTATTGGGCCATCTTTGCCTCATCTCGTTCCCTTTCCATTCACCGGAACCATCGAAAAGTCTAGTGGTTCTCAAAGTGTGATCCGGGGACCCCTAGGGGGTCCTCAAGACTCTTTAGGGGGCTCTACGCTGTCAAAGTATTTTATCACAATCTCAAATTATTTACCTCTTCCATTCGGATTCTCTCGTGAGTGTACAGTAGAATTTTCCAGATGCTACATGACATGGGATATTGCAACAGACTGGATGTAGAAACAGGTATGAGAATTCATGTCTTTTACTTAGCCATTCATGAATGAGATCTCCAAAAATGGTTTTTTAAAGGTAAGAGCAACTTATTCTCTCATGACACTTCGTCCCTGCCTACTGCAGCATGCATCTCCAAACACAAGACCACATGCACAGAGTGCAACTCCTGCTGCGTAACAAAGAGCCCCAAGCACCTCAGCTCATTGCTTCTGTATTTGTGATCCAGGAGGGCGTAGCTGGGTGCCTGCCGCATCTCATAAAATAGCCAGTAGTTTCCTCCTATCAGCCAATAGGCAGCCACAGAAACACAACCCAATCATAGTGCCTACTACAGATGTCTGTTCAGGCCAGGAGCCAATCAAGAGCTACAAGTTATGCCCAGCTGGGGTGGCTCAGTGGATTGAGCGTCATCCCACGCACCATAGATGTCGCTGGTTCGATTCCCAGTTGGACACATGCCTGAGTTGGGGGCTCCATCCCCAGGAGGGGGGGGCGTGCAGGAGGCAGCCGATCTATGTTTCTCTATCATCTATGTTTCTATCTTCTCTCCCTCTCCCTTCCTCTCTAAGAAGCCAATAAAACTTGTTTTTGTTTTAAAGAACTACAAGTTATATTTGGTTTCTGTCAAGGACTGGCTGTGTCTTCTCCCAATTCACAGATTGCAATGCTCACCCTCAATAGGATGGTGCTAGGAGGCGGGCCTTTGAGGGGTGATCAGGTCATGAAGGGGGGGATCCCCCTGAATGGACTAGTGCCCTTGTAAGAAGAGGCCAGAGACCTAGCTGGCTCTCCTCCCGCCACGTGAGGACACAGGAGAAGGAGCCTCTGTAACCGGAAGAGGCTCTCTCCAGAGCCCGACCACGCTGGCACCCTGACCTTGGTCCCAGCCTCCAGCGCTGTGGGAAGTAATGCCTGATACCCAGGCTCCGGAGCGGTGCCCTCGCGCAGAGCCGACCATGGCAGCTGTCCCTTCCCGGAAGTCTCATGTGATGGAGAACCCCCCTTCTTGTTTCCTTGCCTGACAGTGACCTGTTGCAGAGACAGGGCCCGATGGCTCCCTGGGTGCCAGCCTTCCGAGGCACACGAGGGGGTGGGGCCCACTCTGGGCTGTGGGATCCAGAGGAGCTGCCTGGGCGGCCCCGATGCCACCTGCGAGGACAGTGGCTGGGAGAGGATGGAGGTGGCAGTTGCCCAGCCCTCCACACGGTTGCTCTTTCCCAGGGAACACCAGCCCTCCCTGAGACAACACGGCTCATGGGCTGGGAGAGTGCGAGAGAGCTGATGGCCAGGGAACGGCAGAGGGACACACTGCAGTCCCGGACAGACAAGGACAACTGTCCTGGCTATTCTGAGTCCCCACCCACAATGCACTGCCATCGCCTCTTCCTGTCTGGGGACCTTCCCAGCATGCAGACCCTCTCACATCTATCTGATCCCGGAAAAGCCCAGGGAGCAGGGCCAGCGAGTGCAGCTGGCCCCATTGTATGGGTTCTGCAAACCCTGCGAGGGGAAGGGCTGCGGCCAAAGCCACCCGGCCGAGGGGCAGAGCCAGGCTGGAGACGCAGTCCCCGTGCTGAAGCCGAAAGCACGTGACCCCCACTGCTATTTCTTTGTGGTTGTTGTTAATCCTCATCGGAGGATATTTTTCCATTGATTTTTAGACAGAGTGGAAGGGGGGGGAGAGACAGAGAGAGAGAAACATCGATGTGAGCGAGACACATCGATTGCTGGTCTCCCCACGTGCTTCCCAACCAGGGCCAGGGATTGTGCCTTTGACCGGAATCGAACCCGGGACCCTTCAGTCCTCGGATTGACACTCTATCCACTGAGCCAAACCAGCTAGGGTTTGAGAGCTGTTTGTAAAAGAGCCCTCCCATTGTATTTCCAGCATATACCACAACGTGGAAGGGAGTCCGGTCTCTGCCCAGGGGCTCCGCATCAAACAAACCATAGGAAGATGAATTCTAGAACACGGAGCCAGAGGGACCTGTGGGGACCTTCGAAATCAGTGGTTCTCAGCTGGCCAATGGAGCCCCCCCGCCCAGGGGACAATGTCTGGAGACTTTTTGGTTGTCACAACTTGGACACCTGGAGAGAAGGGAAGGTTTGTTCCTGGCACATGGTGGGTGGAGGCCAGGGATGCTGCCGAACACCCTACAGCGCACAGCACCCCCCCCCCCCCCCCCGCCGTGACAGAATGATCCCGCCCCAAATGGCACTAGTGCTGAGATGGAGAAACCCTGGTCTAAACTCCCGGGTTACTTCAAGTACAAAGAAACTGAGGCTGGCCCAGCCGGTGTGGCTCAGTGATTGAGCATCAGCCTATGAACCAGGAGGTCACGGTTCAATTCCCGGTCAGGGCACAGGCCAAGGTTGTGGGCTCGATCCCCAGTGTGGGGCGTGCAGGAGGCAGCTGATCCGTGATTCTCTCTCGTCATGGATGTTTCTGTGTCTCTCTCCCTCTCCCTTCCTCTCTGAAATCAATACAAAATTATTTTTTAAAAAGAAACTGAGGCCAAAGACACAAAGTGACTGCCAAGGTTACACAGCTCCTAAGCCGGAAGGGCAATCCAGAACTCAGCCGCATCCCTCTAGCCTCAGCTCCGCTCTGCTCGGCCGGGCCAGGCTGGGGCAGAAGCGAGGGTGGGACCCGAATGAAGCCAACCAGAGCCAAATGAAGAGCATGGCAATAGAGAAAGCAGCAGCGCACAGGGCATGCGCCCTGGGGGAGGAATGCCCCCTCAATTACCAACTAAACCGGCTGCAGCCCAGCCGCTGGTGGGTCCCTCTTCCTGTGTGAGTTCCAGCACAGCCCCCAGCTCCCAGAGGGCCCCGGTCTCCTCCTCAGGCTGCCCAGCCTGTCCCGGCCTCGGGGTGTTTTTGAACCAGAGAAAGGAATCTAAACACAGGTCTGGGCCCTTAACAGTCCACACAAATCCCACCACACTGAACAGTCACCTGCCCCCTTCCATCTGCCGCTGAGTCACCATGGCCCCTTCTCTCGGAGCTAACTACTCAGCAAGGGAACCCAAAAGAACGCCAGGAACCCTTGGGTTTGGGTGTTCCTCTCCACCCCCACCCCCTCCAAAAGACCATTTTGTTCTTAAGAGATGTGTTCTTAAAGGAGCTGATCCCCTCTCTCTTACCCTCGCCTGCTACCCTTACAGGCTGCACTGCACACTTGTATCGAATTGTACTGTAGTTTATTTGATTGGATACTGTTATTTTAAAATCTACTATAAACACCTGAGGGGGGGGATACATTTATGAGATATCCCCTTGAACAATGCAGTACGCTTTCCCTTGCACATCTAGCTCTCTAAATTGCTGACCAAGGACTTTCCGTTCCATTCCGAGCGAAGCAGCTTTGGCTTTAAAGAAATCGGGCTCCAGGCTAAGGACGAGTCCCCCGTCGGGAGAACTGGTAAGTGGGCCATTATTGACAGCACAATGACAGCTGCAAACAGCTGTGGTATCTGGGCCAGGCCCGCCCCTGCTTTCTGATGCCTGCCGGCGACCATGCCAGTCTCTCCCCTCCTGGGCCAGAGGCCAGGCCGTCCTGTCCGGCCCCTGCCCACTTTCCCGGGAGGGGCAAGCAAAGATCCGAGTCCCGCGTGGCGGGCCACGGGCCCTCCCCCCACCCCTCGCGCCGGGGCGCCTGCAAAAGCGCTGCGGGCCGGAGACCCCCCTTCGGCTCTCTGGGGCGCCGCCGGCTCAGGCCCGCGGCCCGGGCTCGGGGACTCGGGGACGCGCGCCCCTTACCTGCAGCGCCGCCCGCGCAGCCCGGCCACCCACCTGCGCCGCATCCGAGAGCATCCTTCCCTCCGCGCAGCGCCCGCGAGCGCGGTGACGTCACCGGGGGCGGGGCCCGCGCCGCCACGTGACCCCCGCGGGGCCGCGCCGGGAGCGGGTGCCGGCCGGTGGGCGGGGCGAGAGCCTGGGAGTCCCAGGAGGCGAGGAGCGGGCGGCCCAGTGGCCGGGAAGCCCCGCTCCAGCCGCGGGGTGGGCTGAGCTCCCGCAGCGCCTGGCTCTCCACCGCCCCCCGCCCCCCCCGGGAACAAGGGGCGCAGAGGGGGGAAGCCGCCTGATTGCAGACTCCGCACACTAATAGGATTGCAAGAGCGCCCGCCAGAAGGGATTGGTGATGAGAGGAACTCGCGGAAATTACATTCGGTTTTATTTTTAAAGTCTGTAGCAAAGGCAATGGAGAAGGAAACACATTTTCTGCAAACCCAGCTGAGTGCAGGGACTACTTTGCAGAGAGGGTCCATGTTGCAAATCGTCTGTGAAACATGAGAGCAGATCCAGTCATGTGCAGCCTATGCATTATGGACCATTATGCTAAGTGCGCTGATGAAGAATGCTTTCGATCACTCTCCACAGCGACTTTCCGATATGAACCGGGATTTGCCAAAGACGAAGATAGTGACAACATATTGATACCATTTACTTGAGCATCTGATTAGTTCCAATCAGGCCCTGCTGCGTGCGCATGGCTGTACACATGTCTGTTTCCTGAAATCCTCCGGCCGGGAATCTGATCTGCCTGACAGGACAGAGTTCATTCCCAGTCGCTCATTATTTCACGTTTGCTCATTTTTATCACACTCTGCAGCGGCGAGTCATCTTACTATTCCAGAAAGTATGCACAATGTCAACATTCCCCGTGCACCACTGACAGCAGCCTTGCCTAGAAAGCCCCAGACAACTCCAACTGTGGTCATTTCGGAGATTTGAAAACTCAAGCAGAGAACAGATCAACTTTCCTTGCCAACCCACACAATTTCGGAGCTGGGCGAGGACCCAAGCGGGAGCTGTTTGTGTTCCAGGTTCACATGGACTGCTTCACTTGCACTTGGGTCTGAATCACCATTTTAACACTCCCTCTCCCGCCCCTGAAGGGATGTCAAATAGATTGTTTTACCAACAGGCCTGGGGCTGGCTGCCTGGCTCTTTATTCCCTCGGCTTTCCTATTTCTAGATCTCACCCCCGCATTTTACCACCGAACATCGCTGCTGCTCGGAGGCCAGTCTCCCATGTGAGGCCACCCAGGCCCTCCCCGGGCCATCGATTCCTTTCAGCACCAGATGTGACAAATCAGCAAAGTGGCCGTGCGGGTATTCTAGGTCACTCGTCACCCGTTTGTTTTTCTGAGTGATCAGCAACTTACCTTGTGCTTCAGTTTCCTGAGATAAGAGTTCAAACGCCACGGAAATCTGCTCCTGCGTGCCGGGGTCTGATGGAGACAGAAAGCCGCAGGCTCACTCTCCTGCCAGGGGTGACTGTCAATTTCAGCCTCACGCTCCCAGGCCCGGCCACCCCGCCCCCCGCCAGCCAGGGCGTCACGTGCTCGGCCCAGCCACTCAGCCCAGCCGCTCGGCCCAGCCTCCCAGCCCTGCCCAGCTGCTCTGTCACCTCCACCTCTGGCCGCTGGAGGCCGGGCAGGCCAATCTCCTTCACCTACACCGGTGCGTTCATGCCCAGAGAGAACCGGAGTCCCGACCCAGGACGCCCTGCCGGCTGCACGGCTTCTGTGACTGGGGTTCCCAGAACCAATGGGGCGCGGGGGTCCCTATAAAATGCCCTCCTGCCGTCTGAGGTGGCTGGCTCTTGGCAGGAGTGGCAAAGTAGAAGCACCTTCCTCCTCGTGGGTGACAGTTTTGCCCGCAGGTTAGTTTCACCTTCTGTTGACAAGGTGATTGCTCAAGTGTGAAAAGCCTGGCAGCACGCAGGCGACCCTGGCCGTGCAGTTTGCAGCAGAATGAGCCCCTGAGAACTGCTGCTCAGAAAAATCTTGAGAAAACAAGATGCCGGCCAGGCTCTGGGGTTAATGTTTAATCGTCTGGAGGCCCCGGCTCAACTTCTCTTCCATTTAAATTCACATCCTATTCGCCCCCGTGGAGCTAGAAGGTTCCTGTTCCCGTCCTGACATGATTCTTCAAATATTGTGTTCCCACCTCTGCGGTTTCCTTCCTGCCCACGGGCGCCTCTGGCTTCTCACAGGTTTCGGGTTTTATCGCTTTGAATCCTTTTTTTCTTGATGATCTGCTGCTGGGACATTTGGCGACGGATGAGGACCTTCCTGGCCGCCACACTGGGAGGGAGGCGCTGCTGGCACCCAGTGGGTCGCGGCCAGGAATGCTGCCAGGGCAGCGCCACGGCAGCGAATGTTCCAGGCCAGGGCAGCAACAGGTAGAGGTGGAGAGACCCTGGTCTACAATTTCGCATAAAGTATAATTTGATGCCCAAATGATTCATTTCCCAGCCATTTTTAAGAGTGCACCCTGTTGACCAATGTCACCCCAATAAATTTAATTAAAAAAACAACAACAGTGTATAAGGTGCTGGAAATTCTGTTCCTATATTGCCTGCACGTTCTACACTATTGGCTGCATGTCCCTACGCTATTGCCTGTACATTCCTACACCATTGCCTGTGTGTCCCTACACTATTGCCTGTGTGTCCCTACACTATTGCCTGCGCGTCCCTACACTATTATCTGCGTGTCCCTACACTATTGTCTGCGTGTCCCTACACTATTGACTGCGTGTCCCTACACTGCTTCGTAATCGATGTGTGGACACGGCCAAGGGTGGTCATTTCTGGGGCCGAGATCCGGTGGCTGGGGCACAGAGGTAGAAAGGAAGTTGTCACAGGCGCAGACACACATTACATAGTCAAAACCCCTAAGCATACTTATCAAAACTTCACCCCATATTTTGAGCCAAGTGGATGAAGTTAATAAGGCTACAGTCAGCCCTGGCCAATGTGCTCAGTGGTTACCACATTGGCACACAGACTGAAGGGTCTCAGGTTCAATTCTCAGTCAAGGGCACATTCCTGGGTTGCAGGTTCTAGCCCCAGCCCAAGGTCAGGGAGCATGTGGGAGGCAACCAATCAATGTGTGTCTCACATTGATGTCTCTCTCTCTCTATCTCTCTCTCTCTGTCTTCCTCCCTCCCTTCCACTCTATAAAAATCAATGGGAAAAAGTCCTCTGGTGAGGGTTAACAACAACAATGAAAGACTACAATCAAACACACACAGCCGTAAGCAAGGCCCAGGGGCACCAATTTATTTGCACGCCATTGTCAACTGCATAAACCCACTCTGCGGGGACCTGCAGGGTGCATAACCGCAGGCTGGTTGGAAATGACTCTTTCCCTTGCCCAACTGCAGTCGTCAAAAACAGCCTGTTTTTATTTTAACACTAGAGACCTGGTGCACGAATTTGTGCACAGATGGCGTCCCTTGGCCTGGCCAGTGATTGGGCTGATCAGGGGCGATGGGGGCTGGCTGGCCGCAGAGGGACTGCCAGAGGGCTCCAGGGCGTGTCTGACCCTCTCACCCAGTCCCAATCAGCGGGACCCCAGCAGCAAGCTAACCTCCTGGAGTGTCTGCCCCCTGGTGGTCAGTGCGCATCATGGCAACCACTTGGTCGGACACAGCATATTATGCTTTTATTATATAGGATGTGACATTTTGCTCATTGTGAATTTTTGCACTACATGTGATTTTTATAAATATTACCTTGATTACTGATTTTTTTGGTGCCCACATACATTTGCACCTAAGGCGCCTTCCTCACCTCCTCCAAACTCCAGCCTGAGTATCTGGTAAACTCTTCTGTAAACAGTGGGTCTGCCAAAACCTGGAGGTGCTCTTTCATCTCTGATGTTCTGAGCTCCTGCGCAACTGAGCACATTCTCAGAATGAATGAATGAATGAATGAATGAATGCCTTCCCCCACACCCAGCTTGACCACTGCCATAAAAGATGTGAGGAACAGCCCTAGTTGGTTTGGCCTGTGGACCAAAGGGTCCTGGGTTCAGTTCTAGTCAAGGGCACGTACCTCGGTTGCAGGCTCCTCCCAGGCCCACGTCGGTCGATGTTTCTCTCTGCCTTTCCCTCTCTCTTCCACTCTCCCTAAAAATCAATGCGAAAAATATCCTTGGGTGAGGATTAACAGCAACAACAAATTCATTGAAATGAACAAAATGTAAAATTCAGTTCCTCGGTCACATTAGCCACATGCCAAGCGCTCTGTAGCCCCTGTGGCCAGCAGCCACCAAATGTAAGGCAGAGACATCACAATTCCGTCGCCACGGAGTCCTACCCAATGCACTGTAAAGCATTTCTTTGCAATTAATTCTATTGCAATTAAACACTCACTGTTTATTACCCAGGGGATCCGGCCTGTAATTGCGGGACAGGAAGCGCGATCTGGCCAGAGTATGTGCTGGCGGGAGAGGCAGGAGGCGCGCACGGAGTTCAGGGGCCACAGGTCCCGGGCAGATGCTCCCACCCCCAGGAACGTGTGGCCTTTGGGCTTCCCCAGGGGCCGGCAAATCTTGTTCCAGAATGAGAGGGGGCAGCCGATCATCTGTTTCAAAGCAAAATTGAGCCACAGGATAAGAGCACACGCATTGGAATAAAAGAGCAGGCCTTCAAAGATGAGGGCTTCTGGGGCAGCTGAGTAACAACGCCCCCCCAAGCTGTTTGCACCCGAATTCCTGGACCTGTATAGATGTTACCTTAGGTCAGTGGTCTGTAAACTGCGGCTCGCGAGCCACATGCAGCTCTTTGGCCCCTTGAGTGTGGCTCTTCCACAAAATACCGACTTCTGCACATGGGCCACGAAGTTTCAATCGCACTGTATGTGCGCGCCCGCACGTGGTATTTTGTGGAAGAGCCACACTCAAGGGGCCAAAGAGCCGCATGTGGCTCGCGAGCTGCAGTTTGCCGACCACTGCCTTAGGTGATAGCTCCTGAGACGGGGAGGCAATCCTGGGAGATGTCATCACAGGGGTCCTTATGAGGGGCAGGCAGGAGGTCAGGGTCAGAGAGAGAGGTGACAACAGGAGTACAGACCAGCCTGGGAGACGGATCGAGGGGTCAACGCCAACAATCACCCTGATTTTCGCCCAGCGAGACCCATAGTGGACTTCTGACCCCCAGAAGTATGAGAACGGATCTGTGTCGCTTTATGTCACTAAGTCCATGGTCATTCTTCCAGCCGCCATAGTCACCTAACAGAGCCCTGACCACCGATTTACTGGTCCGTGTTGATGGAGCACCGGAGCGCCCAGTGCCAGGCTGTGGAGTGACCCGGGGCCCAGCCCCGGAGCTCACCGTCCTTGGGGACAGCAAGGAAACGAGTCCTTCGCATGGATGCAGGCAGCTCTAAGGAGAGAAGCACTGAGCTTTCAAAGCAGGAACTGCCAGTGATGGAAGGAAAGACACACACGGCCCCGCTGGCCTGGCTCAGTGGTTGAGCATAAACCTATGGAACCGGTAGGTCATGGTTCAATGCCTGGTTGGGGCACATGCCCGGGTTGTGGGCTCGATCCCCAGTAGGGGGCGTGCAGGAGGCGGCCAATCGATGATTCTCTTTCTATCATTGATCTCTCTCTCTCTCTTTCTCCCACCCTCTCCCTTCCTCTCTGAAATTAATAAAAATATATTTTTTAAAAAGGAGAGGGATATTTAGAGGCAGAGACACAGAGAAGGCCACGTGAAGACGGAGGTGGAACTTGGGACCCCCAGAAGCTGGAAGAGACATTGAGGGGAGGGCAGCCTGCCAATGCCTTGGTCCCGGGCTTCTGACCTCCAGACCTGAGCGAGAATAACAGTTCTGTTGTCTTAAGCCACCTGGTTTGTGATAATTTACTATGACAATCCCAGGAAACGAGTATGCATGTATGTATGTATGTATGTATGTATGCATGTATGTATCAACCAATCCATGTCTGAGCCCCGATATTGCAAAGGGTGCCTGCTTGTCATGGAACACTCACAAGACCTGGCTGTACCATAGGCCACAAAGAAAACTCCACAGATTCCAAAGAACAAAGACAACACAAGCAGGATACTCTGACTATTTTGCAATAAAAGTAGAAATTAATAACAAAAATGTGTAAAGACCTTTACCTCTGGAGAAACTTTTCAAAGACATGTCAATAAACACCTCCTGGATCAAAGGGGAAGCACAAAGGGAAAGTATAGAATTTCTTGGGAATAATCATCATGAAAACTCGACATATTCGTTGGCAGAGAAAAGTTGATAGCACTCAATTGGCTTAAAAGAAAAATAAACACACCCAACTCAAACAACAACAAAAAGGCAACTAAGTAAGACACAAAACAAAAACAAAAAAACAACAGAAAAAAAGAATTAATGAAAATAAAACAGTATTCCATGAGGTATAAAATAAAAAAAAATAGAACCAACAACACCAAAAGCCAGTTCTCTTTTAAAAAGAAAAAGTAAAAACAACAACAACAAAAACCCAGTAACAAACCCAACCAAGGCAAAACCAGGGAGAAAACACACGTACAAAAAGCTGGAAATGACAAGGGGAAGAGACCCAGCAAAATGAAGGGACTTGCCAAACAGTCCTCTGTACAGCTTTCTACAAATACATGGGAAAACAGAGACGAAATAAATAATTTTTAAGAAAAATACAACTTCCCAAAGTTGACCTCAAGAGCAAGTCCAAAAAGCTCAATTTCCATTGAGGAAATGGAGAACATGGTTTAAGGAGCCCCCTGTGGGATTCTCCCAAACTCATCCTCTCGGAGCCAGAGCCACAGAGGAGAGATGGGCGTGTCTGTTTCATGGGCGTAACCCTGATCCTCACCCTCACAGAAACTGCACTAGAAAAAACCAGTGCATCGATGCAAAATGCAGAAAGAAATCACCAGCAACCACTCTGAAGCACACGCAGGGCTGTACCAGGGGTCCTCAAACTCCGGCCCGCGGGCCACATGCAAATACAAATATTGTATTTGTTCCCGTTTTGTTTTTTTACTTCAAAATAAGATATGTGCAGTGTGCATAGGAATTTGTTCATAGTTTTTTTTTTTAAACTACAGTCCGGCCCTCCAACGGTCTGAGGGACAGTGAACTGGCCCCCTGTTTAAAAAGTTTGAGGACCCCTGGAGCATGGCCAAAGGGAGTTTGTTTTACAGAAAGCAAGGGTGGTTCTCTGTTGGGAAATCCATTCATATAATCAATCATGTTGTCAGAGTTAACGAGGAAGATCATATGAGCATCTCAGTGGATGGAGAAAAGGAATTTGAAAAAATCCAACATCCATTCATGTTAAAAGCACTCAAGAAAATAGAAATTGATGAAGATATATCTTTAACATTGTGAATGTGTGTGTGTGTGAGAGAGAGATAGATAGATGATAGATAGATAGATAGATAGATAGATAGATAGATAGATATAGATGATAGATAGATATAGATAGATGATAGATAGATAGATAGATGATAGATAGATAGATAGATATAGATGATAGATAGATAGATAGATAGATAGATAGATAGATAGATAGATAGATATAGATGATAGATAGATAGATAGATAGAGATAGATGATAGATAGATATAGACAGATGATAGATAGATAGAGATAGATAGATAGATAGATAGATAGATAGATAGATAGATAGATAGATAGATAGATATAGATGATAGATAGATAGATAGATAGATAGATAGATAGATAGATAGATAGACAGACAGATAGAGATGATAGATAGATTCATCCCCTAAAGCCAATGTTTTACTAAATGGGGAAACACTGACTTTTTCATTGGAGTCTGAAAAAAGATATATATAACCTTGTATATAATTGTATCTATCTCATTGCTATTTTCCATCATTCTGTTGATAAAGACAGAAAATAAAATAGCCAAAAACCTGTCAAGAAATACCCCAAATCAATGAGTAGGACTGTAAAGCATTCCTGACAGACACCAATGAGCCTGGGCCCAAAGGAAGGAGATACACGCTTGGTTAAGAGGACGAAACATCATAAGGTGTCAGTTCTCCCAGGTTTGTAAATTGAATGCAATTCCGGGAACAACATCCTCACTTCTCCCCCGGAGCTAGACAAGTTGATTATAAAATCCATTTCGAGGAACAAAGAAGCAATAGCCAAGAAAGCACTGCAGGAGAGGAAAGGAAGGAGGGCCAGGCCTGCCAGCCACTGAGGTGCGCCAGGAACACCTGTCATCACAGCGGCCTCGCTCAGGGAAGGGCACGCATTTAGACTGCAAGTGGCAAAGCCTCACTAGTGTGACTGTGTTCTACTGGTGACCTTGTGGGGAAACTGTCGTGTGCATTGCTGGTGAGAAGGCAAAGCGGTACTTCCACCCAGGAGGGAAAGGTGGTGATGCCCAGCTGAACGCCACATGCATTTACCCTTTCACCACGAGACCCCACTACAGGGGATCGATCCCACAGAAACCCTGGCAATAATATGAAGAGATGTGTGCAGCAGGCTTTGCATTGCTGAATTATCTATCTACACTAATAAAAGAGAAAAATGGTAATTGGCGTACGACGATACCCTTTTCATTGGCTAATCAGGGCTATATGCAAATTAACTGCCAACTAAGATTGGCAGTTAACTGCCAACAAGATGGCGGTTAATTTGCATATGTAGGCACAATGCAGGGAGGCGAAAGGGAAAGCAGGAAGAAGCCCCCTGCCACTGACAGTGATCGGAAACCCAGGGGGGAGCTAAGAGCTGGGGGGCAGGGCAAAGGCGGCCCTGGGGCCGCCTTTGCCCTGCCCCCCAGCCATGATCAGAGAATCAGGCGCCTTTTCCGCCCTGGCCAGTGATAGCAGGAAGTAGGGGTGGAGCCAGCGATGGGAGCTGGGCACGGTCGAAGCTGGCAGTCCCGGGAGCTAGGGGTCCCTTGCCTGGGCCTAAAGCGGAGCCCACGATCGCGGGGCCGCTGCCACTGCGGGTCCCCGCTGCCCGGGCCGGATGCCTCAGCCAGAGGCGTTAGGCCTGGGCAGGGGCAGAGCCTGCAACCGCGGGGAGCTGGGGGTCCCCTGCCCAGGCCTGACACCTCTGCCGGAGGCCTCAGGCCTGGTCAAGGGGCCGATCCGGTGATTGGTGATCGGAGGGTGATGAGGGTCAACTCCTCTGGCTGAGGCATCAGGCCTGGGCGGGGGGCTGAGCCGGGGATTGGGGGGATATGATGGTCCCCTTGCCCAGGCCTGAAGCCTGGGTCAGAGGCGTCAGGCCTGGGCGGGGGGTGGAGCACGCGATCAGAGGGAGATGGGGGTCCCTTGCCCAGGCATGATTCCTGGGCCAGAGGCCTCAGGCCTGGGCGGGGGCCAGAGCCAGTGATCGGGGGAGATGGGGGTCCCCTGTCCAAGCCTGACACCTCTGGTGGAGGCGTCAGGCCTGGGCAAGGGGCCGATCAGGCGATCGGAGGGTGATGGGGGGCTACGCCTCTGGCTGAGGCATCAGGCCTGGGCTGGGGGCAGAACCAGTGATGGGGGGAAATGAGGGTCCCCTGCCCAGGCCTGACACCTCTGTCAGAGGCGTCAGGCCTGGGCAAGGGGCTGATCCTGCAATTGGAGGGTGATGGGGGTCAACACCTGAGGGCTCCCAGTATGTGAGAGGGGGGCAGGCTGGGCTGAGGGACACTCCCCCCCACACACACCCAGTGCACGAATTTCATGCACCAGGCCCCTAGTATATACATAAACACCTAAGCTACTGTCCAACCGGTAGCTATGACGTGCACTGACCACCAGGGGGCAGATGTTCAATGCACAGGCATGGAACATGGAACAGACTGATGAATTTCGGGGGGGGGGGGGCGGCAAGAGATTAACCAAAGATCTTATATGCATACTAGAGGCCTGGTGCACGGATTCATGCACCGGTGAGGTCCCTCGGCCTGGCCTGCAGGGATCGAGCCGAAGCCAGCAGTCTTACATCTCCCGAGGGGTCCCAGATTGTGAGAGGGCACAAGCCAGGCTGAGGGTCCCCACTGCAGGGTGGGGCCCGGGCAGCGTGGCTCAGTGGTTGAGCATCGACCTATGAACCAGGAGGTCAGGGTTCGGTTCCCAGTCAGGGCACATGCCCGGGTTGCGGACTTGGTCCCCAGTAGGGGGCGTGCAGGAGGCAGCCGATCCATGATTCTCTCTCATCATTGATGTTTCTCTCTCCCTCTCCCGTCCTCTCTGAAATCAATAAAAACGTATATATTTTTAAAAAGACGGGGCAGGGATGCAGCCCCAGTGGCCGGAGGAAGCAGGAACGAGCCCCGCCCCCCCCCCCCAAGCCTTCGGGGGAGCACGGCCCTGCTGTTGCCTTGATTCTGTAGACGTCTGGCCTCTAGGACTGTTGAGAAGAAACTTCTGTTGTTTTAAGCCAAGCCTGTGGTACACTGTTACAGTGGCCAATACAGACTTTGGTGGTCTCTTGAGATACCTCTTTGACAAAAGCCAGGGGGAGAAAAGTATGCTTGCTGTGCTGCCATTTCTCAGAGGGAGGGAGCACATTCAAACATAGATGTGTTCCTATGTGTGCATGTATGTGCACCTGGATTGTATGTCCACTTCTGTGGACATGCATTATATGTGCTTATATACTTATATATCTGCTTATATTAAAAATAATGCAGGGAGCCCAGCCAGCATGGCTCAGTGGTTGAGCGTCGACCTATGAACCAGGAGGTCAGGGTTCGATTCCCGGTCAGGGCACATGCCTAGGTTGCGGGCTCCATCCCCAGTAGGGGGCGTGCAGGAGGCAGCCCATCAGTGATTCGCTCTCATCACTGATGTTTCTCTCTCTCTCTCCCTTAAATCAATAAAAACATTTAAAAATAATAATGCAGGAAAAACAGTAGTTCTCAAATGGTTGCCTGTGAGGAGAGGGAGGAACAGGGTAGCAGGACAAGCACACACACACACCAGACCCCTATATGTTGGTCTTTGGGGCCATGTCAATATTTTACATAATCATCAAATTTCAAATCCAAAATAAAGTGAAATACGTGTGTGTCTGACTGATAGCTTAACCACACAGAGAAGAAATATTTCGAGTTACTTTAAAACACAGTAACTTGACGACCTATTCCTAGTGAGATGTGCTTTAAGGTATAAAATAACTGTAAGAGAAATGGCAGTTGTCAGTAACTATGTACAGGTGGTCATATTGGAACTGTTATCTGGACACGATTATGTATCTGTGTGACGTGGGGTAAAGCGAAGGAGCAATTATGTGAGATTCTATTACTAGCATCCCTTTTGTATCCTACCCTTCAAAAAGAAAATATTGTCTGTTGACTAAAAAGGCCTCAAAACAATGACCAACCCAGTAGCAATGGGTTCCGCCACCACCAAGAAACCAAGTGTCACCCAGCCGGTGTGGTTCAGTGGTTCAGCACTGACCTATGAACCAGGTCACTTTTTGAATCCCCGTCAGGGCACATGCCCGGGTTGTGGGCTCGACCCCCAGTAGGGGGCGTGCAGGAGGCAGCCGGTCCATGATTCTCTCTCCTCGTTGACGTTTCTCTCTCTCCCTCCCTCTCTGAAATCAATAAATATATTTTTAAATAATTTAAAAAATGGATAGAACTGCTATCACTTTGCAACCCTCAGTGAATTCATGGATCTGAGCATTGATGGACGTTGCCAACTTACGAAAAGAAACCTTATATGCCGCCTGGTGGGCGAACATACGAATGTCTCGCCACCCACATCCCCGCAACGGAAGGGGCGACAGGAGCTGGACTCTGATCACGCTGCTGTTCCAGCGGCTCTTCCCAGGAGTTATTTCTAGGAGAGTTCAGAGGAGCAGGGATACAATCAGCGAAGCCCGGAAAGTGAGGGACTAGGACATGCGCCCTTGTTTCTTCGACAAATGACATGGTGTGTGCGGGGGGCGGGGGGGGGTGGATCCTGTAGATTAAAAATAGACACAACTCCAGGGAGACACCACTTTGTACCTAGTAGGCCGGCTGTGATCAACATGACTGAACAAGCGTCAAAATGTGGAGCCACGCCCTGACCGGTCTGGCTCAGTGGATAGAGCGTCAGCCTGCGGACTGAAGGGTCCCAGGTTCGATTCCGGTCAAGGGCATGTACCCTAGTTGCGGGCACATCCCCAGTCGGGAGTGTGCGGGAGGGAGCTGATCGATGTTTCTCTCTCATCGATGTTTCTGACTCTCTATCCCTCTCCCTTCCTCTCTGTAAAAAATCAATACAATTATATTTAAAAAAAGAAAAAAAATGTGGAGCCACTGGAACCCTCCTACCCCGCTGCCGGGAATGTCAATGGTGCGGATGCTGCGGAAGCCAGCCTGGCAGTTCCTCAAACAGCCCAACATAGAGCTACCATGGGACCCGGCAAGTCCACTGTTAGAGACACAGGAGAAATGAAAACATCTGTCCAAAACTTGAACATGAATGACCACAGCAGCATGATTCATAACAGCTACACATAGCCATCTGGGAGCTGGATAAACGACGTGTGGCCCATCCACACGGTGCGATATCACTCCGCAACCAAGAGGAGTGGAGTTCGGACACACGCAGCAAGGGTGAGCCTGGAAGGCACGCTGCTGAGTGAAAGAAGCCAGGCACACAAGGCCACACAGTGTGACTCCATGGATATGAAATGTCCGGAACAGGCCCAGCCACAGACAGAAAGCAGATCAGCGTCGCTGGGGACTGGGGGAGAATCGGGGTGACTGTTAATGGGTACAGGGTTCCTTTTGGGGATGATGACAAAGTTCTAAAATTAATAGCGATATCTGCACAGTTCTGCATATACTAAAAACTGCTGAATTATATGCTTTAAAAGGGTGAAATGTATGGCATATGGATTCTATCTCAAACAAGCTGTTACCAAGAAAACCAGATGGATGGTTGCCAGAGGTGGGAGAAATGGGTGAAGGATTTAAAAAACATATAAAGATTTAAAAATCCCAATAAACAGATATTTGGATTCCGTTCAGTTCAGCGGTTCTCAACCTGTGGGTCACAATCCGTTTGGCGGTCGAACAACCCTTTCACAGGGGTCGCCTAAGACCATCCTGCATATCAGATATTTACATGACGATTCATAACAGTAGCAACATGACAGTTAGGAAGTAGCAACGACAATAATTTTCTGGTTGGGTCACAACATGAGGAACTGTATTTAAAGGGCCAGAAGGTTGAGAAACACTGGTTCAGTTTAGAAAAGAATGGTCACCCTGGCCAGTATGGCTCAGGTGGTTGTGCTTCATCCCATGCACGCAAGGGCTGCCAGTTCGATTCCTGGTCAGGGCACAGGCCCAGATTGTGGGCTCGGTCCCCAGTGGGGGGCGTGCAGGAGGCAGCCGATGATTCATTGATGTTTCTCTCTCTCCCTTCCTCTCTATAAAATAAATCTTTTTAAAAACTCTTTAAAAAAAAGAGTGGCCTATGAGACGACTGAGATGAACCCTGGAGAATGACATTAAGGACGTAGTTAAGTTGTGGAAGGACAGGGGAGGCAGAGGGAGGTGTAGACGAAACAAGAGCCGCCAGGACCGAGCCGTGTTGAAGTCGGGATGGCTGCATGTGTGTTCATTTCGCTATTTTTATGCCTCTATTTGTATGTTGAAAAAAATGATATACATCTTTATATATTTAAGTCTCCATAATGACAGTATTTTTAAAAATCACACATTTGCACTTTGTTGTTAAGGCAGATTAGTTTAATTTTATAGAAGAAATACTTTCAAGCAATACAAATGGCACAATTAGAACAGAGATGACTACTGATTAGAACTTATTCCCACAACAGGAGGTGACAACTGCATGATCAGATGCGGTGAAGATCAAGTTCCCTTTTCCCGTGTCTGGATTCGAACTGATGAACATGGCACGGTGCTCGGTATCCAGGGCGTGGCGTGGACCAGGTGAAACAGAAGGTGAAAACACCCCTTAAGACGACAGGACTTCACTTTCTGACGTGCAGGTGGCGTCGAACGCAGCGTCCCTGAATGAAGACGGAGTCCTCCTGCCTGACCCCGGCTGGGCCGTGGCTGGCTTTGTGCCCTTTGGGGTCAGGACAGTGGGGGCTGGGGGAGGCCCCAAGTGCTCCTCAGACAGACAGCAGCGCAGGCCTGCGCTTGCTTCTGGGGTTTCTGTTAAGCCCTGGGGCGGGGAGGCACCCCACATGTCAATCTGTCCGCGCTGGGCAGTGAGATTTGTTGCCAACACCACGTGAGAGCTTTCCGCGGGGCGGGGGGAGGTTAGCAGAAAAGTGGCCTCGAGGCACCGGCTTCAGGTGGCAGCCACTGAACAGGGGCGGCCAGGCCACGGCCAGGGGACTCTCCCATGTGAGGGAGCCGTGCACCCCGAGGCGGCAGTGACCGGCCCCGCACCCCGAGGGCAGGGCAGACAGTGGTTGGTGGAAGTTTCAGCAGCGCATGGAGGGGGCCCGGCCAGGCCACTGTCCTCCGGGCTCCCGACGCTTTGTGCGTCTCTATCTCTGTTGTGGGCATGAACACAGAGAAATCAGCCAAAAAAAACAAAACGCAACAAAAAACCAGCGAGAGTTGAGGCACAAATACATAGCAAAGAGATGACAAGGGTGAAAAGCATAAAGTTTTCAGTCTTACCACCACTGACAACTTCCATTGCCCGTGACAGGTCGCGTGTCAATGAAATGCTTTTACAAAATTCACTTTTAATAAATGCAAAAGGGAAGGTGGGCTCTACAAGGGGGCGATTACAGACTAACAAGGAGAGACATGGATTAAAGGGGGCACTTCAGGGAGGGGCAGGGAATCTAGGGCGAGAGAGTTCCGCTTTCTTCTCTAATCCGTGTGACCACCTCACTTCTCTGAGGCCTCAGAAGGGAGAGTGCATTCCATATACAATAAATACGCATTAGGCAAAATATTCATATCATTTAGCATTTCAAAAGAATAGTGGGATTTTTATTACATAAAACAATTTTCTCGTGAACTACTTCTAAGATTTCTTAAGAAATATTGGGTAGATTCCAGTATTGGGGGGAAGGATTCTGATTTCAATCAAATATCTCACATCCTCTCCTGTGAATGACTCGCTGGGTGACAGCAGTCACCCGCGTGCGCATGCGCTTCCTTCCCCAGAAAAGCGCCTTCAGAGGTCAAGCCTAAGTCAGAGGTCAGGCTGCCGTCGCCTGGGCGGAGTCGCTGACTGATGACAGTGCGTTTCTAAGTCTCTTTCACTTTCCTTCATGACAGAGCAGTAGAACGGGAGCCCCGCACCGCCTTCCTGATGGTCAAGGTCAGGGTCGGATGGGGCGCACCAGAGGGGCAGGGTCGGTGCCCGGGTCGGTGCAGGGCAGCGTGGGCAGCCGCTGGGGACAGGCAGGTCCCAGCCAGGGCCGTTTCCAAAGCTTCAAACTCGGGGGGGAGGAGCACAGAACCATGCGCTGACACAACACAGAAATGGGGGGTTTCGGCGCCCAGTCCCCGCGGGGGACCGGGCTCTGCGACTGAGCCCCAGGTGGGATCTCAACAGGACACAGTGAGTGTGACAGTGGACAATATACACAATCAAGGCACACAGGAGACACTGGTACGAGTGACGAGTTTAGCACAAAGTGTTTGCATGTCCGTGTCAGAAACAAAACCGGCCCCGAAGCTCCATTCTACTGCATGACAAATACTGAGGAATACAGTTTCAGCCTTAAAATACATCTTAAAGTCAGTATTTTCCTTCAAGGAAAAAAAGTACTATAAATAAGTTACAATACAGTGAATTTGCCTGAACTCACTTCGTTTCTGTCTTCCAGCCTTTAAATCAAATAAAACAGCGTAAAAACTGTACACTCTTAACAGGATAGTTGATCTCTTATAAAATAACTTGTCTTCAGAGATGTCAATTTCACAACAAGGAAAAACCAAGCCCTGTTGCCGTCACTATTATAAAATATATATGTATAGATATATGTGTGTTTTTTTTACAAAATGTGTATATTAATAGCTTTGCACAAATAGTTTAAAGACAACTTTAGCTAGTCTAAGAACTTCATGAAAATAAAACAGGAAGATAAATACTTCGTGTGTACAAAGCACTACATCAAACATCGTCGGCGGGCAGAGGAGGTATGTTAATCCTTGGTCTTGTAAAAAACGCTATCTTCTCCCTGCGATGGGAAAGCATTCCAGGTTAGACGCCCACATAATGCAAGCAGAGCTGCCAGGAGGCTCGCAATACCAATGAAAGCTTTTCTTATCCACAGAACAAACTGAACGGAAATACCAACAACAAATCTGTTTGCATACGGAGTCTCTACTTTAGAAAAAAATTTTATTTTTTTGGAGAGAGAGAGTAAGGGAGAGGGAGACAGAAACATCAATGATGAGAGAGAATCATGGATCAGCTGCCTCCTGCACGCCCCCTACTAGGGATCAAGCTTACACCCCGGGCATGTGCCCTGACCGGGAATCGAACCAATGACCTCTGGGTCATGGGTTGATACTCAACCACTGAGCCACGCCAGCTGGGCTAGAGTCTCTAAATTTGAATAGAAGTTACAAAGGACTGTGAGGGCAAGGGTTTGTCTCTAGTGCCTAGAACAGTGCCTACTATGCGGCAGGCACTCAGTAAACATTCGCTTTATTAAAAAATGAATAAATAATGTATACAAATGAAGGTGTTCTAAATCAGAATTGAAGGAAGGTAGCTACAGTGCTTTATGTTCTTTTATGATGGGGATGTGAAAATTCAGGGCATAAAAAAATTCCGGGTAAAAGTCAGGCACATGTTATTCAACCATAAAAAGGAATGAAGTGCCCTGGATGGTTTTGCTCAGTGGTTGGTGCATCGGCCTGCAGACCGAAGGGTCCCAGGTTCAATTCCAGTCAAGGGCACGGACCTTGGTTGCAGGCTCAGTCCCCGGCCCTGGTCAGGGCACACGTGCGAGGCAGCCAATCGATGTGTCTCTCTCACATTGATGTTTCTCTCTCTGTCTCCCTCCCTTCCATTCTCTTTAAAAAGATCAATGGAAAGAATAGCGAGTGAAGATTAAGAAAACAAAACAAAAAAGAGGAATGACGTTCTGACACATGCTACAATGTAGATGGACCGCGAGAAAAACATTATCCGAAGAAGCCAAGCAGAAAAGACTCCATACTGTATGACTCCATTGATGGAAACGTCCAGAACAGGCAAATCCAGAGAGAAGACAGGGGCAGACTGCTGGTTGCCAGGGGCTGGGGGAGGGGTGACCACTAATGGACTTCCTTTGGGGGTGATGGACATGTTATGGAACTAGACAGAGGGAGTAGTTACAAAACACTGTGGCTGTGTGAAGTGCCATGGAATTGCTCACTTTAAATGGTTAGTGTTATGCTATGTGAATAGATGAGGGAACACTGATCTACAATATTCAAATCCAAGGCGGCGGTCCCTCTGGTGTGGTTAGTCTGAGGCTGCTGATGTTTCATTCTTGCCATGTGGAGTCCGTGACAATTCCCTGAACTATTTCACACCTAGGATATGCACACTTCCTGCATGTGCGTTATGCTTCAATCAGAAGTTAACAAAAAAAGGCCACAGTGAAACACAGATGTTCAGGCAAATTATACCTATGCGAAGAGCCACTACAGCCAACAAAGGGAACAGATTGCATGGCAACATGGGATATTTTCATTTAAACAAAACTAAATGCAAAATGGAACCATGCCTGGCAGGCATAGCTCAGTGGTTGAGTGTAGACCTATGAACCAGGAGGTCACGGTTCGATTCCCAGTCAGGGCACATGCTCAGGTTGTGAGCTCCATCCCCAGTGTAGGATGTGCAGGAGGCAGCCAATCAGTGATTCTCACTCATTATTGATGTTTCTCTCTCTCTCTCCCTCTCCCTTTCTCTCTGAAATTAATAAAAAGATATATTTTTTAAAAAGAGTAAGAGCCCTAGCTGGTTTGGCTCAGTGGATAGAGTGTCGGCCTGCGGACTGAAGGGTCCGGGTTTTATTCCAGTCAAGGGCACATGTCCAGGTTGTGGGCTCGATCCCCAGAAGGGGGCGTGCAGGAGGCAGCCAATCACTGATTCTCTCTCATTATTTATGTTTCTCTCTCTCTCTCTCTCTCTCTCTCTCTCTCTCTCTCCCTTCCTCTCTGAAATAAATAAAAATATATTTTTAAAAAGAAAAAGAGACTAACAAAAAAAGGAAAAAATTTAAAAATGGAACCTACATTACTATAAATAGCTTGAAAAAAAGTGTCTAGAATAAAAAGAGCAGAAGAAACCTGAAGATGCACGGGGAACCCTGTCTTGGGGGTTTCGGGACTTCCGTCAGCTGATGAGGACAGAGGCCTGACAGTGAGGAGCCGGAAGCGGCTGCGCCCCTACCTGAAGGTCTGCACCTGCACGGGCTCCTTGTGGTTCTGCCCCCGCAGCTGGCAGACCCCTTTGGAGGCCTTCTTCAGCATCTTCTCAGCTGCCTGTTCTTGGTGGAAGTCAAGCTTGGTCTGTCTGGTCTGGAGTGGCAACATTGGATGAACAAGGCGGTTTACTTCCAGTTTTAAGGAAGAATGAATGAAGCCACTGCCAGCTCGGGGGGCACGAAGGGGAGAAAGGCCCGCCGCCCCCACTCCCCCCAGGGAACCTTCACAGCAGCTCCTCAGGGTCATGCCTCACAGACGTGGGACCCAGTACACCGCGCTGGACAGAGAGACCCAGCTGCAAGACGAGACCGGGACGGCTGCCATGAGGGTTTGACCCCCTGAAAGGCTTGCTTCCGAGCCCGCGGGCACCGCAGTGGCCGTGCGGGGCCCTGGCCGCTCACCTGCCGCTCCGCCTCCTTCAGCAGGCTCCGGAACCGCTCGTCCCGCAGCACCCAGTGCGGGAGGTCGGTCTGGCCTCGGAGCTGGGCGTCCTCCAGGCGCTGCCTCAGCTCGCGAAGGGTGCAGATCTCCTCGTTCAGCTGCCTCTGCCGAGTTTTTGACGCCTGGAGGTCCAGCTCCAGGTCCAGGGACGTGCGGGCCATGAGCTCGGCCAGGGATGACCTACAGGACTGCAGGAGACCACAGCCGTGAGCACACACTCGGACCAGACACGCGGGCATCATGCGGCCAGCACGCTCAGGCCTTCTAGAAGGTTCTTCCCCCCAATACAGGAGACAATGGAGTAGAGTTATCAGGGAGGTATTTGTCTTCGCATGGCCCAGTGTTAAAAAACCAAGCACAACATAGATTTGGGAGAGATTAATTTAAATCTTGGTTCAATATCCAGTTAATGACAGCAATTTTTTTTCTGTAATGACGATGGATGTATTTGCAAAGGTGTGGAGAAACAGACCCTCCCCTATGGGGCTGGCAGGATCAAAAAATGGGCATAATGGTTCTAAAATGCTATTTCACAATATATATCAAAAGCCAAAACGTGTATTTTCTTTCATTCTGAAATTTCATTTTCACTTGCATTTGAAAGGCACAACTGGTGATGTGTAGAAGTGATCCAATTAAGGTTCATGACAAAAACAAAACAGAACACTAAATATCTATAATATGAGGAAACTTATTAAATAAATGACAAGGTTAGTATTGAATGCAGCCATTGGAAAAAGTTAAAAAACTATTGACATGGAATATTAACAATGCACTGAATAAGGGGGAAGCATGCCATAAACCATACAAGTGTTTTTGTTTAAAATCCCAGAGCCCAGCTGGTGTGGCTCAGTGGTTGAGCGTTGACCTATGAACTGGCTCAATTCCCAGTCAAGGGCACATGTCTGGGTTGCAGGCCGATCCCCAGTGGAGGGCGTGCAGGAGGCAGCTGATCCATGATTCTCTCTCATCATGGATGTTTCCATCTCTCCCTCTCTCCCTTCCTCTCTGAAGTCAACAAAAATACTAGTATATTTTATAAAAAATGTAAAGAACACGAATTATTTTACATCTCAGATCATGATATTATCTTAGGAAATTAAGAAACATGGGTAACATTTTGACATCATTAGGCTTTTTAAATTTTTACCCAAGTAAACAAGGAAATAAATAAATAACCTTTTAATGAATACGACCTAAAAGACTGCTTTTATGAAGGTTTGTAAGAATAACTCCCGGGGAAGTGTGGATTCCGTATTAGCTTACGTGCACACACCTGCTTGTAGCGGAGGGTCCGTCTTTCCAAAGTGTTGCGGACGAAGGGGGACTTCCGGGGCAGCGTGGAACTGTCGCTGTCACTGCGGTAAAGCTGCACCAAAAACAATGCGGGTCAGAAACGCTTTCTCCGCAAGTCCGCAGCCTTCTCCCTGCGCTCTGATCTGGGCTACTTCCTTTCTCCTCACAGGCACTCAAATGCATGTATAATTGTACAGCTTTACCAAGACTCCTGGTTTCAGGAAAAACAAAACCTACACAAGACTTTTTAAAATGAAAGACAAAAAAAACCCGCAAAAAATAAATGAGCAAACCATCCTCACCTCCACCCAGCCCTCCCTCTCGGCCATCAACTGCACCACCAACTGCACCACCCGAGCTTTGAGCTTCCCCGGCTGATCGAGTCAACAACACTATCCCGCCAGCAGCAGGGGGCCTGGGGCTGATGTGTGACGCTGGAACAGCCAGCACTGTCCCCAGCACTTTTCACTCTGCGTCTTCACTCTCATCGCTGTCTGGCAGCGGCTGTGCCGCTGGTTCGGGCCGGATCTGGGAAAGTGGCCTCCCAGCAAAGCAGCTCGCGCCCGGAGGACAGGCGCCCCTTGGCCCGGTCCCGGGGAAAGGCTGCCTTCAAACAGAAAAGGAAGAATGCCTCCTTTATGGCGGCTAAGACGCTGCGTTTCATCTGGCGGCAGGTTCTGCTTCAGGATCAATGTGCAACTGTGTGAAAGCCAGAGGCCCTGCCTTCGGCCTGACTGTCCACGCCCATTAACGCCAAATACTCAGGCAGCGCGTGCCATGCCTCCCAGGCACTGGGAACATATATGAGAACAAAGAGGCCTCTGAAAGCATCGCGGGTAAATGCCTGCTCCTCTCCTCGGCAGGGCGCCGAGCAGGCAGGAGCCGGAAGCCTCTCCCTGGGGGAAAGGGTCTCCTGCTCCGTCACCTCCCCATGAGCGGGCTGGCATCTGCCCCCAGTGTCCGCAAGAGTCTAGAATAAGGAGGGGACGTGAGGGTGGCCTTCCATCTAGCACCTCCAGCCGCCTGATGAAGCGTGGGCTCCCTCGGGGCTAAATCCTGACAGGGTAGGAGCGCCCGGGCCAACCCTATGCTACCCAGGGCTGCCATGGGCCACGCCCGTCGCTGCTGGCAAAGGAGAGAAGCAGGTGTCGCCAACGTGGCCACAGGGCAGCTCGGGCCACCTGGCACCAAGCCCTGCTGCTCACTCTGTGGCAAAGGATCCACCTGGCCACAAGGAAGGTCCTTGGCCAGTTCCTGAGAGGTGACCTGCAAGGCCCTGGAACATCCTAAGTGTCTTTGGGGGCCTTGGACCAGGCCACATGGTCTCTGCTGACCATGTGGTTCATGGCGGGGGGGCTCTGGCCACCAGCTGACCCTCTACAGGGGCTGCACACCAGTCAGCCATGCAGGCAATCAACTGTGCCAACGCCCCATGCTCGCAGGCATCGGGGCCGAGGCTCCGGGAGCTTCCCCGCCTGGCAATGCCCTGCGCGCTGTCGCCTGTCGCTGCTGGGAGAGATGCGGCGGCCTGCGTGGCTCTGCTGGGATCACCCAGCAGCTCAGGCCTGGTCTCTCCCGAGCTCGGCCCAGGTGCCTCTTCCTTCTGCTGACTCTGGTCTATTCGGCAAACCACCTCCATCACCAATAGAATCAGGGCCTGTTGAGTTCTGCGAGTCCTAGCAAATCACCGGCCCTGAGAGTGGCGTGGGGAGCCCTGAACCGCAGTCCCGGGGCCTCCCGCACGGGTCGGAGGGCTTTTTATGTCGTGTGATCGACTCTGGCTTTGACCTGATGGGCCAGCTGCTCGGCAGTCCCTTCAACAAGTCCAATTCAGGGGGGCAGGAGGGTCAAAGTTCTCCCCAATCCAATGTCTCCCCGGACATTGTGTCAACACCATTCATGCTGAAAAGCCCTTCTCTTTCCTAGCCTGTGCGTGGCTGTCACACTGCCGCTGTCTGCCAACCTCCACCACGCTGTCCCTTCTCCAAGGACCACGGGGAGTTGGGTCTCCCCTCGGCCTGTTCACGTTCTCAGCCCTGCGTGCACGCCAATCGCCCATCAGGAAGCATCCCAGAGCTGATGGCCGGCCCCGCTGCGACCAGTGGCGACCCCTGGGGGTGGAACCAGGCACCAGCCTACGTGAGGCCCCAAGAGAAGCACCCAGCGCCTCCCGCATCACCCGTGGGTGCGAATCTACACGTGGGGAGTCGGAACCCTGTGCCTCAGTGCCCGAGTGTGCAAGGCCCGAGCCCCCGGGGGCTCCGACACAGCCACTTCAGGACTCCCCGCTTCGGCAACCTGACTTCCTGATCTCAACCCCCTCAGGATAGACCCTATATCCATTTGTTATCCTTTAGAGCAGGGGTGGGGAACCCTTCCCCCCACCCCCCCGCAAAGGGCCATTGGGATATTTATAACATCATTCGGGGGCCCTACAAAATCATCAAGTTAAAAATGAGCCTGTTCTTTTGGTCAGACATTTAATTAACTCACCCCTAATGCCTTGGCAGGGCCAGGCCGAATGATTTCGCGGGCCTTATACAGCCCAAGGGCCGGACGTTCCCCACCCCTGGCTTAGACTGTAGAAATGAGTTCCCCTGCCTCCTGGCCATGCATCGCACGTGCGCAACACTGAGAAGCTTGCGGGAAATGTATTAGAATCCAGAGAAATGCACTGAGCTGCGCACGGGCACGGTGGGAGGTGAAACCAGCAGGGATACACATGCCACACAAGCATGCTGTTCACTACTGGGCTTAGCTGTGCGAACACATGTCTTTTAGCATAAAAAGCCAAAATGAAAACACAACCGGCGGGGGTGGGGGGGCTTTTTTGGTGACAAAGGAACTCCAACTTACTCTGCACACATACTGGCTCCGTGCCCCAGGCGAGAAAGTCTGGGAGCGGACGATGGTGCCACTGCGGACGAAAGGCGAGGCGCGGGCCCTGCGGCTGGGTCTCTCCTTCGGCAGACTCGCTAGTTCTTCTGGGAACAGGTCTTCGGTGTTGGTTTCCTTATCCACCTAGACAGTGATTCGTTTATTACCACGACTTTTCTAGAACATAGCAATGAGCTTTACAGGCACAACCACGTCCTTGCCTTCTCTGCTTGGAGCTCTCACAGGCATTTCACATTTCACACATCCAACCCGGAATGTCTGCTATCTGCCAGCCCCTCCTCCTCTGACAAGGATCCCTATTTGGCCTTTACATGCAAAAAAAGTATCTGTGTCACTCGGCCGTTGTGGCTCGGTGGTTGAACGTTGACCTATGAACCAGGAGGTCATGGTTCCATTCCTGGTCAAGGCATGTGCCCGGGCTGCGGGCTTGATCCCCAGTGTGGGGCATGCAGGAGACAGCCAATCAATGATTCTCTATCATCAATGATGTTTCTATTTCTCTCTCTCTCCGTTCCTCTCTGAAATCAATCTATATATATATATATAAAAGCCTAAGCGACCATTCAACGGTTCAACTGGTAGCTATGACACGTACTGACCACCAGGTGGCAGATGCTCAACACACAGGCATGGAAACATGGAACAGACTGATGAATCTCAGAGGGAAGTGGGGAGGGAGGAGAGGGGAGGGTGACAAGAGATTAACCAAAGATCTTATATGCATACTAGAGGCCCAGTACATGTGCACTGGTGGGGTCCCTCGGCCTGGCCTGCAGGGATCGGACCCAAACCGGCAGTCCAACATCCCCCAAGGGGTTCCAATTGTGAGAGGGTGCAGGCCAGGCTGAGGGACTCTACCGGTGCACAAAGCTGTGCACCAGGCCTCTAGTAAAAACATAATACTATCATCAACAAATCAACAAACGACAAGTGCTGGTGAGGATGTGGAGAAAAAGGAACCCTCATGCACTGCTGGTGGGAATGCAGACTGGTGCAGTCACTGTGGAAAACAGTATGGAGTTTCCTCAAAAAACTAAAAATGGAACTCCCATTTGACCCAGTGATCCCACTTCTAGGAATATATCCCAAGAAACTATAAACACCAATCAGAAAGGAAATATGCACCCCTATGTTCACAGCAGCACAATTCACCATAGCTAAGATTTGGAAACAGCCTAAGTGCCCATCAGCAGATGAGTGGATTAGAAAACTGTGGTACATCTACAGGATGGAATACTCCGCTGCGGTAAAAAAAAAAAAAAAAAGGAGTTCTTACCATTTGCAACAGCATGGATGGAACTGGAGCGCATTATGCTAAGCGAAATAAGCCAGTCAGAGAAAGATAAATATCACATGATCTCACTCATTTGTGGAATATAATGAACAACATAAACTGGTGAACAAAAACAGATCCAGAGACAGAGAAGCATCAATCGGACCATCAAACCTCAGAGGGAAGGTAGGGGAGGGTGGGGGGAAGGGGGAGAGATCAACCAAAGGACTTGTATGCATGTATATAAGCCCAACCAATGGACACAGACAACAGGGAGGTGAGGGCATGAGTGTGTGTGTGTGGGGGGGGTAATGGGGGGATAAGGACACATATATAATACCTTAATCAATAAAGAAATTAAAAGTTTAAAAAAAAATTAAGAAAAATTAAAAATTTTTAGAAAGTCCCCTGTCCTCCTGGGCCCTGCTCTCTCTCACACACTCTGTATCGGATCCAGGATCAAATCCTCTTGGCTCCATATTCAAGATTACGCATGTTCTGACCACCTGTCACCAACCCTCCATCTGGGGCACCGTGGTCTTGTGCCCGATTAGTGCTGTAGGTGTCTCACCCATCTCCCCGATTCTATGCCCGTCCCCACCCTTGAATCTCCTCTCAACACCCAGGGGATCCCGCTGAAACTGAAGCCAGATGCAGCCCCTCCTCTCCTAAGAGTGTACCCGAGAGACCGGAGAATAGGAATTCGCTGCTGAGAAAGGAGAGGGCGGCTAAGCTGCCCCAACCTGAGCAGTAACCAAGGGAACACGGCAAATTCCTGAGCCAGGCCTTCCGTGGAGCTAGTCACGTACACTCCCTACCAGTCCAATTACAAAGATAAATGATTATGGAAGGCAGGCTCTGTTCTTTCTACATCCTGATAAAGGTTTCAAAATAATTGCTTCCAGACCCATTCCCATGACTCCCTGACTCCCTGAGTCCAGATACGTGCTGACCCTCCCTTATCTGTGCATTCCCTCCCGGCGGCGTTGTTTCCTTGCACGTATGGAACTCATGAAGCTCTCTGCGTCCTCCCACCTATAAAAGCCCCCCACTCACTTGCCTGCAGCCGGCCCCGGGCTTTGGGCTTCTTGGGCTCTGCTCTCGGGCATGTCCTCAGTTGGGCCCACATAAAGAAGTCTTTTCTGAAATCTACAAAGGTCACGTCTTCTTCTCATTGACAAAACAAGTACTTGCGCATGCATGTTCGCAGCAGCGTTACTGAACTAGCTGAGAGGTGGAAACAGTCCCCACAGCACGGAGGACGGAGGAGGAGATACAGGAAACGTGGTGGCCGAGCAAGGGACAGTCCCCAGATGTGGGAAGGGCTGACGGCCCCACAGACCCACGGCGCGGATGAACCCTGAAGGCACTGGGCTGAGAGAAACCACACCCAACGGACACGTGTTGTCTGATTCCATTTACATGAACAGTCCAGAACTGGCAGACCCACGGAGACGGGAAGCTCACTGGTGTGGCCAGGGGCTGGGGGTGGGAATGGGGAGTGATGCCCAGGGGTATGGGGTTCACTTTGGGGTGACAAGTGTGCTGGAACCAGACAAAGATGGTGGCCGTACAACACTGTGAACACAATGCCAGTGAACTGTTCATTTAGTCTTATGTGAATTTCATGTCAATAAATGACTTTTAGAAAAAAATCAACAAAAAAACCTGAAGTTAGATCATGTCAACTCTGGGCTCAAACCATCCATCAGTTTCCCTGTCTCGGAAACAAAAGGGTATGTGCTGAGTGGGCCCTCCATGACCTGTCCCCTTCACTTCCTGTCCTCAGCGCAAGGTCCCTTCTTCCACCCCCCAGGCCAGGCCGGCGCCTGCGCTTCCTCTACCCAACACCCTTCGCCAGACCGACGCAGGCTCCAGGCCTCCCTTAAGGCCTCCGTTCAAAGATCGCCTTCTCCAGGAGGCTGCCGCGGCCTTTCTTTCTTGTTCATCGGAAGAAACACATACCATTTCTCAGTGTACAGTTCAGGAGTGTCAAATATACTCACATTGCTGTGGAACCGATCTCTAGAACTTTCCATCTTCCCAAACGGAAACGCTGTCCTCACTGAACACCCACTCCCCACTCCCCTCCCCCGGCCCCTGGCCCCCACCACCTACTTCCCCTCTCTATGAGTCTACTCTCGGCCCCTCAGGTTAGTGCAGTCATACAGTCAGTACGTGTCCTCTTCTGACTGGCTTATTTCACTCAGCACAGTGTCTTTGAGGGTCATCCCTGTGTAGCATGTGACGTGCTTTCCTTTTTAAGGCTAATGCTTTATTGCACACATACACCACATCTTCTTTATCCATCCACCCATAAGTGCACACTTGGGTTGGTTCCACCTCTTGGCTACTGTAAATAACGCTGCTGTGAACACAGGTGTGCAAATATCTCATGGAGACCTGCTTTCAGTTGTTTGGATATATATCCAATCGTGGAATTGCTCGGTCATGTGGAGTTCTGTTTAATTTTTTGCAGAACCTCCACACTGTTTTCCATAGTGGCTACACCATTTTACAATCCTGACCTTTCTAAAATGTAAATGCAAATTTGCATTTCTAAACATCAGTCCTTTCTAAGATGGTAAATCTTTCAGAAATGTAAAGCCCGCGTCTCTACCATCTCCTCGTGCAGTAGCGCCTTTGATCCTCAAACACTGATTTCACTGGTTGCCCTCTCCGGTTTCTGCGCTGCTGCCTCTGTGATGCCCAGCAGCTGCCCACACACACGTGGAGGGAGAGAACGCAAACGCGGTGAGGACCTAACTATCAGGGCATCTAGGTGAAGGCATATGGGTCTTCATTGTATTAGTCTCGCAGCTTTTCCATAGATTGGAAGTGATTTAAAATGACAAGTTGACTCAGCTGGCATAGCTCAGTGGTTGAGCATCGACCAATGAACCAGGAGGTCACAGTTTGACTCCCCGTCAGGGACCATGCCCAGGTTGTGGGCTCAATCCCCAGTAGGGGGCGTGCAGGAGGCAGCCGATCCATGATTCTCTCTCATCATGGATGTTTCTCTCTCTCTCTCCCTCTCCCTTCCTCTCTGAAATCAATAAAAATCTATTAAAAGAAAAAAAAGAGAAGTTGGAGGAGTGGGACACACCTACTAGCTTCCCACAGCCACGCCCTGGGATCTGGGCCAACGCTTGCGAAGGGGTTCCGAAGTCAGCCGAGCCCCCATCTCCTCGGAGGTGGCGGCGCATGCGCTGTGGCCTGGGAAGCTCCGAGGGGGCGGGTTTGTGTTGGGAGTAAGGTCGGGGTGCATGGTGATCAGATGTTTTGATGAGCTGAACAGTTTGGGAACAAAGTTTCCATAGAGCCTTGATGCGGCACCTCCCAGCTGCACTGCTTCCCTTAGACATCTGTCCCCGCAAGCCTGAAAGGTGGCCTCCCTGCAGATGTGGCGATGGCCACAACTAAGATCAGGTGAGCAGAGGGGGCAAAAGGACGCCCCGCTGTTCCTGACATCCCGAAGGGAGAAGAGCAAGTGTCCAAAACCGCGAGTCCCCCTCCACGCCCCCGACAGCCTGCACTGTGGGTGGCCCTGGAGATGGGACGGGTCATCCCCAGACGGCAGGTGAAGGAGTGGAAGTCAACCCTTTTCACATCTAGTTGCCTTCTTTCTCATTTGAATTTCACACACATTCCTAAGGTCCCGGTCACTGAGCTGAAGCCAGTCCCAGCTTTCCCTCGGCTCTCAGTGAAACAGAGCCTTCACTTTCGCCCCTAGTCCAACAGCACATTCCTCACGGTCACTAGGGCTGTTGCTCAGTCACCTGTGTCATTCTACTGCGTCTGAGCCTGTCAGCTTCGGTTGCCTTGGCCCTCTCCCCACTCGTTCCCTCGGTTTCACCTGAAGGGTGTGGGGCGCACCCGCTGTCCGCCGGGCGCTGTTTGGCAAAGCCTCGGGCGTTCCTGACAACCCCTCGTCCCTTCTGCTTACCTTCGGAGGAGGGGGCTGGCGCTTCTCTGGGTGGTAAGGATCTGCCTGGCCCGCGATCGGGTGTCCGTGGATGGGGTCCACGCCGCTGCAGCAGGGCTCCGGGTGCGGGGGGCTGGTCTGGGTGTAGCTGCTGCAGCCGCTGTCCACCGAGTCGGCCTGCCAGCTCCTGGAGGCGGACATGGCAAAAGCGCACGGAACGCTCACCCCAGGGCGGTCCCTGCTGCCTTCGGGGCGCAGCAGCGGACCCAGGACTGGCTTCCAGGGGAGATAATGCCACAAGGCCTTTCGTTAAGAGGCTCTGTCTGCCTTCATCACCCAACTGCACCCCGTGAACATGCCAGAATCCGCAGCCCCTCCTCAGGCCCCTCCCAGCTTCCTGCCTGGCCCCCAACACTGCGCTCCCCTCAGCCACGCACCGCCCTCCGTAAAAGGCATTCCTCTCACATAGAGCCAGGGAGAGCGACAGGAGGCACGGGAAGCTCTGGGAGTGGGGTGCTCTATGTGGAAAACCGTGGAAGGGAAACCACGTGCGCGCCTCTGGGAAGGATGGGACAGAATCCAATTCACCGGAGCTGCTGGGCATCTGAATGGTTGCTCTGTGCAGGCGGCGCTGTACCGCGCCGAGGGCTCACCCGCAGGCCGCTTCCGGCAAAGCGGAAGAGCCATCACGAGGTTCCTCCTGGAGGAAATGCCCAGACCGGGCAAACCCACAGAGCCGGCCAGCGCATCAGCGGCCGCAGGGGCTGGGGAAGGGGGTACGGCTGACTGCTAATGGGTGTGGGGTTTCTTTCTGGCCCGATGAAAACTGATTGTGGTGATGGTGGCACAACTCTGAGACTGTACTCCAAACCACCGGATTGTCCACTTTAAATGGCTGAATTGTACGGCAGGTAGATTATATCTCAATACAGCTGTTCAAAAACTTAAAGGGACCGTATTGCATTCACTGCTGGCAGAGCAGAGTCATTCCATAGTCGCGCTCTTTAAGAGAAACCCCGGAACAGAAGGGGAAGGGGAAAAGCCTTCACGGAGAGCAGGGGGCAGGGGTCACAGTCCTGCCCGAGCTCAGCATTCAGTTCCCCCCGAGAATCAGCTTCTCCGGAGAATCGCCCAGCACTTGCTACACAGTGTGGATGAGCAAAGCAACTTGTTCCCAGAGCCACAGCTGACCGACACCGACACAGCCACGCCTCGTCCCCTCCCTGCCACTTCCCAGGAGCCTCACCGCTCGGACCGGGCCTCGGTCTGCTCCTCCTTCCGTTCCATCTCCTCCGTGTACTCCAGCTTCACACGCTCCTCGGCCAGCTCTCTCTCCACTGCCTGCAGCTGGGCCGTGGTTCTGGCCAGCAGCACCGTCACCGCGTCCTGGGGGAGGACAGGGACATGTCTGAGAACCAGCTCAGACCGACAGGCGCGGCGCCCAGCCCTCACTGAGGCCCTTCCTTCCGGCTGGTGGCCGCCCTCGGCTGCTCTCCCCAGTGTTGGTAGCAGGCTTCCTGTAGCTGAAGGTTCACGGTTAAACACAACCCATGTGCCATTCACGATCATGAACGTGCTCGTGTTCGTGTTCAAAAACACTATTGTGCCCGGCCAGCGTGGCTCAGTGGTTGAGCATCAATCCATGAACCAGAACTTCACGGTTCGATTCCCGGTCAGGGCACAGGCCCGGGTTGCGGGCTCCATCCCCAGTAGGGAGCGTGCAGGAGGCAGGCGATCCATGATTCTCTCTCATCATGGGTGTTTCTCTCTCTCCCTCTCCCTTCCTCTCTCTCTAAAAATCAATTTAAACTATTTTTTAAAAAGACACTATCATGTCCCTAACCAGTTTGGCTCAGTGGATAGAGCGTCGGCCTGCGGACTCAAGGGTCCCAGGTTCGATTCTGGTCAGGGGCGTGTGCCTTGGTTGTGGGCACATCCCCAGTAGGAGATGTGCAGGAGGCAGCTGATCGATGTTTCTCTGTCATCGATGTTTCTAACTCTCTGTCCCTCTCTGTGAAAAATCAATAAAATATATATTTTAAAAAAAAAGACACTATCATGAATAGCCATGTACACCGAGACATTCCATTTCTATGATTTCCCTTAAACTGCGGCTTCTGAGAGGCCCATCCCTGATAACAGCCTGTCTCAAGCCAGGAAGCAGCGCGAGCTGCTCCGTAGCCAGGCACACGCACCGTCTTCCCAGCGGCAGCGGCCGCGGCAGTGGCGGCAGCGGCGGCGGCGGCGGCGGTGGGCACAGGGTCCCTGGCACCGCTCTTCTCAGCCCGCTGGCTCTCCTTCAGCCGGGGCGGCTCCGGGCTGGTGAACACCTGCACCGCGTACCAGCGCAGTTGCATTTCACTCGGGCCGCTGCAGTTGGCCAAGTTAATCTGAGCGATGCCCTGCGCGGTGTTCAAAAGAAACAGAACAGGCAGTGAGTGATTTCCACTAAAACACCAACACGAATCTTCTGGAACATCCAGGTCACCCCAATCCTGACCAGAGAGGAGGTCAGATGTTTCACCCCATTCAAAGGGCTGCAATCAAATGAGAGTGGTTACAGAGGATCCTAATGGGGACTGGGACAGCTCCTCCATTGCTTGTTCACCCCAATCAGAAAGCACCATAAGCCCGGCCCGTGTGGCTCAGTGGTTGAGCATCAATCTATGAACCAGGAGGTCATGGTTCCAGGGCACATGCTAGGGTTGCGGGCTCGATCCCCAGTAGGAGGCGTGCAGGAGGCAGCCAATCCATGATTCTCTCTCCTCATTGACATTTCTCTCTCTCTCCCCCTTCCTCTCTGAAATCATTAGAAATATTTTTTTAAAGAAAGCTAGAAGGGGAACAGGGGCTGAGAATGGCCACCCTGGAGTGCTGGGTCAGGCTCAGGGTCTGCCGCTTGTGGAGCAGCTGATGACCTCAGGGATTTCGGAAACCAGAGAGGCCTGGCTGACCTCTCCAATCGCTAATTCTGCTGCTGCGGGGCCAGGAACAAAGGGCACTATTCCAGCCTTGGACAGAAAGCACTCTGGCCGCAAGCCCTGGGCGGGCGGTGGGTGGCCCGGGCCTGGCGGCGGACTGCCCGGTATAATATAGGGCATCCAGGTGAATCTGACTTCCAAATAAGCACCGGTTTTTTTAGGTATCAGCATGTCCCAAATCCTGTATGAAACATACCTGTACTCAAAAGGTATCTACAGTTTACTTGAAATCCAAATTTAATGGACCATCCTATGATCTTATTTGCCAACCCGACTTAGTTCCCTCGACTAAAAATGGGGATAATTTAAAAGCTGTCAAGTAGGAGCTCTGCAAGTGTTATTTGAGAGAATGTATAAAACACGTGACAGCACAGCTGGTTTGTCGTCCCCTTCTGTCCTCCCAGTTACAGAGACTCTTAACAGGACAACGTCTAAGCAACCCATCACAGGAAACCAGAAGGAGGAGACAGAGAGGAAAGAAGGGAGGGAGACAGGGGAAGGAATGAAGGGAGGGAGAGAGGGTGGCAAAGACAAAGCAGAGAGAGAGAAAAGCAGAGAGACAAAGAAAGGTAGATAGACAAAGACTAAGAAAGAAACAGAGAAGAACAAAAGACGAGGGATGAAGAAAGAATGGCACACAAAGAAAGAAAGCATGAGGGAAAAACAAAGGAAGGAGGGAAGCAGGGAAGGGAGAAGACGGGCGGGGGGGGGGGCTGGGGGTGGTGGTGGGGGAGAGCTTGCGCATGCGCAGGCCATACCAGCAGTTCTTCCTGCAGCTGCGGATTCACTGAACACACATATAATTGAAGGGACTTCAACGTCAACATGCTTGAGTGCACAGGGATTCTGAAAACGTCATTAAATACCAGGGGGGCCTGGAATTCCACCGCCTTGGAGCAGTAAGTGTCTGGTGTGCTGGAGTCCAGTGACGGCAAGTAGACGCGGACGTGTCTGGAAGCAGAGAGGAGAGAAGCAGAGTCAGGCTACTGAGGGTGCGCACGATTCACGCACAGACACGTGTTCCACTCTTTGGACGCCCGTGGGCGGCAATGCCAGGTCTTCCAGACAAAGTCCTTTTCTCAGCTAAGGGGAAGCCCGGGGAACTTACATGCCCGGGAGGTTAGGGAAAAGCCACACACACAGAGAAAGACTTTAGCTGGGCCCGTGTGGCTCAGTGGTTGAGCATCAACCTATGAACCAGGAGGTCCCAGTTGGATTCCCGGTCAGGGCACATGCCTAGGTTGCGGGCCAGTAGGGGGCGTGCAAGAGGCAGCCGATCCATGATTCTCTCTCATCATTGATGCCTCTCTCTCTCTCTCTTCCCACCCCCTCTCTGAAATCAATAAAATTATATTAAAAAAACAAGAGAAAAACTTCCGAGGCAGTAGCCAGTACTTGAGAGGAGTCAGTGGAGGCTCCGCCCACCGGGCCTGGGCGTGGGGTGGCCTGCCATGTCCACCCCAGCATGGCAGTCAGCACACAGGGGAGGCTCAAACACTGGTGACCATGCGAAGTCCGCAGGGGTGAGCAAGTCCCAGGGAGCCCTCAGCCACCTCCACGGGCACATCAACTCACAGAGCTGAGTGTGGCTTCGTCACCACCCCGCCCAGTGACCCCAGTGGACGTTTGAGGCCCAATGCGGCCAATGAGGAGCACTTGGCCCTTTGTTAGTGTCGCTGCCGCACAAGCAGCCTGGCTCCATGAACTTCATCTCCCTCGCACAACAAAGCACTCTTCCCAGAACTGACAGCCCCGCTTTTCGAACCAGACTCCCTGGTTTGACTGTCAGTTCGGCTTCTTACATCTTGCAGTCCTCCTTCACGGCCAGCCCCGCGAGGTTCTTCAGCTGGAGCACTTTCACGAGGAGACACTCGCTGCCACTGTCGTGCCTGGAAAATAACACAGCAATTCTTCAGCCACACGTGCCCAAATGCTCTGACTGAACTACAGCAGCGGCCCCCAAGGGAGGGCGATCCTGCCGCACCCCACCCCGGGGGGCGTGTGCAATGTCTGGAGATAGTTTCTACTGTCTGGACTGGGGAGGGGCACCCCGACAGCTAGTGGGTGGAGACCAGAGATGCTGCTCAGCGCCCTACAGCGCACAGCACGGCCCCCATAACAAAGAAGGATCTGGTCCCCAATGTCACTGGTGCCAACGCTGAGAAATACTCAACTGAAATGACAAGAGCGAGCGAAAGGAAACCTGGGGCCTGCATGCCCCACCTTGTTGGTCTGAACTCCATTGAAACTAATTAGAAACCAAAAAGCCACGTTTGCAAACCAGCTGGTCCCTCGCTCTGGGGAGCAGGGGCGGGCCTGCTGCCTGTGCCAGACTGAACCAACTCGGCGCCAGCATGCCAGAGAACTCTCCCAAGAGCCCACCTTGCCGGGGGCTCCTGGTGCCCCTGCGTGATGGCCCCGAAGCCCCGGCTGCACTAGGTGCCAGTTCCCAGCTGTGACTCTCAGTGCTCCTTCCCGCCACCTGTGTCCCTCACCGGGACCGCTGCAGCAGGCTCGGGGTATCCGGATGGGTGAGCAGCCCCCTATCGCCGGGTCCCTCCATCCTTCTGGCCTGAGCGTGGGGTGTGAGTGGCCAGGTGCCCCCAATCTACAGAGCATCGCTACAGCACCAGGAAGGAGCCCGCCGTACTCACCAATAGCCCACGTGGATCTGCGGCCCTTCCAAGGCGCGAGGGTCTCCCTGTGCGGGCTCCTCGGCATCTTCAGTCCTGAGCACAAGCGGGAAGTCACGGGGTTAGTGCCCAGGCACTGCTGAGCGCAGCCTTCACGCAAGCTCTCACTGGTCAGGGGTGCTTGGTACTGAGAGCAGCTTTTATTCAATTGCGACAGAAGCCCTGGCCGGGGTGGCTCTGTGGCTAGAGCATCAGCCTGCGGACTGAAAGGTCCTGGCTTCGATTCCGGCCAACGGCATATACCTCAGTTGCAGGCTCAATCCCCAGCCCTGGTTGGGGCCCATGCAGGAGGCAACCCATCAATGTATCTCTCTCACATCGATGTTCCTCTCTCTCTGCCTCTCCTCCTCCCTTCCACTCTCTCTGAAAATCAATGGGAAAATATCCTCAAGTGAGGAGCAACAACAAAAATGGCGGCATAATAAATTCTTCAGAGACTGCAGGGCGCAGCAGTCCCCGGGTCCACGCCACATCTCACTGGGTACCTGCCCGTAAACTGCTGTGTTTCAGAATAGAACTTTGCGTACCTTTCAAAGCCACATGTGACATTCAGGGAAAAGCTCAAACGTGAACTTCTGAAACGTTAACAGCAAGTGAGATGAGACCATGGCGGGAAGGCTACCAAGGAAAAATAGGTCCCTGGATGGATCCTCCTTTTCCAGCTCCACGGGGCTGAAGCCTGAAAGCCCCCAGGACCAGAGAGAGCGGTCGCCCTAGAACCACAGGATGAGGCCCAGCCTCCAAACGCCTCTTCCGAGCAGGTTGCGAAGGCCCACCCTCCAACCTGGAGAGAAGCCAGAAAAAAGAAGCGCCCCTCGCCCTGCCCTCGCCCTGGCCGGTGTTTCTCAGTGGTTAGAGCATCTGCCTGAGCACGGAAAAGTCGTGGGTTCAATTCAGGTCAAGGGCATGTACTTCGGTTGCAGATTCAATCTTGGGCCACAGTCAAGGTGCATGGGAGAAGCAATCAATGCTTCTCACACATAGATGTTTCTCGCTCTCTACCCCTCCCCCTCCCTTCTACTCTCTCTTTAAAAAAATCAGTGGGGAAAATATCTTTGGGTGAGGACGCACACCACCAAGGCCCAGGACGTGGGAGGCCCCATATGGGTCCCTTTCGCGCTGAGCGGCTGCGCTGCGGGACGGCTGCGGAGGGAGCAGGAGGGAAGGTCAGCTTCTAACCTTTTGGCTGGAGGTTCAAATACGCCGCTGTCGGTGGCCAGGGAGTAGTCCGACAGGCACGCGGACACGCGGCGCCCTCTCCTCTCCAGCCTCCTGGCGCCGTCTTCTCGAAGAGTCACTGCTACAAAGGAGAGCCATGCGGGGTCAGGAGACAGTGCGGGGGGCGGGACCACGGTGCCCAGGAACGCGCCCTGAGTGCCAGCCCAGACACGGTTACTTCGTCCCAGAGACACGCCGTCGCGTGCGTGCACGTGTTTAAATACGCTGCATGCGACTTGTTTTTAAACGAAAAATCGAAGCAATTGACTTCTGGCTACTTCTGTAAAAGCTCCTTGAACTGTTGTAAGTCTCCTGTCACCTCCCAAGTGAGGGCAGAGGACATGCGAGGGCAGTGGAGTCCCTTCGCACTGCGCGTGAGAGACTGTCGCACTCATGGAGGACGTGTCACCCCGAACGCGGGCAGCGGCTGCCCTGGCCAACTGGGTGCGCAGTTTTCACTTCCTTCTTTATGCTGTTCGGTATTTTCCGTATTTTATACAATAAACATGTGCTAGCGTTTCATAACCAGAAGACAAAATTCTAAAAAAGTACCCACATAAACCCTAACAAAGGTAATGACTCTCGAGTGAGAGAACACTGTAGGATGTGGACTCAGCCTTTGAAAAACGTGCCTTGAACCCTGTCCATCAAGCCGCAGTGGCCTCCCCGCCCCTCCCATCCCCCCCTCCCCACCCGGCAGCCCAGCTCCGCGTCCCGAATCGCTGTCCTGGGGTTAGGACGCTCCCGTTCCTGGGCAGCTTGCTTTTGTCTCCTATCTAATTTAATCAAGAGCCAAAGGTGACCACGGCATCTTCCCTTTCACCATTTCCTCAGCTGGTCCGTCCCTCCCTCTTAGCACCAAGTGCCTTTTAGCAAAACCAATTAGCCCGGCCGGCGTGGCTCAGTGGTTGAGCGTCGACATATGTACCAGGTCAGGGTTCCATTTCCAGTCAGGGCACATGCCCGGGTTGCGGGCCTGATCCCCAGTGGGGGGCGTGTAGGAGGCAGCTGATCTATGATTCTCTCTCATCATGGATGTTTCTCTCTCTCTCCCTCTCCCTTCCACTCTGAAATCAATAATAAAAATATATTAAAAAATAAAATAAAAATAGGCCCATCACGTTCTTGCCGCACGTGTGAACGTGTCCCAGGCCCCCACTGGGCCTCGCCCTGCTGTGGGGACGCCTCCTGCTAATAACGCTGGCCCTCCGCGTCTCTGTGCTTTTCTTCCGCCATCTAAGCTCTGGGAACTGAGAATCTAGGCAGCTGTCCACCTCCAACTTGAGGGAAATGAAAAGTTCACCTATGACCATCTCCCTTTCCAAACAAATTACGGTCCACACACCAATGAAATCCAAACATGGCCAACCACACACAGAACAGAGGGGCCGTGGCCTCAACTGCAGCCGGGAGCTGGCCTTCCAGAGGCTCCCCCCGGGCTGGGCCAGAAGCTGCCCCCGTTCCCGGGGTGGCTGGAGCCACTGACTCACACTGTAGCTCAGGGTTCCCAAGTTCAGCTCTTGTCGTCACCCCTGCCATCTGGAAGGACACAAAGTCCTCGGCTCTGAATTGCAGGTGGAACCCTCCGGTTTAATGCATGGATCCCAGCACGCGAGAACTGCTATTGCCACTCCCAGCCCTGACGCTCGGCGGGGCTCCGACATGGCCTTCCGTTCCTTTGAGGCAGGGGTGGGGAACCTTTTCCTGCCAAGGGCCACGGGGAGATTTGTAACATCATTCTCGGGCCCTACAGAATCATCACCTTAAACATGAGCCTGCTCTATCTGGTCAGACATTGAATGAGCTCACCCCTAATGCCTTGGAGGGCCAGGCCCCATGGTTTCGCGGGCCTCATACGGCCCGAGGGCCGGACGTTCCCACCCCTGCTTTAAGGGAGTAACACCGCGCTCTAAGCACTTCCAGTAACGCTGATGGTAAGATTTGGACAAGTTTCTCTCTTGTTGCAAGGCGGATGAAGAAACAAAGGAAATGAAGGAATTACTCCTCAGTGACACCAGGCTCAGCCACTGAAACATGGAGCAACCGGGAGCAGAGCTGGCAGCAGGAATGCGGTGAGCAGTTGCCCTGGGTGAGAAGAGAGCGCACAGCAGCCCCCTCCCGTCGGACCCAGCAGCCCGCTGCAAGGCAACAGATGCGCAGTGAGATGGGCCAGGGGAGCAATGCCTCTGAGGTCAGGGATAAACCATCTTCCGAACAGTCATTTTCTAGATTTCACCTTTTCATCATTAAAGACAGAGAGACAGACAGACACTGAGACCTAAGGACATCAACACTACTTGACAAAAAGAAAAGATAATGAAAATCACTGTGAGCAAAGCTGCCACTTAGCATATTAAAATCATGAAAGCCATGAAAAATCTGGGGGAGCCCAGCTGGTGTGGTTCGCTGGTTGAGCATCGACCCATGAACCAGGAGGTCAGGGTTCAATTCCTGGTCAGGACACAGGCCCAGGTCGTGGGCTCGGTCCCGTGGGGGGCGTGCAGGAGGCAGCCGATCAATGATTCTCTCTCATCATTGATGTTTCTTTCTCTCTCTCTCCCCCTTCCTCTCTCTGAAATCAATTTTAAAAAAGCATTAAAAATGTATATATATAAATTATATTTTTTTAAAAGTCTGGGGGGAAATATATAGAAGAATAAAGACTTCAAGCTTTTAGAAAAGTTCTTCCTTACACACCTTTAGTAGGCATGGATATTAATGCTGAAATCATAATCATGGCAATTGCTGAACTTCATGAAAGTACAACTATGAGCTGTGCCCCTTGCCCACCCCCCGAGCATCCTGAATACACGGGTTCACTGGATGAAGATGTGCCACAGCCTGACCAACAAGGTGAATGAAGGAGAATCCAAGGTCACTTACAGTGTGCGCTTCTGTCGTGTCGCATGAGAAAGAGAGATAAAAAAGAGCACAGAGTGAAAAAACGGCAGAATTCGGGCCAACAATTTTAAACAAAGTATGAATATAATAAAAACATCAAGGAACAGATAAGCAAAGTCAAGGAGTTCATGGATTTAGATTAGCAAATGCTAATGGGAAAGAAAAAATGGAAAGTATTTCAAAATGATGACACATTGGACTTCTGAAATTCAGGGAAGATAAAACTGTAGCAAAAATGTAAAAAATGTTACAGATTACAATCTGTTGCCGTACTTCTCTGTACCACCTTGTTCCTTCAAACTAGTTTGAAACGTAACAGAAAATATTATATCCTCGGGCTTGCCTTGTATGCTTGGGCAGTTTTGAATTTTATCTTCCTAAAACTTTATCTAACTAAAGCTTGCTTGAGGTCAAACTTAGACTGTACCTAGCGAGACTGGCACGGAAAGTCAGAGCGAACTATGTGACCTTGGGTTTCAGAAATGAAGGGCAGGGTAACATAACGCGTGCTAAGGTCCTCGCCAACTTTGCGAAGCGACAATGACTCTGGGATCGGGCATGTCCACAAGCACCAAGGGAAGCAAGGAGTCACCCCGTGTCCTTGCCTGAAACTGGTTACCCAGCCCAGCCCTCTGGGAGCACCCACCAGGACCCATTCACTGGGTCATTTCTAATTTGTAAGGATCTGTCAACTGACAGTGTCATGCAGGAATACACCACCAGGTGGCAGTATCTGACCACAGCATGAGCAACAACCTTTCGGTCTAAGCTTGAAGCATTGTAATGTAGGCCACAAAGGGGAAGGGAAGAACTAAGAAATCAGAATCAGAAATTAAGTCAGCTCTTCTCTTTCCCACCCTGTCTTTCCCCTGACCCAGAAGGGCCCTTGGGCCTCGGTGGATCCCTGCAGAATGAGACTGCTACGCTCATGTCTCAGCCTTTAAAGAGGAGTTGGCATGGGGGCAGGGGCACTGAGACAGTAAGCTTCAGCAACAACAGATGTGCACTTCAGTCCTTATTTTGAATTTTCTTTTGGAAATGAAAGGAGTAAACACGGAGCCCTGAACCTGTGATTATAAAGAACAACAAAGCGCCTGAAGATCACCTGTTTATGTAAATGACAGAAACAGTGCGTCTGGGGATAGGAGAGGTGTGTTTGCAAACACCGAGGGGAAGATAAAATGATAGATGCCAAAAAGCCCCGGGGCTGCCTCAGAACAGAATGAGTCTCTGGTTAAATATGTAAGAGTTAACAGAGGCTATTGTTTTATACTAGAGGCCCAGTGCATGGATTTGTGCACATTGAAAGGAAATTAATTAGAAGGTGGCTGGTGGGGCGGGACAGGGCGAGATGGGCTGGACACACCGTGGAGCCAACCTCCCACGGTCCCTCCCCAGCCGGCCGCACCTGGGGCGGTGCCAGGGCTCAAAGGGCGTCTTCAGAGTGAGTGGGGTCCCTCCGACAGGTGGGGTCCCTCAGCCTGGCCTGTGGGGATCAGGCCCAAACTGGCAGTCCAACATCCCCCGAGGGGTCCCAGAGTTCAAGAGGGCACTCTACCAAGCTGCTGTCACTCGTCTGCCCCCTGTGGGCAGTGTGCATCATAGCTACCAGCCAGTTGGCAGGTCAGCTGGTTCCTTAGGCTTTTATATATATAGATGTATATACAGTAACCAGCATGGTTATGTGCAAAAAAACTCATGGGTAGAATGGTGGTGAATGGAAGAGCCCATAAAGATCACCTCATTCAAAGGCGGGGAAGCTACGACTCAGCCACATCCAGGGATGTGCTCAAAGTCACCCACCTGGCAAGTCCACCAGGCAGGGCTCAGAAGCCGGGTCTCTGAGCTGCCAGTCGGAGGCTGTTCCCACGACACAGCCTGGTTCTGTATTCACCTTTGATTTCTACCCTTTGCTGCTAAACTACTCAACAGTATGCGGCCAGGACCTCGGCCTCAGCACTACTGCCGTCTGGGCTAGACCACTCTCTCTCCGTGGTGGGGCGCCCCGCACTGCAGGGCTGAGCCGCAGCCTGGTCACCCCCACTGGCTGCCAGCAGCACCTCCAGCCAGGAGCTGCATTACCAGCGACTGAATGGCTGAAGCTCCCTGTGGCTCCGTTTCTCGGTTTGAATTCCATCAGAGAAATGGATCTGGGAGAAATGACTGCTGCTCACCGGCACAGCTTTTGAAATGATGCCAATTATTTTCACTTCCACTCTCGACAGAACTACAGCCTTGAAAACTACAAGGACGCAGGATGAGGAGATGAAGTCATAAAGACAAGGGAAGTAGAGATTTCCCTGCAGCTGGGCCCCGGCACCTCTCTATCTGCCTCTGAATGTAGAAGACAGTGTGGCTCTTCTCGTCTTCAACGATTGAGTACATCCTGACAACAAGCCGAACACCTGGGCAAGACTCCTTTGCCAATTTCAATGGCCTTTCCAGGACAGAGCGGGAAGGCCCCATGTGACAGCGGGCCCGCGCCCCTCCGCGTCCTCTCAATGGTCCCGAACTTAAAGCTCGCTGTCACTGAAGTCATCGTGCCCTCACACACGATTTCTTCCCTGAATCAGAAGCCTTCCTCCCAGGGCCCGGGAGACCCACAGGACGTGTCCATACTTACTTGTACCAGTGGCGATGGCTGCCACTTGGGGTCCTCGCTCGCGAGGTCCTTCCCCATCCCCAGGGAATGCATTCGGCGGTGGCAGGGACACTGCGCCCTGCAAGTCTTCCTCTCCCAGAGCCGAGGCCTGAGCCCGTAGTCTGTCTAGGGTGCCCAGGCCGGGCACCTCCAAACTGTCCCCCAGTGGGGCCAGGGGCGAGTCCCGAGAGGGTGGGAGGAAGGGCGTATCTAGGGGTGAGCTCGGGGGAGACAGGGAGGACAGGGAGGAGCGGGAGGACAGGGACGCCAGGGACTGGGGTGTGTCCAGGGAGCGCCTCTGCTTGTGGAAGCCCGGGGGAACCTGGGGTTCGGAGAAGGGGGCCTCTCGTCCCAGGGAGTCGAAGGGAATCAGATCAAAGCGCAAAAGCTGGCTGCACTCCGCCGCGTCCGGCTTGTCGTACTGGGGCAGGCCGTAGATGTCGGTGAAGCTGATGGAGCTCAAGGAGCCCCGGCTGGAGGCCAGCGAGCCCCGGCTGGAGGCCAGGGACCCCCGGCTGCTCCCCGAAGACACTGTCAGGGTGCTGGCAGACAGGCTGAAACGAGAGCGCCCGCGCCCTTAGGAAAGCCGCCCTGCGATGGGCGCTGGAGCCCCACTGTCCCCGGCACAGCGAGCGGCCAGTCTGTTCCCGAGGGAACAGGGCCTGCCTCGTCCTGCGTGAACCGCAGCGGGACTGTCAGCACCTGCGAGCTCCAGGAGGCACCTGCGGTGACAGGCCCTTTGTTTCCGGGGTATCGGAGGGAAACTAGCTAACATCAGGAGTCAAGCCTGAGTTCCCGGTCCAGCTGCAAGGCGGGCTAGCAGAGTCCACGTGGCCAACTCATTGCCCTTTCCAGCTTCCCACTTTCTCACGGGGGCTGCGACGAAACAGTTCCTACCTCCTGGCATTCTTTCGAGGAACAACAGAAAAGTACACACAGAAAGCCTTACCATTGCTTCCCAATACAGTAAGGACTTGGAAACCAGACCTATGATTGAGCATCCAAGTGATATTTTAAAATACCCATAACAAAAAACTATATCCATAACCATTTTTTAAAAAAGCTCAAATAATAAGGTCCGTGTGCATGTTTGTAGATGGACATACACACCCCTAAAGCTGGGAATTACAAAATCCTTGGAGAAATTTGACTTCAGACTTGTTATTTTGGAGCCAAGTTAGGTCATATGCCTTGAATCATGTATTAGCAGCTCCTCTTAAAAACAAAATGTACCCACTTTTCTGTCTTTTACACCCCTCTGGTTCTAAGTTCTGGTGGAGAAAACCAAGCTGAAGGAACTGTGAAGTTCACGGACATGTCATTATAACATGGTATTCATGACATGGTAGTGAAGGATAGCTTTCTCTTTTAAAGGCGCCTACCTTTTTAACTTGATAATGCAGTGGAGCTTTCTCGTTTAAAGGCACCTTACCTTTAACTTGATAATGAAGTGGAGCTTTCTCGTTTAAAGGCACCTACCTTTTTAACTGGGACTGGAGATAGGATGTTAAGCGAGTAGCTTCTTCCAGCTGCATAAGCAGACAATTTCTTTTTTCCTGAAGTAGAATCCTGTGGGTAAGAGAACAGTCCATTGGTGGATTTCAAAGACAGCGAGTATATTTTCCTAACAAGAAATTCAACTATAAATTCCCCACAGTGATTTCAGTTCAAATGGCTCAATTCTTTAAAGCACGTCTAATTCCTAGATGCCCAAATAACAGAGACTGCCCCTGTCTTGCTTGAAAGTGTACCACTGTCACCCTGACAAGTGCCTAATGCCCTGCAGAAGCTCAGTAGATGGTGGGTGGGTGGACAGGTGGGTGGACAGAAAGGGAGGCACACATTCCCTCCACCTTCTCTGCTTGGGGAGGAAGCAGGTCAGGCAGTAGCTGCCCTAACCAAGAGCCTCGCTTTGCGAGTTGGTTCTTTACTGGCAGCCAGGGCTGCGCCTGGATGGCGAGGCCAGCCCACCTCTCCGTGGCGCCCTGCACGGAGGTGGCCCGCGCGCGCTGGATCTCCTCCTCCAGGCGCCTCCGCTCCTCCTCCAGGCGGGCCGTGTCCTCCGCCGGCCGGCTCTGCTGGACGATGAGCTGCAGCTCCTGCAGCAGGGCCTCCTTCTCCTTGATGAGCTGCAGCCGGTCCCGGTCGGCCTCGGCCATGCCCGGCCACGACTCGTTCTCGAGCTGCGCCAGCTGCTGCTGGATATTTGAGACTCTGCAAGAAACGGAAACAGAGAAATCCACGAACTTACAAAACTGTCTTCGCGCGTTCTCGGCACCAAGCACTGATTCGAAAAACTCACTCTGCTAAGTAAACACTGCACGGTTGCACAGAGTGAGTGACCCTTCAGTCGCAGCAGTGAGGAATCGGGGAATGATGTGTAAAAAAAGTGATGTGTGAGTCCTTTGCATTATCTGCCCTGGTCTGGCACATCGGGCTTGTGTCAACGACCTGACAGGAGGCTGCAGCCCTCCCCACACCCGTGTGCTCTGTGGTTTCGGACTTGTGGTTTCCTGCGCGGTCCTGTCCCAGGGCAGGAGGCAGCTGGCTCTTTTCTCCCCACCTCCCATCACCACCCGCTAAAACCACTGGACACATGGGCGGGCCTTCCAGCTCCTGCCTGCGCAGCAGTGCCGAGCTGCTGACACCTGCCTTGAGAAAGCACAGGAGACGTGTACCCATCACAGCGCTTCTGAGGGAGGAGCCCGGGGCTTTGTGAGCTCTCTCCTGCCCTGGGGACCTTGACTGTGTGTGAACTTCCAAACGCCATGCAGATAGCAGACAGTCACCAAAAGCTGACCGCATGGAGCAGTGGACGCACGCGCCAGCAGATGCGGGGCGGGGGGGGGGGGGGCGGGAGGCGGCCCCAGTGAGCGTGGGCATGAGCATGGCATGAGCTAATCAGCCACACTGAATGTGTCAGCACCATCAGCCTCAAGGTGCAAAATACAGACTCTGTTGTCCCTTTCCATGCACCTAAATGTCCACGTTTGCCCAGCAAACAGAATGCATCAGTTTTTGTGTCCTGGGGTTGTTGGCAAATGCAGATTACATGAAATAGATGTGGCTTGTATTTTCAGAGTATACTTTGAATGCAGAAATAGAATTTTTAAAATATTTTTACTAGAGGCCCGGTGCACAAAATTCATGCACCTGGCGATGCCCACTTATGTTTGATACCCTCTGCTTTCTGGCAGCCTGGCTGTCTGGAGGATGTTCACTGGCCTTGGGGCTCTCAGGGGCTTGCATTATACACTGATGTGACGATCCTCACAAAAATGGGAATGGCAGGCATGCTCCTGGGACTCCCAGTTCCCGTGCCCAGGGCCTGTGTCACTATTCAAAGCTGGCATCCTGCCTGCGGGATCCAGACTTCAGAATCCTTCTCAACACTGTGCTCCCTGCAGGTACCGCCAATTGACGTGCTGGCCAGCCCTGTACCAAGTAGGGCTCCTCCTGAACTAGACATGCACATGGGGACCGTCACCTGGCTACCTGACCAGGCAAGACTTCTTCAAGTACCAAACCAATGAGAAAACTCACAGTAGACAGGTAATAGTTTAAATGGACACATTTTGCTCACATCCAACTGCCCGATACGGTAAAGAAAATAGTTGAATGTCAGTAGCTTTATTAGACACGTTCTTTTCTAACTTAAAACTCATTTCCTGAGAATATGTTGGAAAATGGCGCCAGATCATGTCACTGAAAAAATTAATGACAGAGGCAGCTGAATAGAGCTAGCAATCTAACTGGGGTTAGGCATCCACCGATGTCTAATTAGTGTAATTAAAACTTATGGCAGTCATATAACCGATGCCCAAGGAAAATATACCCCAGGCAGACCCCCAAATAAACTAGTGCCAAATCAGACAGTATACCCAATGAAATTTCTGGAACATTCTACCATAGAACAAGACAAGTCAAAGGTAAGGAATAAATATAAAAGAGATGAGGAACAATGAGCAAACCCATTGTGTCCTCCTAACTTTCCATTTCATTTAGTGGATCCACAGGAAGCCTAGCTGAGCCCAGCTGAAGTCAGCACCGCCTTGGAAGATGTACTAATTCATATGCATACACTGAAAGCAGGCGTATTTGAGAATCAGGCCTTTTGAGCTTTCTGAGGTTTATACATGGGATCAAGATTCCATTTGAGCCCGGCTGGCGTGGCTCAGTGGTTGAGTATCGACCTATGAACCAGGAGGTCACGGTTCGATTCCCGGTCAGGGCACATGCCCGGGTTGCGGGGCTCGATCCCCAGTGGGGGCGTGCAGGAGGCGGCCGATCAATGATTCTTTCTCATCATTGATGTTTCTGTCACCCTCTCCCTCTCCCTTCCTCTCTGGAATCAATAAAGATATCTATCTATCTATCTATATATAGAGAGAGATATATCTATATATCTATATATCTATATATCTATATATCTATATCTATATCTATATCTATATTTTAAAAGATTGCATTTGAGTTGGCTCCAGGTTAGCAGCCATGCCTACAAGGATTCTCGTTGCTGAGAGTGGCAGAAGAAGCAAGCTAGATAATCCTACTCTTTCCCAGAAAACCTCAAGGAACACCACTATCAGAAAAGAAAATGAGGCAGATAAAGGGAATTATATGAGGGAGGAGAGGCAAAGGGCAAATTTCAAAAGTTCTGCCCACCGTGGGCGTTAAACAAGTAGTACCGTGGCCCAACTTCAACACGGTACCATAACTTTCCACAGCTGGCGAGAAAGACATGCAAAGACACACGCTGAGGGACGACCTCAGGAGCAGAAACAAAATCTGGATGGAGCTGACTTCCTGCAGCACATCTGGAAAAGCTGTTTGGGCTGTGCCGAACACTAGGCCAGCATGTCTGCGCTTAAGAATCGTGCTTTTCAAAAACGAATTCCATTTCACAATGATGCGAATGACTGCATGTCCATTTCAGAGCCGTACGTGAGTCTAGAAGAATACTGGCATCTGCTGCATAGTGCGATTTCTTTCCCTGTAGCCACACTCTGGACGCAGCCACTGGGGGCCTGCTCTCAGCCAGGTCGGGAGGCACATGTGTCTGTCTGTCTACCCTGGAAGCCAAACGCTCTAGAAGGATTCCTTCGATGATCCCTTGTACATTCGCCAAGAGACGGACAAGACGGCTTTGCCCTAACAACAATACGCCTTGTCTACCACGCTGCTGGCCTGGAAACGAGCCACCCCGGGAGCAGCCGAGTGTGGCAGGGTAACTGGAGGAAACAGGCCCGCCTGGGGCCGAGCACGGCTGCGCAGTCCCCACGTCCCTGCACATCCACACCGAGCAACTGACCCGGGGTCGGAACCCTCCTGCAAGTGCATCATCCGATTCTGGGTAACACAGCAGAAACTTTCCAGAAAGCCTCTTTTCTGAAAATCACTTCAGTGAAATTAAATACATGGAAGCAAACTGAGGTCATGATGCAAGTTTACAAAAAAGAAACTTTTCCAAGTTCATTTTTAAAGAGAACTGAGCGCAACTTCAAATTGGCGAGGATTTTTTTTCTCCCTGCAAGTCAACTGTGTTTTTTATTGATTCCCGCTTTTGATAGGTAATACATTGTACGGCCTATGTATAGCCTCTCACAAATGCCTCTAGAAGCTTTAAAATCTGTGTCCCTATGCTCACGGCAGAGAGAGAGGAAAGGCGAGCCTCCGTCCAGCATTCGTGTTTCATGCTGATTATGTGACTTCCAAGTTCGATTCCCCGAACAGGTCCAACGTGGACAGAAGTGAAGTAGGACTCGCTTTTCCTTTCGTATTTTGGCCCAAATGCCTTTTCGGTTACAACCCAGCACCAGGAAACCATGAATGGAAACCGCATTTATGCTGCAGCTGCTGCTCAGACCCTCACAATTCACATGAAAATCTTAAATGGGATTTGAATTTTTCCAAGAAAAAAAAATGCACTTTCTGTATTACACAGCTTTGAGGCATTTGAACATATCCAGAGTAACCTCCAGGCATTCGGCCGCTTTCAGAACGCAAGTGGCGGCACAGGCAAGCCACGGTCCCACGCGACCGTGATGCGACGTGACAGAGCAGCATCAGCCGAGCCGCGGCCATCAGATGTCAGTCACAGCCACAGATCTGAGGCTCCTTAAGTCCGCTCTCCTTCGTTTCCTTTGTGTCAATATCCATTTAAATGAAAAGCAAGCGCTCAAGAACATCTCAGCTGAGATCTAAGAGGAATGATGAGATCACTTCAGCTTCTTGAACTAAATATCGATCAGCCAGTGTCCACTCAGCTCAACTCCTTAGTCTACATGGGAAATTCGAGAAGTCTGGATCTAGAATGTGCGGCGTAAGGGTCTACTGATAGCCCAGCATTCCTCCCTGCCCTCACATCTTTGCCTGTTTGAATTACAGATCCTCAGAGCCACAACTTTAAATGAAAAGCAGGCCGTCTGCAGGCCTCCTCTCGGCCTGAATGGGGAGGAGGGAGCTACAACGTGAGGGACGCCTGCTTTTGTTTCTCACAGCCAAGCTCCACCCCCACAACCCAGAGACACAGTCACTTGAGAAATGAAGAAAAATCCAAGCGACTGATCAAATTCCACTGGAATCCTCACACCACACTCATTCCTGACAACGGATGAACAGCAGGACCCATCCTGGCAACAAACACAGCGAAGCTGGATGGGCCGAATGTTTTGTTCCTATCTGGACTGCGCGCGTTTCTATGGCAACAGCTACAGTTTGTGCACAGTTCTGGAACAAGTGCTCTTAGGTTAAAAATAAGGAGCCATCTGCGTCATCGGCATTGCTTCCAGGAGACCTGTTCTTCCAAACTGGCCTTGAAAAATTCCAAAATTTTTAACCAATAAAGTTTAACCAATATCCCTATCATAAGGCCCAAGACGGCGCTCCTGCAGGGGAAGGAAGAGGCACTTATTTGGACACATCTCACATGACTGGAGTTGAAAACACAAAACTAGTCATGACAGGGGTGGTTTGGTCTGGAGAAGTCTCTAGAAATCGTACTACCATTTGCAATGATGAGTTCCACTTCCACCAACATCCTTTCAATTCAAATACATATGAAACCCCTCATTGTCCACAACACCATATTTTAAAAAAATATTTTTATTGATTTCAGAGAGGAAGGGAGAGGGAGAAAGAGAGAAACACCAATGATGAGAGAGAATCACGGATGGGCTGCCTCCTGCACGCCCCATGCCGGGGATCGAGCCTGCAACCACTGAGCCACGCCAGCCGGGCCACAACACTGCATTTTGATGATTTCCCAACTCTGGAAAAAAATCTCACCTCTAGATACACAAGCAAAGCTGTACACACATGCAGAAACTTCTCCCGGTTTAGAAATGGCAGAGCCCAGGAGGTTTTGCATGGAGAGCAACACAGGCCAGGTTCTGGGGATTAGGACATGGGCATCTCGGGGCACCGCTATTCCGCCTGGTCCAGGCACTGTGTGAGCAGTCTGCCTGGCAGCGTTGAGGCCGGCATGTCTGGGAACAGCGAGGGGGCCCACGTGGCTAGAGCAAGGCGAGTGAGCAGGACCGGGCAGTGGGCTAATGCTCCGGGTCAGCAGACCACCTGCTCCTCCAGGCCCATGTTGTCCACACACAGTAGGGACTCAGGAGCAAGACAAGAGGAAGGTTTTACAGCTGTGGCGCTACTGATGCCTGGGCCACCTGGGTCTTCGCTCTGGGGCCGTCTTGCACCTTGTGGGTTGTCTAGCAGCATCCCTGGGCCCCACCCACTTGGTGCCTGCAGCCACAACAAACAAAAATGTCCTCTGGGGGCAAAAATCACCCATGGATGCTTGAGAGCCTCTGCAAACAGAGGAATGATGGGATCACATGCTTTGAAAGGATCACTTGTCTGAAAAAAAATTCAGACGGTTATCTCAATAAGCCAAAGTCACACAAAAACGATGCTTAGCTGCACCACCAGTGCGAAACCGCACCGTTGTCACCATGGCAACGGAGAAAATGTCTCCGCCCATTACGCTAGTAAGATTTATAGAATGATGATATTTAATGGTGCTAAGGAGATACAGAAACCAGGACGCTTGATCCCGTCGGTGGCAGTGTAAAGCGGGTAAGCCATTTCGGAAGGCGATTTGGTGACGTCTTTTACAACTGTCAATACACGTGTCTCTAGACCCAGACATCCATCGCAAGGCTGGCCCGTTAACAGATGGGCTCTGCTTGTGAAAAGGGAAAACTGCAGCCATCTAGCTGTCCATCCAAGGAGGGGTGCTTATCACACTACAGAAGCTGTGCAATTTCCTTTGCACAGCTACAGTGGCCTTAGCTTATTCCATGTTTACATGAAAGACTGCAAGGCTCCGCACTCAGCCATTAACAGTGGAAGGGGGGTAAAACAGGGGCAAAGTGGATGCTCTCTATTGATTGTGCCTTTGACAAAAACAGTGCATGCATGTATGATTATGCAATAAAAATAAGGAAAATGCATGTGCATATATGCATGTATATATGTAAACATGAATGTGTTGTGTGTGTTCAAGCATGCATATATACCCTGGCATGTGTGCATGTATGTGCATGTGTGCACACACACCCATACACAACCAGGGTATCCCTGCTCCATATTTCCATTAGTTGTGAAGGAGTTTATCTCCCGAATAGGTTAAAGACCTCATGTGATTGCACCACACGAAGAACACAATTTCTTCAAAACACCTGGAGCAGGGTAGGTGCTGAGCAGAAGTACAGTCTCCCAGTTTCCCAGCAGTGTCGCTATGGGGTGAAGCTACGGGGGTCACCCACACAAGCCAGCTGCTGGAAATCACCCAGGGATGGCCCCGCTAAGATGTCACAACCCTGCAGCACAGCGCAGGGGTCCTCAGCCTGGGCACTGGTGCCATCTGGGGGAGACCATCCTTTGTGTGGGGGCGTCCTGTGCAGTGTAGGATGGGGAACAGCACCCCTGGTGGCCGCCTACCACAGCCAAAATGCTCCTCCCCTGGACATCTGTGCTACGTATCCCTGCTTTTTAAATGTTGCCAGTGCAGCCCCGAAAGGCCTTTCTCAGGAGCCCCTACTGTCCCACAAAGGTTGAAATGCTGGGACAAGTCCGGCCGGTGTGGCTCAGGGGTTGAGCATTGACCTATGAACCAGGAGGTCACAGTTCAATTCCTGGTCAGGACACATGCCCGGGTTGAGGGCTCGATCCCCAGTAGGGGGAGTGCAGGAGGCAGCCAATCCATGATTCTCTCTCATCATTGATATTTCTCTCTCTCCCTCTCCTTCCTCTCTGAAATCAATAAAAAATATATATTTAAAAAAAGAAAGAAAAGAAAGGCTGGGCCAGGACCCCACTCTAGTGCAGTGTCTTTTGCCACAGCCCATGCGATCCTGAAACTCTGCTCTTAGTGGACAGACACTGGGGAAGGGCGGTGTCTTCCTGAGTTATTTTCTCAAATTCTCCACTTTTTACCCAAATGCGTTCTCTCTGCACACCAGCTCTAGAACACAACGATATCACTTGCTATGTTTGGTAAATGCCACAGCAAAACACGTAACAATTATGCTCCCAAGTGCAGCAACCACCTAGTGTCTGCGTTTTGGACAACACAGCACATTCCAGCACCCACAGTGTGCAGCTCCAGTAGGGACGTGTGCCGACACGCGGGGCGCTCCGGAGGGACAGTCGCCCTGACCAAGCCCAGCAGCTCGGAGGAGGAAGGAGCCGCCGCGGGGAATCTGAGCTCCCAGATAAGCACGCGGTCGCCCCGGCTTGGGGCTTGGCCGAGCTCCACGTAGGAATGGGAAGCCCCCCACCAACACCTCGGGGAAAGCCGGGAAGATGGGGGAGAGCGGGGAGAGCACCCGGGCGGGCGAACAAAGGCCCATGTCAGCCCCAGCCGGCCCTCCAGCGGGGAGTCAGATGATCTGCTTTTGTTGCTATTTTTACATTTTAGAAAAAGGCAACAAAGTGCGTTTGCAGACCTCCATGAATGATACAGTATACCGAGCCGGCCCAAGCCCAACGCTGAGCTCCCGGACAGGACCCTGCACCCACGGGCATGCCGCGCCTCCTCTCCCACCCCCCAAGATAACTTTAAAAAGATACGCTTTATAGCTTTTCCGAAGCATATATCTCGAAAATATTTGGTTTTAAGACTCTTTCCAGAATGAAAAAGAGAGAGAGAGTTTCTAAAAAGAGGGCATGAAAGCGAGGGCAGGGTCAGCACTGGAAGCAGGGACCGTGCAGGGGTGAGGTGACGCCCTGAACTCCGGTGTCACTGGTGGCGACTACACATGGCCTCTCCATCCTGCCCGTGCCCCGTGGCTAAGGCTGGGAGGGGGGAGAAGAAAGACAACCTTGGAAATGCACAAACAAGGTCAAGTCTCGATGTTCAGGAGGCAGGTGATTTACAACACAGGTTAACAGAAACACCCGCCTGTCCCTTCTCTCCGTCAAAATGAACTGGGTTGGGTCCTGCTATCACCCGTGGACCTAATCCTTACTGAACCATCTTTCAACCCACAATGTGTGACTTTTCCCATTAACCTATAGAGTTAGAAGCCGCATGTGAAGAGAGAAAACCATTTTGCTTAACCTGGTCTGAGGGGCTGCTGCTCAGATGAAACGGGGGAGGAGGGGGAAGGAAGGGAAGGAGAAAAGGGAGGGAGGGAAGGGAGGGAGGTAGAAAGTTCTGAACTACCCAAGAGGACAAGGAAAGCTGAAAAAGTCTGTATTTTTATTAAATCATGTCTTTATACCTATTTGCAATGTTGAGAATGTCACCATTTTAAATGCACGTGAAGTCTGGTCAATGTATTCAGAAGCTACACAGAAATGGAGATGTTTTACTTTTTATTCTGTCGGACTGTGCTTTCCAAATAAGTGGGCAGTCACACCTGGGAATGCTGCAGCCAGTCTCCCTGCAGAGAAAGGAGGGGTAGCAAGCGGGACGCGCAGAGGAGCGGCCTACCTCTTCCTGGCCTCCTCGTACTGCCAGTTCAGCCGGACACGGTCCACAAGTCTTGTTTTATCGTCGAAGACAAACTTCCAAGGTGGGGGGGGGGGGGAAGGAAAGCATATTAGAAACATCTTTTTAAAATAGACCATTCATTTCAACTTTCAGCAACAATGAAGGCTATCGTGATTCATCTTCCAGTTTCCATTTTCCAAAGGCCTGGAAGGAAACACACCAAATCCTACCCAGCAGCCACCACGGGCAGTGACGCTGGGAGGGGGCTGGGAAGATGTTTGCTTTCCCGACAGTGGTGAACGTTTTTGATACAGTGAACGCATATTCATTTGTTGTGTAATTCTAAACAACAAATTACGTGTTAAAGGAAATATGGGATGACTTGGTAAAAACTGATACAAAGGCAAAAAAATTCAGCTCATTTGGGGCAGTATATTCTCTCATATCTTTCATTTCTTTATTTGATTTTCATTCTTTATTGTTCAAAGTATTACCTATGTCTCCTTTCCCCCTCCATTATGCTCTCATTTCTTAATAAATACAGAATGCTGTTCTCCTAAGAAGTCACCAGATCTAAGATGACAGACTAGCTGTGTGACGCAGGGACCAGGACTCCGAATGTTCTATGGCCGGAGCCTGGCGCGTCGCCTTAGGAGTTAGAGCTGAAATGCCATGCTCTGCCGTGACCACTAGCTGCGCTGAAATATTTCCACACGGATCGCACTGAAGTGAGCAAATCCCTAAACGGAAGGAAAGAGACGCCTGGCTGGGAGGCGACTATAGCTCTCCTTGGTTACTTCTCCTTTCCTGAAAACACATGACTTCGTTTCAATAAATCACCTCCATCTGTAGGCCTGACCTTACTAGACCAGATAGTATGGCCATTAAGCTTTTTTTTAATAACCTCATGTCAACAAATACTTGAAACTCTTCTACTTGAATGATTAGTGATGAAGCTATCGATACACATCATGTAAGTGCAGCTCAAACCCGCACTGATGAAGGGTGAACTGTATTTTTCTGGAACAACATGATGTAGCAGAGAGCACAGGGGTTCAGGGATCAGAGATGTTGATTCACACTCTTGCCCGCCTCTCCCTGACTACGTGACCTTAGGTAACCTGGCACCTCGATCCCCTCTCCCGTCACAAGGGGATGGAAACAACCACTTAAATGGAGATAAGAGCCATGAAGCTGCCAACCCAGGCAGCCAGTCACCCCCGCTCAGTGGCTGCGCCGGGTCATCAGCCTCTCCCCGACCCTTGAGCGCCATCAGAGAGCCTCCCATCTGTCCTGCTTCTGTCAGGCCAGTTCAGAGGCCCTCACTTCTAATTCCAACCTTGTGATAAGCAGCAACGAGTTATTCACGGAATTCGGAGTCTTGAACTTCTTTCCCTCCCTCCTGCCAAAATCTTTAGGCAAAACATGCCAGACATTTCTGACTTACAGATTCTTCTCCTGGCGACCATATTCCTTAAACCAAAGGTGCCCGCCCGGCCTCAAACGTCTGATCCTACTTTTAAGAATAATGAAATAGGGCTACTCCAGGACATCCAAGGCATAAAAAGTCATTATCTGCTGATAGTATAGTCCCCTCAAAGAAGCACTACCTGCTAAAATTTCAAAATATTAGCCAATTATTTAAAACCCAGAGGTTTTTGTCAATGGCTCTTCCCTTTCTTTTTTCTCTTTTTATTTAATATGGAGGAGGGCAATCTGTAGTCTATTGATATTTCATCTTCAAGCCCAAAGGAACAGAATAAACTGTTTATCCATTTGTACCAAATGACACACTCCACTCAATGACATTCCAGCAGCAGTGTCTTCAAGTAGTGGCTTCAAATGATGGCTGCCACCTTTATTTGTGTGGCTAACTCAAGGTTTCACTAATCATCAAAAAGGGGTATTATGAAATTCTTTCAAGTCCCAAACAAAATTAATTTTAATTCAATTTCATTTCCTGACATTCTTTTAGAATAAGAAATAGCACCAAAATAGAACCCAAGGTGACACAGCCACAAAGCCTTTGAGATTCACTGGTCTAAGCCAGAGATCAGCAAACTAAGGCCCAAAGGCCCAATCCGGCCCACCACCTGTTTTTGTAAATAAAGTTTTATTGGAACACAGCCCCTGCCATTAGTTCACATATCACCCATGGCTGCTTTTGCATAACAACACCGCAGAGTAGGTGTGGCAGAGACTGCATGGCCTGCAAGGCCCCAGATATTTACTATCTGGACCTTTATACAGAAAAGTTAGCTGACCCATACTCTAAAAAGTCACATGTTTGTCAAAGAGACATCTAAACTCAATTCTCAAAAGGATTCTGCCATTTTTAAGAATCCGAATCACAAAGATATAGGTAATAAGCAATTTCAGTGTATCCCAGGCCACTGAACCTTCACAGCTGGATGTGAGAAACAATATTTTTTTCTTCCAATCGAATGGCACAAAAGCCAGAACATTTCTGAAGAGGAAGTGGAAAAGGAAAGCCAATGAGAGATGACCACACAAAAGCAGCCCTTCTTGCTCGATTCTTCCCCGGTGACTTACCTCTCCGATGATGTCGGTCTGAGACCCAGCGTCGCAGAACTGGTGAGAGTTGCCCACCGCGCCTGGGTGGTGAGGGACTTCTTGCAGCGGGTCGGTCAGAGAAAAGTTATTCCTGAAGCCGTCGGTGAGCTTGGCCAGGCTCTGCAACAGAATGAACGAGCCACTTGTAACAGAGGTGGGTGTGCACCTCTCCCGCTAAGAACAGACATTTCACTCCGCGTCCAGTGGGCAGCTTCCCCACTGGCGGGCTGGCCACCCAACCCCATTCTCATCGGATTTCAAAGAAATGTCCAGGACATGCACCTTTAATACAACTCTCAGTGACTGAAATCAAACAGCAATCGAGTCCTCCTGGTAGCGCGTGAACAATACAGAGAAAAACTGTGGTACCCTTTTCACTGTTTTTCAAAACTCTTGGGGGAAAAAAAAAGCATTCCCTCAGAAAACACTCAAACTCATAGAACCAGAAAGTAGAATAGAGGTTGCCAGGGGTTAGGGGGAGGGGAAATGGAGAGATGTCAGTCAAAGGGTACAAACTTCCAGTTATAACATGCGTAATGTACAGCAAGGTGACTTAGTCTCCAAAACTGTGCTGTATGCCTTGATGTAGCTAAGAGAATAACCTTAAATGCCCTCACCACACACACACACACACAGAGTTAACTATGTGAGGTGGTGGGGGTGTTATAATTTTATGGCGGTAATCATTTCACAATCTATATGTGTATCAAACCTTCACATTGTACACCTTAAATCTAGACAAATGTGTTTGCGAACTATGCCCCCATAAAGTGGGGGAAGGAGTCACATCTCACATGTCCTAGCAGTAAAGGAGTCTGAGATGGATGCTACCTTGAGATCTTCATAAACCGCGCGGGGGCAAAGACAGCTCCCAGATGATATTGACACGTTTTCACAGCCTGACTTTCGATCATAATTCTACATGGTCCAAGGTCACCTCATACATACGCCAGTTTGCCAGATCTTAGAGGAAGTGTGTATTCTGGCACATAGAAGCCCTTTGGGTGAAAGTTCAAGAGAAATAAGATTTTCTACAATTTTTTAAAAGACTGTTTCTGCAGATGCCAGGACGCCCAGGGGCGGTCTAACGCAGCTGGCGCTGGATCTAGACCAGGGCGTCCTGCAAGGGACTGAATTATTAAGCTCGTACGAGAAAACAAAGCCGCTCAGATCAGCGGTCGCCAACCGGTGGTCCGCGGAGCACTGGTGGTCCGTGAGGTCCGAAAGGTTGGCGACCGCTGGTTTAAGGAAGCCTTTGGAGCAGCGGCTGCCAACCGGTGCCTGCCTGTGTGGAGCAGAAAGACCAGTGTGCATCCATTTGCAAAAAGTCAGCTTTTTCTCAAAGCAACAGGAACAACAAGAATTGAAGTTGCAAAAAAACAGCAACATGAAGCTACGATGATCCCAGCCTTATCGCTGAAGCTCTGGCCAGGGGAGGACACGTGGGATGAAGCAGCTCGCTGTGCACAGACACGGGGAAGGGGACGGGGCACGATGCTGGGAGGGAGCCGTGCAGGGCAGCAGGCACAGTCCCGGCTGTCCCTGAGGGCCGCTGAGCACGTGCTCGCCCTGTCACGTGTCTTCAGAAACACGCCGAGGGTCCGCACCACGCTAATAAGGGTACTTACAGGCCGTGAGAGAAGGGGGAGAGAGCTAGACTTATCAGAGACTTTCTGCGTTATTTTGATTACTGAGCAATATGACTGTTTCACCCACTGTGTCTTGAATTGTGTCCTCCAAACACCATGTTCAAGTCCTCCCCCGGGGCCCGCGAACTTGAGCCCACTGCAGTCTTCGCAGATGGAGTCAAGTCAAGATGAGGTTACACTGGCTTAGAGCGTGCTCTCACCCAGGACCGGCGTCCCCATGAGAAGAGAACATTTAGACAGAGACACATGGAGGGCCCCACGCAACAGCGAAGGCACGCGCCCGGAATGCCAAGGGTTGCCAGTGGCCACCGGAAGCTGGAAGGGACAGGAAGGGGCCTCCCTAGAGCCTTCAGAGGTCGCGGCCCTGCGAACCCCTTGATTTCAGGCTGTGGCCTCTAGCCTCTGAGAGAATCCATTTCCTTGGTTCTCAGCCCCCTGGTTTGCAGTCCTCTGTGATGGCAGTCCTGGGAAACTAGCATGCATTGTTTTAAATATATATGTGCACACACACATTAAAGATATATATGCATATGTAATACCATATATACATGTATGTCTTTGGATATATATGAACTGTGCATATAATAAGTATATAATATTTTTAAAATTCTAAACAAAGGGAAGATAGACAAGGAGGCAGACAAGTGGGCACGAATATATGATATTGTAAAAAATTCTACATAAAGAAAAGCTAGACGAGTGGGCAAAGGGGCGCACGCCTCCCACCTGCATCAGGTCCCGCCGCTCCTTCTCGCCTGTGCAGATGGCCTTCTTGATGGTCCGCAGCTCGTTCATGATAGCCTGGGCCTCATCCAGCTTGTAGGTGGTGTGAGTATTTGACATCTTGCGGTCAATCCTGGTTAAAGGGGAAAACTATTGTCACTCCATGCGAGATCGTCCCATTCCATTAAACAACATAGAAAACTCAAAGCTTCCCAGAAAGGTGGGGAACAGTGCAAATGGGTTCCAGCAAAGGGAGAGAAAGATCCCGTGCGCGGCCTTGTGGGACACGGCCTGCGCCAGGGCAGCAGAGGCCGCGCTCCGTGAAGAGAGCCTCTAATGATAAGGCAACGAGATCATCAGCTGAGCACCTGCCTGAGGCTTTCAATCCTCCTTGAGAGGAGGGTCGTGTCTTACTCGCTTATCCCCAGCACCTGGTCAAAAAGGGGCGCTAAATGAACATGCAGCGGATCTGTGTGCAGGGAGAATATGTGGGAACCAGCAGAGAGCAGTGAACTGTCATTAATGGCGCCTTGTACAAAAGCTGGAGACTCTTATGTCTTCCCTATGTACCTCTTTCTTTTATGTCATCTTGGTTCTAATTAATCACTCGCTCTCTCTACTACGCACCTCCTCAATTCTTGTCTTTAATCCAAACACCTTTCGTCCTTCCTTCCTTCCATGCATTCACACTTCCTTCCTCCTTCCCTCTCATCCATCCTTCCTTCCCTCTCACCCATCCTTCCTTCCCTCTCACCCATCCTTCCTTCCCTCTCACCCATCCTTCCTTCCCTCTCACCCATCCTTCCCTCTCGCCCATCCTTCCCTACCTCTCACCCATCCTTCCTTCCTTTCTTCCTTCTCACTTGTCCTTCCTTTCTTCCTTCTCGCCCATCCTTCCTTCTTTCTAACCCATCCTTCTTCCCTTCTTTCCTTCCTTTCTTTTCATCCATCTTTCCTTCCTTCTCATCCATCCTCCTTTCCTTCTCACCTTTCCTGCCTTCTGGCTGCCCTCCCGCCCCTGAGTACACGAGGCCGGCAGCATGTCCTCTGTCACGTCCGCCATACCTAAGCCTTGAGTCGTAATAGCCCTCAGGGCTAAAGCAGTTGGGATACTTCCATCCAGAAATGGAATGCGCTCCTCTGGAAGGTCGTTAGCTGAGCTGCAGGTCCCGCCCCACCACCGCACAGCTCTGGTTCTGAGTTGTCGCCCCACGTCGACTGAAAACCTGGGTCCTAACGGCCAGCCCACAGGCCCTAACTTGGCACTCACGGAAGCACCCCAGCAGGCCACGGAGGACAAGCGACACGCCAGCTCTACAGTGGGACCCTGGGCAGGTCACTTCGCCTCTTTAAACCTGTCTCCTCGTGTCACACATAAGACACTAACCATGTTTCTCCCCCTTAGGGCGAAGATGGGAGGAGAGGGCCGCCCGGGCCGAGGCCTGGCGTGTCATGTTTGTGTGGCCATTACTATTATGAGGACGATGCTGGATCTACTTACTCATGGGAGAAAAAGTCAATAATTCACCAACCCCGGTACTTTATTATCATTAACAAATTCCTGGCCACATGCGTCACAACTCACAGCAAAACTCAGCACCGGAGCTGAGCTGAGCTGTCAGCGCCCTTGGAATCAGAGAAGGACAAATAGTGCAAGCAGGAAGCCTGCCCTCCCCCTGGAAACGGGCTCGGCTCGGCAGCAGCGCCGCGGCTGCCATCAGTTACAAATCAAACACGCATGAAACCTGCTCCCAAGGCCTCTTCCACGGAGAGCGGATGCAGGCGCACCAGGGGACCCCACACATTAAATGGTGACACCCCCAAATCCCAACATGGCCCGGCCATGTGTTTTTCCACTTCAGCTATTCTATGGAGAACCGAGAGTCTAAGGCGAGACAGCAGCAAAAAGCCATCCATCTCACATCTGCGAGGAAGTGGCCTGACTTTTCTTGCGGGGGGGGGGGGGGGGGGGGGTGATCTAGACTCATTTACATAATAATGTCTCCTTGTATTCATCTTCTGATCAAAGGCTTCCCAATGCGGCTCATTGATGTCACAAACCACAGCCCACATAGGCTGATGGAGTCTGGAGAAAAGGGTTACAGCATTTCCAGACAAAAAAGCCCCAAGGCCAGAAAAGTCTGACTTCTCCGCAAGGCAATGACCACAGCCCCTGCTAAGCAGGTCAGACGGCCCCTCCACAATGAAGACGGCAAATGGATCACCCTGACACTGACACGGGCACAGAGAAATGAAAACTCGACTGCCTTAAACAAAACTGTTTCAACTGCTTGAAAGTCAATGCCAGTCAGATAGCCACAGACACACAGCACGGCTCAGGCTGCAGTGAGATGCTAACCTGGTCATCCCAGCTTGGTACTGTGTTGTGGTTTCCCTCTGGCTTGAGCAGTTACAGAGCCTAAGCGTAGCCACCAGGAAACCAGGGATGGAGCCAGCAGTTTCCGGAGGCACCAGGTTCTACGCTGGGAACAGCTGCAGTTCCCATCAGGGAGAGGGGTCAGCGGGCCTGCGCTTCACCCCACCAGCAGACCCGCATAGTGCCTAGAACAGCCGTGGGCAAACTACAGCCCACGGGCCGGATCCGGTCCGTTTGAAATGAATAAAACTATTGAAAAAAAAGACCGTACCCTTTTATGTAATGATGTTTACTTTGAATTTATATTAGTTCACACAAACACTCCATCCATGCTTTTGTTCCGGCCCTCCGGTCCAGTTTAAGAACCCATTGTGGCCCTTGAGTCAAAAAGTTTGCCCACCCCTGGCCTAGAAGTTCAACTTCAAGGTCACAGGCGTGGGCTCTGGCCTTAACTCTACCCAAGTGCTCTGAGACCTTGAGGAAGAATGAAGACTGGCCCAGAGCAGCTGTTTTCAATCAATTCCAAGAGTGTCCCCACGTGGTGAGCAGGAGGAGCTGGAGGGGGAGCCTTCAAGGGCCCGGGACCCTCAGCCCTGCTTCGGCAGCACCTCCCCCTTCCAGGCTCAGCTACTCTGCTTCTACGGAAGACGATGTTTGGGGGCAGGAAAGGAAAAAAGAGTCCCCTGTTAAAAAGTGGACAAGCGCCCTAGCTGGTTTGGCTCAGTGGATAGAGTGTCGGCCTGTGGACTGAAGGGTCCCGGGTTTTATTCCGGTCAGGGCACATGCCTGGGTTTTGGGCTCGATCCCCAGTAGGGGGCATGCAGGAGGCAGCTGATCCATGATTCTCTCTCATCATTGATGTTTCTGACTCCGTCTCCCTTCTAAAATCAATAAAAATATGTATATTTTTTAAAAGTGGGCAAGCTATTTGAGAATATGATCTCGATGTTCTAAGAACCTCTGAAATACTATCATTTCAAAAGAGTTCTATTATTGTAGAACATATCATCCTATATAATAAAGAGCTAATATGCTAATTAGACTGAAGAGCAGAATGACCGTCCAGAAGACATTCCGGACGAAGTTGGGGCTGCGAGGGCTGAGCCCCTTGCACGAATTTCGTGCACTGGGCCTCTAGTTACATAATAAAAGATTATATATCATATAAGTATAACCTTACATAAACAGTGTATATAGCATACATTATTTGATTAAACTATATGATTATGGAAATAGTTCAATGGACCAAGGAGTCACTAGGTGTCAGAGTCTTCCTGTGTGCTCCCCAGTTGTCACCTCCTTTAATCCCCTCAATGGCTCTACAAAATAAGCATAATCTCAGATTTTATAATGAAAAAATGGAGGCTCAGAGAGAGCACCTACGTGGCCCAAGGTGACAAGCTAAGATGTGGCAGAGCCGGGGTCAAACCCCCATCTCCCGATTCTCAAGTCTTCATCGGACGCCCCCCGAAGCCACAGGCGGAGCCCTACTCAGAGCGGCCCAGGGATGTCCACAGGCTTAGACACGGGCAAGAGATGCTCCACAGAGCTCAGGCTGTTCCTGCTTCCCCAGTGGGATCCACTCTCATCACACAGCGCCTCAGAGGCCAGGCGAGCTCCCCCTGAGCGTCCGCAAGATTCATTTGGGAATTTTCTCCCTTTTTTCAATTCCCTCTAGAACTTTGAATGAAATCAAATAATGGGCTCAATGATTCAATATTTTCTAAAATAACAATATATTCCATTTCATAAAGAAAATCCTAACATCTGTGACTGCCAAAGAAATGTCTTTTTCTTCGTAAAATTTTCAGAGTCTAAGACAGTGCTTTTACATTTCAAATAACATGACAGAACATTGATAACTGCTCAACAAAAGGTGGCACTATTCGGCCAGCACGGCTCAGTGGTTGAGCATCAACCTATGAAACAGGAGGTCAGGGTTCGATTCCCGGTCAGGGCACATGCCCGGGATACAGACTCAATCCCCAGTAGGGGGTGTGCAGGAGACAGCCGATCCATGATTCTCTCTCATCATTGATGTTTCTAGCTCTCTCTGCCTCTCCCTTCCTCTCTAAAATAAAATAAATAAATAAATAAATAAACACACACCCTATCTAATAAAGAGGTGATATGCAAATTGACCATCATGCTGTCACAAAGATGGCGGCGCCCAGTCCCCTCAGCCCCGCCGGAGTCCCTTAGTCCTTGCAGCCCTGCCAGGGAGGTGGCAGGCACGTGGTGTGGCCAGACCTGCCCTCAGCCCCCCAGCCGCCCAGGGCCAGCCTGAGGCACAGGCAAGCCTTGGATGGTGGCTGCCCAGCCTCCCAGGGCCGCCCATGGCTCAGGTAACCAGGGCTGGCCAAGGCTTGCTCTGCCAGCAGTGGCAGCAGCAGAGGTGTGGTGGGGCGTCACCTTCCCCTGATCGCCAGGTCACCTCCCATACCTGAGGGCTCCCGGATTGTGAGAGGGGGCAGGCCAGGCTGAGGGACCCCTCTCTAGTGCATGAATTTTCATGCACCGGGCCTCTAGTATATACATTTAAAAGGTGGCACTAGAAGACATACGTTATTATACAGTGTGCTCTGTTCTGAATGTTATGTTCCCCCAACCCCGCCCTAAAATTCACTTGCTAAAATCCCAACGCCCAGGGTGAGGTATTAGGGGGTAGGGCCTCTGGGGGGTGATCAGGTCACGAAGGATAAATTCTCCTGAATGGGGTCAGTGTCTTCATAAAAGAGACCCCCCCCAAGAGCTCCCCTGCCTTTCCCCCAGGTGAGGACACAGCTGGAAGGTGGCCATTTATGAACTGAGAAGCGGCTCTCACAGGACACAGCACCTGACCATGAGGGTGCCCTGTTCTTGGACTTCTAGCCTCTGGAACGAAGGGAAATCAATTCTGTTGTTTATGAGCCACCCAGTCTGTGGTATTCCCATATAATAAAAGGGTAATATGCAAATTGACCCTAACAGCAAAACGACTGGGAATGACTGGTCACTATGACACACACTGACCACAGGAGGAGCTCTGCTCAGCCACAAGCCAGGATGATGGCTGCCAGTACAGTGGTGGTGGTGGGAGCCTCTCCTGCCTCCTCAGCAGCACTAAAGATGTCCGACTGCAGCTTAGGCCTGCTCTCCACTGGCAAGTGGACATCCCCCGAGGGCTCCTGGACTGCCAGAGGGATGTCTGACGGCCAGCTTAGGCCCGATCCCCCAGTGATCGGGCCTATGCCAGCAGGTGGACATCCCCCGAGGGGTCCCAAACTGTGAGAGGGCACAGGCCGGGCTGAGGGACCCCCCTGAGTGCACAAATTTTTGTGCACTGAGCCTCTAGTTTTGTTATACTAGCCACCCAAATGGACTAAGATAAAATATGGGGGAAAAACCCACAAAAAACAGTACACAGAACCCACAGTCTTCACTTCTCACCTCTCAGCACTTTGCAGCAGCTTCGGGGAGGTTAAGTGACTTGCTCAAGGTCACACAGCCTGTTAGAGGCACAGCGAGGTTCACGCTGAGGCCCCTCACACCAGCATGCATCCCTTTCATCACAGGCTTAGCAATATGCTCCGAGTCAAGGCCTGCAAACTCGCACTGTGTCAAACCTGAAGGCCACCCACACAGCCTGTCCGATGTCCTGAACGAAACTGGGGCTCCTGGTCTGCTCTTGAGAGCAATGCTGAGAGCAGGGGAGAAGGCGCAGCCTCAGAGGGTGACCCTAGCACCACCGAGAAGGCATTTCTGAGATGTTTATCATCACCCCCTCCCTCCCGCTGCCCTCAGGTTTCCATACTCGTTGTTCCATTTCAGATGTCGAGAGAACTGTGCTGGCAGCAGTAAAACCAAACGACTTCTTAAACCCACGTCTTGAAGAACAGGGCTGCCAGGCCTCTAAAGATATTCCATGTTAATACCACACATTACAACCCAAAAGAATGAGAAGTTTTGTTACAGTCCACCTTTTACATCACAGCGCTGGCAGGGGGCCTGCGCGAGCCTCAGAGAGCTTCCGGCAGCTTTCTATCAACAGCAGGTCCTGTGTGGAGCCAGACCTGTCCCCTGGCGCGAACAATACGCCCTTTGTTCCCGCCCGTTGCTGTATGTTTTGCTGTTATCTGAGCGGTGCCGGCCTTTTCGCACGGGCTGTGCCTTATGTGCTATGTTAATGGGATATTGTTGGTCTAAGCCGCTCTAACTGCGAACAATCTTACCCTCTTCTGAAAGCACTAAATCCCCTCCGACAGAAAATGCTAATTCCAACATCTCATGCTGCCTCATTCTGGTATTGAGCGCTCAGAAGAGAGCAGGGACTCTGATTTAAGGGAACGTGGGTTTAGCTTCACTCCTACTACCCCACTAGGAAAGGAGTTCATCGGGCAATTAACAGGCTGGAAGAAAGAGGCCACCTGCCTAAGAAAGCAACTCATGGAAACTGGTTACTTGGAACATTTCGTTTATAGCCCTTTTCTGTGGCTTGAATAGCAGTAACAAGGAATGGGGTTTCTTAAAACACAGTATGTAGCAGAGAAGGAAATGCTAGAGGGCAGTTAATAAGGTGAATGGCCATGTACAGAGAGCTCCCCGAGATCCTCGCCCAGGCCCTCACCCTGGGGTCCCAGTGGCCAGGAATGAAGTGACTTATGGGACTGCTCAGGGGGCAGGAGCAGGGATATCAGCCGAGCCCTGCCCTGCGCTGGGAGCTGTCTGGGCCCTGAGGCGCTGCAGGGACCAAGGCTGCATCCTTGTCATCCTATAGCTTTTCGCCCTCATGCTGTGCGCTTGTAGATACGGAAGATTTCAGCATCAGTTCCCGAAAATGGGTTTGCTGGGTCAAAGGGTAAGTGCATTGGTGGTATTTTTATTTTTATATTTTTATAGTATTTTAAAATATCATTTATTGATTTCAGAGAGGAAGGGAGAAAGAGAGAGAGAGATAGAAACATCAATGATGAGAGAGAATCATTGATTGTCTGCCTCCTGCACACCCCACACTGGGGATGTGCCCGCAACCCGGGCACGTGCCCTGACTGGGAATCAAACCCTGACCTCGTGGTTCATAGGTCCATGCTCAACCACTGAGCCATGCCGGCCCAGCGCATTGGTGCTATTTTTAGATATTGCCATTCCCCTCTCTAGATGTCACACCATTTTGCATTCCCAACAGCAAGTAGGTGAGTGTTGGTCAGAGAGACAGACAACACCAAAACACATCACTATGTCGGGCAGCGATCCGTGTTTTAAGAGCAACAGAGCTGGGTTGGGAAAAGAATGGGGCAGGGAGGGTCCTTTTTAGATCCAGTGGGTAAGCCAGGGTCTGGTTGACATGTCACTTGTCCAGACAACTAGGGAAGGGAGGGAACAGGCATGCGGAAATCTGGGGGGGCGGGTTCCAGGCGCGGGGAGAGGCCAGCTCCAGCGCGGAGACCCAGCAGGGTGGCCGGGGATGGGCGCCGGGGAGTGAGGGTGAGACTGGAGGGAAATGAGGCCAGGAGAGGGGCCAGCATATGGAGGGTCTAGACCGGATTCTAAGGAAGAGGGAGGAAGCCACTGCGGGTCACAGGCAGAGGAGACGTTTAGAGAGAATCCTGGGGCTGGAGTGTGAGAACGGTGAGCCCTGGCAGGCTCAGCTGCAGGTCACGGAAGAAGCTGTGAGAATGAATGGGTGCCAGGCCTGGAAACAGCACCCCACGGAAGGCAGACAGCAAGAAGGCAGTCAGGACAGTGCCCCTCTCCCCCCGCCCCCAGCGTCCTGGGCCACTGTGCCAGCACGCAGGGACGTTGCAGGTGTCATGGCGGAAAAAGGCTTCAATGGGCCATGAGCGTGGGAAAGCCGGGGTGAAGCAATGCTAAGTGAGCTCCTGGCTGCAGGACAACTGGGAATCTAACACGAGGCGCATTCCAGATCTGCAGGAGATCTAGAATAACTAGAGGGAAATCTCCCCACGCCCGTTGGCACTCGGCACGCTCTTGCGCATCACCCATCTGGGAACTGAGCGCAGACTAGTCCCGAGCCCTGCCCTTGGCCCTGGGAGCTGGTATAGGCCCAGTGAGATGGCTCTTCCAGGCGAGCGCAGAGCCCAGCCGCGCTTTCACCGGAAAAGCCCGATTTCGCTGAAGACTTTTGTTAATCAAAGATGTTGCTGCTATTTTCTGAAGACGTTTCTACGGGACCACGAGAGAAATGCAAATGACAACTCCCCTGAGATATTATCTCTCACCTGCGAGACTGGCACGAACGCAAAAGCCTGGCAGCACCTTCTGCTGGCAGAGCTGTGGGAACCGGAGCGCTCACCTATCAGTGCTGGGAATGCGAAATGGGGCGCCCCCTAGAGAGGGCAATGGCAATATCTAAAAATACCACTGGTGCATTTGCCCTTCAACCCAGCAAACCCAGTTTCGGGAACTTAGGCTGAAACCTTTTGTATCTGTGTGTGCACAGCATTAGGTGAAAAGCTGATGGGCAACACAATAAATGGATGTACCAGGCAGACAATGCCAGAACCCACCAATCATCTTCACACCACAATAACAGACAGCCGCGCCCTGGCCATTTGCTCAGTGGTTACAGTGTCAACCCCAGGGACCAGAGCGTCGCAGGTTCGATTCCCGGTCAAGGGCACATACCTCAGTTGCAGGTTCCCCAGCCCCAGTGGGGGCGCGTGCAGGAGGCAACCAAGCTATGTGTCTCTCTCACGTTGACATTTTTTTCTCTCTCTCCCCCTCCTACCTCCCTTCTGCTCTCTCTAGATATCAATGGAAAAAATATCCTTGGGTGAGGATGAACAAAAAGAGAGACAGACAGACAGACAGACAGACAGCTGGAAAGTGTGCACCTCCACATGGAAGTAACACCACCACCACCTACAAAACATACGTACCCTCCAAAAGGGGAAGAAAAAGAAACGGAACTTGAATCAGATGAAGCCACTCATACCAATGACAGCAGTTTGCATATACAGCAGGAGCATGTTAAATGACACAGGCGCAGTCAAGCAGCAAAATCCACTGTCAGGGAAACGGGACTGGAAAAGCAAACAGCTTCTTCAACAAAGTTGTCAGAAGGAAAAGCCCAGGAGAGGCGGGTAGAGATTAAGACACACCAGCCAAACGCACTGTGTGGGCCTCGCCTGAACATGGACCCCAATAAGCCAGAGAAATGGGCAACCTCGCTGGAGAAGGGACAGTTTAAGAGGTTACTATTCAGCGGGGCATAGGCATTAGAGCTATGTTTCCAAAGGAGTCCATACGTTTAGGAGAGATAGTGATGGATCATATGATTCTAGGATTTGCTTCAATAAGGCAGGAAGATTTGGGGGATGAGGCGGTGTGCGACCAAACAAGGTGGGCTGTTGTGTGTTAGCCGCTGAAGTGGGCCGAGGGGTGCTCGAGGGGGTCCATTACACTGTTCTCTCTCCTTTTGTATATGTTTGACATTTTCCATCATTAAAAGTTTATATATATTACACACACACACACACACACACACACACACGTACATATTCTATCATTAACCCAGAGACTGTGTTCATGGCCAGCTCCCATCTACAAAAATTAACAACATACACAGACTCAAAAAAAAAAATACAAAAGGTTCTTTTTTCCTCACTTGGACCCCAGCGTAATGATGGATTTTCTCGCTAGCCAGGAAAGTTCACCAAGATAAACAAGCCTAGTTGAAAACGTTCCGAGCGGCCAAACTCCTGGTGAGGTGCTCTGGAAAAGAATACATGGATATTCTGGGAAGCAGGCGCAGCACAACCGTTTCTGGGAGGGAAAACCTAGGCTCCCTGCCTTAAATCGGGGCTGGCACTCCTCTCCGAGAAGCCCCATTGTGGCCAACAGCGCGTGGGTTCTCTGTGCTGGAGTTAACATCTGACGCTAGGGGTGTGCTCATCACCTTCCCAATGCCGACCAAAGGCTTTCAGACTTTCTCAGTAAATAACCCCAAGCTGCATGCCTCCCTCCAAACATGCGCCACGTTTAGTACCAGAAAAATAACGAGGCGCCTCAGTCTCGTGCACAGCCTGTGTCACTCACAGGAAGGGATCGGCTGACTGGTACTCGCTGAGAATGTTAAGCAAGGCATGCGCACCCATTTCCTCTCCTTCCTGCGAGTTTGTCACAGAATAAACGCGTACAGTGACATCGTAACATCTGATCAAACACTGCCTTTCGGGGCTGCTCCATCCGCACAGCTGGGCTGGGTGTCCCAGGACCAAGGCCAGATCCAGAACGTTCCCCCCGCCCCTCCTTGGCCTCCACCAGGCTCTGGTGGGGAGTGAGGCCTGTCCCCTTGGCGGGGCCTATTTACCGGGGCTGTTCCCAAACGTGGGTCCTGCCACGGAGAGGAGAAAGAAAAGGCAGACATTGGCGCACAGCACAGCGCACACACACTCCGAGCGGAGCTGCCTGCAGGTGTAAAGTTACAACTCCCCCCGCCGGCTCTGCTTCCTGTCCAAGGATCCCGGAGAAACCAAGGCCGCCTTTTCCTAGTCTTACAGCGCCTGGCTGCAAGTGCTGAAGCGACTTCCCAGCAAGGCCGAGGGGAGGGGCTTTCTCGGTCACCTAAGTCCTGGCACTTTTTATTTTCCAGAGCAGCGATTGTCAACCTTTGTCGTCGCATGGCACAGAAACTGATTATGGAAATTCTACGGCACACCAAAAATACACTGAGTGGCCAGATTATTATGAGCACCCCATCAGTACTTCATTGACACTTCCAAAAATACTGAATATTGAAAACTCCCTAAGCAAATACTCTCAAGGTTTTATTATTATTATTTGCATAACTAATTAACTTCATTGTACTGATGGGGTGGTCATAATAATCTGGCCACTCAGTGTATATTATACCTTTTGTCGATCTGACAAGAAGAAACAGGTATAATTTTGATTCAGTCACACTGGGCGGCAATTGGCTGTGGTCATTTTTTATTTGACGACCTAAGGGGAAGAGGTCGGTGTCCCTGACTAATTGGTCAGGTGTTGCATGACTTAGGTCAGTGGTCAGCAAACTCATTAGTCAACAGAGCCAAATATCAACAGTACTTCTTCAAAATTGACTCGCCCAGGCCGAAAACCGACTTCTGCACATGGGCCACGAAGTTTCAATCGCACTGTATGCACACCCGCATGTGGTATTTTGTGGAAGAGCCACACTCAAGGGACCAAAAAGCCGCATGTGGCTCGCAAGCCACAGTTTGCCGACCATGGACTTAGGCAATCCTACGGCACACTGGCTGAAAATCAGTGTTCTAGAGCTTTCCGTATTAAGCTGAGATTGCAATATAAGCTTTATCTTCAAATAAGGGAAATGGGCCAGAGTGATGGTGACCAGGCAAAGGCACAGGTGCCGGGCCTGGCAATAGGGCTGTGGAAGCCAGAGCCGGCAGGGAAAGGTGCTGGGCGGGCTCCCTTCTGAAGCTCAGGGGCCCTCTGCCCCCTGAACCCCGGTCACCTCCACAGCCCGCACAATGCCTATCGTGAGAAGTCAGTAAGATCTAGGGGCCCTGTGAGGTGGTGAGTCTCCCTGGTAATGAGAGAAAGCAACAGTGTGGCCCAATGAAGGAGGAAAGCAGCCTCCAGCTTAATAGGTCAGTCCTGGCAACTTCTGAGGCCCCGCCGAGTTAAATGATTTGCTCTGCTGATTTCTCTTTCATTTTTATCTTTTAATCCCCACCGGAGGGTATTTTTTCCATTGATGTTTAGAGAGAGAGGAGAAGGGAGGGAGGAGAGGGCGAGAGAGGGAGAAAAAGACATCAATGTTAAGAGAGACACATCAACTCGTTGCCTCCCACATGTGCCTGGAGACAGGGGAGCAAACCTACAACCCAGGTATGTGCCCTTGACCAGGAATTGAACCCGCAACCCTTTGGTCCCCCCCCCCCCGCCCCAGGCGCTCTAACCGCTGAGAAATCGGCCAGGGCTCTGCTTATTTCTTATCCGGCGCCGCCCTCTTTTAAAAAAATCCTCACCTGAGGATAAGTTTTCCATTGATTTTTAGAGAGAGTGGAAGGGAAGGAAGAGGGAGAGGGAAGGAGAGAGAGAAACATTGTTGTGAGAGAGAAACATCGACTGGTTGCCTCTGGCACATACCCTGCCCGGGGCTGAGGATCAAACCTGCAACCGAGGTACTTGCCCTTGACTGGGAATCAAACCTGCGACCATTCGGTGCCCGGGCCGACGCTCTAACCAGTGAGCAATCATCCAGGCCTCTGCTTCTTTCTTATCCAGCCCATAGCAGAAGTGACCGGGAGGGCGTAGCCACCGCGCACAGAAGCACCGAGCCGGCGTCTGTGCTCTGCAGGCTGCCGGGATGTGCGGGGTCACATCACAGAGCACGCAGCTGTGTGCGGGGAACATGGCTGCGAATGCACGAAGTGAGCAACAAAGCCAGTGGCCGAGACTGAAAAAGCAGCTTGATTGGCTTAAGCAAAACTTTCTGAAAAGCTGCAGTGACAAGGGCTAATTAAAGGAAGCCCCACTGTGGGCCAAATCGCCGGAGAACGCTGCTGGGCAACGGTACGGAAAGCAAAAGGCTGGATGGAAGGATAGACTCCCGCTCACGCTAAGCAGGTACCAAAATTCACCACCCGGGGCCTGCAGCGGGCAGGGCCGGGTATGAGCGCCACAGAAAGCAAGCCCCTCTAGGCAGGACCCCAGCTCACCTTGCCAGTGTGTCTCCCCAGGTGCCTATAATCTGCCCTAATAAAGAAATGGGCCAATGAACCCACCACACCGTTCCTGGCTGCTTAAAAAAGGGGAGCGCAAGCTAGTGTTAACCCACGGGGTTGACATGCCGGCTCATCGCCCTTCATGTGAGGCGGAGAGAGTTACATCTGTCAAATGCTCACATTCACTAGCGCCTCCCTATAGAGAGCAATGCTGCAGTCACACGTGCCACCGTCGCTGCATCTGCCACCTCACTGAGAACAGTGCCAGCCACTTCCTGCCGTCTGCTGAAGGCTGACTGTGTGCTGGCGCTGCCTCCTGGACAGCTCAGCCTGATGATCGTTGCTGTGGACTGAATGGTGTGCTCCCCCAACCCCCAGGGGACAGTATTTGGAGATGGGGGCCTGTGGATGGTGATCAGACTGAGATGAGGTCGTGAGAGTAGAGCCCCATGACGGGGTCAGTGTCCTTATAGGAAAAGGAAGACACACCAGAGACCAGAGCGCCCTCGGAACCCCCACCACGTGAAGACGCAGCAAGAAGCAGGTCCTCACCAGACACCGAATTTGCCCGTTCCACTGCTCTTGGACTTCCAGCCTCCAGAACTGTGCGAGGGAAATGTCTGCTGTGTAAGCCGCCCAGTCCGCGGTGTTTCGTGGCAGCAGCCAAGCTGGCTAAAACAATCCCCATTGACAGTGAGAACAGCAGGCACAGAAGGCAGAGAGCACATGCCTAAGTGCGGCAAGCGGAGCCAGGCTCTGAAGCGAGAGAGAACGACTCTTGACCAACAAGCATACCCTTTCTTAAGAAAACGAATTCTTCCAGACCAGCAATAGCCCCGTTTATAAGATAACTTTTGTTCATTCCATGTGCTGACTCAATACGGCTCACAAATAAGAAATTCATCCCCAAACCCTTAGTAGGGATCAAGTTTTCATTGTAAAGGGGCCAACACGAGGAGGACCTATAGGCCAGACTGTCCAATAGTATGGTCTGTGATGAGGGAAATACTCCATCAGCTGTGCTGTCCGAGGCCATGGCCACCAGCCCAGTGGTTCTCAACTGGGGGCACATGGGCCCTCCGGGGAACACTTGGCAAAGTCTGGAGACGTTTTTGGCTGCAACTAGTGGGTGGGAGGGCTGGCAGCACTAGGGGACCAACGCCAGGGACGCTGCTAAGCCCCCTCTGGTCCCCAGGACAGCCCCACCTCAGAGTTCTTTGGTCCGAAATGTCTCCGGCGCCGAGGTGGGAAAATCTGCACTCGCCACATGTGACTGCTGAGCATTTCAGCTGTGGCTATTGGGGCTGGGGGATAAATTATTTTCTTTCAATTTCATGAATTTGATTTGAACTTTTAGAATTAAAAAAAAATGAAGAGATCAGATCAAAACTGACAAAATTGGAATTCCAATTTAAACAGCCATGTGTGTCTTGGCGAGTACAGCAGCTATGGCGAATGTAGACAAATATCAAATAAAAGTCTGGTTTCCAAAGAGTTCCACTTAAAGGAACCAAGGGTCTTTAAGGCAGAGACTCCTATGCTCGGGGTCGGGAAATAATGAGCGGAAACACAATCCTAGAAGCGGGCGCCCAGGAAGCTTTAGGACTCATGTCCAGGCACCAAGAGGTCAGCACAAAAGGAAACACGGGCTCCGCTCCCTTCCATCACCGCGGGCAACTCACTCTTGCAGGGTCTCCACCCCCTTCTCTTTGTACTGCAGCTCTTGCTTCATCTGCGCCAGCTCTCGCTTTAATCTGGAAAGCTAAAGACAAATAACAGTTTCTTCAAAAATTGCTGTGAAAAATGACTTCTACAGTTGTTCTCGCTGTCACTGAAGTTCCTGCTTAGCTTGCCGTTCATGGGGTCATCCACTCCAGTGGTTCTCAACCTTCCTAATGCCGCGACCCTTTCATACAGCTCCTCATGTTGTGGTGACCCCCAATTTCATTGTTACAAACTGAACATAATTAAAGCATAGTGATTCATCACAAAAACAATATGTAATTCTATATGTGTTTTCCGGTGGTCTTAGGTGACCCCTGTGAAAAGATCGTTCGACCCCCAAAGGGGTCACAACCCACAGGTAGAGAACCGCTGATCTACTCTCTCCATGAACTGCCATTCACACGCATAAAACAGCCACCCTTGGCCCGGCTGGGTGGCTCAGTGGTTGAGCATCGACCTATGAACCAGGAGGTCATGGTTCAATTCCCGGTCAGGACACATGCCTGGTTGCAGGTTCAATCCCCAGTGTAGGTAAGGTGTACGGGAGGCAGCCAATCAATGTTTCTCTCTCATCATTGATGCTTCTATCTCTCTCCCTCTCCCTTCCTCTCTGAAATCAATAAAAATATTTTTTCATTAAAAAATAAAATAGCCCTAGCCGGTTCGATTCCAGTCAAGGGCACATACCTCAATTACAGGCTCCTCCCTGGCCTGGGCCCTGGTCAGAGCTCATGCAGGAGGCAGCCAATCGATGTGCTTCTCTCACATCGATATTTCTGTCTTTCCCTCTCTCTTCCACTGTCTCTAAAAATATCCTTGGGTGAGGATAAATAAAATAAAATCAAAATAAATAAAATAAAACAGCCGTGCGGGAAGAACTAACTGTCTTGCTTACATCCCAAATCCTAGCACTTCCGGTCCACATGGAAGCGCAACTACTTTCTTTCTCAAGGTATTGATCTGTTCATTACAATTAGCAAACTGTGTAACACTTTGCCCATCTTCCCTTGTACTTGCTTCGCACAGAGCACGGAGGAGGCCCTGCAGCTGCGAGCGCGGTCTCCTCCCATCGCCTGGTGCTTATTCAACAGATTCTGGGACCCGCTCCAGGCCTGCCTTAAAGCTGGCGGGCGGGGGGGTGGGGGGGGTCGCTCACACGGTTAACCGACTCCCCAGGGGTATTTCTGAGGTACGCTAGAACCTGAGACACGCCACAGCAGGGGGCTTCATTTCCAAGGGGTCTCCCGCGTTTTAATGCAAATGCAACAAAACAGAGCCTCCCCAGGCCAGCAAGACAAGGGGCTGAAGTGCTAAGAGGAGGGAACACAGGTGACTTTTTGTTAGACGGGCTACGGTTTAAAATGAAATAGTTGCCCTCCTATTGGAAAAGAGTGGAGAGTACAAACAAATATAATAATAATCCGTGAAACGAAAATCTTACTGAAATGTGGGCGTCAGACACACTGACCACCCGAAAATGAACCACGATAAGCAATGTCACGTAAAAGTACATACAGGCACCGTGTTACTCACCCTATCCCGACGACTGGCTATTTCTGCTTTAATTTGGTGTGGGTCGTACTTTGTGTTTGTTGAATATCCAGAGTAGGCTAAACAGAAGGAAAACATTGCATTTTATAAAGGATCCTTTAAAATAAATAAATGCACACAGACAGGAACTTCTGATTCTCCACATTAAATGGTTAAGTCTCAGCTTTACAAGTTGGTACTGGCTCCTGAAGGATCAACACTTCACAGCCTCGAACCTGGGTGTTTGATCTTTGCATGAGGCCTGCCTGCAGGACCCCCCATCATAGACGAGACGCTGCAGGTAAAGCACACCGTGCTGACTTCCGCTGCAAACTCCGCGGCTTAAACACCACGTGCGCGGGAGGAGGGAAAGGTATGATTATGGAAAATTGCTCTTACTGTGCAAACAGTACGCACACTAGAGATCATTTTTCCTTTCTTTTAAAATGCCCACACAGCTCGGCCGGCATGGCTCAGTGGTTGAGCACTGACCCATGAACCAGGAGGTCGAGGTTCGAGCCCCGATCAGGGCACAGGCCCAGGTTGCGGGCTCGATCCCCAGTGTGGGGCGTGCAGGAGGCAGCCAATCTGTGATTCTCTCTCATCATGAATGTTTCTCTCTCTCCCTCTCCCTTCCTCTCTGAAGTCAATAAAAATATATATATTTTTAAAAATAAATAAATAAAATGCGCGCACATGGGAGTCTTGGGAAGGATACAGCCAAAAAGTCAACGGTGGTTCTTTTCAATACAAAAGATTTTAGTTTTATTTTCATCACATCTACAGTCCCCAGATGAACAATTTTTGACGTAAGAGAGAAAACAGATACTAAAGGTCTAGGAAATGAGAAAGACGGCTTTCTAGCCTCGCACCTGTACCCGCCAGGCTGAGGAAACGCTACGCTTGCAGGTGGCCTGCTGCACAGAACCGCAGAGGAGTGCCACCCCTGCATTCTGGCAGCTCGGCGCTGATGGCCGTCTGGTGAAAGCGCATCGCAGGGACATGGGTTCTTAAACTGGGCGGAGCTCTAACCTCCTGCCACCAACACGGCGTCACAGCGAGTAGCTGATACCTGGGGGTGAGTGAGGCTCGCAGAGCCCATCACCTGTGCGTGGGGAGCAGTCAGCCACTGTCCTGCGCGGGAGCTCTCAGCCCCTCTGCCCTTTCAGCAGCTGGAGCAGCTAGCGGCCCTGCGCATGGCTATTTCCTCATGCTTCCGTGTCCTTGCTCTGAGGCTTCTGAAGCCATCAGCTTGGGGGCTGCAGTGACTTGGTTTCTAGCCCTCCCTGAGCGTGGAGCGCTCTCCGTCTCCACCTGGGCACCCCACGCTGGCGGCATCTGCCTCTGGGTCATTCTCATTACCGCCACCTGCTCAGGAGGCCCATCTGCAGGCGGGTGACCCTTCTTTCACTCCTTCCATCCGGGGTCCGAGGGCTGTCATTGAGATCACTAGGTGCTAACGTCTAGAAACCAGTTCAAAACCATATCCTGACTTTCTGTTGGAGGATGGGGCTCAAGGCCAAGTGGCTTCCACAGCCAGGTTATTTAGCCCCAACAGTATTCTCAAAGTTAACTGGAGCAGGTGATATCTCCTTTAAAAAAAACATACAGTTCTGTCCAGTCGGTGTGGCTCAGTGGTTGAGCGTTGACCTATGAACCAGGAGGTCACGGTTCAATTCTGAGTCAGGGCACATGCCTGGGTTGTGGGCTCGATCCCCAGTGTGGGGCGTGCAGGAGGCAGCTGATCCATGATTCTCTCTCCTCACTGATGTTTCTCTCTCTCCCTCTCCCTTCCTCTCTGAAGTCAATAAAATATATATTTAAATTAAACAAAAGCCAGTTCTATGGCAAATCTCCTCTGTAAGCCCCCATCAGTCAGAATGCTGAACCACTGGAATCCACTGGAAATAAATGTCAGGAGGAGCTACGTGTTTGCCAACTTTATGTTCTTATATTTCCAATCGTAATCTCTCCAGACATGGAGCAAAATGTTTTTAAGATGGAATTCTTTCTCAGACGAAGAATGTCTATTTCCAAATCCTGCAACTTCTATCTCGTCTGACTCTGGTTTCACTGAAGATCGGTGATGAATCATTTCTATAAAATCTCCACATTCAACTTCTGGGACTTCAGGGTCGCAGACCTGAGCTGAAGGGACTTCCACGTGGGACCCAGATAACATGCGCATGGGCCAGGCTGTGCTGACTCCTCACTTCCACTGCGTCAACTTGTCACCTTCCAAGTGAGGGAGAACGTGCCCACTGGGGGAGAAGTAAGGCCACCCCCAAAGTCTAGGGAAGCAAACCGCCATGTTCACCTCCGGGCCAATGATCTCAGATCACGGCCGCAAAACTTGCAGTGTGCATGGGAGGTGGAGCAGGTACAAGTGGACAAATACATGGCAACCTGCACCCTCTCCTTCTGAACTCGCAGCACCCTGACACTGCCCGGTGCCCACCTCTCCCCCAGGAGACCCAGGCGTAACCGGTCCTGGAAGCAGAGTCTGAGGAAACACATCCTGGAGCCACCAGTGCCACCAACAGGAAGCCGCCCACCTGGAGGACTGCTTTGGAACAACGCGCTTCCCTACTGCGCAGGCCCATGGAAGTTCTTCTTTTCTATGACTTACAGCTGAAACCACCCTGAATGACACACTAGGTTTTACTTATACTGATATCCTTCATGTTACCTTTGCTACAGCCTCTAAAACAGTGGTTTTCACCCTTCTGGCCCTTTAAATACAATTCCTCATGTTGTGACCCAACCATAAAATTATTTTCGTTGCTACTTCATAACTGTCATGTTGCTACTGTTATGAATCATCATGTAAATATCTGATATGCAGGATGGTCTTAGGCGACCCCTGTGAAAGGGTCGTTCGACCACCAAAGGGGTCGCGACCCACAGGTTGAGAACTGCTGCTCTAAAATTATAAAATTCCAGGACAGAGATGAGGGAAAAGTCCACTCAGGTACCTAAGACGATGAGTACGTCTTATCTTCAAACGCTAAGGGGAGTTGTGAACACTGGCGTAGCTTTTAATAATATAATTCAATTTCTACAAATTCTCCGTTCCTTATGTCTGCCAGCAAGTCTAATGGAATCCATTTCTGGAGTCTAAGAAATAGCTCAGGACTCCAGACCCCATTTTTAACAGCATGCGCTGTACATCATTTAGAAAAAGAACTACCTTCCTCTGTTAAGACATGTCTGCAATCTCGGGGCTTACGATAAATACCAGACTTTCACCTCTGAAGCTTTCTTCTGTCTTGAAGAGCTGAGTGGGCAGAGCTATTAAACAGCTTAAGGAGTCCACTCAGGTCTACACATTGTTTGGGATGATATAATCACACGGTTTTAGTTTAGCTGGACCACAACAATGTAAATTATTGTACCTTGCTATTATAGGGTGCCTTTCACACTTATTTCATCTATTCTCATAAAAATCTTTGTGAGCGATGATGATTATGCCCCCCACTTTAGAGATTAAAGACTGAGTTTGCAGGGACTTGATCTGCATTATGCCATTAAGTCACAGAGGCACTTGTGTCTGGAACTTGGGCTGCTACGGGTCAGCTGTCCAACATCCTTTAATCAGATTAGCTTTTCCAACGTAAGAAGGAATGGCCCCTCGGCTCCCCAAAGCCCATTGCCCACTAAGCGAACCAGACCTGTGTATTTAACACTCAAAATGCTGCAGACCGCAATACTGATGGTGGATTTCCACCCCCAGGGTACTGACAGGGGGAACTGTCTGTCTGTCTCTCTCTCTCTCTCTCTCTCTTCCCCGCAGGCCTCCTCTGTGCTGTGAGAAGCGAAGGTCACACCCCAGGGGGATGAAATGCTTTCAAAGACCAGTAGTCCTTCTTCAAAGCCATTCCCTGGACAGACAGCTCCTCAAGACCAGGTGCGCCTCCAGGCTCAGACTGGAGGGGTTGCTCCGGGGAGCCGGGGGAGACTGGTGGAAAGGAGGCAGGCCCCGACAGACTCCGCGCTGACAGGTACTAATTACCAGAGCAGCGATAACCAGGCCAACAAAGGAGGGCACAACATTTTTTAAAAGGCACTGTAAGCACAGGATCAAAAAAAAACTCCAGCCCACTCGAGACCCACAGAAGCAAGCAAGAAGCCACCAAATCGCAAGCAGGAATCCCGTCTAGAGCAGAGGAGGGGATTATCTCTCAGTAAACATGCGTGCTCTGCTACAACCTTCAAGACTGCCTCTTGCCAACTAATACCTGTGAAAAATGCTGCGCGATCCATTTTTCTCCTGCCTGCTCCGACATGCTCGCAGGAGGGAAAACAAAAGGCTAAATGGATGGACTTTGGCCCTTATCCTAATCTAGATAGTAGATGATGAGAAAGCCTTCAGCAGAGAACTAAGGAAGATAGTCTTTGTGGGAGGGCCTTGGAGCTTCAGAAAGAATGTTGGCAGGACTGATGGCTGATAAGGTCAAGCTTCACCACCACCTAACTCAGGAATTCAGGGTGGATCAGCACTTTCCCAACAGAGATAAGGCCGGCTATTTCCCAGCCACCCAAAGAGACCTGGTGTAGACTTCTGGGAGCTCCTGGGAGCCAGGGTAACATAGGAAGCCATGTTTCTGCTGCTGAAAGAGTCCATCTAGACTAGTGGGTCTCAACTCTCAGAATCGCTTGGGAAGCTTTGTAAAAAATGTCTGGCCCCACTCAACCCAAATCTGTACCCAGGCAGCAGCAGTTTTTACCAGCCTCTCAGGAGACTGCGCAGCCGGGCAGCGCGGAGAACGACTGGTGTAGACCAGGGACTGCGACACTTTCTCTGCGAAGGGCCAGATAGTATTTTTGGCTTTGGGGGCCATACAGTCTCTGTCTCAACTCAACTCTCCCCTTGTAGCTGCTATAGACAATAGGTAGGTGAATGCATGTGGCTGCGTTCCAATAAAACTTTATTCACAAATACCCTGAGTGGACAGTGCTTAGCCTGTGGGCCATCCGTAATTTGTTGGCCTGTCGTTCAGACTATAATTTACCCCATGCAAGCATCCCCCCCCCCAAAAAAAAAGATGCTGCAAATGGTCATATACTTCATCTCAACACATCCGGAGGCTAGAGCTTCTCGGGAAGGATGAATGAAAACATTAACTCCAGAAAAAAAGTTTCTGAAATAACGAATGTATTCAGCATTAAAAAGAGAAGGCAAATAGAAGGACATATCAGCATGAAGACAGTAGGAGAAAACTCTACAAAATGGAGTTGCAGAAAACGTACTGGGACTGGGTACTGAACGGCTAGCTCACCGGTTCACACAAATCAAGTCGGGTTCTTTTAACCTTATGCTCAAATCTGTGTCCCAGCAAAGTGCCTAAGTCTGCTTTGGTCAGGGACAAAAATGACCTAGATTTTCTTAAGTACCAGATGGTACAATATTAACACCAGATCTTTTCTCTCCAAAGAATGGGGTTTTGCTCTGGTGATTCCCATAACTCAGGGAAATCCCGCCCTCCTCTATCCCCTTCTGCTCCAATACTAGAAATGGCTATTCTAGTTCATGCTTCCGTCCCCCATCATGGCCTCATTTCCCCCTATAACCAGCCATTAGGGATAAATCAGGTCCCCACCATTTAGTGTATTCCAACACCAGGTGCCACATAAATATCTTTGAAAACTAAATGAACAGTTTAGCAATCCTACCGTGGGCCATGAGAAAGTAAAAAAGCAGAAAGCGCTCTGCTTCCACTTGCCCCATTTAGTGTTGCAAAACAGTCCGATGACTTGTCAGCTTTCAGCCGGTCTGTATTTGCAGGTCACCTGGACAATGGCAGGGCAAGGGGTTCCAAAAGCCCCGCCGGCTCTTGTGAGCTGCCTCTGCCATGACTAGGAAAGGGCACAGAGCACTGAAGGCTACATGCACAACCAGATGTGGGTTCAAATCCAAGTTCTACCACTGACTGGGCATGTTACCTTGAAAAAGGAATTCGGCCTCTCCAACATTCAGTTCCTCGTGTGTCCAGTGGAGATAACACCCCGTGCTTCACAATGTTGCTATCATAACCATGCCCAGAAACTCTAGTTCGCTAATATTGCTTCTCTTAGCTTCAAGTTACCAACAATGAGGGAATCATGGGAAACGAGCCCAAGTGTTATTCTGTTCCTAGGACCAGGGCAAGGGCGCACCTCCCTGCTTTAACTGACTAGCACTGAGGGCAAGTTGGGCTGTGAGGCTTGTGTGGCCGATTGCAGCCAGGGATGCTATGGATCCTACCACCAGCAGCTCCCCACGTGGGCCCAGACCTATAGGTGACACCTGTTAGATCATGACGATTCAAGCCAATAGGACCACTGTCTTGAACTTGATCCCGTGGCCAAAAGGAATTCCTTTGAGTCACATCTAAGAGTTTTTCTCATTGCAGCTGGCAGTTCAGATTAAACGGCAAATAGAAAGAGCTGGGGTCAAAGCCCCAGGGACCGCAGCAGCCTGATGAACCGCTTGGGCTCCTTCTAGACTCCATCTGCGGTCTTTGACACAGGACCCAGCAAGACCCGCTGGCCTCCCCAGCCCGTCATGAAGACAGGCCCGATCTGGTCTCCAGGGCAGCCCACACGCACAGATGCGGAGGTGGCGTCTAGGCAGGGGCTTGTGGTGGTCGGGAAATGGAGTCTGAGGAGCACGTTAGAATTTCAAGCCGACAGCACAGTCACCTGTTTCCTCTACTGAAGGTTTCCTCAGACGCCACTTGGAAAACAGCATCATCAGCGCTCCTTTTCTCCTGGGCATCCATCAGATCCCATGGAGCTCGGGGAGGGATGGAGCCCAGAGTGATTCCCTATTGGCCCCAGTGTGAAGGGAGTGACAAGCCTGGAAATCGAAAACTGGCCGCTGAGGGATGTCCCAGCTCCACAGGACCACAGGTTCTGAACCAGGCCCCACATTCTCTCAGTGGCCACGAGGCTGGGTGCGTTCCTCCCTCGCTCCCTCAGCTGGCTGTGCACTCCGCGGGCTGCAATAGGTCCTCCTATATTTGCACTGGTGAGGGCTCCAGTCCTGAGTCCCCAAGCTCACTGGCTGCACTGGCATAGGAGCCAATAGGTGAGACACACCTTCTTCCCTAGGCAAGTTTTCCTTTCAATCACTGGCAAGAAACTTCCCTCCAAGTTGTTCTGCTACCTCCTTCTCTCCCGTAGCATTCTGGGAAACACTGATTGGAGAGCCTCTTTGGAGACCTAACCGAAAGGGACCATGGAACAGATAAGGTGCTACAGGGAGGGAACTCTATGGGGTGGAATCATATGAAGGGACCAATATTCAGCCCTTCTGAAGCTACAGAAATGACAATTTTCTATGGTTCAACCGAGCTTCTACCAAGTAACTTCCTGAAAGGTTGAGCATCGCTAACACAATGTTCTCAGAAACAGTGAAAGGCCAGCACTTCTACTAGATGTGACTTCGAGGCACCAAAGCCATGGGCTGCCAATCCTATGAGATAAGTTCAAGGGGACCATATGCTGGGCCATCAAAGTCATCTTACTAGATTTCAGCAAACTGAAATCTTACATAGTGTCGTCTCTGACCGCAATGGAATTAAATTAGAAATCGACAACGTGACATCTTTAAAAAGCCCCAGCAACTTACTTTCACAGAACCCTGGGGTCAAAAAACTAAATCACAAAGGAAATGAGAAAATATCCTGAACTGACTGAAGAGGAAAACCCCACATTTTGAGGGATGCAGGTAAAGTGATAATTTCTACCTTTAGAGGCTATGTGAGAAAATAAGGTAGGTCTGAAATCAATGATCTAAGTTTTCACTTTAGGAAGCTAGAAAAGGAAGAATACATTAAAGCCAAACTAAGTAGAAGGAAGAAAATAATAAAGAAAAGAAAGCAACAAGATAGAAAATAGACAAGAAATGGGGGGGGGGGGTGGAGGAATGTAAGCCAAAAGCCAGTTCATCACAAAGATAAATACAGTCGATAAAAGGGTAGCTACACTGACTAAGAGAAAAAAGAAGGCACGAATGATTAATGTCAGGAATGAAAGAGAGGACCCCACCACAGGGCCTCCAGGAATTAGAAGAATTATAAGGGAGCTCTGCGAAAACTTGACAAACTTGACTAATTCCCTGGGGGCTGATTCCAGCTCCTTACCTGTTTTTTATACTTTTATCAGAACAAGCCACACACATTGTCTCTGGCTGCTTTTGCAGTGAAACAACAGGGCTGAGTAGCTGCCGCTGAGACCATGTGTCCCACAAAGCTGAAAATATTTACTCTCTGACCCCTTCAGAGAAAAGTTTACTCACGGTCAGATTAGATAAATAGACAAATTCCTTGAAGCACACAAATACTGGAACTGATTCCAGAAGAAATAGAAAATCTGAACAGACCTGTATCTACTAAAGGTACCAATTCTGTACTTAACAACATTCTCACAAAGAATTCCAGGCCCAGTGGCTTTTCTGGTGAATTCTATCACATGGCTAAGGAAGCACTAATGCCAACCCCACACAAACTCTTTCTGAAGAGCGAGGCGGAGGGAACACTTCCCAATTCATTCTGTGCGGACAGTGTTATCCTGATACCAGAATCAGAGGAAGACATTACAAGAAAAGAAAAACTATGGAGATTTTTAAAGTAAAACCCAGCCTCTGAAGCTGGCATGAAGGTGACTCACTGCATTCTGATGGGCAGTTAAACAAAATACAAAAACCACCTAGGACATACCAGTATCTGAAGAATGAGAGAAAACAGCCTGGAAACAACATGCCATTAGACCTGCGGCCCTGCATTCTCGCAAGGCACGCGGTAGGAGACCACGTTAGATTCCTGTTCCGGGTGGGGGAGAAGCCCCACCTCGCTCTTCCTCATGCGGCTTACTCACCCGCCACAGCAGCTGCCATAGAAAGGCCTAGGGCCCCTTAGCCCTAAGTCCTTTCTGGATAAAAGCTTTGACCATGTCCTCATGTTCAGAGCTGGGCCACCAGAGCCGAATGCCTGGCACTCTGGCCGGCATGTCACAGGTAGGTCTTTCCACGTGTCAACTAGACTCAGGTTTTCAGGAAGTGAAAGCTGCTGGGACCGACTCTAACATTCTCCCCAAGCTCACTGGCACCCAGGACAGTCACGGCCGTGCGCGCCTGCGGTGGCTGCGAAATGTGGCAGCTCTGCCGGGAAGGGTCTGACTGGGTCGGCACCACAATGCCTTGCCTTCCGAGGCAGGACCTGGTTCCTCCAGTGCCCGAGGATCTGCTGAGCACCCGTGATACGGGGCCTCCTCGGCAGCCTCCCAAACGGAGAGGGTTTCCCTCCGAGGACATCAGTGTGTGTCCATCTAGCTTGAGGGGCAGAGAGAGTTCCCCGATTCCCTAGGTTATACGGTGTTCCTCCACCTTCGGGGGCGGCCCAAGAAAGGACCCTACACAGAGACAGGTACTCGACATGTGGGAAGGTGCCTGATCTTTCCATCCGGGATCCACAGAACCAGGTGTGGCTTTCCCGAGGCTCAGCGACACAGCGCTAACTGCCCAGGTCTCCGTGAAGGCCTTTCCCACGCCGACAAACACAAGGTTGCTTCGTGTCACTCCCTGAAATTGGCTTATTCCCCTCTTCCCCGCCTGAATGTAAGCGCCGCGAGGGCAGGGACCTTTCCTCTGTTAGGCGCCACTGTATGCAGTGCCTGGGCACAAGGGAGGCACTTGGTAAGTGTTTGCTACAGGAGAGGCTAGCGGATGACCACCTGATCCCAGGGCAGCACACCGATGACCTAACAGACACGAATAGGAAATTCATGAAGCTGTCTTGCCCGAGTAAAGTTTGGTGTCTGCAGAGAACCCAGCAGAGAAATGGCTTTTAAAGTCACATGTGTTAAGCGGACGCGTCAGTGAACTCACAGCTGGCGTACGAGCGGCTGTCGTCCTCACACATTTTGTGCAGATGCTGGAACTCCTCCTGTGCCAGCTCGAACCGCTGCTGCTTAATCTGGTAGATTTCTTTCTTGGCATTGAGAGCCTCCTGGGCTACCACTAAGTATTCTTTCAACATCCGTTCCTGCTCTCGCCTCCACTGCTCTCTGGGGTCCTCGATCTGGGTGAGCTCTGAAATTAAAAGCATAAGACGTGAGTGAAATAAAACAGACACACACACACAAAGAATGGAAGGGACTTCAAAGTCAGATCTTTATGTTGACCAAGAGTCAGGCGGCTTTGGCACTAGTGAGTATGAAAATGAATGACCAGGCCCTATCGCGTTTGGCTCAATGGATAGAGCATCGGCCTGCAGACTGAAGGGTCCTGAATTCGATTCCAGTCAAGGGCACATGCCCGGGTTGCGGGCTTGATCCCCAGTAGGGGGCGTGCAGGAGGCAGCTGATTAATAATTATCTCTCATCATTGATGTTTCAATCTCTCTCTCCCTCTCCCTTCCTCTCTCTGAAATCAATAAAAATATATTTAAAAAAAGAAAGAAAATGAATGACCAGAACGCATGCTATGAAATCTACATAACAAACCTTCCTAAAGTGTGGAACATCTTCTATTTTTATTTTTTTAATATATATTTTTAATTGATTTCAGAGAGGAAGGGAGAGGGAGAGAGAAACATCAATGAGAGAGAATCATGGATCGGCTGCCTCCTGCATGCCCCCTACTGGGGATCAAGCCTGCAACCCGGGCATGTGCTCTGACCGGGAATCAAACCCTGACTTCCTAGTTCATGAGTCGATGCTCAATCAGTAAGCCACGCTGGGTGGGCGAACACCTTCTATTTTTATATGCACAATTAAAATGAGGAGAAAACTATACAGATATGAAATTATTCACTGGACAGGGGAAGACAATACCAGACAATTTTTCACACTGTAAAGAAATGTTGGCAGAGATGAACCAAAAGAGCTCATGGCGGTCAAGCTCACAGATTTCCAGCCCTCCGCTCACCAACTTCTTGACTAGGGTGCCTTGGCCCTGCTGCCCTCTGACCTGGCCTGCTCCCCTCCCCCTCCCGCACCAGACCGTGCAGCCCAGCATTCCCCATGGACTTGCTGTCTCCTCCCACCCTTCAACTCCCCATTTCCCACTCTGCTTTCTCTCCCTGCAGCCGATTAATGTTTCTCTCTCATCACTGATGTTTCTACCTCTCCTTCTCCCTTCCTCTCTGAAATCAATAAAAATAAATACATTAAAAAAAAATAGTTGGGTTCTCAGAAGCAAGTTTTCTGAATGGAGTCTTTGGCCCCTTATGTACAAATTATTACAACAACAATAACCTTTCTTGTTCCTGGGGGAAAAGGTGGGTTCTCTGAAGGCCCCAGAGGGAAGAGGTGGGTGCCCCAGGCGCTGGCTCCTCCCAGTTGTGCTCAAGGAGGCATTAAGAAAGTCCTAATGTCTAGAGTGTCCTGTGGACTCCTGGAGGGTGGAGACTGGGTCTCACTTTTCCCGTCCCCAGGGCCTGAAGAGTGGCCAGCACAGAGACGCGCTCTCTAACACCTGCTGTGACTCAGCACGCAGACAAGCAGACGAGCCGCGCGGAGGAATGAGCAGGCTGAGTTTACAAGAGACGAGCCAGAACAGGTCCCGGCCTCAGCAGCAGGCAGGCAGGCTTTCCAGAAAGATTGTGTAAGGCAGATGCCTATGCTGTTCAGTCATACCGCCTGGCCCCAGGAGGCCAGGGCCTGCGGGTGAGGCCTGGTGTGCGCAGGCCCAGAGGCCAGAGGCCTGGCCAAGTGGCCCTCGCGTCTGGGAGTGGCCTCCCCCTGTGGGAACTGCCCTCCCCTGTGGGAGGGGCTCTCCCCTGTGGGAACTGCCCTCACCTGTGGGAACTGCCCTCCCCTGTGGGAGTGGCTCTCCCCTGTGGGAACTGCCTCCCCTGTGGGAGCGGCCCTCACCTGTGGGAGCTCCCAGCAGCACCTGGAAAAGCAAGCTCAGACACCCCAAACACACACAGACTCGAGGTACCAGGTCAGCCAAGGTGATGGATCCACCTAGAAGCCCTCTTGCCACCCAGATACCTGCCTGGGAGGCCGGGCCGGGCCTCTCCCGGGTGCCCAATCTTTGGGTAAGAGCCACACCAGAGCAAGGCCGAGCGCCACGTCTCAGAAACTCCACTGCCCCAGGACTGACACGGGAAGCCTGGCCGGTCAGATCTTTTCTTTTAGCTCAAATTTTTTATTATCTGATTCGATGAACATAAAATTAAATTTCAATAAATAGAATTAGAACAAACATAAAAGGGAAAGAGAAAATAACGATTTAAAAAAACTGTTGCGTATTGAAAAGGTGCATTTCAGATTAATGCAATTTCTGGAACTCATTTTCTTCCATTGTAACTGAAGGGCTTCAGGTGAGTTAGGAATTCGCACGTTAGGCCGTTTCTATGCACACTCTGAGTAAACAGCACGCATGGGAGTACTTTGAAGCGTTTGAGGTGCTAAGTGAGTTTGTTGCTTTCTTGTTTAACCATCTAACCCGGAGTGGCCTGACAACAATGCTACCCTCTGTGAATGATGTGTATCCAAACTGCTTCTGGGTTTTATTTCTTATTTTTCAGTTACAGTTGACATTCAGATGAAATATCTGGGTCGGGGGACCACTCTGAACTACATGGCTGCCAATCGGGTTTGCCATTCAGGAAGTGAGTGGGCAAGGAATCAATCCTAAAGGCGCCACCGTGGGCCCATCACACTAAGGGACAAGCAGGGCCAGGGGACCAGAGTGAGGAAAGAGCCCGAGTCTCCTGTGGTGGCATGGTGCACCCTCGGGCGCTCCCAGACTGCCCCGCAGCTAACAAACCAGAGGACAGAAACACAGGAACGGGAAGTCATGTCCCTCAGCAATAAAAATGACAATGACAGAAACACTAGAATGAGAAAGTGTGGACCTAAGAGGGAACTGGGTCCCAGATGATTCCCCATCGAGGAAGGCTGATGAAGAGGCAGAAGGGGTGGAAAAGGTCTAGAATGAAATGGGCCCGTGAAGCAGGGTGTGTTGCCCTTGGCACTCCTGACATTTGGGGTCGGCCCATTCTCTTGTGGGGCCGTTCTGTGCACCGTAGGAGGTTTGGCAGTGCGCCGGCCTCTGCCCACCTGTGTTATGTGTGACAATCAGTATTACCAGGTAATGACCAAGTGTCCCTGAGCGGCAACATCAGCCCCAGTGAGAACCACTGCTCTTAACAGTCCTATAAAGAAGGCTGATGGTCAAGGCCCACCATTTTAGCCATAGTCTTTATGCAGAGACCAAAAAGGGTTGGTGTATTCAAATTAAACATACAAGCCAAAATGAAGTTAAGGTAACCAGGTGGGCAGTTAATTGTACTAATAACAGGTAAGCTGTAAGCTCCACTTTACAATAACCAACCTTCTCATTGCGAGAAATAGTCTAGTTCCAAACTGCCTGGGAAATGTGTGCCTTAGAGTAGATATTAAAACCCTCCATTGGACGTATGCACTCAGTCCCGAGCAGCATACAGGCATGGTAGCTACGTAACTGCTTCACTTTTTAAAGAAAACTTCAGATTCCATGGATCAAACCCAGTTGAATGTTGCACTGGACAGTAAAGATCATTTTGCTCTACAAAAAGGGTTTAGAATCCTTGAGGTCACCATGGAAACTCCTTCACACATAATGCCTCAAATGTGGCGCTCTACTTACTGTTTATGTGGTCCATGTAATAAATTCCAATTTGCTTATCATATACCGTTTCCCATCCTAAAGGAAGCTCATCCCCAACACAATCGGCAAAGGTCAAGGGCTTTGTTATCCTGCAAGACAAAAATGAGAAAAGCACATTTCAGAAGCAGGTCAATTCCGTGTGAGTTTGCCGAATCAACTCCAGAATCAGGTTTTAATGCGTAATTATATATTATCTAATTGACTGGTTTTTGCCCCAACTTTGGGTTGGAAAATTAAATCACCGGCTTTGCCTAAGCAATAATCAGTCACAACATCAGTACACTCATGGTTAAAAGCATTATTATCTCAAAGTGCAACTTTAAGTACCAGGGAAACAGATATTGAAAGTTACAGAACAGGTAAGACAAGCATCTTCTCCCAGGCAGCGTGTTTAATGAGGTGATGACAGCGGAATGCGGCTAGGCTCGTCCACAGCAGGACGGCAGCTCCGCTTTGTTCTCGTTCCCTGTGAACTGCTCCCCCCCCCACCCCCCCACCCCCGGCCCCAGCTGTCCATCCATTTCAGCTCCCATCTACCCCAAATGGACTCTTTCTATGACCAGTGGCCCTAAGCTAAGGAGTTAAATATTAACTACTGACCAAATGCAAAAATCTAAACGGGCAGCGTAACAATCGGAGGAGATGCCTACTGAATACTGCCCGGGCGCCCCATACAGTAGGAGTCAAGGTTGCGAAGGGTCCTTTGCGTTTTCCAAGGAAAACAAGAGCACATTGTCTGCAGGCCTCCCGCCTTGAAGTGACGCTGATTAAAAACCAGGGTTTGACACAGATAGATGAAGGCAGGCATTCCAGATGGGCTTCGCTATAAGAACTGCCCCCCGTCCCACACCCCGCGATCACACTGATTGACAAGACAGCTCTTGTAGAAAACGGGCCACACCTATATTGTCTGAGTCGGGGCAGCTCTACGCGGTAGTTGGTATAAGTGCACACTGGCTGGCACGCATGGGGAGCCGATAACCTCAATTTCACTCAGATCCTCCCACGTGCTCGGCTCAAGTCCCTGGCCCGAGAGTGGCAGCCAAAGCCCGCAAGAGCCGTAAGCTTTGACCATGTTATTCCCCCAAACTGGTTCGACGATGAGGCTTCGTCTCTCCAAGTCACTCTCAGAAACTGCTGAACACCACTGGAATGACCCTGATCGGAATGTCTTCGTTTTAAACATGTGGTTTCAAGAAAATAGGGTCAATATCAAGATAGAAATATACAGAAGTTACGATGTGCCACGGACATCCTCCCAAATACGATGCACTCAAGACTCCATTGCAAGAGTGTGTTGCGTGCGGGCCCCATCCCACAACACGATGTCTATAGCATGACTCCTTTACGGGTCGGGTTGGCAATGGTGTCAGTGGCCTGGTTCCAAGTCAAGCAGGTAACAGCAGGGGTCTGTGTGTGATTCAAGTCCTGAATGGGACCAAACTGCACCCAAAACAAGGCTACTTTAAGATACAATGAGCTCTGAGCACCTCTCTGCTATGCTAGATTCACATAGAAGCCTAGAGAAAGATGCCCAAGCGCAGGCGCATTCTAAGCACGTTTACATATAGGATCTCACTCAGAATCTCACATTTACATACAGGAGCTCCTCCATCAACAAGCAGGTGGGAGACCTGACCTCACAGCACCGCTGAGCCCAGGTCACTCGCTTTACAGTTCAGAATTGTTATAAAACTATTATAAGTTCATATTTTCCCATTTCCTGTCCAATAACCAACATGGGTAATTATAATAACACTTCTATCCTCCTTGCTTCAAAAACAAACAAACTGATCCCTCCACCATTTTGGTGAATTTTATCCAACCCACATGTCTGATTCCACTTCCCTTCTAAGCCAAGCACGGAGCTGACATGAGCACCCACAGAATCGGTCCCTCAGAGCGAGCCATCAGCCTCTGCACCCACAGAAAAACGACCAAGTCCCTGCTGTGGGTCTCCTCAGTCCTCAGGACCCACGTGTAGGCCCGTTTACCCTCTCCTGACGGCAGCGTGGACAGTGCTGGGGGTGCCTGGCTCTCTAGACAGAAGTGGGGAGCTAGAAGGCGAGGGGCCCACGCAGCACAGGGGGCAGCCGACAGCAGGGAGGAGCGCAAAGCCCGCTCCGGGGATGCAGCCACCACACTGTGCAGGACACGCGCCCGCAGCAGCACCCACGGCAGCCAGCCACTAAGAGGGCTCCCCATGGGTCGTGCCTCCTGGTGTCCATGTCCTTGTGGTCCCCTCCCTAGCTGACCAGAGCTGACTTGTGCAACCAACAGGATACTGTGGAAAGGACAGTGTGTGGCCTCCGGGAGCGCTGGCTCTGGGGGAACCAGCACCAGGCGGTGAGGGCGCCCAAGCAGCTCATCGGAGGGCGCACATGGGGAAGAAGTGAGGCCTCCTGCCGACAGCCAGCGCCCACAGCCAGTGGAGTGAACCACCTTGGAAGTGGACCCAGCAGCCCCAGGTAAGCCTAGGTGTCAAGTCTAGGAATAGAAGTAACTTCTGTTTTCACAGACAGTCCGCTACGGGGATAGTACAATTTCACTAAGCACTGTCCTCCTCCCAACAGCGGCGTTCCTTTCTCATTCGCACTAGCATACATATTCATGAGAGCTGCTGTGCAAGTCAGTTCGGTGATTTCTTAAACAGTCAAACAAAGAGTTTCCATATGGCCCTGCGATTCCATGCCTAGTGTATACCCAAGGGAAACAGAAACACGTCCGCACAAAAGCATGTCCGTACCAGCATTACTCACCGCAGCCACAAGGTGAAAGCAACTAAGGCCATCCACGGATGAATGGATACGTAAACCATGGCCTGTCTACACAATGGAATATTATTTAGCCATGGCAAGAATGAAGTGCTGACACAATCAAGTGCGGACGGACCTTGAAGTCACCGTGCTGAGTTAAAGAAGCCATGTGCTGTGTGGTTCCGTATATGAGAAATGTCTGAAATATGCAAATCCAGAGTCAGAGAGGAAACCAGTGGTTGCCAGGGGCTGGGCACAGAAGGATGGGAGTGAGTACTGGTGGGAATGGGCTTTCTTTGGGGGTGATAAAAAGTACTGCAGCCCTGATTGGTTTGGCTCAGTGGATAGAGCGTCGGCCTGTGGACTAAAGGGTCCCAGGTTTGATTCCGGTCAAGGGCATGTACCTTTGTTGTGGGCACATCCCTAGTAGGGGGTGTGCAGGAGGCAGCTGATCGATGTTTCTCTCTCATCGATGTTTCTAACTCTCTATCCCTCTCCCTTCCTCTCTGTAAAAAATCAATAAAATATATATTTTTTAAAAGTTCTGCAACTCAATAGTGGTGATGGTGGCACAGCTTTGTGAATATACCGAAAACAAATAAACTGTACACTTTAAATGGTGAATTTTATGGTATATGCAAATTCTATCAATTTGTAAAACTACAAGTAAAGGAACATCTGTGTATAAAGCCCGTAATCTGTATTTATCATTACTTCTTTCAAAAGGTTCCCAGAAGTAAATCTACAGGGTCCCCGGATGTGAAGCTCCCTTCTCCAAATCTTAAATTTAATGTAAAGGATCCAGACAGAGAAGTGCCGAGGCAAGGAGGTCAAGTCTCCTATAGTCCAGAAGCCCCGGACTCCAACTTTCGCTTATTTTCTCTCTTCTGTTTCCTGCATATGTCCCCAGCTGACGTCATACTACATACACTCTCATACACTGGTTTCCTTCATTTGTGTATTTCTCTGGGTCCTTGAACACTTTGTCAGCAGCACTTTCTATCATGTTGGAATCTTCCATTATGTGCAGCAAACCGTCATTCATCTACCAGGCACCTCAGGTCACCTATGAAAGCAGCCTCCTGTTTTCTGCTCTATGGTAAAGAGTGAAAGCTGACAGTAAGCACTGACATGATGGCCAAGGTGCTTGGCCACGAGCATGCGCACCAGTGAAACAAGGGGTGGTCTTTTTCATCACGCTCTGGGGATATCTTTCACGCATTTGTTCAAGGGCTCAGAATACATCCATATGGCGCAAGTGCGCTTGACTTTCAAGGAACAAGTGGGGAGGAGCACAGTGTAACTTGAAGAGCATTTTCAGAATGTGGGGGAGTTGAGAAAACATGTAAGCAATGAACTGATAAGCAGGGTACCCACTGTTCCCACACTTCAAAGCATACTCTAATGCTGTATCTTACAAAGATCCTTTGATTACACTGGGCCCACCTGAATAATTCGGAATAATCTCTCCATTACAAGATCCTTTAGTCACATCTGCAAAGCCCCTTTGGCCATGTAAGGTAACATATTCACCAGTTCCAGTCAATAGGACATGGACATCGTGGGAGGCCAGAATTCTGCCAGCTACAGACAGCCGCTGGGGGCTGCCGGCCAGTGAGGCTGGGCAGGGCAGTCCGGGGCCGCGAATCCATGCCCTCCTTCCCGCCAGGCTCAGGGGCCCCCCGAAATGCCTGCCATCAGCTGTACCGCGTTGCAGAAAATGAGAGGTGGGCAGCAGATGGGGAGAGCAGAGAGCACAGTATGAACGCTGATTCTTAACACACTTTCTTTAGTTAAACAAGTCCAGGACAAGCTGATGGCACGTGTGCTACACTCGCCATTCTCCTGGAACAAGGTGACCTCCCTATTTCCAATTCCTGCTGGTTTTCAGTAAGCTACTCAGAGAGGATAGCGTCCATCCCAAGTCAGCTCCAAACCAGTCCTTGGGAAATTATAACGACTTTCTTCACCTTTTCTCACATACCCGCTCACAGTGAGTTTCAGAGCCCGTGGAACATGGACACTGGTCTGTTTGTAGTTCCTTATGCGGTGGATTAGGCCCTGTTTGCTGTGCTAGTTGCTCCCCAACTTCAATGGCATAACATGGACACCTGAGAGCGGGTTCCCACTGAGCACTGAGCTCCCTGAACTTGTACTAAAACCCTGATAAGCACAGCCCAGGACTTTCAGCAGATTCCCGGGGGAGGCTATCACCCCAAAACACAAAGCTGAGAAGCTCTTTTAGAAAGATGCCTCATTTCTCTGTCAAGTTTAAAAGACCAATTTACCACGAACCTGTCACATTCTTCCTGAAAAGTCACTCAAATAATCACATTTACATCTTGTTGTTGTTGCTAATCCTCACCCAAGAGTATTTTTCCATTGATCTTTAGAGAGAGTGGAAGGGAGAGGGAGAGACAGAGAGAAAGAAACATCAATGTGAGGGATACACATTGATTGGCGTCGAGCCTGCAACTGAGGTACATGCCCTTGACCGGAATCGAACCTGAGACCCCTCAGTCCACAGGCCGATACTCCATCCACGGAGCCAAACTGGCTAGGGTTCAACATGTACATGTTAACTCCAGATACTTATTTGGAACAACACATGTGCACTGACTTGGCAATTGTCATCGAGTCCCAATTCGAGAATTTAGGGTAAAGAGTAATCACACTTAGAACTCAATCTAAATATTGCAATTGACATTTCAGTATATTAACGTAGCACAAGGGACCGATTTTAGTGATAAGAGTCTTAGAATCGTTCTTGAATTACATTCATGATTTCCGTGTGAAAAGATTAAGTCTTCTTGAGAATAAAAAAAAATTCTACATTCTCAGCTTTTCATCGACTCCAACAGAAAGCCAACAGTTACGGTTCGCAGACAAATTCCTAGACTAATCTGAAGAGCAAATGGCTCCTCAAAGACATCTCAGGAAAGAGGAGACACGGAGGTTTGTGAATGGCAGTGCAGCCACGAGACAAGTGACCACAGAGAACGGGGTGCGGGACAATCCCTTTCCCCGTGTGGCCCCCAACTGCATTGTGGGAGACCTCCGGTCTCCCAGGCTTCAATTCAAACAACAAAAGGTGCCTTAGAATTTTCAAGTCTTACCACTGTCCTTTACGCCTCGACCACGTACATCTTACTCCGGTTTTCCCAAGTGTCATTCCCAGGAACAAAGCGCCAGGCAGGGATGCATTTGTCCCCCTGAACCTCCACATGCAAAGCCGGGGGCCAGCACGTTCCGAGGGGCACACTTCTCACAGGGGGGACACGGCCGGCTAACCTGAAGGCAGATGGATGGCGGAGTCTGCTCCCAGTCAACTTACCCGAGTTCGAAGGTCAATGTTGCTGATATTTTAATGGGGATATTAATCAGATCACAAAACCCCACTTCAGATCACGGCAGATACATTTTTTAATAGTCACAATCAAGTGCTCATGCCCGATCAGTTGAGCCAATATTTAAAGGCTGCCTCGGATAAGTTAGCATTCGTTACCCCAAGCAATGGAGGAGCAACAATACTAACGCTTCCTCCAAACCCTTGCTCCATTTTCCTCTTGAGCACAGAAATACCACGTCTCCAGGCTTCCTGGGTGGCTGGGTGGAGCCACGTGACCGGGCTCTAGCCCAGTGGTTCTCAACCTTCTGGCCCTTTAAATACAGTTCCTCGTGTTGTGACCCAACCATAAAATGATTTTCGTTGCTACTTCATAACTGTAATGTTGCTACTGTTATGAATCATCATGTAAATATCTGGAATATGCAGGATGGTCTTAGGTGATCCCTGTGAAAGGGTCATTCATATGTTGAAATCCCAATGCCCAATATGATAGTATTGGAAAAAAAGTCACCCAGCAGGTCCCTCAGTCACGAAAATAACAGAAAAGGCATTTCTCACCAGGCCCATCAAATACTCAGTCCTGAAAACACTTTGTTCATTTCCACACATAAACTCTAACAATACGCTTCCGCCCAGTTGGTAAAGAGAATTTTCTAGGGGAGCGCTATCCAATAGAGATACAATAAGAGTCACAAACTTATTTCAAAAACTTCTAGTAGCCACATTTAAGAAACAGGTGAAATTAAGTGTAATGGCATATCTTATTAAAAGTGCTATCAACTCTAAATGATCATAAAAAGTATAAACAGGATATTCTGCATCCTGTACAAAATCTTTGAAATCCGGTGTGTGTTTTGCACTTACAGCCCATCGCATTTGGGGCTCACCACGACTCGGGCGTTCAAGCGCCCATGTGGCTGTGGCCACCGAGCCGGACAGCGCAGCTCTAGGGTCTCACCTGGTTCTAGAATTGTCTGACTCTACGAAGGATCCCGGCGAAATCCGCCAGCTGAGACTGACCACTTGAGAAATATCTGGCCCGAGAAGCATCTTCCACAGGCCCCCAGTGGCGACCTTACCAGTAAAGAGCCAAGTTTCTAAGACCATAAAACCTCATGCGGGGAAGTCTTTGCTCTGCCTCCTCCTCCCCGCCCCCTCTTTGGTCCCTCTGCATTCCCAGCAACCCACGAAACCGTTGTGGCCCAGCAAAACTGTTCTTTCTCTTTGCCATGCTGCCCTCCCCCAATTCCTGTTCAAATGCTTAGGCATCTTCCCAGATGTGGCCCAGACTCCTCCTGCCCAGCCCAGCCAGCCCACCCCAGTGGGAAGTAAGCTGTCTTTTCTTTTTTAAAAAAATATTTTCTTTTATTGATTTCAGAGAGGAAGGGAGAGGGAGAGACAGAAATATCAACGATGAGAATCACTGATCGGTTGCCTCTTGCACGCCCCCTACTGGGAATCAAGCCCGCAACCCAAGTATGTGCCCTTGACTGCAATTGAACCCAGGACCCTTCGGTCCGCAGGCCGATGCTCTATCTACTGAGCCAAACTGGCCAGGGCAAGCTATCCTTTCTTTATATATTTTTTTAAATTGATTTCAGAGAAGAGAGAGGGAGAGAGAGAGATAGAAATATCAATGATGAGAGAGAATCACAGATCGGCTGCCTCCTGCACGCCCCACACTGGGAATGGAGCCCGCAACCTGGGCATGTGCCCTGACTGGGAACAGAACCGTGACTTCCTGGTTCATAGGTCGACACTTAACCACTGAGCCACACCAGCCACGCACACTGTCCCTTTGGCCGGCCCCAGCAGTTTCTCTCTGCTGAGAACTAGGAGAACTACAAGTGGTTATCTGTTCACGTCGCATCTCCCCTAGTTTTCCTTACTTCTGGGCAAGAATGGCACCTCCTCCAGCTCTGACCTACCCCAGCAGGTGCTCCACTGTACACAGGGTGAGCCGCAGACTTGACCTGACCCATGGCGAGTGGAGCCTGCCAGCAAATCCAGGTCTCTGGCAGCTCTGGAGCTGTTTTGGGGTGCTGCTGTCTTAAAAGAATAAATGCTCATGCCCTAGCCTGTTTGGCTCAGTGGATAGAGCGTCAGCCTGAGGACCGAAGGGTCCCGGGTTCTATTCCGGTCAAGGGCACATGCCTGGGTTGCAGGCTCAATCCCCAGTAGGGGACGTGCGGGAGGCAGCCAATCAGTGATTCTCTCTCATCATTGATGTTTCTATCTCTCCCTCTCCCTTCCTCTCTGAAATTTAAAAAAAAGAAAGAAAAAAAAGAATAGAAGCTGATGAGCACGTGTGCAGATGTGAGGCTGGAGGGACCGGACCTGAGAGAGTGGGCTGCAGCGTGACAGATGCATGGCTTCCTCCTCGGGGCTGCAAGTAACGGGTGCTGGGGTCTGTTTACCAGCGCGACAGGAAAGGAAGCGCGGGCTGGTGGCCTTAGCAACGGCATCCTGGACGCACAGTGCTGATGGAGAAGAGCCTGCACAGCTGCAGGGCCCTCGAAAGGACCCCCAAGTCAGCTCTGGATCTCCCAATGTTCCGCGGCTACCCAGCCCATGCACAGACCCGCCTCCGGTCGCCAGTCTCCTCCAGATGGGCCAGGTGAGGCCTGCTCCCCGGGCTCCAGGCTAGGGGGAGCTGGCCACCGGGAGAAGCCAGCCACTGCACGGCACCCAGCAGGGAGAGTGGAGGAGTGATGGCTGCCAGGGGAGTCTGCCTTCTGGAAGCTGCCTTTCTAAGGAGGAACCCCAGAAGCCGGCGTTCCAAATACACACACCGGCAGAAAGCAGGTCCGTGGTTATGGGGAGATCGGTGGTGAGTGGAGCAGGAAAGGGGACATGGGGGGATGATGGGCGAGGGGAATGTTCGAAACCAAATCATGGTGACGGTCGACCAGCTATATACATTTACTAAAACTCGCCAAACTGCGCAAAAACGGGTGCGTTTTGTGGTGTGTGAATTACACCTCACTAAGCTGTGCTGAGGATACAGTGCGCACTGAGGTTCCCAGGCAGTCCTTTATTTACAGTTGGAAGAGACAATTTCAGGACTCCCCGGTCGAAGAAAACCATCGGAAAACGGGGGCGTTATCGCTCGCTTCGCTGCCACCTCACGCTAAACTGCCACATGCAACTGGCGATTTTGATCCACAGATTCTAAGCCACACGGTCGTAAAACTGCTCTGGGTTGTGTGTGACACGAACTGGTCTCCCCCTTTCGGAGAGTCCGCAGCACTTGGAAAGGCCAAGCTCCCGGATGCGCCTGTAGCTGGAGATGCCCAGCCCCACGGCACTGAAGTGGTGCCCAGCCCTGGGCAAAGCCCGCATCGCACGCAGCCAGACAAGGAGTTTTCTTCAATCAGCACCACGGTTTTAAGAGGTGGGTCCATTACTGCCTCCCCACTTTACCGAGGAGGAAACAGCTCAGGGACACACACCTGAGGTGGCGGGCCCTGGCCACAGCGTGGGCAGCGGGTTCGGAAGAAGCCTGCTGGCTCCCCAGCGGCTCCCTGCACCCTACTGAACTCGGGGAGGAAATTAGTTGGTTCCAAGAGCCAATCAGGCAGGAACCGCTGCCCTGAGGAAAACACTAGAAATAAAGATGCTAGGTGACTGCTGTAGGGGTATGCAGAGCCCTAGCTGGTGTGGCTCAGTGGGTAGAGCATCCGCCTGTGGACTGAAGGGTCCTGGTTCGATTCCGGTCAAGGGCAAGTACCTCGGTTGCAGGCTTGATCCCGGGCCCCAGTTGGGGCATGTGCAGAAGGCAACCAATTGATGTGTCTCTCTCACATCGATGTTTCTCTCTCTCTGTCTCTCCCACTCCCTTCCACTCTCTCTGAAACTCAATAGAAAAATATCCTCAGGTGAGGATTAACAAAAAAAAAAAAAGAAGAAGAAGAAGAAGCAGATACGCGCCATTTTCTGTTTTTCATCATGTTTTCTAATCCTTGCCCTCCTGACAAACTTCTAATGCTCACTCCCATGAGTACAGGGAGGAAAGTGAATGACCACCATCTTAACTGTGAATATGGCCAAAATGCTAAGTGAAGGTCTCAGCAGTCCTTTAAAATAAAATACATTATTAGACAAGTTTGGTTCATGGACCGGAAGGGATATTTAAAAATTAAAAGGGAGGTTTTAAGGAAGGATTTGGGGGAAAAAGAAACAAATAGTAACAATTGACAGAAGAAGTAATTTCAACTGAAATGGGAGAGGAAGACGGGCCTGGCCAAGGGGAGTGAGGAGGCCCGGCAATCACATTCTTTAGAAATGGCATGGGGGGGCGGGGGCGGGGAGGACGGTTCTGGCCATCTGTCCGGACGAGCGGCACACAGCATCGGCGACATCCCAGTCCTCTGGGCTCTGTGATCGCAGTTTCGACTTTGCTCGCCCCTGGGCGCTGTACCCACTTGCACAAAGTCCCACGCCAGGCCTCTAAGAGGAAGAGCGAAAGCTTTTCTCCCGACCCTTTTCTGCATTAATTAACCCCCCCACCCCACCCCTCCAAAACCACTTTCAGCAGTCACTTAATCTGTTTTCTTTCTGGCATGAGAATTCCACTCTTTATAGATGCATCTCTGCGTACATCGCCAGCTGAATCCGTGAACAAAGGCGCGGGGGAAAATGCCTGAACATCTAAGACACACAGTCATCCATCAAGCTCATGAGACGTAGCATGTGCCAGGAGAGGGAAGCTTGCAGGGACTGCGGTTCTTTCAGGTCTTGGATCTCTCTGGAAACCTGAGATAAGCCGTCAATCTCCTCCCTAGAAAAATGTGCCTACACATACACCCGGGCGCTGCCCTCATATATGTGCGAAATGCGGCCAGGCTGGCAAGTCCAGTTTCGGGATGCCTGCTCCCGGCTCCCGCCCAGGGGAAGAGGCACCAGGCAGGGAGCGCGGCTCCTGGGGGAGGGGCGGCTTCACCAGTGGTGGGGTCAGGGCTCAGCGCCGACGCTGCTTCTGACCTGCCCGGGAGGACAGACGCTGATGGATTGGGGACCTGCCTTGGCCCCGTGCAGGTGGACAGGGTGGGCGAGGCGAAAGGAAGCCTGCCCCTACCCCCCACCCCCTAAAGGCATGGGCTGTCCTGACAAAAAGCAGGGCACGGGAGGCAGGGCGCGCTGTCGCGGATCTGCTTTGTAGAAAGATCCTTCGGGCCGCAGGGAAAGCACATGGCAGGGAGAGGGACTGGAGGTGTGGGCAGGAAATGAGGCCTGAAGAGCGCTGGGCCAGGGTCGCAGCGGCAGGGGCAGCGCTGTGAAGCCATTCACCAGGCCCTTGAGCGAGGCCAGGCAAGGCGAGGTGCGTTGTGGCATCGTGGGTGTATCGCAGGTGTATGCCACGAAGAGTCACGGGAACACGAGTGGTACTTTGTAACCATTTCTACGTCCTTCATGACTTTAATAGTTTCCCTTCCCAGGGCCATCTTGAGGCCCAGCTGGTGTGACTCAGTGGTTGAGCATCAACCTATGAACCAGGAGGCCACAGTTCAATTCCTGGTCAGGGTACACGTCCAGGTTGCGGGCTCGATCCCCAGTAGGGGGCGTGCAGGAGGCAGCCGATCCATGATTCTCTCTCATCATGAATGTTTCTATCTCCCTCTCCCTTCCTCTCTGAAATCAATACAAATATTTTTTTAAATAATAAAAAATAGGAAGCAAAGGCCATCCGGGAGGCACTGAGTCAGGCCTTCTGTGGGGTGTCTGCTCTCATGCCTGCCTGCCCGAGGGCTAACTCATTAGGGGTGTAACGGTTCCTGCAACACCAGCTCCCTTGAGACCCTCCCAGGAGCGGGAGCAGGGCCTGTGGCCATCCTCGCCGCATCCCCAGCAGGGCCTGACCCCCGGCGCGGGAACAAATGAATGAGCGAGGCAGCCCAGGTGCGACCAGGCTGGACTCAGGACGCGCTGGGGTGCCAGAAGCGGCCCCCCGAACAGCAGGCACTGGTGCGGGGACTCTGTCCTTCCGCTTAGTATGGAACCGCGAGAACTGTAAACACATCCTCAGGGCAGGACTGCGGGCAGCGACATTCCTCCAGAGGCTGAACGGTGAGCTCCAAAGTCCTGGAGCTGAAAAGGTGCCAAAGCCGCCCTCCTGGAGGAACGCAGCAAGCTCACGGCATGACAACAGCTACTTGAAACTACGGTGCGGGGACCCAGGCCAGGGCACGTCACCATAGGCACGCAGGCTCCACTTCTTCCTCCGTCCCCTCCACTCTGGCTGAACTTCTGCATCCATTCATGCCCACACCGAGCCTCTCCAGTACTAATTCTGCAATATGCGTGCAGGCCTCTGAGCCGAGCAGGCGAGCCTGGCCCACGTGCCCCGGGCTGAGCCCCTCAGACCAGGCCGGCGGCACATGCTGCGTTAGGGACAGCTCCCTGGGAGGACCCGTGCCGGGCCACTCCAAAGTTTCCTCTCACCTTTTTAAAATTATTATTATTGATTTCAGAGAGGAAGGGAGAGGGAGAGAGAGAGAAACATCAATGGTGAGAGAGAATCATGGATCGGCTGCCTCCTGCACGCCCCCTACTGGGGATCGAGCCCGCAACCCAGGCATGTGCCCTTGACCAGGAATCGAACCGTGACCTCCGGGTTCATAGGTCGATGCTCAGCCACTGAGCCACGCTAGTTGGCTCCTCCCATCTTTAAAACCCCCACTAGGAAGCCTGTGGAATCATGCCTTGGACTCCGCAGAGCTGCCTGTGGCTGTGCCCTGGGCTCCCCTGGCCGCTGAGCTCACTGCTACCTGGAGCCCTGCCCCGGATGTCCAGCTTGGTGGGACTTGCCGCTGTGGGAACAAAGGCACAGCTCCCAGCCCTCTCCAAAACGGAGAGCAGCACCCGCTATTTTTCTGAAATACATTTGCTCTGTCAAACTTGTCAATGCGCATCCCTGAGACCGAGCCACGTGGAGCCTGGGCCAGCGGAGCAGAGTCCAGGACTGTCACGAAAGAACGCGAGAAGGTGAGTGGGGCCTGCTTAATTCCCGGGCAGAACTGTCTGGAACACTATCGGGTCTGCTTCGGGACGGCAGAGGGCCATGAGAGAAGGAAGGAGCTATTCTCAGGGCCAGACACCCGGGAAGACCAAAAGGGTCACCCCTCCCTGGCTGTTAGACCTCGTGGCCAGGCAACTGCAGAGAATGAAACCGCAAGGATGCTGGCCTTTGTCTATGTGTCTTCTCCAACAAACCCCGTGCCCACAACTCCCTTTCCCTGGAGAGGTTACCTCCCCACAAGCCAGGGCTACCTGCTCTCAAAATCTGCTCTGCTCTGAATCTTCAGTGAAGGGCAAGTGTCTTCAGGTGCCCCCGCTAGACTTTGCACAAAGTCAAGGATCACAGAGGCCTTGCCCTCTCCCTTCCCCTGGCACCTAGCACAGGCCCTGACCCTGCAGCAGGAGTGAACTAGGCTCAAATGGACAGAAAGGTGGCATGATGGATGGATGGATGGATGGAGGTAAGGAGCGGTGGCAGACAGAGAGGAGGATGCACAAAGAATAGATGAAAGGATGAATAAAACAGGGGTGGGGAACATTTTCTCTGCCAAGGGCCATCAGGGTATTTATAACACCATTCACGGCCGTACAAAATTACCTACTTAAAAATTAGCCTGCTACGTTTGGTCAAACATTTAATAAACTTACCCCTAATGCCTTGGCAGGGCCAAGCCAAATGCTTTCATGGGCCTTATACGGCTCAGGGGCCGGACGTTCCCCACCCCTGGAATAAAAGAAGAGAGGGATGAACTAAAGGATGGAAAAGGGATGGATGGAGGAATACACAGATAAAAGGTTGGGTCAGTGGGTGGGTCAATGGAAGGGTGGATGAATGGAAAGAAAAAAGGATGGATGGATAGACAGAGGGATAGATAAACAAAGGATGAACAGAAGGATAGATGGGTGGGTGGACAGAAGGAGGGATGAAGGATGAATAGAAGAATGGCAGGAGAAAAGGAGAGAGGGACAGATGGATGGGGGGCAGGCAGACAGACGGACAAATGAAAAACCCATCTACATAGGCCAGTGGGGAAGAAACTTCTTGAAAAGGTGAAAGCGAATGTGGTGAGTTAAGAGAAAATTGCCCCTCCTGTTGTGCCTCTCCTGTGAGCCAGAATTCCCAAGTCAGGTCCCTCAGGATTTACAGGCGAACACATTCCAGGCAGGCTCAGGGGCCAGAGGGCAGCGGTTCCTCCCTATCTCATTCCTGCTCTCTTTCCGTGATTGCTTTCCTAACGAGGACGCTGGCGGGCAACAATAGAAGGGGCCCAAGCCAACAGTAACCACACACCAACCCCTGAGAAGTGGCCCCAAAACTTGCTAGTGATGTGATTGTCAGCGGGGCCACTTTGAAAAAGGGTGGGTCATGTTGGGGGGCCACAGAGAGACTCTCCTGCACTGTCCACTGTGGCAGCCACTAGCTACACGTGGCTACTTGCAGTTAAATTAATTAGAGGAAGGAAAAGTGCAAGTTTATCCTCTAGCTGCAGTAGGCACTGTTCAAGCCCTCGAGAAGCGTGTGGCCAGTGGCTGCCACACTGAATGGACAGCCAGAGGGCGGTGAGGGACACTGGTCTCTCCTGGGAGGGGGGGTGGGTGACACAGGGGAATAGAGAGAGGCAGCAAACAACAGTTCTCTAAAATATTTTCTCTGAGCGCCATATATTTTAAGGTTCAAAATCTTAAAATACATTGGCATCCTTCAGTTCAGCGACCCCACCAGCAGAGTGGTTCCCAGCCAGGCGCCGTTCGCCTCCTGGGGACACTTGGCAACGTCTGAAGACATTCTGGGTTGTCACAGTTGCGGAGGGGCGGTGCTGCTGGCATCTAATGGGTGGAGACCAGGGATGGTGCCCAACATCCTGCAGCGCACAGGATGGCCCCACCACAGGGAGTTATGCAGCCTAAAATGTCAATAGTACCACCTCTGAGTATGACCTAAAATATGTAAAGACCTAATGTATGAAAGGGGTGCCTCATAATACTATGTGCAAGAACAAGAAAAAGGAAACAAGCCAAATGGCCAACAAGAAGGAGGGGATTTAATAAAGAACAGCATACCAACACTCATTCGATAGTTACTGAGCACCTACTGCACGCCAGCCTCTGCGCAGGCGCTGTGGACGGACAGAGCAAAAACTAAACCAAACTCCTGTCCCTGGGAGGCTGACCTGGGATGATTTTTCAAGTGTGATTAATAACGCACTGTAACAACTTGTAAATGCTTTGGTTATTGGTCACGGAGAACGGGTGGCTATAAAATTATTTAATATATCATCCAGTTTGGGTTCTTTTGCTTACATACAGGGGTGGGCAAACCTTTTGACTCGAGGGCCACAATGGGTTCTTAAACTGGACCGGAGGCCGGAACAAAAGCATGGATGGAGTGTGTGTGTGAACTAATATAAATTCAAAGTAAACATCATGACATAAAAGGGTACGGTCTTTTTTTTTTTTTTTAGTTTTATTCATTTCAAATGGGCCGGATCCGGCCCGCGGGCTGTAGTTTGCCCACGGCTGGGTTACAAGAACAAAAAAGACTAGAGAAGACACCCAACACAGCAGAAATTGTAGGCAGAGGAGGGCTGGATGGGACTGTTTATATAAATAAAATAAGTCACTTTTTTAAAAAGGAGTTTACCCAGAATCCAACATGGCCTCTTCTCTTCTCCTCTTCCCATGAGCCTCAAGGACAAGTGTGGCAAGCCAGGCAGCGAGAGCTGGAAGCACATGACTCCAAGTTGCCCGGGGCCATCTCGGCCTATGGGACTTGTTCGGTCTGGTTTGCAGTGCTGGCCCTCGGAATGTTCTAAAACCCCGACAGGTTGCCAAGATTTAAACTCGGGAGATTTCATTACGAACACCTGGATTTCTAACTCCTGAAAATCGGGAGAGTGGAATCCAGGGATTGCAGTCCACGGACACAGAGACTGGCTAAAGCTGATCGGGGCCACTTGCTCGCTGGCCCAGGCCCCACTGCGCCGTTACCTCTGAAGCCTGGCCATTTGGTTGGGGACCCAGCCCCAGTGGGCTTTCAGTCTGTAACCCCCCAGGCCAAGGCGAGGCACAGAGGTGGGAACTGAGGAAAGGCCCGCAAACAGACGGCAGGAAAGGGAGCGCCTGCCAAGCGGAGGCAGGGATGCAGCCTGGTACAAATGATGCTCACGGCCTCAGGCTGAGGATGAGAGAGAGGGGGGACCCCACCATAGGAGCAGCACTAGGAAAACTGTAAAGTGCTACTCGTGTTTAAAACTTCACTGCAGGAAAGCTATTTGAGATGCGAGGTGCCAGGAGTTAACCTCAAGGAATTCAGCTCAGCCGGGGAGCAAATAAACAACAAATCCCCACTACTCGATAAATTCCCTGAATGGCAGCGGATAGAGGGCTGTGGAAGCTCACGGGAGGAAGCAGTTCAACCTTAATATGAATTCTGTTTATGGTCAGCAAAACATCAAACCCCGAGCCCCGTCTCATGCTCCGAAACAGCGGCGTTTAGAGCGATTTGACCTTTCTTTCCCCTTTTCCAACTTCAATGTTTCTAGTTTCCAAGGTCAAGGTTTATCTGCCCAAGTTTCATGAAGGGGTTGAAGTCATCGACAAATATTCATTCATGACTGTGAACAAGATGGAGTCCATAAAGACAGTGGGTTCCACCCCGGGCAGTGAGCGTCCCCAGGACATGTGGGTCGGCCCCGGAAGTCGGACTTAACTGATTCGTGGCGGAGCATGAGCACCAGTAGTTTCAAATGCTCTTCAGATCAATGTAAGCTCAACCCGGGTTGATGCTCAAAAGTAAACAGTCATCTGTCTCCTGCCCACGTGGTACCTCCACGGGGAGGGATGCTGGCAGGTGAGTGGGGTGAGGAACCACATATGGGGAACACATATCAGTTATTTTAATCAGCCTCTGCTTTTCAAACTGGGAATGCTCTCTCGAATACTTAAAATGTCTGTAGAACTGTAACCAGGTAAATTCATTCACCCACCCGGGGCTGAGCGATGGCACTGCCACTCGCCAGGGGCAGGGAAAGCTCTGGGAAACGAGGAACGAGAGACGAGGACAAGCCCTAGATGGCCTGGCCAGGTGGGGAGAGAGGAAAAGCGCCAGTGAACCCGTGGCCGAAGGACTGGTCACAGCGGTATGCTTCCTCGTGGCGAAATGCAACACCCACCCGGGCCGGCCTCTCCTTGCCCGGAGGGAGATGTGCTCCTAAAATAGTAACCGATTTCCAGCACTGCCACCGGGAGCGCGTGCTACGCATGAAATGCACGGCTGACCAGGGGATTATTCGGAACAGGTCCGGGTGCCGTCTTTCTCTAAGGATGGACATGATTCGGCACGTAAGTGGAATGATCCCATAAAAACTGCCCCGGCAAAAATACCCTTCGCCCTGACTTGGAATTTCAGAAATCACGTGCATGTCTATGGAACTGAATCCCTGTGCGGAATCTTTTATTCTCCCTTCCCACCCATCAAAATCTGTTCTGCAGCCCTAGACGGTCTGGCTCAGTGGCTACAGCATCGGCCTGCGGAATGAAGGGTCCCAGGTTCGATTCTGGTCAGGGGCACATACCTCGATTGCAGGCTCCTCCCCGGCCTGGGCCCTGGTCAGGGCGCATGAAGGAGGCAACCAGTCAATGTGGTTCTCTCACATATTTCTCTCTCTTTCCCTCTCTCTTCCACTCACTCTAAAAATCAATGTAAAAATATCCTTGGGTGAAGATTTTTAAAAATGTATACACTGAGTGGCCAGATTATTATGACCACCCCATCAGTACTTCGTTGGGCCACCTTTTGCCTTCAATACTGCGGCGATTCTTCTTGGCATTGACTCAGAAAAATCGCCACAGTATTGAAGGCAAAAGGTGGCCCAACGAAGTACTGATGGGGTGGTCATAATAATCTGGCCACTCAGTGTATATATATTTTTTCTGCAGAGTCCCTGTGTTGTTCCCAAAGTTTGTGTGCAAGGCAGTCCTTTAGGCCAGCAGGAAACAGGGGAGGGGTCCAGGTGGCAGACTGGACCTGTGGGTGCTCGCAGGGCATGAGGCAGGCCCGCAGCCCCGCAGCCCCTAGGAGCCCAGGCGCCAGAAGGGCCTGCAGTGATAAAAGACGCCCGCAGGGTGCGCTACCAGATCTGCGGCCCTGTCTTAAGAGATTCCTACCCCCATGGCCAGCTTCCTACCACGAGAACTTCTTTCACTACAAAGCTCCCCGCCAGCCCCAGAACCATCCCACCCTCCCAGCCATCCTTTGGAGCTACCGGTACACGGAGTAGGGGAAAGAGTCTGATGGTATCTTTCTTCAGAGGTGAAGACCGCAACATTCCACATTCCCATGATTAAAGTGATGTTTCAAGCAAGCACCGACAGCGCTCTCCATCAGGAGCAACCGAAAAGAAATACGTGCGCAGCTCAACGTCCTGCATGCCACAGCGCCCTTCCCAGGAGAAACGAGCGGTCAAACTGTCACGTCCTGCCCTAGCCGGTTTGGCCCAGTGTTGGAACCACATACCGAAGGATTGCGGGTTCGATTCCAGTCAAGGGCACGTACCTTGGTTGCCGGCTCGATCCCCAGCCCAGGTCAGGGTGCACGTGGGAGGCAATCAATCGAGGAGGCTCTCTCGCATCAATGTTTTTCTCTCTCTCCCTCTCCCCCTTGTCCCTCCCTTCCACTCCTCTAATACTCCATGGGAAAATACCCTCGGGTGAGGATTTTAAAAATCCCAGTGTGGCCAGTGTGGCTCAGTGAATGAGCATCAACCTATAAACCAGGAGGTCATGGTTTGATTCCCAGTCAGGGCATATGCCCAGGTTGCAGGGGGCAGGCGATCAATTGATGATTCTCTCTCATCACTGATGTTTCTATCTCTCTCTCCCTCTCCCTTCCTCTCTGAAATCAATAAAATATATATATATTTTTAAAGTCACATCCTGAGAGGCCGGCCAACGTGACAAGTCTTGGTGGTACTTCCGGGAGGCTGGGCCATCCTATAAGGCACGCAGTCCTGGTGAGGAGCAGCGTAGCACGCAGTTAGCAAACGCTCTGCACAGGCCTCTCTGGGGAAGGGCGAGCGGGCAGCTGCTGCCGCTGCTGCCCTGTGGAACCCCTGGAGTCTGTTTCAACGCCCGCTCAGTTTGATCATCGGTCACCTTGGTTAAACTACTGCTCGGCCATGTTGTTTCTCAGTTTGGGGCGGAGGAAGGGCTGATCAGAACACCCTGGGTAGCTTGAGGATAAGGGGCAGCATCTTGGGGGAGGTTTGTACATTTGTTTTTTATGAAAGCTTCTCGGGCATCTTGTAGGAAATCCCAGAATCCCTGGTCCAGATCAGTGGTTCTTAAGCCTGGTTGCTAATCGAACCCACCAGGAGAACATTTGAAAAATGGATGCCAGTTGTGAATCAAGTATCTGATAAGGGTCTAGTAACCAGAATATATAAACAACCCCTAAAACTCAACAACGTAAATGGCCAAGCCAAAGTAAAAATGGGCAAAGGCCTTGAATAGATGTTTGTCCAAGGGAGACGCATGGCCACCATGCACGAGAAGATGCCCACCATTGTTAGTCATCAAAACCACAATGAGATGCCACCCAGCACCCAGGCGGGAGGCCGCTTTTTAAAAGCGAACAACAAAACACAAAAAAAATAAGTGCTATCGATGCTATAAGGAAATGGCATTCGGCCAAGAGAAGGGATGAATCCTGAGCACGGATGAACCCGGAAAACATTACCCTACACTCAAAGGCCGCAAATGCTAGGATTCCATTTGTAGGAAATGTCCAGAGTTGGCAAACCGTAGACACACAGCACAAACTGGTAGTTAGCAGGCCTGGGAGGAGGGAGCAATGGGGAGTGACTGCTTAATGGGTACAAGGTTTTCTTTTCTTTTCAGTGGTGAAACTATTTTGGAACTAGATAGAGGTGCTGGTTGCACAACACTGTGAATGTACTAAATGCCGCTCAATTAACCATTTCATATGGTTAGTGGTTAGTTTTATGCTATTGAATTTCACCTCAATCTTTAAAAGTGAGGGAAATGGATATCAGGGAGCTTAGTGGGCACTGCTGGTCAGTATCTCCTAGGGCCGTGGTCAGCAAACTGTGGCTCGCGAGCCACATGCAGCTCTTTGGCCCCTTGAGTGTGGCTCTTCCTAAGCCTTAGGAGGACCCTAATTAAGTGAATAACAATGTACCTACCTATATAGTTTAAGTTTAAAAAATTTGGCTCTCCAAAGAAATTTCAATCGTTGTACTGTTGATATTTGGCTCTGTTGGCTAATGAGTTAGCCGACCACTGTCCTAGGGTGTGTGTGTGTGTGTGTGTGTGTGTGTGTGTGTGTGTATACAAATGCTGCTCAGGTGCATCTTACATGCATCTACACTGAAAGTGTGCAACCTGAAATTGATATAAAAATGAAAGCACTGCCTGGCCGGCGTGGCTCAGTGGTTGAGCATTGACCTATGAACCAGAAGGTCATGGTTCGATTCCCTGTCAGGGCACATGCCCGGGTTGTGGGCTCGATCCCCAGTGTGGGGTGTGCAGGGGGCAGATGATCAATGATTCTCTCTCATCCTTAATGTTTCTCTCTCACTCTCTCCCTTTCCCTTCCCCTCTGAAATCTATAAAAATATATATTTTTAAAAATTTTTAAAATGAGAGCACTTCTATGGCTGAGACGTCAGAAGCTGGGTGTTACTGATGCACCACCACGGGTAAGGAGGGCAAAGGGGATGGCATGCCGCCCCATCCTCCCTCTGAAACAAATAGGCATTTCAAACAGCAGAAACAGACACTCAGGAAAAGACGGCAATCACAGCTGTGAGCCCCTCAGCAGCAACCTAAGCAGGACGGTGTGGCAATTCACAATCCTGCCCCCGAATGAGGGGAGGCCCTGGAGTTTCGTCTGTATGAGGAGAGGTGTCCTCAACATCAGCGCGCCGTGCTGTGTCCCTGACAAACACCCAGGAGGGGCAAATGTTACAGACTCTTATGAACAGCAACAAGGACCAAGGGGGCAGGCGAAGCTGCGGCCAAGGCCAGCTCAACGAAAGAAAGCATGCGCCAACTCGGAGCTGGCTGACCACCCGAGGCTGGAGATGCCATCAGGCAGGAGGGCCCGGCCACTTGACTGCTGATGGCCAACGTTTCGGCTGTGACTCCTGCGGGAATCTGCGAGTGAGCCCGACCTAGAAACAGAAACGAAGCCAGTGGCTTCGAGCCTCTGCTGTTCCAAGTGTGTTCACTGTGGGGGTTTCAGGAACCTGGCTTTCCTGAGCCTGACCGGAGACGACGAGAGTTCCCTTGAACAAGTCCACTGCGGTCATGGCGAGGGCCCCTGCGCGTGGTATCCATTTGCTCCCTTATGAACAAACTACCCTCCAGCGGACACTTCCTCCAGCCCCTTCCTTCTCTGGCGTGTGGAGCTGACTTTGACCCTGTCTTTCCAATAAACGTGGGGCCTAATGCAAAAGCACAGTGGTCTACCGGCCGCACTGCCACCTCCCCTTTACGGTCACGGGGCGGAAAAAGAACTTTAGTTTCTTCGAAGCCCATCTATTACTACAAGACCGAGAACTTCAGTGTAGGACTGCCTTTGGGGGGAGGAAAAAACCCAACCACTTCTTAACACCTCGCAGCTCGGCAAACATTCCCAGCCAAATGCGGCCCAAAACCGGTTCCAGGAACTCCTATGCTAGTGGTGCCATTAGGTCATTGGTTTGCTTCACGGAAAATTTCCCCATCTCCCTTTACTTAGGCACCTTGGAGCAGGCCGGGCACCTTCTTTCGCTGCGGGGGAGAGGTGCGGCCACTGAAGCACCAGCGACCCCAGGGGAGAGGTGAGAGAGAGGCGTCCCATCGCTTCTCGTACACAATCGATGTCTGTCCGCCGACACCACCGCCTCCTGTGGAATCCAGGTTTGGCTCCTGCTCCTACCCCGCCACCTGGGTGGGAGGAATCCGCCAGGTTTTATAACTCCCCAAATGAGAAGAGGAGCATCGGCCCCCCAAAGTGACAAGCCAGGGGACTACTGTCAATGGTGCAAAAGGGGATGACATCCACCCCACCCAATGGAAGAGTGGCCGCTAACCACCCGAGACAGATGAAGAGCCAGTGAGATGTCTCTCTACTTTACATAACAAGATAAAAATTAGCCCATCTGAAGGAAAGGCAGACTTTGGACTCCAAATATTTACTGAGCTGGCACTCGATTTAAAACTGAGTTGTTGACAATGACTCAGGAAAAACAAGTATTTTATTTGTTACATGTTTATATTAAACTCTATAGTGATTCCTATTTTTCAAGGAGTTGGGTGATAAATGGCATAAGAGAAAGAATTCTCTCTATTAATAATTTTAAAGGCATGCTAAGTACACGAGTTCTTATTTAGAAATTAAAACTATGTCTAAAGCCCCGAGATAGAGCCGAGGGTTGGGAGTTGCTCCAACAGGAATTATTGGTTCTGGCCACCACGGTGGCACTTAAAATGCAAATGCTACTCTGTTCTTCTCCCCTGCGCACATGTGAACTCAAGAAGCTATTTTTGGTAATCCTTGACATTTTTGTCAATATGCCATCTGCATGGTGACATTTTGGAGGGTTATGATATTGGAGGGGGGAGGGTTTGATTTCTGGCATCTTGGCTTTTAAGAGTGAGATTAACGAGACCACAGTTTTGGACTGAGCTGAGCCGCGTGGAGCACCGCAGGGTCTATCTGAGATGCCTGGTGGAGCCTGCAAAACGGGGCGGCAGAGAAGTCACGGTGTGAAGAAATAAAGACCATTTGAGAAGGCACAGTGTGCAAAAGCTCGCCGAGCCGGCTGCCGTGCCCTGGAGCGTGTCATCGTAGATCCCGCACCACCCACTATTAGAAAGCAGCTACCCACCGCTTCTTCTTGAAATAATAATCAAAAAAGCACATCGGTTTCTAAACACTAAAATTGGCAAGATTCTATGGGCATTCCAAAAGCCTATCTCAGTCTTCTCTAAGGACATCCCCTGAAGGTACACAGCTCGACTACTAACAATAGGAATGGCATACACTTCCTGTTCCCCGGAATTCCTATGCCCCAATCCCCCCAGCAACTGAAACTCTGGGTAGCGTTAAGCATTCGCTTTTTAACTGTGTAAGGACTTTTTTCAGCTTTACTCACATACAATTATACAATGGACAGACACCAGCGTGTAAGTTTAAGGGCTAGAATGTGTTGACTTGGCACACGTATTTGTTGCAACAGGGTTACTGTTGTAGTTAGCTAGCTACCTGCATCACATCGCATAATTATCGTTTCTTTTTCTGCAGAACGTTTAAGATCTACTCTCTTAGCAACTTTCAAGTATACAATACATTACCAATAACCACAATTAGATCCCCAGAACTCACTGTATTTTCATGAAAATCTTTCCAGAGTGGTTATTTTCCCGCCTTGTTATATAGCGTGGTCTTAATTTTGCCTGTTACTTAAGTGGTCGAACTCGCCCTGGTTGTCTTATGACAGATGCAACATCCTTTTTTTGCAGGGAGAGGGGAGAGAAGTTCTACTGTGGGTTCTCTGACTAAAAAGTCCCCATCTGTTCTGAGCCCCTTCTCTCTAGTTGGTTAGACTTTCCTCTAGGACAGCGGTTCTCAACCTGTGGGTCGCGACCCCTTTGGCGGTCGAACGACCCTTTCACAGGGGTCACCTAAGACCATCCTGCAGATCAGATATTTACATGACGATTCATAACAGCAGCAACATGACAGTTAGGAAGTAGCAATGAAAATAATTTTATGGTTGGGTCACAACATGAGGAACTGTATTTAAAGGGCCAGAAGGTTGAGAACCACTGATCTAGGATCTTCTATCCTGCACCCCTCACATCCACACCCACCTCCACTGGCCAATGGTTACCTTGATTAGACCCCATATTCTCCTAAGATCGGGGTCAGCTGTTTTATTTTTAATATATTTTTATCGATTTCAGAGAGGAAGGGAGAGGGAGAGAGAGATAGAAACATCAATGATGAGAGAGAATCACTGGTCAGCTGCCTCCTGCACGCCCCCCACTGTGGATAGGGCCTGAAACCGGGCATGTGCCCTGACCGGGAATCGAACCGTGACCTCCTGATTCATAGGTTGACGCTCAACCACTGAGCCACGCCGGCCGGGCTGGGGGTCAGCTGTTCTGTGTAAAGGGCCAGATAGTAAATATTTTCAGCTTGCGGCCACAAGGCCTCTGTTCAGTGACTCAATCTAGTCCCTGCAGCCCAGAAGCAGCCCCAGACAATACGCCTGAGCATGGCTGCGCTCCAATAAAACTTTATTTACCGACACTGAAACTGGAGTTTACACAACTTTCACAAAATACTACTCTTTTCATTCTTATTCAACCATTTCAAAAGGGAAAACCCACTGTTATCTTGCAGGCTGTACATAAACAGATGTGGACTGGACTCAGCCCACAGGCTGCTATTTGAAAAACACTGTGTTACGTTTCCCCCAGGGCCAGACATCACATTTGGGAAAGAGTTTCCACTCAATAAACATTGGCTTGGCCCCGCCAGCGTGGCTCAGAGGTTGAATGTCGACCTGTGAACCAGGAGGTCACAGTTCGATTCCTGGCCAGGGCACATGCCCGGGTTGTGGCAGGTTGTGGGCTCTGGCCATCCCCAGTGGGGTGTGCAGGAGGCAGCCGATCAACGTTTCTCTTTCATCACTGATGTCTCTCTCTCCCTCTCTCCCTTCCTCTCTGAAATCTAGAAAAATATTTTTAAATAAATAAAATAAATATTGTTTCGTCAACTGATAATAAGCATGTCATTCTCGTACATGTAAGAAAATCTAGCCACGAAGACATTCAGGGACGCGCGGTGGCACGGGGCAGGGGGTCGGCGCTGACCAGCCCACCCTGACTTCAGGCCGGCCCGCCCCAGCGCTGGGTTACTATTTCACATGGGTCTTTCGTTTCTAGGCTGCCTTCTCATCTCGTGGAGAAAAGGGGCTGGGTGATCTTAATTGTTAGTTATGCTCCCTGGCACCAGGCACAGAGGTAGCATCTAGATTATTAATGTCTTACCACATATTAGATTTTTGGCTTCCTGTCCCCAACTTTAGAAAAAATGTGAACTATTTTACACTTGTCTCTGTCTCAAAGCAATAAACTAGAAGCTAGATGAAGCTGCTCTCTAGTCTTTGATCTTCAGTTCATTTTTCTTAAAGGGTGCCGGCTGCTCCCACGGGCAAAGTTCGCACAGCTGCCCTCGGTTACGATCGCAAGACAGTGTGTCCCCTGTATTAAACCAAAAGCAGAAGCAAAACACGAGATGCCTACGACACGGGTGAACCTCAAAAACATGAGGCTGAGCGAAAGAAGCCCAGCACCAAAGGCCACACATCTCGGGACCCATTGATGGAAATGTCCCGAACAGGCAAATCTGCAGAGACGGGGGCAGACTGCTGGGTGCCAGGGCCTGGGGCGGGGGTGCCTACTGATGGGCACAGGGCTTCCTTTCGGAGTGAAGAAAATGTTTTGGAACTAGACAGAGGGGGTGGTGGCAAAACATTGTGACTGTATTAAATGTCACGGAATTGTTCATGCTAAAATGAGCAACTATGTGAATTTTACCTCAATAAAAATACATTTTTAAAAAGAATAGTGGTAGACCTGTGTATTCTTTTTTCTTTTTTCAAACTGACCTATAGCACTGTATTAGTTTCAGGTGTACAACATGATTTGATATATGAATATATTGCAAAACCATCACCCCAATAAGTTAATTAACATTTATCACCACAGAGGAACAAAAATGTTTTTCTTGTGATGAGAACTTTAAAAATCTACTTCCTTGCCCTAACCGGTTTGGCTCAGTGGATAGAGCGTCAGCCTGCGGACTCAAGGGTCCCAGGTTCGATTCTGGTCAAGGGCATGTACCTTGGTTGCAGGCACATCCCCAGTAGGGGGCGTGCAGGAGGCAGCTGATTGATGTGTCTCTCTCATCAATGTTTCTAACTCTCTCTCCCTTCCTCTCTGTAAAAAATCAATAAAATATATATTTTTAAAAAATCTACTTTCTTGGAATCTTTCAAATATACACTATTGCACTGTTAACTGTAGTCACCACGCTGCAGCTGTACTCTGATGGTGGAAGTGGCACCTAGGCATATTGTTAAGTGGAAGTGGCAAGTCACAGAAGAAAAAAAAAAAATTGATAGTATAATCCCATTCATGCAAAGTCCCAAAACAAAAGTCTGGGTTTGTGCACATACAGTTAGCGAGAGGTGGAGGGAAGGGACTAGGACACAAAGCAATCTGCATGTGTGGTGTCATTCGCATATGGCAAGAATGCTTCCATGGGTCCTTGCGTAACGGAAACAACACCCCGGGTCCCTGTGGGCCTGAGCGTTTTCGAGGCCACCCACAGTCATTTCCACGCACATCTGCGCAGCACCAATCGAGGACCGAGTGGGGTCAGCGGAAGACGAACACAGCTGGCTGCAAAGAAAAACTCAATCAAGCAGCAATTTGGTCGCCATGATGCCGAACAATTCATTTTTTACTAAGTTTTTTGCTGCTTTGGCTGCATCTATTGGTCGACTGGTCACATGAAGTACATTAAACTTCATAAATGAGTACGAAATGCTATATAAGGGCCTACTATTAGGACAGCATCACCCCCTCTTTAAAAACGTCAATTTTCGCCTGGCCATGGTGGGTCAGTTGGCTGAGCATCAACCTATGAACCAAGTCATAGTTCAATTCCCAGTCAGGGTGCATGCCCAGGTTGTGGTCTAGTCCCCAGTGTGGGGTGTGCAGGAGGCAGCTGATCAATGATTCTCTCTCATCATTGATGTTTCCGTCCCTTTCTCCCTCTCCTGTCCTCTCTGAAATCAATACAAATATTTTAAAACAAAAAGAAATGTCCATTTTCTCTTAGAAGTAGGCCAGTGTGCACCAAGGGTATTTCGGGACAGAAGAAAAATGGAAGGGAGGGTGTGAATACGAGCACTGCAGCCAGACCAGCCCTGAGCTGGTTTCCGAATGCCAGGTCCCATGCTGGAGATGGAAGCCCGGCAGGCCAGCTGGACATGACCCCAGCCTGGTCCCTGACCTACAAGCAAGGTCTGCCGGTCATCCTGGGCCATAACTCCCCCATCCCCAAATCCCAAACCCTCACGGCTTCACTCAAACATGCCCACCTGCCCCAATGTAACTGCCGCTTCCAAAAATTATCAAAGACCCAGGGGAAAAAGGGCAAGAGAAACTTTTCAAAAAAGACAGGATAAGCAATTCTCATGCAGGATGCAATAAGATATTGGTTACAACTCTGAAGTTCCAAATGCACAAAACAACCACCTAAGATCCACACTGTTAACTATGGGGTTGTGACATCAGCATTAGAAACACAGTGCACTCAAGGCTCAAGTTAGGGAACAGAAACTTGCCAGAGAAATTTACACGAAAGTGTCAGAGTTAGATGAAGGAAGGAGGGGGACAGGGGAGGGGGGGGGAGGAGGAGCAGTAGCAGCAGCAGCAGGAGGAGGAGAAGGGGGGGAGGAAAAGAAGGGAGAGGAGGAGGAGGGAGGAGGAGGGGGGAGGAAAAAAGGGAGGAGGAGGGGGAGGGAGAAGAGGGGAAGGAGGAGTGGGGAGGGTGAGGGGGGAGGGTGAGGAGGAAGGGCTCTTAAATTCACATGTCTAACACCACCCTGTTCGCCTATGCCGATTTTCTTCATTCCATTCTTTGAAAAGTTCATATGTTCACGTGATTCAAAAAACAAAAAGGAAAAAAAAATCTATTGCCCAGCCCTGGCCCCATCTCCACCATTCCCACAACCATCTCCCCCAAGCAGGTACCCAAACAATCAAATCTGAATACAGACACTTATTCCTCCCTCTTAAGGCTCCTTCTGCACCTGCACGTGTCGGGGATGTCCCCGTCTGGCCTCCAGACCAGGACTTTCCAACCTGGCTGCAAGGCGGCCCTACCGGCGAACATTCGAGCTGCCCTGTGCCTGGGGCTGCTGGTGCATGGGACCCAGGCTCTGCCCGTGGCCCCCTCGCTCACGGACCTTCACCACAGCCCACGCTGGCCCCAGTTTATATGGGAAGAAAGTGAAGCTCCAAGAGGCTCGGAGGAGGCCCAGTTCGATCAATGACAACCACAACCCTAAGGCAGGTCTGCCCAGCTGCTCCACGGAACAAGGGCGCCGTCCCCTTGAAAAATAAACACATGATTGTCTTTGGCCAATTTGCAGAGAAAAATTAATAAACTCATAAAGCCTCTCAATTTCTAGATTTCCAACTCCAATTTTGTTAAGCGCCAGCACCTCCGGTATCACTTTTCCACTAGCCCTGGCACAAAATGGCTGTGACTCTTGGCTACACACTGCAATCCCCCGGGGAGCCTGAGCTCTCTGGCCAGGTCCACCACGCACCGCCCGGCGGGGAGGCCCGCTCCCGGTTAGCAAGGAGCCGAAGCCGGCAGCTTGGGAGCAGGGCAGACACCAGCTGATCACGGCCAGCCCAGCCCTCGTTTTTTCCATCGAGTACACGAGGTCATGTTTATATTCTGGCATTGTAAACATCTGAATGGTCATTTCTCTGTGAGTAAAACAGTTGGGAGTTGACATAATGGAATCCAAGACATAGCTATTTCCTGTATTCTGCAGGGAACGCCCCGACGGGGAGGGCACCTCGGGGCGGCTCCCAAAGGAGCTCGAGCCGCACGGGGGAGCAGCATTTGGCAATGAGGAGACATGGAGTGCGATCCGTGCTGCGACACGGATAAACCTTGAAAACATTATGCTCAGTGAGATAAGCAGACCCCAGGCCGCAGATTGAATGACTCCGTTTATACAGAAGAGTCAGAGGAGGCGCATCGAGAGGCTCAGAGAACAGATTGCTGGTTGCCAGGAGCGGAGGGAGATGGGCAGTTCCTGGTCACGGGCACAGAGTGTCTTCTGGGGATGATACAAATGTTCTAGAATTAGACAGTGGTGATGGTTGTACAACCTGGGGGATATATTAAAAAACCAGTAAATTGTACACTTGAAGACGGTACATTTTATGATACATGAATTATATCTCAATTGTTTTAAACGGGGGTAATGTTCTGGGAAAATCCGGTCCGCCCACACTCTCAGGGCTCCCCCACACTGGAGTCAGGTGCCTTCCCACAGACAGAGCTCTGAGTGGCAAAAAGAACCCGGCTCCTACAATGGTGCCTGGTGTGCTGCCTGAGCTGCACGTGGCCTGGAGACTCACTCGCCTTGGCCGGGCTCTATCTCCTGGTAGCACCGAGGCCAGTGCACAGAAGTCGCTGGGAAGATCTTTGGCCCCGGCTCAAGGCCCACCCAGCGAACTGCAGGGCTTGTGCCCTTGAGGTTGGCCCAGCCAGCTCCCTTCCTCCTTCCCTCTCTCCCTCAACTCCTTGAGCTTTACGGAAGAAAAAAAAAAAAGACTCTTTGCCTGGCCGGCATGGCTCAGTGGTTGAGCGGCAACCTATGAGCCAGGAGGTGGCTGGTTCGATTCCTGCTTGGGGCACATGCCCAGGTGGGGTGTGCAGAAGGCAGCCAATCAAAGATTCTCTCTCATCAATGATGTTCTCATCTCTCTCTCCCCACCCCCTTCCTCTCTGAAATTAAAAGATATATTTTTTTTAAAAAAGAGGACCCTCTAGATCAGTGGTTCTCAACCTTGGCTGCACATTGGAATCACCTGGGAATCTTTTTAAAATCCTGATTTCTGGGCCTCATCCTCCGGAAATTCTGTTTCTTTGTGATGGGGTGGGGCCACATGAGTAACAAAGAAACAGAATTTCCAGAGGATGAGGCCCAGAAATCAGGATTTTAAAAAGATTCCCAGGTGATTCTCATGTGCAGCCAAGGTGGAGAACCACTGCCCTGGATGGAGAACGCTGGCGATTGCACAGCTCCGCCAGCAGCCTCTCAGACGCCCTGCCCTGTGCTTGCGGAGCTTCTGAGCAAAGGCAGAGGCTTCGTCCACAGAGGGAATCGGCATGTCTGGGGGCATCTCAGGCAGACGGACACCCCCACCCACCCACGCACTCAGAAGGCCAGGCCAGCTCTCTCCGTTGCTGCAGAACACAGAAGTGTTCAGATTCTTCTTCTGCTCCACTGTGTATGTGTATACACTTGACATTCAGTAACTACCTATCAATTGAGGATATTCTAAAAATTGAAGAATACACTTGTACTAAAATATATCCCCAAAGTTTCATATGCTGTTATTACTATTTGTTATGGGATAGTAAATTCAGGGTTTGTCATATAAATATGTTTGACGTCTTTTTTTTTTTACTGAATTCAGAGAGGAAGGGAGAGGGAGAGGTAGAAATATCAATGATAATAATCATTGATCAGCTACCTCCTGCACACCCCTCACTGGGGATAGAGTCTGAAACCCAGGCATGACCAGGAATGGAACCGTGACCTCCCGGTTCACAGGTCCACACACAACCACTGAGCCACACTGGCCAGGCAAATATCCGTTCTTCATGGAAACAGAGAAATCAGGCCTCCGTGGTCTTCCCCTTTGTTATGTAAGAGCTCGGTAACTGTCAATCTGCTTGAAACCGGTTCAGCTCCTAAGCATGAATTATTCTAACCAAATAGACAAAAGTAGTTCCAGGTTCTCAACCAGGCCATATTGCCCTGCCCACCCCCACCCCCACCCCCACCCCAGGGGACACGTAGCAATGCCCGAAGCACTTTTGGTTGCCGTGACTTGCAGGGGTATGCTACTGGCATCTATGAATAGAGGCCGCTGGTGCTGCTAACCATCGGACACTCCATAGAACAGCCCCACAACAAAGAACTAGCCAGCCCCGTTCTGGTGGAACACCTGCCCCGGCTGGCTACGCCAGGACACTGCCCATCAGCAACACAGCAAGGTGAGCAAGTCAGCACACTTCTCTAAGTCACCAAGTCACTGAGCACACACCATCACCAGGAGCAGCCGAAACAGCGAAGGCGTGTGAGTGGGGTTCATGGGAGGCTTTCGGGCGGACCCCTGGTGAGTCTCAGTCCTCCTAAGGCTGTGGTCGGCAAACTGCAGCTCGGGAGCCACATGCGGCTCTTTGGGCCCTTGAGTGTGGCTCTTCCTAAGCCTTAGGAGTACCCTAATGAAGTGAATAACAATGCACCTACCTATATAGTTTCAGTTTAAAAAATTTTGCTCTCAAAAGAAATTTCAATCGTTGTACTGTTGATATTTGGCTCTGTTGGCTAATGAGTTTGCTGACCACCGTCCTAAGGTGTCAGCCAGATTCCTTTGGTGCCCTCCCCATCTCACCTGCCTTAATCCAAGCATCGGCTAACTCCCGGCCCCTCGCTCCCTTCACAATTCCTCTGACATAATCCCTGCCTCTTCTAGGCCTAGTGCCCCTGATCGCTCTAGCTCGGGCCCATCACCATCTGTGAAAACCGCTGCTGGTTCCCAACTGGCCTCCTTCTCTAGGAAATCCCCCCCACCCTCTGTCCCCGAGGTGGCGAGCTCATCAGATCCGAGTCGGTGTCTAATGTGAGCAAGACTCCAGGCTCAGTCCACAAGCAACAAGGAGGCTAGGGGTGTGGTGAGGAGAAAATGGACATCAAATGCTTAGTAAGATACCACCTAAGCCTGCAATAAACGCCCGCTACTGGGCTGTTATCACAGACACCACGCTGACAGATGCCTCCACGCTCACTAGGAACAAAACGCATGCGGCGCATTGGTTTCCTACAGCTGCTGTGAACGAACGGCCTCAAACCAAGTGGCTTAAAACAACACAGAGGCGCTCTGGCCAGTGTGGCGAAGTGGCAAGAGCACTGGCCCTGGCACTGAAGGGTCTCGGGTTCAATTTCCGGTCAAGGGCACGTACCTGGGTTTCAGGTTTGCTCCATGCTCCCGGTTGGGCACATGGAGACAACCAGTCCATGTGTCTCCCTCACACAGATGTTTGTCTCTCTTTCCCTGTCTCTCCCCCCGCTTCCTCTCTCCCTCCTACTCTCTCTGGAAAGCAATGGAAAAAATATCCTCAGGTGAGGATTAACAAAACAAAACATAAAAAAACACAAATGCATTGTCTCACAGCTCTAGAGGTCAGAAGTGCACGATCAGTTTCATTCGGCCAAAATCGAGGTGTCAGCAGGGCTGTGTGCCATCTCCGGCTCTACGGAAAAACCTAGGTCCGGGCCTCTTCCGGCTTCTGGAGCAGGGGTGGGGAACCTTGTTTGTGCCCAGGGCCATTGGGGTATTTGTAACACCATTTGAGGGTCTTATAAAAACATCAACTTAAAAATGAGCCTGCTCTATTTGGTCAAACATTCATTTAACTCATCCCTAATGCCTTGGCAGGGCCAGACCACATGATTTCTCGGGCTATCTCCTACGGGCTGCGGGCCGCACGTTCCCCAGCCCTGTCCTGGAGGCTGCCTGCGTGATGGGCTCATGACCACATGACCCGCAACATCTGCTTCTGCTGCCACGTCTCCTTTCCTGACTGAGCCTCCTGTTTCCCTCTTGCAAAGACCCTCCTGCTTACACTGGGCCCACCAGCTAATCCGAGATAATCACCTCATCTCAAAGGTCGCAACGTAACCCCGCCTACAAACGTTATTTGCCATAGAAGGCAACTTACTAACAGGTTTCAGAGCCGAGGACACGGACATCTTTGCAGGGTCATTATTCTGCCTACCACAGGAGGGGTTAAATGTCAGATGGCAATGGATGCCAGACAGAAATAACCAGTGGGTACAACACAGTGCAAGGGGCGCAGATCTGGCCACGGGAGGGCTGAACTCCGACGCTGTCCCTCACTGGTTCTGGGAATCAAGGTTGCTAAGTCACCCACCCTTGGCCTAGTTTCCTCACCGGCCCACCTACACCTGTGCAGCCTTCGTGGGCTTTCAGTAAAAGCATCACGCAAATGCCTAGAGCACTTGGCTCATGGTAAGCGTTCCACATATGTCTGCCATAACCACAGAGCCAAGGGATTTCAGCGGGGGGAACCAGGAGGCAGCAACAGCGTGGTGCGGCCTTAGCGGGAAGGAAAGGACACCAGCGCCCTGTAAGCCCCACGGAGGCAGGGACCAGGCTGCTGGTGCTCGGCACTGCGGTCCCGGACGCTGGAAGAGTGCCCAAGACTAAGAGGCTGTGCAACAGTGGGCAGATGGGTACATGGATGGATGGATGGATGGATGGATGGAGTGGGGGTTGGGCAGTTGGGTGGCACAGTGGAAAGAGCACTGGCTCCTGGGCAGAAGTTCAAGTCCCTGTCCCTCCAACTCCCAGAAGGACGCACACCTTGACTGTGGCCCTCAAGTGTGAAATGAGAAGTTTGAACAGGACAGTCCTAGCTCTTCCAACCCTGACGCTGTGGTATTCTAAGCTATGTGTGGTCTCCCCTACAAAGACTCTGGGTCAAACTGTCCGATTCCCTCATTTATTCCGAACACGTCCAGCACTTCCCCATCTCCAGCACTTTCCTCATGTTCCCACTTTTCTTCCCCAGCGCTGAGAAAGCCCCAAAACCCTCAATCCAGAAGCTAGATGGATGAGAATAAAGATCACCCCAGGCTCAAGTGAGTCCTCCCTCCTTTTCCTGGAAGCCATCACCAGCTGCTAATAGTACCTGGTAACCACCATTGTCTTCATTTTACATGTCTGTCTCTCTCTCCCAGACAAACGTCCCCATCTACTGACCTAGCACACAGGAGGCCAAGAACTTCCGAAGTTCTTCATTTTACTGGACTTAAAGGGGAATAACTGAACTCAGTAGAATTTAACGCTGCTTTTATTCCATCGGATGAATTATTTCATTTCTTGGAAAGGCAGCCAACAGGAGCAAAAGGACCTGGGCTGGAAGCAGCTCCCCAGGCTCACCACGTGACCTTTAACTCGTCACTTGCCCCAAGGGCTCCTGAAGTAGAAGTTACAGAGACGGTGAAGCACATTGCTTCCACTTCCAAAATCAGAGTGAAAGGGAAGAAAAGGAAACTTAAGAGATTTCCAAACATCCGGGAGCTATTTTTGAAAATGAATGACTTTTCCATTCACTTTAAAAAAAAAAAAAGGAAGGAAAGAAAAAGAAAGATATTAGACCAAGAATAGACCAAGAAGTAGTTGTTGATCATCTAAGAACATCATGGAAGAACATTCTTGCAGGAGTCCACCCCTTATGTCCTTAAAATCAAGTCACGCCCACACACCCATACAAACACTACCTATAAATGAAAAAAGGAGGAATCATTACTTGTTTATCAGCAAGTTTATATAATACCTAAATAGACTCTGTGGGATAAATATAGTAAGCGTCCTATTAATTAATACTAAAGTGTTCCAAGAAGGTAGCAATCAGTGATGTCATCTGGCTCTGTTCTGTGGGGCTCCAACCTGGCAAATTCCCCAACCGTGGATTGTTTTCTCCTTAAAGCGATAGCCTGCCCAAAGGACTTTTACTATTCCCACAGAATTCTTCCATGTGGCGCAGGCCACATCCATCTCGTGAACAAAGGGTCCCTACAAGCGTTTGTTGTGCTATCATCTGGGCCTTCCACCATCATTGTGACCATTTACACTCTGTTTTGATCTCCAATGTGCTTCGGGTCACCATTCTTCAGCTGCTCGAGGCTGGCGTTTCCAGGAGTGGACTAGTACAATGAAACGGCGCGAGGGCACAGGGACCCTAAAGCCGCACCCACCCAGCCCATCTAAAGGACAGTATCAACACAACCCCTCAGGAAGCACACGTATGGATGTACAACCGTCGAAGGCACTGGCTTTTTCCAAAGGAAGCAAAAATGTTCTTCCCATATTTTCCACCTAAGTGGGAAATGCCCTTTTATACAGTGGTGCCTGAACTCTGAGCTCAGATAGGTAGAATACCACAAAAGACTCGCCCATAGAAACTACCAGCCACAGAAATGGCGAATGAACTCTATATTTTTAAAGAAAGTTTTTGGGTACGATTCCAAAAACTCTGAAAATTATACTCACGGTACCGACCTGCAGAGATAGTGCATTTAAACCTAAGGTAGGTTCCCAAACTAAAGAATTCTGTTTTGAAAATTCGGAGATGTTTCCAGCCACATCTGTAAAGTTGTTCCCTTAGGCTACAACCTCTTTGTTGTGACTTGAAAAAGAAAGTACAGCCACAGTAATTCACCAACATGCCCTGAGCCAGCAATATCAAATGCTGTTAAACACAACAATAAATGGAATGAACAGAAAACTCTAGAAGGGATTGTTTACCACCCTTGGCCCTCGGGGGTTACTTCACTTACAACAGTGTATTTCATACTATTACAGTTTGTGCTAAATTACATATGAAATGTTTTAAGTCAGCAACAATGTGCACCTCACCTACTATGTCGAAATTCCTCCATAATTTCCATTTCATTTTTCATTTTCTCTAAGAACCTATCGAGTTGCCTCTCTCCTGCCAGTTGTGTCTTTGGAAGCTATTTGGGGGGAGTTCTCATTTCTTGAACACCATTTTCTGATCACATGAATCAAAGGCCACTCAAAAGGGGTTTTAACTGTCAGACGCATATGGGCAAAATGTGCTCCAACAGTTTTTTCCGTACAGTAAAACAAGTCCAACTTTAAAGGACAACCGGTCACCTATAAAAATCGGCAGGGTTCTGTTTTGAAAGAAGAAGAAGAATGACTATTACACCATTTACACCCTTCAGAGACTCCCCTTAAATGTTTGTGGCTTGCTGAGCATTCCATACATATTTCGGGCAAGGTATTATGGGAGCTGCAGTGCAAGCTGTCCCCTGCTGAATTCTCACTCACTATAAAAACAATGTCTCATAAAAGTATACACATGTTTTTACTTTACAAAAAAATGTAAAATATCCACTTTTGTTCACTCAGGCGACACTTGCAGCATTAGAAACAAGACTTTTTTAAAAAGTCTGCAAAGGGGGAGCAGGTCATTGAGTAACACAGACTTCTGGAGGAGAGAGGAGGCACCGTGCATGAAATGCACAGAAAGCTGACTTCTGGAGGGTCGGCACACCTATGTCCTGGGTCACTCCACAAACAAGGAAATTCTTGCATTTATACTTCTCATCCCGAATCCCCACGCCAATGGAACCACAACTGTTTTATATTACCCTCATAAAATAAGCCTTAGCCTTTTCTAAGCAAAATGGGATTCTTAATTGGTTCATTTTCCAGTTGTTTGGGTTTTTAACACACACACACACACACACACACACACACACACACACACACACAGCATAAAAGGGCACCACATTCCAGGCAGTTCTAGCAATTCCAGAACCATCCAAGGCTTGATCAAACAGCTGTGGCTCTGGCCTCTGGTTAAAATTATAATATGATCTCACCTGATTTTCAAAATAACTAAGCATCCTTTTAACCCATAAAACTGTGCCAGGACTACCTACGTTTCTGAGTCCAGGGTTTGCAATGTTAGGGCGCCACAACGCTTTTGCTTTGTTGGGCTTTGTTTTGCTTTTCCCTATCCGAACCCAGAAAAACTCTTCAAACAATAATTCAAGCGGCTTCCCTCCTGCAAGTTTATTTTCCAGCGCCAGTGCCATGCAGCGCTGCCTTTCCTGGGCAGGTAGGCGGAAGCAGGCGCGATGTCACCACACTTGGCCTTTTCAAGTCTTAAAATCACTGGGAAGCCCAGAGTGTTTCCTTTCTGGCACTCGGGCCGCGGACAAAATTTGCTCCAGACAGGACAAGATATCAGATAACCGCGGGAAACACTCGGTTTCACCAGAATTCCCAAGCCCATGAAAAATGCATCTCAGCAAAAGCAGCTGAACCATTGAAAAGGTTCAAGAAAAGCACCATTCCGGGGACTTAATGACATGCAAGAATTCGTGTTTGACTCCATACGGCTTATTTGCATGAATAATAAGACAACCTAGTGCCCTATTCATCGCTTGCACAAAGGGGAAAGCTAAAATTCAACTCTTGTTTTTCGTTTCTTCCACAAGCATCTGGGTCTAATCATACTCCCTTCTGGCCGCAGTACACAAGGCTGTTTCAATCAGGATTTTAACTCAATGTTTCAGGCGCTAGAGAGTAACTACCCATCACAGCTGGGAAGAGGCTCTCCCGAACCCCAAGACCTGGGAACCCCGGAGGTGTCCCGCCTGGCAGCGGTCCCTGGATGGAAACCAGGCTGAGCCCGCCCGACAGGGAGCCCGCACCGGCCAGCTGGGCGCGAGTCTGTGCTCCAAGGTGACAGCTCCTCCGGCCACCGCGGGGCCGGGGTGCTGGCGGGGCGACGCCGGGGGCGGTGGGCCGCAGCGGCCCGGCGGGGATGGGCGAGGCCGCGGCGGAAAAAGGAAAAGAGGGCCATCCGTCAGCCCCGGGAGAGGAAATTCCAGGCGCCCAGCTCCCAGGCGCCGGTCACCGGGTGACGTGAGGGAACCCAGTCCGTGTGTCCGCCGCGGCGGGGGCCGGGAGGAGGCCGGGGTTCCGCGCTCCGGGGCCCGAAGCCGGGAGAGGTGGTGCCTCGATCCTCAGCCGGGGCCCCGGGGATGGGGACGTGGGGGCGCCCTGCTCGTCGCCCCGATCCGGGGACCTCCCGGGGTCCCCGAGCCCGTCCCCGAGCCTCCGGGATGGGGCATCCGGGGGCCGGCCCGGGCCCCGCGCCGGCGCCCTTACCGGTCTCGGGGGTCGATCCACGACGTCTGGCGCGTGTTGTGGTCGATGTAGAAGACGCGGCCGTCGTAGTCGCGCGCCTCCTCCCAGCCGGCGGGCAGCGGCAGCTCGGCGCTCTCGCGGGCCCGCAGCGGCGCGGAGGGCGCGGGGGGCGCGGGCGCGGCGGGCGCGGCGGGCGGCGGCGGCTCCCGCGGGGTCGGCACGGACGGCGGCTCCCGCGGGGCCTCGCGCGCCTGGCCCCGCCGCCGCCGGCGGCCGCCGCTCAGCCACGGCATGACGGCGCGGGCCCCGCCGCCGCCCGGCCGCCCCGCGCGCGACGCCTCCTCCGCCAGCACTAAGGCCCGGGGCCCGAGGAGCGGGGGCGGCCGCGGGGAGCCGCCCGCCGCGCCCGGTGCATCCTCCGCCGGGCGCCCGTGCCCCGGCGCCCGCCCGCCGCCCGCGGGTCCGGCGCGTGGCCGTGCGCGCAGCCGGCCCGCTCGGTCCGGGTCGTGCGAGTCGCTGTCGCGCGGAGAGTCACAGTCCCGGAGCGGCGGCCACCGCGGCTGCGGGTGACTCCTCGGTTCCCGCGGCGCGCCCGGCCATCTTCGTTCCTCAGCGCGGCTCGGCCGGGAGGGGCGGGGCAACGGCAGGCCACGCCCCCTTCCCGCCCTCGGCCCCGCCCCCTCCTGCTCCGTTCCCAGGCCCGCTGCAGCGCCTTCCATCTCCGCCGGCCGCTCCGCCTCCGGTCTCCCTCGGGGCCGCTCTGCGATCCGCTCCGCTCCTCTACCCTCAGCCCCCACCCGGTGCGCAGCTTCTCCTCCTCCGACCCGGCCGGCGGCTCTTTTTCCCCCCATCCCTCACACTCCTCCCCCCATGCCCCGCGCTCCTCCCTCTCCCCTCCCGTTCCCCTCCCGCTGCACCACCTCGTCCAGCCTCCCCGGGAAACCGCACGGGGGCCAGGATGGGCGCCACCGCGTCCGTCCGCCCCCGGGCCACCGCGGAGGGGAGGGGGGGCCGCGAGGACGGTGCCCCACCCGGGCTGCAGGCGCGGCCTGTCTAGGCTGACTCCTTGGGGCCCAAACAATTCCCGGGGGGACAGGGCGGTCACCTCACTTCACCCAGTCCCCGGGGCCTGGGTCCTCGCCTCTGCCTTCTTGGGGTGCGAGGGAGCTGTGCCCTGGGGTCTCCCTAATAGCAAGCTGGTCTCGCGAATGCGGGTAAAGCCCCGAGGGGAGCCCGAGGGGGCGAGTAGGGGAGGAGGAGCCCGAGGCCCGGTCCTCCTGGGTGGGGCGGGGAGCTGGGCAGGTGGCCACTTGGTGTCCTCGGAGAGCCTCGGAGCGCTTGTCCGGAGTCCCCGCTCTGGGCCGGGCCCCTTGCACTGCCCTGAGTGTTTCTGACTGGAGGAATCCATAGTCTGAGCGCAGACCCAAGTCGGCTGGGGAGCAAGCCAGTTCCACTCCGAAAACATGAAACCTCAATGATAATTCATGTTCCACTCACAGCTCATAGCGGGGGAAACTGAAGTCCGAACTTGGGGTTCTCTCTGGCTCCAAAGCCCCCCAACCACTTAGTACTGCAGATCCCTGGCCGGAAGACTTAATGTCAGGACAATATCAGGGAGGTTATAAAACACTATTAACAGTGATGCAAAACGATCTAGTAAAAAACTTAACAGGGCCCAGTGTGGCTGAGGGGCTGGGTGTCCACCCAGGAACCAGGGGGTCACCGTTCGATTCCCAGTTAGAGCATATGCCTGGGTTGTGGGCTCGACCCCAGTAGGGCATGTGCAAGAGGCAGCCGATCCATGAATCTCATCATTGATGTTTCTATCTCCCTCTCCCTTCCTCTCTGAAATGAATAAAGACATATATTTTTTAAAAACCCTAACAGGTATCCAAACGGAGATACACAGGAGAAGAGACTAGAGGGAACCGGTCCAAAATGCTCGCAGTCATTTGCATTCCTTTAGGGGGAGGAATTTTTAAAAAATCATTTACCTTCCAAATTGTATGTCAAATGATCATATCACTCTTAGAAGGGGAACATTGTTTTTAAACAGAAGAATTCGAAGGCATGGAAACTGCTCAGGGGGACGCATCCAAGGAGGGCCTCTCCTCCCCTCCTCCCACCACGTACCTGCCCCCACCCGCATGTTTTATGCCGGAAATGCCATGACCGGAGTCCTTTTAGTGCAACCTGCGCGGTTATGAACTGGCCATGGGAGAGTGGGGCGAGTATCAAAAAAGCAAATACTTGGTGATTTTCAGTTGCAGGGAATGCCCAATACAGAGTGCCCCCAGCTCTGACACCTTCCATGCCGACTGGCATGATTTACGGCCCAAAGGACTGCCACTGCCTTCTTTTCCCCTCGCTCCCTGCCCCGCCCCCCACCACACACATCTCACCACCCTACACCGCCTGGCTGCAGCGGCCTCCTGGCCCTCCCAGGCATCATATCATCTCACAATGTCACAAATCTGGGCGCTCCCGCTGGAGATGGCCCTGAATGGGGCCGGAGCGTGTGGGAGGACGGCCAGCCTCTGCGGGGGGAGGTGGAGAGAAAGAACACCCGCTCAGGGGAGGAAGGGCAAGAGGAAAAGTAGCAGTCAAGAGTAAGGGCTGGGGGAAGGTCCATCCATTAGGAGCTGAGGCCTTTCCCTGAGGGGGACACGGGTGAGGTAGTCGTTCAGCCTGGCAGCGAGGATGCACCGCAGACCTACTACGTGCAGGCATCGTGCTGGTGCTGGGGTGCTGTAGAGAACAGGACAGTTGGTGCCCACCCCACCGCCTGAGTCTGCGAGGAGACAAAGAAATAGGCACTTAGGACTGTGACCTGTCTACAGACGCAGCCAGGGTCCCAAGCTCAAATTGGGGGCTCTGGAGGCCTCGTGAGACCGAAAGGAAGCCTTCTTGGATGAGGAAACTGAGGCTCAGGTCTCCGGATTTCCCAGTTCTGAGCCCTTATTCCTGGCACGTGGAGCTGCTGTCATCAAACACTCGTTGATTTGCATAACAGATGCGGCGCCCCACCCAGCTCTCCTTGGCTGGGGCTGCAGCCTTTCAGAGGATTAGCCTTGGCTGACAGATGTCTCAGGCGACCGCCCACCCCCCAGGGACCCTTCTGCGCTTTGACAGCCCAGCCCCCTTGCCTCGGTGAGACACCCGCTAGTGCACCTCACACTCCAGAGCTGCCCTGGCCACCCTGGCTTTGCTAGCTCCTCCCTGCCCCAGCCTGCCTCCCAGGCCTCCATCAGTCGGCACCCCATTCCCTCCCTCTCCTGAGAACCCCGCGGCAGGCACAGCTTCGAGGAGGCCTGACCTAAGGGAGCGGGCTGCGCGCACTGGCTCCCTCCCAGGCACTTAGCAAATATGAATGGTTTGATCATCATAACAACATCTACTGTATCTCTAGCGGCATTTGCACCCGAATAGCGAACCCAGCAGAGTGACACGCCTGCCTGAGAGGAGAGATCGGAGACCCTCACGGAAGAAGCTTTCTCCACAGCCCTGGGCCGCTGGGGCTCAGATAAAGCGAAGGAGGCCCGTTGCATTCATCTTCCTGAAGCCAGCCGACTGGGAAGAGGCCAGAACTGGGGGGGGGGGGGGGGGGGGGCCGAGGCCTGTCTATTGCACCATGCGTCCTTTTGACTTGGAGTGTTTGTGCAGGCAGCTGCTGATTGCCCCTAAAGACCGGTGCAGGGGGTTGGGGTGGAAGAGAAGTTGGTTGGGGGTGAAGGGACTCGGCTCCCCAGCTCTGCGGCAAGTTAGGGAGCCGCGTGCGCGGTGTTCATTGTTAGGGAGAAGAAGGCCCGTCTTTCTTACAGGCAAGCGGGGCTTTCCCTGTTGGACAGAAAGCACATGCGCGCACAAAGCACTGTGGGGAAGGAATCTTCGGTCTTAGCCGAGCGCACAAGTATGCATTCTTTATGGCCCCCGTGTTAAAACCTCAGCCTCGCCAACAACAAAAGCACAAACATTGCAGCGACCTCTCCTCCCACCCAGATTTCTGATGGAAAAAGCGGCGCAGGAAAAACCCACTTGGGCCCTCGGTAATCGAGACGCAAATACTTGTCCTCCGCGCGGACCCTCTGGGAAATCCCCTCGCAGAACAGTTTCTTTAAGATGCTTGTTAAGGAGCAAATCCAACACACTCCTCGCATGCCAGACCGGCGAGCGCAGAGTCTGAAGAATTTTACTCTCAATTAGATTCGGCCTTCGCTCCCCGCCCCTCTCCCCAAAGGGGAGCCTTTGTTTCCAAGAGGAAGGTACAAGCTGCGCGCACACGGGGCTTGAGCGGCTCCTAGCAGAGGGGGCGCCGTGGAGGTGGCAACCATGGCGTCTGAAATGGCAATCATCGCGTCCGAAAGGAGAGACATAAATCCTGCCGGAGAAGCCTCGCTTACTTGTGTAAACAATCGCGTGTTCTAGGAAGTGACACATTGGGTGATTCTGTACAAGTGCTAAGAGGGAAACGGAAATGGGCCGATTGGGCCTGAAGAAGAAATGGCTCATTGTTTGGCATTCTTCAAATGCTGGACTAATGACTCGGTTCTGGGCGCTTCGGGGACAGCATTTGATTAATGCAAATGCGCGCTCTTGGGAGGAGCTTCCATACGATGCTCGCTCATCCCCGCCTTGCGGCCTAGGGACTGCGAAGGAAGAGTAACCTAAGCCCACACCGCTCCGGGCTCAGGGGCTGGCCTGGGGAAGGGTCGCGGTTGTGCCTGGAGCCTTCGCTTCACGCCATGATCTCTTTAACTTAGACGCTTATTGACTTGTGCTGGGAAAAGGCTTTGTTTAGACCTGATGTGAGGACGGGGAGTTTGGGAGCACTTCCCTCAAATGGGACTTCCTTGATTTGTGTGGAGGCGGCCCATCCTGAGGTGAAGTGTTTTTCTCTTTCCTAATGGTCCGCTCAGCAGAGACACAGGGCACTGGGGCTGAGCCAGGCAGCCTGCATTTGGTCCATGGCCCTGCTCTCGCCTGCGCTGTGTCCGCTTCTCCAAGCAAAGCGATGTCCTTGGAGTCGGGTCAAGGCCATCGTGATGTAGGCGGACTCCATTTGCACCTGGGTTACTCCAACTCAGGTTTAAAAAAATGGTAGAGCAATTTCCCTCCCAAACTTAGAATACTCTAGTCACCCACTTCCTTCCTCTCCAGTCTGCGCTCCCGTAGCTACATTTTTACTCCTTTCCCTTCCCAGCCCATGGGTTACAGTCAACACAATGCTGCGAGCCAATTGGAAATGGATTCCAGGCCAACCATCATTTCGGGAAGACGCAGCTGCCATGAGCCAGCCTCCTCCAACACGCTTCCTCCTGGCTGCATCCTCTCCTGTGTGGGATTCTGCCTCTGGTCCCCTGTGTATTTGCAAAAACAGATTCTTAAACTGCAGACCTCTGCTTCCCGGGCCAAGCGGAGCAGCTTGGAAGGCTCGGGCCTACAGAGACGAGCAGGAGGCTTCGGCAGACACAGCCGAGCGGTCTCTGGGTCATTAACTTTTTTTTTTCATTTGATGACACTCGCGTTATAAATGAGTCTCTTCTGTAGCATGAATGGAACCGTTCTGGAACACATGTAACCTCCCTAGATCCGAGAGCAACAACCCGGGACGGAGGTCATATATCAGCGCTTGTCGAGCGGAGCGGCTGTGGCCCCCAGGGAACATCTGGCAGGGTCTGGAGACGTTTTTAGTTGTCAGAACCGGAGGGAGGGGGTCTACTGGCATCCACTACTCGGCTATCCCATCGGACCTCCGTAGTGGTGAGGGTTCTCCGGAGAAACAGAGGCAACAGGGCGTGTGCATGTGTGTGTGTGTGTGTGCGCGCCTATGTGTATTCATCATAAGGAATTTGCCTACGTGATCCTGGAGGCTGACAAGTCCCAAGACCTGCAGTCAGCAAACTGGAGACCCAGGATAGCCGATGGCGTAGTTCCAGCCCAAGGCCAGGAGGCTGAGACCCAGAAGAACGGATGCCTCAGTTCAAGTCCAAAGGCGGGAGAACACAGACGCCTGGCTCCAGCAGCCAGGCCCTCAGTGGTGGGAGAGGGGATATTGCTGTTTTAATCAGACCTTCCACTGATCAGACGAGGCCCACCCACCTCTGCTGTCCTTAGGCTACTGATCTGAAGGCCCAGCCCACCCAGGAACGCCCTCGCAGACGCGCCCAGAGTCGCCTTTGGCCCAATGTCTGGGCCCTCCGCAGCCGGGTCAGGGTGACACTTCTGACTCCATCACCAGCTGCTCTGTTTCTAGGCCCCATCCTGCTCACAGCATGGTGCGTGGACCAGCAGCAGGGGCATGGCCGGGGAGGGGGGGCGCGCTACTGCAAGGCCCAGCCCAGCCCCATGCCTTGGCGAAGCGCTGTCTTACACACAGAGGGGGTAGGGGATGGGGGGCATGTAAAAAAAGAGGTTTGAACAGATTGATTCAAAGAGCCATCTGGGTAGAGCTCTCGCTGCTCCACCTCATAATCAGTCGGGCATATTTTCCAGCTAACAGGTGCCAAACCCTGCCCGCGACACAGCAAACGCCCACACTCGCTCCACATACGCACATTGAAGAGCCCAGATCTGGCCCTGGCCAGTGGGCTCAGGTGATTGGGCATCATCCCGTTGCTGGTTCGATTTCCAGTCAGGGCACATGCCCGGGGTTTGGAGCTGGTTCCCTTGTGGGAGGTGTCAGGAAGCGGCTGATCGATGTTTCCCTCTTACCTCAGTGTTTCTCCCTCTCCATCTCCCTGTTTCCCTCTTACCTCAATGTTTCTCTCTCTCCCTCTCCCTCCTCCTCTCTCTGAAAACCAATAAAAATAAATACATAAAGAAAATGAGGAAGCTAACTGCTGCCTTAAAAAAAAAAAAAAGAGCCTGGATCTGTTTGCCACTCGGCTTTAGGCCATGTGTCCATGACGTTCAGCCAGGCTCACCTGGCACAGAAGCAGAAACGGGCCAAGAGCCAGCCCCAGGCCAAGCACGCTGGAAGCAACGTTTGATTTTTGCCTGGTTTTCCTGGGGCCCCCACTCGGGACCAGCTGCATAGTTTTGGGGGGTACGTTTTGCAGTGCAAACGAGAACATGGGGCCTGTCTTAGTCCGTCTAGGTTGCTTGCACAACATACCGCACACATGGCTGGCTTATCAACAACGAATTTATTTCTCGTAGTCCTGGAGGCGGGAAGTCCAAGATCAAGGTGCCAGCATGGCCGGCTGAGGACCCTTTTCCGGGTCGCATAGTGGAAGGGGTGAGGGAGCCCTGGGAGGTCCCTTTTATTTGTTAAAATATATTTTTATTGAATTTTTACAGAGAGGAAGGGAGAGGGATAGAGAGTTAGAAACATCAATGAGAGAGAAACATCGATCAGCTGCCTCCTGCACACTCCCCACTGGGGATGTGCCCACAACCAAGGTACATGCCCTTGACCGGAATCGAACCTGGGACCCTTGAGTCCGCAGGCCAATGCTCTATCCACTGAGCCAAACCAGTTAGGGCGGGAGGTCCCTTTTAAAAGAGCATTGATTGGCCCCAGCTGATTTGGCTCAGTAGCTAGAGCATCGGCCTGCGGTTCCAGGTTTGATTCTGGTCAAGGGCACTTGCCTGGGTTGTGGCTCCATCCCCAGTTGGGGGAAGCGCAGGAGGCAGCTGATCCATGATTCTCTCTCATCATTGATGTTTCTATCTCTCTTTCCCTCTCCCTTCCTCTTGGAAATCAATAAACATATATTTTTTTAAAAATAAAAGAGCATCGATCGCATTCACGAGGCCTCATCATCAGGACCTAAGCAGGGATGGGGTGGGGGTGGGGACTAGTGTGGAATTTGGAACATTCCAAAGGTACATGATCCTTATCCCAAACGTACGTGCTCCTGCTACACTCGCCAGAAGAAAGACAAGTCAACATGACGTCCCTCTCAGGAAGAAAACAGCACGAGCTATGAGGCAACTCTGCCCTAAGACCCAAACCCAATCTCATCAAAGCATCTAGAAAGATTCCATGGATTCCAAGGTCTTCTTAGCAGATAAAAGGGTATCTTGGATTCTTGGAGTGCAAAGGTCTTTAGAGCTAGAGGGAAAGTACATAGTTTGAGAACCACAGAAATACCAAATCCCATCGAGGGGCCAGTCCTGCAATGTGCCTGGGTACACAGAAGGATCGATAAGGCGTGCAGCTTAAACCTGAGGTCAGGGTCCCGAACCCACCTCCTGGGAAGCATAGCTCTGTGGACACAGCAATCATTAATAGGCCTCAAGTGGTCCATTAGGGTCACTGACAAAGAATCTAGCCGGGGGCCAGCCCAGTCCAGGATGCGTGTGCAGGCCAGTCATGGGACGGTGACTGCCTTCGCACTGGGGGACGCCCAGCTGCAGGGGGCGTAGGAAAAGTACAGGAGCGGTTCAGGCAATCAAGCTGGAGGGCTGCCCTCTGAGGTGGAGAAGGAATGTGCGCCTGACTGTGTGCGTTTGTCAATTTCAAAGACTTTCTGAGCTTCGGGAGCCATTGCAAACGTCTAATTGGGTAATGAGTATAAACTTGTGATTTTTAAAAAACTCTATTTGTATTCATTTCGGAGAGGAAGGGAGAGGGAGAGAGAAGCACTGGTCAGCTGCCTCCGGCACAGCCCCCACTGGACATCGAGCCTGCAGCCTGAGCATGTGCCCTGACCTGGAACCGTGCCCTGACCGGGAATTGAACCCTAACCACCTGGTTCATAGGTCAACACTCAACCACTGAGCCACGCCAGTTGGGCTACACTTGTGATTTTATTTTTTAAAAAATTTCTTTGTTTAAGGTAATACACAATTGTTCTTATCCCCCCATTGCCCCCCACCCCCTACACTTGTGATTTTAATTGAAAACGAATTTTATATACAATAGTGGCACATTTGAAGAGAACTAAGTTGCACTATATAAATTTAATCTATTAGGTTTAGAAGTGGTTTGCATACTTGGGAGTGTATTTGTTAATTGGGACCATGAAAGTGATTAAGAAGAGAACCGAGTGCAGTACACCAAGAGTTTGCAATTTAAAATTCATGGAAGTGGCCCGGCCAGTGTGGCTCAGTGGTTGAGCGACGACCTGTGAGCCAGGGGGTCGAGGTTCGAATCCCGGTCAGGGCACATGCCTGGGTTGTGGGCTCGATCCCCTATGGAGGGCGTGTAGGAGGCAGCCAATCAGTGATTCTCTCTCATCATTGATGTTTCTTATCTCTCCCTCTCCGCTCTTCTCTGGAATCAATAAAAAAATATTTTAAAAAATAAAATAAAATAAAATTCATGGAAGTGTTTAATTACTGAAGTTTGCAACTGGGATCAAGTATTTTCCAAAGGCCCCTTAAAAGTGGTTGCTGTTATTTGCTAGACTTGAAAGCAACAAGAATAATCATAAAGTTTCTAGGCTGAACTTAAATGTTTAAAGAGAAACTAGGCATCTGAATGTGTAACTTAAATAAGTTGACTATCAAATTTGTAAAAGTTGACTATCAATTTATCAAATGACTAAATCATTTTTTGTGCATACACACACACCACTTTTGAGAGGTGTAGTCGCCACTTAGTCCAAATTATGGTGCTTACTTTTTTAAAAAAAATCACAAGTCCATCTTTGCAACCCTATGTCAATAATATGATCAAATACCAATATTGTTTATCAAATAAATTCCACCTAAGCTCAGAGACCGCGCTGGGCCCTCCAGAGCCTGCTCGGAGCTGATAAGGTCTGATATGATTCAACTTGCATTCCTGCTAAAGTGCTTGCCTTTCTGGCTTCGTGCACGAACCTGAATCTAATTTTCTGCCCTTGTCACGTTCTCATCCATTTACAGTGTGTGCGTGCGCGCGCGTGTATGTGCGTGTGTGCGCGTGTGCGTGCGTGTGTGTGCGCGCGTGCGTGCATGTGCGTGTGTGTGCGTGTGTGCGCGTGCATGTGCGTGTGTGTGCGTGCGTGCGTGCGCACGTGTGTGCGTGTGTGTGCGTGCGTGTGCGCGCACGTGTGTGTGTGTGTGTGTGTGCGTGTGTGTGTGTGGTTGTCATCTGAATACATTATTTCATCCCTACCTGGCTGATTTATGTGCCCTATAAACGACCAGCTTAACTCGGAGCCAATTTACCCAGTGGCCCTTTGCACCAGTGTGTGCTTTGCAAGGGGCTGAGCTCTGAGCGACTGAATTACAATGTGCTCTGACTGTGCCCAACGTGGGGAGCGTCACACTCCGCGGCCCACAGAGCAGCAGGGCCGGGCCTCGCCCCACACCTCCAGAATCACAATGTGCTTTTTAAGCAGAGCCCCGGGTCATTCCCAGGCACATTAAGGCTGGGGGAGCATCGGGCCGGGCCGAGCTCAGGTAACAGCCAGCTCTCATGGTAATGTTGTGTTGCTTGAGTTTCACGCTCAGCAGACTACATCGCAGCGTTTATTTATTTTAAATGAAAAGCTGACAGGTTCCAGTTCAATTAGTTCCATAAACTGTCCCTACAAAGTATTGAATGATGTGTGTATTTGTTACTGAGTTCATGCAAATGGCACTTGGGTGATTGGGACATAAACTCGGCACGTTAATGGGTCCATGGAAATCTCCCTCAATGGACACGGACAACGGGGGGCAGGGGGGGGTGAGGGCATGAGTGGGGGGTGGGGGTAACGTGGGGATAAGGACACATATGTAATATCTTAATCAATAAAAAATATATTAAAAAAAGAAAGAAATCTCCCATAACATGGGGGTGGGGGGCCCAGGGCCCCAGGAGGTGGAAGCTCCAGCAGATGAAATCCGGGGTGGGTTACAGGAGGTCACAGATGCATTTCTGTCGCTCATATCCAGGAAGGGAGTCTGGTTGCCTCCCGTTGAATGAGCACACGTTGTGCCTTGTTTGCCCGATCCAGTGTGGAGGAGGTGATGTCCCAGGACTCCCATCTCAGGCTTAAGAGAACTGGCACGTTCACATTCTTTTTTTTTTTTCCCTTCAATCCTCACCCGAGGATATTTTTCCATTGATTTTTAGGGAGAGTGGAAGAGAGAGGGAAAGACAGAGAGAAACATCTATGTGAAAGAAAACGCATCCATTGGTTGCCTCCTGCATGAACCCCGACCAGGGTCTGAGCCCGGGAGGAGACTGCAACTGAGGTACATGCCCTTGACCAGAATCGAACCCGGCACCCTTCAGTCCACAGGCCAACGCTCTATCCACTGAGCCACACCGGCTAGGGCCTGGCACTTTCACACTCTTACTCCAGGAAGTCAACCGCCATGGAAGAAGCCGGATTACTCTGAGACCCCCGTGCTCAAGGCCGCCAAGGAGCCACGTGAGAGGGAGCACCGAGGAGCCAAACGCTGGCTTCTTGCACCTTCCATCCTGGACGGCCATGCGGCCCAGTGAATGGCTGCAGCGGATTCCACACGGAGCAGAAGCCTCACTTAGCTGAGCCCCGCCTGACCCACAGAGTCACAGGCAAACAATAAAATACTGTTGCTTAGCCCGGCCAGTGTGGCTCAGTGGTTGAGCACCGACCTATGAACCAGGAGGTCAGGGTTCCATTCCCGGTCAGGGCACAGGCCCGGGTTGCGGGTTCAGTCCCTGGTGTGGGGCGTGCAGGAGGCAGCCGATCCATGATTCTCTCTCATCATTGATGTTTTTATCTTTCTCTCCCTCTCCCTTCCTCTCTGAAATCAATAAAAATATTTTCTTTTTAAATCCTGTGGTTTAAGCCATTGGTTCGGGAGGTGATTTGTTACACAGCATAACTATCTGTGACAAATGTATAGCCCTGTATCGCACCAACCTGCTTCCTGGCCATCACAGGACGGGTCTGCCAGCACCCAGAGGGGTTCCTAGGGGGTTCCTCCCCTAATGCGGGGGGGGGGGGAGGGGCGGCGGGGGGAGGAGAGGAAAGCAATGGAAGCTGAGGTACAGAAGAACTTAGAAACAGAAAGTGAGGAAAGACAGAAGAGATTGCGGCTGGCTTTGATGTGGCCGAGGGGCGCCCCCCACCCCATCACTGTGTCTCCTTTCTGTAAGTTTGGTTGAAGCATATCGTACCTACAGGTAAATGCACAGACATGTCTGGGCCTCAGTGAATTTTCACCAAGTGAACCTGCCCATCTCAGGGGCGCCCAGGTCAGGACTCGCAGTGCCCCCTCAAGGCCTCTCTGGGTCATTGACTGTCCCCCACAGGGTACCACCCTCCCAGTCTCTCTTAGCATAGTCAGTAATGCCTGTTTTGAAATGTTCTATCAACAAGATGCATACGACCGTATTTTTTGTATCTGGCTTCTTTTTTCTTTTTTTTTAAACTCAATTAGTTACTTTCTTTTTTAAATCCTCACTGGAGGATATTTTCCACTGATTTTTAGACAGAGTGGAAGGGAGGGGAGAGACAGAGAGAGAGAAACATCAATGTGAGAGAGACACATAGATTGGTTGCTTCTTGCATGCCCCCTAACCAGGGCCAGGGATCGAGCCTGCAACCAAAGTACATGCCCTTGTCTGGAATCAAACCCAGGGCTCTACAGTCCACAGGCTGGTGCTCTATCCACTGAGCCACACCATCCAGGGCCTGGCTTCTTCCAACTCGTGTTTGTGAGATTCATTCCTGCTGTGTGCAGTTTCGTTCACTTGGTCCCAGCGATGGTGAGGACCACTGTCTGACTACATCACAACATATCTGTGCGTGGGCTGAGGGCTGAGTTGATCTAAAGCCACGGTTAGCAAACCTTTCCTGAAAACGGTCAGATTGTGGATATCTCAGGTGTGGCGGCCACAGGCCTCTGTAGAAGCTACTCATCTGCCACTGCCGCTTGAAAACAGCCACAGGCAGTGTACAAGGGAATGGAAACGTTTGTGCGCCAATAAAACTGGCTTTATTGACACTGCAACGCGGATGTCATGTCATTTTCACGCGTCACACACTTTTATTCCTCATTTGATTTTTTTCCTGACCAGCTCAAATGTAAAAAGCACTGTTCTCACGCCTGGCTTTTCCCCTAACTAAATGGGATCTTTTGTAAAAGTTCCCGAATGTCAGCGAGGGTGCAGGGGAACAGGAATTCGCAGGAATGTGAAGCGGGCATTCTTCGGGGTTGGCAAGGGGACGGGATATATATCAAACACCTTAAAAATGCTCATGCTCTGACCACTTCTAGGCTGCCGTCCAAGGCAAATAACCAGAGATGTGCCTAAAGATGAATGGGCAAGGATATTCATCGCAGCATTATTTATAATATTAAATAATTGGAAACAGGCTGCAGCGTTCAGTTCTGGCAATTGGGCGGGCCGAGTAATGCATCCCATGCCCTCGGATTTCCACAAATACACAGACATGTTGAATAAAATACAACACGAATATGAAATACACCAACTAGCCAGGGAGAAGCGTCACTCTCCTGGGTCAGAAGGGAACTGCATCCGAATATAGCCCCTCACTACTGAGGGCTGGGGTTTTTTAATATATTTTATTGATTTTTTACAGAGAGGAAGGGAGAGGGATAGAGAGTTAGAAACATCAATGAGAGAGAAACATCGACCAGCTGCCTCCTGCACACACCCCCAACTGGGGATGTGCCCGCAACCAAGGTACATGCCCTTGACCGGAATCGAACCCGGGGCCCTTCAGTCCGCAGGCCGATGCTCTATCCACTGAGCCAAACCTGTCAGGGCTGTTTTTTATATATATATATATATATATATATTTTATTGATTTCAAAGAGGAACGGAGAGAGAGAGAGAGAGAGAGAGAGAGAGAGAGAGAGAGAGAGAGAAGAGAGAGAGAGAGAGAGAGAGAGAGAGAGAAGAGAGAGAGAGAGAGAGAGAGAGAGAGAGAGAGAGAGAGAGAGAGAAACATCAATGATGAGAGAGAATCATGGATCGGCTGCCTCCTGCACACCCTACACTGGGGATCGAGCCCACAACCCAGGCATGAGCTCTGACCAGGAATCAAACTGTGACCTCCAGGTTCATAGGTCGACACACAATCATTGAGCCACACTGGCCAGGCTGAGGGCTGGGGTTTTAATACCATCAAAAGAATAGAAGCTATGACATGGACCCACCAAGACGGGAGTGGTCATACAGTTTTACAGTTTACTACTAATGTGTGAATGGTCTGGTTTTCCCACGTGCTAGTCAGCGTTTGCTGTTGTCGCTATTTTTTCTGTATTTTAACTTTTCTGCTCCATGGGCAGTGATCTCTCATTGTACTTTGAATTTGTTTCCCAAATGGCTGATGATGTTGAACAGCTCTTCATGTGTTCGCCACCTGTTCCTCCCCTTTAGTGAAATGTCGCCTCGTGTCTGTTGCCTGTTTTCCAATTGGATTGTTGGTTTTTACCATTGAGTCTTGAGAGCTAGTTTCCCCCAGTCACCTCTGCCTACCCAGCATCCACTCCTTCCCCTTTCTCCCTAAGGAGCCGAGTGTTGCTCTGGTAGCCACCACTGCACTGCACAGCGTGTTTCTGGAAAGGAACCCCCCCTTTTTTTTTTAATTTTCACCCTGGGATATTTTTTTCCATTGATTTTTAAAGAGAGTGGAAAAACCCTAGCTGGTGTGGCTCAGTGGATAGAGCGTCGGCCTGTGGATTGAAAGGTCCTGGGTTCGATTCCGGTCAAGAGCACATGCCCCGGTTGCAGGCTCAATCCCCAGTAGGGGGCGTGCAGGAGGCAGCCGATCCATGATTCTCTCTCATCATTGATGCATTAATCTTTCCCTCTCCCTTCCTCTCTGAAATCAATAAAAAATATATTAATAATAAAAAATAAAGAGAGTGGAAGGGAGGAAGAGGGAGGAGGGGACGAGGAGAAGGAAGAGGAGGAGAGAAACACTGACATGAGACAGACACATCAATTGGCTGCCTCCCACACATACCCTGACTTCCAGCTGAGATTGAACCTGAAACCCAGGTACGTGACCTTGACTGGGAAATGAACCCGAGACCCTTTGGTGCAAGGGCCAACACTCTAACCACCGAACACCACTGGCCAGAGCAGTTTCTTCTCTTTTTAGGAGAGTCATCCAACAATAATATTCATCTCTTCCCCTTAACATTGTCAAGGTTGGAAGAGGCACCGGGAACGGACAAGAAGGACGGTAGAGAAGAGAAATGGCCAAGTTCAGGTCCACGGTGCCATCATGAAGCTGATGCTTCACCCACCTTGCAGACAGCGCATCTGCACTTCCTATGAGCAGAGACCTACTCATCCTCACTGTTTGCCCCCGAGAAGTCGTGGTTTCTCACACATGCGGCCGCAGACACTGTAACCCCTGCATGTTGCATTGGAAAGTGTTTTCCTTTTCTTGTTCTTTGTCAATCCTCACCCGAGGACATTTTCCCCATTGATTTTTAGAGAGAGTGGAAGGGAGGGGGAGACACAGAGAGAGAAGCATCGATGTGAGAGACACATCAATTGGTTGCCTTTGCACATGCTCCAACCAGGGTTGGGGATCAAGCCTGCAACAGTTGTATGTGCCCTTGACCAGAATGGAACCCTGGAGCCTCCAGTCCCCAGGCGGACACTCTAACCATTGAGCCACACCAGCTACGGCTACTCTGCTTTTCTTAACCAACCCGCACCCGCACCCTGCTCCCCTTAGTCGCTGCTATTGCTGCTGTTGGTCTGGAGCTGACGGGCACACACAGAAGCCAGCAGACAACAGTCACTGCACACATGGACACTGACCGGCAGGGACCGGGCACCAGTACCTCCTGCGAGTCTGAACGCACAGCAGGAAGCCATAGGACCGAGCGCGCAGGGAGGAAAGAGGAGCCACGTGCGAGAGGAGGAATGTGCAGGGCACCCAGCCGTTCCCTGTGCCCCACGGCTGTCCTGTGCGCTGGCCGCCCCGCCCCGCCCTGCGCCCTGCACCTGCGAGGCCCCCCGGGACCTGAGCCCGGTGCTGGGGGGCGGAGGGGCCCTCTGGCTGCCTCTGGTTTGGGGAGGGGGGCAGGGGAGCCCAGAGGCGGGCGGGGACGGGACGGAGCGCTCCAGCCACACTTCGCTCCATTTCCCGGGCTCTGCTCCCTCCCGCCGGCGCCCCAGGGTCAGGGACGCCCGGAGCCCCGGCAGAGCCACGCACAGTGCGGCCGCACAGCCCCCGTCCCGGGCTGGTACCCGGCTCCCCGGCTCCCGCGGGGCGACGTGACGAGGGCCCCGTGCTCCCCGGCGGGAGGAGGCGCCAGGAGAGGAGCCCCGGGTTAGGAAACGGGCTGTTATCAGGGCAGCGGCCGGCCTGCCCATCCTCCCCTCAGACGGACGCCGCCATCCGGAATGCAGGCAAATCCCCCGGGGCGTGGGGGGGGGGGGGCTCCGCCTGCTGCCCGGGAAGGTGAGCAAAGGTCTGGGATGGGAAGGAGGAGCCGGAGGACCTGCGGTGTCTGGCCGCCCTTTATCTTTATTGCGCCCGCTATCTGCGGCTCCGGGGCTGCGCCCGGCCATCGCGGAACAAAGCCGCTCAGCGCCCTTTGCTCGGAGGAGCCGGCCGGGCGGAAACGCCCAGAAACCCCGGGAAAGGGCGGCCCGGCACTTGCACGGCCGCCTCGGGCCGCGGGGTGAGCCCTGCCGCCTGCTGGCCGCCGGGGGGACTGCAGCCCCGCCGCTCGCCCCACCGGCCCGGCGTCGGTGAACCGCCCCCCCCCCTCCCCCGCGCAGGTCACCTGAAGGGACTGGCTGTGGAGGCCCCGTCGGAATCGGAAATCGGAATCGGAAATCGGAAATCGGTCGAGTCTACGACTCACTAAGAAAAACACAAGCAACCCAAGCGGATAATAGGCACCGGCTACGGATGGGAGACGCACAAAGGACAAAACTCGCGGGCTAATGAGCGTGAAAAGATGCTTAACCTCGAAATCACCGAGAGCCACGCCTCACCCCACACGGAGGAGGTGAGGAAATGGGACTTTCACGAATGGCTGAGCTATAAACGGCAGTCGTTTGGGGCTCCTGAAAGGGCCGTTCATTCTCCTCCGGGCACGGGCGCTAGACGAACCGCGAACACTGCCACTCGCAAGAGCAGGGACTCCAAATATTTGAAACGACCTCGGTGCTTAGCAATGGGAACGTGTTAATAAGTCATTTATAAGTGAGACTAGAGCGGGTGGCATTAACTAGGTCTACATCAACACGACAAACCTTGAAATCATAATGTTAAGCGGAGACAGAAATGCACTCAGGATTACATGTATGTGCAGCATTTAAACACTCACACAATACTACGTTGCTTATGGAACAAACTTTTGCATGAAAGCCTGAGATCAAGAATAGGAAAAATAAACAGCAACTTCAGATTGGAGGTGACTTTGGGATGGAAGGAGAGAAATTAGTTGGATAGAAGGACCGGAAACTCGACCTGTAAACTTTTCCTTCTTAAAAATACCTGAAGCGGAGACAGTACACATGAAAAGGCATCAATTCAATAGTGATGAATTGGGCAGCCATTATATTTTCCCATGCATATTTTGTACATGGGAAAGCTTTTCTTTAAAGCCAGTGAAAACGGCCTAACTGGCCAATTTAAATCTGTTAAACAAGTTACAATGTGTCCACGGGGCAGCCTTTAAGAATCGCCAGCCCTAAGCAGTCAGGGAACCAGGGAAATGCTTGGGGTATTTCATGTGAGAGGGTAGATTAGAAAACAGTTGTATAGGGGGCACGTGCAGCTTCTTCTTTTCAGCACCTGTCTATAAACTTTTCTTTTTAAAAACATATTTTTATTGTTAATCGTATTACAGATACTCCTACGTTCCCCCTCAGTAAACCTTTAGATACCAGATTGACACCCGTGGCTACGTCTGAGTAATGTGACTGCAGGCGACTTGTGCTGTCTCCCCAGATCAATTTTTACAACGAATGTATATAGTCATTTTATCCTAAATATAAGCAATTTAATGAATCATTTGCTTGTGCAAATAACATGTCAAAATCGCTGATCTATACATATAACACCCATGTTCAATTTCAGACCAAGTATCTTGAAACCATTTTTGCTATTTATTTGATGGGCTTATGCTGCCACCTAGTGGAAAAATAGAAGAATGCTTTACAAATGTAAAATAATTCATAAAATCCAGATGTGTTCTTTACATATTGATAAAGATACTACATACAACTTATTGTTAAAAATACTACATGCACATTCTAGAAAGTGTAGAGTACCCAGAAAAGCACAAAGAAATAAGAACTCACCCATCATCTCCCTTTGCCATTGGTCCAGGATTCTGAGTTCCTGGGCAGGGGAGAGAGAAATCAAGGTTCAGTTGTTCTCTCCGCATAAAGTCAACTTTTCTGCTATTTGGTTGCTAACCTTGAACTTGGTTTTGATACTTGATTTTTTAAAATATCTTTTTATTTCAGAGAGGAAGGGAGAGGAAGAGATAGAAACATCAATGATTAGAGACAATCATTGATCCGTTGCCTCCTGCACACCCCACAATGGGGATTGAGCCTGCATCCTGGGCATGTACCCTGACCAGGAATCAAAGCAGTGACCTCCTAGTTCATAAGTCAGCGCTCAACCACTGAGCAACACTGGTCGGGCTTGATACCTGATTTTTTATCTGCTCACCTAACATCAAGCCTCTTAAAAAAAACAAAAAACAATTTGACCCTGTTCAGGTACTATGGGTGCTTTCAAGCTCTGTCTCTTGTTTATAATTTTTTTGGGGGGGGGGTTGCTATGATAAAAATGTTGGGCTCTAGCCACTTTGCACAGTGGTTAGAGTTCAATTCCCAGACAAGGGCACATACCTGGGATGCAGGTTTGATCCCTGGCCTGGTTGGGGTGCGTGTGGGAAGCAACCAAACCATGTTCTCTTTCACATCAATCGCTTTTTCTCTCTCCTTCCCTTCCTCTCTCTCTCTCAAAAAAAAAATCACTGGAAAAATATCCTCGGCTGAAGATTTAAAAAATTACTGTTAAAAATGTTGGAATGAACATCTTACATATAGTATATGAACATATATGTGTGTGTGTATATCCTATGTAATAAAAGCCTAATATGCTAAGTGTCCGACCGTTCATTCAACCATTCGACCAGTCGCCATGATGTGCACTGACCACCAGGGGGTTAGCTTGCTGCAGGGGTCTGGCTGATTGGGACTGGGCGAGATGGGCCAGACACGCCCTGGAGCCCTCCCGTGGTCCCTCCTCCACCCTATTCATGCACCAGTGGGGTCCCTCGGCCTGGCCTGTGGGGATCAGGCCAAAACCGGCTCTCCGACATCCCCCGAGGGGTCCCAGATTGTAAGAGGGTGCAGGCCGCGGGACCCCACCAGTGCATTAATCCATGCACCGGGCCTCTAATATATATATATACACACACACATATACATATTCTGGTGAAATTGCATAACTCCTTCTGCAGTATAAATTCCAAACAGGGACTTGATGAACAGTTATATGCATTTTAAATTGAACTGATATTGACCTGGCCAGGTAGCTGAGTTGGTTAGACTGTCATCTCCACACACTAAGGCTGTGGGTTCAATCCCCATCAGGGCACATATGAGAGTCAACCAATAAATGCATAAATAAGTGGGACAACAAATGGATCTCTCTCTCTCTATTTTTCTCTCTCTCTCTCTCTTTCTCGCTCTCTCTCTCCCCCCTTCCACTCTCTCCAAAATCAATCAATGAAAAAAACTCTAAAAATATCAGTGAATTGTATAACAGCCACATTCAGTGAAACCATTTCTATTTGATGTGCTTCTGCTGCCACCCAGTGGGAAAATAGAAGAATGCTCTATGAATGTAGAATAATTTAATGAACTCCAGGTGTGTTCTTTACATAATGATAAAGACACTGCATATAACTTATTATTTAAAATTAACACCTGCTCATTTTAGAACATTTAAAGGGCCCCGAAAAGTAGAAAGAACAAAAACTCACCCATCCTCTCCCTTTCTGCCGGTTCAGGGTTCTGAGTTCCTGGCAGGGGAGAGAGATCAAGGTACAGTGTTTCTCTCCGTATAAAGCCAACTTTTTTGCATTTTCGGTGCTAACTTTGAACTTAGTTTTGATACTTGCTTCTTGCTCTGCTGACCTATGATCAGCTTGTTTTAAAAACACTTTAATAATCTGACCCTGCTTAGATGCTTTGGTTGCTTTAAGTTCTATCTCCTGGTTCAGGTATTTTGTTATGATAAAACTAGAGGCCCAATGTATGAAATTTGTGCAAGAGTAGGCCTTCCTTCCCCCGGCTGCCGGCACCGGCTTCCCTCTGGCACCCGAGACCTGGGCTTCCTTTGCAGCCCCGGCTTCGTCCAGAAGGTCATCCGGAAGGACGTCTGGTCTAATTAGTATATCATGCTTTTATTATTATAGATATGTTGTAATGAACATCTTATATATAGTGTATGTATGCATATATATATGTATATACTGTATATATAATCTTTGTGAAATTACATATCTATTTCTGTAGCGGAAATTCCAAACAGGATCTTGCTCAGTGGCTACATGCATTGATACATTTAATATATACTGACCTGGCCAGTAGCTGACTTGGTTAGAAAGTCATCCTGATATGCCAAAGTGGCAGGTTCAATCCCGCACAGGGCTCATACGAGAATCAACCAATGGATGCATACATAAATGAAACAACAAATTGATGTTTCTCTCTCTCTCTCTCTCTCTCTCTCTCTCTCTCTCTCTCTTTTTCTCTCTCTCTCCCTCTCTCTCTCTCTCTCTCTCTCTCTCTCTTCCTTCCTATCTCTCCAAAATCAACCTATAAATAAAGAAATTTTTAAAAATAACTGAACTATGTAACAGCCATTTTCAATTTCAGACCAAGTACCTTAAAACCATTTTTATTTCATGTGCTTATGCTGCCACCCAGTGGATATAGAGAAGAATGCTTCATGAATGTAGACGAATTTATAAAATCCAGATGTGTTCTTTACATACTGATATACTACGTATAATTTATCATTAAAAACTACTACATGCACATTCTAGACCATTGAGATTACCCAAGAAAATACAAACAAAAATCACCCACAATCTCACTTTCCATTGGCTCAGGATTCTGAATCCTGGGCAGGGGAGAGAGAAAGATCTAGGTGCAGTGGTTTCTCTGTATAAAGCCAACTTTTCTCCTAAACATATGCTAACCTTCAACTTGTTTTTGCTACTTAATTCTTGCTTTTGTCCCCTATCATCAAGCTTCTTAAAAGAAAAAACATACCGCCCTAACCGGTTTGGCTCAGTGAATAGAGCGTCAGCCTGTGGACTCAAGGGTCCCAGGTTCGATTCCGGCCAAGGGCATGTACCTTGGTTGCAAGCACATAACCAGTGGGGAGTGTGCAGGAGGCAGCTGATCGATGTTTCTCTTTCATCGATGTTTCTAACTCTCTATCCCTCTCCCTTCCTCTCTGTAAAAAATCAATAAAATATATTTAAAAAAGAAAAACATACCAGTAATTTGACTCAGCTCAGGTACTTTAAATTCTGTCTCCTGTTTTTGGTTTTTGGTTTCTTTTCTGCTATGATAAAAAAAAAAAGCTGCAACAAACAGTGTATATATAGAACATGAATATACATACTAGATATATATGTATGTATTTGGTGAAATTACATACCTCTTTTAATAGTGTAAATTCCAAACAGGATCATGACCAATGGCTACATGCATTTATAAATTTAATAGATATTGACCTGGCCGGGGCGGGGAGTTGGTTAATGTCATCCTGATACTTGAAGGTGTCCTGTTTGATCCCTGGTCACATACATAAAAGAATAAATCAATGAATGTATAAGTGGGACAGCAAATAAGTGCTCTCTCTCTCTCTCCAAGATCAATAAAAAATTTAAAATTTTAAAAAATCACTGAACTATAACAGCCACATTCAATTTCAGAACAAATACCCTGAAACCATTTTTGCTATTTATTTGATGGGCTTATGCTGCCACCTGGTGGAAAAATAGAATAATGCTTTATGAATGTAAAAATTTATAAACAACATGTGTTCTTCACATATTGATAAAAATACCATATATAACTTATTGTTAAAAATTAATATATGCTCTTTCTAGAAAATGTAGAGTACCCAGAAGAGTACAAAGGAAGAGAAACTCGCCCATCATTTCACTTTCCATGGGGTCGGGATTCTGAGTTTCTGGACAGGGGAGAGAGATCAAGGTGCAGTTGTTCTCTCCATATAGTCAACATTTCGGCGATTTGAGTGCTAACCTTGAACTTAGTTTTGGTACTTGATTCTTGCTCTGCTTTCCTATGATCAAGCTTCTTAAAAAATATTCCAGCACTGCAAGAAATGCTAAATGGACAGTTGTAAGAAGAAGAAATAGAAGGGAAGAGAGGAACACAGGCACAAAGAATAGTAATGGCAACAAATAAGTACCTATCAATAATAACATTGAATATAAATGGCTTACCGTCTCCAATCAAAAGACATAGGGTAGCTGAGTGGATAAGAACACGTGTCCCAAATATATACTGTCTACAGGAGACGCACCTCAGAACAAAAGACCCACACAGGATGAGAGTGAAGGCATGGACAAAATTTTCATGAAAATGGAAATGAAAAAATAGCTAGGGTATCAATACTCATATCTGACAAAATAGACTTCAAAATGAAGGCCATAACAAGAGACAATGAAGGCCACTTCATAATACTAAAGGGATTGATCCAACTAGAGGATATAACTCTGGTAAACATATATGCACCCAATATAGAAGCACCTAAATATATAAAAAAAAACTTCTGGAGGATATTAAGGGAGAGATATATGGCAATATGATCATAGTAGGGGGCTTTAACACCCCACTGACATCACTGGATAGATCTTCTAGACAAAAACTCAACAAGGAAACAGCCATCCTAAATGACACACTAGAAAGACAGAATTAATTGACATTTACAGAACATTTCACCCCAAAACTACAGGATATACATTCTTCTCAAGTGCACATAATCCATATATATGTTGTCTACAAGAACATGTAAATGGGTCATTCTCAAAGATAGACCACATATTAGGACACAAACTAACAAGCTCAAGAAGATTAAAATCATGTCAAGCATCTTACCAGATCAAAATGGCATGAAATTAGAAATCAACTACAGCAAAAACTCTCAAAAACATTCGAACACATGGAGGCTAAATAGCATGCTATTAAACAATGAATGGGTTACTAAATAGATCAAGGAAGAAATTAAAAACTTCCTGGAAACAAATGAAAATTAACACACAACAACCCAAAATCTATGGGATGCAGTGAAAGCAATCTGAGAGGGAAGTTCCTAAAAAAACAAACAAACAAACAAACAAACAAACAAACAAAAAAACCACACACAAAAAAAAACACTACAGGACTACCTACAAAAAATCAACAACAAGAAAAACTTTTCATAATTTGTCTAACGCTACAACTTAAAGAATTAGAAAGACAACAACAACAAAAGCCCGGAGTAAGTAGAAGGAAGGAAACAATAAAGATCAGAACAGAAATAAATGACAGAGACTAAAAAAACCCCACACAATTCAAAAGATCAATAAAACCAAAAGCTGGTTCTTTGAAAAGAAAAACAAGATTGATAACCACTAGCCAGACTCATCAAGAAACAAAGAGAGAGGACCCAAATAAACAAAATCAGAAACGAAAGAGGTGAAGTAACAACTAACCCCACAGAAATGCATTGGACCATAAAAAAATTACTATGAACAACTATATTCTGACAAACTGGACAACCTGGGTGAAATGAACATATTACTAGAAAAATAGAATCTTCCAGAACTTAGTCAGGAAGAATCAGAAAACCTGAGTAGGCCAATAACCACTGATGAAATTGAAGCAGTAATAAAAAATAAAAAACTTCCAGCAAACAAAAGCCCAGGTCCGGATGGCTTCACAGGGGAGTTTTACTAAACATTCAAAGGAGAACTACACCTATCCTACTCAAAATTATTCCAAAAATTCAAGAGGAAGGCACACTTCCAAGCACTTTCTATGAGGCCAGCATTACCCTAATTCCAGATAAAGACAATACAAAGAAAGAGAATTACAGGCCAATGCCCCTATGAACATAGATGCTAAAATCCTCAACAAAATATCAGCAAATCAGATCCAGCAATATATTAAAAGGATCATACACCATGAGCTAGTGGGATTTATTCCAGGGATGCAAGGCTGGTACAATATTCACAAATCTATAAATGTGATACATCACATAAACAAATTGAAAGACAAAAATCACATGATCATATCAATAGACACAGAAAAAGTGTATTCACCCCAAAAGCCAACACCAATTTTTTAAAATATATTTTTTATTGATTTTAGAGAGAAAGGGAGAGAGAGAGAGAAACATCAATGATGAGAGACAACCATTGATTGGCTGTCTCCTGCCTGCCCCATACTGGAGATCGAGCCCATAACCCAGTCACGTGCCCTGACCAGGAATCAACCCCTGACCTCCTGATTTATAGGTCAAAGCTCAACCATTGAGCCACACTGGCTGGGCAAACAACCATTTTTGATAAAAACTCTCAGTAAAGTGGGAATAGAGGGAATCATACCTCAACATAATAAAGGCCATATATGACAAACGTACAGCTAACATCATACTAAATAGCAAAAACTAAAACCATTTCCCCTAAGAACAGGAATAAGACAGGAATGTCACGTTCACCACTCCTGTTCAACATAGTACTGAAAGTCCTAGCCACAGTGATCAGACAAGAAAAAAAGTTATCCAAATTGGAAAGGAGAAAGTAAAACTGTCATTATTCACAGATGACATGATATTGTACATAGAAAATTTATATGGAACCAAAAAAGACCCTGAATCGCTGAAGCAATCTTGAGATAGAACAAGGTTGAAGGGACCACAATACTAAAAATCAAGTTATACTACAAAGCCATTGTAACCAAAACAGCCTGGTAGTGGCACAAGAACAGGCATACAGATCAATGGAACAGAACAGAGAGCCCAGAAATCTACCCAAGCCATTATGCTCAATTAATATTTGACAAAGGAGGCAAGAGCATACAATGGAGTAAAGACAGCCTCTTCAATAAATGGTGCTGGGAAAATTGGACAGGTACATGCAAAAAATGAAACTAGACCACTAACTTACACCATACACAAGAATAAACTCAAAATGGATAAAAGACTTCAATGTAAGTCATGAAACCATAAAAATCCTATGTTTCTTTCTCATCAATGTTTCTAAGTCTCTATACCTCTCCCTTCCTCTCTGTAAAAAATCAATAAAATATTTTTTAAAAATCCTAGACATCTCACAGAGCAGAATTTTCACTGATACATCGCCGGGGGCAAGAAAACATGTCCCTGGAGAAAATCATAATGACTTCAACCTTTAATGTTCTCACTGTTGTTGTTTTTAATCTTGAAGGGATTTTTTAGGGGAAGTCTCTCTTGTCTTGAGGAAATATTTCTATGAATTCAGCAATTCCATCAACTTCTCTTTCTTTTTCTTTTGTAAAATTCAAGTAAAATTAAAAATTGTAAAAAATGAAAAACATATAACGTTTAAAAGAAATAAGTAAACATGACTCTCAATTTTCTAGAAAGAGCACGTATTAAACAAGTGGAAGAATATATCATGTTCATGGATTGGTAGAGTGAACAGCTTTGGGCACGATGGACACTGTGTGTACAGACTGACTTCTTGCTGTGAAAGATGAGTTCGTTGGCCCAGCCACACGGGCATGAACACGCAGTTCTGGAAATTGAAGTCCTTCTGTACCGTTAGTAAATGTCAGCTCTGGACTCTCCCCAGAGTTCCCCCTCTCTCCTGGCTGCCCTGCCCCACCGCCAGGACCAACCCCACCCCCATCTCCCCCGACCCAGAGCCACAGGGGGAAGGGGACTCTGGTCCCATCTCCCAGGCGCCCTCAACACCCACCCCCAACACCCACCCCTTCGCCCCAAGCAGCTTAGCTCCCACCTGTTTTATATAATGGCCTCAGGTAAGGCTTGGTTTGCAGAAAGTATTCAGTGGGAAACCCTTGCTCAAGGTCAGCCCTCAGGCCCTTGCGAGCTCCCACAGTCGGGGATTTCAGAGAATGGAGGCCTTTCTCCCTAACACACCAGCTCCTTAAGAAGTCTGGTGCCCGTCTGCCTCCTGGTGTCATGACTTCGCATCCTAATGGGCAGCAGACACAGGCCTGCGGGTGTGGAGACGACCCCTGAGCCGGCTCCAAATCTCCAAATCGGAGGAGGCGGAAGGTGCTGGGGCCCAGGCTCAGGGGGAGGAGGCGGAAGGGAGTGGGCCTTGCTCCGTGCCCAGCCCCGTGCCAGGTGCTCACGGTCCAGATCCTCTCCGATCCTATGAGAGGTGTTCCCTTGCTCCCTCCACTCCCCCTTTCCTTCCCTTCCTTCTGGATTTACTGAGCACCTGTCTGTGCCAGGGGCTGGGGTACAAAGGCAGAGCTAGCACCCCAAGACCTCACCACCCCCAGAGAGCATCATCCAGAAAAAGGCTGTGACTGGGGGGGGGGTGCAGGATGCAGGGGGCGCCCCGAGGGACTCAGGGAAGGTTCTCCAGGGGAGTTAAAGCCGAGCTGGGACCTGAAGGATGAGGAAGGGTGTTCCAGGTGGAGGGAACTGCATGTGAGGAGGCAGGGAGGCAGGAAACAGCCCGCGGGTCTGGGAACTGGGGGAGGGCGATGGAGCCCAGGCCCAGGAAATCTGCTGGGTGAGGTGGGGGTCCCAGAGCCCACTACCTGGACCCGCGGCCTCTTTGACCTCCTTTGCTCCCGGCTGCCTGGCCAGGAAGAGCCAACCCCCTCTCCCCCCAGCTTACCTGCCCAAAAGGAGGCTTTGAGGCTGGAGAGAGGGATGAGGAAGGAGGGGCCAGCTGGTGTGAATTTGGGGATTGCTTCTCAGAAATCTCCTCCTCCACTTCCTTTGCCTCCTCCCCTTCCTCCTCCTCCAACACCATGGCAACCAGGAGGCAGGGGGGGGGAACACCTGTGAGCTGGGCTGAGTTGAGGGGGAGGGGGGCTGGAGTAGAGCCCTCTGCTCCCCCTCTCGGAGCTTCCGTTTTGGCATCTAGATTCTGGAATATGGGCACCACAACCCAGGTGCTGGCTCCTGTCAACCCAGGTGCCCCAGGGAGCCGAGACCCAGGCTGGACTCATGGGGGGAGGCCGGGGGGTGAGGGTGGGGCTGGGGAGGACCCTACATCATCTGCCGCTGGGGGGTCGGCCAGGCGGCGGGGAGGCCCTGAGCCACGTGGCCTGCGCTTCCCACCCAGCAGCCCGCCTGGTGTGCCCACTGCTCTGTCACTGCCCAGGAGCCTGGGGGAGGGGGAGGCAGGGCCGAGGCACAGGCACAGGGATGGGTCTCCCTGTGAGCCCCGCAGTGAGAGGTCTAGGGGGTCCCCCTGCCGGGGCACAGGGCTCAGCTGTTCCCAGAACCTGGTCAAAGCCACAAAAGGAGGGGCAAGGAGGGGCCCGTTTCCTGGGGCTACTGCTCCGATGACTAAGACCGGCCTAACCCACAGGAACAGGTGCCCTCCTGGTTCTGGGGCCAGAATCTGAAATCGGGGTGTCGGGGGCTATGCTCCCTCAGAGGCTCCAGGGAGGGTCCTTCCTGCCTCTTCAGCTTCTGGGGGCTCCTGGCCGCACCCCTTCAATCTTCACATGGCCCCGCCCTCTTGCTCACCATCACGTGGTCCACACCCTTATTCACGTGCTCACTTCCAGTTGATCACGTTGCCCACCCCCTTGTTCACATGCCCACTTCTGGTTGGTCACGTGCCCATCCTGCATGTTCACATGGCCCCGCCCCCTTGAGACCTTGGAGGGTCTCTGTTTCCGGGGTGCCACCTCCCAGTTGGCTGTCTGCCCCTGCTCTCACATCTGTCAACAGTCCCTTTGCCAAAGTCCTTCCAGAAAATCCTTTGGGCGTGCCATCTCTTTCCTGCTGGACTGTGACAGCTGGGATTGGAAGGGGACAGGAGAGCAGTGGCCCGTCCAGAGCCCATGCAAGAGGTCCAGAGGGGCCTGTGCTGTCTCTGGAGGCTGGGGGAGGGGAGGGTGGTGAGGCCCGGGTGCTGACTACGAAGTGGAAAGCTCTCAGGGCAAGCGGGGCACACACACACACACACACACACACACACACACACACACGATCACCCCACACTACGAGGAGCAGCTGTGGCCCATGGAACAGGTGAGACTTCTGCAGCACAGAGAGGGCGAGCGACTTCCTTGAGGGCACACAGCAGTTAAAGGGCAGAGCTAAAAATGGAACCCTGGGCTGCCCAGAGTCTGTGTCTCCTTTCCCCGCGAACTCTGGGTAAGCGGCCCCTCGCCCTGTGGCCATTGCTCTGATGGGCTTCACCCTTTCCCCCACCCCCTCCACCCCCAGCGGTCAGGGGTCCTGTCATTGCACCAGTGCCCTTGGGCGGGCTGCTCTCTTTGTCCCACGGTCCCTCCCAGCTGGTGACCTTGGCGTTGTCCGGCTGCATTGGGGCGAGGGCCTTGCGTGGAGAACGCCCCGCCTCCCCGCGCCCCACTGTCTGTGGCTTAGATGACAAAGTGCCATTACTAGCATTTTTCCTGGGCCTGGCTTCCGCCGCCGGCCTCTCTGGCAGATTGAGTTTTACCTCGAAAAGAAATGGATTCGGGTCTGCAAACCGGCTGACTTCCTGCACCTGCTCTCTGCCCGGGTGCCGCCTGGTCCAAGTCCCTGATGCCACCCCACCTCGGTGGCAGCATCTCTCACCCCCTGGAGCCCCCATGCAGCGCACAGCACCCTCCGCGCTCCCTGCAGCTCCAGGGACCTGCTGAGCCCGGGTCCCAGCCGGTCACCAATCCCCCAGGTCCTGCCTGCAGCCCCGGGGCCCTCAAACCCCCTTAGACAGAGGGGTGCAGACCCTAGGTGGGCACTCCGCTTGCCCCCCCCCCCAAATGCCCTGAGCACCAAGTCTGTGCTGGCGTCCAGCTCCTGGAGGGCTCGGCCTGCGCAGTGCGGCCACCGGAGGGGACCCGTCTGCAGAGCGGCAGGCGGCACAGGCCTCCCAGGGCAGCTGGGTGCCCACCCGGCCCCAAAGCCCTCCCCCGCCACCCCCCTGCCCAGCCCAGCTGCCTGCCTTGGGAGGCGGGAGACTGTTGCCCTCTGCTGGCCAGTTCCTGTCCCTGCAGAAGGCAGAGTCCTCCCTGACCCCAGCCAGTGCCCCGGGGGCCAGCCCAGCCCGGCCTTCCCATTGCACAGTCAGAGCCAGGCCGGTGCTGCCCTCGGCCGGATGGAGTGGAGCTGGACTGGGAGCCGGGAGGGCTCTGCCGCTGATGTGTGTGGCCCCGCTTCTCGCCAACCCGGGAGGCTCCGGGGCCCCTGTGCCTGTCACTGTGGCCAGGTCACGGTATCAGCAGGTCCCTCCAGGGCACAAGCCGGGACGCGGCGGCCCAGGGCCAGGACCTGGAAGCAGCCTCTGGGATCGGAGCCCACTGCTCTTCCCTCCACTCGCTGCAGGGCCGTCCTGCCGGGCTCCGCTCAGAGGTCAGAGGGCGCTTCTGCTGCCCGCTGCCCATGAGCTCCCGGCTGCAGCGTGTCAGGCGTGAGCGGATCCCAGCCGATGACTGCACACGGCCGGCTCTTCACAGCCCATGTGTGGTCTCACCTGGTCTCACTCCCAGGCCCCACTGCTGGCCTGGACGCCCGTCTCACTGCTCGCCTGAGGTGTGGACTCTGTATGTTATTTATTGATGTCAGAGAGGAAGGGAGAAGGAGAGAGAGAGAAACATCAGTGATGAGAGAGAATCAGGGACCGGCTGCCTCCTGCACGCCCCCTACTGGGGATCAAGCCCGCAACCTGGGCATGTGCCCTGACCCGGAATTGAACTGGCCACCACCTGGTGTGTGTGGGGCGATGCTCAACCACTGAGCCACACCGGCCAGGGCCTTTGCGTTGTGACCGTAGATACAGAATATGTTTGCCTACAGGTTTCAGCATGCGAGCAGCTCCCAAGAAAGGAGCAGCCTGCAGAAGGGAGCAGGGGAGGAGAATACGAGCTTCAGAGACACCCTGGAAAGCCAAGCCTGTTTAATTTGAAACGCCTGGATGGTGACGACACTATGAAGCGTACACAGGACATTTCTTCAGGAAAGCGCCTGCCAGCCACGGTGGAGAGAGGGCCCTCCATTCAGACCATAGACATCAACAATGTGGGCTCCTCCTCCTCCATGGCGCAGCTGTCCATGACAAAGATAATGGCGCTGATGAGCGAGAAGATGCAGGCCAGGACGCCCAGCGGCAGCACGTAGGAGACGCCCTTACTGTGGATCATCTCTTTGGTCACAGGAAACTTCGGTGGAAACTCCAGGGTGGTTTGGCCGTAAAGGTCGACGATGAAGTTCCAGGCCACGGTGAGCGTGAGGCAGAAGCAGGTGAGGAAGAGGTGGAGGGCGGCGGTGTTGTAGCAGGAGCGGAAGAAATGGGGGTACGGGGCGCGGGTCCAGCAGGCCCAGGTGGCCAGCGTGCTGAACACCAGGGCCACGGGCGCCAGGAAGTTGGCCAGCAGCAGCAGGTCCTGGCCGTAGTAGATCTCATCCGGAATGCCCCAGCTCGTGTTGAGCTTGGCGGACACGGACACCTTCAGGTTCAGGCCGGTCATGTTAAAGGTTTCAACGTAATAAGTTTCCCAGAGTCCAATGTACATGACGGCGATGCTCTGGCTGCGGAACTCCCACACGCGCCAGGAGCGGCTGTTGGCTATGGCCAGGCTGAAGGCCCACGACACATACGCCAGGAGGACGGCCAGGCTTTTGAGAAGCAAGGGAGTCCCCCAAGGCTGCCTGAAGGCGAGGCAGCAGCAAAGAGAAAAAACAGACGCTGTGAACCCTGTCCCCTTGTTCTTCTTGTCTAAGCCACATATCTAAGAGGTCTACATACATATTGGCCTTCAATTAGTGTTCTCTCTCTCTCTCTCTCTCTCTCTCTCTCTCTCTCTATATATATATATATATATATATATATATATATATATATATATATATTAGTTCAGAGAGGAAGGGAGGAGAGAGAGAAACATCAATGATGAGAGAATCGCTGATCGGCTGCCTCCTGCACGTCCCCCCACTGGGAATGGAGCCCGCATCCTGGGCATGTGCCCTTGACCGGAGTTGAACTCAGGACCCTTTAGTCCGCAGGCCGACGCTCTATCCACTAAGCAACACTGGCCAGGCCTGGATCTGTTTTGATTTGAATCCTTGGGAGCAGCTGCTGGGCTAACCAGAAAGTGAGGTTCCCAGGCCCCTCTCTGCTGATTAACACGAGGGAAGGAGGCGGGGTCCGCCCAGAAGGGATCCCACAGGCAGCTGCCCAGGCAGATGCGGCACCTCCAAACCCTAGCTCCCTGCTGGGAAGCCTGACATGCCCAACAGAGTATCGGCCACCCCACTGTCCCCAGGGGAACGTGCCGTCTATGTGTCACCCCTGGGGACATTCCCTCCAGAGATGGGGTGGGTTCACGGCCAGTCTGATGACCTCACGCTGCAGAAATAATGCCTCCTCCTGCCAACGGAGGCTGAGGGAGTGGACCAGGCCCGGTGGGCTTGGCCGAGTGAGGGAGTCCGGAAGGAGAAGGTTGTGCTTGCAGCCGGGGGACGTTTGGATGGGTCTGTGTCTGCACCTGGGGCCTGGGGACCTGTCTTTCCTCAAGACCAAATGGAAAGACCCCGTGTATCTGATTCAGACATTTTACCAGTAGTCCTCCTCGGGGGTCATGTTCAGGAGATCGGATGGCGGGTGATCTTCGGAGCAGCAGGAAACGTGGACAGGAGGGAAGGGTGCAGCCAACAGGAAACGGTCCACCAGGAGAGAGGCGCCCCTGCAGTGGGAGAGCTGTGGTCAGGTAGAGGGCGGGGCTCGGAACCAAGCCCCGCAAATCCCTCCCCGCACCAAAGACTTCTTCCCTGTACCCTGTGCTCTGCACGGGCCGTGCCCACTTCAAGCACCGTATGAATATTAACGCCTTCAGTCCTCGTGGCCGCCGAATGTGGCACAGACAGTGGCGATCCCATCTTATAGATGAGGGGCCTGAGCACAGAGACGTTAACTAACCTCCTCAAGGTCCCACAGATATCAACAGCCCACGCAGTCTCCCAAGCCGTTGCTATTGACACTGTGCTTTCTGGCAGTCCTAATATCGAGTGGCATTTATTCACATCAAAAGAGTATCAATGAGCCCTGGCTGGTGTGCTCAGTGGTTACAGCATCAGCCTGCACACTGAAGGGTCTCGGGTTCAATTCCCGGTCAAGGGCATGTACCTGGGCTGCAGGTCTGATCCCTGGCCCTGTTCAAGAAGCATACGGGAGGCAACCAAATGATGTGTCTCTTTCATACCAATGTTTCTCTCTCTCTTTTCTCTCCCCCCCTCCTTCCCTCTCTTCCATTCTAAAAATCAATGGAAAAAATATCCTCAGGTAAGGATTAACAACAACGAAAAAAGAGTATCAATGAAAACACAAATCCCATGTTAGTTTTAATACTGGCCATATGTGGCCTTCTCTATGTCCTTTAAAAATGAAAGTGGCCCTGGTCGGTGTGGTTCAGTTGGTTTGGCATCATCCCATGCACCCAAAGGTTGCTGGTTTGATTCCCAGTTTGGGCACATGCCTGGGTTGTGGGTTTGATTCCCGGTAGGAGGCGTGCAGGAGGTAGCCAATCTTCTATGTTTCTCTCTCCCCTCTCTCCCTTCCTCTCTCTCTGAAAAAAAAAAAAATCAATAAAAATATATTTTTTTAAAAAAATAAAGTGAATCTTGAAGGACAACAGCATATGGGAAAATAAAAAATACTTGCTTTAAAAAAAATACTTGCTTCCTCGTCACCTTTACCTCGATGTGATTAAATACCTTTAAAAGCTGATACTTTACCAACAACAACAAAAGCCAGTTTTGGCAAGAATGTGGAGGAAATGGAATCACTGTGCATTGCTGATGGGAGTATAACATGGTGCAGCCGCTGTGGACAATGGTATGGAGACTCCTCAAAACAAATTAAGCATACAATTAGCATTTGCTACAACAGCCCCACTTCTGGATTTATACCCAAAAGAAAGGGAAGCAGGGGTACAAGCAGATAGTTGCAAACCCATGCTCATAGCAACGTTATTCACAATAGCTAAGAGGTGGAAACAGCCCAATGTTCATCTCGGATGAGTGCATAGACAATACGTGGTCTATCCATGCAGTGGAATATTACTCAGCCTTGAAAAAGGATGGAATTCAGACAGGCCAGTGTGACTCACTGATTGAGCATTGATCTGAGAACCAGGAGGTTCATAGGAACATGCCTGGGTTGCGGGCTCAATCCCCAGTAGGTGGCATGTAGGAGGCAGTCGATCAATGTTGCTCTCTCATCATTGATGTTTCTCTCTCTGTCTCTCTCTCCCTTCCTCTCTCTCTAAAATCAAGAAAAACATATTTTTAAAAAGCAAATATTATTTAAAAAAAAGGAAGGAAGGAAGGAAGGAAGGAAGCAAAAAAAGGAAGAAAGGAAGGAGGGAAGGAGGGAAGGATGAAAGGAAGGTTGAAAGAAAGGAAGGAATGATAGATGGATGGAGAGAAGGAAGGAAGAAAGAAAGAGAAAGGAAGGATGGATAGAAGGAAGGAAGGAAGGAAGGAAGGAAGGAAGGAAGGAAGGAAAGAAGGTAGAAAGGAAGGAAGAAACAAAGCAAGAAAAGAAGGAAGGAAGGAGAGAAGGTAGAAGGAAGGAAACAAGAAAGGGAGGAAGGAAGAAAGGGAGAAAGGAAGGAAAGATACAAGAAAGGAAGGATGAAGGCAAGGAAGGAAGGATGAATGGAAAGAAGAAAAGAAGGATGGATGGAAAAAAGGAAGGAAGGATGGAGGGAAGGAAGGGTAGAAGGAAGGAAGGATGGATTGGTGGAAGGAAGGAAGGAAGGAAGGAAGGAAGGAGAGAAGGTAGGAAAGATGGAAAGAATGTAGGAAGGAGAAAAAGGAAGGAAAGAAGGGAGGAAGGAAGGAAGAAAGTAGAAAGGAAGGAGGGAAGGGAAGAGAGAAGGTAGGAAGGAAGGAGAGCAGGTAGGAAGGAAGAAAGGAAAGAAGGAAGGCAGGAACGTGGCCTGGGTTCATCTCTCCTGTAAGACCACTGATGACCGTTTACCTGTTCACAGAGCAAATAAAAGCATTAAAGTGATGGGCTGCCCCCCGCCCCAATAAATCTCAGGGCTTTCTAACCAGGGTGAAGAATAAAGCTCAATGATTACCCAACCAATACAAAAAGGCAGGAGGAGAACGTCTCAGAGGTACAAATGGTAGCCACTGCCAAGCTGTAACAGAGATAAGGAAACCAAACATTCTTATGTTTCCGTGGCTCCCAGGGCTGGTCTGCAGGCCTGTGACAATAGTCTTCTTAAAGGGCCAGAGTCACGGAACAGGTCTTCAAGAGTTGAAGTCTTGTCCTGGCTGGTTTGGCTCAGTATAGAGGAGTGGTGGGCAAACTCATTAGTCAACAGAGTCAAATATCAACAGTACAATGATTGAAATTTCTTTTGAGAGCCAAATTTTTTAAACTTAAACTATATAGGTAGGTACATCATTATTAATTTAATTAGGGTTCTCCTAAGGCTTAGGAAGAGCCACACTCAAGGGGTCAAAGAGCCGCATGTGGCTCGTGAGCCGCAGTTTGCCAACCACAGGTATAGAGCACTCGCCTGGGTACTGAAGGGTCCCAGTTTCTATTCTGGGCAAGGGCACATGCCCCAGTTGTGGGCTCCATCCCCAGTATAGGGAGGGCAGGAGGCAGCCAATCCATGATTCTCTGTCATCATTGATGTTTCTCTCTCCGTCACCCTTCCTATCTGAAAACAATCCCTATCTAATAAAAGAGAAACATGGTAATTAGCCGTACATCCGCTACCCTTCCCATTGGCTAATCATGGCGATATGCAAATTAACTGCCAGCCAAGATGACGGCCGGCAGCCAGGCAGCTGGAAGCGAACATGAGGCTTGCTTGCTTCAGTGACGGAGGACTCCAACGTTCCCCGCCTGCTGCTGCCGGCCTCTGAGCTTGCAGTTTGAAACATTGTTACAAATATAGAAGCTAAACAAAACCCCAGAAACCTGCTTTCAGCCAGCCGGGATCTCAGAGCTGGAGTTGAAACAGTGTTTCGATTATAGAACCCAAACAAACCAGATACCTGCTTTCAGCAGCAGAGGCCTAAGAGCTGGAGCCAAGCCTCAGAGCTAAAGCTGGCCCAGAATAAATAAATAAAAAAGAAAGAAAGAAAAAAGGAGCAGTTGGGAGCTTCAGTCACCCGCCAGCCTGAAAACAGCCCTCAGCCCCTCACCCAGACTGGCCAGGCACCCCAGTGGGGACCCCCACCCTGATCCAGGACACCCTTCAGGGCAAACCAGCCGGCCCCCACCCATGCACCAGGCCTCTCTCCTATATAGTAAAAGGGTAATATGCTTCCCGGCACCGGGATCAGTGTGAAAGGGGGCAGTGCCCAAACTCCCTGATCACCCTGTGGCTCTGTGTGTAACAGGGTGCAGCACCCCAACCCCCCCCAACGGGCCCTGCTCTGTGTGTGACGGGGTAGAGCCATAACCTCCCCATCGGCCCTGCCCTGAGTGTGACAGTGGCGGCGCCCCAACCCCCTGATCAGCCCTGCTCTGTGGGTGATAGAGGGTGGCGCCCCAACCTCCCCCCATGGGCCCTGCTCTGTGTGTGACAGGGTAGAGCCATAACCTCCCCATCGGCCCTGCCCTGAGTGTGACAGGGTGCAGCGCCCCAACCCCCTGATCCGCCCTGCTCTGTGTGTGACAGGGGGCAGTGCCCTAACTCCCCTATCGGCCCTACTCTGTGAGTGACGGGGGGAGCTCCCCAAACCCCTGATGGGGCCTGCTCTGTGCATAACAGGGGGAGCTGCCCAACCCCTGATGGGCAGGGGGGAGCTCCCCAACCCCCTGATCGACCCTGCTCTGTGTGTGACAGGTTACGGAGCCCCAACCCCCTGATCGACCCTGCTCTGTGCATGACAGGGTATGGAGCCCCAACCCCCCTGATGTGCCCTGCTCTGTGAGTGACAGGGGGCAGCGCCCCAACCCCCTGATCGGCCCTGCTCTGTGCGTGACAGGGGGTGGTGCCACAACCTCCTCATCGACCCTGCCTTGAGAGTGACAGGGGGCGGTGCCCCAACCCCCAAATCGGCCCTACCCTGAGCGTGAGTGAGGGTGGCATCGCAACCTCCCGATCCGCCTTGCTCTGTGCATGACCAGGGGCTGCACCTAGATATTGGGCCTGGCCTCTGCCACCCGGGAGCAGGCCTAAGCCAGCAGGTCGTTATCTCCCGAGGGGTCCCAGACGGCTAGATGGCACAGGCTGGGCTGAGGGACCCTCTCTCCCTCCGAGTGCACAAATTTTTGTGCACCGGGCCTCTAGTAAAAATATATTTTAAAAAAACACTTGAAGCCTTTCTACAATAGAAGTGTCCTTTTTGAGGTCTTGGACAAGATAGTCACTGTAATTCATCAGAATCTTAAGTAGAAAGCCTGGAGGAAGGGCCCCCATGATGGGGAGAAAGTGTGTCGCGATGGCAGCCAGGGCCAGGCCAAGGGGCGACCTCCCTGAACGGTCCTCGGCCCAGGACAGTGCGGGAAGCTGACCTGGGTCCTGTCGGGAGCCTCTGTTCTGTTTCACTGAGCTCCGCTCCCCTCCCCCTCTCCTCTACCTGAAATGTGGCCGGCACCCGACTCTGCCTCCAGTTGCACATTGACTGTCTCCATGGGACACATGACCCGGGAATGGCGGTGAGCAGGGAGGAGAAGGAAGGGCCCACGGGGGGGATGGGAAACAGGGAGAACGAGGAAGAGAAAGGGCAAAGCCACTCCTGAGCAGGAAACACAGCTCGCGGGGCGGGGCTGGCGCTGTGACCACCTCTGCTGGTGTCTCAGAGGGCACGCTGTGACCCAGGTGCTGCCTTTGCTTGGCCTCCCTCCGCCAGTGCTGTCACCAGGGACTCCTCCCTGCCTGGTGCCCCCAGCAAAGGGCCTGGCACCGCCCCACGCTGCCCCCGAGCCAAAGGCAACAGGGAAGCCTCTGGCTCCTGGGCACCTTGCAAGATTCCCAGGGAGGAGAAGGAGGAGAGAAATGCCACCCCCCTCAGGCGCCCTCGCGGTGCTGCACCTGCGGGAAATGCGCAGGACACGTTCTCTGTCCTTATTCCTGTGAAAAACAACAAAGTGCGTCCCTTAAACAGTCATTGCCAAGGAGCCCTTGACAGGGGCTTGGAACTCCTTTCCCCGCTGTCCCAGAGCAGACCCCGCGGGTGGCCGCCTCACCTTCTGTGTCTGAACCTCATGACCTGTCCGCTTGCTCTCTGTTGACACTGAAGGCGAGGAGAGGTCGAGAGACTGCTTTCCTCAGCCCCAGCGGTTCTGTCATTCCCCCGCGTGACCAGCAGGAGGCAGGCGCGCCGCCCTCCACAGGGTATGAGGTTCCATAACGGTTCCTCATCAGAAGCATGTCTTCCAAGAGCTCTTTTTCCAAATAACCAGAGGGTTGGCTCACTTAAATAACACACATCCTCTTTCAAACCGGGCTCAGTGGATAGAGCGTTGCCCCGCAGAGTGAAGGGTCCCGGGGTTGATTCTGGTCAGGGGTGTGTACCTTGGTTGCAGGCTGATCCCCAGTAGGGAGCGTGCAGGAGGCAACTGATCAGTGTTTCTCTCTCATAGATGTTTCTATCTCTCTATCCCTCTACCTTCCTCTCTGTAAAATCAATGAGAATATATTTTTGTAAAAAATGAGACCGACTACAGCTGTTTCCCTAGCAGCCATGTCCCAGCCACCCCAGACCTGCATGGAGAATGGGTAAGACTCGGCCCAAGCCCAGCCCTGAGTGTCCCAGGGGAGGCAGAGGCCCCTTTCAAACCCTGGGAAGGGAGCCAGGGTCTCTAACTCAGTGCAGAGGCTGTGACTTCCTCCCAGTTCTAAGGACGGTGTGCACATCATGGCAGGCAGCGAAGGGGCATTTCCTACAGAAGGCTTCCACCACTGTACACTCGCTCCCTCAGAGAGAAGAGGGAAGAACCCATGGCCCACAGATCGGAGTCAGAGCCCAGGGGCAAAGGTTCCATTGAACATTCTCAGGTCCACAGCCAATGACTTTGAACACGTATTTAAATCGCTGATAGAGTTATGCACCAGGGGGGGATTTTTTTCAAACACTGTGTGCTCAGAGACTTAAGTACTCATTGAGAAGAAGCTCATTTCAGCCTAGCTGGTGTGGCTCAGTGGTTGAGCATCTACCACGGTTTGATTCCTGACTGGGGGATTGATCCTAGTGGGGATGTGTAAGAGGCGTCCAATCGATGATTGTCTCTCATCATTGATGTTTCTATCTCTCTCTCTTCATTCTGCTCTGAAATCAATGAAAATTTTTTTTAAGAGAGAGCTCCCCTCTCTTAAAAAAATAATTAAAACTTAAGAGGCAGAGTGAACACTGTATGCAAAAATGAAGAAATAAAAAAAGTGTAGAATTACTTTTGAAGCATTTAAAAATCTGATACTTCTTTGATGTTCATAAGAAATAATTGGGGAGGAACCAAGGTAATGGCATAAGTAAACACCTGAACTTGCTGCCTCGCACAACCACATCAAAACTACAACTAAAAGATAAAACGAAATCATCCAGAACCACGGGAAGGCTGGCTGAGTGGAAGTTCGACAACTAGACGAAAAGAGAAAAGTGCATTGAGACTGGTAGGAGGTGTGGAGGTGTGGAAGAGCGGAGGTACGGAGGTGCACGAAACAGGCTGGCAACTGGGTATGGTACGCTGCTGTCTTTTTCAATCGGGAGGGACCTACAAGCTCCTGACTGCTCTGAACTCTAGTTCTGGGCGAGACTCTGGTGACCCAGACTCATAAGGGGAGAAACTGGACTGTCTGGCATCGGGCCAGAACACGAGGGCGGCTTTCTCTCAGAGGTGCTCACAGTGATCATTCTCTCTGGACTGAGCCTCAGGACACAGAGACCCAGGGAATTCTCCAGGGCAGGGCAGACAGGGAGCCAGTGCTGTTTGCTCCACCCTGGTGATTCCCTGAGACACCGCCCCACCCAATTTACAACCCCACCCAAGCTGTATGCAGAGGCTTTTGCATATAAAAGGCCTTGCCTTTTGCAATCTAAAACATAACAAAATGCAGCTAGGTCAGAGAACCCCAGAACTTCCAAAAGAAGGCCTAAGGCTCAACAGCAGCCTGCATTGCTTCATAGCTGGGCCTCATCTGGGCACCTCCAAACCCCAAAGAGGAGGAATCTGCAGATCTCTCTGTAGCTCCTGGTGGGTGGCCTCAGGCAGTGGCTGACTTTGCACCTCCTTGGAGACCCAAGAGCCAGTGTATCCAGTAGTCAGAGTGAGACCATACCAGATTACAACTCTTCAGATCCATGAGAGACACACTCAGGGGGCAGACTCAGTGAGCACCAAAGCCCACTAAATCAAGTCCTGCCCCATAAGGGTGTCTCCAGCACAGAAGTTCTCCCATTGTAGACACAACTGGTACTCACAGCTAATTGGCCTGGAGGTCAATTCCTCCCAGTGATACCAACAGCAATCAAGGCTTAACTACAACAAGATGGTGCACACAGCTCACAAAGGGGTGCACCAAAAGTATCCACCTCAGGTAATTAGGGAGGCTGAGCCACTGGGCCTTATAGGACACCAAGCACACAAAGCCACTCTATCAACACAGGGAAGCAGCCAAAATGTGGAGACAAAGAAACATGTCACAAATGAAAGAAATGGAGGAAAGCAAACTACTGGATATAGAGTTCAAAACCATGGTTATAAGGTTACTTAAGAATCTTCTGGAAACCTCTGAGAAATTTAGTGAGACCTTCAAGGATATGGAAAAGGACCAATTAGAAATTAAGCATACATTGCCTGAAATAAAGAATAATATACAGAGATCCAACAGCAGATGAGAGGATCCCAAGAATCAATCAAATATTTGAAATACAAAGAAGCAAAAAACACCCAACCGAAAAAGAAAAAAGAAAAAAGAATCCAAACATATGAAGATAGTGTAAGGAGCCTCTGGGACAACTTCAAGCATACCAACATCTGAATTATGAGGGTGCCACAAGAAGAGAGAGAACAAGATATTGAAAACCTATTTGAAGAAATAATTGCTGGGGTCCAACCCCAGCAGGAGAGTCGTCCACACCTTTGGGGACCCCTGGACCTGCTGGGGTTGGACTCCAGCAAATAATGACAGAAAACTTCCCCTACCTGGTGAAAGAAATAGACTTACAAGTCCAGGAGTGCAGAGAACCCCAAACAAAAGGAATCCAAAGAGGACCACACCACGACACATCATCATTAAAATGCCAAGGGCAAAAGGCAAGAGAGAATATTAAAAGCAGCAAGAGAAAAAGTTAGTTACCTACAAGGGAGTACCCATAGGACTGTCAGCTGATTTCTCAACAGAAACTATGCAGGCCAGAAGGGAGTGGCAAGAAATATTCAAAGTGATGAATAGCAAGAACCTACAACCAAGATTACTCTACTCAGCAAAGCTATCATTTAGAATTGAAGGTCAGATAAAGAGCTTCACAGATAAGAAAAAGCTAAAGGAGTTCATCACCACCAAACCAGCATTATATGAAATGCTGAAGGGTGTTCTTTAAGAAGAGGAAGAAGAAAAAGGGAAAGATAAAAATTATGAACAACAAAGTGACAACAAATACATATCTATCAACAAGTGAATCTAAAAATCAAGTGAATAAAAAATCTGATGAACAGAATAAACTGGTGAATGTAATAGAATCAGGGGCATAAGAAAGGGGGTGGATTGACAATTCTCAGGGGAAAGGGTGTGTGGGGGTGCAGGAAGAGACTGGACAAAAATCGAACACCTATGGATGAAGGCGATGGCGGGGGGGGCGTAAGGGCATTGGGTAAGGTGGGAACCGGGTGGAGGGGAGCTATGGGGAGAAAAAAGGAGAACAACTGTAATAATCTAAACAATAAAGATTTATTTTAAAAACAGAAATAGTTTTTAACTTTAAAGATATACTATGGTTATGCAAGGAAATGTCCTTTTTTTGAATATATATATATATATATATATATATATATATATATATATATAATTGATTTTTTACAGAGAGGAAGGGAGAGGGATAGAGAGTTTGAAATATCGATGAGAGAGAAACATCGATCAGCTGCCTCCTGCACACTCCCTACTGGGGATGTGCCCAAAACCAAGGCACAGGCCCTTGGCGGGAATCGAACCTGGGACCATTCAGTCCACAGGCCGATGCTCTATCCACTGAGCCAAACCAGTTAGGACGGAAATGTCCTTTTTTAGAGAATAATTTTGAAGTGCATAGGGCTGAAGGAATGTGAAGTCTGGGGTTTGCATTTAACTTCTTTGGAGAAAGAATAATAGATGAAAAGAAGGGAAGGAAGGAGAGACAAAGTGAATATGGAAACATCACGATAATTGTTGAGTCTGATAGTGGAAGGGGGATTCCTTCCGCTGTTCTGCTCTTGCACATGTGAGGACTTGCATGTGGCGGAGAGGTGTTAGGGCCCCGCCGTGGAAGGTCAGGCGGGTTGTTTTTAGTGGGCGTTTGAGAGGGAGCTGGGAGAGTCCCAGCGACTCTCATTTCCACACAGTAGGTGTCTAGCATTGATTATTTACCCAATAATAATGAAAATCCAGATTCAGTAAGACAGGTAGACATGGGGTTTTTTGGAATTTTTTTTAATGAAAGTTCCTTAACCAATCAATGAGCCCAATTTGGACATAGAAGCCAATGGCCACTTTCTGCTCAGAATGACCTTTGCCTTGGAACTATTTCATAGAGCATCCTGATAACACTGCACCCCCATAAAGCAGCTCTCATGGATTCCCAAAGCTATGCAACCGGGAATTTCACATTTACGAGACTTTGGGGTACACTTGGTTGTTGGGGTGCAGCTGGAAAGAGATGGTAAGTAGCCCACTCAACAGCATGAGGAAGGCAGCCAGAACCGCCATAGGCACGGCACTACCAATCTCCTGCCGGTCGGGCCTGAAGGGGATGTGGAAGGATGGTGGGAAGCGTATGCCCTCTTCATTCAACACGGAGTGGTGGTTCCAGATGACAGCAGTGAAGATAAATGCCCCCGCTATGATGCTCAGGACTCCGGAAGCGCAGAACAGATTGCAGATGGTGTTCTTCTGACGGTGTCCCGCGTACACTCTCAGCAGGCCCGTGACCGTGAGCACTTTTCCCAGCAGCCCGAGGAGGCTGGCGGCCAGCAGCAGGTTCTGAGCGATGCGGATATCCAGCGGCAGGTAGGTGTCACTGTAGCTGTAGCGGTGACACTCAATTTTTCTGCTGTGGAGGTTGGCGGACTGGTAAGTGCAGACCTTCCATATCCCAACGCAGGCCAGCCCCCGGGACGGGGCGGAGCTGCTCTCCATGTACCACACCCGCCACTCGGCCAGGCCCATGCAAATCATGGAGAACATCCATCCCAGAATGTTGAAGGCGAAACTCGCTGCCTGGCAATTGGGGTGGACAAAAAAGGCCATGGCTGTGTACCCGGGGGATCTGCAAACCAATAGAGGGCGTCATGAGGTGGGACTCCCGGCCTGAACGGTCCCCCGGGGGTGAGCGGCGCTATATTGTTGAGGGAGATGCCCTGTTCCAGAATGGAGACGCTTGATCCCGTGCTCTGCTGGCAAAGGGTCCTGGGGCAACATTTACTGAAAGCCTTCAAATATTCAGACTTTCACCTTGGCAGGGTTTGCTCAGTGCTTAGACTCTCATCTGTATTTTAAGGGCCAGTGGTTCTCAACCTTCTGGCCCATTAAATACCATTCCTCATGTTGTGACCCAACCATAAAATTATTGTCGTTGCTACTTCATCCCTGTCATGTTGCTACTGTTATGAATCGTCATGAAAATATCTGATATGCAGGATGGTCTTAGGCGACCCCTGTGCAAGGGTCGTCCGACCGCCAAAGGGGTTGCAACCCACAGGTTGAGAACCGCTGGGTTAGAGCGTCTTCCCAATAGGCCAAGGTTGCCGGCCTTAGTCCCTGCTCAGGGCACATACAAGAAGCAACCAATGAATGCATCAGGCAGTGGAACAGCAAATCCATGTTTCTCTCTCACCCTCTCTCTGTGTCTCTAAAGTCAATCAAAATATGTACAGACTTTCTAACGGGCAGTTCCACTTCCTGATATTTGTTGAAAGACACAATTAAGATTGGCTACAGCCCAGCCAGAGTGGTTGAGCGTCGTCACCCTATGAATCAGGTCAGGGTTCGATTCCTAGTCAGGGCACATGCCGGGTTGTGGGGTTGATCCCCAGTGTGAGGCGTGCAGGAGGCAGCAGATCCATGATTCTCTCTCATCATTGAGGTTTCTATCTCTCCCTCCCCCTTCCGCTCTGAAATCAATAAAAATATATATTTTGCCTGCTCCCAAGAGTCAGCAATGCCCCTTCTGGATTTATGCCCCGAAGAAGGGAAAGCAGGGGTGCAAGCAGACAGTTGCATCCCCATGTTCATAGCAGCGTTCTTCACCACAGCCAGGAGGTGGAAACACCGCAATATTCATCGTGGGTGTGTACACAGTCCGCATGTGGGCCGCCCATACCATGGGATATCATCCAGCCTTGAGGACATTGTGCCGAGTGAAATGAGCCAGCAACACAAAGACAAACCTGCATCATTTCACCTCTATGTGGCCCCTAGAGCAGCCACACTCAACGACAGAAAGCCACTGTGGGAGCCAGGGGCTGGGGAGCAGAGGGGATGTAGTGGTCAATGGCACAGAGTTTCCGTTTGGGGGGGTGAAAAAGTTCTGGAGATGATGGTGGCGATGGTAGCACAACATTGTGAAGGTCCCTAGAGACGCTGCACTGTACGCTTAAAAAAGGTGACCATTCAGTCTGATCAAATCATTGGATTGATAGCTGTCCCCTGGGGCCTGCCCTTTAGGACACTTCACAACAGGCCTTCCCTCCGCTTAGACCACATCCCACTGGTAAGGCCCCATCCCACTGGTAAGACCCCATCCCTCTGGTAAGACCTCATCCCACTGGTGAGGCCACATCCCACTGGTAAGGCCACATCCCCCTGGTAAGACCTCATCCCATTGGTAAGACCTCACCCCACTGGTAAGGCCACATCCCACTGGTAAGGCCACATCCCACTGGTAAGACCACATCCCACTGGTAAGACCATTATCTTTCTCCTCTGGGCCTTCCCAGGACATGGACCCTTTAAAGCCTAGAGTACTTTAACCCTCTGACTGCCTGTCATAGGGATGGTGCCATTTGGGGCTCAGCCCATGTGGTCTCCAGGTGACCCAACACATTCATGATCCCTCGCCACTTTTGGCCTCGTGTGTTCCTCCTTCGGCAACCCTGACAGTGACATAATAATTGGTAAGTTATTCCCACTTTAACCCCACGAAATAAAACCAACAGGCTGGGCCCCACTGACCAGGGATGTGTCTCTGAGGGAGTGAGTGTCGAGGAACGGCGACTAACAGGTCAGGCAGCGCTGCCAACGCACACGGGGCTCCTCTGGGCGTCCACGGCCGGCTCCTGGCTATGTGGGACCAGCCACACGGGCCTCAGCCACACGGGCCTCAGCCACACGGGCCTCAGCCACACGAGGGCCTGGCACACGACTCCAAGCCCTCTCCTCAGCCTCCAGTCCACGGCCACATTCCACCCCCGTTGTCCTCGCCAGCAGGGTTCTGTTGCCGGGTGCGGAACACATGGCCGCATCCAATCCCCACTGACCACCAGGCTTTCTCTGTTTCTCATCAGGCACCCTCCCTTCCCGCTTCCTGGGCGGGCTGCGCTCAGTGCGGACCATGGAGTCCTCAAGGTCTTCTTTTTTTTTTTGTTTAATTAAATCTTTATTGTTCAGATTATTACATTTGTTCCTCTTTTTTTTCCCCCCCATAACTCCCCTCCTCCCAGTTCCCGCCCCACCCTCCGCCCTCACTCCCCACCCACTGTCCTCATCCATAGGTGCACGATTTTTGTCCAGTCTCTTCCCACATCTCCCACACCCCTTTCCCCCCCAAGAATAGTCAGTCCATTCCCTTTCTATGTCCCTGATTCTATTATAATCAACAGTTCATTCTGTTCTTCAGATTATTTATTCACTTGATTCTTAGATTCACTTGTTGATAGATGCATATTTGTTGTTCATAATTTGTATCTTTACCTTTTTCTTCCTCTTCCTCTTCTTAAAGGATACCTTTCAGCATTTCATATAATCCTGGTTTGGTGGTGATGAACTCCTTTAGCTTTTCCTTATCTGTGAAGCTCTTTATCTGACCTTCAATTCTGAATGATAGCTTTGCTGGATACAGTAATCTTGGTTGCAGGTTCTTGCTATTCATCACTTTGAATATTTCTTGCCACTCTCTTCTGGCCTGCAAAGTTTCTGTTGAGAAATCAGCTGACAGTCGTATGGGTATTCCCTTGTAGGTAACTGGGTTTCTTTCTCTTGCTGCTTTTAAGATTCTCTCTTTGTCTTTTGCTCTTGGCATTTTAATTATGATGTGTCTTGGTGTGGTCCTCTTTGGATTCCTTTTGTTTGGGGTTCTCCGTGCTTCTTGGACCTGTAAGTCCATTTCTTTCACCAGGTGGGGGAAGTTTTCTGTCATTATTTCTTCAAATAGGATTTCAATATCTTGCTCTCTCTCATCTTCTGGCACCCCTATAATTCTGATGTTGGTACGCTTGAAGCTGTCCCAGAGGCTCCTTACACTATCCTCGCATTTTTGGATTCTTTTTTCATTTTGCTTTTCCGGTTGGATGTTTTTTGCTTCCTCGCATTTCAAATCATTGACTTGATTCTTGCGCTCCTCTGGTCTGCTGTCAGGCGTCTGTATAATATTCGTTATTTCAGTCCGTGTATGCTTAATTTCTAGTTGGTTCCCCAATATAAGATCGAGGGTCTTATTAGTTTTCGTGTAGATCTCATTAAGTTTATCGGCAGCTTCTAAACAGTTCTTGAGAGACCTTAAAAGTGTGGTTCTGAACTCTATATCTTCCATTGACAATTTTGCCCTGTGTCTTTGTCTCAGCATTGTGTTATGCTTCCTTGGTGCACCCCCTAGTGGTCTTTATTCGCAGTCTTATAGTTAAATCTTGATTGTTGTAGCTAATTCCAGGGAGGGTTTGACCTCCAGGCCAAGTGGCTGTGAGAATCAGCTGTGTCAGCAGTGAGAGAACTTCTGTCCTCTAGGGAGGTGCTAATCTAGCCTTTGCCTGAGGCTATCCGGCAAATGCCTCTGTGCAGGGCTTGGGCGGGTCGGGTCGCACAGGATCAACAGGGTGGGCCGGAGAGAGCAGTTATGGCGGCTCTCAGTCCTGTCCCCAGGGGCTCTGCCTCTCTGAGTCCCAGCACCCGCTGCAAAGCTTGCAGAGAAAGCTGCACTCGCTCTGACCGAAGCCAGACAGTCCCGCTTCTCTCGTTTGAGTCTGGGTCCCTAAAGACTCGCCCGGATCTGGAGCTCAGAGTCTGCGACTCCCTCCCGATTGAAAACGCCCACCGCACCCTCCGCCTCCAGCCCGCTCCGCGCACTCCGCACCTCAGAATTTGACTTCAGCACTGCGCCTCCTCTGAGTGTCCGTGTGTGTTTCTCTTTCCTCCTAGTTGTAGGATTTCCACTCAGCCAGCGTTCCGGTGGTTCTGCGTGATGTCCGTTCTGTCCTTTAGTTTCACTTTTGAAGTAGTTGTTCAAAGCAGCAAACTCCAGCGTTAACCTATGCCGCCATCTTGGTTTTTCCCTCAAGGTCTTCTTGACAGCAGCCGGGTGTCCTAACCACTCCTCCCGTCCTCCATAAATGGTCTCTCCCACACCTCCTGGATGAAATGACCGTGCAAACAGCAATGACACCGGCCAGCGTGCCTCAATGCATAGAGCGTTGGCCTGCAGACCAAAGGGTCCTGGGTTTGATTCGAGTCAAGGGCACGTACCTTGGTTGTAGGCTCCTCCCAGCCCGGGCCCTGGTCGGGGCTCTTGCAGGACGCAACCAGTTGATGTGTTTCTCTCACATCAATGTTTCTCTGTGTCTTTCCCTCTCTCTTCCACTCTCTCTAACAAATCAATGGAAAAATAGCTCGGGTGAGAATTCAAATAAACAAACAATCAAACAGCAATGACAGCACATCCTAGCCAGCGTCAGCAGCAGCGGCCCCGCACGGGCGAGGTTGCTATCAAAGCCTAGTGATAGCCAGCAGGATAGGGAGGCCCCTTGAGCTGCAGGCAATGGCCTTCCCGCTGCACCTCGGGTGCCGGTGAAGCATAGGAATTTCTCCTTTGGAGAGCTGCTGTTTGAAACTGCTGTTTGAACTACTCTGTTATTCTTAGAGAGTCTCTTATTCTGTAGGTCCACTCTGTTATTTTTAGATAGTCCCTGATTCTGTAAAATGACTGTTTTATTTTGAATAATGGAAAAAGATAAAAAAATTAGGTGTCTGACCTTGCAAGCTGGCCATCTGACGTAACAGGCTAATACTAATATTGATATGAATTCCCATATTCTTATGCCAAGTGTTAGTTCATTATGTATCAAGGTCACAAACTTGTAACCTTATAACAATAACCTACAGAGAGCTCTCTGTGAATCTGCAGACAAAGAGCTCAAAAAAGTATAAATAGAGAGAACTTCCTCCTTGTGTTTGCACAGAGATTTGGGAAACATAGCCGTCTCGGTCTGCGCCAATAAAGACTCCGAATTAATTGGCTCATTAAGGTGTCTCCTATCTATCTCGCTGATTTACAATACAACCAGGATATTGTGAGCGAGATGGAGTAGAAGGTGGAGGTCACTACTGACTGGAAGACGCTGGCCGGCTAAGGGGGAGCTTGTCAGATGGGGCTGCTGTGAGGAATGAGGCTGCCAAAAGGCCAATGGGGGGGGGGGTCTGCAAGCCCACACTTAGGACCAAATTTTATGTGGGAGTCAAGTTCTGCAGGAACCTCTGCTTAGTTCCTGTGAGAAGGAACTTATTCCAGCCAGTGGGCATGTGTGCAAGGATGCCACAGGAACACACCAAATGGACTTCATGCCTGAGGTACCACGGGACAAGTTAAATCATCCCATAACCCCATGAAGAGAACACAGTCAGTAAACCATTGTGTCCTTACAGTGGACTATTACACAGAAATCCCACCTTATGCTGAAGAATAATTGGTGGGGGAGGGAAGTTCCCAATGTTAAGTAAAAAGCAGGTTTCAAAAAAATGTGGCTCATGGGTTGAGTGTGTAACTAGGAACCAGGAGGTCATGGTTTGATTCCTGGTCAGCACACATGCCCGGGTTGTGGGCTCCATTCCCAGTGTGGGGCATGCAGGAGGCAGCCAATCCATCATTCTCTGTCATCAGTGATGTTTCTCTCTCTACCTCTCCCTTTCTCTCTGAAAAGAATCCTAATAAGAGAGTAATATGCAAATTCACCATCACTCCAACACAAAGATGGTGACGCCCAGAGCCACAAGATGGCGGCGCCCAGTCCTCTCAGCACCGCTGGAGTCCCAACGTCCCGGGGGGGCCGCTGAGACCCGGGCCTGCTTGGATGTTACTGTGGCTACCCAGGAGCGGCCAAGCGGCACTGCAGACAGCAGAGAACCACATGGACTGGGCCTAAGCTGTCAGTAGGACATACCCTGAGGGCCCCACGCATTGGAGAGGGTGCAGGTTAGGCTGAGAAACCCACCCCTGCGCCCCCACCCTCACCACCTGCACAAATTTCGTGCACCGGGCCTCTAGTAAAATATATTTTAAAAAAAGACTTGAAGACTTTCTACAATAGAAATGTCTTTTTTGAGGTCTTAGACCAGATATTCAGTGTAATTCATCAGAGTCTTAAGTAGAAAGCCTGGAGGAAGGGCCACCATGATGGGGAGAAAGTGTCCCCTGAGGGCAGCCAGTCCCAGGCCACGGGGCGACCTCCCTGAACGGTCCTCAGGCCAGGAGAGTCGGGAAGCTGACCTGGGTCCTGTCGGGAGACTCTGTTCTGTTTAACTTGCAGGGCTCCCCTCCCCTTCCCCTCTCCTCTACCTGAAATGTGGCCGGCACCCGACTCTGCCTCCAGTTGCACATTGACTGTCTCCATGGGACACATGACCCGGGAATGGCGGTGGGCAGGGAGGAGAAGGAAGGGCCCACGGGGGGGATGACAAACAGGGAGAACGAGGAAGAGAATGGGCAAAGCCACTCCTGAGCAGGAAACACAGCTCGCGGGGCGGGGCTGGCGCTGTGACCACCTCTGCTGGTGTCTCAGAGGACACGTTGTGACCCAGGTGCTGCCTCTGCTAGGCCTCCGCCAGTGCTGTCACCAGGGACTCCTCCCTGCCTGGTGCCCCCAGCAAAGGGCCTGGCACCGCCCCACGCTGGCCCCAAGCCAAAGGCCACAGGGCAGCCTCTGGCTCCTGGGCACCTTGCAGGATTCCCAGGGCGGAGAAGGAGGAGAGAAATGCCACCGCCCTCAGGCGCCCGCGGGAAATGCGCAGGACACGTTCTCTTGCCTTATTCCTGTGAAAAACAACAAAGTGCGTCCCTTAAACAGTCATTGCCAACGAGCCCTTGACAGGGGCTTGGAACTCCTTTCCCCGCTGTCCCAGAGCAGACCCCGTGGGTGGCCGCCTCACCTTCTGTGTCTGAACCTCATGACCTGTCCGCTTGCTCTCTGTTGACACTGAAGACCAAGAGGGGGCAAGAGACCACTTTCCTCAGCCCCAGCGGTTCTGTCATTCCCCCGCGTGACCAGCAGGAGGCAGGAGCGCCGCCCTCCGCAGGGTATCTGGTTCCAGTATCTGGGTCCTCATCAGAAGCATGTCTCCCAAGAGCTTCTCTTTTCAAATAACCAGAGGGTTGACTCACTTAAATAACACACATCCTCTTTCAAACCGGGCTCAGTGGATAGAGCGTTGCCCCCCAGAGTGAAGGGTCCCGGGGTTGATTCTGGTCAAGGGCGTGTACCTTGGTTGCGGGCTCGATCCCCAGTAGGGAGCGTGCAGGATGCAACTGATCAGTGTTTCTCTCTCAGAGATGTTTCTATCTCTCTATCCCTCTCCCTTCCTCTCTGTAAAATCAATGAGAATATATTTTTGTAAAAAATGAGACCGACTACAGCTGTTTCCCTAGCAGCCATGTCCCAGCCATCCCAGACCTGCATGGAGAATGGGTAAGACTCGGCCCAAGCCCAGCCCTGAGTGTCCCAGGGGAGGCAGAGGCCCCTTTCAAACCCTGGGAAGGGAGCCAGGGTCTCTAACTCAGTGCAGAGGCTGTGACTTCCTCCCAGTTCTAAGGATGGTGTGCACATCATGGCAGGCAGCGAAGGGGCATTTCCTACAGAAGGCTTCCACCACTGTACACTCGCTCCCTCAGAGGGAAGAGGGAAGAACCCATGGCCCACAGATCGGAGTCAGAGCCCAGGGGCAAAGGTTCCATTGAACATTCTCGGGTCACAGGCAATGTCTTTGGAACACAGATTTATATCGCTGATAGACTTATGCCCCAGGGGAGGGTTTTGTTTCAAGCACTGTGCGCTCAGAGACTTAAATATTCTTTGAGAAGAAGCTTATTTCAGCCTAGCTGGTGTGGCTCAGTGGTTGAGCGTGGACCTAGGAACCAGGCAGTTACGGTTTGATTCCTGACTGGGGGCTTGATCCCAGAGGGGAATGTGTAAGAATCAGCCAATCGATGATTGTCTCTCATCGTCGATATTTCTATCTCTCCCTCTCCCTTCTACTCTGAAATCAATGGGGAAAAAAAATTTTTTTAAAGAGAATTTCTCCCTCTTAAAAAAATAATTGAGACTTAAGAGGCAGAGTGAACACCTTATGTAATGACGAATAAATAAATAAAAGTGTAGAAGTACTTTTGAAGCATTTAAAAATTCTGGTATTTGATGTTCATAAGAAATAGTTAACTTTAAAGGTATACTATGGTTAGGCAAGGAAATGTCCTTTTTTTAGAGAATAATTTTGAAGTGCATGGGAATGAAGGAACAGAAAGTCTGGGGATTGCATTGAAGATCTTCGGAAAAAGAAAAATAGATGAAAAGAAGGGAAGGAAGGAGAGAGAAAGCGAATATGGCCACTTCGCGGTAACTGTTGAGTCTGATAGTGGAAGGGCGATTCCTTCCGCTGTTCTGCTCTTGCACATGTGGGGACTTGCATGTGGCGGAGAGGTGTTAGGGCCACGCCGTGGAAGGTCAGGCCGGTTGTTTTTAGTGGGCATTAGAGAGGGAGCTGGGAGAGTCCCAGCGACTCTCATTTCCACACAGTAGGTGTCTAGCATTGATTATTTACCCAATAATAATGAAAATCCAGATTCAGTAAGACAGGTAGACAGTGGGTTTATTTTGGAATTTTTTTTAATGAAAGTTCCTTAACCAATCAATGGGCCCAATTTGGACATAGAAGCCAATGGCCACTTTCTGCTCAGAATGACCTTTGCCTTGGAACTATTTCATAGAGCATCCTGATAACACTGCACCCCATAAGCGGCTCTCATGGATTCCCAAGGCTATGCCACCGGGAATTTCACACTTGCGAGACTTCGGGGTACACTTGGTTGTTGGGGTGCAGCTGGAAAGAGATGGTCAGCAGCCCACTCAACAGCATAAGGAAGGCAGCCAGAGCCGCCACGGGCACGGTGGTGCCCGTCTCCTGCCGGTCGGGCCTGAAGGGGATGTGGAAGGATGGTGGGAAGCGTATGCCCTCTTCATTCAACACGGAGTGGTGGTTCCAGATGACAGCAGTGAAGATAAATGCCCCCGCTATGATGCTCAGGACTCCGGAAGCGCAGAACAGATTGCAGATGGTGTTCTTCTGACGGTGTCCCGCGTACACTCTCAGCAGGCCCTTGACCGTGAGCACTTTTCCCAGCAGCCCGAGGAGGCTGGCGGCCAGCAGCAGGTTCTGAGCGATGCGGATATCCAGCGGCAGGTAGGTGTCACTGTAGCTGTAGCGGTGACAGGCTATGACTCTGCCGTGGGGGCTGTTGTGCTGATAAGTACAGACCCTCCACATCCCAATGCAGGCCAGCCCCCGGGACGGGGCGGAGCTGCTCTCCATGTACCACACCCGCCACTCGGCCAGGCCCATGCAAATCATGGATAAGATCCATCCCAGAATGTTGAGGGAGAAACTCGCTGCCTGGCAATTGGCGTTTTTCAACATGGCCATGGCTGTTTCCAGGGGATCTGCAAACCAATAGAGGGGGTCATGAGGTGGGACCCACGGCCTGAACGGTCCCCCGGGGGTGAGCGGCCCTATATTGTTGAGGGAGATGCCCTGTTCCAGAATGGAGACGCTTGATCCCGTGCTCTGCTGGCAAAGGGTCCTGGGGCAACATTTACTGAAAGCCTTCAAATATTCAGACTTTCACCTTGGCAGGGTTCGCTCAGTGCTTAGACTCTCATCTGTATTTTAAGGGCCAGTGGTTCTCAACCTTCTGGCCCATTAAATACAGTTCCTCATGTTGTGACCCAACCATAAAATGATTGTCGTTGCTACTTCATCACTGTCATGTTGCTACTGTTATGAATCGTCATGAAAATATCTGATCTGCAGGATGGTCTTAGGCGACCCCTGTGAAAGGGTCGTCCGACCGCCAAAGGGGTTGCAACCCACAGGTTGAGAACCGCTGGGTTAGAGCGTCTTCCCAATAGGCCAAGGTTGCCGGCCTTAGTCCCTGCTCAGGGCACATACAAGAAGCAACCAATGAATGCATCAGGCAGTGGAACAGCAAATCCATGTTTCTCTCTCACCCTCTCTCTGTGTCTCTAAAGTCAATCAAAATATGTACAGACTTTCTAACGGGCAGTTCCACTTCTAGATATTTGTTGAAAGACACAATTAAGATTGGCTACAGCCCAGCCAGAGTGGTTGAGCGTCGTCACCCTATGAATCAGGTCAGGGTTCGATTCCTAGTCAGGGCACATGCCGGGTTGTGGGGTTGATCCCCAGTGTGAGGCGTGCAGGAGGCAGCAGATCCATGATTCTCTCTCATCATTGAGGTTTCTACCTCTCCCACCCCCTTCCGCTCTGAAATCAATAAAAATATATATTTTGCCTGCTCCCAAGAGTCAGCAATGCCCCTTCTGGATTTATGCCCCGAAGAAGGGAAAGCAGGGGCGCAAGCAGCGAGTTGCACCCCCATGTTCATAGCAGCGTTCTTCACCACAGCCAGGAGGTGGGAACACCGCAATATTCATCGTGGGTGTGTGCACAGTCCGCATGTGGGCCGCCCATACCATGGGATATCATCCAGCCTTGAGGACATTCTACCGAGTGAGAGGAGCCAGCAACACAAAGACAAACCTGCATCATTTCACCTCTATGTGGCCCCTAGAGCAGCCCCACTCAGTGACAGAAAGGCATTGTGGGAGCCAGGGCCTGGGGAGCAGAGGGGATGTAGTGGTCAATGGCACAGAGTTTCCGTTTGGGGAGGTGAAAAAGTTCTGGAGATGATGGTGGCGATGGTAGCACAACATTGTGAAGGTCCCTAGTGACACTGCACTGTACGCTTAAAAAAGGTGACCGATCAGTCTGATCAAATCATTGGATTGATAGCTGTCCCCTGGGGCCTGCCCTTTAAGACACTTCACAACAGGCCTTCCCTCCGCTTAGACCACATCCTACTGGTAAGGCCCCATCCCACTGGTAAGACCACATCCTACTGGTAAGGCCACATCCCACTGGTAAGGCCACATCCCACTGGTAAGACCACATCCCACTGGTAAGGCCCCATCCCACTGGTAAGACCACATCCCACTGGTAAGGCCACATCCCACTGGTAAGACCACATCCCACTGGTAAGGCCCCATCCCACTGGTAAGACCACATCCCACTGGTAAGGCCACATCCCACTGGTAAGACCACATCCCACTGGTAAGGCCCCATCCCACTGGTAAGACCACATCCCACTGGTAAGACCACATCCCACTGGTAAGGCCACATCGCACTGGTAAGACCACATCCCACTGGTAAGGACCCATCCCACTGGTAAGACCACATCCCACTGGTAAGACCACATCCCACTGGTAAGACCACATCCCACTGGTAAGACCACATCCCATTGGTAAGACCACATCCCACTGGTAAGGACCCATCCCACTGGTAAGGCCCCATCCCACTGGTAAGACCACATCCCACTGGTAAGACCACATCCCACTGGTAAGGACCCATCCCACTGGTAAGGCCACATCCCACTGGTAAGGCCACATCCCACTGGTAAGACCTCATCCCACTGGTAAGGCCCCATCCCACTGGTAAGACCCCATCCCACTGGTAAGAACACATCCCACTGGTAAGACCCCATCCCACTGGTAAGAACACATCCCACTGGTAAGACCCCATCCCACTGGTAAGACCTCATCCCACTGGTAAGGCCACATCCCACTGGTAAGACCATTATCTTTCTACTCTGGGCCTTCCCAGGACATGGACCCTTTAAAGCCTAGAGTACTTTAACCCTCTGACTGCCTGTCATAGGGATGGTGCCATTTGGGGCTCAGCCCATGTGGTCTCCAGGTGACCCAACACATTCATGATCCCTCGCCACTTTTGGCCTTGTGTGTTCCTCCTTCGGCAACCCTGACAGTGACATGATAATTGTTAAGTTATTCCCACTTTACCCCCACGAAATAAAACCAACAGGCTGGGCCCCACTGACCAGGGATGTGTCTCCGAGGGAGTGAGTGTCGAGGAACGGCGACTAACAGGTCAGGCAGCGCTGCCAACGCACACGGGGCTCCTCTGGGCGTCCACGGCCGGCTCCTGGCTATGTGGGACCAGCCACACGGGCCTCAGCCACACGGGCCTCAGCCACACGGGCCTCAGCCACACGAGGGCCTGGCACATGACTCCAAGCCCTCTCCTCAGCCTCCAGTCCACGGCCACATTCCACCCCCGTTGTCCTGGCCAGCAGGGTTCTGTTGCCGGGTGCGGAACACATGGCCGCATCCAATCCCCACTGGCCACCAGGCTTTCTCTGTTTCTCATCAGGCACCCTCCCTTCCCGTTTCCTGGGTGGGCTGCGCTCAGTGCGGACCATGGAGTCCTCAAGGTCTTCTTTTTTTTTTGTTTGTTTAATTAAATCTTTATTGTTCAGATTATTACACTTGTTCCTCTTTTCCCCCCCCCCCCATAACTCCCCTCCTCCCAGTTCCCGCCCCACCCTCCGCCCTCACTCCCCACCCACTGTCCTCATCCATAGGTGCACGATTTTTGTCCAGTCTCTTCCCACATCTCCCACACCCCTTTCCCCCCCAAGAATAGTCAGTCCATTCCCTTTCTATGTCCCTGATTCTATTATAATCAACAGTTCATTCTGTTCTTCAGATTATTTATTCACTTGATTCTTAGATTCACTTGTTCATAGATGCATATTTGTTGTTCATAATTTGTATCTTTACCTTTTTCTTCCTCTTCCTCTTCTTAAAGGATACCTTTCAGCATTTCATATAATCCTGGTTTGGTGGTGATGAACTCCTTTAGCTTTTCCTTATCTGTGAAGCTCTTTATCTGACCTTCAATTCTGAATGATAGCTTTGCTGGATACAGTAATCTTGGTTGCAGGTTCTTGCTATTCATCACTTTGAGTATTTCTTGCCACTCTCTTCTGGCCTGCAAAGTTTCTGTTGAGAAATCAGCTGACAGTCGTATGGGTATTCCCTTGTAGGTAACTGGGTTTCTTTCTCTTGCTGCTTTTAAGATTCTCTCTTTGTCTTTTGCTCTTGGCATTTTAATTATGATGTGTCTTGGTGTGGTCCTCTTTGGATTCCTTTTGTTTGGGGTTCTCCGTGCTTCTTGGACCTGTAAGTCCATTTCTTTCACCAGGTGGGGGAAGTTTTCTGTCATTATTTCTTCAAATAGGATTTCAATATCTTGCTCTCTCTCATCTTCTGGCACCCCTATAATTCTGATGTTGGTACGCTTGAAGCTGTCCCAGAGGCTCCTTACACTATCCTCGCATTTTTGGATTCTTTTTTCATTTTGCTTTTCCGGTTGGATGTTTTTTGCTTCCTCGCATTTCAAATCATTGACTTGATTCTTGCGCTCCTCTGGTCTGCTGTCAGGCGTCTGTATAATATTCGTTATTTCAGTCCGTGTATGCTTAATTTCTAGTTGGTTCCCCAATATAAGATCGAGGGTCTTATTAGTTTTCGTGTAGATCTCATTAAGTTTATCGGCAGCTTCTAAACAGTTCTTGAGAGACCTTAAAAGTGTGGTTCTGAACTCTATATCTTCCATTGACAATTTTGTCCTGTTTCTTTGTCTCCGCATTGTGTTATGCTTCCTTGGTGCACCCCCTAGTGGTCTTTGTTCGCAGTCTTATAGTTAAATCTTGATTGTTGTAGCTAATTCCAGGGAGGGTTTGACCTCCAGGCCAAGTGGCTGTGAGAATCAGCTGTGTCAGCAGTGAGAGAACTTCTGTCCTCTAGGGAGGTGCTAATCTAGCCTTTGCCTGAGGCTATCCGGCAAATGCCTCTGTGCAGGGCTTGGGCGGGGCGGGTCGCACAGGATCAACAGGGTGGGCCGGAGAGAGCAGTTATGGCGGCTCTCAGTCCTGTCCCCAGGGGCTCTGCCTCTCTGAGTCCCAGCACCCGCTGCAAAGCTTGCAGAGAAAGCTGCACTCGCTCTGACCGAAGCCAGACAGTCCCGCTTCTCTCGTTTGAGTCTGGGTCCCTAAAGACTCGCCCGGATCTGGAGCTCAGAGTCTGCGACTCCCTCCCGATTGAAAACGCCCACCGCACCCTCCGCCTCCAGCCCGCTCCGCGCACTCCGCACCTCAGAATGTGACTTCAGCACTGCGCCTCCTCTGAGTGTCCGTGTGCGTTTCTCTTTCCTCCTAGTTGTAGGACTTCCACTCAGCCAGCGTTCCTGTGGTTCTGCGTGATGTCCGTTCTGTCCTTTAGTTTCACTTTTGAAGTAGTTGTTCAAAGCAGCAAACTCCAGCGTTAACCTATGCCGCCATCTTGGTTTTTCCCTCAAGGTCTTCTTGACAGCAGCCGGGTGTCCTAACCACTCCTCCCGTCCTCCATAAATGGTCTCTCCCACACCTCCTGGATGAAATGACCGTGCAAACAGCAATGACACCGGCCAGCGTGCCTCAATGCATAGAGCGTTGGCCTGCAGACCAAAGGGTCCTGGGTTTGATTCGAGTCAAGGGCACGTACCTTGGTTGTAGGCTCCTCCCAGCCCGGGCCCTGGTCGGGGCTCTTGCAGGAGGCAACCAGTTGATGTGTTTCTCTCACATCAATGTTTCTCTCTGTCTTTCCCTCTCTCTTCCACTCTCTCTAAAAAATCAATGGAAAAATACCTCGGGTGAGAATTCAAATAAACAAACAAACAAACAGCAATGACAGCACATCCTAGCCGGCGTCAGCAGCAGCGGCACCCCACGGGCGAGGTTGCTATCAAAGCCCAGTGATAGCCAGCAGGATAGGGAGGCCCCTTGAGCTGCAGGCAATGGCCTTCCCGCTGCACCTCGGGTGCCGGTGAAGCATAAGAATTTCTCCTTTGGAGAGCTGCTGTTTGAAACTGCTGTTTGAACTACTCTGTTATTCTTAGACGGTCTCTTATTCTGTAGGTCAACTCTGTTATTTTTAGATAGTCCCTGACTCTGTAACATAACTGTTTTAGTTTGAATAGAAAAAGATAAAAAACTTAGGTGTCTGACCTTGCAAGCTGGCCATCTGACGTAACAGGCTAATACTAATATTGATATGAATTCCCATATTCTTATGCCAAGTGTTAGTTCATTATGTATCAAGGTCACAAACTTGTAACCTTATAACAATAACCTACAGAGAGCTCTCTGTGAATCTGCAGACAAAGAGCTCAAAAAGGTATAAATAGAGAGAACTTCCTCCTTGTGTTTGCACAGAGATTTGGGAAACATAGCCATCTCGGTCTGCACAAATAAAGACTCCGAATTAATTGGCTCATTAAGGTGTCTCCTATCTATCTCGCTGATTTACAATACAACCAGGATATTGTGAGTGAGATGGAGTAGAAGGTGGAGGTCACTACTGACTGGAAGACGCTGGCCGGCTAAGGGGGAGCTTGTCAGATGGGGCTGCTGTGAGGAATGAGGCTGCCAAAAGGCCAATGGGGGGGTCTTCCGGCCCACACTTAGGACCAAATTTTATGTGGGAGTCAAGTTCTGCAGGAACCTCTGCTTAGTTCCTGTGAGAAGGAACTTATTCCAGCCAGTGGGCATGTGTGCAAGGATGCCACAGGAACACACCAAATGGACTTCATGCCTGAGGTACCACGGGACAAGTGAAATCATCCCATAACCCCATGAAGAGAACACAGTCAGTAAACCATTGTGTCCTTACAGTGGACTATTACACAGAAATCCCACCTTATGCTGAAGAATAATTGGTGGGGGAGGGAAGTTCCCAATGTTAAGTAAAAAGCAGGTTTCAAAGAAATGTGGCTAAGTGGTTGAGTGTGTAACTAGGAACCAGGAGGTCATGGTTTGATTCCTGGTCAGCACACATGCCCGGGTTGTGGGCTCCATTCCCAGTGTGGGGCATGCAGGAGGCAGCCGATCCATCATTCTCTGTCATCAGTGATGTTTCTCTCTCTCCCTCTCCCTTTCTCTCTGAAAAGAATCCTAATAAGAGAGTAGTATGCAAATTCACCATCACTCCAACACAAAGATGGTGACGCCCAGAGCCACAAGATGGCGGCGCCCAGTCCTCTCAGCACCGCTGGAGTCCCAACGTCCCAGGGGGGGCCGCTGAGACCCGGGCCTGCTTGGATGTTACTGTGGCTACCGAGGAGCGGCCAAGCGGCACTGCAGACAGCAGAGAACCACCTGGACTGGGCCTAAGCTGTCAGTAGGACATACCCTGAGGGCCCCACGCATTGGAGAGGGTGCAGGTTAGGCTGAGAAACCCACCCCTGCGCCCCCACCCCCACCCCCTGCACAAATTTCGTGCACCGGGCCTCTAGTAAAAATATATTTTAAAAAAAGACTTGAAGACTTTCTACAATAGAAATGTCTTTTTTGAGGTCTTAGACCAGATAGTCAGTGTAATTCATCAGAGTCTTAAGTAGAAAGCCTGGAGGAAGGGCCACCATGATGGGGAGAAAGTGTCCCCTGAGGGCAGCCAGGCCCAGGCCACAGGGCGACCTCCCTGAACGGTCCTCAGGCCAGGAGAGTCGGGAAGCTGACCTGGGTCCTGTCGGGAGCCTCTGTTCTGTTTAACTTGCAGAGCTCCCCTCCCCATCCCCTCTCCTCTACCTGAAATGTGGCCGGCACCCGACTCTGCCTCCAGTTGCACATTGACTGTCTCCATGGGACACATGACCCGGGAATGGCAGTGGGCAGGGAGGAGAAGGAGGGGCCCACGGGGGGGATGGCAAACAGGGAGAACGAGGAAGAGAAAGGGCAAAGCCACTCCTGAGCAGGAAACACAGCTCGCGGGGCGGGGCTGGCGCTGTGACCACCTCTGCTGGTGTCTCAGAGGGCACGTTGTGACCCAGGTGCTGCCTCTGCTAGGCCTCCGCCAGTGCTGTCACCAGGGACTCCTCCCTGCCTGGTGCCCCCAGCAAAGGGCCTGGCACCGCCCCACGCTGGCCCCAAGCCAAAGGCCACAGGGCAGCCTCTGGCTCCTGGGCACCTTGCAGGATTCCCAGGGAGGAGAAGGAGGAGAGAAATGTGACCGCCCTCAGGCGCCCTCGTGGTGCTGCACCCTCAGGAAATGCACAGGACACGTTCTCTTGCCTTATTCCTGTGAAAGATAATAAAGCTCTTCCCTTCAACAGTCATTGCCAACGAGCCCTTGACAGGGGCTTGGAACTCCTTTCCCCGCTGTCCCAGAGCAGACCCCGCGGGTGGCCGCCTCACCTTCTGTGTCTGAACCTCATGACCTGTCCGCTTGCTCTCTGTTGACACTGAAGGCCAAGAGGGGGCAAGAGACCACTTTCCTCAGCCCCAGCGGTTCTGTCATTCCCCCGCGTGACCAGCAGGAGGCAGGCGCGCCGCCCTCCGCAGGGTATCTGGTTCCAGTATCTGGGTCCTCATCAGAAGCATGTCTCCCAAGAGCTTCTCTTTTCAAATAACCAGAGGGTTGACTCACTTAAATAACACACATCCTCTTTCAAACCGGGCTCAGTGGATAGAGCGTTGCCCCCCAGAGTGAAGGGTCCCGGGGTTGGTTCTGGTCAAGGGCGTGTACCTTGGTTGCAGGCTCGATCCCCAGTTAGGGAGCCTGCAGGAGGCAACTGATCAGTGTTTCTCTCTCATAGATGTTTCTATCGCTCTATCCCTCTCCCTTCCTCTCTGTAAAATCAATGAGAATATATTTTTGTAAAAAATGAGACCGACTACAGCTGTTTCCCTAGCAGCCATTTCCCAGCCATCCCAGACCTGCATGGAGAATGGGTAAGACTCGGCCCAAGCCCAGCCCTGAGTGTCCCAGGGGAGGCAGAGGCCCCTTTCAAACCCTGGGAAGGGAGCCAGGGTCTCTAACTCAGTGCAGAGGCTGTGACTTCCTCCCAGTTCTAAGGATGGTGTGCACATCATGGCAGGCAGCGAAGGGGCATTTCCTACAGAAGGCTTCCACCACTGTACACTCGCTCCCTCAGAGAGAAGAGGGAAGAACCCATGGCCCACAGATCGGAGTCAGAGCCCAGGGGCAAAGGTTCCATTGAACATTCTCGGGTCACAGGCAATGTCTTTGGAACACAGATTTATATCGCTGATAGACTTATGCCCCAGGGGAGGGTTTTGTTTCAAGCACTGTGTGCTCAGAGACTTAAATATTCTTTGAGAAGAAGCTTATTTCAACCTAGCTGGTGTGGCTCAGTGGTTGAGCGTGGACCTAGGAACCAGGCGGTTATGGTTTGATTCCTGACTGGGGGCTTGATCCCAGTGGGGAATGTGTAAGAATCAGCCAATCGATGATTGTCTCTCATCATCGACATTTCTATCTCTCCCTCTCCCTTCTACTCTGAAATCAATGAAAAAAAAACTTTTTTTAAAGAGTATTCCTCCCTCTTAAAAAAATAATTAAGACTTAAGAGGGGAGAAAACCAAGATAGCGGCATAGGTAAACACCGGAGATAGCTGCCTCGAACAACCACTTCAAAAAAACAACTAAAAGACAGAACGGACATCGCCCAGAACCACAGGAAGACTGGCTGAGGGGAAATTCTTCAACTAGAAGGAAAAAGCACAGCATACGAGACTCAGAGGAGGCACAGTGTGGAAAATACAAAGGTGTGGAGGTACGCGTGGAAAAGGCTGGTAGCTGAGGGCAGGGTTGTCGTTTTCAATCGGGAGGTAGTCTCAGATTCTGAGCTCCAGTTCTGGGCGAGTCTCTAGGGACCCAGACTCAAACGGGAGAAGCGGGACTGTCTGGCATCGGTCGGAACGTGAGGGCAGCTTTCTCTCCAAGGTTTGCGGCGGTTGCTGGGACTCTGAGAGGCAGAGCCTCTTGTGATGGGACTGAGAGCAGCCATAACTGCTCCCTCCGCCCGCTCTGTTGATCCCTTGTGACCTGCCCCGCCCAAGCCCTGTGCAGAGCCATTTGCCAGATAACCTCAGGCAAAGACTAGATTAGCACCGCCCTAGAGGACAGAAGTTTTCCCACTGCAGACACAGCTGACTCTCATAGCCAGTTGGCCTGGAGGTCAAATCCCCCTAGTATTAACTACCACAATCAAGGCTTAACTACAACAAGACTGCGCACAAAGACCACTAGGGGGTGCACCAAGAAAGCATAAAAAATGCGGAGACAATGAAACAGGACAAAACTGTCAATGGAGGATATTGAGTTCAGAACCACACTTTTAAGGTCTCTCAAGAACTGTCTAGAAGCTGCCGATAAAGTTATTGAGATCTACAAGAAATATAATGAGACCCTCGATGTATGATAAAGAACCAACTAGAAATTAAGCATACATGGACTGAAATAATGAATATCATACAGACTCCCAACAGCAGACCAGAGGAGCACAAGAATCAAGGCAAAGTTTTGAAGTGCGAAGAAGCAAAAAACACCCAAGCAGAAAAGCAAAATGAAAAAAGAATCTGAAAATACGGAGATAGTGTAAGGAGCCTCTGGGACAGCTTCAAGCGTACCAACATCAGAATTATAGGGATGAGAGAGAGCAAGATATTGAAAACATATTTTAAGAAATAATGACAGAAAACTTCCCCTACCTGGTGAAGCAAATAGACTTACAAGTCCAGGAAGCACAGAGAACCCCAAACAAAAGGAATCCAAAGAGGACCACACCAAGACACATCATCATTAAAATGCCAAGAGCAAAAGACAAAGACAGAATCTTAAAAGCAGCAAGAGAAAGAAACTCAGTTACCTACACGGGAATACCCATACAACTGTCAGCTGATTTCTCAACAGAAACTTTGCAGGCCAGAAGGGAGTGGCAAGAAATATTCAAAGTGATGAATGCCAAGAACCTACAACCAAGATTACTTTATCCAGCAAAGCTATCATTCAGAATTGAAGGTCAGATAAAGAGCATCACAGATAAGGAAAAGCTAAAGGAGTTCATCACCACCAAACCAGCATTATATGAAATGCTGAAAGGTATCCTTTAAGAAGAGGAAGAAGAAGAAAAAGGTAAAGATACTAATTATGAACAACAAATATGCATCTATGAACAAGTGAATCTAAGAATCAAGTGAATAAATAATAGGATGAACAGAATGAACTGGTGATTATAAGAGAATCAGGAACATAGAAAGGGAATGGACTCACTATTCTTAGGGGGGGAAAGGGGTGTGGGAGATTCGGGAAGAGACTGGACAAAAATTGTTCACCTATGGATGACGACAGTGGGGGGGGGGTAAGGGCAGAGGGTGGGGTGGGAACTGGGTGGAAGGGAGCTATGGGGGGAAAAAAGAGGACCAAATGTAATAATCTGAACAATAAAGATTTAATAAAATAAAAGAAAAAAACGCTTCAGAGGCAGAGTGAACAACTTATGCAATGACGAATACATAAATAAAAGTGTAGAATTACTTTAGAAGCATTTAAAAATTCTGGTATTTGATGTTCATAAGAAATAGTTAACTTTAAAGGTATACTATGGTTAGGCAAGGAAATGTCCTTTTTTTAGAGAATAATTTTGAAGTGCATGGGAATGAAGGAACGTAAAGTCTGGGGTTTGCGTTAAAGATCTTCGGAAAAAGAAAAATAGATGAAACGAAGGGAAGGAAGGAGAGAGAAAGCGAATATGGCCACTTCGCGGTAACTGTTGAGTCTGATAGTGGAAGGGCGATTCCTTCCGCTGTTCTGCTCTTGCACATGTGGGGACTTGCATGTGGCGGAGAGGTGTGAGGGCCATGCCGTGGAAGGTCAGGCCGGTTGTTTTTAGTGGGCGTTTGAGAGGGAGGTGGGAGAGTCCCAGCGACTCTCATTTCCACACAGTAGGTGTCTAGCATTGATTATTTACCCAATAATAATGAAAATCCAGATTCAGTAAGACAGGTAGACAGTGGGTTTGTATTGGAATTTTTTTAATGAAAGTTCCTTAACCAATCAATGAGCCCAATTTGGACATAGAAGCCAATGGCTACTTTCTGCTCAGAATGACCTTTGCCTTGGAACTATTTCATAGAGCATCCTGATAACACTGCACCCCATAAGCGGCTCTCATGGATTCCCAAGGCTATGCCACCGGGAATTTCACACTTGCGAGACTTCGGGGTACACTTGGTTGTTGGGGTGCAGCTGGAAAGAGATGGTCAGCAGCCCACTCAACAGCATAAGGAAGGCAGCCAGAGCCGCCACGGGCACGGTGGTGCCCGTCTCCTGCCGGTCGGGCCTGAAGGGGATGTGGAAGGATGGTGGGAAGCGTATGCCCTCTTCATTCAACACGGAGTGGTGGTTCCAGATGACAGCAGTGAAGATAAATGCCCCCGCTATGATGCTCAGGACTCCGGAAGCGCAGAACAGATTGCAGATGGTGTTCTTCTGACGGTGTCCCGCGTACACTCTCAGCAGGCCCTTGACCGTGAGCACTTTTCCCAGCAGCCCGAGGAGGCTGGCGGCCAGCAGCAGGTTCTGAGCGATGCGGATATCCAGCGGCAGGTAGGTGTCACTGTAGCTGTAGCGGTGACAGGCTATGACTCTGCCGTGGGGGCTGTTGTGCTGGTAAGTACAGACCCTCCACATCCCAATGCAGGCCAGCCCCCGGGACGGGGCGGAGCTGCTCTCCATGTACCACACCCGCCACTCGGCCAGGCCCATGCAAATCATGGATAAGATCCATCCCAGAATGTTGAGGGAGAAACTCGCTGCCTGGCAATTGGCGTTTTTCAACATGGCCATGGCTGTTTCCAGGGGATCTGCAAACCAATAGAGGGGGTCATGAGGTGGGACCCACGGCCTGAACGGTCCCCCGGGGGTGAGCGGCGCTATATTGTTGAGGGAGATGCCCTGTTCCAGAATGGAGACGCTTGATCCCGTGCTCTGCTGGCACAGGGTCCTTGGGCAACATTTACTGAAAGCCTTCAAATATTCAGACTTTCACCTTGGCAGGGTTCGCTCAGTGGTTAGACTCTCATCTGCATTTTAAGGGCCAGTGGTTCTCAACCTTCTGGCCCATTAAATACAGTTCTTCCTGTTGTGACCCAACCATAAAATGATTGTCGTTGCTACTTCATCACTGTCATGTTGCTACTGTTATGAATCGTCATGAAAATATCTGATCTGCAGGATGGTCTTAGGCGACCCCTGTGAAAGGGTCGTCCGACCGCCAAAGGGGTTGCAACCCACAGGTTGAGAACTGCTGGGTTAGAGCGTCTTCCCAATAGGCCAAGGTTGCCGGCCTTAGTCCCTGCTCAGGGCACATACAAGAATCAACCAATGAATGCATCAGGCAGTGGAACAGCAAATCCATGTTTCTCTCTCACCCTCTCTCTGTGTCTCTAAAGTCAATCAAAATATGTATAGACTTTCTAACGGGCAGTTCCACTTCTGGATATTTGTTGAAAGACACAATTAAGATTGGCTACAGCCCAGCCAGAGTGGTTGAGCGTCGTCACCCTATGAATCAGGTCAGGGTTCGATTCCTAGTCAGGGCACATGCCCGCGTTGTGGGGTTGATCCCCAGTGTGAGGCGTGCAGGAGGCAGCAGATCCATGATTCTCTCTCATCATTGAGGTTTCTACCTCTCCCTCCCCCTTCCGCTCTGAAATCAATAAAAATATATATTTTGCCTGCTCCCAAGAGTCAGCAATGCCACTTCTGGATTTATGCCCCGAAGAAGGGAAAGCAGGGGCGCAAGCAGAGAGTTGCACCCCCATGTTCATAGCAGCGTTCTTCACCACAGCCAGGAGGTGGGAACACCGCAATATTCATTGTGGGTGTGTGCACAGTCCGCATGTGGGCCGCCCATACCATGGGATATCATCCAGCCTTGAGGACATTCTACCCAGTGAGACGAGCCAGCAACACAAAGACAAACCTGCATTATTTCACATCTATGTGGCCCCTAGAGCAGCCACACTCAGCGACAGAAAGCCACTGTGGGAGCCAGGGCCTGGGGAGCAGAGGGGATGTAGTGGTCAATGGCACAGAGTTTCCGTTTGGGGAGGTGAAAAAGTTCTGGAGATGATGGTGGCGATGGTAGCACAACATTGTGAAGGTCCCCAGTGACACTGCACTGTACGCTTAAAAAAGGTGACCGATCAGTCTGATCAAATCATTGGATTGATAGCTGTCCCCTGGGGCCTGCCCTTTAGGACACTTCACAACAGGCCTTCCCTCTGCTTAGACCACATCCCACTGGTAAGACCCCATCCCACTGGTAAGACCACATCCCACTGGTAAGGCCACATCCCACTGGTAAGGCCACATCCCACTGGTAAGACCACATCCCACTGGTGAGGCCACATCCCACTGGTAAGGCCCCATCCCACTGGTAAGGCCACATCCCACTGGTAAGACCTCACCCCACTGGTAAGGCCACATCCCCCTGGTAAGGCCACATCCCACTGGTAAGGCCACATCCCTCTGGTAAGACCATTATCTTTCTCCTCTGGGCCTTCCCAGGACATGGACCCTTTAAAGCCTAGAGTACTTTAACCCTCTGACTGCCTGTCATAGGGATGGTGCCATTTGGGGCTCAGCCCATGTGGTCTCCAGGTGACCCAACACATTCATGATCCCTCGCCCCTTTTGGCCTTGTGTGTTCCTCCTTCGGCAACCCTGACGGTGACATGATAATTGTTAAGTTATTCCCACTTTACCCCCACGAAATAAAACCAACAGGCTGGGCCCCACTGACCAGGGATGTGTCTCCGAGGGAGTGAGTGTCGAGGAACGGCGACTAACAGGTCAGGCAGCGCTGCCAACGCACACGGGGCTCCTCTTGGCGTCCACGGCCGGCTCCTGGCTATGTGGGACCAGCCACACGGGCCTCAGCCACACGGGCCTCAGCCACACGAGGGCCTGGCACACGACTCCAAGCCCTCTCCTCAGCCTCCAGTCCACGGCCACATCCCACCCCCGTTGTCCTGGCCAGCAGGGTTCTGTTGCCGGGTGCGGAACACATGGCCGCATCCAATCCCCACTGACCACCAGGCTTTCTCTGTTTCTCATCAGGCACCCTCCCTTCCCGCTTCCTGGGCGGGCTGCGCTCAGTGCGGACCATGGAGTCCTCAAGGTCTTCTTGACAGCAGCCGGGTGTCCTAACCACTCCTCCCGTCCTCCATAAATGGTCTCTCCCACACCTCCTGGATGAAATGACCGTGCAAACAGCAATGACACCAGCCAGCGTGCCTCAATGCATTGAGCGTCGCCCTACGGACCGAAGGGTCCTGGGTTTGATTCCAGTCAAGGGCACGTACCTTAGTTGTAGGCTCCTCCCAGCCCGGGCCCTGGTCAGGGCTCTTGCAGGAGGCAACCAGTTGATGTGTTTCTCTCACATCAATGTTTCTCTGTGTCTTTCCCTCTCTCTTCCACTCTTTCTAAAAAATCAATGGGAAAATACCTCGGGTGAGAATTCAAATAAACAAACAAACAAACAGAAATGACAGCACATCCTAGCCGGCATCAGCAGCAGCGGCACCCCATGGGCAAAGTTGCTATCAAAGCCCAGTGATAGCCAGCAGGATAGGGAAGCCCCTTGAGCTGCAGGCAGTGGCCTTCCCGCTGCACCTCGGGTGCCGGTGAAGCATAGGAATTGATCCTTTGGAGAGCTGCTGTTTGAAACTGCTGTTTGAACTATTCTGTTATTCTTAGACGGTCTCTTATTCTGTAGGTCAACTCTGTTATTTTTATATAGTCCCTGACTCTGTAATATAACTGTTTTAGTTTGAATAATAGAAAAAGATAAAAAACTTAGGTGTCTGACCTTGCTAGCTAGCCATCTGATATAACAGGCTAATACTGATATTGATATTAATTCCCATATTCTTATGCCAAGTGTTAGTTCATTATGTATGAAGGTCACAAACATGTAAACTTATAACAATAACCAGGATATTGTGAGCGAGATGGAGTAGAAGGTGGAGGTCACTACTGACTGGAAGACGCTGGCCGGCTAACGGGGAGCTTGTCAAGTGGGGCTGCTGTGAGGAATGAGGCTGCCAAAAGGCCAATGGGGGGTTGGGGGGTCTGCTGGCCCACACTTAGGACCAAATTTTATGTGGGAGTCAGGTTCTGCAGGAACCTCTGCTTAGTTCCTGTGAGAAGGAACTTATTCCAGCCAGTGGGCATGTGTGCAAGGATGCCACAGGAACACACCAAATGGACTTCATGCCTGAGGTACCACGGGACAAGTGAAATCATCCCATAACCCCATGTAGAGAACACAGTCAGTAAACCATTGTGTCCTTACAGTGGACTATTACACAGAAATCCCACCTTATGCTGAAGAATAATTGGTGGGGGAGGGAAGTTCCCCATGTTAAGTAAAAAGCAGGTTTCAAAGAAATGTGGCTCAGTGGTTGAGTGTGTAACTAGGAACCAGGAGGTCAGGGTTCGATTCCCGGTCAGGACACATGCCCGGGTTGTGGGCTCCATTCCCAGTGTGGGGCATGCAGGAGGCAGCCAATCCATCATTCTCTGTCATCAGTGATGTTTCTCTCTCTCCCTCTCCCTTTCTCTCTGAAAAGAATCCTAATCAAAGAGCAATATGCAAATTCACCATCACTCCAACACAAAGTTGGTGACGCCCAGAGCCACAAGATGGCGGCGCCCAGCCCTCTCAGCACCGCTGGAGTCCGAAAGTCCCGGGGGAGGTCCGTGAGAGCCGGGCCTGCTTGGATGTTACTGTGGCTACCCAGGAGCGGCCAAGCGGCACTGCAGACAGCAGAGACCCACACGGACTGGGCCTAAGCTGTCAGTAGGACATACCCTGAGGACCCCACGCATTGGAGAGGGTGCAGGTCAGGCTGAGAAACCCACCCCTGCGCCCCGACCCCCACCCCCTGCACGAATTTCATGCACCGGGCCTCTAGTAAAATATATTTTAAAAAAACACTTGAAGTCTTTCTACAATAGAAATGTCTTTTTTGAGGTCTTAGACCAGATAGTCACTGTAATTCATCAGAGTCTTAAGTAGAAAGCCTGGAGGAAGGGCCACCATGATGGGGAGAAAGTGTGTTGTGATGGCAGCCAGGGCCAGGCCAAGGGGCGACCTCCCTGAATGGTCCTCGGCCCAGGACAGTGCGGGAAGCTGACCTGGGTCCTGTCGGGAGCCTCTGTTCTGTTTCACTGAGCTCCCCTCCCCTTCCCCTCTCCTCTACCTGAAATGTGGCGGGCACCCGACTCTGCCTCCAGTTGCACATTGACTGTCTCCATGGGTCACATGACCCGGGAATGGCGGTGGGCAGGGAGGAGAAGGAAGGGCCCACGGGGGGGATGGCAAACAGGGAGAACGAGGAAGAGAAAGGGCAAAGCCACTCCTGAGCAGGAAACACAGCTCGCGGGGCGGGGCTGGCGCTGTGACCACCTCTGCTGGTGTCTCAGAGGGCACGTTGTGACCCAGGTGCTGCCTCTGCTCGGCCTCCCTCCGCCAGTGCTGTCACCAGGGACTCCTCCCTGCCTGGTGCCCCCAGCAAAGGGCCTGGCACCGCCCCACGCTGGCCCCGAGCCAAAGGCCACAGGGCAGCCTCTGGCTCCTGGGCACCTTGCAGGATTCCCAGGGCGGAGAAGGAGGAGAGAAATGCCACCGCCCTCAGGGACCCCCGGGAAATGTGCAGGACACGTTCTCTGGCCTTATTCCTGTGAAAAACAACAAAGTGCGTCCCTTAAACAGTCATTGCCAACGAGCCCTTGACAGGGGCTTGGAACTCCTTTCCCCGCTCTCCCAGAGCAGACCCCGCGGGTGGCCGCCTCACCTTCTGTGTCTGAACCTCATGACCTGTCCGCTTGCTCTCTGTTGACACTGAAGGCCAAGAGGGGGCAAGAGACCACTTTCCTCAGCCCCAGCGGTTCTGTCATTCCCCCGCGTGACCAGCAGGAGGCAGGCGCGCCGCCCTCCACAGGGTATCTGGTTCCAGTATCAGGGTCCTCATCAGAAGCCTGTCTCCCAAGAGCTTCTCTTTTCAAATAACCAGAGGGTTGACTCACTTAAATAACACACATCCTCTTTCAAACCGGGCTCAGTGGATAGAGCGTTGCCCCCCAGAGTGAAGGGTCCCGGGGTTGGTTCTGGTCAAGGGCGTGTACCTTGGTTGCAGGCTCGATCCCCAGTAGGGAGCGAGCAGGATGCAACTGATCAGTGTTTCTCTCTCATAGATGTTTCTATCTCTCTATCCCTCTCCCTTCCTCTCTGTAAAATCAATAAGAATATATTTTTGTAAAAAATGAGACCGACTACAGCTGTTTCCCTAGCAGCCATTTCCCAGCCATCCCAGACCTGCATGGAGAATGGGTAAGACTCGGCCCAAGCCCAGCCCTGAGTGTCCCAGGGGAGGCAGAGGCCCCTTTCAAACCCTGGGAAGGGAGCCAGGGTCTCTAACTCAGTGCAGAGGCTGTGACTTCCTCCCAGTTCTAAGGACGGTGTGCACATCATGGCAGGCAGCGAAGGGGCATTTCCTACAGAAGGCTTCCACCACTGTACACTCGCTCCCTCAGAGGGAAGAGGGAAGAACCCATGGCCCACAGATCGGAGTCAGAGCCCAGGGGCAAAGGTTCCATTGAACATTCTCGGGTCACAGGCAATGTCTTTGGAACACAGATTTATATCGCTGATAGGGGAGGGTTTTGTTTCAAGCACTGTGCGCTCAGAGACTTAAATATTCTTTGAGAAGAAGCTTATTTCAGCCTAGCTGGTGTGGCTCAGTGGTTGAGCGTGGACCTAGGAACCAGGCGGTTACGGTTGGATTCCTGACTGGGGGCTTGATCCCAGTGGAGAATGTGTAAGAATCAGCCAATCGATGATTGTCTCTCATCGTCGATATTTCTATCTCTCCCTCTCCCTTCTACTCTGAAATCAATGAAAAAAAAATTTTTTTTTTAAAGAGAATTTCTCCCTCTTAAAAAAATAATTGAGACTTAAGAGGCAGAGTGAACACCTTATGTAATGACGAATAAATAAATAAAAGTGTAGAAGTACTTTTGAAGCATTTAAAAATTCTGGTATTTGATGTTCATAAGAAATAGTTAACTTTAAAGGTATACTATGGTTAGGCAAGGAAATGTCCTTTTTTTAGAGAATAATTTTGAAGTGCATGGGAATGAAGGAACGTAAAGTCTGGGGTTTGCGTTAAAGATCTTCGGAAAAAGAAAAACAGATGAAAAGAAGGGAAGGAAGGAGAGAGAAAGCGAATATGGCCACTTCGCGGTAACTGTTGAGTCTGATAGTGGAAGGGCGATTCCTTCCGCTGTTCTGCTCTTGCACATGTGGGGACTTGCATGTGGCGGAGAGGTGTTAGGGCCACGCCGTGGAAGGTCAGGCCGGTTGTTTTTAGTGGGCGTTTGAGAGGGAGCTGTGAGAGTCCCAGCGACTCTCATTTCCACACAGCAGGTGTCTAGCATTGATTATTTACCCAATAATAATGAAAATCCAGATTCAGTAAGACAGGTAGACAGTGGGTTTATTTTGGAATTTTTTTTAATGAAAGTTCCTTAACCAATCAATGGACCCAATTTGGACATAGAAGCCAATGGCCACTTTCTGCTCAGAATGAGCTTTGCCATGGAACAATTTCATAGAGCATCCTGATAACACTGCACCCCATAAGCGGCTCTCATGGATTCCCAAGGCTATGCCACCGGGAATTTCACACTTGCGAGACTTCGGGGTACACTTGGTTGTTGGGGTGCAGCTGGAAAGAGATGGTCAGCAGCCCACTCAACAGCATGAGGAAGGCAGCCAGAGCCGCCACGGGCACGGTGGTGCCCGTCTCCTGCCGGTCGGGCCTGAAGGGGATGTGGAAGGATGGTGGGAAGCGTATGCCCTCTTCATTCAACACGGAGTGGTGGTTCCAGATGACAGCAGTGAAGATAAATGCCCCCGCTATGATGCTCAGGACTCCGGAAGCGCAGAACAGATTGCAGATGGTGTTCTTCTGACGGTGTCCCGCGTACACTCTCAGCAGGCCCTTGACCGTGAGCACTTTTCCCAGCAGCCCGAGGAGGCTGGCGGCCAGCAGCAGGTTCTGAGCGATGCGGATATCCAGCGGCAGGTAGGTGTCACTGTAGCTGTAGCGGTGACAGGCTATGACTCTGCCGTGGGGGCTGTTGTGCTGGTAAGTACAGACCCTCCACATCCCAATGCAGGCCAGCCCCCGGGACGGGGCGGAGCTGCTCTCCATGTACCACACCCGCCACTCGGCCAGGCCCATGCAAATCATGGATAAGATCCATCCCAGAATGTTGAGGGAGAAACTCGCTGCCTGGCAATTGGCGTTTTTCAACATGGCCATGGCTGTTTCCAGGGGATCTGCAAACCAATAGAGGGGGTCATGAGGTGGGACCCACGGCCTGAACGGTCCCCCGGGGGTGAGCGGCGCTATATTGTTGAGGGAGATGCCCTATTCCAGAATGGAGACACTTGACCCCATGCTCTGCTGGCAAAGGGTCCTGGGGCAACATTTACTGAAAGCCTTCAAATATTCAGACTTTCACCTTGGCAGGGTTCGCTCAGTGGTTAGACTCTCATCTGCATTTTAAGGGCCAGTGGTTCTCAACCTTCTGGCCCATTAAATACAGTTCCTCCTGTTGTGACCCAACCATAAAATGATTGTCGTTGCTACTTCATCCCTGTCATGTTGCTACTGTTATGAATCGTCATGAAAATATCTGATCTGCAGGATGGTCTTAGGCGACCCCTGTGAAAGGGTCGTCCGACCGCCAAAGGGGTCGCAACCCACAGGTTGAGAACCGCTGGGTTAGAGCGTCTTCCCAATAGGCCAAGGTTGCCGGCCTTAGTCCCTGCTCAGGGCACATACAAGAAGCAACCAATGAATGCATCAGGCAGTGGAACAGCAAATCCATGTTTCTCTCTCACCCTCTCTCTGTGTCTCTAAAGTCAATCAAAATATGTACAGACTTTCTAACGGGCAGTTCCACTTCTAGATATTTGTTGAAAGACACAATTAAGATTGGCTACAGCCCAGCCAGAGTGGTTGAGCGTCGTCACCCTATGAATCAGGTCAGGGTTCGATTCCTAGTCAGGGCACATGCCGGGTTGTGGGGTTGATCCCCAGTGTGAGGCGTGCAGGAGGCAGCAGATCCATGATTCTCTCTCATCATTGAGGTTTCTACCTCTCCCACCCCCTTCCTCTCTGAAATCAATAAAAATATATATTTTGCCTGCTCCCAAGAGTCAGCAATGCCCCTTCTGGATTTATGCCCCGAATAAGGGAAAGCAGGGGCGCAAGCAGCGAGTTGCACCCCCATGTTCATAGCAGCGTTCTTCACCACAGCCAGGAGGTGGGAACACCGCAATATTCATCGTGGGTGTGTGCACAGTCCGCATGTGGGCCGCCCATACCATGGGATATCATCCAGCCTTGAGGACATTCTACCGAGTGAGAGGAGCCAGCAACACAAAGACAAACCTGCATCATTTCACCTCTATGTGGCCCCTAGAGCAGCCCCACTCAGTGACAGAAAGGCATTGTGGGAGCCAGGGCCTGGGGAGCAGAGGGGATGTAGTGGTCAATGGCACAGAGTTTCCGTTTGGGGAGGTGAAAAAGTTCTGGAGATGATGGTGGCGATGGTAGCACAACATTGTGAAGGTCCCTAGTGACACTGCACTGTACGCTTAAAAAAGGTGACCGATCAGTCTGATCAAATCATTGGATTGATAGCTGTCCCCTGGGGCCTGCCCTTTAGGACACTTCACAACAGGCCTTCCCTCCGCTTAGACCACATCCTACTGGTAAGGCCCCATCCCACTGGTAAGACCACATCCTACTGGTAAGGCCACATCCCACTGGTAAGACCACATCCCACTGGTAAGACCACATCCCACTGGTAAGGCCCCATCCCACTGGTAAGGCCACATCCCACTGGTAAGACCACATCCCACTGGTAAGACCCCATCCCTCTGGTAAGACCTCATCCCACTGGTGAGGCCACATCCCACTGGTAAGGCCACATCCCCCTGGTAAGACCTCATCCCATTGGTAAGACCTCACCCCACTGGTAAGGCCACATCCCACTGGTAAGGCCACATCCCACTGGTAAGACCACATCCCACTGGTAAGACCATTATCTTTCTCCTCTGGGCCTTCCCAGGACATGGACCCTTTAAAGCCTAGAGTACTTTAACCCTCTGACTGCCTGTCATAGGGATGGTGCCATTTGGGGCTCAGCCCATGTGGTCTCCAGGTGACCCAACACATTCATGATCCCTCGCCACTTTTGGCCTCGTGTGTTCCTCCTTCGGCAACCCTGACAGTGACATAATAATTGGTAAGTTATTCCCACTTTAACCCCACGAAATAAAACCAACAGGCTGGGCCCCACTGACCAGGGATGTGTCTCTGAGGGAGTGAGTGTCGAGGAACGGCGACTAACAGGTCAGGCAGCGCTGCCAACGCACACGGGGCTCCTCTGGGCGTCCACGGCCGGCTCCTGGCTATGTGGGACCAGCCACACGGGCCTCAGCCACACGGGCCTCAGCCACACGGGCCTCAGCCACACGAGGGCCTGGCACACGACTCCAAGCCCTCTCCTCAGCCTCCAGTCCACGGCCACATTCCACCCCCGTTGTCCTCGCCAGCAGGGTTCTGTTGCCGGGTGCGGAACACATGGCCGCATCCAATCCCCACTGACCACCAGGCTTTCTCTGTTTCTCATCAGGCACCCTCCCTTCCCGCTTCCTGGGCGGGCTGCGCTCAGTGCGGACCATGGAGTCCTCAAGGTCTTCTTTTTTTTTTTGTTTAATTAAATCTTTATTGTTCAGATTATTACATTTGTTCCTCTTTTTTTTCCCCCCCATAACTCCCCTCCTCCCAGTTCCCGCCCCACCCTCCGCCCTCACTCCCCACCCACTGTCCTCATCCATAGGTGCACGATTTTTGTCCAGTCTCTTCCCACATCTCCCACACCCCTTTCCCCCCCAAGAATAGTCAGTCCATTCCCTTTCTATGTCCCTGATTCTATTATAATCAACAGTTCATTCTGTTCTTCAGATTATTTATTCACTTGATTCTTAGATTCACTTGTTGATAGATGCATATTTGTTGTTCATAATTTGTATCTTTACCTTTTTCTTCCTCTTCCTCTTCTTAAAGGATACCTTTCAGCATTTCATATAATCCTGGTTTGGTGGTGATGAACTCCTTTAGCTTTTCCTTATCTGTGAAGCTCTTTATCTGACCTTCAATTCTGAATGATAGCTTTGCTGGATACAGTAATCTTGGTTGCAGGTTCTTGCTATTCATCACTTTGAATATTTCTTGCCACTCTCTTCTGGCCTGCAAAGTTTCTGTTGAGAAATCAGCTGACAGTCGTATGGGTATTCCCTTGTAGGTAACTGGGTTTCTTTCTCTTGCTGCTTTTAAGATTCTCTCTTTGTCTTTTGCTCTTGGCATTTTAATTATGATGTGTCTTGGTGTGGTCCTCTTTGGATTCCTTTTGTTTGGGGTTCTCCGTGCTTCTTGGACCTGTAAGTCCATTTCTTTCACCAGGTGGGGGAAGTTTTCTGTCATTATTTCTTCAAATAGGATTTCAATATCTTGCTCTCTCTCATCTTCTGGCACCCCTATAATTCTGATGTTGGTACGCTTGAAGCTGTCCCAGAGGCTCCTTACACTATCCTCGCATTTTTGGATTCTTTTTTCATTTTGCTTTTCCGGTTGGATGTTTTTTGCTTCCTCGCATTTCAAATCATTGACTTGATTCTTGCGCTCCTCTGGTCTGCTGTCAGGCGTCTGTATAATATTCGTTATTTCAGTCCGTGTATGCTTAATTTCTAGTTGGTTCCCCAATATAAGATCGAGGGTCTTATTAGTTTTCGTGTAGATCTCATTAAGTTTATCGGCAGCTTCTAAACAGTTCTTGAGAGACCTTAAAAGTGTGGTTCTGAACTCTATATCTTCCATTGACAATTTTGCCCTGTGTCTTTGTCTCAGCATTGTGTTATGCTTCCTTGGTGCACCCCCTAGTGGTCTTTATTCGCAGTCTTATAGTTAAATCTTGATTGTTGTAGCTAATTCCAGGGAGGGTTTGACCTCCAGGCCAAGTGGCTGTGAGAATCAGCTGTGTCAGCAGTGAGAGAACTTCTGTCCTCTAGGGAGGTGCTAATCTAGCCTTTGCCTGAGGCTATCCGGCAAATGCCTCTGTGCAGGGCTTGGGCGGGTCGGGTCGCACAGGATCAACAGGGTGGGCCGGAGAGAGCAGTTATGGCGGCTCTCAGTCCTGTCCCCAGGGGCTCTGCCTCTCTGAGTCCCAGCACCCGCTGCAAAGCTTGCAGAGAAAGCTGCACTCGCTCTGACCGAAGCCAGACAGTCCCGCTTCTCTCGTTTGAGTCTGGGTCCCTAAAGACTCGCCCGGATCTGGAGCTCAGAGTCTGCGACTCCCTCCCGATTGAAAACGCCCACCGCACCCTCCGCCTCCAGCCCGCTCCGCGCACTCCGCACCTCAGAATTTGACTTCAGCACTGCGCCTCCTCTGAGTGTCCGTGTGTGTTTCTCTTTCCTCCTAGTTGTAGGATTTCCACTCAGCCAGCGTTCCGGTGGTTCTGCGTGATGTCCGTTCTGTCCTTTAGTTTCACTTTTGAAGTAGTTGTTCAAAGCAGCAAACTCCAGCGTTAACCTATGCCGCCATCTTGGTTTTTCCCTCAAGGTCTTCTTGACAGCAGCCGGGTGTCCTAACCACTCCTCCCGTCCTCCATAAATGGTCTCTCCCACACCTCCTGGATGAAATGACCGTGCAAACAGCAATGACACCGGCCAGCGTGCCTCAATGCATAGAGCGTTGGCCTGCAGACCAAAGGGTCCTGGGTTTGATTCGAGTCAAGGGCACGTACCTTGGTTGTAGGCTCCTCCCAGCCCGGGCCCTGGTCGGGGCTCTTGCAGGACGCAACCAGTTGATGTGTTTCTCTCACATCAATGTTTCTCTGTGTCTTTCCCTCTCTCTTCCACTCTCTCTAACAAATCAATGGAAAAATAGCTCGGGTGAGAATTCAAATAAACAAACAATCAAACAGCAATGACAGCACATCCTAGCCAGCGTCAGCAGCAGCGGCCCCGCACGGGCGAGGTTGCTATCAAAGCCTAGTGATAGCCAGCAGGATAGGGAGGCCCCTTGAGCTGCAGGCAATGGCCTTCCCGCTGCACCTCGGGTGCCGGTGAAGCATAGGAATTTCTCCTTTGGAGAGCTGCTGTTTGAAACTGCTGTTTGAACTACTCTGTTATTCTTAGAGAGTCTCTTATTCTGTAGGTCCACTCTGTTATTTTTAGATAGTCCCTGATTCTGTAAAATGACTGTTTTATTTTGAATAATGGAAAAAGATAAAAAAATTAGGTGTCTGACCTTGCAAGCTGGCCATCTGACGTAACAGGCTAATACTAATATTGATATGAATTCCCATATTCTTATGCCAAGTGTTAGTTCATTATGTATCAAGGTCACAAACTTGTAACCTTATAACAATAACCTACAGAGAGCTCTCTGTGAATCTGCAGACAAAGAGCTCAAAAAAGTATAAATAGAGAGAACTTCCTCCTTGTGTTTGCACAGAGATTTGGGAAACATAGCCGTCTCGGTCTGCGCCAATAAAGACTCCGAATTAATTGGCTCATTAAGGTGTCTCCTATCTATCTCGCTGATTTACAATACAACCAGGATATTGTGAGCGAGATGGAGTAGAAGGTGGAGGTCACTACTGACTGGAAGACGCTGGCCGGCTAAGGGGGAGCTTGTCAGATGGGGCTGCTGTGAGGAATGAGGCTGCCAAAAGGCCAATGGGGGGGGGGGTCTGCAAGCCCACACTTAGGACCAAATTTTATGTGGGAGTCAAGTTCTGCAGGAACCTCTGCTTAGTTCCTGTGAGAAGGAACTTATTCCAGCCAGTGGGCATGTGTGCAAGGATGCCACAGGAACACACCAAATGGACTTCATGCCTGAGGTACCACGGGACAAGTTAAATCATCCCATAACCCCATGAAGAGAACACAGTCAGTAAACCATTGTGTCCTTACAGTGGACTATTACACAGAAATCCCACCTTATGCTGAAGAATAATTGGTGGGGGAGGGAAGTTCCCAATGTTAAGTAAAAAGCAGGTTTCAAAAAAATGTGGCTCATGGGTTGAGTGTGTAACTAGGAACCAGGAGGTCATGGTTTGATTCCTGGTCAGCACACATGCCCGGGTTGTGGGCTCCATTCCCAGTGTGGGGCATGCAGGAGGCAGCCAATCCATCATTCTCTGTCATCAGTGATGTTTCTCTCTCTACCTCTCCCTTTCTCTCTGAAAAGAATCCTAATAAGAGAGTAATATGCAAATTCACCATCACTCCAACACAAAGATGGTGACGCCCAGAGCCACAAGATGGCGGCGCCCAGTCCTCTCAGCACCGCTGGAGTCCCAACGTCCCGGGGGGGCCGCTGAGACCCGGGCCTGCTTGGATGTTACTGTGGCTACCCAGGAGCGGCCAAGCGGCACTGCAGACAGCAGAGAACCACATGGACTGGGCCTAAGCTGTCAGTAGGACATACCCTGAGGGCCCCACGCATTGGAGAGGGTGCAGGTTAGGCTGAGAAACCCACCCCTGCGCCCCCACCCTCACCACCTGCACAAATTTCGTGCACCGGGCCTCTAGTAAAAATATATTTTAAAAAAAGACTTGAAGACTTTCTACAATAGAAATGTCTTTTTTGAGGTCTTAGACCAGATATTCAGTGTAATTCATCAGAGTCTTAAGTAGAAAGCCTGGAGGAAGGGCCACCATGATGGGGAGAAAGTGTCCCCTGAGGGCAGCCAGTCCCAGGCCACGGGGCGACCTCCCTGAACGGTCCTCAGGCCAGGAGAGTCGGGAAGCTGACCTGGGTCCTGTCGGGAGACTCTGTTCTGTTTAACTTGCAGGGCTCCCCTCCCCTTCCCCTCTCCTCTACCTGAAATGTGGCCGGCACCCGACTCTGCCTCCAGTTGCACATTGACTGTCTCCATGGGACACATGACCCGGGAATGGCGGTGGGCAGGGAGGAGAAGGAAGGGCCCACGGGGGGGATGGCAAACAGGGAGAACGAGGAAGAGAAAGGGCAAAGCCACTCCTGAGCAGGAAACACAGCTCGCGGGGCGGGGCTGGCGCTGTGACCACCTCTGCTGGTGTCTCAGAGGACACGTTGTGACCCAGGTGCTGCCTCTGCTAGGCCTCCGCCAGTGCTGTCACCAGGGACTCCTCCCTGCCTGGTGCCCCCAGCAAAGGGCCTGGCACCGCCCCACGCTGGCCCCAAGCCAAAGGCCACAGGGCAGCCTCTGGCTCCTGGGCACCTTGCAGGATTCCCAGGGCGGAGAAGGAGGAGAGAAATGCCACCGCCCTCAGGCGCCCGCGGGAAATGCGCAGGACACGTTCTCTTGCCTTATTCCTGTGAAAAACAACAAAGTGCGTCCCTTAAACAGTCATTGCCAACGAGCCCTTGACAGGGGCTTGGAACTCCTTTCCCCGCTGTCCCAGAGCAGACCCCGTGGGTGGCCGCCTCACCTTCTGTGTCTGAACCTCATGACCTGTCCGCTTGCTCTCTGTTGACACTGAAGACCAAGAGGGGGCAAGAGACCACTTTCCTCAGCCCCAGCGGTTCTGTCATTCCCCCGCGTGACCAGCAGGAGGCAGGAGCGCCGCCCTCCGCAGGGTATCTGGTTCCAGTATCTGGGTCCTCATCAGAAGCATGTCTCCCAAGAGCTTCTCTTTTCAAATAACCAGAGGGTTGACTCACTTAAATAACACACATCCTCTTTCAAACCGGGCTCAGTGGATAGAGCGTTGCCCCCCAGAGTGAAGGGTCCCGGGGTTGATTCTGGTCAAGGGCGTGTACCTTGGTTGCGGGCTCGATCCCCAGTAGGGAGCGTGCAGGATGCAACTGATCAGTGTTTCTCTCTCAGAGATGTTTCTATCTCTCTATCCCTCTCCCTTCCTCTCTGTAAAATCAATGAGAATATATTTTTGTAAAAAATGAGACCGACTACAGCTGTTTCCCTAGCAGCCATGTCCCAGCCATCCCAGACCTGCATGGAGAATGGGTAAGACTCGGCCCAAGCCCAGCCCTGAGTGTCCCAGGGGAGGCAGAGGCCCCTTTCAAACCCTGGGAAGGGAGCCAGGGTCTCTAACTCAGTGCAGAGGCTGTGACTTCCTCCCAGTTCTAAGGACGGTGTGCACATCATGGCAGGCAGCGAAGGGGCATTTCCTACAGAAGGCTTCCACCACTGTACACTCGCTCCCTCAGAGGGAAGAGGGAAGAACCCATGGCCCACAGATCGGAGTCAGAGCCCAGGGGCAAAGGTTCCATTGAACATTCTCGGGTCACAGGCAATGTCTTTGGAACACAGATTTATATCGCTGATAGACTTATGCCCCAGGGGAGGGTTTTGTTTCAAGCACTGTGCGCTCAGAGACTTAAATATTCTTTGAGAAGAAGCTTATTTCAGCCTAGCTGGTGTGGCTCAGTGGTTGAGCGTGGACCTAGGAACCAGGCAGTTACGGTTTGATTCCTGACTGGGGGCTTGATCCCAGAGGGGAATGTGTAAGAATCAGCCAATCGATGATTGTCTCTCATCGTCGATATTTCTATCTCTCCCTCTCCCTTCTACTCTGAAATCAATGGGGAAAAAAAATTTTTTTAAAGAGAATTTCTCCCTCTTAAAAAAATAATTGAGACTTAAGAGGCAGAGTGAACACCTTATGTAATGACGAATAAATAAATAAAAGTGTAGAAGTACTTTTGAAGCATTTAAAAATTCTGGTATTTGATGTTCATAAGAAATAGTTAACTTTAAAGGTATACTATGGTTAGGCAAGGAAATGTCCTTTTTTTAGAGAATAATTTTGAAGTGCATGGGAATGAAGGAACAGAAAGTCTGGGGATTGCATTGAAGATCTTCGGAAAAAGAAAAATAGATGAAAAGAAGGGAAGGAAGGAGAGAGAAAGCGAATATGGCCACTTCGCGGTAACTGTTGAGTCTGATAGTGGAAGGGCGATTCCTTCCGCTGTTCTGCTCTTGCACATGTGGGGACTTGCATGTGGCGGAGAGGTGTTAGGGCCACGCCGTGGAAGGTCAGGCCGGTTGTTTTTAGTGGGCATTAGAGAGGGAGCTGGGAGAGTCCCAGCGACTCTCATTTCCACACAGTAGGTGTCTAGCATTGATTATTTACCCAATAATAATGAAAATCCAGATTCAGTAAGACAGGTAGACAGTGGGTTTATTTTGGAATTTTTTTTAATGAAAGTTCCTTAACCAATCAATGGGCCCAATTTGGACATAGAAGCCAATGGCCACTTTCTGCTCAGAATGACCTTTGCCTTGGAACTATTTCATAGAGCATCCTGATAACACTGCACCCCATAAGCGGCTCTCATGGATTCCCAAGGCTATGCCACCGGGAATTTCACACTTGCGAGACTTCGGGGTACACTTGGTTGTTGGGGTGCAGCTGGAAAGAGATGGTCAGCAGCCCACTCAACAGCATAAGGAAGGCAGCCAGAGCCGCCACGGGCACGGTGGTGCCCGTCTCCTGCCGGTCGGGCCTGAAGGGGATGTGGAAGGATGGTGGGAAGCGTATGCCCTCTTCATTCAACACGGAGTGGTGGTTCCAGATGACAGCAGTGAAGATAAATGCCCCCGCTATGATGCTCAGGACTCCGGAAGCGCAGAACAGATTGCAGATGGTGTTCTTCTGACGGTGTCCCGCGTACACTCTCAGCAGGCCCTTGACCGTGAGCACTTTTCCCAGCAGCCCGAGGAGGCTGGCGGCCAGCAGCAGGTTCTGAGCGATGCGGATATCCAGCGGCAGGTAGGTGTCACTGTAGCTGTAGCGGTGACAGGCTATGACTCTGCCGTGGGGGCTGTTGTGCTGATAAGTACAGACCCTCCACATCCCAATGCAGGCCAGCCCCCGGGACGGGGCGGAGCTGCTCTCCATGTACCACACCCGCCACTCGGCCAGGCCCATGCAAATCATGGATAAGATCCATCCCAGAATGTTGAGGGAGAAACTCGCTGCCTGGCAATTGGCGTTTTTCAACATGGCCATGGCTGTTTCCAGGGGATCTGCAAACCAATAGAGGGGGTCATGAGGTGGGACCCACGGCCTGAACGGTCCCCCGGGGGTGAGCGGCCCTATATTGTTGAGGGAGATGCCCTGTTCCAGAATGGAGACGCTTGATCCCGTGCTCTGCTGGCAAAGGGTCCTGGGGCAACATTTACTGAAAGCCTTCAAATATTCAGACTTTCACCTTGGCAGGGTTCGCTCAGTGCTTAGACTCTCATCTGTATTTTAAGGGCCAGTGGTTCTCAACCTTCTGGCCCATTAAATACAGTTCCTCATGTTGTGACCCAACCATAAAATGATTGTCGTTGCTACTTCATCACTGTCATGTTGCTACTGTTATGAATCGTCATGAAAATATCTGATCTGCAGGATGGTCTTAGGCGACCCCTGTGAAAGGGTCGTCCGACCGCCAAAGGGGTTGCAACCCACAGGTTGAGAACCGCTGGGTTAGAGCGTCTTCCCAATAGGCCAAGGTTGCCGGCCTTAGTCCCTGCTCAGGGCACATACAAGAAGCAACCAATGAATGCATCAGGCAGTGGAACAGCAAATCCATGTTTCTCTCTCACCCTCTCTCTGTGTCTCTAAAGTCAATCAAAATATGTACAGACTTTCTAACGGGCAGTTCCACTTCTAGATATTTGTTGAAAGACACAATTAAGATTGGCTACAGCCCAGCCAGAGTGGTTGAGCGTCGTCACCCTATGAATCAGGTCAGGGTTCGATTCCTAGTCAGGGCACATGCCGGGTTGTGGGGTTGATCCCCAGTGTGAGGCGTGCAGGAGGCAGCAGATCCATGATTCTCTCTCATCATTGAGGTTTCTACCTCTCCCACCCCCTTCCGCTCTGAAATCAATAAAAATATATATTTTGCCTGCTCCCAAGAGTCAGCAATGCCCCTTCTGGATTTATGCCCCGAAGAAGGGAAAGCAGGGGCGCAAGCAGCGAGTTGCACCCCCATGTTCATAGCAGCGTTCTTCACCACAGCCAGGAGGTGGGAACACCGCAATATTCATCGTGGGTGTGTGCACAGTCCGCATGTGGGCCGCCCATACCATGGGATATCATCCAGCCTTGAGGACATTCTACCGAGTGAGAGGAGCCAGCAACACAAAGACAAACCTGCATCATTTCACCTCTATGTGGCCCCTAGAGCAGCCCCACTCAGTGACAGAAAGGCATTGTGGGAGCCAGGGCCTGGGGAGCAGAGGGGATGTAGTGGTCAATGGCACAGAGTTTCCGTTTGGGGAGGTGAAAAAGTTCTGGAGATGATGGTGGCGATGGTAGCACAACATTGTGAAGGTCCCTAGTGACACTGCACTGTACGCTTAAAAAAGGTGACCGATCAGTCTGATCAAATCATTGGATTGATAGCTGTCCCCTGGGGCCTGCCCTTTAAGACACTTCACAACAGGCCTTCCCTCCGCTTAGACCACATCCTACTGGTAAGGCCCCATCCCACTGGTAAGACCACATCCTACTGGTAAGGCCACATCCCACTGGTAAGGCCACATCCCACTGGTAAGACCACATCCCACTGGTAAGGCCCCATCCCACTGGTAAGACCACATCCCACTGGTAAGGCCACATCCCACTGGTAAGACCACATCCCACTGGTAAGGCCCCATCCCACTGGTAAGACCACATCCCACTGGTAAGGCCACATCCCACTGGTAAGACCACATCCCACTGGTAAGGCCCCATCCCACTGGTAAGACCACATCCCACTGGTAAGACCACATCCCACTGGTAAGGCCACATCGCACTGGTAAGACCACATCCCACTGGTAAGGACCCATCCCACTGGTAAGACCACATCCCACTGGTAAGACCACATCCCACTGGTAAGACCACATCCCACTGGTAAGACCACATCCCATTGGTAAGACCACATCCCACTGGTAAGGACCCATCCCACTGGTAAGGCCCCATCCCACTGGTAAGACCACATCCCACTGGTAAGACCACATCCCACTGGTAAGGACCCATCCCACTGGTAAGGCCACATCCCACTGGTAAGGCCACATCCCACTGGTAAGACCTCATCCCACTGGTAAGGCCCCATCCCACTGGTAAGACCCCATCCCACTGGTAAGAACACATCCCACTGGTAAGACCCCATCCCACTGGTAAGAACACATCCCACTGGTAAGACCCCATCCCACTGGTAAGACCTCATCCCACTGGTAAGGCCACATCCCACTGGTAAGACCATTATCTTTCTACTCTGGGCCTTCCCAGGACATGGACCCTTTAAAGCCTAGAGTACTTTAACCCTCTGACTGCCTGTCATAGGGATGGTGCCATTTGGGGCTCAGCCCATGTGGTCTCCAGGTGACCCAACACATTCATGATCCCTCGCCACTTTTGGCCTTGTGTGTTCCTCCTTCGGCAACCCTGACAGTGACATGATAATTGTTAAGTTATTCCCACTTTACCCCCACGAAATAAAACCAACAGGCTGGGCCCCACTGACCAGGGATGTGTCTCCGAGGGAGTGAGTGTCGAGGAACGGCGACTAACAGGTCAGGCAGCGCTGCCAACGCACACGGGGCTCCTCTGGGCGTCCACGGCCGGCTCCTGGCTATGTGGGACCAGCCACACGGGCCTCAGCCACACGGGCCTCAGCCACACGGGCCTCAGCCACACGAGGGCCTGGCACATGACTCCAAGCCCTCTCCTCAGCCTCCAGTCCACGGCCACATTCCACCCCCGTTGTCCTGGCCAGCAGGGTTCTGTTGCCGGGTGCGGAACACATGGCCGCATCCAATCCCCACTGGCCACCAGGCTTTCTCTGTTTCTCATCAGGCACCCTCCCTTCCCGTTTCCTGGGTGGGCTGCGCTCAGTGCGGACCATGGAGTCCTCAAGGTCTTCTTTTTTTTTTGTTTGTTTAATTAAATCTTTATTGTTCAGATTATTACACTTGTTCCTCTTTCCCCCCCCCCCCCCATAACTCCCCTCCTCCCAGTTCCCGCCCCACCCTCCGCCCTCACTCCCCACCCACTGTCCTCATCCATAGGTGCACGATTTTTGTCCAGTCTCTTCCCACATCTCCCACACCCCTTTCCCCCCCAAGAATAGTCAGTCCATTCCCTTTCTATGTCCCTGATTCTATTATAATCAACAGTTCATTCTGTTCTTCAGATTATTTATTCACTTGATTCTTAGATTCACTTGTTCATAGATGCATATTTGTTGTTCATAATTTGTATCTTTACCTTTTTCTTCCTCTTCCTCTTCTTAAAGGATACCTTTCAGCATTTCATATAATCCTGGTTTGGTGGTGATGAACTCCTTTAGCTTTTCCTTATCTGTGAAGCTCTTTATCTGACCTTCAATTCTGAATGATAGCTTTGCTGGATACAGTAATCTTGGTTGCAGGTTCTTGCTATTCATCACTTTGAGTATTTCTTGCCACTCTCTTCTGGCCTGCAAAGTTTCTGTTGAGAAATCAGCTGACAGTCGTATGGGTATTCCCTTGTAGGTAACTGGGTTTCTTTCTCTTGCTGCTTTTAAGATTCTCTCTTTGTCTTTTGCTCTTGGCATTTTAATTATGATGTGTCTTGGTGTGGTCCTCTTTGGATTCCTTTTGTTTGGGGTTCTCCGTGCTTCTTGGACCTGTAAGTCCATTTCTTTCACCAGGTGGGGGAAGTTTTCTGTCATTATTTCTTCAAATAGGATTTCAATATCTTGCTCTCTCTCATCTTCTGGCACCCCTATAATTCTGATGTTGGTACGCTTGAAGCTGTCCCAGAGGCTCCTTACACTATCCTCGCATTTTTGGATTCTTTTTTCATTTTGCTTTTCCGGTTGGATGTTTTTTGCTTCCTCGCATTTCAAATCATTGACTTGATTCTTGCGCTCCTCTGGTCTGCTGTCAGGCGTCTGTATAATATTCGTTATTTCAGTCCGTGTATGCTTAATTTCTAGTTGGTTCCCCAATATAAGATCGAGGGTCTTATTAGTTTTCGTGTAGATCTCATTAAGTTTATCGGCAGCTTCTAAACAGTTCTTGAGAGACCTTAAAAGTGTGGTTCTGAACTCTATATCTTCCATTGACAATTTTGTCCTGTTTCTTTGTCTCCGCATTGTGTTATGCTTCCTTGGTGCACCCCCTAGTGGTCTTTGTTCGCAGTCTTATAGTTAAATCTTGATTGTTGTAGCTAATTCCAGGGAGGGTTTGACCTCCAGGCCAAGTGGCTGTGAGAATCAGCTGTGTCAGCAGTGAGAGAACTTCTGTCCTCTAGGGAGGTGCTAATCTAGCCTTTGCCTGAGGCTATCCGGCAAATGCCTCTGTGCAGGGCTTGGGCGGGGCGGGTCGCACAGGATCAACAGGGTGGGCCGGAGAGAGCAGTTATGGCGGCTCTCAGTCCTGTCCCCAGGGGCTCTGCCTCTCTGAGTCCCAGCACCCGCTGCAAAGCTTGGAGAGAAAGCTGCACTCGCTCTGACCGAAGCCAGACAGTCCCGCTTCTCTCGTTTGAGTCTGGGTCCCTAAAGACTCGCCCGGATCTGGAGCTCAGAGTCTGCGACTCCCTCCCGATTGAAAACGCCCACCGCACCCTCCGCCTCCAGCCCGCTCCGCGCACTCCGCACCTCAGAATGTGACTTCAGCACTGCGCCTCCTCTGAGTGTCCGTGTGCGTTTCTCTTTCCTCCTAGTTGTAGGACTTCCACTCAGCCAGCGTTCCTGTGGTTCTGCGTGATGTCCGTTCTGTCCTTTAGTTTCACTTTTGAAGTAGTTGTTCAAAGCAGCAAACTCCAGCGTTAACCTATGCCGCCATCTTGGTTTTTCCCTCAAGGTCTTCTTGACAGCAGCCGGGTGTCCTAACCACTCCTCCCGTCCTCCATAAATGGTCTCTCCCACACCTCCTGGATGAAATGACCGTGCAAACAGCAATGACACCGGCCAGCGTGCCTCAATGCATAGAGCGTTGGCCTGCAGACCAAAGGGTCCTGGGTTTGATTCGAGTCAAGGGCACGTACCTTGGTTGTAGGCTCCTCCCAGCCCGGGCCCTGGTCGGGGCTCTTGCAGGAGGCAACCAGTTGATGTGTTTCTCTCACATCAATGTTTCTCTCTGTCTTTCCCTCTCTCTTCCACTCTCTCTAAAAAATCAATGGAAAAATACCTCGGGTGAGAATTCAAATAAACAAACAAACAAACAGCAATGACAGCACATCCTAGCCGGCGTCAGCAGCAGCGGCACCCCACGGGCGAGGTTGCTATCAAAGCCCAGTGATAGCCAGCAGGATAGGGAGGCCCCTTGAGCTGCAGGCAATGGCCTTCCCGCTGCACCTCGGGTGCCGGTGAAGCATAAGAATTTCTCCTTTGGAGAGCTGCTGTTTGAAACTGCTGTTTGAACTACTCTGTTATTCTTAGACGGTCTCTTATTCTGTAGGTCAACTCTGTTATTTTTAGATAGTCCCTGACTCTGTAACATAACTGTTTTAGTTTGAATAGAAAAAGATAAAAAACTTAGGTGTCTGACCTTGCAAGCTGGCCATCTGACGTAACAGGCTAATACTAATATTGATATGAATTCCCATATTCTTATGCCAAGTGTTAGTTCATTATGTATCAAGGTCACAAACTTGTAACCTTATAACAATAACCTACAGAGAGCTCTCTGTGAATCTGCAGACAAAGAGCTCAAAAAGGTATAAATAGAGAGAACTTCCTCCTTGTGTTTGCACAGAGATTTGGGAAACATAGCCATCTCGGTCTGCACAAATAAAGACTCCGAATTAATTGGCTCATTAAGGTGTCTCCTATCTATCTCGCTGATTTACAATACAACCAGGATATTGTGAGTGAGATGGAGTAGAAGGTGGAGGTCACTACTGACTGGAAGACGCTGGCCGGCTAAGGGGGAGCTTGTCAGATGGGGCTGCTGTGAGGAATGAGGCTGCCAAAAGGCCAATGGGGGGGTCTTCCGGCCCACACTTAGGACCAAATTTTATGTGGGAGTCAAGTTCTGCAGGAACCTCTGCTTAGTTCCTGTGAGAAGGAACTTATTCCAGCCAGTGGGCATGTGTGCAAGGATGCCACAGGAACACACCAAATGGACTTCATGCCTGAGGTACCACGGGACAAGTGAAATCATCCCATAACCCCATGAAGAGAACACAGTCAGTAAACCATTGTGTCCTTACAGTGGACTATTACACAGAAATCCCACCTTATGCTGAAGAATAATTGGTGGGGGAGGGAAGTTCCCAATGTTAAGTAAAAAGCAGGTTTCAAAGAAATGTGGCTAAGTGGTTGAGTGTGTAACTAGGAACCAGGAGGTCATGGTTTGATTCCTGGTCAGCACACATGCCCGGGTTGTGGGCTCCATTCCCAGTGTGGGGCATGCAGGAGGCAGCCGATCCATCATTCTCTGTCATCAGTGATGTTTCTCTCTCTCCCTCTCCCTTTCTCTCTGAAAAGAATCCTAATAAGAGAGTAGTATGCAAATTCACCATCACTCCAACACAAAGATGGTGACGCCCAGAGCCACAAGATGGCGGCGCCCAGTCCTCTCAGCACCGCTGGAGTCCCAACGTCCCAGGGGGGGCCGCTGAGACCCGGGCCTGCTTGGATGTTACTGTGGCTACCGAGGAGCGGCCAAGCGGCACTGCAGACAGCAGAGAACCACCTGGACTGGGCCTAAGCTGTCAGTAGGACATACCCTGAGGGCCCCACGCATTGGAGAGGGTGCAGGTTAGGCTGAGAAACCCACCCCTGCGCCCCCACCCCCACCCCCTGCACAAATTTCGTGCACCGGGCCTCTAGTAAAAATATATTTTAAAAAAAGACTTGAAGACTTTCTACAATAGAAATGTCTTTTTTGAGGTCTTAGACCAGATAGTCAGTGTAATTCATCAGAGTCTTAAGTAGAAAGCCTGGAGGAAGGGCCACCATGATGGGGAGAAAGTGTCCCCTGAGGGCAGCCAGGCCCAGGCCACAGGGCGACCTCCCTGAACGGTCCTCAGGCCAGGAGAGTCGGGAAGCTGACCTGGGTCCTGTCGGGAGCCTCTGTTCTGTTTAACTTGCAGAGCTCCCCTCCCCATCCCCTCTCCTCTACCTGAAATGTGGCCGGCACCCGACTCTGCCTCCAGTTGCACATTGACTGTCTCCATGGGACACATGACCCGGGAATGGCAGTGGGCAGGGAGGAGAAGGAGGGGCCCACGGGGGGGATGGCAAACAGGGAGAACGAGGAAGAGAAAGGGCAAAGCCACTCCTGAGCAGGAAACACAGCTCGCGGGGCGGGGCTGGCGCTGTGACCACCTCTGCTGGTGTCTCAGAGGGCACGTTGTGACCCAGGTGCTGCCTCTGCTAGGCCTCCGCCAGTGCTGTCACCAGGGACTCCTCCCTGCCTGGTGCCCCCAGCAAAGGGCCTGGCACCGCCCCACGCTGGCCCCAAGCCAAAGGCCACAGGGCAGCCTCTGGCTCCTGGGCACCTTGCAGGATTCCCAGGGAGGAGAAGGAGGAGAGAAATGTGACCGCCCTCAGGCGCCCTCGTGGTGCTGCACCCTCAGGAAATGCACAGGACACGTTCTCTTGCCTTATTCCTGTGAAAGATAATAAAGCTCTTCCCTTCAACAGTCATTGCCAACGAGCCCTTGACAGGGGCTTGGAACTCCTTTCCCCGCTGTCCCAGAGCAGACCCCGCGGGTGGCCGCCTCACCTTCTGTGTCTGAACCTCATGACCTGTCCGCTTGCTCTCTGTTGACACTGAAGGCCAAGAGGGGGCAAGAGACCACTTTCCTCAGCCCCAGCGGTTCTGTCATTCCCCCGCGTGACCAGCAGGAGGCAGGCGCGCCGCCCTCCGCAGGGTATCTGGTTCCAGTATCTGGGTCCTCATCAGAAGCATGTCTCCCAAGAGCTTCTCTTTTCAAATAACCAGAGGGTTGACTCACTTAAATAACACACATCCTCTTTCAAACCGGGCTCAGTGGATAGAGCGTTGCCCCCCAGAGTGAAGGGTCCCGGGGTTGGTTCTGGTCAAGGGCGTGTACCTTGGTTGCAGGCTCGATCCCCAGTTAGGGAGCCTGCAGGAGGCAACTGATCAGTGTTTCTCTCTCATAGATGTTTCTATCGCTCTATCCCTCTCCCTTCCTCTCTGTAAAATCAATGAGAATATATTTTTGTAAAAAATGAGACCGACTACAGCTGTTTCCCTAGCAGCCATTTCCCAGCCATCCCAGACCTGCATGGAGAATGGGTAAGACTCGGGCCAAGCCCAGCCCTGAGTGTCCCAGGGGAGGCAGAGGCCCCTTTCAAACCCTGGGAAGGGAGCCAGGGTCTCTAACTCAGTGCAGAGGCTGTGACTTCCTCCCAGTTCTAAGGATGGTGTGCACATCATGGCAGGCAGCGAAGGGGCATTTCCTACAGAAGGCTTCCACCACTGTACACTCGCTCCCTCAGAGAGAAGAGGGAAGAACCCATGGCCCACAGATCGGAGTCAGAGCCCAGGGGCAAAGGTTCCATTGAACATTCTCGGGTCACAGGCAATGTCTTTGGAACACAGATTTATATCGCTGATAGACTTATGCCCCAGGGGAGGGTTTTGTTTCAAGCACTGTGTGCTCAGAGACTTAAATATTCTTTGAGAAGAAGCTTATTTCAACCTAGCTGGTGTGGCTCAGTGGTTGAGCGTGGACCTAGGAACCAGGCGGTTATGGTTTGATTCCTGACTGGGGGCTTGATCCCAGTGGGGAATGTGTAAGAATCAGCCAATCGATGATTGTCTCTCATCATCGACATTTCTATCTCTCCCTCTCCCTTCTACTCTGAAATCAATGAAAAAAAAACTTTTTTTAAAGAGTATTCCTCCCTCTTAAAAAAATAATTAAGACTTAAGAGGGGAGAAAACCAAGATAGCGGCATAGGTAAACACCGGAGATAGCTGCCTCGAACAACCACTTCAAAAAAACAACTAAAAGACAGAACGGACATCGCCCAGAACCACAGGAAGACTGGCTGAGGGGAAATTCTTCAACTAGAAGGAAAAAGCACAGCATACGAGACTCAGAGGAGGCACAGTGTGGAAAATACAAAGGTGTGGAGGTACGCGTGGAAAAGGCTGGTAGCTGAGGGCAGGGTTGTCGTTTTCAATCGGGAGGTAGTCTCAGATTCTGAGCTCCAGTTCTGGGCGAGTCTCTAGGGACCCAGACTCAAACGGGAGAAGCGGGACTGTCTGGCATCGGTCGGAACGTGAGGGCAGCTTTCTCTCCAAGGTTTGCGGCGGTTGCTGGGACTCTGAGAGGCAGAGCCTCTTGTGATGGGACTGAGAGCAGCCATAACTGCTCCCTCCGCCCGCTCTGTTGATCCCTTGTGACCTTCCCCGCCCAAGCCCTGTGCAGAGCCATTTGCCAGATAACCTCAGGCAAAGACTAGATTAGCACCGCCCTAGAGGACAGAAGTTTTCCCACTGCAGACACAGCTGACTCTCATAGCCAGTTGGCCTGGAGGTCAAATCCCCCTAGTATTAACTACCACAATCAAGGCTTAACTACAACAAGACTGCGCACAAAGACCACTAGGGGGTGCACCAAGAAAGCATAAAAAATGCGGAGACAATGAAACAGGACAAAACTGTCAATGGAGGATATTGAGTTCAGAACCACACTTTTAAGGTCTCTCAAGAACTGTCTAGAAGCTGCCGATAAAGTTATTGAGATCTACAAGAAATATAATGAGACCCTCGATGTATGATAAAGAACCAACTAGAAATTAAGCATACATGGACTGAAATAATGAATATCATACAGACTCCCAACAGCAGACCAGAGGAGCACAAGAATCAAGGCAAAGTTTTGAAGTGCGAAGAAGCAAAAAACACCCAAGCAGAAAAGCAAAATGAAAAAAGAATCTGAAAATACGGAGATAGTGTAAGGAGCCTCTGGGACAGCTTCAAGCGTACCAACATCAGAATTATAGGGATGAGAGAGAGCAAGATATTGAAAACATATTTTAAGAAATAATGACAGAAAACTTCCCCTACCTGGTGAAGCAAATAGACTTACAAGTCCAGGAAGCACAGAGAACCCCAAACAAAAGGAATCCAAAGAGGACCACACCAAGACACATCATCATTAAAATGCCAAGAGCAAAAGACAAAGACAGAATCTTAAAAGCAGCAAGAGAAAGAAACTCAGTTACCTACACGGGAATACCCATACAACTGTCAGCTGATTTCTCAACAGAAACTTTGCAGGCCAGAAGGGAGTGGCAAGAAATATTCAAAGTGATGAATGCCAAGAACCTACAACCAAGATTACTTTATCCAGCAAAGCTATCATTCAGAATTGAAGGTCAGATAAAGAGCATCACAGATAAGGAAAAGCTAAAGGAGTTCATCACCACCAAACCAGCATTATATGAAATGCTGAAAGGTATCCTTTAAGAAGAGGAAGAAGAAGAAAAAGGTAAAGATACTAATTATGAACAACAAATATGCATCTATGAACAAGTGAATCTAAGAATCAAGTGAATAAATAATAGGATGAACAGAATGAACTGGTGATTATAAGAGAATCAGGAACATAGAAAGGGAATGGACTCACTATTCTTAGGGGGGGAAAGGGGTGTGGGAGATTCGGGAAGAGACTGGACAAAAATTGTTCACCTATGGATGACGACAGTGGGGGGGGGGTAAGGGCAGAGGGTGGGGTGGGAACTGGGTGGAAGGGAGCTATGGGGGGAAAAAAGAGGACCAAATGTAATAATCTGAACAATAAAGATTTAATAAAATAAAAGAAAAAAACGCTTCAGAGGCAGAGTGAACAACTTATGCAATGACGAATACATAAATAAAAGTGTAGAATTACTTTAGAAGCATTTAAAAATTCTGGTATTTGATGTTCATAAGAAATAGTTAACTTTAAAGGTATACTATGGTTAGGCAAGGAAATGTCCTTTTTTTAGAGAATAATTTTGAAGTGCATGGGAATGAAGGAACGTAAAGTCTGGGGTTTGCGTTAAAGATCTTCGGAAAAAGAAAAATAGATGAAACGAAGGGAAGGAAGGAGAGAGAAAGCGAATATGGCCACTTCGCGGTAACTGTTGAGTCTGATAGTGGAAGGGCGATTCCTTCCGCTGTTCTGCTCTTGCACATGTGGGGACTTGCATGTGGCGGAGAGGTGTGAGGGCCATGCCGTGGAAGGTCAGGCCGGTTGTTTTTAGTGGGCGTTTGAGAGGGAGGTGGGAGAGTCCCAGCGACTCTCATTTCCACACAGTAGGTGTCTAGCATTGATTATTTACCCAATAATAATGAAAATCCAGATTCAGTAAGACAGGTAGACAGTGGGTTTGTATTGGAATTTTTTTAATGAAAGTTCCTTAACCAATCAATGAGCCCAATTTGGACATAGAAGCCAATGGCTACTTTCTGCTCAGAATGACCTTTGCCTTGGAACTATTTCATAGAGCATCCTGATAACACTGCACCCCATAAGCGGCTCTCATGGATTCCCAAGGCTATGCCACCGGGAATTTCACACTTGCGAGACTTCGGGGTACACTTGGTTGTTGGGGTGCAGCTGGAAAGAGATGGTCAGCAGCCCACTCAACAGCATAAGGAAGGCAGCCAGAGCCGCCACGGGCACGGTGGTGCCCGTCTCCTGCCGGTCGGGCCTGAAGGGGATGTGGAAGGATGGTGGGAAGCGTATGCCCTCTTCATTCAACACGGAGTGGTGGTTCCAGATGACAGCAGTGAAGATAAATGCCCCCGCTATGATGCTCAGGACTCCGGAAGCGCAGAACAGATTGCAGATGGTGTTCTTCTGACGGTGTCCCGCGTACACTCTCAGCAGGCCCTTGACCGTGAGCACTTTTCCCAGCAGCCCGAGGAGGCTGGCGGCCAGCAGCAGGTTCTGAGCGATGCGGATATCCAGCGGCAGGTAGGTGTCACTGTAGCTGTAGCGGTGACAGGCTATGACTCTGCCGTGGGGGCTGTTGTGCTGGTAAGTACAGACCCTCCACATCCCAATGCAGGCCAGCCCCCGGGACGGGGCGGAGCTGCTCTCCATGTACCACACCCGCCACTCGGCCAGGCCCATGCAAATCATGGATAAGATCCATCCCAGAATGTTGAGGGAGAAACTCGCTGCCTGGCAATTGGCGTTTTTCAACATGGCCATGGCTGTTTCCAGGGGATCTGCAAACCAATAGAGGGGGTCATGAGGTGGGACCCACGGCCTGAACGGTCCCCCGGGGGTGAGCGGCGCTATATTGTTGAGGGAGATGCCCTATTCCAGAATGGAGACACTTGACCCCATGCTCTGCTGGCAAAGGGTCCTGGGGCAACATTTACTGAAAGCCTTCAAATATTCAGACTTTCACCTTGGCAGGGTTCGCTCAGTGGTTAGACTCTCATCTGTATTTTAAGGGCCAGTGGTTCTCAACCTTCTGGCCCATTAAATACAGTTCCTCATGTTGTGACCCAACCATAAAATGATTGTCGTTGCTACTTCATCACTGTCATGTTGCTACTGTTATGAATCGTCATGAACATATCTGATATGCAGGATGGTCTTAGGCGACCCCTGTGAAAGGGTCGTCCGACCGCCAAAGGGGTCGCAACCCACTGGTTGAGAACCGCTGGGTTAGAGCGTCTTCCCAGTAGGCCAAGGTTGCCGGCCTTAGTCCCTGCTCAGGGCACATACAAGAATCAACCAATGAATGCATCAGGCAGTGGAACAGCAAATCCATGTTTCTCTCTCACCCTCTCTCTGTGTCTCTAAAGTCAATCAAAATATGTACAGACTTTCTAACGGGCAGTTCCACTTCCTGATATTTGTTGAAAGACACAATTAAGATTGGCTACAGCCCAGCCAGAGTGGTTGAGCGTCGTCACCCTATGAATCAGGTCAGGGTTCGATTCCTAGTCAGGGCGCATGCCGGGTTGTGGGGTTGATCCCCAGTGTGAGGCGTGCAGGAGGCAGCAGATCCATGATTCTCTCTCATCATTGAGGTTTCTACCTCTCCCTCCCCCTTCCGCTCTGAAATCAATAAAAATATATATTTTGCCTGCTCCCAAGAGTCAGCAATGCCCCTTCTGGATTTATGCCCCGAAGAAGGGAAAGCAGGGGCGCAAGCAGAGAGTTGCACCCCCATGTTCATAGCAGCGTTCTTCACCACAGCCAGGAGGTGGGAACACCGCAATATTCATCGTGGCTGTGTGCACAGTCCGCATGTGGGCCGCCCATACCATGGGATATCATCCAGCCTTGAGGACATTCTACCGAGTGAGACGAGCCAGCAACACATAGACAAACCTGCACCATTTCACCTCTATGTGGCCCCTAGAGCAGCCACACTCAGCGACAAAAAGCCACTGTGGGAGCCAGGGCCTGGGGAGCAGAGGGGATGTAGTGGTCAATGGCACAGAGTTTCCGTTTGGGGAGGTGAAAAAGTTCTGGAGATGATGGTGGCGATGGTAGCACAACATTGTGAAGGTCCCTAGAGACGCTGCACTGTACGCTTAAAAAAGGTGACCATTCAGTCTGATCAAATCATTGGATTGATAGCTGTCCCCTGGGATCTGCCCCTTAGGACACTTCACAACAGGCCTTCCCTCCGCTTAGACCACATCCCACTGGTAGGGCCACATCCCACTGGTAAGACCCCATCCCTCTGGTAAGACCACATCCCACTGGTAAGACCACATCCCACTGGTAAGGCCACATCCCACTGGTAAGGCCACATCCCACTGGTAAGACCATTATCTTTCTCCTCTGGGCCTTCCCAGGACATGGACCCTTTAAAGCCTAGAGTACTTTAACCCTCTGACTGCCTGTCATAGGGATGGTGCCATTTGGTGCTCAGCCCATGTGGTCTCCAGGTGACCCAACACATTCATGATCCCTCGCCACTTTTGGCCTTGTGTGTTCCTCGTTCGGCGACCCTACAGTGCCATGATAATTGTTGAGTTATTCCCACTTTACCCCCACGAAATAAAACCAACAGGCTGGGCCCCACTGACCAGGGATGTGTCTCCGAGGGAGTGAGTGTCTAGGAACGGCGACTAACAGGTCAGGCAGCGCTGCCGACACACACCCGACTCCTCTGGGCGTCCTCTGGCTCCTCTGGGCGTCCTCCGGCCGGCTCCTGGCTATGCGGGACCAGCCACACGGGCCTCAGCCACACGGGCCTCAGCCACACGAGGGCCTGGCACACGACTCCAAGCCCTCTCCTCAGCCTCCAGTCCACGGCCACATTCCACCCCCGTTGTCCTCGCCAGCAGGGTTCTGTTGCCGGGTGCGGAACACATGGCCGCATCCAATCCCCACTGACCACCAGGCTTTCTCTGTTTCTCATCAGGCACCCTCCCTTCCCGCTTCCTGGGCGGGCTGCGCTCAGTGGGGACCATCGAGTCCTCAAGGTCTTCTTGACAGCAGCCGGGTGTCCTAACCACTCCTCCCGTCCTCCATAAATGGTCTCTCCCACACCTCCTGGATGAAATGACCTTGCAAACAGCAATGACACCGGCCAGCGTGCCTCAATGCATTGAGCGTCGCCCTACGGACCGAAGGGTCCTGGGTTTGATTCCAGTCAAGGGCACGTACCTTGGTTGTAGGCTCCTCCCAGCCCAGGCCCTGGTCGGGGCTCTTGCAGGAGGCAACCAGTTGATGTGTTTCTCTCACATCAATGTTTCTCTGTGTCTTTCCCTCTCTCTTCCACTCTCTCTAACAAATCAATGGAAAAATACCTCGGGTGAGAATTCAAATAAACAAACAAACAAACAGCAATGACAGCACATCCTAGCCGGCGTCAGCAGCAGCGGCACCCCACGGGCGAGGTTGCTATCAAAGCCCAGTGATAGCCAGCAGGATAGGGAGGCCCCTTGAGCTGCAGGCAGTGGCCTTCCCGCTGCACCTCGGGTGCCGGTGAAGCATAGGAATTTCTCCTTTGGAGAGCTGCTGTTTGAAACTGCTGTTTGAACTACTCTGTTATTCTTACACGGTCTCTTATTCTGTAGGTCAACTCTGTTATTTTTAGATAGTCCCTGACTCTGTAAAATAACTGTTTTATTTTGAATAATAGAAAAAGATAAAAAAAATTAGGTGTCTGACCTTGCAAGCTGGCCATCTGACGTAACAGGCTAACACTAATATTGATATGAATTCCCATATTCTTATGCCAAGTGTTAGTTCATTATGTATCAAGGTCACAAACTTGTAACCTTATAACAATAACCTACAGAGAGCTCTCTGTGAAATCTGCAGACAAAGAGCTCAAAAAGGTATAAATAGAGAGAACTTCCTCCTTGTGTTTGCTCAGAGATTTGGGAAGCATAGCCCTCTATGTCTGCGCGAATAAAGACTCCGAATTAATTGGCTCATTAAGGTGTCTCCTATCTATCTGGCTGATTTACAATACAACCAGGATATTGTGAGGGAGATGGAGTAGAAGGTGGAGGTCACTACTGACTGGAAGACGCTGGCCGGCTAACGGGGAGCTTGTCAGATGGGGCTGCTGTGAGGAATGAGGCTGCCAAAAGGCCAAAGGGGGCTGGGGGGGTCTGCCGGCCCACACTTAGGACCAAATTTTATGTGGGAGTCAAGTTCTGCAGGAACCTCTGCTTAGTTCCTGTGAGAAGGAACTTATTCCAGCCAGTGGGCATGTGTGCAAGGATGCCACAGGAACACACCAAATGGACTTCATGCCTGAGGTACCACGGGACAAGTGAAATCATCCCATAACCCCATGTAGAGAACACAGTCAGTAAACCATTGTGTCCTTACAGTGGACTATTACACAGAAATCCCACCTTATGCTGAAGAATAATTGGTGGTGGAGGGAAGTTCCCAATGTTAAGTAAAAAGCAGGTTTCAAAGAAATGTGGCTCAGTGGTTGAGTGTGTAACTAGGAACCAGGAGGTCATGGTTCGATTCCCGGTCAGGACACATGCCCGGGTTGTGGGCTCCATTCCCAGTGTGGGGCATGCAGGAGGCAGCCAATCCATCATTCTCTGTCATCAGTGATGTTTCTCTCTCTCCCTCTCCCTTTCTCTCTGAAAAGAATCCTAATCAAAGAGCAATATGCAAATTCACCATCACTCCAACACAAAGTTGGTGACGCCCAGAGCCACAAGATGGCGGCGCCCAGTCCTCTCAGCACCGCTGGAGTCCGAAAGTCCCGGGGGAGGTCCGTGAGAGCCGGGCCTGCTTGGATGTTACCACAGCTACCCAGGAGCGGCCAAGCGGCACTGCAGACAGCAGAGACCCACACGGACTGGGCCTAAGCTGTCAGTAGGACATACCCTGAGGACCCCACGCATTGGAGAGGGTGCAGGTCAGGCTGAGAAACCCACCCCTGCGCCCCGACCCCCACCCCCTGCACGAATTTCATGCACCGGGCCTCTAGTAAAATATATTTTAAAAAAACACTTGAAGTCTTTCTACAATAGAAATGTCTTTTTTGAGGTCTTAGACCAGATAGTCACTGTAATTCATCAGAGTCTTAAGTAGAAAGCCTTGGGGAAGGGCCACCATGATGGGGAGAAAGTGTGTCGCGATGGCAGCCAGGGCCAGGCCAAGGGGCGACCTCCCTGAAGGGTCCTCGGCCCAGGACAGTGCGGGAAGCTGACCTGGGTCCTGTCGGGAGACTCTGTTCTGTTTCACTGAGCTCCCCTCCCCTCCCCCTCTCCTCTACCTGAAATGTGGCCGGCACCCGACTCTGCCTCCAGTTGCACATTGACTGTCTCCATGGGACACATGACCCGGGAATGGCGGTGGGCAGGGAGGAGAAGGAAGGGCCCACTGGGGGGGATGGCAAACAGGGAGAACGAGGAAGAGAAAGGGCAAAGCCACTCCTGAGCAGGAAACACAGCTCGCGGGGTGGGGCTGGCGCTGTGACCACCTCTGCTGGTGTCTCAGAGGACACGTTGTGACCCAGGTGCTGCCTCTGCTCAGCCTCCCTCCGCCAGTGCTGTCACCAGGGACTCCTCCCTGCCTGGTGCCCCCAGCAAAGGGCCTGGCACCGCCCCACGCTGGCCCCGAGCCAAAGGCCACAGGGCAGCCTCTGGCTCCTGGGCACCTTGCAGGATTCCCAGGGCGGAGAAGGAGGAGAGAAATGCCACCGCCCTCAGGCGCCCGCGGGAAATGCGCAGGACACGTTCTCTTGCCTTATTCCTGTGAAAAACAACAAAGTGCGTCCCTTAAACAGTCATTGCCAACGAGCCCTTGACAGGGGCTTGGAACTCCTTTCCCCGCTGTCCCAGAGCAGACCCCGCGGGTGGCCGCCTCACCTTCTGTGTCTGAACCTCATGACCTGTCCGCTTGCTCTCTGTTGACACTGAAGACCAAGAGGGGGCAAGAGACCACTTTCCTCAGCCCCAGCGGTTCTGTCATTCCCCCGCGTGACCAGCAGGAGGCAGGCGCGCCGCCCTCCACAGGGTATCTGGTTCCAGTATCTGGGTCCTCATCAGAAGCCTGTCTCCCAAGAGCTTCTCTTTTCAAATAACCAGAGGGTTGACTCACTTAAATAACACACATCCTCTTTCAAACCGGGCTCAGTGGATAGAGCGTTGCCCCCCAGAGTGAAGGGTCCCGGGGTTGATTCTGGTCAGGGGCGTGTACCTTGGTTGCAGGCTCGATCCCCAGTAGGGAGCGTGCAGGAGGCAACTGATCAGTGTTTCTCTCTCAGAGATGTTTCTATCTCTCTATCCCTCTCCCTTCCTCTCTGTAAAATCAATGAGAATATATTTTTGTAAAAAATGAGACCGACTACAGCTGTTTCCCTAGCAGCCATGTCCCAGCCATCCCAGACCTGCATGGAGAATGGGTAAGACTCGGCCCAAGCCCAGCCCTGAGTGTCCCAGGGGAGGCAGAGGCCCCTTTCAAACCCTGGGAAGGGAGCCAGGGTCTCTAACTCAGTGCAGAGGCTGTGACTTCCTCCCAGTTCTAAGGACGGTGTGCACATCATGGCAGGCAGCGAAGGGGCATTTCCTACAGAAGGCTTCCACCACTGTACACTCGCTCCCTCAGAGGGAAGAGGGAAGAACCCATGGCCCACAGATCGGAGTCAGAGCCCAGGGGCAAAGGTTCCATTGAACATTCTCGGGTCACAGGCAATGTCTTTGGAACACAGATTTATATCGCTGATAGACTTATGCCCCAGGGGAGGGTTTTGTTTCAAGCACTGTGCGCTCAGAGACTTAAATATTCTTTGAGAAGAAGCTTATTTCAGCCTAGCTGGTGTGGCTCAGTGGTTGAGCGTGGACCTAGGAACCAGGCGGTTACGGTTGGATTCCTGACTGGGGGCTTGATCCCAGTGGGGAATGTGTAAGAATCAGCCAATCGATGATTGTCTCTCATCGTCGATATTTCTATCTCTCCCTCTCCCTTCTACTCTGAAATCAATGAAAAAAAAATTTTTTTTTTAAAGAGAATTTCTCCCTCTTAAAAAAATAATTGAGACTTAAGAGGCAGAGTGAACACCTTATGTAATGACGAATAAATAAATAAAAGTGTAGAAGTACTTTTGAAGCATTTAAAAATTCTGGTATTTGATGTTCATAAGAAATAGTTAACTTTAAAGGTATACTATGGTTAGGCAAGGAAATGTCCTTTTTTTAGAGAATAATTTTGAAGTGCATGGGAATGAAGGAACGGAAAGTCTGGGGTTTGCGTTAAAGATCTTCGGAAAAAGAAAAACAGATGAAAAGAAGGGAAGGAAGGAGAGAGAAAGCGAATATGGCCACTTCGCGGTAACTGTTGAGTCTGATAGTGGAAGGGCGATTCCTTCCGCTGTTCTGCTCTTGCACATGTGGGGACTTGCATGTGGCGGAGAGGTGTTAGGGCCACGCCGTGGAAGGTCAGGCCGGTTGTTTTTAGTGGGCGTTTGAGAGGGAGCTGGGAGAGTCCCAGCGACTCTCATTTCCACACAGTAGGTGTCTAGCATTGATTATTTACCCAATAATAATGAAAATCCAGATTCAGTAAGACAGGTAGACAGTGGGTTTATTTTGGAATTTTTTTTAATGAAAGTTCCTTAACCAATCAATGGGCCCAATTTGGACATAGAAGCCAATGGCCACTTTCTGCTCAGAATGACCTTTGCCATGGAACAATTTCATAGAGCATCCTGATAACACTGCACCCCATAAGCGGCTCTCATGGATTCCCAAGGCTATGCCACCGGGAATTTCACACTTGCGAGACTTCGGGGTACACTTGGTTGTTGGGGTGCAGCTGGAAAGAGATGGTCAGCAGCCCACTCAACAGCATGAGGAAGGCAGCCAGAGCCGCCACGGGCACGGTGGTGCCCGTCTCCTGCCGGTCGGGCCTGAAGGGGATGTGGAAGGATGGTGGGAAGCGTATGCCCTCTTCATTCAACACGGAGTGGTGGTTCCAGATGACAGCAGTGAAGATAAATGCCCCCGCTATGATGCTCAGGACTCCGGAAGCGCAGAACAGATTGCAGATGGTGTTCTTCTGACGGTGTCCCGCGTACACTCTCAGCAGGCCCTTGACCGTGAGCACTTTTCCCAGCAGCCCGAGGAGGCTGGCGGCCAGCAGCAGGTTCTGAGCGATGCGGATATCCAGCGGCAGGTAGGTGTCACTGTAGCTGTAGCGGTGACAGGCTATGACTCTGCCGTGGGGGCTGTTGTGCTGATAAGTACAGACCCTCCACATCCCAATGCAGGCCAGCCCCCGGGACGGGGCGGAGCTGCTCTCCATGTACCACACCCGCCACTCGGCCAGGCCCATGCAAATCATGGATAAGATCCATCCCAGAATGTTGAGGGAGAAACTCGCTGCCTGGCAATTGGCGTTTTTCAACATGGCCATGGCTGTTTCCAGGGGATCTGCAAACCAATAGAGGGGGTCATGAGGTGGGACCCACGGCCTGAACGGTCCCCCGGGGGTGAGCGGCCCTATATTGTTGAGGGAGATGCCCTATTCCAGAATGGAGACACTTGACCCCATGCTCTGCTGGCAAAGGGTCCTGGGGCAACATTTACTGAAAGCCTTCAAATATTCAGACTTTCACCTTGGCAGGGTTCGCTCAGTGGTTAGACTCTCATCTGCATTTTAAGGGCCAGTGGTTCTCAACCTTCTGGCCCATTAAATACAGTTCCTCCTGTTGTGACCCAACCATAAAATGATTGTCGTTGCTACTTCATCCCTGTCATGTTGCTACTGTTATGAATCGTCATGAAAATATCTGATCTGCAGGATGGTCTTAGGCGACCCCTGTGAAAGGGTCGTCCGACCGCCAAAGGGGTTGCAACCCACTGGTTGAGAACCGCTGGGTTAGAGCGTCTTCCCAATAGGCCAAGGTTGCCGGCCTTAGTCCCTGCTCAGGGCACATACAAGAAGCAACCAATGAATGCATCAGGCAGTGGAACAGCAAATCCATGTTTCTCTCTCACCCTCTCTCTGTGTCTCTAAAGTCAATCAAAATATGTATAGACTTTCTAACGGGCAGTTCCACTTCCGGATATTTGTTGAAAGACACAATTAAGATTGGCTACAGCCCAGCCAGAGTGGTTGAGCGTCGTCACCCTATGAATCAGGTCAGGGTTCGATTCCTAGTCAGGGCACATGCCGGGTTGTGGGGTTGATCCCCAGTGTGAGGCGTGCAGGAGGCAGCAGATCCATGATTCTCTCTCATCATTGAGGTTTCTACCTCTCCCTCCCCCTTCCGCTCTGAAATCAATAAAAATATATATTTTGCCTGCTCCCAAGAGTCAGCAATGCCCCTTCTGGATTTATTCCCCGAAGAAGGGAAAGCAGGGGCGCAAGCAGAGAGTTGCACCCCCATGTTCATAGCAGCGTTCTTCACCACAGCCAGGAGGTGGGAACACCGCAATATTCATCGTGGGTGTGTGCACAGTCCGCATGTGGGCCGCCCATACCATGGGATATCATCCAGCCTTGAGGACATTCTACCGAGTGAGACGAGCCAGCAACACAAAGACAAACCTGCACCATTTTACCTCTATGTGGCCCCTAGAGCAGCCACACTCAGCGACAGAAAGCCATTGTGGGAGCCAGGGGCTGGGGAGCAGAGGGGATGTAGTGGTCAATGGCACAGAGTTTCCGTTTGGGGAGGTGAAAAAGTTCTGGAGATGATGGTGGCGATGGTAGCACAACATTGTGAAGGTCCCCAGTGACACTGCACTGTACGCTTAAAAAAGGTGACCATTCAGTCTGATCAAATCATTGGATTGATAGCTGTCCCCTGGGATCTGCCCCTTAGGACACTTCACAACAGGCCTTCCCTCCGCTTAGACCCCATCCCACTGGTAAGGCCACATCCCACTGGTAAGACCACATCCCACTGGTAAGGCCACATCCCACTGGTAAGGCCACATACCACTGGTAAGGCCACAACCCACTGGTAAGACCACATCCCCCTGTTAAGGCCACATCCCACTGGTAAGACCTCATCCCACTGGTAAGACCTCACCCCACTGGTAAGGCCACATCCCACTGGTAAGGCCACATCCCACTGGTAAGACCACATCCCACTGGTAAGACCTCACCCCACTGGTAAGGCCACATCCCACTGGTAAGGCCACATCCCACTGGTAAGGCCACATCCCACTGGTAAGACCTCACCCCACTGGTTAGACCACATCCCACTGGTAAGGCCACATCCCACTGGTAAGGCCACATCCCACTGGTAAGACCACATCCCACTGGTAAGACCTCACCCCACTGGTAAGGCCACATCCCACTGGTAAGGCCACATCCCACTGGTAAGACCACATCCCACTGGTAAGACCTCACCCCACTGGTTAGACCACATCCCACTGGTAAGGCCACATCCCACTGGTAAGGCCACATCCCACTGGTAAGACCACATCCCACTGGTAAGACCTCACCCCACTGGTAAGGCCACATCCCACTGGTAAGGCCACATCCCACTGGTAAGGCCACATCCCACTGGTAAGACCACATCCCACTGGTAAGACCTCACCCCACTGGTAAGGCCACATCCCACTGGTAAGGCCACATCCCACTGGTAAGACCACATCCCACTGGTAAGACCTCACCCCACTGGTAAGGCCACATCCCACTGGTAAGGCCACATCCCACTGGTAAGGCCACATCCCACTGGTAAGACCTCACCCCACTGGTAAGGCCACATCCCACTGGTATGACCTCATCCCATTGGTAAGACCTCACCCCACTGTAAGGCCACATCCCATTGGTAAGACCCCATCCCACTGGTAAGACCTCACCCCACTGGTAAGGCCACATCCCACTGGTATGACCTCATCCCATTGGTAAGACCTCACCCCACTGTAAGGCCACATCCCACTGGTAAGACCCCATCCCACTGGTAAGACCATTATCTTTCTACTCTGGGCCTTCCCAGGACATGGACCCTTTAAAGCCTAGAGTACTTTAACCCTCTGACTGCCTGTCATAGGGATGGTGCCATTTGGGGCTCAGCCCATGTGGTCTCCAGGTGACCCAACACATTCATGATCCCTCGCCACTTTTGGCCTTGTGTGTTCCTCCTTCGGCAACCCTGACAGTGACATAATAATTGTTAAGTTATTCCCACTTTACCCCCACGAAATAAAACCAACAGGCTGGGCCCCACTGACCAGGGATGTGTCTCCGAGGGAGTGAGTGTCGAGGAACGGCGACTAACAGGTCAGGCAGCGCTGCCAACGCACACGGGGCTCCTCTGGGCGTCCACGGCCGGCTCCTGGCTATGTGGGACCAGCCACACGGGCCTCAGCCACACGGGCCTCAGCCACACGGGCCTCAGCCACACGAGGGCCTGGCACACGATTCCAAGCCCTCTCCTCAGCCTCCAGTCCACGGCCACATCCCACCCCCGTTGTCCTGGCCAGCAGGGTTCTGTTGCCGGGTGCGGAACACATGGCCGCATCCAATCCCCACTGACCACCAGGCTTTCTCTGTTTCTCATCAGGCACCCTCCCTTCCCGCTTCCTGGGCGGGCTGCGCTCAGTGCGGACCATGGAGTCCTCAAGGTCTTCTTGACAGCAGCCGGGTGTCCTAACCACTCCTCCCGTCCTCCATAAATGGTCTCTCCCACACCTCCTGGATGAAATGACCGTGCAAACAGCAATGACACCGGCCAGCGTGCCTCAATGCATAGAGCGTTGGCCTGCAGACCAAAGGGTCCTGGGTTTGATTCGAGTCAAGGGCACGTACCTTGGTTGTAGGCTCCTCCCAGCCCGGGCCCTGGTCGGGGCTCTTGCAGGACGCAACCAGTTGATGTGTTTCTCTCACATCAATGTTTCTCTGTGTCTTTCCCTCTCTCTTCCACTCTCTCTAAAAAATCAATGGAAAAATACCTCGGGTGAGAATTCAAATAAACAAACAAACAAACAGCAATGACAGCACATCCTAGCCGGCGTCAGCAGCAGCGGCACCCCACGGGCGAGGTTGCTATCAAAGCCCAGTGATAGCCAGCAGGATAGGGAGGCCCCTTGAGCTGCAGGCAATGGCCTTCCCGCTGCACCTCGGGTGCCGGTGAAGCATAGGAATTTCTCCTTTGGAGAGCTGCTGTTTGAAACTGCTGTTTGAACTACTCTGTTATTCTTAGACGGTCTCTTATTCTGTAGGTCAACTCTGTTATTTTTAGATAGTCCCTGACTCTGTAACATAACTGTTTTAGTTTGAATAGAAAAAGATAAAAAACTTAGGTGTCTGACCTTGCAAGCTGGCCATCTGACGTAACAGGCTAATACTAATATTGATATGAATTCCCATATTCTTATGCCAAGTGTTAGTTCATTATGTATCAAGGTCACAAACTTGTAACCTTATAACAATAACCTACAGAGAGCTCTCTGTGAAATCTGCAGACAAAGAGCTCAGAAAGGTATAAATAGAGAGAACTTCCTCCTTGTGTTTGCTCAGAGATTTGGGAAACATAGCCGTCTCGGTCTGCGCCAATAAAGACTCCGAATTAATTGGCTCATTAAGGTGTCTCCTATCTATCTGGCTGATTTACAATACAACCAGGATATTGTGAGGGAGATGGAGTAGAAGGTGGAGGTCACTACTGACTGGAAGACGCTGGCCGGCTAACGGGGAGCTTGTCAGATGGGGCTGCTGTGAGGAATGAGGCTGCCAAAAGGCCAAAGGGGGCTGGGGGGGTCTGCCGGCCCACACTTAGGACCAAATTTTATGTGGGAGTCAAGTTCTGCAGGAACCTCTGCTTAGTTCCTGTGAGAAGGAACTTATTCCAGCCAGTGGGCATGTGTGCAAGGATGCCACAGGAACACACCAAATGGACTTCATGCCTGAGGTACCACGGGACAAGTGAAATCATCCCATAACCCCATGTAGAGAACACAGTCAGTAAACCATTGTGTCCTTACAGTGGACTATTACACAGAAATCCCACCTTATGCTGAAGAATAATTGGTGGTGGAGGGAAGTTCCCAATGTTAAGTAAAAAGCAGGTTTCAAAGAAATGTGGCTCAGTGGTTGAGTGTGTAACTAGGAACCAGGAGGTCATGGTTCGATTCCCGGTCAGGACACATGCCCGGGTTGTGGGCTCCATTCCCAGTGTGGGGCATGCAGGAGGCAGCCAATCCATCATTCTCTGTCATCAGTGATGTTTCTCTCTCTCCCTCTCCCTTTCTCTCTGAAAAGAATCCTAATCAAAGAGCAATATGCAAATTCACCATCACTCCAACACAAAGTTGGTGACGCCCAGAGCCACAAGATGGCGGCGCCCAGTCCTCTCAGCACCGCTGGAGTCCGAAAGTCCCGGGGGAGGTCCGTGAGAGCCGGGCCTGCTTGGATGTTACCACAGCTACCCAGGAGCGGCCAAGCGGCACTGCAGACAGCAGAGACCCACACGGACTGGGCCTAAGCTGTCAGTAGGACATACCCTGAGGACCCCACGCATTGGAGAGGGTGCAGGTCAGGCTGAGAAACCCACCCCTGCGCCCCGACCCCCACCCCCTGCACGAATTTCATGCACCGGGCCTCTAGTAAAATATATTTTAAAAAAACACTTGAAGTCTTTCTACAATAGAAATGTCTTTTTTGAGGTCTTAGACCAGATAGTCACTGTAATTCATCAGAGTCTTAAGTAGAAAGCCTTGGGGAAGGGCCACCATGATTGGGAGAAAGTGTGTCGCGATGGCAGCCAGGGCCAGGCCAAGGGGCGACCTCCCTGAAGGGTCCTCGGCCCAGGACAGTGCGGGAAGCTGACCTGGGTCCTGTCGGGAGACTCTGTTCTGTTTCACTGAGCTCCCCTCCCCTCCCCCTCTCCTCTACCTGAAATGTGGCCGGCACCCGACTCTGCCTCCAGTTGCACATTGACTGTCTCCATGGGACACATGACCCGGGAATGGCGGTGGGCAGGGAGGAGAAGGAAGGGCCCACTGGGGGGGATGGCAAACAGGGAGAACGAGGAAGAGAAAGGGCAAAGCCACTCCTGAGCAGGAAACACAGCTCGCGGGGCGGGGCTGGCGCTGTGACCACCTCTGCTGGTGTCTCAGAGGACACGTTGTGACCCAGGTGCTGCCTCTGCTCAGCCTCCCTCCGCCAGTGCTGTCACCAGGGACTCCTCCCTGCCTGGTGCCCCCAGCAAAGGGCCTGGCACCGCCCCACGCTGGCCCCGAGCCAAAGGCCACAGGGCAGCCTCTGGCTCCTGGGCACCTTGCAGGATTCCCAGGGCGGAGAAGGAGGAGAGAAATGCCACCGCCCTCAGGCGCCCGCGGGAAATGCGCAGGACACGTTCTCTTGCCTTATTCCTGTGAAAAACAACAAAGTGCGTCCCTTAAACAGTCATTGCCAACGAGCCCTTGACAGGGGCTTGGAACTCCTTTCCCCGCTGTCCCAGAGCAGACCCCGTGGGTGGCCGCCTCACCTTCTGTGTCTGAACCTCATGACCTGTCCGCTTGCTCTCTGTTGAGACTGAAGACCAAGAGGGGGCAAGAGACCACTTTCCTCAGCCCCAGCGGTTCTGTCATTCCCCCGCGTGACCAGCAGGAGGCAGGCGCGCCGCCCTCCACAGGGTATCTGGTTCCAGTATCAGGGTCCTCATCAGAAGCCTGTCTCCCAAGAGCTTCTCTTTTCAAATAACCAGAGGGTTGACTCACTTAAATAACACACATCCTCTTTCAAACCGGGCTCAGTGGATAGAGTGTTGCCCCCCAGAGTGAAGGGTCCCGGGGTTGATTCTGGTCAGGGGCGTGTACCTTGGTTGCAGGCTCGATCCCCAGTAGGGAGCGTGCAGGAGGCAACTGATCAGTGTTTCTCTCTCAGAGATGTTTCTATCTCTCTATCCCTCTCCCTTCCTCTCTGTAAAATCAATGAGAATATATTTTTGTAAAAAATGAGACCGACTACAGCTGTTTCCCTAGCAGCCATGTCCCAGCCATCCCAGACCTGCATGGAGAATGGGTAAGACTCGGCCCAAGCCCAGCCCTGAGTGTCCCAGGGGAGGCAGAGGCCCCTTTCAAACCCTGGGAAGGGAGCCAGGGTCTGTAACTCAGTGCAGAGGCTGTGACTTCCTCCCAGTTCTAAGGACGGTGTGCACATCATGGCAGGCAGCGAAGGGGCATTTCCTACAGAAGGCTTCCACCACTGTACACTCGCTCCCTCAGAGGGAAGAGGGAAGAACCCATGGCCCACAGATCGGAGTCAGAGCCCAGGGGCAAAGGTTCCATTGAACATTCTCGGGTCACAGGCAATGTCTTTGGAACACAGATTTATATCGCTGATAGACTTATGCCCCAGGGGAGGGTTTTGTTTCAAGCACTGTGCGCTCAGAGACTTAAATATTCTTTGAGAAGAAGCTTATTTCAGCCTAGCTGGTGTGGCTCAGTGGTTGAGCGTGGACCTAGGAACGAGGCGGTTACGGTTTGATTCCTGACTGGGGGCTTGATCCCAGTGGGGAATGTGTAAGAATCAGCCAATCGATGATTGTCTCTCATCATCGATATTTCTATCTCTCCCTCTCCCTTCTACTCTGAAATCAATGAAAAAAAAATTTTTTTTTAAAGAGAATTTCTCCCTCTTAAAAAAATAATTGAGACTTAAGAGGCAGAGTGAACACCTTATGTAATGACGAATAAATAAATAAAAGTGTAGAAGTACTTTTGAAGCATTTAAAAATTCTGGTATTTGATGTTCATAAGAAATAGTTAACTTTAAAGGTATACTATGGTTAGGCAAGGAAATGTCCTTTTTTTAGAGAATAATTTTGAAGTGCATGGGAATGAAGGAACGTAAAGTCTGGGGATTGCATTAAAGATCTTCGGAAAAAGAAAAATAGATGAAAAGAAGGGAAGGAAGGAGAGAGAAAGCGAATATGGCCACTTCGCGGTAACTGTTGAGTCTGATAGTGGAAGGGCGATTCCTTCCGCTGTTCTGCTCTTGCACATGTGGGGACTTGCATGTGGCGGAGAGGTGTTAGGGCCACGCCGTGGAAGGTCAGGCGGGTTGTTTTTAGTGGGCGTTTGAGAGGGAGCTGGGAGAGTCCCAGCGACTCTCATTTCCACACAGTAGGTGTCTAGCATTGATTATTTACCCGATAATAATGAAAATCCAGATTCAGTAAGACAGGTAGACAGTGGGTTTATTTTGGAATATTTTTAATGAAAGTTCCTTAACCAATCAATGGGCCCAATTTGGACATAGACGCCAATGGCCACTTTCTGCTCAGAATGACCTTTGCCGTGGAACGATTTCATAGAGCATCCTGATAACACTGCACCCCATAAGCGGCTCTCATGGATTCCCAAGGCTATGCCACCGGGAATTTCACACTTGCGAGACTTCGGGGTACACTTGGTTGTTGGGGTGCAGCTGGAAAGAGATGGTCAGCAGCCCACTCAACAGCATAAGGAAGGCAGCCAGAGCCGCCACGGGCACGGTGGTGCCCGTCTCCTGCCGGTCGGGCCTGAAGGGGATGTGGAAGGATGGTGGGAAGCGTATGCCCTCTTCATTCAACACGGAGTGGTTGTTCCAGATGACAGCAGTGAAGATAAATGCCCCCGCTATGATGCTCAGGACTCCGGAAGCGCAGAACAGATTGCAGATGGTGTTCTTCTGACGGTGTCCCGCGTACACTCTCAGCAGGCCCTTGACCGTGAGCACTTTTCCCAGCAGCCCGAGGAGGCTGGCGGCCAGCAGCAGGTTCTGAGCGATGCGGATATCCAGCGGCAGGTAGGTGTCACTGTAGCTGTAGCGGTGACAGGCTATGACTCTGCCGTGGGGGCTGTTGTGCTGGTAAGTACAGACCCTCCACATCCCAATGCAGGCCAGCCCCCGGGACGGGGCGGAGCTGCTCTCCATGTACCACACCCGCCACTCGGCCAGGCCCATGCAAATCATGGATAAGATCCATCCCAGAATGTTGAGGGAGAAACTCGCTGCCTGGCAATTGGCGTTTTTCAACATGGCCATGGCTGTTTCCAGGGGATCTGCAAACCAATAGAGGGGGTCATGAGGTGGGACCCACGGCCTGAACGGTCCCCCGGGGGTGAGCGGCGCTATATTGTTGAGGGAGATGCCCTGTTCCAGAATGGAGACGCTTGATCCCGTGCTCTGCTGGCACAGGGTCCTTGGGCAACATTTACTGAAAGCCTTCAAATATTCAGACTTTCACCTTGGCAGGGTTCGCTCAGTGGTTAGACTCTCATCTGCATTTTAAGGGCCAGTGGTTCTCAACCTTCTGGCCCATTAAATACAGTTCTTCCTGTTGTGACCCAACCATAAAATGATTGTCGTTGCTACTTCATCACTGTCATGTTGCTACTGTTATGAATCGTCATGAAAATATCTGATCTGCAGGATGGTCTTAGGCGACCCCTGTGAAAGGGTCGTCCGACCGCCAAAGGGGTTGCAACCCACAGGTTGAGAACTGCTGGGTTAGAGCGTCTTCCCAATAGGCCAAGGTTGCCGGCCTTAGTCCCTGCTCAGGGCACATACAAGAATCAACCAATGAATGCATCAGGCAGTGGAACAGCAAATCCATGTTTCTCTCTCACCCTCTCTCTGTGTCTCTAAAGTCAATCAAAATATGTATAGACTTTCTAACGGGCAGTTCCACTTCTGGATATTTGTTGAAAGACACAATTAAGATTGGCTACAGCCCAGCCAGAGTGGTTGAGCGTCGTCACCCTATGAATCAGGTCAGGGTTCGATTCCTAGTCAGGGCACATGCCCGCGTTGTGGGGTTGATCCCCAGTGTGAGGCGTGCAGGAGGCAGCAGATCCATGATTCTCTCTCATCATTGAGGTTTCTACCTCTCCCTCCCCCTTCCGCTCTGAAATCAATAAAAATATATATTTTGCCTGCTCCCAAGAGTCAGCAATGCCACTTCTGGATTTATGCCCCGAAGAAGGGAAAGCAGGGGCGCAAGCAGAGAGTTGCACCCCCATGTTCATAGCAGCGTTCTTCACCACAGCCAGGAGGTGGGAACACCGCAATATTCATTGTGGGTGTGTGCACAGTCCGCATGTGGGCCGCCCATACCATGGGATATCATCCAGCCTTGAGGACATTCTACCCAGTGAGACGAGCCAGCAACACAAAGACAAACCTGCATTATTTCACATCTATGTGGCCCCTAGAGCAGCCACACTCAGCGACAGAAAGCCACTGTGGGAGCCAGGGCCTGGGGAGCAGAGGGGATGTAGTGGTCAATGGCACAGAGTTTCCGTTTGGGGAGGTGAAAAAGTTCTGGAGATGATGGTGGCGATGGTAGCACAACATTGTGAAGGTCCCCAGTGACACTGCACTGTACGCTTAAAAAAGGTGACCGATCAGTCTGATCAAATCATTGGATTGATAGCTGTCCCCTGGGGCCTGCCCTTTAGGACACTTCACAACAGGCCTTCCCTCTGCTTAGACCACATCCCACTGGTAAGACCCCATCCCACTGGTAAGACCACATCCCACTGGTAAGGCCACATCCCACTGGTAAGGCCACATCCCACTGGTAAGACCACATCCCACTGGTGAGGCCACATCCCACTGGTAAGGCCCCATCCCACTGGTAAGGCCACATCCCACTGGTAAGACCTCACCCCACTGGTAAGGCCACATCCCCCTGGTAAGGCCACATCCCACTGGTAAGGCCACATCCCTCTGGTAAGACCATTATCTTTCTCCTCTGGGCCTTCCCAGGACATGGACCCTTTAAAGCCTAGAGTACTTTAACCCTCTGACTGCCTGTCATAGGGATGGTGCCATTTGGGGCTCAGCCCATGTGGTCTCCAGGTGACCCAACACATTCATGATCCCTCGCCCCTTTTGGCCTTGTGTGTTCCTCCTTCGGCAACCCTGACGGTGACATGATAATTGTTAAGTTATTCCCACTTTACCCCCACGAAATAAAACCAACAGGCTGGGCCCCACTGACCAGGGATGTGTCTCCGAGGGAGTGAGTGTCGAGGAACGGCGACTAACAGGTCAGGCAGCGCTGCCAACGCACACGGGGCTCCTCTTGGCGTCCACGGCCGGCTCCTGGCTATGTGGGACCAGCCACACGGGCCTCAGCCACACGGGCCTCAGCCACACGAGGGCCTGGCACACGACTCCAAGCCCTCTCCTCAGCCTCCAGTCCACGGCCACATCCCACCCCCGTTGTCCTGGCCAGCAGGGTTCTGTTGCCGGGTGCGGAACACATGGCCGCATCCAATCCCCACTGACCACCAGGCTTTCTCTGTTTCTCATCAGGCACCCTCCCTTCCCGCTTCCTGGGCGGGCTGCGCTCAGTGCGGACCATGGAGTCCTCAAGGTCTTCTTGACAGCAGCCGGGTGTCCTAACCACTCCTCCCGTCCTCCATAAATGGTCTCTCCCACACCTCCTGGATGAAATGACCGTGCAAACAGCAATGACACCAGCCAGCGTGCCTCAATGCATTGAGCGTCGCCCTACGGACCGAAGGGTCCTGGGTTTGATTCCAGTCAAGGGCACGTACCTTAGTTGTAGGCTCCTCCCAGCCCGGGCCCTGGTCAGGGCTCTTGCAGGAGGCAACCAGTTGATGTGTTTCTCTCACATCAATGTTTCTCTGTGTCTTTCCCTCTCTCTTCCACTCTTTCTAAAAAATCAATGGGAAAATACCTCGGGTGAGAATTCAAATAAACAAACAAACAAACAGAAATGACAGCACATCCTAGCCGGCATCAGCAGCAGCGGCACCCCATGGGCAAAGTTGCTATCAAAGCCCAGTGATAGCCAGCAGGATAGGGAAGCCCCTTGAGCTGCAGGCAGTGGCCTTCCCGCTGCACCTCGGGTGCCGGTGAAGCATAGGAATTGATCCTTTGGAGAGCTGCTGTTTGAAACTGCTGTTTGAACTATTCTGTTATTCTTAGACGGTCTCTTATTCTGTAGGTCAACTCTGTTATTTTTATATAGTCCCTGACTCTGTAATATAACTGTTTTAGTTTGAATAATAGAAAAAGATAAAAAACTTAGGTGTCTGACCTTGCTAGCTAGCCATCTGATATAACAGGCTAATACTGATATTGATATTAATTCCCATATTCTTATGCCAAGTGTTAGTTCATTATGTATGAAGGTCACAAACATGTAAACTTATAACAATAACCAGGATATTGTGAGCGAGATGGAGTAGAAGGTGGAGGTCACTACTGACTGGAAGACGCTGGCCGGCTAACGGGGAGCTTGTCAAGTGGGGCTGCTGTGAGGAATGAGGCTGCCAAAAGGCCAATGGGGGGTTGGGGGGTCTGCTGGCCCACACTTAGGACCAAATTTTATGTGGGAGTCAGGTTCTGCAGGAACCTCTGCTTAGTTCCTGTGAGAAGGAACTTATTCCAGCCAGTGGGCATGTGTGCAAGGATGCCACAGGAACACACCAAATGGACTTCATGCCTGAGGTACCACGGGACAAGTGAAATCATCCCATAACCCCATGTAGAGAACACAGTCAGTAAACCATTGTGTCCTTACAGTGGACTATTACACAGAAATCCCACCTTATGCTGAAGAATAATTGGTGGGGGAGGGAAGTTCCCCATGTTAAGTAAAAAGCAGGTTTCAAAGAAATGTGGCTCAGTGGTTGAGTGTGTAACTAGGAACCAGGAGGTCAGGGTTCGATTCCCGGTCAGGACACATGCCCGGGTTGTGGGCTCCATTCCCAGTGTGGGGCATGCAGGAGGCAGCCAATCCATCATTCTCTGTCATCAGTGATGTTTCTCTCTCTCCCTCTCCCTTTCTCTCTGAAAAGAATCCTAATCAAAGAGCAATATGCAAATTCACCATCACTCCAACACAAAGTTGGTGACGCCCAGAGCCACAAGATGGCGGCGCCCAGCCCTCTCAGCACCGCTGGAGTCCGAAAGTCCCGGGGGAGGTCCGTGAGAGCCGGGCCTGCTTGGATGTTACTGTGGCTACCCAGGAGCGGCCAAGCGGCACTGCAGACAGCAGAGACCCACACGGACTGGGCCTAAGCTGTCAGTAGGACATACCCTGAGGACCCCACGCATTGGAGAGGGTGCAGGTCAGGCTGAGAAACCCACCCCTGCGCCCCGACCCCCACCCCCTGCACGAATTTCATGCACCGGGCCTCTAGTAAAATATATTTTAAAAAAACACTTGAAGTCTTTCTACAATAGAAATGTCTTTTTTGAGGTCTTAGACCAGATAGTCACTGTAATTCATCAGAGTCTTAAGTAGAAAGCCTGGAGGAAGGGCCACCATGATGGGGAGAAAGTGTGTTGTGATGGCAGCCAGGGCCAGGCCAAGGGGCGACCTCCCTGAATGGTCCTCGGCCCAGGACAGTGCGGGAAGCTGACCTGGGTCCTGTCGGGAGCCTCTGTTCTGTTTCACTGAGCTCCCCTCCCCTTCCCCTCTCCTCTACCTGAAATGTGGCGGGCACCCGACTCTGCCTCCAGTTGCACATTGACTGTCTCCATGGGTCACATGACCCGGGAATGGCGGTGGGCAGGGAGGAGAAGGAAGGGCCCACGGGGGGGATGGCAAACAGGGAGAACGAGGAAGAGAAAGGGCAAAGCCACTCCTGAGCAGGAAACACAGCTCGCGGGGCGGGGCTGGCGCTGTGACCACCTCTGCTGGTGTCTCAGAGGACACGTTGTGACCCAGGTGCTGCCTCTGCTCGGCCTCCCTCCGCCAGTGCTGTCACCAGGGACTCCTCCCTGCCTGGTGCCCCCAGCAAAGGGCCTGGCACCGCCCCACGCTGGCCCCGAGCCAAAGGCCACAGGGCAGCCTCTGGCTCCTGGGCACCTTGCAGGATTCCCAGGGCGGAGAAGGAGGAGAGAAATGCCACCGCCCTCAGGGACCCCCGGGAAATGTGCAGGACACGTTCTCTGGCCTTATTCCTGTGAAAAACAACAAAGTGCGTCCCTTAAACAGTCATTGCCAACGAGCCCTTGACAGGGGCTTGGAACTCCTTTCCCCGCTCTCCCAGAGCAGACCCCGCGGGTGGCCGCCTCACCTTCTGTGTCTGAACCTCATGACCTGTCCGCTTGCTCTCTGTTGACACTGAAGGCCAAGAGGGGGCAAGAGACCACTTTCCTCAGCCCCAGCGGTTCTGTCATTCCCCCGCGTGACCAGCAGGAGGCAGGCGCGCCGCCCTCCGCAGGGTATCTGGTTCCAGTATCAGGGTCCTCATCAGAAGCCTGTCTCCCAAGAGCTTCTCTTTTCAAATAACCAGAGGGTTGACTCACTTAAATAACACACATCCTCTTTCAAACCGGGCTCAGTGGATAGAGCGTTGCCCCCCAGAGTGAAGGGTCCCGGGGTTGATTCTGGTCAAGGGCGTGTACCTTGGTTGCAGGCTCGATCCCCAGTAGGGAGCGAGCAGGATGCAACTGATCAGTGTTTCTCTCTCATAGATGTTTCTATCTCTCTATCCCTCTCCCTTCCTCTCTGTAAAATCAATGAGAATATATTTTTGTAAAAAATGAGACCGACTACAGCTGTTTCCCTAGCAGCCATGTCCCAGCCATCCCAGACCTGCATGGAGAATGGGTAAGACTCGGCCCAAGCCCAGCCCTGAGTGTCCCAGGGGAGGCAGAGGCCCCTTTCAAACCCTGGGAAGGGAGCCAGGGTCTCTAACTCAGTGCAGAGGCTGTGACTTCCTCCCAGTTCTAAGGACGGTGTGCACATCATGGCAGGCAGCGAAGGGGCATTTCCTACAGAAGGCTTCCACCACTGTACACTCGCTCCCTCAGAGGGAAGAGGGAAGAACCCATGGCCCACAGATCGGAGTCAGAGCCCAGGGGCAAAGGTTCCATTGAACATTCTCGGGTCACAGGCAATGTCTTTGGAACACAGATTTATATCGCTGATAGGGGAGGGTTTTGTTTCAAGCACTGTGCGCTCAGAGACTTAAATATTCTTTGAGAAGAAGCTTATTTCAGCCTAGCTGGTGTGGCTCAGTGGTTGAGCGTGGACCTAGGAACCAGGCGGTTACGGTTGGATTCCTGACTGGGGGCTTGATCCCAGTGGAGAATGTGTAAGAATCAGCCAATCGATGATTGTCTCTCATCGTCGATATTTCTATCTCTCCCTCTCCCTTCTACTCTGAAATCAATGAAAAAAAAATTTTTTTTTTAAAGAGAATTTCTCCCTCTTAAAAAAATAATTGAGACTTAAGAGGCAGAGTGAACACCTTATGTAATGACGAATAAATAAATAAAAGTGTAGAAGTACTTTTGAAGCATTTAAAAATTCTGGTATTTGATGTTCATAAGAAATAGTTAACTTTAAAGGTATACTATGGTTAGGCAAGGAAATGTCCTTTTTTTAGAGAATAATTTTGAAGTGCATGGGAATGAAGGAACGTAAAGTCTGGGGTTTGCGTTAAAGATCTTCGGAAAAAGAAAAACAGATGAAAAGAAGGGAAGGAAGGAGAGAGAAAGCGAATATGGCCACTTCGCGGTAACTGTTGAGTCTGATAGTGGAAGGGCGATTCCTTCCGCTGTTCTGCTCTTGCACATGTGGGGACTTGCATGTGGCGGAGAGGTGTTAGGGCCACGCCGTGGAAGGTCAGGCCGGTTGTTTTTAGTGGGCGTTTGAGAGGGAGCTGTGAGAGTCCCAGCGACTCTCATTTCCACACAGCAGGTGTCTAGCATTGATTATTTACCCAATAATAATGAAAATCCAGATTCAGTAAGACAGGTAGACAGTGGGTTTATTTTGGAATTTTTTTTAATGAAAGTTCCTTAACCAATCAATGGACCCAATTTGGACATAGAAGCCAATGGCCACTTTCTGCTCAGAATGAGCTTTGCCATGGAACAATTTCATAGAGCATCCTGATAACACTGCACCCCATAAGCGGCTCTCATGGATTCCCAAGGCTATGCCACCGGGAATTTCACACTTGCGAGACTTCGGGGTACACTTGGTTGTTGGGGTGCAGCTGGAAAGAGATGGTCAGCAGCCCACTCAACAGCATGAGGAAGGCAGCCAGAGCCGCCACGGGCACGGTGGTGCCCGTCTCCTGCCGGTCGGGCCTGAAGGGGATGTGGAAGGATGGTGGGAAGCGTATGCCCTCTTCATTCAACACGGAGTGGTGGTTCCAGATGACAGCGGTGAAGATAAATGCCCCCGCTATGATGCTCAGGACTCCGGAAGCGCAGAACAGATTGCAGATGGTGTTCTTCTGACGGTGTCCCGCGTACACTCTCAGCAGGCCCTTGACCGTGAGCACTTTTCCCAGCAGCCCGAGGAGGCTGGCGGCCAGCAGCAGGTTCTGAGCGATGCGGATATCCAGCGGCAGGTAGGTGTCACTGTAGCTGTAGCGGTGACAGGCTATGACTCTGCCGTGGGGGCTGTTGTGCTGGTAAGTACAGACCCTCCACATCCCAATGCAGGCCAGCCCCCGGGACGGGGCGGAGCTGCTCTCCATGTACCACACCCGCCACTCGGCCAGGCCCATGCAAATCATGGATAAGATCCATCCCAGAATGTTGAGGGAGAAACTCGCTGCCTGGCAATTGGCGTTTTTCAACATGGCCATGGCTGTTTCCAGGGGATCTGCAAACCAATAGAGGGGGTCATGAGGTGGGACCCACGGCCTGAACGGTCCCCCGGGGGTGAGCGGCGCTATATTGTTGAGGGAGATGCCCTATTCCAGAATGGAGACACTTGACCCCATGCTCTGCTGGCAAAGGGTCCTGGGGCAACATTTACTGAAAGCCTTCAAATATTCAGACTTTCACCTTGGCAGGGTTCGCTCAGTGGTTAGACTCTCATCTGCATTTTAAGGGCCAGTGGTTCTCAACCTTCTGGCCCATTAAATACAGTTCCTCCTGTTGTGACCCAACCATAAAATGATTGTCGTTGCTACTTCATCACTGTCATGTTGCTACTGTTATGAATCGTCATGAAAATATCTGATCTGCAGGATGGTCTTAGGCGACCCCTGTGAAAGGGTCGTCCGACCGCCAAAGGGGTCGCAACCCACAGGTTGAGAACCGCTGGGTTAGAGCGTCTTCCCAATAGGCCAAGGTTGCCGGCCTTAGTCCCTGCTCAGGGCACATACAAGAAGCAACCAATGAATGCATCAGGCAGTGGAACAGCAAATCCATGTTTCTCTCTCACCCTCTCTCTGTGTCTCTAAAGTCAATCAAAATATGTACAGACTTTCTAACGGGCAGTTCCACTTCTAGATATTTGTTGAAAGACACAATTAAGATTGGCTACAGCCCAGCCAGAGTGGTTGAGCGTCGTCACCCTATGAATCAGGTCAGGGTTCGATTCCTAGTCAGGGCACATGCCGGGTTGTGGGGTTGATCCCCAGTGTGAGGCGTGCAGGAGGCAGCAGATCCATGATTCTCTCTCATCATTGAGGTTTCTACCTCTCCCACCCCCTTCCTCTCTGAAATCAATAAAAATATATATTTTGCCTGCTCCCAAGAGTCAGCAATGCCCCTTCTGGATTTATGCCCCGAATAAGGGAAAGCAGGGGCGCAAGCAGCGAGTTGCACCCCCATGTTCATAGCAGCGTTCTTCACCACAGCCAGGAGGTGGGAACACCGCAATATTCATCGTGGGTGTGTGCACAGTCCGCATGTGGGCCGCCCATACCATGGGATATCATCCAGCCTTGAGGACATTCTACCGAGTGAGAGGAGCCAGCAACACAAAGACAAACCTGCATCATTTCACCTCTATGTGGCCCCTAGAGCAGCCCCACTCAGTGACAGAAAGGCATTGTGGGAGCCAGGGCCTGGGGAGCAGAGGGGATGTAGTGGTCAATGGCACAGAGTTTCCGTTTGGGGAGGTGAAAAAGTTCTGGAGATGATGGTGGCGATGGTAGCACAACATTGTGAAGGTCCCTAGTGACACTGCACTGTACGCTTAAAAAAGGTGACCGATCAGTCTGATCAAATCATTGGATTGATAGCTGTCCCCTGGGGCCTGCCCTTTAGGACACTTCACAACAGGCCTTCCCTCCGCTTAGACCACATCCTACTGGTAAGGCCCCATCCCACTGGTAAGACCACATCCTACTGGTAAGGCCACATCCCACTGGTAAGACCACATCCCACTGTTAAGACCACATCCCACTGGTAAGGCCCCATCCCACTGGTAAGGCCACATCCCACTGGTAAGACCACATCCCACTGGTAAGACCACATCCCACTGGTAAGACCTCATCCCACTGGTAAGACCTCATCCCACTGGTAAGGCCCCATCCCACTGGTAAGACCACATCCCACTGGTAAGGCCCCATCCCACTGGTAAGACCACATCCCACTGGTAAGACCACATCCCACTGGTAAGGCCCCATCCCACTGGTAAGACCTCATCCCACTGGTAAGACCTCATCCCATTGGTAAGGCCACATCCCACTGGTAAGGCCACATCCCACTGGTAAGACCACATCCCACTGGTAAGGCCACATCCCACTGGTAAGACCTCATCCCATTGGTAAGACCACATCCCACTGGTAAGGCCCCATCCCACTGGTAAGACCTCATCCCACTGGTAAGACCTCATCCCATTGGTAAGGCCACATCCCACTGGTAAGGCCACATCCCACTGGTAAGACCACATCCCACTGGTAAGACCACATCCCACTGGTAAGACCACATCCCACTGGTAAGGCCACAACCCACTGGTAAGGCCACAACCCACTGGTAAGACCTCATCCCACTGGTAAGACCACATCCCACTGGTAAGACCCCATCCCACTGGTAAGACCACATCCCACTGGTAAGGCCACATCCCACTGGTAAGGCCACATCCCACTGGTAAGACCTCATCCCATTGGTAAGACCTCATCCCACTGGTAAGACCACATCCCACTGGTAAGACCACATCCCACTGGTAAGGCCACAACCCACTGGTAAGGCCACAACCCACTGGTAAGACCTCATCCCACTGGTAAGACCACATCCCACTGGTAAGACCCCATCCCACTGGTAAGACCACATCCCACTGGTAAGGCCACAACCCACTGGTAAGGCCACAACCCACTGGTAAGACCTCATCCCACTGGTAAGACCACATCCCACTGGTAAGACCACATCCCACTGGTAAGACCCCATCCCACTGGTAAGACCTCATCCCACTGGTGAGGTCACATCCCACTGGTAAGGCCACATCCCCCTGGTAAGACCTCATCCCATTGGTAAGACCTCACCCCACTGGTAAGACCTCATCCCACTGGTAAGGCCACATCCCACTGGTAAGACCATTATCTTTCTCCTCTGGGCCTTCCCAGGACATGGACCCTTTAAAGCCTAGAGTACTTTAACCCTCTGACTGCCTGTCATAGGGATGGTGCCATTTGGGGCTCAGCCCATGTGGTCTCCAGGTGACCCAACACATTCATGATCCCTCGCCACTTTTGGCCTTGTGTGTTCCTCCTTCGGCAACCCTGACAGTGACATGATAATTGTTAAGTTATTCCCACTTTAACCCCACGAAATAAAACCAACAGGCTGGGCCCCACTGACCAGGGATGTGTCTCTGAGGGAGTGATTGTCTTGGAACGGCGACTAACAGGTCAGGCAGCGCTGCCAACGCACACGGGGCTCCTCTGGGCGTCCACGGCCGGCTCCTGGCTATGTGGGACCAGCCACACGGGCCTCAGCCACACGGGCCTCAGCCACACGGGCCTCAGCCACACGAGGGCCTGGCACACGACTCCAAGCCCTCTCCTCAGCCTCCAGTCCACGGCCACATTCCACCCCCGTTGTCCTGGCCAGCAGGGTTCTGTTGCCGGGTGCGGAACACATGGCCGCATCCAATCCCCACTGGCCACCAGGCTTTCTCTGTTTCTCATCAGGCACCCTCCCTTCCCGTTTCCTGGGTGGGCTGCGCTCAGTGCGGACCATGGAGTCCTCAAGGTCTTCTTTTTTTTTTGTTTGTTTAATTAAATCTTTATTGTTCAGATTATTACATTTGTTCCTCTTTCCCCCCCCCCATAACTCCCCTCCTCCCAGTTCCCGCCCCACCCTCCGCCCTCACTCCCCACCCACTGTCCTCATCCATAGGTGCACGATTTTTGTCCAGTCTCTTCCCACATCTCCCACACCCCTTTCCCCCCCAAGAATAGTCAGTCCATTCCCTTTCTATGTCCCTGATTCTATTATAATCAACAGTTCATTCTGTTCTTCAGATTATTTATTCACTTGATTCTTAGATTCACTTGTTGATAGATGCATATTTGTTGTTCATAATTTGTATCTTTACCTTTTTCTTCCTCTTCCTCTTCCTCTTCTTAAAGGATACCTTTCAGCATTTCATATAATCCTGGTTTGGTGGTGATGAACTCCTTTAGCTTTTCCTTATCTGTGAAGCTCTTTATCTGACCTTCAATTCTGAATGATAGCTTTGCTGGATACAGTAATCTTGGTTGCAGGTTCTTGCTATTCATCACTTTGAGTATTTCTTGCCACTCTCTTCTGGCCTGCAAAGTTTCTGTTGAGAAATCAGCTGACAGTCGTATGGGTATTCCCTTGTAGGTAACTGGGTTTCTTTCTCTTGCTGCTTTTAAGATTCTGTCTTTGTCTTTTGCTCTTGGCATTTTAATGATGATGTGTCTTGGTGTGGTCCTCTTTGGATTCCTTTTGTTTGGGGTTCTCCGTGCTTCTTGGACCTGTAAGTCCATTTCTTTCACCAGGTGGGGGAAGTTTTCTGTCATTATTTCTTCAAATAGGATTTCAATATCTTGCTCTCTCTCATCTTCTGGCACCCCTATAATTCTGATGTTGTTACGCTTGAAGCTGTCCCAGAGGCTCCTTACACTATCCTCGCATTTTTGGATTCTTTTTTCATTTTGCTTTTCCGGTTGGATGTTTTTTGCTTCCTCGCATTTCAAATCATTGACTTGATTCTTGCGCTCCTCTGGTCTGCTGTCAGGCGTCTGTATAATATTCGTTATTTCAGTCCGTGTATGCTTAATTTCTAGTTGGTTCCCCAATATAAGATCGAGGGTCTTATTAGTTTTCGTGTAGATCTCATTAAGTTTATCGGCAGCTTCTAAACAGTTCTTGAGAGACCTTAAAAGTGTGGTTCTGAACTCTATATCTTCCATTGACAATTTTGTCCTGTTTCTTTGTCTCCGCATTGTGTTATGCTTCCTTGGTGCACCCCCTAGTGGTCTTTGTTCGCAGTCTTATAGTTAAATCTTGATTGTTGTAGCTAATTCCAGGGAGGGTTTGACCTCCAGGCCAAGTGGCTGTGAGAATCAGCTGTGTCAGCAGTGAGAGAACTTCTGTCCTCTAGGGAGGTGCTAATCTAGCCTTTGCCTGAGGCTATCCGGCAAATGCCTCTGTGCAGGGCTTGGGCGGGGCGGGTCGCACAGGATCAACAGGGTGGGCCGGAGAGAGCAGTTATGGCGGCTCTCAGTCCTGTCCCCAGGGGCTCTGCCTCTCTGAGTCCCAGCACCCGCTGCAAAGCTTGGAGAGAAAGCTGCACTCGCTCTGACCGAAGCCAGACAGTCCCGCTTCTCTCGTTTGAGTCTGGGTCCCTAAAGACTCGCCCGGATCTGGAGCTCAGAGTCTGCGACTCCCTCCCGATTGAAAACGCCCACCGCTCCCTCCGCCTCCAGCCCGCTCCGCCCACTCCGCACCTCAGAATGTGACTTCAGCACTGCGCCTCCTCTGAGTGTCCGTGTGTGTTTCTCTTTCCTCCTAGTTGTAGGACTTCCACTCAGCCAGCGTTCCTGTGGTTCTGCGTGATGTCCGTTCTGTCCTTTAGTTTCACTTTTGAAGTAGTTGTTCAAAGCAGCAAACTCCAGCGTTAACCTATGCCGCCATCTTGGTTTTTCCCTCAAGGTCTTCTTGACAGCAGCCGGGTGTCCTAACCACTCCTCCCGTCCTCCATAAATGGTCTCTCCCACACCTCCTGGATGAAATGACCGTGCAAACAGCAATGACACCGGCCAGCGTGCCTCAATGCATAGAGCGTTGGCCTGTAGACCAAAGGGTCCTGGGTTTGATTCGAGTCAAGGGCACGTACCTTGGTTGTAGGCTCCTCCCAGCCCGGGCCCTGTTCGGGGCTCTTGCAGGGGGCAACCAGTTGATGTGTTTCTCTCACATCAATGTTTCTCTCTGTCTTTCCCTCTCTCTTCCACTCTCTCTAAAAAATCAATGGAAAAATACCTCGGGTGAGAATTCAAATAAACAAACAAACAAACAGCAATGACAGCACATCCTAGCCGGCGTCAGCAGCAGCGGCACCCCACGGGCGAGGTTGCTATCAAAGCCCAGTGATAGCCAGCAGGATAGGGAGGCCCTTTGAGCTGCAGGCAATGGCCTTCCCGCTGCACCTCGGGTGCCGGTGAAGCATAGGAATTTCTCCTTTGGAGAGCTGCTGTTTGAAACTGCTGTTTGAACTACTCTGTTATTCTTAGACGGTCTCTTATTCTGTAGGTCAACTCTGTTATTTTTAGATAGTCCCTGACTCTGTAACATAACTGTTTTAGTTTGAATAGAAAAAGATAAAAAACTTAGGTGTCTGACCTTGCAAGCTGGCCATCTGACGTAACAGGCTAATACTAATATTGATATGAATTCCCATATTCTTATGCCAAGTGTTAGTTCATTATGTATCAAGGTCACAAACTTGTAACCTTATAACAATAACCTACAGAGAGCTCTCTGTGAATCTGCAGACAAAGAGCTCAAAAAGGTATAAATAGAGAGAACTTCCTCCTTGTGTTTGCACAGAGATTTGGGAAACATAGCCATCTCGGTCTGCACAAATAAAGACTCCGAATTAATTGGCTCATTAAGGTGTCTCCTATCTATCTCGCTGATTTACAATACAACCAGGATATTGTGAGTGAGATGGAGTAGAAGGTGGAGGTCACTACTGACTGGAAGACGCTGGCCGGCTAAGGGGGAGCTTGTCAGATGGGGCTGCTGTGAGGAATGAGGCTGCCAAAAGGCCAATGGGGGGGTCTTCCGGCCCACACTTAGGACCAAATTTTATGTGGGAGTCAGGTTCTGCAGGAACCTCTGCTTAGTTCCTGTGAGAAGGAACTTATTCCAGCCAGTGGGCATGTGTGCAAGGATGCCACAGGAACACACCAAATGGACTTCATGCCTGAGGTACCACGGGACAAGTGAAATCATCCCATAACCCCATGAAGAGAACACAGTCAGTAAACCATTGTGTCCTTACAGTGGACTATTACACAGAAATCCCACCTTATGCTGAAGAATAATTGGTGGGGGAGGGAAGTTCCCAATGTTAAGTAAAAAGCAGGTTTCAAAGAAATGTGGCTAAGTGGTTGAGTGTGTAACTAGGAACCAGGAGGTCATGGTTTGATTCCTGGTCAGCACACATGCCCGGGTTGTGGGCTCCATTCCCAGTGTGGGGCATGCAGGAGGCAGCCGATCCATCATTCTCTGTCATCAGTGATGTTTCTCTCTCTCCCTCTCCCTTTCTCTCTGAAAAGAATCCTAATAAGAGAGTAGTATGCAAATTCACCATCACTCCAACACAAAGATGGTGACGCCCAGAGCCACAAGATGGCGGCGCCCAGTCCTCTCAGCACCGCTGGAGTCCCAACGTCCTAGGGGGGGCCGCTGAGACCCGGGCCTGCTTGGATGTTACTGTGGCTACCGAGGAGCGGCCAAGCGGCACTGCAGACAGCAGAGAACCACCTGGACTGGGCCTAAGCTGTCAGTAGGACATACCCTGAGGGCCCCACGCATTGGAGAGGGTGCAGGTTAGGCTGAGAAACCCACCCCTGCGCCCCCACCCCCACCCCCTGCACAAATTTCGTGCACCGGGCCTCTAGTAAAAATATATTTTAAAAAAAGACTTGAAGACTTTCTACAATAGAAATGTCTTTTTTGAGGTCTTAGACCAGATAGTCAGTGTAATTCATCAGAGTCTTAAGTAGAAAGCCTGGAGGAAGGGCCAACATGATGGGGAGAAAGTGTCCCCTGAGGGCAGCCAGGCCCAGGCCACAGGGCGACCTCCCTGAACGGTCCTCAGGCCAGGAGAGTCGGGAAGCTGACCTGGGTCCTGTCGGGAGCCTCTGTTCTGTTTAACTTGCAGAGCTCCCCTCCCCATCCCCTCTCCTCTACCTGAAATGTGGCCGGCACCCGACTCTGCCTCCAGTTGCACATTGACTGTCTCCATGGGACACATGACCCGGGAATGGCAGTGGGCAGGGAGGAGAAGGAAGGGCCCACGGGGGGGATGGCAAACAGGGAGAACGAGGAAGAGAAAGGGCAAAGCCACTCCTGAGCAGGAAACACAGCTCGCGGGGCGGGGCTGGCGCTGTGACCACCTCTGCTGGTGTCTCAGAGGGCACGTTGTGACCCAGGTGCTGCCTCTGCTAGGCCTCCGCCAGTGCTGTCACCAGGGACTCCTCCCTGCCTGGTGCCCCCAGCAAAGGGCCTGGCACCGCCCCACGCTGGCCCCAAGCCAAAGGCCACAGGGCAGCCTCTGGCTCCTGGGCACCTTGCAGGATTCCCAGGGAGGAGAAGGAGGAGAGAAATGTGACCGCCCTCAGGCGCCCTCGTGGTGCTGCACCCTCAGGAAATGCACAGGACACGTTCTCTTGCCTTATTCCTGTGAAAGATAATAAAGCTCTTCCCTTCAACAGTCATTGCCAACGAGCCCTTGACAGGGGCTTGGAACTCCTTTCCCCGCTGTCCCAGAGCAGACCCCGCGGGTGGCCGCCTCACCTTCTGTGTCTGAACCTCATGACCTGTCCGCTTGCTCTCTGTTGACACTGAAGGCCAAGAGGGGGCAAGAGACCACTTTCCTCAGCCCCAGCGGTTCTGTCATTCCCCCGCGTGACCAGCAGGAGGCAGGCGCGCCGCCCTCCGCAGGGTATCTGGTTCCAGTATCTGGGTCCTCATCAGAAGCCTGTCTCCCAAGAGCTTCTCTTTTCAAATAACCAGAGGGTTGACTCACTTAAATAACACACATCCTCTTTCAAACCGGGCTCAGTGGATAGAGCGTTGCCCCCCAGAGTGAAGGGTCCCGGGGTTGGTTCTGGTCAAGGGCGTGTACCTTGCTTGCAGGCTCGATCCCCAGTTAGGGAGCCTGCAGGAGGCAACTGATCAGTGTTTCTCTCTCATAGATGTTTCTATCTCTCTATCCCTCTCCCTTCCTCTCTGTAAAATCAACGAGAATATATTTTTGTAAAAAATGAGACCGACTACAGCTGTTTCCCTAGCAGCCATTTCCCAGCCATCCCAGACCTGCATGGAGAATGGGTAAGACTCGGCCCAAGCCCAGCCCTGAGTGTCCCAGGGGAGGCAGAGGCCCCTTTCAAACCCTGGGAAGGGAGCCAGGGTCTCTAACTCAGTGCAGAGGCTGTGACTTCCTCCCAGTTCTAAGGATGGTGTGCACATCATGGCAGGCAGCGAAGGGGCATTTCCTACAGAAGGCTTCCACCACTGTACACTCGCTCCCTCAGAGAGAAGAGGGAAGAACCCATGGCCCACAGATCGGAGTCAGAGCCCAGGGGCAAAGGTTCCATTGAACATTCTCGGGTCACAGGCAATGTCTTTGGAACACAGATTTATATCGCTGATAGACTTATGCCCCAGGGGAGGGTTTTGTTTCAAGCACTGTGTGCTCAGAGACTTAAATATTCTTTGAGAAGAAGCTTATTTCAACCTAGCTGGTGTGGCTCAGTGGTTGAGCGTGGACCTAGGAACCAGGCGGTTATGGTTTGATTCCTGACTGGGGGCTTGATCCCAGTGGGGAATGTGTAAGAATCAGCCAATCGATGATTGTCTCTCATCATCGACATTTCTATCTCTCCCTCTCCCTTCTACTCTGAAATCAATGAAAAAAAAACTTTTTTTAAAGAGTATTCCTCCCTCTTAAAAAAATAATTAAGACTTAAGAGGGGAGAAAACCAAGATAGCGGCATAGGTAAACACCGGAGATAGCTGCCTCGAACAACCACTTCAAAAAAACAACTAAAAGACAGAACGGACATCGCCCAGAACCACAGGAAGACTGGCTGAGGGGAAATTCTTCAACTAGAAGGAAAAAGCACAGCATACGAGACTCAGAGGAGGCACAGTGTGGAAAATACAAAGGTGTGGAGGTACGCGTGGAAAAGGCTGGTAGCTGAGGGCAGGGTTGTCGTTTTCAATCGGGAGGTAGTCTCAGATTCTGAGCTCCAGTTCTGGGCGAGTCTCTAGGGACCCAGACTCAAACGGGAGAAGCGGGACTGTCTGGCATCGGTCGGAACGTGAGGGCAGCTTTCTCTCCAAGGTTTGCGGCGGTTGCTGGGACTCTGAGAGGCAGAGCCTCTTGTGATGGGACTGAGAGCAGCCATAACTGCTCCCTCCGCCCGCTCTGTTGATCCCTTGTGACCTGCCCCGCCCAAGCCCTGTGCAGAGCCATTTGCCAGATAACCTCAGGCAAAGACTAGATTAGCACCGCCCTAGAGGACAGAAGTTTTCCCACTGCAGACACAGCTGACTCTCATAGCCAGTTGGCCTGGAGGTCAAATCCCCCTAGTATTAACTACCACAATCAAGGCTTAACTACAACAAGACTGCGCACAAAGACCACTAGGGGGTGCACCAAGAAAGCATAAAAAATGCGGAGACAATGAAACAGGACAAAACTGTCAATGGAGGATATTGAGTTCAGAACCACACTTTTAAGGTCTCTCAAGAACTGTCTAGAAGCTGCCGATAAAGTTATTGAGATCTACAAGAAATATAATGAGACCCTCGATGTATGATAAAGAACCAACTAGAAATTAAGCATACATGGACTGAAATAATGAATATCATACAGACTCCCAACAGCAGACCAGAGGAGCACAAGAATCAAGGCAAAGTTTTGAAGTGCGAAGAAGCAAAAAACACCCAAGCAGAAAAGCAAAATGAAAAAAGAATCTGAAAATACGGAGATAGTGTAAGGAGCCTCTGGGACAGCTTCAAGCGTACCAACATCAGAATTATAGGGATGAGAGAGAGCAAGATATTGAAAACATATTTTAAGAAATAATGACAGAAAACTTCCCCTACCTGGTGAAGCAAATAGACTTACAAGTCCAGGAAGCACAGAGAACCCCAAACAAAAGGAATCCAAAGAGGACCACACCAAGACACATCATCATTAAAATGCCAAGAGCAAAAGACAAAGACAGAATCTTAAAAGCAGCAAGAGAAAGAAACTCAGTTACCTACACGGGAATACCCATACAACTGTCAGCTGATTTCTCAACAGAAACTTTGCAGGCCAGAAGGGAGTGGCAAGAAATATTCAAAGTGATGAATGCCAAGAACCTACAACCAAGATTACTTTATCCAGCAAAGCTATCATTCAGAATTGAAGGTCAGATAAAGAGCTTCACAGATAAGGAAAAGCTAAAGGAGTTCATCACCACCAAACCAGCATTATATGAAATGCTGAAAGGTATCCTTTAAGAAGAGGAAGAAGAAGAAAAAGGTAAAGATACTAATTATGAACAACAAATATGCATCTATGAACAAGTGAATCTAAGAATCAAGTGAATAAATAATCGGATGAACAGAATGAACTGGTGATTATAAGAGAATCAGGAACATAGAAAGGGAATGGACTCACTATTCTTAGGGGGGGAAAGGGGTGTGGGAGATTCGGGAAGAGACTGGACAAAAATTGTTCACCTATGGATGACGACAGTGGGGGGGGGTAAGGGCAGAGGGTAGGGTGGGAACTGGGTGGAAGGGAGCTATGGGGGGAAAAAAGAGGACCAAATGTAATAATCTGAACAATAAAGATTTAATAAAATAAAAGAAAAAAACGCTTCAGAGGCAGAGTGAACAACTTATGCAATGACGAATACATAAATAAAAGTGTAGAATTACTTTAGAAGCATTTAAAAATTCTGGTATTTGATGTTCATAAGAAATAGTTAACTTTAAAGGTATACTATGGTTAGGCAAGGAAATGTCCATTTTTAGAGAATAATTTTGAAGTGCATGGGAATGAAGGAACGTAAAGTCTGGGGTTTGCGTTAAAGATCTTCGGAAAAAGAAAAATAGATGAAACGAAGGGAAGGAAGGAGAGAGAAAGCGAATATGGCCACTTCGTGGTAACTGTTGAGTCTGATAGTGGAAGGGCGATTCCTTCCGCTGTTCTGCTCTTGCACATGTGGGGACTTGCATGTGGCGGAGAGGTGTGAGGGCCATGCCGTGGAAGGTCAGGCCGGTTGTTTTTAGTGGGCGTTTGAGAGGGAGGTGGGAGAGTCCCAGCGACTCTCATTTCCACACAGTAGGTGTCTAGCATTGATTATTTACCCAATAATAATGAAAATCCAGATTCAGTAAGACAGGTAGACAGTGGGTTTGTATTGGAATTTTTTTAATGAAAGTTCCTTAAGCAATCAATGAGCCCAATTTGGACATAGAAGCCAATGGCCACTTTCTGCTCAGAATGACCTTTGCCTTGGAACTATTTCATAGAGCATCCTGATAACACTGCACCCCATAAGCGGCTCTCATGGATTCCCAAGGCTATGCCACCGGGAATTTCACACTTGCGAGACTTCGGGGTACACTTGGTTGTTGGGGTGCAGCTGGAAAGAGATGGTCAGCAGCCCACTCAACAGCATAAGGAAGGCAGCCAGAGCCGCCACGGGCACGGTGGTGCCCGTCTCCTGCCGGTCGGGCCTGAAGGGGATGTGGAAGGATGGTGGGAAGCGTATGCCCTCTTCATTCAACACGGAGTGGTGGTTCCAGATGACAGCAGTGAAGATAAATGCCCCCGCTATGATGCTCAGGACTCCGGAAGCGCAGAACAGATTGCAGATGGTGTTCTTCTGACGGTGTCCCGCGTACACTCTCAGCAGGCCCTTGACCGTGAGCACTTTTCCCAGCAGCCCGAGGAGGCTGGCGGCCAGCAGCAGGTTCTGAGCGATGCGGATATCCAGCGGCAGGTAGGTGTCACTGTAGCTGTAGCGGTGACAGGCTATGACTCTGCCGTGGGGGCTGTTGTGCTGGTAAGTACAGACCCTCCACATCCCAATGCAGGCCAGCCCCCGGGACGGGGCGGAGCTGCTCTCCATGTACCACACCCGCCACTCGGCCAGGCCCATGCAAATCATGGATAAGATCCATCCCAGAATGTTGAGGGAGAAACTCGCTGCCTGGCAATTGGCGTTTTTCAACATGGCCATGGCTGTTTCCAGGGGATCTGCAAACCAATAGAGGGGGTCATGAGGTGGGACCCACGGCCTGAACGGTCCCCCGGGGGTGAGCGGCGCTATATTGTTGAGGGAGATGCCCTATTCCAGAATGGAGACACTTGACCCCATGCTCTGCTGGCAAAGGGTCCTGGGGCAACATTTACTGAAAGCCTTCAAATATTCAGACTTTCACCTTGGCAGGGTTCGCTCAGTGGTTAGACTCTCATCTGCATTTTAAGGGCCAGTGGTTCTCAACCTTCTGGCCCATTAAATACAGTTCCTCCTGTTGTGACCCAACCATAAAATGATTGTCGTTGCTACTTCATCACTGTCATGTTGCTACTGTTATGAATCGTCATGAACATATCTGATATGCAGGATGGTCTTAGGCGACCCCTGTGAAAGGGTCGTCCGACCGCCAAAGGGGTCGCAACCCACTGGTTGAGAACCGCTGGGTTAGAGCGTCTTCCCAATAGGCCAAGGTTGCCGGCCTTAGTCCCTGCTCAGGGCACATACAAGAATCAACCAATGAATGCATCAGGCAGTGGAACAGCAAATCCATGTTTCTCTCTCACCCTCTCTCTGTGTCTCTAAAGTCAATCAAAATATGTACAGACTTTCTAACGGGCAGTTCCACTTCCTGATATTTGTTGAAAGACACAATTAAGATTGGCTACAGCCCAGCCAGAGTGGTTGAGCGTCGTCACCCTATGAATCAGGTCAGGGTTCGATTCCTAGTCAGGGCGCATGCCGGGTTGTGGGGTTGATCCCCAGTGTGAGGCGTGCAGGAGGCAGCAGATCCATGATTCTCTCTCATCATTGAGGTTTCTACCTCTCCCTCCCCCTTCCGCTCTGAAATCAATAAAAATATATATTTTGCCTGCTCCCAAGAGTCAGCAATGCCCCTTCTGAATTTATGCCCCGAAGAAGGGAAAGCAGGGGCGCAAGCAGAGAGTTGCACCCCCATGTTCATAGCAGCATTCTTCACCACAGCCAGGAGGTGGAAACACCGCAATATTCATCGTGGCTGTGTGCACAGTCCGCATGTGGGCCGCCCATACCATGGGATATCATCCAGCCTTGAGGACATTCTACCGAGTGAGACGAGCCAGCAACACATAGACAAACCTGCACCATTTCACCTCTATGTGGCCCCTAGAGCAGCCACACTCAGCGACAAAAAGCCACTGTGGGAGCCAGGGCCTGGGGAGCAGAGGGGATGTAGTGGTCAATGGCACAGAGTTTCCGTTTGGGGAGGTGAAAAAGTTCTGGAGATGATGGTGGCGATGGTAGCACAACATTGTGAAGGTCCCTAGAGACGCTGCACTGTACGCTTAAAAAAGGTGACCATTCAGTCTGATCAAATCATTGGATTGATAGCTGTCCCCTGGGATCTGCCCCTTAGGACACTTCACAACAGGCCTTCCCTCCGCTTAGACCACATCCCACTGGTAGGGCCACATCCCACTGGTAAGACCCCATCCCTCTGGTAAGACCACATCCCACTGGTAAGACCACATCCCACTGGTAAGGCCACATCCCACTGGTAAGGCCACATCCCACTGGTAAGACCATTATCTTTCTCCTCTGGGCCTTCCCAGGACATGGACCCTTTAAAGCCTAGAGTACTTTAACCCTCTGACTGCCTGTCATAGGGATGGTGCCATTTGGTGCTCAGCCCATGTGGTCTCCAGGTGACCCAACACATTCATGATCCCTCGCCACTTTTGGCCTTGTGTGTTCCTCGTTTGGCGACCCTACAGTGCCATGATAATTGTTGAGTTATTCCCACTTTACCCCCACGAAATAAAACCAACAGGCTGGGCCCCACTGACCAGGGATGTGTCTCCGAGGGAGTGAGTGTCTAGGAACGGCGACTAACAGTTCAGGCAGCGCTGCCGACACACACCCGACTCCTCTGGGCGTCCTCTGGCTCCTCTGGGCGTCCTCCGGCCGGCTCCTGGCTATGCGGGACCAGCCACACGGGCCTCAGCCACACGGGCCTCAGCCACACGAGGGCCTGGCACACGACTCCAAGCCCTCTCCTCAGCCTCCAGTCCACGGCCACATTCCACCCCCGTTGTCCTGGCCAGCAGGGTTCTGTTGCCGGGTGCGGAACACATGGCCGCATCCAATCCCCACTGACCACCAGGCTTTCTCTGTTTCTCATCAGGCACCCTCCCTTCCCGCTTCCTGGGCGGGCTGCGCTCAGTGGGGACCATCGAGTCCTCAAGGTCTTCTTGACAGCAGCCGGGTGTCCTAACCACTCCTCCCGTCCTCCATAAATGGTCTCTCCCACACCTCCTGGATGAAATGACCTTGCAAACAGCAATGACACCGGCCAGCGTGCCTCAATGCATTGAGCGTCGCCCTACGGACCGAAGGGTCCTGGGTTTGATTCGAGTCAAGGGCACGTACCTTGGTTGTAGGCTCCTTCCAGCCCAGGCCCTGGTCGGGGCTCTTGCAGGAGGCAACCAGTTGATGTGTTTCTCTCACATCAATGTTTCTCTGTGTCTTTCCCTCTCTCTTCCACTCTCTCTAACAAATCAATGGAAAAATACCTCGGGTGAGAATTCAAATAAACAAACAAACAAACAGCAATGACAGCACATCCTAGCCAGCGTCAGCAGCAGCGGCACCCCACGGGCGAGGTTGCTATCAAAGCCTAGTGATAGCCAGCAGGATAGGGAGGCCCTTTGAGCTGCAGGCAATGGCCTTCCCGCTGCACCTCGGGTGCCGGTGAAGCATAGGAATTTCTCCTTTGGAGAGCTGCTGTTTGAAACTGCTGTTTGAACTACTCTGTTATTCTTAGACGGTCTCTTATTCTGTAGGTCAACTCTGTTATTTTTAGATAGTCCCTGACTCTGTAAAATAACTGTTTTATTTTGAATAATAGAAAAAGATAAAAAAAATTAGGTGTCTGACCTTGCAAGCTGGCCATCTGACGTAACAGGCTAACACTAATATTGATATGAATTCCCATATTCTTATGCCAAGTGTTAGTTCATTATGTATCAAGGTCACAAACTTGTAACCTTATAACAATAACCTACAGAGAGCTCTCTGTGAAATCTGCAGACAAAGAGCTCAAAAAGGTATAAATAGAGAGAACTTCCTCCTTGTGTTTGCTCAGAGATTTGGGAAGCATAGCCCTCTAGGTCTGCGCGAATAAAGACTCCGAATTAATTGGCTCATTAAGGTGTCTCCTATCTATCTGGCTGATTTACAATACAACCAGGATATTGTGAGCGAGATGGAGTAGAAGGTGGAGGTCACTACTGACTGGAAGACGCTGGCCGGCTAACCGGGAGCTTGTCAGATGGGGCTGCTGTGAGGAATGAGGCTGCCAAAAGGCCAATGGGGGGTGGGGGGGTCTGCTGGCCCACACTTAGGACCAAATTTTATGTGGGATCAAGGTCTGCAGGAACCTCTGCTTAGTTCCTCTGAGAAGGAACTTATTCCAGCCAGTGGGCATGTGTGCAAGGATGCCACAGGAACACACCAAATGGACTTCATGCCTGAGGTACCACGGGACAAGTTAAATCATCCCATAACCCCATGAAGAGAACACAGTCAGTAAACCATTGTGTCCTTACAGTGGACTATTACACAGAAATCCCACCTTATGCTGAAGAATAATTGGTGGGGGAGGGAAGTTCCCAATGTTAAGTAAAAAGCAGGTTTCAAAGAAATGTGGCTCAGTGGTTGAGTGTGTAACTAGGAACCAGGAGGTCATGGTTCGATTCCCGGTCAGGACACATGCCCGGGTTGTGGGCTCCATTCCCAGTGTGGGGCATGCAGGAGGCAGCCAATCCATCATTCTCTGTCATCAGTGATGTTTCTCTCTCTCCCTCTCCCTTTCTCTCTGAAAAGAATCCTAATCAAAGAGCAATATGCAAATTCACCATCACTCCAACACAAAGTTGGTGACGCCCAGAGCCACAAGATGGCGGCGCCCAGTCCTCTCAGCACCGCTGGAGTCCGAAAGTCCCGGGGGAGGTCCGTGAGAGCCGGGCCTGCTTGGATGTTACCACAGCTACCCAGGAGCGGCCAAGCGGCACTGCAGACAGCAGAGACCCACACGGACTGGGCCTAAGCTGTCAGTAGGACATACCCTGAGGACCCCACGCATTGGAGAGGGTGCAGGTCAGGCTGAGAAACCCACCCCTGCGCCCCGACCCTCACCCCCTGCACAAATTTCATGCACCGGGTCTCTAGTAAAATATATTTTAAAAAAACACTTGAAGTCTTTCTACAATAGAAATGTCTTTTTTGAGGTCTTAGACCAGATAGTCACTGTAATTCATCAGAGGCTTAAGTAGAAAGCCTGGAGGAAGGGCCACCATGATGGGGAGAAAGTGTGTCGCGATGGCAGCCAGGGCCAGGCCAAGGGGCGACCTCCCTGAACGGTCCTCGGCCCAGGACAGTGCGAGAAGCTCACCTGGGTCTTGTCGGGAGACTCTGTTCTGTTTCACTGAGCTCCCCTCCCCTCCCCCTCTCCTCTACCTGAAATGTGGCCGGCACCCGCCTCTGCCTCCAGTTGCACATTGACTGTCTCCATGGGACACATGACCCGGGAATGGCGGTGGGCAGGGAGGAGAAGGAAGGGCCCACTGGGGGGGGATGGCAAACAGGGAGAACGAGGAAGAGAAAGGGCAAAGCCACTCCTGAGCAGGAAACACAGCTCGCGGGGCGGGGCTGGCGCTGTGACCACCTCTGCTGGTGTCTCAGAGGGCACGTTGTGACCCAGGTGCTGCCTCTGCTCAGCCTCCCTCCGCCAGTGCTGTCACCAGGGACTCCTCCCTGCCTGGTGCCCCCAGCAAAGGGCCTGGCACCGCCCCACGCTGGCCCTGAGCCAAAGGCCACAGGGCAGCCTCTGGCTCCTGGGCACCTTGCAGGATTCCCAAGGCGGAGAAGGAGGAGAGAAATGCCACCGCCCTCAGGCGCCCGCGGGAAATGCGCAGGACACGTTCTCTTGCCTTATTCCTGTGAAAAACAACAAAGTGCGTCCCTTAAACAGTCATTGCCAACGAGCCCTTGACAGGGGCTTGGAACTCCTTTCCCCGCTGTCCCAGAGCAGACCCCGCGGGTGGCCGCCTCACCTTCTGTGTCTGAACCTCATGACCTGTCCGCTTGCTCTCTGTTGACACTGAAGGCCAAGAGGGGGCAAGAGACCACTTTCCTCAGCCCCAGCAGTTCTGTTATTCCCCCGTGTGACCAGCAGGAGGCAGGCGTGCCGCCCTCCGCAGGGTATCGGGTTCCAGTATCGGGGTCCTCATCAGAAGCCTGTCTCCCAAGAGCTTCTCTGCCGGGGTCCAACCCCAGCAGGTCCAGGGGTTCCCAAAGGCGTGTACGGAGTCGGTGAAGAAGGAAGGGCACGGAGACAGCGTTCAGTTGATCAGCAGCCTAGCCAGGATCTCTAGCCAGGTTCTCCAGCCAAGTTCTGGTCTGGATCTCCAGAGAAGTTCTGCTTAGGATCTCCAGCCAGGTTCTGTCCAGGTTCTCCAGGCAGGTCCAGTCACCAGGTTCTAGTTAGGCGCTCCTGCCAAACCCCGCAGTCAGGTTCAGTCCAGGATCCCCTGCCATGCTCTCTCGCCAGGCTCCGCCTCCAGGCTCCAAGGCCAGTCCCTGTCCAGGATCCTCCGGCATGCTCTCTCCAGCGAAGTTCTTCTGTCTCTAGAGAAAGTTCTGTGTAGGTTCTGTGCCTAGGCTCTGTCTCTCTTGGTCCTGTCTTCCAAGCCCTATCTGAGTTCTGTCTCTTGCTGTCTTGTTCTGAGTTCTGTCTCTCTCTGTCTGGTTACATCTGTATTTATACCAGTTGATTTTAATCCTGTCAATTTCTATTACAAAGGCTAGGGCGTTTCTTATCTCCATTCCAGGGAGTAAAGATTATGTAGCTTAAGCATGATTGTTTGTAGTGATTAACTACCCGCCTGGCACTTAGTTAAGGAGTTTCATCCCCTCCCTGACTTCAGGGAAAAATTCCTACCTGGGGAAACAACCTTTCTAGGAGAGGTGACCGTGGTTAAAACACACAGTGCTAAGGGGAGCAAACATATTAAGAACAGTATGCCATATATGCCAGGTCCCTTGAAACAGCAAGGATGGACCGGCTCCCGGCACTTCTCTTTTCAAATAACCAGAGGGTTGACTCACTTAAATAACACACATCCTCTTTCAAACCGGGCTCAGTGGATAGAGCGTTGCCCCCCAGAGTGAAGGGTCCCGGGGTTGATTCTGGTCAGGGGCGTGTACCTTGGTTGCAGGCTCGATCCCCAGTAGGGAGCGTGCAGGAGGCAACTGATCAGTGTTTCTCTCTCAGAGATGTTTCTATCTCTCTATCCCTCTCCCTTCCTCTCTGTAAAATCAATGAGAATATATTTTTGTAAAAAATGAGACCGACTACAGCTGTTTCCCTAGCAGCCATTTCCCAGCCATCCCAGACCTGCATGGAGAATGGGTAAGACTCGGCCCAAGCCCAGCCCTGAGTGTCCCAGGGGAGGCAGAGGCCCCTTTCAAACCCTGGGAAGGGAGCCAGGGTCTCTAACTCAGTGCAGAGGCTGTGACTTCCTCCCAGTTCTAAGGACGGTGTGCACATCATGGCAGGCAGCGAAGGGGCATTTCCTACAGAAGGCTTCCACCACTGTACACTCGCTCCCTCAGAGGGAAGAGGGAAGAACCCATGGCCCACAGATCGGAGTCAGAGCCCAGGGGCAAAGGTTCCATTGAACATTCTCGGGTCACAGGCAATGTCTTTGGAACACAGATTTATATCGCTGATAGGGGAGGGTTTTGTTTCAAGCACTGTGCGCTCAGAGACTTAAATATTCTTTGAGAAGAAGCTTATTTCAGCCTAGCTGGTGTGGCTCAGTGGTTGAGCGTGGACCTAGGAACCAGGCGGTTACGGTTTGATTCCTGACTGGAGGCTTGATCCCAGTGGGGAATGTGTAAGAATCAGCCAATCGATGATTGTCTCTCATCGTCGATATTTCTATCTCTCCCTCTCCCTTCTACTCTGAAATCAATGAAAAAAAAAATTTTTTTTAAAGAGAATTTCTCCCTCTTAAAAAAATAATTGAGACTTAAGAGGCAGAGTGAACACCTTATGTAATGACGAATACATAAATAAAAGTGTAGAAGTACTTTTGAAGCATTTAAAAATTCTGGTATTTGATGTTGATAAGAAATAGTTAACTTTAAAGGTATACTATGGTTAGGCAAGGAAATGTCCTTTTTTTAGAGAATAATTTTGAAGTGCATGGGAATGAAGGAACGTAAAGTCTGGGGTTTGCGTTAAAGATCTTCGGAAAAAGAAAAATAGATGAAAAGAAGGGAAGGAAGGAGAGAGAAAGCGAATATGGCCACTTCGCGGTAACTGTTGAGTCTGATAGTGGAAGGGCGATTCCTTCCGCTGTTCTGCTCTTGCACATGTGGGGACTTGCCTGTGGCGGAGAGGTGTTAGGGCCACGCCGTGGAAGGTCAGGCCGGTTGGTATTAGTGGGCGTTTGAGAGGGAGCTGGGAGAGTCCCAGCGACTCTCATTTCCACACAGTAGGTGTCTAGCATTGATTATTTACCCAATAATAATGAAAATCCAGATTCAGTAAGACAGGTAGACAGTGGGTTTATTTTGGAATTTTTTTTAATGAAAGTTCCTTAACCAATCAGTGGGCCCAATTTGGACATAGAAGCCAATGGCCACTTTCTGCTCAGAATGACCTTTGCCTTGGAACTATTTCATAGAGCATCCTGATAACACTGCACCCCATAAGCGGCTCTCATGGATTCCCAAGGCTATGCCACCGGGAATTTCACACTTGCGAGACTTCGGGGTACACTTGGTTGTTGGGGTGCAGCTGGAAAGAGATGGTCAGCAGCCCACTCAACAGCATAAGGAAGGCAGCCAGAGCCGCCACGGGCACGGTGGTGCCCGTCTCCTGCCGGTCGGGCCTGAAGGGGATGTGGAAGGATGGTGGGAAGCGTATGCCCTCTTCATTCAACACGGAGTGGTGGTTCCAGATGACAGCAGTGAAGATAAATGCCCCAGCTATGATGCTCAGGACTCCGGAAGCGCAGAACAGATTGCAGATGGTGTTCTTCTGACGGTGTCCCGCGTACACTCTCAGCAGGCCCTTGACCGTGAGCACTTTTCCCAGCAGCCCGAGGAGGCTGGCGGCCAGCAGCAGGTTCTGAGCGATGCGGATATCCAGCGGCAGGTAGGTGTCACTGTAGCTGTAGCGGTGACAGGCTATGACTCTGCCGTGGGGGCTGTTGTGCTGGTAAGTACAGACCCTCCACATCCCAATGCAGGCCAGCCCCCGGGACGGGGCGGAGCTGCTCTCCATGTACCACACCCGCCACTCGGCCAGGCCCATGCAAATCATGGATAAGATCCATCCCAGAATGTTGAGGGAGAAACTCGCTGCCTGGCAATTGGCGTTTTTCAACATGGCCATGGCTGTTTCCAGGGGATCTGCAAACCAATAGAGGGGGTCATGAGGTGGGACCCACGGCCTGAACGGTCCCCCGGGGGTGAGCGGCGCTATATTGTTGAGGGAGATGCCCTGTTCCAGAATGGAGACGCTAGATCCCGTGCTCTGCTGGCAAAGGGTCCTTGGGCAACATTTACTGAAAGCCTTCAAATATTCAGACTTTCACCTTGGCAGGGTTCGCTCAGTGGTTAGACTCTCATCTGCATTTTAAGGGCCAGTGGTTCTCAACCTTCTGGCCCATTAAATACAGTTCCTCCTGTTGTGACCCAACCATAAAATGATTGTCGTTGCTACTTCATCACTGTCATGTTGCTACTGTTATGAATCGTCATGAAAATATCTGATCTGCAGGATGGTCTTAGGCGACCCCTGTGAAAGGGTCGTCCGACCGCCAAAGGGGTTGCAACCCACAGGTTGAGAACCGCTGGGTTAGAGCGTCTTCCCAATAGGCCAAGGTTGCCGGCCTTAGTCCCTGCTCAGGGCACATACAAGAAGCAACCAATGAATGCATCAGGCAGTGGAACAGCAAATCCATGTTTCTCTCTCACCCTCTCTCTGTGTCTCTAAAGTCAATCAAAATATGTATAGACTTTCTAACGGGCAGTTCCACTTCTGGATATTTGTTGAAAGACACAATTAAGATTGGCTACAGCCCAGCCAGAGTGGTTGAGCGTCGTCACCCTATGAATCAGGTCAGGGTTCGATTCCTAGTCAGGGAACATGCCCGCGTTGTGGGGTTGATCCCCAGTGTGAGGCGTGCAGGAGGCAGCAGATCCATGATTCTCTCTCATCATTGAGGTTTCTACCTCTCCCTCCCCCTTCCGCTCTGAAATCAATAAAAATATATATTTTGCCTGCTCCCAAGAGTCAGCAATGCCACTTCTGGATTTATGCCCCGAAGAAGGGAAAGCAGGGGCGCAAGCAGAGAGTTGCACCCACATGTTCATAGCAGCGTTCTTCACCACAGCCAGGAGGTGGGAACACCGCAATATTCATCGTGGGTGTGTGCACAGTCCGCATGTGGGCCGCCCATACCATGGGATATCATCCAGCCTTGAGGACATTGTGCCGAGTGAAATGAGCCAGCAACACAAAGACAAACCTGCATCATTTCACCTCTATGTGGCCCCTAGAGCAGCCACACTCAGCGACAGAAAGCCACTGTGGGAGCCAGGGCCTGGGGAGCAGAGGGGATGTAGTGGTCAATGGCACAGAGTTTCCGTTTGGGGAGGTGAAAAAGTTCTGGAGATGATGGTGGCGATGGTAGCACAACATTGTGAAGGTCCCCAGTGACACTGCACTGTACGCTTAAAAAAGGTGACCGATCAGTCTGATCAAATCATTGGATTGATAGCTGTCCCCTGGGGCCTGCCCCTTAGGACACTTCACAACAGGCCTTCCCTCTGCTTAGACCACATCCCACTGGTAAGGCCACATCCCTCTGGTAAGACCACATCCCACTGGTAAGGCCACATCCCACTGGTAAGGCCACATCCCCCTGGTAAGACCCCATCCCACTGGTAAGGCCCCATCCCACTGGTAAGGCCACATCCCACTGGTAAGGCCACATCCCACTGGTAAGACCATTATCTTTCTCCTCTGGGCCTTCCCAGGACATGCACCCTTTAAAGCCTAGAGTTCTTTAACCCTCTGACTGCCTGTCATAGGGATGGTGCCATTTGGTGCTCAGCCCATGTGGTCTCCAGGTGACCCAACACATTCATGATCCCTCGCCACTTTTGGCCTTGTGTGTTCCTCGTTCGGCGACCATGACAGTGACATGATAATTGTTGAGTTATTCCCACTTTACCCCCACGAAATAAAACCAACAGGCTGGGCCCCACTGACCAGGGATAAGTCTCCGAGGGAGTGAGTGTCTAGGAACGGCGACTAACAGGTCAGGCAGCGCTGCCGACACACACGGGGCTCCTCTGGGCGTCCTCCGGCTCCTCTGGGCGTCCTCCGGCCGGCTCCTGGCTATGCGGGACCAGCCACACGGGCCTCAGCCACATGGGCCTCAGCCACACGGGCCTCAGCCACACGAGGGCCTGGCACACGACTCCAAGCCCTCTCCTCAGCCTCCAGTCCACGGCCACATTCCACCCCCGTTGTCCTGGCCAGCAGGGTTCTGTTGCCGGGTGCGGAACACATGGCCGCATCCAATCCCCACTGACCACCAGGCTTTCTCTGTTTCTCATCAGGCACCCTCCCTTCCCGCTTCCTGGGGGGCTTCACTCAGACCATGGAGTCCTCAAGGTCTGCTTGACAGCAGCCAGGTGTCCTAACCACTCCCTCTCCCGTCCCACGGAAATGGTCTCTCCCAGACCACCCGATGAAATGACCGTGCAAACAGCAATGACACCGGATAGCATGGCTCAGTGCATAGAGCGTCGGCCTGCGGACCGAAGGGTCCCGAGTTCGATTCCTATCAAGGGCATGTACTTGGTTGTAGGCTCCTCCCCAGCCCAATCCCTGGTCACGGCTCATGCAGGAGGCAACCAATTGATGTGTTTCTCTCACATCGACGTTTCTCTCTGTATCTCCCTCTCTCTTCCACTCTCCCTAAAATCAATGGAAAAATATCCTCCAGTGAGGATTCAAATAAACAAACAGCAATGAGAACACATCTACGCAGGCGTCAGCAGCAGTGGCCCCGCACGGGCGAGGTTGCTATGAAAGCCCAGTGATAGCCAGCACGTTAGGAAAGACCCTGGAGCTTTGACAATGACCTTCCCGCTGCACCTCGGGTGACGGCACCGTGAATATGTCGCACAGGAGCGAGATGGAGTAGAAGGTGAAGGTCTCTACTGACTGGGAGAAGCTGGCCGGCTAAGGGGGAGTTTGTCAGATGGGGCTGCTGTGAGGAATGAGGCTGCCAAAAGGCACATGGGAATCGGGGGGGATGGGGAGACGGGGTCTGCCGGCCCACACTTAGGACCAAATTAATGTGGGAGTCAAGTTCTGCAGGAACCTCTGCTTAGTTCCTGTGAGAAGGAACTTATTCCAGCCAGTGGGCATGTGTGCAAGGATGCCACAGGAACACACCAAATGGACTTCATGCCTGAGGTAGCACGGGACAAGTGAAATCATCCCATAACCCCATGTAGAGAACACAGTCAGTAAACCATTGTGTCCTTACAGTGGACTATTACACAGAAATCCAACCTTATGCTGAAGAATAATTGGGGGGGGAAGTTCCCAATGTTAAGTAAAAAGCAGGTTTCAAAAAAATGTGGCTCAGTGGTTGAGTGTGGACCTAGGACCCAGAAAGTTGAGGTTTGATTCCCGGTTAGGGCATGTAACCAGTTCCCCAGTGGTTACAGCATCGGCCTGAGCACCGAAGGGTCATGAGTTCGATTCCCCATCCAGGGCACATACCTGGGTTGCAGGCTCAATTCCCGGTTCCTGTTAGTCAGTGCAACCAATCGATGTGTTTCTCTTACATCGATGTTTCTCTCTCTCCCTCCCCCCCTTCCCCTCTCTCCACAAATCAATGGAAAAAATATCCCCGGGAGAGGATTCACAAAGAATGAAAACAAAAGTTGTGATAAAATAGGTAAATCAAAGACAGGCTCCATGCACTCAAAGACACTATTTTATTTCATCAAAGTCAGGCAGGATGATCTGTTGAGAGGTAAGTGGTCAGCTTTGAGCATGAATCCGCACACATTTCCACAGTGAACTGCAGGCGATGGCCTGGCTGAAGTCGCGCGATTCAGGGGATTCCACGGCTGAGCTTCCCAGAGCGTCCGGAACAGCCACCACCCGCGCAGAGGGCAGACGTTAGCACCAGACTGTTATTATCTGCCCTGATGTCACTATATACAAAGGTATGTACACGGACTACTGGATCTTTGGGTCCCGCCAAGCAGACACTGAAGAGGCAGGCGGGGACTGGACAGGACGGTGTGGGCACAGGGGCTTCGCTAAAAGGGGAATTGCACTACATATTCCCACGGAGAAGGAAGTCCTCAAAGACATCAAAAGGCCGGCACAGACACAACACTTTCTAGATTCACATTTACGTACATAGCATCACAACGGCCACAACACTGTATCGGAGGGGCAAGCATCACAAGTAAAAGCTTTGTCTAAATTAAAAAGCAAACACACGGAATGGCCGTGGTCCCCCCGAGGGAGGACCACGGGTGTCCGCGAGCAGCCAGCCGGACCTTCTCTGACGTGGCCACTTTTCACCACAAGTGCTAGGATTCCCACGTCACAGCTTAACTAACAGCAGTGAACACGCCTGGAAAGTGGCCAAAAGGAGCGGTGACGCCTGCGCGCCTGAAGCGGCCCATGCGGACCCTCTACCGCGGCCCGGGAGCCTGGCTCGCCGCCTCTGTCTTAGGAAGCGTGGACCGTGGTCCTAAGACACTGGTGGGTGTGTGGTTTGGTTAGGTGGCAGTCACTGCTGACAGAGAGGTCTCACCACCCGCTGGAAAACTTCTTGTATAGGGAATAAGGGGAAACGGGATTCAAATAACCCCTCCATCCAACAAGTGTCCATGCTACCCTGACATGAACTCATCCAAGGGGTTCCCCACCATTAAGCACGCGCTACATCAGCTGAGCATCTGAGAAGAAACATACCGGCTCCACAGTGATTTAGGTAAAAATAAGTTACCACCCAGCCATTGGCGGTTGACCATCTTTCTCCTACACTTACTTGCCATGCATATGTCCTCTTTGGTGAAACCTTTTGCCCCTGTTTCAGCTGGGCTGTTGGTTTTCTTGCGGTTGAGTTGTACAGAATTCTTTATATATTCTGGAGATGATTCCTTTGTCACAAATGTGATTTGCAGACCATTTCTCCCAGCCTGACTTGTCAACTGCAAATTGCCACCATGACAGTGTTTGTTTTTTAAGTGAATAGACTCTTCAGAATCTTGCAATGTCAACCAATAAAAAGGGCCCGGGATCCGTCAACTCTGTGGCAAAGTTGCAGAGGGACCCCCGGAAGTCCGGAGGCGGGCTTTTAGGAAACGGAATGGGCCTTTAGGGCATGCTGACAGGTTGAAAGAGGCAAAAAGAGAAAAGTGGCCAATTACCATTACTGAGCATATGGGCACGACACAAATGCTTTGGGGAGAGAGTAATTTAGGAACGATCCACTGGTCTCGGGAAACACCTAGCAAGCACAGGACTACCGCACACACCTTTTACCAGGCGTTTCACGTTGCGGGAACACGCCTGACCCGCGCCGCTGGGTGGGACGGACTGAAGCTGTCCGCTTGGTGCGGGGTTTGAAGGCATGCACACGACTCAAGTGGCGCTTTTAGAATGAGCGACCCAACACACAGGCTATGCATTTCACAGTTGGTTTCTAACCACTTGGAAACTACTATGTTAATAAATTATCACCGTCTTCATCATCATCACAGGTTTGTGCTGGGTCAGAGAGCACAATACATGAGACAGTGAACGCTAACAGCATGGGACGGACACGCATAAAACATGGCAGGCCACACCCCTCGTGGATCAAAGGAGAAAACGTGCGCCAGGTGGCCCCGCCTGTGCACTCTGGGGACTCGCTGAGCGCTGCCCAAGCGGCTGGTTTGGCAGCGGAAGACACAGGGAGCCAGAGCGACCGCCGCCAAGGGGCCCTCGCGTGCAGCACGGGACAGAGCCTGTGGTCTCCGTGGCAGAAGCTCGCCAGCCAGCAGGGCCCGTGCCCCGTGGGGCTCCTTGTAAAGGACAACACCCCACGGAGAGCCGCTCTGCTCAGCATCCACAGGGAAACTAGACGCCCAATGCATCACCCCAGACAAACACGAGTTATCGCTTTTCTAACAGCCACGCCACTACGAGAGGGCTCTCACTACGGGACATCCATCCAGGCTGGGGCCCGCTGCCGGGGGAGGGGCGCAGGCCGGCTCCACCCCCAGAAGGCCGCTCATTTGCTCCTCTCGGGCTGCAGGCTGTCCACCAGGCACTTGAGCTGCTCCTCGCCCAGGTGGATCTTGTCCTCCAGCTCCCGCTGCTCGATGATGAGGGCCGACTTCATCTTGACGAAGTACTCGTAGTCGGCCAGGCTCTCGTCGCCCAGGTAGCTGGCCAGGATGTCGAACACCACGCGCTCCCGGCGGTCCAGGTTCTCCTTGAGCTCCTTGGCGTCCTCGTGCTGCTGAACGAGGACCCGCTGCTTCTCCAGCAGCGATTGCTGTGGAGAGGTGGGGGAGGGGGGGCGGAGAAAGAGAGAGAGAGAGAGAGAGAGAGAGAGAGAGAGAGAGAGAGAAGCCAGTGAGGATCAGGGCGGAAGCGATGCAGCCCTGATAAGACAGCACTGAGTCCTGAGAGTGTGGGCGCAAGCACTCGTGGCTGTGGCAGCCCCCACCCCCGTCGGTGCGAGGGCATCTCCCACCTCCAGTGCCGCGCATGGGCCTGGACTGCTAACAGAGGCAGCCAAGGTGACCCCAGCGTGACCAAGGGACTGAAAGCGACAGAATGCTGGGATGCTCAAAAGGTGCCAAGGCCCAGCCAGCATGGCTCAGTGGTTGAGCGTTGACCCCATGAACCAGGAGGTCAGGGTTCGATTCCCGGTCAGGGCACATGCCCGGGTTGCAGGCTCGATCCCCAGTGTGGGGCGTGCGGGGTGAGGCTGCACTTTGCAAAAACGCCGACACACAGAAGAGCTCAGAGATGAGGAACTGAGCTGCAAACAGCCTGCACTTAGTGTGCGGCTTGGGGAAGCGCCCACCGCGGGCCAGCGCACCTCGCCCACCTCGCTGGGCCACCATGGCCCCAGGCGCTTGCCAAACAAAGCCACCGTGCGCTCGGGTGGAAAGAGGCAAGGCAAAGCCAGTGGATTCCAAACCGGGAAGCGAATCGTAACCAATTCTATAAATTTGGTTCAGGCTCAAAGCAGTCGGGCTCAAAGCTGCTGAGATGGGGGCAGGACCCCCGTCTCTGTTCGCGTGTTCATTTTCTACCTGGAAACATGAAGGCGCCTTCTACAACCCGGCGCCACGCCTTTTACCGCATTAGCGTGTCTGCCTCTGAAAGCTTGGGCTCCCCCATGCCTGACACGAGGTTCTCACCCACCACCGGCTACGCTGAGACCTGGCCACTGAGCGGCGTCGGATGAGAGGAGGGGAGCCCTAGCCGGTGCGGCTCACTGGATAGAGCATCGGCCTGCAGACCAAAGAGTCCGGTTCAATTCCAGTCAAGGGCATGTACCTCGGTTGCAGGCTCCTCTCCGGTCCGGGCCCTGGTCAGGGCTCATCCAGGAGGCAACCAATCGATGTGTTTCTCTCACATCAATGTTTCTCTCTGTCTTTCCCTCTCTCTTCCACTCTCTCTAAAAATCAATGGAAAAATATTCTCGGGTGAGGGTTTTAAAAGAATAAATAAATGAAAAAAAAAAAAGAATGAGGAGGGGGAGCTGCCTCAGGCATGCACAGCTGAGGGGTAACGGCCCCCCCGCTCCGCACCTCTCTAAGGGGCCTCGGGATGCTGGGCACGGTGCAGCCTGGTCCCCAGGAGGGCCACGCCATCCCTCCGTTACACGAGGAGAGCGCCTTCCGCACTCAATAGCATCTTGCAGCACGAGGTGGACAGGCGCTGTGTGAGCTTTCGAGGCATTCACTCAACTCCCCAAGGAGCACCTGCCCGCGGGTCCTCCCCCAACCCCCAGCCCCCAGATTTCCAGGTCGCATGCGTCCTACATACCCGATCGCCAGGAGAAGCGCTGTCATCCAAGTTGTTGAGGGCGTTTTCCACGCGGGCCAGGCGCCCCGACAGGGACAGCAGGAGGTTCACCACCTTGTCCAGGTCCCCGATGAACATGCGGAACTTGTCGAACTCGTTCGGCTTGCACACGTCCTTGACGATGGCCTCCACCTCGTCCCCAAGGGCGCTGTTGGCCTGGATGTCCTCCAGCAGGCTCTCCCGCGCACCCCGCAGCACCTGCAGCTTGCGGCCGATGCTGTCGATGAGCTCCTGCTGCGGGGCACAGGGCGGCACGCAAACAGGGTCAGGGGTGTGCCACCTGGGCCGCCCGCCGCTGCGGGGGCACCGCGGGGCCTCCGCACACGGAAGTCAGCCCCACCGGGCGCAAGTTCATTTTGCATCATCAAATAATAGAGCAGCCCTGGCCGGTGTGCTCAATGGTTAGGGTAATGGCCTGCGCATCACAGATTTGATTCCCAGTCAAGGGCACATACCTGGGTTGCAGGTTCATTCTCTAGACCCGGTTGGGGTGAGTACAGGAGGCAACCAATTGATGTGTCTCTCTCACATTGGTGTTTCTCTCCCCCCTCTCTCCCACCCTCTCTCTAAAAACCAATAAAAAAAATCAATAAAAAAAATCCTCGTATGAGGATTAACAAAAAAATACTACTACTACTACTAATAATAATAATAATAATAAAAAGAGTTAGCAAACTTGCTCTGCAAAGGGCCAGATGGTAAATATTTCAAACTTTACTGGCCACGCGGCCACTGTTTCCAGGAGGCAGCTCTGCTGCTGTCGTGCGAGAGCCACCATCCCACATGCACAGGAAGGGATGGAGTTGTTTCATGCCACTTTACTGACACGCAGGTGGTGGGCCAGGCTGGGCCGCGCGTGTGGGCTGGCCTCGTGGAGCACGTGTCTCTGTCTATGTGCTGGCTGCCTCCGCACCTGGCCTCAGAGAACATGAGCTCCCAGAGAAGGTGCTCTATTCGCTCTGTCCACGGCCATACCCCCAAGTGCCAGGTAAGGGAGTCTTGGAGTTGATCCAATGATGCTGTTTGCTTATGCAAGCACTGTCCAGCCCACTGCTGGAGTTGGGACCATCTGCTTACAGACATGCGAACTTGATATTTAGAGAGGGCACGGGGTTCTCTGAAGGGTACACCATTATTTCCCTGGATTTTCACCAGGATAAAAGGGACATATCAGTTGAACTTAAATGAGCCTGGCTGGTGTTGCTCAGTGGTTGAGCATGGACCCATGAACCCAGAGGTCACAATTCAATTCCTGGTCAGGGCACATGCCCGGGTTTCGGGTTTGATCCCCAGTAGGGGGCGTGCAGGAGGCAGCCGATCAGTGCTTCTATCTCTCTATCCCTCTTCTTTCCTCTCTAAAATCAATAAAAACATATTAAAAAAGAAAAGAAAGAGAATGGTGCCCTCTTAGCTAGTTTGACAGTGGATCTCATTACAAAAAGGTGGCAAAGATCCTGGTGGAAAGGCCCCATCTTAGAACAGGACGTTTAACCACAGGGCTTAATACGACTGCCCCAAACGCCACAGCCCCCACACGCGGTGCAGGGCTCCTGGGGGGTGCAGACAGGTGTGCCCCCGCCTGCCTCTGCGCGCACCGCCATGGGGAACCCAGGCTGTCCTACCTTCTTCACAGATAGGTCGTGGTCCAGGTCACTCCCCGAGTCCTCCTCGGGCTCCTGCTGCTCCTGCAGGTCCTTCATCTTAATCAGCAGCTCCGCCTTGGGGGCCGATGTGCTGTAGTACGCGGAATTGGTGGCCAGGGACACGGCTGAAGGCACGCTGGGCTCCTCTCTCCTGTAAATACGCCAGAACCTCAATTATCTGCGATCATGGGCACCAACCCACGGTCACCCGGCAACCGGGGCTGCGACAAATGATGGCGCCCTCGGAAGGACACTAGCCAGGGAGACAGGCAGCAAAAGAAGGACAAGGTAAGGTCAGGACTGAAGATACCTTGCCAGATGGATATTCAACAAGGCTAAGGGGCAGGGTTTCTAAAAAGCGGGGGGGGGGGGGGAAGAGGGGGTTTGGGGGGAGGCTGCAGTAAGTAAGGATGTCTAAAGTCTCCACCCGGGCTCTAGCCAGTGTGGCTCAGTGGATAGAGGGTCCTGGGACCAAAGGGTCCTGGGTTTAATTGCGGTCAAGGTCACGTACTTGGTTGAAGGCTCCTCCCGGGCCCGGGGCCCTGGTCAGGGCGTGTGCAGGAGGCAACCCATCAATGTGTCTCTCTCACATCCGATGTTTCTCTCTGTCTTTCCCTCTCTCTTCCATTCGCCCTAAAAATCAATGGAAAAATATCCTCGGGGGATAAAAAAATAATAATAAAAATAAAAGTCTCTGCCCGGGACAGAAGAGTGCAGGCAGACAGTTTCCCCCGGCGGTGTCGGAGGTGTATGAGGACGACGTGAGTGCCACTTCTAGGAGAGGCACCCTCACCCTGGCCGGGGGCTCAGCTGGTTAGAGCATCGTCCCCAAACACCAAGAGTGCGGGTTCCATCCCCAGTCAGGGCACGGACAAGAGTCCACTAATGAATGTATAAATAAGCAGAACACCGGACCCATGTCCCCCTCTCCCCCTTCCTCTCTCTAAAGTGAATCAATAAATCATGTGATGCCCTACCCCGGCACTGCAGCCTACTGTTGTGAAAGGATGATCGTGGAGCCTGGCTGGTGTGGCTTAGTGGTGGAGCGTCAACCCATGCATCCAAAGGTCCCTGGTTCGATTCCTGGGCAGGGCACACCCTGGGTTTCAGGCTCCATCCCTAGTATGGAGCGTGCAGGAGGCAGCCGATTGATGCCTCTCTCATCACTGATATTTCTCTCTCTCTCTCCCTCTCCCTTCCTCTCTGAAATCAATAAAAATATAATCAAAAAACAAACAAACAAAAAACTGTGTGCGGCCCTAGTCAGTTTGGCCCAGTGGTTGGAGAGTCGGCCCTCAGACTGAAGGGTTCCCGGGTCAATTCCGGTCAAGGGCACATGCTTTGGTTGCAGGTTCAATCCCCGACCCCAGTTGGGGTGCATGCGGGAGGCAACCAATTGATGTGTCTCTCTCACATTAACGTTTCTGTTTCTCTCTCTCTCCCTCCCTCTCTCTCTAAAAAATCAATGGGAAAAAACTATCCTCAGGCGAGGATTAATTTATGTACATACACAGACGCCCCTGGCCCTTTGTAACCCACGAGACCCCGTAGACGCACAGCGGGCACTCACTTGTCCTCCGCGGCCCTGGGAGAGGGGACCTTGGGCAGCAGCTTCCGGCGCTGCTGCGCTTCCTCCAAGAGCTGCTGATCCTTGGGGAAGATGCCCTCCATCAGGTCCATGGTGGTCCTGACCTTCACGCTGGGGTCCAGGATGTCCGCCAGGGACCTGTCCTTGCACACGATCTCCCGTGCCAGCTCCTCCGACTTCAGGTCCTCGGCGGTCCTCTCCCTGGCCTTCCCGTAGCTGAGCGCAGGTGGGGAGGCCCGGCCGTCGGGGGCGGCGGGGGGCTGGGCCCGGGGCTGGGGCTCGGTGCCTGGGCGGCTGTACAGGCAGAAGCGGGAGTAGGACTGCTCCGACGTGCTCAGCGTCTTGATCTGGTCTCTCTCCAGCCCGCTGGGCAGCGCGGGCGGCTCGGCAGCACGGGCCAGGCCCTGGCGGCTCTCCCTCTCGGGCTGGCTCTCCGAGTGCACGATCTTGATGGGCACCATCTTCACCGTGGTGTTGTCGATCACCCGCTCGATTCTGCCAACAGAAAAGCCGGGCAATGAAAGGCAAGGCGCGCCCGGGCTGGCTGGTGCCACTCGGCGCCTGCATGCCGCCACCCAGCACTTGAAGCCACCCTTCGCGCGGCTGGCATACCAGGGAGCCGAGGGCCTGGCACCAAACGGGAGCACTGCTCCCCTGTTATCTGGACTGAGTCACTAAGCACACACTTTGCTTTTGTTTTGTTTTTGAATCCTCACCCGAGGATATTTTTCCATTGGTTTTTAGAGAGAGCGGAAGAGAGAGGAAAAGATAGAGAGAAACATCGATGTGAGAGACACACATCCATTGGTTGCCTCCTGCATGAGCCCCGACCAGGGCCTGGGCCAGGGAGGAGCCTGCAACTAAGGTACCTGCCCTTGACTGGAATCGAACCCGGGACCCTTCAGTCCACAGGCCAATGCTCTATCCACTGAGCCAAACCGGCTAGGGCCACACTTTTCCTTTTAAAAAACAGTTTCTTGGTACAAGAAGCTGGACAGCACCTGGAATCCCTACAGGAAAGAGACAGAAAATGGAAAGAAACAGCCTGGACAACAGAACGGGGCTGCGTCCAGGACACCCTGAATGCTGGCTGGTGCCCTGGGCTGCGCCTCACAGGACCACGCCCCGGGGGACCCTGCGAGAGGGGCCACCAGGACCCTGTTCCAAGTCTTTTCACAGGACCTATCGGAGACAGAGCGCCACCGCCTGGCGCCCAGGAAGGAAGGGAAAATCCAGCCCAAGTCACAACCTTGGGCCGGCTCTCCGAGTGCACGATCTTGATGGGCACCATCTTCAACTAACTCAGTGGCTTAACGTCAGATCTGCAACGTGAGCCTAACAGAGCTGACTCTATGGCAGCCGTGGGCAAACTACAGCCCGCGGGCCGGATCCGGCCCGTTTGAAATGAATAAAACTAAAAAAAAAAAAAAAAAAAAAAAAAAGACCATACCCTTTTATGTAATGATGTTTACTTTGAATTTATATTAGTTCACACACACACTCCATCCATGCTTTTGTTCCGGCCCTCCGGTCCAGTTTAAGAACCCATTGTGGCCCTCGAGTCAAAAAGTTTGCCCACCCCTGCTCTATGGAGTACGGGGTGCTGCACGCCCCACATTACCTGATGTCACACCCTGTCCCTGGGGCTGGGAGCACAGGAGGGATCTCTCCCGCTCATGAGGGTGTGGTGTGCAGGCTGACAAGAAACAGCTGTGCATTTCCTTCCCGTGTAGTGGAAACCAGGAGGAGCAGATGTGTTTAATCTAGGGGTTCGCAGATGGTCCCCATAATGCTGCCTTCGTGAGTAGATTTTAAAAGGCTAGTTGTGCTGCCCTGGCTGGCATGGCTCAGTGGTTGAGCGTAGACCTATGAACCAGGAGGTCACGGTTTGATTCCCGGTCAGGTCACATGCCCTGGTTAGAGCACCAGCCCATGCACCAAGGGTTTTGTGTTCGATTCCCGATCAAGGGCATGTACCTGGGTTGCAGGTTTTATTCCCAGCCGGGTCAGGACACATGCTCCCAGAAGGTAACCAATCCATGTGTCTCTTTCACATTGATGTTTCTCTCCCTTTCTCCTCCTCCCTCCCTCCCCTTCACTCTCTCTAAAAATCAATGGAAAAAATATTCACAAAAAATAAAGCAAAAAAATCTAGACAAAAAGGGGTATGGACATAGTGGACATTACGAAAAACACCAATTTCAACCAAAGGTCTCATGTCAGGGTTACACTGGGTTATGATCACAATCAGAAAGCGCTTAGAAATAAACACAGCCCTTCCCCCTAGGTGCCTGCAGGTATCGCACATATAAGGTTTGGGGCTTGGATGAAGGGGCTGAGGGTGTTCTACTCCCTCCTTCACAGCAGCTCCCCAACAAGTTAGAAATCCAGGGACCGCAGGAGTTCTGGGCCCCTCCGTGCTATTTCCAGACCAAGGGAAAGTCTGACTTCTGGGGCAGAGCAAGGCACTGGTCATACACCGCACAGAGAGGGCGCGCACCGGGCAGGGAGAGTGCGCACTGGGCAGGGAGTGCAGGCATTGGGCAGGGAGGGCAGGCATTGGGCAGGGAGGGCAGGCACTGGGCAGGGAGGGCAGGCACTGGGCAGGAAGGGCAGGCACTGGGCAGGGAGGGTGCGCACTGGGCAGGGAGGGCAGGCATTGGGCAGGGAGGGCACGCACCGGGCAGGGAGGGTGCACGGAAAACCTCCCACAGGCGGAAGGGAGCCTGTGAAAGGGGAAGAATGCAGAGGCCACCTTCCCAGGGCTCTACCTTGTTGAGCTGTCATCCTGGATGAGCAGGGGGGGCTTGTCCGTCAGCTTCTGGGGGGCGAACTGAGGAGAAGGGGAGCGCGAGGTCTCCATGGCGGATGTCTGCAAGGGCCGGAACTTGGAAGGCAGCAGGGCTTCTCGCTTCGGACAGGCTGGGTGCTCATCTACACGCTGCCTGTCCTGCTCCCCGGGGGCCTTGGGGCCGTCTGCGGGCTGGGCACCGCTTGGCTTCTCCGCCAAGGCACAGGGGCTGTGTGCGGGAGATGGCGGCGGGGGAAGGGGCCTGCTGGGCACAGCCAGGTGATTGCCCGCAGGGGTGCCCACAGGGGTGGCACTGGCTGGTCCCCTGAAAGGCCTGGGCTCCCGCTTGGGCGGTGGCGGCCTCTGCGGGGCAGGTCTCTTGGCGAGCGCGGCACTCACAGGCCGAGGGTCCTGCCCCCCGGCGTGCGGGGCGGAGAGGCCGCTCTGCGCCTGTGACCCTGGGCCTGGCGGCGGCAGTGGGACGGCAGGTGCGTGGTCCTCGGAGTATCTGTAATCACGGGGGAGGGTCCCTGCCCTGCCTCGGCCCTCCTGGGGCACCTCTGGGGCTTCCGGGGCGTGGGATGGCTCAGACCCCTGGGCCGGGTGCTGCAGGCCCCGATGTGCTCCTGGACCGTCTTCCGGACACTGGGCATCTGCTTGTCTAGAGGAAGAACGAATCACAATGAGCAGCCATCCTAGCTGGTTTGGCTCAGTGGATAGAGCGTTGGCCTGCACACTGAAGGGTCCCGGGCTCGATCCCCAGTGTGGGGCATGTAGGAGGCAGCCGATCAATGATTCTCTCTCATCACTGATGTTTCTGTCTCTCTCTCCCTCTCCCTTCCTTTAATAAAATATATTTTAAAAATAAATTAAATAATTTGTTAAAAGATAAAATGCCATACCATTAATAATTTATAAAAAAAATAAAAATAGCAACCGATTCCAATGAACACCTTCTTCCCAAACAGGGCTAGACCCAGAGCTTGCGAATCTCCTCGAATCGCTGTAAGGAATTAAACCCGTAGGCATTTTCCCACGCCCGTGCCCATCGCGATTCCCAATGCCAGGTCTTGAGTCCAAGCACACGCTGGGCACCGTGAGGCCATAGATGGGCATGTCCCACCACAGGGCGGGAGGTATGGAAAACACACGCACACACGTGACATATAGGCTCACGTGCAAGCCCACACAAGCTGCATTTGGGAGCAAAAATCAAAATTTACACAAACCCTTTTAGAAAACAATGTTTGTGAAAATTCTCATACATAGGTCTATTCAGAAATATTTATTTCATGCTGCAACAATATTTTTATGTGGCTTATTTCATCCAGGAAATCGCCACATACAAAGAGATAGAACTTTCTAAGACGGGTCGCAAATGAACTGATTAATAAAGCCTTTCAAATCAGTGGCATAGTATTAAAAATGAAAAGAAAGACTTGCATTTGAAAGCTGCAACCATTCGCTGATCTTTTCAAATTCTTACCCATTTCCATATCCATAATCCATTTCTGTCTTCCCATGATATATACATGCATTTACATGCATATACATACACACATAAACATGCCTACAAAACCATGCATACATGCTTCACACACACGTTCATCCGTGCCGCAGCTAAAGCTCAAGGCATTAACAACTATTCCATTTGCAACAAACCAGCCGGCCACACCTTTGCTGACACACTGCCTCTTGCGACCCAACACAGCAATAAAATGAGCGCGCTGACTCTCCCAGGAAGGCAAGAGCTGTCCGTTGAAGTGACCAGCTCTGCGCTGTTAAAGGTGCCCTGCCCAGGGCAGCAAACCAGGAACCAGCGAGTAGAGACGGGTGCCCATCAGACCTGCAACTTATTAACCAGCAACGGGAGAGGACACGTTTCCCTGACGACCAGCGCCCCTTGTGGCTGAGGGATGAACTGCACCCCAGGACATGCTACTGGGCCTGGGAATTACACATGTTCCAACCCTGTCTTGGGTACTAAGTGGCAAGTGTCCTGTCCATGTCCCTCTTGCTATGTCCTCAGGAGAAAGGTCCCTCCAGGTTCAGTGGATGCTTCAGAGCCAGCCGGGGCCGCAGTCCAAACCCTGCACTACGGCAAGTCCAAGGGCAGGACCCTGCTCCCAGCCAGAAACTGGAATTCCTCACATCTGACAGGACAAGTTCGTCCTCTGCTCCCAGGAGGCTGTGGGCACCGCCTCCGCTTAGAAACAAGCTGAGAAAACAGCCGAGGGTAAGACCTTAGTATTAACCTGGTGTGGGAAGTCAGATTTTTAAAAAATGGGTATTAGGTACACACCAAGACAAACTGGAAGTTATCAAAACAACCTGAACGTGGCAATGAGTGTTTTAGAAAACAACGCACAGCCAAGCAGCTGTGTGGACAAAATTCAGAACGGCAGTGGTACTGTCCACGCGACAACGCCGTCTGAGGGGCGGCCCTGGCTCTGATGGCCAGCGCGGAGGGAAGGCCCTGCGACCCCCACGTCCCCCTTCACTTAAGGCTTTGTGCCTGCTCAAACAGTCGGGCGCTGGTTGACAGGGAAACGTGTCCTAACTCATGATGAATCGCAAATGCCTGCCCAGCCTTTCATGTCAAAGCCGCAAGGGACCCTGGGAGGTTTTCTTCTGCTAAAACTCTTCCACTCTAGCATCCACTGACCCTCTCGAAGCGCCGGCCCCTGCTAATGCATCAGTACCCAGCACCTCCGAGAAATGGGAGAATGAAAGGCGCTGCCATGTACTGCTCAGGTCTCGGTGCCTTGGCTATTTAGGTCCACATTGGATGCGCTTATTCAAAAGCAGCTCTATCTGCAGAGCGCCTTGGACAGGACATGCTGTGAGAGCCACCCAGGCGGGAGAGAACTCGCCTGTGGGAGCCACGCCCCTGGGAAATACTAGTAAATAAGGACTCAGCCCAGCGTGGGCCCCTCCCTCTTCCTGATGGGGCCTCATGGGCACCCAGGGCAGTGCTGCTGCGGCCACTCCTCCTGCTGGGAGAGCAGTGCCGCCTGCACCCCAGCGCTCCCCTTAGGACAGTGGTTCTCAACCTGCTGGCCCTTTAAATACAGTTCCTCATGTTGTGACCCAACCATAAAATTATTTTTGTTGCTACTTCATCACTGTCATGTTGCTACTGTTATGAATCGTCATGAAAATATCTGATATGCAGGATGGTCTTAGGCGACCCCTGTGAAAGGGTCATTCGACCGCCAACGGGGTCTGCCTTAGGAACATCCACAGGAGCGCAGCACCTCCTGGGCCAGCTCTGTCCCCCGCCCTCCTATTTCCCCCCCCGAAACCTGCAACGCAAAGCCATAAACCCACGCATTGGTTTTTATTGCCCTCGCTGATAAGAATGCAGGAAATCAAGGTCACAAAAAAAAAACAAAAAAAATGGGAATTTGGGGTTCTTCTGGGGTCATATTCCAAGCTGTTTCCAATAGCTTCTAAATGACTACTGTGTGGGTAAAGTGTGTGTTTATGTATGTCTGTTTGTATCATGTATATTACACGTGTGTTTATTTTGCATGTGTATAGACCTGTGTCTCTGTACATTGTGTGTGTGTGTATATATGTATATATATATATATGTATATATATATATATATATATGCACCCCTATGTTCACTGCAGAGTTATTTACAATAGCCATGATATGGAATCAGCCCAAGTGCCCATCAGTAGATGAGTGGATAAAAAAGCTGTGGTTCACCCCAATAAATAATAATTTTCTTTAAAAGCTGTGAAACATTTACACAATGGAATACTATTCAGCCATAAAAAAAAGAAAGGAAATTTTACCTTTTGGGGCAGCGTGGATGGACCTAGAGGGTATTGTGCTAAGTGAGATAAGCCAGTCTGAGAAAGATGAGTACCATATGATATCACTTATGTGTGGAATCTAATGAACAAAATAAACTAACACACAAAACAGAAACAGATTCATAGATACAGAGAACAGACTGACAGCTGTTAGAGGGGAGGGGTGTTGGGGGTCAGGGTGAAAATGGTGAAAGGATTAAGAAAAAACCCCACACACCTCATAGACACAGACAACAGCATGGCGATGACCAGAGGGAGAGGGGTGGGGAGGTAGAAGAGGGTAAAGGGGGGATAAATGGCGATGAAGGAGACTTGACTTTGGGTGGTGAACACACAATAGAGCGTACAGATGATGGATCATAGAACTGTGCACCTGAAACTTACGTCATTTCATTACCCAATGTCACCCCAATAAATTCAATTAAAAAGTTAATATATTTCCAAGGATAAAATCACTGGTGATGGCAAGATTGAGAGCCAGCAAAAGCAGACAGATAAGAGGACTCCTGCACACGCTCCTGGGTGCACCCCGCACGGAGTCTGGCCACACAAAGGAAGTGAAAAAGGAGCTGCACCCAGCGTCCCAGGAATGGCATTCAGGTTGAGCTGGTTGTTCGTTCTCATGGGGAACATGCTAATGACACGTTACCAAGGAGCGACCTGCCTGGGCAGCTCGGGGAAGGGGGAGGGCAGCGGGCTCTATGCAAGGCTTTCAGAGACCTGTACCCCCAGGAACCTGCACGCCGGAGACCTGCACCCCCAGGGACCTGCACCCCCACACACACACACACACAGAGACCTACACCCCGGAGACCAGCACTCCAGAGACCAGCACCTTCTGCTGAGCCAGCATCATAGTCATGTCCATGCACTTATGTTCTGGGGTGAATGTGCATCCCTCAAATTCATATGTTAAATCCTACCGCCCCCCAACGTGATGGTATCAGGAGTGAGGTCTTTGAGAGGTGGTTGGGTCACGAGGGTGGAGCTCTCATGAATGGGATTCGGGCTCTTATAAAAGAGACCCCACAGCCCTGGCCAGTTTTCTCAATGCTCAGAGCGCCAGCCCGTGGATAGAAGGGTCTCGGGTTCAATTCCCCGTCAAGGACATGGACCTGGGTTGCAGGCTCAATCCCCAGCCCCCGTTGGGGCACGTGCAGGAGGCAGCCAATCGATGTGTCTTTCTCAAGCCGATGTTTCTCTCTCCCCTTCCTCCCTCCCTTCCATTCTGTCTAAAAATCAATGGAAAAAATATCCTCCAATAAGGATTGAAATAAAAAAAATAGACCCCACAGAGTTCGCTCCCTCTCTGTTCCCCACCATGTGAGGACATGGCAACAAGTTGGCCCTCTGCTATCCAGGAAACGGGCCCTTGACTGTGGACTGCCAAACTCCACAAGTGAGAGATACATGTCTGTTGTTGAAGCGCCTAACCTATGCCATTAGCTATACAGTGTTTTCCCTAATAACAGGATAAGCGCCTTCGAGGGAGCTTATCTGTGCCTGGTGTGACTCTGCAGGGTCCATGGTACCCAACAACACAAACAGGCCCGTATCCAGTGAGATAATAAACTGACGTCACCCGAGACTGGCCACTGAGAATGTATTTCTTCTGATTTCGTGCTAATTGAACGCAGGGGCCACTGAACAAAGGCCCTTCGAAGGTCCGTGGGCTGGACCTGAAGGTCTGGCGGTGACTCGTCTAACAGCCCATCTCTACTCCCACGTCCCTTCCTCCAATTTAGCACCACGCCGTCATGACTGCAGAACCAGACCGACCACGGATTCAATTAGCTTTATCTGTCCATTAAGGGCAATTGGAAGTAACTCAATTTTTCCATAAAACAATGGCCATCTAACAATATTAAGTGGTTTGCCCCGCTGGTGTAGCTCAGTGGTTGAGCACCGACCTATGAACCAAGAGATTGGGGTCCCCAGCCCCAGTTGGGGCGTGTGTGGGAGGCAATTAATTAATGTGTCTCTCTTATATGATGCTTCTCTCTTTGTCTCCCCCCCCGCCCCGCTTTCCCCTCTGTCGAAAAATCAATGGAAAAATATCCTAAGGCGAGGATTAACAACAACGAAAAGAACCATACTTGGAAATGGATTATTTACCCAATAGGCTTCAGATATTTATTGTACATGAAAATGTACTTTATATACTTTCTACTACATCAAATGTCTATGACACACATATCTGTGTGATGTGTATGTGTACACAATTGCATATGCATACATATGCATGCATGTGTGTGTAGAAATGTTAAATATCTTATGCGAATTTCTAGTTATTCCATCTTTAATGGCCTCCAAGCATGGTGAAGGGCCCACTGGCTAGATTTTTACAAACAAAATCATTAGGTAAGAAGTGTCGTGTAAGTGATACCAGAGAGAACATGCAGCTAGCGGCTGACTGCATGAGACGTCAGCCCAGAGCTCCGTGGCAGGGTTACTGTCAAGGGCACGGCCGCTGCCTCCCTACACGCTGCAGGCAGAAAAGGAGCTTGCTGACAGGAGCTCGTGTTATTTGTAAATGGATCTCAGAGACAGTATGTGTGTCTCACATATATTTATGTCTTTGTTCACCTGAATGTTGACAGCAAATAAATCAAACAGCACAGCCCACGGCCTGATGTGTGATTTCTAAGGGGAATTCGAGTCCTGGCTTCTCTCCCTGGGAATCAAAAATTATTACCTCTGGCCCGGCTGGTGTGGCTCAGTGGTTGAGTGTCGACTATGAACCAGGAGGTTCCGGTTCTATTCCCGGTCAGGGCACATGCCCAGGCTACGGGCTCAATCCCTAGTGGGGAGTGCGCAGGAGGCAGCCGATCCATGAATCTCTCTCATCATTGATGTTTCTGTCTCTCTTTCCCTCTGCCTTCCTCTCTGAAATCAATAAAAATGTATTTTAAAAAAGAAAAAGAAAAACAAAGAAGCGGAGGGCTTGGGACCCGAGTCCCCTCTTTCAGCGGGGCGAGGGGTCTGTGCCGCAGCCCCCGGGGTTCCTTCTCCCGCGGTGTTGGAGCGCAGGCTCAGGCTCGGCATCTCTGCGTTCAGGCCACGCGCCTGCAGCACCTGCCGGCACCGCAGGAAGCAGACGAACCATCTGCAGGGCCCGCGGGGCGCTCCGTCACCGGCCACCAGAACCCACTCACCGAGGCCAGTCTACTTGGGGGAAGTGAACCCGGGACCCGGGCTGGGAGGCCGGAGACACGTGTGAAAAGGCTGTGTGAAGGCTGAGGAACTGACACAAAGGATCCTGCAAATATTTCTTAAAAGTGGAAAACTGAATAACTGTAGCCTCTATGCAGACACCCAGGGAGGGCAACAAGCCTCCCAGAAATGACCGACTACCCACCGCTGCAGGGAAGTCAGCTGCAAAACGCAAGCATCCATGGCCAGTGGCCGGGAAGGACGGGCCAACCAGTGGACACAACTGGCCAGCTTGGCTCCTACTGCCCCCCCACCCCCCGGATCTTCTTCTACTGTAATGCACAGAAGAGGTAGAGACGTAAACATGGTGAGACAAGCAAATGCATTCTGGAGGCCACATTCGGTATCGGCTTCTCCCAAATTCAGAGCTGGGCCCCGGGGAGCAGGTGGTCCGCAGTGCACAAGCACAGTTAGCGCATCGGCCAGGGCCCTCCGTCACTCCGGCTGGGCAGCAGGGCCCTATGCAGCCTCATGGCTGACACCAACACGTATGCTTATGACTCTCTTTAAGTGTTGCTGCTGCCTGTGTGTTGTTCATGCATCTGTGAAGGAGAACAGGCCTGCAGATGTTTTTCCGTAAGGTGTCTGTGTGTGTGTATGTGAGAGAGAGGGAGGGAGGGAGGGGGAGAGAGAGAGAGAGGTAAGAGAGAAAGTGTATAAATGGGAGATACCTATTAAACTATCAGCAATAAAAGTATATTTTTTAAAAAGAGAGAAAGTGTAAAATTGTTCCACTGTGCATGACAAAAGCGTAGAGCTGGCCCTCTCCCTACCATCCATGAAACACTGCTCTACAACATAAACGTAAAGAAATTAGAACATGCCCTTAAAGATCCTGCTTTGCAAAGAAAAGAAATATGCCGACCTTTCGGGAAATCTGTACCAAACCTTCTATTATTTTGTGTGTCACGTGAAAATCTTACTTCTCACCCACGCATCCTGTCACTCTGCCGACAGTGTGTGAGGCAGCAGGCTGCTCAGTTACAGATGCCGCCGGGTGGGGTGGGTTTCTGGACCCGTCTTCCAGCTCCTTCTCCCTCCCCCCTCCCCCGCACGGCCAGTGCGCGTGCATCCCACAGCCCTCTACCGCGCATGCAGCCGCAGTGTGCCCGCGTGTGTGCACACAGGTCTACACCGCAATTTCCCCGCACACACACAAAAGCATCTGGGAGCAGCGCAAAGACATTTCCATCATGTAGAAACATGGCCAAAATTGGTAATGATCTGTTTCTTTTATCAGGTTACAGCAGGCAACACACACACACACACACACACACACACACACACACACACACACACACACACACACACACACACACACACCCCCAAGTCAGTAAAGCCTGCAAAGAGATACACGCCTCTCAAGTGTCACCAGCACACCAAGGAGGGCAAAACCCGGGGGCCGGAGAAGGCTCGGCTCCCGGAGCCCCTTTCCCCACGCACATTTTTCACGCACTGAGCAGGCTGAGAGTGACTTTACCCACAGAGCGTTTTTTTTTTTTAGGACTAAACATGCACACCTGATTTCATCACCTTTTTTTTTTTTTTTTTTTCATTTGGATGCGGCTGACTCACCATTTCCTTTCCGTGTCCCCATTCACTGCCTGGGTCATCCAAACGCTTATTTCTCACGGCGATGGCAAAGGAAAGGCAAAAAGCAAGGAAGACCGGGTCCTCACGCCCGGCTGCGGGGTGACCCTCCGCAGGGAAGGCGGGGCCGCAGAGCCCGCACGAGCAGGGCCCCGGTCACGGTCACGCTCGATGGCAGCCCGAGCACCGCCCGCCAGCAGCAGAGCCGCCCAACGCCGCCCTGATCCCCAGGCTCCGGCGGCCCCGGCGCGCGCCCGCACACACGCGTGGCGAGCGCGCGCCCCGGAATCTGCGCCCGATGTGCGGGATTTCACATCTCCAGGCGGAACAATGAGCGAGGAGAATGTGCGCGGATCCCCCGCACTGCACCGCGAGCCGCCGGCCGCTCCGACAGCCCGAGAACAAAAGAGGCACTGGGAGCCCCAGCCCCCGCACCGCACCGCACCGCACGGGCGGCACGACTCTTACCGGGCCTCCGCCTGCTGCGCTGCCTTCAGGGACCCGATCAGCCCGGAGCCTGGAAGCCGCCTGTCTGCTCCCCACGGCGGCCTGCCTGCGCCTGCTGCCCCGTGACGGGCAAGTCCACGCAGGCTCCTCGCCTCGCACCTCCGTGACTCAGGCGCCCTTGCACTTCAGTTACTACGCTGGCAACTCCTGACCCCAGGGGGCGTTCCCACGGCTCCTACCTTCAACCCCAAAGCTTGGGTGGCGTCCTTTTTATAATTTAGAAGAGGGAACTAGAGAAAAGCTGACTGCATGAATTTTATTTTATTTTCTATCTTTATTGTTGAAAGGATTACATATGTCCCCTTTCCCCCCACTGACCCCCTCCAGCCCGGCCAGCCCCCGCCAGGCCTTCACCACCCTCGTGTCTGTGTCCATGGGCCATGCATATTTGCACACAAGGTCTTTGGTTGACACCCACACCCCACCTTCTCTCTGAGATTCGCACTCTGTTCCATGCTTCTGTGTCTCTGGATCTGTTTTGCTCATAAGTTTATTTTGTTCATTAGATTCCACATATGAGTGAGATCATGTGATACTTGTCTTTCTCTGACGAACTTATTTCACTTAGCATGCTACTCTCCAGGTCCCTCCATGACTGCATGAATTTTACATGCTTTCTCTATGAACGAAGCTACATAATCACATAATGTGTGAGATACCCGGTTCAACTCCACAACCCTAATCAAGTCCGCTGGAACCATGAAGTTTAAAATATTCAAAAGTGGATTTCGGCGGGGGGAGGGGGGGTTGGTAAGAGATCAACCAAAGGACTTGTATGCATGCATATAAGCATAACCAATGGACACAGACAGTAGGGGGCGGGGACATGTGCGGGGGGGGGGGGGGGGGGGGCGGGGGAAGCAGCCCGGGAGAGGTCAATGGGGGGAAAAAGAGACATATGTAATATTTTCAGCAATAAAGAATTTAAATCTTTTTTAAAAAGTGAATTCACAGCTATGTGTTTTCTCCGGGTTATTACACACTCTTTAGGAATGGAATCCACACAACAACTAGCCAAGTGCTTCCGGGAGTTTCACTGTGGCCCAGGCATTGAGGGAAATAGACAAAGAAGTGGCAGGCTGACCCGGCTAGCCCATCTGTCACCTCACAATGATCTGTATTGAAAGTCCCCTCTCCCCCTCCCTCCCCTCTCCCTCCCTCCCTCCCCTCCCCATGCAGCTGAGATCCCAGAGTCTCGCCCCTCCCCCAGGAAGTGCCCCTCCCCCAGTCCCTAACAGCCCCTTCCCACGGAGGGCCCCCACCCTTCCTGGGTCCTGCACTTAACCCTCAGGGTGGACTTTCTCTTTTCAACCTGCTGTCAACCTCTTCTAAGCTCACAGCCATTACTTCTGACTCTCCCTCACATAACCAAATAAGACGGCTACTTTGTGGTGTCTCCCGTATGCCTATTTTAGTAGGAGTGACTGTTTCATGGCTTTCTCAATCCTACTTGATCTTCAGCAGTGTGCAGATGCATTAATATCATACCCATTAAACATTTAAATAAGTCTGCAAGGAAGGTTGCTATGGGCATCCCACCAACCAGGGACGTGAGTTATGTATTAGCAAGCTTAGGCCTGATACAATGATGATTTCAACCTGTGTCCTTGATGCCAAGCCCACATTCTTTCTGCCGCCCTCACTCCTTCCCTCCCTTCCTCCCTTCTATCCTTCCTTCCCGTCAGTATGTCCTCACTTTTTGGCACAAGACACCCCAGGCTCCTGCCCTAAGGCTCAGCCATTCCATGCCCGGCCGGCATGGTTCAGTGGTTGAGCATCCACCTATGAACCAGGAGGCCATGGTCAAGGGCACATGCCCGGGTTGCAGGCTCGACCCCCAGTAGGGGGGCATGCAGGAGGCAGCTGATCCATGATTCTCTCTCATCATTGATGTTTCTATCTCTCTCTCTCCCTCTCCTTTCCTCTCTGAAATCAATAAAAAATATATATTTGAAATAATAATAATAATAATAAAGACAGCCATTCCTCTAGGGAGCCCTGACTGCTTCCGCTGCAGAAGCATATGAGAATCCCAGCTCTGGGTGCTGGTGGCATTCAAGGAACCCACTGTTAAAGGAGACCCTCACTGAGGTATTGCTAAAGACAAACCACTTTTATGCTCCTTAGATGAGGCATAATCACCAGGGCCTATAAGACGCTCAAACCTTTTCATAGCTTGCGCTTTCAGAGCTTAAGACTTTACATCGGAAATGCTTCTCATAAATCGCATACCAATCTGCCTTTAATTGGCACAGGACATGTGTGCCCATGAACAATTCCACAAACGAGGGAACAGAACAAAATAAACACCCTAGCGCACACATCCCCACAGAGCTCTTCCTCCCAGCCTCTCCGGCAGCCCCGGGGGAGCCTCGAACCTTCCCCAAGTCACTTCACCTGAACTGAGCGCCATGCCCGCCCTCGGGTTCTCAGGGGCACCCCACCCGCACCCTCAACTCACAGCATCCCGCGCACTCCTTCACCTTCACGCCCTGAGGAGCACGGCCACTCGGGTGGACGATGCAAGGTCCCTAAGCCAAACAACCAAAGGAGACAAGTAACATCCAGATCACAAGGGAAATGGATTTGGAATTGCAAGAGAATCATGAAAGAAGCCTCTCTGAAAATGTCTGGACAGATTGCCATTCCGGCCTCACAGACCATGCCTGCCACCCTGAACCAAACCCCAGGGCGGCAAACCTGCTCGGTCAGGTTTCACTGGGCACAGCCTGCTGGATGGACAGGCTGTGGCTGCGTCTGTGCTACTACCGCAGCGCCGAGTCCACAGAGCAGGCAATGCTCCCCAAAGCCAGAATATGGACCATCCTAGTTTGTCAGCCTCTGAGCTAGAGCTGCGTTTCTCAGACTGGAGTGAGGCATAATTACCCCTTGAGTGATGCACAGTCTCATTTTGAATAAGACAAAATATTTTTTAAAAATAGCCCTGGCCCCTGTGGCTCAGTTGGTTGAGTGGCATCCTGTGTACCAAAAGGTCACCGGTTCGATTCCCAGTCAGGATACATGCCTGGGTTGTGAGTTCGGTCCCGGGTCAGGGTGCTTAGGATGTTTCCCTCTCACAGTGATCTCTCTCTCTCTCTCTCTCTCTCTCTCTCTCTCTCTCTCTCTCTCTCTCTCTCATCAGTCCATCAATAAAATAAAATGTAAAAGAACACAGAGTCCTAAACCCCACAAAAATAGGCTCAGGTTGCATGAACAAACAAGAATTCTTATCTTGCCGCTCTTCTGTCATCCCAACAAAGTACAACAAAAACCACCTTTCATTGTCTCGCGCTGCGCATCAGATCTGCAGCTTACTCTTCATTCAGACACGTTTACGTTACCTTAAGCTGATGGGCAACGCCGAGCGCCTGGAATCTCTGCGGCAGAGGCTTTGTGTTCGTCAGACCGGCCTTTGCCTGAATTTTCACTACTTTTATCCCACAGCGCGATGCTCCCAGGCACTCCCTCTTGCCAACACTTCAGAAGCTAAACTCTCGCCAAGAAAAGTTGGAAACGACGCCTCCACATTCCTAGCCTAGAATTTCACTGAGGAACGCGCTCTAACAGCACCCACAGTCCTGCAAATTGCCGGGTGTATAGCCCCAAAGCAGAAACTTCTGGAACTAATTTCTTCAGAGAGGTTAGGCCAGGGGTGGGCAAACTTTTTGACTCGAGGGCCACAATGGGTTCTTAAACTGGACCGGAGGGCCGGAACAAAAGCATGGATGGAGTGTTTGTGTGAACTAATATAAATTCAAAGTAAACATCATTACATAAAAGGGTACGGTCTTTTTTTTCAATAGTTTTATTCATTTCAAACGGGCCGGATCCGGCCCACGGGCCGTAGTTTGCCCACGGCTGGGTTAGGCAGTCTGCTCAAAGACACCCGTGACAAATGCAGCCCAGGACCCTCCCCCTTCACTGGACCCTTTCATCACGTCAGAGCCCTGGCAACACATGCAGTGTTTACATCACACACACAGTGTGCACATCACACACGCAGTGTGTACATCACAGCTGATCCTGAAGACGCCTCACAGCACAGCAGCTTCAAAACACAAACCCTCGCCCAGCCGGCGTGGCTCAGTGGTTAAGCATCGACCTCTGAACCAGGAGGTCATGGTTTGATTCCAGGTCAGGGCACATGCCCAGGTTGCGGGCTCAATCCCCAGTGTGGGGTGTGTAGGAGGCAGCCGATCAATGATTTTCTCTCATCACTGAGGTTTCTCTCTCTCTCCCTCTCCTTTCCTCTCTGACATCAATAAAAATATATATATATATCTTTAAATTAAAACAAGCCCTAGCCGATTTGGCTCAGTGCATAGAGCATTGGCCTGTGGACTAAAGGGTCCCAGGTTCAATTCCAGTCAAGGGCACATGCCTGGGTTGTGGGCTCGATCCCCATTAGGGGGCGTGCAGGAAGCAGCTGATCAATGATTCTTTCACATCATTGATTTTTCTCTCTCTCCCTCTCTCTTCCTCTCTGAAATCAATAAAAATATTTTTAAAATTAAAATTAAAATTAAAATACATCCAATCAGGAGAGGCTCGCCCTGCTCCTTTCTGACTAACAACCCTCCGAGGCAACTCTGACTGGGAGCCTCGCCCAGCACCCCAGCTGTGCGCCCGCTTAGTAAAAGCCCCTCCAGCGGCTGCCGGAGAAAGCATTTCATTGGGGCTCGGCCCACGGGGTTTCCCCTTCTATTAGCAAAAAGCACCTCCCTGTACGGAAAACACAGCAGCCGTTTTCAGAACCAAAAATACCACGATGGTATTCGAGGGCATCCCTGCCTTGGGACGCTCTCCCGCCCCGGGGACACTGGATCGCCCGGTTAGCAGCCCCTTCAGGTTTGGACAAACCCAGATGCCCAACCCTGTTTAGCCAGGCGTTCACCACCATAAAGAAACACAAACCCCAGAAGCCGTCTTTGTCACCCCCTCCCCAAGTTTGCCTACCTCGGGGCGGGACCCCCATCCTCGGCCAGGACTGTGGAGGGATGTTCTCTGTGCTCGCCAGGGTCCTCCGCTTGTCGCCTCGGCTCGATGGGCGCCTCCTGCCACGGGCAGCACAGGGAGACCGGGTCATCGGCCGCCCTCTCCCAGACCTCCATTATTACCAACCCTCACTGTGGGTGCGCCCTGCGAGCCTGCGGGCTGGTCCCCACACCGAGCTCGCCCTCCTCAGAGCTGCACCAAAACCCCATCAGACCGCCCTGGCCGGTTTGGCTCAGTGGGTAGACCGCTGGCCTGCAGACTGAAGGGTCCCAGGTTTGATTCCGGTCAAGGGCATATGCCCCGGTTCCAGGCTCAATCCCCAGTCAGGGAGCATGCAGGAGGCAGCCAATCAGTGATTCTCCCTCATCATTGATGTTTCTCTCTCTCCCTTTCCCTTCCTCTCTGAAGTCAATAAAAATATATTTAAAAAAAAACACATCAGACCCACGTCCACCGCAGTCCTCGGCAGGAAGCAGAACTCCTACACGAGGGCTGTAACGCCGCGGGGCACACTGGCCAAAAACCCCAACCAGCTGGTCCTGACTCACTGGGGCGAAGCCTCGAGCCCAGGACTTGCCAGCCTGTGGGATCCTCTCTCCTGACTGAGCGAGCAGGGACTTCTCACGGGTCACGCTGTGCGGGCTGCAGGCCAGGGCACCTCCAGGGCAGAAACACATGCTCCCGAAGTCCCCGGCCTTCCAGATCCCAGTCTCTCCACACACACACACACACACACACACACACACACACACCCTGAATGCTGTGCGATATCCTACTGCAGTTCTGTTTTTTAAAATATGTTGTTATTGATTTCAGAGAGGCAGGAAGAGAGAGAGAGAGAAACAGCCATGATGAGAGAGAATCATCGATTGGCTGCCTCCCGCATGCCCCCTACTGGGGATCGAGCCCACAACCTGGGCATGTGCCCTGACCCAAAATTGAACCGTGACCTCTTGGTTCATAGGTTGACGCTCAACCACTGAGCCACACCAGCCAGGCTTTACTGCTGGTTCTTTAAAAAAGAAACTGCACCTGGTGCTGCAGGAAATCTGTTTCTGGACATACACAAGTGCAGGCTTAAGAGGCAGAAAAAGCAGAGAGAGGGAGAGAGAAACTATTGGTGTCGAAGTATGGACACAGATGTGCAGCTGGCTAGAAACCTGACCTCAACTTTGACCATCAAAACTCTTACCTTAAAAAAAAAGTGCAATAGTGTCATGATGCAATGCCTTTAAAAAAATGTTCTTATTGATTTCAGAGATAGAGGAATGGGGAGAGAGAGAGAGACATCGATGTGAGAGAGAAACAGATTGGTTGCCTCCTGTTTGCACCCCAACCAGGGACTGAACCCACAACCTGGGCATGTGTCCTGACCAGGAATCGAACCAGCGATCTTTTTGGTGCACGGGACGATGCTCAACTAGCTGAGCCTCACTGATCAGGGCTGCATGGCTTTTTAATTACATTTGCCTGAGAGCAATCTTTAAAAATATTTGGGGGGGAAATTACTAAAAAGAACAGATACTGAAAATATTAAATGATTAGCCCTAGCCAGTTTGGCTCAGTGGATAGAGCGTCGGCTGCAGACTGAAGGGTCCCAGGTTCGATTCCGGCCAAGGGCACATGCCCGGGTTGTGGGCTCGATCCCCAGTAGGGGGCGTGCAGGAGGCAGCCGATCCATGATTCTCTCACATCATTGATGTTTCTCTCTCCCTCTCTGAAATCAATAAAGAGATATATTTTAAAAAATCAAAAAATCAAAAATAAATAAAAATATTAAATGATTAAATGCCATCCATGTTTAAAACTCACTCTTCATTTCAGAGGACAACTTGCCATTTTCTACAGTTTCCCCCAAGTTCTTTGCTCGGAACTAAGGCAGAGACAAGCTGCTGAGGGAGGGAGACAGCTGCAGCCAGGGAGGGGCTGGGAACCCCCGCTGTGGGTGAATCACGACACCTAAAACCGCCGTGAACAAGCCGAGGTTGCCCCAGATCCCTTTCACACAAATGGATGCTAAAACAGCACCATCAATGCTGCAATGAGTGGATGCAAGTCATGCTGGCGCTGGCCCATTATATTTGGGGGGAGCCCTATAGGTCCCTAAGACAGCGGTCCAGCCCGGCTGGCATGGCTCAGTGGTTGAGCATCGACCTATGAACCAGGAGGTCAGAGTTTGATTCCCGGTCAGGGCATATGCCCGGGTTGCGGGTTCAATTCCCAGTGGGGAGCATGCAGGAGGCAGCCGATTAATAATTCTCTCTCATCACTGATGTTTTTCTCTCTCTCCCTCTCCCTTCCTCACTGAATTCAATAAAAAAAAATTAAAATAAATAAAAGACAGCAGTGGGGGCGACCATGAGCTTGCCCGAGTGTGCCGCTCACCTGTTTGTAGAGGTCTGTGGAGGGCGATGACCGTGACCTCTCGTGAACATACTGCAGCCTCTCCTGTTGGTCCAGGCCCACGTCCAGGATGTCGTCGGCCGAGTGGTACCTCCCCGAGCCCCTGGCTTCCGGGCCTTTGCTCTGCTTCCTCCAAGAGGCTTGATACTCTGCAAAGGTCCCGAGCCTCTGGGGCGGTTCCGACTTCCCCGTCCTCCCTGCTTTCCTGGGACCGTCGGCGTTTTCTCCAAAGGAGGGGGTGCGGGCCCTGTCCTGGGGCGGAGGCTTGGCGCCCTGGTCCCCGAGGCCCGCGGCCCGCGGCCTGTCCAGCTTCTCCTTCGGGACCCCAGGGAGCGCCGGCCTTGACCTGGGCCTCTGCGGAACCAGCCTGCTGGTCTCCTCGAAAAACTTCCACCTGTCGGCGAACGTCCCCACGGTGTCCTCGGGGTGCGGGCGGGGGCGGTGATCCCCCGAGAGCCCCACCTCGTTCATCTTCTCCGGCTCCGAGTACGACTTCAGTTTCTGCTCCACCGTGAACCGCTTCCGGCCCCCAATGCGGGCCACGTGGGACGGGCCCCCTCCGGACGAGGGTGGCCTGGCCGGGCCCACCCCCTGGGGGGCGGCACTGAGATCTGGGCGGTGGTCCCCGGCCCTGGGTTCCCGGGACCCGGCGTAACGGTCCGCTGGGCTGGGGTCCAAGTCGCGGCGCTTAAATGACGTGGCCCGCAGGACGCGGGCCTGGGCCTCCTTCAGGTGGTCCTTGTAGGTGCCCAGCAATGGAGCTCCCGGGGCAGGCCCCCCCAGAGCCCCCCGCCAGCTGCCGGCCTCCCCAGCGGCCTCGGGCGCCGCCAGCGCCACGGAGCTCTGGCTCTTCTGCAGCCGGGCGCGCCGCAGCTGGATCTCGTTGCGGAGGGTGGTGGAGAAGCGGTCGCTCCGCCGGGCGGCTTTGCCCACCTGGGCATCGAAGGGCGCTGGCCTCTCCCTGCCGCCCTCCAGGCCGCCCTCGGGCCGGGGCCCCTCCCGGGTCAGCGAGTGCAGCAGGGGCGTCCCGTGGGCCGAGATCTGGCCGCTCTCCCCGGCGGCGACTCTCTGCACGCCGGCTCTGTCGCCGTGGCGGGCTCTCTGCTCCTCCACTCCTCTGTCCCCTGGGTCGCCCCGCTCCCCCTTGTGGGCGTCCAGGGACTCCTGGTGCTGAGGGGGGTGACAGCGTGGCTTCTGGCCCGCCGCGTGTGTGGCAGGACGAGCATGGGCCCCCAGAGGCGAGCTGCAGCGCCAGGAGCCGTCCCGGGGCTTAGCCGCCTGTGCGCCTCCCTGGGGGCCCTGTCTGGTGGCCACGGAGTGGTGGTGGCTCTGCCCAGCGCTGTCCCCCTTCCGGTCGGCAGCACTGGGCTGCCTGGCCGGGGTGGGGCTGGCGTCCTGGAAGCTGTGGGCGGGGGGCTCCTGCGGGGCCCCAGCGAGGGTGCCACGCGGCTGCCCCCTGGGCACCACAGTGGCCCTGAGGCCCTCGTGGAGGAAGGGACTCTCGTCGCTGCACTGGCGCGGGTGCTGGCACGCGTGGGCAGACGGCGGAAAACGCACGTCGGTGCTGGACAGAGAGGCGTGGAGCCGGCTGGGGGCGCCAGGGTTGGACGGCCACCCGCAGTCCAGGGGGGCGTCCGCAGCACAGCCCGAGCTCTCCGGCCGCCTCCGCTCACCAGGGCGTGCCAGCTTCCGCTGCGGATCGGCAGGCTCTGCCCTCCAGTCGCCCTGGGACTGAGCCCGGCTCAGGCCAGGAAAGTGCTGCGCGGTGGCCGCCTCGGGGAATGGAGGACCCTGGGCCTTCTCGTGGCTCTTGGTGGCGGCGAAGCTGTCACTGCGCAGAGGGGGCGGCGGCGGCGGGGGGGAAGGAGGTGCCCTCTTCTTATCGGGAACGTGCCAGATGGGCCCAAAGCTGGACCGCCCCGACGTGGCCAGCTTGGGCTCGGGCGCGTCCTCTGGCCGGGGGCTCCTGCTGCTGTCCTGGGCGCCCCTAGCGGGGAAGCCTCCGGGCCTCTCCTCTAGGCCCTGGGGGTCCTGCCGGCCACCTGGCCGCGACGCCTCCCACAGGCCCACTTTGTAGAGGATGTTGTCCGTGGAGGAGGCATCGGCCTTGGGCAGGGTGTGGTCGGGCGTGCTGGAGCTGGTGCAGAATGAGCCGTACGCCGAGTCCCGCTTGCTCGGGCCGCCCAGGTGGTCGATGCTGCCGCTGGACTTGGCGGCCGAGAGGCGGCCGGAGGGGGAGGGCTGGGAGGGCTGGTCCAGGCTGTCCACGCTGCCCAGAGAGCTGAAGTGGTCCGAGGTGCGCTGCAGGCTCGTCGGCTCCCACACACCCGACAGGTCCTGGGAGGAGGCGCTGGGAAGCGAGAAGCAGAGGGAGAGCTTGCATTAGAATCGAGTCACTGCAGGCCCGGCCAGCGTGGCTCAGTGGTTGAGTGTCAACCTATGAACCAGGAGGTCGTGGTTTGATTCCCGGTCAGCGCACATGCCCGGATTGTGGGCTTGATCCCCAGTGTGGGGTGTGCAGGAGGCAGCCGATCATGATTCTCTCTCATTGATTGTCTCTCTCTCTCCCTCTCCCCTCCCCTCTCTGAAATCAATAAAAACATACTTTTAAAAAAGAATATGACAAGACCATGAAAATGACATGAAGTGCAAGTCCCAGTGTTCACAGGTGGGAAGGGTCACAGCCCCTTGCTGACAGTCTGGCTGCTTTCCAGCTGGACGTGAGTGGCCGCAGCAGCCTGGACACAGACTCTGAAACAGCCGCCCTCTGCCGTCCACAGGACACACTGAGGCCCTCCGGTTCAAGCAGTCACCCTCTGACCTCCACTGGACACACTGTGGACCCCGTTTAAATAGTCACCCTCTGACCTCTATGGGACATGGCATGGACCCCTGGTTTAGCATATGAAGTGATTTTATTCTTGATTTTGAACAGAAAAGCAATCAAAGGAGAACAGTTTTAAAATTAAAAGGGAAAGTTCAAAACATTCCTTTCCCAACCCCAGCTATTAAAGTAAGAATAGCACAGCCCTGGCCCATGTGGTTCAATGGTTAAATCCTTGGCCTGTACACCGAAGGGTCATGGGTTCCATTCCTGGTCAAGGGCACATACCTGGATTGCAGGTTCGATCCCCAGCCCCGGTCGGGGCGCATGCAGGAGGCAACCAATTGATGTGTCTCACTCACATTGATGTCTGTCTGTCTGTCTGTCTCTCTCTCTCTCTCTCTCTCTCTCTCTCTCTCTCAAAAATCAATGGAAAAAATATCCTTGGGTGAGGATTAACAAAAAATTATTTTTTAAAAAGGAGTAATAGCACAGTGTCAACTCGCCACCCATGGGACACCTGGTAGATGAGAAACTCAGGGGACAGGCTTTTTCCGCGCCACCGACCGCTGCTGGGTTCAGGTACCTGATCAAACCGTGCAGGGCTCATTAGAACTGCACCTGAGTGGCCAGAATACAGGTTCCAAACAAGGATGGGGTCTAAGAGCAGGAAACGAAACATCAGGTGTGTTACACGCAGGGAGCTACGTGGTCAAGTCAGGAATCAATTCTGTGAAGCCTAACGCTCTCCACGGGGGACCTGTCCACGCATGTTAGACGCTCTCAGTAAAGCTCAACAGAGCGGGTTCCCGCTCCACCATTAAAACAATCAAAACCCAAAACAGACAAACAAAAAACCAACCAACAAACAAACACCTGTGGCTGCTTTAGGTTTGGGGAGAACCATGATGAGAGAGGAAGCCGCGTGAGCAGCAAAAGGACACGCAGTGAACGGCTAAGTCACCTGGGGGAGGGAGGCTGGCGTCGCCCACCCCTTCCTCGAGGACACCAGGTAGCCTGTCAGAAACGGAGCCCGTTCCTGCCCACCTTCCTACCAGCACTCCTGGGGTGACTTTCCCACGAGAACCTATGTCCCAGGAGATGTCAATAACGTGTAAGAATTATTCCCACGCAGATGTGGGCGGCATGCCTGCTTCTTCATCAAGAAACCACCGCATGGGCCTCACGGAGCGCCTACGACAGCCAGGCAGCTCAATGATGACAGAAAAGGCCCACTTCTCAGCTGTGTGGTAAGACTTCCGTGAAAATCTGTGGTTTTTCAAAAATACCCTGGGCTCCCATTACCACCATCTCTTGTCACTGTAAAGAGCTGGAGAGCTAATACACACTGAACACTTATTGGCTTCCCTTCACGTGAGGACTTTGCAATTTCACAGCAGACTAGTACTATCAGCCAAACATTGACTTTGACTTGGTTACCTTAGCCCCAAACACACACACATACAGGTACAAACATACATACACATGCATATAGTAACATATGCAAACACATGTACACATAGATAGACATGTGTGCAGATGTGCAGGCACACTCACATGTGTATGCACATGGATGCAGATATGCATGCCCACGTGTGCATAAACAACTGTTTGCACGGACACACGTGTATACAGATATGCATGCAAACTTACACGTGTGTGCACCCATGCACATATATGCATATATACACGTGAGGACATGAATGCATGCACACATGCATAAACCGCACACAGATACACATGCGTGCTGATATGCATGTGCTCACATGTACGTGCACACATATGCATAAAATACACACATAGATACACATGTGTGCAGAGATGGATGCATGCACACATAAGTGCACATAGATACACATTTGAGCATGCACCGGTACACATGCATGCACATGCACACACCCATGCACACACATAAAGTCCACACTATTTGCTATTACTGTCATCCTTCTAATAGGACACCAGAGAGGACATTGGCCACTAACCTGAAGTGACCAGTCAGTGCCCCGTGACTAGCAGGAGCCTCTCTAAGCCACCACCACCATGGTGTGTCACGTGCTCCCCGGGCGCTGGCCCTCCGGCCGTGAAAGGCAGGTTCCAGGTAGGCCAGGTCGACAAGCACTTCCCCTTCCACCGGCCCTCTGCCGCCACCTCCCGTCTCACACCCCGTGGGCGAGCACGGGTGGGCTCAAGGCGGCAGCCGCCCTGGCATGTGGGCTGTGAAGCCCCTGGCTTCCCCACCTCCACGGCAGCACCTGGGGGAGCTTCTGCAAAATGCACCTGCCCGACCCACGCAGCTGCGGCCTCAACCTGCGCGTAAACATCTCCCAGGACGGGCGTGGCTGTGGGCACAGGGCGGCTCGGAACCACCGGCCCAGCGGCCCAGAGGAACTCAGCCCCGGGCTCTTGATTCATCCGCTAAACAACATAAACCGGAAAGCAAATCGTCTGTCCTGGCCGTGGTGCCCGAGCTTTTGTTTTCAAATGTTGCACAGGTGCCTGCACGGCGAGCACACTGAGAGTCCCGCAGCAATGGTGTGTCCGTGGCCTTTTCTAACAAAAACAAAATCATTCTAAACTCAAGGAAGGCGCTGTGCCGACGGGGCTGGGAGGCTAGGCGTGTTTGCAGAGTCACACCTCCCATGGTGCGGGCAGCGCGCCTACCTGGCGTGATGTCGGCCGTGCCAGGACGGGCAGGCGCCGGCGGAGGGCAGCTGGCAGGTGGGCGTCTCGGGGTGGCTGTCGGAGAACTTGGTGGCGTGCCAGGAGTGGGGCCTCCAGCTCAGCTCGTTCCTCCTGAAAGAGAGCGCATGCGACTCTGGGACTGCACACAGGACATGGTCATGCCGAGGCGGCCAGCGAGTCACAGCGACTTCTACATGATGCATACACCGTGTCCAGGTGCTGCCGCCGGCCCTGGGCATAAGCGCGCTTTCTAAATGTCTGTTGATGCCTGGCCGGCGGGGCTCAGGGGTTAAGCGTCGACCCACGAACCAGGAGGTCACAGTTCGATTTCCGGTCAGGGCACCTGCCCGGGGTGTGGGCTCGATCCCCAGTGTGGGGCGTGCAGGAGGCAGCCGATCTATGATTCTCTCTCACCATTGTGTTTCTTTCTCTCTCTCTCTCTGAAATCAATAAAGATATGTTTTTTAAAAAAACACAACATTATGCAAAAAAGAAGACTAAAGGAAAAACCAGAAAGCGTTTACAATTTAAACCCCCTTGGGTGGCAGAACATGGGCAGTGTGGACTGTACAACAGTTTTCCATGAACTAAAACAAAAAACAGACGGATTCTTCGCGCCGCAGAAGGAAAGGGGTTGTAAGACCAAGACTGTACCTCATGGCATTTCTCAAGATCCTCATAAGGAAGGTCCTGGCCCTGTGAGTGTCCGTTTCAGATGGCTTTCTCTGGGCTACAATATCCATCACTTCTCTCATCTCCAGACCTTCACAGCTAGTTAATGAAGGGAATTGACTAGACTGATGGAAACAGAGGCAGAGAGAAAAGGAAGACTGGGGGGAGGAGGAGGGGCGTGTGCCTTATACTCTGGGACCTTACACTCTGGAATGCCTCAGGCATGGCTGGGGTTACTGGGCCATGATGTCCTTCCTTCTAGAAAGATAACACACAGATAAACAGCTGAGAATGGAGCGTGGACCTACAAACCAAGAGGTCATGGTTCGATCAATTCCTGGTCAGGGCACATGCCCGGGGGCGTACAGGAGACAGCAAATCCATGATTCTCTCTCATCATTGATGTTTCTCTCTCTGTCTCCCTCTCCCCTCCTCTCTGAAATCAATAAAGATATATAAAAAGAATAAACAAGTGAAACCCTGTGGAAAGGGTTACACTACAAGCTACGACCGAGGATGTCACGGGCTGAGGACAGGGACATTTGCCTGGAGTAGGCGTGCTTTTGTCCAAGCCTGTGAACTTCCTGGGGCACAATGAACCTATTTGGGATCAGAGAAGGTTCCGGCTGCTTGTCCGCAGGCACCTGCGGCCTGAAACGGGTACATCTGTGACGATAAGAGACAAGGCCGCTCAGCACCCGGGTGCCAGTCACTCAGTGACCGTCCGGTGAGGACGCTGGGTGGGAAGTCTGGGCACAGAGCGCGCTGGTGCCACCTGGAGGCCTCAGTCCCTGTCCCTCAGGTCCAGCTCACACCCACCCATGCAGCAGGAGTGAATGGCAAGAGCAGATGTAAGATCTTTTTTTTTTTATTATTGTTAATCCTCTCCTGCGGATATTTTTCCACGGACTTTTACAGAGAGTGGAAGGGAGGGGGAGAGACAGAGAGAGAGAAACATGGATGTGAGAGACACACATCGATTGGTTGCCTCCTGCACACACCTCACCCAGGGCCAGGGATTGAGCCTGCAACCAGGTACGTGCCCTGGACCGGAATCAAATCCAGGACCCTTCAGTCCTTGGTCCCACGCTCTGTCCACTGAACCACACCGGCCAGTGCCTAAATATCATCTTTAATCAGCACGAACAGTCCTTTCATCATCACTGAAAAGATGTGGCCCTGACTATTTGCACCAGCTTTCCTGGTTCCCCAGATAAAATTATTCATTATGATGAGGGTCCCGTGAAACCTTTCCCCCGAATTGCACACCAAGATTAATCTAAATTCACTTCAACTTTTAAAACTAACTTTAAGTGGTTCAAATATATGGAGACAGAAGACAATGTGACTTTGAGTGGTAGGCACAAAGGCAATATACAGATGATGTACCATAGAATTGTATACTTGAAACCTATATAATTTTATTGGCCAATGTCAACCCAATAAATTTAATTTAAAAAATAATTTTAGCCTCGCCGGCGTGGCTCAGTGGTTGAGCATGGACCAATGAACCAGGAGGTCAGGGTTTGATTCCTGGTCAGGGCACATGCCCGGGCTGCGGGCTTGATCCACAGTAGGGGGCATGCAGGAGGCAGCCGATCCATAATTCTCTCTCATCATTGATGTTTCTGTTTCTCTCTCTCTCTCTCTCTCTCTCTCTCTCTCTCTCTCTCTTCCTTTTTCCCTGAAGTCAATAAAAATATATTTAAAAAATAATAATTTTATATGCTAGGTAATGTTGTGTTTTGTTTTGTTTTGAAGGGACAGGGTTTATATAACAAATACAAACAATGCTAGGCTATCACTCAAAGTTAAGATCAACAGATGTAGATACCAAAATTCATTTTTAAAGGGCAACTGAATAAATGCCTCAATGAAATAGTTCATTCATATAAAAAGCAGAACTCCCTCCTTCCCCTCAAAAAAAAGAGTGCTGGATTATTTTTCTAACCTTTTCAAATGCAGCAAATGGGCACAGCCTCACAAAATAAACAAGGTCTGCATTTATCCCCATGAACTTGGCGGGTCTGACAGGATAGGACGGGCTGGCTGAGCGGCCAAGGTCGTCAGTGCGGGGGGCGGGGACTTGGCCCCGGCACGCCTGGTGGACACTGGGATGTGGGCATGCGTGGAACAAAGCCATAAGGAGCACCACCCACTCCGAGCCGGCAGCTGCCCTCAGTTCCTGCCAAGCCTCTGGGAGCCCAGGTCCTCAGCAGCCCTCCCATCTGTCTGTGTGTCCCCCGTCCCCCGCTCCGCTCGCCAGCTCTGCCCCTCACTCCAGAACCTTCAGCGGCTCCCAGTGTCCACAGAGGGAAGCTGGGCGCCCAGTGCCCTGGCTTCCCGCCCGGGGTTGTGAGCGTACTCCTTGGCCAGCCCCGTGGGCATTATCTGGGCAAGTAGCTCAAGCCCTCCTGGCAATTCAGACGCAGGCCCAGGCCTGAGAAGCACTGTCTAGCCCAGTGATGCCGAACCTAGGACATGCGTGTCAGAGGTGACATGCAAACTCATTTTTGTGGTTGATTTTTCTTTGTTAAATGGCATTTAAATATATAAAATAAATATCAAAAATATAAGTCTTTATTTTACTATGGTTGCAAATATCAAAAAATTTCTATGTGACACAGCACCAGAGTTAAGTTAGGGTTTTCCAAATGCTGACACGCCGAGCTCAAAAGGTTCGCCACCACTGGTCTAGCCCAAGCCACCTCGTCACCCCTTCCCTACACTCCCCTTTTGCTGAGTCCCCTCTGCCATTGCCTTTGGGAGGCCCTGGAATAGCTGACGTGGGCCTAACAACAGCTCAATGATCCTGTCCTTGGGAAAGAACGCTGAGTTCTACATGCCCCTCCTCCCCCCGCCCCTCCTCCCCCCGCCCCTCCTCCCCCCTGGTTCCCCATCCGCCCCCCTCCTCTCCTCCCGCTCCTCCATTTGCCCTCCTCCTCCCCTGGTCCCCCTCTTCCCCTCCCCCCTTCTTCCCTCTTTCCCCCTCCTCCCCCGTGGTCCCCCTCCTCCTCTCCTCCTTCCCTCCTTCCTCCCTCCTCTCTTCCTTCTTTCAACCCCTTTCCTCCCCTCCTTCCCCCAACCTCCCCTGGTCCCCCCTCTTCCCTCCTCCCTTTAACCCCCTTCTCCCTCCTCCCCTGGTCCCCCCTCTTCCCTCCTCCCTTTAACCCCCTTCTCCCTCCTCCCCTGGGTCCCCCCTCCTCCTCCCCTCTGCTGGGCCCTGCCTGTCAGCTGTCAGCTCCTAATGGCATGAGCTTAACAGCTTGCCTGGAGTGCTTCTAACGCGTTACATGCATGCATAAAACCTAGGGCAGGGCACTCTATACATGATTACATATATTTAATACGAGACACAGTCAGCCCTGGCAGCATCTGGGGAGACGCCCCGGCAGAGTCCTCTGCCCCAGCAGCGGTCACACGGTGCCATCCTGTGGACGGGGCATCGCGCCCGATAGAACCTGCAGTCCTGCCCGCACAACCAGGAGGCGCAGGGAAGATAAAACCCCCAAGGCTGAGGAACTGATCCAAGACTTCAGAGCTGCCTGGAAACAAAAGCCCCTCGAGGTGAGGTGGGCACCCCCTCTGCCAGAGCAGGGCCCGGGCACTGCTCCAGCTGCTTTAGCAGGAGACCGCGTGGGAACGGCCCATAACGAGCACAGGCAGAACTGGGCAGACCAAATGACTCGGGCTCTTCCGGGTAACTTTTATACACTTTCCATCACGACACCTGCTCGCTGGGAAGGAAGGAACAAAGGCTATCTCCGCAGGCTGTGTCCAAACCCCTGACCGTCTTAAAGGCACAGCGCACTCCCCGCCAAAGAAACTCAGGACAGCCCAGCTGGTGTGGCTCAGTGGTTGAGCATCAACCTATGAATCAAGAGGTCACGGTTTGATTCCCAGTCAGGGCACAAGCCCGGGTTGTGGGCTCAATCCCCAGTGTGGGGCGAGCAGGAGGCAGCTGATCCATGATTCTCTCTCATCATTGATGCTTCTATCTCTCTCTCCCACTCCCTTTGTCTCTGAGATCAATAAAAATATATTTTAAAAAAAACTCAGGACACTCAAAAGTGCGACCATTAACATAACAAATTATAAGGAGTCCTAAGGATTAGCAGCAGGACCGATGAGCCTTATCTATAAGAACAGGAAATAAAATAAGGGAAACATTGGCTGCGTCTTAATACATTAGAAACCATCAATGTTTGTGAAGTAAATCTTATAAGCATTGCTTGCCTGCCTTGCAATGAAAAAACATCTTTCTACCCGTCTCAACGTGACATAGAATGTGAAACATTCTCACGTAATTAGATAGTCATCTGATTAGGAGCTTACGCCATACCTGACGTTGAAATCTGAGCAGAAGTGACTTTTCCCAAAATAAAACAAATCTGATCTTTTTTTCCTCCTGATTTTAATAAAAGTGATACTGTTCTCATCACAAGAAAAGTATGTATGACTATGCGTGGTGACCAATGTTAACGACCTACTGTGATCATTTTGCAGTATGTGCATATACTGAATCATTGCACTGTACACCTGAAACTAACATGTCCCTTATATCTCAATTAGAGGCCCGATGCACGAAATTCATGCAAGGGCCTTGGCCCCAGGCCCCACCCGCTGCCACAGCCGCAGTGGCCAGGGGGCCTCTGCCACCTCTGCCTCAGCCCCCGCCCGCTATGGCTTTGTCCGGAAGGAAGGACGTCCAGAAGGACGTCCAGTCTAATTAGCATATTATGCTTTTATTATTACAAATTTTTTTAAAAAACACACAATAATGAGAACACCCCCAACAAGTCAAGGTGTCTATTCAGCACAAACCTCTGGCTCTACTCTGTTTCAACGATAAAACAGGCACAGCAGCCACTGGCCCTAACCTCCAAAATGCTCAAAAAATAGAAATTTGCCCCTGAAACTTGAAGAAAGGGCTTCAGGCCACCCTCTCAAAGCACCGGGTTTTGCCAACACCCACCAGCGTCCCAGTAAGACACACACCCTCCTTCAGAATAAACACCGTCCCGCCTGCCTGGCATGGCTCAGTGGCTGAGCATCGACCTATGAACCAGGAGGTCTCAGTTCAATTCCCGGTCAGGACACATGCCCAGGTTGCGGGGTTGATCCCCAATAGGGGGTGTGCAGGAGGCAGCTGGTCCATGATTCTCTCTCATCATGGATGTTTCTCTCTCTCTCTCTCTCTCTCTCTCTCTCTCTCCCTTCTTCTCTGAAATAAATATAAATATATTTGGAAAAATATAAACGAACCACTGTTCTGCCCCAGGGAGAGCCCTTGAAAGGGGACGGTGGGGAGGGGACACAACCTGCGGACATCCTAGGGATCCTGGTCCTCCAGCCGCATCGGTGCACGGAGCTGCTTCCGGAACACCCACAGTGGGCCCCACGCAGAGCTACCTGCTCAGACAGCGCCAGGGAGCCGGGGCAGGGGGCAGGCACAATGCTGCCTCGTGCGGAATTCACTGCCAGGCAGCGACACCGAGACCAAGGCGTGTTGTAAGAAACGTGCTCCCAGCAAGGCCAGGGGCTGTCCCTGGATGGGAAGCCTCCTTTCTTCAAATGCATCACCTGCCAGCCAGCCTGGCTGACCCCACAGCTGCGGCTAAGATCCTCCTCCCGGGGTGCTAATCCCCTGCCGAATGCGGGCTTAGCGGACGCAATCAGAGTCACAAAGCGGTTTAAGGCTGCCAGCAGAGGCAGGAAGTGACATGAGTCAACCCTATGGGTAATTTGGCCAAAGGGCTGGCTATACTGGCTGGAACAAGAGTAAGATTCATGATGAGGTGGCAGGCAGCCTTCCTTGTAAACAAAATGAGTGTCACCATATCAACCGGAAGGACTAGGACAGTCATGACAAGCTTTAGAAAATGATTTATGGCATATTTAAAAGAAAATTTTCCAAGGTGTTTAAAATTGTATGTACTTTTTGAGAACTTGTTTGGAGGTTCTAGCAGGGGAGCGCAGCTACTCGTATACCCTTGACCGAAGACCGGTCCTCTCCTCGGGGGGGGAAGGTCGTCCTCTTCGACCGAGCGCACAGCTTCGGGAGGGACTCACATGGATCGGTGAGGGAGGAGGGGGACACCCGCCTAGCCAGCCAGATCAGCCGAATCAACCCTGGCGATCAATGGGGTGACAGATGTCACAGCCAGATCGCCCTCACATCCTAAAATTGTATGTACTTTTTGAGCCCTAGCCAGTTTGGCTCAGTGTTTAGAACATCGGCCTGTGGACCAAAGGGTCCTGAGTTCGATTCCAGTCAAGGGCATGTACCTGGGTTGCAGGCTCCTCCCCAGCCTGGGTCCTGGTCAGGGTGTGCAGGAGGCAACCAATCGATGTGTTTCTCTTTACATCGATATTTCTGTCTCTCCCTCTCTCTTCCACTCTCTCTAAAAAATAATGGAAAAATATCCTCCGGTGAGGATTAAAAATAAAATAAAATTAAAAATAAAAGCATATGTACTTTTTGGGAGCTGAATTTATGGTAATTTGCCTCTGAAGTTAGAAAAATGGAGACTGCCCCAGCGCTGTCCACGCAGGGCACAGTGACAGCCCGCGCCGCAGCGAGCCGCTCCCGCCCCCGCGAGGGGCTTATCGCCTGGCCACGCTCATCAGGACAACTCGCAGGTGACCCCATTTCTGGTCCTACCCCTTTCCAAGCACATTTGCTTAAGCCAGCGGCGGCACCACCAGCAAAATGGCCTGGGGCCGTTCCGGAAGTGTCCACCAGGATCTCCGGGGTGTGGCCTGGACACCCAGGAAAACAGTGCAAGTGCAGGTGACAACCCGAGAGAAACACAAGGAAAAGGTTACCACATCCGCCTGGAACGTTCCTGCGAGAAGGAGCAGAGGGAACAGCACATGCCTGGGAGGAAGGGCAAGGCGCAAGCTTGCTGCTCAGCCTCTCCCGAGGGCCTGGCGGTTGATTGACAGCTGGGCAGAAGCCCCGCCACGCCCCACTGGCCCGGGCACCGCCTGGGCATCCCGAAGGAGAACATATGTGCGCTTGGCGGGGACTCCGGTTACAGTCCTTTGTTCCCAGCGACACCGCTCGGGAGAAAGGAAGTGCCGTTCTCACCCGTCTGGGAAAGACACTTGACGGGGCAGATAGCGATCCTGTGTCTCCCCGCTTCACCCCCAGCCCGGCTTCTACATGATGACAAGATAGGCACTGCCCAGGCCCGTGAAACAGGACGCCGCGGCTTTGCAACACCGGCCTCCGCAACCCTATCCCAGGGCCGGTGCCCGCTCCCCACGCCCCCTGAAACCAAACAACCTGCAGGTCGGGCACACAGCAGCTGTCCCCGCGGGAGGGGTCCATGCACGATCCACCATTCCCGTTCTACTTACCAAACCAGGGGCATGTTTTATTTTCTATTTATTTTCTTAATATATTTTTTATTGATTTCAGAGAAGAAGGGAGAGAGAGAGAGAAATAGCAATAATGAGAGAGCATCATGGATCAGCTGCCTCCTGCATGCCCCCTATTGGGGATCGAGCCCACAACCCGGGCCTGTGCCCTTGATGGGAATTGAACCATAACCTCCTGGTTCACAGGCGGACGCTCAACCACTGAGCCCCGCGGGCCGGGCACCAGGGGTATGTTTTATATGGAGGTGCACACACCTCATTCCCCAGAACAAACACTCCCGGCCTGGCCATGCTCAGCGCTCAGCACCCTAACCTGATTTCCGTCTGTATCAGAAAGGCCGCCTTCTCGGGGCTCCTCAGGTGGGCAGGTAGCTACATCAGATTAATAAACAAGGCTTGAGTCGGCTCATTTATTATCTGGCCATACTCTTGGGGAAGGGAATCTGTTGCCGTGTTTGTGGATGATTGACACAGCGCCTTTTTATAAAGTAGCCGCTTGTTCTTTTTTGTTAATCCTCACAAGACGATATTTTCTCCCGTTGCTTTTCAGAGAGTGGAAGGGAGGGAGTACGTGCCCTTGACCAGGAATCGAACCAGCCACCTTCTGGTGCACACGACAACGCTCAACCAACAGCCACGCTGGCCAGGCGAGATGGTCTGTTTTTATATCCTTAATACGTTCCTCTAGTTCAAAAACAAGCTGCTAAGCTCTGGAACTCTGCCGACCTCACTCACAGCGGCAGAAATGCCCACTTAAACAATAAAACCATTTGTCACCTGTCACATTCACAGAGAACCAAACAAACTACAAGGAGTAAAGAGCTACTCTAAGAGCCAACCCACCCCCCAAGAGTCATTCTTGTTTGTTCGCAATAAACAAACCGGCTGGGGACTGCCCCAAGCAGAAAGATGCCACATGGGCAGCTGCTGGGACAGCCTCCTGCTGACTCCGGGGAGCGCAGGCACACCCAACCCCAAAGGCCTCTCTGCTTTCTTTTTTTTTTTTAACATTCTTTTTAAAATATATTTTTATTGATTTCAGAGAAGAAGGGAGAGGGAGAGAGAGAGAGAAATATCAATGATGAGAGAGAATCATTGATCGGCTGCTTCCTGCACGCCCCCTATTGGGGATCAACTCCCTAACCTGGGCATGTGCGCTGACCAGGAATTGAACCGTGACCTCCTGGTTCCTAAGTGGATACTCAACCACTGAGCCAATGCTGGCCGGGCAAGCCTCTCCTCTTTAAAAATGCAGGGGCTGTGCCCTGGCAGGTATGGCTCAGTTAGTTGGAGCATCAACCCGTACATACCCAGGTTGCTGGTTTCATCTCTCTCACATAGATGTTTCTGTCTCTCTCTCTCCCCACCATCATCCTCTAAAATCAATAAAACATAAAACACTTTAAAAAAATAAAACAATTGTTTAAATGCAGGATCTCGATATTTTTTGCTGTTATAAAAGTAATACGCCCTGGCCGGTGTGGCTCACTTGGTTAGGCATTGTCCCATGCACCGAAAGGTTGCGGATTCCATTCTGGGTTCGATCCCCAGTAGGGGGCATGCAGGAGGCAGCCGATCCATGTTTCTCTCTCTCTCCCCCTTCTTCTCTCTCTAAAACTCAATTTAAAATATTTTTTAAAAATAGAAGTAATATGCTGCTGAACAGATTTAAAAATTGTTAAGATGGTAAATTTATGTCTATTTTACCACAATTAGAAATTTAAAACTTTTTTTTAAAATGGTAAGTATCTATAAATACACGTATGTGTTCCACTCACCTGGACTTCCAGGGCACCCTTCCACGTCAGTGCACGTGGCACACACTTGTAATGCCGGCATTCGCCAGCAGGGGTCATTTCCCTTTGCTGAATGTCTAGGACCCCAGAAATGAAATTCTGGTTCCAAGATATGCATATATACATATATATATATATATACACATACACACACACACACACACATATATTATTGATTTTTTACAGAGAGGAAGGGAGAGGGATAGAGAGTTAGAAACATCGATGAGCGAGAAACATCGATCAGCTGCCTCCTGCACACCCCCTACTGGGGATGTGCCCGCAACCAAGGTCCATGCCCTTGACCATAATTGAACCCGGGACCCTTCAGTCCGCAGGCCGACGCTCTATCCACTGAGCCAAACCGGTCAGGGCCCAAGATACGCTTTTTGAAACGTGTTGCCAAGCTGCTCACGAAGAAAGCTGTCTAATTTGTAATATAATCAGCATCCTATCAAACAAGTCCTTGTTTGCCCACATCTCACCACCAGGGGGCCCTGCTACTCTATTAGATAACCTGAGAGACAAAACCTAGTGTCCGGCTTTTAAGTAAACTTGGATTCCTAAACATCTTTTGACACGCCTGCTTCCTATGTACACTTGTCACTTGAGGAACCTCCAATTTGTGCTTTCATCCAACTTTCCACTGAGAGCACGAATTCCATTCTTTGCCTCTGCTTCTTCTAAACCAACTTTGCTATTATACATCTGTTTTTTGAACCCGGAATACGACCTGACATTGACTGATATTTTGTTTTACCTTGTTAGATGCCGTGGCGACAATATTCTTGCCTCCTGATTTTGTCCCACAACGAGTGTCCATTTTATCTGCTGCTGCCTGTGGGCTGGCCAGGGTCACACTCACAGGTTTTATGAATGAGCACCCTGGAGGCAGTGTCCCCATCAGATCCCCCAGCGACACACACCCAGGTACAGTTCAAAGCAATTTCACTCCATCAGCCCAAGTCCTGCATGTGCCCTTGTGCACCGAGCGCTATAGGAAGCAGCCCAGAACTCGCCTGCACCAAGCTGGCAGGTCCCCGCAGTAAGCCAACGAGTTGGCTCAGTGTGCAGGGGGCTCTGGCAGCCCCATCACAGAGACAATATGGGAGAGAGAAGCCGAGGGGCCCCCAGTCACACCGGAGCTGGGCAATGAGCCCAGAGATGGTTTCTAACCAGTCTTACCTCGGAAAGGTCAAGTTTCCATTACCATCATCACCATCGCTCCGCTAAGTCTACCTGCAGTCACACTATCTTCAGCGTAAAGCCCAGCAGCCTGCCGCCTTGTGTACGCAGCAGGCAACCACACTGCTCATTTGGAACAAAAGCAGAGTTTTTTTTCGCTGCCAAAAAAATAATCTACACATTGCCAAAGAGACACGACTATTCAAATTCACTTAATAAATCAAAATAAACAGTCAGTAGTCATAAAAGGGATCTTTCAACATTTTTGATGCTTAATTCATCCTTGGCCAAGAGATAACAATCATATATGCGTGCGCGCACACACACACACATGCACACGCGCGCACACACACACACACATGCATGCGCACACATACACAATTTAAGTCCGGCGTCACATCTTGCTGTTCTACTCCGTTCCGTGTATCTTGGTTAACACGACATGAGGCCCGGGTCTTACCTTTTTACCACCAGCTTCAGGGTCTTGTGGGACCCCTTCACCAGGCAAATCGCTTCCTGTCTGAACCCCGAGAGGCCGATGTCATTGATGCCCACGATCTCGTCTCCCGCCAGTAACTTGTCCGCCGCTGCAGCTTTGCTTCCTTCTTCAACCTGCAATGAAGAAGCCGCCCGTGAGCCTCCCGCATGAGCAAACCAGTGCCCAGAGTGCGGCCAGGAGCACAGCCGTGACCTGGGCCGCCCGCCCGCCCGCAGGCCCGAGGGCCGGCCTCCACGCTACCGAGGGGGGAAAGGGGCCACCTGGGCCCTGAGGCCGCCCAGCTCCCATGCGGGCCGCCTCTGCTGGATGCGGGCGCGGATCGGATCGCTCAGGAACACACACAACCAAGAACAGTGACTCATCTTTTCTGTTGTTGTTAATCCTCACCTGAGGGTAATTTTCCATTGATTTTTAGAGAAAGTGGGAGGGAGGGAGGGAGGGAGGGAGGGAGGGAGGGAGGGAGGGAGGGAGGGAGGAAGAAACATTGATTCTCACATCAATTGCTGCCTCCTGCAGGTGCCCCAACCTGGGCCAGGGATTGAACCTGCAACCCAGGTACGTGCCCTTGACCGAGAATTGAAGACCGTGACCTCCTGGTACACGGGACAATGGTCAACCAGCTGGGCCACCCCGACCAGGCGAGCTGTTTTTTTATGTGGGCTGTATGCTGCTAGGAACACCGTGCCCAAGCTTCTGTATATGTGTCTTCCCTTCCCTTCGGTACACAGCTAGGAGTGGAAGTGCTGGGCTCTATGGAAATTACGGTGAGCATCTGAGGGACTGCCAGACTGCTTTCTTTTATCTATCTATCTATCTATCTATCTATCTATCTATCTATCTATTGTATTGATTGATTTGAGAGAGAGAGGAACATCAACTTGTTCCACTTGTTAACGCATTCATATCAGTTGATTCTTGTATGTGCCCTGACCGGGATTCGAACCCGCGACCTTGGTGTATCGGGTCCACCTGAGCTACCCAGGCAGGGCCTGCCAGACTGCTGTCTAAAGCAGCTGCGGCATTTTTCCACGGCACATCAGCGCACGCAGGTCCCAACTGCTCCCCATCCTTGCGGCCTCACAGTGCCTGGTTTCTTTGATTAAAGCCCAAATTAGATGATTATACCAGGCTGTGTATTTTAACATAGTCACGACTCAGTGCCCAACACATATATTTTATTGGTTTCAGAGAGGAAGGGAGAGGGAGAGGGAGAGAGAAACATCCATGATGAGAGAGAATCATGGATCGGCTGCCTCCTGCCCACCCCACACTGGGGATTCAGCCCACAACCCAGGCAGGTGCCCTGACCGGGAATCGAACCGTGACCTGCTGGTTCACTGGTCGTCGCTCAACCACTGAGCCACACCGGCCGTCGCCCTGAGAAATCTTGATCTTTAAATCCTTAACCCAGTTTTCCCTTCGTAGTAATGACCCAATTCAGTGTCAATGAGCCCAGCCTGCATTCTGGACCTGTCACCTTGTGGCCCATGAGCCCAATCCAGCCAGGGGGGAGGAGGGATGTAAGTGAAACTGTATGGGAACACGACCGCACCGTTGGTTTACATGCTGCCACGGGGCAGAACTAACAAGCCTGGCCACAAAGCCAGAAATATTTACTACTTGGCTCATTACAAAAAAAGTTGGCCAACCCCTATTTCGTACCAAAAAGCCATTCTCTTCACAAACTACTTAAGCAAGCACGTGAACAAATTAACGGTCACACGTAGACAAGTGTACAATTTGAAAGCTCGCTGCCCCCCACTGTACACCTCGGTGAACCCGAGAATTCCTTCAAGTCTGCGCAGGCGGCTGAGCAGGCGGCGCCCCCTTGGGGAGGTCGCAAGTGGGAACGAAGCCACTGAAGACGTCTCACTTCGGAAACCCCACCTTTCCCCCAAACCTCCACCTCGATCCGAGGACAGCTGAACTCTTGGGTTAATAAAGCAATAATTCATTGCACGTCAACACCGTAAACAAAACTAAAGACCACTCATGGCAAACCTATGAAGCAATCCATTCCGGGAACAACTGGTTTCGAACGTCTAGACGATTTTATCCCGACGTAATGACAGACGGACGGTAAACAAGTTTCCACCCGCCCCAGATTACACCTCAGCCACAGGTAATAGCGGAGGTGACGGCTCCACGTGGTGGAGGTTCAAGGTCTGACATGCCTGTGTGAGAGGCCAGGGGGCTGCTCAGGGGAAGGGCCCAGTGGGCAGCTGGCTGTGGGAAGAGGGTGCACAGGCAGCCCCAGCTGGTTTGGCTCAGTGGATAGAGCATCGGGCTGCGGACTGAAGGGTCCCGGGTTCGATTCCGGTCAAGGGCACATGCCCAGGTTGTGGGCTCCATCCCCAGCAGGGGGCCTGCAGGAGGCATCCAATTCTCTCCCATCACTGATGTTTCTCTCTCTCTCCTCTCCCTCTCCCTTCCTCTCTGAAATCATCAAAATATTTTTTAAAAAAGAGGGTGCCCAGGGAAAGATGACCCCACATGGAGTGACCCCGGCAGAGGGACTGAGACCCTGGGGGGGGGGGAGACTGAAGGAGGCCACCTACAGAGAAGACAGACCCATAGGCAGGTGACCACCAAGGAGCGCACCCCAGCCCCCAGCATTTAGAGGTCTGGCGGGCGAAGGGCCGGCCAGGAGTGCAGGGGCTGGGAGGGGGCGGTATCTTGAGAGGCAGCTCCTCCCCGGGAGGCACGTGCAGGCTGGGGGACCGGTACATCTCAGACTGTAAGGCATAGATGAATCTCCCGGGTACTGGTTAAAACACAGGCTCTTGGGGTGGGGACCAGGTGGGGGGGCAGTGGGGGGAAATGGGGGTCATCTGTAATACTCTCAACAATAAATATAAATTTTACAAAATAAATTGCCCTGGCCAGTGTGGGTCAGTGGTCAGAGTGTCGGCCGTTGCACCGAAGGGTCGTGGGCTTGATTCCTGGTTAAGGGCATGTGCCTGGGTTGCAGGTTTGATCCCCAGCTGCAATTGGGTTGCGGGCGGGAAACAACCATCAAAGTCTCTCTCTCTCTCTCCCTCCCTCCCTCCTTCCCTCTTCCACTCTCAGGAATAGAACTATGACCTCTTGGTTCATAGGTCAGCACTCAACCACTGCTGAGCCATGCTGGCCAGGCAATAAAAAATGTTTAAAGAAATAAAAATTACAAATAAAATTACCTCTATCTCTTGCTTTTCAGTACTCTTCCTAATGAAAAGCCCTCCTTGATCTTGCCTTTCTCTGTCCCTGGGCACAACAGTCCAATTTCCGTAATAATGTCACATATTAATTTCAAGGCACGTTAGCCGTGAAAAAGAAATTGGGACATGTCATCTCATAATATTAAACTGTGAGGGAGCGGGGCCAGGGCTAACAGCTCAGCAACCTCGGGAGCCATGGGCACGTCCCACCCTGCGCTGCGCAGCACGCTTCCCTCCACCTGTCCCCCAGGAAGTGCAGGAATAGCTCCTCAGAGAACAATCACAGCCACATGGTTTCTTAGGTTGTCAGCCTGCCCCATGGTAAGCACTGTGCACAATTCCAACGCCTGGGCACTGAGCCTCAACACAGCAATAAAGTCTCAGCCACAAAAGAAAAATTCCTTTCCTCAGGGCTGACCACAAAAAATATCAGAAAGCAAGAAAAAATGTGAGAACGATATTTGAAAAATCTGACAAAATAAACCCAAACCCACCCAGAGAAGCAACTCCTTCCAGCCCTAATGGCACGGCTGGATCTGTTGGTTGGGCGTTGTCCTGTGCATGGAAGGGTTGCTGGTTTGATTCCCATTCAGGGCACATACCCAGGTTGTGGGTTCGGTCCCAGGGGCTGTGCAAGAGGCAGCCAATCGATGTCTTTCTCTCTCCCTCTCCCTCCCTCTCTCGCTCTAAAAACCAATAAAAAAATATTTTTTTAAAAGAAAGGCACAAAAGAAAAAACAAACAGAAAAAAAAAAACCCACAAAAGAAAACAAAAGGGAAGGCATAGAACAGTGGTTCTCAACCTTCTGGCCCTTTAAATACAGTTCCTCATGTTGTGACCCAACCATAAAATCATTTTCGTTGCTACGTCATCACTGTCATGTTGTTACTGTTATGAATCGTAATGTAAATATCTGATATGCGGCATGGTCTTCGGTGACCCCTGTGAAAGGGTCGTTCGACTGCCAAAGGGGTCGCGACCCACAGGTTGAGAACCGCTGGCATAGAAGATGGTGGCATAGGTAAACGCCTGTACTCCCTGCCTCCCACAACCACATCAAAATTACAATTGAAATACAGAACAACCATCATCCAGAACTGCTGGAAAGCTGGCTGAATGGAAGTCCTACAACTAGAGAAGTAAGGAAGAAAGCGCACTGAGACTGGTAGGAGATGCGGATGTGTGGATCGGGTTGGTCTGACACCCACGTGGGCCATGTTTTTAATCGGGAGGGAGAGCATCTCTGCAAAGGCCGCTGGGAGGAACAAGGAGTCCCAGCCCCACACCAGACCCCCAGGCCAGGGTACCAGAGCTGGGAAAAGAAGTCCCTACAGGCTATAAAACCAGTGTTGATTGGGGCTAAGTGACACACAGGCTGCTGGAGACCCAGCTGTTTCTCTTAAAAGGCTGGCACCACCAACTGAACTTACAAGGACCCGCTTCCTCTGAGCTCCAACACCAGGGCGAGGCTCTGGGGGACACAGACACATATGACAAGGAACTGGACTGTCTGGTATCGGGGCAGGAACTCAGGGGTAGCTTTCTCCCAGATGGAGGTGCTAGCAGGGATCATTGTTCTTATGCTGGGACCTCCCAGGCAGGGCTGACTGGCAGCTATTTCTGTTTGCTCCACCCTGGTGATCCCCTAAGACCCTGCCTCATCCAATTTACAGCCCCACCCAACCTGTGTGCAGCGGCTTTTGCATATGAATGGCCTGTCCTTGCTCAGGCTAAAATCTCTCAAACAAGCTGCAGCTGGGTCAGGGAGCCCCAAACTTATCAATAAAAGGCCCAAGACCTGGCACCAGCACCAGCACCAGCACCGCTGGGCCTCATCTGGGCACTTCCAAACCTGATACAAAGAGGAGGAATCTGCAGATCTCTCTGTAGCTTCTGCTGGGTGGCCCCAGGCAGTGGCTGACTTTGCACCTCCCTGGAGACCCAAGAGCCAGTGTACCCAGTGGTCAGTGTCAGATCATACCAGATTACAACTCTACACATCCACAAGCAACACACTCAAGAAGCAGACTCAGTGAGCACCAAAGCCCCACTGAAGTAAGTCCTGCTCCATAGGGGTATCTCCTACACAGCAACTCTCCCACTGTAGTTGCAGCTGGTCCTTACAGCAAATTGGTCTGGAGGTCAATTCCTCCAAGTGACACCAACAGCAATCAAGTTTCAACAACAAGACTGTGCTCACAGCCCACAAAGGGGTGCACCTAGAGCTCCCAGCTCAGGTGACTGGGGAGGCTGAGCCACTGGGCCCTATAGAACACTTACTACACAAGGCCACTCTACCAACTCAAGGAGACATAGCAGCTCTACCCAATACATAGAAACAAACACAGGGAAGCAGCCAAAATGCGGAGACAAGGAAACATGTCACAAATGAAAGGATATAGAGTTCAAAACCACAGTTATAAGGTTACTCAAGAATCTTCTAGAAACCTCCAAAAATATGAAAAATTACACAACTGACTGAAATAAAGAATAATATACAGGGATTCAACAGTAGAGTAGAGGATTCTGAAAATCAAATCAATGATTTGAAATATGAGGAAGCAAAAAACACCCAACCAGAAAAGAAAAAAGAAAAAAGAACCCAAAAATATGAAGATAGTGTAAGGAGCCTCTGGGACAACTTCAAGCATACCTACATTCACATTATGGGGTGCCAGAAGACGAGAGAGAGCAAGATATTAAAAACCTATTTGAAGAAATAATGACAGAAAACTTCCCCTACCTGGTGAAAGAAATAGACTTACAAGTCTAGGAAGCAAAGAGAACCCCAAACAAAAGGAATCCAAAGAGGACCACACCAAGACACATCATCATTAAAATGTCAAGGGTAAAAGGCAAGAGAGAATATTAAAAGCAGCAAGAGAAAAACAGTTAGTTACCTACAAGGGAGTACCCATACCTATCAGCTGATTTCTCAACAGAAACTATGCAGGCCAGAAGGGAGTGGCAAGAAATATTCAAAGGGATGAATAGCAAGAACCTACAACCAAGATTACTTTATCCAGCAAAGCTATCATTCAGAATTGAAGGTCAGATAAAGAGCTTCACTAATAAGAAAAAGCTGAAGTTCATCACCACCAAACCAGTATTATATGAAATGCTGAAAGGTATTCTTTAAGAAGAGGAAGAAGAAGAAAAAAGGTAAAGATAAAAATTATGAACAACAATTATATAACTATCAACAAGTGAATCTAAAAATCAAGTGAATTAAAAATCTGATGAACAGAGTAAACGGGTGAATATAATAGAATCAGGGACATAGAAAGGGAGTGGACTGACAATTCTGGGGGGGGAAGGGATATGGGGGTATAAGAAGAGACTGGACAAAAATCGTGCACCTTTGGATGAGGACAGTGGGGGGGGGGGTAAGGGCAGAGGGTGGAGTGGGAACTGGGTGGAGGGGAGCTATGGGGGGAAAAAGAGGAACAACTGTAATAATCTGAACAATAAAGATTTATTTTTTTAAAAAAAGTTAAAAAAAGAAAGGCAGACGTGGCCTGGCCAGGACAGAGCCAGGCCAGGCAGATGTGGGGTTGACGATGCCGGGTAATCAGCTCCTGTACCGAGGGGGTGTGTGGCCACCCAACGTGTCCAGGGAAGGCTCCGTGTGAGACAAGGACAAGCTCTGGACACTCTGGAGGCTGCAATGAGCAACCAGAAGTCAAAACAGAAATGGAAAACAGCTGTTGGCTCTAGGAGAGATCACGAGGGACAGCAAGAGAAGGGACTTTGCCTCAGGCCATCCGAGTGGTAGCACAGATCCAGGCCAGCAGGCCAGGAAAGCCAAGGAAGAGCCTTCATCCCCAGCCCCTGGCCCCTGGGAGGGCAAAGCCGGGCTGTGCGCCTCCTCTCCAGATACGGGCGCAGAAGGGGCAGTTTCTGGACAGCGATACTCAGGGGGCATCTTCTTTTTCTTTTTTTGATTTCAGAGAGGAAGGGAGAGGGAGAGATAGAAACATCAATGATGAGAGAGAATCATGGATTAGCTGCCTCCTGCACACCTCCTACTGGGGATGGAACCCACAACCGGGGCATGTGCCCTGACTGGGAATGCAACAGTGACCTCCTGGTTCATAGGTTGAGGCTCAACCACTGAGCAACACCGGCCAGACTCTGTTTCTTGATTGTAGCTTCCCCAACAGGCAGCGGTGTTCAGAAAATGCCCCCTGAGCCCTAGTTGGTTTGGCTCAGTGGATAGAGCATCGGCCTCAGACTGAACGGTCCCGGGTTCAGTTCCAAGTCCAGGGCACATGCTGGACTAAAATTTATTTAAAAAATAAAAATCAGCCGAAACCGGTTTGGCTCAGTGGATAGAGCGTTGGCCTGCGGACTGAGAGGTCCCAGGTTCGATTCCGGTCAAGGGCATGTACCTGGGTTGCAGGCACATTCCGGTGGGGGATGTGCAGGAGGCAGCTGATCGATGTTTCTCTCTCATCGATGTTTCTAACTCTCTATCTCTCTCCCTTCCTCTCTGTGAAAAATCAATAAAATATATTTTTAAAAAAAAATCAGAGAGATCTACACACAACCTACGCCAAATCTGCCCCGGTCAGCACGGGGTGCCTCATGCCCCACGCTGGTGCTGGGGCAGGACCCACCAGCCTTCCTCCTTGGCCAGCAGGCACCCTGGAGAGGGCAGCCTGTTGGTAGAGGGCGCTGGCGGGACACTGGGGAGGAGAGGCTGCGACTCTAGACTCTAGCCTGCCTTCCGGTGGCCTGCTCCAGTGCCCCGCTCCAGTGCCCCAGGCAGCCACATGGAACAGTGTGGCGCCACCCCCACGGTGCCTCCCTGGAAAGTCCCACTGGCACTGTGCTGGCTGGCTTCCCGGTGAGCTGCACTCGCCGCACCTCAGCGGCCTCCCGGGAGGTGGCACTCAGTCCTGGGAGCACTAGTAGCTGCTGCCCGCTGAGCTGCCTGCCCGCCAGCTGGCCGGTGGCACTCGGTGACCTTGTCCACTGTCCAGGGGCCGCAGGCACACCCGCTCCGAGGACACCTGAATGTCTGAGGGGCACGATCGCCGAATTCCTTAGAATCCTCTACCCCGTGGGACCCGCTAGTTAATAATTACGCCACCATAAATCGATAGTAAGCCATCACCTGTTAATGGTTAATTTTCTGCATGGAGCCGGCACACTTTTCCATGCAAAGCCATGGAGTAATAATGTCTCAGACCTCGTGGGGCCGCAGGTCTCTATGGCGACTGTCCACCTTGCTGGGCAGACGAGACATAAGCAAAGGGCTGTGTCGGTATTTGGCCAGTTTGCAGACTCAGGCTCTGTATTAAGCACCCGCCATTCAAATTTGCTCTGTGGTTTCTGCCTGCGAACTAGACGCTGACAGATACAAATTCTATGTGAGGAGTGCAGTAACAGACGTGCACGGACCGGGAGGAAATAATAGATTACAAGGTGGGGGGCGGGAGGGGAGGCAGATGAGCACCAGGGAAGGTTTCCGAAAGATGAAGGGTGATCTAGTCCAAAAAACTCGTCTACTGCCCGGCTGGCATGGCTCAGTGGCTGAGCGTCGACCTATGAAACAGGAGGTCATGGTTTGATTTCCAGTCAGGGCACATACCCAGTTACAGGCTCAGTACCCAGTAAGGGATGTGCAGGAGGCAGCCGATCAATGATTCTCTCTCATCATGGATGTTTCTCTCTCTCCCCCTTCCTTCCTGAAATCAATAAAAATATTTTTTTAAAAAATAACCCTAGCCGGTTTTGCTCAGTGGATAGAGCATCAGCCTGTGGACTGAAGGATCCTGAGTTCGATTTCAGTCAAGGGCACGTGCCTGGGTTGTGGGCTCAATCCCCAGTGTGGGGCGTGCAGGAGGCAGCCCATCAATGATTCTCTCTCATCATTGGTGTTTCTGTCTCCCTCCCCCTCTCCCTTCTACTCTGAAATCAATAAAAATATATTTAAAAATAAAAAAATAAATGTTTAAAATAAATAAATAAAGGAAGCCAGCTTCACATAGAAGACTCCATGCTATTTAGGCAAGGTGCTTTCTAAGTCCTTTATGTAAGACTAGAGGCCCGGTGCATAAATTCGTGCATGGGTGGGGTCCAGCCAGCCTGCCCCGATGAAGGCCCATCGGGCCGGGCAAGTGGGGGGGGGGGCGGAGCCGCGGGTGGTTGGCCGGCCAGCCCTGCCCCTGATTGGGGTGTTGGGGGCCGATCGGGGGCTGGGCCACGGGGGGGAGGGGGCATGAGGGCCTGGATCAGGCTGGCTGGCTGCCACAGTGCGGGTCACAGCCACTAGTCATTCTGGTCATTCCGCCATTCTGGTTGCTGGGCTTTTATATATACAGATAGTTTGTGGGGTTAAAATCCCAAAGCTCAATTATCCTAGTTGTCCTTATTGTGTCCTTTAAACTCAAAGTCTCCTCTCCCCTTGTTTAGCTACTGTAGTGTTCCAGAAAACTTCTAAAACACAGAAAGTTGCCATTTGTAAGTGGGTGTGTTACAAAAGCTCAGCCTAAGTGGACCGTGTGGAAGTCATGTCAACTTCCCCCATAAAAACGCAACATGAGGTAAGTGGCAGTAAGTTCTCAGGCTCAGACACAAATACTGCAATACATCCTGGTCTAAATCGCCGGGATTGCAAGCAAGCAAAGGGCGGGAAGGAAGCGTGCACTTCCCCCGATGGCCCTTTGAACGTATACAATAAGCAGGTTCGGGTGCTGGTGACGCAGGCCCAGTGGCAGGCCTCTTGGTTAAGATGGGACACGTTTCCCCTAATCTCCGCCTGTGGGGATCAGTTAGACGGGACAGCCTGCCCGAGGGCGGAAGGCAGGAAGGACACAGCAGCCACTGTTCCCACAGCTGACGGCACGGTCACAGCGGCACAGGTGCCCGGCGGGACCAGCCAGTCTTCACACCACGTTCCACGTTGTGGCCTCGCTCCCACTGAGGCCCTGGGACCACGGGTGATGCCTGCCTCAGGCCCAGCAGGGTGGCTGCGCAGAGGGGACCGCCACCCTCGGGCTCCCACGCTGGATGGGGAGTCTCGGAGGCACCCTTCCGTCCAGGGTCCCCCACCCTTTCTTGGGGACCTCCTCCCAGATCACGTGAGCTCTGATGCCTTTAACAGGCCCTCGCCCTGCTCCTCCACCACACACTGCTGACATCGGGGCCGACCGCACTTCGTGACGGGCACCCTGTGCACTGTATGAAGGTTACTAACAGCACCCCTGGGCTCCACCCACCGAGGCCAGCGGCAACCCCAACCCCAAGTTGTAATCACCAAAATGTCTCCAGGTATCATTCAGTGTCCCCTGGCGGACCCCCGTCCCCCGCTGAGAACCAGTTCTAGAAAAAGGATCAAGTATCTGAGACAGTCATTGTGGCTCTTGTGGAGCAAAGAGAAAATAAGAACCTAAAATCCCATTTAACCTCCCCCCTGGGCAACCCACCCCCTGCCCTATAAAGCCGTCCCCCTGGGAAACCCGCCCACCACGCAGGAAGCCCAGCCTCCTCTCTCTGGTCTCCAGCCGCAATGCCAAGGCCAGCAAAGGGGCCGGGTGGAGCCTCACACCGAATCGAGTCCCACTGTTACCACGCAAACAGGCCTTGTGGTCTGGACACCAGGGGCCCTGGCCCAACACCACGGGCCCCAACAAAGCTGGCTTTCTCCCCACAGAAAACGGCCTTGCTGACAGGGTCCCTCTATTCACACCCACCCCCATCGCGGACACAGCACCCACCCACCTGGCAGGACCCTGCTCATCCTCTGGGACGCACGCCAGGCCCCCACCCGCCTCCCTAACCCCCCGCACCGCTGCCTGCTGGTGTCCCTGCCGCCCCGTCCAGCCCCACAGCACGGCCTTCATCTCTCACAGGACAAAGCGAAATGGTATCTGCTTCCTCCCGGGCTAGGCCAATGCGTGTCGCAGGGCAATAGGCAATGTTTCTACCAAAGAATCAGCTCAGAGCCCAGGCCGGTGGCTCAGCTGGTTGGAGCATCATTCCATGCACCAGAAGGTTGCAGGTTCAATCCCTGGTCAGGGTGAGTATGGGAGGCAACTGATTGATGTTTCTCTCTCTCTCTCTCACACACACACACACACACACACACACACACCGATGTTTCTCTCACACTCTCACACACACACACTCACACACACACACACACACACCGATGTTTCTCTCACACCTCACACACACACACTCACACACACACACACACACACACACACACACCGATGTTTCTCTCACACACACATCGATGTTTCTCCGTGTGTGTGTGTGTGTGTGTGTGTGTGTGTGTGTGTCTCTCTCTCTCTCTGTCTCTTGCTCGCTCTCTCTTTCTCCCTCCCTCCGGTCCTCCTTCTAAAGCATATCCTCAGGTGAGAATTAAAAAATTTTAAAAAGACCTGGCCGTCTTAGCTCAGTAGTTGAGCATCAACCTAAGAACCAGGAGGTCACTGTTCGATTCCCAGTCAGGGCACGTTTCTATCTCATTCTAACACTGATGTTTCTCTCTCTCCCCCCCTCTCCATTCTTCTCTGAAATCAATAAAAGTACTTTTTTAAATATTTAAAAAAGAATCTGCTAAGATAGCGAGTTCCGCCTAAGGGCTGTTTCCATCCTCTGACTACGGAAGGGAAAGCCAAGCACAGTCCCGTGGGTCAAGCTGGTCGTGGAAATACCAAGCACCTGCAGGGCCCAGCACCCGGCAGCCCGGGGCAGACCTGCCGCTGCTGCCACCCCCTCCTCCTGGGCCTTGGGCAGCGAGCAGAGGGGACATCTAAGACATGACTGTCATTCCTTCATTCCGAAGTTTTCCAAGTGACAAAGCCACTGGGAGCCGACAGGCCATCCAGAGACAGGAAAAGGAACTCCCCGCTCGGGAACAAAGCTCCCGCCTTCCACACGCTGTTTATCTTTAGTGGATGTTCCCAGCTGGCTGTGCTGCAGAGACAGCCACTGTTCCTTCAGATAAGGCTGCAGGTGACGCGCGGGCCACTCCCAGGCGGCTCGCCAGGCGCTCACCCGCCCTAGGGCGACTCCGAGCCCCTTCGTCTTTTATTGGGTAAAATATGGTTGATCTCACCCATCGCTAGCCCTTTCCTTTGCTTTTTGTTTGTTTTTAAAAGATATTTTTTTACAGTAACATATTTTGCTCAAGAGCTTTTATTTTATTTATTTTTATATATTTTTATTGATTTCAGAGAGGGAGAGAGATAGAAACATCCATGATGAGAGAGAATCATGGAACGGTGCCTCCTGCACATCCCACACTGGGGATGGAGCCCACAACCCAGGCATGTGCCCTTGACCGGAATCAAACCTGGGACCTTTCAGTGCGTAGGCCGATGCTCTATCCACTGAGCCAAACCGGCCAGAGCTCCTCTGCTTTTAAGACTAGGAGAGACCAAAGTAAAACCATATAGAAGATCACACATGTGTTACCACAAAGGGCAGCCAGGGGCTGGGTAATTCCCACACTGCTCTGCCGCACACAATTCCTCGCCGTGTTTGAGCCCACGCTGCCACCTGTCAAGGTCCCCTGCGCTTTCCCTTCGTCCAGGGCTCTGCTGAGAGGCCCACCTTCAAGTCCCCTCACCCTCTCCAAGCGACACTCCCTTTGTTGTTTGTTCATTCTCACCCGAGGATACCTTTTCCATTGATTTCTAGAGAGTGGAAGGGAAGGAGGAGGGAGAGAGAGAGAAACATTGACATAAGAGACACATTAATTGGTTGCCTCCCGCATATGCCCTCACTGGGACTAGGGAATCTGCAATGGAGGTACATGCCCTTGACCGGGAATCGAACCCGCAGACTTGCACGCCGACGCTCTAAGCACTGAGCCACACCGGCCAGGACAACACCTCTTTCAGGCCTTCGTTCAGGTCCCACACTCTCCCGCATCCCGGATGGCATCTTTGGAAGCAGTGCCCTCCCACCGTGCCTGGAGTGGGACCCTCTCTGGTGGCCGAGGGCCTTGCTCTCCCAGCAGCTGGACTCCCCGCAGAGCCGGCAGAGCCACGCTGCCCTCCCCAGGGGTGGTGGCCATGACAGGGGATGAAAGCAGATGCCAGAGGGACGCTTGGAGGGAAGCCTCGTTCTCGGCATCAAAGGGGCAGCAACATCTGGGGCCACTCTGTCCCCTTTCTTCTGGCCGGGAACAAAGACACGTGCCTAGAGGCAGCCGCTGCTGGGCAACCACGAGGGAGTGGCCAACAGCGTCATGGGGCTGGGACGTGCGAGCCATGCTGGGCCCGGAGCCAGGCACCCGGGCTGGGCGGGCTGGGCATGCGGCCTAGGTGACCAGACCGGCTCAGCCAGCGACACGATGCTGCAGAGTGAGTCATAATTCTTCATAAATGCAGCTCATGCCCCTCTACTGTTTATAACCTTTTCAAATCAGCACCAAACGGAATCAGTTCCAAACAGCAAAATATCATTAGCTTTCGTAATTTAAAGAAAAAAAAAAAACTATTGAGGGACAGGCTGAGAAAAACAATTGTCTTGCTGTATTTGTGTTTTCATTGAAGGATCAAGTATGGGCCCGGCCGGCGTGGCTCGGTGTGGCTCAGTGGTTAAGCATCGACCTATGAACCAGGAGGTCACGGTTCGATTCCCGGTCAGGGCACATGCCCACGTTGCGGGCTCCATCCCTAGTGTGGGGTGTGCAGGGGGCAGCCGGCCCATGATTCTCCCTCATCATTGATGTTTCTCTCTCTCTCCCTTCCTCTCTGAAATCAATAAAAATATATTAAAAACAAAAAAGACTCAAAATGGCTTAATTTCCATCCCAGGCATGAGGCAGCTTCCACCGGGACAGGCAGGTTCAGAAGCCTGTAGGTTGTGCCTTGGGGGCTGCCAAGTTGGACCAGGATGTGGGAGTTTACTTAGGGGCCCACCTCTACCTTTGCCCACGTTGAGGCCTGAATTATTCACTGGTCAGCGGAGAACACCGAGTTAATTACGTGCCCAGCTTACGATGGGCAAAAGGGTGCCAGGCCAGGCACAGTCAGAGACGCCGAACACTCGCCACACCTTGGAGCGTCGTTTTGTCCTGGGTCCAGGTGATGCCACACTCAAGGTCATGGCAAAGCTTCAAGGTCAAGGCCATTTTTGCAGCTGGCCTGGGCCTGGCTTCATTCCATCTCCTGTGCTTTGGTCAGTGATGGCGAACCTTTTGAGCTCGGCGTGTCAGCATTTTGAAAAACCCTAACTTAACTCTGGTGCCATGTCACCAGAAATTTTTTGATATTTGCACCCATAGTAAAACAAAGACTTATATTTTTGATATTTATTTTATATATTTAAATGCCATTTAACAAAGAAAAATCAACCAAAAAAATGAGTTTGCGTGTCACCTCTGACACACGTGTCATAGGTTCGCCATCGCTGGCTTTGGTCCATCCTTTCAGGGACAGAATTTGCTGTGACACGTACACTTATCTTTTAGAACTGACAAGGAAATATTTGAGATCTTTAGTGACTGTCTTCAAAAAAGGGGGGCGGCAGCTATCTCCCATGACGGACTCTAAAAAATTTTGGCCCCAAGGAGTCTGAAAACAAAGTCAGCGGAGGTAAGGGCTGGATTCCAAACATAACTCAAATACCAACAGGGTGGGAGTGGGGGGGCTTTTGCCAAACTTGACATTGAGGTCACAATCCTAAGTAGGAAACAGTAAATCTGAATGTTCTCCTTTAAAAGAGGCCACCTCAGGATCACGCCTGGCAGCCTGTGACGTGGAACATGGTAAAGTGACAAGTGCCATTTACTTGGGATCAAAGCCAAGGCCATCGAGGAGCCTGGCATCAGCAGTGAAGAGATTAACCCTTAAAAGCACACGCCTGGCTGAGAGCCCGGAAATGCCTTCCCACAGAGCCTTCCCTTGAAAGGGCGGTGCCTTCACACGCTCTTGGTTTTGGTTTTTGTTTTTCTAAAGACTGTCTCTCCACCCTGGCCAGATAGAGCGTGGGCCTGCGGACTGAAGGGTCCTGGGTTTGATTCCCAGTCAGGGCACATGCCTGGGTTGTGGGCTCGATCTCCAGTAGGGGGTGTGCAGGAGGCAGCCGATCCATGATTCTCGCTCATCATGGATGTTTCTATCTCTCTCTCCCGCTCCTTTCCTCTCTGAAATCAATAAAAAATATAAAACATAAATCAATAAAAACATGTCAAACATAAATTAACAAAAATAAAGGCTGTCTCTCCCATTCCCTCCTCTGAATGGGGGCTGCCAGTGTGGTCTCCGTGTGAAAACCCTCTAGTGTCCACCTCACAGTGTGAGCACTTTTCTAAATGGAGGAAACACCTTGCTTACCCGTGGTGTGGGCTGAATTGTGTCCCCTAAAACGATATGGCCAAGTCCCAACGCCTCAGGCCTGTGACTGTGACCTTATTTGGAAATAGGGTCTTTGCAGATGTGACCAAGATGAGGCCAAAGGACCCGCCCCCGCCCCCATGGCAATGAGAAGGGGACATCTGGACACAGACACACAGGGGAGCAGAGCAAGTGAGGATGGAAGCAGAGGAGGTGCTCACACACCGAGCAACGCCGCAGCCACCGGAGGGAACACCTCCATCTCAGGCTCCCGGCCTCCACAGCTGTGAGACCGTCTAGCCGGCTTTAAGCACCTCGGCTGTGGTACTTGGATGCCATAGCCCTAAAGCACCGTCCCTTTGCTGCAAGAAAAAAGCAACCAAGACAAGCACACAGAACTGCTGGCATGGCCACCTCACACTTCCAGAACGCGAGCAGGTCGCCCCAAGCCTGGGCTCCCCCAAAAGCCCCCAGCAGGCCCCCCACGGCTCGCCCTGGCGCTCCTCTGGCCGCCTGCCTCCGGATCCCAGATCCCAGCAGGCGATCCCAGCAGGCGGATGGGTGCGCCCTGCCCCTCCAGGGAGGTTAATAACTCCGCCCCCGCAGGAAAGACCAGGACTCCACACAAGCTGGTGGTCTGGGAGCACCGGGGCGAGGATGGTGGGGGGCGGGGGCAGGAGGGGCAGATATTAGGGCCACACCATCCATCATCCAGAACTCAGCGGCCGGGTGCCAGGAACTGAAGAAAGAGCATACATTTTCAGCTTTCCCCAGGGATACAGGCACACTTGCACCTTTCTGGGCCTCAGTTTCCTTATCATCAGTTCAATCCTAACTGTCCTCAAGCTCTTTTATGTTTTTATTAATTTTTTTTTTTTAGTTTTTAAAATATATTCTTATTGACTTCAGACAGGGAGAGAAAGATAGAAACATCAATGAGGAGAATCATTGACCAGCTGCCTCTTGCACACCCCCTACTGGGGATGGAGCCCACAACCCAGGCATGTGCCCTGACCAGGAATCAAACCGTGACCTCCTGGTTCATAGGTCGACACTCAACCATGGAGCCACGCCAGCCGGGCTCCTCAAGCTCCCTCTTAGCTTTAAAACACCTCACTCGGGTCTAATTCAACAGTCTTAACCACAATCCATGCAGACTGTGCACTAACAAGGTGTGAGGAGTCCGGGGAGGCTGGGTGTAAAAGCAAGTCTCCAGTAGGAATTCAAGGTGGTGGCACATAGAACCAAGCCTCTGCCCTAGCCGGTGTGGCTCAGTGGATAGAGCGTCAGCCTGTGGACCAAAGGGCCCTGAGTTCAATTCCGGTCAAGGGCAGGTACCTCGGTTGCAGGCTCCTCCCCAGTCCAGGCCCTAGTGGGGGCACATGCAGGAGGCAACCAATTGATGTGTCTCTCTCACGTCGATGTTTCTCTCGTCTCTCCCTCTCTCGCTTCCACTCTCCCTAAAAATCAATGGGAAGAGTATCCTTGGATGAAGATTAACAAAAAGGAACCAAGCCTTATGTGCTGTGAGCACGCAGCCAGGAGGAGACAGATCTCAGCAGGCGGCCTAGGCATCAGCAGGTGGTGCGTTTGGTACCCACGGAACTGCCAAGGCGGAGAGGAGGGGGGCGGAGCCTTCTTAAAAGCCGAGCATAGGGGGAAAAAGTCTCATTAATTGAAGTGCCAATTAATCAAAGCTTTAGGTGATGTGTTGCCGGGAGGTAGTGTCGGGTTTTGCAGACTATCACGTGGCCTTCTCACGGGCACCAGCAGCCCCGGGTCAAAGGGCTCCCGGGGCCCAGCCAGCTGGCAGCCACACCCACAGCCTCCATCCGCTTCACGAGAGAGATGGGCAGGCCTCTCCCGGGGCCCAGCTCTTCAAGGGATGTTATGTTATGTTATGTTATGTTATGTTATGTTATGTTATGTTATGTTATGTTATGTTTGTTATGTTATGTTATGTTATGTTATGTTATGTTATGTTATGTTATGTTATGTTATGTTATGTTATGTGTCTGGGAGTCCAGATTGCATCTCTAAGACCCCCACACACACTCCACCATCACCACCACCAGCCAGCCCTTCACAGCCTCCCCGTGTGCGAAACATGAATGAAACGACCCCAGGAGCGGTGCTAGCATGTGCTAGCAGGACGCCCGGCCTGCTATGGAAACAGCTACAAAACGGCCGGAAACAATCATTTCCTGGGAGCGGCCGGGCATGGGCTCGGAGCACCGCAGAGGCCAGATCTGTGTTCAAGACGGCGATTCTCCGGGGAGGATGAAAAGGGACCACAAGAAGGTCAGAGCCACTGAACACTTTCAAAAGGACCCTTAAAAAAAAAAAGAAAAAAGGCTGAAGTTCGGCAAAGAAAATGAACGAACTGCTATTGCTACCAGCAGTCATTTGAATCTCACGAACATTAACACATTGTTTGCGGGTAGTTTTTATCGTGCGCTAACAGGTGGCGCAGGCCATTTTTGCTAATTTTTTGCACAAGTGGCAACGTTCAGTAAAATTACGATAACTTTAGTTTACGTATTTATACGTTACCCGCATTCTACCGCTAGTCTATAAAAAACGTATTAATACGTGTCCCGCGCTCCACTACACTGGTAGAACATATAAATACGTAAAACATGTAAACACGTTTCCCGCATACAATGTGTTAAGATCGAGTGAAAAAAGCTCAACGCAAAAAGTGTTTTTACTCCATTTATATAAAGGGCAAACAGAGGCAAATCTGGTGTGAAAATTCAAGCTACAGTATCTCTGGGCAGAGGTTCAAGGGCACCTCTGGGGCTAGGACATAAAGAGCAATGCTCACTGTTGTTTTTTGTTTGTTTGTTTGTTTGTTTGTTTTTTTAATGTATTTTTATTGATTTCAGAGAGGAAGGGAGAGGGAAAGAGAGATAGAAACATCAATGATGAGAGAGAATCATTGATTGGTTGCCTCCTACACACCTCCCACTGGGGATCGAGCCTGCAACCAGGGCATGTGACCCTGACTGGAATCGAACCTGGGACCCCTCAGTCCACAGGCCGACGCTCTATCCACTGAGCCAAACCAGCCAGGGCTCACTGTTTTTTTAAAGTATGTTTTTACTGATTTCAGAGAGAAGAGGGAAGAGGGAGAGAGAGAGAGATAGGAACATCAGTGATGAGAGAGAATCATTCATCAGCTGCCTCCTTCACGCCCTTCCCTGGGGATTGAGCCAACAACCCAGGCATGTGCCCTGACCGGGAATCGAACGGTGACCTCCTGGATCATGGGTCGATGCTCAACCACTGAGCCACACCAGCCGGGCAACGTTCACTTCTTGATCTAGGCACTGAGTTACACAGCTGTGTTCAATCCATGAAAAGTCACCAGCTGTTCAAGTTATTGTTGGGTCACTTTTCTGAATGCAAGTTATACTTCATTATAAAAATATATTTCAGATAGAGGCAAGGCATACATTTAGCAGTAGTACTTCCTTGGGAGTAATAAACTTATCGGTGTGCCTTTAAGAAGTGTCCATCCAGCCCTGGCCGGTGGGTCGGTCGGTTGGAGCCTCGTGCCTCGCACGGAAGGCCTTGGGTTGGATTCCTGGTCAGGGCACATGCCTAGGTTCAGGTTCGATCCCCAGTCGGGGGACCTACACAAGGCAACCACTCGATGTATCTCTCTCACATTGATGTTTCCCTCTCTCCCAGACAGACCCCCTCCCCCAGGAAAGGTGGCAGGGAAGAGGGAGGGAGGGAGCAGGTGGGAGAGGGGGGGACAGACAGACAGGAGACAGACACCGAGGACCGGGCTCCAGCTCGCACTGGTGGAATGAAAGGGCGTTCCTGAGGCGCCTCCAGGACCAGCGGCACCCAGCCCAGCCTTTGTTTCCTAGAGAGGAAGTGGGGGACCCTTGGAAGTCCCCCAGCCACAGGCGCTGGCTTCAGACTCCAGGACAGGGGGAGGGCCTTGCCTCGCTCCGATTTTCCGATTTAGGACCAAGAGGCTCGTAGCCACCGTGTGCCAAGCAGTGAATTCTCCCACGAGGGCCCCAGCTTCAAAGAGAAAAATAGGAGAACATTTCAGAGAAATCGCTCCAAGTCCCGCAGAGACCCTCAGGAATCTCTCTAAGAATGCACCAGTCACCCTAGCTGGTTTGGCTCAGCAGATAGAGTCGGCCTCCGGAATGAAGGGTCCCAGGTTCGATTCCAGTCAAGGGCATGTACCTGGGTTGCGGGCACATCCCCAGTGGGGGGCGTGCAGGAGGCAGCTGATCGATGTTTCTAACTCACTATCTCTCTCCCTCCCCCTTCCTCTCTATAAAAAAATCAATAAAATATATTTAAAAAAAAAAAAAAAGAATGCACCAGTCATTAAGTAGAACAGTAGGTTTGGAGGGAAATGGTCCAAATTCCCCAAATTTATGCAGCTTTAATAAGAATTGGAAGAAAGAAAACTGGGAAAGTCATAAATAGGAGACACGTATGACAGAGTGCTTGTTAAAGGGGCCAGTCCAGCCTGTGTGGCTCAGTGGTTGAGCGATGACCTATGAACCAAGAGGTCAGGGTTCAATTCCCAGTCAGGGCACATGCCTGGGTTGTAGGCTCGATCCCCAGTGTGGGGTGCGCAGGAGGCAGCCGATCCATGATTCTCTCTCATCATTGATGTTTCTCTCTCTCTCCCTCTCCCTTCCTCTCTGAAGTCAATGAAAACATATTTATAAAAAGAAGAAGTGGCCAGATCACTAGACCAGACGACACAGGGACACCACGCAGTGGGGACCCTGAACACAGAAGACTTAACTCTGCGGCTGGTACAGTAAATGTCCGTGACGATCTGTGCATAAGTCGCTGTCCAGAGCTGCTGGACATTGCCTCGCCGGGCAGACTCAACTGTTCCCGCAGCTCGCCAGGCAGGGGGCCCTGGGCGAGGGGGGGACACTAACCAGTCTCTCAGGGCGAGGGGCACGCGGTGAGCCCCTGCGGCAGGCACACAGCCGAGCAGAACAATCAGCAGCTACAGAGCCACTGCCTGCCCCAGGCCTTCTCTCCCGCCTCCTCTTTCCCTTCCCGAGTTCAAGGTGGCCGGGTTTCCACCATTTATGACACAAGGTTTTGAGAGAGAGAGGAGAGAGAGAAACATTGATTTGCTATTCCAATTATTGATGCATTCATTGGTTGATTCTTTTTTAATACATATATACATATATATATAGACACACACATCTAAATATATATTAACATCAATGATGAGAAAGAATCATTGTTCGGCTGCCTCCTGCATGCCCCACACCGGGGATCGAGCCCACAACCTGACATGTGCCCTGACCGGGAATCAACCCGTGACCTCCTGGTTCATAAGTCACACCAGCCAGGCCATTGGTCGATCTTGCATGTGCCCTGACCACGGATCAAACCCGCAACCTTGGTGTATGGGGATGACACTCTAACCACTGAGCTCCCTGGCCAGGGCAAGCATCCAAAAAAGATTTAAAAGATAAACAAATCTTTCAATCAGTCTTCAAAACCCTACTTGGAAAAGCCAAGTTTTTTGCAAAGCAAGTTGTATACACCATTCATGGGCTTTCTTAAAAGTAAGTCTTCACTATGGAACAGCTTTAAATTATATAAAAGCCTAAGCAATGATTTGACTGGTAGCTATGACACTCACTGACCACCAGGGGGCAGACACTCAATGCACAGGCATGGAAACATGGAACAGACTGATGAATCTCAGAGGGGAGAAGGGAGAGGGGAGAGGGGAGAGGGGAGGGGGGAGGGCGGGAAGAGATTAACCAAAGATCTTATAGGCATACTATAGGCCTGGTGAATGGATTCATGCACAGGTGGGGTCCTTCGGCCTGGCCTGCGGGGCTCGGGCCGAAACCGGCTCTCCGACCTCCCCCAAGGGGTCCCAGATTGCGAGAGGGTGCAGGCCAGGCCGAGGGACCCCACCAGTGCACGAATCCGTGCACCGGGCCTCTAGTATAAAAATATAAAGACACGGGGCAAACCCTCGGCCAAATTCCACCTTTTCCTCGTTTCCTCTCTGTTGCACAGGCGGCGCTTAATTACAAGCATTTGCCGTCGTGTAAACGCCTCATAACCAGCAGCTGTAATTGCTGCAGAACAGTCCGCGCTCTCAGTCAGTTCACAGAACCCGCAATCTGTTTTCACTCAGCAACTATGAAAATAGGAGCAGCGGCTCTGAGCCCGAGGTTACAGTGTTTGCTTGCCATCCGCCTCTGACAAGAATTCCAGATAGGAATCGAGGGCGCACCCTCCCGCCTGCTGGCTGGCCCCGGGCGGGGAGGAGGACACAGGCGGCCAGGGCAGCTGTGGTTTCCAAAACCTCGCTCTCAGGCGCTTGTTGGCCGCAGGGGTCGGAGGGGATGGGGCGGCTCTGAGCCTCCACGCCAGGGATTTGGAACCTTTTTCTGGCCACGCCCTACCTAAGCACCTCTAAAATCCCGATGCCCCCCCCCCCCGTGACATAGAATTCTTATTCTTCAAAAGGTGAACTCCTAGTCACGTGGAGGAAGCCTAAAAGGCCATTCACTTGGTCTAAACACACTTCCAAAGAACAAGGCATCCGTGAAAGAGAAAAATCAAAGAGTGGAAGGACCGTGGAAGTGCTGAGGAAGAAAGCATGAAGACATGGTTAAGAAATGATAATAATATGAAGTGATCTGAAAAACTAGCAAATAAAGTTTCAGAACATATAACAGAGAACCGAAATGCATAAATATGTCACAATATGTATTTACAGACTGTCTAGGAGGCCCCTAGAACCATAAGAAGTGCACAAAATTCACTGTGAATAACTCATTCTCGAATGGCGCCCTCTTAGCAATCAAATTGCCCCCCTGTGGGGCGTGTGCCCCACGTTAAGAACCACTGTTCCGGATGAACCCCATTAACAAACAGGGTTTCCTTTCCGATCAGGTGCCAGAGGAATGCAGGTGACAGAGGTGACCCAGCACTAGCATGAGCTGCAGCCAAACCATGGCAGGTGACCAGCAGGAAGCTCGCCCTCCCCCAAGCCATCACGTTGCCCTGGAAACCCAACACCCACCGGTTGGCGCACGGGGCACACACCCAGTGGCCGGTGGAGTCCAGCGCACCCTTAGGAAGGGACAGAAATAATTCAGATCCAGTGTCACCTCTCAATGCCGTCTATCAGCACCAAGAGCCACCTGCTGCAGTGTCAGTGATGAAAGGGCCACCGCCGTGGGGACGCACGCAGGCCTCTGCCTGGGTTCCGGTTTCCCTCCTGGGAAGACGGGGCTGCACCGGAGTGGCTGGCACCGAAGCCTCTTTGCCCATCGCATGCAAGTGTTTTGCAAATAAATTGAGGCATGAAGAAGACGTCTTAGCCCTAGCCGGGTTGGCTCAGTGGATAGAGCGTCCACCTGTGGACTGAAGGGTCCCAGGTTCGATTCCCAGTCAGGGCACAGGCCCGGGTTGCGGGCTCGAACCCCAGTGTGGGGCGTGCAGAAGACAGCCGATCCAAGTCTCTCTCATCATCAATGTTTCTATCTCTCTCACCCTCTCCCTTCCTCTCTGAAATCAATAAAAATATATTTTTTTAAAAAGAAGGTGTCTTAAAACGCTTGAGGGCTTCTGTTTCCTTTTGGGGTGATTAGGGCGGGCTTAGGTTTGGACTTGCTGTAAATTTTTTACAAGAAAGAAAGAATATGCTCTGATGAATTGCTGACTCTTCTAGATACTTCCATGCAAACTCCTCTAACCCTTTTTCCTCAGTAGCCAGGACCTGGTCTATGACGTGGGGCTCGTCACCCCCAGCCCCCGAGCCTCGCGGACCTTAATAAAATACACCGGCAGGCGTTTCAGGGCGGCTTCCAGCTCTCGTGGGGTCAGCGCAAAGCTGATCCCATCCAATTCCTGCTGGTAAGCCCCCACCTTACTCCGCTCTCCTGTGCCCTTAGGAAGCGCCCGGGACCGCCGATTCCAGCTGGTCTACTGACCAGTGACCCCCATCGCCCGGTGGCCTGCTCCAGGACTCAGGACAAGCGTCCCGCACCGTCCCAGGCTGGGAGGACCGACTGCAGAGCCCCGGAAGGCACCCCGCCGGGCCCCAGAAGACTCTGTGACCCCGTGGAGTGGGAGCGGGAGCCCGTCCTGCCGGCTCCAGTCCACGAAGAAAGCAGCCACACAGGGAGGAATCCCACCCACTGGCCCCGGCGCCTGCCGCTGGCCCCTGCGCTCAGTCCACGGGCCGCACTTGCAGGAGGGCAAGCCAGGACCTGCGCTCCCCGCTTTTATCTTAAGGGGCCCACGCCTCCCCTGGAGGCCGATGCCTCCCGCTTAGCTGTCAGTTTGATGAAGCTGGGATTTCTGTCCACACTGCAAGAATTCGGAGTTACTTCCTGGGGTCAGACAGAGATGACAAGAAACACATTTTTCAAATATTTGGTTTCTTAGGTTTTTCTAGCAATCCCATGATATTTTTTTTAAATGCCTGCTGCCCTGGCCGGTTTTGTCAGTGGTTAGAGCGTAGGCCCTGGGACTGAAGGGTCTCGGGTTCGATTCCGGTCAAGGCCCAGTATACCTCATTGCAGGCTTGATTCCTGGCCCTGGTCAGGGTGCATACGGAAGACAGCCAGTGGGTGTGCATCTCACACTGATGTTTCTCTCCCTCCCTTCCACTCTTTCTAAAAAAAAGCCTGTTGCAAGTGATGGAATTAATATTCTAAAGATTTGAGCCGCCTGCCCCCCCAGGCCACAGAGCCTGGCTACCCCCCAGGGTGCCTGCAGGAGGCGGGGACCACACACACGGCTGTGCAGTATGGCTCGGGAAGACAATAACAATGTGCATCTGGCTCAGCCAGTGTGGTTCAGTGGTTGAGCGTCGACCTAGGAACCAGGAGGTCACAGTTCGATTCCCAGTCAGGGCACTTACCTGGATTGTGGGCTCGATTCCCAGTAGGGGGCGTGCAGGAGGCAGCCAATCCATGATTCTCTTTCATCATTGATGTTTTTTTCTCTCTCTCTCTCTCCCCTTCTCTTCCTCTCTGAAATCAATGAAAATATATTTAAAAATATTTTAATAGGGGGAGGGGTACGGGAGGGGTATCCGCTGAGGGGTGGACAAATGAAGAAATGGAGGCGGGCACACCATGGAACAATAGCCAGAAAAGGAGCAAAGCGCTGACATGCTACCATATGGATGAACCTTGACCACGGGACGCTGAGCCAAAGCAGCCAGACACACAGGCCAAGTGTGTGACTGCAGGTAGATGACACGTCCCGAACACGCAAACCCACAGGGACAGAACGGAGACTGTGGTTGCCCAGGCTGGGGTGGAACAGCAACAGACGGCTTAGTGGGCACAAAGGATCTTTTGGGGGAGATGGAAGTGCCCCCAAATTGCATTGCAGTGATGGACACACAACTCTGAATTTGCTGTCACCGACTTGTACACTCCAAATGGGTGAATGTTTTTAAACGAGTTTGATGTCCTTTATTTAAGAGAAACCGTCCATGGAGGAGGGGAGGCGGTGCCTCACAAGCAGGGGAGTTTGGTGAAAGTGACAGACTGACAGACGGGGAATCCTACACCTGCATGAAGCTGCGATAGGAGAGGGAGGGAGAGGGGCACGGGAAGGGAAAGAGACAGAAGCAAAGACAGGCGACCAGGGAGCAGACCCAGCTGCCCAAGGCGGGCGGTGCAGGGAGACAGGGAGCTGGCAAGAGAAGGCAGGCATCCCCCAGATGAGGGGTCCTCTAGATGTAGGGTTCCCACAGATGAGTCCCCCAAATGTAGGGCTCCCACAGATGAGCGGGTCCCCCAGAGGTAGGATTCCACAGATGAGGGTTCCCACAGATTAGGGGGTCCCACAGATAAGAGACCCCCACATGAGGGGTCCCCCAAATGAGAGTTCCCACAGATCAGGGGTCCCACAGATGCACCAAGGCTCAGCGATGTCCTTAGCAATTTTGAGCTCCAATCTGTTGGGCACCGTCTAAGTATCAGAAACATGTCAGGCCCCAGGGATTACGGAAGGAATGTTACAAGGTGGAGTTTCCCGCCCCCTTTTACAGATGAGCAAACTGAGGCTCATGGTGTTTCCTATTTCACCTGAGTTCCTGGACTAAGGAACTGGGGCCAGGGGGAGGGGGGGAGGAGGAGAGGGAGGAGAGAAGGAGGAGGAGGAGGAAGAGGAGGAGAGGGAGGAGAGAAGGAGGAGGAGGAGGAGGAGGAGGAGGAGGAGGAGAGAAGGAGAGAAGGAGGAAGAGGAGGAGAGGGAGGAGAGAAGGAGGAGGAGGAGGAGGAGAGAAGGAGAGAAGGAGGAGGAGGAGGAGGAGGAGAGAAGGAGAGAAGGAGGAAGAGGAGGAGAGGGAGGAGAGAAGGAGGAGGAGGAGGAGGAGAGAAGGAGAGAAGGAGGAAGAGGAGGAGGAGGAGAGAAGGAGAGAAGGAGGAGGAGGAGGAGAGAAGGAGAGAAGGAGGAAGAGGAGGAGAGGGAGGAGAGAAGGAGGAGGAGGAGGAGGAGAGAAGGAGAGAAGGAGGAGGAGGAGGAGGAGGAGAGAAGGAGAGAAGGAGGAAGAGGAGGAGAGGGAGGAGAGAAGGAGGAGGAGGAGGAGGAGAGAAGGAGAGAAGGAGGAAGAGGAGGAGAGGGAGGAGAGAAGGAGGAGGAGGAGGAGGAGAGAAGGAGAGAAGGAGGAAGAGGAGGAGGAGGAGAGAAGGAGAGAAGGAGGAGGAGGAGGAGGAGAGAAGGAGAGAAGGAGGAAGAGGAGGAGAGGGAGGAGAGAAGGAGGAGGAGGAGGAGGAGAGAAGGAGAGAAGGAGGAGGAGGAGGAGGAGGAGGAGGAGAGGGAGGAGAGAAGAAGGAGGAGGAGGAAGAGGAGGAAGAGGAGGAGAGGGAGGAGAGAAGGAGGAGGAGGAGGAAGAGGAGGAAGAGGAGGAGAGGGAGGAGAGAAGAAGGAGGAGGAGGAGGAGGAGGAGAGGGAGGAGAGAAGGAGGAGGAGGAGGAGGAGGAGAGAAGGAGAGAAGGAGGAGGAGGAGGAAGAGGAGGAGAGGGAGGAGAGAAGGAGGAGGAGGAGGAAAGAAGGAGAGAAGGAGGAGGAGGAGGAGGAGGAGAGAAGGAGAGAAGGAGGAGGAGGAGGAGGAGAGGGAGGAGAGGGAGGAGAGAAGGAGGAGGAGGAGGAGAGAAGGAGAGAAGGAGGAAGAGGAGGAGGAGGAGGAGGAGAGAAGGAGAGAAGGAGGAGGAGGAGGAAGAGGAGGAGAGGGAGGAGAGAAGGAGGAGGAGGAGGAAAGAAGGAGAGAAGGAGGAGGAGGAGGAGGAGAGAAGGAGAGAAGGAGGAAGAGGAGGAGGAGGAGGAGAGGGAGGAGAGAAGGAGGAGGAGGAGGAAAGAAGGAGAGAAGGAGGAGGAGGAGGAGGAGAGAAGGAGAGAAGGAGAAGGAGGAGGAGGAGGAGGAGGAGAGGGAGGAGAGAAGGAGGAGGAGGAGGAGAGGGAGGAGAGAAGGAGGAGGAGGGGAGGAGGAGGAGGAGGAGGAGGAGGAGGAGGGTGAGGAGAGAAGGAGGAGGAGGAGAAAGAGGACGAGGAGGAGAAGAGGGAGGGGGAGGGGAGGGGGCAGACAGGCTGACTTATTCCCAGAATAACCTGCCACATCCACACCCTCTGTGCACATACACCCTGCCCCTTCTCCCCATGGACTCCCGGTCCTCCAGGCAACCGCAAGCCTCAGCTATGCCTTTTACCTGAGGTCACCTGTCAAGAGAAAAAGGGGAATGGGGTCTCGAGTCAAATCTCCTGACTCTCAGTTTGCAAATGAAAATATTAGGTCTCCCTATTTACAGTAAATACGGGTATTATGTTTTCCCCAAACCAGTGCGCGGTTTCTGTGGGACCTTTGCCTGGCAATGAAGGAAGACTCTGGGCACCCGAACCACAGAGGACGGACAGGGATGACCTTGACAGGGATGACCTTGACAGAAATGACCTTGACTGGCAGGTTAGCACAAGCTGGCAGCGGGCCTGCCAATGCAGCCTCCAGCTTCTTCCTGCTGCGGGAGCTGGTGAAGCTTCAGCACAAATCCACGGGGAGCCCCCCCACTCCTCCCCACCACCCCCTCCGTAAGCTCCGAGTTAGAAACAGGCCAGACAGCACCCTCGCAAACATTGCCTTCCTCCCTAGCCTCTCGGGGTTCCGAAGGGACACCCAGGTCCATGGGACCCCGGGCCCACAGGACCCCGGCCCAGGGGCAGCATGTGTGTCTGCGTGTGGGGCCGCTTCCACTCACCTCGGGAGCCCCCACGGCACTCACACGCTGCCCCAGGCTCCCCTTTCTCCCTGAAGGATGATTCTCCAGTTTTGGGGACACTGCCCACGTCACCTGGAACGTGCAGGGTGAGTCACAGGGAGTCGGGGTAGGAAGGTCCGGCCGGTACAGAGGAGAGGTTCCGCTGGGCCGTCACCCCGACAGCTGACTGCTGGTCCTCCTGTCTGCCTCCCTCTTCCTCGGTGCTTCTCGGTCTGCATCCCCTGGTCCTCGCCTCCCCCTCGCCCTGCCCTGCTGTCCCTGCGGAGCCTCTCCATCCAGCCCCTTCCTGCAACCTTTTTTTTTCTTTGTTAATCCTCACCCAACGCTATTTCCCATTGATTTTTAGGGAGAGTGGAAGGGCAGGGGAGAGACAGAGAGAAACATCGATGTGAGAGAGACATATCGACTGGTTGCCTCCTGCATGCGCCCTGACCAGGGCCCAGGCTGGGGAGGAGCCTGCAACCGAGGCACCTGCCCTTGACCGGAATTGAACCCCGGACCCTTCGGTCTGCAGGCCGACGCTCTATCCACTGAGCCACACCGGCTAGGGCCCTTCCTGCAACCTTCCCCCAAACTGGACCTCGCCCCTGCCCTCGTCCCCGACACCCCCTGACACAGGCATTCCCAGCGTCTCCTGGACTCTTCAGCCACAGGCAGGAACACACCCTTTCCAGGCAGCGGGGCGCCGCAGGGGCTACAGCCTGGACCAATATCCGCGTCCGCCACCCGCTGGGACGGTGTGGGCACACAACAGGGCACTAATGAGATGGAGCCGAGGGCCAGGAGGGCTGGCGGGCAGGCACCAGGCAGGGGCCCCATGAGGAGGAGTCCCGGGCTGCACGTGCAGATAGAGACAAAGATCAGCTCGGGGAGTGAGAGGGCAAACGGCGAGGAGGCAGAGGAACGGGTCTGCGAACAGGGGGGACGGTGTCCTTTTTGTTTAGGTGACAATATTTCCAGGGACATCGTGCAGGACCAATGGGGGCAGGAGAGGAGCTGCAGTCTGGGCAGGAGGAGGGCAAATGGGCAGGGAGAGACTAAATATCATTTTATTTATTTTTTAAAAAGTCAAAATTTCAGCCCAGCCGACATGGCTCAGTGTCCACCTATGAACCAGGAGGTCACGGTGAGATTCCCGGTCAGGGCACATGCCCGGGTTGCGGGCTCGATCCCCAGTGTGAGGCGTGCAGGAGGCAGCCGATCCATGATTCTCTCTCATCATTGATGTTTCTCTCTCTCTTCCTCTCCCTTCCGCTAAGACAGTGGTTCTCAACCTCCTAATGCCACGACCCTATAATACAGTTCCTCATGTTGTGGTGACCCCCAACCATAAAATTATTTTCGTTGCTACTTCATCACTGTAATGTTGCTACTGTTATGAATCGTCATGTAAATATCTGATAGGCAGGATGGATTTTCATGGTTACAAATTGAACATCATGAAAGCATACTGATTCATCACAAAAACAATATGTAATTATAGATGTGTTTTCCGATGGTCTTAGGCGACCCCTGTGAAAGGGTCGTTCGACCCCCCAAAGGGGTGGCGACCCACAGGTTGAGAACCGCTGCTCTAAGAAGTGAAGCCAGCAAGGAGCATCATCTGAGTGGGGTGGGGGAGGAGAGGCGCATCTGGAGACTCCCCAGCCGGGCGGGTCCCTGCATTCCTTTCTCCACGAGGGTGTGGGTTTCAGCTTTGCTTTCTTGCAACTGAAATAGCTCTGGCTCTGGGTCCTCTGTTCCGCCAGCCAGACACAGTGATGAGCTTGCAGGTCTCCTGGCTGGGACCATTCCGGCTCAGTGTCTCCAGAACTGAGTGCCTCGGGTGCCTGGTGTCGCATGGGGGGCCGGAGGGGAGGCTGGGGATGTAGACACAGGAGAGGTGGCAGCAGAGACAGCTCGCCAATCAGACAGCGCCCAAGTCCGGACCCATTCATTCTCCAGCCTGGCCCAGGGGGGGATTTCAGAAGCTCTGAGAGCGCACAGAACGCTCAGGCTTGGCGCGGAGAGGCTGTGGCCCACTGGCCCCCGGAGAGAGGGTGGACAGAGGGTGGACAGACTTGCGCGCCCCCCAGCCTGGGGCCAGTGAGGGCCGCATGGGGCTGCACCTGCGGATGTGAGTGCTGGGTCAGCGGCCCAGGAGGCCGCGGCTTCGCTCAGGCCTGTTGTCTCCTAGTAAACAGAGTGAGGGGTCGCCTGCTGCCTCCCTTTGCCAGAGACCTCGTGTTTGTAAGTAGCAGGAAACAATCCCAGGAGGAGGGGCCAGCGCTCCCTTCTCCCATCTCCTCTCCTTCCAAGTGCAAGGTCACGTGAAAACCCTCCCATCTGGCCCCCTTCTGCTCAGGGAACCAAACAGATAAGTCCTCGCCCTCCCTCTGACCCAGTAGGAGGTGGGTTTTTACTGCAGCCCAGACACAAACAGAGACATCAGGTATTTGACCCTTCGACCTCGCCAGGGAACACCTGGTGGATCAGCAGCCAGGTGGCAGGGACAGAGCTGCTGGGAGCGCAGGGGGCCACCCCAGGGCGCTATGCACCCTTGACTGTCCAACCAGCGGCAGAGCGGTGCTCGGGCCCCAGCCGCACCTCTGTCCTGCACTGGGCTCCCGCTAGCTTTCCAGGCAGCCAGGGCGTGCCCACCGCCAAAGCGGGGCCCACTGCCTACCCGCCTGATCGGCTTCTCCAAGGCTGTGAGGGCACCGCAGCCCCACCCGCAGGGCGTGTCCCTCCCTGGACGAAATGCAGACAAGTGGCTGCCCTGCGGCCTCCAGGTGCAAACCCACAGGGCACTGGGCCTGCCCCTGGGGCGTGAAGCCACCTGAGCACTTTCTTTTTTAAAAAAAATAGGTTTTTGTTGATTTTAGAGAGGAAGGGAGGGGAAGAGAGATAAAAATATCAATGATGAGAGAGAATCATGGATTGGCTGCCTCCTGCACGCCCCCCCACTGGGGATCGAGCCCACAACCCGGGCATGTGCCCTTGAGAGGTATCGAACCCGGGACCCTTCAGTCCCCAGGCCGATGCTCTATCCACTGAGCAACACCAGCCAGGGCCATCTGACCACTTTCTGAAACCATGAACCAAAAGCCTCCGGAACGCTGGGCCGGAGTGTCTCCCAACTGAACCCAACACTCCAATCACTGCGTGAGGTCGAGGCCTTGCTTTTCTCACCCAGAAAACACGAGCAGCCACGCACCTGGGTGCCACCCACGGGGACGTTGTCGGAAGTGTCTGCAGGGAACGTTGGCGCAACGAACAGGTGTGCGCTCCTTCCGACCTGAGTCAGACTTTCTATCCTAGGACCTCGGTGCTAACCCCAGAGAATCTCTCCCCTGTGAGTCATCGGCCGCAGGTAACTTCTCCATGCTGAGGCTGTCTGCTTTGCTCGTGGAGAAAACACACGTGGGCCCTGGCTGCGTGCTCAGTGGGTTGAGTGTCATCCCCATACGCCAAGGTAGTGGGTTCGAACACCAGTCAGGGCACATACAAGAATCAACCAGTGAGTGCATGAGTAAGGGAAACAGGAAATCGAAGTCTCTCTCTCTCTCAAATCAATTTTAAGAAAAACGCCTTGTACCAGGACTGGCTTCCCATCTTTGGCCCTAGAACCCTCAACGTGCTCTTGTCACCCTGAGGACTAAAAGGGAAGCAAAGCCAGCCGCCTGCTGTCTGGACAGATGGTGGCCCTGCTATCACCTCTCCCAGGCAGTGACTGGGCAGCTCTGGTCGCTGCCACCACCGACCAGGACGTCAGCTCCTGCCAGAACCAACCAGTCACACGTACCGCCAGGACAACCAGAAAGCAGGGAGGCTGACAAGGTTTGCTGGAAATACCCCCCCAGCAACACGTGTACATTGCTGTGACATTCCTACAATGCGTGTGCATTGCTGTGACAATTCTACAACACGTGTGCGTTGCTGTGACATTCCTACAACACGTGTGCATTGCTGTGACAATTCTACAACACGTGTGCGTTGCTGTGACATTCCTACAATGCGTGTGCATTGCTGTGACAATTCTACAACACGTGTGCGTTGCTGTGACTATTCTACAAAATGTGTGCATTGCTGTGACATTCCTACAATGCGTGTGCATTGCTGTGACAATTCTACAACACGTGTGCGTTGCTGTGACATTCCTACAACACGTGTGCATTGCTGTGACAATTCTACAACACGTGTGCGTTGCTGTGACATTCCTACAATGCGTGTGCATTGCTGTGACAATTCTACAACACGTGTGCGTTGCTGTGACTATTCTACAAAATGTGTGCATTGCTGTGACATTCCTACAACACGTGTGCATTGCTGTGACATTCCTATAGCGTGTGTATTGCAGTGACAATTCTACAACACACGTGCATTGCTGTGACGATTTTACAACACGCGTGCATTGCTGTGACAATTCTACAACACGCATGCATTGCTGTGACAATTCTACAACACGCGTGCATTGCTGTGACAATTCTCCAACCTTCTGGACCACTATTCAAACCAGCCCATAAAGGGTTATTTTCCCAAGTTTAGACGCAGGGGAACTGCTCAGAGATTTTCAGTGACGGTTCAAGGTCAATGTCCGGCTTCCTACCTCATAATTCTGTGGCCTTCATGCCACACCTTGCTGTGGTTTTTTGTTTGCCTCTCCAAATGGAAATAGCCATTGCTTCACCACGTGTGCAAACAGATGTATACATGCAGACACACGCGCACACAATTTGGTTTTTTAAAAAACCCAAGCACTACAGCTGTGCGTGAAGTAGAAAGAGAAAGTCAGCCCGCCACGCACAGTGCGGGCCACACACTCACGCGCCTAATTTACTTCGTCCTGTGGACTCTGGAAACAGATGTGGCCAAGGTGACCTTAGGGCTCAGGGGCTCATCAAATGAGCAGCCCCACCTCCAGAGCCATGGACTGAGCCGACCTCAGCTCACAGCCCTGCCCGTCCACCAGCTCACAACTCAGACTAACACACCCCCAGCCTCAGTGTCCCACAGCTGGAGCATTAAGTCATGACTCCCCCAGCTGAGCATGTGAAAAAAGCGCTTCCACCGACAGGCGGGAGGAGTAAACGGATAAAGCATAGAGAGCGGAGGTCACCAAACTTGGGCCCACAATCAGGATCCCGGGCCTGCGGCCCCCCTTTCTGACAGCTCTCAGGACGCTGCGCTGCTTCAGAGACCCCCTCAGAAAGCCCCTCCCTGCTGTAGAGCATCTAGCCTGGCGCCTGCAGGCCACAGCCGGTAGCCAGTACCCCATCAAACAGCTCAGCACCCCACTCTCTTTCTCATTTAAAACCCCCTCCCCAGCTCCTGCCCAGTCAGTGTGGCTCAGTGGTTGAGCATCGACCTATGAACCAGGAGGTCACGGTTTGATTCCCGATCAGGGCACAGGCCCGGGTTGTGGGCTTGATCCCCAGTAGGGGGCGTGCAGGAGGCAGCCGATCCATGACACACTCTCATCATTGATGTTGCTATCTCTCTCGTCCTCGTCCTTCTTCTCTCTCTCAATCAATAAAAATACCTTTAAAAAATAACACACACCCCTCTCCCCCGGCTCCAGCCTCAGCACACAGGCATCCTGCTCCCCTTCCCGTGACCCGTGACCACCAGAGCGCAGGCAAAGCCAGACCCTGCTCCCACCCAAAAGGAACCCACGTGGCCTCCCATGCATTGAGCACGGAAACCATGCCAGGCGCAGGGCAATGAGGCGGGGACGCGTGGCCCACGCTGCCAAGCCCCAGAGTTGCAAGTGGGGGAAACTCATCCTGAAGGGGCGAGCGCAGCTGCAGGAGGCCAAGGGTTGAGCCTGAGCACACAGGGGTTCTGCTGGAACTGCAGCCTGCGGGACCCGCTCCGTCTCCCAGTCTCGGGGTGACTGGCACGGGCAGCCAGGGCAGATGAGCAACGAGAAGTCACAGATCCATACTCATCTCCCTGCTGGCGGGGCCAGGAGCACGGCCTGAGCACGTGGTGCTAATGACACATGTCACGGACGCACTTCGCCAGGGCTGTGCAGGCTGTCCTGGCACCCAGGTCCCCGAGCAGTGAGCCGGCCCACTGTCATCGGTGCGCACGTGAACAGGAAAGGAGAAGTGACGAAGAATGCAGCTTTACGCCAGCTCGTTTATTTCTCATTCCCAGCTGAGTTCATGGGAACAGAACACGGAGAGATTCTCACCGTTTTCTGAGGACCCGAAGCGAAAATTCAAACTTCATGCAGTCATGGGATTGTCTGTACAAATGTTAGTTTCATGAAGCAAGGACACAATGGAACGCGTCTCTCCTAGGGGGAGAGTCATAAGGCCGATCACCCCAGTGAATGAAATGGGCTTAAACTACATTCCACGTGGTTTCTTTCATTTTGTTCCAAGAGCAGTCTGTCTCCATTCTCTCCCACAATTCCCCTTGTGACCACAATTCTCCTCTCTCCTATAACCCCTTGTCTTTCCACTATTACCTGTCATCCCCACAGGACACTATTCCTCCCACAATATCCCACAGCTACCATGATCCCTGTCTTTACACACGTGCTTTGCTTCTCCCACAATTCCCCTTTCTCTTCCATAACCTATTGTACCCACAATGCCTTTTCTCCCACAATTCCCTTCTCTATCATGATGCCTTGTCATTCCCCCAATTAATCTCTCTCCCATAACCCCTTGTCATTCCCAATGCCCCTCCCTCCCATGAGCTCTTTTCTTTCACACAATTCCCTTTTTTCACATACGAAACCATCTTTCCCACAACTCAACTTTCTTTCCCATGCTGCCTTGTGATTCCTCTTTACAATGACACCTTTTCATAGAATTCTGTCTTTCCCCAAATCCCATGTATAAGGGAACTGTGGGACTATGAAAAGAAAGAATTCTGTAAGTACAGGGGATCATAAGAGAGAAAAAGTTTTGGGAATGACAAGAGATTATGGGAAGAACAAGGAATTGTGAGAAGGAAGCCATCATGGAATTGAAATGGAATTCAGGTTAACCTAAGGGGTGATGGACAAATAGAGGCAGGATGAGAAGGACAGGGAATTATGGGAGAGAAATGGAATTATAGGAATGACAAGGATTCATGGGAAAGAAAGAGGGATTGTGGGAACACCAAAAGTTTATAGGAAAAAGGGAATTGTGGGAAGGACAGGGTATCATAGGAGAGAAATGGAATTCTGGGAAGTACAAGAGATCAAGGGAGTGATAGTGGCATTGTGGGACCAACCAGGTATCATAGGAAGAAAGGGGATCATGGGAGTGAAATGGAACTGTGGGAGACAAGGAATTATGGGAACGGTGCAGAGTCATGGGGGAGAAGTGGAATTGTGGGAGACACAGGGATTGTGGGAAAGATGATAGCATGCATAGCTGGGGAATTGTAGGAACAGTAGGAAGGACTAATTAGACAATGAAACAGTCCTACTGGGGGGAAGCCACAGGGCATGAAGCGGGCTTGAAATACATTCCTCGTGATTTCTCCCATTTTTTACCAAGAAAAATCTGTTTTTTCTTTAATATTGAGCTGCGAAGAGAATTTTTAGAAACTTTAATTTTCTAGATGGAGCCCTTTAAGCTACTCCAAGTATATATTATTATCCCATAACCTCTGAAGTCTGCTACGTAGGGGGTGTTTTTCCAAAGCTTCCAATGTAGGGAGAGTGAACTTCCTTCCAGGAGAAACCTGCCCTGCCCTGCCTCTGAGACATTTGAAAACGACGAGTCCATTCATGGAAGGAAAACTGCTCCACGCCTTGCTCCAAAGCAAAGACCTGGCCTCCTCCCCAGCCTGAGAAGCTGGCGCTCCCAGCAGCGCTCAGGGCGCAGGGCCCTGTGGGGGACATCCTGGAGTGTTTGCATTGCAGTGCGTCCTACCCTCCCAGGACCTGAACCATCTGCTCCTACACCCCCCGGGTTCGGAACCGTAATGGGGCCCTAATGGGAGAAAACAGCCACGTTGTGTGGCCGGGCGCAGCTCAGACACTGCACAGTTCAAAGGGACCTGAGCAGCACAGAGGGGCGGGGCCCTCGCTGGCATCCCCACTCCCGGAGCTCCTGAGCCTGCCCGCCCTGGGCCCGGCCCTGAACCAGGAAAGCTCGCACAATTGCTTTGGTGCAAAGGCACCTCTAGGTTTATGTACCCCAACTTCTATCTTCTCTTTTCTCACTAGGAGTCAATGATCCTTTCATGTTTAAGCAGTTGAACTAGAAAGAGTTTAGGGAAAACCCAGAATGTACTAACCTCCTTCACCTAAACCTAAATGTTGCTTCTCCAATTATTTTATTTTATTTTATTATTTTATTTTATTTTATTTGTTAATCCTCACCCAAGGATATTTTTCATTTGATTTTTTCCCATTGACCTTTTTTATTTAAGAGAGAATAGAAGGGAGGGGGAGAGAGAGAAAGAAACATCAATGTGAGAGAGACACATCAACTGGTTGCCTCCTCCCGCATGCACCCTGACTGGGGCCTGGGATCGAGCCTGTAACCGAGGTACATGCCCTTGACCGGAATCGAACCCACAACCCTTCAATCGGCGCGCAACACTCTATCCACTGAGCCAAACCGGCCAGGGCTATTGCTTCTCCATTTAAATCTTAAGCATGGTTTCAGGATTGCTACCAGAACCAAAACAAAACAGAAACAAAAATGGCTTTGTACAGTCCTCTCTCTGAGAAAAGTAACTCCTACCTGATGGCATTTTCATGGCATGCTATACAATTTTACACGAATTGAAGGCATGGCGACAAAAATAAAATGTTACTAGTTATGAAGACAATTCAGCTACAACCTGGTGGCGATAAAGAATAACAAGAAATTTTTGAGAACATGGAGAAGATTTATTCGATTACACAACAGGTTTTTATTCTCGAGTGCAGTTAATTGGGCAGTAGGCACGTACCCGGAATGGTTGGTAATCTGTGCAAAATTAGGCAGCTGACTCATTGGATGAGTTACAGTTTCGTGGTGATTAACACATTTATATTGGGCTACAGCTTGGGGCTAAATTACAAGGCCAAGTCTGGCCTTCAATGCTGCTATTGTAAGTGGGTCCCCAAAACTGTTTAACATTCACCCTGTCTCCCAATCAGACTGTGCTTGAAATTACCTTCTTCTCTATGAAGCACACAGGCCATTTCTATGCCTGGTCTGTAATCCATTAAAGCAGTGAGCACACTTGCACACAGAGACACTCTCCATAACTGCTTGCTAGTAACCTTTTGGCTACCTCGTCACTTCTTCACCTACTGACATCATAATTATGACACCATAACTATCTCCCCCATGAATAGCAGGGTACGTGCTATTTAAAAAAAAAAAAAAAAAAGGAGGCCTGGCGGTGTGGCTCAGTTGAGCATCGTCCGTGCACTAAAAGGTTCGATTCCCGGTCAGGGCATATGCTGGAGTTGAAGGCTTGAGCCCCAGTGGGGGGTGTGCAGGAGGCAGCCGATCAATGATTCTATCATTGGTGTTTCTCTCTCCCTCTCCCTCTCCCTTCCTCCTTCTCTAAAATCAATGGAGGGCCACAAGGCATCAGAAGGAAGGGACAATGATGTCCTCCCTCGAGGGTCTGTCTGATCGCCCACTCTGGCTGGGCAAAAATAGGTATAATTCTGATTCATTCCCACCCGATTGTTGTGTTGGCTGTTGTCATGTTTTTCTCTGACAATCTAAGGCAGTGGTTCTCAACCTTCCTATTGCCGCGACCCTTTAATATAGTTCCTCATGCTGTGGTAACCCCCAACCATAAAATTATTTTCGTTGCTACTTCATAACTGTAATTTTGCTACTGTAAACAATATGTAATTATATATGTGTTTTCCGATGGTCTTAGGCGACCCCTGTGAAAGGGTCGTTTGACCCCCAAAGGGGTCGCGACCCACAGGTTGAGAACCGCTGATCTAAGGGGAATCGGCCAGTGCCCCTGACTAAACAGGTGCTGCGTGTCTTAAACATTCTAGCGGCACAGCGGTTGAAAGTTGCTGCTTATACCCAGCTAAAGTGCCACATGCCCCGTCGCTGAGGTCACGGTTACTGAGTTCCAGCCAGAGTGTGGGAGCTGGAGGAGCGCTCTGGCCCCTGCCTTGCTGGACGCCTACAGGCATCGGACACACGGAGAGCCGGGAGGCCGTGCGCAAGTTAGCGACACTGGGACTGTCCCGGCGAGCAACAACGCAGGCAGGGACATCACCGGGCTGAGAAGAAGCCGCAACACAAGACCCTCGGGCTGAGAAGAAGCTGGGGACCTGCAGGCTGAGGACGGTCAGGAGGGAGAGACGTAGGGAGGAGGCCCAGGTTTGGGGATAAAGCTGTGGGCAGGATGGCAATGCAGGAGAAGTAAGGGAGGTGAGGGAAGATCAATGAATGATCACCGTCTGATCACTCTGAGTTTGCGGGCCAAGCCCTGGGTCAGGACTGCACACAGAGATTCAACATTTGTCTACAGCCCGGCCGGTGTGGCTCAGTGGCTGAGCGTCGACCTATGAACCTGGAGGTTATGGTTCGATTCCCGGTCAGGGCACATGCCTGGATTGAAGGCTGGATTCCCAGTGTGGGGCGTGCAGGAGGCAGCTGATCTATGATTCTCTCTCATCATTGATGTTTCTCTCTCTCCCTCCCTCTCTGAAATCAATAAAAATAGATTTTTAAAAATTAAAAATAAAACAACCCCCCCCCCAAAAAAAAAAAAACAGTTGTCTACATGCACCTGATCTTCCTAGGGAAGGAAAGGGACCACATAGAGGAGAGATGAGAGATGAGGGAAGGACTTTCGGAAAACGAACGCTGCAGTAGGCGGACGGACATACGGACGCAAAGGCAAGAGCTAGGGGAGGGCAGGCGTGTGAAAGAAGATGCTTTCAAGAGAAGGAGACATCTTTTCAGATGGGTCATCTCAGGGCTAAACTCTGGGAAGCAAACCAGTTCCCATCTCAGGACACAAGCTCCTTCAGTAGTCAGCGGAGGACAATGTCAAGTTCACCTCGGTGGGTAAAATCTCACAACTCCACAGAGTGCTACCAGATTCCAATTACTTTTCCCCAAAACACCCCTCACTGAACATGGGAAGGACCCGGAAATCCTGCTCCCCGCGCCCTCCTCCGGCTCCAGGTCGTAAACCCTGGGGACGTGAGCTGTGTCAGATCTTTACGGTTAGAGGCACACCAGGCCAATCGATTCAAGCCGCGCAGGCCTATCTCGACAAGCCCAGATGTTTCCTTCCCAAACTTTCATTCCCGACTCAGGGCAGCTCACGGCGAAGGGAAATGAAAGGAAAGCTGCATGACCCAAAGAAAGCACACGATTGTTTAAACACTGACATACTTGACCGATACAAAGCACTCCATTTTCCAGAAGCCAGGGCTGTTTTTCATTGGCCTGTCTAGAGAAATCTAAATAATAAAGCTCAGTACATTCCACAGTACAAAACATGGCGTTTTTAAAATTCCAAGTGGCGTCCACACAGCTAAGCTTCCTTGAAGTTATCACCTGATTCCCAAGATTGTCGATAAGAGACCTGCCCAGAGGCAATGAATAATCAGATGTATATGGTACAAAGCAAAGACTTGGGGGGTGCGCGGCAGGGGAGGGTTATTACCAGAAATAAGATTATTACATGTTCTGGTCAATCTCTTCCTTTATTTTCTCTTTTTTCCAAGATGGTTTTAACGCTTCTACAACAAGAGAAAACAGTATCACTGTGCTTGCGACTTTACAAGCCCATGTGCAATTAGCACAGATAAGTATCGCGGTGCTTACAAATTTGCAAACACGTGCACAATTAACACAGGCAGGAGCAGAGTTTCATCAGCTTCAGCATTTTCGAGCCGCAGGCAAACAACTACCTTCACCTGGGCTCTGAGAGTCAGCGAGCAACCAGTTCCAAGTCCCGGGCTCCGGGCCCCTGGCCCCACCCCCAACACCTCCCCAGACTTTCATGAGCAGCCCTGTCCTCCCCGCCCTCAGCTCCCACACCAATTCCACTTTCCTCCCGAGGCCACTGGAATACTATTCTCCTTTAAAAAAAAAATATATATATATATATATATATTTTATTGATTTTAGAGAGAGAGGAAGGGAGAGGGAGATAGACACATCAATGATGAGAGAGAATCATGGATCAGCTGCCTCCTGCACACCCCCTACTGGGGATCAAGCCCACAACCCAGGCATGTGCCCTGATCGGGAATTGAACCGTGACCTCCTGGTTCAACCACTGAGCCACACAGGCTGTTCCACACAGTCTCTTAAAGCTGACAAATTTCCCATTTGTTAACGGGAAAGCTTGGATTTCACTCTGATTTCATTTGTTAGAATAGCCTAACTCTTATAAAAAGTAACCCAAGGAACGTGTAATGGCCCAAACACAACAGAGGCTTGTTTCTCGCTCACATCACGGTGCTACTAGGAGGGTAAACGTGTGTCAAGCAGCGACCAGCCATGCTCACTCCAGACCGGCAGTAGTGGACAGCTGAGCGGCTATAACAGGCAAACTCCACTTCCAACTTCATGTGATTGGGTAGAATTGTCACATGGCCATGCCTAGCTGCAAGGGAAGCTGGGAAATATAGTCCAACAGTGTGTATAAGGAAGAGGAGATGCTAACAGCCCCTCCTCGATGCCTGGAAGCCTTGAAATAGTTAACCTTCACCTTGCTTACTACTGTCTCTTCCCAAATCACTTTTCTAAAATTCCGTTCTTCTGAATAAATAAATAAAATTTTGTTCTTCTGCCCTGATCTGAATGGATCTGAAAGAGCTACCCATCATTAATATGATTAAAAAGAAGAGACATTATTAAAAATAACTGGGGGTGGAAAGGAGGGAAGAATTGCTCCACTGGGCTGTACCTAGCACAGTGACTGTACTGGCGCTTGATTAGATGTGTATTTTAATTAAATGCTTTCTTTCAAGTCTAAATGGTCAAAATCAGTGACAGAACCTCTAGGAGACCCCTTGAAATGTTGCCATACAAAATCCAGCCTCAAGTCTTTCCAGAGAAAGTCAGTGGTTCAACACACTAACATTACTTTTTACAGCTTTCCAAAATCTTAATGAAGCAGGGTTAAATAGGAGGGGGAAAGGAGAGATTTAATTCGCTAGAGCTAGCTTCACCTATTACCTCATTTAATTCCCATGACAATATACAAAAACGGGGATGATTCTAGTTCAGGGGTTTTTAAAATATGCAATATCTATTTAGTCAGAGGCACTCACCTCTTTTCCCTTATTGTTAAATAAAATGGCAACAGCCAACACAATAGTGGCCATGTGAGTGGTCTGAGTTGCATCTTATTGGTCACATCGCATAAGTTTATGTTTGATTGGTTCATTCTTGGTGCCAGAAATCCTTACCTACAAGTATAGGCACCTGATTTTTTTTTAAAGTCACTTTGGAGCAAAAAGGGTAGCTGCATACTATTATCACTAATTTTTTGTAAATCAATCAAAATTATACCTATTTTTTTTCAGATCACACTTTTTGGTGTACCACAGAATTTGGGTAATTAGCTCATGTGTGTCATCAGGTAAAAAAGGTTGAAAATCACAGTTCGACGGCCTGAAGGATTAGAAAGGTTAAGGGCAAGGTGGTGGCTGCAGCCGTCTCCTAGCGCTGCCACTGGTCACCAGTGGGCATCTCCCCCCACACGGAGCCTGGGTGGCCAGCGGAGGGCGGAGGTGCCCACGTTCGCCTCACTGAGCAGAGCAGGGCCCCTCGGAGCCGGCAGAGGCCCTCGGAGCCCCGATCACCTCTCCGATCTGCCTCCACCAGGAACTGACTTTCAGGAGAGCAAGAAAGTCCTACCTGACCAGCACGTGACCAGCCCCCAAGAAACACTGGAAGCTACGGCCTTCCCAGAGCCCCAGGAAGCAGCCCGGCCAGACCTCCACGCCCAGCCCCGCAGTCACACGCTCCCACCTCCCTGCACCTGGGAGCGCCTCGCCCTAGCAGGGAGGAAAGAAGCCAGACAGAAAGCAGCAGAGCTCAGAAACTGAATCTATGCCGAAAGTCTAAAAAAAACCCCCACAAAAACAGCTAAATAGCCTCAATGATAGAGAGAAGGCCCATGAAACAAGATCAGTGTGGTATCAACAAGGAACATTCGAGAACAAAAACTTGGCCATTTGTAAAACACTGAGAGCACAAATTTAAAACTCGGTGGAAAAACTGGAAGACGAAGTTGCACTAAATTCCCCCAAGAAGAACACAAATACAAAGGCATGAAAAATAAGACAGAAAATGTCAGAACCAGTTCAAAGGTCAGACACAGAAAGGCGTGTCCCCTCCCCTGGGATCCCGACACGGATCCGGACACGCAGAGCAGACCACCTGCCGAGCGCCCGCGGACAACTTCAACTGAGGCTTCTGCACCGAACAACACTCTCTGCTGAGGTCAAACAGTGGCATTTTCAACACCCGCCCCCCCAGGTGTTTCAAAGTATTAAAAAGATTTTTCATACTTAGGGAAGCTTTGGAGGATGAATCAGTGATAAGTACATAAAAATTAAGCAGAGAAACCAAACTATCATTAACCTTAGTGATTATGAAAACCTGTGTCTGTGTGTGGGCGGGGGGGATTATTATAGTTCATACCACCAGGCTCAGCACTGATAGATCCTGGCAAACAAAATAAGCACTAAATATTAGTTCAGTGGTCCTCAAAGAGGGTGATTTTTCTCCCCAAGGGACATCTGGCCACGTCTGGAGACATTCATGACGGTCACAACTAGGATGAGGGTTGCTAATGGCATCTCGTGGGTGGAAACCAGAGACGCTGCTAACCGGCCCGCAGTGCACAGCCCCAACTGACCAAGAATTATCTGGTCCAAAATGTCAATAGTGCTAAGGCTGAAAAGCCCTCTTCTGAGCAAAATTAGGAGGTAAGACCAGTGGGAGTGTGGGGGCCCAAGAAACGTGCCCGGGGAGTCGGTGGGAAGGAGACGTGAAGTCACTAATCGCCTCTCAGAAGAACGAACACAAGTAGCAGCGCAGAATGTAAGCAATGCGGGCAGCACGCAGCTATAAAAGTTTCCAGTTGTCTCTGGGGAGGAGGAAATGACCTGGGAGAGGGCCGGTGTGACCACAGCCTGAGGAGCGATCTGATTATTTAAACTGTGCCAGAACCACTCGGATAAAAACAAAAACAAAGCTCAAAAGGACACACTAACATTTTGTCCCTTTCCTTCTATGGGTGAGTAAAAAGGTTCCTTTAAAGCTCTCAGACTCCACCCGCCTGGGTTCTCCTCACCTTCACAACTGCCTTTGAGCTGAAAGCCTTAGTCCCCTTTGCCCCAAAAGAGAGACAGTCTGCAGCCCTTTCCTGCCCACCCCCACGGACAGAGGCAGCTGACACCCCCCACAACTAAAAACCCCAGAGATTTAAAACACAGCCCAGCGCCCGGCCGGTGTGGCTCAGTGGTTGAGCACCGACCTGTGAACCAGGAAGTCACGGTTCCATTCCAGGTCAGGGCACAGGCCCTGGTTTAGGCTCGACCCCCACTAGGGGGTGTGCAGGAGGCAGCCGATCCATGACTCGCTCTCATCATTGATGTTTCTCTCTCTCTCTCCCTCTCCCTTCCTCTCTGAAATCAATAAAAATATCTTTTAAAAATAAATTAATTAATTAAATTAAACACAGCCCAGGTACAAAGTGATCCTTCTGCTTTGCAATGCAAAACATCCCGACTTTCCAGAGCAACCTGATCTCTTTGAACGGAAAATAAAAGGTTAGTGCAATTTTTTTTTTACATTTATAGTCATTTTTTTAAATGTTTTTATTGATTTCAGAAACAGGAAGGGAGAGGGAGAGGGTGAGAGAGAGGGAAATAAGAACATCAATGATGAGAGAGAATCATGGATCGGCTGCCTCCTGCACGCCCCACACTGGGGATCGAGGCCACAACCTGGGCATGTGCCCTGACCGGAATCTAACCGTTGAGCATCCTGGTTCTGTGGTCGGCAAACTGCAGCTCTCAAGCCACATGCGGCTCTTTGGCCCCTTGAGTATGGCTCTTCCTAAGCCTTAGGAGTACCCTAATTAAGTTAATCACAATGTACCTACCTATACAGTTTAAGTTTAAAAAATTAGGCTCTCAAAAGAAATTTCCATCGTTGTACTGTTGCTATTTGGCTCTGTTGACTAATGAGTTTGCTGACAAGTGTCCTGGTTCATAGGTCGATGCTCAACGACTGAGCCACACCAGCCGAGCCAATTATTCTTTAATGGTATTCGAGTGTCCTTCTCCTAAGGTATGTCTCCCCCCCCTCCCCTAAAGAGAAGCCTTAACATGCAAACTGCTGAACAGAACAGGCTTGCCCTACCCAGGACAACGCACATGCCTGACCCAGCGGGTAACAGAACAGAGCCCTGTGCTGGGCAACGGCCACGTTTTGAAAAGACCCAAGGGAGCAACATGCAGCCCTGAGCTCTTTCCAAATCCTTCAAGTGGGTGAGAGTTGTCAGCTCCCCGAGGTGCCTTGCAAATTCCTCTTCCCAGCGCTCCCCCTCCCTGCCCCCCCCCGCCCCCCACTCCCCGCCTGGCTACAGCGTTGGAAAGTAAAAGAAGAAAGACCTGAATCAAACTTGTGTGTTTGGCCTTGACATCCTCAAATGATCCCGTCGAATGTGTACAGTGCGCCCAGGGTACAAGAGGCGCTCCCAGAGCCCGGGAGAAACCCACAAACCCAGGTTTATTCTCGGCTGGCACAGAGCAACCTTGGCAGGAGGGCGGCCCGCATGTCCAAGTAGGAAGACAGGCCCCTTCCCAGCAAGGAGCCGTTTTGCCGGCCCTGGGAGAGAAAGGTGAGTTCAGGAACGCCAGCCTCTCATCGCTCCTGCACTCAGCTCTGGGCAAACTGCTTTCCTTCCCCGCCCCCCCCCCGCCCCCCAAGACTGCCAGGGCGTGCTGAGGATCACTCAGACTGGACCAGGAAGGGCCATCCACGGGGTAGGGAAGTGACACACAGCTTCCGTCCGTAGCTTTCACACCCTGTGAGCCTCTGGGTTTATAGGTGGGAGTCAAGCTAAATTAATTTGTGGGGGGGTTTTCCCTTTTTTAGAGAGAGGAAGGGAGAGGGAGAGAGATAGAAACACCCATGAGAGAGAATCATGGATCGGCTGCCTCCTGCGCGCCCCACACTGGGGATCGAGCCCGCAACCCGGGCCTGTGCCCTGACCGGGAATCGAACTGTGACCTCCTGGTTCCTAGGTTGCCACTCAACCACTGAGCCATGCTGGCTGGGGAAGCTAAATCAATTTCTAAGAGAAAGATTCCTCCACCTGGGGAACCTCAAGGCCCCGGGCACCAGCCCTCAGAGGGAACCCCAGAAAGGCCGACCCCATTAGTCCCAGAGCCCCTGCAGAGTCCCACCTCTCATTCTCAAACCTGCTCTCAGCACTGACAAAGGTCTTGGTTCTTGGGGGCAAAGAGAAGCCCATCAGGACAAGCTGTCATGCCCAGGGTCCCCATGTCCCCAGGGACGAGGACAGCATGGCCCATAGAAGGAGCCCCTTGTCCAACCTCGAGGCCAGGCGAGGTGTCAGTGCCTCCGCGAGACCAGTCTTGGCCCTGAGCCCTTGATTTACATAGGACATGTGCCACCTGCTGTGGGACACACACCCCCAAACCAGAAAGTATGGCTGGGGCTCTCTCACATCCGGGGAAATGCTAATGGGCAGAACCCCCAAAGAGGGTGAGTCAGGACACTGGACAGGACGGCCCACAGCCCTCCCACCGCCCAGGGTGGCTCTGCTCCCCGAAGGCAACCTGACATGGGCTCAACCCTGGGAGCAGGCCAGGCACGTCAGTCTCCTGTGGGGCTGCTGGCCGAGGCTCTGGCATTCTTGGGGTGGGGGGGGAGCCTCAAGACAGGCCCAAAGGAGGGCCTGGCTTCATTCCTTCTCTTAACAAACATTCCCGAGGCCGCAGCCTGCCGACACCCAGCCGGGCACTCGGTGCTTTCTCAGAATTCTGACATTTTAGAAATGAGCTTCCCCCATTCCCCACTCCCACTGACAGTGTTTTGTTTTGTTTTATATATTTTTGTATTGACTTCAGAGAGGAAGGGAGAGGGAGAGAGAGGCAGAAACAGCCATGATGAGAGAGAATCATCGATCGGCTGCCTCCTGCACGCCCCACACTGGGGATCGAGCCCGCACCCCGGGCCTGTGCCCTGCCACCTCCCATTCATAGGCTGACGCTCAGCCACTGAGCCACTGAAGGTCTAGGCCAGTGGTCGGCAAACTCATTAGTCACCAGAGCCCAATTATCAACAGTACAACGATGGAAATTTCTTTTGAGAGCCACATTTTTTAAACTGGAACTATATAGGTAGGTACATTGTTATTATCTTCATTAGGGTACTCCTAAGGCTTAAGAAGAGCCACACTTAAGGGGCCAAAGAGCCGCATGTGGCTCGCGAGCCGCAGTTTGCCGACCACGAGTAGGCTTCCTGGATTGATGGGGAAAGGAACGGGACCTGTGCAGGGGCCTGGTGCACGGGATCCCTCACAGGCCCTGGACACACAAAAAGTCAACGCCTGCGTTTTCCCAGGACTCTGACGTTGCTGGGAGCAGCGGGCTGTGTTTGGCAGCCCTGGTAAATGCCACTGCTCCAGTCTGCGCGGCCACCTGCAGTGGGGGTCTGGGGGCACTTCACACAGGCACTTCAAATTCCACGGATGCCACTCCCGGGAAGTAAGTCGGATCCCCTTCATTCAAACTCACCCAGAGCCCAAGCCCCGACCAGCAGCCCCTGACGCCTGTAAAAGGCGGCACTGGCCGGGCAGGCTCCTCCGATTTCCTTTCTCCAGCTACAAAACTGCGGACCCAGCAAGTATTTGTTTGAGTTTTGCTATGTAAATAAAGCCTTTTATCAGGGCCAGCCGGGAAGAAAACAGCCCAGCAGGCAATGACTGGCCTCACCAGGGGCCTCCCAGCGGAAGGCCCCACAGCCCCTGTCTTCAAAAGAGACATGCGCTTTAGACTCGAAAATCCTCTCAAAGCAGAGGTGCCACCTGGGTACCTATCGAGGGAAAGGGCACCCAGGGGACGTCCGGCAGTCTGGAGGGGGTCTTCTGGTTGTCAACCCTGGAGAGGGGGTGCCAGTGGGTAGATGCTGCTAAACATCCTACAATGCCCAGGTCAGCCCCCCAGAGAGAACATGCCGGCCCAGGATAGCATAGCAGCAGGTTTACTATAAAAACTCGTCAGATGGCCCTAACCAGTTTGGCTCAGTGGATAGAGCATCAGCCTGCGGACTCTAGGGTCCCAGGTTCGATTCCCGTTAAGGGCATGTACCTTGGTTGCGGGCACATCCCCAGTAGGGAGTGTGCAGGAGGCAGCTGGTCAATGTTTCTCTCTCATCGATGTTTCTAACTCTCTTTCCCTCTCCCTTCCTCTCTGTAAAAAAATCAATAAAATGTATTAAAAAAAAACACAAACTCGTCAGATGGATATGAGAGTCGTTCACTATGGCACTGCAGTGCATGCCCCACAACAGCAGGTGGCCCCGGCTGCAGGGAAAGCAGGGACATTCGGAGCCCAGAGCTGGTCCTCAAGGTCTTTCTCAAGACTCGCCAGGTTGGTGACCCCCAGCGCACATCTATCCAGTGGGCTACCCAAGGCCTCCATCTGAAGGTCAAGGCCTGAGGCAGCCTGGTGCGGCGCCCCTCCCAGTTCTAAGATGTACACTCTGTGAGGCTTTCTAAGAAGACCTCATGGTCACAAGAGTCCTCGCACTGGGTCCGGCTCCTCCCAGCCAGATTCTGTCAGATCGGAAAGGCACTGTCTAAGACCCCTGGGCCCGAATATATATTTAGTCACAAAGTTGTTGTTTTTTAAATCCACACCCAAGGATATGTTTATTTATTTATTTACTAGAGGCCTGGTGCATGAAATTCATGCACGGGTAGGGTCCCTAGGCCTGGCCAGCAATCAGGGCCAGAGCCTTCCTTCATTCCGCACCACCCCCTGGTGGTCAGCGCACATCATAGCGAGCGATCGAACTCCCAAGGGGACACTTTGCATATTAGCCTTTTATATATTTTTTACATATATTTATATATATTATATATATATATGTATTTTATTGATTTCAGAGAGGAAGGCAGAGGGAGAGATAGAAACATCAATGATGAGAGAATCATGGATCGGCTGTCTCCTGCCCGCCCCCTAGTGGGGATCAAGCACACAACCCAGACATGTGCCCTACTAGAAATAAAACCCGTGACCTCTTGGTTCATGGGTCAATGCTCAAACCACTGAGCAACACTAGCCAGGCTATGTTTATTGATTTGAGAGAAAGAAGAGAAACATCGATCAGTTGCCTCCCATATCCAACTGACCAGGGATCAAACCCGCAACCTAGGTATGTGCCCTAACCAGGAATCGAACCCACAACCTTTCTCGTGTACGGGATGACCAACCAACTAAGCCACCCACCCAGGGCTAATCACAAAGTTTTTTAAGTGCAAAAAGTCGATTAGAAGAATTACTATCTAATGAGACCTGAAGATTTTTCGGTAGCAATAGGGAAAGAGTCCAAGCTCAGGTTTATCCAAATTCTGGTGTGAAACAAGTGTCCCCAATGCTCATCACAGAGGCTATCTCCATCCTCTCTAAGTGGTTAGAGCTGCACCCGCTCTCCTTCATCCTTTCCTAACAACGTGGTAGTTACCATAATTGCCAGCTGCTGAATTGTAAGCCAGCATCCCTGACAACTAACCCAGGAAAAAAGACAGTTATGGAAATACCATCAATACCGTTCCGTGTGTGCATGTGTGAGCACACATGTGCGCACTTACACGTGTGCATGAACATTTAGAACACAAGCCCAAGCTGCTCTGAATGCTCTCCCTCCAGAGCAAAGAAACCACAAATCTCCTTGAAGCGCCTGTAAAAACGAAGCAGCAGTGAAAGGGAGGGACGCATGAGTATCTCAGATAAGAATCACAAGCATTTGAGTCTGTAAAATCCTGAAGCACAATGCAGAAAGGCTGAGCACACACTGCTTCTAGCCCGGCCACAAAAATGTTCCCCCAAAAACCTTAGCAACCAATAGGCGAACTCAGGGGCCAGGGCCTCCCAGCCCCGAGAAGGCCCTGGTGTCTGCCGGTGCTACTGCCCAGTCCTTCGGTTTCCGGAATGGCGCCTCTTAGACACGGAGAACAGGAGGCCATTACACTGGGGTTTCTAGAACTTTGGGGTCCTCTTAGACACAGAGAACAGGAGGCCACTGGGGTACCTATTGCCATATGGGTGATCACTTCGTAACTTATATAAATGTCGAATCACTGGGTTGTGTACCGGGAACTACTATAATATTATACGTCAACTGTAATTGAAAAACAAAAAATATTAAGCAAAAAGAAGGGGGGAGAACTTGGGGTACCTGTAGAAAGGAGGAGGTGCTTTGGGGTCCCCTTAATCAGCTTCTAGTAAGACAAGTAAATTGTAAAGTGACTTCCAGCTTTCTCACTCGGTTTAAGGCCAAAAGCAAGACTTCAACTTAAATAATGTTTTTCAACTTGTTCCACCTGCTATGAAGACACAGGGTGGGGCCAACGTGGGTTTACAGTTGTGAGTACTCAGCCAGTTTATTCTTGTGTTGTTATTTAATTACTGTATTCTCTTCCATACAAACAACGGTAAACCTAGGTTTGCCCCTCCATGAAAGTTGAATCGTGTATCTTTTCTTTAAAAGAATACATGAGATACTAAAGGTCTGAGTAATTTACCCAGTATCTTTAATTTTACCATCAGAAATGTCTTGTAAAACCTTTATTTAAAAGGGACAGGCAAGCCCTGACTGGGTTGCACAGTGGGTTGGGGCACCCTCCCATACACCAAAAGGTTGTGGGTTCAATTCCTGGTCAGGGCACATAGCTAGGTTGTGGGTTCAATCCCAAGTCTGGGTGCATATGGGAGACAACCGATCAATGTTTCTCTCTCCCCCTTCCTCTCTCTCTAAAAAAAATTAGTTAAAAAAAAGGTGATACACAAGGATATATTTTTTAAAATAGATAGAGGCAAAATACGCTTTCATACCCAAACATGCGGGGAAAGTGCCCTTGCTGGGCCAGGGCACAATGCCTGCCCACCATCTTTCCAAAGAGCACACAGTTCAACACCAAGTCAGCGCACTCTCACCAAGCCTCCCCTCAGTTCTGCAAAGATAAAACGGAGCCAAAGCATGGAACAGAGAAGTTTGATGGCTCCTTGGCTATCTGAACCACAAAGCCACTTCCCAAATTCATGGCCGAGGGCGGCTTAGCCGTCACCAGGCTTCTCCCTGCACCGGACAAGCAGGAAAGCCCAGAGAACGGCAGGTCACCTTCACTGGCTCCCAACAGCCAAGCATTTTACATTGTAAATGGAACTTTGTCCCTAGGAATGCCCTGCCCAACCCTTCCCAAATGAACGCACCAACCCCACACTTGGAGCCAGAAGAAACAGGAAGATTTGGTGGTTGTTTGCGTGTTTTTACGGGGTCCGCTGGTCCATTTCAAGGTGGGTTTGTATTTGACACAAGAGAATTCAGTTCTAAAACAGCCCCCTCTCCCCATCTCTTACAGGTGAAACACATTCCCGATCAGACACACTAGGAATCGTTATTGGAGCCGAAACTCCACGTCTATAAAGGCGCCGAAAAGTTCCCGTAGCTTCTGCAGGTCTCCAGAGCGCCGTGGAACTGGAAGCCGAAAGTCAGTAAATATTGATGGGCTGATGGGAATCGAGAAGCTGCGCTGGCGGCAGCTGCTGGGCTGGGTTTCCCAGTGATCGGGGCGCGGGTCCGAGGGGCGCAGAACCGAGCGTCCACAGAGGCGCACGCGGGTGGGGCGGCTCCGTCCACCCCTGGGCACGTGGGAGCGGCTCTCCCCGGCCTCTGGGCAGCCCCACAGGTGCAGGCCGCTGCGGGCCAGACCGGGAGGGGCCAGGGACCCCGTCCGGCTCCTTCCCGGAGGGGGAGGGGAGGGGACCCGGAACAGAAGCCATTTAAACTCTGCGCGGGGCCGGGAGCCAGCAGGGCTGGAAGCCGCCACGGAGCGGCGGGGATGGCGCCCGGACGGCACACCTAGACGTGGCTCGGAGTCCACCTCCCCGCGGGTGGCCCGGCCCGACGCGCGCCCTGGAGCCCGGGGCGCGATCGCTCCGCTCCCTCGGGTGCCCCCACCCCCTCCGAGCCCCCCGCCCGCCGGCGCGCTGTCACCGCGCGGGTCCCGCGCGCGCCCTACCTTGGTGATGACCAGCGGCTCGCCGTGCTCGCGGCCGCCCTTCAGGGTGAAGCCCCACGGGGCGCCGCCGTTCAGCTGCACCTCCACCAGGCGCCCGCCGTCGGCCGTGCGCCCCTCGGCCTCGGCCAGGCGCTCGGGCCGCGCACGGGGCTCGGCGCCCTCCATGGCGCGGGGCGCACAAGCGGCCAGGCCCCTGAGACCCCGGGCCCGCGCCCATGCACCCCGGGGGGCCCGGCTGGCCGAGGCGACGAGTCTGCGGGCGCCCGCCCCGCCGCCGGCCACCAGCGAACTTGCGCTGCAACTTGAGAGGAAAGTGCCGGCCGAGCCGGGAGGGAGCCGGGAGGGAGCCGGGCGGCGGAGGGCGGGCCCGGAGGGGGCGGGCCGGCGGGGCGGGGCGCGGCGGGCGCGGGGGGCTCGCGCCGATCGGCGGGCCGAGGAGCGGGGGCGCGCGTAGAGCGGGGGCGCGCGCTCGGGGCGGGGGACGGCCCGGGTCTGCGGCCCGAGGCCCCGCCCGTCTGCCCGCGAGGCCCTCGGAGGTCCGGGGCGCGTCAGCCCGCCCCCGGGAAGACCGAGGCGCGGCAGGTGAGCCGCGGGGCGGGCCGATCGGCGGCCGGAGTCCTTGGCGTCTCCATCTTGGGGCGCGCGGCCGGCCCGGCGCCGCCGCCTTTGTGGGCGCGGACCGCGGGCGGAGACCTGGGGCCGCGCAGGTGAGGCCGGAAGCGAGCGGGACCGTGGGTCCCGGGAGCGCCCCGCGCGCGCCCACACCGGCCGGAGAGTTGGGAAGGGGCGCCCCCTGCAGCCAGGGTCCCACCGCTGGACCTGTCCCCACGAGGGACGACGGACTGCTCACCCTCCCACAAAGCCCCTCTGCAGCGCCCAGCCCAGATGAGGAATGGCATCTTTAAAAAAAACAAAACATATTTTTATTGATTTCACAGAGAAAGGGAGAGGGAGAGAGAGAGAGAAACATCAGTGATGAGAGAGAATCGGCTGCCTCCTGCACGCCCCTCACTGGGGATGGAGCCCGCAGCCTGGGCACGTGCCCTGACCAGAATGGTACTGTGACCTCCTCCTGGTTCTTAGGTCAACGCTCAGCCACTGAGGCACGCCCACCAGGTGAGGAATGGCTTCCTGTGGGCTCTTCCTACAGCTACATCCCAGAAGCGTTTCCCCTGCAGACCCTGTTCTCGCTTTCAGGGATTTCCGTCACTAGGACTTAGTGTCCCAGGGGACACTCCTACAAGGGCCAGTGCGTGCTGGGCTGGCATCATTGCATGTTTAGGACATGAACGGGTGTGCCACCTCTTCCTGCCTCTTTTTCAATTTCCATAAAAGTCCGGAATAAAGAAATCGCAGTATTTAGGTATTTGCATGCTTTGCAAAAAACAATTGTTTTCTTGCCGTTTGTAGTTATGAAGCCGGACGCTGATGAACGCCTGTTTCCTCCAAGCAGCTCCATCTGTCCGGGCTGTTAGCAGATGATGGCGCTGGGACCGGCGGCAAGGACAAGACGGGACAGCACTGGACAGACTCTGAGGACCACCCGGGCCTCATCTGGGCTCTGCCACTGAGGAGCCAGGAAGAGGAGCTCCAACTCTGGTCTCTTCAGCGGTCAAGTGAGGGGTCTGCATTCTGTGCTCAGGATTCCATGGCGATTGGAATGAGTGCAGACTCCCCTGGCACCTGCCCGAGGCTGGGCAGTGCTCACTGCCCCAGGAATGCCCTCCAGGCTGTGGGGTCCTCAATGCCTCTAGTTAGAGCAGCGGTTCTCAACCTGTGGGTCGCATCCCCTTTAGGGGTCAAACGACCCTTTCATAGGTGTCGCCTAAGACCATCGGAAAACACATATATAATTACATATTGTTTTGTGATGAATCACTATGCTTTCATTATGTTCCATTTGTAACAATGAAATTGGGGGTCACCACAACATGAGGAACTGTATTAAAGGGTTGTGGCATTAGGAAGGTTGAGAACCACTGAGTTAGAGAAATAGGCCTTTTTTCCCCCTTTTTCAGCGGAGCCTTGGAGAGTGTGCCCGTAAGAATCAATCTCAAGTGTACCGTGACTGTGGTGGCCCCACGAATCCTCACAGACTGATTAAATTGCACAGAGTTGAACACACACACACACACACACCCTGGCCGGTTTGGCTCAGTGGATAGAGTGTCATCCTTCGGACTGAAGGGTCCCGGGTTTGATTCCAGTCAAGGGCACGTACCTCCCTTGCAGGCTCCCAGCTCTGGTCTGCGGCAGGCAGGAGGCAACCAATTGATGTGTCTCTCCCACATTGGTGTTCCTCTCTGTCTCCCCCTCTCCCTTCCACTCTCTCTAAAATCAATGGAAAGATATCCTCGGGTGAGGATTAAAAAATAATAATAAATAAATGCACACACACAGGACTGCGTGTAAACTGGGGAAATCTGAATGAACTTGGTGGCGTGTGTCATTGTATCAATGTTAATATATTATGCTATCATGTTGGGCAGTGGTTCTCAACCTTCTGGCCCTTTAAATACAGTTCCTCATGTTGTGACCCAACCATAAAATTATTTTTGTTGCTACTTCAGAACTGTCATGTTGCTACTGTTAGGAATCGTCATGCAAATATCTACAGGATGGTCTTAGGCCACCCCTGTGAAAGGGTCATTCGACCGCCAAAGGGGTCGCGACCCACAGGTTGAGAACCGCTGATGTTGGGAGATGTTATCATTGGGAGAGGCAGGGTCCAGGGTGCCAAGCGCCCTCTGTAACTGGACTCAGCTCCTCTCAGCACACTCCCTCCGGGACCTCCATCACCCCCTTCCACGAGGGATTAAGCGGCCGGCCTGAGGTCACTGAGCCAGGCCCTGAAGGACTCGCCTTCCTCCTGCAGGACCGAGGCCAGGTTGGGCAGCGGAGGGCAGTTCTGACACGGATGAGGGTTGAAACCCCCTGCCCTGCGTGCATTGCTGCCGCTCTCTCCCTGTAGGTCCACCAGTAAGAGCGGCTTTCACTGCACGAGGGCGTGGGCTTCCCTCTGTAGGAGGTTTGGACACTTGGCCACACCGTGAGGCTCCCTTGATCTCCAAACAGCAACAGCCGATAGGAAGGAGGCTGCAACCTCCGGTGGGAAGCTTTGCCTGCAAAACTGGAGGCCACTCCAGGCCTGTGAGTTCCCTTCTTCCGTTGTTAGGACGCATGCGCTGTTTAAAGTGTGGGACGTGAAGGGACTAAATAAATGGGGGTTAAAACGTATTCTTAATATAAATTTTTACCAATAGTGAATGAATCAATCAATAAAAGGCAAATTGGCCCGGCCAGTGTGGCTCAGTGGTTGAATGTAGACCTGTGAACCAAGAGGTCATGGTTTGATTCCCGGTCAGGGCACATGCCCGAGTTGAGGACTCGATCCCCAGTGGGGGGCGTGCAGGAGACAGCCGATCCATGATTCTCTCTCCTCATTGATGTTTCTCTCTCTCCCTCTCCCTACTTCTCTGAAATCAATACAAATATATATATTTAAATAAATAAAAGGCAAATTGAACCAACTTTCAGAGAACCATCAATAGCTAATCACAATATAACCCAATACCTACCTTTTCAAATCAGGAGCGTTTATGAGAGGGTGCTTAGCTGCAGCCACTATTTTGAAAGATTCATATTTTAAAATACAGCTTTAGAAAGACGTTGGCTATTTTGCAGTTTGGCCTTCATATAAACTAGCCAAGGAGCGTGGGCTTCTGAGGTATTTCTTGAGCATCTTCCCGGCAGCCTCCGGGTGGGGAGGTGGGAGGTGGGGAAGGAGTGTAAAGGGTGCAGGGAGTGTGGGGCACTAACTCCAGCTGCGAACACAAAGCAAGCAGCCGCCAGGAGACAACTAGAGCCCAAGTCAGTGCAGAAGGGCGTCTAACTGACCAGGACAGGAGGGGAAAGGGTTAGGGACACCTGAGGTGGCCCTGCGGCTGGTTCCCTCTCCCTGAGTATTTCTAGCATCTCCAGGAGGAGGAATAAGGGAGCTGTTATCTCGCAGGCTGAGAGGCCCTGGGCTCCTCAGGTGGAAATCATGACCCAGGAGCTCTCTTGGTGGGGAGCTTGGCAGCCTCAGCGCTGGAAGGCAGAAATCTGGCCCAATCGGGTTCATTTGGAATCTCTGAGCCTCAACATCCCCTCCCCAGGGTGTGTGTGTGTGTGTGTGTGTGTGTGTGTGTGTGTACGAGGTAGTGGCTGGGCGATCAAAAACAAGTGGCTTGCCTGACCGGTGTGGCTCGGTGGTTAAGTCTCGACCTATGAACTAGGGCGTCACGGTTTGATTCCCAGTCAGGGCACATGCCCGGGTTGTGGGCTCGATCCCCAGTGTGGGGCATGCAGGAGGCAGCCGATCCATGATTCTCTCTCATCATGGATGTTTCTCTCTCTCTCTCCCTCTCTCTTCCTCTCTGACATCAATAAAAATATTTTAAGAAAACAGACAAGTGGTTTTCTTGCTGAAGAACTGAGTTGAGTGCCTGATAAGTGGCGACTGGAGGCCCGCGGGCAGGTGAGGTGAGTCAACCGTGAGTGCCTTTAGGGCGCGTGGAAATCTGAGGCGCCTCTGGGACACTGTTGTTTCCTAGGGCTGGCTGTTGTCACACATCACCATCACCTGCTCAAAACAGGTGACCTGTGCTTCTGTCCTGGAGGCCAGAAGTGTGAACTCCAGGTCAGCAGGGCGGGCCCTCAGGGCAGTGGGGCGAGCCTGTGTCCTGCCCCTCCCGTGTCTGGTGGCCGCACCCCTTCGATCTCTACCCCTGTCCTCACAGCCTCTGTTGTCTGCCCAGGCCCCGCCTTCCTCAGCCTGGAGGACACTCGGGGGACACTACAGGGCCATCTGCAGAAACCAGGGGGGTCTGTCAGGGTCGCCAAAGGAAGAACACACATGGTGAGGGATTGTGAATGAATTGGGTCACCTGGAGACCACATGGGCTGAGCCCCAAATGTTGCCAGCCCCCAGCGACGGGCAGTCAGAGGGTTTAAGGACTCTGGGGGGCGGTGGGGCGGGGGGGGGGGGGTTCAGCGGGAAACTCTCTGGGCAGGTCCGGATCCTGGGAAAGTCCGGAGGGGAGAGATAATGGTCTTAGCAAGTGGAATGTGGTCAAGCGAAAGGGAATGTCGGTTGTGAAGTGGCCTAAAGGTCAGTTCCCAGGGGGAGGCAGGGATGATTCAATTATTTGATCAGACCTCACAGTCTCTTCATCTCCAACTCCTAAATTTAATCCCACGTGCAACGACCCTGTAGCCACACACAGGAGCAGTTCCGGGTTCCTGGGGTGAGGCCCTGCTCTCTGGGGAACATGGCCAGGGCTCCTCGGGCCCCAGGTCCCGGCTGGGACCACTGGAAGGCGCTCGCTGTTAGCCTGGAGGGGCTGTGGCTAAAGCCCCACGCAGGCCCGCCACTCTTAAGGAGCCACAGCGCAGGCTGGCTATCTGCTGAGGGTGGGGGTGCGTGGGGAAGGCTCATGCTGCCCTCAAGCCCAGTGAGGACTGCTCCGTTCCCATAAAGATATGAGAGGGGAAGAGAGAGAGAGGGGAGAGCTTACTACTCAAGTTAGCAGGCTGCATCCATTGTGATCCGAGCAAGGATTTTAAATGGCAGCAACTTCTTTACAAGAGACAAATGTTTTCCCCAGGAAAAGAGTAGTGTAGGGGGGTGGTAAGTGGCTTTTTGCATCTGTTGTCCCCCACAAGCACCAGTGGTCACGGTTCGATTCCCGGTCAGGGCACAGGCCCAAGTTGCAGGCTCGATCCCCAGTAGGGGGCGTGCAGGAGGCAGCCGATCCATGACTCTCTCCCTCTCCCTTCCTCTCTCTCTAAAATCAACTTTTTAAAAAGTCAACCAATGAGTGCATACATAAGTGGAACAACAAATCGACATTCTCTCTCTTCTTCCCCCCCTCTCTAAAATCAATAAATAAAAATAAAGTGACAGCCAGGAGAGTATGCAAACTTCGAGAGCTCACTAAAGATTCTGTCACTCTCTCCCTCTCACCCCACAAATCAACCAGGGCCACAGGCACACACGAGGAAACGGGACCATGTGCGCATCCTCAGAGCTGAAATGCTTCGGGTGCCGAGGGGACGAGGGGCAGGAAGCCACTGCTGCTGGGAGGGCTGCTGACTGGATCCAGAAACTTCCTCCGCTGGCCGCCAGCCAGAGCCCTTGTGTCAGTGGAATCTCTCTGCCCGAACTTCAAGGGATGGAGACACACTTGACCAGCAGTAGAAATAGCAGGAAGTAGCGGAGGACGACTATCTGAAAGGTGGTAGCATTGTTACTGCAACAAAAATGTCTCCCAGGCGCAGTAACTTTCTAAAAAGCTAATCTATCATGGTAATTCTTTACATTTGCATAATTATACACTTCAAAAGGGGCACAAGAAGTATCATATGACTGGCTTTTTTAAAAACATATTTCTTGCTGAAACCGGTTTGGCTCAGTGGATAGAGCGTTGGCCTGCGGACTGAAAGGTCCCGGGTTCGATTCTGGTCAAGGGCATGTACCTGGGTTGCGGGCACATCCCCAGTAGGAGATGTGCAGGAGGCAGCTGATCGATGTTTCTCACTCATCGATGTTTCTAACTCTCTCTCTTCCTCTCTGTAAAAAATCAATAAAATATATTAAAAAATAAAAATATATTTCTTTATTGATTTCAGAAAAGAAGGGAGAAGGAGAGAAACATCAATGATGAGAGAGAATCATTGATCAGCTGCCTCCTGCACGCCCCCCACTGGGGATCAAGCCCGCAACCCAGGCATGTGCCCTTGGCCGAAATCAAACCTGGGACCCTTCAATCCGCAGGCTGGCGCTCTATCCACTCAGCCAAGCAGGCCAGGGCTGATTGGCTTTTTTTTCAATCCTCACCTGAGGCTGTGTTTAGAGAGAGGAAAGGAGAGAAAGACAGAAACTTTGATGTGAGAGAGAAACATCGATTGCTTGCCTCCCATATTCTCCCTGACTTGGGATTGAATCTGAAGCCTGGGTATGTGCCCTGACCCAGAATCAAACCCACAACGCTTTGGTGTACAGGATGATGCCCCAACCACCGAGCCACCCGGCCAGAGTCAGATACATATCCCTACTGCATGCGCCGGGTTGCTAGGAGGTTGCTAATCTCCCAGCGTGCTGCAGTGCTAACCACAGAAGCCCTTGAGGTTAACGTGTGGATTTCCTATTCTCTCCTCAGCCGCTGGAGTAGCAGCGAAGCAGTCATTTCAAAATCACCCGCAGTCTGTGGTTCAGGAGCGGGTCTCGTCCTCTCTGTGAGGTTTGTTAGACGCGTTTCCTGGAGATGAGGACTGAGCTCCCAGACATGGCGGTCACTGCATCACCACATTACCGCAGTGAGCTCCAGAAGGAACACAACTTAAAACAAGTTTAAACTATGTAACATGCATATATACACACAGGTCTATGTAACGTGTAACAAGTTTAAACTATGTAACGTATATGTACATGCTATGTAATATGTATATATCTCCTTCCTTGACAGTACAGGTGTAGTCACACAGCATCAAATGCGGCCACCTGTGACCTGCCCCCAACGTCTCCAAAGTGGACTCCTGGTTGCCTCAAGATGAGGGGCGAGAAGGCGACGCCCTGGGTCTGGCTGGTTTGTAGACTTGCAAGGTGACAGGCACGGCCCCGGGTTCCCTCTGGAGGAAGTGCTTCCGGCGCAACAGGCCTGGGCTTCCACCTCCGTGACCTTGGACATGTTCCCTCACCTCTTCCCACGCCTCACACACCAACTAGAAATAAAGATGAGCCACAGGATGGAGGGGAGATTTAAGCAAGACATGAAGCACCAGTGCGTCCGGCTCACAGAAGACAGAGCAGATACTGATGTTAGTTTGATTTTCTTCCTCCTTTCTGAACACAAACGCCCCGCTCTCCTTCCCACACTCGGTCTTGCTTCCTGCCCTCTCAGGCGGAGGTGACTCAGTTCAAGGGCCGGGACGCATTCTCTGAAGTGGCCAAGCTGAGGATGCTCTCGGGCACTATTTCTCTCTCCTTTTTAAAAAAAATGTTGGCCCTAGCCCAGTGGTCGGCAAACTGCGGCTCGCGAGCCACATGCGGCTCTTTGGCCCCTTGAGTGTGGCTCTTCCACAAAATACCACGCACGTACAGTGCAATTGAAACTTCGTGGCCCATGCGCAGAAGTCGGTATTTTGTGGAAGAGCCACACTCAAGGGGCCAAAGAGCCGCATGTGGCTCGCGAGCCGCAGTTTGCCGACCACTGCCCTAGCCTGTTTGGCTCAGTGGATAGAGCGTTGGCCTTCGGACTGAAGAGTCCCCGGTTCGATTCAGGTCAAGGGCACATGCCCGGGTTGCGGGCTCCATCCCCAGTAGGGGGCGTGCAGGAGGCAGCCAATCCCTGATTCTCTCTCATCATTGATGTTTCTACCTCTCTCCCTCTCCCTTCCGCTCTGAAATCAATAAAAATATATTTAAATAATAAATAATTTTGTTTTAATGGTCGGCAATGTTTCCCTACCATTTTGTTTTATTTTTTAATATTTTTTAATTGATTTCAGAGAGGAAGGAAGAGAGAGATAGAAACATCAATGATGAGAGAGAATCATTCATTGGCTGCCTCCTGCACACTCAACACGGGATGGAGCCCCACAATCCGGGCATGTGCCCTGACCGGGAATGGAACCGTGACCTCCTGGTTCCTAGGTTGATGCTCAACCACTCAGCCACACCGGCTGGGCTAGGGCACTGTTTCTGAATCCTTGAATGTCTGTTGCTTTTCGGCGGAAAGGGCAAGGTTCCTTCAGAACCCACGCTCTTCTGTTTCATCAGGGGAAGTCAGTGCCCAACAACCACCTGAATCAGGCTCCTTGGGTTCTAAGCCTGGATTCCAGGCCCATTCATCCCGTGGAATGTTTGCTACTGAATTCCCCAGGCGTGCAGAGGAAGGACTCAAGGCCAGAAGATGAGGCGCAGCCCTGTGTGCCGATTGCAAGCTATGTAGCGGACCCCTAGCGTTTGCCCAGTTCATGGGATCAAGGGAACCAAAGGCATGCTTGGTCCCCTCCCCGGCCACACTCCTCCACCCCTTCTGGCTTTCTCTGGAAACTTCCAAACGAAGGTTTCCTCAGGTCCTGATGGCTGTGTCCCAGCAAGTGAAGCTGTGATGAAGACCGAATCTCTGCCCTGGCTGGTGTGGCTCAGTGGATAGAGCATCAGCCTGCGGACCGAAGGGTCCTGGGTTCAATTCCGGTCAAGGGCATGTGCCTGGGTTGTGGACTCGATCCCCAGTCTGGGGTGTGCAGGAGGCAGCTGATCAATGACTCTCATCATTGATGTTTCTGTCCTCTCTCTCTCCCTCTCCCTTCCTCTCTGTAATCCATAAAAATAAAAGAATTTAAAAAAGACTGAATCCCTATCCGGCACACCCAGGTTCGCCTTCTGCTTGAGCTTTATTTACTCAGCGACTGGCCAGTTGGCTTTCGGGGAGAAAGCGTTGGAAACGGTGTGTACTGAGGTGGGGCCGACTGTGATTCGATGGGCCCGTTGGAGGCGTTGAACTGCTTCCGGTGCCAAGAGCCCAAGTGGCCGTTGCTTTCTCAGAGCCCTGGGCTCTCCTCTCATCTCCACCCCGGGAGCCTTCCTCCGACTTCTTCCAGAACATTGTCCGGAAGTGCTTTCTTTCTCAGCACAAGTCGCTTTGTTTGTCTCCGCGGGTCCTTATCTGGCTTCTTCCTCTTGCACGTGCTTCCTTTTCCTCCCAGCATCCTGACTTCGGTCCCAAGTTAGTCCCAGACATTCCTCCCTCCCGGGGGTTCCCCAGCCGAAGGATGTTACTCACCACTGCCAGCCTCAGGCCTGCACCCCTCACTGGGAATTTGCATTTAGAATTCTCTTTGGCTCAGGCGGATGTTGATCCATTTGTCAGCATCTATTTTTTAAAAATTGTATCTCTTTATTGATGTCAGAGAGGAAGGGAGAGGGAGAAACATCCATGATGAGAGAGAATCATGGATCAGCTGCCTCCCGCACGCCCCCTACTGGGGATTGAGCCCACAACCCGGGCCTGTGCCCTGACTGGGAATTGAGCTGTGACCTGCTTCATAGGTTGAAGCTCAACCACTGAGCCACACCGGCCGGGCTGCAGTGTCATCTTGTATTGCTGACCTGTGCGGTACTTCCAGATGTGTCCACCTGTGTATGCCTGTGCACTTCACCTGTTTACCTTTTTGCATATTATTTCACTGTCTCACAAACATGTTTCTGGCATAGTTTTATTTTTTAGGCTAATTTCAAGTTGCCTCTTACTTGTTGGACAGTTAAGAAATGTAGTCTGGCCCTAGCCGGTTTGGCTCAGTGGATAGAGCGTCGGCCTGCAGACTGAAGGGTCCCAGGTTCGATTCCGGTTGAGGACACATGCCCGGGTTGCGGGCTCGAGCCCCAGTGGGGGGCATGCAGGAGGCAGCCGATCAGTGATTTTCATCATTGAGGTTTTCACCTCCCTCTCTGTCTCCCTTCCTCTCTGAAATCAATAAAAATATATTTAAAAAATAAAAATAAAAAATAAAGCCCTAGCCGGTTTGGCTCAGTGGATAGAGCGTGGGCCTGTGGACTGAAGGGTCCCAGGTTTCGATTCTGGTGTAGGGCATGTACGTTGGTTGCGGAAACATCCCCAGTAGGGGGTGTGCAGGAGGCAGCTGATCGATGTTTCTCTCTCATCGATGTTTCTAACTCTCTATCCCTCTCCCTTCCTCTCTGTAAAAAAAATCAATAAAATATATTTTAAAAAAATAACAAATAAAGCATGTCTCTTTAAAAAACAGAAAGAAATGTAGTCTGCTATCCCTCCTTGCGCAGGTCGGCTCCGAGGCCCATTGGTAGCATAGGCCCCTAGCCGATCCTGCCCGTTGGTAAGTTTCCTCCCAAGGTGATCCTGACCAGGGATCGCCTGGCGTCCGCTCCCTTGAACACTGGGCACCACAGCCGCGCAGGGCACACGGCGTGGCACGGGGAGGCAGAGGGGTGTGTGCAGCTCGGGCACAAAGCAGGGACTGCGATGCAGAGACACCTCTGCAAGGATCGGCCGCCCGAACCCTCCGCGTGAGGGCGACACACAGAGGCTCCCTTTCCCTTTTCACGGTTCAAAGCCCGTCCCACCGGCTCCCAGCAGAAGCCGCTGCTGCTTTCCCAGGGCGAAGGGGGAGGAGCCGCGCCGCCCAAAGCAGCCAGCAGGCTGCGCGCTGGCTCAGGCCAGGCGTTGGGGAGCAGTTCCCTGGGGTTTCCCACGGTCTGCGCAAGCGTGTCCCAGGGAAGAGCGGTTCAGGCTTTGCCAACGTCAGTCTGTTCCGGCCTCTGTGAGAGCAGCTGCGGCTCGCAGTGCCGGGCGGGCCCTTTTGAAGTGGCGGCCTTTTGTTCGGGGCTCTGCTTCCCAGCTGGCAGCGCGGGCCTGTCTGCCGTCCCCGGGGACAGGAAGCCGGGTCCCCTGGTCTCCAGGATGAAGGCGCAGGCGCTGAGCCCAGACTCTGCCTCAGCGCCTCAAACTGCAAAGCTGGGGTGGCACTGTGGGTGGCACTGTGGGTGAGCCGGGGGTGGGAGGGCACCCTCAGCGTCTGCGGTCGAGTGTTGACACCTTGCCTAGGTGATGGGAAGAAACCTAGAGAGCCGCCCACTGACTGGGGGCAGAGGGCTTCGGGGCTGCCGATGGACCTACTGAGTTTACTGATGATGAGCAATACAGTAGAGGCATTTGTGTTTTGTTTTTATTGATTTCCAAGAGGAAGGGAGAGGGGGAGAGAGAAAGAGCGATGTGAGAGAAACATGGATCAGCTGCCTCCTGCACGCCCCCTACTGGAGATGGAACCCTGACCTCCTGGTTCATAGGTCGATACTCAACCACTGAGCCTCGCGGGGGCGAGCTGGGTTTTGTTTTTAAACAAAGCTTGGGTTAGTAGACCCATAACCTGGAAGCAGCTCTTTCATTTTCAACCATAAAGAGCTATTTCCTTTTTAAGCTTCACTCTAGGATGCGTATTACTAGTACTGGTATAATTTTGAAACTTTAGTCTGTCTAGAACAGTGGTTCTCAATCTTGGCTGCACATGAGAATCACCTGGGAATCTTTTTAAAATCCTGATTTCTGGGCCTCATCCTCCGGAAATTCTTTCTTTGTTACTCATGTGGCCCCACCCCATCACAAAGAAACAGAATTTCCGGAGGATGAGGCCCAGAAATCAGGATTTTAAAAAGATTCCCAGGTGATTCTAATGTGCAGCCCAGGTTGAGAACCACTGCTCTAGAATCAAGCGTGATTTTTTTTTCTTTTTTTAAAATATATTTTATTGATTTTTTACAGAGAGGAAGGGAGAGGGATAGAGAGTCAGAAACATCGATGAGAGAGAAACATCGATCAGCTGCCTCCTGCACATCCCCCACTGGGGATGTGCCCGCAACCAGGGTACATGCCCTTGACCGGAATCAAACCCGGGACCCTTCAGTCCGCAGGCCAACGCTCTATCCACTGAGCCAAACCGGTTTCGGCAAGCGTGATTTTCAATGTATAGTGAACCATGCAGGCAATTATAGCAGTTAAGAAAGTCTGGATACACTTGAATAACATTCTTTTCTAAACAGAATTACTCTTGGAAGTTCCTTTCAAATGTCAAAAGCGAACCTACACCGCTGAGCTGAGTAATAAATGGAACAGATTTGATGGGGGGGTGAGGTGGGGGGGAGAGAGGGAGAGAGAGAGAGAGAGAGAGTGGTTAGGCCCAGTCTCCCTTTCTTTAAGGTTCATTTGTTGATTTTAAATGCAAACGCTGCTTCTGTGGGCCTGTTTCCTAGAGGGAGGGGAGTGTAGCGATGATAAAGCATTGTTTTCGCGCAGCCCACACCAGTCCCGGTTCCTGGTCGTGTGGTGCCTGTAAACCTTCTGATTACAACGGCAGAGCCCCCTCAGGAGAGATCAGGCTGGAGAGAGAGGCGGGCTTTTCTGGCAGATCAGTTAAGAGAAGATGGAGTTTGGGGGCCTCGCTTCCGCAGAATCCAGTCCCTGGGAGGCTTGGTGAAAGGGGAGAAGGCTGACCCCCGACCTCTGGCGCCCCTCCCCCACCCCCTCCGGATCCAGCATCGCCCTCGTGAGGCCTCGTGGCCTCGCAGAGGCCGCAGGGCCCCCACCGCGCCCGCGCCTTTTCTGCAAACTCCGGACGGGCGGGGGGTAGTGGGGGGAGCCCAGAGCACATGATGCCCCCCGCCGGGCCGGCGCACATGACCCAGGCGGCCCGCGGGTCCCGGCAGACCTGGGCCGCGGCTTCAGCACCGACATGGCCTCCCCGCGCCTCGGGACCTTCTGCTGCCCCACGCGGGACGCCGCCACGCAGCTCGTGCTGGGCTTCCAGCCGCGGGCCTTCAACGCGCTGTGCCTGGGCAGCGGCGCGCTCCGCCTGGCGCTCGGCCTCCTGCAGCTGCTGCCCGGCCGCCGGCCCGCGGCCCCCGCGGGGTCCCTCACCTCCCCGCGGGCTCCGGCTCGCGCCCCCGCGTCCACCCGAATCCTGCGCGCCGCTGTCGCCTGCGACGTGCTCGGCTGCCTGGGTGAGGGGCGCGGCCCCAGGGTGGCCCTGGTCCGGGCACAGTTAGGGCGCGCGGCCCGCGGGGGGGATCTGGTTGGTGCCTGGGTGAGGGCGTGCGGCCCGCGGGGGGGGATCTGGTTGGTGCCTGGGTGAGAGCGTGGCCCGCGGTGGGGGGATCTGGTTGGTGCCTGGGTGAGAGCGTGGCCCGCGGGGGGGATCTGGTTGGTGCCTGGGTGAGAGTGTGGCCCGCGGGGGGGATCTGGTTGGTGCCTGGGTGAGGACGCGCGGCCCGCGGGGGGGATCTGGTTGGTGCCTGGGTGAGGACGCGCGGCCCGCGGGGGGGATCTGGTTGGTGCCTGGGTGAGGGCGCGCGGCCCGCGGGGGGGATCTGGTTGGTGCCTGGGTGAGGGCGCGCGGCCCGCGGGGGGGATCTGGTTGGTGCCTGGGTGAGAGTGTGGCCCGCGGGGGGGATCTGGTTGGTGCCTGGGTGAGAGCGTGGCCCGCGGGGGGGATCTGGTGGGTGCCTGGGTGAGAGCGTGGCCCGCGGGGGGGATCTGGTTGGTGCCTGGGTGAGAGCGTGGCCCGCGGGGGGGATCTGGTTGGTGCCTGGGTGAGAGCGTGGCCCGCGGGGGGGATCTGGTTGGTGCCTGGGTGAGAGTGTGGCCCGCGGGGGGGATCTGGTTGGTGCCTGGGTGGGAGTGTGGCCCGGGGGGGGGATCTGGTTGGTGCCTGGGTGAGAGCGTGGCCCGCGGGTGGGATCTGGTTGGTGCCTGGGTGAGGACGCACGGCCCGCGGGGGGGATCTGGTTGGTGCCTGGGTGAGAGCGTGGCCCGCGGGGGGGATCTGGTTGGTGCCTGGGTGAGGGCGTGGCCCGCGGGGGGGATCTGGTTGGTGCCTGGGTGAGAGCGTGGCCCGCGGGGCGGATCTGGTTGGTGCCTGGGTGAGAGTGTGGCCCGCGGGGGGGATCTGGTTGGTGCCTGGGTGAGAGCGTGGCCCGCGGGGGGGATCTGGTTGGTGCCTGGGTGAGAGCGTGGCCCGCGGGGGGGATCTGGTTGGTGCCTGGGTGAGGACGCGCGGCCCGCGGGGGGGATCTGGTTGGTGCCTGGGTGAGGGCGCGCGGCCCGCGGGGGGGATCTGGTTGGTGCCTGGGTGAGGGCGCGCGGCCCGCGGGGGGGATCTGGTTGGTGCCTGGGTGAGAGCGTGGCCCGCGGGGGGGATCTGGTTGGTGCCTGGGTGAGAGCGTGGCCCGCGGGGGGGGATCTGGTGGGTGCCTGGGTGAGAGCGTGGCCCGCGGGGGGGATCTGGTTGGTGCCTGGGTGAGAGCGTAGCCCGCGGGGGGGGATCTGGTTGGTGCCTGGGTGAGAGCGTGGCCCGCGGGGGGGATCTGGTTGGTGCCTGGGTGAGAGCGTGGCCCGCGGGGGGGGATCTGGTGGGTGCCTGGGTGAGAGCGTGGCCCGCGGGGGGGATCTGGTGGGTGCCTGGGTGAGAGCGTGGCCCGCGGGGGGGATCTGGTTGGTGCCTGGGTGAGAGCGTAGCCCGCGGGGGGGGATCTGGTTGGTGCCTGGGTGAGAGCGTGGCCCGCGGGGGGGATCTGGTTGGTGCCTGGGTGAGAGCGTGGCCCGCGGGGGGGATCTGGTTGGTGCCTGGGTGAGAGTGTGGCCCGCGGGGGGGATCTGGTTGGTGCCTGGGTGAGAGCGTGGCCCGCGGGGGGGATCTGGTTGGTGCCTGGGTGAGAGCGTGGCCCGCGGGGGGGATCTGGTTGGTGCCTGGGTGAGGACGCGCGGCCCGCGGGGGGGATCTGGTTGGTGCCTGGGTGAGGGCGTGGCCCGCGGGTGGGATCTGGTTGGTGCCTGGGTGAGAGCGTGGCCCGTGGGTGGGATCTGGTTGGTGCCTGGGTGAGAGCGTGGCCCGCGGGTGGGATCTGGTTGGTGCCTGGGTGAGGACGCGCGGCCCGCGGGGGGGATCTGGTTGGTGCCTGGGTGAGAGCGTGGCCCGCGGGGGGGATCTGGTTGGTGCCTGGGTGAGAGCGTGGCCCGCGGGGGGGATCTGGTTGGTGCCTGGGTGAGGACGCACGGCCCGCGGGGGGGATCTGGTTGGTGCCTGGGTGAGAGCGTGGCCCGCGGGGGGGATCTGGTTGGTGCCTGGGTGAGGGCGTGGCCCGCGGGGGGGATCTGGTTGGTGCCTGGGTGAGAGCGTGGCCCGCGGGGGGGATCTGGTTGGTGCCTGGGTGAGGGCGTGGCCCGCGGGGGGGATCTGGTTGCTGCCTGGGTGAGAGCGTGGCCCGCGGGTGGGATCTGGTTGGTGCCTGGGTGAGAGTGTGGCCCGCGGGGGGGATCTGGTTGGTGCCTGGGTGAGAGCGTGGCCCGCGGGTGGGATCTGGTTGGTGCCTGGGTGAGGGCGCGCGGCCCGCGGGGGGGATCTGGTTGGTGCCTGGGTGAGGACGCGCGGCCCGCGGGGGGGATCTGGTTGGTGCCTGGGTGAGAGCGTGGCCCGCGGGTGGGATCTGGTTGGTGCCTGGGTGAGAGCGTGGCCCGCGGGGCGGATCTGGTTGGTGCCTGGGTGAGAGCGTGGCCCGCGGGTGGGATCTGGTTGGTGCCTGGGTGAGGGCGCGCGGCCCGCGGGGGGGATCTGGTTGGTGCCTGGGTGAGGACGCGCGGCCCGCGGGGGGGATCTGGTTGGTGCCTGGGTGAGAGCGTGGCCCGCGGGTGGGATCTGGTTGGTGCCTGGGTGAGAGCGTGGCCCGCGGGTGGGATCTGGTTGGTGCCTGGGTGAGAGCGTGGCCCGCGGGTGGGATCTGGTTGGTGCCTGGGTGAGAGCGTGGCCCGCGGGTGGGTTCTGGTTGGTGCCTGGGTGAGAACGTGGCCCGCGGGGCGGATCTGGTTGGTGCCTGGGTGAGGGCGCGCGGCCCGCGGGGGGGATCTGGTTGGTGCCTGGGTGAGGGCGTGGCCCGCGGGGCGGATCTGGTTGGTGCCTGGGTGAGGGCGCGCGGCCCGCGGGGGGGATCTGGTTGGTGCCTGGGTGAGGGCGTGGCCCGCGGGGCGGATCTGGTTGGTGCCTGGGTGAGAGCGTGTCCCGCGGGGGGGATCTGGTTGGTGCCTGGGTGAGGGCGTGGCCCGCGGGGGCGATCTGGTTGGTGCCTGGGTGAGGGCGTGGCCCGCGGGGGGGATCTGGTTGGTGCCTGGGTGAGAGCGTGGCCCGCGGGGGGGATCTGGTTGGTGCCTGGGTGAGAGCGTGGCCCGCGGGGGGGATCTGGTTGTGCCTGGGTGAGAGCGCGGCCCGCGGGGGGGATCTGGTTGGTGCCTGGGTGAGAGCGTGGCCCGCGGGGGGGATCTGGTTGGTGCCTGGGTGAGGGCGTGGCCCGCGGGTGGGATCTGGTTGCTGCCTGGGTGAGGGCGTGCGGCCCGCGGGGGGGATCTGGTTGGTGCCTGGGTGAGGGCGTGGCCCGCGGATTGGATCTGGTTGGTGCCTGGGTGAGCGCGTGGCCCGCGGATTGGATCTGGTTGGTGCCTGGGTGAGAGCGCGTGGCCCGCGGGTGTGATCTGGTTGCTGCCTGGGTGAGAGCGTGGCCCGCGGGGGGGATCTGGTTGCTGCCTGGGTGAGAGCGTGGCCCGCGGGAGGGGGGGGGGTATCTGGTTGCTGCCTGGGTGAGAGCGTGGCCCGCGGGTGGGATCTGGTTGGTGCCTGGGTGAGGGCACGCTTCCTGCGGGGGGGATCTGGTTGGTGCCTGGGTGAGAGCGTGGCCTGCAGGGGGGCAGGGCATCTTCGAGCTCAGGAGCACAGAGAAGGGAGAACCGGTTCCCTGGGGACCGGACAGGAGGACTAGAGGACCCGCCATCGGCGAAACAAGACGGTCCCTAAGAGTTAATGGCCAAGGGCCTTCGCCAGTGTGGCTCAGTGAATAGAGTGTCGCGGGAGGATTGAAGGGTCCCGGGTTTGATTTCGGTCAAGGGCACGTACCTCAGTTGCAGAGGGAACATACAGAAGGCAACCAATCAATATGTCTCTCACATCGATGTTTCTCTCTCTCTCTGTCTCTCCCTCTCCCTTCCACTCTCCCTAAAAATCAATGGGAAAATATCCTGGTGAGGAGCAACAACGACAACAAAAGTTATGTCTGAGGGACATTTGTTTCTAAAAAATACAACCGTGTCTTTGTCGGTTGTGCAGGGGAGCCGGGCCAGGGCCGGGGTGCTGCCCAACCAAGCACCTCGACCTACGCTTGAAGTACGTGTAGTATTTGAGGAGGATTCCATATTGGGTCTAATGGAAATAAAGACTCACAAATAATAAGTGTCGGAAGGAAGTGGTCAACAGCGAATTTGTGAGATTCTTCAGTGCAGATGTAAGAGGATGCAACAAGTTTCTTCCTAAACTTCAAGTGTGCTCTTTCTAACACTCTTTTCTGTATGAATAAGAGTTAACACGGACATTAAAATTATAGCCAAGCCCGAGATGGTGTCACTCAGTGGATAGAGCAGCCTGTGGACTGAAGGGTCCGGGTTCCATTCTGGTCAAGGGCACATGCCCCGGTTGCAGGCTTGATCCCCAGTAGGGGGCGTGCAGGAGGCAGCCAATCAGTGATTCTCCCTCATCATTGATGTTTCTCTCTCTCTCCCTCTCCCTTCCTCTCTGAAATCAATGAAAATATATTATATATATATATATAACTGATTTGCTATTTCCATAATCACTTCTTAATGCCAAGTAAACACAAAATACAGGAACACGCTTATGGCTGATGGTGATTTGTTAGACAGTCCATGCCGGCATGGCTTTGCCACCATCGCAGTTACTCTCTGTGTGCACATCAACATGGGCGTTACTTCCCTCTCTTTCTCCTCCCTTCTTTCTCTCTCCCTTTCTGTCCCATCTGCGAATCAATCTGTCCATCCATCCATCCATCACAGAGCAACAACTCAGCTTTAGATCCACATCAGGATCGGGTAAAAAATGGGCTCATTCTCGCCTCCAATTCCCGCCCAGGTGTCATGGTCCGGGCGGCGGTGTGGCTAGGATTCCCTGATTTTGTTCAGACCATGAATGTGGGGAACGGGACGGACATCTGGCCTGCTGCCTTCTGCGTGGGGAGTGCGGTGAGTGCTTGCCCTCTGTTCGCCCCTCCTCTCTGGCTGAGCTCCTGATGTGCCCTGGTCCTCAAAGAGCCTCCCCACCCCCCCAACCCTCAGACCTAACTCCCTCCCCAGAACTGATGACCAGGGGCCCTGGGATGCGGGCCTCTGTGATTTTAATGTGGCTTCTCCCTCCCTCCCCCTCAGCGCATGCGCATACAGTCCTGCAAGCCTTACCTTAGGCCAGCGGTTTTCAACCTGTGGGTCATGACCCCTTTGGCGGTCGAACGACCCTTTCACAGGGGTCGCCTAAGACCATCCTGCATATCAGATATTTACGTGACGATTCCTAACAGTAGCAACATGACAGTGATGAAGTAGCAACGAAAATCATTTTATGGTTGGGCCACAACATGAGGAACTGTATTTAAAGGGCCAGAAGGTTGAGAACCACTGCCTTAGGCAGAGCCGCAGTCAGAACCAGCTGGCTGAAAGGGAGAGAGAGAGAGAAAGAGAGAAAGAAAGGGAGGGAAAGAGAGAGAGAGAGAGAGAGAGAGAGAGAGAGAGAGAGAGAGAGAGAGAGAGAGAGAGAGAAGAAAAGAAAGCTACTGACTTATTGGCTGCATTTTGCCTAATGAAATATATATATATTTAAATACACATGGCCCACCAAGATAACGTCCAGTGAGTGCTCTCAGCCCACGGAGGCTGCCTGGACCCTCCATTTGTAGAGAATTGTCAGCCCCGCCCCCTCCATGGCTGCCCGCTGCATCCCCGGAGTCTCGCCTCCCCTCCCCTCCCCTCCCATGAGAAGGCCCTTCTGCCTGTCCTGCCCACACCCCTTCGTTCTCAGCAAAAGCACTTCTGGCCCGGAGACCCTATGAGCCCTTGGGCGGTCTACGCCCCACAGCTGAACCCTCAGGGCTCGCGGGGCAGGCGCTGAGCAGACCGGACAGAGGCGCACAGCTGTCCCCGCCACACCGCCCTGGTTTCCAGGCCTGCCCAGTGTGTCCCAGGCTGCCCTGTGCGCCTCCTGACGACAGAGGGCGGCGAGGGTCATCTCTCGCTTGGGGCAGCCTGGCGCTGGGGCCCTGGGGCCCTGATGGCCACCTCCCCGCCCACAGGTGTGGATCCAGCTGCTCTACAGCACCTGCTTCTGGTGGCTGTTCTGCTACGCGGTGGACGCCTACCTGGTGATCCGGAGGTCGTCGGGACTGAGGTAGGCAGAGGAGGGGGGCCCGCTCTGGTGCCCTGGCCCCGGGAAAGGTGTGCCGCCATTTAGCCAGGTCTCATCGCCAGACAGACACCTGCAGCCTCACCGAGGACAGCCCCTCCCCTTTGAGCCTGACACCCACCTCGGTTGCAGGCCGATCCCCGGTCCAGTGCGGGAGGAGTGGTGTGTGCAGGAGGCAACCCGTGGATATGTCTCTCTCACATCAGTGTTTCTCTCTGTGTCTCCCCTCCTCCCTTCCACTCTCTCTGAAAATCAGTGGGAAGATATCCTCGGGTGAGGATTAACAACAAGATCCACTGTCTTGTAGTGAATTATTCCCGGAATTGTGCCGCCATCACCATCATCTAGTTTATGACGCTTTAACCCCCCCGCCCTCCCCCCCCAGTGTCTGTGCTGGTTAGTAGTCACTGTCCGTCCATTCTCCCCTCTCCTCAGCCCCCCACAGCTCCTAATCTACTCTCTGTGCCTAGATCTGCCTGTTCTGGACGTTTCTCATAAATGGAATTACACGCTATACAACCTTTTGTGTCGGCTTCTTAAACTTTGCATAACATTTCCAAGGTGTGTCCACGCTGTAGCATCTATCAGCGCTTCATTCCTGTTCGTTGCTGAGTAATATTCCACTGCAGGGCCGTGGGCACTTTATCCGTTTATCACTGATGGGCATGGAGGGGGTGCCATTGTGTGGCGATTAGGAATAGAGCTGCAGTGACATGTGGACGCAAGTGCTTGTGAGGACGTGCGTTTTGTGCTCATCCCAGGGCGGAAGCCCCCGACCATCGTGTCCCTGAGTATAACCGCGTCAGGAGCTGCTGCGCTGCTTTCCGCGAGGTGCGCCCTGTGCTTTCTCAGCAGCTGGGAGCGCTGGCTCTGCGTTCCCGCGTCTGTGCTAACGACACGTGTTACTTTCTGTGCATGTGTGTGGCTTTGAGAGTGTCAGCCCTCCTGGTGTGCGCAGTGCTATCTCACTGTGGCGTTGGTTGGTTTGGTTTGTTTTGTGTTGGAATCCTCACCCTGGCTCAGACAACTGGATATTGACATTAAAAAGAATAAAGGTAGGCCTTTTCCTCACCTACACAAAGCAGTTCTTCCACTCTCTCTAAAAAGTGTAAGAGCGAGGGAAAGACAGAGAAACATTGATGTGAGAGAAACACACCGATGGGTTGCCTCCTGCAGGCACCCTGACCAGGGCTCAGGCTGGGGAGGAGCCTGCAACCGAGGTACGTGCCCTTGACCGGAATCGAACTCGGGACCCTTCGGTCCACAGGCCGATGCTCCAACCACTGAGCAACCGGCCAGGGTAAAATGGTTCTGTTTTATGAACTCCACCCCAGTAAAAAGAACAGCCGAGGGACCAACTAAGGCCACTCCTTGCCCGAGTGGGGAGCGCGGGCGTGGCCGGCGCCGCTGGGCCTCCCTGGCTGCGCAGCTGAGGCGGCTCTCTCCTCTCCTAGCATCATCCTGCTCTACCACCTCATGGCCTGGGGCCTGGCCGTGCTGCTCAGCGCCGAGGGGGTGCTCATGCTCTACCACCCGTCCCTGTCCAGGTGAGGCAGCCGGAAAGACGGCGCCACTTCCCCACCCGGTGCTCTGCGTCCCCCTCTGGCTCCTCCAACACCAGAGCCTTAGTCTTCCTGTCACTCCTCCTTCCCAGCCCCCAGCTCTTCCCCTCTCACCTCCCGCACCCCCTCCCACCTGCCCCTCCCCCTCCCCCTGCTTCTCTCCTTCCTCCTTGGGCCTGAGCAGTCCTCTCCCCTTGGCCTTCACTTCTCCCCGCCTCTGCCATTTCCCTCTGCCTTATGCATCTCTCCCCTGGTGAGCTCCTCCCGTGGGAGCACACCTGCGTGGCACCCAGCACGCCACAGGTGTCCCCGAGCCAACGGGAACCCCGTCCCTCTCCCTGGGAAGAGCCACAGAATGATGGCTCCCATGAACCTTGAGAACCGGCATCCACTGGCCGGCTCCCTGAGCGGCCTTGTCCCCGTGGACTGTGCGATTTTCCCGTGAGCAGAGACTGGGGGGTGGGGGTTGGAATCCACCACCAGGGTCCTTTCTATTCTCTCCGTTTCCGGGGGGAACTGCGGAGGCCCCAGCAGGCAGCCCCGGTGGCCCGATCCACCTCCTTGCCAGCAACTCTGCAGTCCCCCAGCCTGCGCTGCTGTCAGGTTTCCTGGGGGCAGAGGCGGAAGGAATCCGGTATCTCCCCTCTGGCCTTCCTGCCTCGTTCCCAGCTGAGCGGCGTCCCCAGAATAACTCGGGGCGGGGGGCCCTCTGGCAGGTGCGAGCGGGGCTTGGAGCACGCCATCCCGCACTACATCAGCGCCTACCTGCCGCTGCTGCTCGTCCTGCTGGCCAACCCCATCCTGTTCGGCAAGACGGTGACGGCAGGTAAGGACAGCAGCGCCCACGTGGTGGCCTGGGGTCCGGATCGTGACACGTGCTGTCCTTCTGGAATGATCCGGGGCGCTGACCTCACCCATCGTCCTCTGAGACAGAAGCAGGATATAGGGGGGCAGTGAGCAGCTGTGTACACCAGGGAGCAAGCCGCCGTGGCCATGGCTGCACACGTCCTTGGCCAGCGTCCCCTCCAGGCAGCACCTGCCGGCTTCCCGCCCACCTGGGCTCCCCTGGCCGCCCCGCTGTGGCCTGGAGACGGAGCAGCTGGGAAACTGGAGGGAGGCCGGAGCAGAAGGGAGGGGGTGAGGGCCCGAGGGCCTGCTTCCTCCTAGAATGCACTTGGCCCCCGTCTGGTCTCAGCCGAGCAGGAGGCAGGAGGCAGGAGGCAGAGCACAGGAGATGAGTCCTGTGGCGCGAGGCCGGCTGAGAGTGGCCGTGGTCAGCAGGACGCACTGGGAAGGCATCTGGGCTGGGGCTGGGGCTTCATCCCCCCCGCCCATCCCCTCCCCACGGCTCCGCCTCCCCACGGGAATCTCACCCACAGAGTGAGAACCAGGGCGGCCATGATGGAGAACTTGAAACGTGTTTTTAAAATCCTCACCAGAAGATATTTTCCATTTGATCTCCAGAGAGACTGGAAGGGAGAGAGAGGGGGAGAAACATGGATGTGTGTGGCGGGCCAGCACGGCCATGGCATACTCAGCCCCAGGGCGCCTTATGTGCCAGCCAGCTCAGCCAGGTTCGGTGAGCCTGAGAGGGGGCGGTGAAGGATGGAGAAAAGACAGACAAGAGAAGGAAGCTGGGTCTGGGTGGGACGCTGTCCTCTCTGGTGGAGAGCTAGTGACAGCGCCACGGACTACAAGCCAAGTCTTTATTTTATAGCAGATGCCACGAGGCAAAGTCAGGGCGTGGTCAAGATGTTTACAGCATTCTTGTGGGTTTCGACCCTACTCAACTACATGCACCTGAACTCTATCAAGCCCACACCACTCAGGCACGTGGGCCACGTGTTCGGACCGTAGGTTCACGCTCACAACTACAGCTGTTGGCTATAATTGTGCTGGGAGGGCCCTGCCCTCCAAGCTGGGACTTGCACGTGGCCGTGAGGGGACTGTGCCCTCTCCTTGGTCCGAGGCTTGAACCTGTCCGAACATTGCAGCCGCTCCCCACAGATGTGAGAGAGACACATTGAGTGGTTGCCTCCCACACGCACCCTGACCAGGGCCTGGGATAGAACTTGCAACCCAGGGAAGTGCCCTTGGCCAGGAATTGAACCTGTGACCTGTGGACCAACTCTCTGTCCACTGAGCAATGCCAGCTAGGGCTCATTGTTATCACAGAAAATGTAAATCTTTAAAACGTAGCTCCTGAACTAGTAAAACTCAAAGTCCGGTTTCATCAGCGCTGGGACGGAGGTCACCAGGTCGCGTGAGATGTTCCCATTGGGCTCTGCTCCAGGGCTCCCTGCCTCATCCTGAGCATCGCGCATGCCCTCTCTCCACAGTGGCCTCGTTACTAAAAGGGAGACAAGGTGTCTACACGGAGAAGGAGAGGCGGATGGGAGCCATGATCAAGACCCGATTCTTCAAGATCATGCTGGTTGTCGTTGTCTGGTAACCTGTCTTCTGCTCCTGTACTGGTCACTGGGAAGGGACATGCAGGCCCCTGGCCAATTTGCTTGTCCACGAGGGACCTGAGAGTTCTAGAGGAAGGAGTCTTTATATATATATATATATATAAATATATATATATATATATATATGTATATATATATATATATATAAATATATATATATATATATATTTTATTGATTTCAGAGAGGAAAGGAGAGGGAGAGAGATAGAAACACCAATGATGAGAGAGAATCATTGATTGGCTGCCTCCTGCGCGCCCCCTACTGGGGAGGAGCCCGAAACCCAGGCATATGCTCTTTTTTTTTTTTTTTTGATTGATTTCAGAGAGGAAGGGAGAGGGAGAGAGATACTGAAACATCACTGATGAGAGAGAATCATGGACCGGCGGCCTCCTGCACGCCCCCCACTGGGTATCGAGCCTGCAACCTGGGCGTGTGCCCTTGCCAGGAATTAAACCCGGGATCCTTCAGTCCGCAGGGTGACGCTCTACCCATTGAGCCAAACTGGCTAGGGCTAGGCATATGCTCTTGACCAGAACAAATCCTGGACCCTTTAGTCCTCAGGCCGCCCCTCTATCCACTGAGCCACACCAGCCAGGGCCCAAGGAAGGAGTCTTTGGAGAGGAAACCTTTGGCTCTGGGCTAGCGGCCCTTCGAGGAAATGCGCGCAGGACAGAAGGCAAGTCCACAGCCCCTCAGCCTCTGCAAAGAGTCAGATGGGACGGGAAGCCCTTAGAACACAACCCCGGCTTCACAATCCCAGCCCCAGCATCTGGGTGCCCCCTGCCAGGTTACCATGGAAACACAGCATTGGCCCTGCCTTCTCAGTCCACCCACTCGTGTCAGTCTTGGCACCAGCTGCCAGTATCTAAGAAGCTCCAAGGGCGAGGGCACAGCTTTGGTGGGACCCGTCAGAGCTCAGGCCAGAAGGGTAGAGAGCACTTTCTCTCTCCTCAGTTTCCCCCCCGCAGGCCTTCTGCCCAACGTGGACGCTTTGAAATAGACCTGTGTTGCCCTGGCTGGTGTGGCTCAGTGGATAGCGCATCAGCCTGTGGACTGAAGAGTCACGGGTTTGATTCTGGTCAAGGGCACATGCCTGGGTTGCGGGCTCAATCCCTCATAGGGGGTGTGCAGGAGGCAGCCGATCCATGATTCTCTCTCATCATTGATGTTTCTCTCTCTCCCTCTCCCTTCCTCTCTGAAATCAATAAAAATGTATTTTTAAAAAAAGAGAGAGAGAGAGAAATAGACCTGTGCCCCATGCACGGCAGCAGGTTACAATCAGAAAACCGATTCACCTAACTCAGCAGATACTGCAGGCAGGCCTGATGGCAGCTGGATGGCTTGGCTTCCTGGCCCTACGGGGCACATTAAGGTTCAACCATGAAATTCCAGCAAAGGTAGTCAGTTACCATTCTTGTTGTGTTTATGCAAACATCAGGATAAATTAATCTTGATTTGGCTTTTTGATAGCCATGGAGGAATTTTAAGAAGAAAAATCCTATTTCAATAGAAGTTGTTAAATCTAAAATGGTTTCTTTCCCTTCCACCGGACCATTTGTTAAGCGTATAGGGATAGTTCAGTTGATAGTTCTGTGTGCCCACTACGGGTCTCTAGCAATGGTGAAATAGAAATGAAGTCCGTCTCATGATTGAGCCGGAAGTTCCAAGACAAAGGGGGGAATGAAAGGGCGAGGACTACGCCCTCCACCTTGCCCCAGGGTAAGGGCTATGCCCTCCATCTTACCTTGGCCATGTGCTCAGCAAGGCTTCTTCCCAGAAGCCAAGCCTCTGCTAGCCACACCCAGGACTTCTTTAAACTAACCAATGACAATCAAGGGAAGTCGCCATAGATATGACCACATCCTGTGTAACAAGACACCGACTTGCGCCTGGCCAATCGGCAGGGCCCACAGTCCTTTCTCCTCCCCTTACCCCAACCCCCTATAAAACCTCTCTCCACACAGAGTTTTCCCTCTCTCGGCCACTTGGCTTGCCGTTGTGTCGGTGAGTGTGGTGGACGGGGAGCTCAAGCTAGCTTGAAATGAAGGACTCTTTGCTTTTGCATCGGACTCGCTGGCTCCCTGGTGGGCCCTTGGGAATCTTGAAATCTGGGCACAACAGTCACCTCCTCAGGGAGCTCTTCTCCAAGGAGCTCTGGGCCCGAGATAAGAACACAGATAACAGGGGCACCACCAGGGGCCGCTCTCCACCCGCAGTGACCTCCTCTACCTTCAGACTCAAAACAAGTAGAGCATTTTTCTCTCCCACTTCGCAGTACATAAAAGTGCCCACTAGGTGGGGATAAAGTGAAAAAAAAGAAAGAAAACCCTTAGCTGCCGCAAAGCAACGTGTCCCAGGCGGGCCTGCCTTTGTGGGCGTGGCCACTCATGTGATGCCAGGAGGCTCTGGCACTGCGAGGGGAGGCATCATTATTTCTCTTAAAGCCTCACGAGCTGGCCTTGCCCGTCTCACTGCCTCCCAACAATCACATCAAAACATTCGGACATCAGCCCTAGCCCGTGTGGCCCAGTGGATAGAGCGTCGGCCTGTGGACCAATGAGCCCCAGGTTCCATTCCGGTCAAGGGCATGTACCTGGGTTGCAGGCTCCTCCTTGGCCCAGGCCCTGGTCGGGGCTCATGCTGGATGCTTGTCTCTGTCTTTCCTCTCTTCCACTCTCTCTGAAGATCAATGGAAAAATATCCTCGGGTGAGGATTAAAACAAAAACAAACAAACAAACAAAACATCTGAACATAAATCAGATAAGGTTTGCTTTGGTCTTGGTCCAAACCATATGCCACGCTTCGAACGAAGACCAACTTTGGGTTGATGGAGGGTTTGTCTGTCTCTGCGTGGGCCGGGGAAGCAGCTGTGGGTCTTCTGTCAAATTCTGATGGGGGGCAGTGCTTGCGGCCACCCCCGGAGGACCGTGAGCTCTGGGGAGACGCGCCCCCTGCCCCCAGTGCGTAAGCACACCCTCTGCGGCTGATGTCCTCACCGGGCGGGCGGGCCATTGTCTTTCTCACAGTTGGTTGTCGAACATCATCAATGAAAGCCTTCTCTTCTATCTGGAGATGCAACCGGACATCAACGGAGGCGCTTTGAAATATGTCAGAAATGCGGCCAAGACCACGTGGTTTATTATGGTAGGTCAATCCTGATTTTAAATTTTCCTCTTGCAAAATAAAACCCAGCCCTGGCCCATGTGACTCGGTTGGTTGAGCGTCATCCCTGCACCGAAAGATGCGGGTTCCATTCCTGCTCAGGGCACATGCCCAGGAGGGGCGTGCAGGAGGCAGCCTGTCTCTGTTTCTCTTTTATTGATGTTTCTCTCTCTCTTCTTTGCCCCGAACCGTGGGACAACAACGGGGGAATGAAGAGACACCCTAGGAGAATGAAACAAACAAGGGACACGAAAGAATGGAGGCAAGACAGTGCTCTGATCAAGTCTCAAACTTTATTTTCACAGCGGCAGGATATATACTGTTTTAGGAACGGGGGGTGGGTAAAGGGGTCTATGGGCAGTAACCTATTACTAGAGATTTATTAGGCTCCTGATGGTTGTGCTTATCAGCGGAGATGTGTGATTTAGCAGGCTCCGGATGGCTGTGTGTTTATCAGTGGAGATGTGTGATTTAGCGGCTGTGTGAGGGTAGTTTATCTTTTAACTGCTGGCCAAATTGCAAGACACAGGTGGTTTCTGGTAATTAGGAGTTTCTGGAGGAACCAGAAACTTAAAGTTCTTAAGATGGCTTTGTCTAAGCCAATATCTCTAATGGCTCCCAACACTTCTTCTCTCTGAAATGAATGTAAAAATACGTTTTAAAAGATTATAAATGTAGCCCTGGCCGGTTTGGCTCAGTGTGTCTCTCTCATGTCGATGTTTTTTTTCTTTCCGCTCTCTCTGGAAATCAATGGAAAAAATATCCTCTGGTAAGGATTAAAAATATATATATAAACATAAAAAATTATACTAAATACAGCTACATAATAACACACATCAAAATATATTGGCTAGAAATACACGCGATGGTCAAGTGGAAGCACATGGGTACCCCCCCCGCCCCCCGCTTCCGTTAGATTGCGTTTATAATAAAGACACAAACACGGGCCGGGCCCGTGGCTCAGTGGTTGAGCATCAACCTATGAACCGGGAGGTCACGATTGGATTCCTGGTCAGGGCCCAGGCCCAGGTTGCAGGCTCAATCCCCAGTGTGGGGCGTGCAGGAAGCAGCCGATCTATGATTCTCTCTCATCATTGATGTTTCTCTCTCTCTCTGTCTCTCTCCCTTCCTCTCTGACATCCATAAAAATATTTTTAAAAATACAAACAGGAGCTCTCAGTGGAAAAATACACGATGTCCTACACAGACTTGATTTTGATGGCGCTTCAAAATCGGAGGAAATCTGATTGGCAAGGACTTGAAAGCAAGACCAGCGCTCCTGCCTCCTCCGGGCTGTGCCTGGCAGTGGCTTGGTGCCTTGGCTCAGGTCTTGTGTGGGTACCGCACAGAAGTGAGGACTGGTTCCCTGCCCCCGGTGGCCTCAGGAGTCTGCGACATCAACCCGCTCGGCCACTCCAGGCGAGGCCAGCAGGGGGCGCGCCGCCTGCTGCCCGCACTCACCTCACCACGGTCTCCCTGTCCCCTCCAGGGCATACTGAATCCCGCCCAAGGGTTCCTCTTGTCGCTGGCCTTCTACGGCTGGACCGGATGCCGCCTGGACTTGCAGTCTCCCAGGAAGGAGATCCAGTGGGAGCCCATGACCAGCTCGGCCGCCGAGCGGGCCTGCCCCACCCACCGGGGCCCCTGCGCGCCTGGTGACAGCCCCGCTTCCAGGAAGGTGGCACGTGTGGGTGGGCACACGTCGGACGAGGCCCTGAGCATGTTGTCTGGAGGTGAGGCCCCGGCTGCGAGGCAGGCGAGCTGCGGGGTCCAGGGCTCCCCCAAGGCCCGTCAGCAACCAAGGTGAGGTGGGATGGAGGTGGTGCCTGTCACCTCCCTCACGCCCGTCGGGGTGTACATGGAACGTCACAGTGCCCCATACTGATGCCAGTCTTGTAGTTGCTCATCTGCCTCTCCTTTCAGCATTTAAAAATATATATTTCTGATTTCAGAGAGGAAGGGGGAGGGAGAGAGAGAAACACCAATGATGAGAGAATCATGGATCGGCTGCCTCCTGCACGCTCCCTACTGGGGATCAAGCCCACAACCTAGACATGTGCCCTTGACCGGAATCAGACCTGGGACCCTTCAGTCCGCAGGCCAATGCTCTATCCACTGAGCCAAACCGGCTAGGGCAAGACCTTTGCTTTCATTCTACTGATAACCCACTGCTCTCCCCCCAAACCACGTGGCGTCATCCACGAAAGGACCACTCGGAGGTGTCTGAGTTTGACAGAAGGGGGTCTCCCTCTCGTGGGGCACCTCCTGGAGTTGAGCGCAGGCGGCCAGGCAGCCACCACACGCACTGTGATCTCGTCCACGAACACGTTGCTGAAGCTCATGTAACGCCTCCCAGGACATGACACCATCACAGCCTTCTCTCTTTTCCCCTCCAGGGTCTGATGCCAGCACAATCGAAATCCATATTGCAAGCGGGTCCCGCCAGGCGAATGAGGTTGAAGGTGTTCCCAAAATCCAGGGAGACCTGTGAGAGAGAAGGGGCCCAGCCCCCATCCTCCGCTCTACAGCCCTTGTTCCTCAGAAGTGTTCTCACCTTCCCAGCGCCTCTGTCAAGGTGTCCCTCCCCCCAGGCTCACTCTCATCACCATGTCAGAGCATCTTCCCGAGGGTCCTCTTTGTGAAGAGAAGCGACGTGCGTGCCCTTGGGAATGGAAGAGTGCCTTGTAGGCCAGTGATTTCTGACCTCTGCGCCACAGGAATATGTACAACACGCAGTACCTGACTGTTTAGTCAGGGGCGCCACCCCTTTCCCTTAGTTTGTCAAATTAAAGAAATGACAACAGCGAACACAATAGCCGTCGGGTGTCATTGAATCAAAAGTATGGCTATTTTCTTTGTCAGATGGGCAAAATATATATTTTGGGGGGTTGCCACCGAATTTTATGTGCCACAAGATGAAAAGGTTAAATATCACTGTTCCAGACCAAATGCTCAGCAGCATCTGTACACACTGTAATGTAATGCCACGTCCAAGTCCCTGGGAAAGTTAATAAAGTCATTGAAACCAGGCTCCCAGTCTGGCTTGGGTTCCTTCTGAACAGCACTCCTAGCAAATGCTCTTGGGTAAAGTTATTGATGATGCCAGGAGGGCAGCCAAGTGGAGAAGCAGCTGAGGTGCAGGGCATGTGGATGGGCTGCGCTGCATGTTCTTCATGCACCACCAGATGGCGCAGAAGAGGCAGCTCGCATCAGGAATACAGCCTTTGGTCCCAACATAGGGCTGCCTGTTCTTCATGCACCACAAGAGGGCGCAGAAGAGACGGCTCCTATCAGGAATGCAGCCTCTGGTCCACACATGGGGCTGCATGTCCTTCGTTCACCACAGGAGGGTGCCAAAGAGACGGCTCCTATCAGGAATTCAGCCTTTGGTCTCTGTGTTGGGCTGCATGTTCTCTGTGCATTACAAGAGGGCTCAGAAGAGGCAGGTTTGATCAGAAATCCAGTGTTTTGGTTCATGCTGTTGGAGATCTTTACCATTATTATTCTGCATCTCTATCAGATAAGTTTTTAAAAAATATATTTTATGGATTTTCTACAGAGAGGAAGGGGAAGGGATAGAGAGTTAGAAACATCGATGAGAAACATCCATCAGCTGCCTCCTGCACACCCCATACTGGGGATGTGCCACAACTGAGGTACATGCCCTTGACTGGAATCAAACCTGGGACCCTTCAGTCTGCAAGCCTACGCTCTATCCACTGAGCCAAATTGGTTAGGGTCAGATAAATTTCTTATCTCCATTTAATTGATCTCTTCTGGAGAATTTTCTTGTTCTTTCATTTGGGGGTTGTTCTTTTTGTCTTCCCATTTGGGCTGCCTGTTTGGGTTACTGACTTAATTATAACATCATCCTCCAGTGGATTTATACTGCTGCCAGCTACATTGGGGTCCGAGACTGCCTACACTCAGGCCTCCTTTGATCTCCACCACCATTCTGAACTCTGCTCCTCCTGTTACATATATATACTAGAGGCTGATGCACGAAATTCGTGCAAGAGTAGGCCTTCCTTCCCCAGGCTGCCTGCACCAGCTTCCCTCTGGCACCTGGGACCTGGGCTTCCCTTGCAGCCCCAGCTTCGTCCGGAAGGTCGCCTGGAAGGATGTCTGGACTAATTAGCATATTACACTTTTATTATCATAATAAAAGCTTAATATGCAAATGGTCATCACGCTGTAACGTTGGTCAGCAGGGACCTGAGGCTGCGTGGGACCAGGCCCGGGCGGGGGACCTGAGGCCACGCCCCCAACTCTGTGCTGGGACGTGAGGCTGCATCCCCCGCTTGGCGGGGCTTGACAGGGGTGGGGCTGGCCGGGTGTTGGTGTCACCCAATGAGGGTGGGGCTGGCTGGACACTTCTATTATAGAGAAAGGGCAAACAGCAATATTAAAATATTTCCTCTAATAAATTCCCTTTTAATGTGTATGAATTTTGTGCACCAGGCCACTAGTAGATATATAATGTGCTAACTGAACAAAAGATCAATGTAGCATACTATTTAGCTATATTCACTTATGTAGAGAAAGTTAATGTTATATTGTAAATAACTTTTAAATTTCCTGAACTGGGTTTATTCTTCATGTGCACAAAGTATTTGTTTTGCCACCCTAACCAGTTTGGCTCAGTGGATAGAGCATCGGCCTGAGGACTAAAGGGTCCCAGGTTCGATTCTGGTCGTCAGGGGCAGGACCTTTGCATCACTTCTTAGTGTTCGTGGGGACAAGTCACTTAAGAGCATCACTGCCATTTTCTATTTGGTGAAGTCTCCATTGAAAAGTGTATTTGGCTCAATTTTTTTTCAAAGCAAAAAACTCCATTATTTCTATATCACGGCTGCGGGCACATCCCCAGTTGGCGGTGTGCAGGAAGCAGCTGATAGATGTTTCTAACTCTCTATCCCTCTCCCTTCCTCTCTGTAATAAATCAATAAAATAGATTTGAAAAAAATATCTGTTGTGCCAAAGCGAGTAAAAAGTAAACTGTTCCCGTTTGGAAATGTTATAGGATAAATGGGTATGCTATGTCCAATGATCCTATTTGTCTATAGCTCAAACTATAGCTTATTTTGTAAGAAAAAATGATCCAAACCTTTGGTAGATACAATGCAGTTTTCAGAAAAATTTATATTACAAATATATCTTAGTTTTCAAGAGCCAAGGCATGTGAGTTAGCCTCCCTCCCAGCCAGTTAGGGAGAAACAATCTTGAAAGACAGGAACGCACTTCATTCTCCTGTTTCCCATCCCAAGATTTCAGTTCCTTACTCCCTTCTCCCCTTCCCTCTATGGCAGCGGTTCTCAACCTGTGGGTCGCGACCCCTTTGGGGGGTCGAACGACCCTTTCACAGGGGTCGCCTAAGACCATCCTGCAGATCAGATATTTACATTACGATTCCTAACAGTAGCAACAATACAGTTAGGAAGTAGCAACGAAAATAATTTTCTGGTTGGGTCACAACATGAGGAACTGTATTAAAGGGCCAGAAGGTTGCGACCCACTGGTCTATGGTATGATTGTGTCCCATGACTTCCATCTTAGCGACATGAAGTGTGAAGGGCTCCTTACTATGTTTTACAGGGAGAAGCTTTATCGTGAACATGCTGAGCGCGTTCAGACTTCGTTTCGAGAGTAGGATAGAGCTGAGGAGAACACCAAGTTACCAGGGCAGAACCTGCAGGTTGGTATCAGGCTGAGGTTTATGGTTAGTTTATTGTAAGCAAGTCTCAAGGAGGAGAGAGAGCCTGTTCATATCTTAGACCAGTGGTCTGCAAACTGCGGCTCGTGAGCCACATGCGGCTCTTTGGCCCCTTGAGTGTGGCCATGAAGTTTCAATCGCCCTGTATGTGTGCGCCTGCATGTGGTATTTTGTGGAAGAGCCACACTCAAGGGGCCGCAGTTTGCCGACCACTGTCTTAGACCCATGGAGTAGAGCCAGGGTCCCGTTCCCATTGCTGGCTATGTGGTTGGGCCCTATGTGACCACAGAAAAGCAGAGAAGCCCAGGCATCCACCACACTCAGAAAAGTCCTTCGTCTCTATTTCCTCTCGTGCTTGTCATTCTTGCAGTTTCAAGGAACGGAAATTTGCCAACTTGCAACAGAGGGATGTCTTGGTTTATCTCAGGAAGACCAGAGGGGTGGGTGGTTAGCTTCAGGTCCAGCTGCATGTGCCTGGGCTCAGGTTGCTCAGTTCGTGTCTTCTGGGCTCTGCCTCCATCTCCTTCTAGGCTCTCTCCATGGGGTCAGATTCTAGGCTCCAAATCCTAGATTCCCCACCAGGTTGGGTCCCCAGTGGACGGAGACAAACCTTCGGGCAACCATCTTTGTCGGCACCTTAAGCAGAAAGCCCCTGCAGGAGGAGGACTCATCCGGCCTGGATGCTTTTTCATTGCTGAGCCGTCACTGTGGTCAGGGCCGTGGTCGGCAAACCGTGGCTCGCGAGCCACATGCGGCTCTTTGGCTCCTTGAGTGTGGCTCTTCCACAAAACACGTGTGGGCGCACACGTACAGTGCGATTGAAACTTCGTGGCCCATGTGCAGAAGTCGGTATTTTGTGGAAGAGCCACACTCAAGGGGCCAAAGAGCCGCATGTGGCTCGCGAGCCGCGGTTTGCCGACCACTGGGTCAGGGCATGGTCCACTCTGGAGGGACTGACCTGATCACGGGGAGGAGGGAGGCTAGTGGAGGAGGTGTTGCTTCCTAAGGGCAGAGGGCAGTGAGCAGAAATGTTTCCTGAGAGGGGCCAGAGAATGGACTTGGGAAGATCATTGCCAAGCCTCATACGGGCCCGACTTAGGTTAGCGTCTCAGTGACTATGACTCCATCCGGAGGCTAGTTTGCAATGCGAAGGCAGCGCAGCCGGAGGGCTGGATTTTTCAGGGTGGGTTTAAGCACCCACATGGACAGAGTGAGTAGGGGACAAGGTAATATATACAGAGCAAGACGCAGCCTGTGTCCCCAGGACAACTGCCTCCCTGTCCCAGGGGGGGACATCCACGAGGGAACGAAATGATGCCACACCCACTTGGGGTGGAAGTGGCCCTGGGACTTCCCATTCTGCAGATTCCTCTGAGTTCGTGGCGGAACCGCATTCCCAGCAAACCACAGGGGGACAGGAGGAGTCACCGACTTTGACTTTTCCAAATGGCCGGCCAGAAGTCACCCCCCATCCCCACCCCCCGTGTGGAGTCTAGTGAACAACATAAACTGATGAACCAAAAGAGACCCAGAGACATGGAAGCAGACTGAAACCTCAGAGGGAAGGCAGGCGTGGTGGGTGGGAAGAGATCAGCCAAAGAACTTGTAGGCATATATGCTTCACCCACGGACATGGACAATGGTGGGGGGGGGGGTCAAGAGGGGAAAGGGGGACATTTGTAATACTTTCAACAATAAAGATTCTGTTCCCACATCTGGGCAGGTTCAGCCTCAGTCCCGGAGGCACGCACCGAGTCTGTGTCTGCTCATCGGGGAGTCGTGGGCCCCAGGGACCGAGCGGGACGAAGAAAGCACACCTAGGTTCTCTCGTATCAAAATAGAGCGATTTATTCAAGACACTGAACAGGAGCTGTTGATTCTCTTGGAACAAATGGGCTACCACACGCAAGGTGATCATTTTTGTCGGAGCGCGTGAGGGTGTGCGGGGTGGGGGGACGATTGCGGACGCGGGCGGACAGGGTGGAGGTGCTGCTGGAGAAGCACAGTTGCTGGCACGTCTGACACTGACGACAAACACCGCAGGAGCCAGAGTTCAAAGCCCTGAGGCGGGGCGGAGGGGACGTTTGTGCATTTGACTGGAAACACGATTTGTGAAGAAAGAAAGGTGGAACAGGCTGAAAAGGAGGAAAGTAACCAGAACGAAGCAGACCTGACGTCGGACAAAGTGCACTTCCCCCGCCCCCACACCGATGTTAGGACAGAAGGAAACTCAAGTCCCCGCCCGGCTGGTGTGGCTCAGCGGTTAAGCAGCGACCTATGACCCAGGAGTTCTCGGTTGAATTCCTGGTCAGGGCACATGCTCGGCTGTGGGCTCGCTGGGTCCCCACTAGGGGGGCCTGCAGAAGGCAGCTCATCAATGATTCTCTCATCATTGATATCCCCCCCCCTCCTTCCTTCCTCTCTGTAATCAATAACAAAAACATATTTAAAAAAAGACTCCAGTCCCCGGGATGATGCTGGTCACTGCCCGTTCCCGCCATCCCTGGTCCCGGCAAACCCAGCCGGAGGGTCTGGGAGATTCAGCGTGGGACATCTGCTCAGAGTCAAGGTCACGTTTGGTTACTAACTGCCAGCGTTAGGGTTTAAGCTGTAAGTAAATGAGGGCGAACAGTCACAGGACGCCGGGCCGACTTTCTGGAGCTCAGCTCCCCGTGAGCATGGGCGCTGCCACGGCGCCTGGATGCGCACACCTGGTCCCCTGTGGCTGCGGCAGCTCTTCTTGGACGGTCGGGGGCAGGAAGCCAGGGCCTGGGGTCGGCCTTCATCCCCACGGGTCCCCGCCGGCCGGGATTGAGCCCGCGTGGTCCAGGTTCTCCCAGGCCTCGGCTCCCACCTCACTCCGGCCAAGCGGGTCGGGTTTACCCACGGACCACGCGTCGGCGACACCCTGGCTCCCGCCCTCGTGGGAGGATTGTCTACTGAAGCTCCAAGCGCGCACCCTGCAGGCGCCCGACGTGTCCTGGACCCCCGCCCCCCCCCCCCCCGCGGCGATGCGCCCATTTCTAGGGGGGGCAGGGGGTCACATGGCACCTCCACAAACTTCCTGACTTCTCGGGGCAGGAATGACCTAAGTTGGCTGGGATGTCAGCTGGGGTGTGCAGGAGGCAGCTGATGGATGTTTCTCTCTCATCGATGTCCAGGACCAGAGTGGTGACGTCATAGACTTTGGGCTTGGGAGATGCGAGTGGTGACGTCATAGGCTCTGAGCTTCGCCGAGTGTCCGGGCCACGGCCCAAATAAAGCACCCAACTCGGAACCAGCACTTTGGGGTCTTCTCCGGCCGGGACTCGAGAATGTCACGTATCCACGGGGCGCCCGGTGATGACGGCACGATGAGGTTCCGCAGGCCCGGCCCAGTCGGTCTCTTGGACGCTCGCACTTGCCCTGAGGGTGGATTTCCGGCTCCGCGGATGGATCCTGTCTGGCGGCCGGGACACGGGAGGCGGAGCTCCGCGCACGGCCGCCCGCCCCGTCCGGTCCCCGCTGCGCCCATGGCCCCCCTCGCACTGCCCCCTGCAAAACCAGCTCGGCGGCGGGGCTGCCGGTGCAAGGGCTACCTCAGCAAGGACAGGAAACTCCCGTGGGAACACAAAGCCAGGTTTAATTATTTAAAAACTTTTAAAAGACTCATGATTAGAAAAGGAAACGCGCATTTGGCGGAGAAAGAAGGGATGGAGACAGAGGTGACGGTGACGTTCCACCTGTGGTTCACCTGCGGGGCCTCCCTCCTGTTCACCTCGGACCAGGGAGACCCAGCGCCTTGGGGTCAGCCGTGCTAGCCGCGCCCCCCCCCCCCCCCCAGCCTCCTGGGCCAATGGCCGTCCCGGGAACCAGGTGGTGCCACCTACAGGCGACTCGGAGCAGCGCCTTCTGTGTCAATGGCTTCAATACCATCTGGTTGGGCACTCGCTCCTGAGGTCACAGCGCACCCGCCTTCATTCCCCTCCTGCGGCCACACAGGCAGACTCCAGGGACCCCGGGCTGCCCCCCGGAAAGAGCGGGGTGTCCCTCCGCCGAGGGAACCCCGCGGCGTCCTCGGATCTGTCCCCCACAGGTGCCCTCCCACTTGCCACGTGGCCCGAGGCCACGGAACCGCTCCCCGGAATAGTTTAAAATAGGGAACCGCACAAAGCTTTCTGTCTGATGGCCATTGTAGGATTTTAAAATCGTTTTAACATAAAAATATCTTTTCTTTTTTCCAAAAATACTCCGGGCTCTCTCTCTCTTATAAGTCTTTTTTTTCTCCTGTAAAAAGCCCCCCTGCCCTGCCTTCCTACATAAAGCACTTATTTTGCGTGGAGAGTGCCCTCGAGACCTACGATGCATAGGAAACAACTATGACAAAGGGATGGAGGGGAGGGGAGGGGAGGAGAAGGGAGGGGAGGAGCGATAAAGCGGTAGACAAAGATTTTGCCACATGTCCCCAAGGCCACATCTACAGCAAATCCAGACACGGAAGGGAGGACAAAGGTGGTGGTGGGGGGGGGGGGGGCGGGCGGGCAAGGACAGGGACGGGAAGAAGGCGAAACCAGCCCCATGGTGGACAGAAGGCCCAGCAAAGCCGCCGGGACAACGAAGGTTGTGGGGCACAGAGGAGTCAGGGTCACCGAGGCGCGCGTTCCCGCAGCAAAGGCTGGTCTCGGAATCTCCTCTGCAAGCCAACCGCGGTGTCCCCATCCTGAGGGAACCACGCAGCCCGCGGGGGTGGGGGGTGGGGAGCTTTCGGGTGATCACCGCAGCTTTCTTTCTCTTCCTGTTTGGCACAGCTTCCCCCCGCCGTGGCCAGCATCAGAGCCGTGTGCACGCACCATCCGGCCGGTGGCGTCAGGCTGCCCTCCGATACAAATGTGTGAAAGGTTTCGGTGAGGACTACGGAATACAGGCTCCGGGTGTGGCCGGGAGGGGCTGGCTCCAAGGTCATGCCCACGTGCCACGCCCGCGCAGTCTCGCAGCTGCAGGATCGAGTCTCAGGGGTGCCGAGGCCCCCGTGCCCACCACTGCTGGTCCATGACTTCTCTTCTCTTTCCCGGGACAATGCGGTCACTTCCGCAGGTCTAACACGCACACCTGTGGGGAGACAGAGAGCCTGTGACTGTGGCTGGAACAGTTCCTGTAAAAAAGGGAACGGAAAAGTTACTTTGTGGAAGTTAAGGCAAGTAACATGGCCAGGAAATGTTACTTGTATGGAAGGGAACAGAGCCGGGTGGACAAATTATATTGTATAGCCCACGGATCAAATCAGGCCCGCCCAACTGTTTTATAAATAGAGTTCTATTGGCACACCGTTCTGAACATTCAGAGAAACTGTAACAACAGCCTAATGACTGAGCCTTTGACCATCCTGGGAACTAATACAGAGGCAGTGGCCATGGTACGGCCCAGACACCGAGTGGCAGGGCCGACGACCAGTCAAGCCCGAGCTCATGGCCTTGGGGAACACGAGTGGGCTACCCCAACCCTCGGCAACCCTCCCGCCGCCCCCTGCCTCAGGGGATCACCATAGGGCCCAGGACCCAGAGACCCTTTTGTCAGCAGAGGGTCCAGGCTGGGGCACCATCCAGGGTTGGAGCCAGGAGCCAGGTGCTCAGCCTGGGCCCTGGGTATCGGCTGTCGGGCGTGTCCCCTTTCCACCCCCCCCCCCCACCCCCAGCACACCGGGGGTGCTGCTTACGGAGCCGTCGGATGCGCTGGCGCCCACTTTGTCCCCTCGGGCGTTCCAGCAGACCTCGAAGATGCCGCCGGTGCCTCGGTAGCTGTGGACCAGGCTCCCACTCTGCAAATCAAAGCAGCCGTCAGGAGCTAAGGGGGCGGGACGGGGCGGGAGCAAGGCCACAGCGCATCCACGTGGTTGTATTTAGCGGGCATCCTATCACTGAGGATCAAAGAGGTTTGAGATCTAGGCAAAAGGAGTGACATAATGTGATAAGGTTTCGACCCTGGGCGGTACCTAATGAAGTTTTTCTTTTTTTAAATATACTTTTATTGCCCTAGCTGGTGTGGCTCAGTGGATAGAGCGTCGGCCTGCAGACTGAAGGGTCCCAGGTTCAATTCCGGTCAAGGGCACATGCCCGGGTTGTGGGCTCGGTCCCCAGTTGGGGGGCATGCAGGAGGCAGCCGATCCATGATTCTCTCTCATCATTGATGTTTCTATCTCTCTCTTTTTTTTTTTTTAAATATATTTTATTGATTTTTTACAGAGAGGAAGGGAGAGAGATAGTTAGAAACATCGATGGGAGAGAAACATCGATCAGCCACCTCCTGCACATCTCCTACTGGGGATGTGCCCGCAACCCAGGTACATGCCCTTGACCGGAATCGAACCTGGGACCTTTCAATCCGCAGGCCGACGCTCTATCCACTGAGCCAAACCGGTTTCGGCTGATGTTTCTATCTCAATATCCCTCTGCCTTCCTCTCTGAAATCAATAAAAATATATTTAAAAAAAAAAAAAAAAATATATATATATATATATATATATATATATATATATACTTTTATTGATTTCAGAGAGGAAGGGAGAAGAAGAGGGATAGAAACATCCATGATGAGAGAGAAACATTGATCAGCTGCCTCCTGCACACACCCTACTGGGGATCAAGCCCGCAACCCAGGCATGTGCCCTGATCGTGAATCCAACAGTGACCTCCTGGCTCATAGGTTGATACTCAACCACTGAGCCATGCTGACTGGGCCCTCATGTCATTTTTCTACGATGTCACTTTACAAATCCACCCAGCACTGTTTCTATGAAGAGGCACTGTATTCCTGGAACGTGTGTTTTCTGCGTGGCCTGTCTGGGCTGCGAGGCTTAGCAGCAGCCTGGCTCCGCGGAGGGTCCCCCCTCACCTCTCCCTCTCCAAGAGCATGGAGCTTGGGTGAGGCAGACACTGGGAAGCCTGCGGTCTCAGTGGACACCCTGCCCATGGCAGCTAGTTCACTTGCCTCATGTACTCCCAGCCCTTGCCACAAGGGGGCATGGGCTCAATGCAAATGTACTGCAATGTCAAACCAGCCACAGGGAACCCCAAGGCAGGCTGGATTACAAGAGGTGAAGGGAGGCCATGCAATCCACCCGAGGTCACACAAACTGGACCGTTGGCCTTTTGCAACGGCTCTGACCATTTCTCCTCCATCGGCAGGAGAACCGAGAGCTGACTGCGCAACATAACAGTCCCTACTCTACCTCTCACCCACGTCCACTCTTTTTTAAAATTTATTTTTAATTTTTATTGATTTCAGAGAGGAAGAGAGGGAGAGAGAGAAACATCCATGATGAGAGAGAATCATGGATCAGCTGCCTCCTGCATGCCCCCTACTGGGGATCCAGCCCACAACCCAGGCATGTGCTCTGACCGGGAATCGAACTCGGGACCCTTCAGTCCGCTGAGCGCCACCCACCTCCACTCTTATATTCAGAACCTCTTACCCAGGGATGCCCATGCTGCCGCATTTACTCAAATGCTGTCTCCTTTGAGTTCTGCCAACAGCACAACCCAATATGACATACCCTTTCCTCTGGAAACATACACTATTTTCATTAGGAAAATCAAAATGGCACCACAAAGCAAACAGATATTCCTTTGCACCCTCTGGTTTGCTACACGATGTGGCCCCGAGGTCAGGGCTGGCCCCGCCCCTTGGCTGACCCCCTGGGAAGCTCAAATGAAATGACACCTGTTCCCCCAACCTTAGTACCCTGGGAGCAGCATCTCTGGCGACAAGGGGACTGGGTTACGGTTTTCCCATCTTCCAGAAAAGGATGAGGCAGGTGACTCACTCCCCAGCACAAACTCCCCAGAGGATGTCTCGAGCCTGAGACACCGAAACTTGACATTGGGCATGCCTCTGAGAAAGGTCCGCGGGATTACCTGAGTGTTCCAGATGTGCACGCACTTGTCGAAGGAGCCGCTGGCCAGGTACTTGCCGTCGGGGCTGAACGCGACACTGTAGACAGGCTCCTGGTGTTTGGTGAGTGTGTGGATGCACACGCCGCGCTCCACGTCCCACAGCCGGACCGTGGAGTCGAACGAAGCGCTAGGAGGAAGGGAGGAAACGTCACCACAGGCACTCGGGACTTTCTCCCACCTCCCCAAGGCGTACATGCATCATGTTTTCCTTGTGTCGCTTTTACGTTTCCAGAGACAATAACAGGGATGCTTCGTCATGGCGAAATGTGACTCTGATGCATTAACAGCAAAGCGATTGTTATAAAACAACTAGTGGCCCGGTGCACAAAATTCGTGCACATTCAAAGGGAATTAGTTAGAGGAAATATTTTAACACATTGTTTGCGGGTAGTTTTTATCGCACGCTAACAGGTGGCGCGGGCCATTTGTGCTAATTTTTTGCACAAATGGCAACGTTCAGTAAAATTACGATAACTTTACATATTTATATGTTACCCGCATTCTACCGCTAGTCTATAAAAAACGAATTAATACGTGTTCCGCGCTCTACTACACTGGTAGAAAGTATAAATACGTAAAATGTATAAATACGTTTCCCGCATACAATGTGTTAATTCCTTTTCTCTATAATAGAAGTGTCAGAGATGAAAGAAAATTACTAAAATGTATATGCAAATCTCCCTCCTGTCAGAGTCTGGAGCACGCCATGGGACCTAGAGTCAAGTCCCCGCCCACTGCCCGCACGCGCTTTGAAAACACAGGAGACTCAGACCTGGCTGGCCCCACCCCCAACAAGCCCCTCTGGGCAGGGGGTGCAGCTCAGGTCCCCCGGACCGGTGCTGGGTGTGGGGGTGCAGCCTCAGGTCCCCCGTCAAGCCCCGCTGGGTGGGGGGTGCAGCCTGAGGTCCTCCACCAGGCACTGAGGAGGGGGGGGCACAGCCTGAGGTCCCCGTCAAGCCCTGCCGGGCGGGGTGTGACCTGAGGTTTACCAGCCCAGAGCCGCGGCGGGGGGTGCGACCTGAGGTCTCCTGACCCAGAGCCGGGGCAGGGGGTGTGGCCTGAGATCCCCCATCAAGCCCCACTAAGTGAGGGGCGTGGCCTGAGGTCCCTCACCCCAGCCAGGTGCCATGCAGCCTCAGGTCCCTGCTGTCTGGTCGTGATGTTATGGTGTCCTGGCTAATTTGCATATTCCTCTATTATATGGAAGGCTAGAAGCCCGGTGCACAAAAATAAATTTGTGCACTGGCGGGGGTGGGGGTGTGTGTGTGTCTCTCAGCCCAACTTGTGCCCTCTCACAGTCTGGGACCCCTCGGGAGATAACCACCATGCTCCCCTGGTGGCAGATGGCATGCCTGATCCTGCAGTGCCTGCCCTGTCTCCCCCGGTCGCACACGGCAGGCCCAGATCCCGCGCTGGGGCGGGCGGTGGTTGGGGATCGTGCTGCCGCCTGCCCTGGGCCACAAATGGCAGGCCCAGATCCTGCGCTGGGACGGGCAGCGGCTGGGGATCTCGCTGCCGCCTGCCCTGCCCCGCCCCGCCCCGCCCACGGCAGGCCCGGATCGCATGCTGGGGTGGACCGTGGCTGGGGATTGCACTGCCGCCCGCGCAGGGCGGCGCAGTGGGATCTGCCTGCAGTATGGAAATTTAACGGCCATCATTGTTGGGTTAATTTGCATACTCTTCTGATTGGCTGATGTGCGTGGTGAAGGAACAGTCAATTAGCATTTTTGTCTTTTATTAGTGTAGATAGATTCCTGTCTTTTGCTTTTGCTCTTTTGGATGCTGTTACTGGGGAAACAGGGTGATTTCACATTCATTGGTTCCTGCAATCTGCTGTGTGCACCGTGGATCCCAGACCCTGAAGGATCCCGGCATCTCCAGCCTCAGAATCTCTCCAGCTTGTTTTTCTAGACGTTTTTACTAAACACGGGGCCAAATGGCGTCCCGTGAGCACTGGGCTGAGGCAGTTCTGTGCACCGCAACCTCAAGTGGTGTGGGTCTGGGCTGCCCACCACGGCCACGTACCCCTCTCCCCAATTCTGGGGACCATGCTGCTTCCCTGGGGGTTCACTATAGAAATGGCTCTGTCAGCCCTGCTAGGGCGGGGCAGCCCTTTGCTGCCGCTCAGAACCCGTGCCACCTGCAGCCCTGGGCTAGACTAAGTAACGCAGGGCCTCAGGCACGCCGAGCTCAGCTCTGCTTGCTTTCTCCGTCCTGATGAAACCTTCACAAAGCCACGTGCCAGACGCCTGGACACAGAACTGCCCTCCCACCAGCCCAGCGGGCACAAGGATCCACACCCTTACTCGGGCGTCACTTCATAGCGTTGTCTCACGGGCCCTACCCTCTCCGGGCAGCTACTCGTGTACAGTTTGGAAGGGCGCGAACTCATTCACAGCACCCCTTCGCACAATTTCTATTCCCTTTGATACAAGTGACATTTCCTGGCCACCTTCCTGGCCATCTCTTTTACAGACTAATGTTTCTGTTCCCTTTGATACAATAACTGTTCCAGCCACAGTGAGCAAGGTGGCTCTGGGAGCCGCGTGGGCCTGGGCTGTGGCCCGTCCCCTCTTACCTTGCGAGCATGATGTTGGCGTTCGGGTTGCTGGTGGCGGGCCCGGTGGGACTCCACTTTATGGTGTAGATCTCTTTGCTGTGAGCTTGCAGGTCATGGACACACGTGTCCTGTTTCATGCTCCAGATCTAGAGGGCACGATGGCAAGCGTGTGAGCAGGCAGGAGTTCTTTCTCCAGCCAGGAATGGCTCCACACCGTCACGCTGTGAGCGCTCCTCAGGTTTGGGGCCCTGGGGCAGCTAGCCCACCCGCGGGTCGCTGCCCAGGTAGAGGGGTGGGCAAAATCCCGGGGGCGCCAGCGGCACCGAGTAGCCATGGGGCAAACTTACGGCAGCGGGCAGAGTGTTCCATACAAAATCATCACCCAGAGCAGCCGTGAGGGTAAGACCTGCACCGAGTACGGGGCTGCCCGGGATCGAGCAGCCCTTCCTTCCACGTTACCTTTAATGTCATGTCGTCGGAGCAGGACGCCAGCAACATTCCAGCAGGATCCCACTTGATGGCATTGACCTCATTCTGAAAGAGAGCAAAGGATTTTACAAAGAAATGAAGGCCTGTGAGTAGGTACCACAACCGTCCAGCAGGGGGCAGCAGCGCCCCGTCATCTCTTCAGACTATTCATAGTTTCCACCACAGGACTCAGATTTTCCTGCTGCTTACTCTGCCTTTCTCCTGTAGGTAAATGCACAGCCGCACACCATGCAAAACCAGTCACCCGCATCCACGTTTCTCTAAGAAAAACATCACACCTCGGGAGCCAGTGCATTTACATTTAATAAGCACAGCACAGAAAACCAGTATGACCACCGACCACCGTTGTTTTGAAACTGACATTAAAATCATTTTCATCCTGGCCGGTGTTGCTCAGTGGCTAGAGTTTTGGCCTTATGCACCGAAGGGTGGTGGGTGGCAGGTTTGTCCCTGGTCCCAGTCAGGGTGCACGCAGGAGGTAACCAATAGATGGGTCTCTCTCCCATCAATGTTTCTCTCTCTCCCCCACTCCCTCCCTCCCGTCCACTCTCTAAAAACCGGCATTTTCCACCAAATTCAGGATACTGGCTATTTCTATGATCTCTCTTCAGGTTCATTAGCCCTATGTCTGCAATCTCAACCGGCTGTTAAACCCACCCATTAAGATTTTCATTTCAGACATCAAACTTCTCAGCTGTCAGATTTCCATTTGACCGTTTTGTTTTGATTTTAAATATAGTTTTCCTTTCTCTGCTAACATTCCCCATCTATTCATTCATGACGGGGATCCTTTCCTTTATGTCGTCACATATTTAATAGCTACTCCAAGTCCTTCCTCCAAAACCCAACACCTCACCTCAGGGTCTATGTTTTCTCCACTGCCTGCCCATACCTGGGTCAACCCAACCAACTGAGATATTACAATAGCCCAAGCAGCAAAGGGCTGCAAAAGACCTGGTCTGCAGTCACAGTACCTTTCTTTTCTCTGTTATTAATCACCCCACCCCCAGGGACAATTAGATGAGAACCATAATGGCATCACAGATTTGAGTAGGAGGAGGAAAAAAAGCCCTGGCCGGTTAAGCTCAGTGGGTAGTGTCGGCCCATGGACTGAAGGGTCCCAGGTTTGATTCCGATTAAGAGTACACACCTCGGTTGTAGGCTCAATCCCTGGCTCTGGTCGGGGTGCAGTGCAGGAGGCAACCGGTCGATGTGTCTCTCTTACAGAGACGTTTCTCTCTCTCTGTCTATCCCTCTCCTTTCCACTCTCTCTAAAAAAATCAATGGAAAAGTGTCCTCGGGTGAGGATTAACAAAAGAATAAGAAATAATAAAAAAATTAAATGTGTTAATAAAAAAATTCAAAAAGCAGGTGACAAATCTGCTTAAAGGAATGTCAGTAGCATTTTAATAGGGCATCAGAAATCATGCTGCAAGAAATACTCCTATCATTTAAAAATCCAAGGGACAAGTAGGCCGTCACAAGCATCTTTTTTTTTTTTTAAAATAGATTTTTATTGATTTCAGAGAGGAAGGGAGAAATAGAAACATCAATAATGAGAATCATGGATCGGCTGCCTCCTACATGCCCCCTACTGGGGATGGAGCCCGCAACCTGGGCATGTGCCCTGACCAGAATCGAACCTGGGACCCTTCAGTCCGAAGCTTTATCCACTGAGCAAAACCGGCTAGGGCTGTCACAGCATCTTTTAATCCGAGGCTCCCCCTCCTGGCACATGCCCATGAACTTGAGCCCCATCGTCAGGCCTCCCACTTACCGTGTGTCCCTGGAAGGTTTTGACGGGGCGGTCACAGCTGAGTCTGCAGACGTGAATGCACATGTCGGTGCTACAGGAGGCGAAGGTCGTGTTGTTCTGCCAGTCCACATCGAGGGCGGGGGCTGCGGGCGGGACAGGGGGTGGAAAACTGGAGTCTCTAGAGCCCAGGCTGCCCCACGTGGCCTGCTGTGGCCACAACACACAGAGGGACGTGGTTAGGGCCGCAGCAGCGGCTGCACACCCCTGTGGGAAAGACGCCCCACCTCAGGGGGACCCTGCTCTCTTGGCCCACATCTGGGGATCTGGATTTTCGAAGGCTCCCACCATTCCCTAACTGATAAGAGCAGCTTCTGTACTTGAACTGCAAACTAGTAGTTTACGCCAGTTCCTTCCAGGCGTCTGGAACCCGGGACCGAGAGGCTGCCTGCAGTACCAGCCTCCATGAAGATCCTGGACAGGAGCTCTCCACTGAGCTCTACGTGGCCCCTCACACTCGTCTCTGGGGGAGTCGGCCTGTCCTTGGCGACTCCGGGAGAGAAGACCACTGCCAATGCTGGATTTCGCCCTGTGACCTTTCCCCTCTCGGCCGACTGTGCTCTATATGTCCTTCCGCTGCGACAAACCTGAGGTGGGACTCCCCCATGTGGGCACGATCTCAGGGATCCCCAACACGGCCCGCCTGGGCTGGCAGGAGAAAGAAGGCCACACTGGTCCTGGGATTGGTCCCCTGGGGTGCTTTTAACGCTTTGATGCTGGGGAATCTGTACCGTGGACGCCTGAGAGCACTGCGATCGCAGCTGGATTCCATGGACACACTCCTTGGAGTAGTGAGGAATATCTCACAGGACGTTTCATGGGGGGGATGTCCGACTGATGGCTTAGACCTGCTCTCCAGCCGTGAGCCCGACTCAGGGCTTCTGGCTGAGCGGCGCGCCCACTATGGGAGCACACTGACCACCAGGGGCAGCTCCTGCATCGAGCATCTGCCCCCTGGCGGTCAGTGCGCGTCATAGCGTCTGGTCGTTCTGCCGTTTGGTCGATTTGCATATTAGCCCTTTTATTATATAGGATTACAAAACCAACCCAAAAGACTCACCAGAGTGAAACGGAAACTGCTGCTTGGCTTCTCCCGTGTGGGCATCCCAAATTATTGTTGTCTGTGCTCCGCAAACAAAAAGGAAATGCTAGTGAGTGTTCTCCTCGCCAACTTTCCTCTCGGAAAAGTTATCATACAAGACAGGGCAGCGGCCCCTCCTCCCTCCGCTCCAGTGCTGCCCAATAAACACAGGACGCAAGCCACGCGGGGAACTTTGTTTCCTAGTAAGCACTCAATACCAAAAAGAAAAAGAGAAACTGTTAAAACAACCTTTTCTTTTCGTTTTTTGGTGCTGTGACTCGGATATGAACCGAGGCTGCTGTGGCCATGAAACTACGTCTTAACTACACATTTTATTTTACTCCAGTATGGCCAAAATATTGTTTCAACATGTGATCAGTATATAGCTAGCTGTTCATGAGATCCTCGGCAGTCTTTTTGCCTAGGTCTCTGGAATCCAGTGTTTTATATGTAACAATCTCGAGAGCCAGGTGGGGTGGTGGCGACTCCACAAGACCCAGCAGCTGTAACTGATAATTGGAAAAGTGCCGAGATCGGTGGGGGTTTCCCTGCTCCCATTACAAGTTGAAGAAACTCATAATAAAGCTTATCTAAGTATCTTTCTGGCACTTTTCCAAATGAGGAGCTGAAGAAGAAACGGGCATTTCTGAAAACTGCCCTGTGCGTCGGTCACTCCCTGAATTGGGGATAAAGAGCAGAGCAACTGAGTTGCACTGGCACGAGGCACCCATGCAGTGATCTATAAATAAGGGAGAGAGACAGTTTCCCTGGAAAACAAACAGGAATTCTTCTTCTTTTTTTAAAATATATTTTGTTGATTTTTTACAGAGAGGAAGGGAGAGGGATAGAGAGTTAGAAACATCGATGAGAGAGAAACATCCATCAGCTGCCTCTTGCACACCCCCTACTGGGGATGTGCCCGCAACCAAGGTACATGCCCTTGACCGGAATCGAACCCGGGACCCTTCAGTCCACAGGCTGACGCTCTATCCACTGAGCCAAACCGGTTAGGGCGAATTCTTCTTTTTTTAAAAATAGATTTTATTGAATTTTTTACAGAGAGGAAGGGAAAGGCTAGAGAGTTAGAAGCATCGATGAGAGAGAAACATCGATCAGCTGCCTCCTGCACACCCCCCACTGGGGACGTGCCCGCAACCCAGGTAGAAACCCTTGACCGGGATCGAACCCGGGACCCTTCAGTCCGCAGGCCGACGCTCTCTCCGCTGAGCCACACCGGTCAGGGCCACACAGGAATTCTTATGAATCTACTTGATGTTGGGAAGATAGGGAAGCCCCGGAGGCAGCTCAGGGAAACCACTGGGATTTCGTTTTCATCAACTCACTCAACCAGAACGTGTGCACCTCCCTGTCGCTGACAATAGAGCTCTAGGTTGAAGAAGAACTGGTGCAAGTTGCGTCGGTTGCAGACATTTTCAGAGGAGATACTCAGAGCAGGGAGTGCCTTTGAAACCTGCTTCTCGATGTTTTGGGTCAGCTCTAGCCAAGTGAACATCTTTTGTTCATTTTTTTGCTGGGTCTAACACTTTTCTGACTCCCCAAAATCAGGTGCTGCCAAGAATATAGAAACTCACAATTCTGATGCAATTTCACACACTACCTCAGTAATCAAGTCATTCTGTTGATGTCTATGTTAAATATACCCCAGATAAAAGAAAACATTAATTACACAAGAGCTGTTAAGAATCTGAACTAGCTTTAGCTTCGCCAACGTGGCTCAGTGGTTGAGCGCTGACCTATGAACCAGGAGGCTGCGGTTCTATTCCTGGCCAAGGGCACATGCCCGGGTTGCATGGTTGCGGGTTCGTTCTCCAGTGGGGGGCGTGCAGGAGGCAGCCGATCCGTGTTTCTCTCTCATCATTGATGTTTCTATCTCTCTCTCCCTCTCCCTTCCTCTCTGAAATCAATTCAAATATATTAATTAAAAAAAAAAAAAAAAGAATCTGAAATACACTTTAGCTCCGTGAGGTTAAGCTTCCACTGAAGGCCAGCGCCAGAATCCCCATAAATTACACTTCCTCCCGGGTATTATTATCTGCGTGCAGGAGGCAGCCGATCCATGATTCTCTCTCATCATCGATGTTTCTCTCTTTCTCTCTCTCCTTCTCCCTTCTTCTCTGATATCAATAAAAATATGTTTTTGGTGGTTTTTTTTTTTTTTTTTAAAGAAAAGATAAAAAGAAAAGAGGCTGCAAAGTTGGAACAAAGGGTTTACTGGCTTAAAAGAGAGAGATAAAGAACACACAATTCAATGACCTAGAGCAGTGATGGCGAACCTATGACACACGTGTCAGAGGTGACGCTCGAACTCATTTTTTTGGTTGATTTTTCTTTGTTAAATGGCATTTAAATATATAAAATAAATATCAAAAATATAAGTCTTTGTTTTACTATGGTTGCAAAGATCAAAAATATTCTATATGTGACACGGCACCAGAGTTAAGTTAGGTTTTTTCAAAATGCTGACACGCCGAGCTCAAAAGGTTCGCCATCACTGGCCTAGAGGGTCACACTGGAGTGTGGAGTTCAGCAAAGCTATTTTTGCCAAGGCCAGATGGTCAGTACTTTTGGCTTTGAGGCTGTCGCTGAGCTGTGCACCTCAAGTGAGCAGGGGAGCTTTGCACAAAGGTCTGTGGAGGGTGTGACATATTAAGACGTGACGGGCGTCTGACTGGCGTGGCTCAGTGGTTGAGCATTGACCTATGAACCAGGAGGTCACGGTTCGATTTATTTTTTATTTATTTTTTTTTTTTAAATATATTTTATTGATTTTTTACAGAGAGGAAGGGAGAGGGATAGAGAGTTAGAAACATCGATGAGAGAGAAACATCGATCAGCTGCCTCCTGCACATCTCCCACTGGAGATGTGCCCGCAACCCAGGTACATGCCCTTGACCGGAATCGAACCTGGGACCTTTCAGTCCGCAGGCTGACGCTCTATCCACTGAGCCAAACCGGTTTTGGCCACGGTTCGATTTAGATTGCGGGATGGATCCCCAGTAGGGGGAGTGCAGGAGGCAGTGGATCAATGATTCTTTCTCATCATTGATGTTTCTGTCTCTCTCTCCTCCTTTCCCCTCTGAAATCAATAAAAACATATTTTAAACACACACACACACACACACACACACACATCAAGCACCACACATTTCTTAAGAGGAAGCAGAAAGCCTCAGAATTCAAAGAAACCACGATGTTATCTAGAGATTCAACACCAGTAAGCGTCTACCGATCAAAGACGTATTTTAGCGAACACTCACTTTGTCCACACCAGCGCTCAAAATGTAATTCCCCTTTTTGTTCCATTTCAAGGCAAAGATGGGGCCTTTGTGTTGGCCTAAGGTGCTGGCCAGGTTACCTGTGGTGTAAGTAAACAAACAACAAACACGCTGACTTCAAGGCCACGGCCCGTTCACGCGGCGCTTCCACACCAAAGCCGCTCTTCTCCGACCCCAAGCCGAGGGTGGCAGCACTCACCGTCTTCCGTCCAGATTCTTGCGAAGCCATCGTAGGAGCCCGTGGCCAACAGCGTCCCATCGCTCTGCGGGCCAGAAAGAAACAGGCCGACAGAAACAGCTTAGCGGGGGCGGTTCTGACAAAGCGAAGAGAGCCTCTCACCCCACAGCTAGAACATTCTCACGTCCATAACCGGTCCCCAGCCCGGCCGGCGTGGCTCAGGGGTTGAGCATCGACCTGTGAACCAGGAGGCCACGGTTCGATTCCCGGTCAGGGCACAGGGTTGGGTTGCGGGCTTGATCCCCAGTGTGGGGTGTGCAAGAGGCAGCTGATTGATGATGACTCTCTCTCTTCTCTCTGAGATCAATGAAAACATTAAAAAAAAGGAAGAACTATGAAGATGGAAGTCACATTTCCTTGGCTGCTCAGAGACGTGGGCTAATGCCGCGAAGGAACCTGACATGACCTGGCTAGCTCTCGGGAAGGGAGCCCCACGACCCCAGCACCCCACGTGGCACCAGACGGTCCAGCATGTGGGAGGCGGCCGGGGCTTACGTTCCAGTCCAGCGAGGTCACGTCCTTGTTGCTGGGCACGTCGTGGCCGCCCTCGCGGATGCAGTGCCGCAGCACGAGCTGGGTGGACGCCCCGTTGCTGCTCTCGTTCAGGTTCCAGATCCGCGCCGTCGAGTCTCCGGACCTGCAGAAGGAAGCGCCCCGCAGTCAGCTACCCGCGTGCTCACGAGTTTTCTCCCTTTCCCCACCATGCAACCTGCGTCAGGGCCCGCAGCCGACGGGCAGAGGCAGGCCACGGCTCCAGGCCAAGCTGCTCGGGGCCGGGCGCCGTGAGAGACCCAGGGGCACGGCCTGCCCTAAGTCCAACCCCACGGCAGCTGTTTTTTATCTCAGGCTTTTCTCCGCACCATCTCTGCGGCACGGAGTAATTTTAAATGCAGGCATTAGCCCCCACCCAGGGAGGACACGGGGACTTCTCCACAATTTTACCACAGTCGGAGGCACCCCAGGAAGGGCAGCAGGGGCGCCCCAGGCTTCGGTCTGCACCCCTGAGCAGGTGCCCGGGTAGGAGAGAGGGAACGCGCTCCGGAGGCGGGACCGCGGCTGACGCCCTTACCCCGAGGCCAGGAGGTCGCTCACGGGGTTCCAGGCGCAGATGAAGACCTCGGACTCGTGGCCCCGAAGCACCGTGGCTTTGCTGGGTGGGATCTCCACGTCCCCGTCTATTTCCATGGGCTTCGAGTGATTATCTGTGCGAGGGAACAGAAGCCGCGTGGCTGAGCAACGTGGGACGGACGTGAAGAATTCGTTGGTCTGCGCCCACTCACGGTCACCTGCCACGGGGCTGGGCTGTGGCCGCAGCCTCAGCTGAGGCGGCTGGGAGGCTGTATGTGAGGAGGCCTCGGGGTGAGGTGTGAACACCGTGGTCATCTCGACCCTCAGGGCCGGGGCGGCTGTAAGACTTATCCGAGGGAAGCAAATTTCACTCAGGGAAGAATGCTCACGTCTGCATAAGACATGCACAGGTGCATGCACATACATTCACACACACACACACAGTGCACACATACACAGTCACACACAAACTAACACAGGCACATGTGTGCACACAGATACGCACGCATCTGCATGCTACATGCCCGCACTTACTTATGGCATGTGCTCCGTTCTCCTCCCCATTCACTGTGGCTTCCCCGTTCTTTGGGGCGCTGGGCTGGGAAGCAGCTGCTGGGGTCACCGTGGCTGTCGTGGTGGCCGTGGCCACCGTGGCTGCTGCTGCTGCTGCTGCTGCTGCTGATGCCGCCGCCGCCGCCGCCGCCGCCGCGGCTGCCGCACTGGCCTGCTGCTGCGCCAGCTTCTCCCGGAAGGCCTGCTGCCTCGTCTGCACCACGTCGGGCATCACGGCGTCGATCAGGGACAGGGACTCTATGGGGCGGCCATCGAATACCGTGCCATCCTGGGGGAAGGCAGGGGACGGCCATCAGCCCCGAAGCTCCTGGCACTGGGCTGTGGGCACCGCAGGCAGTTGGTGCGGGCAGAGGCGAGGAGGGGCAGGCGCTGCCCAGGGCATAGCGGTGGGCAGAGTGTGTGTGTAGGGGTGAGCCTGGGTGCAGGACAGGGTGTAATGATGTCCTCAGTGGGGGACCCAATGTTTGGTAAATACCACACTGAACTGGGGCACTACCGTATTTCATGTAAAAGGTGATCTACTGTATCTGAGGCACTACCGTATTTCATGTAAAACGTGCTCTATGTAGCTGAGGCACTACCGTATATCATGTAAAAGATGCTCTATTTGCCCTAGCCAGTTTGGCGCAGTGGATAGAGCGTCGGCCTGCGGACTGAAAGGTCCCAGGTTCGATTCCGGCCAAAGGGCACATGCCCGGGCTGCGGGCTTGGTCCCCAGTAGGGGCCGTGCAGAAGGCAGCCAAAAATGACTCTCTCATCATTGATGTTTCTATCTCTTCCTCCCTCTCCCTTCCTCTCTTAAATCAATAAAGAAATATATTAAAACAAAAAAGATGCTCTATTGTTATCTGGGGCACTGCTATATTTCATGTAAAAGGTGCTCTATTGTTATCTGAGGCACTACCATATATCATGTAAAAGATGCTCTATTGGTATCTGGGGCACTACCGTATTTCATGTAAAAGATGCTGTAATTGTTATATGGGGCACTACCATATTTCATGTAAAAGATGCTCTACCACTGTATCTGGGGCACTACCGTATTTCATATAAAAGATGCTTTACTGTATCCGAGGCACTACCGTATCTCATATAAAAGATGCTCTCCCAGATCCAATGATTCTCAATGATGGAGCGGTGCCCGCTCAAGGGACTTGGGCTACGCCTGGCCACCTTTTTGGTTGTCAAAGTGGGACAGAAAATGCTGTGACATGTGACGGTGGAGACCCGGGAGCTGCTCAGCGCTCTGCAGGGCACAGGATGCCTCCTCCCAGGAATGACCGACCCCAAATGCCCAGCGCCCCAGGCTGAGAAAGCGCGAGGACAGGTGCGGGAGTCCCTGCGAGTCACTACCGGCAACGTGGGAGAGCGAGTCTGCAGGAACCTCGGCCCAATCGGCCTCCTGCGCCAGGAGGACCTCACTCCGAGACCATCCGCCTATTGACTGGTGAACCGCCTATCGGCGGCCTGTGAAATGCCTCCGTGCCCAGCCGGTGGCTCAGTAGGTTGGAGCATCGTCCGGTACCCCAAAAGGTCATGGTCTGACTCCTGTTTCAGGGCACATACCATCGGAGGCAACCGATGGATGTTTCTCTCACATTGCTGTCTCTCTCTCTCTCTCCTTCCTCTCTCTAACATCAATAAACACATCCTCAGGTGAGGATTAAGAAAAGAAACGTCGCCCCGGCTGGTTTGGCTCAGTGGACAGAGCGTTGGCCTGTGGACTGAAGGGTTTGATTCCAGTCAAGAGCGCATGCCTGGGTTGCGGGCTCCATCCCCAGTGTGGGGCGTGCAGGAGGCAGCCGATCGATGATTCTCTCTCATCATGGATATTTTTCTCTCTCTCCCTCTCCCTTCCTCTCTGAAAAAAGTTACAATAAAATAAAACCACCCATGCGTATAAAATTGGCCCAATTATGCAGTGAGGCCAACCCAAAAAGAGGAGGGGATACGAGCAAACTGTCACCATTTTACTTTGTCATTATGGTCATCTTCTCCCACCAGCTCTCTGGTGAGCACCGTCACCAGTCCGGCACCTGAAAGGCTCTTGAGCAGGACAGTCACCCCTGTCCTTCCCCGATTTTCTGACTGCACGTGTCAGGGTCGCTCGCAGGGCAGATTCTACAGAACATCTCCAGGGCCCTGGGGAACCGGCCGCTCAGAGAGAGCGGGGAGGGACGCCCCTTCTGTGCTCGGCACGGAGCATGCCTGCCCCGAGGAGGGACATGGGGGAAGGTCAGCTGTGTTTTCAGAGGGGGGAGCACACGTGACATCACGGTGCTTGGTCAGCAGCCAGCCATCCGCGTGTGCGTGTGGAAACCATGACGCGCAGTAGCCGGCCATCCGCGTGTGCGTGTGGAAACCATGACGCGCAGTAGCCGGCCATCCGCGTGTGCGTGTGGAAACCATGACGCGCAGTAGCCGGCCATCCGCGTGTGCGTGTGGAAACCATGACGCGCAGTAGCCGGCCATCCGCGTGTGCGTGTGGAAACCATGACGCGCAGTAGCCGGGCATCCGCGTGTGCGTGTGGAAACCATGACGCGCAGTGGCCGGGCATCCGTGTGTGCGTGTGGAAACCATCACGCACAGTAGCCGGGCATCCGTGTGTGCGTGTGGAAACCATCACGCACAGTAGCCGGGCATCCGTGTGTGCGTGTGGAAACCACGACGCGCAGTAGCCGGCCATCCGTGTGTGCGTGTGGAAACCATCACGCACAGTAGCCGGGCATCGTGTGTGCGTGTGGAAACCATCACGCACAGTAGCCGGGCATCCATGTGTGCGTGTGGAAACCACGACGCGCAGTAGCCGGCCATCCGTGTGTGCGTGTGGAAACCATGACGCGCAGTAGCCGGGCATCCGCGTGTGCGTGTGGAAACCACGACGCGCAGTAGCCGGGCATCCGCGTGTGCGTGTGGAAACCACGACGCGCAGTAGCCGGGCATCCGCGTGTGCGTGTGGAAACCACGACGCGCAGTAGCCGGGCATCCGCGTGTGCGTGTGGAAACCACGACGCGCAGTAGCCGGCCATCCGCGTGTGCGTGTGGAAACCATGACGCGCAGTAGCCGGCCATCCGTGTGAGCGTGTGGAAACCATGACGCGCAGTAGCCGGCCATCCGTGTGAGCGTGTGGAAACCATGACGCGCAGTAGCCGGCCATCCGCGTGTGCGTGTGGAAACCATGACGCGCAGTAGCCGGCCATCCGTGTGAGCGTGTGGAAACCATGACGCGCAGTAGCCGGCCATCCGTGTGTGCGTGTGGAAACCATGACGCGCAGTAGCCGGCCATCCGTGTGTGCGTGTGGAAACCATGACGCGCAGTAGCCGGCCAGACGCGTGTGCGTGTGGAAACCATGACGCGCAGTAGCCGGCCAGACGCGTGTGCGTGTGGAAACCATGACGCGCAGTAGCCGGCCAGACGCGTGTGCGTGTGGAAACCATGACGCGCAGTAGCCGGCCATCCGCGTGTGCGTGTGGAAACCACGACGCGCAGTAGCCGGCCATCCGCGTGTGCGTGTGGAAACCATGACGCGCAGTAGCCGGCCAGACGCGTGTGCGTGTGGAAACCATGACGCGCAGTAGCCGGCCATCCGCGTGTGCGTGTGGAAACCATGACGCGCAGTAGCCGGCCATCCGCGTGTGCGTGTGGAAACCATGACGCGCAGTAGCCGGCCATCCGCGTGAGCGTGTGGAAACCATGACGCGCAGTAGCCGGCCATCCGTGTGTGCGTGTGGAAACCATGACGCGCAGTAGCCGGCCATCCGTGTGAGCGTGTGGAAACCATGACGCGCAGTAGCCGGCCAGACGCGTGTGCATGTGGAAAACACCTGGGTGCACGGGGCCTGGACAGCTCACTCCGTGTGTGTGCCCAGGCCCGCCGTCCCTGCAGCCTGTAGTGAAGCCACTCTCCCGCCCTGGCGAGGACCTCAGGGCCGGCGTGCAGGATGGGGCCTGTGGCCAGCCCTCCCAGGGCCCGGGAGCGGGGCTGGGGGCCGCCCCCCGGGGAAGGTGCACGTACCTCGTTGATGCTGATCTCGGCCTCCACGTACTGCAGCCCCTTCTGCAGGATGGAGATGAGGGCGGCGGGCGGCACCAGCGTCCCGTTGATGTTCGACTGGCTGATGTGGCTCTCGATACCGAAGGTGAACGCCGAGTGGGAGAAGCCTGCAGCCAGACAGGGAAGGCGGGGCGTGAGCCTGGAGGCAGGTGGAGGTACGGCCACAGGCACTAAGGGGCACCGGGGCCTCAACCACCTTATCAGCTGCAGGACCACCCCCCCTCCCCCGTTTCTGGTTTGGGGGGAAGCGGGCGGGGGCATGGGGAAGACACAGCCCCAGAAGACCCACATTTGCACAGGATGGAAAACAGCTTTGAGGATACAGCCATCTCAGCTTTATTTTTATTTTTTTAATTGATTCCAGAGAGGAAGGGAGAGGGAGAGAGAGAAACGTCAATGATGGGAGAGAACCATAGATCGGCTGCCTGCTGAACACCCCCACTGAGCCCCAAACCTGATGAGGACATTCAGAAAGGAATATCCCAGCCCGGCTGGTGTGACTCACTGGTTGAGCGCTGACCTATGGAACCAGGAGGTCACGGTTCGATTCCTGGTCAGGGCACATGCCTAGATTTTGAGCTTGATCCCCAGTGGGGGGCGTGCAGGAGGCAGCCGAACAATGATTCTCTCATCATTGATGATCATTGCTGTTTCCTCTCTCTCTCCCCCTCACCCTTCCTCTCTCTGAAATCAATAAAAATATTTTTTTTAAAGACAAAAAAAAAAAAAAAAAAAGGAGCATCCCAGCCCAGTTGGCCTCGGTGAGATGCACGTTAATTCACCAGACCCAGCATAAGACTGAGTTCAGCAACACAGAAAAGGACACGACGTCCGAGCCAAGTAGGGTGTACTCCAGGAACGAAGGGCTTACTGTCTGAAAATAAGCCAGCGATTTCACCACATTGGAAAGAGGAAGTTTCTGGAACCAGATGGCCGATCAGAATCCTAGCTTTCTGACTTGCTGGCGGTGTGACTTGGGGAACTCAACACCCTATTCACACCCTGGGTTTCTCCTTGTAAAAGAGGGAGCAGCTCAGTCTCTTCCTGGGGGTTAACCGTTTCATCTGAGACATACTTGGAATCACGCCTGGCACACATAGGTGCTCAATAAATCTGAGCTACACACCCCATGTACCAGGAGGTCGCCCCCAGGAGGAAGAGTGATCCCACCCAGATGTCCACAGTGCCGAGGCTGAGAAACCCTGACCTTCACGAACGACCTCAAAGCCTTTAGATCAGAGATGGGGAGCCTTTTCTCTGCCAAGGGCCATGGGGATATTTTAACATCATTTGGGGGCCCTACAAAATGACCAACTTCAACATGAGCCTGCTCTATCTGGTCAGACATTGAATGAGCCCACCCCTAATGCCTTGGAGGGCCAGACCCCATGGTTTCGCGGGCCTCATACGGCCCGAGGGCCGACGTTCCCCACCCCTACTGTACAGTTTTCAAGGCTAGAGGAGTATTTCCTTTAGAAACTAAGAAAAAGAATAAAGTTAATGTAAAAAGAATTAAAAATCAAGATTTAAAAAATGCCCTAGCCGGTTTGGCTCAGTAGATAGAGCACTGGCCTGCAGACTGAAGGGTCCAGGGTTCGATTCCGGTCATGGGCAAGTACCTCGGTCGCAGGCTCCTCCCCGGCCCAAGCCCTGGTCAGGGTGTATGCAGGAGGCAACAAAGGGATGTGTTTCTCTCACACTGATGTTTCTCTCTGTCTTTCCCTCTCTCTTCCACTTTCCCTAAAATCAATGGAAAAAATATCCTTGGGTGAGGATTAAAAAAACATAAAAGAAAAAACAATAAAAATGACAAATTAAAAACAAACACACACACACCCTGTGAACTGGGTTAGGCGGCCAGTTGGGGGCAGTCTGGTGCTGTGTGACAGGGAGAGCAACGTTCAGCGACTTGCACGAGCTCGCGTGAGGAATCCCGCTCTCATGTGGACAAAGCTGTGCCAGGGGCCAGGCCCCATGGCACCCTCAGTGCCCCCTGCTGCCTTCTCCACCCCTCCCCCCTTGTGCTAATACGCACAAGGCCCACTCCGCACTGGGCCTGCACATTCCTTATGAAAAGGAAATTCTCGCTCATATTTGAAAGTATTGGAAGAAACAAGAGCTATTCCTAAGTGTCAGAAAATTGCGTAGGGTGCCCCGTTTTCTGAGGGTGGTGGGGGAAATTCAATAAATCAGAGGTGCTTAATCTAAGGGGTTCCTTTCTATCTACCCTGCTGCCCAAGGCCGAGAGCACCTCATCGCACGACCAATTCAACGCAACCTCGACTGGGCTAGTATCTTCGCCAACAAGGTCTGACTTGAATAGAAACGCCGAGGGAAGAAGGAATATCGTCCTCCATGCCACCTCAGGAACGAAACCCTTTTCCTGCCCCAGGAACACTCTGGGTCCTGTCGGGAGCCTGCACCCCCGTCCCGGATAGATCACACTCGACAGGGCCGGTGGTTTCCCCACAGGAAGGTGCATTTCCCTCAAGGAAAATGAGTTCCCCACAGGAAGATGTGTTTCCCCCACAGGAAGGTGTATTCCCCCCACAGAAAGATGCGTTTTGCCCACAGAAACATGGGTTTACACCATAGGAAGGTGCATTTCCCCTATAGAAAGATGCAATTCTGCAATAGGAAGGTGCGTTCCCCCACAGGAAGGTGCGCTCCCCCCACAGGACAGTATGTTTGCTCACAACAAGGTGTGTTCCCCCCCCACCCCCCACAGGAAGGTGAGTTGTTCCACAGGAAGAAGGGTTCCCCCACATGAAAGTGTGTTCTTCACTAGGAAGGTGCGTTTTCCTCCTAGAAGGTGCATTTCCCACAAAAGGAAAATGCATTCCCCCACAGGAAGGAGTCTTTACCCCACAGGAAGAAGGATTCCCACACAGGAAGGTGCATTTCCCCCACAGGAAGATGTGTTCCCTCACAGAAAGGTGTGTCTCTCCCATAGGATAAAGGATTCTCGCACAGGAAGGTGTGTTCAACCACAAGAAGGTGCCTTTCCCTCCTCCACCCCGCAAAGAAGGGTTCCCCAACAGATAGTGCATTCCCCCACAGAAAGGTGCGTTTCCTCCACAGAAAGGTATGTTTCCCCACAGGAAGAATAGTTTCCCCACAGGAAGGTGCATTTCCCCCACAGAAAGAAGGTTTCCTTCACAGGAAGGTGTATTTTCCCCACAGGAAGGCGTGTTCCTCCACAGGAAGATTAGGTTCTGACACAGGAGATGCGTTCCCCCACAGTAGGTGTTATTTCCCCCACAGGAAGAGGGGTTCCCGTTCAGGAAGATGCATTTCCCACAGGTAGGTGCATTTGCCCACAGTAAGATGCGTTCTCCCACTGGAAGGTTTGTTTCCCCCACAGGAAGATGTGTTCCCTCATAGGAAGGTGCACTTTCCCCATAGGAAGGGGCATTTCCCCCACAGGATGAAGGGTTCCCTCCCCCCCGGAAGGTAACTTTCCCACACAATGGGGTGCATTTCTGCCAAGGAATAAGGGTTCACCCCACAGGAAAGTGGGATTCCCCCACAGGAAGGTGTGCTTCCCCAAAGGAAGAAGCGTTTCCCCACAGGAAGGCATTTTTCCCCATAGGAAGGTGCATTTCCACCACAGGAGAATGTGTTCCCTCACAGGAAGGTACAATCTCCCCACAGGAAGGCGTGTTCCCCACACAGGAAGGCGCGTTTCCTCCAAAGGAAGAAGTGTTCCCCTCACAGGAAGGTATTTTTCCCCACAGGAGGGTGCATTTCTACCACAGGAAGGTGGGTTCACCCCACAGGAAAGTGCGACCCCCCACAGTAAAGTGCGATCCCCCGACAGGAAGGTGTGTTTCCCTACAGGAAGGTGCCTTTACCCCACTGGAAGATGCATTCCCTGAAAACAAGGTGCATTTCATCCAAAAGAAGATGTGTTCCCCCAGAGGAAGGTGAGTTTCCCCCAAAGGAAGATGCATTCCCCCACCAGAAGGTGCCTTTCCTCCACAGCAGGGTGCGTTTCCCCCACATCAAGGAGGGTTCCCCCACAGGAAGGTGCATTTTCCCACAGAAAAGTGCAATTCTCTCACAGGAAGGCGTGTTTCCCCCAAAGGAAGAAGGGTTTCCCCACAGGAAGGTACACTTCTCCTACAAGAAGGTGCGTTTCCCCTACAGGATGAATGGTTCCTCACTAGGAAGGTGGGTTCACACCACAGGAAAGTGCGATTCCCCCACAGGAAGGTGCGTTTCCGCACAGAAGATGTGTTCTGCCACAGAAAGATGCGGTTCCCCCACAGGAAGATGTGTTCCCTCACAGGAAGGTGGGTTCCCCCCCACAGAAAGATTAGTTTCCCCACAGGAAGATAGGTTCCCACACAGGAAGGTGCATTTCCCCCAAAGGAAGCAGTATTCCTCCACAGGAAGATGTGTTTGCCCACAGGAAGAAGGGTTCCTGTACAGGAAGGGGCCTTTCCCCCATAGGAAGGTGCATTAACTCACAGGAAGGTGCATTTCCCCATAGGAAGATGTGTTCCCCCACAGGAAGATGCCTTTCTCCCACAGGAATATGCGTTTCCCCCATAGGAAGGTGATTTCCCCCAAAGGAAGGTGCATATCCCTCCTCATCCCCCCACAGGAAGATGCGCTACCCACAGGAAGGTGCGTTTCCCCCGCAGGAAGGTGTGCTTCCCTCAGAAGATGAAGACTTCCCAGACAGGAAGGTGCGTTTCCCTCAGAAGATGAAGACTTCCTAGACAGGAAGGTGCGTCCCAACAAAGCAATGTGCATTTCCCCCAACAGGAAGGTGAATTTCCTCCACATAAAGATGTGGTTCCCCCACAGAAAGGTGCGTTTCCCCCACAGGAAGGTAGATCTCTCCCACAGGAAGAAGGGTTCCCCTATAGGAACGTGAGATCCCCTATGGGAAGGTGGGTTTCCACCAAAGTTAGGTGCGTTTTCACCAAAGGAAGGTGCGTTTCCCCCACAGAAAGATGTGTTCCCTCACAGGAAGATAGGTTCCCACACAGGAAGGTGCATTTCCCCCAAAGGAAGAAGTGTTCCCCCATAGGAAGCTGTGTTCCTCACAGTAAGGTGTGGTCCTCCCAGAGGAAGGTATGTTTGCTCCACAGGAAAATTAGGTTCTCCCATAGGAAAATAGGTTTCCACACAGGAAGGTGCATTTCCCCCACAGGAAGGTGCGCCCCCCCCTCAGGAATATTAGGTTCCGACACAGGAAGATGTGTTCCCCAACAGGAAGGTGTATTTCCCCTACAGGAAAAGGGGTTCCCATTCAGGAAGGTGTGTTTCCCACAGGTAGGTGCATTTGCCCACAGTAAGATGTGTTCTCTCACCAGAAGGTTTGTTTCCCCCACAGGAAGATGTGTTCCCTCATAGGAGGGTGCACTTCCCTCACAGGAAGGGACATTTCCCCCACAGGATGAAGAGTTCCCCCACAGGAAGGTGCCTTTCCCACACAATAGGGTGCATTTCCGCCAAGGAGTAAGGGTTCACCCCACAGGAAAGTAGGATTCCCCCACAGGAAGGTGTGTTTCCCCGAAGGAAGAAGCGTTTCCCCACAGGAAGGTGTTTTCCCCAAAGGAAGGTGCATTTCCACCCCCCCAAAGAAGAAGGGTTCCCCCACAGGAAATTGCATTTCCCCCCAAAGGAAGGTGCATTTCCCCCACAGGAAGGTGCATTTCCCCCACAGGAAGATGTTTTACCCTACAGGCAGATGTGTTCCCTCACAGGAAGGTGTGGTCAACCCACAGCAAGATTAGGTTCCCCCATAGGAAATAGGTTCCCACACAGGAAGGTGTGATTCCCTAAAGGAAGATGTGCTTGCCCACAGGAAAGTGTATTTCCCCCTCAAGAAAAAAGGGTTCCCTGCCCTAGCCGGTTTGGCTTGGTGGATAGAGCATCAGCCTGCGGACTGAAGGGTCCCAGGTTCGATTCCGGTCAAGGGCATGTACCTTGGTTGCAGGCACATCCCCAGTGGGGGCTGTGCAGGAGCAGCTGATCGATGTTTCTCTCTCATCGATGTTTCTGACTATCTCTCTCCCTTCCTCCCTGTAAAAAAATCAATAAAATATATTTAAAAAAAGAAAAAGGGTTCCTGTACAGGAAGGTGCATTTTCCCCACAGGTAGTTTCTTTTCCTCACAGTAAAATGCGTTCCTCCAGGAAGGTGCATTTCCTCCATAGGAAGATGTGTTTCCTCATAGGAAGGTGCCTTTCCCCCACGGGAGGGTGTGTTTCCTCCATAGAAAAGTGCATTTCCCCCACAGGAAGGTGTGTATCTCCCACAGGAAGAAGGATTCACACCACAGGAAGGTGAGTTACACCCACTGAAAGGTGCATTTTCACCACAGGAAGAAGGGTTCCCTCACAGGAAGAAGGGTTCCCTCAAAGGAAAGTATGTTTCCCCCACAGGAAGATGTGTTTTCCTACAGGAAGGTGTGTTCCCCCCACAGGAAGATAGGTTCCCACACAGGAAGGTGTGTTCCCCCACAGGAAGATGTGTTCCCTCAAAGGAAGGTGCATTTCCCCCATAGGAAAGATGCCTTTCCCCACAAGAAGGTGCGTTTCCCCCACAGAAAGATGTGTTCCCCTACAGGAAGATGTGTTCCATCACAGGAAGATAGGTTCCCACACAGGAAGGTGCATTTCCCCCAAAGGAAGAAGTGTTCCCCCACAGGAAAGTGGATTTCCCCCATAGAAGGGGGGTGACCTTACCTGACTCCTGGAGGTAGCGATACACCAGGAAGTTCACCTCGTCGCTGGTTATGCTCATCTTAGCCTCACCTCGCAGCGACGAGGTTTGTGGAAGCGAGAGCCACCCTCTGTGAGACAGGTGAGAGGAGAAAATGGAGAGTTTTCAAACACGTCTGTATTTCTTTTTGTTTTCTTCTGCACTTTAAAAAATTTATTTTTATTGTTTTTAGAGATGAAGGGAGAGGGGGAGAGAGATAGAAACATCAATTGATGAGGGAGAATCATGGATCGGCTGCCTCCTGCATGCCCCTTACTGGGGATCGAGCCCACAACCCCGGGCATGTGCTCTGACCAGGAGGGAGTCGATCCATGACCTCCTGGTTCATAGGTAGACGCTCAACCACTGAGCCACGCCAGGCTTTTTTCTGCACTTTTTGAGATGAGTGGAAGAAAACCACTCCCGTGACTTTATATCCACAAAGCTAACTCATGTCTGGTTCGTGTTATATTGTGTGATCATGTGTTACATACAAATTTCATAATTATTTATATAAAAAGCATATTCCCCCCCCCCCCCCCGGCTGGTGCTACTCAATGGCAGAGCATTGGCCAGTGCACCCAATGGTTGTGGGTTTGATTCCTGGTCAAGAGCACGTACCAGGTGGCAGGTTTGATCCCCAGCCCTGGTCGGAGTGAATGCAGGAGGCAGCCAATAGATGTGTCTCTCACATTGGTCTTTCTTTCTTTCTCTCTCTCTCTCTCTCTCTCTCTCTCTCTCTCTCTCTCTCTCTCCCCCCCTTCCCTCTAAAAATCAATGGAAAAAATATCCTCAGTAAGGATTAAGAAAAAATAATAAATTTTTAAAAAGCATACATCCCAGTGAAACATATCCAATAACAAGAATCATTGCGGTATTTTATAAGGCTGGGATAGGGTCAGGTACAAACCACACCTTTGACGGGCCGAGCCAGCCATGGGGACAAGCCACACACACACACACACACACACACACACACACACACACACACACAGTGCTAGAGTGAAAGCGTGGTTCTGATCTCCACAATGTGCCAGACACTCCCATGGACCCGGGGCAGCTCCGCCGTCTGCGCCAAGGCTTGAAGGTCACGCAGGCACCGTCTACTGTGTGTGTGGGGAAGGTGGCCTGCGTCTTCTCTGTAAGAGCGGTCTCAGTGGATGATGACGTGGTGCACGACATGCCCGTGCTGGCTGCAGAGCTGGGGCAGAAGATGGGGGACCCGGGGTCAGAGCCGGCAGGCGGACCTCTCACCACGTTTCCACCTCCTTCTAGCTCTAGATCGCAGGGCAAGCTCTGTGACAGATCTGTCATCCCCAAATGAAGGACAGTAACAGCCCTCTGTGGGGGAGCAGGAGGGAGGGCTAAATGCTTCATATTCCCAGTGCAGGCCCCCCGCACAGCAGGTCCCAGAAGAGCCGGTTAGGACTTTATTCGGCCAACTGTGCACCACCGCTAAAGAGCAACCTGCAAGGGCATCCGAGGGGATCAGCAGACACCCCCCCCCCCCGTAAAATCCACCAGAGCTGGCGGCCTCAGCATGGTCATCAATGATTGGACCACCCAAGTGGCACTTACAAAGCCCATCAAAAAAAGCACTACTGCCCGGCCGGCGTGGCTCAGTGATTGAGCATCATCCCATGCACCCAGAGGTCATGGTTCAATTCCCGGTCAGGGCACATGCCTGGGTTGTGGGCTCGATCCCCAGTAGGGGGCATGCAGGAGGCAGCCAATCAATGTTTCTCTCTCAATGTTTCTATCTCGCCCTCTCCCTTCCTCTTTCTCTAACATCAATAAAAATATTTTTTTTAAAAGAAGAAGAAAAAAGGAAGGCACTCCCCCCAGAGGCCGTGTGTGGGTAAACATTTTCTCTTGGGTCACCTTGGACCCCACTCGTGGCTGCCCCTGGCTGGGCCAGGGGATGCTGTCCAGCCTCTTTTCTTTCTGAAGCAAAAGAGAGCTTTTGCAGCAGCGGCAGGTCCCCCGTGGCCTTGAACGGAAGTGAAAAGCAAAACAAACTGGAAACCACAGGTCCAATCAGTGGGTGGTGTTTGTTTTCTTGCCTGACCCAGTTTTGACTGGAGACACCGCCCATGAGGTTGACGGGAGGACTCCGCAGCTGGGATGGAGCGAAGAGGAACAGCCCCTTCCATGGTGACCCACAGCCACCACGTCCCCATCGTGTTGCTTAGAAAGGAATTTAAACGTTCATGCCAGCGGATGGCTTCGCTGGGGTTGCCCCTCTAAACAAGTATTCCAACATAAATAATAATTTGGGTTTAAAGCCCATCAAGAAACTGAAAACAGCCCTAGCCGGTTTGGCTCAGTGGGTAGAGCGTTGGCCTACGGGACTGAAGGGTCCCAGGTTGGATTCTCGTGAAGGGCACATGCCCGGGTTGTGGGCTCGATCCCCAGCAGGGGGCGTGCAGGAGGCAGCCAATCAATGATTCTCTCTCTTCACTGATGTTTCTATCTCTCTCCCTCTCCCTTCCTCTCTAAAATAAAAATATATGTAGGTATATTTAAAATATTGGCTTACAAGATGGAACGTGCATGGTGCTAAATTTCGTTTTGTGTACACACACACACACACACACACACACACACACACACACACACACACACGATACTCCGCAAAACAAGCCTCTGTTTGGAGCGGGTTATATCTACATATGTGAGTATGTGCTCTTCCGTATTTTGCAGGTTTTCTCCTGTGAACTTGGACCGCTTCCCCATTCATTAAAATCTAATTAAAACCTGGCACCGTCTTTGGAAATAAGCAGCACGGGCGCGAGGCAGCTCTCCCAAGCAGGAAATGAGGCGCAGGGCCGGCAGACAGGAGCGGGTCTAGTGGTAGAAAACATCGCCGCTCTCCAAGGAACGAAAGACAGCCCTAGGGAGCACCAGGCAGAGAGGGGCCTTCCTGTGCCAGCTGCCCCTTCCGGGTTCATTCATGGCTTCACCCGAAAACCAGGCCCACATCCACGGAGGATGCAGACCAGACAGAAGACACGGCCAGTCCTGGAGTTACATCCCACACCACCAGGCGTCTCCCAGGTGGATACTGGGTCCACCCAAACCATACTCACACCCTATTCACACGTCCTCCTGCCTGCCCAGGAGAGAAAGACAGCAACATTGATCAGTTGCCTCCTGCACACACCCTACTGGGGATCCAGCCCGGAACCCGGGCATGTGCCCTGATCGAACGGTGACCTCCTGGTCCATGGGTCAATGTTCAATCCACTGAGCTACACGAGCCGGGCTCGGCTTAATTTTATTTTATTATTTTTAAAAAATATATATATTTTATTGGTTTTTTTTTTTACAGAGAGGAAGGGAGAGGGATAGAGAGCTAGAAACATCAATGAGGGAGAAACATCGATCAGCTGCCTCCTGCACACTCCCCACTGGGTATGTGCCCACAACTAAGGTACATGCCCTTGACCGGAATCAAACCTGGGACCCTTGAGTCCGCAGGCCAACATTCTATCCATTGAGCCAAACCGGTTAGGGCATCAGCTTAATTTTAATTCACAGTGTTGAGAGGAGATTGATTTTAAAAGCTGCCGCCTATCCCGGGAAGACTCAGAAAAGTTGGTAAGAGCGCATCCAGTATCTGAAATTCTTGCAAGGCAGTAAAACGCCAGTTCAGCACATAGAATGGTGACCCAGCCCTGATGACTTAATCATGCTCTGTCTACACTACCTTGAAGTTCAGCGAGGAGAAAGACCTATATCTTTCTCCCCCCGATCCCCCCCCCCCACCCCAACACTGTAAACAGAAGGCATTCCGTTTTGGCAAAACGCAGTTCCGTTTCGCAAGCAGATTTCAGGTGAAAAGACAGATCCAGAGGCAGGCGGGGCGCTTACCTTCACGGTGACTTCATGTGCGCCCCTCCGCACTGGTGGGCCCCCCAGCATCCGAGCATAGAAACCGCAACGCGTCTGCCTGGGGAGACATGGAGAGATTTGTAAAAAGAAAACCCCTTACAAATCTGTGGGACGTATCCGCCTCCCCATCCCCCTGTTTTCTCCTTCAAATTGATGTCGGTGGTTTTCTTTTTCATCCCAACCCAAACGTAACCCAGTCCACTGTTCCATCATCTCCGTGTTCAATATGAGCACAGACTAGGTACTTGTATTAGCCAAGTGAAAATGGCCAGTCAGCCCAGCTGGTGTGGCTCAGTGGTTGAGCGTTGACCTATGAACCAGGAGGTCACGGTTCGATTCCCAGTCAGGGCACATGCCCGGGTTGCGGACTCGATCCCCAGTAGGGGGCATGCAGGAGGCAGCCGATCCATAATTTCCTCTCATCATTGATCTTTCCCTCCCTTTCCCTCCCGCCCTCTCTTCCTCTCTCTGGAACCAATAAAAACATATATTTTAAATGGCCTGTCAAGTTATTATGCTACTTGTAGAAAGTGTGAATGCTAAAATTCTCAAAGTAGGTCAAATTAATTTTAGCTCAGACAAGGCTATCATTTAATGATAAATGAATGCTGCTCTGAAATACCTCTAAGCACTGAGCCGCATGCCACCGGTAATGTGAACCATACACACCCTCCAAGGGAGAAAGCACGCTTTAGAGAAACTTTAGACACGGCTCAGGCGGCGATAATAACAGTGCTGACAGGCATGCCTATGTGTACATGTCCACCTCACACACACTACATGCTTGGAAAAACACAGAAACCACATCCCAATCTTTTTTTTTTTTTTAATATGTTTTTATTGATTTCACAGAGAGGAAGGGAGAAGGAAAGACAGATAAAAACATCAATGATGAGAGAGAATCATGGATCGGCTGCCTCCTGCACGCCCCCTACTAGGGATTGAGTCCACAACCCGGCATGTGCCCTGACTGGGAATCGAACCGCGATCTCCTGGTTCGTAGGTCAATGCTCACCACTGAGACACACTGGTTAGGGCCACATTTGAATCTTTGCTCCCCCTTAAGGCTTCCCTAAAAACACAGCAAACAAAAGGCACTAGCACTCCTCAACTTTCCATTCCTGTGCCACACATTTCCATTCCCCGGGGCTTCCGTTCGCGCGCACTGATTTCTGAAGAAGCCAGGCTTATGTCTCATAACGATAACCCTTCCTATCACACGTGCTTTTACTTTTCAATCAATATGCACACTGAACAGTGAACCAGCGTGTCTTCAGCGCTCTGTCCCTTCTTCCTTCTAAAACGTCTTTGGTTGTCCCCTAGCTGGTTTGGCTCAGTGGATAGAGTGTCAGCCTGTGGACTGAAGGGTCCCAGGTTCGATTCCAGTCAGGGCACATGCCCAGGTTGAGGCTCAATCCCCTGTAGGGGGAGTGAAGGAGGCAGCTGATCAATGATTCTCTCTCCTGGATGTTTTTCTCTCTCTCTAAAAATCAAACTTTTAAAAATCTTAATAAACATCCCCCCCCCCCCAAAAAAAAGGATATCTATCTATCTATCTATCTATCTATCTATCTATCTATCTATAAGCCAAGTGACCGGAACAACCAGAATGACTGGAACGGGAACAACCAGTTGCTATGACGCTCACTGCGGCAGGCCAGCAGGCCCGATGGGGGTGGGGCTGGCCGGCCAACCTCCCGGGCCCCTCCCCCCCCTGGCCAGCCAGTCCCCATCGGCCCCAGTCGGGGCAGGCTGGCCAGACCCCACCCGTGCACGAATTTGTGCACCGGGCCTCTAGTATAAGATAAAAGAAACAACCAGGGTGATTTTTTTTTAAAAGCTACCACTGAAAAAAAAAAACCCAATGATATTTAAACATTTGTCAACAACTTTTAGACTAGGAATCAAAGGGCACCAGAGAGAAGCAGGCACAAAGGAACACGGATTTTGCTTATAAAACTAAAACACGCCGTAACCGGTTTGGCTCAGTGGATAGAGCGTCGGCCTGCGGACTGAAGGGTCCCAGGTTCGATTCCGGTCAAGGGCATGTACCTTGGTTGCGGGCACATCCCCAGTGGGGGGTGTGCAGGAGGCAGCTGATCGATGTTTCTCTCTCATCGATGTTTCCAACTCTCTATCCCTCTTCCTTCCTCTCTGTAAAAAATCAATAAAATATATTTAAAAAAAAAAACAAAACAAAAAAAAAACTAAAACACAGTTCATTATGAGAAAAATTCTGTAGAAGAGACAGAACGGGACAATACTCCTTACAGGAACCTGCAGCAGAAAGCAAATGACTGTGTTCAGGACTGAACTGGACTGTACATGACCGGGGGGGAACAGCCTTATGGTGAAATTGCTAACTACCCCAAAGTGTCCAAATATGAGCAGATGTCACACAATAAACCCCAAACTGCTTGAAAAGGAAGGCATTATAACCCACAGTACTTCAGTGAGTGATTAATATATAAACAGCTCTTATTCCAAGCTGTTCACACACACACACAAAAAGCTTTAGAATCAAATTATTCTTCTCTGGTCCAAAAACAGATGGCAACTCACACATTAGAGTCTTGGAATTGAGGATTATCTTTCATATATGTTGTTCAACTCATTAAGTGTAATTAACATCATCTATGTTCTATAAACGCCAAAAACAGTGGGAAATGGGACTTGGGTTAATAACATTCGCCTGGTTATACAACACAGCAAAATTAATTAGTTCATGGCTAGAAATAATAAATTAAAATGAAAAAGCCGACCTTCCAATCTGTCATTACTGACTTCCCCATCATTAGTACACAAATGGAATCACTATCGATAAACAGCGCTGGCCAAAAGTTTATGTATTGCTAAATATTTGTGTGAAATGCAAATCACTTTAACAAACACAATATATTTTGTTTGTTAATCCTCACCTGAGAATATTTTTCTCCATTGACTTTTTTTTTTTTTTTTTTGGTATTTTAACTAAGATGATAGTCTATCTTGTCCAATTTATATATTTATTTTTTTTTTTGAGAAAAACATGATATTATATTATAAACAATAGGAAGAGCTGGGCAAGGCCATGAGTGTGAATTTCAGCTGAGAAGAAGTACATGTCACCCACACACATTTATTTAACAAATGCCAAATATTGGGATAGAGCGGTGAACATAGAGCTCCACCACTTACAAATGATTAAAAAAGCGATCAAGGTAGAAGTGTATTTGAATTATATAGAAAACTATTGGAAGAACTAAGAAAAATAATATCGTTGACTGCAACAGAGTATTAGAGGAAATGAAGGAAAGACAGGGTAAAGTGGAAAGATATTAATTATCACTGTTATATAAGATTCAAAAGCTACTGTCTAAAGAAATAATAAATTAAATATATAACATAACAATTTATGTATTTATTTTATTGTTTAAATCTTTATTGTTGAAAGTATCACATAGGCCCAATGAGCACTTTTGTAGACACTGGGAGCTTGAAATCTAAAGACAACAGAACTTCAATGAAGGGAGCGCAAGTGTGCCAACAACATAAAAATAAACGCTCCTTTTAACACCGTGGGAGTGCCAACAGGTAGGGCAGTTCCAGCTGAGCCTGTCTCCAAAGGGAATTAGAATTGGGCCCTCACCCCCCTTCTCTTTTCCTTGATCACGGCGGATCGAGGAAGCGGGTGCTGGGAGGTGAGGGTCCTAGTGCACTGACTGTGTCCTCCTATCTCATCACATCTTCCAAAAATGTGTGCCTGACCCTAGCCGGATAGAGCATCAGCCGTTAGACTAAAGGCTCGCAGGTTCGATTCCTGTCAAGGACATGTACCTCAGTTGCAGGCGTGAGCCCCAGCCCCAGCTGGTCAGGGCGCGTACGGGAGGCAACCAATCAATGTGTTTCCTTCACATCGATGTTTCTCTCTGTGTGTCTTTCCCCCTCCCTTCCACTCTCTCTAAAATTCAATGCAGCCCCAGCCGGTTTGGCTCAATGGATAGAGCGTAGGCCTGTGGACTGAAGGGTCCCGGGTTCAATTCCGGTCAAGGGCACATACCCGGTTGCAGGCTCGATCCCCAGTAGGGAGTGTGCAGGAGGCAGCCCATCAATGATTCTCTCTCATCATTGATGCCTCTCTCTCTCTCTCTCTCTCTCTCTCTCTCTCTCTCTCTCTCTCTCTCCCCTTCTTCCTTCCTCTCTGAAATCAATAAAAATATGAAATAAAAAAAAAGTCAGTACAAACATATCCTCAAGTGAGGATTAACAAAAAAATTAAAATTAAAATGTGTGCGCGGGCTTTTTTTCAGCCGGAACCGCCATCTTCCAGTAATTCGCCAAAATGACTAACACAACGGGAAAGAGGAGAGGCACCCGCTGTATGTTCTCCAGGCCTTTTAGAAAACATGGAGTTGTTCCTTTGGCCACATACATGCGAATCTACAAGAAAGGCGATATTGTGGACATCAACCGGAGGAGTCTACAATGTCACCCAGCATGCAGTGGGCATTGTTGTGAACAAGCAAGTTAAGGGCAAGATTCTTGCCAAGAGAATTAATGTACGTACTGAGCATATTAAGCTCTCTAAGAGCCGAGACAGCTTCCTGAAACGTGTGAAGGAAGATGACCAGAAAAAGGAGGAAGCCAAAGAGAAAGGTCCCTGGGTTCACCTGAAGCGTCAGCCTGCTCCACCCAGAGAAGCTCTCTTTGTGAGAACCAATGGAAAGGAGCCTGAGCTGCTGGAACCCCTTCCCTATGAATTCATGACATGATAAGTGGGGAAAAAGAAAAAAGACTTCTGTGCTGATTAAAAAAAAAATGTGTGCGCGGTACGATTTGTTGAATGTACCCACTGAGACTGCTGAACAAGATCAGGGACATGGGCAGGGAGGTGAACAGATGTGAATATACTTGTCTGACTTGTTATGCATACATGCGTGCCAGGTTGCATGAGGGCAGAGAGGTCGGCAACCTTGTTCTCAAAGGCTCAGAGAGTAAATGCCTGCGGCGCTGTGGGCACCTAAGTCCCTGTTACAACCACTCCATTCGACCTTTGCAGAGAGAAACGGTCGTGAACAATACGTAAATCAATGGGCGCATCTGTATTCCAAAGAAACATTACATAACGTTTCACAGAATTCTCAAGTATCCTGACATGATTTTTCTTTTCCTTGTTTTTAACCACTTATAAATGAAAAGAAAAAAACCACACACACACACACACACCATCCTTAGCTTGTAGACTTTACAAAAGTAGGCATTGGGCTGGTTTTGGCCTGCGGGCCACAGTCTGCTAACTCTTGTGTCACAGAACTTGGAGTGAGGGTCAGATTCCATTTCTATTACATCTCACAGAGATTACTCAAAAATGAGCCTTCAGCCCAGCTAAAGTGGCTCAGCACTTAAGCATCGACCTATGAACCAAGAGGTCAGGGTTCAATTCCGGTCAAGAGCACATGTCTGGGTTGTGGGCTCGATCCCTTGTGTGGGCTGCACAGGATGGTTCGCTCTCATCATTGATGTTTCTATATCTCTCTCCCTCTCCCTTCCTCTCTGAAATCAATAAAGATGTATTTGGAAAAAATATATATAACCCAGACACCAAAGGACCAACAGGTATGATCCCACTTATGGGAAGTACCCAGAATCCTTAAATTCAGAGGCAGAAAGTAGCATGGTGGGTGCCAGCGGCTGGAAAAAGGGAGACAAAGAAGAGAGTTATTATTTCCTGGGGACAGAGTTTTCATTTGGGAAGATAAATGGTGAATATACTGAATGACACTGAACTGTCCGCTTAAAGATGGTTAAGAATGGTACATTTCACTTTCTGTATATTTTACCGTAATAAGGAAACAAACCTTCCATAAAATGCACTTTTTCCAAAGACCCTGCTATTGGTTAAAGGAAAACTCAGCAAGACTAAACTGGTTGTAACAGTTCAAACAGGGGAGGGTGGGTGGGTGAGAAGAGATCAACCAAAGACCTTGTATGCATATATGCATAACCTATGTATGCAGACAGTGGGGTAGTGAGGGCCTGGGGTGGGTTGGAGGGGACCAATGGGGGGGAAAAAGAGGGCATATGTAATACTTTCAACAATAAAGACTTAAAAAATCCTATATAATTAAAGCCTAATATGCTAAGTGTCCAGTTGTCCAGTCCTCCATTCAACCAATCAAAGCGTAATATGCTAATGATATGCTAAGGCTGCTCAACTGCTCGCTATGATGTGCACTGACCACCAGCAGGCAGACAGTCAACTGGTCAACCAGTCACTATGATGTGCACTGACCACCAGGGGGCAGATGCTCCAACCGGTAGGTTAGCTTGCTGCTGGGGTCTGGCCGATCGGGGACTGAGTGAGATGGGCTGGACATGCCCCAGAGCCCTCCCGCGGTCCCTCCCCGGCTGGCCAACCTCCCGCATCCCTCCCTGGCCCTGATCATGCACCCGTGGGGTCCCTCAGCTAGGCCTGCACCCTCTCGCAATCCAGGACCCCTCAGGTGATGTTGGAGAGCCAGTTTCAGCCCGATCCCACAGGCCAGGCTGAGGGACCCCACTGGTGCATGAATTTGTGCACCGGGCCTCTAGTAATAATACGCCGCCCCCCCCCCCCGCCCAAAAAAAAGACCAAAACAAAACAAAAAACTGCAGTTCAAATGAGCATCGGCCAATACATTCCGCAATGAGCAAGTCAAGGAGAAATACTCGCTTTCTCCCTAAGTCAGTTCTGACCTATATCTGTGGGACACAGGATGTTTCCAGCTGCCTTCTCATTCATGGAAGATACTGTGAGGTCCTTTCTCAGCATGGCCTTCCCCAAACACAATCTCAGAATCCACCCTAGCCAGTTTGTGTTCAGTTCCGGTCAAGGGCATGTACCTCAGTTGCAGCTCCTCCCCAGCCTGGGCCCTGGTCAGGGCGCAGGCAGAAGGCACCCAATCAATGTGTTTCTCTCACATCGATGTTTCTATCTTTCCCTGTCTCTTCTACTCTCTCTAAAAATCAATGGAAAAATATCCTCGGGTGAGGATTCAAAAAAAGAACCTCAGAATCGTGGTCGCTTCTGGAACCTCTGAATGGGAGTCAGAACTAGACACCCCCAGGCCAGCTCCCGACCTTGGAGAGGACGGCTATGTGGTAGCAGAATGACACATTTTGATTCATTAAATTCACATTCATTTCTGTGGTTGGGAAACGGGACAGATGTTCTTGTGAAATCACGGTTAATCAGAAGAGTCATTCAAAAAATGAACGCATTATGCTGTTACACGATGTTCAGGCCTGGCCTTGTGGTCGTCAGCAGAAACCCGAGAAGCCAGGAAAAATAGCAGGTATGCAGATCCGCCCGCTCCAGCCTGAGTCACTGCTCCCCACCTCAGAGGAACGCCTCCAAGTCAGAAAAAAAGGAAACTGACACTGAAGCATAGTATCAGTGGAAGCTGTTTACTTTAGAAAAAGGTAGGAGGGTCCCGGCCGCAGTGGCCCAATGGTTGGGTGTCAACCTATGAACCAGAAGGTCATGGTTCAATTCCTGGTCAGGGCACATACTTAGGTTTCAAACTCAATCCTTAGGGAGCATGTGGGAGGCAGCCAATTGATGGCTCTCTCTCTCTCTCTCTCTCTCCTCCCTCTATAAAATGATTTTTTTAAAAATGGTGGTGGCCCGGCCTGCATGGCTCTCAGTGGTTGAGCGTTGACCTATGAACCAGGAGGTGACAGTTTGATCCACAGTAGCGGGTGTGCAGGAGGCAGCCAGTCGATGATTCTCTCTCATCACTGATGTTTCTCTCTCTCCTTCTCACTTCCTCTCTAAAATCAATAAAACTAAATTTTAAAGATTAAATAAAATCAATAAAAAAGAGGAACAAATGTAATAATCTGAACAATAAAGATTTAATTAAAAAATAAATAAATAAATAAAATCAATAAAAACATATCCTTGAGTGAGGATATAAATATAAATATAAATATAAATACAAATATCTGTGGGTTAGCTGAATGTTGCGTTTTGGCACCAACGAAAAACCTGTCACTTAAAGTGCTACTTCTTCCTTTGCGAGGTGAGAACTTTGATAAAGATATATGCTGTCCAACAAAAACATAAGGTAAGTTTCTAAATAACTTAAAAACACAGAGAACAGTCGGGCTGGTGTGGCTCAAAGGTTGAGCGCGACCTATGAGCCAGGAAGTCATGGTTCGATTCCCAGTAAGGGCACATGCCTGAGTTGCAGGCTTGATCCCCAGGTGGGGCGTGCAGGGGGCGGCTGGTCAATGATTCTCTCTCATCATTGATGTTTCTATCTCTCTTCCTTCCTCTCTGAAATCAATAAAAATATATTAAAAACAAAAACAAAAAACAAAAAAAGAGACCAGTGAAGTGCATTTTCATAATATATTTAAATTTAACCCAAGAGATCCGCAATAGCATCCTTTCCACATGTACCCCATAGAAAAAGTTACTGAAACCTTCTACATTCCTTTTTCCTGCGAAATCTTCAAAAATCAAGGTATGTCCTACTAACGGCACAGCTCAACCGGAAAACTGAATTTCCACTGAAAATAAGTGACAGCCACTGAGGTTCAGGAAATGCACAGTTGAAAACATAGACTCACATACCCGTGTGGTTCCCAGGAGGCTTAAAAAGTTTTCTGAAGACTTGAGTCATGGAAGGACATTTAAATTTAATCAATGGAAAGGAAATAAAATTTCAGAGAGTGTCCCTCAGTGACACTAGTCATATTTTGGGTCCTCCACAGCTCCATGTGGTTGGTGGCCATCTGAGCAGAAAGCCCAGGTTGCCGTGGTTACAAAGAAGCCTGCAGTGCCTGAAATCCTTGCATCATATCTGCAGAATGCAGGCATACGAGGACCTTCTAGGCTACATAATTCTGTGTTCATTGGTTCACATGCAAATTCTTTAATCATACACCCACACTTTCTCTTGACCAATTTCAAACAGATAAACAACTATAAACTGCCCGAGTCAAAAATTATCCTTTCCTAAAAAGAGGATAACGCTCTACTTGAATATTCTTGATCAAATCATGAATCAATTTTCCTAACTCAAGATAGACCCTGGGGCTGGGTGTCTCAGCCCACAAGAAGAAGGGTTTTCCCACAGCAAGGTGACTCACTTCAACAACCAGCTGTGTTTCCCACACGGGAAGATGTGCTTCCTCATAGGATGGTGTATTTCCCCCATAGGAAGGTGCGTTTCCACCACAGGGAGGTGCTTTAACTAGACAAGGAAGTGTGTTTCCCCACAGAAAGGTGCATTCCCCTACAGAAAGGTGCCCTTCCCGCATAGGAAGGTGCATTCCCCACAAGAAGGTGCGTTTCCCCCACAGGAAGACATCTTTCCCCAAAGGAAAGTGCATTTCCTCCACAGAAAGAAGGATTCCCACTTAGGAAGGTGCATTTCCAGCACAGGAAGATGTGTTCCCACAATGATGGTGCCTTGCCCCCACAAGAAGGTGTGTTTCCACCATAGGCATAAGGGTTCCCCCTCAAGAAAGTGCGTTTCCCCCACAGGAAGAAGGGTTCTCACAAAGGAAGATGCATTCACCCACAGGAATGTGCTCCTCACTCCTTCCCAAGATGTTTTCCCTTATAGAAAGGTACGTTTCCCCCACAGGGAGAAGGATTCCAACCCAGGAAGGTGCGTTTCCCCACAGAAATGGGCATTTCCCCTACAGGAAGATGGTTTCCCCCACAAGAGGAAGAGTACCTTCACAAGTAGAAGGGTTCTCCTACACAAAGTTGCATTTCCCACAGGAAGGTGCATTTCTCCCACAGAAACATGCGTTTCCCCCACAGGAAGGTGAGTCACTGCACAGGAAGGTAGGTTTCCCTACAGGAAGGTGTGTATACCCCATAGGAAGAAGGGTTTCCCCACAGGAAAGTGCATTTCCCCCTCAGGAAGTTGCATTTCCCTCATAGGAAGAAGGATTCTCCCACAGGAAGATGCATTCCCCCACAGGAAGATGCGTTTCCCCACAGGAAGTTGCGTTTCCCCCATAGGAAGGATTCTCCCACAGAAAGATGCATTCCCCCACAGGCAGGTGCATATCTACCACATGAAGTTGCATTTCCCCTGCAGGAAGAAGGGTTCTCCAACAGGAAGATGCATTCCCCCACAGGCAGGTGCTTTTCCGCCACAGGAAGGTGCGTTTCCCCACAGGAGGGTGTGTTTAACACCACAGGAAGATGTCTTCCCTCATAGGAAGGTGCGTTTCCCCTACAGAAAGATGGGTTTCCCTACAGGAAGGTGCATTTTCCACCCATGAAGAACGGTTCCCCCACAGGAAGTAGGGTTCCCGCAGAGAAACGTGCGTTTCCCCCACAGGAGGAAGGTTCCCCCACAGGAAGGTGCGTATCCACCACAGGAAGGAGGGTTCCCACACAGGAAAATGCATTTCTCCCACAGGAAGTTGCGTTTCCTCCACAGGAATAAGGGTTCTCCCACAGGAAGATGGGTTTTGATACAGGAAGGTGCATTTCCCCCCACAGGAAGGTGCATATCTCCCACAGGAAGATTTCTCCCACAGGAAGATGCATTCCCCCACAGGCAGGTGCCTTTCCCCCACAGGAAGGTGCGTTTCCCCCACAGGAAAATGTGTTCCCTCGTAGGAAGGTGAGTTTCCCCTACAGGAAGAGGGGTTTCCCTACAGAAAGGTGCGTTTTCCCCACAGGAAGAATGGTTCCCACATAGGAAGTAGGGTTCCCCCACAGGAAGGTGCATTTCCCCCACAGGAAGAACGGTTCCCCCACAGGAAGGTGCATTTCCAGGACAGGAAGGTGCATATACCACACAGAACGATGCGTTTCCCCCATAGGAGGACGGTACTCCCACAGGAAGATGCATTCACCGCCAGGAAGGTGCTTCCCCCCTAACCCCCAAGTTGTGTTCCCTTATAGGAAGGTGTGTTTCTCCAACAGCAAGGTGGGTTTCCCCACAGGAAGGTGCGTTTCCCCCCGCAGGAATATGTGTTCTCTCATAGGATGGTGCGTTTCCCCCACACTAGAAGGGTTCCCCCACAGGAAGATGCGTTTCCCCCATGGAAAGAAGGGTTCTAACAAGGGAATATGCATTCATCCACAGGAATGTGCTCACCCACCCTTCCCATAATGTTTTCCATTAAAGGAAGGTGCGTTTCCGCCACAGGCAGAAGGATTCCTACACAGGAATGTACGTTTCCCCACAGAAATAGGCATTTGCCCTACAGGAAAAAGAGTTCCCCCACAGGAAGAAGAGTTCCCCCACAAGTAGCAGGGATCTCCCACAGGAAGGTGCATTTCCCCACAGGAAGATGCGTTCCCCCACAAGAAGGCGCATTTCCCCCACAGGAACATCCGTTCCCCCACAGGAACATGCGTCTCACCTACAGAAAGGTACGATTCCCCAACAGGAAGAAGGGCTCCCCCACAGGAAGATGCGTTTCCCCCATAGGAAGAAGGGTTCTCCCAAAGAAGATGCATTGACCACAGGGATGTGCTCCTCACCCCTTCCCACGATGTTTTCCCTCATAGGAAGCTGCGTTTCCCACACAGGGAGAAGGATTTCTACACAGGAAGGTGCGTATCCCCCACAGGAAGGTGGGTTCTCCAACAGGAAAGTGTATTTTCCCCATAGAAAGTTGCGTTTCCCACATAGGAAAAAGTATTCTCCCATAGGAAGATGCATTCCTCCACAGGAAGATGGGTTTCCCCCACAGGAAGACGGGTTTCCCTACAGGAAGGTGCGTTACCCCCACAGGAAAGTGGGTTTCTGAACAGGAAGGTGAATATCTCCCACAGGAAGTTGTGATTCCCCACAGGAAGCATGGCCCTCCCAGAGGAAGATGAGTTTCCCGACAGGAGGGTGCGTTTCCCCACAGGAAGATGTGTTCCCTCATAGGAAGGTGCGTTTCCCCTACTGGAAGATGGGTTTACCTACAGAAAGGTGCGTTTTCCGCACAGGAAGATCGGTTCCCCCACAGGAAGGTGTGTTTCCCCCATAGGAAGAAGGGCTCCCCCACAGGAAAGTGCATTTCCCCCACAGGAAGTTGTGCTTCCCCATAGCAAGAAGGATTCTCCACTGGAAGATGCATTCCTCTACAGCAGTGGTTCTCAACCTTCTGGCCCTTTAAATACAGTTCCTCACGTTGTGACCCAACAATAAAATTGTTTTCGTTGCTACTTCATAACTGTAATGTTGCTACTGTTATAAATCATAATGTAAATATCTGATATGAAGGATGGTCTTAGGTGACCCCTGTGAAAGGGTCGTTCGAATGCCAAAGGGTTCGGGACCCACAGGTTGAGAACCTCTGTTATACAGGAAGATGGTTTTCCCCACAGGAAGATGGGTTTCCCTACAGGAAGGTGTGTTTTCCCCACAAGAAGAACAGTTCCCCCACAGGAAGTAGGGTTCCCCCAGAGGAAGGTGCCTTTCCCCCACCGGAAGAACGGCTCCCCCAAAGGAAGGTGCATTTCCAGAACAGGAAGGTGCAAATCACCCACAGAAAGAGGCGTTTCCCCCATAGGAAGATGCGTTCTCTCAAAGGGGTCGTGACCCACAGGTTGAGAACCGCTGCCTTATAGGACGGTGCATTTAACCACAGGGAGAAGGATTCCTACAATGGAAGGTGCGTTTCCCCACAGAAACGGGCATTTCCCTTCCAGGAAGATGATTTCCCCCACAGGAAGAAGAGTTCCTCCACCAGTAGCAGGGTTCTCCTACACAAAGTTGCATTTCCCCACAGAAAGTTGCGTTTCTCCCACAGGAACATGCGTTCTCCCGCAGGAACATGAGTTTCTCCCACAGGAAGGTGTGTTACTGCACAAGAAGGTGGGTTTCCCTACAGGAAGGTGCGTATCCCACGCAGGAAAAAGCGTTCCCCCACAGGAAAGTGCATTTTCCCCTCAGGAAGTTGCGTTTCCCCCATAGGACGAAGGGTTCTCCACTGGAAGATGCATTCCTCCACAGGAAGATGGGTTTCCCTACAGGAAGGTGCATTTACCACTCAGGATGATGTGTTCCCTCATCGAACTGTGCATTTTCCCCTCAGGGAGTTCCATTTCCCCCACAGGGAGAAGGGCTCTACCACAGGAAGATGCGTTTCCCCACAGGAAGGTACGTTTCCCCCACAAGAAGATGTGTTCCATCATAGGAAGGTGTGTTGCCCCTGCTGGAAAATGGGTTTCCCTACAGGAAGGTGCGTTTTCCGTACAGGAAGATCGGTTCCCCCACAAAAGGTGCATTTCCAGGACAGGAAGGTGCATATCCCCCATAGAAAGATGCATTTCCCCCATAAGAAAAAGGGTTCTCCCACAGGAAGATGCATTCACCCCAGGAAAATGCTCTCCCCCTGATCCCCATGTTGTGTTCCCTTATAGGTAGGTGCGTTTCTCCAACAGCAAGGTGAGTTTCCCCACAGGAAGATATGTTCTCTCAAAGGGTGGTGCGTTTCCTCCCGAGAAAGAAGGGTTCCCCCATAGGAAGATGCGTTTCCTCGAGGAAGGTGCACATCCCCCATGGGAAGTTGCGTTTCCCCCACAGGAAGTTGTTTTTCCCCCATAGGAAGAAGGATTCTCCCACAGGAAGATGCATTCCTCCACAGGGAGGTGGGTTTCCGCACAGGAAGATGGGTTTCCCTACAGGAAGGTGCGTTTCCCCCAAAGGAAAAAGGATTCTCCCACAGGAAGGTGCATTTCCCCACAGGAAGGTGCGTTACCCCCACAATAACATGCATTCCTCCACAGGATGGTTGATGTCCCTACCGGAAGGTGTGTTTCCCCTACAGGAACAGCAGTTCCCCCACAGCAAAATGTGTTCCACAAGGAAGGTGCGTATCCCCCACAGAAGAGAGGGTTCCCCCATAGGAACGTGTATTTCCCCCATAGGAAGATGCATTTCTGCACAGAAAGATGGGTTTCCCCACAGGAAGATGGGTTTCCCTACAGGAAGTTGTGTTTCCCACACAGGAAGTTGGGTTTCCCCACAGGAAGGTGCATATCCTCCACAGGAAGTTGCGATTCCCCCACAGGAAAAAGGGTTCTCCCACAGGAAGATGCATTTCCCCACAGGAAGGTGTGTTCTCCCACAAGAAGATGCGTTTCTCCTACAGGAGGAAGGTTTCCCCCCAGGAAGATGCATTCCCCCACAGGAAGGTACGTTCCCCACAGGAAGGTGCTTTTCCCCCACAGGAAGATCTGTTCCCTCATAGGAAGCTGAGTTTCCCTCACAGGAAGATGGGTTTCCCTACAGGAACGTGCGTTTCCCCCACAGGAAGAACTATTTCCCCACAGGAAGAAGGGTTCCCCCAGAGGAAGGTGCGTTTCCCCCATAGGAAGAAGGGTTCCCCCACAAGTGATGCATTTCCAGGACAGGAAGATGCATATCCCCCACAGAAAGATGCGTTTCCCCCATAGGAAGAAGGGTTCCCCCACAGGTGATGCATTTCCAGGACAGGAAGATGCATATCCCCCACAGAAAGATGCGTTTCCCCCATAGGAAGGAGGGTCCTCCCACAGGAAGATTCATTTAACCCCAGGAAGGTGCTTCCCCTTCTAACCCCCAAGTTGTGTTCCCTTTTAGGAAGATGCGTTTCTTTCACAGCAAGGTGGCTTCCCCACAGGAAGGCACGTTTCCCCCATAGGAAGATGGGTTTCCCCACAGGAAGGTGTGTTTCCCCCACAGGAAGAAGCTTTCCCCTACAGGAAAAAGGGTTCCTCCACAGGAAGGTGGATTTCCCCCACAGGAAGGTGCATTCCCCACAGGAAGGTGCGTTTCCCCCACTGGAAGAAGTGTTCCCCCATAGGAAAAAGGGTTGTCCCACAGGAAAATGAATTCTACCCACAGGAAGGTGCCTTTCCTCCACAGGAAGGTGCATTTCCCCCATAGGAAGGTGCATTTTCCCCACAAAAGGTGCCTTTCCCCCAAAGGAAAAAGTATATCCCTACCGGATGAAGGATTCCTGCACAGCAAGATGGGTTTTCCCCACAGGAAGAAGTGTTTCCCCACAGCAAGGTGCATGTCCCCCACAGGAAGATGCGTTTCCCCCACAGGAAGGTGTGTTTCCCCCACAGGAATGTGTGTTCCCACAGGAAGACTCTCAACTACTATGCCGCACCAGCCGGGCAAAAACAGTGTCTGTTGGTAAGCAAAGTATAAAATGGGAGAGGAGGCAAGTGCACACACCCTCCTGCCATTCACACACACCAAGTCTCCTTAACCAGGGTCCACACCTCTCAACAGCCAGGGCCCCTTTAAGGAGAGGGGGGAGAGGGGCGGACAGGCGCCCCTAAGTGCCATCTTCGCCCCCCCTCGGCCTCTGGCCTCCCTGTCTCTGCCCCCGCCCTCTTGTTTCACACGCAGCCCTAACCTGCAGACTCAGAGCGAGGCTCGCAGCAGGAGAACGAGGTACCAGCCAGCAGCGCCGGTTTAGAGGAAAGGCCGGCATCACAGTCCTTTCCTGTCTGTTCTGTGAACCCCTCACCCCAGCACAGTTTCCTACGGGTTTCCAGGGAGAGAGGAAGAGAGAGAGAGGGAAACGCCGATGTGAGAGGCACAGGGACCGGCTGTCTCCTGCAGGCACCCGACCAGGGCCAGCGATCACGCCTGCACCCGCGGACGTGCCCTGGACGGGAACCGGACCTGCAGGTAGCAGCTGACGCGCTCTCCCCCGAGCAAAACCGGCCCGGGCCCACGTCACCGTCCCTAAAGCACCTGCCACAGCGTTCCAAGACCCCGAGACAGGCCCTTTGACCTCGGATTACTTCCGATGCACAGACAAGGAAATGTGAATGACGGACACGTCAAAGGAAACATTCCACGGGGAAAAAACGGACCTCAGTAATGAGAGAATCCTGCACCGGCTGCCTCCTGCACGCCCCCTACTGGGGATCGAGCCCGCAACCTGGCCTGTGCCCTTGACTGGAATCGAACCAGTGACTTCCTGGCTCCTAGGTCAATGCTTTGCAGAAGGGGCGGGGCTTTGCGAGAGGGACTTTGCGGAGGGGCGTGGCTTTGCGGGAGGGGCGTGGCTTTGCGGGAGGGGCGGGACTTTGCGAGAGGGACTTTGCGGAGGGGCGTGGCTTTGCGGGAGGGGCGGGGCTTTGCAGGAGGGGCGTGGCTTTGCAGGAGGGGCGGGGCTTTGCATCCCCTGGGGGCTCTGTGAGAGGCCTGATGGCCCCCTTGCTCTCCATCCTCCCGGACCCTTTAAATTGCAGGAACCCATCCTGGCCGGTGTGGCTCAGTGGATTGAGCGTCGGCCTGCGGACTGAAGGGTCCCGGGTTCGATTCCCGGTCAGGGGCACATGCCCGGGTTGCGGGCTCGATCCCCAGTGGATGTTTCTGCCTCTTTATCCCTCGCATTTCCTTTCTGAAGTCCATGAAAATTTATTTAAAAAATAAATTATTATTATTTTTTTTTTACAAAGCAACTGAAAATCAGGACCATCTTGCCCAGGGCGCCTGGTCTTGCCCGCGGCACGCACCCCCATCTCGGCAGGGAAGGGAGGAAACGGAGAATCGCGTCCCCACTGGACCCTGGAGCCAGAAAAGGGCGGCCAGCCCTCCGGGAGGCAAGCGCAGCCCCGGCCGGGGTGGCTCAGTGGATAGAGCGCCAGCTGCGGACTGAAGGGACCCGGGTTCGATTCCAGTCCAGGGCACAGGCCCGGGTTGGGGCTCGAACCCCAGTGCGGGGGGCGGGCAGGAGGCGGCCGGTCCGTGATTCTCTCTCCTCATGGATGCTTCTCTCTCCTTTCCTCGCTGAGATCAATAAAAATCTATATTTAAAAAAAGAAAAGAATTGAGAGGCCTTTCCCGCAAAGATAAGACTTCATCACGCCTATGGCAGGGAGGCTCCAAGGCTGACCCGGGCAGAGCCACGCCGGGAGGGGCAGAGAGGAAAGCGAATTAAAGGCTACGCAGGCAGGCGCTGTGACACGGCCCGTCACAGGGAGTGTGGCCACCAGCTACGGAGGGGGTGGTGGCAGGTAGAGGTCGCGCTGCCAGCGGGCACAGGGGGAGGGGGATGGCCTCGGGAGCCAATCGGGACCCCTCTGCACGGCTTTATGTATTATTTTAACACTAGAGGCCCGGCGCACAAAATCCGTGCCCTCCGGAGGGCAGGGGGCTCAGCCCTGATGGCAAGAGGCACAGGCCAGGCTGAGGGACCCCACTGGTGCACGGCTGGGGCTGGGGAGGGGCCGGGGAGGGCTCCAGGGTGTGTCTGGCCATTGGCCCGACCCCAGCAGCAAGCTAACCTACCAGGCGACTGCCCCCTGGTGGTCAGTGCACGTCACAGCGACCGGTCGACCGGGCGACTGTCTGCCCCCTGGTGGTCAGTGCACGTCACAGCGACCGGTCGACCGGGCGACTGTCTGCCCCCTGGTGGTCAGTGCGCGTCACAGCGACCGGTCCACCGGTCGACTGTCTGCCCCCTGGTGGTCAGTGCGCGTCACAGCGACCGGTCCACCGGTCGACTGTCTGCCCCCTGGTGGTCAGTGCGCGTCACAGCGACCGGCCGACCGGTCGACTGTCTGCCCCCTGGTGGTCAGTGCGCGTCACAGCGACCGGCCGACCGGTCGACTGTCTGCCCCCTGGTGGTCAGTGCACGTCACAGCGAGCGGATGAGCGGCCTTCGCATATCATTAGCATATGACGCTTTGATTGTTTGAACCGGACGACTGGATGATCGGACGACCAGACATTTAGCATACTGGGCTTTTGTGACACAGATTATATTCGTTGATTTCACAGAGAGGAAGGGAGAGGGAGAGAGAGAGAAACATCAATGATGAGAATCACGGATCGGCTGCCTCCTGCACGCCCCCCACTGGGGATGGAGCCCGCAACCCAGGCCTATGCCCTTGACCGGGAGTCCGACCGGGAGTCCAACCCTGACCTCCTGGTTCACAGGTCGACGCTCAAGCCCTGAGCCCCGCCGGCCGGGCAGCGTCTCCAGTCTCCCCGAAGCTTCGGCCTTCCAGGCGCCAGCGCCCACCTCCCCCCACCCCCCTCACCGAGCCAACGCCGCCTCCGCCCGCCCCGCCCGTGCGGCACCAATGACCTTCCCACCCGGAAACACGAAGAGGCGGAGGGCACACGCGCTACCCACCGGGCCACCCCTTCACCGCGTCACTCACCAGAGCCGAAGGCGGGCGGGTCCCGGCCCCGGCCCCGTCCCGGGCGTGCGTGCCGGCCTCCGGCTGCCCTCCGTCACCTGTCGGCGAGAAACACCCGAGTGAGAACGTGGGTCCCATCGCATCCCCTCACTTATCTTCCTCCTCGTTGTGTGTCTGCCGGTTGGTTAACCCGCCCCCGACAGTGTTTCCCCGTTGGCTTTTAGGGACAGTGGCCGAGAGGCGGACGGACAGAGTGTCTGGGTGCCCGCGGGGCCCCCGGGCTGTGGTCCCATCGGATCACCAGGAGCCACCTCCGTGCTCAGGGCCCAGGGCGCGGCGGGCACCTGACGGGTGAGCGTTTAAAACGAACCCGCAGCCCTGGCCGGGGTGGCTCAGTGGGTAGAGCGCCGGCCTGCGGACCACAGGGTCCCGGGTTCGATTCCCGGCCAAGGGCGCTTGCCCGAGTAGGGGGCGTGCGGGAGGCAGCTGACCAGTGATGTAACCGAGGGAGAAAGCGCGAGCCACTGAAGTCAATGTATTACGGGGCGGACCGGCCAGCACCCCACGCCTGCGGGAGCGGCCAGGCCACGGCCCAGAAATGCGGGCTGATGGGTCCGAGCGTGTCTTAAAACTGCAGGCGGTGCAGCCGTCACAACTCGGAACTGACTTGAGAATCACGGACCGGCCGCCTCCTGCACGCCCCGCACTGGGCATCGAGCCCGCAACCCGGGCCTGTGCCCTCGACCGGCAATCGAACCCGGGACACCCTTCAGTCCGCAGGGCGACGCTCTACCCAGTGAGCCACACCGGCCAGGGCCAGACACGAGGGATTTTCCAATGAAGGCGCACAACTCCCTCTGGACGGCGAAAGCATCGCTGCACAACCCAAGCCGGGAAGAGGCCCCCAGAACAGCCCTTCGGACAGTAGACGTCACCGCGTCGTTGTCGTATTTGCCCGTCACGTGAGGCGTAGCCGGCGTGGCGGGAAAACTGAAACACGTAAGACGTCCCCTGCGAAAGGCCCCCCGGAATCCGGAGGACGGGGTTCCCTCCACCAGCTCAGGCCGGGGGCAGTAAGCAGGTGTCCAGCCCCAGGGGAGGGAACCAGGAAACCCAGTTTTAAACCTGCAGGTGACAGAGGCCGCCACGGTGGCGGGGGAAGGAGGTTCTAACGGGCAGCGAGAGGAGACGGAATTCATGCCCGTGGGTCTCGGCTCCTCCGAGCCAACAGGCTCTTCGTACAAATCCTATTGGGTAAAAGCCCCGCATGCAAATCGACCGAACGGCGAAACGACCGGTCGCGATGACGCGCACTGACCACCAGGGGGCAGACGCCCGGCGCAGGGGCTGCCCCCATCCTGCAGGCCGCCCACCCCCCACCCCCGACTGCCCCCCACAGATCGGCCCTGATCTCCAGCCCTCCCTGTGCATGAATTTCGTGCACTGGGCTTCTAGTGCATATACATATATATTTTTTTTTTAATTGATTTCAGCAAGGGAGAGGAAGAGAGGAACATCCATGAGGAGAGAGAATCACGGACCGGCTGCCTCCTGCACGCCCCAGACTGGCGACCGAGCCCGCGACCGGGGCAGGTGCCCTTGACTGGAGTCGGAATCGAACCCGGGTCCCTTCAGCCGGCAGGTCGATGCTCTATCCACGGAGCCAAGACGGCGAGGGCGTGAGTAAACGCTTCTGCTTCGGACTGAGCCACGTTATAAAAAAATAAGAATTCTGTGGGGCTCGGATTTCCCTCGTTTCCTTCAGAGAACAGGGCGGATCTGGCCGCTACGGGCACTGGGGGGACCAGCGTCGAGGACAGAACGAAAATCCGCATTTCGCACTGAGAAGGAGGAGGCCGCAGGCGGGAGCCGAGGGGCCGGACCCTGGCCTCCTGCCCCCTGGGGGCCACCCCCCTCGCCCGGGGTCCGGAGTTAAACCCGGCTGCGGCCCCGGCCAGTTAGGCTCAGTGGACAGAGCGCCGGCCTGCAGACTGAAGGGTCTCGGGTTCGATTCCGGCCAAGGGCAGCTGCAGGTTCGATGCCTGGCCCTGCTCGGTGCGTGCAGGAGGCGGCCAGTCAACGTGTCTCTGTCCCGCGACAGTGGACGCCCGACACCTAGCTCACCAGCGGACACACAGCTCACCAGCGGGCCCCCAGCTCACCAGCGGACACAGCTCACCAGCGGGCCCCCAGCTCACCAGCGGGCACACGGCTCACCAGCGGACACACGGCTCACCAGCGGACACACGGCTCACCAGCGGACCCCCAGCTCACCAGCGGACACACAGCTCACCAGCGGGCACACAGCTCACCAGCGGACACACAGCTCACCAGCGGGCACACAGCTCACCAGCGGGCACACAGCTCACCAGCAGACACACAGCTCACCAGCGGGCCCCCAGATCACCAGTGGGCACACAGCTCACCAGTGGGCCCCCAGATCACCAGCGGGCACACAGCTCACCAGTGGGCACACAGCTCACCAGCAGGCACACAGCTCACCAGCAGACACACAGCTCACCAGCGGACACACAGCTCACCAGCGGGCACACAGCTCACCAGCGGACACACAGCTCACCAGCGGGCACACAGCTCACCAGCGGGCACACAGCTCACCAGCAGACACACAGCTCACCAGCGGGCCCCCAGATCACCAGTGGGCACACAGCTCACCAGTGGGCCCCCAGATCACCAGCGGGCACACAGCTCACCAGCGGACACACAGCTCACCAGCGGGCACACAGCTCACCAGCAGACACACAGCTCACCAGCGGGCACACAGCTCACCAGCGGGCACACAGCTCACCAGCAGACACACAGCTCACCAGCGGGCCCCCAGATCACCAGTGGGCACACAGCTCACCAGTGGGCCCCCAGATCACCAGCGGGCACACAGCTCACCAGTGGGCCCCTAGCTCACCAGTGGGAACACAGCTCACCAGCGGACACACAGCTCACCAGTGGGCCCCTAGCTCACCAGCGGGCACACAGCTCACCAGTGGGCCCCTAGCTCACCAGCGGGCACACAGCTCACCAGCGGGCCCCCAGCTCACCAGTGGACACACAGCTCACCAGCGGGCCCCCAGATCACCAGCGGGCACACAGCTCACCAGCGTGCCCCCAGCTCACCAGTGGGCGCACAGGTCACCAGCGGGCCCCTAGTTCACCAGCGGGCACACAGCTCACCAGTGGGCCCCCAGATCACCAGCGGGCACGCAGCTCACCAGCGGGGACACATCTCACCAGCGGGCACACAGCTCACCAGCGGGCACACAGCTCACCAGCGGGCACACGGCTCACCAGCGGGCACACGGCTCACCAGCGGGGACACATCTCACCAGCGGGGACACAGCTCACCAGCAGGCCCCCAGCTCACCAGCGGGCCCCCAGCTCACCAGCGGGCACACAGCTCACCAGCGGGGACACATCTCACCAGCGGGGACACAGCTCACCAGCGGGCCCCCAGCTCACCAGCGGGCACACAGCTCACCAGCGGGCCTCCAGCTCACCAGCGGACACACAGCTCACCAGCGGGCACACAGCTCACCAGCGGACACACAGCTCACCAGTGGGCCCCTAGCTCACCAGCGGGAACACAGCTCACCAGCGGGCCCCCAGCTCACCAGCGGGCACACAGCTCACCAGAGGGCCCCCAGCTCACCAGTGGACACACAGCTCCCCAGCGGGCCCCCAGCTCACCAGCGGGCACACGGCTCACCAGCGGACACACGGCTCACCAGCGGACACACGGCTCACCAGCGGGCACACAGCTCACCAGCGGGCCCCCAGCTCACCAGCGGACACACAGCTCACCAGCGGGCCCCCAGCTCACCAGCGGGCCCCCAGCTCACCAGTGGGCCCCCAGCTCACCAGTCCCGTCCCCGCTTCTCACCATAAAGCCAGGACCTGCCTCGCGGGCACCCTGCACGCACACCCCACTCTCGGTCCCACGTGGGGCGAGGACACTCAGAGAAGCCAGATCGGAAACCGGGGGCAGACGCAGCAGTCACCCCCCCGCCCTGGAGTCCCCGTGGGACACGCCCCGGCCACGGCCGGCCCCTGGCTGGCTCCTCAATGAGCTAATTTTAGGTCCTGCCGGAGGCCAGCGGCGACCGGCCAGGCGGCCTCCCGCCCCCTCCCTGTGCTGGCAGCTCTGCAACTGGGTCAGCAGGGAAAGTGACCTGGGCGGTCGGCTCGGTGCCGCCCGAAGTCTAGCCCCCCCCCCGGCCGGCTTGGCTCAGCGGATAGAGCGCCGGCCTGCGGACCGAAGGGTCCCGGGTTCGAATCCAGCCAAGGGCACAGGCCTGGGGTGCGGGCTCCATCCCCAGCGGGGGGCGAGCAGGAGGCCCAATGCGTCTCTCGCATCATCGACGTTTCTCTCCCTCTCCCTCTCCCTCTCCCTTCCCCTCTGAAATCAGGACCAACGCATTTTAAAAGAAGACGCCCGTCCGTCCCTGCAGACAGGACTCCCGCCCACAGAGAAGGCAGGTTCCCGGGGGGCGGGCGGGGCCTTCCCGCCCCGTCCCGGCCTCCCCCCCGCCCCCCAATACGGGGTGTAGTCGCCCTGCACCCAGCCTGCTGCCCCAGCCTCCTTGCAACCACGTGCAAGGGTGCACGGCCGGCAGCAAAGAGCCGTTGCCACCCACGGCCCCAGTTACCGCGGAAACAAACCAGCAAAGAGCCGCTCGGACACCTTCCGTTCCTTTCTTTTCTTCTCTTTTCTCTTTTCTGTTTCTTTTTCCCAGGAACCGAGCCCTGGAGCGCACTTTGGTCCGCGCTCGCAGCCGACTAACCAGCTCCGGGCAACGTCCCCCGTGGGGACAGAGTCGGACGCCGTCTGTCTGCACGGCAGAGGCTCTAAGAGAAACCGCCGAGGCCCTGGCCGGGGTGGCCCAGTGGGCAGCGCGTCGGCCTGCGGCCCGCAGGGTCCCGGGTTCGATTCTGGCCGAGGGCACGGACCTCGGCGGCGGGCTCCATCCCCGGTGGGGGGCGTGCAGGAGGCGGCCGGTCCGTGCCTCTGTCTCATCACTGATATTTCTCTCTCTCAGTCTCTGAAATCAGTAAAAATATATTTCTAAAAATAAAAGAAACCACTTTTTCACCAGAAGTGTGCTTTTTCCCTTTTCCTTTTATTTTTTTAATATATTTTTTATTGATTTCAGAGAGGAAGGGAGAGAGAGATAGAAACATCCATGATGAGAGAGAATTATGCATCGGCTGCCTCCCGCACGCCCCCCACTGGGGATCGAGCCCGCAACCCGGGCCTGTGCCCTTGACCGGGAATCGAACCCTGACCTCCTGGTTCCTAGGTCGACCCTCAACCCCTGAGCCACGCCTGCTGGGCGCCTGCAGCTGCTTTCGGAATATTCAGCTGTGTCCCCGCCGTCGGCACCATCGGCCTTCCAATAACCCCGTCACGCCCCGCAGGAAGGCCTGTGCCCCATCAGTCACTGCCTGCAGGCGCCCCCACCAGGGCCGGGGATGGAGCCTGCAACCCAGGTGCGTGCCCTGGACCGGAACCGAACCCGGAGCCCTGCAGTCCGCAGGCCGGCGCTCTACCCCCTGAGCCACACCGGCCCTGGCCAAACCGTCTCCGTTTCATCCCCAAGCCTCTGCGGGTGACCGACAGGTGCTGTGCTTGGCACCAGGAGCACCGACATGACCTCCCGGTCTCACCGCATCTCACGGCGCAGGCCGGGAGCCGTGCCCGGCTCCCCGAGCTCCAGGGCGTCTCCCTGTCACCACCGGCTTCGCTCCAGGGGCCACGGTGCATCCACTCCCGGACAGGGACGCGGGCGTGGGTCCCGGGACAAGGCCCGGCCGGCCCGCCCCACGGACGCGCTGCTACACGGCCTCACTCACCATCCCGGCCGACGGCGGGCACGGCCACGCCACCTGCCATCTCCGTGGGCCGGGAGGCTCGGGGCGGCCTCAGGCTGAGCTCACATTCCCACGTCCCCGCACGTCCAGCGGCAAACCGCCCCGGCCGGCGGGGCTCCGTGACTGAGCAGCGACCTGGGAACCAGGAGGTCAGGGTTCGAGTCCCGGTCAGGCCACGTGCCCAGGTTGCGGGCTCGATCCCCAGCGGGGGGCGTGCAGGAGGCGGCCGGTCCATGATTCACTCTCATCACGGATGTTTCTCTCTCTCTGAAAGCGATAAAAATATATTTAAAAAAAGAAAAGAAGGGAAAGGCGCTCGGGCACCACGATGAGTCTGGAGCGTGGCCTCGGCCAGGTTACTGCTCCAGGGGCCGGCGGGTGAACCCACCGAGAATTCCCCGTCAGGCGATGCGAAGGCCGGGAGGTGGCCCGCACCCCGGGGGCACCCCGACCACCGCGGTTGTAATCGCACGGGCGCCAGCGAGGGCTGGGGGCAGCCCGGGAACCGGCCAGCGCGTGTGCCGGCGCGGCTGGGGCATCTGGCCCAGGCCGCCGTGGTCAGCAGAAGCAGGACGTGCTCTTATTCTCCGGTCTCGTGGACGGTGACGGCGCCTTCAGGACTAAACCCCAGTCACGCTGCTCCCGCTCTTCGCCCCTCGCCAGGAAAACATCGGCCTGCCCGCCGGCCCCGGCCCCAGACGTTAGCCCACCATCACGTGGTCAGCTTCTTTAAAACAGACCTTTATTGATCTTTGTAAAAAATACACATATTTTATTGATTTTTTACAGAGAGGAAGAGAGAGGGATAGAGAGTTGGAAACATCGATCGGCTGCCTCTTGCACACCCCCCACTGGGGATGTGCCTGCAACCAAGACACATGCCCTTGACCGGAATCGAACCCCGGACCCTTGAGTCCGCAGGCCGACGCTCTATCCACTGAGCCACACCGGTCAGGGCCCTTTATTGATCTTGAGAGAGAGAGAGGCCGGGAGAGGGGGAGACACAGAAACATCGAAGAGACAGGAAGTCACTGATCGGCCGCCTCCTGCACGGCCCCCACCAGGGACCGAGCCCGCAACCCGGGCACGTGCCCCGACCGGGAATCGAACCGGTGACCTCCTGGTTCCTGGGTCGACGGGCAAGCGCTGAGCCACGCCGGCCGGGTTCCACGGGCCTATTTTTATTTAATCCAACCAAAGGACTTGTATGCATGCATATAAGCATAACCAATGGCTACACACAGGAGGCGGGGGAGGAGGGGGGATAGGGCATGGGGGGGGAATGGGGGGACAATGGGGGGATCAGGACACATTTGTAATAGCTTAATCAATAAAGAAAAACAATATAAATAAAAAGGAAAGTTGAGCCGAACGCGTTCCCAAGAGCATCCGTGGCACCGACACTGCCCCAGGGCAGCCTGGAGGCGGATGACCCCGGATCCTCTCTCCCTCGATCACGCTGCCTGAGCCACGGGTCACACCGTCCCCGGCTGTCCTCGCCGGCCCGTCTCGCCCGGCGGCCGCCCCTGCCAGTGGCCACGAGGTTTCCACGCCTTCCTCGCCCTCACACGCACGCACCCTGCCCCCGGCCCCCGCCCCCTTCTCCTCGCGGGTGAGACGATAACGGGAAGCCTGTGGGGCAGGAGTCCACTCGCACGACCCTCCGATACGGCCAGCGAACAGGACGAGAAGGGCCGTTCCTCCCCGAGGGGCATGGGCTCCAACCCCTGGGCACCGGTGACATGCCAGGTGCCCGTACGAGGGACCCTGGCTTTCTCACGGCTCAGTGTCTACATTTTTAAAAGAACATTTTTTTATTGATTTCAGAGAGGGAGGGAGAGGGAGAGAGAGAGAAACATCCATGATGAGAGAGAATCATGGATCGGCCGCCTCCTGCACGCCCCCTACTGGGGATCCAGCCCCCAACCCGGGCATGTGCCCTTGACCAGGAATCGAACCCTGACCTCCTGGTTCCTAGGTCGACGCTCAGCCACTGAGCCACGTCGGCCGGGCCAGTGTCTACACTTCAATGCAAAATTCATTCGAGACCAAAAAAAAAAAAAAAAGGGCTGGACCATGTCTACCAGCCATTTCCAAACCGGAAGAAGCAGTTTCTCATAACAAAGTTCCTTCCATGTCTGCCGGGCAGCCCCTAGAGGCAGTGCACGCCTGGCTGATCCGGTCGTAACCGACCCCAGGGGCACCACGTGCTCTGGACCGTGCGCTCTCTCTTTGTTCTCTTTTCTCGATCTAAGTTCCTAATTGTTGAAAGTATTACCTGTGTCTCCTCTTCCCCCTCCTGACCTCTCTCGGGTGGCTCCCCGCCCACACACACACACCCCAGCGCATGACCCTAATCCCACTTCCAGGAATACATCCCAGGAAGTCAGAAACGCACTCTCTTTGCAAAGGGAAGTCTGCCCGCGGCAGCTGTGGCTCAGCGGTTGAGAACATCGACCCGCGCACCAAAGGGCCCCGGGTTCGGGTCTGGTCACGGGCACGTTCCTGGGTTGCAGGCTCCATCCCCAGCCCAGGTACGCAGGAGGCAACCAATCCATGTGCCTCTCTCACGTCCATCTCTCTCTCTGTGTCCTCTCTCTCTAGAAATCAACGGGGGAAAACCGTGGAATACTACGCAGCCCTGAAAAAGGAGGGTCTCTTACCCTGTGAGACAGCCTGGAGGGACCTGGAGAGCATGATGCTGAGCGGAATAAGCCGGTCAGAGCAAGACACGTATCCCATGATCTCACTTGGAGGTGGAATCTAGTTACAAAGCCCTCCCAGCACAATTATAGCCAAAAGGCCATCGCTGTATGTAAGCTTGACCTTACAGTCCGACCCTGCAGTCCTCGGTAGCCAAGGGATGTGGGCTGCGGGGGTGCAGCCAGTGCCGCCTAAACCGGGCCTGATCAAGGTCAGAGATTGGTAACCACCGGAAAGAAGCCAATGCGAAATTCGCAAGAACATTGTAAACGTGCTGCCCTTGCTTGGCTCTGGGGGATCCGACTGTACAATAAAGCTTCGCGCAGGCTGGGTCACTGCGCCCTCATCCAGGCACAGCGGTCCACCTGGCCCTGACTGTATCCTCTACTCCATCTCCTCTAATCCTTCCCTGTGCCCTCATCCAGGCACAGCGGTCCACCTGGCCCCGACTGTATGCTCCTGTCCGTCCTCTCTAATCCTTCCCTGTGCCCTCATCCAGGCACAGTGGTCCGCCTGGCCCCGACTGTATCCTCTTGTCCGTCTCCTCTAATCCATCCCTGTGCCCTCATCCAGGCACAGCGGTCCACCTGGCCCCGACTGTATCCTCCTGTCCATCCTCTCTAATCCTTCCCTGTGCCCTCATCCAGGCACAGCGGTCCACCTGGCCCCGACTGTATGCTCCTGTCCGTCCTCTCTAATCCTTCCCTGTGCCCTCATCCAGGCACAGTGGTCCGCCTGGCCCCGACTGTATCCTCTTGTCCGTCTCCTCTAATCCATCCCTGTGCCCTCATCCAGGCACAGCGGTCCACCTGGCCCCGACTGTATGCTCCTGTCCATCCTCTCTAATCCTTCCCTGTGCCCTCATCCAGGCACAGCGGTCCACCTGGCCCCGACTGTATGCTCCTGTCCGTCCTCTCTAATCCTTCCCTGTGCCCTCATCCAGGCACAGTGGTCCGCCTGGTCCCGACTGTATCCTCTTGTCCGTCTCCTCTAATCCATCCCTGTGCCCTCATCCAGGCACAGCGGTCCACCTGGCCCCGACTGTATGCTCCTGTCCGTCCTCTCTAATCCTTCCCTGTGCCCTCATCCAGGCACAGTGGTCGGCCTGGCCCCGACTGTATCCTCTTGTCCGTCTCCTCTAATCCATCCCTGTGCCCTCATCCAGGCACAGCGGTCCACCTGGCCCCGACTGTATGCTCCTGTCCATCCTCTCTAATCCTTCCCTGTGCCCTCATCCAGGCACAGTGGTCCGCCTGGCCCCGACTGTATCCTCTTGTCCGTCTCCTCTAATCCATCCCTGTGCCCTCATCCAGGCACAGCGGTCCACCTGGCCCCGACTGTATGCTCCTGTCCATCCTCTCTAATCCTTCCCTGTGCCCTCATCCAGGCACAGTGGTCCGCCTGGCCCCGACTGTATCCTCTTGTCCGTCTCCTCTAATCCATCCCTGTGCCCTCATCCAGGCACAGTGGTCCACCTGGCCCTGACTATACCCTCTACTCCGTCTCCTCTAATCCTTCCCTGTGCCCTCATCCAGGCACAGTGGTCCACCTGGCCCCGACTGTATCCTCTTGTCCGTCTCCTCTAATCCATCCCTGTGCCCTCATCCAGGCACAGCGGTCCACCTGGCCCCGACTGTATGCTCCTGTCCGTCCTCTCTAATCCTTCCCTGTGCCCTCATCCAGGCACAGTGGTCCGCCTGGCCCCGACTGTATCCTCTTGTCCGTCTCCTCTAATCCATCCCTGTGCCCTCATCCAGGCACAGCGGTCCACCTGGCCCCGACTGTATCCTCCTGTCCATCCTCTCTAATCCATCCCTGTGCCCTCATCCAGGCACAGTGGTCCACCTGGCCCTGACTATACCCTCTACTCCGTCTCCTCTAATCCTTCCCTGTGCCCTCATCCAGGCACAGTGGTCCACCTGGCCCCGACTGTATCCTCTTCTCCATCTCCTCTAATCCTTCCCTGTGCCCTCATCCAGGCACAGCGGTCCACCTGGCCCCGACTGTATCCTCTTCTCCATCTCCTCTAATCCTTCCCTGTGCCCTCATCCAGGCACAGTGGTCCACCTGGCCCCGACTGTATCCAACTGTCCGTCTACTCTAATCCTTGGCCACCCCTCCTCACGCTCACCCCTGGCCCTGCTGGACGTGGCTCAGCCCTTTAGCACAGAGAGGGAGGCGGAGGGCGGTGGACACCCTCAGCAGCCCACCGCGATTCACCACGCACACGGCCGTGCACAGCACCAGGGGAGCGCACGTGGGATCCTGGCCCTAAGACCCTGCGACCTTGCGAGGGAGGAAAAAGAAAACGCACGCTGATCGGAAAGCCCTGGCCGAAGGCCACCTGCACAAAATAACTCGGATCCCCATGGACACCCAACAGGAAACAGGTTTTCAACCCCAGTAAGTGCTCCAGCGATGAGGGTCCACACCAGGAGAGAATGAATAAAACTTCGGAAATTTAATGCAATGCCAAGCAGGTGATACCACACACACACACAAATCCTAGAAATCGCCCGGCCGGCTGGCTGGCTCCGTGGTTGAGCATCAAGGCTCCTAGGAACCAGGAGGTCAGGGTTCGATTCCCGGTCAAGGGCACATGCCCGGGTTGCAGGCTCCATCCCCAGGAGGGGAGTGCAGGAGGCGGCCGACCCACGATCCTCCCTCATCATGGGTGTTTCTCTCTCTCTCCCTCTCCCTTCCTCTCTGAAATCAATAAAAAAATACATTTGTTTAAAAGAAAATCAACTTGATCTTAAGCCAGATCTTCAGTTCCGTTCGACTAGACGTCAGCGCAGCTGCCACTCACAGCAAACGTCCATGACGAGCACCAGTGAACCCAGGGGACAGCCGGCTCCGAGACGCCCAGCCCCCGTCTCCACCGTGCCCCCCTCAATCCAGGGCCTAGCCCGCCACGCACGAGCGGCCGCCCAACCCAGCGGTGCGGACGGAGAGAAGTTCCCCTCCGGTGAGCACCTGGGCCGCCGGAAACCCACGCAGAGAAATACACTCGTCGTCCAAATACAGCCCAGCCAGTGGGAAAGCGAACACGGCGGGAAGCTGGAGACGGCTGAACATCTACCCTCAGACAGGGAGCCGTGGATCGCGCCCCAACTTCCCTAAAGCCAAGGCCACGCGGGAACGCGGGGACCCCTAGCTCGCCGTCTGTGATGCCAGGCGTGTAATACTGTGTGTGCGTGAGGACGCGTGATAACTGAGAGAATGAAAACTCACAAGACAGCTTTTGCTGGGTGCCATTTTCCATTTACCTTAAAAACTAGAGGCCCGGTGCCGGCACCGGCTTTCCTCTGGCACCGGGAACCTGGGCTTCCCTTACAGCCCTGGCTTCGTCCAGAAGGTCGTCCGGAAAGACATCCGGTCTAATGAGCATATGACGCTTTTATTATTATAGATATATCCTTATTGATTTTAGGGAGGAAGGGAGAGGGAGAAGCATCCATGGTGAGGGAGAGTCATGGATCGGCTGCCTCCCGCACGCCCCCCACCGGGGATCGAGCCCGCAACCCGGGCACGTGCCCCGACCGGGACCTCCTGGTTCATAGGTCAATGCTCAACCGCTGAGCCGCGCCGGCCGGGCCCTTTTCCCATTTAAACATGAGTCAGAGAAAAACGAAAACATCCAGTCTCGTTTCAGCTCCCTTTTCCGAAAACACGCCCAGGACGGCCAAAAACATGACAGAACGTAACGAGAAATGATCCGACCGCTGGGTGGGTGTGAGCTGGACGGACCGAGATAGAAAGGAGGCATTTCCATGAGCTAATCTTCCTCTATATTTAGGGTGAGTCCGCTAATGTGATTAGCCGGGGTTATATCAGTTTGCCGGCTGCGGACTTCCCACGCAACGATCCGGACGACAATTGCTTTTTTATTTCCGTGGGAAGACATGAAGACATGCACGACGGAGACGACCCTCGCCGGGTTGGCCCAGTGGATGGAGCGTCCGCCTGCGGACGGATGGGTCCCGGGTTCGATTCCCGTCAAGGGCACACGCCCAGGTTGCGGGCTCGAACCCCAGCAGGGGGCGTGCAGGAGGCGGCCGATCCAGGATTCTGTCTCACCAATAAAAATAGACCTTAGCTATGTAGACGGTATTTCAACGATGTTAGAAGCGGGCGCCGTGTTTCCACTCTCGAAGCTCAGGGTGCACGCAGGCTGAACGCCCCGCCGGCTTCCACCGGTTCCCCGACATGCCTGCTCCATCCACCCCGCCCCAGTCCCAGAGGTCACACCTGCAAGCCTGCACTTACTGAGCGCCTGCTGTATGCACGTGGGAGACAACACCTGCAAGGGCTTCTGGGAACAGCCTGGGTGGGGCCGCTCCCTGACATGCCTCTGTGACACATCACACGGGCAATCTGGCCGGCAAACAATCTCTATGTATAAAAGCCGAAGTGACCGGTCGACCGGTCGCTGTGACGCGCACTGACCACCAGGGGGCAGATGCTCCACGCAGGAGCTGCCCCTTGGTGGTCCGTGCGCTCCCACAGCCAACCTCCCCTCCCGCGGTCCCTCCCCCACCCCGGCCAGCCCGAGGGACCCTACCCGTGCACAAATTCGTGCACCGGGCCTCTAGTCCAGTGATAATGACCAGGGCCCTCCCCACAGGCACCCCCTCCCTTCCCCGGGCGATAGAGCAATTCACTGACATCTGGCTGACCTGCCCTCGATGTCACGCACATGCCAACGCCCCAGCCCACGGTCACCTTCCCTTCAGACACGAAGCGACCCCGCGAATTCGAGAGTCCCACAGGCAGAAGTGGGCGCGCACGCCAAAAGCCGTACCCGAAAACCAAGGCCAACGCGTACGTCGCCACAACTCAGACAGACCGGCCAAAGAGGCGGGCACGGAGCCCTGGCCTGTGCGGCTCAGCGGTTAGCGCACCGGCCGGCACACAGGAGGGTCGCAGGTTCGATTCCCGGTCAAGGGCACACGCCTGGGTTGGAGGGCTGGTCCCCACCCAGTCCGGGCTAGAGGGCAGCCACCCATAGATGTGTCCGTTGCATCAATGTCTCTCTCTCTCTCTCTCTCTCTCTCTCTCAGAAGGCCGGCGTGCAATCGCTGGAGCGGCTGCCGCTCCACTCGGTGTCGCGCCAACCGAGCCCTCAGCCGAGGACGGGGGCCGGGAGCCGTCCCGCTCGGAGGGGAGCCTCGATCTCACACCCACAGCCCGCAGCACGGTCCGCGCTGTGAGGGCCGTCCTGGCATAGGGCGTCCCAAAATTCACGCAAGAAGTAACTTTGATAGAAAACACAGGTTTATAATGAAAAATTGAAATTTTTTTATTGATTCATAAAGGACACAGTCTAGGGTTTACGTATGGAACAGCACATCGGGCCCATGGCCTCCAGGGTTTTGCTGGCACAGACGCAAAGCCGCGGTCTCCATTGGTCTTCCTTGTCCCGGCTCCTGGGCCATCATGGGTACCTGGTGATGCTGATCGAATCGAAGGGAGTGACATCAAAGGGCAACAGATATTAGAATCTGATTCAATAAACCGAGTCCAATCGGGCTTTTATTTATTTTGTTGTTGTCGTTAATGCTCACGCAGAATTCAAATCTTGCGTGAATTATGGGACACCCTATGTTTATCTACCGCAGGGGTGGGCAAACTTTTTGACTCGAGGGCCACAATGGGTTCTTAAACTGGACCGGAGGGCCGGAACAAAAGCATGGATGGAGCGTTTGTGTGACCTAATATAAATTCAAAGTAAACATCATTACATAAAAGGGTACGGTCTTTTATTTTTTTAGTTTTATTCATTTCAAACGGGCCGGATCCGGCCCGCGGGCCGTAGTTTGCCCACGGCTGGTCTACCGGGACACCAGGAAGACAGCGTCGGCTCCAGCGGCCGTTTTCTATTGGCAAAGCCACCCGTGTCAAATGCAACAACAACAACAAAAAAGCCCAAAAACCAGGAGGAATGAAGTGTGTCTCTCGCAGAAAGACAGACCGAGGACACGTACGCAGCCAGCTGGGAGGCACCGGACACGCTCATCACGCCCCGGTTCCCGCACGAGGTCACGGGCGGCCTTCTCGCCGCGGCCCCACTTCTTCCCCCCGGAGCCCGCGTCCGGGGGCCCAGAGGGTGTGCAGCCCTGGACGCAGCGGGTTATCAACAGAATCGGGAGCTCAGAAACACACTGCGGCCCTGGAGAGCTTACAGAGCACAGCATCCCCGGCGGCTGTGGCTCAGTGGTTGGGCGTCACCCTTGGAACCAGGAGGTCAGGGTTCGATTCCCCATCAGGGCACAGGCCCGGGTTGTGGGCTCGGTCCCCAGCGTGGGGCGTGCAGGAGGCAGCCGGTCCATGATTCTCTCTCATCATGGATGTTTCTCTCTCTCTCCCTCTCCCTTCCTCTCGGAAACCAATAACAATAATAATTTACTGTTTCTCCCCGGGCCGCCAGGCAGTGCACAGAGGCCCCGAATTCTCCTTCTCGTCACCCTCTGGGCTGCGAGCACCGCGCTCCCTGGACGCGGTGGCCACCGGCACAGACGCCCCCACGAGTCTGAGAAACACCAGCCTGCAAACGGCGACACCCCAAGGCGCCAAAAGCCCAGGCGCCTTCGGAAACCGCCACTGGTTGGCTGGTCTGTTTCTTAGTAAAACGTTAACCTAGACATTGCTTATTTCAATCACCGATAGCATGATCGTCAAATCATGGAACATAAAAAACCCGTTTACCTACACTTTTATTTTCTTAACTTTTTAAAATATATTTTTATTAATTTCAGAGAGAAAGGGAGAGAGAGAGAGAGAAACATCGATGAGGAGAGGGAATCATGGATCGGCTGCCTCCTGCACGCCCCCGACTGGGGATCGAGCCCGCAACCCAGGCATGTGCCCTTGACTGGAATCGAACCCGGGACCCTTCAGTCCGCAGGCCGACGATCTAGCCACTGAGCCACACCGGCCAGGGCTACCTATACTTTTAGTTAACACAAAACCACCATCATCGCCCTGGCCGGTGTGTCCATGGTTAGAGAGTGGGTCTCCGCACACCCAAGGGTCACGGGTTCGATTCCCCACCAGGGACACGTGACTGGGTTGTCGGAAAATACCCTCAGGTGAGGATTTTTTAAAAAAAAAAACCCACCAGACTCTCTTTTTAATAATATGTTTTTATTGATTTGAGAGAGAAAGGGAGAAGGAGAAAGAGAAACATCCATGATGAGAGAGAATCACGGACCGGCTGCCTCCTGCACAGCCCCCACTGGGAATCGAGCCCGCAACCCGGGCATGTGCCCTGATGGGGAATCGAACCCTGACCTCCTGGTTCCTAGGTGGACGCTCAACCCCTGAGCCACGCCGGCAGGGCCCCACCATGCCCTGTCACCGACATTTAAGTAGCAGCCCTTTCCCCAGCTAAACGCCTCGGACCCTGCCGTGAGGACACACCAGGCCAAGGACTCATTCTTGCAGAAAACACGCCATTTCTCATTAGGGTCCCGAAAAGCGGGAATCGCGGCCCACAGTGAAACGCAGGCTCACAACCCAGACGCCGGACGGGGGAATTCGCTTTCCGTCTGCAAGGAGCGGATGCAAATACAACTCGAGTTTTCAGCCTCTTTGCTATTCACCTCTCTGCCCAGGCTCGACGTGAACCTGCCGGTCGATTTTACACGTTAAAGGTCTTCAGCTCTGACCGGTGTGGCTCAGCGGATAGAGTGTCGGCCTGCGGACTGAAGGGCCCCGGGTTCGATTCCGGTCAAGGGCATGTACCTTGGTTGTGGGCACGTCCCCAGAGCGGGGTGTGCAGGAGGCGGCTGATCGATGTTTCTCTCTCATCGATGTTCCTAACTCTCTATCCCTCTCCCTTCCTCTCTGTAAAAAATCAATAAAATATATTTTTTAAAAAAAAAGGTCTTCAAAGGTTCTGGAACATTCTCTGTAAGGGCGTCAAGACTCACCCCACGGCAGCGAGAGAGAGAGAGAGAGGCCCTGGCCGAGGAGACCGCAAACCTTTGGCAGCCCCAACAAGACAGCCGGCGTCTTACAAATATTCCCCCTCCGGCGTCTTACAAATATTTACAAGTAACACGTATAGCTGCTCCTCGCTTTTCCTAACGTCCGCAGCGCACAATCGCGCCGAGGAGGGCACGGGGCCCACGTGTGCCCACGTGTGAAGGTGCAGCCTTAAGGGAGGCGCTGGGGGCGTGGTGGGCTCGCCCCTGGGGGTTTCTGCCTGGGTCTGAATACGACCAAGGACAGGACAGCGGAGCTGACGGGCAGGGTCCTGGGTCCCGGGTCCCCGGTCCCGGGTCCGGGTGGGGGGAAGGGTGACGATCCGGGAACCATGGAGGGAGAGCGCGCACAGGTCTGGGCTGTGACTGAACCTCCGATTACACAAACCTACGCACGTATTGAAATCCATAATCTGTTACACGCTAATTCGGAAAACAGAGAGAACATGTGTGCATGTGTGTATGTGTGTGTATACACGGATGACGATCCGGGAATTTCACTTCACAGAGGGGGAGAAACAGAAAGTAAGAAAGTAAAGGCTGGAGACCAACCACCCCACGTAATAAAGACACATTCCCACCCCGAGTCCCCGAGAGCAGAGTGGAGGATGATCCTAAGCCAGGCCTGCTGGGCTGCAGGCACCGGAATAACCCCGTCTCCTTCAGGGCCAGCCTGAGAAACCAGCTGCCTTGTCTCTCTTGCTCTCTCAGTGACAAAACCAACTCTACAGAAGGCAACTGATTTGCCCAAAGACACAGTCAGGGCCTGGCATGCTGGTTGCAAACTAGGTCACCCCAGCCCCTGCCCACCAGGAGCCAGGAGGCCCAGCGCAGGGCACACTGGCACTCCCCGGGGGCCGCCAGGACACGTGTGCTGAGTTTCGGCAGCGAGCGGCCGGCGTGGCCTGCGTCCTCATGGGTCTCCCAAGCCCACTCCTGTGCCCCAACTTCTGGGGGAGCGTCCCCAACTCTGCCTGCACCCCAAAACACATTGGTGCCTCAAGAGCTACACTCCTCGATTTATTTTTCTTGGGGCCCACCTCCCCCACCGACCTCGCCCCAACGGGCCTGGTGCGTCGACTGTACAGCCAGGCGTGGCCTCCTCAGGCTCTCCCACTGGCCCCCGGCGGGGAACCCGTGGTTATCGGCAAAATCCCAGAGCTCGGCGTTGGCAATACGGCCCCGATACACACCCAGCTCCTCCACCTTCCTCTTCTAAGAGTCCCTTCCACCTCCGTCTGCGTCCCGTCCACCGAGAGCAAACCAACGCAGAGGAAGCATGGCCCAAGAGGTCGGTCCTGTCTCAACGCTCAACTCGCTCCCTCTCGGTGTCCTCACGGCTTCCACTTCCTGACCGCACTCTTCAGTCGAGATGATTCTCCGTAAAATATCTGACGGCGATGAGGAGCTAGAATGACGGGATCGGAACTGCTCCGAGAACACCCCACAGGCTGCCAGAGCCCGGCCGGCGGGGCTCAGTGGCTGCGCGTCGACCTAGGAGCCAGGAGGTCACCGTTCGATTCCCCGTCAGGGCACAGGCCCGGGTTGCGGGCTCGCTCTCCAGTGTGGGGCGTGCAGGAGGCAGCCGATCCGTGATTCTCTCTCACCATGGATATTTCCATCTCTCTCTCCCTCTCCCTTCCTCTCTGAAATCAATAATAAAAAAAAATACTTAAAAAAAAGTGGGTTCCTTGGCTCCCCGCTTGGTCCCCTGGGATTTCAGCCTCTTTCTCAGGCTGCGCCCTCCTGTCTCCTGCAACCATGATGACTGTTGGTCCGTCCCCACAGCCAGTTTCCACTGCGGTTTCGGTGGGTCTCCCTCAGCCGCTGTGGCCAGTGCGGTCAGTTCCGGTCCCCTTGGTCATCCCCACAGAGAGCATGGGGCGGAGGGGACAGCCGAGGAGGGCATGCCCCCAGGCGACACTCACATCCACCCTCCATCCCCGAGGCCGGCGGCTTCCTTCCCACTAAAAATAGTTATGGAAAAAAAGTTTATCTTTCCAACTTAGAAAAAAAAGAAGAAATGTTTACAAAATGACTGTAGGCTCGCTTCCTGGTCGGAACTATTTTTAAAATGTCTTTGGCGGTGAGATTTTAACTTCTTGGATGTAGCCTACTTTTTAAAAAATATTTTTTAGTTGATTTCAGAGAGGAAGGGGGAGAGAGAGAGAGAGAAACATCCATGATGAGAGAGAATCATGGATCGGCCGCCTCCTGCACGCCCCACACCGGGGATGGAGCCCGCACCCGGGCATGTGCCCCGACCGGGAATCAAACCTGCGACCCTTCAGTCCACAGGCCGACGCTCTACCCACTGAGCCACACCAGCCAGGGCTCTATTGATTTTTTTTTAAGAGAAAGTAGCATGGAAGGGGAGAGACAGAGAGGGAGAGAAACATCAACTGTGGGAGAGACACATGGATGGGCTGCCTCCCTGCGCCCTGATGGGGGGAATCGAACCATCACCTCCTGGTTCATAGGTCGATGCCCAACCACTGAGCCACACCGGCCGGGCTGTCATTCCTCCTTTAAAAGTATTGACGCAGCAGAAGTCACTGCGCCCAGCAAGGAGGCAAAAGGCACGCACACCCCCTTCGCCCCAGGCGAACACCAACACTCTCCCTGCCTCCCCAGGGGCGCCTGCCGACTTAAAATCTGGAATTCTCTCCCCTGAGGGGCCCTGTCAGTCAGGAGGCCCAGGGAACGGCTTCCCCTGTTACCCCCGAACCACTCCTCCCGCCGGGTCCCCACCAAACCCGCCCCACGCCCAGCGCGCACGTGCGCATCCTTAGCATGAACGCACAGTCTCCAAGGGCCCTCTCCATGGGTCCATCCTCGCCTTCCCTCTGTCTTTTCCCCCCTAATCGCGTCTTTTCCAGCAAAATCTAATTGCAAACTTTTTGCCATCATCACAGCCGTCTGCACCCCGAAGCCAGGCTGGGGACCTGGGCCCTGCGCCCCGCGCCCGAGGTCCCGCCCCTGCGCCTCCCTCGCGGCCGGGACTGGGCGGCGCGAACGGGAGAAAACCAGCCACAAGTCCGGTCGAGCCCCACGTGACCCTGCAGAGCGGAGGCAGCTGCGGAGGCCACCGGGGCCGGCTTTCCGCGTCTTTGGGGGTCGCTCCACCACGTCCACCGGGGGGAAGCGCACCCCGACTCCTACTTGGCGGGGTTCGCCATGCACTCGGGCGCGGGGACCGCGCAGGAGCGAGCTGGGCCGCGCCCCGCTGCGCACAGGCCGGCGGCGCACGTGAAGCCCAGGCCCCATCCCGGCGCGGGCGGGCGCGCCACTCGCGACCCGGCGCGCCACTCGCGACCCCGAGTTGTCACGGACCCCGCGGCCGCCGACCCCCCGAAGACTCAGCGCCCCCGTCGGAACGCTGGCCCCCGGTGGGGACAGTCCCCTGGGGGACGGGGCCCGGATCTGGGGTCCCCCCACCCCCAGCCCGCGAGCAACAGGTCTACAGCCGCCCAGGCCGCGCCGGAACGGGGGCGCCCCCCCATGTCACCCCCAGCCCGGCCCCCTCGCTTGGCCCAGGGGCTCCCGACTTCCGTGACAGTTCCAGCGCCCGGGACGCAGGGCAGCGCGGGGCCTCGCCGGGCACCCACTCCGCCCGCCGCCCGGTCCCGGGCCCGCGGATGAATGGGGCGCCCCTCCCCCACGGGGGAGCCCCCCGTGGCGGCGGGCGAAAGGGGCCGGGGGGGCCGGTCCAAGCGCCTCCCCGAAGTGGCCGGCCGCCTCCCCCTCCCCGAACAAAGGCGCCCCCAGGCTCCGCGCGCGCACCCCGCGCCGACACCCGGGGAAGCGCCCCCCTCGGGGTATTGTTCAGCCCGCGGGGAGCGCGCCGCGCCCCGGCCCCCGCGGGGACCTGCCCTCCGCGCCCGGGCGGAGCGTGCGCGCGCCCCGAGCCGCGGGCCGGGCCCCACGCGCCCCAGAAGTTTGCGCCACGCGCCCCGCGCCCCGCGCCCTCCCGCCGCCGGGCCGCGCACTCACCTCGCCGCGCGCTGGGCCTCTCGCGGGCGCCGCCGCGCCCAGCCTCCCCCGCGGGCCGAGCCGCCGGGCCGAGCCGGGGCCGAGGAGGGCCCGGCGCCCGCAGCAGCCGCCGCCCCCCCCGCCCGGGCCGCCCGCGCCCCCGCCCCGCCGCCGAGTCCGAGCGGCGCGCGCGCTGGAAAGTTTCGGTGGCGAATGGCGGCGAGGGCGCTGCGGCGGCGGCGGGCGGGGGCGCGGGCGGCTCCACGCTCCCGAGCGCGGAGGGGGGGGGGGGCCAGGGCGGGAGCGGCGGCGGCGGCGGAGGGCGGGACGGCGGGAGGGACCGGCACGGGCAGTGACCTCCGGGGGGAGCGGCCGCCGCCAGAGCGCCGACCCCGGCCGGGAGGACTGCCAGCGGGGCGCCCCGCCCCCAGGCCCCGCGTCCCCCGCCGCCCCTCCCCCGCCGGGCAGAGGGACCCCGGGCCGGCCCTTCCCCCGCCGGGACCGGGCGCCGCCCCTCCCCCGGCCCCCGGCGGGGGGACTCGCGCCCCCACCCAGCCCCTTCGCCACCGGAGGGACCCTGCGCCCCGGCCCGGTCCCCCACCCCCAGCTCCCCCTTCCCCACCCCCAGTCTAGGCGGGGTGAGGGGACCGGACATCCCCCTCCTCGCTCAGAGCCCGGTCCCTTCCCGTGGCCTCCAGGGTGGTGCGAAGGGAACACTGCGTCCCCAACGCAGCCTTTACCCTGCTGCCTGGGGGGTGTGTGGGGGGGGAAGTGGGGGACCCGGGCCAACCCCCACCCCAAGGTGCCCCTAGGAGAAGGGAACCCGGGCCCGTCCTGGAGGGTGCCCCTCCCCCACCTCCAAGGAGAAGGCGCCCAGCCGTCCTCACTGAACCCCTGCACCCTGCCCCAGGCGCGCCGCCCTCAAAACCGGCGGCTTAGAGGGCACCCCAACACTCGCCCCCTCCCCCCAAAGTGGGGGCCTCGACCTTACAGAACACCCCCTGGGAAGAGCCAGAGTGTTTGGGGGAGAAAGAGACTCAGACACACCGGGGTGGAGGCCGGGAGACGGGGTGCGGGGGCTCGGGGGAGGGGGAAGGGGGGAGGGACCCCCCCTCTCCACCCTGTCCCCCACCCCCACCCCCGGGCCGCAGACCGCGGGCATTTTTCCAAAGTGTTCGTGTTGCCATGGCTCACGGGCCCGGCCCTGGGCACCCCAGTCCCCCGTGTCCCTGCAACCACGCACCCCGCGCGGCCCCGATGGCACGACCCGGGGGCGCGCGCCCACCCCCTGCGCCTCGGGGGTGTTTTTTAATCAGTCGCCCCCCCCCCGCCCCCCGCTTGGGTGCACGCGGAGCTCCGCGCCCCGAGTCCTGCACACTCGGCGTGGCAGCCGGTCACCTCGCCTGCTCTTTCCCGGGACACTGGGCCGTTTGTTGCTCAGCGGGCGGGGGCGGGGGAGGGGGAGGGGGTCCTCCATCCGGAAGGCGGGCCCGCGAAGGACCCAGCGCGGCCGGACTGCACCACCTCGGGGATGCACATCCATAGCAAACCCCACTCGCAGCCTCCATACTTGTGAGTCAGCGCAACCCGCGGGGTCTTACTATCTACCGGCGGCCTGGCCAGGCCCCCACCCCTCCCCCAAAGGACGTGGCGGGGCCGCCCCGCGGGCCTGCCCTGCGGTGCTCCCGGGCTCCCCCGGGCTCCCCGGGGCCTGGGCGGGCGGGTGCCGAGCTGTTACCTGCACCCGAGACACCCGGGGTGCAATCGAGCTCATGATGCAACCCCCGCCGCGCTTTGCACGTGCTTCCCTGCCCCCACGGCGGCGGGAGGCGCGCGGCGTCTTTTCCGCCTGGCGGGTCACACGGCGGCGGCCCGGCTCGCCTCCCTTCGCGCTGCGCCGTCATTCAGGTCCGGAAAGTAAATAACGAGGTGACAGCGGGACCAGCCCTGGGCTACCGCACACTGCCGAGTAGCCGCGCAAGTTAAAACAAAACAAAACAAAACCAAAAACACCCATTGCCCGCCCTATCCGGTTTGGCCCAGAGGATAGAGCGTCGGCCTGCGGACTGAAGGGTCCCGGGTTCGATTCCCGGTCAGGGCACATGCCCGGGTTGCGGGCTGGATCCCCAGTAGGGGGCGTGCAGGACGCAGCCGATCCATGATGATTCTCTCTCCCTCTCCCTTCCTCTTGGAAATCAATTTAAAAAAAAATGCTAAAACACAAATACAACCAAAAATCCTGGTCCCCTCTTGGCTTGCCAGCCTGGCTCGCTTGGCATTCGCTGCTTGGGAAATCCGGAACTGAACCCGGTTTAAAGGTCTCTTTGCAATCATTGCAAGTGTGGGCAAGGGGGCCCCGGCTGGTGCCGCTCAGTGGGTAGAGCCTCGGCCTGCAGCCTGAAGGGTCCTGGGTTCGATTCTGGTCAAGGGCACATGCCTGGGTTGCAGGGTCTCTAACCCTAGAGGGGGCGTGCAATCACCCCCCTGGTCTTCTTGCAGATTCGGGGTGATTGTCGGGGCTGACCGGCAGCCCCCCCAAACGAGGGGATGAACGGGTCACTCAGGCACAGCTGGGCGGTGCAAGAGAGGGCTAAGGGGCGTCCGGCTGCAGCAGCCAGAGCAGCCTCCCTCGCCGCCTCCTGGGGCCTGCATTGGCCTTTTTATCTATAGATGCAATCGGTGGGGGGGGGGGGGCCTGGGTGGCAAAGGGGCCTGTTTCATTGTATCTTTTCTCGGGTGCAGGCCGGTGGGCCGGAGGAAACAGAAAGAGGAGAAGGGGGAGGCGGAGGAAAGGGCCTGGATTCCTCCGATAAAAGTGAAGGTTAATGCAAACCTCTGAGCAGCAGCCTCGCCATGAGCGCTCACTACCCTGTTGCCAGGTTTGCAACAATCACTTCTGCTCCCCCGCGGAGCTGGGATAGCAGAACCTGCTTGCGAGCGATGCTATCCGCGTTGCATTTTTTTAAATCCAGCCACAGATCATACTTGCACTCTGCACAAAAATTAAGAAAATGTAATTGCCCTGGCCGGTGTGGCTCAGTGGATAGAGCGTCGGTCAGCCTGCGGACTGAAGGGTCCCGGGTTCGGTTCCGGTCAAGGGCACATGCCCGGGTTGATTCTCTCCCATCGTTGCCGTTTCTCTATCTCTCTCTCCCTCTCCCTTCTTCTCTGAAGTAAATAAAAACATATTAAAATCGACCGAACAGTGGAACGACCGGTTGTTATGACACGCACTGACCACCAGGGGGCAGATGCTCAGCGCAGGAGCCATCCCCAGCCCGCAGGCCCCAGGCCAGCCAAGGCGGGTGCCAGTGGGGGTCCCCCCAATCGCCCCGCCGGTCGCCCCACAGAAAAATAATAATAAAAAATAAAAAATAATATTCAAAAAATAAACAAAAAGGGGGCGCAGGCAACTCCAATCCAGCTCCTCAGATCCCAAGCTCCATGGCGGGAAATAATCCTTCCCACCCAGGGAGTCATTTCAGAGCCGCCCCCCCCCTCCCCCCCCCAGCAAAGTGCAACAGCTAGGATTTCCCCCCAAATCACCCGGGGCCGTTACAGTTGCGAAATAACAGGAGGAGGCAGTTTGCAACGGGCCGGCCCGCCCCCTCTGTCGGCGGTAACTACCTCTCATTGTGCGCTGGTGCCTTTTCCCTCCCGCCTGCCCGCCCGTGTCCTCGCTTCTGCATTTTGTGCAGGGAGGCGGGGCCGGGGAGAGCGGGTATTCTACAGGAACGGTTGTTGCTGCGAGGACTCCCCCCTGCAGCAGGTCTGAGAAAAGCCCTCACTGTTGTGTCTACAAGATGCACCTGCAGCCGCCTGACAGGCTCGGACACACGACGTCACGTGCAAACACACCCCAGCGATGCCCTCCCGCGTGCGCACACCCCCGAGAGCAATGGAACTGCAGGCTCGATGATGATCACCCCCACGTACCCAGGCTGCAGGCTCAATGCCATGCAGGAGGCAACCAACCAATGTGTCTGTCCCATCAACGTTCCTCTCACTCTCCCCCTCCTTTCCACTCTCTCTAAAAATAATGGGGAAATATTCTTGGGTGAGGATTTAAAAAAAAAAAAGTCAGCTCTTTCTGCCCTTTCCATATAAAAGAAAAAATAATGATAATGTCACTTACATAGGTACCAGGGGTCAGGACCTGAATATATATATTTGGGGTGGGGGAGGCAGCGGGGACACAATTCAACCCCCTGCAAACACGAATCTAGGGGTCGCTGAGGAGGTATTTTGTAGCCGATGTGATTAAGGTCCCTAATCAGTTGACCTTCCGCGGGGGAGGTCGGCCTGGGGAACCTGGGTGGGCCTGGTGCAATCCGGGGAAGGGCCTTCGGGGCAGGGGGGAGGTGTCCCCGAAAAGGAGGGAACTCCCCCAGGTTTCAGTCTGTTCCTGGCAGGAGCCCAGCCTGCCTTTCCTCATTGCATGCCCTGCCGATCTCACGCTTGCTTGCCAGCCTCCCATGATGCATCACCCAATTTCTCACAAGAAATCCTTTTTAAAAATATATATATTTTTATTGATTTCAGAGACAACAGGAGAGGGAGAGAGAGCAACATCAATGAGAGAAATACATACATCGGCTGCCTCCTGCACGCCCGCTACTGGGGGTCGAGCTCGCAACCTGGGCCTGTGCCCCGACCGTGACTCAAACCGTGACCTCCTGGTTCATAGGTCGACACTCAACCACTGAGCCACACCGGCCGGGCACAAGAAATCTCAGCATCCGCCTTCTACCGGCCGTGCCCAGGCCTCTGCCCTGGAGGGCCTGGTGCACAGGGCAAGCCAGGGTCCCCTTGGTGAGGAAGGACGGTACAGGGCCCTGCACATAGTAGGTGCCCAATAAATAGCCGAGCTGCCCAACGTGTGCTTAAAAGAATTATCCTTCACTTAGAACTGCTTTTATTTTAAAACCAGAGGCCCGGTGCACAAAATCCGTGCAAGGGGCTCGGCCCTCGCAGCCCAGCTGCCTCGAGGCCCCGCCCACTGGTCGTTCCGGAAGGTCGTTCCGCCACCCGGTCTAATTAGCATATTAGCTCTTTATCATATGGGACTAGAGTGCACAGGTGGGGTCCCTCGGCCTGGCCGGCAGTGGGGGCCGATCGGGTCGGCTGGCTGGGGGGAGGGACCGCGGGAGGTTGGCTGTGGGAGCGCACTGACCACCAGGGGCAGCTCCTGTGCTGAGCGTCTGCCCCCTGGTGGTCAGTGCGTGGAGACGGGTGGAAATGGTCACTTAGGCTTTTATATATAGTGTGTCCCAAAATTCACGCAAGATTTGAATTTTGCGTGAGCGTTAACAACAACAACAACAAAAAAATGAAAGCCTAATTTTAATTGGCTTATTGAATCCGATTCTAATATCTGTTGCCCTTGGATGTCAATCCCTTCCATTTGATCAGCGTCACCAAGTACCAATGATGGCCCAGGAGCAGGGACAACGAAGACCAATGAAGCCCTCGGCTTTGCGTCTGTGCCAGCAGAGCCGTGGAGGCCATTGACCTGATGTGCTGTTCCACACAGAACCCTAGACTGCGTCCTTTATGAATCAATAAAAAATTTACAATTTTTAATTATAAACCTGTGTTTTCTATCAGAATTACTTCTTGCGTGAATTTTGGGACACCCTATATATAGAAAAATGGAATGAATTACTGACCCCTGCCACACTGTGGACGCACCCTGGGGGGAAAAAGCGCTGAGTGAGAGAAGCCAGAGACGGAAGGTCACGGGTCACACGATTCATTCACGGGGAATGTCCAGAATAGTGCATCCTTAGCGGTGGAAAGCCGCATCGCAGTTGCCTGGGGCTGGAGCGAGGCGGGGATGGAATGAGGCGGGGATGGAACGAGGTGGGATGGAACGAGGCCTGACCATGTCAAGAGGTCATGGTTCGCCGAAACCGGTTTGGCTCAGTGGATAGAGCGTCGGCCTGCGGACTCAAGGGTCCCAGGTTCGATTCCGGTCAAGGGCATGTACCTGGGTTGCGGGCACATCCCCAGTAGGAGATGTACAGGAGGCAGCTGATCGATGTTTCTCTCTCATCGATGTTTCTAACTCTCTATCTCTCTCCCTTCCTCTCTGTAAAAAATCAATAAAATATATTAAAAAAAAAAAGAAGAGGTCATGGTTCCCCCCAGGAATGATGACCATGTTTCGGACCCAGGCAGAGAGGAAGGTGGGGCAACGCTGTGAGCGCGCTCAGTGCCGCTGAGTTGCAGAGCATCAACCTACGAACCAGGAGGTCCCGGGTTCGATTCCCGGTCAAGGGCACAGGCCCGGGTTGCCAGCTCCCTCCCCGGCAGGGGGCGTGCAGGGGGCAGCCGATCCGTGATTCTCTCTCCTCATGGATGTTTCTCTCCCTCCCTCCCTCTCCCTTCCTCTCTGAAATCAATACAATTATATTTAAAAAGTAAAATAAAATATATAAAGCGTCCTTTATTTAAAAAATTATCTAATATTTTTTAAAAATAACCACAAATCACTTCCCCACGGAGCTGTACAGACACAGAAGTCTCGTCCACTTGGGAATCCGGCTGCCGCTGGATTTCAGAGCCGGGGAAGGAGGCACGGAGCCCCGAAACCCACCAACACACAAAAATAGACGCATCGGCCCATGGAGGTTCAGGCCCCCGCCCCACCGCCCACCGAATCCAGAGAGAAATCGGATGTCCATTGTTTGAGCTTCTGGGAGGCAAAGGACTGTTTTGTTTTTTTAAAACTAAGATTTTATTTTTATGTTTAAAATATATTGTTTTATCGATTTCAGAGAGGAGGGGAGAGGGAAGGAGAGACAGAAACATCGATCAGCTGCCTCCTGCACACCCCCCACTGGGGACGTGCCTGCAACCAAGGTGCATGCCCTTGACCGGAATCGAACCCAGGACCCTTCCGTCCACCGGCGACGCTCTATCCACTGGGCCACACCGGCCGGGCGCCCGAGTCGGCTTTTAGTGACTCCTCTGCAGCGTCTCCTACGCCGGCCTCTGGTGGGCGGGACTTGGGGCCTTAAACGCTGGGGCACGACGTCCCTGCGGGGAGGGCACAGGCCGGGTGCGTGTGCCACCTGTGCAGACCCACTGCCCCATCGATACCCGGGAGGCTGTGCCCGGCCGTGCGGCTCGGTGGTTGAGGTTGACTCACCAACCAGGAGGTCACTGTCCAATTCCCGGTCAGGGCACGCGGCTGAGGGTGCAAACGGGGTCCCCAGTAGGGGGCGTGCAAGAGGCAGCCGATCAATCGATCGGTGATTCTCTCTCATTATTGACGTTTCTCTCTCTCTCTCCCTCTCCCTTCCTCTTTCTGAAATTGAAAAAAAAAATGGGGGGGGGGACATGGAACGTTTCTTTTTTATTTATTTTTATTTATTTAAATTCGTTATTGTTGAAAGTATGACATATGTCTCCTTTTCCCCTCACTGACCTCTCCCTGGCCGTTCCCACCCCCAGCACATGCCCTCACCCCCCACTGCCTGTGTCCATGGTTATGCCTGTATGCGTGCATGCAAGTCCTTTGGTTGCCCTCTCACCCCCACCCCCACCCCCAGGGGCATGGAACGTTTCTAGAACGTTCCCCCTCGTTCCTGTCTTGGTCCACACGCCCATGGAAATGTGCTAACACTTCTTCAAAAAATTTTCAAGTATATATGTCTGTATATATATGTATATGCATGTGTATATATGTATGCGTGTGTATATATGTATATGTGTGCGTATATATGTATATGTGTATATATATGTATATGTGTGTGTATATATATATGCAGTATATATACATATATAAAAAATACATATATACAGTATATATACATATATAAATACGTATATACAGTATATATGTATATAAATATATATACATATATATACATACATACATACATATATACACACATATATATAAAAATATATATATATAAAAGTTTAAGCGACCATTCAACTGTTCGACCGGCTGCTATGACGCAGACTGACCACCAGGGGGCAGACGCTCAATGCACAGGCATGGAAACATGGAACAGACTGATGAATCTCAGAGGGAAGGGGGGAAGGGGGAGTGGGAAGAGATTAACCAAAGATCTTATATGCATCCTAGAGGCCCGGTGCACGGATTCATGCACCAGTGGGGTCCCTCGGCCCAGAGTGCAGGGATCGGGCTGAAACCAGCTCTCCGACATCCCCCGAGGGGTCCCGGATTGCGAGAGGGCGCAGACCAGGCCGAGGGACCCCACCGGTGCATGAATCCGTGCACCGGGCCTCTAGAGTGTGTGTGTGTGAGAGGGAGAGTTAGAAACACCCGTGATGAGAGAGAATCATCCATCGGCTGCCTCCTGCACGCCCCCGACTCGGTTCAAGCCCTGCAACCCTGGCCCCTGCGGCCCAGGTGGTTGGAGCACCACCCCATGACACAAGTTGCCCATTCGATTCCCGGTCAGGCCACGAGCCTGGGGTTTGGGGCTTGATCCCCGGCCGGGGGCGTGCGAGAGGCAACAGATGAACGTTCCCCTCTCTCTCCCTCTCCCTTCCTCCCCGAAATCAATAAAAATGTCTATTTCAAATCGTACACAGAGATACCCCTTCACCAGGAACGTGGGTCTTTCGTGGCTGATTCTCCTCCACGCCCCCCTCCTGCCACTGCCGGCTATTTGGGTCACAGGGAGGACGGGGACAGAGGCAGGCCGAGAGCGTGAGGCAGGCAGGGCCTGGGGTGACACGTGTTAGAGGTAAACGCTGTGCCTCCCTGTCTCACCAGGAACCCGCCAGGACCCCAAGATTCACCCATGGAGACCAGGGCCCTCCGTCCTCTCCTTCACTGTCCAGGGCGGCTCTCTCTCGCCCCAATTGCATCACCCCCTCCCCTCTTCTGCCCTCCCCTCCCTTCCTCCTCCCCCCACCCCCTTCCCTTTTCAGAGAAAGTGTCCTCACATCTTGGATTTCACAACAGACAGTATTTGCCCTGTTTTCACGGCTGGGGGCGGGGACAGGGTGGGGGAGCAGGGGTCGGGGAGGAAGTCTTCTCTTTAGAGATGTGAACACATGCAAAAAGCCAGACTCTTTTAGGATCCATTGTGTGTGTTTTTTTATTAATGACTAACATTAAGGTCTGCTATTTATAGCTCCTCTCTCTCTCTCTCTCTCTCTCTCTCTCTCTCTCTCTCTCTCTCTCCCTCAATTGCAGGCTCACCTCTTGCACAATTAAATCCTTGGCGCGAGCCACCAATGGGACTCATCGGAATATTAATCAAAAGCCAGTGAAGGGGGACTCAGTGAGGCCGCCCCTTATGCAGACGAGCCATTTAAAAGACGTAGACTTTTTATCGATCTCAGAGAGGAAGGGAGAGGGAGAGAGAGAAACATCAACGATGAGAGAGAATCATGGATCGGCTGCCTCCTGCACGCCCCCCACTGGGGGTGGAGCCCACAACCCACGCATGTCCCCTTGACCAGAATCGAACCCGGGACCCTTCAGTCCGCAGGCTGACGCTCCATCCACCGAGCCACACCGGCCAGGGCCCCACCCATTATAATATAAGCAAATTACATTTTAAAAAATTCACCTGAGGCTGTGAGGGATCCTCACAGAACCATTCCCACCTGTGCGCCTACATTAACTTCCAGTGCTGACAGCCACTAACGCAGCCATTGGGATCTCGCCTGCACGCAGGTAACCATATCTTCTTTTCAGCCGGGGGTTGGGTGGGAGGGAGTGAACACCGTGATTTGAAAGGTGGGAATTGTCCTGGACACGCGGGGGGATTGGAGCGGTTCCCTTTCCAGGCGACAGGGATGCGGACGCGGGGGACAGGGGCTGGGAAGCCGGGATCGCCTCTCCCCGGCCTCGCTCTCTGGGGCCGTTTTCCCCACAAGGACATTATTTTCTGGAGGGTCAGATTTCCGTCCTGGAGAGCCATTGGCCTGTTGGGGTCCAACCCCAGCAGGTCCAGGGGTCCCCAAAGGTGTGGACGGAGTCGGCGAAGAATGAGGGACATGGAGAGAGCGTTCAGTTGATCAGCAGCCTAGCCAGGTTCTAGCCAGGATCTCCAGCCGGGCTCTGTCTTTTATTGTCTTGTTACATCTGTATTTATACCAGTTGATTTTAATCCTGTCAATTTCTATTCCAAAGGTTAGGGCGTTTCTGATCTCCATTCCAGGGAGTAAAGATTATGTAGCTTAAGCGTGATTGTTCGTAGTTAAAGTGATTACCCGCCTGGCACTTAGTTAAGGGGTTTTATTCCCTCCCTAACTTCAGGGAAAGATCCCCACCTGGGGAAACAAGCTTTCTCGGAGAGGTGGCCTTGGTTAAAACACATAGCGCTAAGACGGGGAGCAAACATATTAAGAACAGGATGCCATGTACGCCAGGTCATTGAAACATAGACTGTGCAGATGTTTCTTCCCTGCAGCGACTGTGTCAAGCAGCAAGGACGGACCGGCTTCCGGCAATTGGCCTGCCGTGCTCATGTGACATGTATGAAGCAGATAGGGAAATGACGAGACTTTAATCAGATCAAATCAGGGTTCTCTGTGCTGGTCAAGGCCACACCCTCCAGACCACGGGTGACAACTGTCTGTTTTGTTTTGTTTCATATATTTTTTATTGATTTCAGAGAGGAAGGGAGAGGCAGAGAGAGAGAGAGAGAGAGAGAGAGAGAGAGAAACATCAATGATGAGAGAGAATCCAACGGTGACCTCCTGGTTCACAGGTCCATGCTCCATCACTGAGCCGCACCGGCCCCGGGCTGCACTGCTGTGACTTTAACACATTAATGGCTGCACCTAAACCTGGGCTCTAACTTGCGGAGTCGCCTGCATTCAGGTTTCCCTAAAGCAGAGCCGGAGGGAGGCACTGGGCTCAGGTGGTTGATGGGCGAGAACCCCAGGGGGCACCTGCGGGGGAGGGGCAGCCGTGGTGCATGCGCAGTGGAGCCCATAGCACGTGCAAAGGTCCTGGGGCAGATGCCCAACGCGCCCCCCCCCCCCCCCAGTCATCCAATGAGGGCTGCCCCTCGGGGCTTCAGCTTTCCAGCTCTGGGGCTCAGGCTGGGCGCGCTCCTCTGAGTGCAAACAGCAGTGGCTGTGAGGAAACTGGGCCCGAAGCCAACAGCCTCGGCCACAGCCCCACCCACCGCGCGTCCCACAGGGGCCCTGAGAAAGGGGAACTTCCGGCAGTCACGGTGTGACTTCGTCAGGGCACCTGCCGGGGTTGCGGGCTCCATCCCCAGTGGGGGGCGCGCAGGAGGCAGCCCATGCATGGTCCTCTTCTCTCATCATGGATGTTTCTCTCTCTCCCTCCCTCTCTGAAATCAATACGAATATATTTAAAAACAAAACCAACAAAACCCCTGAAAGTTTCAAACAAGAGCCCCAAACCCCCAGAGCAACACACGTATTTGTGGTGGAAGGAGACGGACTCGTTTCTCGCACCCCGGCCGGCGGTGGAAACGGTTCCTCGCGCGACTCCACCAGGGGGCGCACTCCACCAGGGGGTGACCCCAGCCCTTTGCAAACCCCAGCCCTTTGCAAACCCCAGCAGGGGCCTGGCTGACCATTGCTGTTATATAAAAGCCCACCAGTGGGGTTTTCCGCCGTCATCAAAAGGGACCCTTTGCAAACCACGGAGTGACCCCGAAACAGCGTTTGAAGGCTAGGTGAGCACCCCGAGCTCAGGCCTCACCCCCACCCCACCCCCATTTCTGGATGGAAACATTCTCCGCCCAGAGGAGAGGACAGGCCTGGGAGGCATTGGAGGTTCTGACAGGGGCAGAAATGGAAGAGGGGGGACCAGCTGGAGCTGGAAGAAGGATTAGCCATGGTCTGTTCACCGCGATGGCCTGGTTCTGATCCAAAAAGGCGCCTGCTCACCTGCCTGGGAGTGGCCCGAGGACCCTGGGAGCTCACCTGGACATGCGGCCCAGCCTCCCCATACGGGAGCTGCCTCTTAGGACAGAAAGATTGACAACCTGGTTGCAGACCCCCAGCCCTTTGCAGACCCCCAGCCCTTTGCAGACCCCCAGCCCTTTGCAACCCCCAGCCCTTTGCAAACCCCAGCCCTTTGAGGACCCCCAGCCCTTTGCAACCCCCAGCCCTTTGCAAACCCCAGCCCTTTGAGGACCCCCAGCCCTTTGCAGACACCCAGCCCTTTGCAGACACCCAGCCCTTTGAGGACCCCCAGCCCTTTGCAGGCCCCCAGCCCTTTGCAAACCCAAGCCCTTTGCAGACACCCAGCCCTTTGCAGACCCCCAGCCCTTTGCAGACCCCCAGCCCTTTGCAGACACCCAGCCCTTTGCAGACACCCAGCCCTTTGCAGACCCCCAGCCCTTTGCAGACACCCAGCCCTTTGCAGACCCCCAGCCCTTTGCAGACACCCAGCCCTTTGCAAACCCCAGCCCTTTGCAGACACCCAGCCCTTTGCAGACCCCCAGCCTTTGCATGCCTGTGAACTGCCCACTTGGCACACCCCTTTGCCTACTGCCCCAAGCAATCTGTGTCCTTCTGCCCCAGATAAGCAGCCGGCTTATGGGGGGGGGGTGCACAGCAGATTTTTGTGGGTGACCTGCCGCTCTCCCAGCTGCCGGCAGGACTGGAAGTTTATCCCAGTAACACTCAGCCGTGCCTCTGCGGAACCGGCTCCAGGAGCGACAGGAAGGCCAGGCCCATCAGGTTCTGGGGTACAGTTGGTTACCGCTCCCTTCCTGGGCGCAGAAGCTGGAGCCGGCAGCCGCCCGGTCCGAGGGCTCACCTGCCAGGCAGGGAGTCAGACACTGCGAGCGGCCCTTCCGGGTCCGCCAGGATGGAGAACCCCGAAGTGGGGGCCTGCTTTCCCCTCCCTGGATGCTCCCCTCCCCCTCCCCGAGCTCCCCAGGCCTCCCCGCCCCCAGCGACACCCCCTTTAACCCGGTTCCCCCATCCCCCCTGCCCAGGCCTCCCGCGGGCTCCCCGAAGCACAGCCCCTGGGCCGATCATTTCCTGTTTCCCTGCGTCCTCTGAACCCCGGGCCCAGGACCCAGGACCCCGGGAGGATGAGGACCCCCGCACCGTGTTTGGGGCGCGCGGTGTCCTGCGCATCTCTTCCAAGGTCTTCGGTAGCTCCGTCCGCACGTGGGGGAGGGGCGCGCGCTGCCTGTGCGCGTCTCTTCCAAGGTCTTCGGTAGCTCCATCCCCAGGCGCCGGCGTTGACCTCGCAACAAAGAACTGGTTCCGCAGCCGCCCCGCCCCCGCCCCCCCAGGCCAGGGGGCACGTGACCCCAGGCCACGCCCCCTCCGGCCCCGCGTGGAGGGGTCCTCCGAGCCGGGGAGGGGGGAGGGTGGAGGGTGGAGGGGGAGGAGCCTGTGGCTGCGGCGGGAAGGGGGGAGGGGAGGGGGCGGGGCGGGTAGAAAGGGGAAGGGCGCGAGTGGGAGGGGGAGGGGAGGGAGCTGAAAGGGGGAGGGGGAGGAGAGGAGGAGGGAGGGGGATGGGAGCCGAAAGGGGGAGGGGATGGGGGAGGGGAGGGGATTGGAGATGGTGGGAGGGGGTGGAAAGTGGAGGAGGAGGGGGAGGGCAGAGAAGGGGGATGGGCGGAGGAGGGGGAAGGGAGGTTGTGCACGCGGGGGAGGGGGGACGGGGAACGTGTGTTTGGGCTCCACCCAACCCTCCCCGAGATGCCATTGCCACTTTTTGTTTTTTTTAGCCGGACCGCGTGCATGTACAGTTCCCTTTTCTGCCAGAGCCGCCGCGTGGAGACACGCCGCGTGCAGATCGGACCCGGGGAGCCCCCGCCGCGTGCGGATCGGACCCGGGGAGCCCGCGCCGCGTGCGGATCGGACCCGGGGAGCCCGCGCCGCCTGCGGATCGGACCCGGGGAGCCCGCGCCGCCTGCGGATCGGACCCGGGGAGCCCGCGCCGCCTGCGGATCGGACCCGGGGAGCCCGCGCCGCCTGCGGATCGGACCCGGGGAGCCCGCGCCGCCTGCGGATCGGACCCGGGGAGCCCGCGCCGCGTGCGGATCGGACCCGGGGAGCCCGCGCCGCCTGCGGATCGGACCCGGGGAGCCCGCGCCGCCTGCGGATCGGACCCGGGGAGCCCGCGCCGCCTGCAGATCGGACCTGGGGAGCCCCCGGCGGCTTCGGGGAGGGGGCGCGGGGCCTCCGCACTCGCCGGCTGTGGGGTTCGCTGCAAAAGAAACCTGCTCCGTCACGCATCGGCCCAGCCTTCCTGCGGCATAACAGGAAGCGGTGCTTCAAAAAACATGTAAAAACCATTAAAAACACACACACGACCACCGGTCCCCGGCCCGCGGGTCCAGCGGGGGTGGGTCTGAGGCGCAGGCCGGGTGTCCCCAGGCCCAGCTGCCTGGCCGGCCCCAGGGGCACCCGGAGCTGCTCACCCCACGTCTTGCAAGCCCGGCACCCCTTTTCTGCGAGGGATTTTCCCCAACACCCGGTTCACCCGGGCCCCTCGTGTGCCCCGCCCCCTCCCTCCAGCCCCAAAGCAAAGGCAGCAAAACAACCAACGCCAAAGCCCCCCCCCTCGCCCCCCAATAAGCAGAACCCACCCCCAGCTGCACCAGCTGCTTCTGCTCATGCCGTGAGCTCTGGGGACTGTTTCCTGCCGTTTTCTCTCTCTTGGGAGGTACCTGCAGCCTTTCCATGCCGCTCTGTGCACACGAGACTTAAAAATGGTCTGGAAGGTTGAGGACACACCCCCCATGACGTCATTTTAATATACATTTTTAAAAATTGATTCCAGAGAGGAAAGGAGAGGGAGAGAGAGAGAAACATCAATAATGAGAGAGAATCATGCACCCGCTGCCTCCTGCACGCCCCCCACTGGGGATGAGCCCCAAACCTGGGGGCATCGAGCTGTGACCTCCTGGTTCGTATGTAGGTCGATGCCCAACCACTGAGCAACACCGTCTGGGCTTATTTATTTAGCCTGATGCTCACCTGGGGATACGCTTTTATTGATATGTTAGAGCAGTGGTTCTCAACCTTCCTGATGCCACGACCCCTTAATACAGCTCCTCATGTTGTGGTGACCCCCCAATTTCATGGTTACAAATGGGACTTAATTAAAACACAGTGATTAATTGCAAAAAACAATATGTAATGATCTATGTGTTTTCCGACGGTCTTAGGCGACCCCTGTGAAAGGGTCGTTCGACCCCCAAAGGGGTCGCGACCCACAGGTTGAGAACCGCTGTTTTAGAGGGGAAACATTGATCCTTTACCTCCCAGACACTCCCCTCCTGGGGATCGAGTCCACACCCCGGGCATGTGCCCTGACCAGGAATCGAACCCGGGACCCTTCAGTCCGCCGGCCGACGCTCTGTCCACTGAGCCACACCGGCCAGGGCCAGGAGCCGTTCTTGCTGGCAGTGATCATGGCCCCCTGGCTGGCTGCTTGCGGTCAGCAGAGTCTGTGATGAGAGAGAATAGTGATTAAACATCAGTGATAGGAGAGAATCATGGACCGGCTGCCTCCTGCACGCCCCACACTGGGGATCGAGCCCACAACCCATGTGCCCCTGATCAGGACTCGAACCCTGACCTCCCGGTTCCTAGGTCGATGCTCAACCCCTGAGCCACGCCCGCGGGGCCGGAAACCCGGTCTTGCATCAGCCCCCATCTGCCGCCCTTTTCCCCCATCCAACCTGCTGCTGGCCACTGAAGGGACGTCCCACCATTGAGTGAGTGAGTTCACGTCACTACAGGCCCTGCTCTTCAGCCCCCCCGCCCCCCGGGCCCTCGCAAGAGCAAGCCATGCTGCGAGCCCCCCTTCAGCTCCCTGCCAGCCCCCTGCCCCCCAGTCCCTCAACCCTTCGGTGCAGGGGCTGGCGCTCTAACCACTGAACCGCACCAGCCAGGGCACTGGTGGTTCCTTTTCGATGACCTAATAATAGGACGATATGCAAATTGGCTGGGATACTATCACGTATTGACCAATCAGCAGACGGTGTCCCCGCCCCCTCTGATTAATTCCCTTTTAATGTGCACAGATTTCATGCACCGGGCCACTCGCTCATGAAGGTGTGTGTATCTGGAAGGCACTTTGGTGTCCATGGGGCACGCGTCACAGCGGAAGATGAAAGGGAAGGAGGGGCGTTCTCCGAGGCCCTAGGAGCGGCCCAGGCTCTGGAATTTCGGGTCACGGAGGAAAACTCGCCATCACGGCTCCCCCTCGCCTTCCCACCCAGGCGACCTTGTCCCCTGGCATGTGGCCCTTGACCAGAACCGAACCCGGGACCCTGCGGTCCCCAGGCCGGCGCTCTACCCACTGAGCCACACCAGCCAGGGCTCCCCTGCGTTTCTCTCACATACAAGGTCAGGCAAGGGTTGTCATCAATTTGCTTTTTAATTGGTGGATGTATCGTTTTATTTTTTTCATTGATATTTAGAGAGAGTGGAAGGGAGAGGGAGAGACAGACAGAGAAATGTTCATGTGAGAGAGACACTTCGATTGGTTGCCTCCCGCCTGAATGACAACCACAGCCCTGGCCGGTTTGGCTCAGTGGATAGAACATCAGCCTGCCGACGGAAGGGTCCCGGGTTCGATTCCGGTCAAGGGCACGTGCCCGAGTTGCAGGCTCGATCCCCAGTAGGGGGCGTGCAGGAGGCAGCCGATCCATGATTCTCTCTCATTATTAATGTTTCTGTCTCTCTCTCCCTCTTGCTTCCTCTTTGCAATCAATAAAAAATCCTATAGCCCTAACTGGTTTGGCTCAGTGGATAGAGCGTCGGCCTGCAGGCTGATAGGTCCTGGGTTCGATTCTGGTCAAGGGCATGTACCTTGGTTGTGGGCACATCCCCAGTACGGAGTGTGCAGGAGGCAGCTGATCCATGTTTCTCTCCCATCGATGTTTCTAACTCTCTATCCCTCTCCCTTCCTCTCTGTGAAAAATCAATAAAATATATTTTTAAAAATCCTATATAATAAAAGCCTAATATGCTAAGTGTCTGGTCATCTGGTTGACCATTCATCCAATCAAAGCACAATATGCTAATGATATGCTAAGGCCGCTCAACCGCTCGCTATGCTGGGCACTGACCACCGGGGGCAGTGCTCAAAGCAGGCGCTGCGCCCGGGTGGTCAGGGACGGTTCTCCAATACTGGTGCATAACCACCCCTACCTCGCCGGTTACGGGGATCTAAGACATTGCAGTGCCTTTCACGTGTGACATCACGGTGGTCATGGCTCGCGTGCCTCACACATAGGACGCCGTCATGGTAACGGCACGCCCGGTCGGCCCGGATTAGCCGCAAATACACTGTATTTAACGCGTCTGAGACGCCAAGCATAACAGGCACCCTGCAGCCCCAGCTCATTCTCTCTCTGCGAGCGACCACATACTTGACATTCTTGGAAAATAGCTTAGTGTCTGGGCCCGGAGTGCTTCACACTCGAGTTCTCCTGGAGCAGGGAACGCCCTGGCTGGGTGGCTCTGCTGGTTGGAGCATCGCCTCGTGCGGGGAAAGCTGGTGGGTTTGGTTCCCGGTCAGGGCACGTGCCCAGGTTGCGGGTTCGATCCCCGGTCGGGGCTCACACAGTGGGCAGCCGAACGATGTTTCTGTCTTTCTCTCTCTAAAAATCAATAAAATAAAAAAAAATATCCTCAGGTGAGGACTTAAAAAACAAAGGAAAATTAATTTTTTTAAAAAATATATTTTATTGATTTTTTACAGAGAGGAAGGGAGAGGGATAGAGAGTTGGAAACATCGATGAGAGAGAAACATGGATCAGCTGCCTCCTGCACACCCCCCACTGGGGATGTGCCCGCAACCAAGGTACGTGCCCTTGACCGGAATCGAACCCGGGACCCTTCAGTCCGCAGGCCGACGCGCTATCCACTGAGCCACACCGGTCACCGGTCAGGGCTGTGATGTCTTCTGGTGCTTTTATGCACAGCAATTCCTTCCCCATCTGTCTGGTGTGTATGCCTTTGTCTTCAACATCTAGCTGCTGCTACTGCTTTTTTTTTTTTTTTTCCTCACCCGAGGATATTTTCTCCAGTAAATATTTTTATAAATTACTTTATGTTTTTTTAAAAAATATGTTTTTATTGATTTCAGAATGGACGGGAGAGGGAGAGAGAGAGAGAAACATCCATGATGAGAGGGAATCACGGATCAGCCGCCTCCCGCACGCCCCCCACTGGGGATGGAGCCCGCAACCCGGGCCTGTGCCCTGACCGGGAATCGAACCCTGACCTCCTGGTTCACAGGTCGATGCTCAACCACTGAGCCACCCCGGCCGGGCAGCGTTTGTCGTTGAGGAGCCAAAATAAGATGCACATGTGAGATGATATTTTTAATGAGTTATTTTTTGGGGGATGGAGTCTGGTCCAGGCTCCGTTTGCTGCAGGCTGATTCTGATCTAGGTTCTTCCTTTTTTAATATCTTCAGAGGGAATGGTGTTCTCAGGACAAGATTCTCGGCTCCGGCTCCCACCAGACGGGCAGCGGCATTTTTTTTTTTTTTTTTAAAAACACATCTTTTTTTCTTGTTTCTCATCTTCTACTTCTCAAAATACACACGCTTTTTATAGACACGGGAGCAATTTTTCCGCCGGGCCCTCCGAAAATAGTCCGAGTTAGACTATGTTAGGGGCGAATCGTAAATCACCCGCAGAAGCGTGTCCTGTTTTATTTTACGAAAAGCAGCCCTGAGATGCGGGGGATAAACGGGGAAAGCGGGTGGAGCTTCTATTTCTCGGCTATTATTTAAGCCATAGTTTTGTGCATAGGGATCGTTTCTAACGGACACATCCATTAAGAATAAATTTAGGCACACCGACGTGCTGTTCTGTGTTTCTATCTCTTGGCGGCACCCACAGAACCGTCTGCTCACGTTCTTCGTCTTTCTGGCCAGGATTCCAGCGGGAACCCCCACCCTTCGTGTCCAATTTAGTCCCCGTGTTGCAGGAAATTCATACTTTCCCCCCGGAACCCACCGCCGTTTGCTCTTTCCCCCCACGTGCCACGCTCCCCTGGATGCGTCCCGACCAGAGAGGCGGCTGAGAAGTAAAAGCGCAGCCCTGGCTGGTGTGGCTCAGTGGGTAGAGCGTCGGCAGGTGGACTGAAGGGTCCCGGGTTCAAGTCCGGCCAAGGGCACGGCCCTCGGTGATCCCGGGCCCGGGTCAGGGCACGTGCAACCAATTGATGTGTTTCTCTCCCTGTCCCTCCCCCTCCCTTCCACTCTCCCTAGAAATCAATGGAAAAATACCCTCAGGTGAGGATTAACAAAGCAAAACAAACAAAATAAATAAGTAGAAAAAGCAATAAGAGCAGAGACTCTGCAGGCCGACTGCTTGGATTCTAATGCTGCTTCCGTCACTTTCTATCTGTGTGACCGAAGGTACCTAAGTGGTCTGCCTCAGTTTTGCCATCTGTAAAATGGGGTGCAAGTTCCAATGGTGAGGCTCGGCTAGGCGGCAGAAACTGAGAAACCCAACATCTCAGCAGCTGAACACGGTAACTTCACGTCTCACGTATGGGTCGTGTCTGTTGTGGGTCACTGGAGAAAGCCCTGGTCCTCATTGGCGGACGGAGCAGTCCCGTTCTGGAGTGTTCTGGAACGTTCTGGAACGTTCTGGAACATTCTGGAATACTGCCGATTGCCCTGCCCGGAAAAAGTAATAGCGTTGGAAGGTCTCGCTCAGGCAATTGGACGCTCTAGCATGGGGGTGAATACTTCTCACCGAGCGGTACTCTGACCCTCATCCTACCTGCCCAGACGTTGGCCAACATTCTGCTGTTGAGTCACACCCACCCCCCTCGCCCTCAGTGTGGATGATAAACCTTGGCCTCGTGTAACACGCACACTTGCCGAGGGGGTACGGGTAAGTGCAGAACGAGCTCACTACGAAAGATGAAATGAAGGCGGTCTACAGAAAGGGGAGAAGAAAAGACAAGGAGAGGGACAATGGGAGAGACCGGAGAAGAAAATTAGAGGAACATTCCACGAGGTCCACTCTGTAATAATAAGAGCGTAACATGCTAATTACACCGGACGTCCTTCCGGACGACCTTCCGGACGAAGCCGGGGCTGCGAGGCAAGCCACTGCGGCTGCGAGGGCCGAGCCCCTTGCACATATTTTGTGCACCGGGCCTCTAGTCTATATATATAAGAGCCTAAGTGACCGTCTGACCGTCCGACCGTCCACCATCCGGTCGCTAGGACACGCAATGACCACCAGGGGGCAGACACTCAATGCAGGAGCTGCCAAGCTGCGGTGACTTGGCAGCTGTGGTTCTTGGGTGACACACCTGGAAATAGAGAGGAGGGAGCCTGATTCTGGGGTGCGTTGCCCAAGAACCACCCTCTCACAACCCGGGACCCCCTGGGGGATGTCGGAGAGCTGGTGTCGGCCAGATCCCCACAGGCCAGCCCGAGAGACCCCGCCTCGTATGTAAACGGTAGGTGTTCCAGAGAGAGAAAAATAACAAAGAAGGAACAAATCAAAAAATACTTTTTTCGTTAATCCTCACCTGAGGATATTTTTTGTATTGATTTCTTTTTTTTTTTTGTATTGATTTCTTGAGAGGGTGGAAGGTAAGAGGCACTGGTTTCGCAGGGTCATAGTATAGACGTCCAATATAATAAAAGCCTAATATGCTAAGTGTCCGGTTGTCTGGTGGGCCATTCAACCAATCAGAGCGTAATATGCTAATGATATGCTAAGGCCGCTCAACCGCTTGCTATGACGTGCACTGACCACCAGGGGGCAGACGCTCCAACCGGTAGGTTAGCTTGCTGCTGTGATCCAGCCGATGGGGACTGAGCGAGCGGAGCCGGATCTGGCCTGGAGCCCTCCTGGGGTCCCTCTCCCGCTGGCCCACCTCCTGCATCCCTCCCGGCCCCCATGGTGCACCAGTGGGGTCCCTCAGCCTGGCCTGTGCCCTGTTGACTTCTGGTTCTGGTCCCACTTCCATTTCTGGTTCAAGATGGTGACCCCGGGGCGCCCGGCTGGGCCCGCTTCCTGCACCCCCCCCCCCCTTCCCGTCTGCAGGGAGCAGCTTCCTCGGTCGAGAACCTGAAAACCACAGGGGCGACTCCCACGAAGTCTGGGACCAACGCCACCCCTCAGGGCAGCCACAGGTAGAGGCAGCCTGGGGTGGGGGGAGGGTGGGAACCGCTATCCGGGACCCCGATTTAAAAAAACCCCATGTCGTATTAACCCCTAGCGAGCGTCTCTCGCGTTTATCTTCTTCTGAAAAGGCGGGGCAAAAAGGTGTTAAAATCTACAGGACTCTGTTCACGGAATGATGGAGTCAGGCGTCGTCGGGCCGATGGGTAGAAATCTCTCGCGGTGGTCCCATCGGGTTAAAACCACACCAGTAAACGGGGAAAATCTCTCCATTTTCAACTTTTGACTCGACAATTAGGTTCCGCTTATGGGCTAATCTGTCCCGATTGCTGCCAGTTGCTGCCGCGCTGAGGCTCCCGCTAGCTGGCCCCGGAGGCACCCTGCTGAGGCCCCGCGCAAGCTGGCCCCGGGGGCACCCTGCCTCATGCGAATCCCTTCTGGGGGCCCTGCGATGTTTGGGGGAGACATCCCCAGCAGAGCGCAGGCTCAGTGCGGAGGAGAAAGGCAGTTTGTTGTGAGAGCTGGACCCTGCCAGGCGTCCGGGCAGCTGGTAATGAACTGTGCATGCTCCCAGCCCGCGGGGCGGCTCCTGGCCTACAGGCAGGGGTAGGGCCACTGTGTGGGCTGCCCCTCCAACCTGCCTACCTGCCAGGAGAAGACCTGGGCCCGGTGTGGAGGGGGTGGGGCAGAGAGGGCCCTGGCCACTGCTCTCTGGGCGGACCTGGTTTTATTTATATATTTTTTATTTTTTAAAAAATTTAAATATATTTTTATTGATTTCAGAGAGGAAGGGAGAGGAAGAGAGAGAGAGAAACATCCATGATGAGAGAGAATCATGGATCGAATGCCTCCTGAACGCCCCCTACTGGGGATGGATCCTGCAACCCAGGCATGTGCCCTTGACCGGAATCGAACCCGGGACCCTTCATTTCCGCAGGCCGACGCTGTATCCACTGAGCCACACCAGCTAGGGCTGGGCATGTGCCTTCACCAGGAATCGAGCGGTGACCTCCTGGTTCGTATGGCGGGCTGACCTGCTCTTATTTGACCGTTTTTTCCGTTTTTTTTTTATTTTAATTTTATTTTTTTGCTTAAAGTATTACAAAGAGTATTATATATGTGCCGGGGTCCAACCCCAGCGGGTCCAGGGGTCCCCAAAGGTGTGGACGGAGTCGGCGAAGAAGGAACGATACAGAGATAGCGTTCAGTTGATTAGCAGCCTAGCCAGGATCTCCAGCCAGGATCTCCAGCCAAGTTCTGGTCTGGATCTCCAGAGAGGTTCTGGTTCAGATCTCCAGCCAGGTTCTGTGTCCATGTTGTCTTGCTAGGTTCTCCAGCCAGGCTCCGTCCAGGCTCTCCAGCCAGGCTCAGTCACCAGGTTCCAGTCAGGCTCTCCCGCCAATCTCCGCAGTCAGGTTCAGTCCAGGATCCCCAGCCATGCTCTCTCCAGGCTCCGCCTCCAGGCTCTGAGGCCAGTCACTGTCCAGGATCCTCCGGCATGCTCTCACCAGCGAAGTTCTTCTGTCCCTAGAGAACGTTCTGTGTAGGTTCTGTGCCTAGGCTCTGTCTCTCTTGGGCCTGTCTTCCAAGCCCTGTCTCCTAAGTTCTGTGTTCTGAGTTCTGTCTCTCTGTCTGGTTACATCTGTATTAATACTAGTTGATTCAATCCTATCAATCTCTATTACAAAGGTTAGGGCGTTTCTTATCTCCATTCCAGGGAGTAAAGATTATGTAGCTTAAGCATGACTGTTTGTAGTGATTAACTACCCGCCTGGCACTTAGTTAAGGAGTTTCATCCCCTCCCTGACTTCAGGGAAAAATTCCTACCTGGGGAAACAACCTTTCTCGGAGAGGTGACCTTGGTTAAAACACAGCGCCAAGAAGGTGAGCAAACATATTAAGAGCCGTATGCCATATATGCCAGGTCCCTTGAAACAGCAAGGATGGACCGGCTCCCGGCATATATGTCTCCTCTTTTTTTCCCCCCGCCCTTGAGAATCCCCTGGCCTCCCCTACCCCCCAGTGTCTTATTTGCTGCACGCCTTTCTAGCTTCCTCTCAAGCAGAACAGACTGGACCTGTGTCCGGCAGCACCCGCGAGGATGCCTGAGGCGGGGGTGATGTGTGGGTGTGGTGAGCGGGTGGGGGAAGCATAACAGGGGCAGGCAGTGCCCACGGCTTCCTCTGGCTGGGTCTGAGTCAGGGGGGAGGAGCGCGATGAACACGGGTGGCCCCGGGGCAAAGTCGCGCTGTGTGGAGCCCACAGTTCTAAACAGTGACCTCCGCCTGGGAAGCTGCCCCTGACAACGCCAGCAGCTCATCCATGCCTCAGAGACTTGCTGCTTAAACTGGTGCGGGCGTGTGCATATGCACGTGCCTGTGCGCGCATGGGTGCATGTGTGTGCATGGGTGCCTGTGTGTGCATGGGTGCCTTGTGTGCATGGGTGCCTGTGTGTTCCTGTGTGTGCATGGGTGCCTTGTGTGCCTGTGTGTGCATGGGTGCATATGGGTGTGTCTGTGTGTGCATGGGTGCATGTGTGTGCCTGTGTGTGCATGGGTGCATGCATGTGCCTGTGTGTGCATGGGTGCCCTGTGCGCCTGTGTGTGCATGGGTGCCCGTGTGTGCCTGTGTGTGCATGGGTGCCTGCGTGTGCCTTGTGCACCTGTGTGTGCATGGGTGCATGTGTGTGCCTGTGTGTGCATGGGTGCCTGTGTGTGCCTGTGTGTGCATGGGTGCCCTGTGTGCCTGTGTGTGCATGGGTGCCCTGTGTGCCTGTGTGTGCATGGGTGCCCTGTGTGCCTGTGTGTGCATGGGTGCCTGTGTGTGCCTGTGTGTGCATGGGTGCCTGTGTGTGCCTGTGTGTGCCTGTGTGTGCCTGTGTGTGCATGGGTGCATATGCACATGCCTGTGTGTGCATGTGTGTGCCCGTGTGCCTGTGTGCCTGTGTGTGCATGTGTGTGCCTGTGTGTGTGCATGCGTGTGGGTGGTTATATTTCCACACGCGCGACATGTGGCCAAGGGTATTCTTTTGTTGTATTCCTTTCCCATGGTGCCCCCTCCTGGGGATGTGCCCGCAACCAAGGTCCATGCCCTTGACCGGAATCGAACCCGGGACACTTCAGTCCGCAGGCCGACGCTCCATCCACCGAGCCACACCGGTCAGGGCAAGAAAACCAGTTTCCAGCACGCTGTGCTCGCCTGGACATGTCACAGCGTGCGGTTCAGTTCGGTATCAGGTGGGTTTGTGTTTGCAGTCGGTCTTTAGAAATGCCTCTGGTTTGAGCGCGTCTTGGATTTGATGAGTTTTTGTTGTTGTTGTTAATTCTCACCTGAGGATGTCTGTTTTCTATTGCTTTTCAGAGAGAGTGGGAGGGAGGGAGAAACAAGGGGGAGAGAGAGAGAGAGAGAGAGAGAGAGAGAGAGAGAGAGAGAGAGGTCGGTGTGAGAGAGACACATCGACTGGTTGCCTCCCGCGCGTACCCCACCCCAACACGGGGGGCTGGGGGAGTGAACCTTCAACCCAGGTCTCTGCCCTTGACTGAGAATATAACCCCGAGACCCTTCCGTGTGCGGGTCAGCATTGTAACCACTGAGCAACACTGGCCAGGGCTTTGATGAGTTCTTATTGCGAGTGGCCTTTGATGGGGGGGGGGAGGGTAAAAAACTGCATTTCTAGCTCCTGATCAGCATTCGGCACACAAGTCTGATTTCCTTCGTGCAATACTTAAATCGGACTGAGTATTTGAGCAGAGCTGATGGACAGTTAGTTTTCATGTCATGAAGACTGTGCACACACACACACACACACACACACACAACCTCAAGAGAATTTGAAAGAGATTATGTCTAACTAGAGGCCCGGTGCACGAAATTTGTGCACAGGTAGAGCCCCTCGGCCTGGCCGGCAATCAGGGCCGATCTGTGGGACAACCGGTGGGGCAATCGGGGGGCCCCCACGAACCCCCCACCTTGGATGGCCTGGGGCCTGCAGGCTGGGGGCAGCCCCTGGTGGTCAGTGCGCGTCATAGCGACCGGCCGTTCTGCTGTTCGGTCGATTTCAATATTGGGCTTTTATTATATAGGATTCTTTTTTTTAAAAAAAAAATATATATATCTTTATTGATTTCAGAGAGGAAGGGAGAGGGAGAGAAACTTCGATGACGAGGGAGAATCATGGACCGGCTGCCTCCTGCACGCCCCCTACTGGGGACGAGCCCGCAACCCGGGCCTGTGCCCTTGACAGGGAATTGGACCATGACCTCCTGGTTCATAGGTCGACGCTCAACCATTGAGCCACCCTGGCTGAGCCAATCCTGCTTTTGTTTTTTTAGTTTGCTTTTATTTTATTTTATTTTTAACAATCCTACTTCCTTTCTCACCTCTTCCCTCTCTCCACCCCTCCCCCCCTCCTCCCTCTCCTCCCCCCTCCTGTTAAAGCCCTCCCTCTGGCATCGGACATTCCTGCTGGGGGAGATTGCGTAGCCCAGTGGCCGGAGCCTCCTGCAGGCCGTTCGGCTAATTAGGGGGGGCGATGTCCTAATCTCCCGGGTGGGGGGGAGCGCCGCTGTCTTGGGAATAATTAGTTTCTGCCGCGAGCAGCGCGCCTATTGGCACGGTTACCTTCGGGAACAAATGACCTTCTCTTGGACCATCTATTTGTCTTTCTTTCCTGGAACGTGGCTGGCTTCAAAAAATGTAATTAAGAGACTGAGCCCATAACCAACAAGGAAGCCATTGCCCTGCTGTTTGCCGGCCTGCCTGCGGGAAAGGAAATGCTGGTTTGCACAATGTTTTTATTGACGTCTCTCTGTTCTTTGCACAAAGTCCTCCAACAGAATCTGCTTTCCTACAGATAGGCCCCAGTTCCTGTCCGCTGGCCTCTCGCCGCCCGCCACAGTCCCGGTGAGGGACAGCTGGGCTGCGTTGCGCAGAACTGACGTGGTGTTTACGGCAACCGGCCTGAACCCCATCCCATGCCCTGGGCTCACTGCTGTGGTTGGCACCCCGACACCCCCGGATGGGGTCTGCGGACCATCTCCCGTCACCTCCTGCCCACGGCGTTTCCCTCCGTCTACACGTGTCTGCCTCGGGGGCTGGCATGGGGTCTTTCCTCCGCGTCCTGCATGGCTCACATGCCTCAGTGTGGGTCTCCCTTCCCCGCACAGCAGGGATTTCCGCTCTTCCCCTCCCCTCGTCGTCCACCCCATGCAGCCTGTCCACGCCCTGCCCGTGTTCTTGACCGCTGGGCTCTCCCAGCAGACAAGCACCCATCACCAACATCTCTTGGGAGCTTCTTGGAAAAGCAAGCCCTCAATCTTGCCTCAGACCCACTGAGTCCAAGGGAGAGGCTGTATTTCTCTACAGCAGGGGGTCGTATTGTAACAGAAGCCAGATGGTTAGATGACTCAAGTTTCCATCCTCTTCTTTTTCATTTTTGAGTCCAGCCTTTCCAGTGTCTCTCTCTCAGGTAGTTCTACCTGGGCAGGGGTGGCGGCGCGAGCGAAGGTTTATTCTCTTGTGGGAGAAATGGAAGGAGAAATTCCAAATGTTTGGATTCGGATAGCAAAGAGGATTTGGCAGCGAGAACGTAGCCTGGTAGGCCACAGTGCGGTGCTGAAGAAGAATTGCCAAGTTCCTTACCTGCACGTGTAGTATTTCCGGAGCTGTGCAGCGTTCAGCATGTAGGTGCCAGAATTCCCTGTCTCTGCAGTGGAGATGAGGGTACACTCCTTGTAGAATAGTTGTGAAAATTAGAGGAGGACATTAGAAGTGTCATCACCACAAGTATTACCCTCACTATCATGATCATCATTATCACCATCATCATCACCATCACCATCATCATCACCATCACCATCATCAACACCATCACTATCATAATCATCATCACCATAACCATCATCAACGCCATCATTATCATCACCATTATCATCATCATCATCACCATCATCAATACCATGATCACCATTATTACCATCACTATCATCATCATCACCATCACCATCATCAACACCATCATTATCATCACCATTATCATCATCATCATCACCATCAATACCATCATCACCATTATTACCATCACTATCATCATCACCATCACCATCACCATCACCACCATCAACACCATCATTATCATCACCATTATCATCATCATCACCATCACCATCATCAATACCATCATCACCATTATTACCATCACTATCATCATCATCACCATCATCAACACCATCATTATCATCATCACCATCATCAATACCATCATCACCATTATTACCATCACTATCATCATCATCACCATCATCAACACCATCACCACCATCAATACCATCATCACCATCATCAACACCATAACCATCATCAATACCATCATCACCATTATTACCATCACTATCATCATCATCACCATCATCAACACCATCATTATCATCATCACCATCATCACCATCATCAACACCATCATCAATACCATCATCACCATTATTACCATCACTATCATCATCATCACCATTACCATCATCAACACCATCATTATCATCACCATTAGCATCATCATCATCATCACCATCATCAATACCAGCATCACCATTATTACCATCACTATCATCATTATCACCACCATCATCACCATCATCATCACCACCATCATCAATGCCATCATTGCCATTATTACTATCACCACCATCAGCATCACCACAATCACCATTATCACCACCACCACCATCACCACCATCACCACCACCATGGTTCATCATCATCACCACCATCACTACCACCATCACATCATCATTATCATCATCACCACCATCACTACCATCACCATTATCACCACCATCATCATCACCACAAGTATTACCATCACTATCATCATCATCATCACCATCACCATCCCCTTCATCATCTCATCACCATCATCATCACCAACACCATCATTATCATCATCATCACCACTATCATCACCACCATCGCCATCATCACCACCATCAATACCATCATCACCATTATTACCATCACCATCATCACTACCATCACCATCATCAATAACATCATCACCATTATTACCATCACCACCATCATCATCACCACAATCACCATCATCATCACCACCATCATCACCATCATCACCACCATCACCACCAACATCACCGCCACCATTATTATGACCATCCCCTATCAAAACACTAGAACAACGTGCTGACTGGCACCTCCTTGGCGAAAGGCGATCTGGTCTTATTTTAGATCCTCCTTCAGACCCACACCACAGCCTGACCTCTGAGTCAGTATCCCCACCCGCACCATTCACCGGAGAATTGTCACCTTGGCTCCATGCACCGCTTCAGTCCTTCACATATTCTTAGGAAAGTTAATCCTGGCACCCTTCTTGCCACGGGGGCACCGCGTTTCCCTTAGCGGAGCCTCAGGACACCTCCGCATATCATTCCGTTCCCGTAGTCACGCTTGTTAAAACTTCGGGCACGGCTAGGCACTTCTGCTCCCGGGACGCATCTTGGGACATGCATTTCCTTCCCCGTGCCAGGCACCAACTCGAACCTGTCCTTCCGATGGCATTGGAATTGCCTTCCTGTGCTTGGTTCCTGAGTATGAGAGCTTGGGGTTCTGTGTCTGTGTGTGCAAAGGGATTTACAGAAACGGGGGTGGGGGGGTGGGCAGACATGAAAAGCAAAGGGCATTCCTTCAGGGGGGACTGGGTGTTCATCACCCAGAGATCGGCTTATTTTCGCAACGTTTCAAAGCAGAGTAGGTGCAGGCCATTGAATCTCCCTGGAGGAGGCGGACGAAAATCACAGAGCCAGCAGGTGGGCGGGTGGCCCTTGCATGCAGCAGCGTCTGAAAGACTACAACGCCAGGTCCCCGGTGCTGTCACCCCCAATGCCCCTGCTCCCAAAGGCAACTAACATCTGAGCCTTCGGGGTTCAAGCAACAACAAAAAAAGACACTTGGAATTTCTCAGGCGAGGGAACCCCACTGTGTTCACGGCAGGAGTCTGTGGGGAGCCTCATCGATGAACCTCAGGTAAGTATGGAGGGTGGGCAGCCCATTAAAATACTTGAGAATCAATCGTGAAAGGCTGCGTTATTCCGCGGCTATGGCTTCGAGTCCCCCCCCCCCCCAAAAAAATCCTTGTCAATAAAACCAAGATTGCTCGGCCGGTGTGGCTCAGTGGTTGAGCGTCGACCTAGGAACCAGGAGGTCAGGGTTCGATTCCCGGTCAAGGGCACAGGCCCGGGCTGCGGGCTCGGTCCCCAGTGTGGGGCATGCAGGAGGCGGCCGATCCGTGATTCCCTCTCATCATGGATGTTTCTCTCTCTCTCTCAGCCTCCCTTCCTCTCTGAAATCAATAAAAATATGTTTTAAAAAATGATAGCCCTAGCCGGTTTGGCTCACTGGATAGAGCATCGGCCTGCCTACGGAAGGGTCCCGGGTTCGATTCCGGTCAAGGGCATGTACCTTGGTTTCGGGCACATCCCCAGTGGGGGGCGTGCAGGAGGCAGCTGATCGATGCTTCTCTCTCATCGATGTTTCTAACTCTCTATCCCTCTCCTTTCCTCTCTGTAAAAAATCAATAAAATATATATATTAAAAAAAATGATAAAGTCCCTGCTCCCACTGTAATGCCCTACGGCAGCGATTCTCAACCTCCCTAACGCCGCGACCCTTGAATACAGTTCCTCATCTTGTGGGGACCCCCACCCATAAAATCATTTGCGTGGCTACTTCATCACTGTCATGTGGCTGCTGTGATGAATCGTCATGGAAACATCTGACCTGCAGGATGCATTTTCCTGGTGACACATGGAACATCATTAAAGCACAGCGATTAATCGCCAAATCAATATGTGACTATAGATGTGTTTTCCGGCGGTCTTAGGCGGCCCCTGTGAAAGGGTCGTTCCACCCCCAAAGGGGTCGCGACCCCCAGGTTGAGAACCGCTGCCCTGCCGGCTGCAGTAAGAGCGAGAGGCGGATGGAAACACTGCCCCCTGGTGGTGCAATTCGGAACAGTGGCTCAGCTGCCGGGAGATCTGGACTTTCTGGGGTCGCTAGGACATGGCTGAGTCCCGCCTAAGCTCTTCGCCTCTGCAGAGGGCGGGGGCTATCAACCTATATTAAACCCACAAAATGGATATTCACACGAAACATCCCTAGAGCACCCCCGCGATCATTTCTCTCTCTTTTTAAAACAATATATTTTATTGATTTTGTACAGAGAGGAAGGGAGAGGGATAGAGAGTTAGAAACATCAGTGATGAGAGAGAGAAACATCGATCAGCTGCCTCCTGCACGCCCCCTACTGGGCATGTGCCCGCAACCAAGGTCCATGCCCTCGACCGGGAATCGAACCCGGGACCCTTCAGTCCGCAGGCCGATGCTCTATCCACTGAGCCACACCGGTTAGGGCTAAAATATTGATGTCAGAGAGGAAGGGAGGGAGAGAGAGAGAGAGAAACATCAGTGATGAGAGAGAACCATGGACCGGCTGCCTCCTGCACGCCCCCTACTTGGGGATGGAGCCCGCAACCCGGGCAGGTGCCCTGACCGGGAATCGAACCCTGACCGCCTGGTGCATGGGTCAGTGCTCAACCACGGAGCCACGCCGGCCCGGCTAATTGGTTTATTTTCCTTACGGGTCATAGAAACAAGAATAGGCCCTGTTCTGGGGCTCATGGCTTAATCTGCAGTGATGCCCTGTGATGGGTTGTGAGTAATTGCACGCCTCTATGACGCCGGGGGTATGACAAACGACATAATATTCTTTCCATAGGCGTGAGCGCTGGCGTTAGGCTCCGGGTGTCATTAGCTAAGAGCCGCGTGTGAAAATCCAGACGCACCGCCGTCAGTCTCATCGCGGCCCGACTTGGCCTCGCGTGGAAAAAGAAAGGACGCAGACCTGAAACGGGACCATCTCCCCAGCCTGTGTGTTATGTCTCGTTCGCAGAGGTAGAATATCCGTTTTATAAGATGAAGTAAGGGGCGCCCAGGCTACACGGGGTGGGGGGCTACAGGAGGGCGGGGCAGCGAGCTGCTCGCACACGAATGCGTGCGCAGGGCCTCTAGTTTATTTATTTATTAAAAAATATATTTTATTGATTTTTTACAGAGTGGAAGGGAGAGGGATAGAGAGCTAGAAACATCGATGAGAGAGAAACATCGACCAGCCGCCTCCTGCACGCCCCCCACTGGGGATGTGCCCGCAACCCAGGTGCATGCCCTTGGCCGGAATCGAACCCGGGACCCTTCAGTCCGCAGGCCGACGCTCTATCCACTGAGCCAAACCGGTGAGGGCTCTAGTTTATTTATTAAAAAAAACAAAACACGTCATTTAGACGTATGTGCTTTATGTTTTTTTATCATTTATTTCCCACAAGGAAAGGCCAGGAATTTTCTTTCTTTAAAAAAATTTTTTTTTACAGTCTCACGTCACGACTGCTCTGTCTGTGGGCCAGGAGAGTGACACAGGTGCCGACGAAGGCGGGTTCCGACGTTCGGCGAAAATCGCACAGTAGGGGCGGATCTCAGGCGTCCCCCGAGGGCCTACTGTGCTCAGATTCACAGAGTTTAGCCCCGTCGTTGGCGGGAACGGGGAACTCTGCATGGGCATCTCGCTCACACCACTGAGCCCCCAAAACAGGTGATCCCGGATGGGGAATCCAGTCTTTTGGGCCCTTTGCACCCGGACGGCCAGCGTGTGGCACTGTTTCCCCTCAAACGCTGCCCTTTTTTCACTCCCAGAGGCGTGGCTCCCAGTCTGGGGTGTGGACGGGGCTCAGTGCCAACGCCAGGGGCTGGCAAACATCAAAGGCGGCCCCACCTCACGTCTCTCCTCGCAGGATCGGGAACGAACACGAGGATAAAAGCGACGTTCTCTCGCCCCGCGTCCTTTCAAAAACGCCTTTACCGGTTCCATCTGACACCAAAGTAAACGGGCGTTCTATGAAAAACTCACTCATCTCACATGAAAAGCAGCCCACTCGCAAGCGAAAAGTAAGGTGTGCTGTTTTGTTTTTTTTTAACGTCAAAAATTTCGTGCACCGGGCGCCCCTCCTGGGCGTGGCTCTGCACGTGTCTGCGTCGGAGCCACTCTGCAATAGGCGTGATGAAGTCTTATCTTATGGGAAAGGCCTCTCAATTATTCTTTTTTTTTTAATACATATTTTTATTGATGTCACAGAGAGGAATGGAGAGGGAGAGAGAGACAGAAACAGCAATGATGAGAGAGAATCATGGATCGGCCGCCTCCTGCACGCCCCCTACTGGGGGTCGAGCCCGCAACCCGGGCACGTGCCCTTGACCGGGAATCGAACCCTGATCTCTGGGTTCACAGGCTGATGCTCAACCACTGAGCCACGCCGGCCGGGTGAAAAATAAGGTGGTTTTTTAAAAACATTATATCGTGTGAGATTTGGTGAAAATGATACAATTACAATCCAATTGGCTTATGCTTCCCCAAACACGTGTTTGGTGAGCAACCCGTCGTATCTTGAACCCGTGTTCAAGAGCCACAAGCACACAAGCGACGTTTTACACATTTTAGAGAGTCTCTTGCCGTGTGGCTATCAAGTGGGATGATTTTTATGGGACAAGTGCTCCCTCTTACTGGCATCGAACCTCCTTTGCAACAACGGGCTTTATTCTTTTACTAGAGGCCCGGTGCACGAAATTCGTGCACGGGGGCGGGGGGTGTCCCTCAGCCCGGCCTGCACCCTCTCCCACCTGGGACCCCTCGGGGGATGTCCGACTGCCGGCTTAGGCCCGATCCCTCTCACAATCCGGGACTGCTGGCTCCTAACTGCTTCTGCCGGCCAGCCCGATCGCCCCCTAACTGCTCCTCTGCTGGCCTGATCTCCCCCTAACTGCTCCCCTGCAGGCCTGATTGCCCCCAACTGCCCTCCCCTGGTGACCTGATTGCCCACAACTGCCCTCCCCTGGTGACCTGATTGCCCACAACTGCCCTCCCCTGCAGGCCGCCTCGTGGCGGCCATCGTGTGATGACGTTGCGTGCGACGCCACCTCGGCTTTTATTATATAGGGTTATTTTTAATCCTCACCCAAGGATATTTTCCCGTTGACTTTTAGGGAGAGTGGGAGAGAGAGGGAGAGACAGAGAGAAACATCGATGTGAGAGAAACACATCGATGGGTCGCCTCCTGCACGCGCTCCAGGCCGGGGAGGAGCCTGCCACCGAGGTCCGTGCCCTTGACTGGAATCGAACCCGGGGCCCTTCAGTCCGCAGGCCGACGCTCTAGCCACTGAGCCACACCGGCCAGGGTGCAACCATGAGCTTTAGACACCTGTGCTCCTTGAAGGGCCCGGCAATCAACAGAGGCCAGAAATGGACTAACGTTGAACTTCCTGGGCCGCAGGGCTTGGGGGGGGGGTTGGGGGGGTAGGGCGGGGGTTGGAGCCGAGAACACACATCCACAGCTGAACTTGGCCGTCACCGCACACGCGATCCCGCAAACACGGACATGCAAATTCTGGTCCATGCTGTGTTTTCGCGATGATTCTCTCTCTCTCTCTCTCTCTCTCTCTCTCTCTCTCTCTCTCTCTCTCTCTGTTAATCCTCGCCTCAGGACATTTTCCCATTGCCATTTTCCTAGAGAGAGTGGAAGGGAGAGGGAGAGACAGACAGAGAGAGAAACATCGACGCGAGAGAGACGCATCGATTGGCTGCCTCCCCTTCGGGCCCCGGCCAGGGCTGGGCATTGAGCCTGCAAGCGAGGCGCGTGCCCTTGGCCGGAATCGAACCCGGGACCCTTGGGCCTGCAGGCCCACACTCTGTCCTCCGAGCCAAATTGGGCAGGAAAGCAATCACTTTGATTCTAGTAACGACTGCGGTGACAGAGTTAAACCCTGGCGAAGGCTAATGTAGAATAGACTCTCAGACACACGGAACGCCCGTGGACGGATGGAAGGTGACCTTGGGGGAGGGGGCAGGAAAGGGCAGGGAGACACAACCTTGAAAAGAAATAGCTTGAGCCCTGGCCGGTGTGGCTCAGTGGATAGAGCGTCGGCCTACGGACTGAAGGGTCCCGGGTTCGATTCCTGGTCAAGGGCACATGCCCGGGTTGACGGCTTGATCCTCAGTGGGGGGCGTGCAGGAGGCAGCCGGTCCATGATTCTCTCTCATCATCGAGGTTTCTCTCTCTCTCCCTTCCTCTCCCTTCCTCTCTCTGAAATCAATAAAAATATATTTAAAAAAGAAATAGCTTGAAATGGCGTTGCTTGACAACTCCGTGTATTTCTTCGAAAAAGAAATCAATTTTTAAATTTCCTTAAGGTATTCTTCGGTGCACCAAAGTCATAGCAAACACATATTGAATACTCCTTTGTAAAATCTCATAGGCATCAAGGTGACTCGTAAAAATAACGCCTCTAAACCTGCCGACCCTGCAGCTGCGTTTTTATGATCTCGCCGGAGAGTGAAGGGTGCCGTCTGCCGACGTCACCCCCAGACAGAATACCTGCATCGCAAGAGCATAAAAGGCAGCAGATGTTTGAAAACGGATGTGATGTGTGTCTTTCTAAAAAATAAATAAATAAATAAAAAATAGTGTGTCTATTCAGTGTTCCGATGCAAAAAGCTCAATTTTCCATTTGTAAAATGGTAATTGTATTACCAACCATGCAACTCTGGCCCGGCCGGTGTGGCTCAGTGGATAGAGCGTCGGCCTGCGGGACTGAAGGATCCCGGGTTCGATTCCCGGTCAAGGGCACAGGCCCGGGTTGCGGGCTCCATCCCCAGTGGGGGGCGTGCGGGAGGCAGCCGGTCCATGATTCTCTCTCGTCATAGATGTTTCTCTCTCCCCCTCTCCCTTCCTCTTTGAAATCAATAAAATATATATTTTGGGGGAAAAACATCCCTTGAAAAGGGCTGGCATCATCCCAGCGACGGCTGTGATGGTTCTATCAGAAGAGAGCGATACACTCGCCGGCAGCCCTCGAACACCTGCGGACTGAGGCGGCCCTCCGCGCTTCATGCTTTCTGTTCAGCACAGAGGCCGTGTGCGTGAGTCTGTGGCCGATGATAAAACGTGCTTATGCCTGGACGTGAACTTGCTGCGGGGCCCATGCAAGCAGCACACACACTGCTTTAAAGAAAAAAAAAAAAAACCTGCAGGGAATCCCTTTGAACACAGAAGGGCTGTTTTTAAAAGTCTTTACGACTTCGCTCTCCAGAACGTGCATTTCATGATGCGACAGGCAGCGCCGTGCATCAAAGGCGCTGAGCCCAGCGGCAGGCACGCACCCTCCGCCTCCTCCCGGCACCGGCGGGCGTCTGCCTACCTTGCCTATTCAAACACACACCCTGGCAGGACCCGCTGTGGCCCAGATGACTGTTTCTGTTCGTCCCGTGTTCAGGCCTCAGGCCCCATGGACATAGGGCTTTGCACCTTGTGGGGTCACGTTAGTCATCTAGAGGCCCGGTGCACGAAATTCGTGCACTTGGGGTGGTGGTGGTGGGGGGGGGGGTCCCTCAGCCTGGCCTGCGCCCTCTCGCAGTCCGGGAGCCCTGAGCGCTGCGGCCGCTGTGCTCGCCAGCCGTGAGCCCGGCTCCTGGCCGAGCGGCGCTCCCCCTGTGGGAGTGCACTATGTTGAGCGTCTGCCCCCTGGTGGTCAGTGCGCGTCATGGCGACAGTCCTTCCGCCGTTCGGTCAATTTGCATAGTAGCCTTTTATTACATAGGAGGATATTAAGAACGCTGAAGGTACTTCTGAAAGATTGCTGTTTGCAAATCTGAGCATCTTTTTTTTCTTAAAAGTTATATTTTTATTGATTCCAGAGGGGAAGGGAGAGGGGGAGAGAGAGAGATAGAAACATCAATGAAGAGAGAGAATCGTGGATCGGCTGCCTCCTGCACACCCCCTACTGGGGAGGGAGCCCGCAACCCGGGCGTGTGCCTTTGACCGGAAATCGAACCCGGGACCCTTCAGTCCACAGGCCGACGCTCTGTCCACTGAGCCACGCCGGCCGGGCCTGAGCCCCTTTTTAAACACACTTGAGCTCAGGGGAGCTCACACCAACACCCTCATGTTTCCGGCTGCAGTGGGTGAGACCTTGTCCTGCTAACGCCTACGGCTGAGTCGCCACGTACTCGGACCTTCGTAGAAATTAACGTCGAGCTGGTGGCTGAGGAACCGTGAACTACATGCGGCCCCGTCTCTGGCACGGCCCTGTCTGGTGATCACGCGGGCCACACACTCGCTGCCCGGGGACCCTGGTGGACAGGACAGCTCCAGAAGCACACGGAGCAGCTCCTTCCATTGGCCGAGCTGCCTGGACCACGTGACGGCGGACGGGGTAAGCTGGTGAGCTGGCGGCAGACCCTCGGGTGGAAGGCAGTAGCTGCAGGCGGCGTCATGTCATTTAGCAGGAGGGCCTCCAGGCCGCAGTGACGGGGAAGAGCGGGGAAAGGATTGCACACTGCAACTTGCAAACAAACCCCACGCACTGCACAAAGAGGCCTGAACTCAGTGCTGTGTCCATGAGCAGGCTGGGTGCCTGGGGCCCTGGCTGTGCCCACGGAGGTCCTGGGAGGTGTGTCCCCCATGAGGCTGGGTGCCCTGAGCCCTGGCTGTGCCCACGGAGGCCCTGGGAGGCGTGTCCCCCATGAGGCTGGGTGCCCGGGGCCCTGGCTGTGCCCACGGAGGCCCTGGGAGGTGTGTCCCCCATGAGGCTGGGTGCCCTGGGCCCTGGCTGTGCCCATGGAGGCCCTGGGAGGTGTGTCCCCCATGAGGCTGGGTGCCCTGGGCCCTGGCTGTGCCCACGGAGGTCCTGGGAGGCGTGTCCCCCATGAGGCTGGGTGCCCTGGGCCCTGGCTGTGCCCACGGAGGCCCTGGGAGGCGTGTCCCCCATGAGGCTGGGTGCCTGCTGGGTGCTCACGGGGTCCCTGGGCTTGGAACCTGGAAGCCCCTCTGGTTGGGAATGGGGAGACTTGGGTCAGTTGTTCCACATGGACTATGGGGGTGTGGGGCGGGGAGCATCCATCTTGTTGGCTCGATTGTGCGGCATAAACACCCCAGGCCCAGGTCCGGCCTCCAGGGTCCCCTCCTGCTCCCCCTGGGCCTGCGCCTGCGCCTGGCCAGCCAGGGCTCAGCAGTGCCACTGCCCGCGGAGCTGGGTGGAGGGGAGATGGTGCGGGGGGGGGGGGGGGGGGCGTGTTACACATGCCCCTGGCCCGTCTCCTGCACGGCCCTGGCAGGGGGGACGTGCGTGGCGAACAAGCTTCAGGGAAAATCCCAACAGACGATGGCTGAAAGGCAGAATGGAGGGGCGCGGGGCGGGTGCCAGGGGAAGAGGGGGTTGCGGACAGATTCCTGGTGTGAATAGCTCGCTCCCATGGGCGAGCGGTGCTTCTAGAAGCCACACCTGGGGAAGCAGGTGTGGGCCCACTTAGCGCATGCCATGGGCTATGTACTCAGGCCCCTTTCCAGGTAATCATAAGGGAAGGAGGGGGGGCGAAGGCAGGGAGGGAGGGAGGGAGGGGGAAGGAGAGAGCAGGGCGGGGTGGGGGGAGAAGGAAGCAGGAGGGAGGGGTGAAGGGAGGGGAGAAGAAAGGGCGCGGGAGGGAGGAAGGAAGAAAACCTCAGAGTGCGCACCTGGGCCCTATCCAGCCTGGCTCAGCCCGTGCCCACCACCCGGGGAGGGAAAGCCAGGCGCGCAAGGCGTGGACGGACGCAGTGGGGCCCCATCACCCCCCTTCCCGAGGCCGCAGCTCCCTGCCCAGGCCCGGGCGTGTCCACACCTGACGTTGACCTGGATGGTGGGGCAGGAAGGAGCGAGCGCGGCGGGTGGGGGAGCCTGCGTGGGAGGCCGAGCCCCCCGAGACGAGTGCGCGCTGGGCACCCGTCACCATCGCCCTCCCTTTGCGCGCGCCGAGCCTGGCAGCCCTTAGACCCGCCCACCTCCCGGCCCCTCCTGTCACTCACTCTCCTCCCAGCCAATGGCGCGGCGTCTGTCACCACCTCCCCGCCCCCGAGGCCGCGCGGGGCGGGAGGCGGGCCGGGAGCGCCGGGGCTGGAGTTGAATGATTGAACTTTGCAGCCGAGTCGCAGCGCCGCGCGGTCCCCGGCGGAGCTGGGAGCCTCGGCCCCGCGCCCCACCGCAGCCATGGTGCCCCGGGCGCCCGGCGCGGCGCTGACCCTCTGCCTCTGGCTGGCGGCCTGCGGGCGCAGCCTGGCGGCCGGCCCGGGGGCGGCGGCACGGCGGCTGGAGGAGTCGTGGTCGGCCGGGAGCGTCCCGCGCGCCCGCTGCGCCTCCCGGTGCCTCAGCCTGCAGCTCACGCGCCTCTCCGCCTTCTTCCAGCTCTTCCAGGTACGGAGACGCGCTGGCCTCCGCCGCTGCGGGCGCGCGGGGGCGCACGGGGGCGCACGGGGGGCGCACGGGGGCGCGCGCCTCGGCCTCGGCGCCCAACTTCTCGCCAGCGCGGCCGGCAGGTCCGCTGTCCCTCCGCTTGGACTTGCAGCCCGGCGGCTCGGACCCTCTTTCCAGCCGCCTCCCGCCGCGGGAAAGAGAAGCCGGGCTGCAGCCCGCCTCCCCAGCTGCCTTCCCCCGGCGGCCAACCGCGGGCGCTGTCTTTGCGGAGGGAGCGCAGCCCGGCAGATTCCGACGGTGGGCGTGTGGGGTCCGTAGTTTCCCGGGACTGCGGCGCGCGCGCGGACCCGGCGCTGGTGGCGAGGCGGGGCCGGGTGCTGGGGCGGGGGGGTGGGGTGGGGGCGTCGGCGCCGTGGGCGCAGCGAGCGAGGCGGGAGGCGGGGGGCGCGCCCGAGACCCGCGCGACGTGCCCGGCCCCGCAGGTGCCGGCGGGCCGATGCTTGAAGCCTCGGGGAGGGCACCCCGGCCGAGGCGCATGGGGCCGGGCGTGGTGGTGCGCGCGCCCCCGTTCCGAGCCCCAACGCTTCGGGGTCTTGTCAGTGAATTCGGAAGAGATTGTGGGGACGCGGGGCCAGAGGGGCGGCGTGCGGATGCTCCCAGCAGATCCGGGGTCCGTCATTATCCGCCCACCCCCGAGGGTGGGGAGCGTGTGAGTGTCTGGGGGGGGCGGGGCAGGTGCAGGGGAAAGCGCGCTGGGCACAGTGGCGGGACCCCAGTGGGGACCCGGGCGCCGGGTGCGGGGCGCACGGCCGCCGCGAGGGGCTGGGCGGAGGCGCACCGCGCAGCTGCCCGCCCCAGGGCCCCGAGCGCGCGCTCTCTGAACCCTTCCTCTCCTGCGCCCATGGCCTCCATCTGCCCTCGCCCCCGCCCCCGCCCTCACCTTCCCACCTGTTGTCGCGTCCGGCTTCTCACCCGCGGAGGCCGGGAGGAGCCGGGCAGAGGCGGGGGTGGGGGTGGGGGTGGGAGGCCTCTGCCCTGAAGATACAGGCTGGCCCCAGCCAGGGCGGCTCAGCGCGTCTGCGGACGGAAGGGTCCGGGGTTCGAATCCCGTCAAGGGCATTTTCCCGGGTTTGCGGCTCCAACCCCAGCCCTGGTCCGGGCGCCTGCGGGAGGCAGTCAATCAATGTCTCTCTCTCACGTCGGCGTTTCTCTCTCCCTGTCTTTCCTCCCCTCCCTTCCACTCTCTCTAAAAATCAACAATAGAATTTTTAAAAAAGGAGGAAAAAATCCACTCCGGGTGGAGATTCCCTGTAGGATTTTAGGAATTTGCCTGAGTGTGCGGCTCTGTTTCTTCTCCAAGAAGCAACACGTAGCGGTCCCCCTGGATGTGGGGGAGGGAGGACCGAGGCCCCCTCTTTCACGGCGGTGGCATTCCTGGAGGGCTTCCTGGAGGAGGCGCCTCTCCCGCCACCAACCTGGCTCCGACCCCGCCCCGCCCGCCCGCCCGGAGGGTCACCCACGCTGCTGTTTCAACCACAGAAAGATAAAAACGCCACAAAACAGGGCCGCGCGCTCCCTCCCGGGGAAGAAACAGTCTCCTTTTCTTTCTTGCTGCTTCTTTGTGCGGAGCCGCCAGCGGCGGCGGCAGCGCGTTTGTTCTCCAGTTTCAGCGCTCGGAGCCGCCGGTGAAACCAGGGCAGCGCCCTGAAAGGCTCCCCTTGTGGGCTGTTGGCGGGGTTTCCCTCGGAAGAGAAACTGCTGACAGCGCGCGCAGCGCCCGGGAATCCTGATCACATTTTAATGAGCTGCCCGCGGGGCGGGCAGGCAGGCAGGGCTCGGTGCCCGCACGGGCAGGCGCTGGGAGGCTGCCCGCACCTGTATCCCGGCCCACTTACCCGCATGGCACCAGCACACGCTGCTTGCACATCGTCACCCTTTCCTGCTCCCCCTTTAAAAAAGAAACAGTTTTATAGATTTCAGAGCGGAAGGGAGAGGAAGAGAGAGAGAGAGAGACATCCATGAGGAGAGAGAATCATGGACCCGCCGCCTCCTGCACGCCCCCCCACTGGGGAATCGAGCCCCCAGCCCCTCCCTGGTGCAGCTGCCTTCGGGCATGAGGATGGGCAAGAGGCCAGTTCCTGGGGACACTCGGACGCCAATGACTGGCCACCCACCAAACACAGCAGGTGCTGGCAGCGGGCGGCCGGCGGGGGGTGGGGGGGCGGTGAGGACAGCCAGCGCTATATTCTGGGAACCATCAGCGTGGGCATTCCCCGCCCAGGCCCTCCAGGCACCGCGCCCAGGTCCCTGCAGGCGGCAGAGGGTGACAGAGACCTGGGGCGAGGAGGAGTGAGCAGGGAGAGGTTGGGCGAGGCCTGGGGTGCCAGGGCTCCAGGGAGCGGGAGCCGGGACCTTGCCTGGGAAGGCGAGCGGGCGCCATGTGACCCGAGGCTCCAACACCCACCTGACTTCACATACCAGACGCAGAGGGGAAGCCGCTGAGGGCCTCAATCTGGGGGCGATGGAGCCCGAGCCCCGGGCGCAGGTGCCCTGCTGAGCACGGGCCACGGCACTGGTTAATGCCCGCGGAGCTGGCGTAGTGGGTGCTGTACGTCTGGGGCGCAGAGTTCGGGGACAGGGCTGGCCCACTGGCATGGTGGCTCTGCATGGCGCTGCTCATCGTGTGCCAGCCTATGATGTTCACGTGAGCTCCCGTGGCACGGACCTGGGCCCACATGGCACGGACCTGGGCCCACATGGCACCGACCGGCTCTATGCCGTTTCCTCAAACCACTAGAACAGCGGTCGGCAAACTCATTCGTCAACAGAGCCAAATATCAACAGCACAACGACTGACATTTCTTTGGAGAGCCAAAGTTTTTGAACTTAAACCATAAAGGCAGGTACATGGTTATTCACTGAATGAGGGTCCTCCCAAGGCTTAGGAAGAGCCACACTCAAGGGCCCAAAGAGCCGCATGTGGCTCGCGAGCCGCAGCTTGCCGACCACGGCACTAGAAGGTGAAAGGAGAGGGAAAAGGGCGAGATCTTGTTTAGGCGACTCTCCCTTCCCTGGAGAGAGACTGCCTGCCCTGTGCAGGCTGGGGGGTCGCCGTGGAGACCACGGGTGGTGGCAGCGGCCGGCTGAGCCTCGGACCTGGGGGGAGGGCCACCCCAGTGTGGACTGGCACGCCCGCCACTTGCTCCTTCCCGGCCTCTGTTTCCTCAAAGGCGGCTCCAGCGGCTAAAACGCCGTGGTCCAGCGACACCGTGGAATACTACGCAGCCGTGAAAAAGGAAGAACTCTTACCATTCGCCACAGCACGGCGGGACCTGGAGGGTATCACGCTGAGCGAAACGAGCCGGTCGGAGAAAGACACGTACCCCACGACCTCACTCCTACGTGGAATCTAAGTAACAACGTAAACTGATGAACAAAAACATACTTTCAACGATAAAGATTGAAAAATAAAACCGCTCGGCCTGCACGGAAGGGAGACGGCGCAGCTTCTCTACCGGGACCGGGAGAGGCGGGTGGGACCTCGCGGGAAGCTACATGCAGGTGCTGGCAGCCTCCCGTGCCCCAGGGCCCCAGAAAGGTCTTTGTAGTGTCCCTGGGGTGGCTAGGCTGCTCCCAGCGGTCATTGGGAGCTGTTTGTTTTGGCCAAAGGGAGCTGAGCTGCCGATTAGCTCCTTCCACTCAGAGGAGCAGCCGGCCGCCAAGGAAAAGCAAGCGAACAATTAAGGTGTGCGAGGCCCCAGGTCAGCCGGGCTCGAGGGTTTGTGGGGAGTGCACTCAGCCGGGGCGTGGCCTCGCCTGTGAAGAGGTGTCTGCCGGCGGGCGGCCAGGTGTTTGGGGAGCCCCGGGGCGGGGGGGGGGGGGAGGGTGTGGTCGGGCGAGGGGGGTGGGGGGGGGAGAGAGGCCACCCTCAAGCTTGTGCTATACGTGTTCGCGTTCGTAAAAACTCCCGAATTTGACCCAAACTGCACATGAGGCCACGCATGGCCAGTTTCTGTGTTTTGAACACAGTGCTGCTTCTCCTGGAACATGAGTTAAAAGTCAGTCTTATTGTGCCCGGCCGGCGTGGCTCAGTGGGTGAGCGTCGACCTAGGAACCAGGAGGTCAGGGTTCGATTCCCGGTCAAGGGCACAGGCCCGGGTTGCGGGCTCCATCCCCAGTAGGGGGCGTGCAGGAGGCAGCTGAGCTATGATTCTCATCATTGGTGTTTCTACCTCTCTCTCCCTCCCTCTTCCTTCCTCTCAGAAATCAATAAAAATCTATCTATCTATCTATCTATCTATCTATCTATCTATATCTATATCTATATCTATATCTATATATATAAAATAATAAAGCGTAATATGCTAGTTAGACCGGACAGCCAAATGACCTTCCAGACATCATTCCGGACGTCCTTCCAGACGACCTTCCAGATGAAGCTGAGGCAGTGGGGCTGAGGCAGAGGCAGTTAGGGGCAATCAGGCAGGCAGGCGAGTGGTTAGGGGCAATCAGGCAGGCAGGCAAGCGGTTAGGGGTGATCAGGCAGGCAGGCGAGTGGTTAGGGGCGATCAGGCAGGCAGGCGAGCGGTTAGGGGCGATCAGGCAGGCAGGCGAGCGGTTAGGGGTGATCAGGCAGGCAGGCGAGTGGTTAGGGGCGATCAGGCAGGCAGGCAGAGTGGTTAGCGGCGATCAGGCAGGCAGGTGAGCAGTTAGGGGTGATCAGGCAGGCAGGTGAGCGGTTAGGGGCGATCAGGCAGACAGGCAAGCGGTTAGGGGCGATCAGGCAGGCAGGTGAGTGGTTAGGGGCGATCAGACAGGCAGGCAGGTGAGCGGTTAGGAGCCAGCGGCCCCAGATTGCGAGAGGCCTGTGTGGGATCGGGCCTACACCGGCAGTCGGACATCCCCTGAGGGGTCCCGGATTGTGAGAGGGTGCAGGCTGGGCCGAGGGACCCCCCCCCCCTGCCCCCATGCACCAATTTCGTGCACCGGACCTCTAGTATATCTACATTTAGAAAGTCAGTCTTATTGTAGAACGTTTTAAAAACACATTGGAAAACACTTGCGGCATTGTTCGTCTCCATTTTGCACCGTCCCGTTAGAGGACAAATACTGTGTGTATATTTATATAGTTTATATATTTAAAAACGTGTGTGTGTGTGTGTGTGTGTGTGTGTGTGGAGGCCTGAATTAAAAAGTTAGCGCTATGGGTGCAGATGCTCACACCTTAAAAGCGTCACCATGAACGCGTCCGTGGTGATATTTCCCTCGAATGGACTGAGTTCATTGCGTAAGCTCCCCGTGTGCGTGTCCCCGTGCGTGTGCCGACGTGAGGGTTGGGGAGAGAGACTCAGGCGCGTGTTAATGGCACGGCGGGCACTGACCTAGAAACGGGGGTTTTTCCTTGTGCAGTTGGCGCTGCTCTCCCGAAATCTGACTCTTACACGGTTTTGCGGGTGGACGGGGGCGTGAAATGACAGTCGGTCAAACATGTCACTGTTATCCAAGTCCTTAAAAAATATATACCATTAGCCCCGGCCAGAGTGGCTCCGTGGATAGAGCGTCAGCCTGCAGACCAAAGGGTCCCGGGTTCGATTCCGGTCAAGGACACGCACCCCGGTTGCAGGCTCCTCCCTGGCCCAGGCCTCGCCGGGGCGCGTGCAGGAGGCAACCCGTCGATGTGTTTCCGTCACATCCATGTTTCTCTCTGTCTTTCCCTCTCTCTTCCATTCTCCCTAGAAATCCATGGAGGCCCTGACTGGTGTGGCTCAGTGGGTAGAGCGTTGGCCTGCGGACTGAAGGGTCCCGGGTTCGATTCCGGCCAAGGGCATGTACCTCGGTTGCGGGCACATCCCCAGTGTCGGGCCTGCAGGAGGCAGCTGGTCGATGTTTCTCTCTCATCGATGTTTCTAGCTCTCTATCCCTCTCCCTTCCTCTCTGTAAAAAATCAATAAAATGCATATTTTTAAAAATCCATGGAAAAAATATCCTCCCGTGAGTCGGTTGCTCGTTGCGCCAATCAGATAAGTCCCTGGGTCTCCCCGGCCCAGGCCAGCGTGTGGCCGCCGCGACCTGGTCCAACGCACGTTCCGACATTGCCGTGCTCTGCACCGGCGTCTTCGGAAAAAGTGGGGTTTCCTTGGGATTCGCTGAGACAGTGAAAACAGGTCCTTCGCAGCTGGGCGTGGCGACCCCTGGCCCTGGCCCCCGGCCCGGCTCCCGCACCGGCTGCTAATGGCTTCCAGATGCTGCCTCGGAGGTGAAGCTTGGACCCGGTGCCTCTTGCAGGAACGGGAGGCGTCGCCCCCTGGATGAGGGCCGGTCTCGGGCAGGGCTCGCTGCTGAGGGCAGAGGGAGGCCAGCTGGCCGGTCAGCTCAGGGCGGGGGTGGGGGGGTCTCCACGCCCCTGACCATTGCCTGGGACCGGCTCCAGCAGGGCTGTGGCTGAGACACACCCCTGCCAGCTCCCCCGCCTCCTCTGCTGCCTGCCCCTCCCCTCCCCGAGCTGCACCCCCTACATCACACGCACACACCCAGCCGCCTGCCTTCAGGGGCGCCTGATGGGGTCACACGTGTGTGCTTGCGGTCAGACACATGCACAGGGCACAGGCCCGGGTTGCGGGCTCCATCCCCAGTGGGGGGCGTGCAGGAGGCAGCCGATGCATGATTCTCTCTCATCATCGATGTTTCTCTCTCTCTCTCCCTCTCCCTCTCCCTCTCCCTCTCCCTCTCCCTTCCTCTCTCAGAAATCAACAAAAACATATTAAAAAATAAAATAAAAAAGTCACACGACATCCGGGGATCGCAGCCTTTACTTTAGGCAAACGGCCATAGAAAAGTTAAAACAACAAAAAAAAGCAAGTTCCCCCTCACAGTCGCGCCCCGCGACCGCTCGCCGCCGCCGTCTGAAATCCCGCGGCTAATTCCCAAACAAGTGACAGCCCCCCGAGTCCAGAAACGGAAACGCAGAACGGGAGGGCATCTGATGAGACCGGCAACGTCCGTTCCGCCCGCGATTCATCACTTTCCAGGTTCCCATCCGTCATCCCGGCGTCCGTCCGTCCGTCCGTCCGTCCGGGGGACAAGAGCAGGGGCCGGAGTTCGTTGCCGCGTGCGGTTCAGGGATGTTTCCTGTTTCCAGTTCGCACCTTCTTTCCTGCTCTGCTGTCATAGTCTGCAGGTCCGGTCACTGATGTTGGAGACATGTCCACTGGCCTCCTGCACACCCCCTGCTCCTCCTCCTCCTCCCTCTCCTTTTTTTTTATTTTAAAAAATATATATTTTATTGATTTTTTTACAGAGAGGAAGGGAGAGGGATAGAGAGTTAGAAACATCGATGAGAGAGAAACATCGATCAGCTGCCTCCTGCACGCCCCCCACTGGGGATGTGCCCGCAACCAAGGTACATGCCCTTGCCCGGGAATCGAACCCGGGACCTTTCAGTCCGCAGGCCGACGCTCTATCCACTGAGCCACACTGACCAGGGCCTCCCTCTCCTTCTTGTTCTCCTCCCACACACTCCCCCCTCCCAACCAGGGCTTGGGATCGAACCTGCAACCCAGGCCCATGCCCTTGATGAGGAATCGAACCCGTGACCCTTGGGGTCTGCGCCCCCGCCACCGGAACATGTCCCCCGGACCGGGAATCCAACCGTGACCCCCTGGTGCATAAGCGGCCGCTCAACCCCTGAGCCGCGCCGGCCGGGCCGTAGCCCGCTTTTGGTGCCGCGGCGGACATCTGGTCGACCCACTCCTGCTCCAGCGTCCTGCCCTACGGACGGACGGACGGACGGACGGACGGCTCACACAGAGATGGAGTCACAGACTGCACCCGGCCAGCCTGCCTTCCAGAGCTGAATGGGGAGGACGACAAGGCCAAGTTTATGCCGGGGGCGGGCGGGGGGGCGGGGGGCACTGGTTACCATCAGAAAAGGGGGAGCAGGGAGTCGGAGGCAGTTGCCACGACAACGGGGTGGGAGCCGGGATGCTTTTCAGTTTCTCCAGCGGCCGGGAAGGGCCGCGACGCCCCCGAGAAAACCGTCCTGGTCTGGTTCCCATGTCCTCCCTCCCCCGCGTGTGGGGCTGGTGGGGCCCTTTGGAGCGAGGACTCGGCCTCTCAGCTCTAAACTCCGACCCCAGAGGTCTGTGCTCACTCCTGAGGCTGGCGGACCTCAGCAGACGCCATGCCCACATATGTCATCCGTGCATACAAATGCCTCCTCTGTCCCCTTGTCTCCCCCCTGCCTCCCTCCCTCCCTCCCTCCCCCTCCCCCTGCCCTGCCTCCCTCCCTCCCTCCCTCTCCCCTCTCCCTCCTCCCTCTCCCCTCTCTCTCCACTCGGACACTTGGCTGTGCGTTTCGAAGGCAGATGACTCCAGAACAGGGCCCACACCCCTGGGAGGCCCTTTTCCCACGGGGCCGGAACCTGCGAGGCAGTGGGACCGTCGCCTCCGCGGTCGTTTCTGCGTTTCTGTACCCGGAATCGGGAGAGGACGTCCTCGCAGCTGCAGGGGAAGGAGGGAGAACGCCGGACAGAGTGTGTTCACAGCCGTCACCTGGACCACGGGCAAGCGCGGTCGGGGGGGGGGGGGGGGCTGACCGCACGGGGACAGACATCTGTCCGCAAACTCCTCCTCCTGTTACTCACGAGGCGTGAGCTCGGAGAATACACAGTCCTGTATAATAAAAGGCTAATATGCAAATCGGCCAAACGGCGGCATGGCCAGTCGCTATGACGTGCACTGGCCTCCGGGGGGCAGACGCTCAATGCAGGAGCTGCCCCCTGGTGGTCAGTGCGCTCCCACAGCCAACCGCCCGTGGGCCCTCTCCCCGGCCAACCTCCCCTGGCCCCAATCAGCTCCGATCAGCCAGGCCGAGGGACCCCACCCATGCATGAATTTGTGCACCGGGCCCCTAGTATTTAGATATGTATACATCCATCTGAATACCATATCTATCTATCTATCTATCTATCTATCTATCTATCTATCTATCTATCTATCATCTATCTATCTCTCCACTGATCTATCTATCCATCCATCTATGACTCTTCTTACATGTTCAGATTTCTTCTTTGAAAGAATAAACTCCAATATGCCCACCCACTAACGGATTGCACCCACAATATCCTCTTTCGCACACAACATGGGCGTTTGGAAAGCTGCTCCCTCATGCCTTCCCCCTGAGATGCAGGAAAGGGAGAGGCACTTGCGTCTGTAAAATGCAACGAGGAAAAACTCCCCTTCCATCGTTGCCAGCCCTTCGTTTGGTTTTTGTTTTGTTGATTTTTAAAAATACATATTTTTATTGATTTCAGAGAAGAAGGGAGAGGGAGAGAGAGAGAGAGAGAAACATCCATAAGGAGAGAGAACCGCGCATCGGCTGCCTCCTGCACGCCCCCTACTGGGGATCGAGCCCGCAGCCCGGGAACCGAACCCTGACCTCCTGGCTCCTAGGTCGACGCCCAACCACTGAGCCACGCTGGCCGGCCGGGCCCACCTCCCTGCCTGCGGCCTCTTTCCCTCCAAACGTCGGCTAGGGCTTGGTCCGTTCTTTGTTTTTACTTACTTGGGGGACAGTCCTGACATCCTGGCCCCTTAGAACTTCTCCGCTGAAGCAGGATGCCTGACCGGAGCTGGAGGTCCTAGCTGGATCTCCTCTGTGTAAGGAGGCCAGCCCGCCAGGTCCTACGCTGTCCCTTTGGCTGGGACGCCCCCCTGGTGCTCGGGGTCCCGCAGGGAGCAGGTTGTCCTTGGAGCTGATGTCTTCGGGGGCGCGGTCTGTCCCCGGCCGGTGACTGCCCCGTCTCCGCCATCGCCCTCCATTCATCATGCCCTCTCCGGCGACCGCTCATTAAAGCACGTTCCCCCTGGAAGTCCGCGCGAAGGTAACGCAGAGCCGTGATGAATGGGCCGACCCCGCTAGGCCCCCTGTGGGCGTGATTAATCGTCCCGCACTCTCCAACCGACGCCGCATACATCAGCGCCAGGAGGAAGCACGCGTCGCCGGGAAGCAGCGAGACAGAAATCCCATTTTTCACACAAAATCGGGAAAGACGGGGGTTTCTAGTCATTCTTTCACCTGCTTAGATCCCCCCTCCCCGTGCAAATGAAAAGCAACGCGTCTAAATCTCGACTCTTCGGCCTCTAGCGGTCGAACAAGGTGGGAGATTTCGCTCTAACATTAGCCTGGCATTTACGGGGTGTATTCCAGGATGTGTTCCTAAAACTTTCTGTAGAGCCTGACCTAGGAACCAGGAGATCAGGGTTCGATTCCCGGTCAAGGGCACCTGCCCAGGTTGCAGGCTCGATCCCCAGCAGGGGGCGTGCAGGAGGCAGCTGATCCCCGATTCTCTCTCCTCGCTGACGATCCCTCTCCCTCCCTCTCTGAAATCAATGCAAATATCTTTAAAAAAATACTCAGAACAAAGGGGCCCTGCCAGCGTGGCTCAGGGGTGGAGCATCGACCTGTGACCCAGGAGGTCAGGGTTCTATTCCCGGTCAGGGTAGGAATGTCACGGAGGAGACCCGGGGCTCCGTGTCCCGCCGTTGCACATTATGCAATCGAGTCACATGTGACCTTCCCTCTGATACTCCCAACACATTGCCCTTGGAGCTGATGTCTTTGGACGATGTGTGTTTCCCGTTTGGCGTCTCATTCCGTCTGGGTCCCAGGCGTCTCATTTGGTCTGGGGCCTTGCAGTTATTTTGGGGAGAGTTATTAGAGGAGTTAGGGAATGAGCATCAAATGTCGGCAGGTAGAAGGTCCCCTTTGCTATGTATCTAGTTACTAGAGGCCCAGTGCATGAAATTTGTGCACAGCTAGGGGGTCCCTAGCGGCTGCCGGCTGCCGGCTGCCGGCCAGGGCCTTCCTTCCTTCCGCGCCGCCCCCTGGTGGTCAGCGCACGTCATAGCGAGCGGTCGAGCTCCCAGTGGGTGGAATTCCCACCCAAGGGGGCAATTTGCATATTAGGCTTTTATATATATAGGTTTATTTACTTTTATTGATTTCAGAGAGGGAAAGAGAGAGAGAAATATCCATGATGAGAGAGAATCATGGGTCGGCTGCCTCCTGCACGCCCCCCACTGGGGATGGGGCCCGCGACCCGGGCCTGTGCCCTGACCAGGAATCGAGCCGTGACCTCCTGGTTCCTAGGTGGATGCTCCGCCCCTGAGCCATGCCGGCTGGGCCCCTCTGCTCTGCACTGGATCTGAGAGGTTTGCTAGGAACTCAGGGGTGGAAAAGCCAGTACGACGGGTACCAGGCCCCGGGGACACTGTACCCCCCTCTCCTTGGAAAGCCCCCGGTGTTGGAAGACAATGACATGTCATTAGCGCGTTCTGCGCGTCTTGTTTTCGGCCGGGAGACGGATTCCGTGGCCCTCAGCGCTCTTCTCCGACGCGTAATTACACGGTGTCATCGGGGCGGAATGCCACGGTTTACAAACATTTCCAGGGGTGGTTGGGATCGCATTCTGGTCGGGGCGGCCGGGCCTAGCCCTGCAGGAATTAACCTCACGCCGTCGCAGACGGGGTGACAGAGGGGCCCAGCCACACAGGCAGTTGGCGTAGCGGCGGCTGTTGGCCACTTCCAGGAGGGCCACAGGGTCTGGGTCCCGGGTGGACCTGTGAGTCACGGCGGGGAAGCCAGAATTCCAGGAGCTCAGGCCACCGGCTGGTGTGGCTCAGTGGTTGAGCGTCCACCTAGGAACTGGAGGTCAGGGTTCGATTCCCGGTCAGGGCACATGCCCGGGTTGCGGGCCCCATCCCCAGTGGGGGGCGTGCAGGAGGCAGCTGATCGATGTTTCTCTCTCATCGATGTTTCTAACTCTCTACCCCTCTCCCTTCCTCTCTGTAAAAAATCCATAAAATATATATATATATACATTAAAAATCAACAAAAACAAAACAGCTATTAATTGCTCATGCTAACGGCTCACGCACAAGAACACCTTGTGCACGCCACCCTCCCCGGGCCGGACAAGGTCGAACGTCCAGCGAGCTTGGCGACCTCCTGAACCCTGACCCCCGGCTGGCGGCCCACCTTTCGTTTCTGCTAAAATTCCTCCTCTGCAGCGACGCGTAAACACCCCTCCTCGCACAGTGCCACTCACAGTACACAGCAGCGGCTTGCGGGCTGGCGCCACGTGTATCTTTCCAGACAGCGACAGTCCGGGGGGGGGCCGCCGAGGCCAGCCTCGGTGACATCTCCAGGTGGTTTTCCGCGTCCCTCGGCATTTTTCTCTGCTTCCTTCACGGTGTCGGCTCCTCGCGGAAACTGCCACGGCGCTGACCTGGCTTTTGCCAAACGCGTCGCTGGTTGGGGCGCCCAGCTTCCTGCTAGAGCGGCTTTTATTTATCTAGTTTTTTTTTTTAAATTATATTTTTATTGATTGCAGAGAGAAAAGGAGAGGGAGAGAGAGAGAAACATCCATGAGGAGAGAGAATCGTGGATCGGCTGCCTCCTGCACGCCCCACACTGGGGATGGAGCCCGCAACCCGGGCCTGTGCCCCTGACCGGGAATCGAACCCGGGACCCTTCAGTCTGCAGGCCAACGCTCTAGCCGCTGAGCCACACCGGCCGGGGCTGGCGCTGCTTTTAAAAGCCTGGATGAGAGCATGGCCCAGATGCAGGTGGAAACATACTGAGAGGACGTGTTCTTTGGTGGATATTCTGGGGAGAAACAGTTCTTATTATCAGGAAAAAAATGAATCAACCTGAAGGGAGGCGGCCACGCATCCCAAACGACCTCAACCCCTGGGGGAAGGACTTGCCGGGCCCGGCCGGCGTGGCTCAGTGGTTGAGCATCGACCTAGGAACCAGGAGGTCAGGGTTCGATTCCCGGTCAAGGGCACGTGTCCGGGTTGCGGGCTCCATCCCCAGTGGGGGGCATGCAGGAGGCAGCCGGTCTGTGATTCTCTCTCATCATTGACGTTTCTCGCTCTCCCTCTCCCTTCTTCTCTGAAATCAATAAAAAACATTAAAAAAAAGAGAAAAAAGGTCAACACATCAACGAATGACAAATGCTGGAGAGGATGGGGAGAAAAAGGAGCCCTCGTGCACTGCTGGCGGGAATGCAGACGGGTGTTTCCTCAAAAAACTAAAAATGGAACTCCCACTGGACCCAGTGATCCCACTTCTAGTCTAGGAATATATCCCAAGATCCTAGAAACACCCACCAGAAAGGACATATGCACCCCTATGTTCACAGCAGCGCCATTGCCAATCGCTAAGATCTGGAAACAGCCCAATTGCCCATCCGCAGACGAGTGGATTCAAGAACTGTGGTCCATCCACACAATGGAATACTATGCAGCCCTGAAAAAGGAAGAACTCTTACCATTCGCAACAGCACGGAGGGACCTGGAGAGCATGACGCTGAGCGAAATAAGCCAGTCGGAGAAAGATACACATCACACGACCATTTGTGGATTATAATGAACAGCATAAACTGATGAACCGAAATAGAGACAGGGAAGCGTCGAACAGACCGTCCAACCTCAGAGGGAAGGCGGGGGAGCGGGGCTTCGGGGAGGGGGTAAGAGGTCAACCAAAGGACTTGTGTGCATGCCTCTGAGCATAACCCCTGGACACGGACAGCAGGGGGGTGAGGGCATGCGGCTGCACTTCTCCGTGGACCTGTCTGTCTTCATGGATCAGGTCCCCGGAACAAGGCCTCGGCTGTTCCGCCCACAGCCGCACGCCTCTGGCTCACACGTCCTCCCTGTGTAACCTGAGTCCTGTGGGAAAGGTTAGCCATTACGTTTCACGAAAACCGGTCAGCCGTGGCCGGTGTGGCTCAGTGGGTAGAGCGCCCACCTGCTCAGGGTGGGACGTCTCTCGGCAAAACCCATTTCTCCCGTCTCGAAGGCTTTCGGGCGTTCATGGCATTTTGTGGAGCAGACGTGACCCACTGGCATTTTCTCCTGGTCACATACATTTTGGAAAATACGTTTTTATGGCCCTGGCTGGTGCGGCTCAGTGGGTAGGGCGTCGGCCTGCGGACTGAAGGGTCCCAGGTTCGATTCCGGTCAGGGGCACGTACCTTGGTTGTGGGCACATCCCCAGGAGGGGGTGTGCAGGAGGCGGCTGATCGATGTTTCTAACTCTCTATCCCTCTCCTTTCCTCTCTGTAAAAAAAATCAATAAAATCCATTTTTAAAAATAAGAAAAAATATATGTTTATGGATCTCATAGAGGAAGGGAGACGGAGAGAGAGAAACATCGATGATGAGAGAGAATCATGGACCGGCCGCCTCCTGCACGCCCCCGACGGGGGACCGAGCTTTCAACCCCGGGCCCGTGCCCTCGACCGGGAATCGAACCCGGGACCCTTCAGTCCGCGGGCCGGCGCTCTACCCTCTGAGCCGCACCGGCCAGGGCTGACCGGTTTTCTTCCCTTGCGCTTTTTGAAGGATTATGTTTGCTTCAAGGGGAAAAATATCAGAAGGCCGGGGATGGGGAACTCAGCACCTGCTGTGCAAAGGGCGTCCAGGGGCCGGCGAACGGCGCTCTGTCAGCCTTTGATGACCTCGCCGGCAGCATCCACGTTTGATCTGGCAACGCCGATGAGAGACGGCGCGACCTCGTTACGGCGTGCGAGCCCCGCTGTCTGATCCCCCGGGGGAGGGGGGTGTCGGGGGCCCAGGGATGATCCTCCAAAGCCAGCGTCTCTCCCGCCTAATGCGCTTGGCCCTTTCATGTGCCTGGCTTTAGGCCAGAGCAAGACTTCGCCGCAAACCCTGTGGTCGGGCGGCTTAGCGGGTGAAGGGATTGTGCTGCGCCTGAACCCCCCCTCCGCCCCCCATCCCACCCCCCGGGGGCGGGAGGTTGCAACGCAATGGCTGCTGGTGTGTCTGCAGGGCCCGCCTGCCCAGGAGCCGGCCAGGTGGGCGGCACAGGCGAGGGGGCCGGTGCGCACACCTGGGCCCCACACAGCGGTGGTGGCGGCCGACGGGCGAGTTCATCGGGGCTTTACCCTCACCCCTGAGGGCGGCAGGCAGGCCCCTTAGAAGTCCGTCCTCTGTGGAGGCCGCTGAGTGAGGGAGGAGCGGGCATGGCGGGTGCAGGAGCTCAAACGGGGAGGGGCTGATTTGAGAGAGCAGGAGACTCCCAGCACGAAGAGGAAGCAGACACATTTCGGGGTGTGTGTGTGTGTGTGTGTGTGTGTGTGGAAAACTTCTGCGTGGAAAAGATCCTTGAATGAGGTCACAAGACAGATGTGCCCAGCCGGTGTGGCTCGGTGGTTGAGCGTCAACCTATGAACCAAGAAGTTACGTTCGATTCCCGGTCGGGGCACGTGCCCGGGTTGCAGGCTCGATCCCCAGTGCGGGGCGTGCGGGAGGCGGCCGGTGGATGAGTCCCTCTCATCGTGGATGTGTCTCTCTCCCTCCCTCTCCGTTCCTCTCTGAAATCAGTAGAAATGTATTGAGAAAACAACAACGAGAAACAGTAACCATGCAGACCAGCAAAGGATCATCGGTAACCTAACCATGGCCTCGCCCCGACATCCGCCTCTGTATTTTGCTAAATACCTGGCATGGATTATCTTTTAATCTCCCAGCCTCCTGCCACATGCCCTCTTCAGTCATAAATAAGAGCCATTTCCAATCAAATCCTCTTCCGTGCTTGCTCGCCAATGCCCCAGATGGCTCGTTCTAACGACAGAGCTTTTTGTGTTATGACCAGAGGCCTGGTGCACGAAATGCGTGCATGGAGGGGAGGCCCACAGCCAGGCCTGCACCCTCTCCAATCCGGGACCCCTCGGGGGATGTCTGACTGCCGGTTTAGGCCTGATCCCACACTAAACCAGTAGTCAGACATCCCTCTCGCAATCCGGGACTGTTGGTTGCTAACCACTCACCTGCCTGCCGGCTTGATCGCCCCTAACCCCTCTGCCTGCCTGACTGATGCCCCTAACCGCTCCCCTGCTGGCCTGATCCCCCTAACTGCCCTCCCCTGCCGGCCTGATCGCCCCTAACTGCTCTCCCCTGCCGGCCTGATCGCCCCTAACCGCCCTCCCCTGCCGGCCTGATCGCCCCTAACTGCTCTCCCCTGCCGGCCTGATCGCCCCCAACTGCCCTCCCCTGCCGGCCTGATCACCCCTAACTGCTCCCCCCTGCCGGCCTGATCGCCCCTAACTGCCTCTGCCTTTGTCCTAACACTTGTTTGCTATTGAACGGATGCCAGGCCACGTGACGTGGTCTGTGTGTGTGTGTGTGTCTGTGTGTGTGTGTGTGATTTTGATCGTTCCTGCGACCTCACCCAGGAGGTGTCATCCTTTGCTCTCTGGGGGTAAACTGAGGCCCTGGGCTCCTTAGTCCCCGGCTCCTGTCAACCCTCCTCTAACGGGGAGAGGCGGCTTTTCACCTGAGGGCCGTCTGTGCCGCTCAAACGCGCTGTGAGCCGCGTGAGAGGAGGAGCCGCAGGGCGCCCAGCGCCTGACTTGGCCCAAATCTCTGTAGGCAGGAGCTGTCCGCGGCCCATCGTCCTGCGGGTCTGGGCTCCGTGCTCGGAGGAAGGGAGAGGGAGAGGGAGACAGAAACATCCATGATGAGAGAGAACCATGGACTGGCCGCCTCCTGCACGCCCCCTATTGGGGACGGAGCCTGCAACCCCGGGCGTGTGCCCTTGACCGGGAATCGAACCCGGGACCTCCTGGTTCATAGCTCGACGCTCAGCCACTGAGCCACGCCGCCCAGGCCCCACTTACCAGTTTAGGGAGAGAGAAACGTCCCAGGAAGCCAGCGTCCGGCTCCTGTCGGTGCAGATCTTTAAAAATGTCCCTGGCACCCGTGGCCACGCGTGCGGGTCCCGTCGGACGGCCCTGTAACCTGTCCACGTGTCTTTCTCTTGTTGCAGAACAACGGCTCCCTGGACTGGTGCCAGAGTCACAAGCAGTGCTCCAAGGTACGTACATGCTGGGGTTCCCGTAAAAAGGTGCTAATTTTGCAAAAACAACAGAGTCCCACGGAGTCGCCGACCTGGCAGAGAGAGAAGGCAGGCACCCTTCGCCCGGCGCCCACCGGCCGTTACACGTGAGGCTTTTGTAGGACGTGACGGAAGCACAAAATTGATGTTGGTGCAACGTGCACACACGTGCACACACACACTCTCTCTCTCACACACACACACACACACACACACACACACACACACACGTCTATGGGGTTTCTCACAGGTGCAGCTGCAATGAGTGTAGCCACCGCTGAAATCAAGATCCATGTGCCTTACTTTTCCTCTTTATTCTGACAATATTTTAAAAAAATAGACTTTCATTGATTTCAGAGACGGGGGGAGAGAGAGAGAGAAACACCCATGACGAGAGAGAATCATGGATCGGCCGCCTCCTGCACGCCCCCTACTGGGGATCGAGCCTGCAACCCGGGCATGGGCCCCGGGCAGGAATCGAACCCTGACCTCCTGGTTCACAGGTCGATGCTCAGCCACTGAGCCACGCCGGCCGGGCCAGGTTTAGCCTTTAACGTGCTGTTCCCTGCAACCCGGGCACTGATAGTGGTTGTCGCCTGCCCTTCCTTTTCGTCCCAGGGGTCGTAACTCACTCCCTTGACGTTGCTTCCCATTTGGCTGCGGGGAGACGTGTGGAAAAGGCGCGGTTTCGGCCAGGCCGGTGCCTGGCCTGTCGCTTTGATCTCAGCAGGCGTTCGGTTCTGTGAGGCCATTGCGCCAACCTCCTCGTCTCGCTCCAGGCGGCTCGGAGCCCCATGGAGAGGCGGGGAGGGCGGGTTTTGCTGGGGTGAACATCTGGGCGGCCTCCTGGGACACTCAGGGGACGCTCAGGCCCCGGGAAGACACACCACCGCGGCCCTTGAGGGTCTTTGCTGTGAGATGCTCGCTGGCTCACGTGGCAGCAGCCGGGGGTCCGTGGACAGGGCCCAGGGGCACCACGTCTCTCGCGAAGGGAGGGGGCGTGAAAACGGGGCTGGCGATGCCAGGAAACCGCCCATCGAAATCACAGATGCGTTCCCTGTCGTAAGGCACAATCCTACCGCTGTTTATCCGACTCTCACAGACTCTCTGTAGCCGACTGCAAGGAGAGCTCAAGTTTATTAGCACCTCTTGCCCATCATATTTTAAAAAAATATTTTTGTTGATTTCCGCGAAGAAGGGAGAGGGAGAGAGAGAGAGAGGGACATCCATGAGGAGAGAGAATCACGGATCGGCCGCCTCCTGCACGCCCCACACTGCGGGCCTGTGCCCTGACCGGGAATCGAACCCTGACCTCCTGGTTCCTAGCTCGGCGCTCAGCCACCGAGCCACGCCGGCAGGGCGCCCGTCCACCATGTTGCAACCGTTGGCGAATGACCAGTTATTTCATAGGCGGAGCCCTCGGGGGCCAATGATGGTCCGGAGCTGGTTACGTCGGGGGAACCGGGAGAGAGAGCCCCTTGCGGGAAACTCATCGAATGGGGCAATCGGTTAATCCCCTGGATTGCGAAACCCACTTTGCACCAGTGACCGGCATCCCCGTGGGCATCACCCCTGACTGCGGGGAGCCTGGGCGACCCTGGGCACGTAGGCTGTGACCGGGCTCAGAAGCCGGGAAATGCCACGAAAACGGGGATAGGGTGCGGATTTGTGGGATGAAACGGGGTCCGGGCACGAGGGCGAGTGGCTTTTGTCCGCCTGCAGCGCCGGGCGCCTGGGGTCGGCCTGGTCCTCACAGACCTTCAGTCCCCAGGAGCCGGTCGGTCGGGGGACGGGCTTTCACGGCAGATAATGAAGGGGCCGCTCTCCAGGGTGCCTTTCAGAGCTCAGAGCTGGCGGCGGGGGCGGGTGAGTTCATTCTCCATTTGTGCAGCGAAGGAACGCTCACGGGGTGTGGCGTGTAAAGACCCCCCTCCCCCGTCTCCAGCGCCTCAGGGGCAGCGACGAGGGCGATTTCCGTGACCCCCAGGCCTCTCTCTCCAGGGACGCAGCCGCCCGCTGGCAGGACGTGGGGCACGAGTGGGGCATGCAGGAGAGCAGGCTGGGGTCGGAATGCGGGGTCCCCCAGCGTGGCCTCATTAAACAGCACGCGTTTCATTCGGGCCACAGCAGGCCCTGATTCCCGGCCGGGTCTCCCACGGGGAGCGCTCTGTCCGGGAGCTGGACGCTGGGCCAGGACAGTGCACCCCAGGTCAGCTGAGCCGGGTCAGGCGTCGGCACCTGCAGACTTGGCCAGTCAGCCTCTCGCACGCCTGCACGGGGCATGGTCCAGGGGGCAGGGGGCTGTGGGCCTGCCCGGGGCGCCGTCCAGGTGGGAGGTGGCCGCCCGACCAGCTCTGCCCCGTGTGCGTCCCCAAAGGCCTGCCTGAAGCTGGCCCTTGGCCGGCCGGCCGGCTCTCCCGCTGAGAAGTTGATTGAACTTGGGTGGCTGCCGCTGCCTGAGCTGTTTCCCAAGAGAAAGCAAATGCACAAAAGATGGGGGGTCCCAGGCCCCGCGCTGGGGGGGGGCGGGGGGGTGCGGCCCCGGCTCCCGGGGAGGGCCCGCCTGGGTGCTGGCGTTTGGCATTGTCCCGTCCTGTGTGAGCGAAGAGCCTGCACTCGGGGTAACCCTCGCTCCCTCCGCCCCCGCCCAGAGATGTCGGGGGGGGGGGCATTGTGGGAACTAAACGCCCCTTTCACGCGTTTATCTGCCTCAGTGAGCACAGTGTCCTCCGCCTGGGTCCGGGGCCCTGCCTTTCTCCGGCGCCGCGGGCACAGAGCACCCCCCCCCCTCCCCGCAGGCTCTTGGGAGAGGGGACGCCAAGTGTGCGGCCTCATCCATGACTGGACGTCTCGCCACCTCCTGCACCAAGAGCCGGCGGCCCCGGGAACACAGACGGGAGTTGGAGGAGCTGTGCCCGGCCGGCCTGGCTCAGGGGTTGAGCGTCGGCCTAGGAACCAGGCGGTCAGGGTTCGATCCCGGTCAGGGCACAGGCCCGGGTTGCGGGCTCCTCCCCGGCCGGGGCCCTGGCAGCCGCCAGCCCGGCCTGCAGCCCCACGGGGAGCCAGGGCACCCGCCGGCCGAGGAGATGGGCTGGGGAGATGGGCCGGGAGATGGGCCGGGAGATGTGCCAGGGAGATGGGCCGGGGAGATGGGCCGGGGAGATGGGCCGGGGAGATGGGCCGGGGAGATGGGCCGGGAGATGGGCCGGGAGATGGGCCGGGAGATGGGCTGGGGAGATGGGCCGGGGAGATGGGCCGGGAGATGGGCCGGGAGATGGGCCGGGGAGATGGGCCGGGAGATGGGCCGGGGAGATGGGCCGGGAGATGGGCCGGGAGATGGGTCGGGGAGATGGGCCGGGAGATGGGCCGGGAGATGGGCCGGGGAGATGGGCCGGGAGATGGGCCGGGGAGATGGGCCGGGAGATGGGCCGGGAGATGGGCCGGGAGATGGGCCGGGGAGATGGGCCGGGAGATGGGCCGGGAGATGGGCCGGGAGATGGGCCGGGAGATGGGCCGGGGAGATGGGCCGGGAGATGGGCCGGGAGATGGGCCGGGGAGATGGGCCGGGAGATGGGTCGGGGAGATGGGCCGGGGAGATGGGCCGGGAGATGGGCCGGGGAGATGGGCCGGGGAGATGGGCCGGGAGATGGGCCGGGGAGATGGGCCGGGAGATGGGCCGGGAGATGGGCCGGGGAGATGGGCCGGGGAGATGGGCCGGGAGATGGGCCGGGGAGATGGGCCGGGAGATGGGCCGGGGAGATGGGCCGGGGAGATGGGCCGGGGAGATGGGCCGGGAGATGGGCCGGGAGATGGGCCGGGAGATGGGCCGGGATATGGGCCGGGAGATGGGCCGGGGAGATGGGCCGGGGAGATGGGCCGGGAGATGGGCCGGGAGATGGGCCGGGAGATGGGCCGGGAGATGGGCCGGGAGATGGGCCGGGGAGATGGGCCGGGAGATGGGCCGGGAGATGGGCCGGGAGATGGGCCGGGAGATGGGCCGGGGAGATGGGCCGGGGAGATGGGCCGGGAGATGGGCCGGGGAGATGGGCCGGGGAGATGGGCCGGGGAGATGGGCCGGGAGATGGGCCGGGGAGATGGGCCGGGAGATGGGCCGGGGAGATGTGCCGGGGAGATGGGCCGGGAGATGGGCCGGGGAGATGGGCCGGGGAGATGGGCCGGGGAGATGGGCCGGGAGATGGGCCGGGAGATGGGCCGGGGAGATGGGCCGGGAGATGGGTCGGGGAGATGGGCCGGGGAGATGGGCCGGGAGATGGGCCGGGGAGATGGGCCGGGAGATGGGCCGGGAGATGGGCCGGGGAGATGGGCCGGGAGATGGGTCGGGGAGATGGGCCGGGGAGATGGGCCGGGAGATGGGCCGGGGAGATGGGCCGGGGAGATGGGCCGGGAGATGGGTCGGGGAGATGGGCCGGGAGATGGGCCGGGAGATGGGCCGGGGAGATGGGCCGGGAGATGGGCCGGGGAGATGGGCCGGGAGATGTGCCGGGGAGATGGGCCGGGGAGATGGGCCGGGGAGATGGGCCGGGGAGATGGGCCGGGAGATGGGCCGGGGAGATGGGCCGGGAGATGGCCTCCTGACCTGGCGCCTCACAAGGAGCCGCTGGTGCTGGTGCGACGGCCCACCGCCCGCTCGGCCTGAGCAAGCGGCACATTCACGGCAGCGGCACCAGGCGGGCGTCCCCCAGGCCACAGGCGGGCTGAGCTGAAGGGCGCCCTGGGAGGCGGCCGGTGGCTCCTGTCGTGAGTGTGAGCACAGACATGGCCACGGCCACGGCCACGGCCACGGCCACGGCCGGCACAAAGGGAGCTCGTCCGCTCAGCGGAGGGCTGGCTCACGTGTCAGGTCTCCTCCTGTCAGTGCAGGAGCAGGGCTGGGGAGGGTGTGTGTGAGTGTGAAAGTGTGTGAGAGTGTGAGGTGTGTGAGTGTGTGAGAGTGTGAGTGTGTGAGAGTGTGACTCCTGCCTCACCCCAAGGCCACCTGCACCTTGTGCAGGAGAGAGCTGCCCAGCCTGGTCCTGAAGCCAGAGGGCCCAGTCCCCCCAGAGGGCCCAGTCCCCCCCAGAAGGCCCAGTCCCCCCAGAAGGCCCAGTTCCCCCAGAGGGCCCAGTCCCCCCCAGAGCGTCCAGTCCCCCCCAGAGCGCCCAGCCCCCCCAGAGGGCCCAGTCCCCCCCAGAAGGCCCAGTTCCCCCAGAGGGCCCAGTCCCCCCCCAGATGGCCCAGTCCCCCCCAGAGCGTCCAGTCCCCCCCAGAGCGCCCAGCCCCGCCAGAGGGCCCAGTTCCCCCAGAGGGCCCAGTCCCCCCCAGAGGGCCTAGTCCCCCCCAGAGCGCCCAGTTCCCCCAGAGGTCCCAGCCCCCCCAGAGCGCCCAGCCCCCCCAGAGGGCCCAGTCCCCCCCCAGAGGGCCCAGTCCCCCCCAGGGCCCAGTCCCCCCCAGAGGGCCCAGTCTCCCCCCCCCCACAGTGCCCAGTCTCCCCCAGAGGTCCCAGCCCCCCCAGAGCGCCCAGCCCCCCCAGAGGGCCCAGTCCCCCCCCAGAGTGCCCAGTCCCCCCCAGAGGGCCCAGTCCCCCCCAGAGAGCCCAGTCCCCCCCAGAGGGCCCAGTCCCCCCCAGAGGGCCCAGTCCCCCCCCAGAGTGCCCAGTCCCCCCCAGAGAGCCCAGTCCCCCCCAGAGAGCCCAGTCCCCCCCAGAGGGCCCAGTCCCCCCCCAGAGTGCCCAGTCCCCCCCAGAGAGCCCAGTCCCCCCCAGAGGGCCCAGTCCCCCCCAGAGTGCCCAGTCCCCCCCAGAGAGCCCAGTCCCCCCCAGAGTGCCCAGTCCCCCCCAGAGGGCCCAGTCCCCCCCAGAGGGCCCAGTCCCCCCCCCCAGGGGGCCCAGTCTCCCCCATGGTGTCCCGGTCACTTTTTCCAGCGGCTGCTCCCTCGCTGGGCCTAGGGGGCGAGTGTGTGAGTGGTGGGGGGTGAGCTGCCGCCCTGGGCAGGGTCCTGGTGGCCAGGCCCGGGGTCCCGGCTGCTGAACACGTGCCCCAGGCTCTCCGTGCTCCTCCCCAGCCCCCGGGTGGGTCAGGGCAGATAATGCAGGAAGCCAGGAGCATCCGTCCTGTTCGCTTGCCGGGGCGGGACACGGATCCCGCCCCCAGCCTGGCGAGGTTTGGGCAGAAGGTCAGAGCGGTCTGACTCTCTGGCGCCGGACGCAGCTCTCTGTGCCGGGCGGGGTCGGGCCTGGGCCGGCCCCATGGATTCCGTGCGTCTCCGAGCGCAGGCACGGCCTCTCCGCCTGGGGAGGGCTTGGCCCGGACAGCGCGCTCTCTGGGAATAAACAGCCTTTGCTGTGGTACGTGACCGTCCTCTCAGACCTCGTCCTGCAGACCCAGGGGTCAGGTTCCCGGCCGGGGGCGGCGGGGGCGCGTCAGCTCCGGCCCTGGGGCTGTAGGTGCAAGTGCGGGCGGGCAGGGCCGGGGCCGCAGCGGCCAGGAGGTCATTCCCCTCAAGGTCGAGGCCAAAGGGACTTCGGTGCATCATCCCCGAGGGCCACAGCCACTCTGGTCAACAGCCTGGCGCCCCCCCCCCCATCTCCCCTGGAAACAGCCGCGGCTTCCCAGCTGCACCATGAGTGCCGGTTTCGAGTCTCCTCCTTCTCTCACGCCCGGCACGTTTCCTGCGCACCTACTGTGTGCCCAGGACGGTGTCGGATTCCGGCGATGCCAGGAGGAGAAGTGGACACGGTCACGGAGCTGTGTGACTGGGGGCGGGCGGGGGAGATGTTAGGGGGATGGCGCCCTCTGGGGCTGCCCGTTGGACCCCCCGCCCCCCACTCCCGTCCTGCTCCTTGGATCGCGCAGTGTGGCCACCAGGCCGCCGCCTCTGGCTGACACGCGTCCCCACAGCCGGGGCCTGGTTCTCCGACTCTGTTACGGGCATCCCTTCGTCCCTCTCTGTGCTGTTTCTCTTAAAAAAATACTTTTATTGATGTGTCCCCGGGGCAGGTGGGGGCACCGGCAGACAGGCTCAGGGGCCGTGCGTGCTCGGCTGCCGGTGGCGGCCCCAGGGGCACCCGGCTCAGCCCCATGGCCTCTGGAGGAAGGTCAGTCCCCATGAGACGGCTGGACTCCCTGCAGCCGCCCTGGTCCCCGGTCAGCCGTCGTGGGCGGCAGACGACACTGACACCGGTGCCCAGTCAGCGTGGGCGACCGTCAGCTTATGAGCCAGGAGGTCACGGGTTCGAGTCCCGGTCAAGGGCACAGGCCCGGGTTGCGGGCTCCATCCCCAGTGGGGGGGGGGGGGAGTGCAGGAGGCAGCCCGATCGACGATTCTCTCTCGTCATTGAGGTTTCTATCTCTCTCTCTCTCCCTCTCCCTTCCTCTCTGAAATCAATAAAAAAATACATTAAAAAGCAAACTGACGCTGATTTGAGGGGCGTCCCGGCACCAGAAGGTCCCCGGTTGGATTCCCGGTCGGGCACCTGCTGATTAAACCTGTTGTTTTATTATTATTATTATTATTATTATTATTATTATTATTGTTATTTATGTTGTTGTCTGAGCAATAAGTGAGACTGCAGCCAGCAGCAGGGAGGGGCTGGGCTCTGGGGACCTGCTGGTGGGCATCGGTGGGCAGCCCTGCAGGGCGGGGAGGGGGGGGCCCGGCCGAAACAGGCCCCGCTCTGTGTCCCTCCCTCCCCCCTCCCGTGAGGGGACCCAGGCGGGAGGGAGGACAGACGGATGCGCCCCCAGAAGGCAGGCCTCCCGCACCCCCCACCTGCTGACAAAGCAGCCTTTCAGGTCCCCGGGAACAGCCCTGCCTTTCATCCCAGCGTGAAATCGTGAAATCGCCCCGAGAGGCCCAGCCAGGGCTGAGCGAGCGGGCGGGTGGGGGTGCTGGGCCCTGGGGGTGGGGGTGGGACTGAGTCCTGGGAAGAGGGTGCTGGACCTGGAGGGGGGTGCTGAGCCCTGGGGGTGTGGGGCTGAGCCCTGGGGGTGTGGGGCTGAGCCCTGGGGGGGGGGTGCTGAGCCCTGGGGGGGGGTGCTGAGCCCTGGGGGTGTGGGGCTGAGCCCTGGGGGTGTGGGGCTGAGCCCTGGGGGGGGGTGCTGAGCCCTGGGGGTGTGGGGCTGAGCCCTGGGGGTGTGGGGCTGAGCCCTGGGGGTGTGGGGCTGAGCCCTGGGGGGGGGTGCTGAGCCCTGGGGGTGTGGGGCTGAGCCCTGGGGGTGTGGGGCTGAGCCCTGGGGGTGTGGGGCTGAGCCCTGGGGGGGGTGGGGCTGAGCCCTGGGGGGGGTGCTGAGCCCTGGGAGGGGGTGGGGCTGAGCCCTGACGGGGGTGGGGCTGAGCCCTGGGGGTGTGGGGCTGAGCCCTGACGGGGGTGGGGCTGAGCCCTGGGGGGGGTGGGGCTGAGCCCTGGGGGGGGTGCTGAGCCCTGACGGGGGTGGGGCTGAGCCCTGGGGGTGTGGGGCTGAGCCCTGGGGGTGTGGGGCTGAGCCCTGGGGGTGTGGGGCTGAGCCCTGGGGGTGTGGGGCTGAGCCCTGGGGGGTGTGGGGCTGAGCCCTGGGGGGGGGTGCTGAGCCCTGGGGGTGTGGGGCTGAGCCCTGGGGGGGGGTGCTGAGCCCTGGGGGTGTGGGGCTGAGCCCTGGGGGGGGTGCTGAGCCCTGGGGGTGTGGGGCTGAGCCCTGGGGGTGTGGGGCTGAGCCCTGGGGGTGTGGGGCTGAGCCCTGGGAGGGGGTGGGGCTGAGCCCTGACGGGGGTGGGGCTGGGCTCTGATGGGGGTGGGGCTGAGCCCTGACGGGGGTGGGGCTGAGCCCTGAGGGGGGGTGGGGCTGAGCCCTGACGGGGGTGGGGCTGAGCCCTGAGGGGGGGTGGGGCTGAGCCCTGACGGGGGGGTGGGGCTGAGCCCTGACGGGGGTGGGGCTGAGCCCTGACGGGGGTGGGGCTGAGCCCTGAGGGGGGGTGGGGCTGAGCCCTGACGGGGGTGGGGCTGGGCCCTGGGAGGGGGTGGGGCTGAGCCCTGACGGGGGTGGGGCTGAGCCCTGAGGGGGGGTGGGGCTGAGCCCTGACGGGGGTGGGGCTGGGCCCTGATGGGGGTGGGGCTGGGTCCTGACGGGGGTGGGGCTGAGCCCTGACCGGGGTGGGGCTGAGCCCTGAGGGGGGGTGGGGCTGAGCTCTGACGGGGGTGGGGCCGAGCCCTGACCGGGGTGGGGCTGAGCCCTGAGGGGGGGTGGGGCTGAGCCCTGACGGGGGTGGGGCTGAGCCCTGACGGGGGTGGGGCTGAGCCCTGACGGGGGTGTTGCTGTCCCCGGGGTGGTGCGGGGCCTGGAGGGCCCTGGGAGCCACCGGAGAGGCAGCAAAGTTTTCACGAAGGCAACGCTCTGCTGGACTCTCCGGGCTCTAGGCCCCCCACCCCGGTCTTTGGGGGTGGACGCAGGAGAGCGGCCTGGGCGGTCCTCTCTTCGGGGGGGGCGGTGCGCTGGGTTTGCTCCTTAAGAACCTGGAAATCACGATGGAGAAGCTCGTCCCCCCACGCACGGCCCTGCCCGTGGGTCACGCGTGGAACCTGAGGACACGCGTGGCCTCGCGCACACGGCAGCGGCTCACGGGCTACACGCCGGGGGGGCCTCCTCCCGGCCGGGAAGGCGTCATCGGGGGTCCAGTTCCCGACGTCCGGGACCCGCTCCTGCAGCTGTTCCCCGGGGGGCGGGGCGTCGAACACACCTGCACCCGGAGGCCGCCCTGCTGAGTCAGCCCTGGCCGGGGTCGCTCAGTGGGTAGCGCGCCGGCCCGCACACCCCAGGCTCATGGGCTCCATTTGCGGTCAGAGGCACATCCAAGTTTCTCTCTCGCCTCCATGTTTCTCTCTCCCTCCCACCCTGACTCTTAAATAAAGAAATCGAGCCCTGGCCGGTGTGGCTCAGTGGGTAGCGCGTCGGCCTGCGGACTGAAGGGTCCCGGGTTCGATTCCGGCCAAGGGCATGGACCTGGGTTGCGGGCACATCCCCAGTCCGGGGTGTGCAGGAGGCGGCTGATCGATGTTTCTCTCTCATTGATGTTTCTGACTCTCTATCCCTCTCCCTTCCTCTCTGTAAAAAAATGAATAAAATATATTTTTTTTAAAAAATAAATAAAGAGCAATTGCTGGTCCCCAAACAGCCCCGACCCCGGGATCCCCCCCACCCCCCCACCCCTGACGGGCAGCTCAGTGTCGCCCGTGATCAGGGCCCCCCCCATCACGCACACGTCCCCGCCACCCCCTGTTCCCGCTCCGCCTCTGGGGAGCCGTGGAGAGGACGCCCCATTCCCTGCAGCAGGCGGCCCCCCAGGCCCAGCGGAACGGGGTCGGGCAGGGGTGCACGAATGTGTCGGAGGCAGGGCCTGCAGACACCACCTGGGCTAGTCATTCGTCAGGTGCCACCCACTGGATTGTAAATGCAGACGAAGGAGGGGACCCAGCGCCCTGCAGAGGGAGGAGGGAGACTCATTTCCTCCCTTCACGGTGGGCGACGCTTGGCTTTGATGCTGGAGGAGGGTTTATGGGGTGCAAAGCCGGGCGGGGCGTGGCCGGAGGCTGATGGCACCCTGGCCGGTGAGCCCAGTTCCTGTGTTATATCATGAGAAACGGGGGGCATCACACAGCCACGGGAGCCGACCTGGGACCTCCTGACGGCCCGACAGCCTGGCCCCAGATTGGGGGTCCCCGGAGGCACCTGGCCCCCACGACTCTCTAGCCCTGGACTTGGGGCCCCCGGGACTAGCTGGCCTCAGACTGGTGGTTCCCAGGACATCCTGGCCCTGGCCTGCGGGGCCCCCAAAATTGCCTGGCCCTGGACTGGGGGGCTCCCTAGCTGTGCTTGACCCACTCACTCACTCACAGGAGGCGTGGACGCGGCGGCACACAGCCTGCAGGAGGCTGGCTCAGCTGCTCCTGGGGGGGACGCCCCTGCAAACCGTGCGCCCTTCCATCCCCCTTTCCTCTCGACCACGGACGGCCACTCAGGCAGCGCCCACCTCCTCTGCCCGCAGGCCCGTGCCCGTGGCAGTTCGTCTGCCGGAGGAACGCGTGGTCTCTGAGATTTTCAGTCGTTTAAGATGACGTGATGCATTTTAAGTTTTGACCCTGGTTTGCAATGTTTTGGAGAAGTTATGAGGAGAGTACAAAGTAATATGTCTATTTAATTATATGGCTGTACTGATAAAAGGGTAGTATGCTAATTAGACTGGACGGACTGGACGACTTCCTGATGTCATTCTGGACATCCTTCCTGACAAGGCTGGGGCCCAGGCAAAGCCGCCCGGGGTCCCAGGTGCCTGCAGCCGGTCCGAGGAGGGGAGCCTGGGTCCCAGGTGTGGGGGTTGAGTCAGAGGCAGTTAGGGGTGATCATGCCAGCAGGGGAGCAGTTAGAGGCGATCAGGCCAGCAGGGGAGTGGTTAGGGGGCGATCAGGCCAGCAGGGGAGCAGTTAGGGGCAACCAGGCCAGCAGGGGAACAGTTAGGGGCAACCAGGCCAGCAGGAGAGCAGTTAGGGGCAACCAGGCCAGCAGGGGAACAGTTAGGGGGCGATCAGGCAGGCAGGGGAACAGTTAGGGGGCAACCAGGCAGGCAGGCAAGCAGTTAGGAGCCAGCAGTCCCAGATTGCAAGAGGGATGTTTGCTGGTTTAGGCCCGATCCCGTAGTCGGACATCCCCCAAGGGGTTCTGGATTGGAGAGGGTGCAGGCTGGGCTGAGGGACACCCCCCACCCTGTGCACGAATTTCGTGCACTGGACCTCTAGTAATTGATATAATATAATAACAGCATTATAAATATATTGATATTAAAACAATAATATATTAACAGTATAACTACAATAACAATGCTTATACATAACAATTATTACATATTACATAATTGTTATATACTTACTGTTTCTTCCCCCTCACCCCCGCCCCAACATACACCATTAAAAATAAGTTGAATGGCCTGGCCAGTGTGGCTCAGGGGTTGAGCGTCGACCTATGAACCAGGAGGTCAGGGTTTGATTCCCGGTCAAGGGCACATGCCCAGGTTGCAGGCTCGATCCCCAGTAGGAGGCAGCCGATCCATGATTCTCTCTCATCATGGATGTTTCTCTCTCTCTCTCCCTCTCCCTTCCTCTCTGAAATCAATAAATACATATATACATTTTTTAAATTAGCATGATCACTTGGAGAAGCGGGAAGTGTTCTTGGCGGATGTGGGAGAGGAGCGGCTGTCATTTCCCTGCATCGAGCGTCTGCCCCCCGGTGGTCAGTGCACGCATAGCGACCGGTTGTTCCGCCGTTCGGTCGATTTGCACATTAGCCTTTTATTATATAGGACTGTGAGACGTAGCGTCAGGCACGGCTGATGGGAGGTCATTGGGAGGGGGGCACGCAGGCAGCTAAAATTGAACTCACGATGAATTGCGTGGGCCCGTGCCCGGTCGGCAGACAGATGCAGGATGAGCAGGACACGTGCGCCACGGATGGCTGCCATCAGCAGCTTGGAAACACGCCCTATTGGTCCACGACACGTGTTCTTAAAGGGGCGTGTGGCTGACCCCCAAGCCGTGAGGATGGGCTGCCCGGGACTGCGGGTCCCGCCACGGAGGACAGACACTCCAATCCGTGGGTGTCTGTCGGCGTGAGAGTGCACCCACGCGCATACGTGTGGGGTAGCGTGCTGGTCACACAGGTTCCGCCGTGGCAGAAGGCAAGGACGGCAGCCCTGGCCGGTCTGGCTCGGGGGTGAGCGCGTCAGACCGGAGGGTCTCGGGTTCGAATCCTGGCCACGGGCACGCGTACCTTGGCTGCCGGTATTGCTTATCCAAACTGCCCTGCGTGTCGCCTGCGCACCGGGCACCATCCCGTTGGGTGGACGTGGACGTGGGTGTGTGTCTCTACCCTGGGCTCCTGGTCAGAATCACATCCCATCCCACACAAGTAGAATGCAGGGCCCTCTGTCCAGGCAAGTGGTCCCCAACCTCGTCTTGGCCACCCCCCCCCCCCCGCAGCATCTCTAACGTCCTGATGTCCCCCCCCCCCACCTCCCCGACCGTGACATGGAATTCTTATTCTTCAAAAAGTGAACTCCAGCTGTAACTGGTGTGGCTCAGTGGATAGAGCGTCGGCCTGCGGGCTGAAGGGTCCCGGGTTCGATTCCAGCCAAGGGCACACACATGCCCGGGTTGCAGGCTCGATCCCCCCAGTGTGGTGCCTGCCGGAGGCAGCCCATCCATGATTCTCTCTCATCATTGACATTTCTGTCTCTCTCTCTCTCTCCCTCTCCCTTCCTCTCTGAAATCAACAAAAATGTTTTTTTTTTTTTAAAGAGAGCTACTCCTGTAAAATAAATAAATTTTTTAAAAAAGTGAACTCCTATTCACACGGAGGAAGCCTGAAAGGCCGTTCACTTGGTCTACACACGCGTCCGAAGAACACGGCCTCCATGAAAGGGAAAAGTAAAAGAACGGAAGGACCACGGGAGTCCTGAGGAAGAAATCCCTAAGAAATGGTTAAAATAATAATAATAATAATAATAATAATAATAATAATATGAAGGGATAGGAAAAAATAGCCAATCGTTTCAGAACATAGAACAGATGCCTGAAATGCATAAATATGCCACCATATATATTTATACTAGAGGCCCGGTGCACGAAATCTGTGCACTGGCAGGGTCCCTAGCGGCTGCCGGCTGTCGGCCGTGGCCTCCCTCCCTTCCCCCAGCCGGCCCCGCCCCCTGGTCGAACTCCCGGACGGATGCCCTCCTGGTCGAGGGGACAATTTGCATACCACGCTTTAAATATATAGGACACTGCCTAGGGTGCCCCTAGAGCCGTAAGAAATGCAGAAAATTCACTGTGAATCACTCCTTCGCGAATTGCCCCCCTTAAAAACCAAACGGCCCCCCTGGGGGGCGTGTGCCCCAGGTTGAGGACCACTGGCCCAGGATGGGGGGGCGTGGAGAAGTGAGGGGCACAGGTGAGCTCTTTCTTCCCGCCGTGGTTTCTCCCCGTGTTGCTAACGCCTCTTACTGTCCATCTCCCAGTGCCTGGCGCCCTGCAAGGAGACGCGGGACCTGCAGAAGGAGGGGTGTCTGAGCTTCTGCGAGGTAAGTGGGGCGGTCGCCCAGGTGCCTGCGCCCTGGCTGATGGGGACCAACAGGGGGTCACCGTCTGTCTGTAGCTGGGGGGTCAGTTACTGTGTGTGTGTGTGAGAGAGAGAGAGAGAGAGAGAGAGAGAGAGAGAGAGAGACAGAGAATGCAGATAAAAAAGAAAAATACTGCCCTTGCCTGTGTGGCTCAATGGGTAGAGCATCATCCGGCAGACTGAAGGGTCCCGGGTTCGATTCCTGGTCAAGGGCACATGCCCGGGTTGCGGGCTGGATCCCCAGAAGGGGGCGTGCAGGAGGCAGCCGGTCCACGATTCTCTCTCATCATGGATGTTTCTGTCTCTCTCTCTCCCTCTCCCTTCCTCTCTGAAATCAATAAAAAAAACTTTTAAAAGAAAAATCTATCCCCAATATGCCGTCTTCTTGGGCTCCCTGGGGCTACCGCTAACCTGTAGGACACGAGCATAAATAGGACTTCTTTTTTTTAGTCCTCCCCGAGGATATTTTCCCATTGATTTTTACAGAGAGTGGGAGAGACAGAGAGAAACATCGATGAGAGAGAAACGCATGGATGGGTTGCCTCCTGCACGCGCCCCTCGACCAGGGTCCAGGCAGGGGAGGATCCTGCCATGGAGGTCCGTGCCCTTGACCAGAATCGAACCCGGGACCCTCCGGTCCGCAGGCCGACGCTCTATCCACTGAGCCACGCCGGCCAGGGCTAAACACGACTTCTGCAATGGGAAGGAAGGGAGCGCATTTGCTCTACCATTTGGACGGAAGAACGGTTCTGACCTCCCTCCCTTTGCGACGTCGTGTGCGGGGCTGAGCGGAATTGCCCTGGTCTCCCTTTGCGACGTTGTGTGTGGGGCTGAGCGGAATTGCCCTGGTCTCCCTCTGCGACGTCGTGTGCGGGGCTGAGCGGAATTGCCCTGCTCTCCCTCGCAGCCTCTGTTCCCCAAGCGGAGCCACGAGTGCCTGACCAGCTGCGAGTTCCTGCAGCACGTGCTGGCCGTCAAGCAGGGGGACTGCCCGGCCCCCGAGAGGGCCAGCGGCTTCGCGGCCGCCTGCGTGGAGAGCTGTGAGCAGGACCGCGAGTGCTCGGGGGTGAAGAAGTGTTGCTCCAATGGCTGTGGGCACACCTGCCAGGTGCCCAAGACGCTGTTCAAAGGTAGGAGTCTGCAGGTATGGGAGGGCACCATTCCCTCCTGCCCCCTTTCTCCTTCCCCTTCTCCCCCCTGCCCCTTTCCCCCTCCCCCCTGCCCCCCGTCATCCCCACCGGGGTCCCTGTATGCTGGGGAGGGGTCAACCAAGGGGCCCGATTGCACAGAATGATAAAAGCCTAAGGAAATCTACTCAGGGAATCTAACGAACAAAACGAATTAGCCAACAAAATAAGACCGGAGCCCGGCTGGCGTGGCTCAGGGGTTGGGCGTCGACCTGTGAACCAAGAGCTCAGGGTTCGATACCCGGTCAGAGCAAATGCAGGGATCGGGCCTAAGCCAGCAGTCGGACATCCCCCGAGGGGTCCCAGATTGGAGAGGGTGCAGGCTGGGCTGAGGGACACCCCCCCCCCCGCATGAATTTCATGCACCGGGCCTCTAGTCTATAATAAGAAAAGCCTGATATGCTAATTAGACCGGACAGCCTTCCAGACGTCCTTCCGGATGACCTTCCGGACAAAGGCGAGCCCCTTGCACGCATTTCGTGCGCCATGGAAGTCAGTGTCGTAAGATGTCCCCCTACCCCGGGGTCACAGGGTTTATACCGTTTCCGTAAAAGGAAAACCCCTGAGCCCCAGCGGAGAGCAGGCGGGGGCCGAGCTGTCATGACCGAGCCCGCTGTGTGGGCGAAGGACTTACAACGCTGTGGGGTGTCCCTCCTGTGAAGCCCACGTCGGCCTCACGGACGCCCCGGCAGCATGAGGAACACACACAGAAAAGGCCCGGGAGCCCGGGCCGGTGTGGCTCAGTGGTTAGAGCGTCGGCCAGCGGACCGAAGGGTCCCGGGTTCGATCCCCGGTCAAGGGCACGGACCTCGGTTGCGGGCTCCTCCCCGGCCTGTGCCCTGGACGAGGCCCGTGCAGAAGGCGACCCATCGAGGTGTTTCTCTCTCCCTTCGATGTTTCTCTCTCTCTCCCTCCCTCTCTCTTTCGCTCCCTCTAAAAATCAATGGGAAAATATCCCCAGGTGAGGATTCTCTCCCTCTCCCTTCCTCTCTGAACCCAATGGACATATATCTACACTAATAACATTTCGTGCACTAGGGGCCCGGTGCATGAAATTCATAAAAAAAACGAAAGAGAGCAAAGGCCCTCCAGGTTACTGGGGGGGGAGCGTGTCCGGAACCAGGGACCCGCGTGGACCCAGTTAGAACCACGGGGCGAGACTCCTGGGAGCGGGGCCAGTCTGGCCTCGGGGCCTGGAGGTCGCCAACGCGAAACCGCGATGGGAACGGGGGCGGCGCCCGGCCGGGTGGCTCAGTGGGTGAGCGTCGACCGATGGACCAGGAGGTCACCGTTCGATTCCTCGTCAGGGCACTCGATCCCCAGCAGGGGGCGTGCAGGAGGCAGCCGGTCCAGGATTCCCTCTGGTCATTGATGTTTCTCTCTCTCTCTCGCCCTCTCCCTTCCTCTCTGAAATCAATTTTAAAAAAGTATTTTTTTTTAAAGAAAGGAGGCAGACGAGAATTGCCTGTGGTTCCTCCTCCCCCTCAGCCTGGGTCTGAGCGCCCCGCACCCCCGCAGTTGGGGGCGAGCAGGCCAGCGGGAGGGGGCAGTTGGGGGCGAGCAGGCCAGCGGGGGGGGGGCTGTTGGGGTGTTGGGGGCGAGCAGGCCGGTGGGAGGGGCAGTTGGGGGCGAGCAGGCCAGCGGGGGGGGGGCAGTTGGGGGCGATCAGGCCGGCGGACGGGGCAGTTGGGGGCGATCAGGCCGGCGGACGGGGCAGTTGGGGGCGATCAGGCCGGCGGACGGGGCAGTTGGGGGCGATCAGGCTGGCAGGGGAGGGCAGTTGGGGGCGATCAGGCCGGTGGGGGCGGGCAGTTGGGGGCGATCAGGCCAGCAGGGGGGCAGTTGGGGGCGATCAGGCCGGCAGGGGAGGGCAGTTGGGGGCGATCAGGCCAGTGGGGGTGGGCAGTTGGGGGCGATCAGGCCAGCAGGGGGGCAGTTGGGGGCGATCAGGCTGGTGGGGGAAGGCAGTTGGAGGCGATCAGGCCGGCGGGGGCAGTTGGGGGCGATCAGGCTGGCAGGGGCAGGTCAGTTGTGGGCGATCAGGCCGGCGGGGGGTGGGGGGGCAGCCGGCGGTAACGGGCGCGGTCCCGTGGCAGGCGTCCCCCTCAAGCCCAGGAAGGAGCTGCGGTTCGCGGAACTGCCCTCCGGGCACCTGGAGGTCAGGTGGTCCTCCAGGTTCAACGTCTCCATCGAGCCGGTGACCTACGTGCTGCAGAGGAGGTGGAACGTGGGCCTGCACCCCAGCGAGGACGAGGCCACGGCCTGGCAGACGGTGGGGCAGGTGAGTGCGGGGCCGGGCGGTCCTTCTCCTTCCGGCCGGGCCCCCCCACACCTGCAGGTGCCGCACGGACCCCGGCCGGCAGGGCTCGGTGGCTGAGCATCCACCTAGGAACCAGGAGGTCAGGGTTCGATTCCCGGTCGGGGCACAGGCCCAGTTGTGGGCTCCACCCCAGTGGGGTCGTGCAGGAGGCAGCCGATGCATGATTCTCTCTCATCATGGATGTTTCTATCTGTCTCTCCCTCTCCCTTCCTCTCTGAACTCAATAGAAATATATCTATACTAATAAAAGGGTAATATGCTAATTAGACCAGGAGACCTTCCGGTCATCCTTCTGGACAAAGCCATGGTGGCAGGGCTGAGGCTGAGGCGGTTAGGGGCGATCAGGCCAGGAGGGGAGGGCAGTTGGGGGCGATCAGGCCGGCAGGGGGGTGGGGTTGGGGGCGATCAAGCCAGGAGGGGAGGGCAGTTGGGGGCGATCAGGCTGGCAGGGGGGTGGGGTTGGGGGCGATCAGGCCTGCAGGGGTGGCAGTTGGGGGCAAGCAGGCCTGCAGGGGGGTGGGGTTGGGGGGGCGATCAGGCCAGCTGGGGGGTGGGCTTGGGGGCAATCAGGCCTGCAGCGGGGGCAGTTTGGGGCGATCAGGCAGGCCGGCAGGCAGGTGAGCAGTTAGGAGCCAGCGGTCCCGGATTGCGAGAGGGAAGTCCGACTGCCGGTTTAGGCCCAGTCCCTGTGGACATCCCCCGGGGGGGGGGGGTCTCAGATTGGAGAGGGTGCAGGCCGGGCTGAGGGACACCACCCCTACCCCTCATGCACGAATTTCATGCACCGGGCCTCTAGTATTTTTATAAACCAGCGAGCGGCAGCCGAAGCAGCGTCTGTGTGGGCGTCTGCCGGAGACGGGCTGGCCAGCTCCTCGCGACACCTGACTGTGGGCTCCTTGTGCTGCCAACCCCGTGGAAGGAGATAATTTTCTAATCCGAGTGCGGACACTTCCTCCGAGAACTGCCCTTCCTCGAGATAAGCCGGCAGCCGGCGAGAGCCAGGCCCAGGCCACCGGCCAGGACCCGTTCATCCGACATGTGATCAGGAAGTGCCTTCTCTCCGTGTCTCCTGAGTGTGAGCCTTTGTTCCGCCCGGACCCGCGTGGCCGGGCAGACGCCTACCAGCCGGCCGGGGGGAGCCGCCGGGGGCTCGCCAACCCTGCCAGGTGCTGTCTGCTCCGTCTTGGCCCCTTGACAAGGCGATCGGCCGCGTTTATCTCGGCCCAGCCCCTGCCTCTCTGGCCCGGGCGGAGGGAGCACAATATCCCCTTTTCTTTCCAAAGCTGTTAGACGGATGCGGGGTGCAAGGCGTCTACCCCGAGATGGAGAGAGAATAAAGCAGCCCGGCCGGCGTGGCTCAGGGGTTGGGCATTGACCTAGGAACCAGGAGGTCAGGGTTCGATTCCTGGTCAGGGCACAGGCCCGGGCTGCGGGCTCGACCCCCAGCTCCGGGTGGGGTGTGAGAGGGAGGCGCCCCAGCCTCGGGGTGGGAGGGGGGCGAGGTCTCAGCAGCCCGGACCCTCGAGCTTGTCTTTGGAAACGGACCCCCTGCCGTGTCAGAATAAGGGGCTCCCCTGTGCTTTGTGACCCCCCAGACCACGGACGAGCGGGCGCGGCTGGCGGACATCCGGCCCAGCCGGTGGTACCAGTTCCGGGTGGCGGCCGTCAACGTGCATGGGACCCGCGGCTTCACGGCTCCCAGCAAGCACTTCCACTCCTCCAGGGGTGAGCATGCCCCCTCCTGCACCCCACTTCCTCCCGGGGACCCCAGCAGGCACCTCCACTCCTCCAGGGGTGAGCACCCCCCTCCTGCACCCCCCTTTCTCCCGGGGACCCCAGCAGGCACCTCCACTCCTCCAGGGGTGAGCATGCCCCTTCCTGCACCCCATCCTCCCCCCAGGCCCCCCAGCAGGCACCTCCACTCCTCCAGGGGTGAGCATGCCCCTTCCTGCACCCCATCCTCCCCCCAGGCCCCCCAGCAGGCACCTCCACTCCTCCAGGGGTGAGCATGCCCCTTCCTGCACCCCATCCTCCCCCCAGGCCCCCCAGCAGGCACCTCCACTCCTCCAGGGGTGAGCATCCCCCTCCTGCACCCCCCTTTCTCCCCCCGGGAACCCCAGCAGGCACCTCCACTCCTCCAGGGGTGAGCATCCCCCTCCTGCACCCCCCTTTCTCCCGGGGACCCCAGCAGGCACCTCCACTCCTCCAGGGGTGAGCATGCCCCCTCCTGCATCCCACCCTCCCCCCGGGCCCCCCAGCAGGCACCTCCACTCCTCCAGGGGTGAGCATGCCCTCCTGCACCCCACCCTCCCCCCAGGCCCCCCAGCAGGCACCTCCACTCCTCCAGGGGTGAGCATGCCCTCCTGCACCCCACCCTCCCCCCAGGCCCCCCAGCAGGCACCTCCACTCCTCCAGGGGTGAGCATGCCCTCCTGCACCCCACCCTCCCCCCAGGCCCCCCAGCAGGCACCTCCACTCCTCCAGGGGTGATCATGCCCCCTCCTGCACCCCACCCTCATCCTGAGCCCCCCAGCACGCACCTCCACTCCTCCAGGGGTGAGCATGCCCCTCCTGCACCCCACCCTCATCCTGAGCCCCCCAGCACGCACCTCCCCTCCTCCAGGATGATCATGCCCCCTCCTGCACCCCACCCTCATCCTGAGCCCCCCAGCACGCACCTCCACTCCTCCAGGGGTGAGCATGCCCCTCCTGCACCCCACCCTCATCCTGAGCCCCCCAGCACACACCTCCACTCCTCCAGGGGTGAGCATGCCCCTCCTGCACCCCACCCTCATCCTGAGCCCCCCAGCAGGCACCTACATTCCTCCCGGGGTGAGCATCCCCCTCCTGCACCCCAGCCTCCTCCTTGGCCCCCCAGCAAGCACCTCTACTCCTCCAGGGGTGAGCATGCCCCTCCTGCACCCCCCTTCCTCCTGGGCCCCCCAGCAGGCACCTCCACTCCTCCAGGGGTGAGCACCCCCCTCCTGCACCCACCCTCCTCCTGGGCACGTGGGGCACACTCATTGCTCGTTGTGCCTGTGCTTCTGGGCGGCCGACAGGCTGGCCGTCCCTGGCGCTGGGACCAGATATGCCTGAGGTTCCCGGGGTGTCTGTCCCACCCCTGGCCGTCCTCCGAGACCTCACAGGACAGCGTCCCGGGGTCCCTGGGCCCGAGGCGGGGAGTCCGTGCCCAGCTTGTGGACGGTCTGCGCCAGGCGGCGGCCGGCTAACGTGGAGAGGAGGGCCTGGCGGGCCCCGTGGTGGCGGCTCCGTGAAGGGTGGTCACGGGGGTGTGAACCCACTGCTTGTCCGGGAGCCCTGGGCGTGGGACCGATTTCTCTAGATTCACACCCACGTCCGCGCCCATCTCACCGGTGCCCAGGGCTTCCCGCCCGTATATTTTTACTGTTTTGTGTTTTGTTTTGTTTTACAGAGAGAGAGGGAGCGAGAAGGAGAGAGAGAGAAACATCGATGAGGAGAGAGAATCACGGATCGGCTGCCTCCCGCACGCCCCCTACTGGGGATCGAGCCTGCAACCCGGGCACGTGCTCCGACCTGGAATCGAACCCTGACCTCCTGGGTCCTAGGTCGATGCTCAACCCCTGAGCCACACCGGCCGGGCAAGAGGGGTCTTATTTATTACTGGTTTCCAGCTGGTATTGTACATACCGGGTGTCTCCCCAAAGGGTATACACACTTTCACAGCCGTGAGCTCCATTTCGAAAATGAAATGTATCCTATATAATAAAAGCCTACTATGCTAAGTGTCCGGTCAACCGGTCGGCCGTTCAACCAATCAAAACGTAACATGATATGCTAAGGCCGCTCAACCGCACGCTATGACGTGCACTGACCACCAGGGGGTAGACAGTCGACTGGTCGACCAGTCGCTATGATGTGCACTGACCACCAGGGGGCAGACACTCTGACTGGTAGTTTAACTTGCTGCTGGGGCCTGGCTGATCGGGACTGAGCGAGATGGACCAGACATGCCCTGGAGCCCTCCCAAGGTCCCTCCCCGGCTGGCCAACCTCCACATCCCTTCCCGGCCCCGAACATGCACCAATAGGGTCCCTCAGCCTGGCCTGCGCCCTCTCGCCATCCAGGCTGAGGGACTCCCCCCCAGCCCCCGACTGCACGAATTTCATGCACCAGGCCTCCAGTTTTAATAAACACGGCCTTCATAATTATTCAAAGCGTGTGACCACATTTCGGGGGGACACCGTATGGAGAGGACGGTGCCCCGTGCCCTGTGGTCAGCACGGGTGCACAGATCCCCACTCTGTGTCCCACTCGGTGCGGGGCTCCCATGGCCGCCCTTCTCCTGGGATTCCAGATCCATCGGCCCCTGCGGCTCCCACCCGCCTCCGGCTCGCCAACGCCACCAGCCACGGCGACGGGAGTGTGACCGTCACACTGGCCTGGGACGGGCCCCAGGAGCCGGACGTCCCCGTGCACCACTACAAGGTCTTCTGGAGCTGGGCCGCCCGCGGTGCGGGGGTCCCCACGAGGAAGAGGCGCAGGACGTCTGTGGACGGGGTAAGAGACCGAGTGCCCTCGGGGCCATGCCAGCTCCCGGCTGCCGCCCGCGGAGCTAACGCAGGGCCCATGTTCCACAGTCCGTTCGTGCTCCTGTGACTCTGGGTCTGTTTCTGGTCATCGGAGGGGAGGCAGGGGGGGAGGGAGGGGCAAGACCAACCAATGAACGTGTGTGTGTATATGCATCAGCGTGGACACAGACGATGGGGTGGGGAGGGCCTGGCGGGGGCGGGGGGGGGCGGGGACGACAGGAGCGGCTGGAAGAGGTCAATGAGGGAAGAAGGAGGACCTATGTCATACCTTCAACGATAAAGATTAACAGAAAAAAATATATATTTACAGCAAAAAAAACAAAAAAACAAAAAAAGGAGCAGATGTAGGGAGTGGAATGTTCCCCCCTTCACCCTTATAGTCTCACCCAGGAGACTAAAGAGTCAGAGTGGAAGAGGTCAATGAGGGAAGCAGGAGGACCTATGTCATACCTTCAACGATAAAGATTAACAGAAAAAAATATATATTTACAGCAAAAAAAAAAAAAGGAGCAGATGTAGGGAGTGGAATGTTCCCCCCTTCACCCTTATAGCCTCACCCAGGAGACTATAGAGAGTCAGAGAGGTCAGAGAGTCCCGATGCCTTTTTTTATTTTTTATTTTTTAAACAATTAGCGATAATCGTGCCTCGTCGGCTACGGTACCGCCACGGCTCACAGCGAGGACGATGCCCTTGGCGTCGCAGGTGCCGACGCCTGCATGTAGCCCAGGGAGCAGCTCGCTCCCGAAAGGCCGGCAGCAAAGGGCACAGGCACGATCCCCCATGACCCCGTCCGCAGGCCAGCGCAGAGCGTAGCACACGCGTGTTCCACGGCACGGGAGCCGCCACTCCCTTTCCTCGCGGCTGAGACCGTGTTGCATCGAGTTGTTACAAAGTTGCACAAACGCGGTTCCCCCGGGGCCATCAGGAAACAAACACACGTTGAAAAGTCTTTCAGCAAAACCAGCAACAGCGTTTCTCTATCTTATTTATTTTTTATTTTTTGCGCTGAAGATGCAGCATCTGTGCCATGTGTTTATTTATTTTTTAAAATACATTTTTTATGGGATTTCAGAGAGGAAGAGAGAGAGAGAGAGAGAGAGAGAGAGAGAGAGAGAGAGAGAAACAATGATGAGAGAGAACCATGGACCGGCTGCCTCCCACACGCCCCCTACTGGGGATGGAGCCTGCAAGCCGGGCATGTGCCCTTGACCGAGAATCGGACCCTGACCGCCTGGTTCCTAGATCGATGCTCAACCCCTGAACCCTGCCGGCCGGGCATCTGTGCCATTTGGAATTATAAAATACGTCTCCAAAAGCCACCCTTGATATTTAGCTGTGATAGTCTTTGGGGGTTATGCTATTTTAGTTTATTATTATTATCTATAATAATAAAAGCGTAATATGCTAATTAGACCGGACAGCCAAACAACCTTTCGGACGACCTTCCGGACGAAGCCGAATTTCGTGCATCAGGCTTCTAGTTTTAGTTTATAATAATAATAATAATAATAATAATAATAATAAAAAATAAGTAAATAAATATGGTTGTTGGTTTTGAGAGAGGGAGGGAGGGATAGAGAGAAACATCCATGTGAGAGAGAAACATTGAAGGGCTGCCTCCCATACCTGCTCCAATGGGGGGTTGAACCCGAAACCTGGGCATGCGCCCTGACCAGGAAATCGAACCCGCAATTTTTTGGCGCACGGGATGACGCACCAACCCACCGAGCCACTGGCCAGGGCTCTCCCTCCATTATTTTTATTTTTATTTTTTAAAAATATATTTTATTGATTTTTTACAGAGAGGAAGGGAGAGGGATAGAGAGTTAGAAACATCGACGAGAGAGAAACATCGATCGGCTGCCTCCTGCACACCCGCTACTGGGGATGTGCCCGCAACCAAGGTACATGCCCTTGACCAGAATCGAACCCGGGACCCTTCAGTCCGCAGGCCGACGCTCTATCCACTGAGCCACACCGGTTAGGGCTGGATTTGCAGGTCCTAAAGAGGAACTCATGCCCTGGCCAGTGTAGCTCAGTGGCTAGAGCGCTGGCTTGCAGACTGCAGGGTCCTGGGTTCAATTCCGGTCAAGGGCATGTACCTTGGTTGCAGGCTCCTCCCCGGTCTGGGCCCTGGTCGGGGCGCGTGCAGGAGGCAGCCCGTCGATGTGTCTCTCTCACATTGATGTTTCTCTCTGTGTCTCTCCCTCTGTCTTCCACTCTCTCAAAAAATCAATGGAAAAATATCCTCAGGTGAGGATTGAAAAATATATATATATTAAAAATAAAAATTTAAAAAGAGGAAGAAGGGATGAGCTTAGAAAGTTATCCGTGAGCGTGAGGAAACCGTGGTCTGACTCTGGGATGGGGGAGCGGCCTCCTGTGGGTTGGGGGGGGGGTGAGGCTGGGAGGCGGGGTGGCCTGTGACTGGGGCGGCCCTCCACCTGTCCCCCAGTCCCAGAACTCCGTGGTCCTGGAGGGCCTGCAGCCGGACTCCGACTACAGCGTAGAGCTGCAGGCCGTGGCCTACTGGGGGCAGATGCGCCTCAAGAGCGCGAAGGTCGCCCTGCACTTCACCCCCACGCCCGCCGCCAGCAACAGTGAGTGTCTCCCGGGCTCATCGGCCCCGCGCCCTCCTGCCCAGCAACCACGGGGGGTTACCGTGCAGAGAGAGAGCATTTCATTTGCAATCTACATGTGGCTGACTTTTTACAACATCTACACTAATAAAAGAGAAAGATGTAAATTGACCGTACCTTCGTGACGCCTACCAGCCGATCAGGAGTGAGTATGCAAATTAACCCAACAAAGCTGGTGGGTTAATTTGCATACGCAGAGTGGCCGTGGGTGGGGCGGGACACAGGCAGAAAGGTGGCTCCGGCCAGAGCGAAGGCAGTGCTGGCAGCCAGGGGAAGGAAGGCCCAGTCTTGCACGAATCTTCATGCATCGGGCCTCTCATATATATATATATATATATATATTTTATTATTATTATTTTACAGACGAAAGTTGAGGGAGAGAGAGAGATAGAAACATCCATGAAGAGAGAGAATCATGGACTGGCTGCCTCCTGCACGCCCCCTACTGGGGATCGAGCCCACAACCCGGGCATGTGCTCTTGACCGGGAATCAAACCCTGACCTCCTGGTTCCTAGGCCGACGCTCAACCACGGAGTCATGCTGGCCGGGCCTGCCACCTCTTTTCTTATAAAATTAAAGTAATAGCCAAACTAGGAATTCTGTGTCTACTCTTCCTCAGATACCCATTTTGGACCCAATGTCTCTTGGGAGGTGTGAGTCGTATAGGAGATTTCTCCCTCTTTTCAGTCCCGCCCACCAGATCCCCACCTGCCCGTCCCCCCGCCTCACAGCTCCCCCGCCCTCCGCCTGCCTCCTCCTCTCCTTCTGCTTTTTTTCCAACAAACAAACCACATTCCTTCCCAGTGAGCAACTGGAACGGGATTGCAGGCTCCCATCACGTCATGTATTCCTCCCCACAGCCAGGAACCAGGAGGAAAAAAAATCCCCATTTGCTTGGGCGCCATCGGAGCATTTTCTGGTTTATGTACTGGAGGCCCCGGTGCACGAAATCGGTGCACATTAAGGTCCCGAGGCCTGGCCTCCCCGCCTCCCCGCCTCCCCCTTCCCTTGCTCCCTCAGCCCCCTGCCACCGCCACTGGTCGCCCGCCATTATCTGCGCCGCCCCCTGGTGGTCAGCACACGTCATAGCGATCGATCGAACTCCCGCTCTCCCGGTTGAACTCCTGCGCGGACAATTTGCATGTTAGCCTTTTATATACGTAGACTAGAGGCCCGGGGCACGGATTTGTGCACCAGTGGGGCCCCTCAGCCTGGCCTGCGGGGATTGGGCTGAAACCGGCTCCCCGCCATCCCCCGAGGGTCCCGGATTGCGAGAGGGTGGGTCTCGCACCCCAGAATCGGGCTCCCTCCTCTCTGGTTCCGGGTGCATCACCTGAGAACTGCAGCTGCCAAGTCACCACAGCTTGTCAGTTCCTGTGCTGACTGCCTGCCCCCTGGTGGTCAGTGCGCGTCATAGCTACCGGTTGGAGCGTCTGCCCCCTGGTGGTCAGTGCACGTCATAGCTACAGGTTGGAGCGTCTGCCCCCTGGTGGTCAGTGTGTGTCATAGCTACCAGTTGGAGTGTCTGCCCTCTGGTGGTCAGTGCATGTCATAGCGAACGGTCAGGCGGTCAAATGGTCAGATGGTTGCTTAGGCTTTTATATATATAGATTGTTGTTTTTAATCCTCACCCGAGGATATTTTTCCATTAATTTTTTTTTAGAACAAGTGGGAGAGAGAGGGAGAGACAGAGAGAGACACCCATGTGAGAGAGACACATCGATGGGTTGCCTCCTGCACGCACCCCGACCAGGGCCGGGGAACCTGCCACCCAGGCACCCGCCGCCCTTGACCGGAATCGAACCCGGGACCCTTCAGTCTGAGGCCTGGTGCTCTGCCCACTGAGCCACACTGGCTAGGGCCACTGGGTACTCGTAACCCCATTCGCAGGCCACACACAATGACCCACTTAAAAGTGAGCCTGTGGTCTTCAGTCAGACATTGAATTAACTCCTGCTAATGCAGGGACAGACCCCGTGATGTCAGTGGCCTCATACGGCTGGTGGGGGTGGGGGCTGGGGAGAGGGCTGCCCTTGGCACGGAGCTGGGTGATCGTCTGCCCCCCCACTCCCCTATACCCCCCCTCCTCCTCCCCCCGCCTCCTCCTGGCCCAGCCGCTGCCTCTCCAGCTGTTTGCAGGGAGCGGCTGCCTCTCCCACAGGAGCGGCCGGCCAGGTGGTGACTTAGAATAAGAAGTATGTGTTGGGCGTCGGTCTCGATTCCCAGCACCTCCGGGAATTTCCCCAAGTGGTGAGCGGGATGAAAGCGCCTTTGTTGCGGGGCTGCTGGAGGCTCCTGGGGGGAGGGAGGAGGGGGGCTGGTCTGCACCCACTGGGGGTTAGAGGACTGGAATGGCCAGCCCCACCCTCCCGTCCCCAGCTGGGGACAGGGGGCGGGGCTGCATAGCGAGGGGCACCTCGAAGGACCAGTGGCCATCAGTCGCACCTGCATTAGACAGTCTCCTTAAGATCAGAAAGGAGGGGGTCGGAGAGCTTGGGGTGGGTGCCCGGGAGCCGATTGGGAGCCCGTGGGGTGCCTGGAGAGGGTGAGGGGCTGTACTCCCGGCCTCACCCCGCTACTCTCCCTTCCTCACCCCATTGGCTATGTGTCTCCTCCATCTGCCTGTTCCTGAGTTTTCTAGTTGGTTTTTTTTTTCATTTCATTTCTTAAAAATATATATTTTTACAGATTTCAGAGAGGAAGGGAGAGGGAGAGAGAGTTAGAAACATCAGTGATGAGAGAGAATCATGGACCGGCCGCCTCCTGCACGCCCCCTACTGGGGATGGAGCCCGCCACCCGGGCCTGTGCCCTGACCGGGATTCGAACCCCGACCTCCTGGTTCCCAGGTCGACGCTCACGCACTGAGCCAAGCCGGCTGGGCCTGAGCTTTCTCCTTTATCATAAACCCGTGACCGAGTGAGGAAAGGGTCCCCGGGTTCCGGAAGCCGCCCCAGCAAATGCGTGGAGTCCTGCTCTTGGGTCTGGGGGCGTCTGATTGACAGCCCTGGGTCCGGGATGGTGGGTGTGTGGGATGGGGACCGAGCCCCTCACCTGTGAGCCCCTCACCTGTGAGCGCTTCCACCCAGCGGTCGAACTCGCGCTCTCCCGGTCGAACTCCCGAACGGACAATTTGCATATGAGCCTTTTATATAGAGAGATAGGCTAGAGGCCTGGTGCACGGATTCGTGCACCGACCGGTGGGGTCCCTCGGCCTGGCCTGCGGGGATCGGGCCGAAACCGGCTCCCCGACACCCCCCGAGGGTTCCCGGATTGGGCGAGGGCGTCAGCGCTGGGGTGCACGGCTGGCCACCGGCTGGGGTGCAGCAGATCCGCCTGGGGGCGCGGGAGGCACCCTGAGGCACACCCTGCATTCAGGTGAAGGGCCTGTAAGCCAAGGACGTGCGCCTCAGCTCTGCAGACACGGATGCGAGCTATTTAAGCGGAAATATTCCGAGTATGCGTCTGCCTCATGTCAGGGTCCATGCCCAGTCCTAGGGCCCTGGGGGTGGGGGGTGCCTGAGCAGCATCTCTCTCTCTCTCTCTCTCTCTCTCTCTCTCTCTCTCTCTCTCTCTCTCTCATTCTGCAACCTATGCCTTCACACCAAATCCAGCCGCCGTCTGTTTTTATTTGTTTTTAAAAATCTGTTTTCATTCATTTTTAGAGAGAGAGGAAAGAGAGAGAGAGAGAGAGAGAGAGAAACATCAAGGATGAGAGAATCATGCATCGGCCGCCTCCTGCACGCCCCCCACTGGGGATCGAGCCCGCCACCCGGGCCTGTGCCCGTGACCGGGATTCGAACCCCGACCTCCTGGTTCCTGGGCCGACGCTCAACCCCTGAGCCCCGCGGGCCGGGCCCGGCATGGTTTCTGACCCGTCACCCGGACCCTTGTCCTTGGTTGCAGAAGAGCCACTCGGGAAGGACAGAGGAGGGCCGATCCGGCCTCAGCCCCCTGCTCAGCGGCGCCGGCCCGCCCGCCGGCTGGAGGTGGGCGCCCCCTTCTTCCAGGACGGCCGGCTGCAGGCGAAGGTCTACTGGAAAAGGACAGCAGGTACGCGGGGGCCTGGTCACTGCCACCGGCTCCCGGTCGGCCGGTCGGTCACACAGCCTGTCAGGGTCCTGGGGGGTGGAGTGGGGAGTCGGGGGGGGGGGGTGGACGCATGTCGGGCCACACGATGGCTGTCGAGGAAAGCGGCTGCTCCACGCAACGCCGTTCCGTTGAGACTGGGGCAGGGATCCAACCTGCAACTCGTCGACGTGCCCTCGGCCGGCAGTCGAACCCGGGACCCCCTGGTATGCCGCCGGAGCGCTGACCATTGAGCCGCACCGGCCGGGGCTGCTCCGTCCTCCTGTTGACGTCCCAGCAAAGCCGCTGCTCCTGGGGGGCGGCCTCAGGCCCGGTGCCCAGGGCGGCATCGCTGAGGGGAGCAGCGTGTACTCACTCCCTGCAGATGGGCATCCCGCAATCCAGTTAAAAAGCCACAATTCTTGCCCTGGTCGGTGTGGCTCAGTGGTTAGAGCGTCGGCCTGCGGACCGAAGTCGGTCCTGGGTTCGATTCCGGCCAAGGGCATGTACCTGGGTTGCGGGCACATCCCCAGTGGGGTGCGTGCAGGAGGCAGCTGATCGATGTTTCTCTCTCATCCATGTTTCTAACTCTCTATCCCTCTCCCTTCCTCTCTGTAAAAAATCAATACAAAATATATTTTTAAAAAAACCATAATTCTGTTAAAAAAAACCCCCACAATTCTCTTTTAAAAAAAAATAACCCAGCAGACCGGCCTGGATGTGTGGCTCAGTGCATGGAGCGTCGGCCTGCGGACCGAAGTCGGTCCCGGGTTCGATTCTGGCCAAGGGGCAGGCTCCTGGGTTGCAGGCGCGATCCCCGGCCCCGGTCGGTCCCCGGGGCGCGTGCAGGAGGCCACCCACCGACGCGTCTCTCCCGTCGACGTTTCTCTCTCTGCCTCTCCCCCTCCCTCCCACCCTCTCGAAAAGAGTCCAAAGGAAAATACAACCAGCACAGAGCCAAGGCGCCCTCGGCGGGTCCCCTCGAACCCGGCACCGCGGGGCCCACCTGCTGTCCCTTTCGTTCTCTGATGTGAGTTTTTTTTCTCCTTCCAGGTCCCAGTCAGGCACCCGATCCCATCAAACACTCTCCCCTCAGAAGCCCCCCTACCCCACCCCCGTCAGACGAGGATGAGATGCTAGCATCTTATTTAAAAATATTTGTTTACATTAATTTCAGCGAGGAAGGGAGAGGGAGAGAAACATCCATGAGGAGAGAGAAGCCTGGACCGGCCGCCTCCTGCACGCCCCCTTCTGGGCATCGAGCCCGCAACCCGGGCGTGTGCCCTTGACCGGGACTCGAACCCTGACCTCCAGGTTCCTAGCTGGACGCTCAACCACTATATCCCGGAATAGCAGTCGGGATCTGAAGTCCCCGTGGGCCCCCCTTCGCTTCCGGCATGCATTTGGGGGTCACCTGTGCTACTTTAGTCCCTTCCTTCCTGCTCGGTCACGTCTGGGGGACCCGGGACTGGGTGGGACGTGACCCCGGACTGTTCTCCGTTGCAGACCCCGGCGCCAGTCGCTACCAGGTGCGGTGGGTCCCGGAGGCCTGTGCCCACAATGACACCGACCGGCCAGCGGCGGCGGCGTCCGCCGCGACACAGGTGAGTCCGCGACCCCGCGGCTCCGTCCGGAATAGACAATAGACTCCTCCAACGTGCGTGTAGAATTGGACCCAGACACGTGTACGTCGTCTGTCCCGCGGGTACGTCGTGCTCACCAACCCCCTATCGAGCAAACGCCAGGCGAAGACGGGACCGGTGAGGGTCCCCGTTCGCGCCTCCTCTCCCCGGACACCGCGTCCCCTCGAGAGCTCGCCGGCGTGTCGCTCAGGCCAGGCCACGGGCAGACGCGAGGCCCGTCCCTCAGGGACACCCAGCCTGCCCGGAAGGGCTCGGCGTTCCATGCAGTTGGACAAAAGCTTTGAATTGTCCTCTGAGTGCTGACTTGGCTGCACGCCTGAAGGTGTCGCTCTCCCAGGGGCCTTCTACGCGGTCCTGGGGCTCAGCACCTCACGCGGCCATGTCCCCCAGTGCCACCAACGCACCCAGCAGCGACAGGCGTTACCTGTCCACGCCACGCACCGACGACGCGGCTCTTAACTTTATTTATTTATATTATTGACTTATCATGTATAGGCTAGAGGCCCGGTGCACGAATTCGTGCACGGGTGGGGTCCCTCGGCCTGGCCGGCGATCAGGGCCGATGGGGGCCGTCTCGCCCAGTCCCGATCGGGGCTGGCCGGCCGCGGGGAGGGAACGCAGGAGGTTGGCCGTGGGAGCACACTGACTACCAGGGGGCAGCTCCTGCATCGAGCATCTGACCCCTGGTGGTCAGTGCGCGTATTAGCGACCGGTCACTATGGTTAGGCTTTTATATATATAGATGGAATATCTATAATAATGGTTAGGCTTTTATATATATAGGTGGAATATCTATAATAATGGTTAGGCTTTTATATATATAGATGGAATATCTATAATAATGGTTAGGCTTTTATATATATAGATGGAATATAATAATGGTTAGGCTTTTATATATATAGATGGAATATCTATAATAATAAAAGCATTATATGCTAATTAGACCGGACAGTCAAATGACCTTCCGGACGACCTTCTGGACGAAGCCGGGGCTGCAAGGGCAAGTCCCTTGCCTGAATTTAGTGCACTGGGCCTCTAGTATAACATATAACTGATAATAATATATATTGATCTCAGAGAGGAAGGGAGAGGGTGAGAGAGAGAGAAACATCCAAGATGAGAGAGAATCACGGATCGGCTGCCTCCTGCACGCCCCCGACTGGGGATCGAGCCCACAATGTGTCCTGACCGGGAATCGAACCCTGGCCTCCCGGTTCAGAGGTCGATGTTCAACCACTGAGCCACGCCGGCCGGACTCTCTCTGACTTCCTGTCTCTCGCTTTTCACGAATCCGCACTGCTGTCCGGCGGCAGCGCCCCCTTCCCTCCCCTCCAAAAGGCAGGTGAGCAAGGCCCCCCCTGCCTCTTCCACACCCCAGCCCTGGGGGACCCCGCCGGCGAGAGTGGGTGAGCGTCCCTAACGCCAGTGAGAGCCTTCGGGGTCCCCCGTCCTGGGGCCGGACAGTCACCTCCGAGCCTCTCACACCTCGGACTTCAGCCATTGCCTGTGTTTCTGTTCCAGCGCCACGTTGGGCGGGAAGTAGTCACAGAGCCCCCTCCCTCCCGAAAGGGGGAGAATACCGACAAGAGAGATCCTGGTCAAGGACACATGGCCAGGTTGCGGGCTCCATCCCCAGCAGGGGGGCGTGCAGGAGGCAGCCGATCCATGATCCTCTCTCATCACGGATGTTTCCCTCTCCCTCCCTCTCCCTTCCTCTCTGAGATCAATAAAAACCTATCTATATAAAAGCCCAGAGACCGAATGGTGGAACGACCAAAGCGACCGGTTGACCGGTCGCTACGACACGCACGGACCACCAGGGGGCAGGCGCTCAACGTGGGAGCTGCCCCCTGGTGGTCAGTGCGCTCCGACAGCGAGAGTGCCGCTCGGCTGACCGAGATGAGTGTCACCCCCAGAGCGGCCGATCCCCGCAGGCCACGCCCCCCGACCAGTGCACGAATCCGTGCACCGGGCCTCTAGTATTTTAATAAAATGAAAAGCCTGGACAGGGTGCCCTGTGCTCCTTGCAGAGGCCACATGGCACCCCCCCCGACAACGGGCAACACCCTGAAGGGGGGACCCTCTCGTCTCCCGCCGCGGTTTCCACCCCCCAGTGAGCTGTACCGTCACCGCGTTCCTCTCTCTCGCTGCAGGAGAACTACCTGATCCTCCGAGACCTAGCGTTTTCCTGCAAGTATAAGGTGACCGTGCAGCCCACGGGGCTGAGGGGCCCCTCGAAGGCCGAGACCCTGTTCTTCAGGACCCCACCCTGCGCGGCGCTGCAGGGCAAGAGCCGCGCCCACCTCAGCTGCCCGGGGGAAGCAGGTGCGTGGACGGGCCTCCCGGGTGCTGGCCGCGGGGTCGGCCACTTTGAGGTGTCCCCAGGCCGCGTCGCGCAGCGCCCTGAACCCAGGCAGTGCCCTCTGCCTCCATGGGAGGGCCCATGTATAGGCTGTTCTCCAAAATGTACACACACACCTTTAAATATGTATAGACTAGAGGCCCGGTGCACAAAATTCAAGCACGGGGCGGGGGAGTGTCCCTCAGCCCGGCCTGTACCCTCTCCAGTCCCGGACCCCTCGGGGGAGGTCCGACTTGCAATCTGGGACCGCTGGCTCCTAACTGCTCGCCTGCCTGCCTGCCTGCCTGATCGCCCCTAACCGCCTCTGCCTGCTGGCCCAATCGCCCACAACTGCCATCCCCTGCTGGCCTGATAGCCCCCAATTGCCCTCCCCTGCCGGCCTGATCGCCCCCAACTGCCCTCCCCTGCCGGCCTGATCACCCATAACTGCCCTCCCCTGCCGGCCTGATCGCCCCTAACCACCTGTGCCTGCCGGCCTGATCGCCCACAACTGCCCTCCCCTGCTGGCCTGATCGCCCCTAACTGCCCTCCCCTGCTGGCCTGATCACCCCCAACTGCCCTCCCCTGCTGGCCTGATCACCCCCAACTGCTCTCCCCTGCCGGCCTGATCGCCCCTAACTGCTCTCCAGTCCTGATCGCCCCTAACTGCCCTCCCCTGCTGGCCTGATCGCCCCTAACTGCTCTCCCGTCCTGATCGCCCCCAACTGCTCTCCCCTGCTGGCCTGATCGCCCCTAACTGCCCTCCCCTGCTGGACTGATCGCCCCTAACAGCCCTCCCCTGCTGGCCTGATCGCCCCTAACTGCTCTCCCGTCCTGATCGCCCCTAACTGCTCTCCCGTCCTGATCGCCCCCAACTGCTCTCCCCTGCTGGCCTGATCGCCCCTAACTGCCCTCCCCTGCTGGCCTGATCGCCCCTAACTGCTCTCCCGTCCTGATCGCCCCCAACTGCTCTCCCCTGCTGGCCTGATCGCCCCTAACTGCCCTCCCCTGCTGGACTGATCGCCCCTAACAGCCCTCCCCTGCTGGCCTGATCGCCCCTAACTGCTCTCCCGTCCTGATCGCCCCTAACTGCTCTCCCGTCCTGATCGCCCCCAACTGCTCTCCCCTGCTGGCCTGATCGCCCCTAACTGCCCTCCCCTGCTGGCCTGATCGCCCCTAACTGCTCTCCCGTCCTGATCGCCCCCAACTGCTCTCCCCTGCTGGCCTGATCGCCCCTAACTGCCCTCCCCTGCTGGACTGATCGCCCCTAACAGCCCTCCCCTGCTGGCCTGATCGCCCCTAACTGCTCTCCCGTCCTGATCGCCCCTAACTGCTCTCCCGTCCTGATCGCCCCCAACTGCTCTCCCCTGCTGGCCTGATCACCCCTAACTGCCCTCCCCTGCTGGACTGATCGCCCCTAACAGCCCTCCCCTGCCGGCCTGATCGCCCCTAACCGCCCTCCCCTGCTGGCCTGATCGCCCCTAACTGCTCTCCCGTCCTGATCGCCCCTAACTGCTCTCCCGTCCTGATCGCCCCTAACCGCCTCTGCCTCGGCCCCGCCACAATGGCTTTGTCCGGAAGGACGTCGGGAAGATGTCCGGTCTAATTGGCCTATTACCCTTTTATCACTGTGGATTTGTATTGACTTCAGAGAATAAGAGAGAGGGAGAGAGGGATGGGAACATCGATGACGAGAGAGAATCACGCTTCGGCCGCCTCCTCACGCCCCCTCCGGGGATCGAGCCCGCCACCCGGGCGTGTGTCCTGCAGGCGGACAGCCATCCCCGGCCGCTCCCACGCAGTCCCCTCGCCTCCTCCTAGGAGCTTCTAACACCTTCCACACCGACCCTCCCCCCGCAGTCCTTTTCTCTCCTCTGAGAGATGGCCACGTCCTGGCAGATTTCGAATCCTTCCTCCGCCTCCCGTCCCCGGATTCTGAGAACAAACTCCAGGGGATGGAGGGGCAGCAGGTTGCACGGGGGGCCCTGACCCGGGGCCGGCCCCATCGCGATCCCTGTCCATCACAGCGCTGGTCCCTGGAGACCGCGCTTCCTGACGAGACGAGACGGGACGCAGGTCCCCTTGCACCAGCCTTCCCCACACCAGGCCGCCGGCACCCCCTGCCCAGAAGGCACCCCGTGGCGCCCCGTCCCCCCCCCCCCGCCTCACCGGCCCCACCTTCCCACCCCGACAGGTCCCGACCTCCCCAAAGTGCTGGCCACCCCCCAGGACCTGTCCGCCTCCTTCGCCGTCCAGGACGGGAACGTCACCGGCCACTTCGCCTGGACGACGGCCCAGGCCAACCTCGACCCGCCCGTGACCGGCTTCCAGGTGACCTGGGCGGAGGTGACGACCGAGAGCAGGCAGAACAGCTTGCCCAACAGCATCATCTCGCAGTCCCAGATCCTGCCCGCGGTAGGCGCCCTCGCCATGTCCGTGCCCCCCCCCCCATGTCCGCCTCCTCCATGCCTCCTACTGGGGATCAAGTCCGCAACCCGGGCCTGTGCCCTTGACCGGGAATCGAACCCTGACCTCCTGGCTCATAGGTTGACGCTCCCTCTCCCTTCCTCTCTGAAATCAATAAAACTATTTTTTTTTTTAAAAAAGAATCAACTGCCCTCTACACAGATTCTGGGACCAGAGCCCCTGCTCCCATCTTGACTGTACGAGTGTGAGACCCTCTCCTCCCGCCTTCGCTCCCCGGCGTCCCTCTTGCCCCGGCGCACACGCACAGCGAGTGGTCTTCATTGGGGAGAAAAGAACCGAAAGGAGCTGTTGTCCCTCTTCCTGTGCCCCCGTCCGATCCGCTCCTGCCCCTAATGAGCTGGCCCCTCTCCCACGCCACTCAGGGCCTTGGCTTGAAACACCCCCCCCCCCCCCCATGAGGGTTTCACAAACGCTCTCAGAATCGCCAAGGCCTGCTCCAAAACGAAGAGAAAGAACCCAAATCCCAGAAGAAAAGTCCCACGGAATGAGACAGCAGGGATGCTGGGAGTGGGTGGGTGTGAGTGAGCCATGAGGAAGCATGTTGGGGTCCAACCCCAGCAGGTCCAGGGGTTCCCAAAGGTGTGGACGGAGACAGCGTTCAATTGATCATCAGCCTAGCCAGATTCTAGCCAGGTTCTCTAGCCAGGTTCCAGCCAGGTTCTGTCTTTATTCTCCCGTTACATCTGTATTTATACCAGTGGATTTTAATCCCATCCATTCTATTCCAAAGGTTAGGGCATTTCTTATCTCCATTCCAAGGCCGCTACTCTATTGTTCTGTTAAGCTACAAGGAAGTAACTGAAAGATTATCCGACGTAAAGATTATGTAGCTTAAGCCTGATTGTTCGTAGTTAAAGTGATTAACTACCCGCCTGGGACTTAGTTAAGGGGTTTTTACTGATTTATTCCCTTCCTTAGTCCTGTTAATCCCTAACTCCAGGGGAAAACCCCCACCTGGGGAAACAAGCTTTCTCGGAGAGGTGACCTTGGTTAGAACACATAGCGCTAAGACGGGGAGCAAACATATTAAGAACAGGATGCCATAGACGCCAGGTCCCTTGAAGCATATTCTGTGCAGATGTCTCTTTCCTGCGGCAACTGTGTCAAGCAGCAAGGATGGACCAGCTTCCGGCAGAAGCAGGGATGCTGGGAGTGGGTTGGGTGTGGGTGAGGCATGGGCCATGGGGTCCCAGGGTGACCTGGGACTGGCCTCAGGGGTGAGCTCTGCCCAGGGTCTGGGGCTGCCAGGAAGTGAGCCCGATCCTGAGACACCACCCAGCAGGGGACCCCAGAAATCAGGGCCAGGCTCTACGTTATCTGGGGACCGGACACCACAGCCTGTCACCCAACATGCATGCATTGTGCGTCTTCTTCTTCTTCTTTTAAATGTATTTTTGTTGATCGCAGAGAGGAAGGGAGAGGGCGAGAGAGAGAGACAGAAACATCCACGACGAGAGAGAATCATGGGTCGGCTGCCTCCCGCGCGCCCCCGACTGGGGGCCGAGCCCACAACTTGGGCCTCGAACCGTGACCTCCTGGTTCCGAGGTCGACGCCCAACCACTGAGCCACACCAGCCGGGCCGTGGTCTGTCTTCCTTCCCCAGCGTCTCTGACGGCCTCTCGCTTGGTGTCGCCCCCAGAACCACGCCTTCCTCACCGTGCCCAACCTGAGGCCGTCCACCCTGTACCGACTCGAGGTCCAGGTGCTGACCGCTGCGGGGGAGGGGCCGGCCACCCTCCAGACCTTCCGGACCCCCGACCGCCCGCCCCCGGGACACGGTAAGAGCCGCCTTCCTCCCCACACGGGGCAGTCCTGGGGGAAAACCAACACCCATAGCCGCAGGCCTGTGAGATGGGGTTCTCGTCCCCCCGGGAGTCCTCCTCCCCATTCACGTCTGCTCACGGGGGGTTCATTTTAGCATAAATCGCAGGGTCGACGTTTAATTCCCTTCTCCCGCCCTCTTCTTCTTTTTCCTTTTAACCTTTCTTTTATTTTATACAGAATGCTTGCTTTTCTTTGTCTTTTTATAAAATACTAGTGGCCTGGTGCACAAATTTCATGCACGGGAGGGGGGGGTATCCCTCAGCCCGGCCTGCACCCTCTCACAATCAGGGACCGCTACCTCCTAACTGCTCACCTGCCTGCCTGCCTGATCGCCCCAACCACCTCTGCCTCAGCCCCACCACCATGGCTTTGTCCGGAAGGATGTCCGGAAGGATGCCCGGAAGGTCTCCCGGTCTAATTAGCATATCACCCTTTTATTAGTATAGATATTTTTCTTGATTTTCAGAAAGGAAGGGAGAGAGAGAGAGAGAGAAACATCCATGATGAGAGAGAACTATGGATCGGCTGCCTCCTGCACGCCCCCCACTGGGGACCCAGCCCGCAACCCGGGCCTGTGCCCTGACCGGGAATCGAACCTGGGACCCTTCCGTCCGCAGGCCCCACACTCTGTCCAGTGAGCCACACCGGCTGGGACTTCTTTGTCGTTTAAACCATAAGTCCATACGGAAAAAAACCTATAATTGTATGAAGCAGAAATGTTCTCGAAATTAAGATTTTCCAATACGAAGTACAGGCGATAATATTTGGACAAGAAGCTTATTTTCTTATTACACCCATTTTACTGAAATATACGATGTGCGTTTTCTTCAAAATATGACCCCAATGGAATTAGCTAAACCCAGTAACACGGTCTTTAAAAAGTGTTACCAACTATTTAACCAACATCTTGCTGTTTTTTCGTTATACATTTTACCGTCATCCAGCCGACCGTACAAAGCCATGTCTAAAGGTGTGTGTTCATTTAAAATAATGGAGAAGTGATCCTAGATTAACGTCTGATGTTTTCAAAATGACGGGTCCGCCCGGCCGGCGTGGCTCCGTGGTTGAGCGTCGACCTAGGAACCAGGAGGTCACGGGTTCGAATCCTGGTCAGGGCACACGCCCAGGTTGCGGGCTCCATCCCCAGTAGGGGGCGTGCAGGAGGCAGCCGATCCCTGATTCTCTCTCATCATGGATGTTTCTCTCTCTCCCTCTCCCTTCCTCTCTGAAATTAAAAAAAAAAAATTATATTAAAAAAATAAATAAATTTGCACTTGCTTTTTGCAACCCGGGCAGGGAGAGGCCGGACGGAGAGAGGGGATGGGACGGTCTGCGACCTTTCAGGGTCAGGCTGGACCCCAGGGGGCCAGGGGACTAACAGGTGTTTTCCGTCTCTCCCCAGGGCCCCCCCTCAAACACCACCACCAACCACACCATCACCGCTGGGCTCCCCAGAGGCCCTGAGCTGCCCTCCAGGCGGCCGAGCCCTTGGGTGTGCCCCGGCCTCACCCCCAGGAGCCTCTCTCCACCCCGAGGCCTCCGGACACGGCGCCCCACGGGAGCCTGCGTCGGCCTCAGCCACATCCCCCGGGAGCGGAGAGCTCGCACACACGGCCCAACCCATGCAAATTCCGTGTCCAGGCGTGGCGCGGCCAGCCGACACCGCGTCGTCACAGAACCGCGGGCTCCCGGGGTCTCTCCCATCAGACCCCTGGGGCCCACGCCCAGGTCATACTCACTCCAGGCCTCGCCTTCACCGGGGAGACTTTTCATTTGACTTTCTAATCGACTAGCAGCCCTGTGCTCGGAATTCGTGCACCGGGAGGGTCCCTAGGGCTGGCTGGCGATCAGGGCCGGTCGCCGCCTTCCCTCGTTCCACGCCGCCCCCTGGTGGCCAGCGCACATCGTAGCGAGCGAGCAAACTCCCGCAGGGACACTGTGCATATTAGCCGTTTATATATATAGATCCCTTTATTTCCGAGAGGAAGGGAGAGGGCGAGGGAGAGAGAAACAGCCACGAGGAGAGAGAATCGCGGACCGGCTGCCTCCCGCCCGCCCGCTACTGGGGATGGAGCCCACAACCCCGGCGTGTGTCCCTGGCTGGAACCGAACCCTGACCTTTGGTTCATAGGTCGACGCTCAGCCGGGCACCAGTGGAACTTTTTACGCTAAAATGATCGATTCCATTCGCTGCTCCCCCCACGGCCCCCGAGGGAAATTACAACTCCTTTCTGGCTGCTTTTTTACGGTTTCGTCCTCCAGCGCGAGAGAGGGTCCTGATTTCTCACTTACAGCTCCCCTCTTCCTTCACGAGACACCTGCCGCTGGGTCTCGATAACACGCCCGTGTGTGCAAACACTTACCCAGCCTCTCGCTTGCAACGAAAGCATTGCAGCGATGGCCTCTTCTCCATCCCCGGCGTGGGGCGGGCGGGAGGCAGCCGGTGCGGGATCCCCTCCATCATGGATGTTTCTCTCGCTCTCCCTCTCCCACGTCAATAAAAACATAGTCATCATCAACAACAAAACACTCCATAAAACTCAGAGAGACGGTGGCTCCGTCTGTGCGTCTGTGTGGCCAGACTCACCGTTTCCCTCCTGAGGAATCTCTCGGCACCTGGCCCCGTGGACGCGGCGGCTAAGGAGACTGCCATGTCGTCATCCTCGCTCGCCCAGACGGTCCGCAGGAATCCGTCCCTCCCAGCGGCCATGCAAACTCCATAATTTATTTATGTCTGTAATTAGGATGTTTCCTGTGTGTGTGTGTGTGTGTGTGCGTGTGCGTGTGTCATGGTATCTAGAGATGTAATCTTGTAAAAAAAAAAAAATTGTAAAAAAAAAAAAACCACCCCCAAAAGTTATTGTAAATAGCCCGACGTGCTGGGATGCATTCATTATATCCATGTGGGAACGTTTGTACATATGGACGACGACACAATAAAGTCTCCTGCAACTGCCCTGTGGGCTAGACCCATTTATTGGCTAAAAAAAAAAAAAAACCCACAAAAAACAAAAAACGCCCGGCCAGTGTGGCTCAGTGGTTGGGCATCGACCTAGGAACCAGGAGGTCCCGGGTTCGAATCCCGCTCAGGGCACAGGCCTGGGCTGTGGGCTCCATCCCCACTGGGAGGAGCTTTGAGGACGAACAGTGACGCCCGCCTCCTCCAGCTCTGAGTGCAGCGTGGACCCCTGGCTCTTCTAAAGGGTCCAGGCTAATCGGAATGCAGACCACGAAGAGGTACGGGACGGACGGCCGGCCGGACGGACGGTCTGTCACGCTCATCCCCACTGCAGGCCCGTGGAGGCTCACGGCTCTGCGGACACAGACATCGCCACTCAGACTCCGTCCGGGTGGAATTCATCGAGGGGGATTAGGGTCACACGGGGGGCCGGTCAAAGCCAGGCTCGAATATTCCAGAAGCACACCGGCCCCTCCCCCGGCCTCCCCAGCCTGCCGTCTGAGTCCGTGGGCTGTGCACCTACGTTCTCTCCTCAGCTCTTCGATTCCCCAACAGATCTGTCCGTCCGTGCTTCTTAAAAACAAAAATATATGTTCATTGATTCCAGAGAGGAAGGGAGACGGAGAGAGAGAAGCATCGATGATGAGAGAGAATCTCGGATCGGCCGCCTCCTGCACGCCCCACGCTGGGGATCGAGCCCGCAACCCGGGCCTGTGCCCTGACCGGGAATCGAACCCGGGACCTCCTGGTTCCCAGGTCGACGCTCAGCCACGGAGCCACGCCGGCCGGGCCCTTCTCGGTTCCCTCGCCCGTCTGTTCTCGCCGCGGGTGGACACTCCTGGGGTCGCCATGCCCCCTCACCTCCCGTGTCAGTATCTTTCCAGCTGTTTTATCCACAAAGGGAACCCGCCTGCTGTGGTTTGCGACGTTCATCGATGAATTCAGGGAGGACCCGCATTTTATAGCAACCAGCCGTCTCTGTGACAATGATGCCCCCGTTCTCCGGGGCGCCTCGCTTTTCCCCGGCTCCGTGGCTCTCCATCATGAGCCCGGGCCGCCTGTCAGCACCTGAGCCAATTCAGCAGAGACAGGGGTGGATCCGAGGCGAGCCTTTATTCACCCACAAAACCTGCCCTGTGCCCCCGTGTCTCGCCCCCGCCCCCCCAACCCCCATGAGCCAGCTGCTTATATTGGGCAGAAGGACAGATTACGGGGAAGTCGGAATCACAGGCCTGGGGAAGGAGGGAGTGCGGGCTGGGGCCCCGGCCCCATTGTTTGGGCAACAAGGTTCCTGTTTCCATGACAACAGCAGCTCTTGAATGTGAATGGACCACATTCCAAGGCTGACTCCCTGGTCCAGGTCCCAGGCTGATGACTCCCAGGTCCCATGCTGACTCCCAGGTCCCAGGCTGATGACTCCCAGGTCTGAGGCTGACTCCCAGGTCCCAGGCTGATGACTCCCAGGTCTGAGGCTGACTCCCAGGTCCCAGGCTGATGACTCCCAGGTCCCAGGCTGATGACTCTCAGGTCCCAGGCTGACTCCCAGGTCCCACGCTGACTCCCAGGTCCAGGCTGATGACTCCCAGGTCCCAGGCTGACTCCCAGGTCCCACGCTGACTCCCAGGTCCAGGCTGATGACTCCCAGGTCCCAGGCTGACTCCCAGGTCCCAGGCTGACTCCCAGGTCCAGGCTGACTCCCAGGACCCAGGCTGACTCCCAGGTCCCACGCTGACTCCCAGGACCCAGGCTGACTCCCAGGTCCCACGCTGACTCCCAGGTCCAGGCTGATGACTCCCAGGTCCAGGCTGACTCCCAGGTCCCAGGCTGACTCCCAGGTCCCACGCTGACTCCCAGGTCCAGGCTGATGACTCCCAGGTCCCAGGCTGATGACTCCCAGGTCCCAGGCTGATGACTCCCAGGTCCAGGCTGATGACTCCCAGGTCCCAGGCTGACTCCCAGGTCCCACGCTGACTCCCAGGTCCAGGCTGATGACTCCCAGGTCCAGGCTGACTCCCAGGTCCCAGGCTGACTCCCAGGTCCCACGCTGACTCCCAGGTCCAGGCTGATGACTCCCAGGTCCCAGGCTGATGACTCCCAGGTCCCAGGCTGATGACTCCCAGGTCCCAGGCTGATGACTCCCAGGTCCCAGGCTGATGACTCCCAGGTCCCAGGCTGATGACTCCCAGGTCCAGGCTGATGACTCCCAGGTCCAGGCTGACTCCCAGGTCCCACGCTGACTCCCAGGTCCCACGCTGACTCCCAGGTCCAGGCTGATGACTCCCAGGTCCCAGGCTGATGACTCCCAGGTCCAGGCTGATGACTCCCAGGTCCCACGCTGACTCCCAGGTCCAGGCTGATGACTCCCAGGTCCCAGGCTGATGACTCCCAGGTCCAGGCTGATGACTCCCAGGTCCCAGGCTGACTCCCAGGTCCCACGCTGACTCCCAGGTCCAGGCTGATGACTCCCAGGTCCAGGCTGACTCCCAGGTCCCAGGCTGACTCCCAGGTCCCACGCTGACTCCCAGGTCCAGGCTGATGACTCCCAGGTCCCAGGCTGATGACTCCCAGGTCCAGGCTGATGTCTCCCAGGTCCCAGGCTGATGACTCCCAGGTCCAGGCTGATGACTCCCAGGTCCAGGCTGACTCCCAGGTCCCACGCTGACTCCCAGGTCCCACGCTGACTCCTAGGTCCCAGGCTGACTCCCAGGTCCCACGCTGACTCCCAGGTCCAGGCTGATGACTCCCAGGTCCCAGGCTGATGACTCCCAGGTCCCAGGCTGATGACTCCCAGGTCCAGGCTGATGACTCCCAGGTCCCAGGCTGATGACTCCCAGGTCCAGGCTGATGACTCCCAGGTCCCAGGCTGATGACTCCCAGGTCCAGGCTGATGACTCCCAGGTCCAGGCTGACTCCCAGGTCCCACGCTGACTCCCAGGTCCAGGCTGATGACTCCCAGGTCCACGCTGACTCCTAGGTCCCAGGCTGACTCCCAGGTCCCACGCTGACTCCCAGGTCCAGGCTGATGACTCCCAGGTCCCAGGCTGATGACTCCCAGGTCCCAGGCTGATGACTCCCAGGTCCAGGCTGATGACTCCCAGGTCCCAGGCTGATGACTCCCAGGTCCAGGCTGATGACTCCCAGGTCCCAGGCTGATGACTCCCAGGTCCAGGCTGATGACTCCCAGGTCCAGGCTGACTCCCAGGTCCCACGCTGACTCCCAGGTCCAGGCTGATGACTCCCAGGTCCACGCTGACTCCCAGGTCCCAGGCTGATGACTCCCAGGTCCCAGGCTGATGACTCCCAGGTCCCAGGCTGACTCCCAGGTCCCATGCTGATGACTCCCAGGTCCCAGGCTGATGACTCCCAGGTCCCAGGCTGATGACTCCCAGGTCCAGGCTGACTCCCAGGTCCCACGCTGACTCCCAGGTCCAGGCTGATGACTCCCAGGTCCAGGCTGACTCCCAGGTCCCAGGCTGATGACTCCCAGGTCCCAGGCTGACTCCCAGGTCCCACGCTGACTCCCAGGTCCAGGCTGATGACTCCCAGGTCCCAGGCTGACTCCCAGGTCCCACGCTGACTCCCAGGTCCCACGCTGACTCCCAGGTCCAGGCTGATGACTCCCAGGTCCCAGGCTGATGACTCCCAGGTCCCAGGCTGATGACTCCCAGGTCCCAGGCTGACTCCCAGGTCCCAGGCTGATGACTCCCAGGTCCCAGGCTGATGACTCCCAGGTCCCAGGCTGACTCCCAGGTCCCAGGCTGACTCTCAGGTCCCAGGCTGACTCCCAGGTCCCAGGCTGATGACTCCCAGGTCCCAGGGTGATGACTCCCAGGTCCCAGGCTGATGACTCCCAGGTCCCAGGCTGACTCCCAGGTCCCACGCTGACTCCCAGGTCCAGGCTGATGACTCCCAGGTCCCAGGCTGACTCCCAGGTCCCACGCTGACTCCCAGGTCCCACGCTGACTCCCAGGTCCAGGCTGATGACTCCCAGGTCCCAGGCTGATGACTCCCAGGTCCCAGGCTGATGACTCCCAGGTCCCAGGCTGACTCCCAGGTCCCAGGCTGATGACTCCCAGGTCCCAGGCTGATGACTCCCAGGTCCCAGGCTGACTCCCAGGTCCCATGCTGACTCCCAGGTCCCAGGCTGACTCCCAGGTCCCAGGCTGACTCTCAGGTCCCAGGCTGACTCCCAGGTCCCAGGCTGATGACTCCCAGGTCCCATGCTGACTCCCAGGTCCCATGCTGACGACTCCCAGGTCCCAGGCTGACTCCCAGGTCCCAGGCTGACTCCCAGGTCCCATGCTGACTCCCAGGTCCCAGGCTGATGACTCTCAGGTCCCAGGCTGATGACTCCCAGGTCCCAGGCTGACTCCCAGGTCCCAGGCTGACTCCCAGGTCCCAGGCTGATGACTCCCAGGTCCCAGGCTGATGACTCCCAGGTCCCAGGCTGATGACTCCCAGGTCCCAGGCTGACTCCCAGGTCCCAGGCTGATGACTCCCAGGTCCCAGGCTGATGACTCCCAGGTCCCATGCTGACTCCCAGGTCCCAGGCTGATGACTCCCAGGTCCCAGGCTGACTCCCAGGTCCAGGCTGATGACTCTCAGGTCCCAGGCTGATGACTCCCAGGTCCAGGCTGATGACTCCCAGGTCCCAGGCTGACTCCCAGGTCCCAGGCTGATGACTCCCAGGTCCCAGGCTGACTCCCAGGTCCCATGCTGACTCCCAGGTCCAGGCTGACTCCCAGGTCCCAGGCTGACTTCCCTCTGGGCCTCATGCCAACGCAGTGGGTGTCCCGAGGTCAGGGTGCGCAGGGGCAGCAGCTGGTGTTGCTGATGGGGTCCCCTGGACCAGCCTCCTACCCTGTCGACCGACATTCGCTCAGACCCAGGTCTCCGCAGCGGGCAGCCAGGATGGGGTCCGAGAAGGGGCCGACTCCAGGTGCATCGGGCAGTGACGCAGCCGCCGGCACACACGGTTCCATCCCAAGGCACGCCCTGCAGCGGGAGGGCATGAGACAGGGCGACCAAGGCAACGGGAGGTCATGTGACCTGGTGACAGTTCAACGGGAGATCATGTGATGTAGTGACGCAATGCAACGGGAGGTCATGATGGGGTGACACAATGCAACAGGAGGTCATGTGACGTGGTGATGCAATGCAACGGGAGATCATGCCACCTGGTGACGCCCTGCAGCGGGAGGTCATGTGACGTGTGAGGCACTGCAACGCAAAACAGCCTAATCAATCTCCTGCAACTTAACGCCACCTAGCTGATACCATCCAGTTAACATACCGTAAAGTAACGTAAGGGGATGCAACAGAACGTAAAGTAACCTAATGAACGTAAAGCCACGGGACACAAACGGAAGGCGACGTAGCAAAACGTAAAAGTAATCTAATTAATGTAAAATGGCGGGACCTAAGGGCAAGTGACCTAATTGCCGTAAAGTGACGTAACGCAACGTAAATGAACCTCCTTTAACGTACAGCGACGTGGTACAGTACCGTAAAGTAATATGATTAACATAAAATGGTGAGACATAACGTAAAGGAACCTACTTTAACGTAAAGCGATGGGGTATAATGTAAAGTAATTTAATTAATATAAAATGAAGTGACAACGTAATCTAACTAAAGTGACGTGACATAACGTAAATGAACTTAACACAATGTAATGTAAAGTGATATAACATAAAACTAATTTAATGACGTAAAGCCACGTGACATAACAGGAATGAACCCACTTTAACGTAAAGTGAAAATATAAGGTACAGTAATGTGCTAACGTAAAATGACATGACATACCGTAAAAGCAACCTAATTAACGTAAAGTGACGGGACTTTAAGGTAAAGTAGCCCCAAGAATGCACAGTGGCTGACACAACAATGAACTCTGCTTTAACGTAAAGCAACGTGGTATAACAACGTAATTTAACCAACGTAAGATGACGTGACATGACGTAAATGAAGCTATTTTAACGTAAAGCGACGTGGTATAACGCAAAGTAACCAAACTAACGTAAAATGACGTGACACAACACCAAGCAATCGCATTAAAGCGACGGGGCACAATGTAGATGAATGTAATTAACACCATGCAACTCACGATAACCTGATGTGATGTAATCCAGTTAAAGGATGACAATAACAGTGACGTAAGAGGCGGGACGTGACCTCAGCTAACGGGTGTGCGGGACCAGGCTGCAGAGTCGCCCAGGGGCACCCGGTGGCCTGGGCGCGGGGCGGGTGGGGGTGCCGTAAGGGTGGCCCCGGCCCGGCTTTGGGAAAGGGGCCCTTTCAGGCGCCGGAGGAGCCGGGTGCTGCCCGGAGCTGACGGGCACCTGCCTCCCTCCTGAACGAAAGTGACTCCGGCCCGGGTTCAGGGCCGCATTTCACGCTCGGCCGGAAAGGACACTTTCGGGTCCCACGCGCGGGAGCTGCGCCTGCAACCGGGAAGACGGAGTCACGTGATCCCCGAGGACAGCGGGGGCTTCGCTGGCAGAACAGCCCTCGGAGCCCAATACACACACACACACACACACACACACACACACACGTGTCCATGTGCTTTGTTTCTACAGCAGGTGCAGCCTCGGAGCAAAATGGAGCAGAAAAGAGAGATATTTCCCTACAGCCCTCCCCCCATGCACGGCCCCTCCCCCCATGCACGGCCCCTCCCCCCATGCACGGCCCCTCCCCCATGCACAGCCTCCTCTGCACAGCCCCTCCCCCCATGCACAGGCCCTCCCCCATGCACAGCCCCTCCCCCATGCACAGCCCCTCCCCCATGCACGGCCCCTCCCCCCATGCATGGCCCCTCCCCCATGCACAGCCCCTCCCCCATGCACAGCCCCTCCCCCCATGCACAGCCCCTCCCCCATGCACAGCCCCTCCCCCCATGCACAGCCCCTCCCCCCATGCACGGCCCCTCCCCCCATGCACAGCCCCTCCCTCATGCACAGCCCCTCCCCCATGCATGGCCCCTCCCACCATGCACAGCCCCTCCCCTATGCCTGCACAGCCTCTCCTACGCCTGCACAGCCCCTCCCCCACCCATGCACAGCCCCTCAACCCATGCAAGCCCCTCCCCCAATGATGCACAGCCCCTCTCCCCTCATGCACAGCCCCTCCCCCATGCACGGCCCCTCCCACCATGCACAGCCCCTCCCCTATGCCTGCACAGCCTCTCTCCTACGCCTGCACAGCCCCTCCCCAACCCATGCACAGCCCCTCAACCCATGCAAGCCCCTCCCCCAATGATGCACAGCCCCTCTCCCCTCATGCACAGCCCCTCCCCCATGCACAGCCCCTCTCCCCATGCACAGCCCCTCCCCCATGCACGGCCCCTCCCCCCATGCACAGCCCCTCCCCCCATGCACAGCCCCTCCCCCCATGCACAGCCCCTCCCCCATGCACAGCCCCTCCCCCCATGCACAGCCCCTCCCCCCATGCACGGCCCCTCCCCCCATGCACAGCCCCTCCCTCATGCACAGCCCCTCCCCCATGCACGGCCCCTCCCACCATTCACAGCCCCTCCCCTATGCCTGTACAGCCTCTCTCCTACGCCTGCACAGCCCCTCAATCCATGCAATCCCCTCCCCCAATGATGCACAGCCCCTCCCCCATAATCAGCACCCCCACCAGATGGCACATTTGTGGCCAAGGCTGCCCCCCCCCCACAGACAACGTCCTCCTCACCCCAAGCCCACAGCTGACCCTCAGGGGTGGGAGCAGACACCCACCCTCACAGCACCATCACAGCTCATCTCCTGGCCCTACGAGTCCCCCCTCTCCCTCCAGCTACCCTATATAATAAAAGGCTAACATGCAAATTGACCAAGTGGTGGAAAGACCGGTCGCTATGACACGCCCTGACCACCAGGGGGCAGACGCTCAACCCAGGAACTGCCCCCTGGTGGCCAGTGCACCAGAAGCCGTGGGGAGTGGGCCTAAGCCGTCAGTCGGACCTCCCCTGAGGGCTCCTGGACGGCGAGAAGGCGCAGGCTGGGCTGAGGGCCCCCCTGAGTGCACGAATTCTGTGCACTGAGCCTCTAGTATTTTTTTAAAAATTTTATTGCTGCCGCAGAAAGGCAATACTCCCATGAGCTCATGTTGTGTGTTGCTTCTTGCACTCATTTCTTTTTCTTAAAAAAACTGCAATGAATTTTGATGGTTGTTAGATGTGACGCTTAAAATACGTTTAAAAGTTGGAAAGCTAAGCCCTTTCTTTGAAACCAGCCTGCGGAAGGGAGAGGGAGAGAGAGAGAAACATCCATGAGGAGAGAGAATCATGGACCAGCCGCCTCCTGCACGCCCCTCACTGGGCATGGAGCCTGCAACCCGGGCGTGTGCCCCTGACCAGAAATCGAACCCAGGACCTCCTGGTTTCTAGGTCGATGCTCAACCAGTGAGCGGCACCAGCCAGGCTCGAACTTTTTAAAAATTATAAAGTTCTCGCCCTGGCTCAGTGCATAGAGCATCACCCTGCGGACTGAAGGGTCCCGGGTTCGATTCCCGGTCAAGGGCACAGGCCCGGGTTGCGGGCTCGATGCCCAGTCGGGGGCATGCAGGAGGCGGCCGATCCACGATTCCCTCACATCATGGATGTTTCTCTCTCTCTCTCTCCCTCTCTCTTCCTCTCTGAAATCAATAAAAATATTTTACAAATAAATAAATTATAGAGTTCTTTTCATTTTTTTATTTTTTCAAACCTGAGGCCCAAATGAAACAGATGGACGTGACCCAGGCAAGCTCTCTCAGCCAGATTGCTGTGCCTCTCCTCCCCCCCCCCCCCCCCGGGTCACTAGGCCGCCCCCTCCCAGGAGCCGGGCCCGTAAAACGCAGCGCTGTGTTCCCTCCTCGGAGTCATGCAAACGATAGAACGGAGGCTACTGTGGGCCCTGAGCCCACGGTTCCTATTCCAGCCCCGGAGAGTGTCCGCTGGGACCGTGTGGCGGGGCCTGGCCGGTGCTGACACGTGTGTGTGAGCGTGTACTTAGTATGAGAGGCCACACGGCCAACATACATCTCTCGGCAGCCTTTTATTTTATTTTATTATATTATTTCATGTTATTTTATTTTTATATTTTATTTTATTTTATTTTATTATTTATTTTATTTCATGTTATTATTTTATTTTTTTATTTTATTATTTTATATTTTATCTTATTATTTTATATTTTATTTTATTATTTTATCTTATTATTTTATATTTTATTTTATTATTTTATATTTTATTTTATTATTTTATTTTATTTTATTATTTTATTGTATTGTATTTTGTATTTTATTTTATTATATTATATTTTATTTTATTATTGTATTTTATATTTTATGTTTCATTTTAGTATTTTATATTTTATTTTATTGTATTTTATATTTTATATTATTATTTTATATTTTATTATTTTATTTCTAATATTTTATTTTCTATTTTATTTTTCAATATTTAATTTAATTTAAGTTTCTCAATCCTATATAATAGCCTCATACGCTAAGTGTCCGACCGTCTGTTCAACCGGCCAACCAGTCGCCATCTATGACACGCACGGACCACCAGGGGGCAGACGCTCTGACTGGTAGGTTAGCTTGGGGCTGGGGTCCGGCTGGTCGATTGTGATGAACGGTGATGAATGAGTGACTATAGGCCAGATGGAAACTCTCCGGGGTACCCTTGGCCTGGGGGGGGGGGGGTGCCCAAGCCAAGACAAAGGAGGGAAAAAGGTTTACAACTCCTCGGAGGGCGTGAGGGGACCCTGGAGATGTCTGCCCGTTTGCTCAGAATGCAGGTGAGTGAGCCGGTGACCAGCAGCCGGGGTGAAGGCGTGGGGGGGTGCCGCTGGGTGTGGGACCCTCCTGGGGGACCCTGGTTCAGAGCTGAGCATCTCACCCCCCCCCTCCGTGTAACTCAGCCCTCACAGTCCCCAGGCCAAGGCAGCCCTCCCCGCCCGCCCACCTCACCTGTCAATCAGAGCCACCTGCACCTGTCAATCATGCACCCGCACCCCCTCCCCATCTGGCTCCCTCCAGGCCCACTGCCCCTCCTCCACGTCCTGTGTGGCACCCCCGAGCCCTGTTCCCGCACACCATGCCCATCCAGGTGGTGCATGAAAGGGGCGCCTGTCTGCACCCCTCACCAGCCTGCCGGCGAGCCGGGGAGCGGGCCAGCCCCTGGACACAGAGCCCATTCAGCCCCTCTGGCTGTGAGACAGACCTCTGGGGTTCAGGCCAACGGGAGGGGAGGCTGACAGGCTGTGCGTGTGCCAGGGCCCTCGCCCGGGAGGAAGGCACCTAACAGCCACCGTGGGGTGGGCAGGGTGCTGGCAGAGTGTGGGCCTCCCCGACGGTGGGGGAGGCAGGGTGCCCCCCGGGCCAGATGCCTGCAGAGGAGGACCCTCAGCTCAGGCACCCTGGGCGGCAGCAGGAATGGGTGCATTTTGAGCTCGATGACCAGGATTTCGGGGAGCCTTTCCCTTCGAGCCGGGGCCTGGGGGGACCTGGATCAGGCCACCTGCATACTGAGGCCATCACCCAGGGCCCGTACACCATCACCCACTTGGAGACCAGCCTGCGCTATCCAGTCAGACGTCGAGTTAACTCACCCCGAGCACCGTGGTGGGAATAGACCACACGGTTTCGTGGGCCTCACACGGTCGGACGGACAGATGGACGGACGGATGGACGTTCCCCACCCCAGCTGCGTTAGAGGGAAATTCACGCTCCGATGAGCTGGGGATCCGATGGCGGGACCATCTCAACACGCGGGCAACACCCTCGCAGTCAAAGAAGCTGCTGAAAAACCAAAATAACAGCCCGGCTGGTGTGGCTCAGTGGTTGGGCGTCGACCTGGGAACCAGGAGGTCACGGGTTCGATTCCCGGTCAAGGGCACATGCCCGGATTGCGGGCTCCATCCCCAGTTGGGGGCGTGCGGGAGGCAGCCGATCCATGACTCTCTCTCTCTCCTCATTGATGTTTCCCTCAACCTCTCTCCTTCTCCCTTTCTTTCTGAAATCAATCATCATAGACATTTAAACAATTTTTTTTAAATAATGCTCTGATTTCTCTCCTGACCATATAAATCTCTCGCCTTTTACTAAAAAGAGACAGCACCGATTTCTACAGGTGGATGTTACGATCTTAGCAAGATCCCCCTCCTACAATCTCTGGCCGACGTTCCCAAATTTAATCATTTCTCCATTTTCCGTCTGAGGAGAGAGCCCAGGACACGACCACTGCCGCTCACGAACGCCTCGTCAATGTGACATCAAACGCCAGGAGACCCTCGCGTGGCCAGTGGGCGCGTCCCAAAAACTACCCCCCAAAAGCACGCATTTGCCGGTTCCATCTGCGGATTTCTTCATCCTTTCTTATTTTTATTTTTTAAAATATATTTGTATTGATTTCAGAGAGGAAGGGAGAGGAAGAGAGAGAGACAGAAACATCAGCGACGAGAGAGAATCACGGATCGGCTGCCTCCTGCACGCCCCCGACTGGGGTTCGAGCCCACAACCCAGGCATGTGCCCTGACCGGGAATCGAACCCGGGACCCTTCAGTCCACAGGCTGACGCTCTATCCACTGGGCCGCACCGGCAGTCGCACATCCCCCAATGGGTCCCGGATTGGAGAGGGTGCAGGCTGGGCTGAGGGAACCCCCTCTCCCGTGCACGAATTTCGTGCACCGGGCCTCTAGTATTTTAAATAAATCCAAGTGTAGATATTTTTACAGTCACAGGACCTTCGACATCCTGTAGCTCGCACGGCCGACGTTGCAGACAAACGGAGACGGAGGGTCATTTGCCCAAAGACGTGAGGCGATCAGCCGCGGACTGGACGTGAACACCAGCTCTGGGTGTGGTAGGAACGGAAGAGGGAACCGTTCCGACTCGCACGATTGCACGATCGATGTGTCGGCGTCAATCCACACGGAAATGTAGCAAATAAAACGCCACCCGTGAAAACATTCGTGAAAAGCATTTCACCGACAGCTCTTTCCACAGAACACAACGTGCGACCATGAACTTGCACGCGATACCTTTCCGGTTAGAAAAAATACGTCTTTATGTCCACTTTTTAAAAAAATCAGGTCTTCGACGTTGCATTTACAACGTCTGGCATCTTAAAAACACACTCCTTCAGCCCTGGCTGGTGTGGCTCAGTGGAAAGAGCGTCAGCCTGAGGAATGAAGGGTCCCGGGTTCGATTCCGGTCAAGGGCACATGCCCGGGTTGCGGGCTCGATCCCTGGCCCATGTCGAGGTGCATGCAGGAGGCAACCAATGGATGTGTCTCTCTCACATCAATGTTTCTCTCTCTCTCTGTCTCTTTCCTTTCCTTCCATTCTCTCTCTCTCTCTAAAAAAAAATCAAAATCAATGGAAAAATATCCTCACTTGAGGATTAACCAAAATCAAACAAAAAACCATACCCCTTTAAATTCTGTGATTTCAGGGTCTCAACGAACCCACAGAGGTGAACTTCGTCCGACCAACATTGGCCAATAAATTCGTCTCCAAGCTGGAGGATTGGCCTTCGAAAACAGCTGTTTCTACCAACACGGAGAAAAGATATTGCTGTTGGCCTAAACTACAATTTTATTTCTAAACTAGAGGCCCGGTGCACAAATTCGTGCACCAGTGAGGTCCCTTGGCCTGGCCTGTGGGATGGGGCCGAAACTGGCTCTCCGACATCCCCTGAGGGGTCCTGGATGGCGAGAGGGCGCAGGCTACACTGAGGGACCCCACGGGTGCACGATCGGGGCCTGGGAGGGACGCGGGAGGGCATCCAGGGTGTGTCCAGCCCGTCTCGCTCAGTCCCGATCGGCCGGACCCCAGCGGCAAGCTAACCTACCATAGCGTCTGCCCCTGGTGGTCAGTGCACGTCATAGCGACTGTTCAAACGTCTGCCCCTGGTGGTCAGTGCACGTCATAGTGACTGTTCAAACGTCTGCCCCTGGTGGTCAGTGCACGTCATAGCGACTGTTCAAACGTCTGCCCCTGGTGGTCAGTGCACGTCATAGCGACTGTTCAAACGTCTGCCCCTGGTGGTCAGTGCACGTCATAGCGACTGTTCAAACGTCTGCCCCTGGTGGTCAGTGCACGTCATAGCGACTGTTCAAATGTCTGCCCCCTGGTGGTCAGTGCACGTCATAGCGACTGTTCAAACGTCTGCCCCTGGTGGTCAGTGCACGTCATAGCGACTGTTCAAACGTCTGCCCCTGGTGGTCAGTGCACGTCATAGCGACTGTTCAAACGTCTGCCCCTGGTGGTCAGTGCACGTCATAGCGACTGTTCAAACGTCTGCCCCTGGTGGTCAGTGCACGTCATAGCGACTGTTCAAACGTCTGCCCCTGGTGGTCAGTGCACGTCATAGCGACTGTTCAAACGTCTGCCCCTGGTGGTCAGTGCATGTCATAGCGACTGTTCAAATGTCTGCCCCTGGTGGTCAGTGCATGTCATAGCAAGCGGTTGAGCGGCCCTAGCATATCATCAGCATATTACGCTTTGATTAGTTGAACGGCCGACTGGACGACCAGACACTTAGCCTATTAGGCTTTTATTATATAGGATTTTTTTATTGATTTCAGAGAGGAAGGGAGAGGGAGAGAGAGAAACATCCATGATGAGAGAGAATCATGGACCGGCCGCCTCCTGCACGCCCCCCACTGGGGATGGAGCCCGCAACCCGGGCCTGTGCCCTTGACCGGGAATCGAACCCTGACCTCCTGGTTCCTAGGTCGACGCTCAGCCACCGAGCCACGCCGGCCGCGCCCATGTTTGTTAGCAATCCTAACGCCCGTGGGTTCACCTGACCCGCCAGGACGTACGGGCCATAGTCTGATCCTGCAGGAGAAGTGCTCACCCCCATGTCAGCGAGGCCGCTGTCCCTCCTAATTCCTCGCTGGGGACAGAGGGAGGCCAGGCCCCTCCCAACTGCTATGGGGGACGAAGGTGTCCCTCTCCTGCCCAGGCTGGCATCTGAGAAACACATCCCAGCCCCGACCGGTGTGGCTCAGTGGCTAGAGCGTCGGCCTGCGGACTGAAGGGTCCCGGGTTCGATTCCGGCCAAGGGCATGTACCTTGGTTGGGGGCACATCCCCGGTGGGGGGCGGGCAGGAGGCAGCTGATCGATGTTTCTCTCTCATCGTGGATGTGTCTGACTCTCTATCCCTCTCCTTTCCTCTCTGTAAAAAAATCAATAAAATATATTTTAAAAATATAAAGAGAGAAACGCGTCCCAGCAACCACTGGGGGAACATGAGGGAGGCATTTAGCTTTACCACCAGACGCAGCCCCGGGGGCACCACGACACCGCGGAGGAAGGCGGGACGGCATATCGGGTGACACTTCCCCCCTGAGTGGCCGTGAGATTGCATCTAGAACAAACAACCCCGCCAGCACACGGCAGGCGCCCGAAGGGAAACCATTCGGCTCTTGTGGGGGTGGAGGGGTGTTGTGGGTCAGGGACCGGGGTCCACCCCAGCTCCTTCTGTGCTTCCACGGAATGACATGTGGGTGACACGTCGGGTGGAGCCCTGCGTCCAGGTCGGAAAACCGTGTTCCCCTCCGGACCGACTTAAGAAGACGCCCAGGTCGGTTAACACACGTGGGAAGGGCCGCGGGCCTGAGCAATGGCCGAGGGGTTGTATTTCCTTAGGAAGTCAAAACAGCTCTGGGAGGTTTCAGGCCACGATCAGGATCGGGCTCCTTGGAGAAGCAGTTTGTCCTGCGACGTCAGCGGATTTTCATCACGTAGGAATCTGACATGCAACACAGTTATATATTTTTTAAAAATATATATATTTTTATTGATTTCAGACAGGAAGGGAGAGGGTGAGAGAGAGAGAAACATCAACGATCAGAGAGAATCTCATCAGAGACCATCGACCTATATGACCCAGGAGGTCACGGGTTCGATTCCCGGTCGGGGCACACGCCCGGGTGGCGGGCTCGATCCCCAGTGGGGGGCGTGCAGGAGGCAGCCGGTCCGTGGTTCTCTCTCATCATGGATGCTTCTATCTCTCCCTCCCTCTGCCTTCCTCTCTGAAATCAATAAAAATATATTATTTTTAAAAATAAAAGAGGTGCACTAACAAAAACCACCCCAGTGGGAGCCAGTGATTGGGGTTTGCAAAGAGGTGGGGGTCTGCAAAGAGCTGGGAGTTTGCAAAGAGGTGGGGGAGGTAGCAAAGGGCTGGGGGTCTGCAAAGGGCTGGGGTTTGCAAAGGGCTGGGGGGTTGCAAAGGGCTGGGGGTTTGCAAAGGGCTGGGGGTTGCAAAGGGCTGGGTGTCTGCAAAGGGCTGGGGGGTTGCAAAGGGCTGGGGGTTTGCAAAGGGCTGGGGGTTTGCAAAGGGCTGGGGGTTGCAAAGGGCTGGGGGTTGCAAAGGGCTGGGGGGTTGCAAAGGGCTGGGGGTCTGCAAAGGGCTGGGGTTTGCAAAGGGCTGGGGGGTTGCAAAGGGCTGGGGGTTTGCAAAGGGCTGGGGGTCTGCAAAGGGCTGGGGTTTGCAAAGGGCTGGGGGGTTGCAAAGGGCTGGGGGTTTGCAAAGGGCTGGGGGTTTGCAAAGGGCTGGGGGTTGCAAAGGGCTGGGGGGGTCTGCAAAGGGCTGGGGGGTCTGCAAAGGGCTGGGTGTCTGCAAAGGGCTGGGGGTTGCAAAGGGCTGGGGTTTGCAAAGGGCCTGGGGTCTGCAAAGGGCTGGGGGTCTGCAAAGGGCTGGGGTTTGCAAAGGGCTGGGGGTTGCAAAGGGCTGGGTGTCTGCAAAGGGCTGGGGGTTTGCAAAGGGCTGGGGGTCTGCAAAGGGCTGGGGGTCTGCAAAGGGCTGGGGGTTTGCAAAGGGCTGGGGGTCTGCAAAGGGCTGGGGTCTGCAAAGGGCTGGGGGTTTGCAAAGGGCTGGGGGTCTGCAAAGGGCTGGGGGTTGCAAAGGGCTGGGGGTTTGCAAAGGGCTGGGGGTCTGCAAAGGGCTGGGGGTTTGCAAAGGGCTAGGAGTCTGCAAAGGGCTAGGGGTCTGCAAAGGGCTGGGGGGTTTGCAAAGGGCTGGGCGGTTTGCAAAGGGCTGGGGGGTCTGCAAAGGGCTGGGGGGGTCTGCAAAGGGCTGGGGGGTTTGCAAAGGGCTGGGGGGTTTGCAAAGGGCTGGGGGTTGCAAAGGGCTGGGGGGTTTGCAAAGGGCTAGGGGTCTGCAAAGGGCTGGGGGGTTTGCAAAGGGCTGGGGGTCTGCAAAGGGCTGGGGGTCTGCAAAGGGCTGGGGGTCTGCAAATCTGCCAGACTGAGGTCCCCCCTTCATCCCCCCAAATCAGCCCGCCTGTCGGTTTGAATCACTGCTGTGGTGAGATTTCGTCTGAATGAAGGCCGTGTTGGAAACTACGACCCTCGGATTTCTTTGCTTTTCCTCCTCTGACAAACTTGGGTTTGATTCCTCGCGATGAACTGAAAACAGACCCAATTCAGATCAAACCCAATCAAGCTCATGGTACGAGCCTTCAATCTCTCTCTCTCTCTCTCTCTCTCTCTCTCACACACACACACACACACACACACACAAACTCCGAGACGCATAAACAACGATATTGATGACAAATGCGGAAAGGACGTAGAATTGGTCTCATTCTGTTCACCAGAAAAAAAAAAAAAAGATATAAAATATACCTGAGATGATTGATACGTACACAGACGTTTTCTTTCCTGGGCTTATCTTAGCTAAATAATGTATTCTTTAAAATATATATATATATATTTATTGATTTCAGAGAGGGAGAGAGAGAGAGAAACATCGATGAGGAGAGAGAATCATGCATCGGCCGCCTCCTGCACGCCCCCACCTGGGGATCGAGCCCGCAACCCCCAGGCCTGTGCCCCTGACCGGGAATCGAACCCAGGACCTCCTGGCTCACAGGTCCACGCTCGACCACGAAGCCACGCCGGCCGGGCCCAGTTCCCTCTGTCCAGCCCCTCCCTCCCTCCCCGAGTCGTGTCCTCACGGGCTGAGGAAAGAACCGCACAGGGAAATTTGCAGGCAAACAGCGAGGTTTGTATCCAAGATATTTTTCCTCGCCGCGACGGCCAAGACGTGTCACTGGGCGCCCCGGGGTGTGCGCTGCGGTCATCCTCCACGTCTTCTCGGCGTCTCGGCCACGCTCACTCACACCTCGTTCCTGTTCCCAAGTCACGGAGAGCCGGGAGCCTGGCCAGGAGCTGTCTCCGCAGATGCATTTCTACCCTTTAGTGGAAATTCCATCATTTTTCACGTCCTGGTCGTCCTGGCTCGGAGGCAGGGTGCCTGCGGGGCGTGCAGGCGGCCGCTCCAAGGACAGACCTGGGAATAAATTAACCCGAGAATGCCTGATAAGGGTCTTTTTTTCCCTCTCTTTTTAATTTATTTCCTGGAGATTCTGGGGGAATCGTGAAGCTTTGATTTCCTCGGGAAACGATGAAAGTCATTGCAAATGCTCCACAGTTTGGGGAGAAGAGAACGAAACGGACTGGCCGGCCGGCGTGGCTCCGTGGCTGAGCGTCGACCTAGGAACCAGGAGGTCAGGGTTCGAGTCCCGGTCAGGGGCACAGGCCCGGGTCGCAGGCTCAATGCCCAGTAGGGGGCGTGCAGGAGGCGGCCGGTCCGTGATTCTCTCTCCTCATCATGGATGTTTCTCTCCCGCTCTCCCTCTCCCTTCCTCCCTAGGCCTGGCTGGCGATCAGGGCCGATCGGTGGGGTGACCGGCGAGGCGATCGGGGGGCCCCGCTGGCACCCGCCTTGGCTGGCCAGGGGCCTGCGAGCTGGGGGCAGCTCCCCTGTTGAGTGTCTGCCCCCTGGTGGTCAGTGTGCATCATAGCAACCGGTCGTTGCGCCAATTATTCCGGCATCCGGTCTATTTGCATATCAGGCTTTTATAATATAGGATTTTTGGTTCCTCCTCACCCGTGGAGACTTTCCCATTGATTTTTTTTTAGAGAGAGTGGACGGGGTGGGGAGACAGAGAGAGAGAGAAACATCGATGTGAGAGAGACGCACGGATGGGTCGCCTCCCGCACGCACCTGGGCCAGGACCGGGGACCCAGCCTGCCGCCGAGGCCCGTGCCCTCGGCCTGGAATCGAACCCGGGACCCCTCAGGCCGCGGGCCGGTGCTCTACCCACTGAGCCACACCGGCTACGTGGTCAGGGCCAGATCCCACTTTTTCAAAGGTGAGGCGTGGGGCACGGCGCTTAGGGTCTGAGAGCAAACGGGTGTTTTCAGAGCAGCCGGTTCGGGCAAAATCTATCAAACTCGGAGTGAGAAGGGGACCCACGACGTCCTGAGAACAGACCCGGATGAAATGGGGGAGGGACGGAGGGTATGTCGCTGCCTACGGCGCCAACCAGCCGTTATTTTGGCCGAAGGGAACGTGGTTTTCATGCATCAGAAACAGACAGATGGGGATTTTGCATGAGGGTACGTGTCGCACTCAAAGGCGGACACGGCCAGATACACGAGGTTTACGTGTCTGTGGGCCGCACACAAACAAAGCCTTCCATTTCCATAGACACGTAGGTTTATTGCCATAGAGACCTGCTGAAGGCGAAGGGCTGAAATAAACGTGTCACCGTTAACGTAAAACAATAGCACATTTTAGTATTAATATTTTTCCTTGAACATGAGCCAACCAGATACTGGATAACGGCACAAATGAACAGGCACAACGCAAATAAGCCTGTTTTTTCTCGTTCTCCGAAAGCGACATATTTCCCATTGCGCAACCAAGCAAGTCAGTCCGAGACGAAGGACGCGGCCATCGGCTGCTAAAATATTCGCTGCCGCTATCAACGGAGAGAGATGGCGCGCCTGCGTGCAAGGCGCGTGAGGGAAAGGAATGCAACACGCTGAGAGCCATCGGTCATTAGCGAGCATTGTAGTTCGTGATGAATAATGATGTATAACAGGATAGTGTAAAAATTAAGTGACGAAATTTGTATTAAAACATTTCTTACGTAGCGTTCCATAGGCTGGGCTGCAAAAATATGACGTGCACTGACCACCAGGGGGCAGTCGACTGGTTGACCAGTTGCTATGACCTGCACTGACCACCAGGGGGCAGAGAGTCGACTGGTCAACCAGTCGCTGTCACGTGCACTGACCACCAGGGGGCAGTCGACTGGTCGACCAGTTGCTATGATGGGCACTGACCACCAGGGGGCAGACAGCCGACTAGTCGACCAGTCGCTATGACATGCACTGACCACCAGTCAACTGGTTGACCAGTCGCTATGACATGCACTGACCACCAGTCAACTGGTCGACCAGTCGCTATGACATGCACTGACCACCAGTCAACTGGTCGACCAGTCGCTATGACATGTACTGACCACCAGGGGGCAGACAGCCGACTGGTCGACCAGCCGCTATGACGTGCACTGACCACCAGGGGGCAGACGCTCCAATTGGTAGGTGAGCTTGCTGCTGGGGTCTGGCCGAACAGGACTTTGCGAGATGGGCCGGACTCGCCCTGGAACCCTCCCACAGTCCCTCCCCAGCTGGCCAACCTCCCGCGTCACACCCTCCCAGGCCCCGATCATACACCAGTGGGGTCCCTCGGCCTGGCCTGCTCCCTCTCACAATCCGGGACCCCTCGGGGGATGTTGGAGAGCCGGTTTCGGCCCCATCCCGCTGGCCAGGCCGAGGAACCCCACTGGTGCCCGAATTCGTGCACCGGGCCGCTAGTATTTTAATAATAATAATAAAAAGAAGCCAGAAAGCAGGCAGCTGGAGGGACAAAGCATTGGCCGGCCACCAGGACTCAGAGCTGAGGGAGAGGGTGCAGAAGACGCGGGTTTGAAAGCGCGGCCCCAGTGGAATTGGGGTGGGACACACGTACCTTTCCCACCTCCTGGGTACCCGGGTGGCACCGTGTCTGAGGCCAGCGTTGGAGGCAGGGACACGGGTGACTGATCGCTGACAATCCCTGGACCTACCGTGTGCTGATGTCCGGGAGAGTGTCAGCACGTCACCAGGCGTGACAACCCGTGAGGCCGCCTCGGGGGCCTGGGGGGTTGGCCGGCCGCCCCGGGTGCTTTTCGGGTGACGGGCTCAGTTATTTTTGTTGGCTTCGCAGTTCCCCCGCGAGGAACCGTTGGCACGGATGCAGGAATTCAGCCGTGTCTTTACCCGAGATTTTCTCCTTTTTGGGGGGGCCGTCGTGAATAAACCTTTTTCTCCCACTGTGAGGCTATCGGCTTATTTATTCATTTGTGTTTGTATTTTCATTCATTTCAGAGAGAGGATCATGGATGGGCTGCCTCACGCACGCCCCACACTGGGCATCGAGCCCGCAACCCGGGCGTGTCCCCTTGACCGGCATCGAACCCGGGACCCTTCAGTCTGCAGGCCGACGCTCTATCCACTGAGCCACACCAGCCAGGGCCCGAGTAGTTTTTTAATCAACAAAGAAAACACATTTATGTACAGAAAACCCAACCAAGCCTGGCCTGTGTGGCTCACTGGTTGAGCGTCGACCTATGAACCAGGAGGTACCGGGTTCGATTCCTGGTCAGGACACGTGCCTGGGTTGTGGGCATGATCCCCAGCAGGGGGCGTGCAGGAGGCAGCCGCTCCGTGATTCTCTCTCATCATGGATGTTTCTCTCTCTCTCCTCCTCTCTCTTTCTCTCTGAAATCAATAAAAAATATATATATATTTTAAAATATTGAAGCATTAGGAATCCCCAGTCATTCTCCGAGGATGCTTGGTGCCTGTACGTGCCCTGACTGGGGATCAAGCCCGCAACCTTGGCGTATCGGGGTGGCGCTCTCACCAACTGGACCTACTGTGCGCTCACACCTGTGATAGACCCTGATGGGGGAGCTGCCCGGGCAGGGCTGTTATGACTGAATACAATTCTTCACGACTCGCAAAAACCAAAGACAACCGTGAAGACAGGAAAGGAGAGGAGGGAACATCCTCGCAGACACTGTGGTTGCTCTACGGCGGCTGGTGCCAGAGCCGACATCCCTCACACGGCCAATTCCCCACCTGGAACATCTCCTGGCAGCATCTCCCGGGCTGGGGTTCGAGAAACGGATGCCACACTCGCCAGGACCCCCGAATCCCAGCGACGCCTTTTATTGAGTGCGGCCGTGCCGCCTCTTCAGCCGGGGCTGGCTGATTCCACAGGCGCTGGGGCCTGGGTGCCGACGTGCTATTCTATTCGCTGCCCCGAATTCCTCGGGGTGCTACACACCCACCCGCGTGCAGGAGCTGTTCTTATCATTTCACACGGACGCCTTCCACCCTCAGTGTTACAGGTGAGCCGCCGGGTGCTGGTGCCCGAGATAAATTCCTGATGGGGGGGGGGGGGAGAGTCATCCTCTGGACCTACTGTGTGCTCACACCTGTGATAGACCCTGACGGGGGAGAGAGTCATCTGGACCTACTGTGTGCTGGTGCCTGAGATAAATTCCTAATGGGGGAGAGAGTCATCTTCTAGACCTACTGTATGCTCACACCTGTGATAGACCCTGACGGGGGAGAGAGTCATCTTCTGGACCTACTGTGTGCTGGTGCCTGAGATAAATTCCTGATGGGGGGGAGAGTCATCTGGACCTACTGTGTGCTCACACCTGTGATAGACCCTGACGGGGGAGAGAGTCATCTTCTGGACCTATTGTGTGCTGGTGCCTGAGATAAATTCCTAATGGGGGAGAGAGTCATCTTCTAGACCTACTGTGTGCTCACACCTGTGATAGACCCTGACAGGGGAGAAAGTCATCTTCTGGACCTACTGTGTGCTCACACCTGTGATAGACCCTGACGGGGGAGAAAGTCATCTTCTGGACCTACAGTGTGCTCACAACTGAAATAAACCCTGATGGGGATAGAGTCATATTCTGGACCTATTGTGTGCGGGTGCCTGTGATAAACCCTGACGAGGAGAGAGTCATCTTCTGGACCTACTGTGTGCTGGTGACTGTAATAAACCCTGACGGAGAGAGAGTCATCTTCTGGACTGTGTGCTCACACCTGTGATAAACCTTGACAATGGAGAGAGTCATCTTCTGGACCTACTGTGTGCTGCTTCCAGGAATTAGAAATTAAATGTTTGTTGTTGCTCTTCATGCTTAGTCTGTGCAGCATGAATGCCATGGTCCAATGGACCAGGAGAAGGCAGTCACTCTATACCTCTGTCCCATCACTCATTGAAAGCGTAGAAACTGGGACACACGATTCTTTCATCCCGTGGACAACTCCCTCTCTCCCCAGGCAGGAGAGCAACGCTGACCATCTAATCAAACGTTGAAAAAGGGAGGACTCAGGACAAGAAAATTTTGTTTCCAATTCGGTGAAACCCAAAATATAATTTCCCAACAAAGCGGAGGGGCAGGCATTTGGCTGTTCCAGCATTTTCTGAATTTTATGTGAGACTCGCTTGGCTCTGCTGTGACCTACGGCAGCCAAGAGCCATTAGAACGTAAAAGAGGGTTTTGCAAATATTTGAAGTTAATTCACAAAGTTAAACGCCGGTGGACTTGATGGAGTTAGAAGCCAGCCTGTGAGCAAGAAGTAAGATATATACTGCACAAACGGTTCCCTTGAAGTTTCCTCCGGCCACGGCCATCGTAAAAAATCCAAATTTCCTGAAGCCAAACGCAACACGCGGCACCTGGCGAAGAGGCCCCTTCTTACTCACACCCTGGTGTTTGTTTTCTGTAACGTTGAAGCCGGCAACGTCGGCCCAGACCGCTTGGAACATTCCGACGTTACTCCACTCCGAAAATATGCAAGTGGACGTGTATCCCGTCCGACAAATGTTTGTATTATTCCTTGAAGCATAACTGAAGATCTTTTTTAAAAAAAAAATACATATATATATATTTCAGAGCAGAAGGGAGTGGAAGAGAGAGAGAGAGAGAGAGAGAGATACATCAATGATGAGAGAGAATCACGGATCGGCTGCCTCCTGCATGCCCCCTACTGGGGATCCAGCCTGCAACCCAGGCAGGTGCCCTTGACCAGGAATCGAACCCTGACCTCCTGGTTCATGGGTCGATGCTCAACCACTGAGCCACGCCGGCGGAAAATGCCCCATCTTTAAAACCCCTCAAAACCAAGGCCCTGTGTGCGCGCTCCTAAATAATACATTTAATTACATATATATATATATATATATATATATATATATATATATATATATATATATATATATATATATAAATATATATATACACACATATGTATAGTCCCAAAATTCACGCAAGAAGTAATTTTGATAGAAAACACGGGTTTCTAATTAAAAATTGTAAATGTTTTATTGATTCATAAAGGACACAGTCTAAGGTTTATGTGTGGAACAGCACATCGGGTCCATGGCCTCCACGGCTCTGCTGGCACAGACGCAAAGCTGTGGTCTTCATGGGTCTTCATGGGTCTTCCTTGTCCCTGCTCCTGGGCCATCATTGGTACTTGGTGATGCTGATCCAATTGAAGGCATTGACATCAAAGGGCAACAGAGATTAGAATCTGATTCAATAAACCAAGGAAAATTAGGCTTTTATGTTTTTTGTTGTTGTTAATGCTCATGCAACATTCAAATCTTGCGTGAATTTTGGGACACCCTTTGTGTGTGTGTGTGTGTGTGTGTGTGTGTGTGTGTGTGTGTGTATATATATATATATATATATATATATATATATATATATATATATATTTTTTTTTAAAGAAGCTAGCTTTAATTTAAAGCTTGGGCTCCCACGCCCTGGCTGCATAAAACACTCAGCCATGCGCACGCACGCACCTGTCCTCATCCCCTAAGGCACAGACTGTGGCCACAATACCTCCATCAGGATGGAAACTCTGCAATAAGACCCCAGTGGCATCGGGGGGCAGGGCGGGGGGCATCGGATGGCGCCCCGCGCCCCGGGATTCCTCGCTGCCGGGCGCGTGGTCCCATATCCCCTTCCAGGGAGGAACAAATTCCTCTCTGTCCCCACAGACACCGCGTTGACAGGCCTGCTCAGCGCCTCCCGGCCCTTGAATGGGTCCTCACAGCAGGCGTGGGGAGCCGGCACATTCCTCAGGGGTTTAACTTTCCTTACAAACTCTCCCCTTCTCTGTCGGCCCTGAATCAGGCCCGCCACGCGGGTCACTGAGAGCAGTTCCATTCGTGACCACAGCTAACCCTAACCCTCCTTCCCCCGGCACCTGCCCCCAGCCCACCACACAGCTCAGGGAATAAAGGCACTGACAAGGCCTGTAAAGTCAGAGGGTTCCGCGGCCACAGAGGAGGCGGCTTGATCAAGCGATAAAAGGTAGAGGGGATGCCCCAATGGTGTGGCTCGGTGGCTGAGCATCGACCTATGAACCAGGAGGTCCCGGGTTCGATTCCTGGTCAGGGCATGGGCCCGGGTTGAGGGCTCCATCCCCAGTGTGGGGCGTGCAGGCGGCAGCTGATCCATGATTCTCTTTTATCATTGATGCTTCTATCTCTCTCCCTCTCTCCCTTCCTCTCTGAAATCAATTATACATATAGGATAAAAGCCTACTATGCTAAGTGTCCAGTTCATCCGGTCGTCCATTCAACCAAAGCGTAATATGCTAACGATATGCTAAGGCCGCTCAACCGCTCGGTATGACGTGCACTGACCACCAGGGGGCAGACAATTGACTGGTTGACCAACCGCTATGACGTGCACTGACCACCAGGGGGCAGACAATTGACCGGTCGGCCAATCGCTATGACGTGCACTGACCACCAGGGGGCAGACAGTTTCCCAGTTGACCAGTCGCTATGACGTGCACTGACCACCAGGGGGCAGACAGTTCCCCAGTTGACCAGTCGCTATGACGTGCACTGACCACCAGGGGGCAGACGCTCTGGCCGGTAGGTTAGCTTGCTGCTGGGGTCCGGCCGATCGCCCCTCTGAGTGCACGAATTTCGTGCACCGGGCCTCCAGTGTATATATTAAATGCAACTGCAAATGGAAGGCCCTTCCAGGGCCTGCAGCCCATCGCCCTCCTGGCCGCTGAGCTGCCAACGCCCTTATCGAACACGCGGGTTTCGCCTCCCTCCCACCGGCCACGTCCTGATTCCCGTCATGGCTGAATCATCGCGTCTGTTTCCTCCACCGAGACGTCCCACGAAATCTCCCCATGAAATCGTGTTCTCTCTCCTTCGCCTTTTTTTGGTTTGTTGGTTAATTCTCACCCGAGGATATTTTCCCATTGATTTTCAGAGAGAGAGTGCAAGAGAGAGAAACATCGATGTGAGACAAACACATGGATGGGTTGCCTCCTGCAGGCGCCCCAACCAGGGCCCCGGCCGGGGAGGAACCTGCAGCCGTGGTACCTGCCCTTGACCGGGAATCGAACCCGGGACCCTTCGGTCTGCAGGCCGACGCTCTATCCACTGGGCCACAGTGAGCCGCCGTGTGCTGGTGCCCGAGATAAATTCCTGACGGGGGGGAGAGTCATCTTCTGGACCTACTGTGTGCTCACACCTGTGATAGACCCTGACGGGGAAGAGAGTCATCTTCTGGACCTACTGTGTGCTGGTGCCTGAGATAAATTCCTAATGGGGGAGAGAGTCATCTTCTAGTCATCTTGCAGGCTGGGAGTCCTCTCCTTTGTTCACAAGTTGAGCAGAAACTCCCCTGCTCGCCCCACCAAAGTCTGCCTCCTGCTCTCATCCTCCAACTGGCCACCGTCCATTGCTTCTGACAGCCAGACGGGGAATGTGGGAAAGAGAAGCCGCCACCCCAGACTCCCGCCCACAGCTCTCGCGTCTGCCTCTGCTTCCCTCCAGTTCCTCCCTCCAGGTTCACCGTATCGAATTCTGTGCCCTCCGCCAAGACCTGCCATCTCCACCTCGCAACCTAGAAGATGGCTCTCTCCCCCGTCAGGGTTTATCTCACGTGTGAGCACACAGTCAGTCCAGAAGATGACCCCATCAGGGTTTATCTCAGGCATCAGCACACAGTCAGTCCAGAAGATGACCCCATCAGGGTTTATCTCGGGCACCAGCACACAGTAGGTCCAGAAGATGACTCTCTCCATCAGGGTCTATCACTGTTGTGAGCACACAGTCAGTCCAGAAGATGACTCCCCTGTCAGGGTCTATCACAGGTGTGAGCACACAGTAGGTCCAGAAAATGACTCTCTCCCCCTTCAGGAGCTAGCACAGGCACCAGCACACAATAGATGACTCTCTCCCCCATCAGGGTTTATCTCAGGTGTGAGCACACAGTCAGTCCAGAAAATGACTCTCTCCCCCTTCAGGAGCTAGCACAGGCACCAGCACAGTAGATGACTCTCTCCCCCATCAGAATCTATCAGGTGTGAGCACACAGTAGGTCCAGAAGATGACTCTCTCCCCGTCAGGGTTTATCTCAGGCACTGGCACACAGTAGGTCCTCACGTCCCCCCTTGGTGTCCCCGAGGCCTGCGGCATTCCCACACCCACACGACCTCAGATTTCTTCTCGCAGGGACCCAAGAGCTGGTAGCCGACCGCTAACTTGAAAAGCATTTCCCCGCCCCTCCTTCTCCATCCCTCCCCCCGCCCCCAATTAGGCAAATAATCGAATAAGAGCCATTGTAAAAGCCAAGTAGGCGTTTCCAAAAGAAATGTCTGCTGGCTTGGCCACAAAATATGCGTAAAGGTATGTCGAGAGCCACAACAAAGCAAATACTTGCCGGATGGGCCAACAGCCCCTCGGACGTGCCCCCGAATTCCTTTCCCAGCTCCTGCGGCTGCCCCATGGCCGGCCGATCCAACAGCGCAGCAAGCCCCGGATACGATCATGTGCTCCCCAACTCCTCCCGTCCATGCACAGCAGATTTAGTAAAAATATTCCGTGACTGAGAGCTTAGGCCCCCTCCCCAGGCCCAAGCCGTCAGTCGGACATCCCCGTGGGCTCCTGGACTGCGAGAGGGTGCAGGCCAGGCTGAGGGACCCCCCTGAGTGCACGAATTCCGTGCACCGGGCCTCCAGTACAAACAGATATTTAAAAAATTTTAATTTCCTTAAAATGATAATGTGTGATTTCTTTATTTTAAATATAATCAATTTTAGGGAGAGAGGAAGGGAGAGGGAGGGAAACATCGATGTGAGAATGAAGCATTGATCCGCTGCCTCATGCTCGCCCCCTACTGGAGGGTCAGGAGGGTGAGTCCCAGGGAAAGCCCGTCCAGACCCAGGCAGCAGGGGCCGCTGCGTTCTGACGGAAGTCACTGCCTGGAGACTTCAGACAGCACCACACCCAGGCAGAGACCCAGCTGGGATGCGGACGGAGGGCTGGATGGTCCCGGAGGTAACGGGTGCCCGCAGCACAGGTGTGAGCACACAGTAGGTCCACAAGATGCACACCAGCTGGGCCTGCACAGACAGCGGGCTGTCAGAGGAGGACGGTTGGAAGGAGAGCCGACAGGAGGCGCCTCCACCCCGTCGGGGAGCCTGGGTTCCCAGGGGCCCCCCTCCCTGGGCCTGGGCGGCTGGCCACTCCGATTTGCATTTGAATCCCCACCCGGGAGGGCCGAGGGCCAGCTCTCATCTCACGTCAAGTGGAGATCCAAGTTGGCCACGGTGTCCCAGCTTCGGGCCGTTCCAAGGGGACAGACAGACAGACGGACGGACTCCAGGTTTCCGGAGGGGATGAAGCTGCCCAGTCCTGGGAGGTATTCAGAGCGACCCCACTGCCAAGGCGGCCGCCTCTGTAGCTGACCCGAGGCGGCCTCCTGCCTGGCACCAGGCATCCCAGCATCCCCCGGGGTCTATACCTGCAGGCCACCACCCAGCTACATTCAGGAGGGCTCAGCACACCTGGGGAGCATTGCTTGAATAATAATAATAATGATAAATAATAATAATAATAATAATAATAATAATAATAATAATAATAATCTATACATATAAAAGCCTAAGCAGCCATCCGGCCGTCCGACCGGTAGCTATGACGTGCACTGACCACCAGGGGGCAGATGATCCGACCAGTAGCTATGACGCGCACTGACCACCAGGGGGCAGACGCTCCGACCGGTAGCTATGACGCGCACTGACCACCAGGGGGCAGACGCTCCGACCGGTAGCTATGACGCGCACTGACCACCAGGGGGCAGACGCTCCGACCGGTAGCTATGACGTTCACTGACCACCAGGGGGCAGACGCTGCGACCGGTAGCTATGACGCGCACTGACCACCAGGGGGCAGACGCTCCGACCAGTAGCTATGACGTTCACTGACCACCAGAGGGCAGACACTCAACACAGGAGCTGCTGAGCTGCGTTGACTTGGCAGCAGCGGTTCTCAGGGCGACACACCCAGAACCAGAGAGGAGGGAGCCCATTTCGGGGGTGCGTCACCCAAGAACCGCCATCTCGTAATCTAGGACCCCTCGTGGGATGTCGGGGAGCCGGTTTCAGCCTGATCCCCACAGGCCAGGCTGAGGGACCCCACCTGCTGGAGGGACCCCGCTCACTTCCCAGACGCCCTTTGAGCCACGGCGCCACCCCAGGTACGGCTGGCCTGGGCGGGGTGTGGGACCACAGGAGGTTGGCTCCAGGGCGTGTCCAGCCCATCTCACCCAGCCTCACCTCGCCGGTCACCTTCTAATTAATTTCCTTTCAATCTGTGCACCGGGCCACTAGTTATAATAATAATAATAATAATAATAATAATAATAATAATAATAATAAATTCCAGAAAGCTAAGGCATTATTTTGCCATTCGGGTGCCCTTAAAAAAAAAACTGTATGAAAATAAGAATTTGATGCCCAACAGCAAAAGTTCAAACTATATATTTCTCTAAAATATAGGAATGAGGCCAGCTGGTGTGGCTCAGTGGTTGAGCATCGACCTAGAAACCAGGTCAGGGTTCGATTCCCAGTCAAGGGCACAGGCCCGGGTTGCGGGCTCGATCCCCAGCAGGGGGCGTGCAGGAGGCAGCCGATCCAAGATTCCCTCTCATCATGGATGTTTCTTTCTCTCTCCCCCTCTCCCTTCCTCTCTGAAATCCATAAAAAAATGTATAAAAATTTTTAAAGAAAAAAAAAAACTGTCCTAGAAATCAGACTGGGATGTTCAACCGCGAAAGTTGAAACGACTCATTTTTCTAAAATATGCGAGCGAGGCGAGTCGCCAGGAGACGTCACCATGAACACGCGTGTTTGCCGTCACACTGGTGGGCGGGGGGGGGGGAGGGGGGCACGCATTTTTAAACCAAGAAATCAAGAACCTTCGCATGAAGAGGGAGGGCAGGGCATCAGGGAGCCTGCAGGGGGGTGGGCTGGCCTGTTCCACGGTGGCACGGCGCCCCCTGCTGGGCCAGCTACACGCTTTCCGGCAAATCTTTCTTTTCTTTTTTTTTTTTTTTTAAATATATTTTATTGATTTTTCACAGAGAGGAACGGATAGAGAGTTAGAAACATCGATGAGGGAGAAACATCGACCAGCTGCCTCCTGCACGCCCCCTACTGGGGATGTGCCCGCAACCAAGGTCCATGCCCTTGGCCGGAATCGAACCCGGGACCCTTGAGTCCGCAGGCCGACGCTGGCCGGAGGGAGCGATTTCATACGGCAGAAACCATGCAACGTGGACGCTCAGCACCAGGGGGCGCTGTTACACAGCCGGGGCCGTGCAACTCTGCACTCCCGGCACCAGGGGGCGCCATTACACAGGATTCCTGGGAACAGTTTGTGTATTTTTATTTTTATTTTTATTTTTTTTTAGGACAAAGCACAATGCCATCCCTCCTGAATACGAAGAACACTGCTAAGCCCATAATAGCAGCTCAGAGATGCCCTTTAATATTGAGAGGCCGTGTGCAGAGAGAAAGAAATGATCATCGTTCGGTATTTTTTTTTTTTTTTTAAATCCGGACACACTGTCATCCAATCTTTGGCAACAGGAGACGCTGTAGGATTTATCCGTCTTTTGTAAATAACTGAAGAAACACCGCGGCCTTGGGTTGTCATTATCCCCACGGCCATCAGAAGAATCAATATGTCACTTCATGTCGGGAAAACAGAGTTTTTTTTCTGAAGGCCCCTTCTTTGGGCGCGATAAGCATGTTTTCTAAACAGAAAAGACGATAGCCTGGCTCTGTCTTTTTTAAGTTTTAGAGTTTACATGTCTTATGCAATCCTTTTTCCTCTGGTGGTTTGTAAGTGTCATAAAACCTTGGTGAAATATCGAGGTGCTTTCACTGAGAAAATCGCCATTACTGCCCTGGCCCGTGTGGCTCAGTTGGTTGGAACATCACCCCGTGCACCGAAAGGTCGCGGGTTTGATTCCCAATCAGGCCACATGCCCAGAATTCACTCCCAGCACCAGGGGGCGCCCTTATACATTGAGAGAGCATGCAACTCTGCACTCCCAGCACCAGGGGGCGCCCTTATACATTGAGAGAGCATGCACTCCCAGCACCAGGGGGCGCCCTTATACAGCGAGAGAGCATGCAACTCTGCACTCCCAGCACCGGGGGCGCCCTTATACAGCGAGAGAGCATGCAACTCTGCACTCCCAGCACTGGGGGGCGCCCTTATACATTGAGAGAGCATGCAACTCTGCACTCCCAGCACTGGGGGGCGCCCTTATACATTGAGAGAGCATGCAACTCTGCACTCCCAGCACCAGGGGGCGCCCTTATACAGCGAGAGAGCATGCAACTCTGCACTCCCAGCACCGGGGGCGCCCTTATACAGCGAGAGAGCATGCAACTCTGCACTCCCAGCACTGGGGGGCGCCCTTATACATTGAGAGAGCATGCAACTCTGCACTCCCAGCACCAGGGGGCGCACTTATACAGCGAGAGAGCATGCAACTCTGCACTCCCAGCACCAGGGGGCGCTCTTATACAGCGAGAGAGCATGCAACTCTGCACTCCCAGCACCAGGGAGCGCCCTTATACAGCGAGAGAGCATGCAGCTGTGCACTCCCAGCACCGGGGGGCGCCCTTATACATTGAGAGAGCATGCAACTCTGCACTCCCAGCACCAGGGGGCGCTCTTATACAGCGAGAGAGCATGCAACTCTGCACTCCCGGCACCGGGGGGGCGCCCTTATACAGCGAGAGAGCATGCAACTCTGCACTCCCAGCACCAGGGGGCGCCCTTATACAGCGAGAGAGCATGCAACTCTGCACTCCCAGCACCAGGGGGCGCTCTTATACAGCGAGAGAGCATGCAACTCTGCACTCCCAGCACTGGGGGGCGCCCTTATACAGCGAGAGAGCATGCTACTCTGTACTCCCAGCACCGGGGGGCGCCCTTATAAAGCGAGAGAGTATGCAACTCTGCACTCCCAGCACCAGGGGGCGCCCTTATACAGTGAGAGAGCATGCAACTCTGCACTCCCAGCACCGGGGGAGCCCTTATACAGCGAGAGAGCATGCAACTCTGCACTCCCAGCACTGGGGGGCGCCCTTATACAGTGAGAGAGCATGCAACTCTGCACTCCCAGCACCAGGGGGTGCCCTTATACAGTGAGAGAGCGTGCACCTCTGCACTCCCAGCACTGGGGGGCGCCCTTATACAGCGGGAGAGCGTGCCGCTGTGCACTCCCAGCACCAGGGGGTGCCCTTATACAGTGAGAGAGCATGCAACTCTGCACTCCCAGTACCAGGGGGCGCCCTTATACAGTGAGAGAGCATGCAACTCTGCACTCCCAGCACCAGGGGGCGCCCTTATACAGTGAGAGAGCATGCAACTCTGCACTCCTGGCACCGGGGGGCGCCCTTATACAGCAAGAGAGCATGCAACTCTGCACTCCCAGCACCGGGGGGCGCCCTTATACAGCGAGAGAGCATGCAACTCTGCACTCCCAGCACCAGGGGGTGCCCTTATACAGTGAGAGAGCGTGCACCTCTGCACTCCCAGCACCAGGGGGCGCCCTTATACAGCGGGAGAGCGTGCCGCTGTGCACTCCCAGCACCAGGAGGCGCCCTTATACAGCGAGAGAGCATGCAACTCTGCACTCCCAGTACCAGGGGGCGCCCTTATACAGTGAGAGAGCATGCAACTCTGCACTCCCAGCACCAGGGGGCGCCCTTATACAGTGAGAGAGCATGCAACTCTGCACTCCTGGCACCGGGGGGCGCTCTTATACATTGAGAGAGCGTGCAACTCTGCACTCCCAGCACCAGGGGGTGCCCTTATACAGCGAGAGAGCATGCAACTCTGCACTCCCAGCACCAGGGGGTGCCCTTATACAGTGAGAGAGCGTGCACCTCTGCACTCCCAGCACCAGGGGGCGCCCTTATACAGCGGGAGAGCGTGCCGCTGTGCACTCCCAGCACCAGGAGGCGCCCTTATACAGCGAGAGAGCATGCAACTCTGCACTCCCAGCACCAGGGGGCGCCCTTATACATTGAGAGAGCAAGCAACTCTGCACTCCCAGCACCAGGGGGCGCCCTTATACAGCGAGAGAGTGTGCAACTCTGCACTCCCAGCACCAGGGGGCGCTCTTATACAGCGAGAGAGCATGCAACTCTGCACTCCCAGCACTGGGGGGCGCCCTTATACAGCGAGAGAGCATGCTACTCTGTACTCCCAGCACCGGGGGGCGCCCTTATAAAGCGAGAGAGTATGCAACTCTGCACTCCCAGCACCAGGGGGCGCCCTTATACAGTGAGAGAGCATGCAACTCTGCACTCCCAGCACCGGGGGAGCCCTTATACAGCGAGAGAGCATGCAACTCTGCACTCCCGGCACCGGGGGAGCCCTTATACAGTGAGAGAGCATGCAACTCTGCACTCCCAGCACCAGGGGGTGCCCTTATACAGTGAGAGAGCGTGCACCTCTGCACTCCCAGCACTGGGGGGCGCCCTTATACAGCGGGAGAGCGTGCCGCTGTGCACTCCCAGCACCAGGGGGTGCCCTTATACAGTGAGAGAGCATGCAACTCTGCACTCCCAGTACCAGGGGGCGCCCTTATACAGCGAGAGAGCATGCAACTCTGCACTCCCAGCACCAGGGGGCGCCCTTATACAGTGAGAGAGCATGCAACTCTGCACTCCTGGCACCGGGGGGCGCCCTTATACAGCAAGAGAGCATGCAACTCTGCACTCCCAGCACCGGGGGGCGCCCTTATACAGCGAGAGAGCATGCAACTCTGCACTCCCAGCACCAGGGGGTGCCCTTATACAGTGAGAGAGCGTGCACCTCTGCACTCCCAGCACCAGGGGGCGCCCTTATACAGCGGGAGAGCGTGCTGCTGTGCACTCCCAGCACCAGGAGGCGCCCTTATACAGCGAGAGAGCATGCAACTCTGCACTCCCAGTACCAGGGGGCGCCCTTATACAGTGAGAGAGCATGCAACTCTGCACTCCCAGCACCAGGGGGCGCCCTTATACAGTGAGAGAGCATGCAACTCTGCACTCCTGGCACCGGGGGGCGCTCTTATACATTGAGAGAGCGTGCAACTCTGCACTCCCAGCACCAGGGGGTGCCCTTATACAGCGAGAGAGCATGCAACTCTGCACTCCCAGCACCAGGGGGTGCCCTTATACAGTGAGAGAGCGTGCACCTCTGCACTCCCAGCACCAGGGGGCGCCCTTATACAGCGGGAGAGCGTGCCGCTGTGCACTCCCAGCACCAGGAGGCGCCCTTATACAGCGAGAGAGCATGCAACTCTGCACTCCCAGCACCAGGGGGCGCCCTTATACATTGAGAGAGCAAGCAACTCTGCACTCCCAGCACCAGGGGGCGCCCTTATACAGCGAGAGAGTGTGCAACTCTGCACTCCCAGCACCGGGGGGCGCCATTTACAGAAATCTCTAGGGCACCAGAGCGCTGGGAGGGTGGGAGGAGATGGGTGCAGGGGCGAGGAGCCTGTTTCCTGCCAAAGGCCACTGGGGTTTTACAACATCATTCACGGCCCTACAGAATCCTCAGCTGCAACGCCAGCCTGCTCTGTGTGGTCCGACACCGGATGGACTCACCCCTGACGCCTTGGCTGGGGTCAGACCCAAAGATTTCCCGGTCTTTATACGTCCTGAGGGCCGGGCGTTCCCCATGCCTGGAGCCCCCCACCCCACCCCTTAGGGGACCCTCAACCTGGGTATGTGCCCTGACCCGGCATCAAACCCGCAACCTTTCGGCCTGCGGGACGATGCTCCAGCCGACCGAGCCATCACGCTGGCCAGGGCAGAGCTAGAATGTTGTTTTCTGTTTCCTAAATATTTTTCATTGTTACTTTAAAAACATCAAAAGATGCTGTGAGCCACGAGCATGACTGAAACCCACATTTCAGGATCCAAAACGCAGGCCTGACCGGGTAGCGGCCACTCTCACCGGCTGAAGGCTTGTCCCCGGCAGGGCCTGGGGTTGCAGGGCCTGTAAATTATTTCCTCTCTGAGGCTCTGCAGACACCCTCTGCTGTCCCAGCAGCAGCTGCAGAAAAGAATGAGCTGACTGACCCCTGCCTCGGCCTCTCCCTCTATTCGAGGGCTTAAGTGAGGCCTGACATTCCTCCTTTGATATGGGGACCCGGCTATAAATTCCCCGTTTTTTTCTGGGATAAAAGCCTGACTTTTAAGATCGGTGGGCGGCTTCCCCTCAGGTTCCCAGAAGAAGAGAGGGCTTTGGGAGCGAGGGGGGACAATGGCCTCATTATCTCTGCTTCCCACCCACCCGGCTTCAGCAACCCCTGTGGGCGTGCCAGATAACGGCTGACCCTGCTTTGTGGGGGCCGGAGAGCCGTGCCCGAGGGAACCGGGGGGCACAGGGACAGTTCAGACAGGATCAGGGAGGGCACCACCCTAAACAGGTGCAGGGGGTGTGGGGACAGAGGGGACAGAGGGGGACGAGCCAGGTGTCTGAGGGGCACGATAGGGTCGGATGATGGTGAGAGGAGAATGCAGGAAAGGTAAGGGTCAATAGCGTCGGTATTTGCCTCCACACCTGGGGGCTCAGCCCGATCCTCCGATCCTCCGTCCTCCTGAGGTTTGGGGACACGTGTCGGGGGCAGGAACAGAATGGCGGGGGACCAGCTAGAATGATAAGAAAGAGTCATCATGCTTGTTCGGCAGGAAATGCGGCCCATCCTCCCCCCGCATCTGGGAGCGGCCTGTGATGACGGAAAGATGAGATGAGCTCATGGCAAGAGGACCCACGCCTGCACCCTGCAATCTGGGACCCCTCGGGGGATGTCCGACTGCCGGCTTAGGCCCGCGGGACCGGGCCTAAACCGGACAGTCCTACATCCCTCTCTCGGAATCCGGGACCGCTGGCTCCTAACCGCTCACCTGCCTGCCTGCCTGCCTGTCCCTAACCACTCTGCCTGCCGGCCTGATCGCCCCAAACTACCCCCCACTCCTGGCCTGATCGCCCCAACTGCCCCCCCACCAACCTGCTCACCCCCAACTGCCCCTCCTGCCGGCCTGCTCGCCCCCAACTGCGCCCCCCTCCTGGCCTGATCGCCCCTAACCACCTTGCCTTTGTCCAGAAGGACATCCGGAAGGTCTCCCGGTCTAATTTGCATATTACCCTTGTATTAGTCTAGAATGAGTGGGCGCAGGACAGCGAACAGCCAGCGATGAACTCAATAACAACGAGGGGATTCGGGGCCTCACAGAGCAGTGCCCGTGCCCTGAGGGGGTCCGGAAAAAGGGCAGTTACAACGTCCCCCGACATTTCACAGGGAGGTGTTGCCGGAGATGCAAATGGACAGACGGCTCCGTTAAGGTAGAGGCTGACCGCGCCAGGGAAGTTCCCGGCTGGGACGCGACTTCCCTCCACACGCGCCTTTCGTTAACGTTTCCACGCCAGACCCTCCGGCGAGGGGACCTGAGGTCTCGGGGTTGGCAAGGCCGCCAGGCAGGTCCCCCCAAGCTGGTGGAGGTCGCACGTGGGCCGTTTCTTTCGTCGACACGACACAGATGCAGGGGTGTGGGGACAGAGGGGAGAGATGGGGACGAACCAGGTGTCTGAGGGGTTCCCTTTCCCCAAGTCACACGCGTGCGATGTCTTGTCTCCGTCACGGCCTCCTATATTCCGTCAGCCTCCGCTGACACCTGCCTGACAACACTGAGTCCCGGATAAAAATCACCGACATGAGCCCTAGCCAGTGTGGCTCAGTGGATAGCGTGTCGGCCTGCGGACTAAAGGGTCCCGGGTTCGATTCTGGTCAAGGGCATGTGCCTGGGTTGCGGGGGGAGTGCAGGAGGCAGCTGATCGATGTTCCTCTCTCATCAATGTTTCTAGCTCTCTGTCCCTCTCTGTAAAAAAAATCAATAAAATATTTGGGGGGAAAAAATCACAGTCACTAAAGCAGGCAACTCCCGGAAATCTCCAAAGCACGGGGAAGCACATGCCCTTGATCGGAAAATCGAACCCGCGACCCTTTCAGTCTGAGGGCCGGTGCTCTAACCACTGAGCCACCCGGCCAGGGCGAGGGTCCCCGTGTTTAAATCGAGGCCACACCCCTCCTGGGGAAGCTGCCAGCCAGGGGCGCAGGCCGGGCCCCAGAACTAGCATCTGGCCACCGGCCCCGCCCGGTCCCCGCTCCGGGCCATCTTTGCGCCGGTTCCCTAGGGACCTGCTGACCTCCTTGGGGTGCGGTGCATTCTGGGGTTCTTTCTCTACCCAGTGCTCCCCCGTCCCCCGTCCTTTCTCAGGACCAGATTACGCTGCGGTGTGACGACTTTCTGGTCAAAATAACCTCCCAAGCACCCCTGTGCATTACTTTTTAAAAAATAAATATATATTTTTACTAGAGGCCCGGTGCATGAAATTTGTGCGCTCAAGGGGGGTAATCCCTCAGCCTGGATTGCGAGAGGGTGCAGGCCAGGCCGAGGGACCCCACTGGTGCACGATTGGGGCCGGGGAGAAACACGGGAGGTCAGCCAGCCAGGGAGGGACAGTGGGAGGGCTCCAGGGCATGTCCGGCCTGACTCCCTCAGTCCCGATCGGCCAGACCCTAGCAGCAAGCTCACCTACCGGTCCGAGCGTCTAGCCCCCTGGTGGTCAGTGCATGACATAGCGATTGTTCGACCAGTCAACTGTCTGCCCCCTGGTGGTCAGTGCACGTCATAGCAACTGGTCGACTGTCTGCCCCCTGGTGGTCAGTGCACGTCATAGCGACTGGTCGACTGGTCGACTGTCTGCCCCCTGGTGGTCAGTGCACGTCACAGCGACTGGTCAACCGGTCGACTGTCTGCCCCCTGGTGGTCAGTTCATATTATAGCAGGCAGTTGAGCGGCCTTAGCATATCATTAGCCTATTACCCTTTGATTGGTTGGATGCACAACCGGACAACTACACACTTAGCATATTAGGCTTTTATTCTATAGGATTGATTTCAGAGAGGAAGGAAGCGGGAAAGAGAATCATGGACCGGCCGCCTCCTGCACGCCCCCTCCTGGGGCTCGAGCCCGCAACCCCAGGCATGTGCCCTGACCGGGAATCGAACCCGGGACCTCCTGGTTCATCGGTCGACGCTCAACCCCTGAGTCATGCTGGCCCTGCACCCCCATACATTTCCAACCCCCCCCCCTGCCCAGAGCAGTGGGGTTGTATTCTGCTGAGAAACAACGGAAAATAAATATTCTGAGCAAATATTTTGTTTCGGGATTCTGTTGTTTTATGACTTTTCCTAAGCGTGCATTTATTTGGCAAGTTCCACGGCGTTATACGGATGACTGGTCTGTGTTTCTCGTGGAGGGCTTACCACATGAGGCTCAAGGGGGGGGGGGGGAGAGTGATTATGGATCATGTTCTATTCATGTCATCCTCGTTTTGAAAATTAAATTTGTTATGCCACATTAGCTCAGAGATATGAATATTTTATTAACGCCAGCTCTATAAATTGCAGGGGGGAAAATGACTTAGAATGCTAAAACGCACTCAGTTCCAAGGAACCTAATTTCTTAAGGATATATCTTTCATCTGGAGACAAAATGTATTCCAAATGACTGCATTTCCCTCGTAACCACATCATTTCGCTGTCGTTTTAATAATTCATGTTTTTCAACATATTTTAAAAACCCTTGAAAATAATCAAAAGCTCCATGCCAATGTGAAACGATTTGAAAATACTAGTTTCATCTAGGAATCGACATGTTTTTTAAGAATCACAATCATAAGCCCGACCAGGTGGCTCAGTGGTTGAGCGTCGACCTATGAACCAGGAGGTCACAGTTCTATTCCCGGTCGGATATCCTGGATTGCAGAGGGTGCAGGCCGGGCTGAGGGACCTCCTCCCCCGTGCACGAATTTCATGCACTGGGCCTCTAGTACATGTATATGATCCTATATAATAAAAGCCTAATATGCTAAGTGACCGTTATTTCAACTGTTCAACTGCTCGCTATGACGTGCACTGACCACCAGGGGGCAAACGCTCTGACTGATACATGAGCTTGCTGCTGGGGTCCAGGCGATCGGGTCCGAGCGAGACAGGCCGGACATGCCCTGGAGCCCTCCCGTGGTCCCTCCCCGGTTGGCCAACCTCCCGCATCCCTTCCCAGCCCTGATCGTGCACTGGTGGCATCCCTCGGCCTGGCCTGCACCCTCTCGCCATCCGGGACCCCTCGGGGGATGTCGGAGAACCCGTTTCAGCCCCAGCCCTTTGCATACCTGAGGGCCTTTGCAACCCCCCAGCCCACATTCCCCGTAAAACTCCCATTCGGCATCCCCTTCCCCATGCAATCCTCGTCCTACCCCACATCAGCAGCTGGCTGAGGTTGGGGTGCACAGCAGGTTTCGTGGCGAGCCTCCCTCGCCCCGGACCTCTCTGTTTGCACGCCAGGTGCGACCCGGGGCTAAGGGCTCCCCACACGTTAGCTCAGCACTGACACCCAGAGCAGCCATGCATGGCTTGGCCCTCACGCCTCAGGAGTGACACAGCCCAAGCCGTCCGACACGCGACTAAATAGACAAGCCGCTCCGCAACGAAAGAGGACAGAGAAGCCAACGCGTGCCAATAAATTCCTGGAAAAAACCCCCCACAAAACTCCTGCTAGGGCGGTTAAATTCTTAGAGACTCACATCGCAGGAGCCACTTACTCAAACCCAACCTCCAAAACCCAATGTTTATTGATCGGATTCTGTGCTCCGAGGGTTACTGTCGTGCTCACATCACAAAGACAGATGTGGGTGGATCCGCTATTCTTGCTCATCTTAGCGAGTGTTTAATCGATCGCATGAGAATATATGGGGTGGGCCGGGAAAACAAGAACAGAGTTTAAATGAGTGCGGGACTCTCAGCCCGGCCGGATGGCGTGGCTCAGTAGTCGAGAGCCGACCTAGGAACCAGGAGGTCACAGGTTCGATTCCCGGTCAGGGCACATGCCAGGTTGGGGGCTCGATCCCCAGTTGGGGGGGGGGTGTACAGCATAAGGAATCCTATATAATAAAAGCCTCATATGCTAAGCTTCCGGTTGACCAGTCGGCCGTTCAACCAATCAAAGTGTAATATGCTAATGATATGCTAAGGCCGCTCCACCGCTCGCTATGACGTGCACTGACCTCCAGGGGGCAGACAGTTGACCTGTCGACCAGTCGCTATGACATGCACTGACCACCAAGGGGCAGATGCATTGACCGGTAGGTTAGCTTGCAGCTGGGGTCTGGCCGATCAGGACTGAGTGAGACAGGCTGGACACGCCCTGGAGCCCTCCTGTGGTCCCTCTCGGGCTGGCCAACCTCCTTACTCCCTCTCGGACCTGTTCATGTACCGGTGGGGTCCCTCGGCCTGGCCTGTGCCCTCTTGCAATCCGGGACTCCTTGGGGGATGTGAGAAAGCCGGTTTCAGCCCGATCCTACAGGCCAGGCCGAGGGACCCCCGCTCACTGGTGCGCGAATTCGTGCACCAGGCCTCTAGTCTATCTATATATATATAAAAGGCTAAGTGACCACCCGTCCGTCCGCCCGACCGTCCGACCAACCGACTGGCGGAACATATGATGCATTCTGGCAATTTAAAAATAAAAGTTGATTCGTGCATGCTCAATACATATAAAGCTCTCGCTGGCGCCACTAATATTCTAACTAGAGGCCTGGTGCATGAATGTGTGCATGGGTGGGGTCTGGCTGGCCTGCCCCAGCTGGGGGAGGGGCCTCTGGGGGTCCAGAGTGGAGGGGCCGACCAGGGCCAAGGCCGGCCAGGGGGCGGGCCTCACCCCCTGGTCGAACTTCCGGTCAAACTCCCGGTGGAGGGGACAATTTGCATATTAGCTTTTTATCCCATAGGATACCTGTGTGTGGTATGAGGGGTATGAGATTTTTTGGGGGGGATGATCAGTTTTATAATGTCTAACCCCAGGGGTGCACACGGGAAACAAATGTAACAGTATATGCCAACTGTAATTGAAAAATACAAAATGATTTTTAAAAAAAAGGCGGGGTGGGGGGGGGGGCGGGAGAGGGGACCGGGGCACCTTGCCCCTCGAGGCCTGACATTCCTGCGGGGTCGCTTCTTAGGGTGAAGCAGGGAGGCGCTGTTTATGGAGAGAAAGGACTGGTCAGAGGCCTTTGGATTCGGGCGGGGAGGTCAGCCTGCTTGGCCACCAGGTAAAGCTGCTCCGATAGTGCATTGCGGGCGCGCGAAGGGGCAGCAGCTTTGCAATGCAGCGCCACTCAGACCCCACCTCCCCCCTCTTGCAGCGGAGTCACTGGGAGAGCTCAGAGAGGTGGAGCAACCTGCCCAGAGTCACACAGCTTGCGGCTGCTGGAGGAAGCGGCCGCTCCCCCCAGCCAGCAGCCCGGCCTTCCCAATAACGCCCCGTAAACAGCACAGATGTGCCGAGAAACGCGACATGGCACCTCCAACCCTGGACACATTCTAGTCTAGTCCTTGGGTACCGCCCCCTGGGACAGCTTGACCGCCTCTAAGGGGTAGGGGAAGAACCACTTCCGGTAAGCAGCCGCAAAGGGGACCAAGAACTTCCGGTGCTCCGTTCCTGAGGGTCGTTCAGGGTTAGCGCACTCATAAGTGACTGAAACGCAGAATACAGGGCTCCGGAGGAGACAGTCTGGGCCCTTGCCCGGACTCGGGGCCCTTTAGGTCTAGCGGCCCAGTGCGCGCAGCCATGATGAGTCCAGCCTTTTAAATAGAGTAGGCGGGGCCCAGCGGACCCTCGCGTCGGCGCGATGACGTCACGGATCCACGCAGGTAGGCGGGCCTCCCTGGAAGGGCTCACGTCAAACGTGGTCCGGCTTGGTAGGCGGAGCCGTATTGAGTGACGGCCAGGCTCCGCCTTCTGGTTGCGGCAGGGAGGTGGGGCGTTCAACACGGAAGTGTCTCAGGCCTGCTTGGGTAGGCGGGGCGGCATTCAGTGACGGCTCAGCCTTGCCTTCCAGTTTAGGCAGGGGGCGGGGCGCCGCTCAACGCGGAAGTGTCTCAGGCCAGCAACCATAGGTTTGAGTGACGGCTCGGCCCGCCTCTCGGTTAAGGCGGGCGGTGGGGTGGAGGGGGCGTTCCACACGGAACTGGATGGGTAGGCGGAGCCGCATTGAGTGCCGGCTCAGCCCTGCCTTCCAGTTAAGGCGGGGACGGGGGGGCGGGGGTAGGGAGGAGGGGTGGCCCGTTCAACACGGAAGTACCGCAGGCCGGCAAGGGTAGGCTGAGCCGCATTGAGTGACGGCCTGGCCCCTCCTTCCGGTTAAGGCGGGGAGGTGGGGCGTTCAATACGGAAGTTCCTCAAGCCTGCATGGGTAGGCGGTGCCGCATTGAGTGACGGCCCGGCTCCTTCCGGTTAAGGCGGGGAGGTGGGGCGTACAGCACGGAAGTGCCGCAGGCCTGCTTGGGTAGGGCGGGGCGGCATTGAGTGACGGCTCAGCCCCGCCTTCCAGTTAACGCGGGGTGGGGAGGGACCGCCCAACACGGAAGTGCCGCAGGCCTGCGTGGGTAGGCGGAGCCGCATTGATTGACGGCCTGGCCCCTCCTTCCGGTTGAGGCGGGGAGGCGGGGCGTTCAACACGGAAGTGCCTCCCGCCTGCATTGGTAGGGCGGAGCGGGGTGAGGGCGGAGCGGGGTGGGGGCGGGCTTCGGCCCCCCGCATTGCTAGGGTGCCTTGTGGGCTGGTTATGTCACCCTGGGCCTGGCATGGCGGCCACCTGGGTCCTGCCTCCTCCAGGCTACGGGTGCACACTGGGCATGCGCGGTCCGGGGCGGCCGCCTGGCCACTGAGCCCCCATCCCTCGCCCCCTCCCATCTGCAGTCATTAAAGCCAAGCTGAGGCTCGGCAGCAGAGGCCGAGCTGCCTCCCTCACGAGGCCCAGCCAGATGCTGCAGAACAAAGGTTGTAGGTTCCTGAATTGGGGGGCCCGGGCCTTGCGCCTATTCTGATGGCCCCGGAATTGGGGTCCCGCAGCCCTAAGTGGGGGTCCTAGTGAGCAGCAAGGTGGGGGCAGGATTTCAGCCACGGGGCTGGGGAGGGGGGGGGGACACATCTGCCCTCCGAGGCTCGTTGCCGTTTAGTTAGATTCCTTACAGGTATCAGGGGGTGCGGGTGCCATTGCTTGGAGCCTCCAGCGCCCTGGCCAGTCATGACTTCAGATTGTCCTAAGAAACTCGGGGGTGAAAAATATCGCGTGATTGAATAATTGGGGGCATCCGTTTTGTTTTGTTTGTTTGTTTTTTAAGAAAACGTGGATGCCCCGAATGGAGATGGGAGGGGACGGAGCAGGGATCTGTCTTTGCAACTGAGGGATGCATGTGCAATTAATGGATGCATTTGCAATTGATAGATGCATTTGCAATTGATGGATGCATTTGCAATTAATGGATGCATTTGCAATTGATGGATGCATTTGCAATTGACGGATGCATTTGCAACATGCAAATGTGTGCATCCTTTGGGATGCGCCCTGGTCCAATGATTGGAGGTCTCCCCAATACAGCGCTCCCCTCCCCCCTAAAGTTACAAAAAGGTCTAGAAAAAAGACCAGGTGGCCTGCCAGTTGGCACGGATCCATCTCCCTCTTGCCAAGAAATGAAGTAGGAGGCTGCGCGATCTAATGAATAAATCGCATATTATGCAACCCCCTGAACAGATGTGGACTGTTGTAACTTCATTTTTTTTTCACGAATAAAACTCGGGTCAAGGTGGGAGGGGTAGGGAAAACGTATCCTTGAAGGACTTGGGTGTTCGATGAGCCTTTAATTGTGCAAATTGGAGCTCAGCACCAAGAATTGTCTACGCAACGAAAGGCTTAGAGTCACGATTAGCTTATTATACCGACTTAGAGCATTTATCTGTCTTTTTTTTCTTCTTTTTTTTTCCTGGTGTGTGTGTGTGTGGCCAACTTCGCAGGTGGAATGAGGCACATCAACCTGTCGTTCGCTGCGTGCGGATTCCTGGGCATTTACCACTTGGGGGCAGCCTCGGCCTTCTGCAAACACGGCCAGAAGCTGCTGAGGGACGTCAAGGCCTTCGCGGGGGCTTCCGCCGGGTCCCTGGTGGCTTCGGTCCTGCTCACGGCACCGGAGAAAATAGAGGTAATGGGGTGGCCCCTCGGCCGCCTTCCTCGGCCAGAAGTCAAGATCCAGCAACAACGCCGGACGCTCACGCTCAGCTAGCTGCATGCTTTGCCTGGGAAACAGAAAAGCTTTTAACATTTAATCATCAGGGATCTGGGCTCCGGGTTTGGGAGAGGGGACCGTTCTGGGTGACAGTGAGACAGAAAAGATAATGCCTTATCTTACCCTCTTTTTAAAAAAGAATATTTGTATTGAAGAGAGAGGGGGAGAGAGAGAGAGAGAGTGAGAGAGAAAGAGAGAGAGAGAGACACGTCGATGATGAGAGAGAATCATGGATTAGCCGCCTCCTGCACGCCCCACCCCGGCATGTGCCCTGAGCGGGACTCGAACCCTGACCTCCTGGTGTCTTTCGGGCGGGTACTGGAAATATCGGGGGCGTCCCTTCGCAAAGCATACGATTGTCTAATCTAGTGGTTCTCAACCTTCCTAACGCCACGACCCTTTAATACAGCTCCTCATGTCGTGGGGACCCCCAACCATAAATTTATTTTCGTGGCTACTTCATCACTGTCATGTTGCTACTGTGATGAATCGTCACGTAAACGTCTGATAGGCAGGATGGGTTTTCATTGTTACAGATTGAACATAATTGAAGCATAGTGATGGATCACAAAAACAATATGTAATTATACATGTGTTCTCCGATGTGGACATGATGAGGGGGAGGGTGGCTTGATTCTATCTCCCTCCCAGGCGCTCTCACTGTGAATGAATGAATGAATGAACGAATGAATGAATGAATGAATGGAAGACAGGCCTGGGTTCCAACCCTGCCCATGGCCCTCACTGATGACGGCAATCAGGGACGAGACCCTTTATCTCTTCAACCTGTTTTCTTACCATACTCTGAATGAATGAATGAACGAATGAATGAATGAATCAATGAAAGAAAGAATGAAGAACAAACGAACGAATGAATGAATGAAATAAAGAATGAAAGAATGAATGGAAGACAGGCCTGGGTTCCAACCCTGCCCATGGCCCTTACTGTTCACGGCAAATCAGGGAAGATCCTGAATCTCTTCAACCTATTTTTTCACCATACTGTGAATGAATGAATGAATGCGTGAGTGAATGAATGAAACAATGAATGGAAGACAGGCCTGGGTTCCAACCCTGCCCATGGCCCTCACTGTTCATAGCAAATCAGGGAAGACCCTTAATCTCTTCAACCTGTTTTCTTATCATACTGTGAATGAATGAACAAATGAAAGAACGAATGAATGAAAGAAAGAAAGAATGAATGAATGAAGGAATGAATGGAAGACAGGCCTGGGTTCCAACCCTGCCCATGGCCCTCATTGTTCAAGGCAATCAGGGAAGACCCTTAATCTCTTCAACCTGTTTTCTTACCATACTCTGAATGAATGAATGAACAAATGAATGAATGAACGAACGAATGAATGAACGAACGAATGGAAGACAGGCCTGGGTTCCAACCCTGCCCATGGCCCTCACTGTTCACTGCAAATGAGGGAAGATCCTTTATCTCTTCAACCTGTTTTCTTACCATACTGTGAATGAACGAACGAACAAATGAATGAATGAATGAATGAAAGAATGAATGAAAGAATGAATTAATGGAAGACAGGCCTGTGTTCCAACCCTGCCCACGGCCCTCGCTGTTCACAGCAAATGAGGGAAGATCCTTTATCTCTTCAACCTGTTTCCTTACCTGCCAACTGGGAGGTTACGCATATAACCCCCCTCGAAGGGTTTGTGAAGACGAGCTCACGGAGGCGGGTTCCCAGGACCCACGAAACGCCAGGGCCAAGACTGCCCTCCCAGGAGTCTGACCCGACGCTGGCAAAAGACAGCCCTCAGGACTCCTCCATCTGCTATCCGTGTGGCCGCTGGCCATCGGCGCTGCTGCCCTGGCCGGTTTAGCTCAGTGGCCAGCGTGTCGGCCTGTGGACAGAAGGGTCCTGGGTTCGATTCCGGTCAAGGGCATGTACCTGGGTTGCAGGCTCCACCCCCGGACGGGGTGCACGCAGAAGGCAACCCATCCATGTGTCTCTCTCACATCCATGTTAGTGGTTGAGCGTCCTCCTAGGAACCAGGAGGTCAGGGTTCGATTCCCGGTCAGGGCACAGGCCCGGGTTGCGATCTGGATCCCCAGTGCGGGGCGTGCAGGGGGCAGCCGATGCATGATTCTCTCTCATCGTGGATGTTTCTATCTCTCTCCCTTCCTCTCTGAAATCAATACAAATATTTACAAAGAAAACAGCAGGATTGGGGACACCAGGTGGCTCGCTTGGGGACCAGGAACGGTGGGCGAGGGGCAGAGCGCTGGAATCAGAACGGACCTCTTGACGAAATGTCGAGCCGCCCGTTCACGTCCTTTTTCAGGAATGCAACCAGTTCACCTACGGGTTCGCTGAGGAGACGCGAATGCAGTCCTTCGGGGCCGTGACGCCCGGCTACGATTTCATGGCCCGACTGAGGTATGGGTGTGTGTGGGTCCCCGAGTGCACTCCCCACCGTGGCGTGAGGACTCGTGGTGGGGAATGAAAGGCCTGGCTCCGTGCCTGGAGTGTCGGCCTGCAGCCAAAGGGTTCGGGTTCGATTCCGGTCCAAGGCACATTTCCTGCTTCAAGTTGCATCCCCAGTCTGGGTCAGGGTGCATCCAGGAGGCAACCAATCAATGTGTCTCTCTCACATGGATGTTTCTCTCTCTCTCCCTCCCCTTCCAGTCTAAATAGCAATGGAAAAAATATCCTTGGGTGAGCATTAACAACAAAAACATCCTATATAATAAAAGCCTAACATGCTAAGTGTCCGGTCGTCCGGTCGTCCACTCATCCAATCAAAGCGTCATACGCTAAGGCCGCGCAACCGCTTGCTATGACGTGCACTGACCACCAGGGGGCAGACAGTCGACCGGTCGACCAGTCGCTATGACGTGCACTGACCACCAGGGGGCAGTCGACCGGTCGACCAGTCGCTATGACGTGCACTGACCACCAGGGGGCAGACAGTCAACAGGTCGGCCAGTCGCTATGACGTGCACTGACCACCAGGGGGCAGACGCTCCTACCAGTAGGTTAGCTTGCTGCTGGGGTCTGGTTGATGGGGACTGATTGAGACGGGCTGGACACGCCCTGGAGCCCTCCCATGGTCCCTCCCCGGCTGGCCAACCTCCTGCATCTCTCCCCGGCCCCGATCGTGCACCAGTGGGGTCCCTCGGCCTGGCCTGCGCCCTCTCACAATCCGGGACCCCTCGGGGGATGTCGGAGAGCCGGTTTCAGCCCCATCCCGCGGGCCAGGCCGAGGGACCCACTGGTGCATGAATTCGTGCACCGGGCCTCTAGTATAATAATAATAATTATACCCAGACGGCGTGGCTCAGTGGTTGGAGGTCGACCTATGAACCAGGAGGTCAGGGTTCGTTCTCGGTCAGGGCACATGCCCAGGTTGTGGGCTCGATCCCCAGCAGGGGGCGTGCAGGAGGCAGCCGATCCATGATTCTCTCTCATCATGGATGTTTCTCTCTCTCTCCCCCTTTACCTTCCTCTCTGAAATCCATAAAAATATATTTAATATCACAAAAGTTGTAGGAAATACACTTTTGTGATATTATACTATGTTAGTACGGTTTTGGTAATATTATATTTAAAGTCTTTTGTGTGAAATATTAATGTTTATTGCATGTAACATACTTAAAATAGTTTTTCTTGAAATATTAATGATGATTATTGCATGTAACATTATTATACTTAAAATCGTCTTTCTTGGAATATCAATGATTATTACATGTACCATTATTATACTTAAAATCGTTCTTCTTGAAATATTAATTGCATGTAGCATTATTATACTTAAAATCCTTTTTCTAGAAATATTAATTGCATGTGGCATTATTATACTTAAAATCCTTTTTCTAGAAATATTAATTGCATGGAGCATTATTATACTTAAAATCGTTTTTTTGAAATATTGCATGTAGCATTATTATACTTAAAATCGTTTTTCTTGAAATATTAATTGCATGTGGCATTATTATACTTAAAATCCTTTTTCTAGAAATATTAATTGCATGTAGCATTATTATACTTAAAATCGTTTTTTTGAAATATTAATTGCATGTAGCATTATTATACTTAAAATCGTTTTTCTTGAAATATTAATTGCATGTGGCATTATTATACTTAAAATCCTTTTTCTAGAAATATTAATTGCATGTAGCATTATTATACTTAAAATCGTTTTTTTGAAATATTAATTGCATGTAGCATTATTATACTTAAAATCGTTTTTCTTGAAATATTAATTGCATGTAGCATTATTATAATTAAAATCCTTTTTCTAGAAATATTAACGATGACTGCATGTAACATCATAAAAAATAAAAAAATTGAAATATATACATATTTAAGAAATAAATACTGACAACGATGAGCGGGGAGTGACGCGGCCCACTCTCCCTCCCAGATGCGGGGTGGAGTCGATCCTGCCCCCCAACGCCCACCAGCTGGCCCACGGCCGCCTGCACGTGTCCATCACCAGCACCCGGACGGGGAGGAACTCCCTGGTCTCCAGCTTCTCCTCCAGGGAGGACCTCATCCAGGTAACGCGCTCCCGGGGGAGGAAGTGGGCAGCCTGTGCCCTTCGCGCCCGGGGCTTCCTGTCCTGGCTGGGATGGGCCGGCCGGTCCGCCGTGGGACCCACGAACGGGTCAGTCCCGCGGGCGCCTGGCCGCGTCCAGCACCCTTGAGTTTATTCTAGAAGCAGGTCCCCTGTGCCGTTGAGTAGCAACAACAGCTCCTCAGATGAACGCAGCTGACACTTGGCAGTTTAGGGAAGACGTTGTACCTGTGCTATTTATTTTTATTTCTTTATTTCAGGGAGACAGGAAGGGAGAGGGGGAGAGAGAAACATCCATGATGAGAGAGAACCATGGGCCGGCTGCCTCCTGCATGCCCCCCACTGGGGATCGAGCCCGCAACCCGGGCATGTGCCCTTGACCGGGAATCGAACCCGGGACCCTTCAGTCCGCAGGCCGACGCTCTATCCCCTGAGCGAAACCAGTTATGGCATCTTCTTTAAAAAAAAAAAAAAATTGAATTTCAGAGAGAGGAAGTGAGAGGCCATCCATGGCTGAGCCAGACATATCTCTCTGGGATCCCTTCTGATTTCCTATAGAATAAAAGCCTAATAGGCTAAGAGTCCGGTCGTCCTGTCGTCCGTTCAACCAATCAACGCGTCATATGCTAATGATATGCTAAGGCTGCTCAACTGCTCACTATGATGTGAACTGACCACCAGGGGGCAGACAGTCGACCGGTCGACAAGTCGCTATGACATGCACTGACCACCAGGGGGCAGACGCTCTGACCAGTAGGTTAGCTTGCTGCTGGGGTCCGGCCGATCGGGACTGAGCGAGACGGGCCGGACACGCCCTGGAGCCCTCCCACGGTCCCTCCCCAGCTCCGATCGGTGGGGTCCCTCGGCCTGGCCTGCGCCCTCTTGCAATCCGGGCTGAGGGACCCGCCCCCCCTCCCCGAGTGCATGAACTTCGTGCACCGGGCCTCTAGCTGACTATGTTTTCTTCTACTTAAGCCCGTGCCTTGTGCACTTATAATGGACGTAACGTTTTCTTCCTTACAGCAATTTAAAATTTTTTCTTAACGACGTAGAATTTTGTAGGAAACCACATACCCAATCTCCGGTCTGAGTGTGAGCGCCTCTCCGTGCCTGAGCCGTTTTTCCGTTTCCTCCCTCAGGTCCTGCTGGCCAGCAGCTTCCTGCCCCTCTACGCAGGCCTGAAGCCGGTGGAGTACAAAGGACAGGTACGCTCTGATCCCTGACCCATGATCAGGGATCCCATGCGGATAAGTCCCCTTTGATGAACCCAATGTTATAATTACGCTTCCTGGTGGTTCTGAATCAGCCCACTGGGCCCTCATGGTTCTGCTTAACTTCCAGACAGAAAATCCTGGTCTCCAGCCCGGCCGGCGTGGCTCAGTGGTTGAGCCTCCACCTAGGAACCAGGAGGTCACGGGTTGATTCCCGGGCAGGGCACATGCCCGGGTGGCGGGGTCGATCCCCAGTAGGGGGCGTGCAGGAGGCAGCCGGTCCATGATTCTCTCTCGTCATGGATGTTTCTCTCTCTCTCCCTTCCTCTCTGAAATCAACAAAAAGAATTTTTCCCCCAATATTAAATATTTATTTATTTTTACATACAAAAATATTTTACCGGGCATATGGAATCCCACAGATTGAACATTTCAGTAATTTTTGTTTGGGGCACTGTATGGAAATAGGCGAAAAGAAAAGTTTCATAGGGGCAGCTTCTGAAAAATCAATAATTGGATTACAGAAAAAATTTTATGTATACAAGGACAGTTAATATCTCTTTTACACAGGACTTAGCAAAAACAATGACTTGGCAAGCAGTCGCGATTAATTTTTATTTTTAAACTTTTTCATCAGAAACGTACTTTGGCCGCTTGTCGAGCTTTGAGTTTTAGGTTGCCAACAAGGTTTTGTCCTCTGTTAACAAAACACAAAAACAACTTTGCAGACTAGGGGTTAAAAAGAGCATATATTTGTGTTAAAAAATAAAGGTATACCAAAATGAAATGGGGTAAATCCCCCCAAAGCAAGCTTAAAATAAATATATTTTTAAAAAAAACAAAATGTTGGTTTCCAGTGAAATAATAGAACCAGGGGCCCAGTGCATGAAATTCATGCACCCGTAAGGTGCATAGGCCTGGCTGGCGATCAGGGCTGATCTGGGGGGGCGATCAGGGGCCCCCCCGCTGGCACCCGCCTTGGCTGGCCTGGGGCCTGCGGGCTGGGGCAACTCAGAGCGTCTGCCCCCTGGTGGTCAGTGCACGTCATAGCGGCCGGTCATCTGCATTTCGGTCGATTTGCATATTAGGCTTTTATTATATAGGACTGGGTGCAGTGGTGGATGGTGACATGCCAGAGTAAACGTGGCTTCCCACTGTGATTCGAGGACTCGTCCCGACCCAAGGACAGGGCCTCGGACGCCTGCACCGGCATCCGCACAATCTGAGCCTCACCCTCCTGAACACAGTCGAGTTAACTTCTTTTTTTTTTAAAAAAATATATTTTTATAGATTTCAGACAGGAAGAAAGAGGGGAGAAAGAGAGAGAGAAACATCCACGACGAGAGAGAATCATGGACCGGCTGCCTCCCGCACGCCCCCTACCGGGGATCGCGCCCGCAACCCGGGCACGTGTCCTTGACCGGGAATCGAACCCGGGACCCTTCAGTCCGCAGACCCACGCTCTACCCACTGAGCCCAACCGGCCAGGGCCAATCGAGTTAACTTCTAAACCATTGGCCAGGTTCCCCGGTTCTGGCCGGTTCTCATGCACCGGGGGGCGGGGGGTATGCTATGGGAACAACTCAAACCCCCTATAGGACTGGCGTGTGACGACGCGTTTCCCCCCGCAGACGTGGGTGGACGGCGGGCTCACCAACAGCCTCCCCGTCCTGCCCGGGGGCCGCACGGTCACCATCTCCCCCTTCTGCGGCCGCCTGGACATCTCCCCGCAGGACGAGGGGCAGCTGGGCGTCTCCGTCAGCATCGCCAACCAGGACATCCTGGTGAGTGGCGCACACCGTCCCTAAAATCCTCCCCGTGTACGAGAGGGTGAGCTCACGGGTCGTCTTCTGTGCAAACTGCGTGCTCTCAGCCGCAAGTTTCCTCTTTGACTTTATTTCTTTTTTGGAAAGTATATTTTTATTGATTTCAGAGAGGAAGGGAGAGGGAGAGAGAGAGGAACCTCCAGGAGAAGACACAACTAGGGACCGGCTGCCTCCTGCACGCCCCCTGCTGGGGACCCAGCCCGCCTCCCAGACACGTGCCCTTGACCGGGAATCCCACCGTGCCCTCCTGGCTCCTAGGTTCACGCCCAACCACGGAGCCACGCCGGCTGGGACCTCCTCGTCTTATTTTTTATTTTATTTTTATTACTAGAGGCCCGTTGCAGGAAGATTCCTGCCAAGAATAGGGCTTCTTGCGGCTGAAGGGAGGGGGGCTTTACTTCCATCTCCGCTGCCTCGCTCCCCCCCTTCTCCGCCGCTCTGCTCCCTTCGGCAGCGCTTGGCTTCCATCTACGCCGTCTGCAGTCTTCGCTCTGCGCCTACGTATGCAAATTCACCGCCGTCTTTGTTGGGTGAATTTGCATGCTCGCTCTGATTGGCTGGTGGGCGTCGCGGAGTGACACCAATGTGCATGTTTCTCTTGGATTAGTGGGGATTGCTAATCATCAGGTGACAGATGTCACGCACGCCGACCGTCACGGCCCTGCCCGACAGCCCCACCCCGTCTCTCTGTCCTAGGTGTCCCTGGCCAACTTGGTGCGGCTCAGCCAGGCCCTGTTCCCGCCGGGCCAGCGGGAAATGGAGTCCCTGTACCACCGCGGCTTCCGGGACGCCGTCGGGTTTTTGCTCAAGGAGAACTGGTTCGAGTAGAGGGCCCCCAGTCACGTCCCGCGATTGCTGGGACCGGTGATGAGATTTCTGTAAGCCGTCAGAATTCTGTCACAGTTACCCGTCTTGGTCACAGTTTGCGTCATTTTGAAAAGTTAAATGTTCACTGGCTGCAAAGAAAGACGAGGCATTTCATGAGAAGGTGGCGACGTTATTAAGGGCACAACCCGGGCTGCACTTAGCGCAGATGAACTCCCGCAGAACACGGAGACCCAAGCCAACCTCGAAGCCTTGGGAATGAGAAGTGAATCCCGCCCTCCCAGTCGGCCAGCGTGGCTCAGGGTTCGATTCCCGATCGGGGCACAGGCCCCGGTTGCAGGCTCCATCCCCAGTCGGGCGTGCGGGAGGCAGCCGATCGATGCTTCTCTCTCCTCATAGATGTTTCTCCCTCTCTCTCCCTCTTTCCCCCTCTCCCTTCCTCTCTGAAATCAATAAAAAAATATTTTATTTTTATTTTAAAAAGAAAGCGAGTGCTGATGATCATTCCTTCATGAGTTCCCATTCATTTAGCAGGTTCGGACTCGAATCTTCCGTCTCTTTCCCTGGGGTCTGCGAGCGTGACTCCTAACGACTAAGAGGCAGTGACCAACGAGCCCGTTTTCGAGGGCCGGCCCTTCCGGGTTATGCACCTGTCTTTTCTGCCGTCTGAAACCATCCTTTCGATCAATGTTATGGCCCTTAAAAGCCTCCGATACACGGCATTGAGCACCCGCGCCCCGACCGCTGTCTCTCTTCTCCGGATCTGGGCACAGGCTGGGCAAATAGCGGTGTTCCCTGGCGGGGGCCCGGCTTCATCTGGAAGGTCATCCGGAAGGTCACCCGGAAGGTCGTTCGGTCTAATTAGCATATTAGCTCTTTATTCTATAGGGTTCTATCTGTGTGAGCGTTTAATGGATTTTTTAAGGATGCCTGCCCAAGCAAAAACGCATCTTTTCTTTTTTAAAATATATTTTTATGGATCTCAGAGGGGAAGGGAGAGGGAGAGAGAAACATCCATGATGAGAGAGAACCCTGGACCGGCTGCCTCCCGCACGCCCCCTACTGGGGATCGAGCCCGCAACCCGGGCGTGTGTGCCCTTGACCGGGAACCGAACCCTGACCTCCTGGTTCCTAGGTCGATGCTCAACCACTGAGCCACCCGGGCCGGGCCAGAAGCAAGTCTGAATGCACTGGATGTTGTAAAAGTATTTGGTGCCGACAGCCTGCGCCCGTGACCGTGTGGCTGGCTGGTGTGACCCTGGAGGATGGGGTAGGAGGGGTGACACGGGTCTGCAGAAGCCGGTGGGGAAACGAGACCCTGTCACCAGGCGCATGGCCTGTGTCCTCCAGGCGTGTCAGACTCGCGGCCCACGGGCCACAGGCGCCCACACCGACTATTTCTGCGGCCCAGCCAACGGGACGGTCTGTCAGAAACGTTTTAATACACGTTTTCTCACTTAATTTTTACGCTATCCTGTTGTACGTCATTATCAATCAGGAACTGCGACGTTCGCTAATGACCGATGACTGTCATCGTGTTGCATTCATGTCCCTCAGGCGCTGTAGGCACAGGCGCGCCATCTCCCCCCAATGATACCGGCAGCGAACGTTCTAGCAGCCGGGGCCGCGTCCTTCGTCTCGGACCCACTTGCCTGGTGTGCGCAACAGGAAATACCTCGCTTCCGGAGATCGAGAGACACAGGTCTGTCTGCCTGACACTGATTCACGGGTGCCGTGATCCGGTGTCTGGCGAGTTCAGGTCCGAGAAAAAAACACTAATTTCTATGAAAATGTTCTGTTATTTCCGCTTCCTCTTTTCAGGAACGCTCCTTGCTTGGTAACTATGGCAACCCACCGACAATTAGGGAAGATGGATGTGGTTGTCAGGGTAAGCGATGCTCTGCCAGGCCAGGCCGTATTAAACAACAGAACTCCGCAACCCGGGGGCCTGGGATGTCGCCCTGAGCGTCAGAAGCTGGCAGAGAGCGCCCGTCGTAGGCTCGTGGCATCGGCGGGGTGGGTACCCGGTTCCCGCCTTCACGGCCATAAAGAACCATCCACTTAACCATGGGCCAGCTCCACGGGGACAGACGTTGAGTAAACTCACCCCATGGCCTTGGCAGGGCCAGGCCACATGATCTCCTGGGGCCGACGTCCCCCACCCCCAGGCCACCGGCCTCGCAGGTTTTCCGATACCTCTGACGGGTGCCCTATACACGTGCAGTTTATTTACAAATAAATAAGCAAAATGGGGCGCATGGGAATGATTTTCTAAGCAGAACGGGGCCATGACCGACAGTTTGCAAACGCCACGCTAACCCGATACACACGGTATCTCAGAATGACTCGCCGGAGACCCACGTCGTGCGGTTAGCCAACCTCACCTCCGTAAACTTAAAAAAAGATGCACATAAAGACGTCCCCTCTTGTATTTATGAACTAGAGGCTCGGTGCATGAAATTCCTGCACAGCGAGGGGGGTGGCCCTCAGCCCAGCCTGCACCCTCTCCTATCAGGGACCCCTCGGGGTATGTCACTCTGGGATTGGGCCTAAACCAGCAGTCGGACAACCGTCTCGCAATCCAGGACTGCTGGCTTCTAACCACTCACCTGCCTGCCTGCCTGATTCCCCTAACTGCTCCCCTGCTGGCCTGATTGCCCCTAACCACCTCTGCCTGCCTGATCGCCCCTAACTGCTCTCCCCTTCCGGCCTGATCGCCCCTAACCACTCTCCCCTGCCGGCCTGATCACCCCTAACTGCCCTCCCCTGCCTGCCTGATCGCCCCTAACCGCTCTCCCCTGCCGGCCTGGTCACCCCTAACTGCCCTCCCCTGCCGGCCTGATCGCCCCTAACTGCCCTCCCCTGCCGGCCTGATCAACCCTAACTGCTCTCCCCTGCCGGCCTGGTCGCCCCTAACTGCCCTCCCCTGCCGGCCTGATCGCCCCTAACTGCCCTCCCCTGCCGGCCTGATCGCCCCTAACTGCCCTCCCTGCTGGCCTGATCGCCCCTAACTGCCCTCCCCTGCCGGCCTGATCGCCCCTAACTGCCCTCCCCTGCCGGCCTGATCGCCCCTAACTGCTCTCCCGTCCTGATCGCCCCTAACTGCCTCTACCTCGGTCCCTGCCACCGTGGCTTTGTCCGGAAGGACGTCGGGAAGACGTCCGGTCTGTCCGGCTAATTAACACATTACCCTTTTATTAGCATAAGTATTAATCGTATGAAGGATCCCGGTCCGTCATTTTTATCGCCGAGGAGCCAGCAGTCAGGGAAGGTCACGGTGTTGAGGTTTTGCTCTGCGCCAGAGCAAAACACAACGGAGATGGCAGACCTCGCAGCCGCCGCGGATCAGGAAATCAGTCACAATCGCCGTGGCTACCACTTGCCGAGACACGGCTCACGTGGCCGAGCTCACCAGTCACCAGCTCTGCCCCACATCGGTCCCCGGGACACAGCACCCGCCCGCCTGCCGGCCATGAATCCATATGTGCAGGCACTCCTCCCGCACCTCCCTCCGGTCATGTCCCCGCTCTGACCACCGTCAGGAGGGGCAGCCGCGGGATTCCAGCACGCAGTCCGGCGCAGCTCAGACTCGCAGCGTCCTGTCCGCCTGCATCGGGGAACGGGGCCCGGGGGGCATCGCGCTAACCGAGAGAAGCCAGGCAGAGGACGACGAGGGTCTCCCAACCTCCCTCGTCTGTGGGGTCGAATGAGCAGCATAAACGGATGGAGAAACTAGAAACGGCGGCCTGGGAGCATGGCACAGACGGACAGGTCCCAGAGGGAGGTGGGCGGGAAGACGAGAGATTCGCCAAAGAGCATTCATGCACGTAGGCATCGCCCGTGGGCGCAGCCAACAGGGCGGAAAAGGCCTGGGAGGGGTCAGGGGCCGGGAGGAGGGGGGCAAACAGGAGGACAAGGCGGACAACTGTAACACGATCAGATATCCCACCCTGGCCGGTGTGGCTCAGGGGATAGAGCGCCAGCCTGCGGACGGAAGGGTCCCGGGTTCGATTCCCGGTCGGTCAAGGGCACACGCCCGGGTTGTGGGCTCGATCCCCAGTAGGAGGCGTGCAGGAGGCGGCCGATCTGTGAATCTCTCTCAGCATCGATATTCCTCTCTCTCCCTCTCTCTTCCTCTCTGAAGTCAATAAAAATATATTAAAAAAAAAATAAAAGAATAGTTATCCCTGGCCAGTGTGGCTCAATGGATAGAGCGCCGGCTTGTGGACCGAAGGGTCCCGGGTTCGATTCTGGTCAAGGGCACGTACCTGGCCGGGCCCCGGTCGGGGAGCGTGCAGGAGGCAACCCATTGATGTGTCTCTCTCACTCTCTCTTCCACTCTCTCTAAAATTCCACCGGAAAAATATCCTCAGGTGAGGATGAACAGCAAGGAACAGAAAACAACGATAAGAATAAACAAAAAATAAAAGCTTGACGCTTCCGCGATTTTAGAAGCACATGATACACGGCTTGCAAACCCGATTTTGCGGCATTACAAGTCCTCCGTCCGTGTGGACAGCGATTTATTTCCGAACGCGCTCTCAGGTCAACAGGGCACAATAGAGTGATCGGTGCTGCATTCAAAACGGGTTCGTCTTTATTTCTCCGCTCAGCACGAGTCTTCATTATATTTTACCTAATTCCAGGGCGGCCGACCGTCGCACAGAAGATCATCTCTGCTTGGAAAAAAAACCAAACTGTTTTCTGTTGCCGTAGTTTTCTACGGCTGCTATAAATAGAAATTCCTTAGCGTGTGTGCGATCCATCGGTGTAAGTCTAAAACGGTGACAGTCATCCCCCATGAGCACCCGTCATCGGCCCTGGCCGGTGTGGCTCAGTGGATAGAGCGTCGGCCTGCGGACGGAAGGGTCCCGGGTTCGATTCCGGTCGAGGGCTGTGGTCTGTGTAAAATATGACCAACCTGCTATCAACGATGCATGTGTCTGCATGGAGTTAGCGGCATTTAACTGCGAACACGGGGAGGGGCCTGCAACCCAGGTCCGTGCCCTTGACCGGGAATCGAACCCGGGACCCTTCGGTCCGCAGGCCGACTCTCTATCCACTGAGCCGCACCAGCCAGGGCCAGAGGAACCATTTTTATTTTTTCGCTAGAGGCCCGGTGCACAGATTTGTGCACTGGTGGGGGGGGCGTGGCCTGCAGGAATCCACCCGCTGAGGGGGCGCACTGACCACCAGGGGGCAGCTTCTGCGTTGAGCGTCTGCCCCCCTGGTGGTCGGTGAGCATCATAGCGACTGGTCGGCCGGTCATTCCACTGTTCAGTCACTGGGCTTTTATGTATATAGATTTTTTAAAAAATATATATTTTTACTGATTTCAGAGTGGAAGAGAGAGGGATTTCTAGATTTTTTTTTTATTGATGACAGAGAGGGAGAGAGAGAAACATCAATGATGAGAATCATGGACCGGCTGCCCCTGCACGCCCCCTGGGGATGGAGCCCGCAATCCCAGCACGTGCCCTTGACCGGGAATCGAACCCTGACCTCCCGGTTCCTAGGTCGATGCTCAACCACTGAGCCCTGCCGGCCGGGCGGAACCTTTTCTTAAAGGCGGGAGGGCGATGACTGTGGGGTGGTGCCCAGACGCTGTGCCCAACCCCCTCCACCCCCCGCCCCGTGACCCTAGCGCAATATCCCAGTTACGTCTGTTATAAAACTCCGTCTTTACACCTTGTTTGTGACCATCAAGCAACCCCTGCGTTTAACTTGTTCCCTTTCTCGCACCTGAAGCTTCTTAGCACGGACCCTGGCCTGTACTCGGTTCTCAGTCAATAACGATGGGCCAGTGCTGCCCAGTGGTTAGCGCCCCCCCCCCCCACGAACCAGGGGGTCCCGGGTTCGACTCCCGGTCAAGGGCACCTGCCCGGGTTGTGGGCTCCATCCCCAGTGTGGGGGCCACGCAGGGGGCAGCCGGTCCGCGATTCCCTCCCATCATGGATGTTTCTATCTCTCTCTCCCTTCCTCTCTGACAGTCAGCGCCCACTACCGTTCCTCACGTGGGGGACGCCGGGACGAGAGATCCTGGTGACGACCGACCCGACCGTGAATTGTCGGGGGTGTCTGTCGCCCGAGAAGGAGGAGGAGGGAGGAGGAGGTGAGCCATCTGGCTGCAGCGTCCGGGGACCACCCGGCACATCTGGACGCAGCTGCGCCAGGGACCTCATTAGCTACCACCTGCCCGCCCAGCGGCCTCGGTCCAGATGGCCCAGCAGGCGGGCCGCCCGGGGAGGGCGCGTATTTTACCCCGTCATTGGCCGCGGGGCCTGGGGAGGCGTGAAGGTTTCATTTCCCTCCGTTCGATTGATCTTATTTGTCTGTTTGTGTAATCGATGTTTTTTAGGAGAAAACTGCGGGAGAAAAGTCCTCGTTGGGCTCAGCGGGGTCGTGGGCCGTCTGCGACCGGCGGTGGGCTGGGGGTCGGACTCTGGGATATTTTTTTTCCATCGATTTTTTTATTTTTATTTTTTGTTAATCCTCACCCGGGGATTTTTATTTTTTTGCAAGTGGAAGGGAGGGGGAGAGACAGGGAGACATAACGTCGATGTGAGAGAGACACATCCATCGGTTGCCTCCTGCACCCCAAGGCCTGCAACCCAGGTAGATGCCCTTAACTGGACTCAAACCCGGGACCCTTCCGTCCACAGGCCGATGCTCTATTCACTGGGCCAAACCAGCTAAGGGGGACATTTATTATTATTTTTAAGAATAAGAAAAGCAGCCCTGACCGGTGTGGCTCAGTGGATAGAGCGTCGGCCTGCAGACTGAAGGGTCCCGGGTTCGATTCCGGCCAAGGGCATGTACCTTGGTTGCGGGCACATCCCCAGTAGGGGGCGTGCAGGAGGCAGCTGGTCGATGTTTCTCTCTCATCGATGTTTCTAACTCTCTGTCCCTCTCCCTGTAAAAAATCAATAAAATATATTTTTAAAAATTAAGAAAAGCAAATTAACTTAGGATGAGTGTTGAGGACACGTTTAAAATTTTTTTTTTATGGATTTCAGAGAGGAAGGGAGAGGGAGAAAGAAACATCCATGATGAGAGAGGATCACTGATCGGCTGCCTCCTGCACGCCCCCTACTGGGGATCGAGCCCACAACCCAGGCGGGGAATCGAACCCGGGACCCTTCAGTCCGCAGGCCGACGCTCTATCCACTGGGCCAAACCAGCTAAGGGGGACATTTATTATTATTTTTAAGAATAAGAAAAGCAGCCCTGACCGGTGTGGCTCAGTGGATAGAGCGTCGGCCTGCGGACTGAAGGGTCCCGGGTTCGATTCCGGTCAAGGGCATGGACCTTGGTTGCGGGCACATCCCCAGTGGGGGGCGTGCAGGAGGCAGCCGATCGAGGTTTCTCTCATCGATGTTTCTAACTCACGATCCCTCTCCCTGTAAAAAATCAATAAAATATATTTTTAAAAAAGAATAAAAAAAAGCAAATTAACTTAGGATGAGTGTTGATAATGACACGTTAAAAAAATTTTTTTTTATGGATTTCAGAGAGGAAGGGAGAGGGAGAAAGAAACATCCAGGAAGAGAGAGAATCACTGATCAGCTACCTCCTGCACGCCCCCGACTGGGGATCGAGCCCGCAACCCAGGCATGTGCCCTTGACGGGAAATCGAACCCGGGACCCTTCAGTCCGCAGGCCGACGCTCTATCCACTGAGCCACACCGGCCAGGGCTGCACGGTTTAAAGATAACTGCACACGAAGGTGATACCCTATCATCGTTTTATTTGTTTAAATATATTTCTACGGATTTCAGAGCACGTGCCCTTGACCAGGAACGGAACCGTGACCTCCTGGTTCCTAATTCAACGCTCAGCCACGGAGCCACGCCGGCCGAGCTCTCATTCGGCTCTCATTTCCATACGACCTTGCACGCCGTGGTCATTCCTTAAGTTTTTGACCCAATTAGGGAAGGAGAGACGGCAAAACCGAGAGATTTCACGTGTGAAATTCTCCCTCCCAAGGTCAGGGAAATGCCTTTGAACGCAGGGCTTGAGAGGAGCCCACATAGATTTAAATACATTAGCCATGAAATCAGATCGTCTTTTATCCACTCGCTGCCTGGGCAGGCTCATTTTCATTCTCTCGCTATTCATTTATTCCAGAAGCGTCTGTTCACAGCGCCGGGCTGTGGGTACACTCACCAAGACGGGCAGGATCCGTGCCCCCCCTCCCCAGGGCTCACACTGTCTGTGCGGGTAGCAGAGGAAACTCTCAGATGATTAGAGAGAGAGAGAGAGAGAGAGAGAGAGAGAGAGAGAGAAGAAATCTCCCTGTTGTCCTGTCGGGGACATGGCCAATGTCTGCAGTTGTTGTTGCCACACTGGACGGGGAGCTACTTCGAGCGGTTCCACACCCCACAGTGCCCAGGGCAGGCCCACAGCGTCATCCTGACCCGTCTGCAGGGCTGAGGTCTAGAGCCCTGAGCGAACACTCCCGTTATAATTTGCTAGAGGCCCGGTGCACGAATTCGTGCACCAGTGGGGTCCCTCGGCCTGGCCTGCGGGATCGGGCCGGAACCGGCTCTCTGACATCCCCCGAGGGGTCCTGGAATGTGAGAGGGTGCAGGCCAGGCCGAGGGACCCCACTGGTGCACGATCGGGGCCGGGGAGGGACCACGGGAGGGCTCCAGGGCGTGTCCGGCCCGTCTCACTCAGTCCTGATCGGCTGGACCCCAGCAGCAAGCTCACCTACCGGTCAGAGTGTCTTCCCCCTGGTGGTCAGTGCACATTATAGCGACTGGTCGGCCAGTCGACTGTCTGCCCCTGGTGGTCAGTGCACGTCATAGCGAGTGGTTGAGCAGCCTTAACATATCATTAGCATATTACGCTTTGATTGGTTGAACGGACGACTGGACACTTAGCATATTAGGCTTTTATTATAGAGGATATGTATTTCTATATTTACTTGCTATCACAGATACACACGCATAAGACATTTCTCCTGCTTTTCTTGTAATATACTTTTTAAAAAAATATATTTTATTGATTTTTTAGAGAGAGGAAGGGAGAGGGATAGAGAGAAACATCGATGGGGCAGAAACATCGATCAGCTGCCTCCTGCACACCTCCTACTGGGGATGTGCCCACAACCAAGGTACATGCCTGTGACCGGTATTGAACCTGGGACCCTTGAGTCCGCAGGCGGACGCTCTATCCACTGAGCCACACCAGTCAGGGCTTGTAATATACTTTTATTGGGGGAGAGAGAGAGAGAGAGAAACATCAATGATGAGAGAGAATCATGGATCGCCCCCTACTGGGGACCAAGCCTCCAACACTGGCATGGGCCCTGAGCGGGAATCGAACCCTGACCTCCTGGGTCATAGGTCGGCGCTCAACCACTGAGCCACACCAGCTGGGCATTTTGCCACTTTCACGCAGGCCGGTCTTCCTATCAGGGACTCCCCCCTGAGCAGACCAGGTGTCCTGTTTCCCTAACCCGCCATCACACATCTGTGCCTCTTTAGTTGTTTCCACGGAAAATTCCGTGTGGCCGTCTGGGGACCACGATGCCCGTCACCTTCTCCCCTGTTGCAGAAATCAATTCACTCCGTAGATTTCGCCCTTGAAGTCACCTTGAGGTCGGAAGGCTCGGAGAAGAACGGAACCGAAAAAAAAAAAAAAGGCTCAACGTTCCTTTTCGTCTCAGACAATTGGCTACAGAAGAGGTTTTTGTGAGCTTGCAAAATTCTTTTTTTTTGGAAAAAGATGTACGCGTGCACAGGCGGTCAGGGTTCGAGTCCCGGTCAAGGCACATGCCCGGGTTGCGGGCTCGATACCCAGCAGGGGGCGTGCAGGAGGCGGCCGATCCATGATTCTCTCTCATCATGATGTTTCCATCTCTCTCTCTCTCCCTTCCTCTCTGAGCCCAATAAAAATATATAAAATAAATAAATGGTTGCATTTCGCACGTTGAGACTCCATACTCTCTGTGCATCTTCTCTCATTGCTTCCAGGTGGGCGTTAGCCCCACGTGGTGAGTAGGGTCCCCGTACAACCACCCTGGTGTTTGTTGTCTCCCTGTCGCCGCCGGAGGTGTGCGATGTGCATTAAATCTGAGCTCACGCACAGGCAAGGAAACAGCAGGGCTCGTCTCGGCGGCAAAGCACCCCGCTTTGCAGCTCAGCGGCCTTGCCGTCTTTAAAGACGTTTCCCACAATGCAGTGGGGGGGGGGAATCAATGGGTTTGCCAGGCTCATTTGTCAAAATTCCGGGTCTAACTAATGATCTCCCATAATGTAGGCAGGATGGCATGCTGCTAGGAAACACCATGGAGACTTAGACTGTTTTAAAATTATATCAATAGTTTTGACAGGAACTGGCATTTTTTTAAAAAGTATGTTTTTATTTAGTTCACAGAGGAAGCAGGGGGAGAGAGAGAGAAACATCCTACGTAATAAAAGCCTAATATGCTAAGTGTTCAGTCATCTGGTCAGCCATTCAACCAATCAAAGGGTAATATGCTAATGAAATGCTAAGGATGCTCAACCGCTCGCTATGACATGCACTGACCACCAGGGGGCAGACGGTCAAACAGTTGCTGTGACATGCACTGACCACCAGGGGGCAGACAGTCAACCAGTTGCTATGACATGCACTGACCACCAGGGGGCAGACGGTCGACCAGTTGCTATGACATGCACTGACCACCAGGGGGCAGACGGTCAAACAGTTGCTGTGACATGCACTGACCACCAGGGGGCAGACAGTCAACCAGTCGCTATGACGTGCACTGACCACCAGGGGGCAGACGGTCAAACAGTTGCTGTGACATGCACTGACCACCAGGGGGCAGACAGTCAACCAGTTGCTATGACGTGCACTGACCACCAGGGGGCAGACGGTCTACCAGTTGTTATGACATAAACTGACCACCAGGGGGCACTCTGACCAGTAGCTTAGCTTGCTGCTGGGGTTCGGTTGTTTGGGACTGAGTGAGACGGGCTGGACATGCCCTGGTTCCCTCCCTCGGTCCCTCCCTTTCTGGCCAACCTCCCACATCCTTCCCTGGGCCCGATTGTGCACCGCTGGGGTCCCAACGCCTGGCCTGCGCCCTCTCGGAATCCAGGCTGAGGGACCCCCCCCCCCAGAGTGCACGAATTCTGTGCACCGGGCCTCTAGTCAATGACGAGAGAGAATCACGGATCGGCCGCCTCCTGCACGCCCCCTACTGGGGATGGAGCCCGCAACCCGGGCAGGTGCCCCGACTAAGAATCGAACCCTGACCTCCTGGTTCATAGGTCGACGCTCAACCACTGAGCCACACTGGCCGGGCAGGAACTGGCGTTTTAAAAGAAGACTGAACACACACACACACACACACACACACACGCACACACACACACACACACACACGGCAAGCCTTGCAGAGCCCCCCCCTGCCGAATAATGAAATGATCGGCTCCACGAGGAAATTCAGTGAAGTCGAAAGGAAGTCATTATCGGGAGGCTCGCTGCCACCTGCCGACGCGGCCTCCTCCCCTGACTACTAACTAAGGGGAAACGAGGGCAGAACAGCCAAGTCTGAAGGGCCTCTTAGCCGCGGCGTCCGCCCAGCGAGACCTGCATCGCAGCCGGCGACGATCATGAGCGGGGAGGAGAGCGCCAGCCATCTCCAGCTGAGCTCCGAGGCCCCCAGCTTGCAGAGCGAGAACAACGTTTCCCTGTGAAGATGGGCGAACGGCCCAGCACAGGCGTGGCTCAGGGGTTGAACGTCAACCTAGGAACCAGGAGGTCAGGGTTCGATTCCCGGTCGGGGCCCATGCCCGGGTTGTGGGCTCCATACCCAGTAGGGGGCATGCAGGAGGCAGCCGATCCACGATTCTCTCTCATCATGGACGTTTCTCTCTCTCCCTCTCCCTTCCTCTCTCTGAAATCAATAAAATATATGCATTTTTTTTAAAAAGAAAGAACCCTAGCTGGTGTGGCTCAGTGGATAGAGCATCAGCCTGCGGAATGAAGGGTCCTGGGTTCGATTCCAATCAAGGGCACATGCCCGGGTAGCAGGCTCGATCCCCAGCCGGGGGCGTGCAGGAGGCAGCCGATCCATGGTTCTCTCTCATCATGGATCTCTCTCTCTCTCTCTCTCTCTCTCTCTCTCTCTCTCTCTCTCTCATTTGGGCCGAACCTCCTTACCACTTCCTTTCATGGTTCTATTTGGATTTCCAGCTATTTCTGGGCGATTTCCTCCTTTTCAAAATCCACACGAACGCGAACGTTCCACGTCGTTCCCCGACTCAGAGGCACAAAGAGAAGTTAAAACAACAACACAGAACAAGCGTGACCTTTGGAGGGACCAGCGTTTGATTAGCTCAAACACCTGATCCTCGGAGGTGTCAAGGAGGCGATTTCAAAACACTCATCAATTAAGACGAAATGTCGGCGTCCTGCATATGCATGAGGCGGCTGACAGAGCACCGCAGACGCTTGAAAGGTGTTCGCGAGACGCGTCTCGAGATGCAGCGGTTCAGGCTGGGGAAACGCCGACACCTTCTCCCACCGCTGACAGAACCAAGGCCACGGGAGCCACGAAAACGTGGACACGTTCGTGGACACGAATGGCGTGGCCCCCGGCGTCGGTTAACGGGCACCAGTTACACCGGGCGTCCGTCCTGGGAGCAGAGAACACAACGCTCATTCTTCTCCTTTTTATTAAAAAAATATATATATTTTATTGATTTTTTACAGAGAGGAAGGGAGAGGGATAGAGAGTTAGAAACATGGATGAGAGAGAAACATCGATCCGCTGCCTCCTGTTTCTAAGGGGGCCCTTTGAGAATGAGTTATTCACAGTGATTTTTTTTTTTTTTGCATTTCTTGTGGTTCTAGAGGCCTCTTGTACGGTAGATGAATACGTAATTTGTGACGTATTTATGCATTTCAGGCCTCTATTCTATGTTTTGAAACTTTATGGCCATTTTTCGACACCTATATATATAAAAGCCTAATAGACCGTGACAACCTGTCCACTGAACAAGGTCGCTATGACACGCACTGACCACCAGGGGGCGGACGCTCAACACAGGCGCTGCCCCCTGGTGGTCAGTGCGTCCCACAGCCAACCTTCCGTGGCCGGCCAAGCTCCTGTGGTCCCTCCCCCACGGCTGTCCTGTCCCCAATGGCGCTTATCGCCAGCCAGGCCGATGGACCCCACCGGTGCACGAATTTGTGCACTGGGCCTCTAGTCATTTCATATTATTATTCTTGTTATTATTTTTAACGATTTCTTAGCGATTTCGTCCTCGGTACTTCCACGGTCCTTGTGTAATTTTATTTTTCTCCTCCATGGATGCCGTGTTCTTTGGAAACTTGTGTAGACCAAGTTCATGGCCGTTTAGGGTTCCTCCGCGTGAATAGGAGTTCGCTTTTTGAAGAATAAGAATTCTGTGTCACTGGGGGCATCCGGATTTTAGAGACGCTTAGGTGGGGCGTAGCCAAGAAAAGGGGGAGAACCACTGGGTTAGAGGATGGATTTCCCACACGGTCCACGGAGGATTCAGGTCCTCGAACCTATAGAGAGATCTCGTTCGGCTAGACAAGATGAAACCCGCTACGACAGTTTCACGCACTGAGAAACAATGAGGTGCCCTGGCCGGTGTGGCTCAGTGGATAGAGCGTCTGGCTGCGGACTGCAGGGTCCTGTGTTCGATTCCCAGTCAAGGGCACAGGCCCGGGTTGTGGGCTCAATCCCCAGTAGGGGGCGTGCAGGAGGCGGCCGACCCACGATTCTCTCTCATCATGGTTGTTTCTCTCTCTCGCTCTCCCTCTCCCTTCCTCTCTGAAATCAATAAAAACACATTAAAAAAACATTCCTTCTTTACCCTCCATGTAAATTCATGAACGCCCAGAAGGGCCTCCTCTGGGGAGAAAGGCCGGGAAACAGCCATCACGCCAGCACGGCCGTATCCTGTGTCCTGCTCTGCTCCGAACTCTCACACTTTAATTCGATTCAGAATGAGCCCCAGACGAGACACCCACATAGAGAGCTCCTAGGAATTAATTCCCTGGTCTGTGAGATTTTATTGCGTTTGGTTGGATTTCAGAGACCGTACCGCTAATCCCAGGGGTCAGCGACCTTTTTGCCGCGTCGCGAGGGAACTCAGGTTTGCAATCAGGGAAAAACGTTTCGGTGCTGTGCCCGCCAAGGGCTGATGGTGTATCGACGCGAGGGGCGGGTTTTTAGGCGAATTATCGTGTCTCCCGTATGAAGGAATCTACTCCTATAGATTCCAAACGTCGGTCACAGCTTCATAACGTGCAGCATCCGACGTGTATAGGATTCCTGGCGGCAGCGGAGCTGAACTTGGCATTTCCCAGCCTCCCCCTCTCCCTCTGGGGTTGGCCCGGCCACGGCCTTTCATCACCAGGGCTCAGCGTACCTGCCACTTTGCAAGGACCTCCCGGGTAACGGAATTATCTATGCACTAGAGGCCCGGTGCACGAATTCGTGCACCAGTGGGGTCCCTCGGGGTGGGGGAGAGACATGGGAGGTTGGCCAGCCAGGGAGGGACCGCAGGAGGGCTCCAGGGTGTGTCCGGCCCGTCTCACTCAGTTCTGATCGGCCAGACCCCAGCAGCAAGCTCACCTACCGGTCAGTGTGTCCGACCCTGGTGGTCAGTGCACGTCATAGTGACTGGTCGGCCAGTCGACTGTTTGCTCCCTGGTGGGGTCAGTGCACGTCATAGCAACTGGTCGACCTATTGACTGTCTGCCCCCTGGTGGTCAGTGCACGTCATAGCGACTGGTGGACCGGTCGACTGTCTGCCCCCTGGTGGTCAGTGCGCGTCATCGCGACTGGTCGACCTGTCGACTGTCTGCCCCCTGGTGGTCAGTGCACGTCATAGCGACTGGTCGACCTGTCGACTGTCTGCCCCCTGGTGGTCAGTGCACGTCATAGCGACTGGTCGACCCGTCGACTGTCTGCCCCCTGGTGGTCAGTGCACGTCACAGCGAGCGGTTGAGCGGCCTTAGCATGTCATTAGCATATGATGCTTTGATCGGTTGAACGGCCGACTGGTCAACCAGACACGTAGCCTATTAGGCTTTTATTATATAGGATTGACTTCAGAGAAGAAGGGAGAAGGAGAGAGAAACATCCATGATCAGAGAGACCCATAGATCGGCTGCCTCCCACACGCCCCCTACTGCGGATCGAGCCTGCAACCCGGGCTTGTGCCCCGACCGGGAATCAAACCTGTGACCTCCTGGTTCGTAGGTGGGCACAGCTCATGTCTGTTCCCTGCAGCGCTAGGGAGACCGCGGGGTTGCACGACACATAGCGGGGGCTCAGCCACTTGCAGTGTGACCCCTACGTGTCTGGGGATGACCTCGGTCGGCCCCTGGGATCCCCGCTGGGGTGTGGGCGGGCTGAAACTGGCTTGGATTAGGCAGCATGATTTTGACCTTCCCTGGGCTGGGGACACACAAGGTCACCGCTGCCCTGACCACATCCCTGAGCCACCCAGGCCCCAGGGGAGGGAGCGTCACCCTCCCCCGCACCCCCCCCCCCAAGCCTTGGAGGCTCTGTCCATGTTACCATGGCAGCCACGCCTTGCAGACAGAATGGTGAGTGCGAATGGCGCCTTCACTCCTTCCTTCGTTTCTTCCTATACTTGTGCTTTGTGCGTGGTCCCCTGTGGAGGCTGAGGTACAAAAGATCAAACAGTCTGGCCCTGGCCGGTGTGGCTCAGTGGATAGAGCGTCGGCCTGCGGACCGAAGGGTCCCGGGTTCGATTCCCGGTCAAGGGGCACAGGCCCGGGTTGCGGGCTCGATCCCCAGCAGGGAGAATGCAGGAGGCAGCCGATCCGTAATTCTCTCTCATCATGGATGTTTCTTTCTCTCTCCCTCTCCCTTCCTCTCTGAAATCAATAAAATATATATATTTATTTAACCCTAGCTGGTTTGGCTCAGTGGATGAGCGTCGGCCTAGGAACCAGGAGGTCACGGTTGGTTTGATCCCGGGTCAGGGCACATGCCCGGGTCGTGGGCTCGATCCCCAGCAGGGGGCGTGCAGGAGGCAGCCGGTCCGTGATTCTCTCTCATCATGGGTGTATCTCTCTCTCTCTCTCCCTCTCCCTTCCTCCCTGAAACCAATAAAAAAAAAAACTTACGCCAGAGTGTGGCTCCCTCTGCGCCTCCCTTTCCGTGTTCCGTGCATTTGAGGAGCCGGAGCAGCTGCTGGCTTGGAGGGCCCCCATCCCGGCCACCATCATCGCCCACTAATTGCTCATCCAATATTTATCGCGCGCACGTTAAATCCACGAGAGGAGATACGGGGCCAGCTTGGCAAACGCTGCCCATACATTCGGGGCCCCGTACAACGGATTAACAGCTTGTAAATGGAAAATTCCCCCCAGCCCCCGTCGTGCCTTTTAAATAGACACGTTTTTTTTTTCTCGTAAAGTGCTTTTCTGCATATCTTTCTCCAATAAAAAGAAGAAAAAAAAAAACCCCAATAAACCAGCCACCCTACTGATTCTCAAATAAATTATTTATCTGCCGCGTTGCCCTGAACGGAACGCGGTATCTTCTCCCCGATGCCGCTTCTCAGACTGTAAACGTTGGCGACGGGCGGGCGTCTCGCCGGCGCTCTATCCACTGAGCCACACCGGCCGGGGCCCGACTGGCTGTTTGAACGGAGAGTTTCGGGCCGTCGTTCCTCCGATCAGCGGGAGAGGATTATGCCTGTGGATTTCTTGCATCAGAATAAATCTTCCTGCAATTTCACAATGGCATCGCCAGGCAGAGATGGCACGAGACATTATCGAGCGTTTGCAAAGCTCAGCAGAGCACACAGCTCCCCCCCACCCCCCGCCCCCTGACAGCGCCCCTGGGTAAGGGATTTCTCTTCCGGTCGCCGACGGACTCACGCGGTACGAGCATTGATTTCCCCGCGTGGCCTGGATGTGGAGCCGGGCTGTCGGCTTTAGCTCCTGGGGAACGGATCTCGGTTCGCATCTGCTTGCAGAAGGGCCCTTTGCAAGCCAGCTGCCCAGTTCTCACCAAGCCGTGTCCTTCACACAGCAGCCAGTCTGTCTGTCTAGCGACTAGAGGCCCGGTGCATGAAATTCGTGGTGTGGGACATGTTTTCTACTTTTATCAGGAAACTGGAGGCCTGGTGCACGAATTCGTGCACAGGTGGGGTCCCTCGGCTTGGACCGCGATCGAGGCCGACCGGGGGCCGGCCGGCCGGGGGAAGGGACGATGGGAGGTTGGCAGGCTGGCCCCCGATTGGGGCCTACATGGGGGGGGGGCGGCAGGCAGAGGGGAAGGGGCGCAGGCATTTGGCTGGCCTGCCCCGCCCCCAATTGAGGTGGGGGGGTGCCCATGGGGGGCAGGGCCAGCCAGAGAGAGGGGCTGTGGGAGGTTGGAGGGTGGCCGATGTCCGCCGCAGTGCGCGTCATGGCGACCGGCTGTTGTGGTCGTTCCGCCATTCTGGCCGCTGGGCTTTTATACATGTAGACTAGGGGCCCGGTGCACAAAATTCGTGCACAGGGGAGGGTGCCCCTCAGCCCAGCCTGCACCCTCTCCAATCTGGGACCTCTTGGGGGATGTCTGACTGCCGGTCAGACATCTCTCTTGAAATCTGGGACCACTGGCTCCTAACCGCCCACCTGCCTGCCTGCCTGATCGCCCCCAACTGCCCACCCCTGCCGGCCTGATTGCCCCCCACTGTCCCCCCTGCCGGCCTGATCGCCCCCCACTATCACCCCTGGCGGTCTGATCACCCCCAACTGCCCTCCCCTCATGGCCTGATCGCCCCCTACTGTCGCCCCTGCCGGCCTGATCGCCCCCAACTGCCCTCCCCTCATGGCCTGATCGCCCCCTACTGTCCCCCTGCCAGCCTGATCGCCCCCCACTGTCCCCCCTGCCGGCCTGATCGCCCCCCACTGTCCCCCCTGCTGGCCTGATTGCCCCCCACTGTCCCCCCTGACGGCCTGATCACCCCCAACTGCCCTCCCCTGCCGGCCTGATCGCCAACAACTGCCCCTCTGGCGGCCTGATCACCCCCAACTGCCCTCCCCTGCCGGCCTGATCACCCCCAACTGCCCTCCCCTGCCGGCCTGCTTGCCCCCAACTGACCTCTCCTGCCAGCCAGATCACCCCTAACTGCCCTCCCCTGCCGGCCTGATCACACCCAACTGCCCTCCCCTGCCGGCCTGATCGCCCCAAACTGCTCTCCCCTGCCGGCCTGATCGCCCCCAACTGCCCTCCCCTGCCGGCCTGATCACCCCCAACTGTGCCCCCTGCCGGCCTGATCGCCCCCAACTGCCCTCCCCTGCCGGCCTGATCACCCCCAACTGTGCCCCCTGCCGGCCTGATCACCCCCAACTGTGCCCCCTGCCGGCCTGATCGCCCCTAACTGCCCTCCCCTGCCGGCCTGATCACCCCCAACTGTGCCCCCTGCCGGCCTGATCGCCCCCAACTGCCCTCCCCTCCTGGCCTGATTGCCCCCTACTGTCGCCCCTGCCGGCCTGATCGCCCATAACCGCCTCTGCCTCAGCCCTGCCACCATGGCTTTATCCAGAAGGACGTCCGGAAGGTCTCCCGGTCTAATTAGCATATTACCCTTTTATTAGGATAGATATTCGCACACGTTTTCATATGTGTCCACGCTCACAGGTCAGGAACAAGGTGACTATGTTCTCAGCCGTGGCCATTGGGCTCAGAGAAGGTAAGATGTCGAGCTCCCGGCTGAAAAAAAAAATTTCTCTCTCTGCCAGTCCCACCGGAAGGAGATTTTTTTCCGGAACATTCCGCGCCGTGAACCCGATCAACGATAATGTTGCGACATGTACCCACAGAGCCCCTTACGTGGACCCTCTCTCGCCTCCCAGAGCACTCACATCCGCACCTTCCTTCAGGCCCGAGGGGAAGGCTGGGGTCCTTAGCACCCCCCACCCCCCAAACAGAGGTCATTAAAACCGGCTTCCTGGCGCGTTTCCCATGGAAACGGGCACGGCGGGAGGCTCCCTCATCCTCGCAGAAGTAACAGGCGTCAGTGGCAGCGATAAGCTCTCTCCTTCCCTCCTCGCTTCGGACCTGTGTTCCAACAAACAAGAAACGCAGGTTCGATTGAGTTGAGCCGATAAGGGAGTCGCGGTAATTGTCTCGGAACGCGAGCAGATAAGAAGAGAGGGGGCGCCGGGCCCCCAACCACACGGGCTCCTCGGTCCGGATTAATCAGATATTTATCGGCTGCCAACAACGAAGTGGGGAAAAAACAGGCACGCTTGCTCCTCCCCCCTCCCTACCTCAGGGTTGGCCGTCACACATCACATACATGTTATTGCGTGCAGCCCGGCCGGCAGACTCAGGGGTTGAGCATCCACCGAGGAACCAGGAGGTCAGGGTTCGATTCCCGGTCGGGGCACATCCCCGGGTTGCGGGCTGGATCCCCAGTCGGGGGCGCGCAGGAGGCAGCCGGCCCATGATTCTCTCCCATCACTGATGCTTCTAGCTCTCTCTCCCCCTCCTTTCTCTCTGAAATTAATCCTATATAATAAAAGCCTAATATGCTAAGGGTCCGGTCAGCTGTTCAACCAATCAGAGCGTAATATGCTAATGATATGCTAAGGCCGCTCAACCGCTCGCTATGACGTGCACTGACCACCAGGGGGCAGACAGTCGACCGGTCGACCAGTCGCTATGACGTGCACTGACCACCAGGGGGCAGACAGTGGACCGGTCGACCAGTCGCTATGACGTGCACTGACCACCAGGGGGCAGACCGTCGACTGGCCGACCAGTCGCTATGACGTGCACTGACCACCAGGGGGCAGACAGTGGACCGGTCGACCAGTCGCTATGACATGCACTGACCACCAGGGGGAAGACGCTCTAACCGGTAGGTGAGCTTGCTACTGGGGTCCGGCCGATCGGGACTGAGCGAGACGGGCCGGACACGCCCTGGAGCCCTCCTGTGGTCCCTCCGTGGCTGGCCAACCTCCCGCGTCCCTCCCCGGCCCCGATCGTGCACCCATGGGGTTGCTCGGCCTGGCCTGCGCCCTCTCGCCATCTGGGACCCCTCAGGGGATGTCGGGGAGCCGGTTTCAGCCCCATCCCGCAGGCCAGGCCGAGGGACCCCACCGGTGCATGAATTCGTGCACCGGGCCTCTAGCAAATAAATCGACGAATAACTCATTTAAATAATTAAACAAATAAATGCCCGTGGAGGTGGTGACACTTGGGAATTCCACCGTCTGCTACCCGGGTCTCAACGCCCGAGCTACGGTCACACGGAGAAACACACACGGACACAGACGCAGCTCTCACTCACTCCTTCCTTCGGACGGTTCGGCCGCCAAGTGCTGGCTGCGTGGAAAGGGAAAGAGAGAAAGAAACATCCATGAGGAGAGAGAATCATGGACCGGCTGCCTCCTGCACGCCCCCTACTGGCGGTCGAGGCCGCACCTGGGCGTGTGCCCCTGACCGGGAATCGAACCGTGACCTCCTGGTTCCTAGGTGGACGCTCACCACTGAGGCACACTGGCCGGACCGATTGCTCCTGATTTAAACAATCTAAATCTATAAAAAGCCAGTGTCTGCGACGACCATGACGACCAAACGACCGGTCCCCATGAGGGCGGGTGGGCGGGGCGACCGCCCGCGATTTCGCGCACCGGGCCTCTAGTTTTATTGCGATGGCAAAACCGGATCGAGGCGCTTACTGAGCACTTTTCTCCCCGTGAGCGCGAGATAAATGGAGGGCGTCGTTTCCACGTTAATTATTTACGTGCGGGAGAACAGGAGAAATATTTGTTTCCGCAGGGCCAGGCTCAGCCTGCAGCCTCCAACGGCTAATCGATACGCGCTCATTACCCAGACGGATGAGGCTCGCGTGCGGTCCGCAAGCCACGGCCGCGCGCGTCACCGGCAATTATGTGCAAAGGCTGCGGCCGCCTCTCCCATCAGGACTTGGGGTGGCGACGCCAGCCCCTCAGTCTTCGCGCAATCACCGCCGTCACAGAAGATGAGAGGGGAGGACACATTGCTGGGTTTTGTCATTGGAAATCTATGGTGACATTTTTTTAAAAAATTGATTTCAGCCCTGGCAGGCTTGGCTCAGTGGATAGAGGCCTGCGGACTGAAGGGTCCCGGGTTCGATTCCAGCCAAGGACACATGCCTGGGTTGTGGGCTTGTTCCCCAGTAGGGGGCGTGCAGGAGGCAGCCAATCAATGAGTCTCTCTTATCCTGGATGTTTCTATCTCTCCTTCTCCCTTCCTCTCTGAAATCAATAAAGAAATATATTTAAAAAAAATTGATTTCAGAGAAGAAGGGAGAGGGAGAGAGAGAGAGAGACATCCATGAGGAGAGAGAATCACGGATCGGCCGCCTCCTGCACGCCCCCTACTGGGGATGGAGCCCGCAACCCGGGCATGTGCCCTGACCGGGATTCGAACCCCGACCTCCTGGTTCCTAGGCCGACGCTCAGCCACTGAGTCTCGCCGGCCGGGGTGAGGTTTCCATTCTAAACCTCCCCATCTAACGGATAATGTTGGGGACCCAGCATCCTCCGCACCTCACACCGAACTTTACAAGATTTTCAAGTCAGAACCTCAGCCAATCCATAGAACGAGGTTCCGGCTCAATTCGTCTTGTTTGGGTGACACACTATTTTCTTACGATGAAACAGGGCCTCGGTAGAGGACATTGAGCGAATGGAATCTATATTTCAGCCCGTGTTTGCACAAAGTCGATGGGCACTTGTCTGTCCCGGGGACCGGATGCACACACCCCTCAGGCTGCGGGAAAGCGTGAGGGACCTCGGCCGCGACCCCTGTCGAACCCGGAACCCCCCATTTTGCCCTAATAATAATATGCTAAGGCCGCTCAACCACTTGCTATGACGTGCACTGACCACCAGGGGGCAGATGACTGGTTGACCAGTCGCTGTGAAGTGCACTGACCACCAGGGGGCAGTCAACTGGCTGACCAGTCGTTGTGACGTGCACTGACCACCAGGGGGCAGTCGACTGGCTGACCAGTCGCTGTGATGTGCACTGACCACCAGGGTGCAGATGACTGGTTGACCAGTCGCTGTGACGTGCACTGACCACCAGGGGGCCGTCAACTGGCTGACCAGTCGCTGTGACGTGCACTGACCACCAGGGGGCAGATGACTGGTTGACCAGTCGCTGTGATGTGCACTGACCACCAGGGGGCAGTCAACCGGCTGACCAGTCGCTGTGACGTGCACTGACCACCAGGGGGCAGATGACTGGCTGACCCGTCGCTGTGACGTGCACTGACCACCAGGGGGCAGTCGACTGGCTGACCCGTCGCTGTGATGTGCACTGACCACCAGGGGGCAGTCGATTGGCTGACCAGTCGCTATGACGTGCACTGACCACCAGGGGGCAGACACTCCGACTGGTCAGTTAGCTTGCTCCTGGGGTCAGATGTGGATCGGAGAGAACATGAACTCAGTTCTTATGAATAAACATTACACAGCGATCGACGAACACAGAGTTGGCATTGCCCATTAGCAGAGGGGGAGATGGTGCACACGGGCCCTCATTCGCCGTTCTCCTGACATTCACCAGCAGGCTGGGCTATTTTATTTTTAGTTCATTTACTTTTTTAAAATATATTTTTATTGATTTCAGAGAGGAAGGGATAGGGAGGGCTCCAGGGCGAGTCCAGCCTGTCTCGCTCAGTCCTGACCGGCCGGACCCCAGGAGCAAGTTAACTTACCAGTAGGAGCGCCTGCCCCCTGGTGGTCAGTGCAGGTCATAGCGACTGGTCAAATGGTTGAGTGTCTGCCCCCTGGTGGTCAGTGCACATCATAGCGAATGGTTAACCGGTGACTGCCCCCTGGTGGTCAGTGCACGTCATAGCGACGGGTCGACCAGTCGACTGTCTGCCCCCTGGTGGTCAGTGCACATCATAGCGACTGGCCGAGTGCCCCCTGGTGGTCAGTGCATGTCATAGCGCTCGGTTGAGCGGTCTCACCATATCATTAGCATATTACGCTTTGGTTGACCGGCCGACCAGACACTTAGCATGTTAGGCTTTTATTCTATAGGATGCCAGTATGGACTGACCACACGTCATTTTGAGACTGCAAACTTTATCGTCAGCCCCATCTTTACTCCGTTGCCATAAAAAATTACCTGCCACCTGCATTTCGGACCTAATCCTTCAACAAAACCAAAATGAGTCCCCGATGATGGCACCCTTTCCTGCCTGTGGTATTTGCCGGAGTCCCGGGCGCCCTCAGCTTGCACGGGCTCACCCGCGCCCGCGATTGAAACGATCTCATCCCTTCCAGGGAAGCGTGTCGCATCCGGCGCCGGACAGTTTTGCAAATTGGGTTTGCGACCTCCGACCCGGCCCTCCCCCGGGGAACCGGCTTTGGGCGGACGAACCATCGCAGGCAGGCTCCAGCCTCCGTCCCGCGCTCCCCCGGCATGATTAGAACTTAAAACTGCTCACGGCCTCGGCGACCGCCCCCCTCGAGCTGCGGGTTGGGATGGGGCTGAGCAGAACAGGCAGGAGGCGAGAGAACAGGACACCTTTGTCTGCAACTCAGATGTGGGGGTACGGCAGAGCCCCCCTTCGCCACGGAGCCATTAGGGAAACGAAACGCAGTCCCATGTCGCCAGACGTTTAGCCGAAATGCCTGGAGGAGTCTTGCAGGAGATTGGTTTAATTCTCAGGGTATGCATTTAAATATATATGTGTGTGTGTGTCTGTGTGTATACACACGTATATATACATATATGTACGTATATATACATATGTGTACATACATATACATACATATATATATATATATATATATATATATATATATATATATATATATTTTATTGGATCCAGAGAGGAAGGGAGAAGACGTAGAGAGAGAGAGATAGAAACATCAATGATGAGAGAGAAACATCGATCAGCTGCCTCCTGCACGCCCCCCACTGGGGATGTGCCCGCAACCCAGGTACATGCCCTTGGCCGGAATCGAACCCGGGACCCTTCAGCCTGCAGGCCGACGCTCTATCCACGGAGCCACACCAGCTGGGGCCCCAGGCATGCATTTTTAAAGGACACCCTAAGACCCCAGCCGGTGGCTCAGTGGTTAGAGCATCAGCCTGCAGACAGAAGCGTCGAAGGTTCGATTCCCGGTCAGGGACACGTACCCGGGTGGCGGGCTCCGTCCCAGGGCCCCGGCCTGGGTTGGAGTGTGGGCGGGAGGCACCCGTTCAATGTGTCTCTCTCACATCGATATTTCTCTCTCCTTCCCCCTCCCCCCTTCCACCCTCAAGAATAAATATCCTCAGGTGAGGATTTAAATGGAGAAGAAAGGACGCCCGAGGAGAGAGGCGTGCGTGCGAGCTCTGCCCGTATACGCCCAGATACATAAACAGCCGTGGTGACGCGTTTCTGAAATGGGGCCGTGTTACACCAATGATGATAGAGAGCCATTGATCGGCTGCCTCCTGCACGCTCCCTACTGGGGATCGAGCCTGCAACCAAGGTACATGCCCTTGACCGGAATCGAACCCGGGACCCTTCAGTCTGCAGGCCGATGCTCTATCCATTGAGCCAAACCAGCTAGGGCTAGTCTATTTATTTATTGACTAGAGGCCCGGTGCACAAATTCATGCACCAGTGGCTCCCTCGGCTTGGCCTGCGGGATCGGGCCGAAACCGGCTCTCGGACATCCCCCGTGGGGACCCGGATGGCGAGAGGGTGCAGGCCAGGCCGAGGGACCCACCGGTGCAAGATCGGGGCTGGGGAGGGACATGGGGGGTTGGCCAGCCGGGGAGGGACCACAGGAGGGCTCCAGGGTGTGTCCAGCCCGTCTCGCTCAGTCCCCATTGGCCGGACCCCAGCAGCAAGCTAACCTACCGGTCAGAGTGTCTGCCCCCTGGTGGTCAGTGCATGTCATAGCAACTAGTTGTCCAGTTACTGTCTGCCCCCTAGTGGTCAGTGCACGTAATAGCGACTGGTCGACCGGTCAACTGTCTGCCCCTGGTGGTCAGTGGATGTCATAGCGACTGGTCGACCAATTGACTGTCTGCCCCTGGTGGTCAGTGCACGTCATAGCGACTGGTTGACCAATCGACTGTCTGCCCCTGGTGGTCAGTGGATGTCATAGCGACTGGTCGACCAATTGACTGTCTGCCCCTGGTGGTCAGTGCACGTCATAGCGACTGGTTGACCAATCGACTGTCTGCCCCTGGTGGTCAGTGCACGTCATAGCGACTGGTCGACCAATTGACTGTCTGCCCCTGGTGGTCAGTGGATGTCATAGCGACTGGTCGACCAATTGACTGTCTGCCCCTGGTGGTCAGTGCACGTCATAGCGACTGGTTGACCAATCGACTGTCTGCCCCTGGTGGTCAGTGGATGTCATAGCGACTGGTCGACCAATTGACTGTCTGCCCCTGGTGGTCAGTGCACGTCATAGCGACTGGTTGACCAATCGACTGTCTGCCCCTGGTGGTCAGTGCACGTCATAGCGACTGGTCGACCAATTGACTGTCTGCCCCTGGTGGTCAGTGGATGTCATAGCGACTGGTCGACCAATTGACTGTCTGCCCCTGGTGGTCAGTGGATGTCATAGCGACTGGTCGACCAATTGACTGTCTGCCCCCTGGTGGTCAGTGCACGTCATAGCGACTGGTTGACCAATCGACTGTCTGCCCCTGGTGGTCAGTGGATGTCATAGCGACTGGTCGACCAATTGACTGTCTGCCCCCTGGTGGTCAGTGCACGTCATAGCGACTGGTTGACCAATCGACTGTCTGCCCCCTGGTGGTCAGTGCATGTCATAGCGACTGGTCGGCCGGTCGACTGTCTGACCCCTGGTGGTCGGTGCACGTCATAGCGACTGTTAGACCAGTTGACTGTCTGCCCCTGGTGGTCAGTGCACGTCATAGCGACTGGTCGACTGGTTGAATGTCTGCCCCTGATGGTCAGTGCACATCATAGCGACTGGGAAACTGGTCGACTGTCTGCCCCCTCTTGGTCAGTGCACGTCATAGCGACTGGTCGACCAATCGACTGTCTGCCCCCTGGTGGTCAGTGGATGTCATAGCGACTGGTCGACTGGTTGACTGTCTGCCCCCTGGTGGTCAGTGCACGTCATAGCGACTGGTCGACTGGTTGACTGTCTGCCCCCTGGTGGTCAGTGCACGTCATAGCGACTGGTCGACTGGTTGACTGTCTGCCCCCTGGTGGTCAGTGCACGTCACCGCGACTGGTCGGCCGGTCGACTGTCTGCCCCCTGGTGGTCAGTGCACGTCATAGCGACTGGTCGGCCGGTCGACTGGTTGTCTGCCCCTGGTGGTCAGTGCACGTCATAGCGATCGGTTGAGCGGCCTTAGCATATCATCAGCATATTAGGCATAAAAGCCCACAGAAGGGCATTTTCTGGCTCTTACTCCAATTACTGGCTTATCTTTCATTTTCTGCGTTTCCCTCGGAGCTCTGCAAAAACGCTTCACGGAGAAAAAACAACAACAAAACAACAAAAAACCCCCACAAACTCACTGGGCGTTTTTCCCGAAGCACAGAAACCAGGTATTTGTGCAAAACAACCCAAAGGGGCGGCCTCCCCGTCGGCCGGAACCGTGTGAGCGAGAATCCAAACACGGGAACATAATTATCAAGAAGTCTCAGTCGTGGCGCTTTTAGGATTTTACCAAAAAGCCTTCAGTGCTGATCAAAACTGTTCACGCTTGCCTGGTTGGTCGTCACGGCTCGGTTGAGCATCGACCCACGAACCAGGGGGTCCCGGGTTCGATCCCCCGGCAGGACACAAGCCCGGGTCGCAGGCTCCATGCCCAGTAGGGGGCGTGCAGGAGGCAGCGGCCCATGATTCTCTCTCCTCCCTGATGTTTCTCTCTCTCTCTGCCTCTCCCTTCCTCTCTAAAATCAATAAAAATTACTGAAAAACATATAACAAGTTACTAAGAAGTGTTGCCGTACAGGCCCTCGCCGGATGCGTTAATCCCGGGCGCCCACAGCGGCTGCCAGTGGGGGAGGGACGTGCCCGAAATTAGAGGAGGTTTTCTTTCATAACAAGAAAATCATGAGGTCTGAGTTAAGCGGAGAGCACAGTGGGAGCCGGGGTCCCGCCTGCGACAGCAATGAACGCCGCCGCAGCCGTCCGCCGGTAAGGCGTTTCACAGCAGAGCGTCCCTTCCACAGGCCACCTGCCGAACGGTGTTTTATTGTCCAGGAGAGAAACAGACATAATAGGATGGTTGTTTCCTCCCCTTCACGTCCCCCTCGTGCAGAATAAAAACCTCAGAATAGAGGCGGAAACCGCCCCGCGGGGCAAAGATGACGCCCACGATGGAAACACCTCTCACATTTCACCTAAACCTTTGTTAGCACTTGGGGGGGGAACGCAGGGAAAGGACAGTGTGAACGTCTTGAACTCACATTGATCTCTTTATTTTTTGTAAATAGATTTTATTGATTTTTTACAGAGAGGAAGGGAGAGGGATAGTCAGAAACATCGATGAGAGAGAAACATCGATCAGCTGCCTCCTGCACGCCCCCCACTGGGGATGTGCCCGCAACCAAGGTACATGCCCTCGACGGGAATCGAACCCGGGAGCCTTCGGTCCGCAGGCCGATGCTCTATCCACTGAGCCACACTGGTTAGGGCTCTTTTATATTTTTTTAAATTATATTTTTATCATTGATTTCAGAGAGGAAGGGAGAGGGAGAGAGAGAGAAACATCAATGAGGAGAGAATCACGGACCGGCTGCCTCCTGCACGCTCCCTACTGGGGATCGAGACCGCAACCCGGGCGTGTGCCCTTGACCGGGAATCGAACCTGTGACCTCCTGGCTCCTAGGTGGACCCCCAACCACTGAGCCACACCGGCCAGGCCTCATTCATCTCTTTAATCTGCGTACACACATGTTCGTTCACATTGGGCAGAGATATTATACAATGTGTGCTATCCATACTCATAAAAGGGCCATATGCAAATGGCGGGACGCCCTCACGCATAATGACCAATGAGCAGGCATGGGTGGGCGGGGACTTGCAGCGTTGGCGACAGGGGCGGGGCCTACCACTTTGGAGCAATGGATCACTGGAGTCCCGCACTGTGACAGGGCACAGGCCAGGCCGGGGGACCCCCTCCCCCACGAGTGCACGAATTTCGTGCACCGGGCCACCAGTTCTTCTAGATTTTTCTCTAGGCCCTACCTACAGCCTAGGTGGCCCACAACACTATTCTGCCCGTGTTTATGAATATTTGACGTGAACAGCATGCTCTATCGGAATCCTTCGTCCTACAAACAGAGCCGTAAGCATCTCTGCGATTCCGCCTCCCGCCTGTGTCCCTGTGTTCCGCGGCCCGAGCCTTAAATTGCATGAGGAATGTTCCCGTTCACGCTGCCTGCATGCTAAGTGGGCCTGCAAGGCTCAGGGCGGCCGTGAAATGAGTCTTGGCCCTCTCCCTCCCTGGGGTACAGACTCCTCACCCTGAGACAGAACAGCCGTGCGGTGCTTCAAGCCACCCCCATCTTCTGCAGCCCGTAAGTGGCGTAATAATTTACGTAGAGAGTCCAGTGTGCGTAGGATTATGCATAAAAAAAGACACGGAGCAGGCATTCAGAGCCTTTAGAAAAACACTGTGTGGTCTGAATCGCTCCCCTCTTGTCACAGACGGGCCAGGTCTGGTTTCCTGCACCATCAACCGTCTGCAAACACACAACCCGGGGAGTCCAAAATGCCGTGGCTGACACCCCGCCGGAGCCGGGGTGGGGATACCATTGCATTTTAACGGGGAGCTCCCTTGGTGACTAGGATCCATCGGTGGAGCCCCGACCGGTGTGGCTCAGTGGGTAGAGCGTCGGCCTGCGGGCGGAAGGGTCCCGGGTTCGATTCCGGTCAAGGGCATGGACCTGGGTTGCGGGCACATCCCCAGTAGGGGGCGTGCAGGAGGCAGCTGATCGATGTGTCTCTCTCATCGATGTTTCTAACTCTCTATCCCTCTCCCTTCCTCTCTGTAAAAAAAATCAATAAGATATAAAAAAGAAAAAAATAGAGAAAAATTTATCTGAGATTCCATCTACCAAAAGATTTCTTAAAATATATATATATTTAAAAAGTATATATATATTTAAACATATATACATATATGTATATGTATATATATATATATATATATATATATATATATATATATATATTTATTTATTTTCAGAGCAGAAGGGAGAGAGAGAGAGAGAGAGAGAGAGAGAGAGAGAGAGAGAGAGAGGGGCAGGCCTGGGAGTATGTCCGTCTCTTTTTCTTATTCCAGATTCCATGTTCGTTTTATTTATTTCATCAGCAAAGGTCTGCCTATTAATTGAGGCCGCCGACTGCAATCTTGTTCGTGTCAGACCCTGTCCCGTCACCTTTGGGGGAAAACAAGGATTCAGGAGCGTCCGCGTCTGTTCCCGCAATTCCACGGCCGCAGGCGGCCACGCTGACATTTCGCCGGCACGTCGCGTTGGGCACCTGAGGGTCCAGCTTCCCCCGTCAGAAACGACACAGCGTTTTCAAGAAACATGAACGCGTTTCCGTGCATAATGGCTAAAACGTGGTTAGGCTTTCTCTTTTAAATGCCGGGAAGGAGACAGGTGGTAAAACGACACATCAGAACGTGTATGGTGTAAACAGGGAAATTTCTATACATGTTTTCTTTTCACTTGTCTATAGCGTCTGCATTTTCCTTAACGGGCAATTATTTCTTTTATGAAAATTAAATTCATTGGGGGCAACACCAGCCCATTTCCCGGGGTTATTCAGGGTGAATCGAATCTCACAGGTTTCAGGGGTGGTTTCTATGGGACAAGATCTGTAGAAGGCAGTGTGTGTCCATCACCCAACGTCAGAGCGTCACCCGTCACCATATCTTAGGCCCCGCCTTCACCCTCGACGCCGCCCACCCCCTACCCTCTGGCTACCACCATATGGCGGATTGCGTCCATGAGTTTCAGTTTTATATCCCACACTAGAGGCCCGGTGCACGAAATTCATACACTTCGGGGGAGCGGAGGGGCAGTCCGGGAGTCCTCGGGGGGGATGTCCGACTGATGGCTTAGGCCCGCTCCCTGTGTGCCCGGATTCTGGCTGAGCGGAGCTCCCCTTCTGGGAGCGCACTGACCACCAGGGGGCAGCTCCTGTATTGAGTGTCTGCCCCCTGGTGGTCAGTGCGTGTCATAGCGACCGGTCGTTGTGCCGTTCGGTCGATTTGCATATTAGCCTTTTATTATATGGGGTACGAGTGAAATCGCAGGGTTCGTAGCTTTCTCTTCCTGACTTATCTCACTCAGCACGATGGTCTCAAGGCCCATCCATGTTGCCGCACATGACAATACTTTGTCATTTTTTATGGTTGAGTAGAATTCCACTGGGTACATGGACAAATTTTCTTATTTTTTTAAAAAAATATATATTTATTGATTTCAGAGAGGAAGAGAGAGGGAGAGAGAGAAACATCCGTGATGAGAGAGAATCAGGGATCGGCTGCCTCCTGCACGTCCCCCACTGGGGATCGAGCCCACAACCTGGGCAGGTGCCCTTGACCGGGAATCGAACCCGGGACCCTTCAGTCCGCAGGCCGGCGCTCTATCCACTGAGCCACACCAGCCAGGGCCTGGACAACGTCTTCTTTATCCAGTCCTCCATCGTGGGACACTTTGGGTGTCGCCATCTCTTGGCCCCGGTGAATAAAGCTGCAATGAACATAGGGGCGCATCTATCTTTGTGAATACGTGATTTTTAGCGTTTTCTTTTGTGGGGGGGATATACACCCAGGGGAGGGATTGCTGGCTCCTATGTTAACTCTATTCTCTTTTCTTTCCTTTTATTAACTAGATCTCTTCTTCTTTCATTTTTTTTTAAAAAATCTTTATTGTTAAAAGTAAGCCTATAGCCCTGGCTGGTGTGGCTCAGTGGATAGAGCGTCGGCCTGCAGACTGAAGGGTCCCGGGTTCGATTCCAGTCAAGGGCATGTGCCGGGGTTGCGGGTTCGACCCCCAGTAGGGGGCAGTGCAGGAGGCGGCCGATCCAAGAGTCTCTCTCGTCGCGGAGGTTTCTATCTCCCTCTCCCTTCCTCTCTGAAATCTATAAAAACATATTTTTTTTTCTTTAGAAAAAGAAAGAAATCTAATATCCCAATCATTTGTCCTTGTAATCGTATCTGTTGCTATAGTGCGTTTTGGAGTTTCCTGCCAAAAGGAAACGTCTGCTTATTTTTCCTGCCGTGACTACAAGCCCAGGGGGTCTTTAAGGTCGATAGCGAAGAGAAAAATCGCGGGCACTAGGGGCATCCTTCATTTCGCCTGGTTCACCGTGAAACGCTAACATTCCTTTCCCGGTGCCCGCTGCTACACATCACCTCTCTGTTCAATTTTATTTTATTTACTTTAATTCATTTATTTTTATTTTATTAATTTAAGTTTATTTATCTTGTTTTGTTTTATTTTACTTATTTTATTATTTTTATTTTATTTATTTATCTTTTATTTATTTAATTTAATTTATCTTGTTTTATTTTATTTTATTATTTTTATTTTATTTATGTATTTTATTTTATATTACAAACCTCAGTTACAGGATTAATTTCTACACCTCACCTTCCAATTCACATTTTTTTTTTAAAAAAATATATATTTTATTGATTTTTTACAGAGAGAGGGATAGAGAATTAGAAACAACAGTGAGAGAGAAACATCGACCAGCTGCCTCCTGCACGCCCCCCACTGGGGATGTGCCCGCAACCAAGGTCCATGCCCTCGACCGGAATCGAACCCGGGACCCTTCAGTCCGCAGGCCGACGCTCTATCCACTGAGCAACAACGGCCAGGGCCCAATTCACTTTTTAAAATATCCGACACACACTTCCCCACCTCGATGGCAATTTTAAATATTCAGACACCCAGCCCCGACCGGTTTGGCTCAGTGGCTAGAGCGTCGGCCTGCGGACTGAGGAGTCCCGGGTTCGAATCCGGCCAAGGGCGTGTATCTGGGTTGGGGGCGCATCCCCAGTGGGGGCGTGCAGGAGGCAGCTGATCGATGCTTCTCTCTCATGGATGTTTCTAACTCTCTATCCCTCTCCCTTCCTCTCTGCAGAAAATCAATAAAATATATATTTTAAAAAATAAATACTCAGACACCCTCCCCATTTCACCTCCCGTGTTCTCCGTCTACCGTTCTCTCTCCCCGCGACGGCTCTTAATTCTCCCCTCAGATCTCCAGACCTCACCCCTGAGGAATTCCTCTTGGCTATTTACATGCCTGGCCACCTCTAATTGGTGTGCGAATCACTGCGGAAAAGGTGGCTTATGTTTCGTTTTATCATCCGCCTGGGATGGGACTTGGCAAGCACTGGCCCACCATCCCGGCGATCCCGGGTGAAGTGGGGCGGTGTTCACGGGGAGGTGCCTCACGAAACCGAGAACGAAATCACGGACCAGAAGACCTAAGCAAAAGCGTGGAAAATCCGTCGCACGCAGACTCAGGCTCCCCGCGTGAGGAGGGGGCCCGATAACGGGTTCCCGGTAACGTTAGTGGGTGTAGGGGTATATATTTGCTACAAGCCTGCTCTGTGTCTCCATCGGACCGATTCCCTCAGTTGTTCGTACCCATCCGGGACCTGAGCGTTCCCCATTCCTGAAAACGCCCTCTTACAGCCCTCGCTGGTGTGGCTCAGTGGACAGAGCATCGGCCTGCGGGCTGAAGGGTCCCGGGTTCGATTCCCACTCAGGGCACACGCCCGGGGTTGTGGACTTGATCCCCAGGAGGGGCCTTTATTTTATTTATTAGGAGGTTTTATTTCACTTATTTTTATTATTTTGTTCTATTTATTTTTATTTTATTTATTTAATTTAATTTTATTATTTATTTATTTTATTATTTTATTTATTTTATAAAATAATCGGGTGCAGGAGGCAGCCGATCCACGATTCTCTCTCATCATGGATGTTTCTCTCTCTCTCCCCCCCCTCTGAAATCAAAAAATATCCTATAGAATAAAAGGCTAATATGCAAATCGACCGAATGGCGGAACGAGCGGCCGCTATGACGCGCGCTGACCACCAGGGGGCAGACGCTCGATGCAGGCGCTGCCCCCTGCTGGTCAGTGGGCGCTCAGCCAGAAGCCGGGCTCCCGGCTGGTGAGCACAGGGGTGGTGGCGGGAGCCTCTCCTACCTCCAGGGCAGCGCTAAGGACCTCTCGGGGGCTGTCTGCCTGCTGGCTTAGGCCCGCAGTCCAGGCTGAGAGACACCCCCCCCCCGCCAGTGCACAAATGTTATGCACCGGGCCTCTAGTATATTTAGAAAAATAAAAACCATAAAACCGCCCTGTTATTTCTGCACGGCTGGTTCCCGTGGCGAGGCCGCTCAAGCTGCCGTGTCTGCCCCTGCCTACCATCCACCGTCTTCGTTTCCCACCAGACCCCTGCCCTGTCTGCCTGCGTATCAGGCTCACTGCTCTCAACACCACCGTTTTCCACGGAGCCAGAGGTCGTGCCCCAGGTCAAGGTCAGGACGACCGCCGCCTGTCCCCTGGCTCTGTCCCCAAGTGCCCCAGATGGGCAACACGCCCTGTGTTCATGCTACCAGCCTCACCCTCGTCTCCTGCACCAAGCGGGCAGGAAAACAGCTGTGCCTAGCGTGGACTGCAGTTTGCTCAAATTTTCTTTCTTCCTTATCCCATATTTTGCATTTTTCAAATATATAGATGGTGGAAAGGAGGGCGTTCCCTTGAGTTGCCGGAGTTGTCTGCAGCCCACGGTCGCTCTGGTTGAGCCCGTGTTTAATCTGCGCTAATCCACTCCAGTCCCTCTAATCCATCCGCAGCTCCTTGATCCCTTTAATCCTCCTGACTCGTCCGCGCTAAGCCCTCTCTCATGTCGCTAAAGCCCTTTGACGCGAGGCGGGGCACACGGGGCCGGGTTCTCGGAAAGAGCGAGGCTGCTTCCCAGGCAGGCGGCTGTGCCTCCACTCCACACTCACGTAAAGAATTGGCTCCGCAGCGTGGGTCGCGCCCAGCACCGAGCCGCCTGCAATGCCTCGCTCAGCTCAGGGGGACCTTGCAGAGCTGTGACTTCTGCAAACCCCACTGGCTGTGCCATCTGGGAGCAGAGCCATTGTGCCCTGGCCTCAAGGACAGGCCACGCCCACAAGGGATAGGACACACCCAAAACGGATAGGCCATGCCCACAAAGGGACACCCACACACTCAATGATTGGCCACGCCCACAAGGAATAGCCATGCTCACAATGATTGGCCAGGGCCTCAAGGGTAGGCCACGCCCAGAAGGACAGGCCACGCCCACAACGGATAGGCCATGCCCACAAAGGAACACCCACACACTCAATGATTGGTCACGCCCACAAGGAATAGCCATGCTCTCAATGATTGGCCAGGGCCTCAAGGGTAGGCCACGCCCACAAGGGATAGGCCACACCCACAACAGATAGGCCATGCCCACAAAGGAACACCCACACACTCAATGATTGGCCACGCCCACAAGGAATAGCCATGCTCTCAATGATTGGCCAGGGCCACAAGGACAGGCCACGTCCACAAGGCTAGACCACGCCCAGAAGGGATAGGCCACGCCCACAAGGACAAGCCCGCCACACCCACAAGGCTAGGCCACGCCCAGAAGGGATAGGCCACGCCCACAAAGGAACAAAAGAAAAATAATCCTTGGGTGAAGATTAATAAACACACACACACACACACAAATGGAAAAGATGTGTATGTGTAGAAAAAACAGTATAAAATATATATTTTTTAATGACTTCAGAGAGAGGAAGGAAGAGGGAGAGAGAAACATCCATGATGAGAGAGAATCATGGACTGGCTGCCTCCTGCACGCCCCCTGCTGGGGATCGAGCCCGAAACCCAGGCCTATGCCTTTGACCGGGAATCGAACCCTGATCTCCTGGCTCATACGTTGATGCTCAACCACTGAGCGACACTGGCCGGGCAGGAACACGGTATGGGTAGGGTTTGGTACTCCACGGCTTTAGGCATCGTCCGGGAGGTCTTCGAAGATACCCCGTGTGAAAAAGGGGCTCGATTCTACCACGGTTTACTCTAAAAGCAGGATTCATGGCCCTGGATTTGGGGGGCTGGGGGTCCCGCTAGGCTAGCTTTCGTCATCACTCACTGCTTGGCGAGGAGAAATGCACTTATATTCGCGGTCGCCCCACAAGTGCACATCGTGCCGGCGCCGTGATTTCCCCAGAGGAAGTTGCAATGACATTTCACTCAGAAAGAGAAATGGCTTGGCCAGTGTGGCTCAGTGGTTGAGCGTCGACCTATGAACCAGGAGGTCACGGTTCGATTCCTGGTCAAGGGCACATGCCCGGGTTGTGAGCTCCATCCCCAGTAGGGGGCGTGCAGGAGGCAGCCGATCCATCCATGATTCTCTCTCATCATGGATGTTTCTCTCTCCCTCTCTCTCTCCATCGCCCTTTCTCTCTGGAATAAATAAAAGTTATCATTATTATTATTGTTATTATAACTAGAGGCCCAGTGCACAAATTCGTGCACTGGTGGGAGGGGGGGGGTCCCTCGGCCTGGCCGGCGATTGAGACCTATAAGGGGGGGTTTCAGCTGGCCCGGTGGAGGGTTCCCGGGAGGTTGGCCAGTGGGCCCCCATTCGGGTATAGAGCGGCCGGCCAGCAGGGCGGTGGGACCACAGGAGGTTGGCTCTGGGAGCTCACTGACCACCAGGGGGCAGCACCTGCATTGAGCATCTGTCCCCTAGTGGTCAGTGCGCGTCATAGCGACTGGTCGTTCGGTCATCATGGTTGCTTAGGCTTTTATATATATAGGTTATTTTTTTTTTTAAAGAATGAGAAATGGCGATTTTGTGGCAAATGAAGAAAATCATACCTTCCTAGACTGGCTGGCACCTGCTCACAGCATTTGGTTAGTTGTCCTAATGCAGGCCAGGATGGAATCGGGGGAGCTGGGAGAGACGTGCCCCGTCTCCGGCGTCCCCCCTGCATCTGTATCTCAAGCTCCATTCGGCCTGCCATTGCCTATCATCGCTTCTTCAGCCGCCGGCGCTGTGAGCCGACGGGACAGCGCTGTCTTTGCCGGCTGGCCGGCCGCCCGCCTGAGGGCACCACGCCTGACATTCATCTGGCACTTTCCCACCACTGCCCTTTGCGCCCAGAAGGCCAGGCCTGGGCCGCGTCTTAGTTACGGCTCTTTCTAGGATTTCCTGCTGTTCCCTCTACTGTCGCAGCTGGCCTGCGACCCCGTGTCTAAGGCGCCGTGTCCTTTAGAGCAGGAAGACAAGGGAATCATGGTGTTGAACATAACGGTCAGATCCCTCCACCCAGCAGAGAGCTCATTTAGCATCGAAGGTGCGATAAAGAGCTTCCCAGGCAAGAAAAGGCTACAGGAGCCCGTCGCCACCGAACCGGCACGACATGAAATGCTGAGGGTCTTGTTTCTTTTTTTTTTAAGTATATTTTTTAAAAAATAAACGATCCGATCAAAAAATGCGCAAAGGATCTAAATAGACACTTTTCGAAAATGGACGTACAGAAGGCCGAGAGACATATGAAAACATGCACAAAGTCACTAATCATCCGAGAGATGCAAATCAAAACGACAATGAGGTACCATCTCACACCTGTCAGAATGGCTGTCATCAACCGATCAACAAAGGCCAAGTGCTGGAGAGGATGTGGAGACAAAAAGGAACCCTCCTTCACTGCTGGTGGGAATGCAGACGGGTGCAGCCACTGTGGAGAGCAGTATGGAGTTTCCTCAAAAAACTACAAATGGAACTCCCATGTGACCCAGTGACCCCACTTCTAGGAATATATCCCAAGAAGCCAGAAACACCCATCAGAAAGGATATATGCACCCCTATGTTCATAGCAGCACCACTCATCATAGCTAAGATCTGGAAACTGCCTAAGGGCCCATCAGCAGATAAATGGATTAGAAAGCAGTGCTGCATCTACACAATGGAATACTATGCAGCCCTGAAAAAGGAAAAACTGTTACCATTCACCACAGCATGGATGGAGCTGGAGAGCATGATGCTGAGCGAAATAAGTCAGTTGGAGAAAGATAAATATCACAGGATTTCACTCATAGGTGGGATATAATGATCAACATAAACTGATGAACAAGATTAGATCCAGAGAGAAATGGCAGGGGAGGGGAGGGTTAGAGAGCAACCAAAGGACGTGTATGCATGCATGTTAGCATAACCAATGGACACAGACACTGGAGCAGTGGGGGCTTGCCTGGGGTGGTACTGGCTGGGGGAGTCAATGGAGGAAAAAGGAGACATATGTAAAACTTTAGACAATAAAAATAGTTTATTTTTATGGATTTCAGAGAGGAAGGGAGAGGGAGAGAGAGAAACATCCATGATGAGAGAGAGCCACGGATCAGCTTCCTCCTGCACATCCCCTACTGGGGACCGAGCTCACAACCCGGGCATGTGCCCTGACCGGGAATTGAACTGTGACCCCTTAGGGCATAGGTCGACGCTCACCACTGAGCCACACAGGCCAGGCTACCTGTTTCCTTGTATGGACTCAGCTTGTCCTGCTTAGGGGTGGAGGCCGGTTATGGCCTCCAGGTCTGAGTGCCTCTTCCTCCAAGAGTCCCCTCAGCTGCTATCGCATCCTTATCTGCGAACCCCGTGGCGATGCAACATGGGGATCCCGGTCCACCCTCATCGGCGTCGGTGGGAACATTCCAGAATATGGATTCTCGGGGCCCATCCCACACCCACTGAGAAAGCAGCGGTGCATCTACTCAATGGAATACTATGAAGCCCTGAAAAAGGAAGAACTCTTACCATTCGCCACAGCATGATTGCATTTTAACAAGCTCCCGAGGTGAGCTGCCTGCACATGAAAGGATTAAAAAAAAAAAATGCCTGGCGGGTGTGGCTTAGCGGTTGAGCGTCAATCTATGAACCGGGAGGTCAGGGTTCGATTCCCAGTCGGGGCACACGCCCAGGATGCAGGCTCGGTCCCCAGTAGGGGGCGTGCAAGAGGCAGCCGATCCACGGTTTTCTCTCATCACTGATGTTTCTTTTCCTCTCTTCCTCTCTGAAATTAATAAAAACATATCTAAAAAAGACAGAATTAAAATAATGGCCGAATCTACCAGCCAGCCTAGGAAGTTACGATTTTCTTCTTTTGCCACCAAATCGCCACTTCTCATTCTTTTTAAAGAAAAAAAATAACCTATATATATAAAAGCTTAATTGGAGAAATTGCCTGGCTCATGAACATCATCCTAGATAATAAAAGGCCAGCAACCATCACAGCGTAATGACCACAACGACCACTCGACCAGTTGCTATGAGGCGCACTGACCACAAGAGGGCAGACGGTCAACGCAGGAGTCTCGCGGTCCGAGGGCTCCCTGACTGCGAGAGGGCGCAGGCCAGGCGGAGTGACCCCCTCGCCAAGTGCACGAATTTCATGCACCGGGCCTCTAGTCTATACATATAAAAGGCTAATCTGCAAAGTGTCCCCGCGGGAGTTCGACCGGAAGACCGGGGGTTTTATCGCTCGCTATGATGTGCGCTGACCACCAGGGGGCGGCGTGGAACGTCGGAAGGCCCCGATCGGCCCTGATCGCCGACCACGCCTAGGGACCCCACCCGTGCACGGATTTCGTGCACCGGGCCTCTAGTTTAAATAGACTTCGACTCAGTTATCCGCTATTCTGCGGCAGACCGGGTGGTGTGAATCTCTCCCCTGTTACCAGGCAGGCAGGAAGGCCAGACGCAATCTTTTTCAACATCCCCTCCAACGCATACGTGGGCTTTGCGGGGAGGAGGGGGGGGCCTCGGACCGCGACACTCCTGAAAAAGTAAGATAAATCCCGAGACGTGAAATAAGATGAAAGAGAGGAATGAACCAAGAGGAGGAGATCGGTACGTGGCCGCTTTGACGGCCGACCCCGTGCCCTGCCGTGGGGCGTCCGGGACGATCCCTACGGGTTTCTGACCCCAATTCACACCAACTGGGCACTTCAAATGCCTGGCGCTCAGCGGTTTCACCTAATACGGTGGTAGGTGGTCCAGGCCTCCGGAAACCTGGCTCAGAGAGACCCCAATTTTCTGCAAAAGCAGCTGATTTTTTTAAAAAAAAACCCAGGCCTCCAAGATTTATTTCCCATAAAGTTCCAGCGGCCGCACGAGGTCACTGACCAAAACCCCGCAACCCACAACCGAACCAGGGGAGAGCAAACGGTGTAATCGGGTGCGTCACACGTTGGAAAAATAACGGAAAAATAAAGGATTCCCATCACGCATGAGACTACAGAATTCAAACGTAAAGAAAGGAAATGGAAGGAGTTGAAAGAATATCTGAATTTTATGTCTATATTTCTTTCTTTATTTTTAAATATATATATTTTTAATTGATTTCAGAGAGAGGAAGGGAGGGGGAGAGAGAGAGAGCGAAACATCCATGATGAGAGGGAATCGTGGATCGGCCGCCTCCCGCACGGCCCCACACTGGGGATCGAGCCCGCATCCCGGGCCTGGGCCCTTGACCGGGAATCGAACCCGGGACCCTTCAGTTCACAGGCCGACGCTCGACCACCGAGCCAGGCCGGCCGGACAGCACTTGCATCTCCTCATCTCCCTTCTTCGTGTTATCACCGCGCTTGCCCTCTCGGACCCTGAAGAGACAGGACTTCCGCCAGGCAGAGCCCTACAAAGACATCGAGATAATTGACTCGTTGTTTCCAACATCACGGCCGCCGGCCGCATGTCCTCAGCGCCAGGCCAGGCTGCCAGTGGCCTGGGTGCCAGGGCCGTCCACTGGGACACGTCTCCAACCAGCCACGGTGGCAAGGGGGGGCCGGCCGGCCTGGCCTGCTCCCGCCCGCCTGGCAAGGAGGGCCTTCTGTTCGCCTTCCAGGAACGGAAACCTAAAACGTATTCAGACGGCACCACGGGGGGCAGAGCAGGCAAGATCCTCTCTGCGGGCGTCTGCAAGTGCCACAGATTTCCACGTGCTGGTGGGGGGCAGGCCTGGCCGTCTGCAGAGCTCTCCAGCCTGCGCCCCCACCCCCGCCTTTGGGCAACTTTATTCACTTATTTGTTTCTTATAAATAAACTAGAGGCCCGGTGCACGAATTCGGGGGTGGGAGGGCCGACTGCGGGCGAGGCTGGCTGTGGGGAGGGGCCGGGGGAGGTTGGCCGTCCAGTCCCACCCCTGATCCGAGTGGGAGGGCCGATTGGGGGTGGAGGTGGTTGGGATGGGGGGACGCAGGCCGATCGGGGTGTTGGGGGATGACCGGGGGGTGGGGCTGGCCATGGGGAGGGGCTGTGAGCTGTGGGATGGCTGGCCCTGCCCCTGAATGGGGTGAGAGGGGCGATCAGGGGCCAGAGGCCAGGGGGTGGGGCCATGGGTGGTTGGCCGGCCCTGCCCCTGATTGGAGTGAGGGGGCCCATCTGGGGTGGAGCTGCTTGGGGGGAGCGGCCGCAGGCTGATCGGGGTGGTGGGGGCCCTTTGGGGGTGGGGCCGGCCGGGGGAAGGACCTCAGAGGGTTGGCTGGCTGCCCCACCCCTGATCAGGTGGGTTAGCCGGTCGCAGTGGGCGTCATAGCAGCCAGTCATTCTGGTCATGACGGCATTCTGGTCGCTGGCTTATTATATATATAGACTAGGGGCCCGGTGCACGAAATTCGTGCACTGGGTGTGTGTGTGTGGGGGTGTGTCCCTCAGCCCAGCCTGCCCCCTCTCACATACTGGGAGCCCTCAGGCGTTGACCCCCATCACCCTCCGATCACCTGATCGGCCCCTTGCCCAGGCCTGACGCCTCCGCCAGAGGTGTCAGGCCTGGGCAGGGAACCCTCATCTCCCCCGATCACTGGCTCTGGCCCCCGCCCAGGCCTGAGGCCTCTGGCCCAGGAATCATGCCTAGGCAGGGGACCCCCATCTCCCTCTGATCGCTTGCTCCACCCCCCGCCCAAGCCTGACGCCTCTGACCCAGGCTTCAGGCCTGGGCAAGGGGACCATCCTATCCCCCCAATCCCCGGCTCCGCCCCCCGCCCAGGCCTGATGCCTCGGCCAGAGGGGTTGACCCTCATCACCCTCCGATCGCCAATCACCGGATCGGCCCCTTGACCAGGCCTGAGGCCTCCGGCAGAGGTGTCAGGCCTGGGCAGGGGACCCCCAGCTCCCCGCGGTTGCAGGCTCTGCCCCTGCCCAGGCCTAACGCCTCTGGCCTAGGCGACCAGCCCGGGCGATCGTGGGCTCCGCTTTAGGCCCAGGCAAGGGACCCCTAGCTCCCAGGACTGCCAGCTTAGACCGTGCCCAGCTCCCATCGCTGGCTCCACCCCTACTTCCTGCTATCACTGGCCAGGGCGGCAAAGGCGCCTGATTCTCCGATCATGGCTGGGGGGCAGGGCAAAGGCGGCCCGAGGGTGCCCCCCAGCTCTTAGCTTAGGCTTTTATATATACAGATATCCGAAGAAACCCAAAACAGGGGTAATCACGACCTCATGCCTCAAAATACGGGGCTGCTGCTTCACCCCAGACACACGGCGCGACCCCGAAGGGCGATCGCTCACCCGGACTCGCTGGCATCCCCGCCCGTGCCTCCCGACGGCCGGCCCTCAATGAGGTGAGCGCCTGCCCGACACCTCCCCTTCAACATCTGCCCGATCAGCTCGGCCCGGGAGACACCCCGAGATGAACCAGGGCCCTGGGGACCCATGCATTCCGTCGACGTAGCCGTCGCCCCGTGTGTCCGCACAGGAACCCGCTGCCGGGGCCCAGGTGCCAACTTAATCAATCATCCGTATCGTGTCCGAATTCTGGACGCGGGGATGGACGATCGATGCCCACGCGGGGGGGGGGGGGGCGGGGGGAGCCCTTTCGGATTCAGTCGTGAGCCTCTGGGACGGCCCCGTCCGTCTGGTCCGGGTCACGGAGGCCCCATGTGCAACATGTCGCAACGCATTTGCCTTTCAATCCTTCCTGTCTCTCCCGCCACCGGAATGTCCGTTATTCCGTCCCCCACGGAGCGCCCGGCCCCGCCCCCCTCCCCTGGGGCCGCGTCGAAGGCGAGAACGCTGTGTCCACATGCCAGCCGCTTCGCACATGAAACGTCAAAGACATGGCGGTGGGGTCTACGGTTCGGGGTCACTGGGCGGAAGAGTCTCCATCCGTGAAGGCGTCCTGATTCTTGTTTGGAACGTTTGCAGCCGTGCCTACAGTCTGTCCTAAGAAAAGGGGAATATGCTAATTAGACCGGGAGACCGTCCGGGCGTCCTTCCGGACACAGCCATGGTGGCACGGCCAAAGCAGAGGCAGTTAGGGGCGATCAGGCCGGCAGGGGAGGGCAATTGGGGGTGATCAGGCAGGCGGGGGGGCAGTGGGTGGTGATCAGGCTGGCAGGAGGGGTAGTTGGGGGCGATCTGGCCAGCAAGGGGGGGAAGTTGGGGGCGAGCAGGCCGGCAGGCAGTCAGGTGAGCAGGTAGGAGCCAGCAGTCCCTGATTGCAAGAGGGATTGGGCCTAAACCAGCAATCGGACGTCCCCCGAGGGGTCCCAGATTGGAGAGGGTGCAGGCCGGGCTGAGGGACAACTCCACCCCCCGTGCACGAATTTTGTGCACTGGGCCACTAGTCTATATATATAAAAGCCTACTATGGTAAGTGTCTGACAATTGAACCAGTCGCTATGACCTACACTGACCACCAGGGGGCAGACATTCCGACTGGTAGGTTAGCTTGTGCTGGGGTCCGGCCGACGGGGACTGGGCGAGACGGGCCGGACACGCCCTGGAGCCCTCCCACGGTCCCACCCGGGCGGCCAACCTCCCGGGGTTATTGTTATTATATCATCATGTTGTTATTGTTCATTTATTAACCCATTTATATATTATTTTCATATACATTTTGCTAATTTTCTTTCATCCCTGACACTTCTATGATAAAGGGCGAACAGCGATATTAAAATATTTCTTCTCATTCATTTCCTTTCAATGTGCACGGATCCGTGCACTAGTTCCTCTAATAAACACCAGTTTTATAAAAATAACAATATTCCAGAGTTTTCAACCACCAGGAATAATCTATCAGAACTCATTCCTAGTCACCCAACTCACCGTGTGTGACACGTTGAAGGTAGCCATGATGTGGATTGAGTTATTAATCCCGATGACAGAAAGGGATGCTACCTAATGTGTGTGTGTGTGGGGGGGGGGGGGAATGAGAGAGAGAGAGAGAGAGAGAGAGAGAGAGAGAGAGAGAGAGAGAGGGTGCATTAGATTGACAATCATTAAACTACGGAGGTCTGATTCGTGCACCAGTGGGGTCCCTCGGCCTGGCCTGTGGGGATTGGGCCAAAACCCACTCTCTGACATCCCCCGAGGGGTCCCGGATAGCGAGAGGGCTCAGACCAGGCTGGGGGACCCCACCGGTGCACGATCGGGCCTGGGGAGGGCTCCAGGGCAAGTCCAGTCCCTATCGGCCAGACCCCAGCACAAGCTAACCTACCGGTCGGAGCATCCGCCCCCTGGTGGCCAGTGCACATCATGGCGACTGGTCGAACGGACGGTCGGACACCTAGCATATTAGGCTTTTATATACCTAGATTAAGGCAGAGAGAATACTATTTAGTTAGAAATATCTCGAGCATTGGCAAAACGTTATGTGTTCCTCCCTAAATTTCTCCAATTTCTGCTTCCCTTAATTGTAACGTCTACTCACCTCCGCGGCTCTGCGATCTGTCCGCTGGGGGGCCGACACCTCCCTCTGTGGGGCAGCACTCGGAGCTCTTCCCCAAGGCCCAGACCTAGCTTTTACAGGGACAGTCTCTCCCCATGAAGGCGAGAGCACTTCCCAGGGGACCACGCGGGGAGCGGGCGCATATTTGTGCCTCGCGAGGCTCAGAAACCAGTGAGCATTCCTGCCTCACGGGTGCAGGGCATGACGTAGCCGACGCCACCCCCCAAACCCGCCCTCGGGGGACACCTAGCATCCTTCGCTTCTGACGGATCCCGACCACATTAGCTCAGAGCCACGTCGACAGTCCACCGATTTACTGCTAAAAGGGTTCATCTGTTTGGCGACGGCGTTCTGCTCTATAAATAAACCATCAAGTTAATACGAAGAGAGAAACGGCGGGGGGAACGGGGGGCCAAGATAACGTCGAGCGTTAGCATTGCGGATGGAACTCTGTGCCTCAAGGTGCTGCGTCCCCGTGTTGACGGATGGGTTCTGTGTTCGATTCACGTCCCGCATATCCCCTCGTAGTGGATCACACGTCCGAGTGGTCGAAGGCCTCAGACTCAGCCCCCAGCTTTTCATCTGATCCCCAGCAACACGAGAACTCGACCAACATAACTTCCCTTCTTCTCTTTTAAATACAGTTTTACTAGAGGCCCGGTGCACGAATTCGTGCACCAGTGGGGTCCCTCGGCCTGGCCTGCAGGATTGGGCCGAAACTGGCTCTCTGACATCCCCCGAGGGATCCTGGATCGCGAGAGGGCACAGGCCAGGCCGAGGGAGCCCACCGGTGCATAATTGGGGCTGGGCAGGGACTGTAGCGGGGCTCCAGGGCATGTCAGGCCTGTCTCGCCCAGTCCTGATTGGCTGCACCCCAGCTGTAAGCTAATCTACTGGTTGGAGAGTCTGCCCCCTAGTGGTCAGTGCACATAATAGCAACTGGTTGACTGTCTGCACCCTGGTGGTCAGTGCACGTCATAGCGACTGGTCGACTGCACCCTGGTGGTCACTGCACGTCATAGCGACTGGTCGATCCGTCGACTGTCTGCCCCCTGGTGGTCAGTGCACGTCATAGCGACTGGTCGATCCGTCGACTGTCTGCCCCCTGGTGGTCAGTGCACGTCATAGCGACTGGTCGATCTGTCGACTGTCTGCCCCCTGGTGGTCAGTGCACTGCACGTCATAGCAACTGGTCGATCCGTTGACTGCCCCCTGGTGGTCACTGCACGTCATAGCAACTGGTCGATCCGTTGACTGTCTGTCCCCTGGTGGTCAGTGCATGTCATAGCGACTGATTGATCCGTCGACTGTCTGCCCCCTGGTGGTCAGTGCACATCATAATGACTGGTCAACTGCCCCCTGGTGGTCACTGAACGTCATAGCGACTGGCCGACCAGTCGACCATCTGCCCCCTGGTGGTCAGTGCACGTCAGTGTTCCCTGCGCTAATCTCCAGCTCTCCGATCGAGTTTGTTCCGCCCGGATCACCTCCGTGCCCATTAGAACATCGTGCACCGAGGCCCCATACCCAACTCTCGACGTCAATGGGCTCCCAACCCCTCCCCATCGACACTCGACTCCAACAACATGCCCTCACCCCAGACAGCCGGTCCTCGTAAGGACAGCTCTGCCAAGGCACTGAAATTTGTTTTGGCTTCAAAAAGGAGCCGCTTATTGGCTATTAAGTGCCGGACAGCGGCTATCCACGGAGGAGTCGTGTTCTATGCCGCCCCCAGGAAGGAGAGAAGCAAATAAATCGATGCCGGAAAGTGGCTGCTCGCCCCCAGAGACTCCCCGCCCGACGCCCGCGCCTTCGAAACGAACGCCTGGCGAAGGGCGGGCGTGCCGCCTGCCAGCGCCGGGCTCGCCTCTTGGCTTGCTTTCCCCGGAGCGAGGCTGTCATTTCGCTCCCCTTTTCAAGTTGGAAAATCGATGCTCAAGTTAAGCGACTCCTCTCCGTTGATGCCAAAAGGGAAAGAAAAAAAATCACGGTTGATAGTGAGACGCGGAGGCAAACCAAATGTTCCAGTTCGAGGCCCGGCCAACACCAGCCCAACCTACGTATTTTCTTGCGTTTTAGGGAGGTATCATTGATGAGTAAAACTGCGAGATATTTAAAGTGACAGCATGATGGTCTTTTTAAAAAATATCAATAGTGGTGAGCACATTACAGATGTTCCTCCTTCCCGCCCACCCCCTCATCAAAGCGATAAAAAGCAAGGACCCCCCACTTCAGTGGTTTAGCGTCGACCGATTCTCGGTCAGGGCACGTGCCTGGGTTGCAGGCTTGATCCCCAATCAAGGAGGCATCCAATCGATGATTCAATCAAGGAGGCAGCCAATCGATGATTCTCTGTCATCATTGATGTTTCTATCTCTCTCTCCCTTCCTTTCTGAAATCAATAAAAAACATACGTATCTATATATATAAAAGCCTAAGCAACAGTTATGACCAGTCGACCGGTCGCTATGACACGCAATGACCACCAGGTGCCTCATCATGGATGTTTCTATCTCTCTCTCCTTTCCTCTCTGAAATCAATAAAAAATACAGATCTATCTATCTATCTATCTATATGAAAGCCTAAACGACCGTTATGACCAGTCGACCAGTCGCTATGACACACAATGACCACCAGGTGCCTCATCATGGATGTTTCTATCTCTCTCTCCTTTCCTCTCTGAAATCAATAAAAAATACAGATCTATCTATCTATCTATCTATCTAAAAGCCTAAACGACCGTTATGACCAGTCGACCGGTCGCTATAACGCTCACTGACCACCAGGGGCCTCATCATGGAAGTTTCTATATCTCTCTCCCGCTCCCCTCCTCTCTGAAATCAATAAAAATATATTAAAAAGCAAACAACGCCCCCGTTCAAAAAAACACACACCCCAACATTATTTGAGAAACAGGGATGATGGCCATGCCAGTGCCTCATCTCTTGCCTCAACCTCTTGCATTTGGGGTGGAATGCCGTGTTTTCACGCATCGTGACTTCAAAACGTGAATATCCTGTTTCAAGGCAACGTACCCCATTTTTTAGACGAAACAGCCAAGAAATTAGCCGGTTCTAAGTCCCAAAGTATTCCACGTTGCAAACCTGGCCAGGGAGGTGCTGGGAGAGGGGGTTTATCGAAAGCATGCCCGCTGAGTCCCAATCATGTTTTATTTTATTTTTTCCGATTGCCATGCAGAATTGGCAATGCCGTGGAACTGAAGACCTAAGTGTCATCTGTTTTTCCCCAGGAGGCAGAGAAAAAGGAATCCGTGCCGCACCCCAGACGCTCTCCCACTCTCCTGAGACATTTAACGAAGATCCTCAGAGCAGAGAAGCAAGAAGAGAATCCTGTCCTGCCGGCTGCCCGTGACCCTCGTACCAAGAACCAGTGATCTCATGACGCTAAATCCGGTATTATTTACATTAAAAACACGGGGAGGACAGTTTGGGCAGGACCTTTAGGACGGACAATTCTCTTAAACATGAAGGATGCGTTTCTTGCCCGGCCGGCGTGGCTCAGTGGTTGAGCTTCGACCTGCGGACTCAAGGGTCCCGGGTTCGATTCCCGGTCAAGGGCACAGGCCCGGGTTGCGGGCTGGATCCCCAGCAGGGGGCGTGCAGGAGGCAGCTGATCTGTGATTCTCTTTCATCATGTATGTCTCTCTCTCTCTCTCTCCCTCTCCCTTCCTCGCTGAAATCAATAAAAATATATTAAAAACAAAGAGATGCGCTATCCCTGGCTGGCCACAGGAGGGCGCCTTCATTTGAACGTAGAAACCCCGTTTGCTTCCATTTCTGGGGACCACAGGCACGCACAAACACACACACACACACACACACACACTCACACACACACACACTCACATACACACACACTCACACACACACACACACACACACACACACACACGTCGGCAATTAGGAGGGAGAAACCCACGTCCAAAACAGACCCAGCTGCTTTCCGACGGGAAACAAGCATTGCTACCCCGACAAGAGGGAGACGGCGTACAAGCAATGGCTACAAGATCGACGCGATCTTTAGAGAATTCACCTGAATAAGAAATGCGCAAGGTACCAGCAGCAGGTCTCTGAGAAGTATCGTGTAGGGTTTAAAATACCGACGTCATTTTCCTCTATAATAAAAGCCTAATAGGCTAAGTGTCCAGTTATCCGTTCAACCAATCAAAGCGTGATATGCTCATGATATGCTAAGGCCGCTCAACCGCTCGCTATGACGTGCACTCACCACCAGGGGACAAACAGTCAATCAGCTGACCAGTCGCTATGACGGGCACTGACCACCAGGGGGCAGACAGTCGACGGGTTGACCGGTCGCTATGACGTGCACTGACCACCAGGGGGCAGACAGTCGACGGGTTGACCGGTCGCTATGACGTGCACTGACCACCAGGGGGCAGACAGTCGACGGGTTGACCGGTCGCTATGACGTGCACTGACCACCAGGGGGCAGACAGTCGACCGGTCGACCAGTCGCTATGACGGGCACTGACCACCAGGGGGCAGACAGTCGACGGGTTGACCGGTCGCTAAGACGTGCACTGACCACCAGGGGGCAGACAGTCGACGGGTCGACCAGTCGCTATGACAGGCACTGACCACCAGGGGGCAGACTCTCCAACCAGTAGGTTATCTTGCTTCTGGGGTCTAGCCAATCGAGACAGGGCGAGACAGGCTGGACACCCCCTGAGCCCTCCTGAGTCCCTCCCCAGCCCCAATCGTGCACCAGTGGGGTCCCTCAGCGTAACCTGCACCCTCTCGCAATCCGGGACCCCTCTGGGGATGTCGGAGAGCCGGTTTCGGCCCGATCCCGCAGGCCAGGACCAGGGACCCCACTGGTGCACGAATTCTGGCCTCTATTAGGATCAAATAAAAGGGGTTCAGATTCCCTCCTCCCACCAGGTACGAGCCCTTGACCGAATTCGAACCCGGGACCTTTCGGTCCACAGGCCGATGCTCTATCCATTGAGCCACACTGGCCAGGGCCAATTCCCCTACGCTTTGTTAAGAGTTGCTTGGAGTATTGTCTTTCTTTCTTTCTTTCTTTTTAAATATATTTTTATTGATTTCAGAGAGGAAGGGAGATGGAGAGAGAAACATCAACGATGAGAGAGAATCATGGATCGGCTGCCTCCTGCACGCCCCCTACTGGGGATCGAACCCACAACCCAGGCATGTGCCCTTGATTAGAATCGAACCCGGGACTCTTCAGTCCACAGGCTGACGCTCTATCCACTGAGCCACACCGGCTGCCGGGGTCCAACCCCAGCAGGTCCAGGGGTTCCCAAAGGTGTGGACGGAGTCGGCGAAGAAGGAATGACACGGAGACAGCGTTCAGTTGATCAGCAGCCTAGCCAGGATCTCCAGCCAAGTTCTGGTCTCGATCTCCAGAGAGGTTCTGCTTCAGATCTCCAGCCAGGTTCAGTCACCAGGTTCTAGTCAGGTTCTCTTGCCAATTTCTGTAGTCAGGTTCAGTCCAGGATCTATTGCCATGTTCTCTCCAGCGAAGTTCTTCTGTCTCCAGGCTCCGTGTAGGTTCTGTCTTCTGAATTCTGTCTCCTGAGTTCTGTGTTCTAAGTTCTGAGTGTTTCTGTCTTGTTACATCTGTATTTATACCAGTTGATTCAATCCTATCAATCTCTATTACAAAGGTTAGGGTGTTTCTTATCTCCATTCCAGGGAGAAAAGATTATGTAGCTTAAGCATGATTGTTCATAGTTAAAGTGATTAATTACCCGCCTGGCACTTAGTTGAGGGGTTTTATTCCCCAGAACGTTCTGTGTAGGTTCTGTGCCTAGGCTCTGTCTCTCTTGGTCCTGTCTTCCAAGCCCTGTGTCCTAAGTTCTGTTTTCTGAATTCTGTCCCTTTCTGTCTTGTTACATCTGTATTTATACCAGTTGATTCAATCCTATCAATCTCTATTACAAAGGTTAGGGCGTTTCTTATCTCCATTCCAGGGAGTAAAGATTATGTAGCTTAAGCATGATTGTTCGTAGTTAAAGTGATTAATTACCCGCCTGGCACTTAGTTGAGGGGTTTTATTCCCTCCCTAACTTCAGGGGAAAATCCCTACCTGGGGATTCAACCTTTCTCGGAGAGGTGACCTTGGTTAAAACACAGCGCCAAGAAGGTGAGCAAACATATTAAGAACCGTATGCCATATATGCCAGGTCCCTTGAAACAGCAAGGATGGACCGGCTCCCGGCAACCGGCCAGGGCTTGAGGTACTGTTTCTCAGACACCACCCTGGGAAAAGGCAATGCCTTATCTCTAGGATCTCGATGCTGACAGATTCGGAGTTTAATTCTCCGAGAAAGGAAGCAGGGATTTCAACACGTGTGGGCCCCTTGCTTCTGCGAAGAGCTGAGGGAAGGGCATCCCAAGAGATAGACACAGCAGCGCCGTGTACCATCGCTACGATTCGGAAAACAGCCTACGTGCCCACCAGCAGACACGCGGATTACAGAGCCGTGGTCCTTCGACGCCGTGGAATACTACGCAGCACTGAAAAAGGAAAGGTCTCTTCCCACGTCCAGCCGCACGGAGGGACCTGGACCGCAGGACGCTGAGCGAAATCGGGCAGTCGGAGAAAGACACGTGTCCCCTGACCTCACTCATTCGTGGGACCTAACGGACAACATAAACTGATGTACAAAAATGGGCCCACAGACGTAGAAGCGTGAACAGACCGTCCAACCTCAGAGGGGAGCCGGGGAGGGTGGGGGCGTGGGAAGAGATCAACCCAAGGACTTGTCTGCATGTATGCGTCACCCATGGACACAGACAATAGGGGGGTGAGGGCCTGGGGCGGGCCACGAGGGGTCAATGGGGAGGTGAAAGGGGACATGTCATACGTTCAACAGGAAATATCCTACATCATAAAAGGCCAATATGCAAATCAACCGAAAGGCGGAACGGCCAGGCGCTGTGACGTGCACTGACCACCAGGGGGCAGACGCTCGATGCAGGAGCTGTCCCCCGGTGGTCCGCGCGCTCCCACAGGGGGAGCGCTGCTCAGCCAGAAGCCGGGTCACGGCTGGCGAGCACGAAGCCATCCGTCGGACATCCCCCGGGGCTCCGGGCCTGCGAGAGGGCTCAGTCCGGGCTGAGATTCCCCCACAAGTGCACGAATTTCGTGCACCAGGCCTCTAGTTAAATAAATAAATGTCAACGCCAAGGACACAGTCTCCCCAGGCGAGGGAGTCGTAGGGCTGGCTGGTACAGATGCACCAACTCAGCGGTCGGCAAACCGCGGCTCGGGAGCCACGTGCGGCTCTTTGGCCCCTTGAGTGTGGCTCTTCCACAAAACACCGGCTTCAATCGCACTGCACGTGCGTGCCCGCAGGCGGTGTTTTGTGGAAGAGCCGTGGTTGGCCGAACACGGGGCGACGGGGACTTCTCAGCCCTCTCCATTATTATTTTCTTCCTTTCTTCTTAAAATAAATATATCTTTTTATTGATGTCAGAGAGTGAGGGAGAGGGAGAGAGAGAGAAACATCCGTGATGAGAGAGAATCAGGCATCGGCCGCCTCCTGCACGCCCCACCACTGGGGATCGAGCCCGCAACCCCGGGCATGTGCCCTTGACGGGGAATCGAACCCGGGACCCTGCTGGCTCCTGGGTGGGCGCTCACCACTGAGCAACACTGGCCCATCTCGCCTTCAAATTCCAAGGTCCTGTAAGAACAAGGGTGAGCATTGTACTGGGCATCAGATGATGAGTCTGAGAGAACCCCGTTTTCCCTGCATGGGCCCCTTCTAGCCCACCCTCACCCCCCCTCAGACCTCCACCCCCCCCCTCATTGTCCGGGTCCACGGATCTCGCATAGACGCACACACATTCTTCGATAGATCTCTTCCCACCCACCCACCCTCCCCGCCTTTACATAGGAGCTTTCCCTGGGCCCCGACTCCCGGGGAACCTCGGCACCTGCTGTTCCGTCCTCTCGTCCCACTTGGCACCCCCATCAGCGTGTGGCCCACGGCCCCGGCGATAGGCTCAGCCACCTCCCGTCTCTGGAGCCCTTGACCACGGACGGCCCTTTCCAATCCTTTACCCGGCCTCCTCGCCATGGCTCAGCACCCCTTGGCGTGACAGTTGCGTGTCCTTGAGCCCTGAGCAGGGGCCCTTCCGTGTCCACCAGGAAACACGCACACGGGGGATCCCGGCCGAGGCCAGAACACGGCCTGCCCAGGAGACGGAAGCGGGCAGAGGCGTGTGCGACCTTCAGAACATGCCCCACGCGGTGACACGTGGAGAGAGAGGCGTCCTCCCGCTACTCTATCGCTTCTAAACCTCGCCCGCTGCGTTCCGTCCCTGGACAGAATGCCAACGGTACGAGAATCAGCCTGCTTGATTTCAGATCACGGTGGCTTTGATCATGCTGGCGAAAATGTCACCGTGATCGTCAAATATATTTTTTAAAATATGTTTTATTGATTTTTTTACACAGCGGAAGGGAGAGGAATAGAGAGTTGGAAACATCGATGAGAGAGAAACACAGATCAGCTGCCTCCTGCACACCCCCTACTGGGGATGTGCCCGCAACCCAGGTACATGCCCTTGACCGGAATTGAACCCGGGACCCTTCAGGCCGCAGGCCGATGCTCTATCCACTGAGCCACACCAGTTAGGGCGAACATCAAATATATATATATATTTTAATATATGTTTTATTGATTTCAGAGAGAAGAAGGGAGAGAGAGAGAGAGAGAGAGAAACATCCCTGATGAGAGAGAATCCTGGACCGGCTGCCTCCTGCACGCCCCCTGCTGGGGATCAAGCCCACAACCCGGGCATGTGCCCTTGATGGGACTCGAACCCGGGACCCTTCAGAGACAGTGCTTGCAAAGCTAGAGGAGTCGTTGGCACGCAGGAGAATCATCCGTGTGCATGCACGCCTCCTGCTCCAAGCAGAGTGACGGTCTGTGCAGATGGCAGACCGAGTCGGCGGCTACGTAGGAACACACCCAACAGGTCTGCCTCACGCCCTAATGAGGAGCCCTGGGGGCACCCCGACACCTTCCCGTTCGTCTCTTTGTTCTGTCATGAAGCTCTGGTGATGATCCAGGCGCGAGACACCAGGAGCCGGGACTTCCCAGAGACGAGAGACACAGGCCAAATATTTAGACTTTGGGTTAAAAAAACAACAACAGCAGCACAACGGCACTTGGAAATGTGTAGAAAGGGAGGTTAAAAATTAATGGGCCACTAATTGCTACGGCAACGGGAAATTGCTCTCTCGCTGTTGGCTTCATTAGAGAACAAGAAAATTACAGGGCGAGTGAACGAATGTTCCCCGACTGCTCTCTCCAGAAAGAAAAGACCCCAAAAAACCCAGACATAGAGGGGTGGGAGTCTGCACCCATGAACCAAGAGGTCCCGGGTTCGATTCCCGGTCAGGGCACATGCCCGGGTTGCGGGCTTGATCCTCAGGAGGGGGCGTGTAGAAGGCAGACGATCCACGATTCTCTCTGGTCATGGATGTTTCTCTCTCTCCCTGCCTCTCTGAAATCAATATAAACATATTTAAAAAATATATATATTTCTGTTATCACCACGGAGGGTGGTAGCTCATAAGACAGAGAGAAACATCGATGTGAGAGAAACACATCGATTAGTTGCCTCCTGCACGCGCCCCGACCAGGGCCCGGGTCCGGGAGGTGCCTGCAACCCGGGCGTGTGCCCTTGATGAGAATCGAACCCAGGACCCTTCACTCCGCCGGCCGACGCGCTATCCACTGAGCCACACAGGCCAGGGCGCACTTTGCTCTATTCAGTGGTGCTGGTCCAAATGGCCTTCGTTCGGGGTGACGTGTCTTCAGGGATCGTGGTGAGCCTGATCGCCCCTAACTGCTCTCCCCTGCCGGCCTGATCACCCCTAACTGCTCTCCCCTGCCGGCCTGATCGCCCCTAACCGCCCTCCCCTGCCGGCCTGATTGCCCCTAACCGCTCTCCGCTGCCAGCCTGATCGCCCCTAACTGCTCTCCCCTGCCTGCCTGATCGCCCCTAACTGCCCTCCCCTGCCGGCCTGATCGCCCCTAACCGCCCTCCCCTGCCGGCCTGATCGCCCCTAACCGCTCTCCGCTGCCGGCTTGATCGCCCCTAACTGCTCTCCCCTGCCAGCCTGATTGCCCCTAACTGCTCTCCCCTGCCGGCCTGATCGCCCCTAACCGCCCTCCGCTGCCGGCCTGATTGCCCCTAACCGCTCTCCGCTGCCAGCCTGATCGCCCCTAACTGCTCTCCCCTGCCTGCCTGATCGCCCCTAACTGCCCTCCCCTGCCGGCCTGATCGCCCCTAACCGCCCTCCCCTGCCGGCCTGATCGCCCCTAACTGCCCTCCCCTGGGCCAGGGATTGAGCCTGCAACTGAGGCACCTGCCCTTGACCAGGAATCGAACCCAAGACCGTCCGGTCCTCGGCCCGACGCTCTACCCACTGAGCAAAACTAGCCAGGGCCAGCCTGCCATCATTTTGAAGGTCATCCACCCCTGTGGTGGGAACCCAGCGATGCACCGGACTGCAGTCCTTCGAACCGGCCTCCCGATAAACATCCAAGGTGAAATCAGCCGATTTTTAAAAAAAAAATCGCTGCCACCAATGTGAGACCCAAACCAGCGGGTTCGTGTGTTGGCAGCCGCTGGGCCCTGGACGGCTTGGTGTTCAACGGCCCCCAGGCCCGGCAGCCGGCCGGCCGGACAGCGAGGATCGATCGAGTCTCACACACAAGGACTCAGAAACAGAGCTTCCCTGAGAAAGCGGTGCCTCCCATTAATCTCCCGCGGGCGCGGCGGCACTTACAACGCGTGGATCTATCGGAGACGTGTCGGGAGCCTGTGGCCTCCGGCCCCCGCCGGAGCCATCCATGGATCTCTCGCCGACAAAACGTCCTTTTCCGGGCCGTAAACTTCCTCTTATTTATCTCTTCATCTTCTCCCCGAAGGACACCTGCAAACCAGTCGCGCAGCGTCTGCGGGCTTACTCGGTGGTGATCGCCAGCCTTGCAAACCCAGAGACCCAAAGAGCAAGCAGGAAGCATGGCCTGGAATTCACACTTTAACCAGAAGCGTTTACGGCGGGCAGTCGCGTCCCAGGCCGGCGTCTCCCCCGAGGAGGCCAGCCTTACCTTAACCTGTCTTTTTGCATCGACGGCGACGTTTCGTTGGGATGTACAGGTGACTTCCCTTTTTCCGGTCCCCTCAGGGTGCAGGCATCGGTCTGCGGAGACCCCCAATGCCCTCATCGTTACTGAGTTAAGTGTTTTATATATATATATATATATATATATATATATATATATATATATATATATATATATATAGATACGCACACACACACACACACACACACACACACACACTAGAGGCCCGGTGCACAAAATTCGTGCACCGGTAGTGTCTCTATCCCTGGCCGGCGATCAGGGCCGATTGGCGCCTCCCAGCTGCCCGCTAGGGACTTCCTAGGTTGTTCCATGCAACCCCCTGGTAATCAGGAAACGTCATAGCAAGTGGTCAAACTCCCGGTCGGTCGGACTCCCGCGGGGACAATTTGCCTATTAGCCTTTTATTATATAGGATTTTATTGATTTTCTTTTTTTTACAGAGAGGAAGGGAGCGGGATAGAGAGTGAGAAACATCGATCACACATCCGCAACCAAGGCACACGCCCTTGACCGGAACCGAACCCGGGACCCCTGGCTCCAAAGGCCGAGGCTCTATCCGTTGAGCCGAACCGGCCAGGGCCTGAGTTAACGGCTGACCGTTAACGATCCCGCACCCGCTTATGTAAAAGAAGCAGGTGCCCGTCATTCCACTTTCTATCCAATCCCAGGGGCCTCCCCGCGTGGCTTCCTCCCGCCTCCCTCATGCATCCCCAATGGATTTCACGCGACCCGCTGACCTCTCTATAAAACCGCCATTCTCTGGAACGTGACCCAATCCATTGAGGTTCCGTTTCCTGGGCGTGGTCGACCGTTTGGCTCAAATAAACTCACCAAAATTCCTTACAGGTTTGATTTTTTTTTTTTTTTTACGGCAACACCCTGTGGCTCAGGTTTTCCACATCCCCCGCACCCCTGGGCCCCGCCTCTGGCCTGGAGGGACCCCGGCGAGCCTTCGCCATTCAAAGGTGTCCGCGCGCAAGACGTCCACGCCTGCGGACACTTTTCACGAGTCTATCTGAGCCACGCGGAGGGTCATTTTGCCAGGAAGCAAAATCTCAGCAGAAGGGGAAAATGCTCCGGAAAGAAATAACAGTTTTACCACTTATTTTGTTTTATTGAAATATGCTTTTACGGATTTCAGAGAGGCAGGGAGAGGGAGAGAGAGCAAGCGCTTTTTGGATTTCTGCTACATTTCCATTTGTCTTTTGAAAGGCTCACGAAGTTGGCAATGGGTGCAGACGTCGGGACTTAGGGCAGCGGTTCTCAACCTGTGGGTCGCGACCCCTCTGGGGGTCGAACGACCCTTTCACAGGGGTCGCCTAAGACCGTTGGAAAACACATCTATCATTACATATTGTTTTTGTGATGAATCCCTATGCTTTGATTATGTTCAATTTGTCACCATGAAATTGGGGGTCACCAAAACATGAGGAACTGACTTAAGGGCAATTAACAAAACAAGCCAGCCCTCGCCGGTGTGGCTCAGTGGATAGAGCGTCCGCCTGCAGAATGAAGGGTCCCGGGTTCGATTCCGGTCAAGGGCATATGCCCGGGTTCCCGGTCCGATCCCCAGCATGGGGCGTGCGGGAGGCAGCCGATCGGAGATTCTCTCTCATTCCTGATGTTTCAATCTCTGCCTCTCCCTTTCTCTCTCTGAAATCAACAAAAATATTTTTTAAAAAATAAAAACAGTAACACAAGACAAAAGAGCCCTGGCCTGCGTGGCTCAATGGTTAGAGCATCAGCCCTGACATGTGCCCTCGACCAGGAATCGAACCCTGACCCCCTGGTTCACAGGGCGACGCTCACCACTGAGCCACACCAGCCGGCCGGGCTCGAACCCTGCATTTCGACAGAGTCACAGCAGCAGGAATAGATGTGGAGAAAGGCCGCAAGGTTGGTGAAGGGACTCCTAGGATCCCATCTGCAGAGATGAAAGCCGACAGCGGCTTGGACCCCCCGGTATAAACTCACGAAAGGCCCAGGGAGGGTGCACACATGGCCGGCCGCCAAATCCCAGCTTGCCTCGCCGACGCCCCTTCCCCCACCTCCAGAACGAGGGGGTATCGGACAGACAGACAAAGGAGGTGTCAACCCAGAGGTTCTCAACCTGTGGGTTGCGACCCCTCTGGGGGCCGAACGGCCCTTTCCCAGGGGTCGCCTAAGACCGTCGGAAAACACATCTATCATTACATATTGATTCTGTGATTGATCACTATGCTTTCATGATGTTCCATGTGTCACCCTGAAAATCCATCCTGCCTATCAGATATTTCCATGACGATTCATAACAGCAGCCACACGACAGCGATGACGGAGCCATGAGAATCACTTCATGGTTGGGGGTCCCCACAGCATGAGGAATTGTATTTAAAGGGCCTGAAGGTTGAGAACCACTGTGTGAACCCAACCCGCCGGGCAGACACCAGCACCCAGAAAGCCAGGGGCCGGCTGCCAAGGTTAAAAAAATAAAATAAGAAACTTCTAATGAGCCCCAGAGAAATCACAGCTGACAGTTCTATTAAAGGAGCAGAAATGATGCCCAAGAGAAGAAGCCAAAGGCACCAGAATGAATGACCTACCAAGACGCAAGGGTCTGGCATCTTTATAGCGATGGCCTTGCACAGGCATCCTTCCCAGCGAGGCTAAATCCTTGCAGGCCGCCCCCCGGGGCCTCTCCTGCTGGCCTCTAAGGCATCCTTGCTGCCGGATTTATTGCCCATCAGCCAAAAGTGCCTTTTTTTTCATGGCCTCGGCCGGGGAGAACCAGCCCATCACGGATTCCGAGCCACACGCACAGAACAGGGTCAAGGATTGAAGATTGAACGCAGAGAGGATTGAGTTGTGCGGGGAGATTCTTCAACGACCTCCGTTTGCAAAAATCTCCCTCGGGCATGCGATGGACCCGCTGGAGCAGTGGTTCTCAACCTTCCTTGTTGGGGTCCAACCCCAGCAGGTCCAGGGGTCCCCAAAGGTGTGGACGGAGTCGGCGAAGAGGGAATGACACGGAGACAGCAGCCTTCAGTTGATCAGCAGCCTAGGTAGGTTCTAGCCAGGTTCTAGCCAGGATCTCCAGCCGGGTTCTGTGTTTTATTGTCTTGTTACATCTGTATTTATACCAGTTGATTCCAATCCTATCAATCTCTATTCCAAAGGTTAGGGCGTTTCTGATCTCCATTCCAGGGAGTAAAGATTATGTAGCTTAAGCGTGATTGTTCGTAGTTAAAGTGATTAACTACCCACCTGGCACTTAGTTGAGGGGTTTTATTCCCTCCCTAACTTCAGGGGAAAATCCCTACCTGGGGAAACAACCTTTCTCGGAGAGGTGGCCTTGGTTAAAACACATAGCGCTAAGACGGGGAGCAAACATATTAAGAACAGGATGCCATGCACGCCAGGTCATTGAAACATAGTTCCTCATGTTGTGGTGACCCCCCATTTCATTGTGACAAATAGAGCATCACGAAAGCATAGTGACTCACCACAAAAACGATATGTGTGTTTTCCGATGGTCTTAGGCGACCCCTGTGAAAGGGCCGTTCGACCCCCACAGGGGTCGCGACCCACAGGCTGAGCACCGCTGCGTTGGAGGGAGATGGAGTGTGGCCACTTCCCAGGGCCCAGCAGACACCCCGCTCCCAGGCAGGGATGTGCAAGTTATACACAATCCTTGCGGCCTCGCTGCCGGCCGCCGACAGCAAAATAATGGGGTTCGCGGTGACTGCGGGCTCGGCACCAGCCATGTTCCTAGGAACCCTGCCCATTGGACAAGGGGACTTCCCGTTGGCATCATCCGGTTCTAAAATTGCCAGGAGCAAGGGAGAGGGAGAGAGAGAGGAACATCCAGGATGAGAGAGAATCACGGTTTGGCTGCCTCCTGCACGCCCCCTACTGGGGATCGAGCCCACAACCCGGGCCTGTGCCCTTGACCGGGAATCGAACCCGGAACCCTTCAGACCGCAGGCCGACGCTCTATCCACTGAGCCACACCGGCTAGGGCTTCCCTGGAGATTTAAAGACGTGTCCTGAATTAAATGCTGGAGTCAAGGTTACGAGTGAATCACTGTGTTATCAATCAATGGACAGTGACTGTCATGGTTTGAGTTCCCGAGGACTGGTAGTCTTTGCCGAATTTCATTTTTCTAATTTTTTATTTTTTTTGTTTTGTTAATTTCCCTATTGGTCTTTAGAGATACTGGGAGGGAGTGGGAGAGACACAGAGACACCAACGTGCTAGAGACACACCGATCGGCTGTGCTGACGAGGGCTGGGGACGGAGCCTGCGACCGAGGGACATGCCCTTGACGGGAATCGAACCCAGGACCCTTCAGTGAGCCAGCTGGCCAGGCCATTGCCGAATTCTGAAAAAGGGGCAGAGGCCGATCCTGCCCAGATGGCCATGTCATGCCTCAGAAGCTGACTTGGGATACACTAGAAGCCGGGTGCACGAAATTCGTGCACGATGGTGGTACCTCAGCCCAGTCTGCATCCTCTTGCAATCTGGGACTGCTGGCTCCTAACTGCTCACCTGCCTGCCTGATCACCCCTAACCACTCGCCTGCCTGATCGCCCCTAACCACTCTGTCAGCCTGCCTGATCGCCCCTAACCACTCGCCTGCCTGCCTGATCGCCCCTAACCACTCTGCCAGCCTGCCTGATCGCCCCTAACCACTCGCCTGCCTGCCTGATCGCCCCTAACCACTCTGCCAGCCTGCCTGATCGCCCCTAACCACTCGCCTGCCTGCCTGATCGCCCCTAACCACTCTGCCAGCCTGCCTGATCGCCCCTAAGCACTCGCCTGCCTGCCTGATCACCCCTAACCGCTCGCCTGCCTGCCTGATCGCCCCAAACCGCCTCTGTCTTGGTCCCCGACACCATGGCTTCATCTGGAAGGATGTCCGGAATGACGTCCGGAAGGTCGTTCGGCTGTCCAGTCTCATTAGCATATTACGCTTTTATTATTATAGATTTCTGCACTCCTGCGTGGCATTCTGAATTCACAGCACAGGTAGCATGAGCAAGTGTGGTGCAATGGTCAGTTATGGGTACCGTCTTACACACCAATAGGCTGTTTTTTTTATTTTTTATTTTGTTTTGTTTTGTTTTTTTTACACAAGCGTGTCATTACTGCTCCTCACGACTCACCGTGAACATTTTGGGAAATGCCTGCAGGCCTGACTTGCACCTTTTATTTTAGGGCGGGGCAGTAAGCTACTCCCGCACGAATTCGTGCGCAGGGCTCCTAGTGAGTGTGTGTGTGTGTGTGTGTGTGTGTGTGTGTGTATATATATATATATTTATATATATATATATATATATATATATATATATATATATATATATATTGTCCCAAAATGCACGCAAGAAGTAATTTTGATAGAAAACACAGGTTTATAATTAAAAATTGTAATTTTTTTATTGATTCATAAAGTAGACAGTCTAGGGTTATGTACGGAATAGCACATCAGGTAAATGGCCTCCCCGGCTTTCCTGGCACAGACGCAAAGCCGCGGTCTTCATTGGTCTTCCTTGTCCCTGCTCCTGGGCCATCATTGGTCCTTGGTGATGATTATCGAATTGAAAGGATTGACATCCAAGGGCAACAGATATGAGAATCTGATTCAATCAACCGAGTCCAATCGGGCTTTTATTTGTTGTTGTTGTTGTTAATGATCACGCAGAATTCAAATCTTGCGTGAATTTTGGGACACTATATATATATATATATATATATGTAATTTTTTTTCTTTTAAATATAGAAACACACAGTGAGAAAGACAGGTGGCCAAGGCCCGCCCACGGAATTCTCTGCCAATCTCCAGGCCTCGCCGATGAGAAATGACCGCCGTCGGCCGGGGGGGCTCATTTCCGTAAAAGGGGTTCTCCTTAATTGGGTCAAATTTTCTTTTTTCTTAATTCAGCAGCTTCTGGGAGTGGACGTGTGTGTGTGTGTGTGTGTGTGTGTGATTTTTTCCTTACAAAGCACCACCCCCTTGGAATAGCTAATGGGTGGAAGGTATTCAGGTGCCCGTCCAACCCGCTAAGCATTTACCCGAAAACCAGAGAGACACAAGTCTCACGATCTCACTCACACGTGGAATCTGAAAAGCAAAAATAAACTGACGGACAAAAATAGAACCAGAGACACGGAAGCAAGAACAGACTGTTGAACCTCAGAGGGAAGGCGGGGGAGGGAGGGTGGTGGGAAGAGATCAACCCATGAACTTGTGTGCGTAGATGCATCCCCCGTGGACACAGACTATAGGGGGGTGAAGGCCTGGGGTATGGTCAGAGTGTGCAGGGCTCAGAGGAAGGGGCCAAAGAAGGGAGAAATTTGGGGCACATCTATAATACTCTCAACAATAAAATCAAATTAAAAAAGAAACTCATTGCCTGGCAGTGTGGCTCAGTGGTTGAGCATTGACCTATGCACCAGGAGGTCATGGATGGTTTGATCCCCGGTCAGGGCACATGCCCAGGTTTCGGGCTCCATCCCCAGTAGGGGGTGTGCAGGAGGCAGCCGACCCGTGATTCTCTCTCCTCACGGATGTTTCTCTCTCTCTCTCCCTCTCCCTCCCCTGTCCTCTCTCTCCCAAAGTCAATTTTAAATTTTTTTCAATTTAAAATCCTCCTTGCAACATTTGACATCATGAGATTTGCTGACAACTGCAATATTTTATCTGACCGCTAGAGGCCCGGTGCACGAATTCGGGTTCCTCTGCCCGGCCAGCGATCGGGGCCGATCAGGGCCGGCTGGGAGGAGGGGCCGCGGGAGGTTGTTTGTGGGAGCGCACTGACCACCAGTGGGCAGCTCCTGCCTTGAGCGTCTGCCCCCTGGTGGTCAGTGCATCGTCATAGCGGCCAGTTGACCGGTCATTCGGTCCATGGTTGCAAAGCTCACTTAGGCTTTGATATACATAGAGTGCCTTGCATATGCCTTTCGGAGAGGCGCAGAAATGAAGGACTGTTACCCACATTTACATATTTGCTTAGAAATACATATACTTCCACCTGCCGTTCTTGCTGTTATTGTTACAACAAGTTAATCAGAGAAATGGAGGTGGGGGTGGAGCGTTCCTGGGGATGCTGATTAAGTTGAGTGCTTCCTGTACGATCTGTCAGTGGGGGGTGGGGGGGAGTTGGCGTTGTTCCCACCCTGGGCGCCCCCTGGCACCCTGATCGGCGCTCCATGGGCCAGAGCCCGCTGGCCGCCCGGTTTTATGCGGCCTGCAGGCCCCGGATGCATCTTAACACGTTCAAACAGTTTTCTCCTCAAATCAGAAGAGTATCCATGACGCGGAGAGTGGATGAAATTCCCGTTTTAAGGTCCATAAACAGACAGTGTTATGGAAGTGCAGGCCCGTTCACTGTAGATGAATTGTCCGTGCTGAGTCTTGCACTCATATGGCAGATAGGCCTGGCCGGCGTGGCTCAGTGGTTAAGCGTCAATCTATGAACCAGGAGGTCCCAGGTTCGAGTCCCGGTCAAGGGCACATGCCCGGGTTGTGGGCTCCATCCCCAGTAGGGGGCGTGCAGGAGGCAGCCGGTCCATGATTCTCTCCCATCATGGATGTTTCTATCTCTCCCTCTCCCTTCTTCTTTGAAATCAGTAAAAATATATTTTAAAAAAATATGAGAAGTCTTTGAGTCTTTTGGCCTTTATGTTGAGCCCTGACCAATCCTAGAGAATAAAAGCCTAATATGCGAAGTGTCCGGTCGGCCGGTCGGACATTCAACCAATCAAAGCGTAATATGCTGATGATATGCTAAGGCCGCTCAACTGCCTGCTATGACGTGCACTGACCACCGGGGGGCAGACAGTCGACTGGTCGACCAGTCGCTATGACGTGCACTGACCACCAGGGGGCAGACAGCCAACCAGTCGACCAGCCGCGATGACGTTTTAAAAACCTTAGTATTTCTTTTTCCTTTTAAAAATGATGTTTAACTTTTACCGTGGAAAATATCAAACAGGGACAAAGCAAAGGAAATGGCATAACCCAGAACCCGTCCCCTCCATGGGGGAGGTGGGGGGGCCGGGGAGGGGGTTAGCAATTAGCAATGAGCTGCTGTGCCGTGTCATCTCTCCCTCTACCCACTCCCCATGCCCACACCCTTACTATCTTTACAGTTATTTCGAGATCAAACATGCGTACGTTGAAATACACACAAAACATAACAGCACGGTTCTGACCCCATTTCTCATTCAGGGCAGATGGGCGTTGAATTTTGTGAGAATTTGCTGAGCTTTTACTCCGGTGCTGTTGGACCTAAGAGGCCCAGTTTCCACCCCTAACATCTCGGCTGTCCGTGTCTTTTTATTCATTTATTTTTAATTGGAGACATTTCACTTACTATCTGGCTGGTGCCTCATGCTTTAAAAATGCATTTCTCACTGAACTAGTGATGTCGAGCACATGGTCATGTGTCTACCCGTCGTGTCTATATCAATTTTTAAAGATCAATTATTTTTTTAATCCCTCAGACGAGGATATTTTTTCCATTGATTTTTTTTTTTAAGAAAGAGAGTGGAAGGAAGATTCCCAGTCAATGCACCAAAAAAAACCACAACAAAACATAGAGCTGGAGCCCTCGGACGGGGTTCGATGGAACGTCGGTGCAGTGAGCGTGCGCACGGGGGTCAGACGCCGCCCGGCCAGACGGTGGGAACGGAGATTTAAAATGCACCATTTCAGCCCTGGCCGGTGCGGCTCAGTGGATAGAGCGGCGGCCTGCGGACTGAAGGGTCCCGGGTTCGAATCCGGTCAAGGGCCTGCACCTTGGTTGCGGGCACATCCCCGGTGGGGGGCGTGCAAGAGGCAGCTGATCGATGTGTCTCTCTCATCGATGTTTCTAACTCTCTATGCCTCTCCCTTCCTCTCTGTAAAAAAATCAGTAAAATATATTTTGTAAAAATAAAATAAAATGCACCATTTCACTGAGCTGTCTCCTGCTGCTGTTTCATTTATCTAATCATCGGGCGTCCCTGGTCCCCAGACTGCATATTGGCCTTGAAAGAAAGGCAGACATTGTTTCCGTCTCGACGGAGACGGATTAATCCTCCATCTTCTATTTCCTCCCCACGTGCAACGGACGGAGGCCATTGGATCGCCCTGGGCTTGGGGAAGTGGAAATAAAAACGGTTTATTGAGAGAACACCATGTCGCCGGTACGTCCCTCATCTGCAGGGTGGGAAATCTGTGCATCGATGGAATGAGCTACTGTGGATTCTTTAATTTCTTTTTTTCGTTGTTATTGTTAATCCTCACCTGAGGATATTTTTCCCATTGATTTTTAGGGAGAGAGGGAGAGACAGAGAGAAACATTGATGGGAGAGAAACACATCGATGGGCTGCCTCCTGCACACGTCCGACCTGGGCCTGGTGCGGGGAGGAGCCTGTGCCCTTGGCCGGAATCGAACCCGGGGCCCTTCGGTCCACAGGCCGACGCTCTATCCACTGAGCCACACTGGCTAGGGCAGCTGTGCATTTTTTTAGGGTGCACACCCCTGCCAGAGAGAGAAAAAGAGAAAGGGAGAAGACGAAAGTATCTACCATGAAACCTACATTTATCAAATATGTGACCTGTGGTTGGGTGGTTGGGTGTCATTTGCTGTTTCTGAAAGATTCGTGGCTGATTTCCTCACCTGGGATAGAAATCAAGAACAAGGCAATGAGGCCCTGGCCAGGCTGGCTCAGTGGATAGAGTTGGAGTGTCTGCCCCCTGGTGGTCAGTGCACGTCATAGCGACTGGTCGACCAGTTGACTGCCCCCTGGTGGTCAGTGCACATCATAGCGACTGGCCGACCGGTTGACTGCCCCCTGGTGGTCAGTGCACGTCATAGCGACTGGTCGACCAGTCGACTGTCTGCCCCCTGGTGGTCAGTGCACATCATAGCGAGCGGTTGCGCGGCCTTAGCGTATCATTAGCATATGACACGCTCCCTAAAAAATCAATGGAAAGATAATATATCCGTGGGTGAGGATGAACAAACAAAAAAGAATAAGACGATGAGTGTCTTATTAACCTGTCCTGTCGAATGCCCTGACACTGTCCTCGTCCATTCTACACACAGTTATGGATCGGCCGCCTCCTGCACGCCCCCCACTGGGGATGGAGCCCGCAACCCGGGCCTGTGCCCTGGGCCAGGAATCGAACCCGGGACCCTTCCGTCCGCAGGCCGACGCCCTATCCACTGAGCCACACCAGCCAGGGCCGCAGCCCCCTTTTTAATTGTAGGAACCGAGTGAAAACACGCCGTTTACGCTTCCCGCTAAACAGGACACGTGTACTCCATTCCCCAACGGGCCCCTGTGATCAGAGCCGACCTCCAGCCCTCGCCGAGAATGACGCGTGTAGTTATTGACGAGATCCAAAATGCGGCATTTACTCATGTTTGCGAAGCTCTGAATGGCTGACAGCAGGGAGCCGGGAATAAAGATTTTTCTCAGAAAACCATCTCACAGCAAAGGCGACCCCGAACGTTCCCGCCTGCTGTGGGCAGAGCCAGAAATAGACATGATATTAGGCACAGAGCCGGGTCCCGGTCGGGGTGGGGGAGGGGTTCTTTTGAAAGACGGGGTACCGCTGTGCGTGTGTCGCAAGTAAAAATTTTAAAGGAAATCAAAAAATTGGATGTCGCCCCAGCACTGCTTCCACACACCCCCACCTCCAGCTATCATACCGTGGGGATGAAAGAATTCCTAGCCCTGGCTGGTGTGGCTCAGGGGGTAGCGCGTCGGCCTGCGGGCTGAAGGGCCCCGGGTTCGATTCCGGTCAAGGGCACACGCCCGGGTTGCGGGCTCGATCCCCAGTAGGGGGCGTGCAGGAGGCGGCCGATCGATGCTTGTCTCTCATCCATGTTTCTAACTCTCTATCCCTCTCCCATTCTTCTGTGTAAAGTCAATAAAATATTTTATAAAACCAACGGGACAATATCCTCAGGTGAGGGTTAACGAAATAAAAATAATAAAGTGTAAAAAAAGAAAAAAAGGAGACGGAGGAAGGGAAGGGAACGGAAAGGATGCCATCATGGCATCGGTTAATTTTCTTGTAAGCCAAATTCTGGTAAGATTTGGGGGGTACCATAGTACGGCCAACGTCCCCTCGAATCCAGCCCCTTAACATGGATCCCCTCTGCTGCAAAACAGAGACGCAAGGGTATCTAGCCGTCTCGTCATTTAAGAAACTAGAGGCCCGGTGCATGAATTTCATGCAGGTTCCCCGTCTCTCCACCGCCCTGCCTCTTCCTTGCCTTGCCACCCGTGCGCTGCCACCCCTGTGCACCGGTCGTGTTCCGCGCCGCCCCCTGGTGGTCAGCGCACGTCATAGCAAGAGACAGAACTCCAGCTCACCCAGGTGGTCAACTTGCATATTAGCCTTTCATAGGATTTATATTAGCCTTTTATTATATAGGATTTATATACATTTATATATATATTTATATTTATATTTATACTAGAGGCCTGATGCATGAGATTTGTGCAAGACGAGGCCTTCCTTCCCCCGGCTGCCGGCACCGGCTTCCCTCGCCGCCCCGGCTTCGTCCGGAAGGACGTCCGGTCTAATTAGCATATTACGCTTTTATTAAATATGTATATTTAAAATCATATTCATATTCATATTTATATTCAGTACATTTACATTTCATTCACATTTACGTATTTCTATTGATTTCAGAGCGGAAGGGAGGGGGAGAGAGAGAGAAACATCCGCGATGCGATTGTCTGGGGTCCTGAGAGGTTCTTTCTCTTTCCCGTCGGCCCCCGGCTTTCCGGGTCATGTGTCTGCCCATCGGGTTGGGTTAACTTCTCCTTTTCCCTCCCCTCCTTGCGTGCCCCACAGACACCCCGTCCCAGGCACACCATCACGCCCTCAGCCCCCAGCAACCCCTTCATGGAATCTCTATCCCCTTTATCGTCTTAGGGCTACAATGACCATTTCTCTCCCCCCTGTGCGGGCCTCGCCCCTCCTATCGGTTCTCAGGCAATTTGTGGATCAGACGGCGAGGGAACGTTTGCTGTCGGACGCGCACACGACCATTAAACGTTTCCCCCGAATGCAGAATTAAAACCCCCAAATCGCAGTGTTAACATTCCCTCGCACCCTCGTTAATGCGTAAATCGTGCTCTTAGGGGCTGTATCGGATTGGAGGGATTTTTAAATTTTTTTTTTTTTAAATCCACCGCGTCTGAGAATTTCAGATTTTTTTTAACAGACGGTAAAAGTGAAATTTTTTTTTTTTTTTCCTGGCAGATAGATGAGAGGAACAGAAAACAACAGCTTGGCTTTCTGGGCACGATTCTCGGGACGAGAAAAAAAATATAGACTCGCAGATTGCAGATGAGAAGGAGGGAAAAAGAAACACGAAAATTTATGAATCATGTGTCATATTCCAACGCGAAGCTGTGGAGAGTTTATCCCTGGGAAACGGGCCGTAAGCAAACGCTGCGCATTTGATTCTCATCGGCCCGCTCAGCAGACGCCTTACGGGGAATATCTGTAACGTCTCTCTTAATAATGCATTTTCCTTGTGTTTTATTGGGGCAAATCGGATAAAAATAGCTGCTCTGCACGACGAGCTAGAAACGGCATCGTCAGCTCGTAATTTATGTCTGGGGCCTCGAGCCTCTTTTGGACGCCTGCCTCCTTGCAGATCCTTGAAATTCTAGCCGTCATGTGCACCTATAGGAATATCTATGGTCGTGCCCGGCCGGTGTGGCTCAGTGGTTGAGCCTCGACCTAGGAACCAGGAGGTCCCGGGTTCGATTCCCGGTCAAGGGCACAGGCCCGGGTTGTGGGCTCGATCCCCAGCAGGGGGCGTGCAGGAGGCAGCTGATCTGTGATTCTCTCTCATCATGGATGTTTTTCTCTCTCTCCTCTCCCATCTTCTCTGAAATCAATAAAAATAATAATTTTTAAAAAATGCTGGCTATTGTGTGAACGTACACAATTAATATCCATGCTTACATTCCTGTTGGATCCAGAAAAGCTATTTGATTTACTTCTCGGTTTGGGCTTGTCCGCCGGCCCATCTTCTTGCAAAGCCCCCCTTTTGCTCGACTCACCCATGTCCAGGTATTTAAATATATATATTTTGTTGATTTTATACAGAGAGGAAGGGAGAGGGATAGAGAGTTAGAATCGTCGATGAGAGAGAGAAACAGCGATCAGCCGCCTCCTGCACACCCCCCACTGGGCATGTGCCCACAACCAAGGTGCATGCCCTGGACCAGGAATCGAACCCGGGACCCTTGGTGTGGTTATGGGGGCGGCCTTTCTCTCCACCCTGCCCTGAAGGTGTGCAAAGCGCCGGGAGGTGGTGCCCAGGAGCCACCAACTCGAACCCATGCCCACGTGTCCCCACAAAATGAGAATCTTCTCATCCGGGCCCGAGACCTTGCAGGGGAGGCCACGTGACTTTCTTCCCCTAATTTTGCCAAAGACGTGTTTCCCCGGCCGGCACACCGGGGCGCCCTCGGCTGGTTGCAATCGACTCGCTGGCCCTCCAGCAAGCACCCTGCTGTCCCCATCCTGTTGGGTAATTTAATCTGTTTTGGACGGGGGCCAGGGAGGGGTTGTGGGGGGGGTGGGGGTGGCTGATTTCCTTTCTGTTCTTCATTACGTGGGTTCTCCGTTGCTATATTCTTAAGCTGGATGATTATTTTATTGTGTTTTAAGCCTTTCTCTCCTGTCCCCTCACCTCCTCCCCGCCCCCCCCCCCCCCCCCCCCGCAATACAAGCATTCTCGTCTATAAATTTCCGTCTGACCTCACTGTGGCATTTCACGGATTTGACACGGAACGACTTGGTGAGCCCTCATCATTTTCTCACTTTTCATGCATATCCTCCCTTTACCCACGAGTAGGAAGAATTGCATTATAATTGTGAAAAGCGTGGGACCCCAGCTTTAATTTTAATTGGATTTCGTATTTAATTTTACGTTCAGAGAATGCGCTCTGCCTACGTCCGACAGCTCTGATGGGTTGAGACTTGACTTGGCAGGGAGGTGTGTTTTGCACACGTCTCATAGTTGCATATTACGTATGCCCTCCTGTCACGGGGTGGAAGTTTAATTATATATCTACTAGCGGCCCGGTGCACGCCTGATTGCCCCTAATGCTCTCCCCTGCCTGCCTGATCGCCCCTAACTGCCCTCCCCTGCCGGCCTGATCGCCCCTAACTGCTCTCCCCTGCTGGCCTGATCGCCCCTAACTGCCCTCCCCTGCCTGCCTGATCACCCCTAACTGCCCTCCCCTGCCGGCCTGATCGCCCCTAACCGCCCTCCCCTGCCGGCCTGATCGCCCCCAACTGCCCTCCCCTGCCGGCCTGATCGCCCCTAACTGCTCTCCCCTGCCGGCCTGATCGCCCCTAACCACCTCTGCCTTGGCCCCTGCCACCGTGGCTTTGTCCGGAAGGACGTCCAGAAGACGTCTGGTCTAGTTAGCATATTAGTCTCTTATCAGTATAGACGTGTATATACGTGTATATACAGTAATCTCTTCTGTTTAATTAACATATGTAGCCTTTGCCTCACCCATATTATCTATTTTAATCTTTGTATTAGCATCCCTCATCTGACAGGGCCTTAATTTTTAATTCCAGATCAAATATAGCGCCTGCACACACACACACACACACACACAATCATTGCACGAACACGATTCTTTTTCGTCGTATCTCCGAGAAGTTAAGAAATGTCATCTTTTTCTCCCCCTCGACCCCCACTCGTGGAATGTTGCCGGAACGCATTCAATTTAGATATTTGTGCTTTTATAAAACTAGATCTTTTTGCCTCTGAGGCTTTGGACTTTTTCTACGTACGTTCAGATTTTGTATTTTGCACTTACTTAACATTTCTGCAGATTTCTGCACGTAAATGCTAAACCATTCTTATTACATTTATCTCAATACACCTTGTTTTCGGACCGATGATGCGTTGGTAATTCTTATTGTTTTCTAAGATACTGTTATCACTGCAGGGAGGAAAAAAAAACACACACAAAAAACAACTCTACTGACTTGTGTATATAAATTGTACTGATGTTGTAGACTGGCCCCGATAAGACTGGCTTGATTCTAGCTGGTTTTTCTTAGTCTAACCGTCGGCAAGCAGAAATAATCTTGTCTCATCTTCTAATATTACCATAAATGTTTGGTGTTCGACTATCTAAACGAAACAAAAGGAACTGAATCACAGTGATGAGAACTGAAGTCACAGCTCCGTCTTACATAAAATAAAAATTTTCCAGAATGCCATTTACACTGATGATTGCGATTTCAGGTCAATAACATTTATCATATGGAAGTACGTTGTCTCTATATCTATTTCGCTTAGATTTTTTTTTTTTATTTACAAGAGCTATTTCCTTTATCAAGTCCTAATGGGACGCCTACTGATGTAGTAACATGAATTTTTTCTCGTTCATTTCACATTATCATGAATTACACTGATGCCACTCCTGGACTTGAAACTTTTTCTTCATTTCTGAAATAAATTCTCCTGGCTTATCACATCCATTGGCGTTAGAACTGCACACTGTCTGCCAACGTTTTATTTAGAATTCCCCATGGGCGTCCAAAAAGAAAAATTATTCCGTTTTCTCGTTCCTACTTTTACTATCCGATTTTAAAGTCAACATTTTACTCACGTATGAAATGAATTTGGACAATCTGACTATTTTCTAGTGAAGGATGGCAAATTCTGACACACACCCCCTGACTCCTCCCACCCCCAATATGCCACTTTGGCATACGAATTATTTGAGCTGAAGGCTACTGAGAGAAAGCAGATACGAGGCTGGATAAGAGAAGGTGAAATGATGAGCCAAAGCACATATATGCACAGTCCGTGGACACAGGCAACAGCGAGGTGAAGGCCAGGGGGGAGGGGGGTGGCAGGGGCTGGGTGGAGGTGGGCAAAGGGAGAAAAAAATGGGAGACATCTGTAATAATGTCAACAATAAAAAAAAAGAAAGAAAAAGAAAAACTCTTTACACTCCCTTTATATTCCCCAAAGCAGGGTATAAACTTGCAAAGGTGCCCCTCCTCCCCTCTCTTCCAAAAAGGGCTACGATTCATCCCTGGAGACAGCTTTGGACCCACCTTCCAGAGACATCTACTTATCAACTCCTGCCAACCAGACAGGGATTGCGATGGCTCTGCTTGGTTTTAACTGGTGATTGGTCCAAATTGTATGGCAAGCATGGTGTTCAGGGAGAGCTGGAGAATCTCTTTAAAGACCAGTGTTCCCTCCACACAGGTGTCTCAGAGATAGCTTTTTTTTTTTTTTTTTTTTTTGGTTCAAGGCTAACCATTGTCTCTCCTAAAAATTATATGCCAATTTCACCCACTTTCCTTCATTTCACACCTAAAATTTCCCAAATCCCGGCTGAGACGACTCCTTCAAAGTTATCTTTTGTTCTTTGTGCTTGCATCCCCAGTTTTTTTAAAGCTCTTAATTGTTGCTGCTTTTAATTATTTCCCATCTAGCACCTTTCGTCCGTATTTCGTGGTGCAATGCTACTCGACATTCAATTTTTTTCCTATGATATTTCCAACGGTGTGTGACTCTCCCCAGCTATCCAATTCTTGCTCTACATGCAAATTCCTGAAAAAATAATTCTGTATTCGATGCGTCTCCCTGTCATAGTGGCGTGGTGGAATAAATCGTGGGGGCTCAAAACATTCCGCATCAGCCCTGACCGGTGTGGCTCAGTGGCTAGAGCGTCGGCCTGCGGACCGAAGGGTCCCGGGTTCGATTCCGGCCAAGGGCAGGTACCTGGGTTGCGGGCACATCCCCAGTAGGGGGCGTGCAGGAGGCAGCTGATCCATGTTTCTCTCTCATCGATGTTTCTAACTCTCGCTTCCTCTCTGTGAAAAATCAATAAAATATACCTGTGTTTTCGTGAGTTGCAACGGCAGCTTTTCACAAGTTGTTCCTGTTTAGTTATAAGCAGTTTGGTAAATAAGGGCATTTGTGTGGTTGGACGCCTGACAGAATTCACCCAATGGCAACAAAAACGATAAAAATATTTGACAATCTGAGCGTCGGTTCCAAGCGATGGGAGGACCAGCCCGCAGGACACGTGCTGTTACACACGGACGGACTGCCCGCCTCGGAAAGATACCTTAGCAACCAACTCCCACGAAGGAACAGTAAAAGGTCATGTTCAGGAGCCTAAACAACAACTGTGCAAATTCATATTAAACTAGAGGCATGGTGCACGGATTCGCCATGACGTGCACTGACCACCAGGGGGCAGACGCTCCGACTGCTAGGTTTGCTTGCTGCTGAGTCCGGCTCTGGTGGGGTCCCTCGGCCTGGCCGGCGCCCTCTCGCAATCCGGGGTCCCTCGGGGGATGTCAGAGAGCCGGTTTCGGCCTGATCCCCGCAGGCCAGGCCGAGGGACCCCACTGGTGCACGATCGGGGCCGGGGAGGGACTACAGGAGGGCTCCAGGGTGTGTCCGGCCCGTCTCGCTCAGTCCCAATCAGCCGGACCCCGACAGCAAGCTAACCTACCGGTCCAAGCGTCTGCCCCCTGGTGGTCAGTGTGTGTCATAGCGACGGGTCGACCGGTCGGATGGTCGGACACTTAGCATACTAGCCTTTTATTATATAGGATACGTAGATCTAAAGATCGGTAGGTGTGGAACACATCGGATGGTATTTACTTTGAGATTCTTAAAAATGCATCGCGCCCGGCCGGCGTGGCTCAGTGGTTGAGCCTCGACCTATGAGCCAGGAGGTCAGGGTTCGATTCCCGGTCAGGGCACGTGCCTGGGTTGCGGGCTCGATCCCCAGCAGGGGGAGTGCAGGAGGCGGCCGGTCCATGATTCTCTCTCATCACGGATGTTTCTATCTCTCCCTCTCCGTTCCTAAATCAATAAAAAACATATATATATCCCCAGTAGGGGGCGTGCAGGAGGCAGCCTATCAATGCTGCCCTCTCACTGATATTTCTCTCTATCCCTCTTCCTTCCTCTCTGTAAAAAAATCAATGAAATATATTTAAAAAATAAATAAATAAAAGGCAAGCTATGCCCCAGCCTGTGCGGGGATAGAGCGTCAGCCTGCGGACTGAAGGGTCCCGGGTTCGATTCCCGGTCAAGGGCACATGCCTGGGTTGCGGGCTCGATCCCCAGTGGGGGATGTGCAGGAGGCAGCGGATCCATGATTCTCTCTCCTCATTGATGTTTCTCCCTCTCTCCTCCTGCCTCTCCCTTCCTCTCTGTGACATCAGTAAAAATATATTTTTCTAAAACAGAAAACTTGACCAAAAATCTCTGCCTGAGATTTTGCATGAGGTGAAGCAGTGCCCTGTCTTGCCTTTTTAACTTAAATTGTTCCTATCATTCACGTGACTGTGCTGTCCCCCGCGCCTCCCCAACCTTCACCCCTTTTTCACAGTCGACCGTATGACAAAAGCCCCCTTTAATCCCTTTCTGCCCCCCGTCTTCCAACCCCTGCCCCACCCCTGGCCTCGCCTATGCTATCGTCTACATCCATGGGTGATGCCTTCAATGTCAGACGGTCGGACGGGCAGCTGGGTTTCGACAGCCCTGACGTCCGCCCGGCCTTGCATTTTATAAAGAAAATCAAGACCCTGGCCGGTGATGCTCAGTGGTTAGAGCGTCGGCCTGCAGACTGAAGGGTCCCGGGTTCGATTCCCGGTCAAGGGCACATGCCCGGGTTGCGGGCTCGATCCCCAGTCGGGGGCGTGCAGGAGGCCGCCGGTCCATGATTCTCTCTCATCCCTGACATCTCTAGCTTGAGTGCCTCTGCTTCAGGGCCGTCGGATGACGCCGTCGGCCAGCTGGCTTCCTCACTGCACCCCCGTCGGGCGCCCCAGAAACTCCTCGGGGGCGGGGGTCCACGGGCGTCTGTCTCAGAACCCAGACACCAAAGGGCCCGCATGCCTTTCTCTGTAAGACCTGGATGAAGGGGGAACATCACACAGGCCCGCCCCATCCCTCTCCTGACGGAGGGCCCAGGGGGCACCACGATCACAGGGAAGAATGCTTTGATGGGTCCGCGCCTGGCATCACAGGACAAAATCCCAGACCAAACAGCCCCCCACACCAAGGACCCCCTGCAGGGGACGACCCTGCTCTTTGGTTGGCGACTCTCAGATGTCCCAGATGACAGAGAAAAACCCCGATTCTGCCGTACGGCCCTTCCCCAAACAGTCCGATCAACCGCCTGCTCAATGGTCCTGGGGGTTGGTGATCCGCGGACCAGCCTCAGCGTCCGTTTCTGCACAGAATCGACGCTTAAAAGAGCAAACCGTCTGCTTCCTGCTCTTCCCCGAGCCCACACCCACGATCCCTCTTATTCTACCCAGACGTTCAGCGACGGCAGAAAAAAAAAACCCACCACAGAACCCAGAGGCCCGGCTCGCGGCGAAAGCGACTCTCAGTTATTATTATTTTAAATATATTTCTTTATTGATTTCAGAGAGGAAGGGGGAGAGGGATAGAGAGAGAGAGAAGCATCCAGGAGGAGAGAGAATCACGGACCGGCCGCCTCCTGCACGCCCCCCACTGGGGATGGAGCCCGCAACCCGGGCCTGTGCCCTTGACCAGGATTCGAACCTGGGACCCTGTGCTCCGAAGGCCGACGCTCTACCCACTGAGCCCAGCTGGGTAGGGCTGACTCTCAGTCTATAATAACCTATAATAATAAAAGCATAATATGCTAAATAGTCCGGACCGCCGAATTCCTTCCGGACAAAGCTGTGGCGGCTACGAGGGCAAAGGGCGGGCAGCAGCAGCAGGGTGATGGGCTGCACCTTCCCCTGATCAGTCTGGTTGCCTCCCGTGAAGGGAGGCCAGACTGCGGCTTCGGCTCTCTCCCGGCGGGGGGTGGGCCTAAGCCGTCAGTAGGACATCCCCCGTGGGCTCCCAGACTGTGAGCAGGGGCAGCAGGCTGGGCTGAGGGACCCCCAACCCCAACCCAGTGCACGAATTTTCATGCACCAGGCCTCTAGTCTACAATAGTAAAAGGGTAATATGCTAATTAGACCGGACGCCATTCCTGTCGTCCTTCCGGATGGAGCCGGAGGGCAGCTCGGGCTGTAGGTCTGGGCCCTGGGGACATAATAACTAGAAGCGGTTGTTGCCGACGAGATAACAGGAGAATCAGGGACCGGCTGCCTCCTGCACCCCCCCCCCCCTTACTGGGCATCGAGCCCGCAACCCGGGCATGTGCCCTTGACCGGGAATCGAACCCGGGACCTCCTGGTTCCTAGGTGGACGCCTCTTGATACAAACTCGGAGCCCGTATCCAGAGAGAGAGCCTCGCAGACGACGATCAGCGCGCGGAAGTATGCAAATTCCGCACCTCCCAGTAATGACCCGCGAGCGCCTGTCAGCAGCCGCTTGCAAGCTCTGGCTGATTAGCACAGGCTCTCCAATGATTATTAGCTCATCTGCAAGTACAATGACCGGAGCCCTGGCCCGCGGCCCAGCGGCCGCGCCGTCTCCCGCCCTCTCCCGTCTGCTCCTCTGGAAATGTGCCTCATCACACACACCCCAAGGGAGCAGCGACGAGCCTGCCTTTTGTTTTATTTATGTCCTAGAGGCCCGGTGCATGTGCACCGGTGGGGTCCCTGGGCCTGGCCTGCGGGGATCGGGCCGAAACCGGCTGGCCAGCTGGGGGAGTTGCCTGACCACCGGGGGGGCAGCTCCTGTGGTGACCGTCTGCCCCCTGGTGGTCAGTGCGCGTCATAGCGAGCGGTCGTCCCGGTCGTTCCGACATAATGGTCGCTGGGCTTTTATATATATAGGTGTTGTTTCTTGAAATATTTATTTTTCTTTAATATATTTTATTGATTCTTTTTACAGGGCGGAAAGGAGAGGGATAGAGAGTTAGAAACATGGATGAGAGCGGAGCATCGATCAGCTGCCTCCTGCACGCCCCCCACCGGGGATGTGCCCGCAACCAAGGTGCATGCCCTTGACCGGAATCGAACCCGGGACCCTTCAGTCCGCAGGCCGACGCTCTATCCGCTGAGCCGAACTGGCCAGGGCGAGATGGTTTTTCTTGAAATAGTAATGTTAACTTGAAATCTTAATGTCTATTGCATGTAAGAAAAAATAAAAAATTAAATGAAAACAAGACGAAACACGGGTGAGTTCATTGCTAAGGGCCGGCGGCCTAGGTCCAATTCATTCAGAATATTCCTCAGGGGGGAGGGATCGTCGAACGCGCGTTTCTCTCATCGAGGAACTCGGGGGGAGCCGCCCTCATTTCCACGCCGTCTCTCTCTCTCTCTCCCTGTATTTGGAGAAAAGCCCTTACCAAGTGGCGAAGGGATAGTGAGCGAGAAGATGTGGTTTTCAAGCATTTGTAAAAGGGTGTCCCAAAATTCACGCAAGAAGTCATTTTGACAGAAAACGCAGGTTTATAATGAAAAATTGTAAATTTTTCATTGATTCATAAAGTATACAGTCTAGGGTTAGGTATGGAACAGCATATAGTTTATGCCAACGGGCCCCCGACCACCCACGCCTTGAAGGAGGAAGCTGAGCCCTGTATCAACGACATTCAGCCACATTCATGCACAACGGGCACGGACAACTTCAACAAAAGAGTGCGTCTGTGCCAGCAAAGCCGTGGAGGCCATGGACCCGATGTGCTATTCCGTACACAACCCTAGACTGTCTACTTTATGCATCCATAAAAAACTTACACTTTTTCATTATAAACCTGTGTTTTCTACCAAAATGACTTCTTGCGTGAATTTTGGGACACCCTTTATGAAGACTCATTTCAACCCAGGCCTTGTCGATGTCATAGGAAAACCACCTTATACATATATATTTTTTTTTTAAAAAAAGAAAATGCCCTTTTATGTAATTCAAAACGTGCTAACGCAGTGCGCACAGCGGGTCAAACGGAAAAGAAGGAATAAAACAAAAAAAATAAAAATGAATGGCCCGGCCAGTGCGGCTCAGTGGTGAGCGCCGGCCGACGAACCAGGAGGTCAGGGTTCGATTCCTGGTCAAGGGCACAGGCCCGGGTTGCGGGCTCGATCCCCAGCCGGGGGCGTGCAGGAGGCGGCCGATCCACGATTCTCTCTCATCATTTTTTTTAAAAAAATAGATTTTATTGATTTTTTTACAGGGAGGAAGGGAGAGGGATAGAGAGTTAGAAACATGGATGAGAGAGAATCACGGATCGGCTGCCTCCTGCACACGCCCTACTGGGGATGTGTCTGCAACCCAGGTACATGCCCTTGACCAGAATCGAACCCGGGACCCTTCAGTCCGCAGGCCGACGCTCTATCCACTGAGCCAAACCGGTCAGGGCTCTCATCATTTTTTTTTAAAAATATATTTTTATTGATTTCAGAGAGGAAGGGAGAGAGAGAGATAGAAACATCGATGACGAGAGTGAATCATGGACCGGCTGCCTCCTGCACGCCCCCTACTGGGGGTTGAGCCCGCAACCCGGGCCTGTGCCCTTGACCGGGAATCGAACCCGGGACCTCCTGGTTCCTAGGTCAATGCTCAACCAACTGAGTCACACCAGCCGGGCAGAAAACCTTAGTTCTAACTCTCAATGGTCAGGATAAGAGAGAGAGAGAGAGAGAGAGAGAGAGGGAGAATGATGAAAATAGCACGAAATATAAACAATTGGTGAATCGAGGTATGACGGATGCAGGAATTCTACGCACTATTTCTGCAAATTTTCTGTAAGTGCAGAAAATGCCGAAAGAAAAATAGTTCCAAAATATTAATTACTAGAGGCCCGGTGCACGAATTTGTGCAGGGGTGGGGTCCCTTGGCCTGGCCGGCGATCTGGGCCGATGGAGGCCGTCTCATCCAGTTCCAATCGGGGCCGGACCGGTCGGGGCCTGGCAGCTGGGAGGAGGAGCAGGAGGGGGCACCAGGGGAGGCTGGCCGGCCATGAGGGCACACTGACCACCAGGGGGCAGCTCCTGCCTTGAGCGTCTGCCCCCTGGTGGTCAGTGCGCGTCATAGCGACCGGTCGACCGGCCGGCCTGGTCGTTGGGTCGTAACGGCGGCTTAGGCTTTTGTATACATGGACCAGAGGCCCGATGCATGACATTCGTGCAAGGGGCTCGGCAAGTCGAACCCGGGACCCTTCAGCCCGCAGGCCGAGGCGCTAACCACTGGGCGGCCCGGCCAGGGTTCTGTCTTGTAATTAAAAAAACAAAATAAAATAAAATAAAAAAAAACAGCATCAGGGTCGAACCCCATCCCACATGGGACTGGAGACTCATTTGTTCGTTCGTTAACACACTCTACTCCGTCGCCGAAAATCTGGCATTTTTTTGGGACCACATTCCACACGATGATTTTTTTTGTCCGCCACCCCCCCCCCCCCCCCCCCGGCAAGCTATTCATCACCGGAGCACTGATCCCATCACCATCCTTCCGTTTTCAGCGTTTTCTGGCTGCTTCCCAAGGTATAACGGTCGCGGCCACTCCACACGCCTCTTAAATAATTGACCCCAAACGACCCGGCTTTTCTCGTCAACCCATGTCCGTCCTACCAACCCCCGGTTTTTTTAAAGGACCTTCTGTCATTAGGCAGTCTTTTTCTTTTTCTTTCTTTTTTTCAAAAAAACATATTTTTATTGCCCTGCCCGGTGTGGCTCAGTGGATAGAGCGTCGGCCTGCGGACCGAAGGGTCCCGGGTTCGATTCCCGGTCAAGGGCACATGTCCGGGTTACGGGCTCGATCCCCAGTAGGGGGCGTGCAGGAGGCAGCCGGTCCCTGATTCCCTCTCATCATGGATGTTTCTCTCCCTCCCTCCTCTCTCTCCCTCCCCCTTCCTCTCTGAAATCAATAAAGAAATATATTTAAAAATATATATATTTTTTAATTGATTTCAGAGACAAACATCGACGATGAGAATCACGAATCAGCGGCCTCCCGCACGCCCCCTACTGGGGATGGAGCCCACATCCCGGGCACGGGCCCTTCACCGGGAATCGAAGCCGGGACCCTTCGGTCCGCAGGCCGACGCGCTAACCACTGGTCCACACCGGCCGGGGCTAGGCAGTTTTTTTCCAGGGACGATCGCTGGGGGAAACCATTCAGGACGCTTTTCCTTGGAAGAAATAGTGAGAGAGAAATAGGTGAGAGAGAGAGAGATGGGTTTCTACTCCCTCCTGCCTTCTGTCTGTCCGTCCGTCCGTCCGTCCGTCACCGGGAAATCCCCAGTTGGCTTTGGCCCAGGCCGCCTGTCCCTGTTTCCAATCACGAATGCAGAATCAGGTGTTTATGGAGGAGGCCAGCCCACCAAGGAGACGGGGCGCCCTCACGCCCCCCTCATTGCTCTCAGCTTTCGCCGACAGGCCGGCCGATGAGGGCCTCTGACGAGCCATTAGCAGAATTAAGTGGCTCCCGGACGCACCCTCGGGCCCTGGACCACGTGTGACTTCTGTCCGCCTCTCCCAGGGCCAACAGGGCCGACACTCTGCCGATCAATAGGGGATCACCTCTGCTCCCCGATCAATACCGTCTGAACGGCCTGGAACATACAATTTTTATCCATCGACCCGGCATCGACCGGACCCCGGCAGACGCATTCCGATGGGCGGTGGGGAAGGGAACGCAGGAAATACAAGGCCCGCGGCCGCGAGGGAGACGCGGGGCTGGGGGGTGGGGATGGGGGTGGGGGGTTTGGGTTCGGCCCAGCCCGACCCAGCCGGGCACCCCGAGCCCGGGACGCGAGACGTATCATCTCGGGGTGTCTTTGCTTTTTATTTCATGTTTATTTGTAAAGATCTCAGAGAGGAACGGAGAGGGAGGGAGATGAGGGAGGGAGAGATTAAGGGCGTCCCAAAATTCACGCATGAAGTCATTTTGATGGGAAACACAGGTTTATCATGAAAAATGGTACATTTTCTATTGATTCATAAAGGACACAGTCTAGGGTTTATGGATGGAATAGCACATCGGGTCCATGGCCTCCCCGGCTCTGCTGGCACAGACGCAAAGCCGCGGTCTTCATCGGTCTTCCTTGTCCCTGCTCCTGGGCCATCATTGGTACTTGGTGATGCTGATCGAATCGAAGGGATTGACATCCAAAGGCAACAGATATCAGAATCTGATTCAATCAACCGAGTAAAATTAGGCTTTTAATTTTTGTTGTTGTTGTTAATGCTCACGCAGAATTCAAATCTTGCGTGAATTCTGGGACACCCTTTATTATCACCGGATGTCTACTTTTTATTTCATGTTTATTTGTCTTGATCTCAGAGAGGAAGGGAGAGGGAGGGAGAGAGAGAAACATCCACGATGAGAGAGAATCCTGGCTCGGCCGCCTCCCGCACGCCCCCTACTGGGGATCGGGGGCATAACAGGGGCACGTGCCCTTGACCTTCGGGAATCGAACCCTGACCTCCTGGTTCATGGGTCCGCACTCCACTGCTGACCCATATCTATGCATAAATCTTTTAATAAGTTTCATTATTATGTTTTTATTTTAAAAATATACTTTATTGATTTTTTACAGAGAGAAAGGGAGAGGGATAGAGAGCCAGAAACATCGATGAGAGAGAAACATCGACCAGCTGCCTCCTGCACGCCCCCACTGGGGACGCGACCGCAACCCAGGTACATGCCCTTGACCGGATTCGAACCCGGGACCCTTCAGTCCGCAGGCCGACGCTCTATCCACCGAGCCAAATGGGTTGGGCGCTTTTTTTTTATTTCTTATTTTTTTTTTTATCGACAGGCATCTTATGTCCTGTTCCCCCACTTGGGACACACGTCTTCGCCCTCCTGCCCTGACGGAGGGCTGTGAGCAGACGCAGGAAGCGGGGTTGTGTCGGAAGAAAACATGACCCGTTGCAAGGACGACGCTCTAGAAACATCTAGAACAGCGGTTCTCAACCTGTGGGTGGCGCCCCCGCTGGGGGTCGAACGACCCTTTCACAGGGGTCGCCTCAGACCGTCGGAAAACACATCTATACTTACAGATGGTTTTTGTGATGAATCACTGTGCTTTCATGATGTCCAATTTGTCAGAATGAAACTGGGGGTCCCCACAGCATGAGGAACCGTATTCAAGGGTCACGGCGTTACGAGGGTTGAGAACCACTGCGCTAGCCTGTCTGTCCATGGCTCATCACGGATGTTTCTCTCTCTCTCCCTCTCTCCCTTGCTCTCTGTCATCCATAAAAATATATTTTTAAAAAATTATGAAATAAATTCTTCAGCCATAACTTTAACAACCAATAATAAACGAACCCCACAAATATAAAAGCCATAGTTGATATTGTACTTTGTGCATAAAATGAATGCAAGTTTTGTATCCATAATATATATTTCAGACACACACACACACACATATACATCCATCACTGCAGCTCAGCAGCTCCTGCGTCGAGCATCTGCCCCCTGGTGGTCACGGCGCGTCATAGCGGCCGGTCGGACGGTCAAACGGTCGGACGGTCGCTTGGGCCTGTGTATACATAGCTGGCAAAAAAGCACCCAGGTCTGTGTCCGGAATGACACCCCCGGGAAGGTTCCGCGAGGCATGCCCAACCCAGGAGAAAACGACAAAGAGATTTAGTTTCCATTAACCGAGGAGTAACTTCAGGTGTCGGCTCTCCATGCAAGGAAAGCCTGTGCAGCAGGGCCAACGAACCCACCACAGACGTCCTGGCGTGAAAAAACCCACAACACAAATTGGGGGTGGGGTGGGGGGAGGTACTAGAAGGCTGTGGACGATGTACCATGTCTGCAAAGTGTTACATCATGCAAGCCAGGTCTACACGTCATCGCCGAACACCTAATCCACAGCAACATACAGTCAAAAAAGAAATGCTGAATGTAGAATCCAGAATTTTCTGGGGGGAGGAGGAATGGGAGTGAGTGGGTGGGGGGGGGGAGGCACAAAGAGCATGTCACTTGTGTTTGTAAAGATGATAGATATTCATGGATAAATGGATGGATGGTGGATGGATGGATGGACAGATGGTTGGGTAGATGGATGGATAGATAGATCAGTAGATAGATAGATAGATAGATAGATAGATAGATAGATAGATAGATATGTAGAGAGATAGATGTGTAGATCGATACATAGATACATAGACAGACAGGTAGACGGATACATAGATACATAGATACATAGATGGATGGATGGATGGATATATAGATTAATAGATAGATAGATGATAGACATGCAGATATATAGATAGATATGTAGGTAGATAGGACAGACAGATGGATAGATACGTATCTATAATATCTATAATAATAAAAATGTCATATGCTAATTAGACTAGACGTCCTTCCAGACAACCTTCCGGATGAAGCTACAGTGGTGGGGGCCGAGCCACATGCATGAATTTTGTGCACTGGGCCTCTAGTATATATAGATAGATAGATACATAGATACATAGATAGATAAATAGACACATATTTACACAGATGGATGGATGAATGGATGGATAGATGGGTAGATAGACTGATAGGTAGGTACATAGATAGATAGATGATAGACAGATAGATAAATAGATACATAGAGACATAGATGGATGAATAGATGAATGGATGGATAGATGGGTAGAGGGTAGACAGACTGGTAGGCCGGTAAGTAGGTAGTAAGGTAGGTAGATAGATAGATAGATAGATAGATAGATAGATAGGCATATAGATTAACATATAGACATATAGATAGATAGATAGATGATAGATAGATAGACAAATAGATAGATGATAGATAGATAGATAGATAGATAGATAGATAGATAGATAGATGGATAGATAGACAGACAGACATATAGATAGATAGGCTGGCATGTAGATAGTTAGACAGGTAGATAGATAGGTAGACAGATTAGATAGAGAGACAAATGACTTATAATCCCCTGAGAGGGGCTATTCAATACGTTTCCGACACCCACTCTGCATAATTGTATGCCAGGCACCATTCTCTGACAATAATTAAGCCACCCTCCCGTTTCTCAAGGCAACGGATGCGTATCCAGGGACCACTCAGGCCCCGGATTCCCACCGATGAATAATTCACCGGCCTGCGGGGTCCACTTCGTTTCCGCCCAATTAAATGCGCTCCCCGCAGCCAAAAGCACATCGTAGGTCCCTTTCGCTTGTTTGAGACGGGAACGCTGACCCTCATTCCAACCTTAAAAATAATATCCCACCCTAACCGGTTTGGCTCAGTGGATAGAGTGCCGGCCTGCGGACTCCAGGGTCCCGGGTTCAATTCCGGTCAAGGGCATGGACCTTGGTTGTGGGCACATCCCCGGCGGGGGGCGTGCAAGAGGCAGCTGATCGATGCTCCGCTCTCATCTATGTTTGTAAGTCTTTCTCCCTCTCCCTTCCTCTCTGTAAAAAATCAATAAAATATATTTTAAAATAGAATAAAATAAAATCCCAAGGAAACCAAAGCCACCATTTCACCCCGAATCCCAGCTAGGTTGCCTCTCTCCGTTAGCGCGGGCGTGACCGAGGCGAGGGACTCGATTAGCATTCGATCCCCAGGAACCGAACGCCGGACGGACGGACGGACGAGTGACTTGGGGGAAGGGGGGATGGAGATGACCCATCGCAAGCCCTCTCCGTGTTCTGTGTCCTCTTTGGCTCTGCTAGGTCATTTCAAGGAGACCATTCAGGTAGCAAATAGAAACAGGCGGGAGCCATCACATTCCCGCCAGGTCAGGAGGCCTTTCCACCTTATTACTGTCAGGGAGCTGGGTAAGAAGGTCCGTTAACTCTCGGGGGTCAGGAGACATCAAATCCCATAATCCCCCGACAAAGCTCGCGCGAGTCACGGAATCGTTAACCCGAGAGCAACCCCCCAGAGTTCTAGCAATTTCACCTTTGGTGAAGTCACACTTCGCCTCATCCTATATAATAAAAGGCTAATATGCAAAGTGTCCCCTCGACCAGGAGTTCGACCAGCCTGCCAACCGCCCGTGGCGCCTGTCCCTGGCGCCCCCGCCGCCCTGATTGGGGGATCGCCCACCAACCGCGCCGCCCGCGGCCCCTCTCCCCAGCCAACCCAGCCTGATCGCCCCTCCCCCCGCCATACTTGTGCACAAATTCGTGCACCGGGCCTCTAGGTTTAAACATTCTCCCCACTCACCCACCAAAAAAAAGTAACTTCAACCAAAACAGCACAAGGCAGCAGATGATACAGTTTACTCATCGTCAGCGTCGACCCCATCGAATGCCATTTCCCGACCCCGGCGAGCGGGCTCAGGCCCTGGGTGGACACCCGGCTGGAGGGCCCCGTCTCATTTAGAGAAGCGACACCATGGGCTCTTAACTGCGAGGCCGGCTGAATCTTACAGAAGGGACACGAAGAGAGCAGCCGCCAGGTTAGGGTTTGGTCCGCTGCCTTCCGAGGTAGAAAAGAGAAACAGCCCCGGCTGGTGTGGCTCAGTGGATAGAGCGTCGGCCTGTGGACGGAAGGGTCCCGGGTTCGATTCCGGTCAAGGGCACACATGCGCGGGTTGCGGGCTTGATCCCCAACCAGTAGGGGGCGTGCAGGAGGCAGCCGATCCATGATTCTCTCTCATCATGGATGTTTCTCTCTCTCTCTCTCTCTCTCTCCCTTCCTCTCTGAAATCAATAAAAATATATTTTAAAAAAAACAAAAACAAAAAAATGCCATTCTAAAAGACATAAATGAGAGTGCCTTGTCTCACATCAGGATGAATAACTGTTTTATTAACTACCTTTTCTATGATAAGAATTAGAATATTAGGAGTGAAATGCACAAATACCCAGTCGTCTTGGACAAACACATCCTACTTACATATGTTGTTTTGTGGATGAAAATGACACTGCTCTTGCCCTAGCTGGTGTGGCTCAGTGGATAGAGCGTCGGCCTGCGGACTGCAGGGTCCCGGGTTCGATTCCGGTCAAGGGCACACATGCCTGTGTTGCAGGCTTGATCCCCAACCAGTAGGGGGCGTGCAGGAGGCAGCCGATCCATGATTCTCATCATGGATGTTTCTCTCTCTCTCTCTCTCTCTCTCTCTCTCTCTCTCTCTCTCTCTCTCCTTTCCTCTCTGAAATCAATAAAAATATATATATTTTTAAAAATCAATGGAAAACTACCTTCCCGTGAGGATTAACAAACAAACAACGCTAAACAAAACAGAAAGGTGAAAGGTAGCTATCTATATAAAAGGCTAATAGGCAAAGTGTCCCCGCGGGAGTCCGACCGGGAGACCGATCGGTCACGGTGACGCGCGCTGACCGCCAGGGGGCGGCGTGGAGCGAAGGAAGGCCCTGGTCGGTAGCCAGTCGGCCCTGATCGCAGGCCAGGCCCAGGGACCCGATCTGTGCATGAACTTTGTGCACCGGGCCTCTAGTCTGTGGATGAAAACGTCACCTGTATTCACATGGACACGGCAGGTATTGGAGGATGCTGCTGTGGCCTGGGGGCCATGGACCCCTCCCCTCCCCCCCAATCAGACTCATCCACCCCGTGGCAGCCAGCGCTGGACGGAGGTGGATGGAGAGGGACCCCCTTTAGGATTCCCGATATGGAAACCAGACAAGCAGGTCTGCCCACCCATCAGGGGGTCAGCAGGCAGGGTTGGGTGAGGGACAGGAGAAGTTGCAAAAGGCATAGGAGGGAGGGAGGGAGAGAGGGAGGAAGAAAGGAAAGGAAACAGAATAACATAAAGGCCTGTCTTCCCACATGGCTAACGATGCCATTACACGCAAAACAACCTCCCCAACATTGTATAGGTTTCTATTTATTTATTTTTATTTCTTTACTAGAGGCCCGGTGCACGAATTCGTGCACCAGTGAGTCCCTCAGCCTGGCCTGCGGGATCGGGCCAAAACCGGCTCTCCGACATCCGCCGAGGGGTCCCGGATGGCGAGAGGGCGCAGGCCAGGCCGCGGGTCCCCACTGGTGCACGATCGGGGCCGGGGAGGGACGCGGGAGGTTGGCCAGCCGGGGAGGGACCACGGGAGGGGCGCTCCAGGGCGTGCCCGGCCCGTCCCGCTGAGTCCCGATCGGCGGACCCCAGCAGCAAGCTAACCTACCTGTCGAAGTGTCTGCCCCCTGGTGGTCAGTGCATGTCATAGCAACTGGTTGAACAGTCAACAGTCTGCCCCCTGGTGGTCAGTGCACATCACAGCGAGCGGTTGAGCGGCCTTAGCATATCATTAGCATATTACGCTTTGATTGGTTGATCGGCCGACTGGTAGACCGGACACTTAACATTTTAGGCTTTTATTATATAGGATTGATTTCAGGGAGGAAGGGAGAGGGAGGGAGAGAGATAGAAACATCAATAATGAGAGAGAATCATGGATCGGCCGCCTCCTGCACGCCCCCTACCGGGGATCGACCCCACAACCCGGGCACGTGCCCTTGGGCGGACTAGAACCCGGGACCCTTCAGTCCGCAGGCCGGCGCTCTATCCACTGAGCCACACCGGCCAGGGCAACGTTTTTTCAGGTTTTATAAACCACGGAGAACATTTCACGGAGAAGCTGAAAGACACAATGAGAAAGCATTTGCGCTCAGGCACCAATACATGAAGAGGTAGCGAGTGGAGAAGAAAAACACGGGAATGTGATTTATACGGCCGACGTCGCCCATCGAAGAGCTAACGGTCCGAGCTGTCAGATTAATCGCCGCCTGCGATCGGAACACGGAGGGGGAGTCGGCGGGTTACAAACACATCTTTGTCGATGAAGGGCGACGCGGTAAAAGCAACTCGCCCATCTCTCCGAATGTGCGACGTGACGCTCACGTCCGAGGCCCCATAAAACTTAATATGTTGGAGACGTGTCGCTCTCCCTGCAATCTTAGGACATCGTTTCTGCTTACCTCTACTTAAACCCATGCAAACGTCTCCAGGGCTGAACATGCTGGCATTCATTTCTATTCCGTTTGAGTGCCGGGGTCCTGCCCCAGCGAGTCCAGGGGTTCCCCAAAAGTGTGGACGGAGTCGGCGAAGAAGGAATGACACGGAGACAGCGTTCAGTTGATCAGCAGCCTAGCCAGGATCTCCAGCCAAGTTCTGGTCTCGATCTCCAGAGAGGTTCTGCTTCAGATCTCCAGCCAGGTTCAGTCACCAGGTTCTAGTCAGGTTCTCTTGCCATGTTCTATAGTCAGGTTCAGTCCAGGGTCTATTGCCATGTTCTCTCCAGCGAGGTTCTTCTGTCTCCAGGCTCCGTGTAGGTTCTGTCTTCTGAATTCTGTCTCATGAGTTCTGTGTTCTAAGTTCTGTCTCTCTTGGTCCTGTCTTCCAAGCCCTGTGTCTTGCTGTCTTGTTACATCTGTATTTATACCAGTTCATTTTAATCCTGTCAATCTCTATTACAAAGGTTAGGGCGTTTCTTATCTCCATTCCAGGGAGTAAAGATTATGTAGCTTAAGTGTGATTGTTTGTAGTTAAATTGATTAACTACCCGCCTGGCACTTAGTTAAGGAGTTTCATCCCCTCCCTAACTTCAGGGAAAAATCCCTACCTGGGGAAACAACCTTTCTCGGAGAGGTGACCTTGGTTAAAACACAGCGCCAAGAAGGTGAGCAAACACATTAAGAACCGTATGCCATATATGCCAGGTCCCTTGAAACAGCAAGGATGGACTGGCTCCCGGCATTTGAGAAATATCCTTCCTTAATTTGAGGTAGAATCACTTCTTTTCACTTCATGCCCCAATATTCAAGCAAGAAGAAGACATTACAGGGGGAATGAAAGACGCCCACTGTCTACATGGCGAGCTGCTACCTAATTGATTGCGAGACGCGGCCTATTGATCGAAGGGTAGGACTTAAAGTCTAGTGTCTCCGTTCCCAGCGTGATGGCCTACAGGGTGTTGCCAACCCCCCCTCCCACCCCTCCCCCAGATATAGGATCGGAAAACAACAGATGAAATGTCAATCAATCTTTCTTCCTCTCTCTCTCTCTCTCAATTCCTTTTTTAGCAAAGCTGAGCTGGTATCCTGCCTGGCTGGCACGGCTCAGTGGTTGAGCATCGACCCAAGTGTCTGCCCCCCGGTGGTCAGTGCACGTCATAGCAACTGGTTGGACAGTCAACAGTCTGCCCCCTGGTGGTCAGTGCACGTCATAGCGAGCGGTTGAGCGGCCTTAGCCTATCATTAGCATGTTACGCTTTGATTGGTTGATCGGCCGACTGGTAGACCAGACACTTAGCATTTTAGGCTTTTATTATATAGGACTGATTTCAGAGAGGAAGGGAGAGGGAGGGAGAGAGAGAGAAACATCAACGATGAGAGAGAATCATGGATCGGCCGCCTCCTGCACGCCCCCTACCGGGGATCGACCCCACAACCCGGGCACGTGCCAGGAGGTCACAGGTTCAATTCCCAGTCAGGGCACATGCCCGGGGTGTGGCCTCGATCCCCAGGAGGGGGCGTGCGGGAGGCAGCCGATCCATGATTCTCTCTCATCATGGATGTTTCCGTCTCTCTCCCCCATCACCCTTCCTCTCTCTGAAATCAATCCTATAGAATAAAAGGCTAATATGCAAATTGACCGAATGGCAGAAGCACGGGTCGCTATGATGCGCACTGACCACCAGGTTGCTCAATGCAGGAGCTGCCCCCTGGTGGTCAGTGGGGTCCCACGGGGGGAGCACCGCTCAGCCAGACGCCGGGCCAATGGCTGGCGAGTGCAGCGGCGGTGGCGGGAGCTTCTCCCACCTCCATGGCAGCACCAAGGATGTCCGATTGATGGCTTAGGGCCTAAGCCGGCAGTCAGACATCCCCCAGGAAAATCTCTGAAGACGGGAGAGGAATGTGTCTCTTCGCCCACAAATGAAATTGTTAGGGGCAGAAATAGAATGCCGGGAAACAGCTATAATTATTCTATATAATAAAAGGCTAATGTGCCGGGCCTGCGGGGATCGTGTCGAAACCGGCTCCCCGACACCCCCCAAGGGGTCACGGTTTGCGAGGGGGCGTTTCTCGGGTGACGGACGCCGGAATCGGGCTCCCTCCTCTCTGGTTCAGGGGGCGTCACCCGAGAACTGCAGCTGCCAAGTCACCAAAGCTCGGTAGCTCCTGTGTTGAGCATCTGCCCCGTGGTGGTCAGTGAGGGTCATAGCGACTGGTCAGAGCGTCTGCCCCCTGGTGGTCAGTGAGGGTCATAGCTACCAATCGGAGCGTCTGCCCCCTGGTGGTCAGTGAGTGTCATAGCTACCAATCGGAGCGTCTGCCCCCTGGTGGTCAGTGAGGGTCATAGCTACCAATTGGAGAGTCTGCCCCCTGGTGGTCAGTGAGGGTCATAGCTACCAATTGGAGAGTCTGCCCCCTGGTGGTCAGTGAGGGTCATAGCTACCAATCGGAGCGTCTGCCCCCTGGTGGTCAGTGAGCACATTAGCTACCAATGGGAGCGTCTGCCCCCTGGTGGTCAGTGAGTGTCATAGCTACCAATCGGTGCGTCTGCCCCCTGGTGGTCAGTGAGCGTCATAGCTACCAATAGTAGCGTTTGCCCCCTGGTGGTCAGTGAGTGTCATAGCTACCAATCGAAGCATCTGCCCCCTGGTGGTCAGTGAGCGTCATAGCGACTGGTCAGTGCGTCTGCCCCCTGGTGGTCAGTGCGCATCCCAGCGACCGGTCGGATGGTCGCTTAGCCTTTTATGAAGGGTGTCCCAAAATTCATGCAAGAAGTAATTTTGATAGAAAACACAGGTTTATAATTAAAAATTGTAAACTTTTTATTGATTCATAAAGTATACAGTATAGGGTTATGTATGGAAGAGCATGTCGGGTAAATGGCCGCCACGGCTTTGCTGGGACAGACGCACTCTTTTGTTATTGCCTGAGCAGCCGCATTTCCGAAGAAGAATGGTCCGACAATGCCTCCAGCCCCAAATCCGCACCAAACAGTGACCCGTTGTGGATGCATTTGTTTCCCAACAATCACTCGCGGATTTTCTGAATCCCCAAAGGCGACAATTTTGTCGATGAACCGAGCCATCAGGACGAACATGAGCCTCATCGAAATTCAGCCGCATTTACGCAAAAACGGTCGTGGAAAATTTCCACAAAAGAGTGCGTCTGTGCCAGCAGAGCCGTGGAGGCCATTGACCCGATGTGCGCTATTCCATACATAACCCTCAACTGTGTCCTTTACGAATCAATAAAAAATTCACAATTTTTCCTTATAAACCTGTGTTTCCTATCAAAATTACTTCTTGCGTGAATTTTGGGACACCCTTTATATACAGATAATTCTTTATTGTTGAAAGTATTACAAATGTCCCCTTTACCCCATAATTGGTCCCCTGCAGTCTGCCCTCACCCCCATACCCCCACCCCAGGCCTTCACCACCCCCTTGCTGACGGCCCTGGCTTATTGCGCTATTACTACTCAGTCATCCATGACGAGTACCATCCCCTCGAGGGAAGAGAAACAGACATTTTCAGAGATAAAGGTGCTTCTTTCTAGAATCCGCCCCTTAGAAGATGGAAACGCAGGTCGACGAAGTCCATTCCTCCCCCTCAAATCCAATCAGCCAACGTCAGCGTCCGAGAGACATCGCACGGCAGCCGGTCCCTGTTGCAATGAAATCTCCTTTTCAGTTTGCAAACGACCTTCGGATTCAACGTCCGAGGGGAAGACGCAGGGGGCGGTGCCTCCGCCGTCTGCAAACGCGTTTTATTCATTCCTCGTTCCGGCCGACACGCGTTTTGAGGTCGGCAGGCCCCGGTGCCGTGCTGGGCACTGGGTTGGACAGGGGAAATACGGGGGGGGGGGGGAGGGGGGAAATAACCAGAAACATTAATGGGTCATTTCGGGGGGACAACGAGGCGCGGTAGACGAATGTGGACGGAAGGGGCCCCAGGCTGACCCGACCGGCTCTGGGGAGGCCTGTATCCTGCAAACCCAGAGCCCTGGCGTCGCCCCAAAGGATGGTCTGAAATGAACCTTCAACCAAAAGCAGTTTCTGGTGGGGGGTCACCTCCTAGGCCGACAAGGTCACCGACAAGGTCAACCTTGGCCCTCACGGAGCCTGTCTGTCCTTTTGCGTCTGGGGTCACACACCCTGGAAGTGTCTGGGTGCCTGGTAACGTCCCTGTTTCTGTGGCCCCCGGGGGCACCACCTACTGGGCTGGCCGCCAGGACGGAGACCGCCAATCCCTCCGTTATTACCATGTTCATCGTCCCTGCACCCGCCTAAGCGTGTGTCCATCATTTCACCTTTTATCCAATCCCAGGGGTTCCCCTGCTTTGCTTGCTCCCGCCTCTCTGGTCCATCCCCAATGGATTTCACGTCACCTGCCTACGCCCCTTCCTTTGATTGCAATCTACGCTAATAAAAGGGTAACATGCTAATTAGACCGGACAGCTTCCGGACGTCCTTCCAGACGTCCTTCCGGACAAAGCCACGGTGGCAGGGCCCGAGGCAGAGGTGGTTAGGGGCGACCAGGCTGGCAGGGGAGGGCAGTTAGGGGCGTCCAGGTCACAGGAGAGCAGTTAGGGGAGATCAGGACGGCAGAGGTGGTTAGGGGCGACCAGGCTGGCAGGGGAGGGCAGTTAGAGTTGTCCAGGTCACAGGAGAGCAGTTAGGGGTGATCAGGACCGCAGAGGTGGTCAGGGGCGACCAGGCTGGCAGGGGAGGGCAGTTAGGGGCGTACAGGTCACAGGAGAGCAGTTAGGGGTGATCAGGACGGCAGAGGTGGTTAGGACTATCTGACAGGCAGGCAGGGAGGTTAGGGGCTATCGGACAGGCAGTCAGGGAGGTTAGGGGCTATCGGACAGGCAGTCAGGGAGGTTAGGGGCGATCAGGCAGGCAGGCAGGTGAGCGGTTAGGAGCCAGCGGTCCCGGATTGCCAGAGGGCTGTCTGGCTGCTGGCTTAGGCCCGATCCCTACACTGGCAGCCAGACACCCCCTGAGGAGTCCCAGATTACAGAGGGTGCAGGGCCGGCTAAGGGACCCCTCTCCCTGTGCATGAATTTTGTGCACCGGGCCTCTCGTGTATCAACAGACGTAACCCGCCATTCTCCGGAGCATTATCTCCATCCGCTGAGGTTCTGCTTCCCGGCCATGGTCAGGGGGTCCCCTGCCGTGATGCTGGCCCACGTGCCCAGCTCTCTGTTCCTCTTCCCTCCTCCTTATACTCTGCTTGCCCTGGGGGAGCGCTCTGGTGTTCACGGAAAAAGCATTCAGACCTGCAAAGAAGTTTCTGGGTTTGTCTGAGACAAACCGTTGACAAACGCCGGGAAGTAGAACTCCACGGGTTGAGATAAAAAGTGAAACGAGGGACACTTGCTTCTTTTGCACGGACTAGAGGCCCGGTGCACGAAATTTGTGCACTTGGGGGGTGGGGTATCGCTCAGCCCGGCCTGCACCCCCTCGCAGTCCGGGAGGCCTTGGGGAGCGGGTCTACGCCGGCAGTCGGACGTCGGCTCCCACCACCGCCGCTATGCTCGCCGGCCAGGAACCGGCTTCTGGCCGAGCATGGGTCCCCCTGTGGGAGCGCCCTGACCACCAGGGGGGCGGTTCCTGCCTTGAGCGTCTGCCCCCTGGTGGCCAGTGCACGTCACAGCACCCGGCTGTTCCTTATTAGCCTTTTATGCTATAGGATGGATATGTTTTTTTTTCTGTTTTTTTTTTCTTTTCTTTTCTTGGATAAGATATGTTTAACATAATTAACAGCCAGCGATTAACTCGGTAACAAGAACAACGAGGGAATGTCCTGGTACCATTTGTTGTGCCCTGAGGGGTCCGGGAAAAAAATTTTTTAAAAAAAGGAGACGATACAAGTTACCCAGACGTCGCACATGGATGTCATCTTAGAGAAAACGGACAAATGGGCTCAGGAAAGGTCGACGCCGACCTCTGTCGGGGAAAATACCGGCCTGGGCCATGACTACCCACCGTGACCTGTGGGCAGTGGAGTATTGAATTTTCATTCCATCTCTCGGGGATGTTTTAGTAGAAGGTCTTTGAGTTTGCACAAGGCCTCCCCCGATCAGCCGACGGCCCCTTCCGTCCACTGGAAATTCCGCCGAAAGCCCAGGACTGGGAGCTGAAATCATCGTGAGACAGACACGCAGTGGGACCGCGGATCCTCCGGGCGGATGACAGGCAATCATGATCCCTCAGCGCAGAGGGAGTTGGCAGACGGAGAGACGGAGACACGCCAGGCTGCCTGGACTCGGACGCTAATCCGCCCCCGTGGCTGACAGACAGGATGGAGACGAGACAGACTGCAGAATAAAGAGCCTTTTCCGCGATGAAAGGCGGGACATGAAGGCGGTCTGATCCACGGCTCATCCTCCCCGACTTCTGATCTTGGCAAAACGCCCCCGTGACAGCCGGCGGCCGGCCGGCCCTGCCCGGATTAACATTCCCCGAAAAGAACAACAACAGAAAAGCTTGGAAACAAAAAAGAGGCCAAGACGAGGGCGTAAGCCAGTTTGATTCCACGGAACGAGGGTTCAATATCACAATTAGCGGGAGGCCTGCCATCGACGACACCGGCCAGGAAAATCCCAGCGACCGACAAGCCTTCAGATCCACGGGGATGAGGAAATATATAAAAGACTCTTCTCTCGGGGGTGGAGCTGATGCATGGACTTTATCTCAATGATGTCGGAGGCCTGGCCGGTGTGGCTCAGTGGATAGCGCGTCGGCCCGCGGACTGAAGGGTCCCGGGTTCGATTCCAGGTCAAGGACACATGCCCGGGTTGCGGGCTCGATCCCCAGTAGGGTGCGTGCAGGGGGCAGCCGATCCATGATTCTCTCTCGTCATGGATGTTTCTATCTCTCCGTCTCTGAAATCAATACAAATATATTCTACAAAAAATAATAACAATAAAATCCAATATAATAAAAGCCTAATATGCTAAGTGTCCGGTCGACCGGTCGGCCATTCAACCAATCAAAGCATCATATGCTGATGAGATGCTAAGGCCAATCAACCAGTCGCTATGACGCGCACTGGCCACCAGGGGGCAGACGCACTGACCGGTAGGTGAGCTTGCTGCTGGGGTCTGGCCGATCGGGGCTGAGTGAGACGGGCCGGACACGCCCTGGAGCCCTCCCGTGGTCCCTCCCCGGCTCCGATGGTGCACCCGTGGGGTCCCTCGGCCTGGCCCGCGCCCTCTTGCAATCGGATGCTTTTTCCATGGAGAATATTTTTTCAATTGATTTTTTTTTTTTTTGAGATAGCGGAACGGAGAGAGAGAGAGAGATAGAGAGAGAGATGTGAGAGAGACACATCGACTGGTTCCCTCCTGCACATTCCCCGTCTGGGGCCGGGGACCGAGCCGCCCACCCAGGGACAGGTATGTGCCGTTCACCAGAATCAAACCTGAGACCTTTTCGTCCGAGGGCCGATGCTCTAACCACTGAGCCAACCTGCTAGGGCCTTCCTGTCTCCTTTAAAGACCCCTTTTTTCCTAACGCCTTACATTCTGAGTTCCCGGGGATCGGGACGGCAACGGATGAATTCTGGGGGGGGGACACAGTGCGACTGGCCCAGTTCCCATCACTTATTTTATTGCTTTTGACTAATTCTTTTTAAATATATATATATATGTATGTATATATATTTATTTATTGATTTCAGAGAGGAAGGAGAGAGAGTAACATCCATGACGAGAGAGAATCACGGACCGGCTGCCTCCTGCACGCCCCCCCACTGGGGATCGAGCCCACAACCCGGGCATGAATCGAACCCGGGACCCTGCGGTCTGCAGGCCGATGCCCTACCCGCTGGGACTTGCCTGAGACCAAGTCTACGCGCCCATGCAAGTCCCTCGAAGGCCGAGCTTTCATTTCCACCAAGGAGGGAACGGAATGCATCCTCGCCCACACCCCCAGGCACCTCTACGCTTGCAAAGGGGCCCCCCCTCAGCTCAGGGCACTGCCACAGAAGACCTGGGTGAGGCCCGGCCTTGCAGGAGCCCAGGGCTGGGTGCCTCAGCAAAGCTCTGCAAAAGGCCGGCAGTGGCCTCAATTCTACGGCAGCTGCATTGTCCTTTCTTGAAAGGGGGCGATGGGCAGGGCAGCGAGGCTTTGATGTCGGACTATAGGCGCAGTGGAGCTTGGGGAAAGCATAGAAATCGAGAGAGAGAGAGAGAGAGAGAGAGAGAGAGAGAGAGAGAGAGAGAGAGAGAGAGAGAGAGGAATTTCCTTTCACGCATTCACATGCAACCGCCAACAGCCACCACAGACAGAGCTCTCCGTTTTGGGGAACAATAGAGGGATTTGCATAATCGGAGGGAATGTTGGATTCCCCTGTCGCCAGGCAGGGGCCAGGCAAGAGCTATCTATGGGTGGGGTCCCAGTGGCTTATTCCACCTTCGCCCACAATCAGCCCTCTGCTGTGGTTTCCAGACAGATGCAGGGTTAGGGGTGGAACCCAGCGGCAAGGATCCCCGCCCCCCCAACCCCAGCCCTCTCTCCCCCCACCCCCTTCACCCCCAACCTTGCTCCTTTTAAAAGGGACTTCTCGCCCTGACCGGTGTGGCTCAGTGGATAGAGCGTCGGCCTGCGGACTGAAGGGTCCCGAGTTCGAATCCCAGTCAAGGGCATGTACCTGGGTTGCGGGCACATCCCCAGGAGGGGGTGTGCAGGAGGCAGCTGGTCAATGTTTCTCCCTCATCGATGTTTCTAACTCTCTAACCCTCTCCCTTCCTCTCTGTAAAAAAATCAATAAAATATATTTTTTTTAAAAAAGGGACTTCTCACCAGCCACCTGCAATTCTAACACATTCACGGCGCCGAAAACTCACGCCAACTCTAAGTCTATCCTATCCCTTGGATTTTATCCCTTAATCTTTTTTTTTTTTTTTAAAGAAAGCGCTTGCCTTTTTTTAATTTTAAAATATATTTTATTGATTTTTTACAGAGAGGAAGGGAGAGGGATAGAGAGTTAGAAACATCGATGAGAGAGAAACATCGATCAGCCGCCTCCTGCACGCCCCCCACTGGGGATGAGCCCGCAACCCAGGTCCATGCCCTTGGCAGGAATCGAACCCGGGACCCTTCAGTCCGCAGGCCGACGCTCTACCCACTGAGCACACCGGTCAGGGCTGCTCTTGCCTTTTTTTTAAAAAAATACATATTTTTACCAGAGGCCAGGTGCCTTCCGGTTCATAGGTCAACGCTTGACCACTGAGCAACACGGACACAGCTGAGCGAGAGATTCAAATCAGTTAAACTTTTTATTTTTATTATTTATTTTTTTGGGGGGGAGGGGGAGTGATTGACACAAACCACTTACAGACATGATCGATTCCGAGAAGCAAACAATTCTCCTTCTGCAAGAATCAGATTTCTTAAAAAAAAACAAACAAAAAAATAAACCCAACTGTGCTGCTGGGACAAAAGAATTCTAACTCATTTTTTTTTTTTTTTGCTTTTGTTGCATTTTAACGACGGTTATTTTAATTTAACGCCGGATTGGTTATCACCTCCTGCTGTCGACAAAATGCTGTCCAGAGACTTGATCGTCTCAAAACGGGAAATAGGGCCGACGTGGACGCGGAAACCCACGGCCGCTTAAAAACAGCGGCCACGCCTATGTCCTTCGTTTCGGGCTGTCTTGTGGGAAAAGGGTTTTATCTGCAAAAACGATGCAGCCTGGGCTGGCTTCTCTCTGTGGCCGGGTTTCCTACTGGGATTCTTTCCACGGGAAAGAGGATTCGATCACGTTTATAATTGCACCTCGACATGGAACTGTTGAAAGTTGTTTTTTTTTTTTTCTACTTTTGGGGGTACAGGAAGGGTAGACGGTGCCTAAATCCCAGTCGTCTCCGGTTTTCTACCGGAATCGACGCTTCTCTCTTTGCCTCAAGCCGGTCTTGGCATGTCGCCAGGGTCATGACCTGAATTTTACCGGAGTCCGAACCCACCTACATCCCCGTGTCAGACCATTTTAGTATCACTGGCATCAAACAGGTGGGAATTACTTCCCTCCAAAAAGACGGCATTTCTGTCTATTGACTTTGGATACTGGGTTCTGAGCTCCATTTATTGTTGTTGTTATTATTATTGTTGTTATTATTACTAGAGGCCCGGTGCACGAATTCGTGCACCAGGGGGTCCCTCGGCCTGGCCTGCGGGATCGGGCTGAAACCGGCTCTCAGACATCCCCCGAGGGGTCCCGGATTGCAAGAGGGCGCAGGCCAGGCTGAGGGACCCCACGGGTGCACGATCGGGGCTGGGGTGGGACACGGGAGGTTGTCCAGCCAGGGAGGGGCTGCGGGAGGGCTCCAGGGCATGTCTGGCCCGTCTCCCTCAGTCCCTATCGGCCGGACCCCAGCAGCAAGCTAACCTACCGGTCATAGCGTCTGCCCCCTGGTGGTCAGTGCACGTCATAGCGACCGGTCGACCGGTCGACTGTCTGCCCCCTGGTGGTCAGTGCACGTCATAGCGACTGGTCGACCAGTTGACTGCCCCCTGGTGGTCAGTGCACGTCACAGCGACTGGTCAACCCATTGAGTGTCTACCCCCTGGTGGTCAGTGCACGTCATAGCGAGTGGTTGAACGGCCTTAGCATATCATTAACATATTACGCTTTGATTGGTTGAAGGGCCGACCGGACGACCAGACACTTAGCATATTAGGCTTTTATTATATAGGATCGTTATTGTTTTTAAATATATTTTATTGATTTTGTTTTTAACAGAGACGAAGGGAGAGGGATAGAGAGTTAGAAACATCGATGAGCGAGAAACATCGATCAGCTGCCTCCTGCACACCTTCTACTGGGGATGTGCCCGCAACCAAGGTACACGCCCTTGACCGGAATCGAACCCGGGACCCTCCAGCCAGCAGGCCGACGCTCTATCCACTGAACCACACCCGTCAGGGCTGTTATTATTTTTAAAAATATTTTTATGGATTGCTTTCAGAGAGGAAGGGAGAGGGAGAGAGAGAGGCAGGAACGTCCATGACGATGAAGTGGGATTTTTGGGCGGGACCCCGGATTCTCTGTCCGCAGGAGTCGAAGAATGAGCCCCCCGGCAGAAGGTGGTGGAGCAGAGGCGGAGATTTATTGAAGAACAGGACGGACTCCCACGCGGGGAGCGGGGAAAGGGCCCCCAGACTTCCTGTGTCCATGGCTTATGAAGGCTGCAGTTTCTGTGCCCTGACTCGCCCTCCGATTGGTCAATATTCCCTTCATTGTCCTCCCATTCCGCCTGGGCAAAATTCCTCCTTCTTTATTTTGCAATTACAGACCTCTTTTTTTTTTGTTGGCGACTTCCAGTTCCCTCGTCTTAGGTAAATGCAACCGTGGCTGCTCGCTGCACCTGGCTTCCTTGTGTTACGGAGACGTATCGTCCCCCTGTCTGTATCCCTGTGTTTTTCCATGGACCCCAACTCTAAAAAATTCCCTAAACCTGCCCATAGCCCCCTAGAATTCCTGTTTCAATGAGAGAGAATCACGGATCGGCCGCCTCCTGCACGCCCCTCACTGGGGATGGAGCCCGCACCCCGGGCACGTGCCCTTGCCCGGGAATCGAACCCATGACCTCCTGGTTCCTGGGTCGAGGCTCAACCACGGAGCCACGCCGGCCGGGCGGAATTCCTGCGTTCATGGCTGGTTCATCTCCTCCGGCCGTAGCTCACAGGGCGCTCTGTTCTGCGTGGAAAGCTCTGGGGATTGGCCCCTGCGAAAACCCAGCCGACGATTCTTACCAGCGACCAGACGTGGACTCGATCCCCCGGGAGGAAAGCAAAGATCAGGTGGACAGAGATGACAGGATCCGTGTCCAAAGAATTCACGGTGCCCTGGCCTCCTCGTTGAATGTCATAGAACTATCTCCCCAAAGGGCAGCGCTCCCACTTCCAGAAAACATTTGTAGAGACATAAAAGCCTCACATGCAAACGGTCCCCGCGGGAGTTCGACCGGAGACGGAGCGCTCGCTATGACGTGTGCTGACCACCCGGGGGCGGCGGGGAATGGAGGAGGGCCCCCGCCTGCAGCCGGCAGCTGGGGAAGGGAGGGCCTCTATCGGCTCTGATCGCCGGCCAGGCCAAGGGACCCCACCCATGCACGAGTTTCGTAATTTCATGCACTGGGCCTCTAGTTAAATCCTAATACCCATTATGTTCTTTTTTTTTTTTTCCAGCATCGAATCTCAGCGTCGCCACTAAAACCAACCAAAACATCAGAAGACAGATTTGCTAAGAGGATTTTTTAGCAACGCGTGGCTTCCCTAAGCTCTGAATGTGAGCACTCTGAGATGAAAATGTTTACATTCAAAGGCGGCCAGTCCCCAGTGGGGGGCGGGCAGGAGGCAGCCGATCCATGATTCTCTCTCCTCATGGGTGTTCCTCTCGCTCTCCCTCCCTCTCCCTTTCGCTCTCTGAAATCAGCAAAAAAAAAAAAAAAAAAAAAAAACTTAAAAAAAATAATGAAGTGATCTTTCTTGAAAGTTCTGTGAACGCCTCCTTCATCTTGCCAGGTAATGAGAGATCTTGGACGAATTTCTCACGCTCGCCACACCCCTAGATACCCTACGCTTCGTGAGCCCCGGATATCCGTCTGACTTAGAGAAACGGCCGGCCCCATGCGTCACGCCCTGCTGCTTTCTCCTGTGTCCATAACTCATTCCGTTACTGATCACCGTTCACACTCATATTCCCCGGTGAATCGCCGCCCGGTTAAAATAAAATACTGGTGGTTGCGATGTGTTATTACACGCTCACGGTGCAACTGAGTCTGAGGCCGCCTGCGTTTCTGTAGGGCGTTTGAGGGAGGGAGACGGCGTTTCAACCCCAGTCATATATCTTCCGGTAAGTTCTACCTCCACGGGGACGTAAATCTCGCACGTAAGCAGTTTATGAGGACGAACTGTATATCGCTCAACGGTCACCATCCTCTCGATGCCGTCTTTTAAAATATATTTTAAAAAATACGATTTAATTGCCAACGCCTGGAATTACGATGTTGATTGCTTTTTATTTACATCCCTCGGATGGCTGGTATTTCCAGGGGATCCACAGTTTGCCCGGAGTCTGAGAAATTAGCATGATTTCAAGTCTTAAATTCCACGGATGATGCATGCCTCTATATAGCTATTGATTAAATGCCATCTATATATATAAAAGCCTAAGCGAGTGAATGACCAAATAAACAAATGACCGAACAACGGGGTGACCGGTCGCTATGACGTGCACTGACCACCAGGGGGCAGTTGACAGGTCAACCAGTCGCTATCACGCACACTGACCACCAGGGGGTAGACAGTCGACTGGTCGACCAGTCGCTATGACGTGCACTGACCGCCAGGGGGCAGACGCTCTGACCGGTAGGTTAGCTTGCTGCTGGGGTCTGGCTGATCAGGACTGAGTGAGATGGGTCGGACACACCCTGGAGCCCTCCCATGGTCCCTCCCTGGCTGGCCAACCTCCTGAGTCCCTCCCTGACCCCAATCGTGCACCAGTGGGGTCCCTTGGCCTGGCCTGCACCCTCTCACAATCCTGGTGAGGGACCCCCCCATAAGTGCACGAATTTCGTGCACCGGCCTCAGGTCCTATATAATAAAATGCTAATATGCAAATTGTCCCCTCGGGTGGGAGTTTGACGGACTGGGAGCTCGATTGCTCGCTATGACGTGCGCTGACCACCAGGGGGCGGTGCAGGATGAAAGAAGGTCCCGGCCGACAGCCAGCGGCCGCTAGGGACCCTATCCGTGCACGAATTTCGTGCACCGGGCCTCTAGTTGCCACATGACCATCTCTACCTGGCTTCTAGCATTTTCTCCCCGCGTCCGGGAACTGGCCTCCCTCACAGTTCCCTATGTCCTCCGACGCGGAGGGTAATTAAAAAGCCGTCAGACGCCTCTCTTGGCAACGACGCCCCATAAATTACCACGCGGAGGTGTTGACAAGCAGCGGCGTGACCTCGCGCTTGCGGGGCGGCGGCCCCTGATCTACAATTCAAATGCTTCTTGTGTGCACAGGCCTCCTTGAAGGGCGGTTCAAGGAGACTCAGGTAAGTGGAGACAAGTGAACGAACACGTATTTCTCATCATGAACGTGACAGCTTCTCACCTTCCGACTAGAGAAGAATATGAATCGGTTAAAAAATAGCATTTTCCTTTTTTAAAATATATTTTTATTCCTTTCAGAGCGGAAGGGAGAGGGAGAGAGAAACGTCCGTGATGAGAGAGAATCATGGATCGGCTGCCTCCTCCACGCCTCCCACTGGGGGTGGAGCCTGCAACCCGGGCACGTGCCCTGGACCGGGAATCGAACCCTGACCTCCTGGTTCCTAGGTCGACGCTCAACCACGGAGCCACGCCGGCCGGGCTAAAAGAGCATTTTTCTAAAGGACTAACCGCAGCAGTGAATCTGAATGGGAATTTTAGAAGCTGAGTAGATGATTTTCTTGCATTTTTGGGGGGTGGGAGAAAGGTCTTTCCTCCTTATACTTTAGGCTAACCTGCCCCCCTACCCCAGGCCCTCACCGCCCTATCGCCTGTGTCCACGGGGGATGCACATACGCACACAAGTTCATTGGCTGATCTATTCCCACCCACCCGCCCTCCCCCACCTTCCCCTGAAATCGCCCCCGTCTGGCCTCTGCTTCTAGGTCTCTGGGTCTGTTCTGGAGGGACCTAGAGAGCATGATACTGAGCGAAATAATCCCGCCAGAGAAAGACAAGCATCCCATTTCTCGCTCCCACGTGGGGTCTAATGAATGACATACACTGATGAGCACACCCAGGTCTCCGTACATTCCCAAAGCCCGAGACACGCCGTGGGAGTCTCCGACCGCCGTGTTGTCGACTTGAAGGCCCAGGTGTTTGGAATTTTTTTTTTTTTTAATATGCATTATCCTCAAGTACAAGGAGCGAGCACAACGGAAATTAGAAGGTATTTTAAATGAACGATCTTTAAAAAAAATGCACATCAGGCCTTTCCGCCGCACCTGCAGCCGTGTGGAGGGAAATTGTGTGCATCAGCAAAAGAAGACGGAAGACTCATCAACTCATCACCATCTCAAAACGCTAAAACCTATATATATAAAAGCCTAAGCGAATGAATGACCGGTCGCTATGACACACACTGACCACCAGGGGGCCGACGCTCAACACAGGAGCTGCCCCCTGGTGGCCAGCGCGCTCCCACAGCCAACCTCCCGCGGCCCCTCCCTGTGGCCGGCCAACCTCCTGCAGCCCTGATCGCCAGCCAGGCCGGGGGACCCCACCGGTGCACGAATTCGTGCACTGAGCCTCTAGTTAGTAAATAATCCAGAAGAACGCAGAGGGGGAAAAAAAATCTAGAGATCAGACCAGAAGTTGATGAAACAGAAAGCAAATACGTAATAGCGCAATTCGACACAAACAAAAATTGGTTGTCATTCAAAAGGCCCAACCAAATGAGCAAATTGGTGATTCTGATTGGGAGACGGGGAAAGCGAGGAGGTAGACATGGCCAATATGAGGCCCGACCGGCGTGGCTCAGTGGTTGAGCATCGACCTAGGAACCAGGAGGTCAGGGTTCGATTCCCGGTCAAGGGCACATGCCCGGGTTGCAGGCTCGATCCCCAGTAGGGGGCGTGCAGGAGGCAGCCGATCCATGATTCTCTCTCATCACGGATGTTTCCCTCTCTCCCTCTCCCTTTCTCTCTGAAATAAATAAAAATCTATTTTTTAAAAATTGTGAAATACATTCCTCAGCCATAACTTTAACAACCAATAACACACACAAATATAAAAGCCACAGTTGATATTGTACCTTGTGCATAAAATGAATGAAAGTTTCCTATCCATAATATATATTTCAGACACACACACACACACATATACATACATCACCGGGCACTTGACGTTTCCCTGAAAACAATCTTTCTTCTAAAAGAAAAACAAGCGAGACGCATTCTCCGAGCACGGGGCCCTGGAACTGTCTGACTTGAGCGCGATCCTTAAAAGAGCCTCCAGGTGCCGTAAAAAATAGATAAAAGCGAAAAGCGTTGTCATTTCCGACCGCCTGGAAGCCGTGTGGACGCGCAGGCAGGCAGAGCGGCGGCTCCGACTTCAAGGTGATCGCTCCAGGCACCGAGAGTCTGTCGTTTGTGAAAATTGACTCAGAAGCACCTTTTAAAAGGAATTCTAGCCTGGCCGGCGTGGCTCAGTGGATGAGCGTCGACCTAGGAACCAGGCGGTCAGGGTTCGATTCCCGGTCAGGGCACATACCCAGGTTGCAGGCTCCATCCCCAGTCGGGGGCGTGCAGGAGGCGGCCGACCCATGATTCTCTCTCATCATGGATGTTCCTCTCTCTCTCTCTCCCTCTCCCTTCCTGTCTAAAATCAATAACAAAATATTTAAAATATATATACACATTTTGTTGATTTCAGAGAGGAAGGGAGAGTGAAAGAGAAACATCCATGACGAGAGAGAATCATGGGTCGGCCGCCCCCTGCACGCCCCCTACTGGGGATCGAGCCCGCCACCCGGGCCTGTGCCCTTGACGGGAACCGAACCCAGGACCCTTCAGTCCGCAGGCCGACGCTCTATCCACTGAGCCACACCAGCCAGGGCTGTGTGGGTTTCTATGTGACCGGATCTGTATATGGCACCGTGTGTCCGCCACCCAAAGTCCAATCTCCTCCCATCACCATATAGTAGGACCCCCTTTCTACCCTCACCCCCTTCCCTCTGGCAACCACCACTCGGCTGCCTGTGTCCAGGAGTCTCAGTTTTAAGTCCCAGGTCTGAGTGAAATCCCAGGGGCCTTAGCTTTCCCGTCCTGACTTATCTCACTCAGCGTCATGTTCTCCAGGCCCATCCCTGGTGCGGCCAATGGCGCTACTCCATCCTTTCTTACGGCCGCCACCGAGTTTTGCAACTCTTAAAATCGAGCCGCCAAATCCAGCGTATTTATAACAACCTACAGCGCCTCCCCTACCCCAACCGATCTCTGAAACAAAAGTAGGAATACCAGGATCTCAGAAAAGGATCCTATACAATAAAAGGGTGATATGCAAATAGACTGAACGGCAGAACAACAGAACAACTGATCAAAGCGTAATATGCTAATGATATGCTAAGGCCGCTGGACCGCTCGCAATGACGTGCACTGACCACTAGGGGGCAGACAGTCAACTGGTTGACCAATCATTACGACGTGCACTGACCACCAGGGGGCAGACAGTCAACCAGTCGCTGTGACGTGCACTGACCACCAGGGGGCAGACAGTCAACCAGTCGCTGTGATGTGCACTGACCACCAGGGGGCAGACAGTCAACTGGTTGACCAATCGCTGTGACGTGCACTGACCACCAGGGGGCAGATGCTGCGACCGGCAGGTGAGCTTGCTGCTGGGGTCCAGCCGATACGGACTGAGCCACATGGGCCGGACCTGCCCTGGAGCCCTCCTGTGGCCCCAATCATGTACTGGTGGGGTCTCTCAGCTTGGCCTGCACCCTCTCGCAATCCGGGACCCCTCGGGGGATGTAGGAGAGCCGGTTTCAGCCCGATTCCGCAGGCCACTCCCCTTGGGAGGGCAGCAGACGCAGGGCTCATGGCTGGCGAGCGCTTCTGTGGCAGGGCGAGCCTCTCATGATCGGGTCCGATTGGGCATGTGCCCGTGGCAGGCGCAGTGGGGCCGGGATGAGCAGGAGCCGCAGGTAGGAGCTGCAGGCCACCTAGAGGGACCCCACCCGTGCACGGATTCGTGCACCGGGCCTCTAGTTTATAAATATACTAGAGGCGCAGTGCACGAAATTCGTGCACAGGAAGCGTTCCTCCACCTGGCCAGAGATTGGGGCTGATCAGGGCCATCTCGCCTGGTCCCGTTCGGGGGTGACCGAGGCTGGTGGCCGGGGAGGGACCGCGGGAGGAACCTCAGGAGGGCTCCAGGGCGTGTCCGCCCCATCTCACCCAGTCCCGATCTGCTGGAGCCCAGCTGCAAACTTACCTTCTGGTTGGTGCCTCTGCCCCCGGGTGGTCAGTGCCCGTCACAGCGCCTGGTCGTTCGCCCGCTGGGTCAGACACTTAGTATATTGGCTTTTATATATATAGATACCATCAAGGCCACAGGACCCACTGCACCCACATCTTGGGTAACGCACCATCGTGTTCAAGATTGATGATGGCCGACGCGCAGACGGGAAGCGCGACGTAATTCTGACGAAGTCTTTCTGCTTTGGACGTGCCTTCAGCAGGGGAGAAAAATTAGTTTCCTGTTTTCCTGTTCGCAGGGAAAATAATGAGATGGCCTGCAGGCCGCACGATGTGTAATGGGGGGGAGCCCTTCCCCGATCACCCAACAGCCATCGCTCACAGAGCCGGGTGCCTGTCGGGACACGTCAAGTCATCGGTAGTCATTACCCTCGCAGACGAGAAAACCAATTAGAAAAATCTGAATGCGGCCAAGGAAAATTAAAAAAAGAAAAAAACAGAGAGAGAACAAAGGCCTGGCCGGTGTGGCTCAGCACTCAGGGGGCAGTCCTCCCATCAGATCCATTCTTGCCAAACCTCTGACAACCCAGTCGTGTTTTTTTTTCTCTTCGCTAACTGATTTAATGGGCGACACCCCAACTCTATCAGTTTGGAAACGTCGTATTTTCCCCAGACACGGGTGTGGCTTCTCATTTAACGGGAAATGAACACAACGTCGGTAGAAACGGGGTAGCTCCAGGCCCCCGCCTGATACGTAATCTTAAATCCATTTTTGTTTTTGTTGTTAATCCTTACCTGAGGATATTTTTCCATTGATTTTTAGAGCGAGGGGGAGACAGAGGGAGAGACGGAGAGAGAGAAACATCGATGTGAGAGAGACACATCGATGGGTTGCCTGCTGCACGTGTCCTGACCATCGGCCCGGGCCAGGGAGGAGCCCGCAACCCAGGTATGTGCCCTTGACCGGAATCGAACCTGGGATCCTTCAGTCTGCAGGCCGACGCTCTATCCACTGAGCCAAATGAGCTAGGGCTTGAATCCATTTTTAACTGATATGCAAAAAAATACAAATGGTCTGGCTGTGAAAATCTGTGCGTGCATGTGTGTGCGTGCGTGTGTGTGCGCACACTCATGTGAGAATTTGGTAATGGTAACACCCTCCACAGGTAGAACGCTTTGTTACGCGAGTGAACATCATTGTTATTGCTAAACATCGTCAGCTAGAGTCTCCTCTCCTGATGTGTATCATGTCAATGAATGCCATTCCATCTCTCCCAAGACAGTCCATGTATTGTGCCTGTTACCGGGAAACCATCCTCCCCACCCCATGTGGGCTCGGGCTGCCTGTCGCTGTGTCCAATCATGAAGGCAGGGTTCCATCCTATCAGGCGTTTCTTGAGAAGGTCTGCCCAAGAAGACAGGGCGTTTACAAGCATCAAATCCTGTCTCCCAGGAAGGTGCAGAGGGCAGGGTTATAAAGGGGAAGGGACTGGGGTGCCACATGCAGCCCTGGGGCTCCACGGACAAAAGCTATTGTCCTTCATCCTCAAGATGATGTGGGCGAGATGATGTGGGTGAGACGATGTGGGTGAGACGATGTGGGTGAGACGATGTGGGTGAGACGATGTGGACGAGACGATGTGGACGAGATGATGTGGGCGAGATGATGTGGGTGAGATGATGTGGGTGAGAGGATGTGGGTGAGACGATGTGGGTGAGACGATGTGGGTGAGATATGTGGGTGAGATATGTGGGTGAGATGATGTGGACGAGACGATGTGGACGAGATGATGTGGGCGAGATGATGTGGGTGAGATGATGTGGGTGAGATGATGTGGACGAGATGATGTGGGTGAGACGATGTGGGTGAGATGATGTGGACGAGATGATGTGGGCGAGACGATGTGGACGAGATGATGTGAGTGAGATGATACGGATGAGATGATGTGGGTGAGACGATGTGGGTGAGACGATGTGGGTGAGACGATGTGGGTGAGATGATGTGGACGAGATGATGTGGGTGAGACGATGTGGGTTAGATGATGTGGACGAGATGATGTGGGCGAGATGATGTGGACGAGATGATGTGGGTGAGATGATGTGGACGAGATGATGTGGGTGAGATGATGTGGGCGAGAGGATGTGGGTGAGATGATGTGGGCGAGATGATGTGGGTGAGAGGATGTGGACGAGATGATTTGGGTGAGATGATGTGGGTGAGATGATGTGGGTGACATGATGAGATGATGTGGGTGAGATGATGTGGGCGAGACGATGTGGAAGAGACGATATGGACGAGATGATGTGGGTGAGATGATGTGGGTGAGATGGTGTGGGTGAGATGATGTGGACGAGACAATGTGGGTGAGATGATGTGGGTGAGATGATGTGGGTGACATGAGGAGATGATGTGGGTGAGATGATGTGGGCGAGACGATGTGGGCGAGACGATGTGGACGAGATGATGTGGACGAGATGATGTGGGTGAGATGATGTGGACGAGATGATGTGGGTGAGATGATGTGGACGAGATGATGTGGGTGAAACAATGTGGGTGAGATGATGTGGGTGAGAGGATGTGGACGAGATGATGTGGACGAGATGATGTGGGTGAGATGATGTGGATGAGATGATGTGGGTGAAACAATGTGGGTGAGATGATGTGGGTGAGATGATGTGGGTGAGACGATGTGGATGAGATGATGTGGACGAGACGATGTGGACGAGACGATGTGGGCGAGACGGTGTGGACGAGATGATGTGGGTGAGATGATGTGAGTGACATGATGTGAGTGACATGATGTGGGCGAGATGATGTGGGTGACATGATGAGATGATGTGGGTGAGATGATGTGGGCGAGATGATGTGGGTGAGATGATGTGGACGAGATGATGTGGGTGAGATGATGTGGACGAGATGATGTGGGTGAGATGATGTGGACGAGATGATGTGGGTGAGATGGTGTGGGCGAGAGGATGTGGGTGAGAGGATGTGGGCGAGATGATGTGGACGAGATGATGTGGGTGAGATGATGTGGACGAGATGATGTGGGTGAGATGATGTGGACGAGATGATGTGGGTGAGATGATGTGGACGAGATGATGTGGGTGAGATGGTGTGGGCGAGAGGATGTGCGTGAGATGATGTGGGCGAGATGATGTGGGCGAGATGATGTGGGTGAGATGATGAGAGGATGTGGGCGAGATGATGTGGGTGACATGATGAGATGATGTGGGTGAGATGATGTGGGCGAGATGATGTGGGTGAGATGATGTGGGTGAGATGATGTGGACGAGATGATGTGGGCGAGATGGTGTGGGCGAGATGATGTGGGCGAGATGATGTGGGCGAGATGATGTGGGCGAGATGATGTGGGTGAGATGATGTGGGTGAGATGATGTGGACGAGATGATGTGGGTGAGACGATGTGGACGAGATGATGTGGGTGAGATGGTGTGGGCGAGAGGATGTGGGTGAGATGATGTGGGCGAGATGATGTGGGCGAGATGATGTGGGTGAGATGATGAGAGGATGTGGGCGAGATGATGTGGGTGACATGATGAGATGATGTGGGTGAGATGATGTGGGCGAGATGATGTGGGTGAGATGATGTGGACGAGATGATGTGGGTGAGATGATGTGGGTGAGATGATGTGGGTGAGATGGTGTGGGCGAGATGATGTGGGCGAGATGATGTGGGCGAGATGGTGTGGGCGAGATGATGTGGGCGAGATGATGTGGGCGAGATGATGTGGGCGAGATGATGTGGGCGAGATGATGTGGGTGAGATGATGTGGGTGAGATGATGTGGACGAGATGATGTGGGTGAGATGGTGTGGGCGATAGGATGTGGGTGAGATGATGTGGGTGAGGTGATGTGGGTGAGATGATGTGGACGAGACGATGTGGACGAGATGATGTGGGTGAGATGATGTGGGTGAGATGATGTGGGTGAGATGATGTGGGTGAGATGATGTGGGTGAGACGATGTGGGTGAGACGATGTGGACGAGATGATGTGGGTGAGATGATGTGGGTGAGATGATGTGGGTGAGATGATGTGGGTGAGATGATGTGGGCGAGACGATGTGGGCGAGACGATGTGGATGAGATGATGTGGACGAGACAATGTGGACGAGACGATGTGGGCGAGACGGTGTGGACGAGATGATGTGGGTGAGATGATGAGTGACATGATGTGAGTGACATGATGTGGGCGAGATGATGAGAGGATGTGGGCGAGATGATGTGGGTGACATGATGAGATGATGTGGGTGAGATGATGTGGGCGAGATGATGTGGGTGAGATGATGTGGACGAGATGATGTGGGTGAGATGATGTGGACGAGATGATGTGGGTGAGATGATGTGGACGAGATGGTGTGGGCGAGAGGATGTGGGTGAGAGGATGTGGGCGAGATGATGTGGACGAGATGATGTGGGTGAGATGATGTGGACGAGATGATGTGGGTGAGATGATGTGGACGAGATGATGTGGGTGAGATGATGTGGACGAGATGATGTGGGTGAGATGGTGTGGGCGAGAGGATGTGGGTGAGATGATGTGGGCGAGATGATGTGGGCGAGATGATGTGGGTGAGATGATGAGAGGATGTGGGCGAGATGATGTGGGTGACATGATGAGATGATGTGGGTGAGATGATGTGGGCGAGATGATGTGGGTGAGATGATGTGGGTGAGATGATGTGGACGAGATGATGTGGGTGAGATGGTGTGGGCGAGATGATGTGGGCGAGATGATGTGGGCGAGATGATGTGGGCGAGATGATGTGGGTGAGATGATGTGGGTGAGATGATGTGGACGAGATGATGTGGGTGAGATGATGTTGACGAGATGATGTGGGTGAGATGGTGTGGGCGAGAGGATGTGGGTGAGATGATGTGGGCGAGATGATGTGGGCGAGATGATGTGGGTGAGATGATGAGAGGATGTGGGCGAGATGATGTGGGTGACATGATGAGATGATGTGGGTGAGATGATGTGGGCGAGATGATGTGGGTGAGATGATGTGGGTGAGATGATGTGGGTGAGATGGTGTGGGTGAGATGATGTGGGCGAGATGATGTGGGCGAGATGATGTGGGCGAGATGATGTGGGCAAGATGATGTGGGTGAGATGATGTGGGTGAGATGATGTGGACGAGATGATGTGGGTGAGATGGTGTGGGCGATAGGATGTGGGTGAGATGATGTGGGTGAGGTGATGTGGGTGAGATGATGTGGACGAGACGATGTGGACGAGATGATGTGGGTGAGATGATGTGGGTGAGATGATGTGGGTGAGATGATGTGGGTGAGATGATGTGGGTGAGATGATGTGGGTGAGATGATGTGGGTGAGACGATGTGGGTGAGACGATGTTTTGTCTCCTGGTGGCTCGGCCTGACCCTGCCTATCGGGTCTGTTGGCTGGATTCACAGCTGAGTCACCTCCCCCATCGCTGCCCACAGGCCTTGAAGCTTAAGAAAAACTTAACCCCCTCTTCCCACAGGAGAAACGTAACCCCCTGTTCACCTGGGCGTACATGTTCTACGATTTAAACATCAGGGTTATTTTTCAGGTTAATCCAGGGGCTCTATCAGGCGACAGGCCCCCGATGATGCCCACAGGACAGAACGGCCCTCCGGGTGTCTGCGTGGTTTTGAGAATCGTTGAAAGGCCACTGTCGTCTCGAACACTTTCTTTCTCTGCAAAGCACGTCCTCAAACGCTGCCCGGCGGCCTTTATGTCCCTTCGGGGGGAGGGGGAGGGGCTCCTCATCACGGCGACGAGCGGCCACAGAACGCACCAGCCCTGACTCCGGGTTCATCCCCGGACCTGTTCCGATTAACAGAATAAACCGCTCCAGGAGGACAAATGGAAGGGGCCAAGGGTGGCGGGCATTCAAGCACGAAATGCATATTTAATCGGAAACACACACACACAGACACGGACAACACACACACAGACAACACACACAGATAAGACACACAACACAGACAGCACACAGACAAGACACAACACACACAACACACACAACACACACAGACAACACACACACAGACAACACACACAACACACAGATAACACACACACAGACACGGACAACACACACACAGACAACACACACATAGATAACACGGCAGACAACACACACATAACACAACACACACAGACAACACACACAACACACAGATAACACAGAGACAACACACACAACAGACACAGATAACACACAACACACACAGATACACACAACACACAACAGACAACACACACAACACACACAGATAACACACATAGATAACATGACAGACAACACACACATAACACAACACACAGACAACACACACAACAGACACAGATAACACACACAACACACACAGATAACACACACAACACACACAGATAACACCCACAACAGACAACACACACAGATAACACCCACAACAGACAACACACACAACACACAGATAACACACACAACAGACACAGATAACACACAACACACACAGATAACACACAACACACACAGATAACACACAACACACACAGATAACACACAACACACATACAACACACACATAATACACACAGATACCACACGCAACACAGACAACATACACACAGACAACATACACAACACAGAAAACACACATAACACAGATAACACACACAACAGACACAGATACACACAACACACAAATAACACAGACAACACACAACACACACAGACAACACATAATACACACAGATACCACACAACACACAGACAACACACACACAGACAACATACACAACAGAAAACACAACACACAGATACACAACAGACACAGATAACAGACACACAACACACACGTAACACACAACACACACAGACCACACATAATACACACAGATACCACACAACACAGACAACACACACAGACAACACACAGATAACACACAACACACACAGATAACACAGACAACACACACAACACACACAGACAAAACACATAATACACACAGATACCACACACAACACACAGACAACACACACATAACAGATAACACACACAACACACAGACAACACAAAAACCACAGACAACACACACAGACAACACAAAAACAAGACAACACATATAGACAACACAAAAACACAACACACACAGATAACAGACAACACACACAACACACAACACACACAGACAAGACACAACACAATCAACACACACACAGACAACACACATACAACACACAGAGACAGCATACAGGCAACACACACACTACACACAACACACAGAACACAACACACAACACACAACACACATAACACAGATAACAGACAAAACACAACACACATAACAGACAAGACACACAACACACAGACAAAACACATAACACACATTACACAAACACACACAGACAACACAGGACAACACAAACAATACACACAACGGACACACACACAACACACAACACAGAGACAACAAGCTCTGAATCCTTTACCACAGGGGAAAGCTGCTCTGTGCTTATTTCTTTAAAATTATTCCTTTTTAATCCTCCCCCGAGGATACATTTTCCCAGTAATTTTTAGAGCGAGCTGAAGAGAGGGAGAGACAGAGCGAAACATCCATGGGAGAGAGACACCCCGATGGGTGACCTCCTGCACGCACCCCGTCCAGGGCCCGGGCCGGGGAGGAGCCTGCCACCGAGGCCCGTGCCCTTGACCGGGAATCGAACCCGGGACCCTGCGGTCCGCAGGCCGCCGCTCTAACCACTGACCCACACCGGCCAGGGCTGCATTTTATTCTCCAAACAAAACCACAGGGAAGAAAAAAATCAAAAGAACAATCTACGCATCCTTCCCCCCAGAGGCAGGCGCTCTGGGCCTCTAGGCAGACGAAAGGCGAAGACGCAGACCGAGTCCTTTGTCGTGGGTGGCTCCTCCGCGTCCCCCTCCCTGGCCGCGTCCCGTAAACACGGCCGGGACTGTTACTTATTTCACGGGGCGGCTCTCAGAACGGTCCCCGAGCTGCAGCCTACGCAGCCAGGCACGGAAACGTCGCAAAGCGGAGACGGGTGCCCCGCGGCGGAATCCCCCCTGAGCCCGGGAAGGAAGCAGGAGGCCCACACGCAGGCCCTGGGTTCGATGCTACCGCCAACGGCACCCAACGGCAGCTCCATAGCAGCGAAGGGGCCTTTATTCTTTTTTTCTAAAAGCAGGTGATTAAGAAACAGACAATTAAAACCAAATCAAGTGCCGATTTCTCGACCTCTGATGTTGGCACTACACTGGCATTTAACAAAATATTTAAAATAAATTTGTGCTTTTTTTTTTATTTTAAGAAACATTTTTATTGATTTCCGAGAGAGGAAGGGAGAGGGAGAGAGAGAAACACCCATGATGAGAGAGAATCATGCATCCGCTGCCTCCTGCACGCCCCCCACTGGGGATGGAACCCGCAACCTGGGCACGTGCCCTTGACCGGGAATCGAACCCGGGACCTCCTGGTTCCTAGGTCGATGCTCAACCACTGAGCCACCCCAGCCGGGCCGAAAGGGCCTTTTATTTTTATTTATTTTATTCTTTTAAAATAGATGTTTACTGATTTCGGAGAGGAAGGGAGAGGAGAGAGACGTCCATGATCAGAGAGAATCATGCATCGGCTGCCTCCTGCACGCCCCCGACTGGGGATGGAACCCGCAACCCGGGCACGTGCCCTTGATCAGAATCGAACCCGGGACCCTGGAGTCCGCAGGCCGACGCTCTATCCACTGACCCAAGCCAGCTAGGGCCCGAAAGGGTCTTTTAAAACCACTCAGATAACGTTGGATTTCCCAACAGCTGCTGGGAGAAATTTCAAGAATCTCTCCCTCTGTTTCATTTGCATAAAATGATAAAAAGTACAATTTCCAGACGTTTCTGAACCCCACGAATAAATCTAAACACGAGAAGTAGTGTGTCTGTGACATCAACGTCGCCAGACGGCACACATCACTGTCACACATTGCCACGAAGGGTAAGATCCGCGTGTGAGAAATCTATACAAATAAAAACAGACAGATGTGCAAAATGCGTCTGTACAGACACATGGAGGCATTAGATAATCGAACTAGAGGCCCGGTGCACGGATTCCTGCACCGGTGGGGTCCCTCTGACTGGCCTGCGCCCTCTCGCCATCCGGGACCCCTCAGGGGATGTCGGAGAGCCGGTTTCGGCCCGATCGCTGCAGGCCAGGCCAAGGGACCCTCCTGGTGCACGAATTCGTGCACCGGGCCTCTAGGATGCATGTAAAATCTTTGATTAATCTTTTCACACCCTCCCCCTCCCCCCTTCCCTCTGCGATTCATCAGTCTGTTCCATGTTTCCATGCCTGTGCGTTGAGCGTCTGCCCCCGGTGGTCAGTGCGCGTCATAGCTACCGGTCGAATGGTCTCTTAGGCTTTTATATGTATAGATAATACAGGGCATTTTTTATCGCTAGCATCATCTGGAAAGTTCTCTCAGTTCAGGTTCGGCTGCCTCCTGCACGCCCCCTACTGGGGATGGAGCCTGCAACCCGGAAATGTGCCCTGGATCGGGGATTGAACCGTGACCTCCCGGTTCATGGGCTGATGCTCAACCACTGAGCCACGCCGGCCGGGCGTGACTGTTTTTAAAATACGCACTTGAGCCCTGACCAGTGTGGCTCAGTGGACAGAGCGTCGGCCTGCGGACTGAAGGGTCCCAGGTTCGAATCCCGGTCAAGGGCATGTACCTTGGTTGCGGGCACATCCCCAGTGCGGGGCGCGCAGGAGGCAGCCGGTCCATGATTCTCTCTCATCATGGATGTTTCTATCTCTCTCTCCTTCTCTCTTCCTCTGTGAAATCGATAAAGAAATATATATATTTTAAAAAAATTGTGAATCAACTCCCATACAGCCTCGTGCGGACGCTGGTTCACGCCGAGCGGATGTCAAGGGGGGAGGGGGGGGGGAATGCTGACAACATGACATTCACGTTGGAACGCGGTTGGGTTTCTCTCATTTCCTAGAAATCGGAAGAATCTGTGATGTTTTCCCACCGTCGCCTGAAGAACCTAACGGCGTATATGTCTTTTTTTTTTTAAAGAAAATGCTACGCATCCTTAAAAAATTAACCATGGAGCTCCCATTGGACCCAGTGACCCCACGTCTAGGAATAGATCCCCAGAAACCAGAAACGCCCATCAGAAAGGCCATATGCACCCCTATGTTCATAGCGGCAGCATTCACAATAGCGAAGATCTGGAAACAGCCTGAGGGCCCACCAGCAGAAAACTGTGGTACATCTACACCACGGAATACTATGCAGCCCTGAAAAAGGAAGACCTCTTACCATTGGCTACAGCAAGGAGGGACCTGGAGAGCCTGACGCTGAGCGAAATCAGCCAGTCGGAGAAAGATAAATATCACACGACCATTTGAGGATTATAATGAACAGGATAAACTGATGAACAAAAATACAGCCAGAGACAGAGAGGCATCGAACAGACTGTCTGACCTCAGAGGGGAGTTGGGGAGGGTGGGGATGAGGGGGGTAAGCGATCAACCAAAGGACTTGTATGCGTGCATAGGAGCATAACCCACGGACACAGACAGCAGGGGGGTGAGGGCATGTGCTGGGGGGTGGAGGCGGCCAGGGTGAGGTCAACAGGGGAAAAAGGAGACATACGCAATACTTTCAACAATAAACAATTTTTTTAAATGCCACACATTTAATGTTTTTTATTTTTTTTATCCAGCTTAGGAAATGTCAGGTTAATCGATGCTGACGGACACAGAAGGTCAGCACGCCGGAGGTTGTAAGAATCAATGCAAAGTGTTTCTGCATCTCAGACGGCATTTCCATCCCAATATTGTAAAGTCTCGTTGACGTCCACACTGGTGGGGGAGTGGGGGGGAGGGGGGTGTGCACGTCCGCATTCCTGGAATGAAGATGACATGGGACCGCGTCTTTCTTGGAAAATGCAAGCTGATGATTTTGCTTTTGGGGGAAAGAAATGCCTTTGAGCCATTTTATCTGGGCGCCATAGCAACGGGAGGCGAATGATGATGTGTGGACTGGCTTCCAAGGGTCAGGCTGCGGTGCAATATCTTTTTGTAAAAAATATGTTTTTATTGATGTCAGAGAGGAAGGGAGAGGGGAGAGAGAGAGAGAAACATCCGTGACGAGAGAGAATCGTGGATCGGCTGCCTCCTGCACGCCCCCTACTGGGGATCGAGCCCACACCCCGGGCCTGTGCCCTTGACCGGGAATCGAACTGTGACCTCCTGGTTCATAGGTTGACGCCAAATATGCTAAGTGTCTGGTCGTCCAGCTGGCCATTCAACCAATCAAAGCGTAATATGCTAATGATATGCTAAGGCCGCTCCACCGCTCGCTATGACGTGCACTGACCACCAGGGGGCAGGCTGTCGACCGGTCGACCCTTTTCAAATACTTTGGAAAACATGGCAAAAATCCATTCCCTTTTTAAATGCTTCGGAAAAATGGCAAAGTGGAGAATCTATTCCTCTTTAAAATACTTTTTTAGCCGAAACCGGTTTGGCTCAGTGGATAGAGCGTCGGCCTGCGGACTGGGGGGTCCCGGGTTCGATTCCGGTCAAGGGCATGTACCTGGGTTGCGGGCACATCCCCAGTGGGAGATGTGCAGGAAGCAGCTGATCGATGTTTCTCTCTCATCGATGTTTCTAGCTCTCTATCTCTCTCCCTTCCTCTCTGTAAAAAATCAATAAAAATATATTTAAAAAAAATACTTTTTTAAATTCCTTTTTAAAAAACCCAAACAAATCCCCAATTGCCTTGCGGCGGGCGTGTGGGATTTGTAAAAAGTGTTGATCAGTTTTATATGCTTATGGGATGGCCCAGGCCAGCGGTTCTCAACCTTCTGGCCCTTTCCGTACAGTTCCACATGTTGTGACCCAACCATAAAATTATTTTCGTGGCTACTTCATCACTGTCACGTTGCTGCTGTTAGGAATCGTCATGGAAATATCTGATCGGCAGGCTGGTCTCAGGCGACCCCTGTGAAAGGGTCGTTCGACCGCCAAAGGGGTCGCGACCCACAGGTTGAGAACCGCTGGCTGAGGGTGCAAGTGCCTCTCTATTTTAAACGGAGGAAATGAATTTTACATTGAGTACAGCACAGCCCTTTATTAAGTATCTATAATAGATTTCATCGGCTCTGTGCAGGCCCGAGACAACAGAAGGGTTGAATGCAAAGAAATTATACACGACGTAAAATACAGGAAAAATGAGTTCCGGGTTCTAGTCCGGTGCGGCTCAGTGGATAGAGCGTCGGCCTGCGGACTGAAGGGTCCCGGGTTCGATTCCCGTCAAGGGCACGTGCCAGGGTTGCGGGCTCGACCCCCGGTGGGGGACGTGCAGGAGGCGGCCGATCCATGATTCTCTCTCCTCATGGATGTTTCTCTCTTTCTCCCTTCCTCTCTGAAATCAATAAAAATATATATTTTTCAAAAAAGGATGGGTTGGGAGCTAATGGACAACCCAGGGCTCATTCTACACACGGGTTCCTAGTATGTGACCGACGACGGCCCCTGTGTGAGCTGGTTCACTCTCCTCTGTGTCTCGTAACGACTCAACCTGGAAGTCTGCAGCTCGCAGCATCCAACCGTGACCTCCCGGTTCCAACGTCGACGCCCAGCCACTGAGCAACACCGGCCAGGCTAAATCCCACGCGTGGGACCTGGCGCGGTCTGCTCTGGGGGCGTCCACGAGATAACTGCCATGGGGCATCCGTGAACTCTGCAACGAGATGGCGCTGCCACAGGGAATGTCGTCTGTGACTGTGGCCTTTCTCTGGTTTCCGGGAACCTCCCGGCGTGCAAAACAATGAAGCCGTAAATTCAGGGAAGGTGCTTTAAGGCTATCGGGTGAGTTTTGTGTCCGTGTATTGGGTTCGGGGGGGAAAAGCTCAGGGCTGGGCATACGTTAATTGAATGCATTTGTTTTCCGCTGCGAAAAAAAAAAAAAAGACATTTTCATTTCTCTCTCTCTCTCTCCTCTCCAGCATTTTTTTGAGTCTTTCTTATTACCCATCTATTAAATTACATCTTTTATATATATATGTATATATATATTTATATATACTTATACATAAATATGTAAATATATAAATGCATAAATATATAAATATATATATACATATATATAAAAAGGGCGTCCCAAAATTCACGCAAGAAGTAATTTTGATAGAAAACACGGGTTTCTAATTAAAAATTGTAAATGTTTTATAGAGTCATAAAGGACACAGTCTAGGGTTATGGATGGAACAGCACATCGGGTCCATGGCCTCCCCGGCTCTGCTGGCACAGACGCAAAGCCGCGGTCTTCATGGGTCTTCCTTGTCCCGGCTCCTGGGCCATCATTGGTACTTGGTGATGCTGATCGAATCGAAGGGATTGACATCCAAGGGCAACAGATATTAGAATCTGATTCAATCAACCAAGTCCAATCAGGCTTTTATTCGGAGAGAGAGAGAGACAGAAGCACCAGTGATGACAGAGAATCATCTCTCGGCCGCCTCCCGCACGCCCCCTACTGGGGATCGAGCCTGCCACCAGGGCGTGGGCCCCGACCGGGAATCGAAGGAACCATGACCTCCTCCCAGTTCACGGGTCGACGCTCAACCCCCGAGCCATGCCGGCTGGGCTCAACCACACTTTTCTAAAACTCAGACTCCTGGTTCCTACGATTACACATACACTCTCCCCTTCCCCCCACCCCCTTAGCAAAAATCCAATTGCTGCGGCAGAAATTGCATTTTGTTTATGGGTCCGAGGGCGCTGCGAGACGGGCGGCTGATGGATTCTTGCCCGCACGTGGAATGTTTCAGTCATGCGGCCCTAATCACCGTTCCCACCGTTTTCCCCGTCGCTAATTCCCCAGGCACGAGGCAGTCACCACTGATGAGGCCAGAAACCTTTCCCGCTCATCAACGCCCCGCGTCCGACCTGGCGCTGACCTTGAGGCCCGGGAATGCGGGAAGGAAGTCACGGGAAACAAAGGTTCGAAAAATAAAAAGATTTTTTATGGGGGGTGGGGGGTCCAGTTTGTATGTCAGCCTCTGGATCGAAAAGATGCTGGGAGCTTCCCCATGGGGCTGACGTCGAGGGTCAAGATTTAGGGTCAGTGGCTAGAGCGTCGGCCTGCGGACTGAAGGGTCCCGGGTTCGATTCCGGTCAAGGGCACATGCCCGGGTTGCAGGCTCGATTCCCAGTAGAGGGCAGTGCAGGAGGCGGCTGATCTAAGATTCTCTCTCATCCGTGATGTTTCTCTCTCTCCCTTCCTCTCTGAAATCAATAGAAATATATCTATAATAATAAAAGTCTAATACGACCAAACCAGTGTGGCTCAGTGGATAGACGTCGGCCTGCGGACTGAAGGGTCCCGGGTTTGATTCCTGGTCAAGGGCATGTACCTTGGTTGCGGACACATCCCCAGTGGCGGGCGTGTGCAGGAGGCAGCTGATCGATGTTTCTCCAGCATCGATGCTTCTAACTCTCTATCCCTCTCCCTTCCTCACTGTAAAAAAACCAATGAAATATCTTTAAAAAAGTGTAATATGCAAATCGACTGAATGGCGGAACGACCATTGCAACGACCGGTCGCGATGACCACCAGGGGGCGGACGCTCAATGCAGGAGCTGCCCCCATCCCACAGGCCCCAAGCTAGCCAAGGCGGGTGCCAGTGGGGGACCCCGATCGGCCCTGTTCGCCGGCCAGGCCTGGGGACACTACCTGTACATGAATTTCGTGCACTGGGCCTCTAGCATCTGTATCAGGGGTTCTCAACCTTCCTGATGCCGCGACCCTTTCATACAGCTCCTCATGTTGTGGTGACCCCTAATTTCACTGTTATAAATTGAACATAATGAAAACATAGTGATTCATCGCAAAAACAATATGTAATTATAGATGTGTTTTCCGACGATCTTAGGTGACCCCTGTGAAAGGGTCGTGCGACCCCCAAAGGGGTCGTGACCCACAGGTTGAGAACCACTGGTCTATATAATAGAGGATTATGCAAATCAGACATGTCACGACCAAATAGCAGGGACCTCAGGCCGCGCCCCTTGCCCAGCGGGGTTTGACTGGGGACCTACTGGGGCTGGAGCCCGCACCCCGGGCCTGTGCCCTGACCGGGAATCGAACCTGGACCTCCTGGCTCACAGCTCGATGCTCAACCCCCGAGCCACGCCCGCTGGGCACCAGGATGGCTCTTGTAAGCGACGGCCTCCCCCCCTGTGAGTCCACAGGATACACAGAGATATCGATAACCCCGTGCAGACGCCCATGGTGCCCAGACACAATCATCAGGAACGCCCTTCCGATCTGATGATCCATAGACAGGTGGTATCTTTGGAATCAATGACACCAGGTCTGCCTGGGGCAAGACGGATGGTGAAGTATGGCACCGATTGGCTTTGTTTAACAGTGGACAGGTTACTTTGATTTTCTAAATTGTATAAGTCATCCCATTCGACTGAATGCCTTATTGATTGAATGACTCTCCCATTGACTGTTATCATACTGGTCTTAGAGAGCACATTCTACTGTGCCTGGAAACAGGACAGCACAATTACCCTAAACTGTCCTGACAACTCAGTGGTCGGGAGACCCGAGGGCTCTCGATAATGTGTTTCTATCAACTCAGTGATCCGGAGACCCAAAACTGCAATTCAGATAACATGCCTAAGTTTAACCCGGGTTACCCAAGGGCCCTAGATAATGTATTTCTGTCAATTCAGTGACCCCGAGACCCGAAACTGTCATTAACACGCTTAATTCTGCTTCTGTAATCTGCTTTTTTGGCGAGCCAGGCGCCTCATTCCAAACCCTGAGATGTAATCAATACCTTTCTGATTTTTGCCGTCATAAGTCTGGTTTTGCCACCATCTTAGGGCTATGAGATTTGGGAGTGCCCCCTCATTGTCCCGGATTGCAATGAATGTGACTCTTTAATTCGACTTCTTGAGGCGTCCTTCTGTGATGCGCGGGGTACCCGACAACAATGGTTTCAGCACGGCTGGCCCCGGTGCCCAGCTTTCCCCTCCGTCTCCGGGGCAATGGACAGTGCGAACTCAACAGCACAGAAGAGGCACGTGACCCGAACTCCGCGTGGACCACTCTGGGATCGCCGTGGACCTCACCCCACGCGATGCTCACAAGGCGTGGTCCTTGGGAAACACGGGGCCGGCACGATCGTGGTGCCTGCGAGTCCCACACGGGGCAACCTGTACGTAGGCCCCGCAGGCACCACGATCAAGGTCGTCGCCAAGGACAGATTTCGTCATGAGACGGGAACACGGGCCGGCCTGGGAACGAGGCGTGTGCGTGCCCTACGCTCTCGCGACACGGCCAGTCCAAGCTCACCCTTCGGTTCATTTCCGACGCAGCTACGCGGCGTCCGTGGAATAATTGCGACACGGAACAGCTACTTGGCTGGGAAGGAATGGGCTGCTCTCTGTCTTGGCTGCTGTTTTTTAAAATCTTTATTGTTCAGATTATTACAGACGTCCCTCTTTTTCCCCCCAGAGCTTCCCTCCACCCGGTTCCCACCCCTCCCCAGGCCCTTGCCGCCCCGCTGTCCGCGTCCATGGGTACCGCATACATGGAGGAAAGATCTTTGTCCCATCTCTTCCCCCACCCCCCACACCCCTTACCCCCCCCATAACTATCAGTCCGCTCCATTTCCGCGCCCCTGATTCTATACCGTTCACCACTTTATCCTGTTCATCCGATGTTTTATTCATTTGATTTTTATTTATTTTTTATTATTTTTTAAAAAAATATATATATTATTGATTTTTTTACAGAGAAGAAGGGAGAGGGATCGAGAGTTAGAAACATCGATCAGCTGCCTCCTGCACACCCCCCACTGGCGATGTGCCCGCAACCCAGGTCCATGCCCTTGACCGGAATCGAACCCGGGACCCTTCAGTCCGCAGGCCGATGCTCTATCCACTGAGCCACACCGGCCAGGGCTCATTTGGTTTTTAGATTCAGGTGTTGATACATACTGGCTGGCTACTATTTTTTTTGCCGTGATTCAGCAGACCAGCTCTCCCCTCCTCGGCAGGCGGGCCGGCCTCACCCTTAGCCTTCCTTTCCCCACCTCTGAGCCCTGTCCGAACCCCATCTTGTCACTGAAAGGCACGTTGAAGGGCGAACGTATAGGAAGAAAGAAAAAAAAAAGAAAAAATCACACACAGCCCGGCTCATTAGCCTGAGAGAAAGCTCAACCGCTCCATTAAAATTAGGCGGCGGCGCTTCACGGCTTGACACATATTTACGCCAATTAATTTCAATTAGGGGAAGCGGGTGTCGACGTGCCTGGCGACGCCCAGCTACCAGGCGGCTTGTCGGAGGCCATTAGCGGCGATGTCCACGCACAACGGGTGGTCGGCGCGTTGTCCTCCTCCAGCCCCGGTTCTGCTGGGCGAAGGTCACGCCGAGACGACCCTTAAACATCCGCTGAGGATTCTCATCAGCCTTGAAACGCCTATGATCTCTGCGGTTGTGATTGTTGAGAAACAATAACCTGTGAGAATTCGGGAGCCCAAGGGGAGCCGTCTTCCTGCCCTCTCTTTCCTCTCCTCGCGGGAGGGTGCGCGCAACGTCAAGGCAAGAAGAAACCCAATACTTTTAAATTTTTTTTTTTAAATGTATTTTTATTGATTTCAGAGAGGAAGGGAGAGGCAGAGGGCGAGGGAAACATCGATGACGGCGAGAGAGAATCATGGGTCGGCTGCCGCCTGCACGCCCCCTATTGGGGATCGAGCCCGCAACCCGGGCACGTGCCCTTGGCGGGAATCGAACCCGGGACCCTTCAGTCCACAGGCCGACGCTCTATCCACGGAGCCACACCGGCCAGGGCTTATCCTTTTTTGCTGTTGTTCTTGAAACTCCCACTTGACCCAGTGACCCCACTTCTAGGACTATATCCCAAGAAATCAGAAACACCCATCAGAAAGGCTATATGCACCCCTAGGTTCATAGCAGCACCACTGACAATAGCTAAGATCTGCAAACAGCCCAAGTGCCCATCAGCAGACGAGTGGATTAGAAAACTGTGGTGCATCGACACCGTGGAATAGTATGCAGCCCTGAAAAAGGAAGAGCTCTTACCATGGGCTACAGCACGGAGGGACCTGGGGAGCATGACGCGGAGTGAAATAAGCCGGTCAGAGAAAGAGAAGCGTCACATGATCTCACTCACATGTGGAATCTAATGAACAACGTAAACTGATGAACAAAAATACAGCGCGAAAAAAAATCTTAGAATGTAACAGAAGTAATCCTGTTATTTGCAGATGTTTAATATTTCCTACCACTTTTGTGATATTACACTAAGTTAGTACAGTGTGGGTAATATTATTACATTTAAAATATTTTTTCTTGAAATATTAATGCTTATTGCATGTAATATTATATTTAAAACCGCTTTTATTGAAATATTAATGTTTGTTGCATGTAGTATTATTATATTTAAAATCGTTTTTCTTGAAATATTAATGTTTATTGCATGTAGTATTATTATATTTAAAATCGCCTTTATTGAAATATTAATGTTTATTGCATGTAATATTATATTTAAAATTGTTTTTCTTAAAATATTAATGCTTATTCCATGTAATACACTTAAAATCATTTTTCTTGAAATATTAATGTTTATTCCATGTAATATTATTATATTTAAAATCATTTTTCTTAAAATATTAATGTTTATGGCATATAACATATTTAAAATCATTTTTCCTGAAATATTAATGTTTACTGCATGTAATATTATATTTAAGATCATTTTTCTTGAAATAGTAATGTTTATTGCATGTAATATTATATTTAAAATCGCCTTTATTGAAATATTAATGTTTATTGCATGTAATATTATATTTAAAATCGTTTTTCTTGAAACATTCATGTTTATTCCATGTAATATTATTATATTTAAAATCGTTTTTCTTAAAATATTAATGTTTATTGCATATAACATATTTAAAATCGTTTTTCTTGAAATATTAATGCTTATTGCATGTAATATTATATTTAAAATCGTTTTTCTTGAAATAGTAATGCTTATCCCATGTAATATATTTAAAATCGTTTTTCTTGAAATATTAGTTTATTCCATGTAATATTATTATATTTAAAATCGTTTTTCTTAAAATATTAATGTTTATTGCATATAACATATTTAAAATCGTTTTTCTTGAAATATTAATGCTTATTGTATGTAATGTTATATTTAAAATCGTTTTCCTTGAAATAGTAATGTTTATTGCATGTAATATTATGTTTAAAATAGTTTTTCTTAAAATATTAATGTTTATTGCATATAACATATTTAAAATCATTTTTCTTGAAATATTAATTGCATGTTATATATTTAAAATCATTTTTCTTGAAATATTAATGTGTACTGCATATAATATTATACTTCAAATCGTTTTTCTTCAAATATTAACGTTGATTGCACGTAAATGGCTAATGATGTTGTATCGGGTAATAGATTTGTTTTGTTTGCGGTAAAAATAACTAAATAAATAAAATAAAATTGTGAAAGAAGAGAAAGAACCTGTAGGAGGGATGTAGGCCTAACTGAAATAATCGCTGAGTCAGAGATGGCAAGACCCCCACGTGGACAGAGTGGCACCTGGAATCGATAGAAGTGCCCCCGTTCAGGCGACAGCTCCAAAGTGGACGCAACAGGACTCAATAAAAATCAAATGAAGAGCCGAGAGAGAGAGAAGGTGACGCCGCTGTTTGGAGGCCAAACGAATTAAAAGACGGAGATGCAATTAGCCCAGAGAAAGAGCAGGCAGGGCTGCGTGTATCCCCCCCCCGCACACACACCCTCGCGGAAAGGGGAGGTGAATTAATTCTGTTTGCTTGGGCTGAGTTTAAAGCGTCGGGCGTGGAATTTACACAAGCAGAAGGAAAGAGGTGGCGAGAGGAGCCGTTTCTAAGAGGAAGTAGCTGCAGGCGGGACAGAGGATACAACGAGAAAAGAGGCCCTGGCTGGTGTGGCTCAGTGGATAGCGCGTCGGCCTGCAGACCGAAGGGTCCCGGGTTCGATTCCCGTCAAGGGCACGGGCCTCGATTGCAGGCTCCTCCCTGGCCAGGGCCCCGGTCGGGGCTGTGTGTGCAGGAGGCAACCCATCGATGTGTTGCTCTCACATCGATGTTTCTCTCCGTCTCTCCCTCTCTCCCTAAAAATCAATGGAAAAATATCCTCGGGTGAGAATTAACAGAGAGAGAGAGACAGAGAGAGAGAGAGAGAGAGACCATCATACATTTACAACGTGTCCGCCCTGGTATTTTCAGAACTCAACCCAGCACAGACATCGTTACGACAAAACTAGAGGCCCGGTGCACGAATTCATGCACCAGTGGGGTCCCTCGGCCTGGCCTGCGGGATTGGGCTGAAACCGGCTCTCCGACATCCCCTGAGGGGTCCCGGATTGCGAGAGGGCACAGGCCAGGCTGAGGGACCCCACGGGTGCACGATCGGGGCCGGGCAGGGACCCCGGGAGGGCTCCAGGGCATGTCCGGCCCGTCTCACTCAGTCCCAATCGGCCGGACCCCAGCAGCAAGCTAACCTACCGGTCGGCGTGTCTGCCCCCTGGTGGTCCGTGCACGTCATAGCAAGCGGTTGGGCGCCCTTAGCCTATCATTAGCCTATTACGCTTTGATTGGTTGAACGGATGACCGGACAACCGGACGCTTAGCATAGGAGGCTTTCATTCTATAGGATAGCTGACTAATATATGACCATTTCCAACCCAAAGCCTGGGCCAGAGCTGATACACACTTCTCCGAAGGCCTCCAACTAAGGGTCTTTGCTTCACGGAATTAAACAAAACGAGGCACGAGGATTGGAGGGTTGAAGGCCAAAGATTGCCAACAAACTGCCTCAAAATCAAGGGAGTGACTGGAAATTTCCAGCCCTCCCCTGCTTCCCCCACACCCCAGGCCCTCACCCCCCCCATTGTGTGTGTCCACGAGCCATGCACACCTGCATACAAGGTCCTCGGTAGGCGACTTCCCACCCACCCACCCTCGCCCGCCTTCCCTCCGAGATTCCGCGCCCTGCTCCGTGTCCCTGGATCCCCTCCCTTCATCCGTTTATTTGGTTCATTCCATCCCACGCGTGAGTGAGGCCATGGGATACGTGTCTTTCTCCGACCGGCTTCTTCCGCTCAGCGTCACGCTCTCCACGTCCCTCCGTGCTGTCTCGAAGGGGAAGGGATCCTCCTTTTTCAGGGCTGCGTAGTATTCCACGGTGTACACACACCGCAGCTGTCTTACCCACTCGGCTACAGGTGGGCACTGGGGCTGTTCCCAGATCGTGGCTCTCGTAGGTTGTGCCGCATGTAGAACTTCTCCGTAATCTCGGCGAAAGGGCTGCTTGCTCACGGCAAACTCCAGACAGATAAACCGGGCTCCAGGCCCGATCTGCTCCGTCAGCTGCAGCCCAAGGCAGTGGTTTTTTCCAGGCCTCCAACGAGTTGGGGAACGAGGGACTGCACTCGCGAGTCAAAAATCCGACCAAGCGCATTGCTCTGCCCGCGATGCCACTGTCGCCCTCGAATAAATGCTCCCCGGCTCGCTCACAGCCTGTGGTTAATGACCAGGCACCCATAAAAGTCGTATCTCACCCCATTTCCAGCTGTAGAACTGATTCTTTACAGGGAAGAGAAAACATTTTGCAGGTCCTCACGCGGACCACGTTCAGAGCTGCTGGCATCATTTCCTTTTATTTTATTTATTTTTTAAATATATTTTTATGGATTTCAGAGAGGAAGGGAGAGGGGGAGAGAAAGGGAAACATCCATGATGAGAGAGAATCATGGATCGGCTGCCTCCTGCACGGCCCCTACTGAGGACCGAGCCCGTAGCCCGGCCATGTGCCCTTGACCGGGAATCGAACCCAGGACCCTTCACTCCGCAGGCCGACGCTCTATCCACTGAGCCACACCAACCAGGGCTCCTTTCGCTTTTATTGATAAAACTTGTGTGAAATAGACTCGTTGCCCGGTGCACGGATTCGTGCGCATTGAAAGGAAATCAATTAGAAGAAATATTTCAATATTGTTATTTGCCCTTTCTCTATAACAGAACTGTCAACCAAATTCACCATCGGCAATGACAGATCGAAACACACGCGTGCGGCTGGCGCCAGCGAGAGCTTTGTATGTATCGCGCATGCGCGCGTCAACGTTTATTTTTATTTTTTTATTTTTTCAATCTTTAATTTCTTTATCGATTAAGGTATTACATATGTGTCCTCATCCCCCCATTAACCCCCAACACCCCCCTCCCTCAACGTTTATTTTTAAAATGCCAGTGCACATCATATGTACTGGCTGGCCGGATGGGTGGTCAGGTGGTCGGTCGGACGGACGGTCGGACAGCCGGTCGGACGGACGGTCGGTCACTTAGCCTTTTATATATATATACAGAGATTGTAACACTGACCACTGATTCTGATATTGTTGTAATTCAGCTAGTGATGATTAACAGGAAAGGAGCAAGCAGGAGGGGTTGGAGGCGGACATTGCAGACTTGCTATGCGGGCAGCTTCACCAGGAAGCAGCAATATTGCACTGCCCAGGGGACACCCCCCCACCCCAGTCCATTCCCTGCAAAAGAATGGAGGGAGGGGTCCAGTGAAGGGGAGACAGATGCATGCCAGCGACTGGCGCCAGCGAGAGTTTTGTATGTATCGCGCGTGCGCGAGTCAACGTTTATTTTTAATTTTTTTTATTTTTCCCCAATCTTTAATTTCTTTATTGATTAAGGTATTACATAGGTGTCCTCATCCCCCCACTAACCCCCATCTGTCATTTCCCAGGGACGCACCTCCGCACCTTCAGAAGCGACGTCTTCCATTTCCAGGGAACGCGTGTGGGGAAGCAGAGAAAATATGTGTTGTTAGAGCCTGGCGGGCGATGAGCTCACGTGGGATCCTGGCTCGCGGCGGAGACACAAGCGGCTGAGGTGCTGGGGGTCCTGGCTCGTCTCCCTAAGTCGTCACCGGGGCCGCCGCGGCCGTCAGGGGCGTCCTCACGCAGCGTCTGAGATCAGGGAAGATCGGCCGACGCGGCCTGGGTCGTTGCCGAACTGTGACTGGTGGCCAATGGGATCCCCGACCTCTTGTGTATCGTCTTTTATCTAAAAATGTATTTGTATGGTCCTGGCTGGTGTGGCTCAGTGGATAGAGCACCGGCCTGCGGACTGAAGGGTCCCGGGTTCGATTCCAGTCGAGGGCCTGGGCCTGGATTGCGGTCTTGATCCCCAGTAGGGGGCGTGCAGGAGGCAGCCGGTGCATGATTCTCTCTCATCATGGATGTTTCTATCTCTCTCTCTCTCCCTCTCCTTTCCTCTCTGAAATCAATAAAGATATATTTGAAAATAAATAAAGTATATTAATTTATTGATTTCCGACAGAAACAGAGAGGGAGAGAGAGAAGCATCAATGATGAGAATCATGGATCGGCTGCCTCCTGCACGCCCCCTACTGGGGATGGAGCCCACAACCCGGGCCTGTGCCCTTGACCGGGAATCGAACCCGGGACCCTTCAGTCTGCAGGCCGACGCTTAACCACTGAGCCACACCGGGCAGGGCTAGACTTTGGAAATCATTCACGTTGCCTGGCTCTGATGGAAACGAAACGCAACAGGGATGTAACTATTCCTGTGACACAAGTTACCCTTTCGGACGTTGTTACGGAAAACAGTAGCAGGACACAATTTTTACCTCCGGAACACATTAAGCCGGCGGTTCTCAACCTTCCTAAGGCCGCGACCCTTGAATACAGCTCCTCATGCTGTGGGGACCCCCAACCATAACATTATTCTCGTGGCTGCTTCATGACTGTCGTGTTGCTGCTGTTATGAATCGTCACGTAAGTATCTGATCTGCAGGATGGATTTTCGTGGTTACAAATGGAGCATCATGAAAGCACAGTGATCGATCACAAAAACAATATGTGATTATAGATGTGTTTCCCGACGGTCTGAGGCGACCCCTGTGAAAGGGTCGTTGGACCCCCAGAGGGGTCACTGCCCACAGGTTGAGAACCGCTGCACTAAGCATTAATGGGGTGGGGGTGGGAGGGCAAACATCATTCAAATGATTTAAGGTCGAAAAGACAGCTGGACTTGGCTCAGAGTGGTAAGAGCAGGAGGCAATGAGCATCGCTGTTCCTTCTGTATAATCTCTGTCCTTTAAATATATTGTAAAGACATGTTGACATACAGCCCTGGCTGGTGTGGCTCAGTGGACAGAGCGTCGGCCTGTGGACTGAAGGGTCCCGGGTTCGATTCCCGGTCAAGGGCACATGCCCGGGTTGTGGGCTCCATCCCCAGTCGGGGGCGTGCAGGAGGCGGCCGATCCGTGATTCTCTCTCATCATGGATGTCTCTCTCTCTCTCTCCCTCTCCCTTTCTCTCTCAAATAAATAAAAATCTATATATTTTTTAAAAATCTACGCATTTACTTTTTTTTTTTTTTTAAATCGAGTGATTAATGCTTAAATCTGAGCCCACAGCGGCCGGCTTCCGTCCTGTTTCCCGTATCCATTTCCGCTTCTGAAACAGGACGGACCCCCCTGCCCATGACGACGACACAGACGCGCCCCCTAACGCCCTCGGCATCGGCCGACCCGGGGATGAATGAGTGTCAGCGAAGCTCACCCCACATGGGCCCCAGCCCCTCCCACCAGCACGGCCCCGGAGACACCCCACCTCACCTCCAGGCTGCAGACACCTGATCTGCTCTCTGGACGGTACCAGGAGGGCAGGGCCCCCGATTCCGCCGCTAATGGGGGGGCTGGCCCGAGACCTCGTCCCCTCGGCAACCTCTGACCCCGAGCATCTCCCGCGTCTGATCGAAACGCCAGGCACGCCCTTCCCTGCCTGTCAGAAGCTGCTGCAGAGGGTCCCTCGGGGTTTAAGCGGCAGATCAGGGCTTGGCGTTCACGGACTGTTTGCAACCCCGACTTTTCAAAGCACAGGAAGCAAGCAGCTCCTACATCAGCGGTTCTCAACCTTCCTAAGGCCGCGGCCCTTGAATACAGCTCCTCATGTTCTGGGGACCCCCAAGCATAAAATTATTTCCGTGGCTGCGTCATCGCTGTCATGTGGCTGCTGATATGCATCGTCATGGAAACATCTGATCTGCAGGATGGATTTTCATGGTTACAGATTGGACATCATTAAAGCATAGCGATCAATCGCAAAAACAATATGTGATTATAGATGTGTTTTCCGACGGTCTTAGGCGACCCCTGGGAAAGGGTCGTTCGACCCCCCAAGGGGTCGCGACCCACAGGTTGAGAACCGCTGTCCTGCATTACCCGGGACCGTTCAACACGACAGCCATGGCACCATTTTTTATTTTATTTTTATTTTTTAAATATACTTTTTATTGATGTCAGAGAGGAAGGGAGAAGGAGCGAGAGAGAAACATCAATAATGAGAATCACGGATCGGCTGCCTCCCCCACGCCCCCTACTGGGAACGGAGCCCGCAACCGGGGCATGTGCCCTGACCGGGAATCGAACCGTGACCTCCTGGTTCATAGGTCGATGCAAAACCACTGAGCCACACTGGCCGAGCAGAACAATGATTTTATAACTAATTTTAAACTCTTCTAACGTCTCGGCTCCAATTTCCTGGGGAGCAAAGCAGTGGTTTCACCTGAGTCCAGGTCCAATTAAAACGTTAACAGAACCATGAACATAAAGGCATATAGCTATGCTTTAAGCTAAAGGCACCCTACGTAATAAAAGCCCAATATGCTAAGGGCCCGGTCGTCCTGTTGTCCATTCAACCAATCAAAGCGTAATATGCTAATGACACGCTAAGGCTGCTCAACCACTTGCTATGATGTGCACTGACCACCAGGGGGCAGACAGTCGACCGTTCGACCAGTCGCTATGACATGCACTGACCACCAGGGGGCAGACACTCCAACCGGTAGGTGAGCTTGCTGCTGGGGTCTGGCCGATCGGGACTGACTGAGACGGGCCGGACATGCCCTGGAGCCCTCCCACGGTCCCTCCCTGGCCCCAATCGTGCACCAGTGGGGTCCCTCGGCCTGGCCTGCGCCCTCTTGCAATCCGGGCTGAGGGACCACAACCCCCCCCCCCCACCCCAAGTGCATGAATTTTGTGCACCGGGTCTCCAGTGTTACATAAAAACGTAAAACATTGGTCCTAGCCGGGTTGCTCAGTGGATAGAGCATCGGCCTGCGGACTAAAGGGTCCCGGGTTCGATTCCCGGTCAAGGTCACATACCCGGGTTGTGGGTTTGATCCCCAGTAGGGGGCGTGCAGGAGGCAGCCGATCAGTGATTCTCTCTCATCATTGATGTTTCTCTCTCTCCCTCTCCCTTTCTCTCTGAGGGGAAAAAAAAGTAATACATTTAAACACAAACTCTATTTCACCACTGTGTTGGCACCCATGTGCGCATCACCTTCACCCCCAAATGTTCCTGTCTATTACCTCTGATTTTAACACACATGAAGACACTTTATGTGGCCATTGGTAGATGAGTGGCTAGAGGAGATGGGGAACATACATACGATGGAATACTAGTCAGCCATGAAAAAGAATGGAATTGTGTCATTTGCAACAACATGGATGGAGCTAGAGGGTATTAGGCTAACTACCAGAGGCCAGGGGCACGGAATTCATGCGGGGGGGGGGGGGCGGTCCATCAGCCTGGACTGCACCCTCTCCAATCCGGGACCCCTCAGGGGATGTCTGACGAGATCAGGCCTAAACCGGCAGTCGGACATCCCCCTCACAATCCGGGACCGCTGGCTCCTAACTGCTCACTTGCCTGCCTGCCTGATTGCCCCTAACTGCCCTCCCCTGCCAGCCTGATCGCCCCTAACTGCCCTCCCCTGCCGGCCTGATCGCCCCCAACCCCTCTACCTGCCTGCCTGATCGCCCCTAACCTGCCCTCCCTTGCCAGCCTGATTGCCACCAACCCCTCTACCTGCTTGCCTGATCGCCTCTAACCTCTCTCCCCTACCGGCCTGATCGCCCCTAACCCCTCTACCTGCCGGCCTGATCGCCCCTAACCCGCTCTCCCCTACCGGCCTGATCGCCCCTAACCTCTCTCCCCTGCCGGCCTGATCGCCCCTAACCCCTCTACCTGCTGGCCTGATCGCCCCTAACTGCCTCTGCCTTGGCTCCGCCACCGTGGCTTTGTCCGGAAGACGTCTGGTCTATCCAGTCTAATTAGCATATTGCCCTTTCATTAGCATAGATAATAAGGCCTGCAGGTGAAGATAAGTGTCTTACCTTTCTCTTACACGTGGAACCTAAAAGCAACAGATATGGTGGTTGGAGCGTCAGCCCACACACCGAGGGACTGCAGGTTCGATTTCCCGATAGAGACGCATACGTGGGTTGTGGGTTCGAACCCCGCGCCCCCGTTGGGATGCGTGCGGGAGGCTGCCAAGTGGGAGGGGAGATGGGGAAACAACCAGAGAGACACGCTGGGGAGCCCGGGAAAAGGCCGCACCCAGTGTGTGACGGATAACGTGGCCTCGCCCGGCCCTCTGCGCCCCGTGGGGGTCAGGGGCTAGTGACGTCTTCCCCATCTCCGCACGCCTGACCCGGTCCCCTAAGCCCTAGGCCAGGGGCGGGCAACCCCTGGCATGCGTGCCAAACACGGCGCGCCAGTAACTTTCGCTGGCACGCGAAACCCTTTCTTATAATCTTCTGTTTACGCTTGTGAATCTTTGCTTTCAGGGATGAATTCTGTTAAGTCTCGTCACGGGAGTAGCCTGACGGATGAAAGCAGCAGCGCGTGCATATCCCTGAAGGTCACGGAACAGAAACCTGATGTCAAATCTCCGTCATCAGCGACGCAGCAGCAAAAGTCCCACTGATACTATCACACGGAGTTATGAAGTTCTCCGTCCGACTATCAGTGTACATGTAGACGTTAAAAAATAAATGGCCGAAACCGGTGTGGCTCAGCGGGCAGAGCGTCGGCCTGCGGACTGAAGGGTCCCGGGTTCGATTCCGGTCAAGGGCATGTACCCGGGTTGCGGGCACATACCCAGTAGGGGGCGTGCAGGAGGCAGCTGATCGATGTTTCTCTCATCGATGTTTCTAACCGTCTATCTCTCTCCCTTCCTCTCTGTAAAGAATCAATAAAATATATTAAAAAAATGAAATAAAAAAAATAAATGTATCTTTCATCATCATAGACTGTGCTTTTGTCGCTTGAACGAATTTTATCATTTCTTCAAGGTTCTTCACAGACAGACACCTTAAGAGATATCAAGTAGGCGTGACACGTTCTCAAGAAATTAGGGTTAGCACGCAGAAGAGTTTGGAGTCAGAGATCTTGCCGGTTTTGGCACGCACTCACACAAAGGTTGCCCACCCCTGCCCTAGGCCAGGCGTGTCAAACTCGCGGCCCGCGGGCCACATGCGGCCCACAACGGATATTTCTGCAGCCCAGCCGATAGGACGGCCTGTAAGAAACGTGTTGATAAGCCCTGACCAGTTTGGCTCAGTGGATAGAGCGTCGGCCTGCAGACTCAAGGGTCCCGGGTTCGATTCCTGTCAAGGGCATGTACCTTGGTTGCGGGCACATGCCCAGTGGGGAGTGTGCAGGAGGCAGCTGATCCATGTTTCTAACTCTCTATCCCTGTCCCTTCCTCTCAGTAAAAAATCAATAAAATATATTTAAAAAAAAGGAAATGTGTTGATAAAAATTTCGCCCCTTAATTTCTACACTATCCTGTTGTACGATATTATTAATCACGAACTACGACGTTCGCTGATGACCGATGACTGTCATCGTGTTGCATTCATGTCCCTCACGCGCTGTAGGCGCAGGCGCGCCATCTCTCCCCACTGATGCTGGCAGCGAACGTTCTAGCAGCCGGTGGCCGCGTCCTTCGTCTCGGGCCGACTTGCTAGGTGTGCGCAAGAGGAAATACCGCGCTTTCGGAGAACAAGAAAAATGGGTTTATCTGCATTACGTATATTCATATATGCCTGTGTTCGGTGTCTGGTAAGTGAATGTTCAAGAAAAAAACATTAATTTTTATTAAAATGTTCTATTATTTTATTTCAGCCCTTTGCATTCAGCACGTCTCCTTCGCCAACAAACCTACGTTTCTGTGAAAACGGGAGCTTTGGGTTTCTTTGCGGCCATGTCCACGTCAACCGTGTGTATCTGGCCCGTGTGCGCCCGTGCGTGCGACACGCCTGCCCTAGGGACCCCGGGGGCATCCCTTGAGCTGGAACTTGCGTGCGGCGCACACGCCACACGCGTGCTGAACCGAGTTGCGCGGAGAGAGGAGAGCACGGACCCCGGCGTCCTGCGTGGCCCAGGGGGACTCTATCTCAGCGCCCAGCGAGTTACCGCGACAACAGGGCTGGGCGGACCCTCACCGGGATGCCCGCCTGTGACACCGAACCCTCTTCCGACGCCGGCGAGACGCGGGCCCCGTTGCTGCTCCCCCCTCCTCCCTGGACCCGGCCTTCAGGGGGTCCCTGGTCCGCTTCCCGCCGGCTCCTCCATCGCCCCGGCTTTGGTCTTCACGCCGTCGTACTGGCCGCGTCGACGAGTGAACGCCTGTGTGTATGTCACCGTTGAAATGCTAGGAATAAAAGGGGTAAGAACAGCCCGCCCGGCGTGGCTCCGGGGCTGAACGTCAACCTACGATGGAACCAGGAGGTCAGCGTTCGATTCCAGGTCAGGGCACAGGCCCGGGTTGCGGCTCGATCCCCAGTGGGGGGCGTGCCGGAGGCGGCCGGTCCGAGATTCTCTCTCATCATGGATGCTTCTCTCTCTCTCTCTCTCTCTCTCTCTCTCTCTCCTAGGAAATCAACAAAAACACACTCACAGACACAGACAACAATACAGTGATTATCAGAGGGAAGGGGGTGGGGGAGGTAGGACAGGGCAAAGGGGGAGTCATTGGAGACGGAGGGAGACGTGGTTGGGTGGCGAACACGCGACACACGACACAGGTGGCGGATTATCAATCAATTCTCCCCCCGAAACCTACACAGCTTCACCGCCCAACGTCCCCCCAATACATTCGGTCATTTTTTCTTTAGAAAAGAAAGCAAGCTGAGGTCCCTCTTGAGCCCAATAATTCCATTTTCCTGTGGGATGTGCCGAGCAAAAACCTGCAGATGGCGCGAGGCCGTGACCAACAGAGCTGAGTTCTGGGGGACCCGGGGCGTGCTGGTGAGCCACGCGGTTCTGAGGCGACGCTCTCTGAGCGCTAACGACGAACGGAACACGTATCCTTCATTTTCTCCCAACGGCGGGCGCACAGATCGAACAGCTCTTCCCTCACGTCAATGTCACGTATGTTCGCATCATGTGACTACATGCTTCACGTTACGTGGCCCTCCGGCCCACGGTTCCACATCACGTGTCCCAACGTCCACGGCCGGCGAGGATGGGGAACGTGGACGGACACGGTCACCTTGAAGACGGATTCTCAGGCGTCGCCGTGCGATCGCGTCGGCGGTGACCCCGACGCTGCCGTGGGCGGTGCACGCCCAGTATTTCCCAGTAGGAGGTGTGTAGGGTGCGTGGCGATGTCCGTGACGCTGGGATCGCCACCGGGCTCCATGCCTTACACGCCTCCTCCTTCTCGTGCGCCACGAACCCACGCGTGCTGAAGCCTGCGTCCCGTGCACTCGATAATACTGATCATCGCCGCCTCCCCCTCGGGGCACGGCCACGGACCGGCGGCCACTCTCGGACGGGCCTTCCTTCGCGGCCGGGTCGCGTGGCCCGAGGCTGGCTGGACGCCTTTCGAACGGCGTTCTCCCGGCCCCGGCGCCCGATCAGGCTGTGGGAGACGTGACGCCGGGGCCGCGGCTCACACACACCCTCTGCGGGTGGATGGGTCCCCCTCTGCACCCTCCCGGCGTCCGTGTGCACACGGCAGGGGGACACGCTGCTGGTCCCCCCTCGTGCGAGTACGTGAGCGCCCCGACGTGGCTCACGGGAGGCGCACGGCTGACACACGTCCTGGGATGCACGGGCAGCCGTGACGTCCCCCCGGCGGCATCACCCGGGGGCCCTCGATGGTGCGTTTGGGGGGTCGGCTACAGCGGGCACCCGGTCCGCGTGCCCCAGTGAGGGGTGCGGGCAGGGTGCCTCCGGGGCTCCCCCCGCACGGCCGCGGGCTGCGTCCTCAGTCCTGCTCCCCCCGCGGACACCGGCAGGACAGGCCGGGGGACGAGGAGCAGCACATCTGCAGCCACGGCTTCCAGAGGATGCGCCCCACGGACAGCTGGTTGGGGACGGGGACCACGGTGCGGGCGTGGCGCGCCGCCGCCTCCTGCATGGCCTCCAGGATCTCCCAGAAGCGGGGCTCGGCACCGGGCGTCAGGGGGCGCCGCTCCCTGGGGTCGCGGGACAGGTCGAAGAGCAGCGGCGGGTGGTGGCGGGTGACGAAGTGGCCGTGGCAGAAGCACACGTGGGTGGGGAAGCAGCCGTTGGCGCCCTCGGGCGCGAAGTTGGGCGTGAAGAGAAAGGCCTTCCAGACGGAGGAGCCTGGGGGGACAAGGGCGGAGGGTGGGGTCACGGGGAAGGGCCAGGAGGGTCTGCACCGGGCAGGGCGCGCACGGAACCCCGCGGCCCTGAGCGCAGGCAGGGAGCGCCCGGCGTTCGGGCGCGGGCGAAGCGTGTGGCGAAAAGAGGAAGCAGCCCGGCTGAGAAAGAGAGAACCGGCCCGAGGTCACGGGTTCGAGTCCCGGTCAAGGGCACATGTCCGGGCTGTACCCTCGATCCCCAGTGGGGGGCCTGCAGGAGGCGGCCGATCCATGATTCTCTCTCATCATGGATGTTTCTCTCTCTCTCCCTCCCTCTCCCTACTGCTTTCTAAAATCAGTAAAAAAAATATATTTTCTTAAAAAGAAAACTGAAACCTGTCTTTTTTTTCTAAGTTGACAACTTGTGTTGTTTTCTACGATTTAAAATATTTATTTGTGTATGTACTTACTTTTGCCTAATCCTCCCTTGAGGATATTTTTTCTATTGCTAGAGAGAGTGGGAGGAAGGGAGCCGGAAGGGGGGGGGAGGAGAGAGAGAGAGAGAGAGAGAGAGAGATCGACGGGTTGCCTCCCACACGAGCCCCGACCAGGGCCCAGGCCGGGGAGGAACCTGCAACCGAGGTGTGTGCCCTTGACTGGAATCGAACCCGGGACCCTTCAGTCCACGGGCCGATGCGCTATCCACTGAGCAACACCGGCCAGGGCAGAACGACACTGCCACTCCAGCCCCATACACGTACCAGCCGGGGCGTGTCCAGCGGGCACACGGCACGTTCACAGAGACGGGTGACGAACGGATTAAAAGCTCCCGGTTCCGCCCCCTCCTGCCCTCCAGGGTTTTAAACACACAGCCTGGGTTTCGGCTGAAATGACACGGGAGGAACAGCGAGGCTCCCAGCTGGCATAGACCACTGCAGACACACATGCACACACACATGCACATGCATGCAAACACAGTTGAATGCACAGGTGCATACATGTGTACGCATAGCTCATGCATGCACACGTGAATATGCACACGCGTGTACACATAGCTCATACATGCACATGTGAATGTGCACACACATGTGCACATGTGCACACACCCGCACGGGTGTACACACAGCACATGAATGCATGTGTACATACATATGTACATGCAAGCACGCAGTTGAATATGCAGGTGCATATGCTTGCACATGCACATGCAAACATACACATGCACACACATGCACATGTGTGTGCGTACAGTTGAATACACAGGTGTGCACACATGTGTGCACATAGCTTGTACATGCGCATGTGAACACACGCACAAGATAAACACACACATACACAGCTGCACGCACGTTTGCATGCACAGAAATGCACATGTGTACACAGATGCACACATGTTTACATGCATGTGTGCATATGTACAAGGAGGCCCATGTGCAACCACACACACGCACACACAGCCATCGAGAACAATCTCTGACACGCAGCACCTCACTTAGCATCTTCCCAGCCTTGAGGACGCCCCAACGTATCCGATCCACGCATGCAGGAGTGTAGCGAACAGAGGTGATCTTTGGGGTGAAGGAGACACCCTAACACAGTGGTTCTCACCCTTCTGGCCCTTTAAACACAGTTCCTCACGTGGTGACCCAACCAGAAAATTATTTTCGTGGCTACGTCATCACTGTCATGCTGCTACCGCGACGAATCGTCATGTAAATATCTGATATGCAGGGTGGTCGTAGGCGACCCCTGCGAAAGGGCCGTTCGAGTGCGACAGGTTGAGAGCCGCTGCTGGGAGACTGTGGCTGTCTCAGCTTCACGAAGGCCCCGCACACCCCCAGTCGGGGGCGCGAACGGAGCCCAGAGCAGGGCGGTCCCACTGCGCTGCCCATGGGAGCTCTGGGTGCCAACGATCCCCACACACGGACGTGGTAGACGGAGATGCCGCGACGGTGAAGGGGTTAATTTCCTGTGCCCCCCACTGCGTGCTGACTCTCTGGGGAGCGGACTGCGCCTCCCACAGCCCCTGACAGACACGAGTTCTCGCAAGCGCTTCTGGGTCGGAAACCGTAGCAGATAAACACACAAAAAATCCATGAAAACCACCACCACCACCACAGAGAAGAATGTGGGCCGACGGCCCCTCAGGACTGAAGCTGATGTCCGAGCCCAGGTTCTCTTTACTGATTTTTTAAAAAATCGGTTTCAGCCCCGACCGGTGTGGCTCAGTGGGTAGAGCGTCGGCCTGCGGACGGATGGGTCCCGGGTTCGATTCCGGTCAAGGGCACGTACCTTGGTTGCGGGCACATCCCCAGTAGGGGGCGTGCAGGAGGCAGCCGATCGATGTTTCTCTCCCATCGATGTTTCTAACTCTCTATCCCTCTCCCTTCCTCTCTGTAAAAAAATCAACAAAATATTTTATAAATAAATAAATAAATGAATGAAATGAGGAAGATCCCTTCCTCTGTGGAAAAATCAATAAAATATATTTTTTTTAAAAATTGGTTTCAGCCAAGAAGGGAGAGGGAGAGAGAAACATCCATGAGGAGAGAGAATCATGGATCGGCTGCCTCCTGCATGCCCCCCACTGGGGACCGAGCCCACAACCCGGGCACGTGCCCTGACGGGGAATCGAACCCTGACCTCCTGGCTCACAAGCCGACACACAACCACTGAGCCACACCAGCCGGGTCCCTTACTGATCACAATATTAAAAGGCTAATATGCAAATGGTCGTCACGCCGTGACGCTTAACGACCAATGAGCAGGGACCTGAGGCTGCGTGGAGTCTGGCTGGGCTGGGGGACCTCAGGCTGTGCCCCCCGCCCATCAGGGCTTAAAGGGAGTGGGGCCGGCCGGGTCTGGGTCTTGTGCGATTTTGAGGCGCACGTGGTGGGCAGGGACTTGACTCTGGGTCCTGCGGCGTGCCCCACACTCTGACGGGAGGGGGATTTTTATATGCATTTGACTAATTTCCTTTCACCTCTGACACTGCTATTATAGAGAAAGGACAGACGGCCATATTGAAATATTTCCTGTAATGAATTCCCTTTTGATGTGCACGGATTCCGTGCACCGGGCCACTCGTTTTTACTTAAGATTGTAGCATTTCGCCCCCTGGCAACATCACACACCTAATTCACTCTGATGGTCCGTGTGTCTCCTGCAATGGTGACACGTACAATGATAGATATTTAGCGACCCACCGACTGACCCAACTACGAAATGAATCTATAGACTCAGCTACAAGTGATTGTCACAGGAGCATGCGCTGTCCCCCACAGCCTCTGACCTCACCCACGCTTATGCCCGGGAACCTCGCCTCTTTGTGGGTCTTATATTTTGGGGGGAAGATCTGGGAAAGGCAGTGCACGCAACACGAGTATTTCACAGATGAACACATGATGGATGCCTGCGGTCTGTGTCGCCGGTGGAAGCTGGGGGAGGCGGGACGTAACGTCTGAGTCACTTTACATGCGCTCAGCACACGTGCCGCACACGGAAGAAGTGGGGTGGCCTCGTGGACACTCCCGGCTGCAGGCACAATCCCCAGGCACGGTGCCAGTCTGCGGCAGAGTTTCAGAGGACTGGGCAGCCCGGCCGGCGTGGCTCCGTGGTTGAGCCTCGACCCATGAACCAGGAGGTCACAGGTTCGATTCCCGGTCAGGGCACAGGCCCGAGTTGCGGGCTCCATCCCGTGTGGGGCGTGCAGGAGGCAGCCGATCCGTGATTCTCTCTCATCATGGATGTTTCTCTCTCTCTCCCTCCCTCTCTCTTCCTCTCTGAAATCAATAAATATATATATAAAAAAAATTTTAAATGCCCTGGCTGGTTTGGCTCAGTGGAGAGAGCATCACCCCTCAGACTAAAGGGTCCCGGGTTCGATTTCCAGTCAAGGGCACGTGCCCGGGGTGCGGGCTCCATCCCCAGCGTGGGGTGTGCAGGAGGCAGCCGGTCAGTGATTCCCTCTCCTCACGGATGTTTCTATGGCTATCTCCCTCTCCCTTCCTCTGTGAAGTCAATAACGATATGTGTTTTACAAGAAGGAAGCAGGTAGCATTAGGATTCTCATCAGCTCCTCTCTCTCCCCCTTTCCTGCGACCCTGCAGACACTCAGATGCATCCTGGGCCGGGGTCGGACCGGGTCAGCCAGGCCACGGCGGTAACAGGAGGACGCGCGGGCCGGGCCGCCCTTGAGCTCTCGCTCACACACCGCACACCTCCAGGGCGCTCCGTGCTTGGCATGCGAGCCCAGCCCCATCGCTTCAAACGCGAGAGAGTGCAGGCACCCGGAACAAATCCAGTCTCAGGGCCCGCATTTCCCACTTGCCTGTGACAGCCGCGCGCACGGAAGCCGCTATTACCGACTTAGGGCCGTGCTGCCCGGACGTGACTTGGGGGGGAGATTGACGGCCGGGCCAGTGGGAGTCTCGGGCCCCCGCGCCTGGGAGGGGCGGGCGCTCGCCACGTCGGACCCGCGTGGAATGGAAATCACGGTTTCCGAAGCAACGCCTGGGACTAGATACAGGAGTTTGCCTTTATCGTCTTCTAGTTTGGATTATTTTAAATTTAACTTCATTTAATTTTTTTTAATTGATTTTAGAGAGAAAGGAAGAGGGAGAGAGAGAGCTGCAGGTTGACGCTCTATCCATTGAGCTACAATGGCCAGGGCTCTAGTCTGGATTTTTAAAAACCTCTGTGAAAGGAGGCAGATTGCCACCAAACACCTTGTGTGCGTAGATGCATCACCCATGCACACAGACAACAGGGGGTGAGGGCCTGGGGTGGGGGCTGGAGACGGGCTCGAGGGGGGTCAATGGGGGGAAAAAGGGGACATAAGTAATACTTGCAACAATAAAGATTAATAATGAATGAATGAATGAATGAATGGGTATTTTTTAAAGGCAGATTGTGCCCTGACCGGTTTGGCTCAGTGGATAGAGCGTCAGCCTGCGGACTGAGGGGTCCGGGTTCGAATCCGGCCAAGGGCATGTACCTTGGTTGCGGGCACATCCCCAGTGGGGGGTGTGCAGGAGGCAGCTGATCGATGTTTCTCTCTCATCAATGCTTCTAACTCTCTCTCCCTCTCCCTTCCTCTCTGTAAAAAATCAATAAAATGTATTTATTTTTATTATTTTTTTAAAATATAAAATGTATTTAAAAAAAATAAAAAGGCAGACTGTTCCTTCTCTGTGCTGGGTCTCTGGGCCCCTGGGGACCGTCTCCGTCAAGAGCAGTGGGGCCGCGTCTTACGTCTCACCGGTCCCCAAGGTACGTGTCCTTGCTGCAGACCCCTGCTCTGTGATCTACCAGGAACCCGGGACCCACACCCTCAAAGGCCTTATTGCAAAGAAAAACAGTGCATCCCAGTCACATGACACAACAGGGAGCACCTTACATCGCTAATAGATAGACTTAGTCCCGTCTCCCAAAATTATCGCGGTAACTCGCCTCAGCCCGTATATTTCTCCCTAGACTGGAAGACTGTTAGCTTGAAAAACAGACCAACCAATGCATTCATATGCATCTACGCATCAGCCGTGGACACAGACAATAGGGGGGTGAAGGCCTGGGGTGGCGGGGAGGGGCTGGGGGGGGAGAGGTCCATGGGGGAATATGGGGGACACAGGGAATACTTTCAACAGTAAAGATTAAGAAAAACACACAAAAACATCCTCTCGATCCTAAGAACTAACGTTTTGCTAGCCTGTGTTTACATTTGAGGCCTTTCCTTGACCCTTGGAGTAAATAATTTAATATTGTTTCATACAGAAAAAGAAAACCCTATATAATAAAAGCCCAATATGCTAAGGGTCCGGTTGGCCGGCTGGCCGTTCAACCAATCAAAGCGTAATATGCTAATGATATGCAAAGGCCGCTCAACCGCTCGCTATGACGTGCACTGACCACCAGGGGGCAGACGCTCCGACTGGTAGGTTAGCTTGCTGCCGGGGTCCGGCTGATCGGGACAGAGGGAGACGGGCTGGACGCACCCTGGAGCCCTCCCACGCTCCCTGCCCGGCCCCTATCATGCAACGGTGGGGTTCCTCGGCCTGGCCTGCGCCCTCTCGCAATCCGGGACCCCTTGGCGGGTGTCGGAGAGCCAGTTTCAGCCCCATCCCGCAGGCCAGGCCAAGGGACCCCCCCCCCGTGCATGAATTCGTGCACCGGGCCTCTAGTATGAACCATAAAACGGCAATCCACACATCATCCATCAACAATTGAATCTAAACACCAAAATAAAAAAAATTAAAAAAAACAAGAAATCTTATGAACAAGATAAACAGCTGAATAAAATAGAACCTGAGTCACGGGAACATGGGACAGGCTGACGCATCTCAGAGGGATGGGGTGGGGGTGAGGGGGAGCGATCCGCCCAAGGTCTTAGCTGTGGACACAGACAGGAGGGGGGTGAAGGCCTGGGACGGGGTGGGAACCGGATGGAGGGGGATAAGGGGGAGGAAATGGGGGGAGACACCTATAATACTCTGCACAATAAAGATTAAGAAAAGTCCCAACAACCACAGAAACACAGCTCGCGGATGGCTTTGTGTGTCTAGCGGGCCCTGAGCAGCCGGGGTCCGCTGGGGCCAGGGGGTGGTAGAAGGGTGTCCCAAAATTCACGCAAGATTTGAATGTTGCGTGAGCATTCACAACAACAACAACCAATAAAAGCCCAATTTGACTCGGTTGATTGAATCAGATTCTAATATCTGTTGCCCTCTGATGTCAATCCCTTCGATTCGATCAGCATCACCACGTACCCACGATGGCCCAGGAGCAGGGACCGGGAAGACCCATGAAGACCGCGGCTTTGTGTCTGTGCCAGCAGAGCCGTGAAGGCCATGGACCCGATGTGCTATTCCATCCATAAACCCTAGACTGTGTCCTTTATGAATCAATAAAAAAATTACAATTTTTAATTACAAACCTGTGTTTTCTATCAAAATCACTTCTTGCGTGAATTTTGGGACACCCTTTAGAAGGGAAGACGGAGAACCAACATCATATCCTAGCCGGGTGGCTCAGTGGGTTGGCAGGTTGCCGGTCGTACAGCAAAAGGTTGGGGGTTCGAGTCTAGGTCGGGTACATGGCTGGGTTTGATCCTGGGTCTGGGTGGGTGCACGGGGCAACCAATCAATGTCTCTCTCTCTCTCTCTCTCCCCCTCTCTCTCTCTCTCCCTCTCCCTTCCTCTCTGCAAACATATCCTCAGGGGAGGATTAAAAACAAAATAAATAAAAAGGAAACACAACAAAATAAATAAAAAAAACACCCCCTTACGTGGGTTTTCATGTGGTTTATTTTCAGCAGCAAACGCAGCGCTCTGTCAGGGACAAGGATAAACTGTCCTGGTTTTTGTGTGTGTGTGTGTGTGTGTTTTTTCCCCCTTGAGAGCTGAACGCTTTTATAAAAAAAAAAAAAAAAAAAAAAAAAGGAATGAAAAACACGGGTTTCCGTCTGCCCTGCAATCTGCGCCCCGCACGGAGGGCGCTCAGAGAATCCGGGAACTCGGTGTGAATGGCTTGGACGGATCGGCTCCTCTGGGTCCCTCACAGGTACACGCCCCTGGACACCTGGGTTCGGCTGCTCAACTTGACGAGAGAGATTTATTGGGGATGCCGGAGGGCTGCGTGGATGTACACACAGAAATCAAACCAGCTGGACCTGAGAAAGTATTTCATTTTTTTAAAGGGTTTAAAAATATATATTTCTATTGATTTCAGAGAGGAAGGGAGAGGAAGAGAGAGAGAAACATCCGTGATGAGAGAGAATCACGGATCGGCTGTCTCCTGCACGGCCCCTACTGGGGACCGAGCCCGCAACCCAGGCATGTGCCCTTGACCAGGAATCGAACCCGGGGCCCTTCAGTCCGCAGGCCGACGGTCTATCCACTGAGCCACACCGGCCAGGGCTGAATAACCATTTTGTACAATAAATTCTGTGAGGTACATAGTGCTTTTTCTGGTGATTTTTTTTTTTTTTTTAAATAACAAGAAAAACAGTTTCCAACCGATTTGAATTGGAAAAGAGGCCGGATTTCGGAGGCCCTGTGAGTTCAGCATCAGAACGGTCGCATCCCGCGGGAGTTCTGTCCGACCAGATGGTTTGTGGGTTCGCACGTGAACGTGAGCATGCATCTCCTGGCAATATTCACCTGCTTAAAATCCTGCAACCGCTTCTGGTCCCAAGAATCTACCTACCTTCCCAGGTAAACTTTATCTGTAAAATCATGTTGACATCCCTCTCGCAGTCCGGGACCACTGGCTCCCAACCGCTCGCCTGCCGGCCTGATCGCCCCTAACTGTCCTCCCCTGCCGGCCTGGTCGCCCCTAACTGCTCTCCCCTGCCGGCCTGATCGCCCCTAACCGCCCTCCCCTGCCGGCCTGATCGCCCCTAACTGCCCTCCCCTGCCAGCCTGATCTCCCCTAACCGCCCTCCCCTGCCGGCCTGATCGCCCCCTAACTGCCCTCCCCTGCCGGCCTGATCACCCCTAACTGCCCTCCCCTGCCGGCCTGATCGCCCCTAACTGCTCTCCCCTGCCAGCCTGATCGCCCCTAACTGCTCTCCCCTGCTGGCCTGATCGCCCCCTAACTGCTCTCCTCTGCTGGCCTGATCGCCCCCTGCCCTCCCCTGCCGGCCTGATCGCCCCTAACTGCCTCCTGCACGCCTCCTACTGGGGATCGAGCCCGCAACCGGGCATGTGCCCTGAGCGGGAATCCAACCGTGACCCCCTCCTTCATAGGTCGACGTGCAACCACTGAGCCACACTGGCCGGGCTCTAGGGAAGGATTTTGAGCTCACGCGGTATCTCTCTCACCCCTAAGAATTTTGGAAAGCGTTCCGGCATGCAGTCCGGCGATAACTGACCATCTCCTCCCAAAGCGGACCTGAGATGACGCCAGCCGCCTCGCCCAACGACCACGCGTCTTCTGTGTCCTCTAGCAGGCAGGTAACGCCGCCCTGCAAACAAGACTCGCCCTTTCCGTACGCACCTCCGCCCGCTCAGCTCCTCCCACGGCTCCGGCACAACGCGGGCGACGGCGTGAGCCGCCTGCAAACCCAGCAGCTCTCGTACCCGCTGCTGCCCCCGGTAGGTGTGCAGGTCGGACTTCCAGTGCCCTCTTCAGAAGCTAAGAAGACCGTCCGTGTGGCTCACCAACACGTGCCCACGCACCCGGGCACGGGGGATGCCACAGAGAAGCCGCCAGTGAGCGCCGGTGGAAGCATAAATGCGGGCGAAGCTCCATCACTAACCAGAGCCATGGGGACGCCAGGACAGCAGCCATAGCCCCTGAGAGTCAGAGACACCCCGACAACTAAATGAGAGGCGATTCAGAACATCATGGGTGGCTGCGACCCTTTAGCCACTCCAGCCTTGAGCCACTGTGACTTCGTGAATCCTCACCAACGATACTTTTGCATTGATGTTTAGAGAGAGAGTGGGAGGGAGGGGGAGAGACAGAGAGAGAGAGAGAGAGAGAGAGAGAGAGAGAGAGAGAGAGAGAAGCATCGATGTGAGAGAGACACATCCATTGGTTGCCTCCCACGTGTGCTCCTACCAGGGCCGGGGATCGAGCCTGCAATCGAGGCACGTGCCCTTGACCAGGAATCGAACCCGGGACCCTTCGGTCCACAGGCCGACGCTCTAGCCCAGGGATGGAGAACCTATGACACGCGTGTCAGAGGTGGCACGCGAACTCATTTTTTGGGTTGATTTTTCTGTGTTCAATGGCATTTAAATATATAAAATAAACGTCAAAAATATAAATCTTTGTTTTACTACGGTGGCAAAGATCAAAAAATTTCTATAGGTGACACAGCACCAGAGTTAAGTTAGGGTTTTTCAAAATGCTGACACGCCGAGCTCAAAAGGTTCGCCATCGCTGCTCTATCCACTGAGCCACACTGGCCAGGGCAGACGTACCGTGATTCCTCCTCTTTGGTCGCTGGTTTGAGGCAGGAGATTCTCAGAAATTGCCCAAATCCCTGTCCAAGGAGCAGATCTTATCTCGGGAGCAGCTGCCGATCAGAATCTGGGTCTTGTTTGTCACACTCGGTCCTATTTTTCCCCTCTTCCTGTCTGTTTCCTCGTTCCTCCCCCGCATCAGCTGTCTCTCCAGCCCCTGACCACGTATGTTCCTTCCAGCTTCTTGAAACGCCAGAGCGGCACGGAAAGTTAGTTCTCTACATTTCTCACAGAACTGGGTGCCATGCAAGGACAGCCTTCCCTCAGTAGATGGCTCGGCCCCAAATGTTCCCGTTCCTCTAAAATAAGACACAGGCCCGGCCGGCGTGGCTCAGGGGCTGAGCATTGACCTAGGAACCAGGAGGTCACAGTTCAATTCCCCGTCAGGGCACATGCCCGGGTTGCGGGCTCCATCCCCAGGACAGGGCGTGCAGGAGGCAGCCGGTCCATGATTCTCTCATTGACTAGAGGCCCGGTGCACGAAATTTGTGCAGGGGTTGGGGGAGGTCCCTCAAGCCGGCCTGCATCCTCTCCAATCTGGGACCCTTCAGGGGATGTCCAACTGCCAGTGTAGGCCCGATCTCTTGCAATCTGGGACAGCTAGCTCCTAACTGCTCTCCCCTGCTGGCCTGATCGCCCCTAACTGCCCTCCCCTGCAGGCCTGATCGCCCCTAACTGCCCTCCCCTGCCGGCCTGATCGCCCCTAACTGCCCTCCCCTGCCAGCCTGATCGCCCTAACTGCTCTCCCCTGCCGGCCTGATCGCCCCTAACCACTCTCCCCTGCCGGCCTGATCGCCCTAACTGCTCTCCCCTGCCGGCCTGATCGCCCCTAACCACCTCTGCCTCAGCCCCGCCACCGTGGCTTTGTCCGGAAGGATGTCCGAAAGACGTCTGGTCTAATTAGCATATTACCCTTTTATTAGTACAGATGCTTCTATCTCTCTCTCTCCTTCTCCCTTCCTTTCTAAAATCACATATATATATATATATATATATATATATATATATATATATATATATATATATATATATTTATATTTATATTTTTTCTTTTTTAAATCCTTTAAGAAAATAAAAAACTAAGTATTTTGTAGGGTTAAGCCGGTGTGATTTCTGTGGGATAACAGAATGGTTGCCATTTTCCACTTTCAACATAATGAAGGGTGAGCCCTTTCAATGAATCTTTGCCCAACAAACCAGATGAGTAGGGATGGGGCAGGGGTGCATTGAAAGCCAGTACAAGTCTCGCTCTGAGTCTGAGAAGGAGCCATCGCTTGGGAGGTGAGCAGATGTCCTGGGAGAGGGGAGCCTCCAGGAGCCGAACCCCCAAACACAACAGAGAAAACGGGAGGTTGAGTCGACCTCTGAAGCGTGACCTCAAAGTCCAACCTCCACACACCGGCCTCTAGAACACGCCCCGGTCGCATTCACAGCTGCTGGGTTTCCAGATGCTGAGGCATCTCAGTCACATGGACATCACCGCGGCTCTACGTTGAACGGTACGAAAAAAACACACACAAAAGCCACCTGAGACCTACCACCTGGTTCCACTCGTACCTTCCGGCTGGTAAGGAAGGACACGACTCTCAGACGGGTGTCTGAAAACCCAAACGCGACGGCACAACCTGAGGAACACGCAGGAGGACAAACACCACAACATCCACGCCTCGGAACTTGGTGCTCAAGGTCGGAGTTCAGGGCAAAACCCACACGATCCGCGAGGAGGTACAGACGGAGGAGCCATGACCCGCCCCCTCTGAGACCCAGGAGAGGAAGCAGCGCCAGCATCCCAACGCAGCGGCTGATGGAAGAGCCACCATTGGCGTAGACGTGGGCGAACGCCTAGGCCAGTGGTCGGCAAACTCATTAGCCAACAAAGCCAAATATCAACAGCGCAACAATTGAAATTTCTTTTGAGAGCCAAATTTTTTAAACTGAAACTATATAGGTAGGTACATTGTGATTAACTTAATTAGGGGGCTCCTAAGCTGGCCTTTGCCAAAAACGTCCTCAGTCTGATGGAGGTATGTTCGCTGAGGTCGATGCCTTCCATCTCTCCCATCCACACTTGTCTTGTGTACTTGTTTTGTCCGTCTCCTTTCGTTCATCCTCTCTATATGTCCACACCATCTCAACATACCTTTCTCCATCCTCGACTCTACATCTTCTTTCACTCCACAATGTTCCCTAAAATTAACTTCATAAACTTTACTTACAGTTTTAAGTCAACTTCGCACGTACGGGGGCGCCCGCACGTGGTATTTTGTGGAAGAGCCACACTCAAGGGGCCAAAGAGCCGCGTGTGGCTCGCGAGCCACGGTTTGCCGACCACTGGCCTAGGTCAACGACCTCCCCCGGGGACAACCCTGGGACCAGAAGGAGTAAGAGCAGAGAGGAGCCAGGGTTCCACGCCAAGCCAAGCGCCCCGCACGCGAGCCATCCAGCGACCGACCGCTGCAGAGCAGAGCACCCTGGGAGCCACGGACACCTGGGGAGCTGCGACTCACTGTTGGGCGGGTGCCAGCGCACGGCGTTCAGGTAGAAGTTGCAGTAGTGGAAGAGGAACTCGTGCTCGGAGCGTTGGGTTTCGCCTCGCAAGAGGGGCATCAGGTCGCGCCCGTCGATGATCCTGTGGGGTCAACCAGGTGGCCGTGAGGGTGTGAGGCGAACCAGGACAGCTAGCTGCTAACCGCTCACCTGCCTGCCTGCCCTAACCACTCTGCCGCCCCTAACCGCCCTCCTCTGCCGGCCTGATCGCCCCTAACCGCCCTCCCCTGCCGGCCTGATCGCCCCTAACCGCCCTCCCCTGCCGGCCTGATCGCCCCTAACTGCTCTCCACTGCTGGCCTGATCGCCCCTAACTGCTCTTCCCTGCCGGCCTGATCGCCCCTAACTGCTCTCCCCTGCCGGCCTGATCGCCCCTAACTGCTCTCCCCTGCCGGCCTGATCGCCCCTAACTGCCCTCCCCTGCCGGCCTGACCGCCCCTAACTGCCCTCCCCTGCCAGCCTGATTGCCTCTGCCTTGGCCGTCTCCTCCTGAGAATGAACCGCTCTCCCCGCCGCGCCCCTGCCCCCGCCCCCCATCCTCCCGACAACGGAGAGCGTGAGAGAGCAGCACCGTCGTAATGAAGTCATCGGCGGTAAATACCCTCCCGGACCCTGTTGGGTACCATATGCAATGCAGGGACGTCAGCATTTTTTTTTTAATTCTCTCAACAGCATCATGAGTGGAGGCTCTTATTTCACAACAATAAGATAAAGACATAGCAGCCCTGCCCGGCCGGCCTGGCTCAGTGGTTGAGTGTCGACTTAGGAACCAGGAGGTCACGGTTCGATTCCCGGTCAGGGCACACGCCCGGGTCGCGGGCTTGATCCCCAGTAGGGGGCGTGCAGGAGGCAGCCGATCCATGATTCTCTCTCCTTATTGATGTTTCTATCTCTCTCTCCCTCTCTCCTTTCCACTCTGAAACCAATAGAAATATTTAAAAAACAATAAAAATTGCTACTATTCTTTTAAAAAAGAAAATCACAGGCCTTAAATACAATAGTGGTCCATCATTTTCTCCCCACAAGGGACTTGGGAATAGATTTCTGTTTTCTTATCTCCTCTCTCTCTCTCTTTCTCTCTCTCTCCCCCTCCCCCATCCTCTCTCTCTCTCTCTCTCACAATAGTAACATTTTATACGTCAACAAGCCTCTTAAGATCTGTAAGAAGGACCATCTGTTTCAAGAGCAGGTTCCACCCTTGCCGTTCCGCTCAGTGGATAGAGCGTCGGCCAGCAGACAGAAGGGTCCCGGGTTCGATTCCTGTCAAAAGCATGCGTACCCTGGTTACAGGTTCCCTGGCCCTGGTCAGGGCCTTCGTCGGGGTGCATACGGGAGGCAACCAATCCGTGTGTCTTTTTCACATCGACGTTTCTCTCTCTCTCTGTCTCTCGCCCTCCTTTCCACTCTCTCTCTTAAAAAAAAAACCAAAAAAACCCAAAATCAATGGGAAAATATCCTCAGGTGAGGATTCACAAAACAAAATGACAGCAAAGGGCCCAGGTGATTTTAATGACTGGAAGCCACCAGAGCCGCGTGCAACTCAGGGACTTACCCTGTGGGAGTTACTGAAGGGTGCCTACTGAGATTTATTCCAAGGGTAAGACCGAGGGCCCACGAGGAGACAAAATCGGGAGTGAAGTTTCTGGCGTCAGAGAAGGCTTCTGATGAGTAACCGCTGCCAGCTTTCCTGCCTGTCATCACGGGACGATCGACAACCTCGAGGCTGAGACAATCGAGTCCCGGAGGCACCCTGATCATTGCAACCCCAGCCCCTACTGCCTGTAAGCTGGCCCCAGAGGCACCCACAGTCTGCAAACCCGCCACCCCCAGCCCGCATGGCCTGTAATGAGTATCCCGTGCCCACTTCCCCGGGTCTGTAACGCCTACTACCCCACGGAACCCTTGTCCTTCTACCCATATAGGCAGCTGGCTTCTGGGGGGTGCAGAGCAGACGTCTGTGGGTGACCTGCTCCTCTCCCATGCCGCCGGCAGGATTGGAACAAACCCTCTTATAGGATTCACCCCGTCTCTGCTGAATTGGCTTAATTACTGACAGGCGGCCCCGCCCGGACTCCCCGGCTGTCGGGTGACAGAACCGGAGGCGGAGAACGCATCCCGCTGGAGTTCACACGCAACACGCCGGGAGCCGGAGCCCACCCGCCCCCGCCCGGGACGTGGGCGCGACGCCACACCACGGGGCTCGAGTCACGTACCTGTCCTCGGGCAGCGGGGCCCCGGCCAGCTTGGCCACGGTGGGGAAGACGTCCATGTTGCTGGTGGGCTCGGCGATCTCCACCCCGGCCGGGATCACCCCCGGCCACCGCAGCAGGCCCGGCACGCGGATGCCTCCTTCCCAGTTGTTGCCTTTGCCGCCTGAAACGCCAACGGGAGGCCGCCGGTGAGGCTCCTGAGGTTGGCCCGCCGGGCGGGGGAGCCGGGGGCCACGGCCGCTCCCACGCTCACCTTTAAAGATCCCGTTGCTTCCCCCGTGATGCTCTCCCTTGGGGGTGACCTCCTCCACGTGGGCGCCCTGGTCGGAGGTGAAGTAGACGAGGGTGTTGTTGGTCAGCTGCAGTTCCTCGAGGACATTCAGGAGCTGCCCTGAAGGGGAGACCACAGATATCGAGTGTGAAACTAGACACCTATCCATATAAAAGCCTGACAGGCAACCTGTCCCCTTGGGAGTTTGACCGACCGGGAGTTCCATCGCTCGCTATGACGTGCGCTGACCACCAGGGGGCAGCATGGAACAAAGGAAGGCCCGAGCCAGAAGCTGGGGAGGGGAGGCCCCACCGGCGGCCGGCAGCTGCTCGGAACCCGACCTGTGCACGAATTTCATGCACTGGGTCTCTAGCAGAAATATAGCTATACTTTTTCTTTCTTATTGATTTCGGAGAAGAAGGGAGAGAGAGAGAGAAACATCCATGATGAGAGAGAATCACGGATCGGCTACCTCCTGCACACCCCCTACTGGGGATGGAAACGGCAACCCGGGCATGTGCCCTTGACCGGGAATCGAACCCTGACCTCCTGGTTCACCGGTTGTCGCTCAACCACTGAGCCACACCGGCCGGCCGGGCACTAACTTTGTCATTTCCATCCAAAGCGTCCCACACGACTTGGCTGGGATTAACGTGACAGAATCTAGTAGAGACCATCGGACAAAAACGGTGAAGTATTTGGTTTAATTTGTGGAGAAATGGTCAGGTTTCCGATTTCCTTTTATTTTTCTCTTCCCCCGAAAGACACTCCCCAACATACTCTGAGTCCCATTCTGTTTAGGTCTTCAGCCAGAGTCTTGTGAGTCAAGCCCAGAGCCCATTAACCACTTAATTTTTCCCAAGATTGACCCAAAGATACGCTTACAGCTGTCCCAATGGAAAATAGTACAGCGATCCCATATAATAAAAGCCTAATATGCTAAGTGTCCAGGCGACCAGTCGGCCGTTCAACCAATCACAGCGTAATATGCTAATGATAGGCTAAGGCTGCTCAAGTGCTCGCTATGACGTGCCCTGACCACCAGGGGGCACACAGTCGAGTGGTCAACCAGTCGCTATGACATGCACTGACCACCAGGGGGGCAGACAGTCAATGGGTTGACCAGTCGCTATGACATGCACTGACCACCAGGGGGCACACAGTCGACCGGTTGACCAGTCGCTATGACATGCACTGACCACCAGGGGAGCAGACAGTCAATGGGTTGACCAGTCGCTATGACGTGCACTGACCACCAGGGGGCAGATGCTCCAACTGGTAGGTGAGCTTGCTGCTGGGGTCCGGCCCAACCTCCCGTGTCCCTCCCCGGCCCCGATCGTGCACCCGTGGGTTCCCTCGGCCTGGCCAGCGCCCTCTCGCCATCCGGGACCCCTCGGGGGATGTCAGAGAGCCGGTTTCGGCCCCATCCCGCGGGCCAGGCCGAGGGACCCCACTGGTGCACGAATTCGTGCACCGGGCCTCTAGTTAAAAAATAATGAAACGAGAATAAGCTACTTCACGTACTGACCACTGTACACCTACCCTCCCCGCCCGGTGTGCAGGGCTAACGTTTTTCTCCCCCACACCCTGTGCACCCAACGCCCCCCGGGAACGCACGCCCCCAAATTATCCTCGGCTTTCGGGACAACACGCGGCCCGGCCCGCGTCCGCAAATATTGTCTCTCAGGAAGGTTCCCCGGGGAGAAGGGCACCGATTCATAGCGGCTGATGGCTCTGCATTACGGGCGTGCGTGCTGCGGGGCCGCTGAGGAAGGGAGTGTTTTCCTTTCAAAACCTCTCATCTTGTTCCCCGAGTGACACAGACGCGGCGGGAAATACGCCGTCTGGAGAGCAATTTGTCACTGAGTGGCAGACGAACACCACCAGTCGGCTCATCCAACAGACGAGAGCGTCCCGGCCACCCTGGGGTGACCCTGCCTGGGGAACACGTGGGGGTGGGGCACCCTGCCTCCTCGCTGGGGACGGGGGTCGTAGGGGAAGATTAAATCCCAGCGAGAGCCCCGGCTGGTGTGGCTCAGTGGTTAGAGCGCCGGCCTGCGGACCAAAGGGTCCCGGGTTCGATTCCGGTCAAGGGCATATACCTGGGTTGTCGTCCTCAGACATCCAAGCAGTATTCTAAAAGCCCGGCCCAGCTCAGCCCGGCTGGGAATCCAACCATGACCTCCAGGTGCATACGTTGACGCTCAGTCACTGAGCCACACCTGCCAGGCCAGCAGAATATTATGGGAACACTAGAGGCCCGGTGCATGAATTTGTGCACAGGTGGGGTCCAGCCAGCCCACCACAATCAGGGCACATTGGGAAGAGCCGGCCAGAGGGAGGGGCTGCAGGCGGTTGGCAAGCCAGTCCCACCCCTGATCGGGGGTGGGGGGGGGTGATCAGGGGCAGGGCCAGATGGGGGGAGGGGCCGCAGACCATTGGTCGGTCTGCCCTGCCCCCTGGTCGAACTCCCGGTCGAGGGGACAAGGGGCATATTAGCCTTGTATTCTACAGGATACCTTTTTAACCCAGTCTCCCAAATTCTAATACACCCTTCCTTCCAATGCCGTGAAATGTTTAACTGGCTACTGCATGGTTACTTAACCTCTCAAACTTTGCTTTCCCATTTTTATAGAGACGGACATAAAAAAATATCTCCTGGCAGCCCCAGCGGGTGCGGCTCAGTTGGTGGAGCATCATCCCACGCACCAGGAGGTCAGGGTTCGATTCCCGGTCAGGGCACATGCCCGGGTTGCGGGCTTAATCCCCAGTAGGGGGCGTGCAGGAGGCAGCCGATCCATGATTCTCTCTCTCTCTCTCTCCTCCTCCTCCTCAAAAAATCAATAAAAGATATTAAAAAAAACATATCTCATAGCATAGTCAAATAATCATCCACGTACAAATCTATATATATGAAAACCTAAGCAACTGGTTGACCGGTCGCTATGACGGGCACTGACCACCAGGGGGCAGATGCTCAACGCAGAAGCTGCCCCCTGGTGGTCAGTGCGCTCCCACAGCCAACCTCCCACGGACCCCCTCGCCCCCCGGTCAGCCGTGGTTCCTCCCCCGCCCTGATCAGCAGGCCCCAATAGGCCCCCATCGCAGGTCAGGCCAAGGGACCCCAACTGTGCACGAATTCGTGCACCAGGTCTCTAGTGTTTCAATAAGCGGCCAGGACAGACGGAAGGCTTTCATGGTTGAGCTATTGTTAGTCCCTTGCTATGTAATGATTATGGTGGTGGCGGCTGCTCCTAGGGGATTGTGGCTACTATTCCTGTCATTGAAATGCAACCACGTCTTCTCTCAGTCATCCTGGGTGAATGAATGGGGCCACGGATCCCTTGATAATTCACGATGTTGCCGTCTTTATGGGAACCACTCATAAAACAGCGTCAAAAGCTCTTCCTTTTACCGTGAATTTTCCTTGTAAAATTCGAGGGAAAATCATGTCTGTCCCAGGCCCATGCGGGCAGGGCTTTGCGAAAAATGGTCACATTACCACACAGTGTGCGAAACCCAGAGGGCGCAGGATTTACAAGCTAAATTAAAAGTTAGAGAACCACCACGCAGAGTCCACACGATGAATTTCCAAATTATTAATATTACGGCCCGCAGTCTACATCCCCTGGCCTGCCTCGACCCTGCCCCGGGCCCTCGCCCAACCCTTTCTCTCTCTTCCTGGGTGGGTACTGTTCACTCTTCCAGGCTCAGGTTGCAAAAAAAAAAAACAACCAACATCTTTCTCCGGAAAATGTACTATTTGGTCCCAAACACAGAATTACCGGAAAGTCACATAAAAAAACAAAACAAAAAAAAAAATGGAGAGAAAGAAAAACATCCTCAGTGCATGTTTCCTTTATCGCTGCTGCCCGGCTATGGAATTTTCTGAGACCCTGGGTGAGGTTACAGTTTACAGATGTGTACGCCTGAGAGAAACATATAAAATCAAGAACAGGCTCAGGGAGGAAACGTAAATAAATTACTGAAGATCGGGGTTAATCCGCAAGAATAAGGCATTTAAAATCAGTGCAGCTGAGCCCGGCCGGCGTGGCTCAGTGGTTAAACGTCAACTGACAAACCAGGAGGTCAGGGTTCGATTCCCGGTCATGGGCACATGCCTGGGTTGCGGGTTCGATCCCCAGTAGGGGGCGTGCAGGAGGCGGCCGGTCCATGATTCTCTCTCATCATGGATGTTTCTATCTCTCTCCTTTTCCCTTCCTCTCTGAAATCAATTAAAATATATTTTTTTTAAAAAGAAGCAATCGGTGCTTCAGGACAAAGGCGTGATGGCAACAGGGACATAAAGATAGAACCTAGTTTATCAGCCCCTCTTCTCTTGTGGATGTCAGTCCCACCGTCCAACGCTACCTCCAGGACTCTGGGAAGGTTAATTTACTTGGCAGACTTTATTTCTCTCTAAAGTGGGTTGCTTCATCTTAACCATCATCACTTCCTTCCTCCTCCCATCATCATCTTTACTGATTTCATCATCATCATCATTTTCCCAGCATCACCAGCATCTGCATCACCATCATCATCCCCACTGTCTTTATCACCAACCCTACCATCATCACCATCTTCATCACCATCACTACCATCATCATCATCACCATCTTCATCATCATCACCACCATCACCATCATCACCATCATCATCACCATCACCATCACCATCATTATCATCACCACCACCATCACGATTTTTATCACCAACACTATCATCATCATCATCACCATCACCATCTTTATCACCATCACTACCTCCATCATCATCACTATCATTATCGCCATAACTATCACCATCATCACCATCTTCATCATCATCACCATCTTTATCACCATCACTAACATCATCATCATCATGATCATCATCATCACCATTTTCATCATCACCATCATCATCACGATCACCATCACCATCATCACCAGCATCATCACCAGCATCATCATTAACACCATCATGATCATCTTTATCACCATCACTACCATCATCACCATCATTATCACCATCATCATCACCACCTTCACCATCACCATCTTTATCACCATCACTACCATCATCACCATCATTATCACCATCATCATCACCACCTTCACCATCACCATCTTTATCACCATCACTACCATCATCACCATCATTATCACCATCATCATCACCACCTTCACCATCACCATCTTTATCACCATCACTACCATATCACCATCATTATCACCATCATCTCCACCTTCATCACCATCACCATCTTTATCACCATCACTATCATTATCACCATAACTATCACCATCATCATCACCATCATTATCACCATCATCACCATCTTCATCATCATCACATCTTTATCACCATCACTACCATCATCACCATCACTATCATTATCACCATAACTATTACCATCACCATCATTATCACCATCATCACCACCATCTTCATCATCACCATCACCTCCATCTTTATCAACAGCAGCACTATCACCACCACCACCACCACCACCACCATCATCACCACCATCATCACCACCACCACCAACATCATTATCACCGTCATCATCATCATCATCACAATCATCACCATCACCACCACCACCACCATCACCACCATCATCACCACCATCATCACCACCACCACCAACATCATTATCACCGTCATCATCATCATCATCACAATCATCACCATCATCACCATCACCATCACCACCATCACCACCATCATCACCATCACCTCCACCTTCATCAATAGCAGCACTATCATCATCATCATCATCATCATCATCATCATCATCCAATCTCTTAAGTGCATGCAAAACACTGAGCACAGTGCCAGGCACCAGTGAGGTCACTACAATACCCCCCGAAAGTTTCATCGTGATTCATGTGCCACCTATTCTTGAAGCCGTGTGCGTTCCAACGCCCCCTTTACATTCACACCAGAGGCTTGCGTTTCAGAGAAGGTCCCATTTATCAAGCATAAAAGCGTCTAAAAAATTCAAGACGGGAAACGGATGTGAAGAACCCCCAGGGAAATACACAGCCGTAGGTCCGAGATCACATCCTGCAAGAACACCAGAACAACAGAGCGAACGCTGGCATTGCCATTGCAGGTCCTGCAATGTTAGTATTCCAGAGACAGCAACAAGGAGGCTGAGTTGTAAGCCCTTGTCCTGGATGCAAAGGAAGATAAATGTTGTCTCGACTGCTTTTAACATCCTTGCAAAGCAACCTGACCCAATCCCACGGCTGGGCCTTTATCCACAAATGGCAGAGGCAGCCATGCTGGCTTAGAAATTCCAGGAAAATCTTGGGTAGGGCCTTGCCAACATCAGGCGCCTGCTCTCTACACGGAACTAACAAGCAAAATAGAGACAAGACTTGCCCGGCGGGCATGGCTCAGGGGTTGAGCGTCGACCTAGGAACCAGGAGGTCACCGTTCGATTCCCGGTCAAGGGCCCATACCCGGGTTGTGGGTTCCATCCCCAGTAGGGGGCGTGCAGGAGGCAGCCGATCCGTGATTCTCTCTCATCATGGATGTTTCTAGCTCTCTCTCTTCTTCTCCCTTCCTCTCTGAGATCAATAAAAATATATTTTTTTTAAAAGGAGAGATGAATTATTCCATCCATTCCCACGATAAAATATTCTCCTGATTGTATCATTAAGGAGCAGGAACTATACCCTGATTGACATGCAACATGTCAAGGAGAAATGAAAGGAGGCGGGCTTCTATCTGTAGACGCAAAAGCCCTACGCATAACGGGCTCTTCTTATACATCTCGTTAGGGGGACGGCTCTGGTGTTGTGTTTCCCGGAATCCATCAGCTGTACTTATTTCTGTTGTTTTATAGGATCGCAGGGACGTGAAGAGAAAAACAAATGAACAAACAAAAACCCAACAACTTAGAACTTGCCTCGTCTGAATTTGTCATGGAAACATGCTGGACGGAGGGCGAGAGATTTAGGAGATGGCCCAAGTTCACAGAGGGAGTTAAAGAAAGAGGCAGAAGCCGGGACAGAAGTCCAGTCTGGCCGGAACAAGAGGCCAGCTGGCGTGGCTCAGTGGTTGAGCCTCCACCTAGGAACCAGGAGGTCACGGGTTCGATTCCCGGTCAAGGGCACATGCCCGGGTGGTGGGCTCCATCCCCAGTAGGGGGCGTGCAGGAGGCAGCCGATCCACAATTCTCTCTCATCATGGATGTTACTCTCTCTCTCTCCCTCTCCCTTCCTCCCTGAAATCAATAATTCTATATAATAAAACACTAACATACAAATCAACCGAATGGTGGAACCACGGGTCGCTATGACGCACACTGACCACCAGGGGGCAGACACTCAATGCAGGAGCTGTCCCCTTGGTGGTCAGTACGCTCCCACAGGGAGAGCGCAACTCAGCCAGAAGCCGGGCTCACGGCTGGTGAGCGTAGCAGTGGTAGCGGGAATGTCTCCCACCTTCACGGCAGGTGGACATCCCCCAAGGGCTCCCGGACCGCCAGAGGTTGCAGGCCGGGCTGAGGGACCTCCCCCACCCTCTCAATGCACAAATGTTGTGCACCGGGCCTCTAGTATATCCTATATAATAAAAGGGTAATATGCAAATTAACCCTAACAGCAGAATGACTGGTCACTATGACACACACTGACCACCAGGGGGCAGACGCTCCATACAGGAGCTCCCCACAGGTGGTCAGTGCGCTCCCACAGGGGGAGCTCTGCTCAGCCACAAGCCAGGCTGAAGGCTGCCAGTACAGCGGTGATGGCGGGAGCCTCTCCCTCCTGCTCAGCAGCACTAAGGATGTCCGACTGCAGCTTAGGCCTGCCCCCCGCTGGCAAGTGGACATCGCCCGAGGGCTCCTGGGCTGCCAGAGAGATGTCTGACTGCCAGCTTAGGCCCAATCCCCCAGGAAGTGGGCCTAAGCCAGCAGGTGGACATCCCCCGAGGGGTCCCAGACTGGGAGAGGGCACAGGCTGGGCTGAGGGACCCCCCCGAGTGCACAATTTTTGTGCACCGGGCCTCTAGTTTATATATATATATATATTTTAAAGCACATTTACTGCCTATAACGGTATCGGGAATTGGGTGGAAACGCACAGAATTCAGCCGGAGGGCGGAAAAGACGCAGCCACGTCTTCAGGTCCCACTGGGGACAAGGACTCACGTACCGACACCCCAGTCCATCTCCTCGGCCGCGTCCCCGTAGGCACCGTGCTTGCTCTTCCCGGCAAAGTCCTTGGATGCGTACAGGGCCGTGTGGACCTGGATACAGGAGAAGACGAGCAGGAAGGGTCTCTCCGCGTTCCTGCAAGAAAATACAAATAAAAGAATTCCGCCGTGACCAGTGTGGCTCAGTGGATAGAGCGTCGGCCTGCGGACTGAAGGGTCCCGGGTACGATTCCGGTCAAGGGCACAGGCCCGGGTTGCAGGCTCGATACCCAGTAGGGGGCGTGCAGGAGGCAGCCGATCCATGATTCTCTGTCATCGTGGATGTTTCTCTCTCCCTCTCTCTCTCTCTCCCTCTCCCTTCCTCTGTGAAATCAATAATTTTTTTTTTTTAAAGGAGACCCACCAAGCCTTAGCCGGTTTGGCTCCATGGATAGAGCATCAGCCTGCAGACTGAAAGTCCCGGGTTCGATTCTAGTCAGGGGCACATGCCTCAATTGCAGGTTCGAACCTGGGCCAGCCCCGGTCAGGGTGCGTGCAGGAGGCAACCAATCAATGTGTCCCTCTCACATCAATGTTTCTCTCTGTCTCTCCCCCTCCCTTCCACTCTCTCTACAAATCAATGGAAAAACAACAACAACGAAAGAATATCCACCCAGACCCTGGCTGGTGTGGCTCAGTGGATAGAGCGTCGGCCTGTGGACTGAAGGGTCCGGGTTCGATTCCTAGTCAAGGGCACATGCCTGGGTTGCAGGCTCGACCCCCACTAGGGGGCGTGCAGGAGGCAGCCTATCGGATGTTTCTCATCCATGTTTCTATCCCTCTCTCTTCCTCTCTCTCTAAAACAAACAAATCTACACTAATAAAAGGGTAATATGCTAATTAGACTGGATGTCTTCTGGACGTCCTTCCGGACAAAGCCACAGTGGCGGGGGCTGAAGCAGAGGTGGTTAGGGGTGACCAGGCCAGCAGGGTAGCAGTTATGGGGCAACCAGGCCAGCAGGAGGGGCAGTTAGGGGGCGATCAGGCCGGCAAGCAGAGGTAGTTAGGGGTGATCAGGCCAGCAGGCAGGCAGGCAAGCGGTTAGGAGCCAGTGGTCTGCAGGGATCGGGCCTAAGCCGGCAGTCGGACATCCCCTCAGGGGTCCCAGAGTGGAGAGCAGGCAGGCTGGGCTGAGGGACACCTCCCTCCTGTGCACAGATTTCGTGCACCGGGCCTCTAGTAAGTACACAAATAAGTATTTTAAAAACATAATATGGACCCAGGCATCCCGTTGGTAATTTCTAAGAGTAGAAGTCTTTGAACAGCGTGGAGGAGCTGAGAGTAAGCCATGGTATGTCATGGACTTCTGCCACGCAGGGCGGACCACGAGGCCTCCACACTACTTATTCTGGGGGAAGTTTATTCGCCCCCGGAAACACTATAGTTCCTTCTTTTCAAAACGCAGATTACGGACCTAAAACCAAACCAAAACCCCAGCTCAGACTCGCCCAAATGAACATGCAATGACATATGCACTCGACCCTAAAAAGACAGCCACATTATGCATGACGCGTGGGTACAATCTCACGCTCGTCTCATCGCCCCTTTATTTTTAGATTCGAAGTTAAGGCGGAAAAAAAGAAAAAGATAAAAGCAGCTGAAAAAGTCCACAGATATGGTCACGGCAGGAAATACAAGATGAGGCTGACAGATGTGCTGAGAAGGCAGAGCTAGGGCCGTGCCAACCACCTGGGGGGGGGGGGGGACCGAAGAGATGCAGAAAGAGGAAGCAGGCAGCATGATTGGCGGGATCACATGACCGAGGTGAGCATCAAAGAGATAAACGAAAAGGTGGGCGCAATGAGCAAGCCACGGAGCCCGAGGCCATTCTCAACGCCCTCATTGTAAAAACGCCCCTGCGAACGGGATACTTTTTGTCTCATCTCCACGACATCACAGACGCCGGCTAAGGTCCTGGGTGTCATGCAGGGTGAATAGGTTTTCTATTTTCTATCACTTTATTTATTTGTTTATTCATGCATTCATTTTATTTATTTGATTGTTTATTTATTTTTTAATTCTCCCCCGAGGAAATTTTCCCATTGGTTTTTAGAGAGAGTGGGAGAGGGAGAGACAGAGAGAAACATGGATGAGAGAGAAACACATCGATGGGTTGCCTCCTGCACGCACAGCCCCGACCAGGGCCCGGGCCGGGGAGGAGCCTGCAACCGAGGTCCGTGCCCTTGGCCAGAATCGAACCCGGGACCCTTCGGTCCGCAGGCCAACGCTCTATCCACTGAGCCAAACTGGCTAGGGCAGAGTGAATAGATTTTATATAAAAAGAAACAAAACTTGAATCCGGCCGGCATGGCTCAGTGGTTGAGCATCGACCTAGGAACCAGGAGGTCACGAGTTCAAGTTCCGGTCAGGGCACACGCCCGGGTTGCAGGCTCGATCCCCACTAGGGGGCGTGCAGGAGGCAGCCGATCCATGATTCTCTCATCATGGATGTTTCACTCTCTCTGTCCCTTCCTCTCTGAAATCAATAGTAATAATAGTAAAAAAACCAGCCTGACCCAGTTTGGCTCAGTGGATGGAGCGTGGGCCTGTGGACTGAAGGTCCCTGGGTTCGATTCCGGTCAAGGGCACGTACCTCGGTCGCAGGCTTGATGCCCGGCCCTGGTTGGGGCACACGGGAGGAGGCAATCGATCAATGTCATTGATGCTGCCCTCTCTCCATCTCTCCCCCTTCCTTCCGCTCTCTCTAAAATAAATCAATGGAGCCCTGGCCGGTGTGGTTCAGTGGATAGAGCGTCAGCCTGCGGACTGAAGGGTCCCAGGTTCGATTCCCGCCAAGGGCACATGCCTGGGTTGCAGGCTCAATCCCCAGTAAGGGGCGTGCAGGAGGCAGCCGATCCATGATTCTCTGTCATCATGGATGTTTCTATCTCTCTCTCCTCCCTTCCTCTCTAAAATCAATAAAGAAATATATTTTTAAAAAAATCAATGGATATAAGCATAACCAACGGACGCAGACAACAGAGGGTGAGGGTGACAGCAGGATTGGGGGGGGCCATGGGGGAGTAACCACACATTTGTAATACCTTAATCAATAAAAAAAAAATCAATGGGAAAATATCCTTGGGTGAGGATTGACAAAAAAAAAAAAAAAAAATCACACCAATAAATAAATAAATAAAATAGAAAACAACTTGAAAATGTAGGGAAAAAAAGTGCCCAGTGATCAAAACCACGGAAGCATCCAGAAACAGGTACGTTCGACGTGGGCTAGACCGACACAACCTTGGCTGCCCTGTGCGGCGCCCCCCCCCCCCTTGCCTCGGTGAGTCATCTGCTGCGGAGAGGGTAGGAGGGGCCATTTCTCTCTCCATCAGACTCCCACGGGGCCTAGGTCTCCCCTGTCTCTCCTCATCGACCTTGAAAACTCAAGGTCACGCAGCCAGCTGGTGGGTGGCAGATGTGACCATCACAGCCTCACTCCTTTTTTTTTCTTTTACTTTATGAGCTGGAGCACTCCAGTCAACAGCTCTTTTGAAAATGTGTTGCCTCTCTCTTGCACGCCCGTGAGGAAAGAACGAACTTTCAGCTGTTACGTGCGTTCCCGCTATTTGTTAAAAAAATAAAAATAAATAAAAAACACACACACAAAAAAACACCCAAAAACACAGAAGGACGCTACCAGCGTTCCAGCCACCTGCCATCATTTCAATCTTGGGACAGAAAAGATTTACATCCGCCCTGACCGGTGTGGCTCAGTGGATAGCGCGTCGGCCTGCAGACTCAAGGGTCCCGGGTTCGATTCCTGTCAAGGGCATGGACCTGGGTTGCGGGCACATCCCCAGTAGGGGGTGTGCAGGAGGCAGCCGATCGATGTTTCTCCCTCATCGATGTTTCTAACTCTCTATCCCTCTCCCTTCCTCTGCAAAAAAATCAATAAAATATATTTAAAAAAAGAAAAGATTTACATCCTAGAAACATGGGCGCCAACATCGGGGCCCACAGACGGCCGCCACGAAGGTCCGGAACGTCCTATTCCACGCCTGAGGGCGTGGCCTTCATTATCCAATAAGTGTCCCCTACCTGAGTCAGCGCGGAAAACAACTGCAATGCAATAGGAGTGTCGGCTGATTCTTTCTGAGCGATCCCTGGTGAATGGTGATTGCATATGGCATAGTCCGGCCGATGTGGCTCAGGGGTTGAGCATCGACCTATGAACCTGGAGGTCCCGGTTCGATTCCCCGTCAGGGCACACGCCTAGGTTATACCCTCGACCCCCAGTGGGGGGCGAGCAGGAGGCAGCCGGTCCATGATTCCCTCTCATCATTGTTGTTTCTCTCTCTCCGTCTCGCTTCCTCTCTCTAAAATCAATAGACACGTATGCAGTGGGGCCTTGACTTACGAGTTTAATTCGTTCCGAGACCGAGCTCGTTAACTCAAATTACTCTGTCAACTCAATGCAAAAAATCGGCCGAGAGACAGCTGGTATCTCAAAAAACTCATTAGTCGGGACACTCGTAAGTCAAGGCCCCACTGTATATATATTTTTAAAAAAACAAAAAACACATGCCCAGCTGGATTTGGCTCGGTGGTTGAGCATGGATCCAGCGACCAGGAGGTCACCGGTTCAATTCCGGTCATGCCCCGGTTATACCCTCGAACCCCAGTAGGGGGCGAGCAGGAGGCAGCCGATCCATGATTCTCTCTCCTCGTTGATATTTCTCTCTCCCTCTCTCTCTTTAAAAATCAATACAAACATATTTTAAAAAAAAAAAAAAAACACACACAAAAAAAACCCCAAAACATGGATCGCCCTGGAAACCCAGTCTCGTTTCTAAGGCCCGTCAGTCCGTCACGGGCGTTTATTCTTAACCTGCCCCGCACTCTGGCGGGCGGCTGGCGGACGCACACGGATGTGCCCATGTGTCACAGACCCATGTGCCCAACAGCTGACGGCCGGGCCGGCTTGCCCCGACAGGCCTGCAATCCTCGGGGCCCCATTACGCCTTCGCACGGCCGCGTCTTGCTTATAAAATACAGTCAAGGGATCTGACGAGGGAAGGGGTTTGTCAACGTGCAGACACTGGGACCTCCGCTGGGGTCAGGGCGTTCGTTTAGTGTCACAGCTAGAATCCTGTACAGTAAAAGCCTAATGTGCTAAGTAAGGGTCCGGTCGTCTGCTAACCAATCAAAGCGTGATATGCTAATGATATGCTAATGATGTGCTAAGGCTGCTCAACCGCTCGCTATGATGTGCACTGACCACCAGGGGGCAGACGCTCCTACTGGGTAGGGCCATGGGACTGTGGGGTGTCATGGGACTGGGAGCCATAGGGCTGGGGAGCCATGGGGCTGGAGGGGCCATGGGACTGGGGACCATGGGGCTGGGGAGCCATAGGGCGGGGGGGGGTGGTCATGGGACTGGGGGGCCATAGAACTGGAAGGGTCATGGGCTGGGGGGCCATCGGGCAGGGGAGGGCCAAGGGGCTAGGGGACCATGGGACTGGGGGGCCATGGGGCTGGGGTTGTCATGGGCCTGGGGAGGGCTATGGGGCTGGGGAGTCATGGGGTTGGGGGCCATGGGACGAGGGGTGTCATGTGACTGGAGGGCCATGGGATGGGGGGTGTCATGGGACTGGGGGTCATGGGCCTGAAAAGGGCTATGGGGCTGGGGGGCCATGGGACTGGAAGGGTCATGGGGCTCGGGGGCCATGGGACTGGGGGGCCATGGGGCTGGGATGGGGGCCATGGGACTGGGGGGCCATGGGTCTGGGGGGCCATGGGACTGGCAGGGGCCATGGGGCTTGGGTGGCCACGGGCCAGGGGGCAATCGGGCTGGGGGACCTCCCGGGTCTGCCCCCCTCCGTGGAGAAACCCGAGCCCGAGTTCCCGGGGCACGGCGGGGCTGGGGTCGGCCGGACGGGACGCGGGAGGCGGCACCCACCGTCGGACGAAGCGGGCGGCGTCGGCCGTGAGCCGCTGGGTGAGGTTGTCGTAGGACAGGGGCTGCTGGCTGACGGCCCGGCCGCGCATGAGGAAGCAGTTGAGGGGCCGGAAGAAGTGCAGGAAGCAGAGCAGGAGGCCCAGCAGGGCGGCGGCCAGCAGCAGCAGGACGAGGAAGACCGCGCCGGGCACCGGCAGCAGCCCCAGCCAGCGCAGCGCGCCCAGCGTGACCAGCGCCAGGGCCAGCGCCTGCAGGGGCGCCAGCACCAGCACGCGGACGGCCTGGGTGAAGACGCTGCCCGCCCCCGGCTTGCAGTCCCGCAGGTTGGTGACGGGCAGCCCGTGGAAGTAGTCGAAGCCGTGGCTGGACGGGTGGTGGCAGAAGTCGGTGTTGTTGTGGCAGTGGGTGCCCAGGTGCCACTTCCCTGAGGACGCGAACGGGGGAGGGGGTGTGATTAGGCCCCGGAGACACCAGGCTCGGCTTCCCACCCACCAAAGAGGAGGATCTGTCTGCCTGTTTTCTATTTGTTTATTTTTTTAAATATATTTTGTGTTGATTTCAGAGAGGAAGGGGGAGAGAGAGAGAGAGAAACATTGATGAGGAGAGAGAATCATGGACCGGCTGCCTCCTGCACACCCCCTACTGGGGATGGAGCCTGCAACCCGGGCCTGTGCCCTTGACCGGGAATCGAACCCTGGCCTCCTGGTTCACAGGTCGGCGCCCAACCACGGAGCCACGCCAGCCGGGCGCTTTCTGCCTGTTTATTAGCCAACGTCCTATTTCCTGGGACCCTATAGGGGTTTTTTGGGGGGTTTTTTTTGCTTCCTTTTCCACAAACACTAGGGTATTAACTCGCTCTACCCGAAAACAAGAAGTAATTTACTGGCTGGGGGAAGGGGGTGGGGGCAGAACTGAAACAAAACAAAGACCTAAAACAAAACAAAAGGCAAAAACCTAACATATTTAGCCCTAGCTGGTGGATAGAGCATCGGCCTGCGGGCTGAAGGGTCCTGGGTTCGATTCCAATCAAGGGCACACGCCCGGGTTGCAGGCTCGATCCCCAGTAGGGGGCGTGCAGGAGGCAGCCGATCCAGGATTCTCTCTCATCATGGATGTTTCTCTCTCTCTCTGAAATCAATAAAAATATATTTTAAAAAACACACACCAAAAAACTAACATATTTCATGTGTTTGAGATGTAACTAAATAGGAAAAAACGTGTATTTTTTTTTGAGATGGATGTTTTGTTTTGCTTTGAAACAGGCTTCCTTGAAATTAAAGTCTTGGAACTGACTTGATTTTGTTCCCTCAATGTTACCAGTGGAAATGAATCCTTCTAAAAAAAAAAAAAAACCGCCCCAGAGGCAATATGAAATCATACTCATAACTCTGCCATTACTTTAAGTACCTATGAACATTTCTTATAAAATGTTAATTATGCCACTAAATTAGTGAGGGCCTCACACACACACACACACAAAAGATGATGGTTTTACGACAACGCGTGTCAGGAATGAGAACGCTCATTTTTCTGACGACCGTCCTCTGGACACACGCGTGTCACGGGAAAGGGGAGAAGGCACCGTGCGTCTCCACGGGATTAAGTCGATATGGGAGTATCGACGGAGGCCAATAAGGGTGCAGTTTTAGTCTTAAAAAGTGAAAATGAAAATGCTTACCAATGGCAGGGTGTGCGTCTGTGGCTTTGTATGCTCCGTGTGTGTAACCGTATCTGTTATCGACCATCTGTTCCATCCGTCGATCTCATCCATCCATCAAGCCACCATCCACTCCATCTACTGTTCAACTCTTGTCTGTCTCTATTACTGATCCCATGTGTCTTTCCATCCGTCCGTCCGTCCGTCCATCCATCCACTCATCTATCCATTTCATCAACTGATCTATCTATTCCTGTCATCTATCTTTCCATCTATCTGTCTATCCATCCATCCATCCATCCATCCATCCATCCATCCATCCATCCATCCATTTCATCTATTGATCTATTTATTCTTGTCTGTTTTTATTACTTATCTCATGAAGCTTTCGTTCTGTCCATCTATCCATCCATCCATCCATCATCCATTCCATTTACTGGTCTACCTACTCTTGTCCGTCTCTATTACTTACCTCATATATGTTTCCATCTACACATCCGTCCATCCATCCATCTATTCATCATCCATTTCATCTTTTGATCTTTATACCCTTGTCTCTCTCATCTCTCTCATCAATCTATCCATCCATCCATCCATCCATCCATCCATCCACCCACCCATCCATCCATCCATCCATCATCCATTCCATTTACTGGTCTACCTACTCTTGTCCGTCTCTATTACTTACCTCATATATGTTTCCATCTACACATCCGTCCATCCATCCATCTATTCATCATCCATTTCATCTTTTGATCTGTATACCCTTGTCTCTCTCATCTCTCTCATCAATCTATCCATCCATCCATCCATCCATCCACCCATCCATTCATTCATCATCCATTCCATCTCCTGTTTTATCTATTCTTGTCTCTTATCTCATGTATCCTTCCGTCTACACATCTGCCCATCTGTCCATCCACCCTTCCATCCATCCACTCCACCCACTGGTCTACCTACTCTCGCCCGTCTCTATTACTTACCTCATGTATGTTTCCGTCTACACATCTGTCCATCCGCCCGTCCGTCCATCCATCCATATATTCATCATCCATTTCATCTTTTGATCTATATATCTTTGTCTCCATCACCTATCTCATCAATCTTTCCATCCATCCATTCATCCCACCTCCTGTTTTATCTACCCTTGTCTGTCTCTTACGTATCTCATGTATGTTTCTATCTGTCCATCCATCCATGAATGCATCCATCCATCATCCATTCCATCTGCTGGCCTACCTACTCTTGTCTGTCTCTATTACTTATTTCATCAATCTTTCCATCTACCTGTCCGTCCATCCATCCATACTTCCATCCATCTGTCCATCCGTCATCCATTTCATCTACTGATTTATATATCCTTGTCTCTATCTCATCTATCTTTCCATCTACCCATCCATCCATCTGTCCATCCATCTTTCTGAGTGCCTATTGTTATCTATCATCTATCTCCATCCATCTATCCATCTATCCATCCACCCATTGATCCATCATCCATTTCATCTACTGATTTATATATCCTTGTCTGTTTCATCTATCTTTCCATCTACCCATCCATCCATCTTTCTGAGTGCCTATCATTATCTATCTATTATCTATCTATCTATCTATCTATCTATCTATCTATCTATCTATCTATCTATCTATCTATCATCTATCTATCATCTATCTATCATCTATCTATCTATCTATCTATCTATCTATCTATCTATCTATCTATCTATCTATCATCTATCTCCATTTATCCATCCATCCATCCACCCACCTATCCATCTATCTCCCATCTATCCATCTATTCATCCATGCATCCACATAACCACACACATCTACACATTCACATATTAGAACCGAAATCGTATCTCCCCTACTTGAGCTGTGCCCACTGTATCAGCAACGTCAACCCGAAGAAAGCTGCTCTCCTACCCACCCCACCCCACCCCACCCCTGACCCTTCCCCTCAACCCGCCCAGCTCCCAGCCTCCCGGCCGCCGTGGCCCACACCTATCAGAGCCGTGGCGTAGCCTTGGTCCTTCAGAAGTTTGGCGAACGTGACCTCAGTGTTGGGAAGTCCCCCGGAGGAGGCCGAGAAGAGGAAAACGCCGATTCGCGTCTGAGACGCCATTCCTGGGGCAGGAGAAACCAGCCGTTAGGATGGGGCGGGGGGGGGGGGGGGGCGACCCTGACGACAGAGGCTGGGAGGGTGCCCCGAGAAGAGGAGAGGAGAGGAAAGGAGAGGACGGGCCAGGGACCCAGCCAGGGGGCTACCTGATCGGACGGGGTACCGGCCGGTCATGAAGGCTGCCCGACTCGGGGTGCACAGGGGCGAGGCCGCCAGGTGCTGCGTGAGTTTCACTCCCTCTTCGGCCAACCTGTCGATGTTGGGGGTCCTGGGACACAAGAGCCACGTTACTATTCGCGATGCCTTTGGAAACGCCGCACCCTCCACGGCTGGTCATGAGGCGTCACCTCCGCCCAGCCGGCGTGGCTCTGCGGTCGAGCATTGACCTACGGCCGGAAGGGTCCCGGGTTCGACTCCCGGCCAAGGGCACGTGCCCGGGCTGCGGGCTCCATCCCCAGCAGGGGGCGTGCAGGAGGCGGCCGGTCCGTGATTCTCTCTCATCGTGGATGTTTCTCTCTCTCTCTCCCCGTCTCCCTTCCTCTCTGGAATCAAAGAACAGAACAGAACCAGAACCAGGTGTGGGCCCAACGGACCCGGTCTGGCTTGTTCAGGGCCCCACCGGCCCCAGAAGCTGGCGTGTGGGTTCGGGTTGGGTTTCACGGGGACTCCGCAGTCCCCTAGACGTGAGAGCTCTGACTTGACAACCCTTCAGCGGAGACAGAGGCGCGGATGGTCCTGGTTTATTTACTCGTTTATTTGTTTATTGTCACCCCCACCCAAGGACACTTCCCCTCGATTTTCAGAGAGAGTGGGAGGGAGAGGGAAAGACAGAGAGAGAATATCCATCTGAGAGAGACGCACTGATGGGTTACTTCCGGCACGTGCCCCCTGACCAGGCCCCGGGCCGGGGAGGAGCCCGCAGACCGGGCACATGCCCTTGATTGGAATCGAACCCGGGACCCTTCGGTCCGCAGCCCGACGCTCTATCCACTGAGCCACACCAGCCAGGGCGTCAGCCCTGGTTTACAACACAGGAGCGAGTCTGGAAAATGAGCTACGGGCCCGGCCGGCGTGGCTCGGGGGTCGAGCGAGGGTTGACCTATGAACCAAGAGGTCACGGCTCGATTCCGGGTGCGGGCTTGATCCCCAGTGTGGGGCGCGCAGGAGGCGGCCGAGCCACCATTCTCTCTCGTCACTGGTGTCTCTCTCTCTCTCCCTCTCCCTTCCGCTCTGAAATCAGTAAGAAATATGTTTTAAAAAAATAAAAGGAAATGAGCCACTGGGAGGAGGGGGAGGGAGACGCTCAAGGCCTTACCCCGTCCCCAGCCATGGCCCCCAGTTACCTCCGTGCCCCCAAACAAGAAAACGCTGGAGACGCTTCACGCTGCTCTTCCAACCAGAGCGGAGAGGACGCCCCTAACCAGTCCTCCCAGCCTCTGTGTGTCCCATGCACGACACCACCACGCCCGCTTCCTAACGCCGGTATCTGCACGGATCCACGTGCGGTCATGCGGGATCCACACGCGGTCACACGGGATCCACGTGCAGCCACACGGGATCCACGCACAGTCACACAGGGGGTCCACGCACAGCCACACGGGATCCACGCGCAGTCACACGGGATCCATGCAGTCACACAGGATCCACACGCAGTCACAAGGGGGATCCACGCAAAGTCACACGGGGGATCCACACGCTGTCACACGGGATCTACGCGCTCACATGGGGGATCCACGCGCAGTCACACGGGGATCCACACTCAGTCACACGGGGGATCCACACGCAGTCACACGGGGGATCCAAGTGCAGTCACACGGGATCCACGCGCTCACATGGGGGATCCACACGCAGCCACATGGGGATCCACATGCAGTCACATGGGATCCACACACAGCCACATGGGATCCACGCACAGTCACACGGGATCCACGCACAGTCACACGGGGGATCCACACACAGTCACACGGGGGATCCAAGCGCAGTCACACGGGATCCACGAGCAGTCACACGGGATCCACGTGCAGTCACACTGGATCCACGCGTAGACACATGGGGGATCCAAGTGCAGTCACACGGGATCCATGCACAGTCACACGGGGGATCCAAGTGCAGTCACACGGGATCCATGCACAGTCACATGGGGGATCCACGTGCAGTCACACAGGATCCACACACAGCCACACAGGATCCATGCACAGCCACACGGGATCCACACACAGTCACACAGGGGATCCACACGCAGTCACACAGGATCCACACACAGTCACACGGGGATCCATGCGTAGACACACGGGGGATCCACGCACAGTCACACGGGATCCACGCACAGTCACACGGCGTGCCACGGGCGGGCTTTCAGCGTTTCCACGCGCTCTGTGCTCCCCTAGCGTGTGTCCATCACCGGAACGACAGGCTAGACACGCGCCCTACCTGAGGGTCTTGTTTCCGTAGCAGCCGGGGTCGCCGATGCCCAGGTCGTCCGCCACGATCAGGACAAAGTTGGGCCTGGAGGCCGCACGGCTCTGGGCCTCCCACAGGCCCAGCAGCAGGAGCAGCAGGCGCCTCATCGTCCTGCAACATGAAGGGGAGGAGCCGTGAGGCACGCGGCCGGCCGGGGTGGGGACCCTTCGCCGGCCGCTCCCGGACCGCCCTCCCCGCCCTCCCAGGTTTCAGAGAGGACACCATCCCTGGCGACGGCGAAGGTTGCGTCCTCTCCACCCCCCACCCCCCCCCCCCCACGTCTGTTTCCGAGCAAATCCTCCCCTCCCCGTCGGACAGCGGTGTCGTCGAGGGCACACCCTGGGTGAGAGAAACGGAGACAGGGCCGCCTCCCGCGGTCTCGCTATGGAAGGGGGGCCCAGCCGTTAGCTACACGTTCTCCGCGGGGACCCCGGGAGGACGAGTGTGTCATGGAGATCCCGTGGCCCGTCTGGCTGGTGTGGCTCAGTGGTGGAGGTCACGGCTCGGTCCCCGGTCAGGGCACAGGCCCGGGTTGTGGGCTCGAACCCCAGTGGGGGGTGTGCAGGAGGCAGCCGATCCATGATTCTCTCTCATCATGGATGTTTCTCTCTCTCTCTCTCCCTCTCCCTTCCTCTCTGAAATCAATAAAGACATAATTAAGCCCAGGCTGGTGTGGCTCAGTGGATAGAGCGTCGGCCTGAAGAATGAGGGGTCCTGGGTTCGAATCCTGGTCAAGGGCACACGCCCGGGCTGCAGGCTTGATCCCCAGCGGGGGGCGTGCAAGAGGCGGCCGATCCATGATGTTCCTCTCTCATGATGTCTCTCTCTCTCCCTCCCTCTCCCTTCCTCTCTGAAATCAATAAAAATAACGTCTGCCGCTTAAGGTGACGGGTCCGCTCCAGGCCACATCCTCACCGTCAGTGGGGTCCCCTCGTGCCTGGGGGGGGGGGGGACCCTGGAAAAACGCATCCCAAGCGCCTGTGCTTCCTGTGAGAGGCTGGGACCAGCAGCAGAATATCGAAGCCGAAATGACGCCCAGGAGGGCGAAGGCCAGTGAAGCATGACGGATGGCTCTATTAGTTTCCCAGTCGCCGCGGCAACGGCCAACCATTCATTGTCCCCCAGGCGGGCCTGGCGTTGGCATGAGGAGGCCTGGGGTGGGGGGTGCCCTCGAGCCCAATTAAGAACAGCGCTCGAACGGGAACGATTTTTTGTCCACGCCGCCCGGGATCCCACGGCCTGTGAATTAAATCCCCGTCTCAGGCGGCCAGACCTCACCTGCGCCCCCAGGCGTGGCTTCCTGCAAGGTGGTCAGGGATGTGTTTCCAACGGCAGAAACACAGTTCGTTTATAAAGGGTGTCCCAAAATTCACGCAAGAAGTAATTTTGGTAGAAAACACGGGTTTCTAGTTAAAAATTGTAAATTTTTTATTGATTCATAAAGGACACAGTCTAGGGTTTATGTATGGAATAGCACATCGGGTCCATGGCCTCCCCGGCTCTGCTGGCACAGACGCAAAGCCGCGGTCTCCATTGGTCTTCCTGGTCCCGGCTCCTGAGCCATCATTGGTACTTGGTGATGCTGATCGAATGGAAGGGATTGACATCAAAGGGCAACAGATATTAGAATCTGATTCAATAAACCGAGTCCAATCAGGCTTTTATTTTTGTTGCTGTTGTTGTTAATGCTCACGCAGAATTCAAATCTTGCGTGTGCCGGGAGCCGGTCCATCCTTGCTGTTTCAAGGGACCTGGCGTATATGGCATACTGTTCTTAATATGCTTGCTCCCCTTCTTAGCGCTATGTGTTTTAACCAAGGTCACCTCTCTGAGAAAGGTTGTTTCCCCAGGTAGGGATTTTCCCCTGAAGTTAGGGAGGGAATAAAACCCCTTAGCTAAGTGCCAGGCGGGTAGTTAATCACTTTAACTACGAACAATCACGCTTCAGCTACATAACCTTTACTCCCTGGAATGGAGATCAGAAACGCCCTAACCTTGGGAATAGAGATTGATAGGATTGGAATCAACTGGTATAAATACAGATGTAACAAGACAACGGGACACAGAACCTAGACACAGAACCTACACAGAACCTAGACACAGAACCTAGAGACAGAAGAACTTCGCTGGAGAGAACATGGCAAAAGATCCTGGACAGAAACTGGCCACAGAACCTAGAGACAGAACCTAGCGAGAGAACCTGGCAAAAGATCCTGGACAGAACCTGGCCACAGAACCTAGAGACAGAACCTACAGAACCTGGCAAGAGAACCAGGCAAGAGAACCCAACCTTGCTGATCAACTGAACGCTGCCTCTGTGTCATTCCTCCTTCGCCGACTCCGTCCTCACCTTTGGGGACCCCTGGACCTGCTGGGGTTGGACCCCGGCAGCGTGAATTTTGGGACACCCTTACGAGCACCTGCCACCCCACGAAACGCGCCCCCAGCCATCCAACCCACGGCGCGTTAACATCGGATAAACAACACCCCTCCCGCTCCCCTCCCCCCTTAAAAAACTAAATTACTTTTCGGAACGAGGCCCATCAGGCCCAAAGGCAAGGCGAGACGCTATTCCGAGAAAGCCGCCGTTCCCGAAATAGACGTGCAGTGAGGGAGGGAGCGCGAGACAAAAGGGCATTTTCATCACCGGAGACGTAATTACAGGAGCGCGCGTTCATCACAGGAAAATTCCCACCGCGGCCGGGGTGATGCTGTGGGCCTACGGCAGCCGTTCTCAACCTGTGGGTCGCGACCCCTTTGGCGGTCGGAAGACCCTTTCCCAGGGGTCGCCTGAGACCAGCCTGCAGATCAGATATTTCCATGACGATCCATAACAGCAGCCACATGACAGTGACGCAGTAGCAACGAAAATAATTGCATGGTTGGGGGTCCCCACCACATGAGGAGCTGTATTGAAAGGGCCGGAAGGTTGAGAACCCACTGGTCTATGGGGTCAAAGGCAAAATGGCTCATTGAGAGCAGGGCGAAACCCGCACTGCAAACCGCATTTTTGTTTAGGGAGGGAAAAAAAAATGCAGCTTTTGTTCAATTCAAGCGACGGAGGGCAAATGAAATTCCCATACACGTCCTGCTTTAAACTCATAAAGAGAAAAAACAGTCTGCCCAACCAGTGTGGCTCAGTGTTTGGGCTCCGACCTAGGAACCAGGAGGTCAGGGTTCGATTCCCGGTCAAGGGCACATGCCCGGGTTGTGGGCTCCATCCCCAGCAGGGGGCGTGCAGGAGGCGGCCGGTCCATGATTCTCTCTCATCATCATGGATGTTTCTGTCCCCCTCCCCATCTCTCTTCCGCTCTGAAATCAATAGAAGCATCCTATATAAGAAAATAACAGCCTAATATGCTAAGTGTCAGGTCGACCAGTCGGCCGTTCAACCAATCGAAGCGTAATAGGCTAATGATATGCTAAGGCCACACAACCAGTCGCTATGACGTGCACTGACCACCAGGGGGCAGACAGTCAAGCATTTGATCAGTCGCTGTGACGTGCACTGACCACCAGGGGGCAGACAGTCAACCGTTTGACCAGTCGTTATGACGTGCACTGACCACCAGGGGGCAGACAGTCGACTGGTCGACCAGTCGCTATGACGTGCACTGACCATCGGGGGGCAGACGCTCCTACTGGTAGGTTAGCTTGCTGCTGGGGTCCGGCACAGGTGGGGTCCCTCGGCCTGGCCTGCGCCCTCTCGCAAGCCGGGACCCCTCGGGGGATGTCGGAGAGCCCGTTTCGGCGCAATCCCTGCAGGCCAGGCCGAGGGACCCCACCGGTGAATGAATCCGTGCACCAGGCCTCTAGTACCAACTATAACTGAATCAGTGACATTAATTTAGGAATATGAATAAAGAAAACTTGTTTTTTAAATCCTCATCCAAGGATATGTTTTTTTTTCCATTTTTTAAATATATTTTTATTGATTTCAGAGAGGAAAGGAAACAGAGAGAGAGACGGCAACACCAATGATGAGAGAGAATCATGGATCGGCTGCCTCCTGCACGCCCCGCACTGGGGATGGAGCCCGCAATCCGGGCATGTGCCCTTGACCGGGAATCGAACCCTGGCCTCCTGGTTCCTAGGTCGACGCTCAACCACTGAGCCACGCCAGCCGGGCCAGACACTGACATTTAGACGAAACCTAACATATGTCCCCAAACCATGTATTAATGTCTACACCGATCGTTTATAACACAAAGTATAACCCCACTCGGTAAAGAGCGTTCGCAGGGAACATGACATTAGAGGGAAATGCCGTATAGATTTCTGTAAACGCAGACCTTGCTTTATTGACGTGACGCTCCCAGCGACCATGTCCTCGGTCAGTCCGTGTCCCACTAACGCTGTCCCCCCCCCCCCCCCCCCGCGAGCTGGCATTTGAAACTGTGATCCGTCTCTGGGCAGGCTCCCCCCTCTGTGCCTGCACCCCGACCTCGCCTGGCAAGACTCCGGCCCCATGGCCGTGGGTGTGAGCCATTGTGAGGCGGGAAAGAGTGGAATCATTTTCCTTTCTGTCGCCCACACCTTTTATTTACAGAATTACAGGCTCTGCATTTATTAAAGAAGTTTGCCCGGCCGGCGTGGCTCAGGGGTTGAGCATCGTCCTAGGAACCAGGAGGTCACAGTTCGATTCCCGGTCAAGGGCACAGGCCCGGGTTGCGGGATCGACCCCCAGTAGGGGGCATGCGGGAGGCAGCCGATCCGTGATTCTCTCTCATCATGGATGTTTCTTTCTCTCTCTCCCTCTCTGAAATCAATAAAATATATATATGCCTGAGTGACCGTCCAACCGGTAGCTATGACGTGCACTGACCACCAGGGGGCAGACACTCAACTCACGGGCCTGGAAACATGGAACAGACTGATGCATCTCAGGGAAGAGGGGAGGGGGGAGGGCGGGAAGACATTAACCAAAGATCTTTATGCCGGCGGTTCTCAACCTGTGGGTCGTGACCCCTTTGGCGGTTCGAACGACCCTTTCACAGGGGTCGCCTAAGACCATCCTGCATATCGGATATTTACATTACGAAAAAAATAAAAAAACAACAAAAAAATATATTTACATGACGATTCATAACAGGAGCAACATTACAGTGATGAAGCAGCAATGAAAATAATTTTATGGTTGGGTCACAACATGAGGAACTGTATTAAAGGGCCAGAAGGTTGAGAACCACTGTTATATGCACACTAGAGGCCCAGTGCACGAATTCGTGCACCAGTGGGGTCCCTCGGCCTGGCCTGCGGGGATGGGGCCGAAACCGGCTCCCCGACATCCCCCGAAGGGTCCCGGATTGTGAGAGGGTGCAGGCCAGTCCTAGGGACCCCAGCAGTACAGGAATCCGTGCACCGGGCTTCTAGTGTCCTATATAATAAAAGCCTAATATGCTAAGTGTCTAGTCGTCCATTCAACCAATCAAAGCAGAATATGCTAATGATATGCTAAGGCCGCTCAACTGCTCACTATGACATGCACTGACCACCAGGGGACAGACAGTCAACTGGTCGACCAGTTGCTATGACGTGCACTGACCACCAGGGGGCAGACAGTCGACCGGTCAACCAGTCGCTGTGATGTGCACTGACCACCAGGGGGCAGACACTCTGGTAGGTGAGCTTGCTGCTGGGGTCCGGCCGATTGGGACTGAGCGAGACGGGCTGGACACGCCCTGGAGCCCCCCCGCGTCCCTCCCCAGGTCCCATCATGCACCAGTGGGGTCCGTCGGCCTGGCCTGCATCCTCTTGCAATCCGGGCTGAGGGACTTCGTCTGAGTGCACAAATTTCGTGCACCCGGCCTCTAGTATTTTATAAGAAGAAGAAGAAAGAAAGGAAATAAGAAGACCTCTGTCGGACGCTTGCTATTTTGTGCTCAGTCCCCCCGGGTGAGCCAGAAAGCACAGAAACCGCATCTAAAGGGATTCAGTGACCACGCCTGTCGCACAGGAACGCCACCTGCAGGAGGAAACGGCCACAGAGGGACCCCTAAAGACTCATTCGTGCTCAGAAGACCTTTTTCTAAATAATATGAGGGAGGTTCTCAGGCAGGGGTGTCTTGGAACCCCCGGGGGTGATTTCCGTTGGGTGGGTGGGGATTGCTGGGGTCTGGCCTGCAACCGGAGTACATGCCTTTGCCCAGAATCGAACCTACGACCGTTCAGTCCACGGGGTGATGTTCTGTCCACTGAGCCAAATTGGCTAGGTGGGTTTTGTTTTAAATTACGTTTTTATTACTTTTTAGAGAGAGAAAAGGGAGAAGGATAGCTCTCCCCTGCCGGCCTGATCGCCCCTAACTGCTCTCCCCTGCCGGCCTGATCTCACCCCTAACTACCCTCCCCTGCTGGCCTGATGCCCCTAACTTCTCTCCCCTGCTGGCCTGATCGCCCCCAATGGCCCTCCCCTGCCGGCCTGATCACCCCTAACTGCTCTCCCCTGCCGGCCTAATCACCCCCAACCACTCTCCCCTGCTGGCCTGATCACCCCTAACTGCTCTCCCCTGCCAGCCTGATCGCCCCCAATGGCCCTCCCCTGCCGGCCTGATCACCCCTAACCGCTCTCCCCTGCCGGCCTGATCACCCCTAACTGCTCTCCCCTGCCGGCCTGATCTCACCCTTAACTACCCTCCCCTGCTGGCCTGATGCCCCTAACTGCCCTCCCCTGCCGGCCTGATCACCCCCAACCGCTCTCCCTTGCTGGCCTGATCGCCCCTAACCGCTCTCCCCTGCTGACCTGATCACCCCTAACCGCTCTCCCCTGCCGGCCTGATCGCCCCTAACTGCTCTCCCCTGCCGGCCTGACCATCCCTAACCACTTCTGCCTAAGCCCCCGCCACCATGGCCTTGTCCGGAAGGACGACCGGAAGACGGCCGGTCTATCTGGTCTAATTAGCATCTTACCCTTTTATTAGTATAGATACCCTTGAAATGTCAGGGTAACTTAGAACTTCCCTTTTTTCCGGACCCTTCAAGGCACAATGCACCAGGGCAGAGACCACCATCTCCTCATCGTCACTGAGCTAATTGTTGACTGTCAACTGTCCTGCACCCACCTGGGTGAAAGAATCCCATGTCGAGTATCACTGTACTTTCTATCCAATCCCAGAGCCCCCGCCCCCCCACCTCACCGCCCTAGCCTATCCCCAGTGGAGTTCATGGAACCCACTCACGTCCCCTCTGACCGTAACGTAGAAAACACGGGAAAAAACGCCGTTGTCCAGAGCACTGTCCCAATCGGTGGAGATGCTGCCTCCCGGCCATCGTCCACAGTTTGGCTCAAATCAGCTCACGACGATTAAGTACAGGTTGGGGCGTTTTGTTGTTTTACGTTAACATTTACAGAGGCCCCTGGCGGCTGGCTGAGGATGGGTGAGCTATCCCCCGATCTCATTTAGACTCAGGGCGTAATTGTAATTTCCAGAGGGCCCACCGGTGACCTGACATTTCAGATGGAGAGCTACGGAAATGAGAGTGATTGCCCTCATGCACACGCTGCATAATGCGAATGGCTCATTTGCAAAACTGCACGGGCCAGGCGGCTACGCTCCTCATGAGCCCTACTGTGCGCCAACCGCCCAGACTCTGGACCCGTGCCCATGGGGGTGGGGGTGGGGGGGTGTGTGGGTGTTTGCAGGGTCTGGTTCTTGCTAAGGCCATGACCCTGGGGTGTGTCCATGCGCACCCCACAGAATGCGACCTTCCCAGATGGTTCCCTAAAGCATCTCTCATATTCTTCACCCTTCACCTCCCTGTGCACCGCCTCACCTTAGGAACCCCGGTTTTCAGGATGACAAGTCCAACAAGCGGGGTTCGATGTCACCCTGGGGCCTGGTGGTTGGCAGATGGGTCGTCACAGCCTTCACACACACACACACACACACACACACACACACACACACACACTCTAGAGGCCCGGTGCACGAAATTCGTGCATGGAAGATGGGACCCTCAGTACAGCCGGCACCCTCTCACAGTCCAGAACCCCTTGGGGGATGTCCGACTGCCGGTTTAGGCCCGATCCCACACATCCCTCTTGCAATCCGGGACCTCTGGTTCCTAACTGCTACCCTGCCTGCCTGATCGCCCCTAACCACTCGCCTGCCTGCCTGATCGCCCCTAACCGCTCGCCTGCCTGCCTGATCGCCCCTAACCGCTCGCCTGCCTGCCTGATCGCCCCTAACCGCTCGCCTGCCTGCCTGATCGCCCCTAACCGCTCGCCTGCCTGCCTGATCGCCCCTAACCGCCCGCCTGCCTGCCTGATCGCCCCTAACCGCTCGCCTGCCTGCCTGATCGCCCCTAACCGCCCGCCTGCCTGCCTGATCGCCCCTAACCGCCCGCCTGCCTGATCGCCCCTAACCACTCACCTGCCTACCTGATAGCCCCTAACTGCCTCTGCCTTGGCCCCTGCCATCGTGGCTTCATCCGGAAGGACGTCCGGAATGACATCAGGAAGGTCATTCAGCTGTCCGGTCTAATTAGCATTTTACGCTTTTATTATTATAGATTTTCATTGATTTCAGAGAGGAAGGGGAAGAGAAAGTGATATAAACATCCATGAGGAGAGAGAATCATTCATCAGCCGCCTCCTGCACACCCCCTACTGGGGATCGAGCCCACAACCCGGGCACGTGCCCTTGACCGGGATCGAACCCGGGACCCTTCAGTCCACAGGCCGACGCTCCATCCACTGAGCCAAACCGGTTCGGACCGGCCTTCACACCTTAACATTTTATGCTCAAAAACGGCCATGCATGGAGTTTTTAAAATGTGCGTAGAACTTTAAAAGCATCATTAATTGGCTAAACACCACTTTTGTTTGGCGGAACCAAGTCTCACGATCTTTGCTTGGCAGACAAGCTGGCCTGGGCAACGAACACAGGAAGGGTTTGGACCGGCCTGTGTGGCTCAGTGGATAGAGCGTCGGCCTGCGGACTGAAGGGTCGCGGGTTCGATTCCAGTCAAGGGCACAGGCCCGGGCTGCAGGCTCCATCCCCAGTGGGGGGCGTGCAGGAGGCAGCCGGTCCGTGATCCTCTCTCATCATGGATGTTTCTCTCTCTCCCTTGTTCTCAGAAATCAATCAAAATATATTTTTTTAAATAAATTAAAAAGTCATAAACCAGGCAGGGTATTCCGGACGGACCATAAGCATGCCCCTCTCTGCAGGCACAGGTCTGCGGGCAGGGCACGGGGAAGCGGGCTATGGGGGGACCCCCCGCCCCCCAATTTCAGCCTTTCTTGTCTGTCACGGCCCCATGAGTGGCATCTGACTGATGAGGGTGGTTTGTCAACGTTCGAGCGTGTCATTTAAACGATGATTTACGGGCGGATTCGTAATTCGTGGCTTTCCGTGGGAAAGTATTCATCCTGGTAGCCGGGAGGGGATTTATGGCGGCGAGCGGGGACTGTCCTGGGCGAACACTTTCACAAATGACCTAACGCTGGATAAACAGCCCCACCGCCCAGCACCCAGCACCCAGCACCTAGCACCCAGCACGATCTCATTGATTAAAGGAACACCTTTCACAGCCACAGCAAAGCCCAGGACCTCCGTCTCAGATGTTAGCCTGGGAGCTGGGGACAGTGTGAGCACGTGGCCCAAACCACAGGGCTCAGTCCCACTGGGGGTCGAGCCCGCAAGCCGGGCCTGTGCCCTGACCGGGAATCGAACCCAAGACCTCCTGGTTCCTAGGTTGACACTCATCCACGGAGCCATGCCAGCCAGGTGAGATGTCTTTTAAATGGGTGCTCACCTCCATCAGGGTTGGGTGTGATACCTACTAAAGGATCCAGAAATTTGGCTCAGTGGATAGAGCGTCGGCCTGCGGACCGAAGGGTCCCAGGTTCGGTTCCGGTCAAGGGCACGGACCTCGGTTGCAGGCTCCTCCCAGGCCTGGGCCCTGGTCGGGGCCGTGTGTGCAGGAGGCAACCCATCGATGTGTTGCTCTCACATCGATGTTTCTCTCTGTCCTTTTTTTACTTTTCATGTTTTTAAATATATTTTTTATTGATTTCAGAGAGGAAGGGAGAGGGAGAGAGATAGAAACATCCATGATGAGAGAGAATCACGGATCAGCCGCCTCCCGCACGCCCCCCACTGGGAATCGAGCCTGCAACCCGGGCATGTGCCCTTGACGGGGATTCGAACCCGGGACCCTTCAGTCTGCAGGCCGACGTTCTATCCACTAAGCCACACCGGCCAGGGCTCTCTGTGTCTTTCCCTCTCTCTTCCTCGCTCTCTAAAAATCAATGAGAAAATATCCTGGGGTGAGAATTAATAATAATGATAATAATAATAATAATAATAATAATAATAATAATAATAAAAGACCCGGAAACTGAGTCGGGGGAGCCCTGGGGACCACAGCACCTGGTGGGCACCTGCATCGGTCTGTCTGGGGCCTGTGGTCTCCCCGACATTCTCCGGAGACAGCACAGCCTTTCATTCACGTCCTGATCTCCTCACCTTTTCCCAACCTCCCCAACGTCCCTTTGAAAGTCAGGGTGTGGCTCCGTGGACAGAGCGTCAGCCTGCGGACGGAAGGGTCCCGGGTTCGATTCCCGGTGAAGGGCACAGGCCCGGGGTGCCGGCTCGATCCCCAGCGGGGGGCGTGCAGGAGACGGCCGATGCGTGATTCTCTCTCATCGTGGATGTCTCTCTCTCTCTCTCTCTCCCTCTCTCTTCTTCTCTGAAGTCAATACAAACATATTAAAAAAAAAAAATTTGTGACTCATCGGCCGGGATGGTACATGTTCCGGGTGAAAAAAATGGGACTCGGGAGAGAGCAGGAACTCGGCACTGTCAACCCACGGATAACGGCGCCCGAAACGGGCGGCACCCCAAGTGCGCGGGACATGGCAGGCCCCTGGCTCCGTCCCCCGGACGGACGGACGGACGGATGGACGGACAGGCAGCCGACGCCCCGGGACGCGGGGGACACGCTGCAGGCTGAGCCGAGCAAGGCAGAGAGAAGCCGGCAGGTCAAGGCCGATCCAAGCGGGAGGCGGGGGACGGGGGGGGCCCCCACACCTGGTCTGCTCCCCGCCCCCCGCCCTGCGCAAAGGAGAGAAAGATGCTCAACTCACCTTCGGCTCAGAGCCTCCTGACAGCAACGCCCGCTGCCCGGGGGCCCGGCCGGCGTCCCCCCCACACGTCCGGGCCTCGGCCAACAGCCAGGCGCCCGGCTCCCGCCTGGGCAGCCGTGGGGGTGAGGGTCCATGGGGAACCGGGAGGCCCCTCGGCCAGCCTGTCACCTGGGGGCCATGTGACCCTGCCTGTCAGCTGACCTGCCTTCCCGGGACTCCCCCTCCCGTCCACGACACCTGAGACGCCCGCCCCCCACCCCCCCCCCCCCATCCTGTGCAGACGCGGGAGCTCCCCTGTGCCCGGGGCACGCATTCCTGCTGCACAGGCCGGGACAGGACGGATCCTGGCGCTGCCTCCCGGGCAGGAGACAGTGCTCCACGCCCAGCTACTCAGAAACGAGGAGGGAGCCGGCCGGCGCGGCTCAGGGCTTGAGCGTCGACCTGCCAACCAAGAGGTCAGGGTTCGGTTCCCGGTCAAGGGCACAGGTCCGGGTTGCGGGCTCAGCCCCTGGTAGGGGGCGTGCAGGGGGCAGCCGGTGCATGACTCTCTCTCATCGTTAGTATTTCTCCTCTCTCTCTCCCTTCCTCTCTGAAACGCCTTGCTTTTTAAAAATCTATACTAATAAAAGGGTAATATGCTAATTAGACTGCACATCTTCCAGACATCCTTCCGGACAAAGCCACGGTGGCGGGGACCTAGGCAGAGGCAGTTAGGGGCGATCAGGCCGGCAGGGGAGGGCAGTTGGGGGCGATCAGGCCGGCAGGGGAGGGCAGTTAGGGGCGATCAGGCCGGCAGGGGAGGGCAGTGAGGGGCGATCAGGCCAGCAGGGGAGGGCAGTTAGGGGCGATCAGGCCGGCAGGGGAGGGCAGTTAGGGTAAGATCAGGCCGGCAGGGGAGGGCAGTGAGGGGCGATCAGGCCGGCAGGGGAGGGCAGTGAGGGGTGATCAGGCCGGCAGGGGAGGGCAGTGAGGGGCGATCAGGCCGGCAGGGGAGGGCAGTGAGGGGCGATCAGGCCGGCAGGGGAGGGCAGTGAGGGGCGATCAGGCTGGCTGGGGAGGGCACTTCGGGGCAACATCCCCCAAGGGGTCCTGGATTGGAGAGGGTGCTGGCTGGGCTGAGGGACGCCTCCCCCCACCCCCCATGCACGAATTTCGTGCCCCGGGCCTGCAGTACATATATATTTCTTCAAAAGGCGGAAACAAAGCAAACATCCACCAGCAGAAAAACGGACAAGCACACGGGGGTCCGTGCCCACCGTGGAATAGTACGCAGCCAGGAAAAAGTTGCCGCTGTGACACACGGGACAACGTGGCTGGTCCCTGAGCCCGTGATGGTGAGTGCAGGCAGCCAGACACAAAAGGCCACACCGCGTGTGATTCCGCTTACTTTTTATTTACTTTAAAACATTTTTTAAAATTGATTTCAGAGAGGAAGGGAGGGAGAGAGAGAAAGAGAGAGAGAGAGAGAGAGAGAGAGAGAGAGAGAGAGAGAGAGGAACATCCATGATGAGAGAGAATCACAGATTGGCTGCCTCCTGCACACCCCCGACTGGGGATCGAGCCCCCAACCCGGGCGTGTGCCGTTGACCGGGAATCGAACCCAGGATCCTTCCGTCCGCAGGCCGACGCTCTATCCACTGAGCCACACCGGCTAGGACGGGCACGACTTTCTAATTCTATTTCAGGGGGGCGATGAAAACGTCGTAGAACTAGAGAGGCAGCGGTTGGACGAGGTGGTTCTCTGTAGTAAATGCCTCCGCGTTGTACAGTCTACAATTTATTTTTGGGGGGAACCCTCGCCTGAGAATATTTTCCAGGTTGTTTTCAGAGACAGGGAGAGACCAACGGTACGTACGTACGTGCAAACACTGCAGAATCGGAGCAGAAGGCAAACATGACTGTCTCCAGGCACCGCGCCTCCCCCCGCCGGCACCCGGAGCTACGGGTCACGCCCGCCAGACTCACAAAACACGTTCGCCCTGTCTGCAAGGCAACGAGGCAACGGGTCCCGGGGCCTGCGCCCCCGGACACCCCTTTGTGCGCCCCGGCGAGGTGGGACGCAGCTCCGTTCCCTCCCTGCCACCCCGAGCCTGTGACTCACGCACCCTCCGGGCCCCGGCCGGCCCCGGGGACACCAGGCCACCCCCCCGGGGTGAGCGCGTCCCTCCCTGAGACGAACCCGCGATGACAGGTTGCTCAAACCGGTTCGCATCCCGGCCCACGGGGAGTGAGTCCGGCTCCTGACACGTCCGTCATCACCCGTGGCCCGGAATGCCCGCGGAGGCGATGCATGCCCTTGGGCACGCGTCACCGGCCCGCGGGACACGGCGGCGGGCGGAAGAGGTTTCGTTTTTTTTTTATTAATCCTCACCCGAGGATATTTTCCCGTGGATTTTAGGGAGAGTGGAAGGGAGAGGGAGAGACGGAGAGAGACACGGATGTGAGAGAGACGCATCGACGGGTTGCCTCCTGCATGTGCCCCGACCACGGCCCCTGACCGGGAATCGAACCCGGATCCTTCGGTCCGCAGGCTGGTGCTCTATCCACTTAGCCACACTGGCCGGGGCCAGTAAAGTTCCGAACAGTGGCAGTCTCCAAATTAGAGAGGCTTGCCTAGTGGATGGAGGGTGCCGGGTTCGCTTCCCGGTCAAGGGCACAGGCCCCGGTTGTGGGGTCCATCCCCAGCCAGGGGTGTGCGGGAGGCAGCTGATCTGTGATTCTTTCTCATCATCGATGTTTCTCTCTCTCTCTTTCTCTCCCTTCCTCTCTGAAATCAATAATTAAAAAATAAAAATAAAAACCTCTAAAAAAAAGATATGATAGGCTTGGCCCAGCCAGGGTGGGTCAGCGGTTGAACATCGACTATGAACCAGGAGGTCAGGGTTCGATTCCCGGTCAGGGCACATGCCCCTGGGGGGGGGGGGTGTGTGCAGGAGGCGGCTGATCCCATGATGGCTGTTTCTCTCTCTTGCTCTCCCTCTCCCTCTCCCTTCCTCTCTGAAATCAATCCTAATATATAAATAGCCGGCGGCCGTCATGACCGAAACAACAAGAAGGACAACCGAACAGCAGCCTGCATGAGACGGGGCGGGGCGGGAGGGGGGGGCGATCAGGCCGGCAGGGGGGGGGCAGTGAGGGGCGATCAGGCCGGCAGGGAGGGCAGTGAGGGGCGATCAGGCCGGCAGGGAGGGCAGTGAGGGGCGATCAGGCCGGCAGGGAGGGCAGTGAGGGGCGATCAGGCCGGCAGGGAGGGCAGTGAGGGGCGATCAGGCCGGCAGGGAGGGCAGTGAGGGGCGATCAGGCCGGCAAGGGAGGGCAGTGAGGGGCGATCAGGCCGGCAGGGAGGGCAGTGAGGGGCGATCAGGCCGGCAGGGGAGGGCAGTTAGGGGCGATCAGGCCGGCATGGGAGGGCAGTGAGGGGCGATCAGGCCGGCATGGGAGGGCAGTTAGGGGCGATCAGGCCAGCAGGGAGGGCAGTGAGGGGCGATCAGGCCGGCGGGGGAGGCAGTGACCTGGATGGAACTGTGACCTCCTGGTTCCTAGGCCGACGCCCCACCATGGAGCCACGCTGCCCGGGCCGTGTTACTCATGTTTAAACGCTTGTCGAGAGCCGTGGTTGTCACCCGGGGTGACCCTGCCCCGGCCAGGGAGACATCCGGACAATGCCAGCTGTCACGTCTGAGATCACCGTCAGGAGGGGGGCCCGGGCACGCTGGAGGATGCGGCTACACATCCTACTATGCGCAAGGCCCCTCCCACCTCGAGGGATTCCCCAGCTCCAAGCAGCAACTGTGTGCGCTCTGAGCGATCATGGCCTCGCAGACACCACGCTCACCTAAGTTCCTCTCTTCTGCCCCTAAATGGACCCGGGGTGGGGGGGAGGGGAGGGCTTTTGTTTGAGTGTCGGAACGGGGTGTACGGGGGTGGCAGTGGCTAATGAAGTTATATCGGTCTCAGGAGGGCAAATCCATCATCCATCATCTGTCAACTGTATCTGCGTTCACCTCCCCAAGTCAAATCCCCTCCCATCACCACTGATCCCACCTTTACCCTCTCCCGCCCACCCCCACCCCCTTTCTCTGTCCTTATCACCAGCCTGCTGTCTGGGTCTCTGAGTCTCTTCTCTGTGTTTTTTTTCCTCTCCTCACCTGTTGCATTTTCTTAAAATATATTTTTTTATTGATTTTCAGAGAGAGGAAGGGAGAGGGAGAGAGAGAGAGACACATCCATGTCGAGAGAGAAGCACAGATTGGCCGCCTCCTGCAGGCCCCCGACTGGGGATCGAGCCCGCAACCCGGGCATGTGCCCCGCCCGGGAATCGAACCCACAACCTCGGTGCAACACGTTGGAGTATTGGGACAACGCTCCAACCAACTGAGCTATAAACAATTACCGGGGGCCCTTGGGTTGTGACCTCGAACTCACACCAGTGCGGGCCGCGTGTCACTGCCAAGCAAGTGACCCCCAAAACCGAGCTCCCCATCTTTCTCTTTTCTGCTCGGCTCTGGACAAAGGACTGTCTGTCCGCTGAAGACGTGAGGCCCTGGCAAGCCCATCGTCGCCGACGGGGACGTTGGCCGAGTCGCCTGACCTTAGATAACCTCGCGTCTCGTCACCCGGGACGGGGGTGGCTGAGCAGGCCCCAGGAAACCCTCACCCAGGGAGCCAGGTCCCTCAAGCCGGGCCCCTAAGTCCCTGCTTCTAAACAGGAGGGGTGTGGGGGGTGGGGGGTGGGGGGGTGGTTTTCCCTCCAGGAAACATCTGGAGACCATTTTGAAAAAAAAAAAAAAAGTTTATTTGTTAATATTATTTCTTTGATATTATTTTTTCCCGTTGATTTTTAGAGATTGTGGAAGGGAGGGAGGGAGGGGCGGGGATGGAGACACGGATGTGAGAGAGACACATCCATTGGTTGCCTCCTGCACGCGCCCCGACCGGGGGCCTGGGCCGGGGATGGAACCCGCAACCCAGGGAGGTGCCCTCGACTGGAAATCGAACCCGGGACCCTTCAGTCCGTGTGGGCCGAGTGAGCTCTATCCACTGAGCCACACCAGCCAGGGCTGGAGGCGAAATTTTTGTTTTGATTTTTTTTGTTAATCCTCACCCGTGGATTAACAAGATAATAATAATAATAATAATAATAATAATAATAATAATAATAATAAATGGAAAAAAATGTCCTCAGGTGAGGATTTAAAATATTTAAAAAAATAAAAAAAAGGAGAGAGAACTAGGGGACCCTGGCCCCCAGCTCGCCCGCCGGCAGCCAAGGGCCCTGCACCCAGCGAGGGAGCCCAACGCTGAGCCGCTGAGTCAGCCGGACGAGTCGGCGGACGTCCCCGTCCTCAGAGGCATCTGCTTGTCACCCACACAGGCACCCACAGCCTCTCCCAGCGCCACCCGCCCGCCCGCCCGCCCACGGGTGACCATCTCACGCTCCTTCCTGCAGGGCTCGCCGGCCGGGCTACACACCCCTTTGGTCATTGCTGCCAAGGCGCTTACCTGCGGCCACAGGTGCGGGCCGGCTGAGTCAGGCTCCAGCTTACAGGTCCCGTCCCCAGGGGGCAGGGATGGACATGAGAAGCCGGACGCACCCCCAAGAGGGCAGACGGGGGCAGGTCTGCGAAGGCGCCTTGTGGTGCGCCCCCTCCGCAGTCTCTGTTATGTATTGACTAGAGGCCTGGTGCACGAAATTCGTGCACAGCGGGGGGGGGGGTGTGCCCTCAGCCCGGCCTGCACCCTCTCCAAGCCGGGACCCCTTGGGGGATGTCCGACTGGCGGCTTAGGCCCGATCCCAGGCAGCCAGATTCCCTCTCACAATCCCGGACCGCTGGCTCCTACAACACTCACCTGCCTGCCTGCCTCATCGCCCCCAACTGCCCCTCCCTGCCAGCCTGGTGGCTCCTAACTGCCCCCCCGACCGACCTGGTCACCCCCATCTGCCCCCACTGTTGGCCTGGTCGCCCCTAACTGCCCCCCCGACTGACCTGGTCGCCCCCAACTGCCCCCACTGTTGGCCTGGTCACCCCTAACTGCTCCCCCCTGCCAGCCTGGTCGCCCCTAACTGCCCCCCCGATCGTCCTGGTCACCCCTTACTGCCCCCCCTGCCGGCCTGGTCACCCCATGCAACCATCTTGTGAGGGCATGAGGGTTAATTTGCATATCACCTCTTCATTCTACAGGATTTTATCAATCAAGCAAACTGAGCCAGAACAGCAAAACTGTCCGTCAAAAGCTGAGCTGGGCGGGGCTAAATGCTCACGGAAAGATGATTGGACGGTGGGTGGCGGACCTTGAAACCTGCGTGATCTTATTAACCAGCCACCCCCACAAACTTAATTTACATAAATTTTAATAAAAATTAAGCAGATATTTATGGGAGCTTAAACGGCGGTCCAAATCTGGTAGATTTCTTATTAGATTTGGCATCTGGTATATTTTCGGTCTGTCTCGCAGCAACCTCAGGTGGAATGCTAAGAAAGGCCTCTGACCTGCAGACGGAAGGGTCCGGGTTCGAGTCCGGTCAAGGGCACATGTCTGAGGTTGCGGGTTTGATCCCCAGTAGGGGGTGTGCAGGAGGCCGCCGATCCATGATTCTCTCTCGTCATTGATGCTTCTCTCTCTCTCTCTCTCTCTCTTTGAAATCAATAAAAATATATTTTTTAAAAATAAAGGCCTTTGGTTTTGCACTAATAAATCTAACTGATTTGCACTAATAAATCTAATTTATTAAGCATCCCCATCCCTGACACACACACACACACACACACACACTTTTGTTTAAAGTTAAAGGCTGAAGAGATATCTAGGATCAAGGAACTAATAACATCATGATGCATTTAATTGAAAAAATGGTGCCCTAGCCCGGCCAGTGTGGCTCAGTGGTTGGGCATCGACCTACGCACCAGAAGTCACAGTTCGATTCCTGGTCAAGGGCACGTGCCCAGGTTGCAGACTTGATTCCCGGTAGGGGGCGTGCAGGAGGCAACCGATCCGTGATTCTCATGTTTCTCTCCCTCTGAAATCAACAAAAAGGAATCCTATATAATAAAAGGCTAATATGCAAATCGACCAAGCGGCGGGACGACCAGCTGCTATGAGGTGCAGTGACCACCAGGGGGCAGACGCTCAAAGCAGGAGCTGCCCCCTGGTGGTCTGTGCGCTCCCACAGGGGGAGCTCTGCTCAGCCACAAGCCCTGAGCCAGGCTCTGCGGCAGGCCAGGGGGAGCGGGCCTAAGCTGTCAGCCAGACATCCCCCAAGGGTTGCAGGACTGGGAAAGGGTGCAGGCTGGGCTGAGGGAACGCCCCCGGGTGCACGAATTTCGTGCACCAGGCCTCTAGTTTTTTTTGTGTGTGTGTGTGTTTTTTTTTTATAAAAAGGGGCTCCAGGTGACACCTGAGATTTCTGAAATCACAAAAAGCAGGCGGACTTGGCTACCTGTTTACTAACCAGGCTAGTGAAAAGGAAATCGAAACGCAACACTGGTAGGATTCAGGAAACATACGGGGAAACCAACCTCAAAAAATAAAAAATGTAAAACTTAAAAACATGAACTGTGGTCCAGAAATACATTTCGCCTGATTTCGGTCCCAGGCCACCATGACGCGAGAAATCCGTGTGCTGGCTGGAGGTCTAACTTATTTATATTTTTTTTTTCTAATGCATGTGAGCTTTCTCTCTCATCTTGAAAATACGACACAAATTTGGAACAAAACCTAGAGGCGGGGAACCCAGAGGGGGGAGGCAGGGGGCAGGCTGGGAGAGGACAAGGTGGAGGGAGAGAGGGGTCCTATGCCATGCTTTCAATAACAAAGAATTGAAAAAAATAATAAATAAATACATGCATAAATACACGTATCATTTTTTTAAAATAAACACCAAGAAAAATGAACACTGTCAATTACACAGTCATTTACATTCATCCTCGGATATTTCCCCCCGTAGGTTTTTATTGCTTTTATTTTTTTGTAATTTTTAAAAATATATTTCTTTATTGATTTCAGAGAGGAAGGGAGAAACAGAGAGAGAGAGAGAGAGAGAGAGAGAGAGAAACATCCATGATGAGAGAGAATCACGGATCGGCTGCCTCCTGCACACCCCCCACTGGGGATCCAGCCCGCAACCCGGGCCTGTGCCCTTGGCCGGGAATCGAACCCGGGACCCTTCAGTCCGCAGGCTGGCGCTCTATCCACTGAGCCACACCGGCCAGGGCTCCCCCATTGATTTTTTAGAGAGAGCGTGGGAGGGAGGGTGGAGGGAGAAGGGGATGGAGAGACACCTCGATGTGAGCGAGACGCATCCCACGGGTTACCTCCGGCCCTCACCCCCAACTGTGGCCGGGACAGGGGACCGAGCCAGGAATCGAACCCGGGACCCTTCCGTCCGCCGGCCGACGCTCTATCCCCTGAGCCACACCGGCCAGGGCGAGATCTTCCTCATTTTAGTGGCCTCGTCTCTAAGGACAGTCCTTCAACCCCACCCGGGAGGTCGGCCCGCAGAACAAAAGCGACGGAGACGCAAAAACGCCGCTAGCCGACGGGGAGATACGTGGACGGGGTGACTCGCCAGGGGGAAATGCACGTCTTACTGAGTGAGCATCACTCACGGGTGACACGGTGAAGGGTTTACCGCCAAAGAATCGTCACACGCAGGCCCGGCCGGTGTGGCTCAGTGGGTAGAGCGCCGGCCTGTGGACGGGAGGGTCCCGGGTTCGATTCCCGGTCAAGGGCACGGACCTCGGTTGCGGGTTTGATCCCAGGCCCCAGCCCGGGGATGCTACCCATGGATGTGTCTCTCTCACATCAATGATTTTCTCTCTCTTTCTCTAAAAAAAAAAATATATATATCAATGGAAAAATATCCTCGGGCAAGGAGGAACACACATAAAAATAAGTAAAATATTTTTAAAAATACATAAATACACCAAAACCAAACGCAGCCTGGGTACACGCGGAGAGCGAACCCGCGACCCAGGCACGCGACGCGCCCCAGACCGGGGACTCGAACCCGCGACCCTGCGCCCGACGGGGCCCGACGACGCTCTAACCATTGAGCTGAACAGGCCAGGGCGTGGAAAAAAAAAATCAAGTTTTCAAAAGGCGTGAAATGGCTACGAATTCCTTCTCCCATTGACTGTTCAGAAAAGCAACCAAGATCAAGCTTCAAAGAGCAGCGGTCGCTCACGGACGCAAACGCATCTCATTTGCAGTCCCTGCGTCCGGGGTGGAGGCTGCAGGTGTGATACTGTGATGCCCGCGTTTAACGGCTTCGATTTCCCTCCAGGATGCGCGACGGCTGGAGCAAAATGCTCTGTTGGCTGGGAATTTTTTTATTTTTTTTTATTTTTATTTTTTTTGCATCTGGCTTTGACTTTTTTGGGGGGGGATTCTCAAACTCGTGGTTTCAAACGAACCCTTAAATCCAGACACAAAGAAGACATCGGGATCTCCTGCTCTCTCTGCCCCCAAAATACCTCTTTCTTTATTCTGGGCGGATGGGCAAATGAAAACAGGGTAATTAGCAAACTGTGGCGAGAGGTCCTAACCATTAAAAAACAACAACCCAACGACAATTCAACGAGACAGGGAAGGATATACAAGCTTGAATTCTTTCCACGGAAGACGGTTTTTAACGAACTCCCCGAGCTAAGAATTAGCTCCTTAATTTAAAACATATATATATATTTTCATGGATTTCAGATAAGAAGGGAGAGGGAGAGAGAGAGAAACATCGATGATGAGAGAGAACCATTGATCGGCGGCCTCCTGCACACCCCACATTAGGGATCGAGCCCGCAACCCGGGCGTGTGCCCTTGACTGGAATCGAACCCGGGACCCTTGAGTCTGCAGGCTGGCGCTCTATCCGCTGAGCCACACCAGCCAGGGCTAATTTTTTTAAAACGTATTTTCTTTTCTTAGTTGTTTAGGATTTTATTTTCTTAGTTTTTAGGATTTTCTTTTTTTAGTTTCTTTTTTTTAAATTATTATTATTTTGTTTATATTATTATTGATTTCAGAGAGGAAGGGAGACAGAGAGAGAGAGAAACATCGATGATGAGAGAGAATCACAGATCGGCCGCCTCCTGCACGCCCCCACACTGGGGATCGAGCCCGCAACCCGAGCATGTGCCCTTTACCGGAATCGAACCCAGGACCCTTCAGTCCGCAGGCCGACGCTCTATCCGCTGAGCCACACCGGCCACGGCATAATTTTTTTTTTTTAATGAACCTCCCCGCACGCACGCTTTAGTCCAGAAAGACACGCAAACACAAGCCTGAAGACTCCTTCCCCAGCCCTGACGTCGCCACTTATCTTCACATCTGAGCAGCCCGCCGGGAAGAAAAAAATAAATCCATCCCACTCACCGCGTCTGACGAGCGAGGCCTTCGGACGGGGCTGCTCCCTGGAACCCGGGCAGGCAGACAGACAGACAGACAGACGGACACTGTGCCTCCCTCGGGGGGAACCTCACGCGGCTTCCCACACCCGGAGCCCGGCCTGCCCTCCCGGGGAGTCGATAACCATTGAGCTGCCCGGCCGGTTATATGGGGCCACCCGGCCCCCGGTCCTGCTGTCATCCCCGGGGAACCGGAGAATGAATCTCTCATAAAAAAGCTATTCAGCTGCCCGTCTCCCTCACCCGGCCTGCCCTCCGCCCCACGCGTCTCAGACATCACTCAGACGCCAGCCACTTCCTGGACGGAGAGAGCCGTGAGCCCATCGGGCGTCTGAACTCATCAGTGCGATCTTTCTGTACCTGCTGGCACCTTAGAAATAAAATTAAAAAAAAAACAAAACAGCAAGTTTACGGGGAGCAATTTCGGTGCCCAGGGCAGAGAAACGGAACAGGTGTCCGCAGAGGCCCGGGGGGCACCCCGACACGCGGGGACCTGCCCGTGTCGGTCAGAACGGCTCACCCGCTCACCCTGGGCCCCATGCACGGAGCCCGCCAGCCCTGCTATGCCCGGGACGCCCACGGGCAGGGCACGCAGCGCCCGGAGGAATGCATTCCTGGCCGACAGATGCCCAGGTCAGGCGGTGAGCCAAGCCCCGTCAGACCCGGGGGTGGAGGCCAAACCCTATCTTATCGGCGATGACTGAGGACGTGGCTGGGGAGCATGTGCGTTCACATCCTGGGGCGATCAGAACCCAGGACCCCAGGACAACCAGCTTCCTCTAGACCAGGGGTTCTCGACCTCCCTAAGGCCGCGACCCTTGAATACAGCTCCTCACGCTGTGGGGACCCCCAACCATAACATTATTTTCGCTGCTGCGTCATGACTGTCATGTGGCTGCTGTGATGAATCGTCATGGAAACATCTGATCTGCAGGATGTATCTTCATGGTTACAGATTGAACGTAATGAAAGCACAGTGATCAATCACAAAAACAATATGTAATTATCGATGTGTTTTCCGACGGTCTGAGGCGACCCCTGTGAAAGGGGCGTTCGACCCCCAAAGCGGCCGCGACCCACAGGTTGAGAACCGCTGTTCTAGTAGCTTCTTTCCTGTTTTCCCTCCGATGCCATTCATTGGGCACGTGCCCTTGACCGGAATCGAACCCGGGACCCATCAGTCCGCAGGCCGAGGCTCTATCCGCTGAGCTGAGGTTTGGTCTCCCAGGGTCTGCAGCAAGCATCTGCATTGCGAGGATGCTTTAAGGATTTTATCTTCTTAGTTTTTTCTTAAATTATTATTATTTTGTTTATATGATTATTGATTTCCGAGAGGAAGGGAGAAGGGAGAGACAGAAACATCCATGATGAGAATCACGGATCGGCTGCCTCCTGCACGCCGCCCTACTGGGCACCCCGGAATGTGCCCTTAACCAGAATCGAACCCAGGACCGACCCTTCGGTCCGACAGCCGACGCTCTAACCACTGAGCAAAACCGGCCAGGGCAGAAGATCTTTTTTTTTAATTGATTTCAGAGAGAGGAAGGGGGAGGGAGAAAGAGATAGAAACATCCACGATGAGAGAGAATCACGGACCGGCCGCCTCCTGCACGCCCCCGACTGGGGATTGAGCCCGCAACCCGGGCCTGTGCCCTTGACTGGGAATCGAACCCTGACCTCCTGGTTCACAGCTCGACGCTCACCACTGGGCCACATGGGCCGGTGAGCTCATCCTTAGTGGGCGAGGTGTTTGGGGAACGGGGCGTTAGAAATAAAAACGGGCAGAGCATCAGGGGCCCCCCCGGGGTGGCGGGTGCCCACCTTGTGCAGCGACTGTGAGCACATCGCTGGTGGATGAGAGCGGAGGCCGGGCGCCGCCCTTCCCCGGCTGATGTCACCTGGGGAGGAAGAGGTGGTGGCTGCAGAGCTGGCTTTCGCCCCCGCCGGCCGGCTGCTTGCTCAATGCAGTCAGGGGTGCTGGCTCCTGCCACCCTGGCACCCTGGCAGGATTTACCTCCAGCCTGCAGCGGGGAGAGGTGGTTGCTCGCCCGGCCGGCGTGGCTCAGGGGCTGAGCATCCACCTCGGAACCAGGAGGTCAGGGTTCGATTCCCGGTCAAGGGCACATGCCCGGGTTGCGGGCTCGATCCCCAGTGTGGGGCGTGCAGGAGGCAGCCGATCCGTGAGTCTCTCTCATCATTGAGGCTTCTATCTCTCTCTCCCTCTCCCTTCCTGTCTGAAATCAATAAAAATATATTTTTATTTTAATATATATTTTTTATTTCAGAGACAGAAAGGAGGCCAAGAGAGAGAGATAGACACATCAATGATGAGAGAGGATCATGGACCGGCTGCCTCCTGCACGTCCCCTACTGGGGATTGAGTCCGCCACCCGGGCATGTGCCCTTGACGGGGAATCGAACCCAGAACCCTTCAGTCTGCAGGCTGACGCTCTACCCACTGAGCGACACCAGCCAGGGCCATACAAATATATTTTTTTTAAAATTGTTTCTCCTTGTTCATTTTTTCAGATCTTCCTTCCTACCTTTATTCTCACTTTATATATAAACTAGAGGCCCAGTGCACAAAATTTGTGCAGGGGGGGGGGGGGGCAGAGGTGGGGGTACCTCAGCCTCGCCTGCACTCTCTCGCAATCTGGGGCCCCTCAGGGGATGTCCGAGTGCCTGTGGGATCGGGCCGAAACCAGTAGTCGGACATCCCTCTCACAATCCGGGACCGCTGGCTCCTAACCACTCTCCTGCCTGCCTGCCTGATCGTCCCTAACCACTCGCCTGCCTGCCTGATCCCCCCTAACCACTCGCCTGCCTGCCTGATGGCCCCTAACCACTCTGCCTGCCTGCCTGCCTGATCGTCCCTAACCACTCGCCTGCCTGCCTGATCCCCCCTAACCACTCGCCTGCCTGCCTGATCCCCCTTAACCACTCACCTGCCTGCATGATCGCCCCTAACCACTCGCCTGCATGCCTGATCGCCCCTAACCACTCACCTGCCTGCCTGATCGCCCCTAACCGCTCGCCTGCCTGCCTGATCGCCCCTAACCACTCTGCCTGCCTGCCTGATCGCCCCTAACCACTCACCTGCCTGCCTGATCCCCCCTAACCACTCGCCTGCCTGCCTGATTGCCCCTAACTACTCACCTGGCTTCCTGATCGCTCCTAACCACTCGCCTGCCTGCCTGATCACCCCTAACTACTCGCCTGCCTGCCTGATCACCCCAACCGCTCACCTGCCTGCCTGATCGCCCCTAACCGCTCGCCTGCCTGCCTGATCGCCCCTAATCGCTCGCCTGCCTGCCTGATCGCCCCTAATCGCTCGCCTGCCTGCCTGATCGCCCCTAAGTGCTCGCCTGCCTGCCTGATTGCCCCTAACCACCTCTGCCTCGGTCCCCGACACCAGGGTTCCATCCGGAAGGATGTCCAGAATGACATCCGGAAGGTCGTTCGGCTGTCTGGTCTAATTAGCATATTACGCTTTTATTGTCATAGATATTATAGATATATATGCATATATATACACATGTAAATGTGTATACATGTGAACAATTTTTGGATATATATATATCACATAAATTTTATGTTTGCATATATACATACATAAATATATATAGCAATCCTTTTGACACAACCATGAAGGCATTTAATTTTCACATTTGTTCTCTCTGAGGGATTTTAGAATTCGATCACTTACCCACAACGTAAGACGCTCGGATACGCGGAGAGAAACGCAAGAATGGGGAGCTGTGCTGGTCGGGTCCGAGAGCGGAGGCCGGGCCCAGGCAGGGCTGCCCCGCCTGCCCCCTCTCAGGTGCAGGGCCCAAGGCCTTGCCCTGCACGTCTCCCAGCTCCGTCGGGAGCCTCGCGGGCACCTGGCCAGGCCCCGGGGAGAATGACATAAGGGACCGTCTGTTAGGGACGAGCGTGCCCGGGTCACCCAAGGGCTGGTGGCTTCTCTGCAGCTGCCACGGGACAAAGGGCCAATTGAACCACGGACGACTCATCCCTCTTTAAACTGGACACCTGGCCCGGCCGGCGGGGCTCAGTGGTGAGCGTCGACCTAGGAACCAGGAGGTCCCGGGTTCGATTCCCGGTCAAGGGCACATGCCCGGGTTGCAGGCTCCATCCCCAGTGGGGGGCGTGCAGGAGGCAGCCGATCCGTGATTCTCTCTCATCACTGAGGTTTCTATATCTCTCGCCCTCTCCCTTCCTCTCTGAAATCAATACAAATATATATTTTTTTATATATAATTTTTTTCTTTTTTGATTAAGGTATTACCTGTGTGTCCTTATCCCCCCATTGCCTCCCACCCCCCCACACTCATGCCCTCACCCCCCGGTGTCTGTGTCCATTGGTTAGGCATATAGGCATGCAGACAAGTCCTTTGGTTGATCTCTCTCCCCTTCCCCCCACCCTCCCCTGCCTTCTCATTTATGGAATATAAAGAACAACATAAAACGATAAACAAATACAAATATATTTCATTTTTATTTTTTTATTGATTTCAGAGGGAGACGGAGAGATAGAAACATCAATGATGAGAGTCTTTGATCTGCTGCCTCCTGTACGCCCCCAACTGGGAATCGAGCCCGAAACCTGGGCATGTGCCCTTGACCGGGAATCGCACCCTGACCTCCTGGTTCATAGGTCGGCTCTCAACCACCGACGCACACCAGGTGGGCGAGAGTCTTTACTTCGGTATCAAGTGACCATGGGGACTTGGGGGTGGGTGGCAATCCATGAATCCCGCTGTCCTTGCCCCCAACGAATAAATTTTGCACAGAAATAGACAGAGAGAGAGAAGACAGCAGGAAGAGGCAGAGGGTAAGAAGGCTGTGTACATACCGAGGAGAGAGGCCTGCGGAGAAATGAAGATCCCCTAGACCCGTGGTCGGCAAACTGCGGCTCTCGAGCCACAGGCGGCTCTCTGGCCCCTTGAGTGTGGCTCTTCCTCAGCCTTAGGAGGACCCTAATTAAGTGAATCACAATGTACCTACCTATATAGTTTAAGTTTAAAAAATGTGGCTCTCCAAAGAAATTTCCATCGTTCTCCTGTTGATATTTGGCTCTGTTGACTAAAGAGTTTGCCGACCACTGGCCTAACTGATGGGTGCATTTCCTTCTCCAAGTCCTCAGGGGAGATTCAAGAAGGGATTAAATGGGGGTGGAGGGGAGGAGGGTCTCTTACAGCAACAGCTCTAGAAAGACCTAAATCGATTGAAAACACGCTCTTTGTAGTACCGAGCTGCACCTGCCTCGTGCCATCTGACAGCCCATTTTACAGGTGAGGAAAACTGAGGCACGGAGGTTTCACTGCCCCTTGGATGGGCAAGCTTGCCGAATGGTAGCGTCCCGTGTGCACCAGAAATACAGCCTTTGCGTTTTATTTATTTATTTTAAATCTATTTTTGCTGATTTAAGAAAGGAAGGGAGAGGGGGAGAGAGAGACAGACAGACAGACAGACAGACATCGAGGATGAGAATGAGAATAAGAATCACGGGTCAGCTGCCTCCTGCACGCCCCACCCGGGGGATGGAGCCTGCAACTTGGGAAGCGAACCCTGGCCCCCTGGTCCGTAGGCGGATGGTCAACCCCAGGGCCATGCCTGCCGGCCGCCGGGCCAACCCCCACATTTTAAAACCTCTGGGGCTGCCCTGACCGGTGTGGCTCAGTGGATAGAGCTCCGGCCGGTGGACTCAAGGGTCCCAGGTTCGATTCCGGTCAAGGGCACGTACCTGGGTTGAGGGCACATCCCCAGCAGGGGGTGTGCAGGAGGCAGCTGATCGATGTTTCTCTCCCATCAATGTTTCTAACTCTCTATCCCTCTCCCTTCCTCTCTGTAAAAAAATCAATAAAATATATTTTAAAAAATAATAAAATACAATAAAAACTCTGGGGCTTTCTCGTTCCTGCTTCTGGGAAGGTTGCATCCCGACGATCAAACGCGCGTGTGCAACCTCAAGGAGCAGCCACAGAACCAGAGACAAAAAGGCATTTCTGAGCGTGGGGTGCACATGCCTTGCAGGTGGCATGCAGAAGGGCTGTGAAAGGACCAAAACCCGGAGGCATTAAAAAAAAAAAAGTCTTCTTATCACACGGCTTTCCTATCAGCTCCGGCCTCGGGGCATTGCCCGAGGACAGTGCACCAGGCCTTGATGCTATAGGCGATGCCAAGATGCATGAGGTGCCAAAGCTGCAGACCTTAGCGCCTCTGCGCATGCGCCTGAGCTCACAGCAGGTCCTGGGACTGAGGCCCCGGGCTGCACCTCGACCTGGAGGCTCGCGGGGGCGCCAACGCGAGCACCTCTGCACCCTTCCCCCCAACGACCCTCTAGCTTTCCCCTCCGTCCGCACTTGGTCCAAATTCCAGCCATGCATTTGCCCCAAGTCGGCGCCATGGGTCCCTAGACTTTGAGCATCATCCCTGCATGCCCTGCAGTCCCTCCGCTACAACCGAGAAAAGTCCGGGTGCGCACGCGCAGGACAGGCCCAAGCGGTCCACAGCGAGCGCGCGTGCGCGGGGGCGCGCACCCGGACGGGGCCGAGGGCGCGTGCGCGCGCCGCCCCGGGGCCCGCGGGTGGAGGCGTCCCTGGGTGCGCATGCGCAGTCTGGCTTTGTGGGGGAGGAGGGGAAGGCGACGGGCGCGGCATCGCCCCGGAGCGCGCGTGCGCGGGGCCGCGGGTCGAGCGGCCGGGCGCGCGCGCACCTCCTCCCTCCCCGCCCCCACCCGGCGGACCCGGCGGCTCAAATGGCGGCGCCCATGGCCTCCCCGCGGCCCGTCACCCACCTGCTCTTCGACATGGACGGCCTCCTTCTGGGTGAGTAGTCGCCGGCCGCGTCGCGCGAGGGCGGCCCGGGGTCGCGAATGGGCGGCCATGCCCGGGACCCCCGAGGGGGGCGCACGGGCCGGCCGGGGCCCCGTCAGGCCGGCGGCGCGCATGCGCACGGGGCTTTGGCGCCGGCGCCGCTCGGGGCACCCACTTCCGGTGATCGCGCCGTGCCAGGGGTCGCGGCGCGGAAGGGCGCACCTTCTCGCAGGACCCTCCGCCCGCGGCCCCTGCGCCGCCGGGAGGTGCGCGCGCAGCACGGGCCTCGGTTTCCCCGCCTGCACCCGGGGCTGCACCCACCTGGCCGGTCGCTTCTTGCAGAGCAGCCGTCCTCCTCCACCCGCCGGTTTTCGGACATCTGACCATGTCCGGAGGCATTTGAACTGGCCTCGCTGGAGGGAGGGGTGGGGTGCTGTCGGCCAGCCAGGGGGTGGAGGCCAGGGCTGCTGCTGCTGCACCTCCCGCCATGCACTGCCCAGCCCCCCCGCCCCCCAATGCCTGAGGGGCGCGGGGGCCAGGACCCTCACGAGCGTCCCGGCCGCTCAGCAGCCCACACCCGCCAGCTCAGAATCTGCAATTTTTACTCCCAAAGCCTGCAAGTTGGAGAAACGCACGGGGCGATGCATTTGAGAGACTTGCTGCTCCCTGCACCCCACAGCCCCGGAGACACCCTGACTTCGCCAGCCACGGCGCATTCCAAGTAGAAATCAAAGCAGAAAATGCTCAGTGCATAGCCCCAGGGACACGCTGCCTGAGCGCGACCCCATAGCCCGACCCCATATCCACCCCATCCCCCCAGCCCCCCCAAGAAGGCTTCCTAGGACTTAAAAAAAAAAAAAAAGCCCGCTTACTTTATGTCGACCCGCTGGGCGTGCACGTCTGTTTATTGCGTCCTCGCCTAAAATCCTAGAGGAAACAGTTGCAACTCGAGGCTAATGCAAAACAGAAACGCTGCAGCCCAGACGGGGAAAGGGACTCGCCCCAGGTCGCCCAGCCGCGAAAGCACTGCAGATCGATCGGATTCTAAATATAACGCGTGGACTCATCTCACCTGTGGTGTTGACCTTGACACCCTCGCCCTGTCGCTTTGCTAGAAGGTTCAGTACTAATGAGACCTGATTATTCATTTACTTTCTTGGAAAAGGCCCACAAATAAAAGTCTCTTTTTTTAAAAAAAATTTATTTTATTGATTTTTTACAGAGAGGAAGGGAGAAACATCAATGAGAGAGAAAACATTAATCAGCTGCCTCCTGCGCACCCCCTACTGGAGATGTGCCCGCAACCAAGGTACATGGCCTTGACCGGAACCGAACCCGGGACCCTTCAGTCCCCAGGCCGACGCTGTATCCACCGAGCCAACCCAGCCAGGGCCAAAAGTGTATCTATGGACCCAGAGAGATTAACCGGACAAATTCCTCCGGAAAAGAAAAAAAAAAAATCCCCGTAGAGGTCGGTAATGGGAGAGAACATGAGCGTATGCAGCTCCTAATTCCGACACCACCCCGTTTCACAAAGCTTTTGGGGTTCCTAACTAGAGTTTGTGGCCGTACGTGAACTTCCCTGCTCAGGTGGCTAAAGCCGTGACAGGATCCAATTCCTGAGCCTCCCAAGCTAAGATCCAGGGAACCTGGGGCGGGAGGCTCATGAATTTTAATGCAAACGGAGCTGCCTCGTTAAAATTAAATTTATTAACTTCTCGATGGGCTGGCTGGATGCTTACTGCGGCCTCCGGAACCCTTAGCTGTTCCCTGAAGCGATGAGAGGTGACTTACGTGGCCGGGCTTGCAGATGGCTCTCCGCCCCAGCCGGCCGGCCGGGGTCTCCTCTTTGCTGGTTGAAGGCTGTCGCTCCTGGTGCTGGTACCCAATCCCCTGAAAACCGAGAATCCGTGGCCCTTGGGGAAGATAAGACCTAAGCCCTTTCCTCATCCCTTTTTGTCTCCTGTCCTGGCTGTTCTTTGAGGTGGTATCGCCTTGCACAGAGTTCTCAGAAATTCACCTCTGCTTATTCTCTCTCTCTCTCTTTTCAAAATTTCCTCGTTCGTCCAGAACTGCTATTAATTGCACGGGGATGGGCCCTTCTCCGTGCCCAGAGGTGGCGAACCTATGACACGCGTGTCAGAGCTGACAGGCGAACTCATTTTTTTGCTTGATTTTTCTTTGTTCAATGGCATTTAAATATATAAAATAAACATCAAAAATATACTATGGTTGCAAAGATCGAAAAAATTCTATAGGTGACACGGCACCAGAGTTAAGTTTTTTTCAAAATGCTGACACGCCGAGCTCAAGAGGTTCGCCATCACTGCCCTAGAGCAATGGTCGGCAAACGGCGGCTCGGGAGCCACATGCGGCTCTTTGGCCCCTTGAGTGTGGCTCTTCCACAAAACACCGACTTCTGCGCGTGAGCCACGAAGTTTCAATCGCACTGCACATGCGCGCCCGCACGTGGTATTATGCGGAAGAGCCACACTCAGAGGGCCAAAGAGCCGCATGTGGCTCGCAAGCAGCCGTTTGCCGACCACGCGTCTAGAGCAGCGCTCCTAGAAATAGCATCTCCTTTGCATGGAATGTTCTACGAGCAATATCGAAGCGAGTACGAAACCCGGCATTTCCACCCGGGCTACTGAGCAGCGCTCCTAGAAATAGCATCTCCTTTGCATGGAATGTTCTACGAGCAATATCGAAGCGAGTACGAAACCCGGCATTTCCACCCGGGCTACTGAGCAGCGCTCCTAGAAATAGCATCTCCTTTGCATGGAATGTTCTACGAGCAATATCGAAGCGAGTACGAAACCCGGCTACTTTATCTCAGTTAAGCTGCCCAGTGATGCCTGCTCTCAATCGTAAGCTCCTGGCCTAGCTTCACTTGTACCCGTTATTGGCCTAACCAGGTATCTATAATAATAAATGCGTAACATACTCTATGTAATCAGACCAGAAAGCTGAACGACCTTCCGGATGTCATTCCGGACGAAGCCACAGTGGCAGGGGCCGAGGCAGAGGTGGTTAGGGGCGATCAGGCAGCAGGCGAGCAGTTAGGGGCGATCAGGCAGGCAGAGAGATTAGGGGCGATAAGGCAGGCAGGAGAGCAGTTAGGGGCAATCAGGCAGGCAGAGTGATTAGAGGCGATCAGGCAGGCAAGCAGAGTGATTAGGGGTGATCAGGCAGGCAAGCAGAGTGATTAGGGGCGATCAGGCCGGCAGGCAGAGTGGTTAGGGGCGATCAGGCAGCAGGCGAGCAGTTAGGGGCGATCAGGCAGGCAGAGAGATTAGGGGCGATAAGGCAGGCAGGAGAGCAGTTAGGGGCAATCAGGCAGGCAGAGTGATTAGAGGCGATCAGGCAGGCAGGTGAGTGGTTAGGGGTGATCAGGCAGGCAAGCAGAGTGATTAGGGGCGATCAGGCAGGCAGGCGAGTGGTAAGGGGCGATCAGGCAGGCAGGCAGAGTGGTTAGGGGCGATCAGGCAGGCAGGCGAGCAGTTAGGGGCGATCAGGCAGGCAGAGAGATTAGGGGCAATAAGGCAGGCAGGAGAGCAGTTAGGGGCAATCAGGCAGGCAGAGTGATTAGGGGCGATCAGGCAGGCAGGTGAGTGGTTAGGGGTGATCAGGCAGGCAGGCAGAGTGGTTAGGGGCGATCAGGCAGGCAGGCCAGCAGTTAGGGGCGATCAGGCAGGCAGAGAGATTAGGGGCAATAAGGCAGGCAGGAGAGCAGTTAGGGGCAATCAGGCAGGCAGAGTGATTAGGGGCGATCAGGCAGGCAGGAGAGCAGTTAGGGGCAATCAGGCAGGCAGAGTGATTAGGGGCGATCAGGCAGGCAGGTGAGTGGTTAGGGGTGATCAGGCAGGCAGGCAGAGTGGTTAGGGGCAATCAGGCAGGCAGAGGGATTAGGGGCAATCAGGCAGGCAGGGGAGCAGTTAGGGGCAATCAGGCAGGCAGAGTGATTAGGGGCGATCAGGCAAGCAGAGTGATTGGGGCGATCAGGCAGTCAGGTGAGTGGTTAGGGGCGATCAGGCAGGCAGGTGAGCGGTTAGGGGCGATCAGGCAGGCAGGCGAGCAGTTAGGGGCGATCAGGCAGGCAGGGGAGCAGTTAGGGGCGATCAGGCAGGCAGAGTGATTAGGGGTGATCAGGCAGGCAGGCGAGCAGTTAGGGGCGATCAGGCAGGCAGGTGAGTGGTTAGGGGCGATCAGGCAGGCAGGGGAGCCGTTAGGGGAGATCAGGCAGGCAGGCAGGTGAGCGGTTAGGAGCCAGTGGTCCTGGATTGTGAGAAGGAAGTCCCCCAAGGGGTTCTGGATTGCCAGAGGGTGCAAGCTGGGCTGAGGAGACCCCATCCCCCTCCGGTGCACGAATTTCGTGCACCGGGCCTCTGGTGTATAATAATAATCTATACCGTAATAATAAAAGGGTAATATGCTGATTAGACTGGATATCTTCCAGACGTCATTCCGGATGTCCTTCCTGACGAAGCCGGGGCCCCAGGGAAGCCAGCCGGGGCCCCGGGTGCTGGAGGGAAGACAGTGCCGGCAGCCTGGGGAAGAAAGGCCCGCTCTTGCAGGAGTTTTCATGCATTGGGCCTCTTGTCCGTTTATAATGAGTCCTTCTGCAGGAGGTCAGCTTTTTTTTTAGGAATTGTGAATGCATCTCCCTCCCCCACCACCTCCCCTAGAAGTTCTCCTCGTTACTGTAGCGCCCGTACCTGGTTTTCAAGGAAGTGGAGTTGAATACAGGCTCACGGGGGGAATTCTTACTGGACCTGCTTGCTTCATCCCCGGGGAATGAGGAAGCAAATAGAGATTTTATTTCTTTTATTTATTTTTTTTCCTGAAATGTTGACGGGGCAGCCAGGCGGCTTTGAGGTGCACTGTGACACTGTTGTCCCTCCGCACAGAAAGGACTCCGTTTCCGTTGACATAAGGCTCAGGTCACGCAGTCACCCTGGGCGAGGATCCAGGGACACGACCCAGGTAACAGTCTGGGCGTTCCCGTGCCCTTTACCGCGAGAGAGAAGGGGACCGACCGAGGTGGCCGTGACCCAGGACTAGATTGTGCAAGAATGACAACGATGACAACGATGATGTCCCAGTATCGCAGCTCCGGGGCAAGGAGGGTTAGCATCTGGTTCATAAACAGCCGGAATGAGGAGCGAACGCATGCCCGCACACAGGGGTGCGCCCTTCTTTTTGCAAAAGACGAGGAAGTTGCGGTCCAGAGCAGCACAAACAGAAATAAGCAAACACGCCTTCGATTTTCTCCTCCTGACATTGAAACCAGCCGATGCAACCTGAATGGAATTCTTTTTTTTTTTTTTTAATTCTATCCTGTTATCCAAATGGTTGCCGTTCAACACATATTCAGAATTTAAAAGAAAAAAAAAAATGCAGGCGTTTTGCATGCATTCTTGACGCCCGGTCTTTGAAATCTGTGCATTTTACACTCAGCACGTCTGCTCTCGGCTGCAAGGAGCCACATTCCAAATGCTCACATTTTGGGGGATCGGGGTGTGGTGAGGGTGGCTGCCTTATTGGTCAGGGCAGGCCCAGGGCTGGAGGAAGCACCCCATGGTGTCTGCTGTTGACAATGGGGCCAGGCAGACGCTGGACATTAAGAATATTCACGCCCCCGGCCAGTGTGGCTCCATGGTTAGAGCATCTACCTGCGGACTGAAGGGTTCCGGGTTCGATTCCGGTCAAGGGCACATGCCCGGGTTGTGGGCTCGATCCCCAGTGTGGAGGGTGCAGGAGGCAGCCGATCAGTGATTCTCTCTCATCGCGGATGTTTCTATCTCTCTCCCTTCTCCCTTCTCCCTTCCTCTCTGAAATCGATAAAAATAAAGGGTGTCCCAAAATTCACGCAAGATTTGAATTTTGCGTGAGCATTAACAACAACAACAACAAAAAATGAAAGCCTAATTTGACTTGGTTTATTGAATCAGATTTTAATATCTGTTGCCCTTTGATGTCAATCCCTTCGATTCGATAAGCATCACCAAGTACCAATGATGGCCCAGGAGCAGGGACAAGGAAGAAAAATGAAGGCCGCGGCTTTGCATCTGTGCCAGCAAAGCCGTGGAGGCCGTTGACCTGATGTGCTGTTCCATACCTAACCCTATACTGTGTCCTTTATGAATCAGTAAAAAATTTACAATTTTTAATGCTAAACCTGTGTTTTCTATCAAAATTACTTCTTGCGTGAATTTTGGGGCACCCTTTAAATTTAAAAAGAAAGAATATTCAGGATGAGGGATGTGGGTCTACGTCAAATGCGGTGGAATGTGAAATGTGTTTTCCCAGGGATCTGACACAGTCATTCTTGAGAATCTTAAAAAGAAAAAAAAAAATCGGCCAAGAAAAATAAGCTTTATTTTCAAATTCATTTTTAAAAATCATTAGGACACATGGTGTAGTCGGAGTCCCCTCTCCCACGGTCCTGCTCACCTCAGCTCCGTTCCGCCCCTTTCCTGATGCCCTGCGGGCCCCACAGAGCACTTGACGGAAATAGAAGAGGCTCTCACATCATTAGCTCGCGCCCTAGATTCACTCTCAGAGGCAGGAACATGCAGCGAGGGGCCGGAGGGGGCGGTGACGACGCCAAACACAAGGTTTCGTCTCGTGTTGTGGTTATTAACTAGAGGCCCGGTGCAACGGATCCGCGCACATTGAAAGGAAATTAATTGGAAGAAATATTTTAGAGGTCGGAGAGGGACCATGGGAGGTGGGCCGGCCAGGTAGAGACCCTGGGCTCCAGGGAGTGTCCGGCCCGTCTCCCAGCAGCAAGCTAACCTATCGGTCCGAGCGTCTGCCCACTGGTGGTCAGTGCACGTCATAACGACTGGTCGACCGGTCAAACCAATGGTTGGACACTTAGCATCCTAGGCTTTTATTAAATAGGATTATTTTAATTTTGTTTGTTGTTTTGTGGATCCTCACCAGAGCATATCTTCCATTGATTTATTTTATTTTATTTCTATTTATTTTTTTAAATGTTTTCATTGATCTCAGAGAGGAAGGGAGAGAGAAAGAGAGACACACCCATGATGAGATAGAATCATGGACCGGCTGCCTCCTGCATGCCCCCCACTGGGGATGGAGCCCACAACCCGGGCACGTGCCCTTGACCGGGAATCGAACCCTGACCTCCTGGTTCGTAGGTGGACACTCAGCCACGGAGCCACGCCGGCCGGGCCACACATGGCTTTCCATTCTCAGCAGCCAGAACGCGCAGGAAGCTGGAGGAGATGGAGGGATGCGGCCGGGTGTGCCTGTGGTCTGGGCGGCGTTCGCTGCTGCTAATGACACCTGGCTCCTCTCCCGGGCGCCGGCTCTCTAATTACCTCTCAGCGGAGGTGCCAGGGGTGCCCCAGGCCAAGGACTCTGCCCCGCGCCCTGCTGAGGCCCCGTTCCCCCCGCCGTTCCACCTGCGGGAGCCCCGAGTTCAGCTCCTCCAGACACGTCACCCCGATAGGCCGTTGCCCACGGCGGGGGAGAGGTGCCGGCCGGGCTGGGAACGTGTCATCTACTGCAGACCGGCCCCCCATCACCCTGGGCCCCCCCGCCATGGGAATGCCGTGCACAGCGTCAGTCATTTGCACCCACATCCGCTGTCACCAATGGCCTGAAAGGTGCAGGTGCAGGTGCGAGCCGCTCCCATGTTCGCTCACGCTCCCCCGGGGGAAATGGTGCCCATAGAAGCGGGGTCCCCAGACCCCGGCTCATGAACCCCCCCAGCAGCCGACACTCCGTCCTCTTTCCAGCCAGCCTCGCCTGCCACTGATGACAATCCCCTCGTCTGGGTGCCGCCTGGAGCGCCGGGCATCGCTCTGCCCTGGGCAGCGGCTCACCTCAGGTGCCGGGGGGTGGGGGGCGGCCCCTCCGCCCTCTGCTCCTGGCGTGGCTGTCTGCACAGGGCAGGGCAGGGCCGGGCGCGGCCCAGGCTCAGGGTCCTGCCGGGGGCTTCTGTTCCGCCTTGGCCGGCGCTGTCTGCGCTGAGAACGGATCAGCTATGGCCCTGGCCATGTGCTCAGTGGTTGGAGCGTCGGCCCTCAGCCTGAAGGGTCCCGGGTTCGATTCCAGTCAAGGGCACGGACCTCAGTGGCAGGCTCGATCCCTGGCCCTCGTCCGAGTGAGAGTGGGGGAGGCAACCCATCCGTGGGTCTCTCTCACATCGATGTTTCTCTCTCTCTCTCTCTCTCTCTCTCTCTCTCTCTCTCTCTCACACACACACACTCACACACACACTCACACTAACACACACACACTAACACATACACTAGCACACATACACACACACTCACACACACATACACACAAACACATACAGTCACACACACTCACACACACACACTCACACACACACACACTCACACACACACACACTTACATACACACACTCACACGCACACTCACATGCACACTCACACACTCTCACACACACACACACACACACACACACACACTCACAAACTTACCAACGATTAGCCTTGTAGGTTCAGAGACATACCTGTCCCTTCCACGTCTGATTCCTGCGTATTCTGTTTACGAACCTCGTGGATTTTAACGGCCACTGTTTCTTTTTAACCCTCCCCCGAGGATATTTTCCCATTGATTTTTAGAGAGAGCGGAAGAGAGAGGTATAGACAGGGAAACATCGATGTGACAGAAACACACTGATGGGTTGCCTCCTGCACGCACCCCGACCAGGTCCCAGACCGGGGAGGAGCCTGTGACCGAGGTATGTGTCCTCGACCGGAATCGAACCCGGGACCCTTCGGTCCGCTGGCGGACGCTCCATCCACTGAGCCACACCGGCCAGGGCGTCACCGCCAGTAGTCAGAGGTCACCGCAGGGTTTGACCGCACACGAACGTTCCCCAGCTCAAACCCCGTGACGCTCGCTCAGCCACGTCACAAGGAGACTGTGCCCTGTCCCTGCTCGGCCCCCCCTCGACCGGGTGGACAGACGCCCCCTTTCCGAACAGCCAGGGGTCCGTCCGAGCCCCATCAGTGACTTCATAGGAACGCCCGATGCCGGGCTCGCCCCCCTCTTCGTCACGTGCCCACAGCGCCCCGTGTTGCCCGCGCCATCGGCCCCTCCAGCCTGCGTTTCAGATCCACGTACGGTATCGTCGCCCCAACGGGCCGCCTCCCACGAGCGCGGACACGTCCTAAAATGACAAGCATCACGCCAACACGGACGCGGGGCCGTCCTGGCTCGCGGGCATCGCCCTGAGGGGTGGGGAGTGGGGGAGCCCTTCGGGGACCCCTGTCCCCGCCCACCCAGCCCCTTAGGATTCACGTCTTCTAACCCACAGACACGGCCGTCCACCCCCAGCCCGGTCACCTCCCACCCCGCCTAGAATTCCGCCTTCCCTCTCGCCCGTCCCAGCTTCCTCCCACCCCCGCCAGGGCCTTGCCAGTGGTGTCTGGCGAATGCTGGGTGTCTTGCCCGTGCTGTGCCCAACAGCAGCACCTGATGGGGCCACACGCCCACCCCAGGCGGGAACGGACCGCGGAGCCAGCCACGAATTCACAGGGGAGGCCCCGGCCTCAGCTCTCACCTCCCAGCCCCCAGGGGCGCTGGGATAAACCGTGGCTGTTTGACAGCAGGAGTGGGCGATTTTTAAAAAATATACATATTTGTATTGATTTCCGAGAGGAAGGGAGAGAGAGAGAAGCATCAATGATGAGAGAATCATGGACCGGCTGCCTCCTGCACGCCCCCGACTGGGGATCGAGCCCACAACCCGGGCCTGTGCCCCGACGGGGAATCGAACCCTGACCTCCGGATTTTATCTGTTTGCGAGTCATTGTACGGTTAGAAAAAAAAAGAAAGAAAAACGGGCGGTTGGGAACGTTTCTCTTTGTGCTTTCGATCGCTGAGGTCCCTCGTGCACACGGGCTCACGGCAACACAGACGTGTCAATCCCAGGTCCGCCTCAGAGGCCAGCGCCATTAGGGCTGGAGTCCTGGTGTCCCCGGGGCAGAACCTGCTCCCTTCTCCTTCCCAGCTTCTGGGCGCTGCCTGCACCCCTTGCTCACAGCCCCCCGGGCCCCCCCCCCCCCCCACATCTCCAGATCCATGCACATCTCCTCTCTGGCCATTCCTTTATACACATGTTTTTATTGATTTTAGAGAGAGGGGGGGAGGAGGAAGGGAGAGAGAGAAACATCCATCCGTCGCCTCCCTCGTGCACCACAGCCCGGGAAGGGAGACGTACCCCCCGGGTACGCGCCCTTGAGCGGAATCGAACCCGGGACCCTTCCCTTTGCCGGCTGGCGCGCTAACCACTGGACACACCTGCCAGCGCTGACACGGGCATTTAGAGAGAGGCGGGTATGCGCGTGCGTACGGCACGGAGCCCTGTCGTCCTGTGCCCACCCAGCCCCCCCCCCCCCGGCTCCTGCCTCTCGGTTCTGCCTACAGCCCCTCCTTGCACACAAAGGTAGACACGCTGCTTGCATCCCGGTTAATCCCAGTATCCCTGGGCGTCCGGCTCGCTCCCCTCTGCCCAGCTTCACCTGCAGGCCCTGTAGCTGCCTCCAGCTCACACATCCTGACCCACCCTCTGCCTCCTCCCACGGCTCGGGGGCCCGTCCCCCAGCAGCCCCGGAGGGAGGGGGACGGCCCCATTAGCTGTGGCCAGCCTGGAACCCCACCGGCCAAGCTTCCCCGGCCGCCCCCCGGGAACCCCACCGGCCAAGCTTCCCCTGCCGCCCCCCTACCTGAGGGTCCTTCCGAGCCCGGAGCTGCACCCTGTCCTGACGGGGCCGGCCGTCACCCCAGAGCCAGGGCGCTGCTCCTCTTAAGTTACCCCTTGGGGCCACCTCCCCCGTAATTACAAGTGCGGGGAGCGGGGAGCCGGCTTGCAGCCCCGGTGCCGTGGGCGTGGAGGGAGGACTCACACTCCCTGGGGGACCTGGAACCGTCCGGGGGTGGCGTTCCGATGGGGGAGATACCCTCCCACGGCTCTGGGTCCCCTCCCGGCTCCGGGGGGGGCCTGTCTGTTCTGGGTGGCCTTGCGAATATTTGTATTTAAAAATACATTTTTATTGATTTCAGAGGGGAAGGGGAGGAGGAGAGAGAAGCATCCACGATGAGAGAGAATCACGGATCGGCTGCCTCCTGCACGCCCCCCACTGGGGATCGAACCCGCAACCCGGGCCTGTGCCCTTGACCGGGAATGGGACCGTGACCTCCTGGTTCCTAGGTGGACGCTCAACCACGGAGCCACGCCGGCCGGGCAAGTTATAATTTTGGTGGCGCCGGCCGACTTCCCCAGCGGCCCCGCCCTCCCTCCCCCGGACCCCGAGGGAACCCCACGCTGCATCTCACCTGCAGGGTGTGGGCAGTTCCTAGCCTCGTATGTGGAGTCGGACAGGGTGTACCCCCTTTCATCTTCCGCTCACGGAGCACGCGTGTTTTTTTCCCAAACCCGTGTTATTGCGTCGGCTGGCAGTTTTATTTCCTCCCCCTGGTTATCGCATGTGGTTCTAGACCCCAGGCCTCTACTTAAATTTTTTAAAGAAGCTGCCACACTGTGTGACTAAGTGGTTTTCGGGGCGGGTTGTGTGTGCGTGTCTGGCGGCTGCTGTTATGACCGATCCTGAACCTGAGAAGGACACACATCTATTATCTTACAGTTCTGGAGGCCAGGCGTCGAAGGCAGTCTGATGGGGTGAAGTAAGACGTGCAGCCCTAGCCAGTTTGGCTCAGTGGATAGAGCATCGGCCTGTGGACCGAAGGGTCCCGGGTTCGATTCCGGTCAAGGGCACGTACCTCGGTGGCAGGATGCTCCCCGGCCCAGGCCCTGGTCGGGGCGCATGCAGGAGACAACCCATCGATGTTTCTCTCTGTCTCTCCCTCTCTCTTCCACTCTCTCTAAAAGTCAGTGGAAAAATATCCTTGGGTGAGGATTAACAACAAAAAAGTAATCTATACTAATAAAAGGGTAACATGCTAATCAGACCAGATGTCTTCCAGACGTCCTTCTGGACAAAGCTAAGGACGATCAGGCAGGCAGACAGAGGGGCTAGGGGTGATCAGGTAGGCAGAGGTTACGGGCGATCAGGCAGGCAGAGGTTAGGGGCGATCAGGCAGGCAGAGGTGGTTAGGGGCAATCAGGTAGGCAGAGGTTAGGGGTGATCAAGCAGGCAGGCAGAGGGGCTAGGGGTGATCAGGCAGGCAGAGGTTAGGGGTGATCAGTCAGGCAGGCGAGTGGTTAGCAGCGATCAGGCAGGCAGGCAAGTGGTTAGGAGCGACCAGGCAGGCAGGCGAGTGGTTAGGGGCGATCAGGCAGGCAGATGAGTGGTTAGGGACGATCAGGCAGGCAGGCGAGTGGTTAGGGGTGATCAGGCAGGCAGGCGAGTGGTTAGGGGCGATCAGGCAGGCAGGCGAGTGGTTAGGGGCGATCAGGCAGGTAGATGAGTGGTTAGGGGCGATCAGGCAGGCAGGCGAGTGGTTAGCGGCGATCAGGCAGGCAGGCGAGTGGTTAGGGGAGATCAGGCAGGCAGATGAGTGGTTAGGGGTGATCAGGCAGGCAGATGAGTGGTTAGGGATGATCAGGCAGGCAGGCGAGTGGTTAGGGGTGATCAGGCAGGCAGATGAGTGGTTAGGGACGATCAGGCAGGCAGGCGAGTGGTTAGGGGTGATCAGGCAGTTAGATGAGTGGTTAGGGGTGATCAGGCAGGCAGATGAGTGGTTAGGGACGATCAGGCAGGCAGGCGAGTGGTTAGGGGTGATCAGGCCGGCAGGCAGGCCAGCGGTTAGGAACCAGCAGTCCTGGATTGCAAGAGGCTGCAGGTCGGGCTGAGGGACCCCTGCCCCCCACCCCATGCACCGGGCCTCTAGGAAACATATTTTTAAATTATTTTTAAAACACACACAATCTCTACTCTCGCTTGAGCTCATGCCCACCTATGCCTGCAGAGCTGTGGGGAGGCCCACAGACTTCACCCCCCCGACACTGCCGGCTGCCGGGAGGGGAGGGCACGCTGTGAGAACCAGGGAGGCAAGGAAGCCCAGGGCAGAATGTCTTAGTGATCCAAACCAGGGAGTTAAAAAAAAAAAAAAATCCAACAGCAGCCAGCGACCTGCATCCTATCAGCACAGCCGAGAAAAAGGACCGCCGCACTGTTATCAGAATGCACCGTGTGCCGAGTTACGTTAGTTATTGTCAAAGCCGTTCCACGTTGAAAATAGGCCGTTTTCACTGATATGATTCTGGGCAGGATGGGGGGGGGGGGGGGTGGGAGAGGGGAGGGAGCTTGCAGTCGGCTGGTCTTATCTGCCCGATTGTGACGATGTGATGTTTTTAGCTCAAGCTGGGAACTTCCGGATGGAAATGGATGGGTTGGGTTTCATCTTTAAGGCACCGACCCATCAGGAACAGAAAACAGCGGGTTTAGGTGGGCCCTCACCCCCTCATGTCATTGGAAATTATAAGACTGTTTTCAAGGCATAGGACGTGTTGAGAAAAAGCACTAAATTGCTTTGCTCAGGGCGTGCGAGATTAGCGAGGTGTGAGCCGTCATCACAGTGTGGGGGCAGCATTCCTTTTCCGAAACCCCTGGATTCCGTTCTATGTATATCCTTTAATTATTATTTTATTACCTTTACTGGAGCGGCATTGGTTCATCCTATACAACAAAAGCCTAATATGCTAAGTTTCCGGTCGACCAGTCAGCCGTTCAAACAATCAAAGCGTCATATGCTAATGATATGCTAAGGCCGCTCAACCGCTCGCTATGACGTGCACTGACCACCAGGGGGCAGTCGACCGGTGGACCAGTCGCTATGACGCGCACTGACCACCAGGGGACAGAAGCTCCGAACAGTAGGTTAGCTTGCTGCTGGGGTCCGGCCGATCGGGACTGAGCGAGACGGGCCGGACACGCCCTGGAGCCAGCCACTGAGCCACACTGGCCGGGCTCAGGTGTAGATTTCCATGTGACAAGATCTGGATATGGCACCGTGCGCTCAACCCCCCAAGTCAAATCTTCGCCCGCCACCATATGTTAGCACCCCCTTCGCCCCCCACCTCCTCACCCCCTTCCCCCTGGCGACCCCCACACGGCTCCCGTGTCCCCGAGCCTCAGTCTCATGTCCCCCATATGAGCGCGGTCATAGGGCTCTTAGCTTTCTCTCCCTGACGTAGCTCCCTCAGCCTCAGCATGCTGTCCTCCAGGCCCGTCCGTGCTGTGGCAAATGGCCCTATTCCATCCTTTTTCATGGCCCAGTAGTATTCCCTTGTGTACACGGGCCATGTCTTCCTCTTCCCGCCCTCCATCGCAGGACACGTTGGCTGTTTCCACGTCCTGGCCCCCGTGAAAGATGCGGCAATGCACATGGGGGTGCCTCTATCTCTGTGGATACGTTTTGGAATTTTGGGGGTGTATTCCCAGGGGAGGGGCTGCTGGGTTGCGTGGCAGCTCTGGTCTTCGTTTCTTGAGGAATCGCCCGACTGCTTTCCACGGCGGCCGCTCTGTCTGCACTCCCACCAGCCTCAAAGGAGGGTCCCCTGTCTTGTCGACCACCCCCCACCCTCTGATCAGGGTGTGAGGCGGTCTCATGGCCGTGCGACTGACATCTCCCCGATGCCCAGTGAGGCGGAGCATCTTCGCATGTATCTGTCGGCCGTTTGCGCTAGAACAGATGCGTCGCATGGCGGATGCAATCTGGGGGGTTCCTGGGGGCAGCCCCCCCAATCAAACCCGTCGATATTTCCGTAGGGACCTGGGGGAGGACTCACGCCAAGTGCAATAACCTCGAAGCGTGGAAACCACCTCCTGGCCGCCCCGATGTTGCCTCTGAGTGGAACCTCTTCCGTCTCCGGACGCCCGGGGGGCGATCTGTGGGCTTGGGGACCCGGTTTTGGGTTTGGGGTTCCCGTGCCAGGCCGGGCAGGTGGCTGCCGAGTGCTTACGGAGCTTGTCTGTGTGTCAGGACTGTGCGATGCTTTTGTGAGTGATCCCCAAGCAGTACTCATTTGCGATCAGCTTAGGAGGGAAACCACCTTTTTGGGGGAACTCGGGGTGCTTCTGGCTGTGGACAGGTCCCCAGAAAGATGGAACCCTGATCAGGAACTTGGCTTGTTCAACTCCAACCGCCCCCACTGTCCAGAGGGCGGCTGGAGGAGATGGACGGAGGGCTCACGGGGTGACGGAGCCCCATGAACACCCCCATCGCATCGGCTCCTTCCCTTGGGATACGGGCACGGAAGCTCTGCACCCCCTCTCTACCCCCCACGCACCTTGTCCCTCGCGTCTCGTCTGAGCGGATGGTCAGTGTATTACAAACACGCAAATACTAGTAGTTGGCTGGCTTCCTAGGTTCCCTGAGGCACCCTCGCAAATCAATCAAACCTGAGATGGGGGGGGGTTGTAGGAGCCCCCGATTCTCAGCCAATCAGCAGCCCAGGCGGCGCCTGAACTCGGGGTCAGCATCTGACAGGTGGCCGTGACCCGCACAGCAGGGACCACACGCTGGCTACCCCGTGTGCTGCGGGCTGTGGGCACCCTCGGGAATACCAGGGCACGGCCTCAGGGGACATGGGATGGAAGTCCCGATACCCATGCACATTGACATCCACGTCTGCGCACCCTTATGTAAGAGACGGTGTGGCCCTGGCCGGTGTGGCTCAGCGGATAGAGCGTCAGCCTGCAGACAGAAGGGTCCCGGGTTCGAGGCCCGTGCAGGAGGCAACCAGTCAATGTGTTTCTCTCGCATCGATGTCTCTCTCTGTCTCTCCCCCTCTCTTTCACTCTCTCTAAAAATCAATGGGAAAATATCCTCGGGTGAGGATTAACAAAAAAAAAGACAATTTAGCCATAGTGTGGGTTTCATTTCTCTCCCCACTTTTCACTTTGCACATCGCAGCTCCAAAGACTCTCCAGCAAACAGACTGGGGTGCCCCGGTGTAGTTTCGGGCGGATGACCTGCAGATGTTCCCATGTTGCCCTAGTTCCTTCCCTGACCGTGACCTACCCTGTACACCTATATATATAAAAGCCTAATATGCAGAATGTCCCCGCGGGGGTTCGACCAGAAGACCGACCGCTCGCTATGACGTGCACGGACAAGCAGGGGGCGGCACGGAAGGGAGGAAGGTCCCGGCTGGCAGCTGGAAGGCCCGGATCGGCCCTGATCGCCGGCCAGGCCTAGGGACCCTGCCCATGCACGAATTTTGTGCACCGACCCTCTAGTATATACTAGTATATCTATATGCTTATCTGCTTCAGACTTTTAAAAAAATCTATATTATAAAAGGCCAGTGACCGTAACGACCTAACGACCAAACGACCGGTCACCTGGAGGTGAATTGATGGGTTTTGCCAACGCGGTGGGTCTGGGGTCCCGCTGATGCAGCGGGTCTGAGTCTCGCCCGATTTTGCGTGCTGGGCCTCTAGTTTTTTCATATATTTTTTATTGATTTCAGAGAGGAAGGGAGAGGGAGAAACATCAATGATGATAGAGAATCATGGATCAGCTGCCCCATGAACGCCCCCTACTGGGGATCGAGCCCACAACCCAGGCATGTGCCCTTGACTGGGAATCGAACCCGGGACCCTTCAGTCTGCAGGCCGACGCAGTATCCACTGAGCCCCACCAGCCAGGGCGCGCCCCAGACTCGATGTGAACGTGGCCCGCACCCCGATCATCTCCCGTCTCCGTCTCGCCTTTGTCTCCGCAGACACCGAACGGCTGTACTCGGTGGCGTTTGAAGAAATCTGCGGTCGCTACGGGAAGAAGTACAGCTGGGACGTCAAGTCCCTGGTGATGGGCAAGAAGGCGCTGGAGGCCGCGCAGATCATCATAGACGTGCTGCAGCTGCCCACGACCAAGGAGGAGCTGGTGGACGAGAGCCAGGCCAAGCTCAAGGAGCTGTTCCCCACCGCGGCCCTCATGCCAGGTGCGCCCGTCCCCGCTGGTGCCCTAAGAGGCTCTTCTGGTTCCCGGACACAGGTTCTTATACGTGACTAGAGGCCCGGTGCATGGATTCGAGCACCTGTGGGGTCCCTCAGCCTGGCCTGCGGACATCCCCCGAGGGGTCTCGGATTGGGAGAAAACACAGGCCAGGCCGAGGGACCCCACCCGTGCACGATCGGGACCGGGGAGGGCCCGCGGGAGGGCTCCAGGGCTTGTCCAGCCCGTCTTGCCCAGTCCCGATCGGCCGGACCACAGCAGCAAGCTAGCCTACCGGTCGGAGCGTCTGCTCCCCTGGTGGTCAGTGCGCGTCATAGCGGCTGGTCGAACGGACGGTCGGACACTTAGCATATTAGGCTTTTATTATATAGAATGGTTTAATCTTGTTGTTTGAAGGGTGTCTTAAAGTACTATACATTGCTGCCTGGCCTGCGTGGCTCAGTGGTTGAGCATCGACCTATGACCCCGGAGGTCATGGTTCGATTCCTGGTCAAGGGCACACACCCGGGTTTCAGGCTCGATCCCCAGTAGGGGGCATGCAGGAGGCGGCCGGTCCATGATTCTCTCTCCTCATTGATGTTTCTCTCTCTCTCCCTCTCCCTTCCTCTCTGAAATCAATAAAAATATATTTGTTAAAAAAATAATATACATTTCTTTCACCGAGTCCTGAGGTCCAAAAAACATTTGAATTGTGCTTGTGTTCTGTTATATAAAGACTAGGGGCCCGGTGCACGAAATTCGTGCACTGGGTGTGTGTGTGGGTGGGGGGAGTGTCCCTCAGCCCAGCCTGCCACCTCTCACATACTGGGAGCCCTCAGGCGTTGACCCCCATCACCCTCCAATCGCAGGATCGGCCCCTTGCCCAGGCCTGACGCCTCTGACAGAGGTGTCAGGCCTGGGCAGGGGACCCTCATTTCCCCCCATCACTGGTTCTGCCCCCAGCCCAGGCCTGATGCCTCGGCCAGAGGCGTAGACCCCCATCACCCTCCGATCGCCTGATCGGCCCCTTGCCCAGGCCTGACGCCTCCGCCAGAGGTGTCAGGCTTGGACAGGGGACCCCCATCTCCCCCTGATCACTGGCTCTGGCCCCCGCCCAGGCCTGAGGCCTCTGGCCCAGGAATCATGCTTGGGCAGGGGACCCCCATCTCCCTCTGATCGCTGGCTCCAGCCCCCGCCCAATCCTGACACCTCTGACCCAGGCTTCAGGCCTGGGCAAGGGGACCATCATATCCCCCCAATCCCCGGCTCCGCCCCCCACCCAGGCCTGATGCCTCGGCCAGAGGAGTTGACCCTCATCACCCTCCGATCACCAATCACCGGATCGGCCCCTTGACCAGGCCTGAGGCCTCCCCCAGCTCCCCACGGTTGCAGGCTCCGCCCCTGCCCAGGCCTAACACCTCTGGCTGAGGCGTCCGGCCCGGGCAGCGGGGACCCGCAGCTGCAGCGGCCCCGCAATCGCGGGCTCCGCTTTAGGCCCAGGCAAGGGACCCCTAGCTCCCGGGACTGCCACCTTCGACCGTGCCCAGCTCCCATCGCTGGCTCCACCCCTACTTCCTGCTATCACTGGCCAGGGCGGAAAAGGCACCTGATTCTCATCCTTTGCCCTGCCCCCCAGCTCTTAGCTCCCCCCTGGGTTTCCGATCACTGTCAGTGGCAGGGGGCTTCTTCCTGCTTTCCCTTTCGCCTCCCTGCATTGTGCCTACATATGCAAATTAACCACCATCTTGTTGGCAGTTAACTGCCAATCTTAGTTGGCAGTTAATTTGCATATAGCCCTGATTAGCCAATTAAAAGGGTATCATCGTACGCCAATTACCATTTCTCTCTTTTATTAGATAGGATGACATTCAGGGCTGAACCGCTTCAAATTGTGACTTTCAAACGTCACAAGAGAAGGATTTGGCTTTTTCTTTCCCAAATCAAACTGGGTGGAATTATGAATGTTTCAGCAATAATTCAAACTGGAGCAAAATTTCTTTTCTTTTTTTTAAATACGTTTTCATTGATTTCAGAGAGGAAGGTGGAGGGTGAGAGAGAGAGAAACATCAATGATGAGAGAGAATCATGTGTCAGCCGCCTCCTGCACGGCCCCTGACTGGGGACCCCGCTTGCCACCGAACCAAACCGTGGCCTCCTGGTTCATAGGTCGCCGCTCAGCCAGTGGGCCGTGCCGGCCGGGCTGAGCGAATTGATGCTCCACCAGCAGCTGGTTCTCCCCAGAGAAGGTTAATTATTAAAGGTTTGCAGGAAGCTAATTATTTAAAAGCGAGAGGCGGATGCCTGTGTGCCGTGCGGGCTGTGTGCCCTCACCCCTCTCCCTCCTTGTTTTCCCCGGATAACACGTCCCCGGGGGCTTGTTAGCGGATGATCGATCAGAGCTGCCCCGTGTTTCTTGCTCAGAGCGAGAGGGTCAGGAACGTTCTGGATTACAAGGCCAGGAGATGCGTGACAGTGGAATGCTAATGAAGATTCTTGCAGGAGATAAGGTGCCGGCTCCGTCTCTGAAATTGCTGGGGACGGGGGAGGAGAAATGTGCCGCCAGAGCAGCCATCGTGGATTGCAAATTGCCTGGCTCTGCGTCGCAGTCACTTTTGAATCATGTGTTGTCATCTATGTGTGTGTATCTATACTAATAAAAGGGTAATATGCTAATTAGACCAGGAGACCTTCCGGACGTCCTTCCGGGCAAAGCCATGGTGGTGGCACAGAGGCAGAGGCGGTTAGGGGTGATCAGGCCAGGAGGGGAGGGCAGTTGGGGGGCGAGCAGGCTGCTGGGGGGCAGTTAGGCGCTATCAGGCCGCCGGGGGGCGCATTTGGGGGCAAGCAGGCCGGCAGGCAGAGTGGTTAGGGGCGATCAGGCAGGCAGGCAGGCAGGTGAGCGGTTAGGAGCCAGTGATCCCAGATTGCGAGAGGGATGTCTGAATGACGGTTTAAGGCCGATCCCACAGGGGATGCCCCAAGGGGTCCCAGATTGGAGAGGGTGCAGGCTGGGCTGAGGTACACCACCTCCCCACCCCCCCTTGCATGAATTTCGTGCTCCGAGCCACTGGTGTATATATATGCCCCCAAAAAGCTATACACAATGTAACAGCTGATAGCTCAATTTTAAAAATCAATTGTTATTCTAATAAACACTGCCTTTAAAATTATTCAAGTGTGTATACCTTTTGGGGGAATATATATCCTTTTATTGTACAGGATATATATATATATATATATATATATATATATATATATATATATATATATAGGATATATATAGGATATATATTATATAGGATATATATTACATAGGATATATATATAGTATATATATATATATCCTATATAATAAAAGCCTAATATGCAAATTGTCCCCTCGGACAGTTGTCCAATCTCTGCAGGCCACCCCGAGGGATCCTACCGTGCACATATTCGTGCACCGGGCCTCTAGTATAGACGGCATATATAAAACATGCGCTATTTGACAAGTCTCCGTGCTCACAGAGGTGGGATCGTGCAGTGTTTGTCTTTCTGAGTCAGGCTCATGTCACTTAGCACAATGTCCCACTTCTGGGAGCAGCTGTCAGAATTTTCTCTGTTTTTGAAGCTAAGCAGCATCCCACTGTACGAACAGACCCCCCTCTCTGTCCGTCCGCCTGTGGATACACACAGAGTCGTCTCCAAGCCTGGGCTGTTGTGAACAATGCTGCCGTCAGCGTGGCGTGTGGCCGTCTCTCTGATACTCCGCTCACCGTCGTCCTGGGTATACGCCCAGAAGTGGGATTGTCGGGCTGTATGGCCCTGTCCTGGTTCCCGTTATTTTCATCTTAGCCCGTCTACGGGTTTGTCCACGCAGTTACTCTGTGACCTGGAGTCTCGTGGCTTAGCCTACCACGCACCCATATATATCCCGCGTGCAAACGTGCTTTCTCTTGCTGATCCCCCAAGACGTTCCAGGGGTTTCCCTCTAGAATTTTCGTCCGGTAGCCTACGGTACATATTGAGATACTAGAGGCCCGGTGCACGAAATCCATGCAGGAGAGGGGTCCCTCAGCCCGGCCTGCACCTTCTCCAATCCGGGACTTCCCTCTCCCAATCCGGGACCTCTGGGTCCTAGCCGCTCGCCTGCCTGCCTGTCTGATAGCCCCTAACCACCTCTGCCTGCTGGCGTGATTGGCCCATAACTGCTCCCCTGCTGGCCTGATTACCCTTAACTGCCCCCTGCTGCTGGCCTGATCACCCCTAACTGCTACCCTGCCAGCCTGATTACCCCTACCTGCCCTCCCCTGCTGGCCTGATACCCCTGCCGGCCTGATCATCCCTAACTGCTCCCCTGCTGGCCTGATCACCCCTACCTGCCCTCCCCTGCTGGCTGAATCCCCCTGCCGGCCTGATCGTCCCCTAACTGCTCCCCTGCCGGCCTGATCGTCCCCTAACTGCTCCCCTGCCGGCCTGATCGTCCCCTAACTGCTACCCTGCCAGCCTCATCGCCCCTAACTGCTCCCCTGCCGGCCTCATCGCCCCTAACTGCTCCCCTGCCGGCCTCATCGCCCCTAACTGCTCCCCTGCCGGCCTCATCGCCCCTAACTGCTGCCCTGCCAGCCTCATCGCCCCTAACTGCTACCCTGCCAGCCTCATCGCCCCTAACTGCTCCCCTGCCGGCCTGATCGCCCCTAACTGCTACCCTGCCAGCCTCATCGCCCCTAACTGCTCCCCTGCCAGCCTGATCACCCCTACCTGCCCTCCCCTGCTGGCCTGATACCTCTGCCGGCCTGATCACCCCTAACTGCTCCCCTGCCGGCCTGATCGTCCCCTAACTGCTCCCCTGCCGGCCTGATCGTCCCCTAACTGCTACCCTGCCAGCCTCATTGCCCCTAACTGCTCCCCTGCCGGCCTGATCGTCCCCTAACTGCTCCCCTGCCGGCCTGATCGTCCCCTAACTGCTACCCTGCCAGCCTCATCGCCCCTAACTGCTCCCCTGCCGGCCTGATCGCCCCTAACTGCTCTCCCCTGCCGGCCTCATTGCCCCTAACCGCCTCTGCCTCGGCCCCCGCCACCATGGCTTTGTCCGGAAGGACGCCTGGAAGACGTCCGGTCTAATTAGCATAGCACCCTTTCATCATATAGGATGTCATGTCCCACCGCCGTTGCACGAACGAGGAGGCCTCATCCCGCCAGGCGGTGGTTTGGGTGGAATGCCCTCAAGTCTCCAGTACGGAACCGACCTGGTGTCCCTGCCCATGCAGTGCCCTCTTGGGTGTCGGCTGAGAAAGGGGCCAATCACAGGCAACCCCAGAAGATTATGTGACAGAGGGTGTCGCCCTGCAACTCGCCTGGACGACCAGCTCACGCCCCTGTGTCGTCGAGCCCTCCCCCACGCCAGGAGCTCGAAGGGGCCACTTCAATCTCCCGATGGGCCACAGCTTGCTCCTCTCCACCCCAACGCTGTGGGTGGACGTCCCCAACCTTGCACGCGTCTCACAGATGAGGGGGCACTTTTCAGTGGCCCCAAAGTCTGTCTTTGAAAGCGTGAGGCCACTTCTGCGCCCCACACGTAACCGAGAAGGGGGGTGGAACAGGAGGCGACGCCAAGGGCATGAAGAGGAGGACTGGATGCCACAGAGAAGGCCGCCTCCGCCCTGGCCCAGGTCCAGGGGTTCATTTTGCCTCCCCCCCCTGCTTCGTCCCCAGCATTGAGCTGGGGGGCGGGGGGTGCATCACCCTTAACCTTCACTTCCTGCCTGTCTGAAGGCACCTTCTGGCCGGGATCCCGGTGGTGGAGGTCCCCTTGACCTCATTGGCAAGGGAGGCAGTCATTGGTGGAGGTCACCTTGACCTCATTGGCGAGGGAGGCAGTCATTGGTGGAGGTCACCTTGACCTCATTGGCATGGAGGCTGCCGGCCGAGAGGGTGTGTTATTAACTCCACGCCGTTCCTCTCTGTGCTTGGAGGGCGAGAGCGATGGCCCATGCAGGCATTTAGGAGAGGAAGTAGGAGGCATGGGTGGCCCGTTGCCAGGGGAACGGTGCCAGGTTATGAGGGGGGCGGGGGGCGTGTCCCTCCTGAGCCAGACGCCAGGGCTGTGTCTGCCTGGGCCGGTGGCCAAGGGTGTGTCTCCAATCACCAGGGAAACAGCCCCTGATTGATATGCAGGGCGTGTCCCTCCTGAGCCCATCACCAGGGAAACAGCCCCTGATTACGATGCAATCCCCGAGGGACCCAGGATAGGGACCGCTCTGGTGGGTCCTCCTCTCACAGGGCACTAATCTCCTGGTAGGGCCCCACCCTGGTGACCTCATCCAACGCTCATCCCCCCCGAAAGGTCCCATGTCCCTTGGTGGCTTCGTCTTTTTCCCACACCTTCCACCCAAGTGTGCTGTTTAAAACCCGATTATTTGTGAATTTCCAAGTCCCTCTCCGTTTCAATTCCGCCGTGACGGGGGCACGCGTGCTGCATGATCTCAGTTCTTTCAACACGCGTTAGAGTCCCTTCCTGCCTGAAGGATTCCGTGCTGCGTCTCGCGGAGGGTCCCACGGGTGCGTGAGGGTGATTTGTATTCTGCTGTTGGGCTCGTCGTCGTACAGATGTCGGCTCCGATCAGCGGCCTGAAGGGGTTTTGAAGTCGGCTCTGCCCTTACGTGTCTCCTGTTTCCTTGTTCTAATCACGACCGACAGAGGAGGCCGAAATCCGTGTCTGTGTGTCTCTCCATCCAGTTTTGACACGTGTGTTGTGACGCTCTGTTGTGTGACGCACGCGTGTGTACACGGCCGTGTCCTGTTGCATGGGCCACTGGTCACTATGAAACGTTCTCTCTGATAACAGTCACTCGTTATCCTGAGGCTCACTCGTCTCTCTTTAATAGGCTGCCCTGGCCCTGGCTGCTGTGGCTCAGTGGATAGAGCGTCGGCCTACGGACGGAAGGGTCCCGGGTTCGATTCCCACCCAGGGCACATGCCCAGGGTGCAGGCACATTCCCAGTAGGGGGCGTGCAGGAGGCAGCCGGCCCATGATTCTCTCTCATCATTGATGTTTCAATCTCTCCCTCTCCCTTCCTCTCTAAAGTCAATAAAATATATTATTAAAAAATAGGCTACCCTGACTGTCCTTCGAGTAGTTGTTAGGTCACATAGAATTCTCAGCCCTTTTATTTATTTTTAAAATATATTTCTACTCATATCAGAAAGGAAGGGAGAGAGAGAGAGATAGAAACATCAATGGTGAGAGAGAATCACGGATCGGCTGCCTCCTGCATGTATTTTTATTCATATCAGAGAGGAAGGGAGAGGGCAAGAGAGAGAGAGAAACATCAATAATAAGAGAGAATCACCGATCGGCTGCCTCCTGCACGCCCCCTACTGGGCGGGTGCCCGTGGCCGGAATCGAACCCGGGACCCTTCCGTCGGCAGGCCGATGCTCTATCCACTGAGCCACACCAGCCAGGACTCAATCCTCTTCTTTTTCAACCCGCGTGTTTACAGTTAAGGTAGGTTTCTTGCAGACGTAGGCAACTGATCGGAGCCGACATCTGTAGGACGACGGTCCCCACAAGAGCAGAATACAAATCACCCTCACGCACCCGTGGGACCCTCCGCGAGACGCGGCCCTGAATCCCTCAGGCAGGAAGGGACTCTAACGCGTGTTAAAAGAACCGAACCGTGCAGCACGCCTGCCCCCGTCACGGCGGCACTGAAACGGACGCCCAGGACGGAGAGGGACTTGGAAATTCACAGAGAATCGGACCTTACACAGCACCCTGGGTGTCAGCGTGGGAAAAAGACGGAGCCACAAAGAGACGGGGGACCGTTCGGGAGGGATGAGCGTTGGATGAGGTCACCAGGGTGAGGCCCGAAGAAGGGGTCCCCTTAGGACCAAGGGGTACCCACCAACGTGCTCGCCACCCTGCCCCCCTGGGGACTGGCCAGGAGGGGCACCCTCTGCCCCACCATCGGGGCTGTCTGCCTGGCGACTGACCCAGCAGGGCCACGCGTGGCCGCGTCCTGTCTGGGGGCTCCTCGGTGGTTGTGTCGTTTCTGCATTTCCGGGTGGCCGCGTCTCTCTCCTGGCCTCTGGACGTGTGTGTCTGCCCCTCTGCGGGCACAGGGAGTCCTGGGCGGACAGTGGACGCACAGTGGACGCTCCGGACTGTGCGCCCGGCCGAGACCCTCTGCGACGTTCTCTCCAAGGCCTGTCCTGCTGTCCAGGCTGGAGCTGAGGTCCGCCCGTCCTCTGCACCGGGGGTGGGGAACCCTCCCTGCCCAGGCCGTGGGGACGTGTATAACTCATTCGGGGCCGCACAGAATCACCCGCTTAAACCTCCGCCTGCTCTGCAGGGCCGGGCGTTCAATGCACTCACCCCGCAGGCCTCCGCGGGGGCCAGGCCCAGTGGTTTCCTGGTCCTCCCCCCGCCCGCGGGCCGGACGCGCCCCACCCCGGCCCCGGCTGCTCACAGGAGGGCCCCTCCCAGCGCCAGCCCTCCCAGCGGCGGGCGGCCGCATCTCAGGGGCTGGTGTGCGGAATGGTGACCGCAGGCTGTGCTGTGGCCATGGGGGAAGCAGGGCCCGCCTGCCGCAGGGATAAAGCAGGAGTGGTTTTGGGATCAGCACCTTTTGGGGGGGGGGGGCCTGGCCCCTAGGGAGGATCGAGACGTCATGCTGTCCTAGGCGGCCTTGATGAGGCCTGGGGGGCCTCCCTGAGCCTGTCCCTCCTTCCCCTTGGTCCCCCCTGAGCCTGTCCCTCCTCCCCCCTGGTCCCCCCTGAGCCTGTCCCTCCTCCCCCCTGAGCCTGTCCCTCCTCCCCCCTGGTCCCCCCTGAGCCTGTCCCTCCTCCCCCCTGAGCCTGTCCCTCCTCCCCCCTGGTCCCCCCTGAGCCTGTCCCTCCTCCCCCCTGGTCCCCCCTGAGCCTGTCCCTCCTCCCCCCTGAGCCTGTCCCTCCTCCCCCCTGGTCCCCCCTGAGCCTGTCCCTCCTCCCCCCTGGTCCCCCCTGAGCCTGTCCCTCCTCCCCCCTGGTCCTCACGGAGCCTGTCCCTCCTCCCCCCTGAGCCTGTCCCTCCTCCCCCCTGAGCCTGTCCCTCCTCCCCCCTGGTCCCCCCTGAGCCTGTCCCTCCTCCCCCCTGAGCCTGTCCCTCCTCCCCCCTGGTCCTCCCTGAGCCTGTCCCTCCTCCCCCCTGGTCCTCCCTGAGCCTGTCCCTCCTCCCCCCTGAGCCTGTCCCTCCTCCCCCCTGGTCCTCACGGAGCCTGTCCCTCCCCCTCCCCCCCCCTCCCCCCCGGTTCTCACGGAGCCCGTCCCTCCCCAGGGGTGGAGCGGCTGGTCCGCCACCTGCGCCAGCACGGGGTGCCCATGGCCGTGGCCACCAGCTCAGGGTCGGTGTCCTTCGAGATGAAGACCCGCGGGCACCGCGCCTTCTTCGGCCTCTTCGACCACATCGTGCTGGGCGACGACCCCGCCGTGCGGAGCGGCAAGCCGGACCCCGACATCTTCCTCGCCTGCGCCGGCCGGTTCTCGCCCCCGGCGCCCCCGGAACAGGTGCGCGCGGGGGGACTGGGGGGGGGGCCGGGGGGAGGCCACGGCCACCTGGCTCTCCGACCAGCCCTGCCCGCTCCATCCCCAGGAGTCGCCCTGCACCCCTGGGGGTGCCCCCGAACCCTGCCCCTCCACTCCCTGGACAGGTCCTCTTCCAGGATAGAGCCCTCCAGCCCCAGCTCATGACACTCATCTGTCCTGGAGGCGAATTCAGACTGCCTTCCCTCAGCTGGGGGTGCATTGAGGCCTGGGGGTGGACTCGGGTGGCCTTAGGCTCAGCTGGGGGTGCATTGAGGCCTGGGGGTGGACTCAGATGGCCTTAGGCTCAGCTGGGGAGAGGGGGTGCATTGAGGCCTGGGGGTGAACTCACATGGCCTTAGGCTCAGCTGGGGAGAGGGGGTGCATTGAGGCCCTGGGGGTGGACTCCCATGGCCTTAGGCTCAGCTGGGGGTGCATTGAGGCCTGGGGGTGGATTCAGGTGGCCTCAGGCTCAGCTGGGGAGAGGGGGTGCATTGAGGCCTGGGGGTGGACTCGGGTGGCCTCAGGCTCAGCTGGGGAGAGGGGGTGCATTGAGGCCTGGGGGTGGACTCACATGGCCTTAGGCTCAGCTGGGGAGAGGGGGTGCATTGAGGCCCTGGGGGTGGACTCCCATGGCCTTAGGCTCAGCTGGGGGTGCATTGAGGCCTGGGGGTGGATTCAGGTGGCCTTACCTTCAGCTGGTGTTGGGGGGGTGGGGGTGGTGCATTGAGGCCTGCAGACCAAAGGGTCCCGGGTTCGATTCCGGTCAAGGGCATGTGCCTCGGTTGCAGGCTCCTCCCCGGCCCAGGCCCTGGTCGAGGCGTGTGCAGGAGGCGACCCATTGATGTGTTTCTCTCACATCGATGTTTCTCTCCGTCTCTCCCTCTCTCTTCCACTCTCTCTAAAAACCAATGGGAAAATATCCTAGGTGAGGATTAACGAAATGTGTGTGTGTGTGTGTGTGTGTGTGTGTGTGTGTATTTAAAGTAAATAATAAAATAAAACATGACCAGCTCCGAAGTTACTGAAAAGCATGTTTCCACCTACAATGACCTCTCCTGCTCTAGATATTCCATTATTGATTGAACAGAGTTTTAAGATTCCAATCAGATAAAGTCCGGCCCTGGCTGGTGTGGCTCAGTGGGTAGAGCATCGGCCTGCGGACTGAAGGGTCCCGGGTTCGATTCCGGTCAAGGGCACGTGCCCGGGTTGCGGGCTGATCCCCAGTAGGGGGCACACCCGTCTCAACCCCGTCTCTCCCCACCTGCAGTGCCTGGTGTTCGAAGACGCCCCCAACGGGGTGGAGGCGGCCCTGGCGGCCGGGATGCAGGTGGTGATGGTCCCGGACGGAAACCTGCGGCAAGAGCTGACCACGAAGGCCACGGTGGTGCTGGCCTCCCTGCAGGACTTCCAGCCCCAACTCTTCGGGCTGCCGGCCTTCCCGTGACGCTGCCCCGCCCGGCCCCCACCCTGTGAGGCCCCCACCGGCACCGGCAGGGGCATCCCCCACATGCCCGGGGTCACCCACCCAGCCTCAGGCCTCCCGCCCCTTCCCTAAATGCTGGCCGGCCAGCCCGGCCCGTGTGGCTCAGTGGGTGAGCATCGACCTAGGAACCAGGAGGTCAGGGTTCGATTCCCGGTCAGGGCACAGGCCCGGGTTGCGGGCTCCATCCCCAGTGGGGAGTGAGCAGGAGGCAGCCGGTCCATGATTCTCTCTCCCTCTCCCTTCCTCTCTGAAATCAATAAAAATACATTTTAAAAGTATATAAAATAAAAAAAATAAATGTTAGCCAACCGCAACTTCTCAATGGATAGATTCAAACCAGAGGCAGCCCAGAGCAGAGATCAGAACCGGCCCACACGGCCACGTGAATGACCTGGGAACGCTTGCATCCGAACAGCCGTGTGCTTATCATGTGCACGGAATGTACACGCTTGTACATCCATGTACATGCTTGGTGGGAATACATGCGTGTATGCACGTGTGTGTCTGTATACATTCCTGTGCATGTGCAATCCATCCCCGAGATGAACAAAGTTATCCCTGTGTGTATTTCTTCCTGCCCCCTGCCCGGCACCCGTGAAATGCGGACACGTACACGTATGTGCCTTCCTGTGCACCTGCGCGTGCCCGTATTTATGTCCGTTCTGTGCTCCGTCACCAGTGGCTGCCGACAGCAGCGCGGTGGCCCTTCTGTGGGTTTGGCAAGCCGCGCGGGAAACCGTGTCACAGCTGAGCCTTAGGAATTCCACCTGCTCATTAGCACACGCTGACACGCCAACTACCGGGACATAGCATGTTTTGCATAGCGTGTCCAATGGGGCAGGCATGCTCTCTACCTCCAACAGTTGTTTTTTTGTATTTTTTTTTTTTTGGTGTGATCTTTTGTTGTTGTTTTTTACGGAGCTACTAAACCCACGACGGCCAGCGTTCACGTGGAGATATTTTGTTATAGAAAAAAAAAAAATGGGGAAGATGCGATCAGAGGGTGTCCCCGCCGCCTGCCCCCTTCCCTGTGGTCCCCGCCGCTGTCACGGAGCTAACTCGCTACGCTGTCGATCGCGGGAAACCCGTAGCCGCGTCCAGAGGGTCCGGGGGGATGCCGTCTGGCCAGGGTGGACTCAGTTTAGCATGTTCATGTCTATTCTTCACGTTCTCTTTTGACTGATGGCCGCTTGTAACTTCCTACGGGTTTCCTCGCCGGTGAATTTACTTGAATAAAACTTTTCGCACCCGCTGACGTGACGTTTGTATGAAAGGATGATTTTACCTTTTCTTTTAAAAACACAAACAAATAAAATTGTCCTCTAAGAAATGTAAAACTTAAGTGTGGCTAATTGAGAGTTTTTCTTAACCCAATCACACTAATTGTACAATGTTGTGTGTACATAACACACATACACATATATACACACACACACACATATACGTATATACACACATGTACACACACACATATACTAGAGGCCCGGTGCACGAATTCATGCATAGGATATATGACTAGTTGCCTTAGTTTCGTAGCTCATTGAACCTGGGCCTACCGCCTGCTGACCACAGCCCGCCTGGCTCACCCAGGGGCATGCACCCTGCAGAGGATGTCGGGGGGTGGGGGGGGGGGGCTAGAAATGAGGGTCACACAGGCCTGTGTTATCTGCACAGAGCATATCTATGCAGATATCACATCCATGCCCTATCTCTCTCTGTATATCTATGTCATATCTCTGGTCTCTTATCTGCATCCACCTCTATCTCCTTCGGAACGTTGCTGTCTAAACAGCTCAGGGAAAATCGAGTGTGGCTCTCCCATCTGTGCGATCCGATGGTTTTGGATTAAGGGGAAAATTACCATGGCTGCACGCCATGTCTCCCGTGGGAAGCGTTACCAATCTGCAGCAGGCATGTGCCCAGTTCTCCAGCCTCACGCCTGGTGCGTTTGCATAGCGTGTCCCCATATAACACAGAATGTGGCTTCGGATGCTCGTACGCTGGTCGGCACCCTGTGCTGTGCCTGTGTGTGTGTGTGTGTGTGTGCGTGTGCACGCGTGTGTTAGACATTCTCTCTCTCACACACATACACACACACACACACACACACACACACATACACTTCTATCTTTACAAATGCTCTTTTCCCCAGACTGGATAACACTTTTAAAAATATATATATTTTTATTAGAGGCCCGGTGCACAAATTCGTGCACCAGTGGGGTCCCTTGGCCTGGCCCTCAGGATCGGGCCGAAACCAGCTCTCTGACATCCCCCAAGGGGTCCCAGATTGCGAGGGCGCAGGCCAGGCCGAGGGACCCCACTGGTGCACGATCGGGTCCAGGGAGGAACACAGGAGGTTGGCCAGCCTGGGAGGGACAACGGGAGGGCTCCAGGGCATGTCCGGCCCGTCTCGCTCAGTCCCAGTCGGCCAGACCCCAGCAGCAAGCTCACCTACTGGTTGGCGCATCTGCCCCCTGATGGTCAGTGCACGTCATAGCGACAGGTCAACCCATTGACTGTCGGTGCACGTTATAGTGAGCGGTTGAGTGGCCTTAACAGATCATTAGCATATTATGCTTTGATCGGTTGAATGGCCAACCGGACACTTAGCATATTAGGCTTTTATTATATAGGATTGACTGCAGAGAGGAAGGGAGAGGGAGAAAGAGAGAGAGAAACATCCATGATGAGAGAGAATCATGGATCGGCCGCCTCCTGCACGCTCCCTACTGGGGATGGAGCTCACAACCCGGGCACGTGCCCTTGACCTGGAATCCAACCGTGACCTCCTGGTGCGTAGGTCGACGCTCAACCACTGAGCCACGCCGGCCGGGCTGGGTAACAACACTCTTAAGAGAAAAGAATGGGTTCAAGACCAAGAGCAGGGATTTCGTTTAGGATGGATTAGGACCTGGGCCCCTTCTATGGGCTGACGTCTCCATCCAGAGAAAAACCACTTGTCTGGAGGCATCAACAAGGAAGCCCCATGTATGTTCAGTGGGAATTCCTACCATCCGCCCCCTTCGACACTGGCGGGATCGCCACGCACCTGCCCACCTCCGCTGCCCTCTCCTCCCCGCGGGTCCCTGCAGCCTGGTCGCCATGCAAAGGGCAAGATCACCTCCCTTCCGAACCCGTCCCCACCCCCTGGGCCCTCTCACTGGGTCAGCTCCGGGCCCTCCCCCCCCCCCCCCGGTGGGCCCCGCAGACACCACGACACCCAGGCCTCCCTCTGGGCCCCGCAGACACCACGACACCCAGGCCTCCCTCTGGGCCCCGCAGACACCACGACACCCAGGCCTCCCTCTGGGCCCCGCAGACACCAGGACACCCAGGCCTCCCTTTGATTCCCGTGCAGCTCCGAGCAGAGCTCTGTGCCGTGTTCCGGAGGGAAGTGGATCGCGTGGACACAGAGAGCCAGGGAGCATGTGTGTCCAGAGGCGGGAGATAGCGAGCGGAGAAGGGAAGGACTTGTCAGCGTCTGAGATAAGATCGGGGGGGAGCCCGCTCATAGCATTGATGGAGCGCCTGCCTGCCAGGGGCTGCCGGCTTTCTCTCCCCTAATCACAGAAGCTGGCGTCAAACCATTACTCAGACCTGGCCGGAGGGCGGGTGTGGGAGAGAGGGGAGTCAGAGGGGGGAGGCATCCATTATCCCTCTGTCCAGCAAAGGAGAGGCGATAAGAGTTAGTCTAAGTGGTTTCACCCACAGGGACAGAGAGGAATGGGCCGCGGCCTCGGCGAGAGAGGAGGAACGCTTAACATGAATAAATGCATCTTTAGCCCTTGCCAGTGTGGCTCAGTGGCTAGAGCGTCGGCCTGGGGACCGAAGGGTCCCGGGTTCAATTCCCGGTCAAGGGCACGGACCTGGGTTGCAGGCTCCTCCCCGGCCCGGGGCCCTGGTCGGGGCGCGTGCAGGAGGCAACCCATCGATGTGTCTCTCACACATGAATGTTTCTCTTGGTGTCTCCCCCTCCCCTCCTCTCTCTCTGAAAATCAATGCAAAAATATTCTCGGGTGAGGATTAACTGAATGAATGAATGCATGAATGAATGAATGCATGAATGGATGAATGAATGCTTGAATGAATATATGAATGCATGAAAGAAAGAAAGAATGAATGAATGAATGAATGAATGAATGAATGAATGAATGCATCTATAGGGCCACGTTGCTAACCTGACCAGCTCAGGGAAGGCCTTGCAAACTCAGAGACCTGAAGTCAGCACAGAGGATGGGCTGACATGAAAACGATTTAATTAAAAAGCAGTTTACAGCCCTGGCCGGTTTGGTTCACTGGTCGGCCTGCGGACTGAAGGGTCCCGGGTTCGATTCCAGTCAAGGGCACGTACCTTGGTTGCAGGCACGTTCCCGGTAGGGGGTGTGCAGGAGGCAGCTGATCGATGCTTCTCTCTCATCGATGTTTCTAACTCTCTATTCCTCTCCCTTCCTCTCTGTAAAAAAAATCAATAAAATATATATATTTTTAAAAAATCAAAAGCAGTTTACACCATAGGAGTGGGTGGTCACATCCTAGGCCGGTATCTTCCCTAACAAACACCATCTTGGATCTTTCCTGAGCCCGCTGTGTTTTTTTGCATCTGAGATGACAGAACCTGTGGATCAAATATTGGGGTGACCTGTCACTTCCCTTCTTCCGGACCCCTCGAGGCACAGCCCACGCGTCAGGGCGGACACCCCCAAATCCCCTCATTGCTATTGTCATCATCGTGTTCATTGCTGACTGCCAAAGGTCCGGCACCCACCTGTGTAAATGAATCACGTGTCCATCATTTCACTTTTCATCCAATCCCAGGGGTCTCCCCGCTTGGCTTTCTCCCGCCTCCCTGACCCATCCCCGATGGATCCATCCCCTAGGAACCCACGTATGTCCGCGTCTTTGATTGTCATGTATAAAGTAAGGTTTAAAAAAAAATCGCCAATCTCCAACCCTTGAGGTTCTGCTTCCCTGCCGTTGTCGACGGTTTGGCGCCAATAAACTCACAGAAGTTCTTACAGGTTTGAATGTGTCTTACGTCCACCCTCCCACGTGTGTATTTGTCCGCGTGAGTTATACGGTCTCTCCCCCTCTCTCTCTCTCTCTCTTTCTCTCTCTCTCTCCCCTGTTCCCCAGTATTTGAAACTGAAATATCGATGGTGCGATATTTCACTTCCCAAACACACAGGTCCTGCATGAAAAGGCTTGTGTGGCCTGGCCGGAGGGGCTCCAGGGTTGAGCTTCGACCTGCGAACCAGGAGGTCCCGGGTTCGATTCCTGGTCCAGGGCACCTCCCCGGGTTGCAGGCTCGATCCCTAGTGTGGGGCGTGCAGGAGGCAGCCGATGCATGATTCTCTCTCATCATGGATGTTTCTCTCTCTCTCTCTCTCTCTCCTTTCCTCTCTGAAATCAATCTATATATATGAAAAGCCAGCAGCCGGAACACCCCAGTCGCTGTGAGGCCCACTGCTGCTAGCGAACTGGCCCCATCGGGGGGTGAAGCCGGCGGTCAATCTCCCTGGCCACTCCCCCTGGCTGGCCCTGTCCCTGATCACCCCCCTACCCCAATAGGGAGTGGGCTGGCCAACCTCCTGTAACCCATCCCCCTGGCCAGCCCCACCCCCAATGGGCCCCCCGACTCCAGTCAGGGTCAGGGCCAGCTGGCCAACCACCCATGGCCCCTCCCCCAGGCTGCTGGCCCCCAATCACCCCCCCAGTTGGGAGCGGGGCCCACTGGCCAATCGCCCACGGCCCCTCCCCCCAGTGACCCCGGCCCTGATCGGACAGATGGGCCCAGTCAGGGCCGATGGCTGGCCAACCTCCCCCCCATCTCCTCCTCCCTACAGGCCTGGCCTTGATCTGCCGATCGGGGCCGGGCCCACCGGACCCCACCCATGCACGAATTCATGCACCGCGCCTCTAGTGCAAATATATTGAAGAAAAAGGGGAAAAAAAAGAGACAGTGGCCTTTGGCTGGCCCTGGGCTTTCCAGGAATAAGATGGGCGTTCATGACGGACGGAGACGCCACAATCCCTTTAGGCCGGGCGGTTCCGTGACCTTCGTGTAATCCAGGACGGGGATTAGAGGGCTGATTTCTCATCCCTCTGCCAAGTCGCCGCCACCCTGGCACCGGGGGATTGGCACGGCGATGCCTGTCTCCCCGCCAAGGACTCCCGCCTTCGAGGGCGCCAGGAGGCACCCTGCGGGGAAACCGGGCCAGCACTCGCCCTGCTCCCGGGGCTGCATCGGCTGCAATGGACGGGGTTGGGGGGGGCGGAGCTTGCCAAGGACACGGTGACCTTCACGGCCCAGGGCTTGGACCCCGGCTCGTCCCATGTGTCTAACAACGGAGACCGGCCCAGTCACACGTGTCCTGCACCCTCGTCCTTTACACGAATTCCGTCGCCTCGCCCTCACGGTAACACGGTGGGGAAACCCAGGCACGCTGAAGTGACGGCGCTGGGATTTTTTAAAAAATATATATGGTTTTTATTGATTTTTTTTACAGAGAGGAGGGGAGAAGGATAGAGAGTTAGAAACATCGATGAGAGAGAAACATCGATCAGCTGCCTCCTGCACCCCCCCCCCCACTGGGGATGTGCCCGCAACCAAGGTCCATGCCCTTGATCGGAATCGAACCCGGGACCCTTCAGTCCCCAGGCCGACGCGCTATCCACTGAGCCACACTGGATAGGGCAGCGCTGGGATTTTTTTTAAAAAATATGTTTTTATTGATTTGAGAGAGAGAAGACGGGAGAGGGAGGGAGAGAGAGAGAGAGAGAGAGAGAGAGAGAGAATCACGGATCGGCTGCCTCCTGCACACCTCCAACTGGGGATCGAGCCCACAACCCGGGCACGTACCCTTGACCGGGAATCAGACTGTGACCTCCTGGTTTATGGGTTGACCCTCAACCACTGAGCCACACCGGCCTGGCCTTCCAGCCAGTTGCTGACGGACGGACGGACGGACGGACAGAGGGGCCCCTGCGCTTGGTGTTAGCAGAGAGGGCAGCCTGGGGGATGGCTCTCTCTAACGTTGCCATGGACACGCTTGTGCTCTGTGATGTCACAGGAGGGGGCCCGAGCCAGGAGCTGGGTGTGGTGAGGAGGCCGGAGAGCGGGGTTCCAGCCGGGAGACCGGGGCGCATCCTGGGAGGTTCCTCGCACAGGGACCGCGTAACCAGGCCTAGAACCCGCCTTCTCCCCGCGGCGTGGCCCGCGGACAGGCCAGCGCTGCTCCGCAGGCGGGAAAGGGCACATTCAGTTCGAGGGGGAATCGTTGTGGGTGCAGCAATCAGGGAGGGCTTCCTGGAGGAGGTGGCCTTCAGCGAGGCTGGGAGAATAAGTGGTATTGGGGGGGGGGGCACTTGGAGAATGAGGGCTGCGGAGTGAAGGCGGGAGGCACTGATGTTTAGGGAACGCTTCTGCTGCAGGCCTCATTCTTCCCTTTTCTTTCAATGTGTTTTTATTGAATTTTAAAGAGAGCAGCAGAGCCCTAACCGGTGTGGCTCAGTGGATAGCGCGTCGGCCTGCGGACTGAAGGGTCCCGGGTTCGATTCCGGTCAAGGACATGTACCTTGGTTGCGGGCACATCCCCAGTAGGGGGCGTGCAGGAGGCAGCTGATCGATGTTTCTAACTCTCTATCCCTCTCCCTTCCTCTCTGTAAAAAATCAATAAAAAATATTTTTTAAGAAAGAGAGAGAGAAACATCCATGATGAGAGAGGAGCATTATTCCTCGGCCGCCTCCTGCACGCCCCCGACTGGGGGATCAAGCTCACAACCCGGGCACGTGCCCTGCCCGGGAATCGAACCCTGGCCTCTTGGTTCATGGGTTGATGCCCAACCACTGAGCCACACCGGCCGGGCCAGCGCCCAGTTCTCCCCCAGGGGGGCGAGTCGCTGTACGAGGGTGGCAGGACTCACACTGGAAACGTTTGTGGGTGATCACAGGCCTCCAGCCGAAGAACTGGGGTTCCTTCGTTTGAAGAAAACGGCCCGTTAACATTTAATTTAGAATGCTCCCCTGAAACGCAATTAGGAAGCGTCTATGAAATATTTATTACGTTCCCCGCATTCCTCGGAGACAGGCAGGCATCGTCTGGCTTCCCTCCCTCGCAGGCCAGCCACACACAGCCTCAGGGTTGAAACGGGAGACTTGGACGCGGAAGGGATGTTGAAGAAAAAAAATAATAATATTTTTTTTTCTGGGAGAAAACAGCAAACCTGAAATGAAATGAGATGTAAATCGAAAGCGGGGAAAAGAAACCCAATAAAAATAAGAAATGAGCACTCATACACCTTGAGGCATTTTGAGAACCGAGACCTTTTTTTAATTTTTATGTTTTTTAAATATATTTATTTAAAAAATAATGTATGTATTGATTTCAGACAGAGGGAGGGAGAGGGAGAGAGAGAGAGAGAGGGAGAGAAACGTTCAAATGATTTGCCTGGCCGGCGTGGCTCAGTGGTAGAGCGTCAACCTAGGAACCAGGAGGTCAGGGTTCGATTCCCGTTCTGTGTGCCGATAAAACTTTATTGACGGAACCAAACAGAGGGCCGGGTGTGCCCGAGGGCTGCAGCTTGCGGAGCTGTGGGCTAACTCATTCCTCAAGTCACGTCGGGGACGCAGCTACGAGGACCTTTTGTTATGCAGGGCAGGAGAGGGTCAAGGTCAGGGCTCCCAGATTCCCGGGCCCCAGCCTGGCTTTTATTTCCGGACTAGAGGCCTGGTGCACAAAATCTGTGCATGGGGCGGGGGGGGGAGGGGTGGCCCTCAGCCTGGCCTGCACCATCTAGCAATCTGGGACCCCTCAGGGGATGTCTGACTGCCGGTTTAGGCCAGCAGGAATTGGGCCTAAACCTGCAGTCGGACATCCCTCTCGCAATCTGGGAATGCTGGCGCCTAACCATTTGCCTGCCTGATCACTCTCTAACAGCTCCCCTTCCTGCCTGATTGCCCCCTAACAGCTCCCCTGCCTGTCTGATCGCCCCTAACCACTCTGCCTGCCTGCCTGATTGCCCCTAACTGCTCCCCTGCCTGCCTGATTGCCCCCTAACAGCTCCCCTGCCTGTCTGATCGCCCCTAACCACTCTGCCTGCCTGGTCACCCCTAACCACTCTGCCTGCCTGATCACCCCTAACCACTCTGCCGGCCTGATCGCCCCCTAACAGCTCCCCTGCCTGCCTGATCGCCCCTAACCACTCACCTGCCTGCCTGATCGCCTCTAACCGCTCGCCTGCCTGCCTGATCGCCCCTAACCATCTCTGCCTTGGCCCCAGCCACCACGGCTTCATCCAGAAGGACGCTGGGAATGACGTCCGGAAGGTCGTCCGGCTGTCCGGTCTAATTAGCATATTACGCTTTTATTATTATGGATTCCTGGGCACTCGCCACGCAGGGAGCCGTGGGCCCGTGTCCAAGACGCCAGGTTAGACGGGACCGGACGCAAATCTCCCGTCTAGTTTTGAAGTCACACGGACGGGATCCCAGGTCCCTTCTGTGGCGTGTCCCCTCCACGGAGCACGCACAGATGTCCTGACGGACTGAGAAATTCGCCTTAAAATGCACGCCCGTGTCCTCCCCGCCTGCGGCTCTTCTCACACCTCGAAGGAAACCGCTCACAGGGATTTGCACAATTCCCCACCCCACCCCCCAGCCCCCCAAACGTTGCCTCGATGTTGGACAAGGGTAAAAATCTCTCGTCCTCATGGCAAAGGAATTGGGTGTCCTCCACCTCCCGAAACGTTAAAAACATTTCACCCGGCGTCTTAAAACGACGGACGGAACCCGGTTATAGAATGGGCCGCCCCTTTGCGTCAGTCAGAACCCGCGAGTTGAGCCGGAGTTTGCAAGAAGATAACGTCTCACCGTCCTCATAATTGGTTGGCTTTATTTCATTTTATCTTTTTCGTGACGAGCCGGTTTCCGGGACAGAATGCATTTCTCGGGGATTTGAAAGTCAAATGTGACATTTGCATAAAGGTTTCCCGGTCACCTCTCGGCACCTCTGCGCTTTGGTGGGGTTGGGCCTGCAAAAAAAAAAAAAAAAAATTCTTTTTTTAAGTTCCTTGCTTCTCAACCTTGGCTGCACCTGAGAATCACCTGGGAATCTTTTTACAATCCTGATTTCTGGGCCTCATCCTCCGGAAAATTCTGTTTCTTCGTTAAGGGGGTGGGGCCACAACATGAGGCCTGGCCCACATGGTTCCGTGGCTGAGCATCAACCTATGAACCAGGAGGTCCCAGTTCGAGTCCCGGTTCGATTCCCGGTCTGGGCACATGCCTGGGTTGTGGACTCCATCCCCAGTAGGGGGTGTGCAGGAGGCAGCCGATCCCTGATTCTCTCTCATCATGGATGTTTCTCTCCCTCTCCCTCTCCCTTCCTTTCTGAAATCAATCCTATATAATAAAAACCTAAAATGCAAATCGAACAAACGACGGAACAACCAGTCGCTATGACGCACACTGACCACCGGGGGCAGATGCTCTGACCAGTAGGTTAGCTTGTTGCTGGGATCTGGCAGATCAAGACTGAGTGAGATGGGACAGGCACACCCTGGAGCCCTCCCTCGGTCCCTCCCCGGCCCCCAGATCCTGCACCAGTGGGGTCCCTCGGCCTGGCCTGTGCCCTCTTGCAATCGGGGGCTGGGGAGGGACGCTGGAGGTTGGTCAACCAGGGAGGGGCCACGGGAGGGCTCCAGGGCGTGTCTGGCCCATCTCAGTTTGGATCTGCCAGACCCCAGTAGCAAGCTAACCTACCAGTCGGAATGTCTGCCGCCCTGGTGGTCAGTGCATGTCACAGCGAGCGGTTGAGCGGCCTTAGCATGTCATTAGCATATTACGCTTTGATTGGTTGAACGGCCGACCGGACACTTAGCATATTAGGCTTTTATTACATAGGATGGGATGACAGGTGTGTTATAAACCAAGCACACTGCGACCTGCTTACCACGCGCCCTTCCCTGGTTCCGGTGAGCAGAAGGACCCTGGCCATGCCTTGCCCACTTCACCTTGAAAGCTGGCCTGACGGAAAATCGCATTTGATGTCTTATCGTGTACAGCGTTGGTAACAGGAAATGGAGTTTGCTCATGTAAGCTCTACACGGCCCACTGAGCCCGGGATCACTGACACAGAACTGACCACAGTGGACTCTCCAACGACTGAGAAAATCCGGACATCCGGACGAGGTTGGCAGCGTGGACCGTGGCCCGCTGCAAGCAAAGTGTGGTTCTGCCAGATTTAAACCCAAACACGGGTGAACGCTCAGTCTCCACCCAGAGGCCTGGCTTGTTTGTTTACTTATTTGCTTTTCTCTGCTCGGATGGGAGGCTCACGAGAGAGGAGATCGCCGTTGTGTGCAAAACCACTTGGCAATGCCCCGCGCCTAGTTGTTAATTTATGTCTGTTAAATGGATGGATGGGTGGATGGATGGATGGGTGGGTGGATGGATGAGTGGGTATATGGATAGATGGATGGATGGATGGATGGATGGATGGATGGATGGATGGATGGATGGATGGGTGGATGGATGGAATGATGGGTAGATGGATGAATGGATGAATAAATAGATGGGTGAGTGGATGGATGGATGGATGGATGGATGGATGGATAGCTGGGTGGGTAGATGGGTGGGTGGATGGATGGATGGATGGATGGATGGAATGATGAGTAGATGGATGAATGGATGAATAAATGGATGGATGAGTAGATGGATGGATGGATACATAGATGGGTGGATGGGTGAATGGATGGATGAATAAATGGATGGATAGAGAACCAAGATGGCGGCATAGGTTAACGCCGGAGTTTGCTGCTTTGAACAACTACTTCAAAAGTGAAACTAAAACACGGAACGGACATCACCCAGAACCACAGGAACGCTGGCTGAGTGGAAGTCCTACAACTAGGAGGAAAGAGAAACGCATACGGACACTCAGAGGAGGCGCAGTGCTGAAGTCAAATTCTGAGGTGCGGAGTGTGCGGAGGGGGCTGGCGGCGGAGGGCACGGTTGGCGTTTTCAATCGGGAGGGAGTCGCAGACTCTGAGCACCAGATCCGGGCGAGTCTTTAGGGACCCAGACTCAAACGGGAGAAGCGGGACTGTCTGGCTTCGGTCAGAGCGAGTGCAGCTTTCTCTCCGAGCTTTGCAGCGGGTGCTGGGACTCAGAGAGGCAGAGCCCCTGGGGACAGGACTGAGAGCCGCCATAACTGCTCTCTCCGGCCCACCCTGTTGATCCTGTGCGACCCGCCCTACCCAAGCCCTGCACAGAGGCATTTGCCGGATAGCCTCAGGCAAAGGCTAGATTAGCACCTCCCTAGAGGACAGAAGTTCTCTCACTGCTGACACAGCTGATTCTCATAGCCACTTGGCCTGGAGGTCAAACCCTCCCTGGAATTAGCTACAACAATCAAGATTTATCTATAAGACTGCGAACAAAGACCACTAGGGGGTGCACCAAGGAAGCATAACAAAATGCGGAGACAAAGAAACAGGACAAAATTGTCAATGGACGAAATAGAGTTCAGAACCACACTTTTAAGGTCTCTCAAGAACTGTTTAGAAGCTGCCGATAAACTTAATGAGATCTACACGAAAACTAATAAGACCCTCGATCTTATATTGGGGAACCAACTAGAAATTAAGCACACACGGACTGAAATAACGAATATTATACAGACGCCCGACAGCAGACCAGAGGAGCGCAAGAATCAAGTCAATGATTTGAAATGCGAGGAAGCAAAAAACATCCAACCGGAAAAGCAAAATGAAAAAAGAATCCAAAAATGCGAGGATAGTGTAAGGAGCCTCTGGGACAGCTTCAAGCGTACCAACATCAGAATTATAGGGGTGCCAGAAGATGAGAGAGAGCAAGATATTGAAAACCTATTTGAAGAAATAATGACAGAAAACTTCCCCCACCTGGTGAAAGAAATGGACTTACAGGTCCAAGAAGCGCGGAGAACCCCAAACAAAAGGAATCCAAAGAGGACCACACCAAGACACATCATAATTAAAATGCCAAGAGCAAAAGATAAAGAGAGAATCTTAAAAACAGCAAGAGAAAGAAACTCAGTTACCTACAAGGGTATACCCATACGACTGTCAGCTGATTTCTCAACAGAAACCATGCAGGCCAGAAGGGAGTGGCAAGAAATATTCAAAGTGATGAATACCAAGAACCTACAACCAAGATTACTTTATCCAGCAAAGCTATCATTCAGAATTGAAGGTCAGATAAAGAGCTTCACAGATAAGGAAAAGCTAAAGGAGTTCATCACCACCAAACCAGGATTATATGAAATGCTGAAAGGTATCCTTTAAGAAGAGGAAGGGGAAGAAAAAGGTAAAGATACAAATTATGAACAACAAATATGCATCTATCAACAAGTGAATCTAAGAATCAAGTGAATAAATAATCTGATGAACAGAATGAACTGTTGATTATAATAGAATCAGGGACATAGAAAGGGAATGGACTGACTATTCTTGGGGGGGAAAGGGGTGTGGGAGATGTGGAAGAGACTGGACAAAAATCGTGCACCTATGGATGAGGACAGTGGGTGGGGAGTGAGGGCGGAGGGTGGGGTGGGAACTGGGAGGAGGGGAGTTATGGGGGGAAAAAAAAGGAACAAATGTAATAATCTGAACAATAAAGATTTAATTAAAATAAATAAATAAATAAATAAATACCCCCCCCCCCAAAAAAAAAAAATGGATGGATAGATGGATAGAGGGTGTGTAGATGGGTGGATGGATGGGTGGGTGGATGGATAGATGGATGGATGGATGGGTGAATGGATGGGTAGATGGGTGGGTGGATGGATGGATAGAGGGATGAATGGATGGGTAGATGGGTGGGTGGATAGGTGGATGGATGAGTAGATGGATGGGTGGATGGATGGGTGAATAAATGGATGGATAGATGAATAGAGGGTGTGTAGATGGGTGGGTGGATGGATGGATAGATGGATGGATGGGTGAATGGGTGGGTAGATGGGTGGGTGGATAGGTGGATGGATGAGTAGATGGATGGGTGGATGGATGGATGGAATGATGGGTAGATGGATGAATGGATGAATAAATGGATGGATGAGTAGATGGATGGATGGATGGATGGATGGATGGATGGATGGATGGATGAATGGGTGGGTAGATGGGTGGGTGGATAGGTGGATGGATGAGTAGATGGATGGGTGGATGGGTGGATGGATGGATGGAATGATGGGTAGATGGATGAATGGATGAATAAATGGATGGATGAGTAGATGGATGGATGGATGGATGGATACATAAATGGGTGGATGGGTGAATGGATGGATGAATAAATGGCTGGATAGATGAATAGAGGGTGTGTAGATGGGTGGGTGGATGGATGGATAGATGGATAGATGTATGGGTAGATGGGTGGGTGGATAGGTGGATGGGTGAGTAGATGGGTGGGTGGATGGTTGGGTGAATAAATGGCTGGATAGATGAATTAGAGGGTGTGTAGATGGGTGGGTGGATGGATGGATAGATGGATGGATGGGTGAATGGGTGGGTAGATGGGTGGGTGGATGGGTGGATGGGTGGATGAATTAATGGATCGATGGGTGGATGAATGAATGAATGAATGAATGAATGATACAGTAAATGGCAAAGCCAGGACTGCAGTTCTGGTCACGTGGCCCTAGTCAAACCCCTGAGTTGGTTTCCAGTTCTCTCTAAGTGTTCGTGATGTAGAACAGGCTTCTCTTTTAAAGCTGCTATGTAAAGGTCGCTGAGTGTGCAAGGCTGCCACGCAGGCCTTCCCTGAGCGTGCCAGGCCAGCACGCGGCCCGTTCTCATCCACCCCTTGTACCACTGGCGACGCACCAGCCAGTTAACCCAACAGCGTCCCCGTTAACTGGATAACGTGCTGTCAAAACCTGTCATAGAACGAGACCCCCCCCACCCCCCCACCCCCTGCCCAATGGGGCTGCCAGAGGTGGTGAGACTCGACTCTCTCTGATCACTGCTTTGCTTAATGGACCACGGCTGCCCATGGTCGGGTCCTGTCAGGACCCCATTCAGTTTCCGACAAAGGCAGCGCGCGGAGATGAACGGGCGCCTCCATCCATCTGAGTGGCACCCGGGGGCTGTCCTAGCGGGAGAGAGCCGTGATCGCCTGTCGCCCGAGGGGGTTGACAGAGGCCCGGACGGGTGCGTGTGATGGGGGGTGGCGTGTCCTGCTCCCGGGACACGTCCACGCACACGGGCTGTGACACCCTGTGATGGCCCAGTCGTTACTGGGTCACGCGCTGGCTCCCTTCAGAGGCGTGTTTTGTAGAACAAGCCATCAGGCCTGTGCCTCAGGCTTCGCCAATGACAGGCCTGTCCGCGAGGGCAGGGGGACGGCTCACGGTTTGATGATGGACGCAGGGGGTTAGGCCTGCTCGGTGCCAGGGACGGTTGGCTCAGGGGCCACTACTGAGCTGGGGACTTAACTTTCCTTGGGGGGGAATCTATATCCATATCCTTATCCATATTCTTATCCATATCTACCTATCTATATCCATATCTATATCTAATCTATATCTAATCGATATCTATATCTATAACTCTATCTCTATCTACAGATACCTATAGCTACCTTTATTATATCTATGTCCATATCAATAACCATATGCATATCTACTCATATATCTATCTATATCTATATTTATATCTATATATATATACTCCTTTCAATATCTAACCTATATCTAATCTATAGCTATATCTATACCTCTATGTCTATCTACATATATCTATAGCTACCCCAATTATATCTATATCTATATCTATCTATATCTATATCTATATCTATATCTATATCTATATCATCTATATCTGTATATATGAATCTATATCTAATCTGTATCTAATCAATATCTATATCTATGCCTCTATATTTCTATCTACAGATACCTATATCTACCCCTATTATATCTATATCTATATCTATATCTATATCTATATCTATATCTATCTATATGTATATCTATATATCTATAACCTATATCTAATCTATATCTATATATCTATATCTATATAATGTATATCTATATATAATCTATATCTATACCTAATCTATATCCATACCTCTATCTATATCTATATACACCTATATCTATATCTAATCTATACCTAATCTATCTATAGCTAATATATATCTATATCTGTATCTAATTTATATCTCTATATCTCTATATTTATATCTATAAATACACACGCACACACAGGGTTCCCCCCCCCAAAAAATGCACACACACCTTAGCAGCTGATAACTCAACGGCTGTTCCTTTCTCTTCCGATTCAACCCACTGGGATTAACAAATCACTCATAGCGCGGCCCGGCCGGTGTGGCTCAGTGGTTAGACCTCGGCCTGTGACCCGGGAGGTCAGGGCTCCATCCCCGGGGTGGGGGGGTGCGGGGGGCTGGGGAGGGCGTGCAGGAGGCGGCCGGTCCGTGATGCTGCCCTGTCGTCTTGTGGCCACACCAGGGGCGTCCGCCCCGGAGAGCCCCTCATGCCCCCCCCCCCGCACCGGAGAGCCCCCCATGGCCCCCCCCCCGCACCGGAGAGCCCCCCATGGCCCCCCCCCGCACCGGAGAGCCCCCCATGGCCCCTGCCCTCCAGCCGCCTTAGGAGGGCTCCCTAGTTCCCCTGACCCTGAAATGACATTTCCAAGGAGTGTAGTGGATGGGGCTCGTTTCCTGTGCTCAGCGGCATCCCCCTCCCCCCTCCCCCTCCCTCTCTCTCTCACCCTCCCCCCTAAGCAAACTCACAGCAGCGATCTGTCCATGCTGTGTCTCCCCAGTGATGACAGGCGGCCACCTGCCAGGCGAGCCCGTCCGATGATGCTGGGAAATGAAGGATGACGCCTCCTTGCCCGCGTCTCCCCCCCAACCCCCCCCCCCCCAGGCCCTGGGAGACGAGTGAGCATCTGGCGTCCTGTCACCTTGTGTCAACGCGGGGACAGCCCCCCTCCCCGGCCCCCCCCACCCCCTCCCTCTTCGGAGACTCCTCCTCAGGGTTCAAGAGAGGAAATGAGCATCTTTTCCTGTCACTGTGATGTTTCATTCGGGGGATAGATTCTGGGGGGGGGGGGGGGGTGGCTTTCCCGAAAGATGGGCCAATTTCCAGGGGAAGGGACTTAAAAAATAGATTTGATTTCAGAGAAGGAGGGAAAGAGAGAGAGAAACATCCATGATGAGAGAGAATCATGCATCGGCCGCCTCCTGCACGCCCCACACTGGGGATCGAACCCGCAACCGGGCCAGTGCCCTTGACCGGGAATCGAACCCTGACTTCCTGGTTCACAGGTTGATGCTTAACCACTGAGCCATGCCGGCCAGGCCTCCTGGAAACTTTTAACGTCACCAATTTTGATTCCTCAAAAGAAATACTGTCCTGGCTGGTGTGGCTCAGTGGATAGAGCGTCGGCCTGCGGACTGAAGGGTCCCGGGTTCGATTCCGGCCAAGGGCACATGCCCGGGTTGCGGGCTCCATCCCCAGTGGGGGGCGTGCAGGAGGCAGCCGGTCCATGATTCTCTCTCATCATGTATGTTTCTATCTCTCCCTCTCCCTTCCTCTCTGAATTCAATAAAATATGTTTTTAAAAAAAGGAAATGTTTTTATGCGTCACGGACGAGAGTCCTCCCTCCTTCTAGCACAGCGATTCTCATCTATATCATCTATATCTATATCTATATCTATATCATCTATATCTATATCTATCTATATCTATATCTATATCTATATCATCTATATCTATATCTATCTATATCTATATCTATATCTATATCTATCTATATCTATATCTATATCTGTCTCTATATCATCTATATCTATGTCTATGTCTATATATATATCTATATCTATATCATCTATATCTATATCTATCTATATCTATATCTATATCTGTCTCTATATCATCTATATCTATGTCTATGTCTATATCTATAGCTACATCTATATCTATATCTATCTCTATATCATCTATATCTATATCTATATCTATCTCTGTCTCTATATCATCTATATCTATGTCTATGTCTATATCTATAGCTACATCTATATCTATCTCTATATCATCTATATCTATATCTATATCATCTATATCTATATCATTTATATCTATATCTATATCTGTCTCTATATCATCTATATCTATGTCTATATCTATAGCTACATCTATATCTATATCTATCTCTATCATCTATATCTATATCTATATCTATATCATCTATATCTATATCATCTATATCTATATTTATATCTATATCTATATCATCTATATCTGTCTCTATATCATCTATATCTATATCTATATATCTATCTATATCAGTGGTTCTCAACCTTCCTAAGGCCGTGACCCTTGAATACAGCTCCTCATGTTGGGGTGACCCCCAACCATAACATTATTCTCGTGGCTGCGTCATCACCGTCATGTGGCTGCTGTTACAAATCGTCATGGAAACATCTGATCTGCAGGATGGATTTTCATGGTGACACATCGAACATCATGAAAGCACCGTGATTAATCGCAAAAACAATATGTGATTATCTATATGTTTTCCGACGGTCTTAGGCGACCCCTGTGAAAGGGCCGTTCGACCCCCAGAGGGGTCGCGACCCACAGGTTGAGAACCTCAGTTCTAGCGATGTTTGGAGGAAACGGGGCGGGGGGGGGGGGGGGAAGGGGCAGGCAGAGGCGTCCGCCAAAGGGCACCCCGTGCCCCCTGCACAGACCTGGACGTCGGGGCCCCAGTGCCAGGCGGCCTCAGTGCCAGGCAGGGCCGTGGCCCCGGGGACACTCAGCCCAGCCCAGAATACAACCCACATCCCCGTGGCTCCACTGTCGCGTTGATGAGGCCGCCGGCAGCTTTTCCAAGAAAGGCTGCGCCTTCGGGGTCACAGGGCTGTTCGTGTGTTTTATAGCACAGGGCTGGGGCCCCGGCCGGCGGGGCTCAGGGGTTGAGCATCGACCTAGGAACCAGGAGGTCAGGGTTCGATTCCCGGTCAGGGCACAGGCCCGGGTTTCAGGCTCGACCCCAGTAGGGGGCGTGCAGGAGGCAGCCGATCCATGATTCTCTCTCTTCATGGATGTTTCTCTCTCCCTCTCCCTTATTCTCTGAAACCAATAAAAAATATATTTAAAAAAAATATTGCTCAGCTAGCCCGGGCTGGTGTGGCTCAATGGTTAGACACTTGGCCAGTGCACAGAAGGGTCTTGGGTTTGATCCCCGACCCCCGTGGGGGCACATGCGGGAGGCAACCAATTGATGTGTCTCTCACTTCTCTCTCTCTCTCTCTCTGCCTCCGTGTCTCCCTTCCACTCTCTCTAAAAAATAATCAATGAGCCCAGCCAGTGTGGCTCAGTGGTTGAGCACCGACCCATGAACCAGGAGGTCAGGGTTCGATTCCTGGTCGGGGGCACAGGCCCGGGTTCCGGGCTTGATCCCCAGTCGGGGGCGTGCGGGAGGCAGCCGGTCCATGATTCTCTCTCATCATGGATGTTTTTCTCTCTCTCCCTCTCTCCCTTCCTCTCTGAAATCAATAAAAATATATTTTAAAAAATCCATATTATTCCCCTTAACTCTGCTCCTCCCTTAGGGGATGTCCTTCATTTTTGTTGGGGGTATTTTGGGGAGAAACTTCCTTTTTTAAAAAAAATATACATTTTTATTGATTTCAGAGAGGAAGGGAGAGGGAGAGAGAAACATCCATGATGAGAGAGAATCACGGATCGGCCGCCTCCTGCACGCCCCCTACTGGGGATCGAGCCCACAACCCGGGCATGTGCCCTTGACCAGGAATCGAACCCGGGACCCTTCAGCCTGCAGGCCGACGCTCTACCCACTGAGCCACATGGGCCGGGGCCAGCACCACACCTTTGCTGGCCGTGTGGGCAGGCTGACGTCCCCATGTGCTGGGCTCCAGGCCAGAGCAGGAGCCACATTTGGGGGGGCGGGGGGCTGGCTGGCTGGGAGTTTGGGGCGGACGTCGGGGAGAAAATGTGCTCACAGTCAGCAGGATGGAGCGGAGGCAGGGAGAGATGCTCTCAGTATGCAGCCCGCGGTCTGGGTGGGCGCGGGGCCAGCCAGCCGGGATGTGAGGGGAGTACAGATCACGGGGGGCTGCGGGGGGTGGGGGACCTGCTCCTCAGGGAGACGCCCGAGCAATGGACGGTCAGGCCCGCGTGAGCTGCATTGACCGGCCTCCCCCTCCCTCCTCCCACTGAAGGACTCATTGACACAGGCCGGCCTGTGGAATTAGATCAAGTCAAGGGCTCGTGAAATTAATGGGAGGCTGTCAGCCGAGAGTGGGAGAGCGAGGTGCAGCGGGGGGAGGCCGGGGGGCCCCGTGAGAGGGGCGCCGTGTCAGGGCAGGAAAGAACAGCACGTGTGTGCGTGCATGAGTGTGCGCGCGCATTAGGGAGTTTGCAGGGACGAGCCTCAAGAACAAATAGGTTGCATTTGTATGCAGCACCGAGAACTGATTTTTATTTTTCTACCTATGAGAAGCCCGGTGCACGAATTCAGGCCAAGACCGGCCGAATCCGGCTCTCCGACATCCCCCGAGGGGTCCCGGATGGAGAGGGGGTGCAGGCCAGGCTGAGGGACTCCCACCGGTGCACGACCGGGGCCGGGGATGGATGCAGGAGGGCTCCAGGTTGTGTCCGGCCCGTCTCGCTCAGTCCCAATCGGCCAGACCCCAGCAGCAAGCTCACCTACCCGTCAGAGTGTCTGCCCCCTGCTGGTCAGTGCACGTCATAGCGAGCAGTTGAGCTGCCTTAGCATATCATTAGCATATTATGCTTTGATTGGTTGAACGGACGACCAGACATTTAGCATATTAGGCTTTTATGATATAGGATCTACTATTTAGTTTTTGTTAATCCTCACCAGAGGATTCTTCCATTGATTTTTGGGGAGAGTGGAAGGGGAGGGGAGGGAGGGAGAGAGAGAAACATCGATGTGAGAGAGACACACAAACATTGGTTGCCTCCCACATGTGCCCTGACCGGGACTCGGAATCGAACCTGCAACCCAGGTACCTGCCCTGGACTGGAATTCGAACCTGAGACCCTTCCGTCCAAGGACCACACTCTAACCACTGAGCCACACCGGCTAGGGCGTGTATACATTTGGGGGGGGATCCTATATATACTCCACTGCCAACGGATTGATTTTTTAAAAATATATGTTTTTATTGACTTCAGACAGGAAGGGAGAGGGAGAGAGAGAGAGAGAGAAACATCCACGATGAGAGAGAATCATGGATCGGCTGCCTCCTGCACGCCCCCTACTGGGAATTGAGCTGAAAAAAAACGGGAATCGAACCATGACCTCCTGGTCCATAGGTCGACGCTCAACCGCTGGGCCACACTGGCCGGGCTGGGCTCCTGATTCTTATCCTGTTAAAGGAGCAGGTTGTTTAATTTTAGGATAAATGTATATTTCTGCCAGGGCACGAGGAACACAGGATCCTGCCTGGCTGACTAAGCGCTATAGACTTCAGGTGTTCACTCGGTCGGCGCATGCCTCAGCCACTTTCCCCCCACATTTTATTATTATTATTGATTACGATTATTATTACTAGAGGCCCGATGTGCAATAATGGGCCTTCCTTCCCTTGGCTGCCGGCATCGCCTTCGCGCCGGCTGGACCTGCCTTTCCGCCTTCCCACACTGCCCAGAGGCCGGGAGTGGCTGAGGTGGTGCAGAACGCCCCCGGCTGCTTGGTGCCTGCATATGCAAATTAGCCCACCATCTTTGTCGGGTTAATTTGCATGCTCACTCCTGATTGGCTGGTGGGCGTTGCGAAGGTACGGTCAATTTGCATCTTTCCCTTTTATTAGTGTCGATTATTATTATTATCCAGGCTTGTCAATCACACCAAAGAATAAAAGCTCCCAGTCGCTTTGGCTCAACACGAGAGCACAGGCCACATGAAATCCCCGTATTTGGATTTTTTTTTATATATATTTTATTGATTCTTTACAGAGAGGAAGGGAGAGGGATAGAAAGTTAGAAACATTGATAAGAGAGATGAGAGAGAAACATTGATCAGCTGCCTCCTGCACACCCCCCACTGGGGATGTGCCCGCAACCAAGGTACATGCCCTTGACTGGAATCGAACCCGGGACCTTTCAGTCTGCAGGCCGACGCTCTATCCACTGAGCCAAACCAGTCAGGGCCCCGTATTTGGATTTTTAAACCCAAACCCAGCCAGGTCACAGCGACACGCTGCCTTATCTATGGCTTTTAATAAAAGCACAGCAAGCTGGCCGCATGCTATTTGCAGAGGGGAGCTGACCCCGGAGGTGGGAGGAGTGCCCTCCACCACCACGGGCATTTGCATGAGGGACGATACCGCTATTTTCCGACCCTTTAAGCATTGAGAGCCGATACAACGGCTTAGGTCAGGCTCCGAGAAACTACACTATTTCCACGGGCGATGGGCGGGGAGGGGAGGGCAGCCTTCGAACGTGTGTGTAAAATATCTCCATGGCTCTTCATGACACGGCCTCGGGGAGGCAGCCCACTCCATCACAGGGCACCCCATCTGTGCAGTGCATTCTGGGAAGGTCCCCCCTGGGGGCAGGTGCCTGGACACAGGGATGCTCAGAACCTCAGCCGATGCCGTCATTGCATGAGTGGGTCATGGAGGGGCAGGGGCCCGGACGGGGACCAATGAGAAGCAGACGACAGAGAACCCATCAGGAGGCAAAACTGGCCCGGCCTGTGTGGCTCAGTGGATAGAGCATCGACCCAGGAACCGGAAGGTCAGGGTTTGGTTCCCGGTCCAGGGCACAGGCCCGGGTTGCAGGCTCCATCCCCAGTAGGGGGCGTGCAGGAGGCACCCGGTCCATGATTCTCTCTCATCATGGATGTTTCTCTGTCTTTTCCCTCCCTCTCCTCTGTTTTCTCTGAAATCAATAAAAAAAATTTTTAAAAAACCTTTTTTTTTTTTTTGTTAATCCTCCACCCAGAATATTTTTCCATTGATTTCTTTTTAGCGAGAGTGGAAGGGAGGGGGAGAAACAGAAAGAGAGAAACATCCACGTGAGAGAGACACATCCATTGGTTGCCTCCCACCAGGGCTGGGGATCAAGCCTACCACCCAGGCACATGCCCTTGACCGGAATCGAACCCGGGACCCTTCCGCCCGCAGGCTGACGCTCTATCCACTGAGCCACACCAGCCAGTGCAATAAAAAAAAAAACATCTAAACTAATAAAAGTGTCATATGCCAATTAGACCGGACAACTTCCGGACATCCTTCCGGACAAAGCCACGGTGGCGGGAGCCGAGGCAGACGTGGTGAGGGGCGAGCAGGCCGGCAGGGGAGAGCAGTTAGGGGTGACCAAGCAGGCAGAGTGGTTAGGGGCGACCAGGCAGGCAGGCAGGTGAGCAGTGAGGAGCCAGCAGCCCCGGATTGCGAGAGGGATGTCCGACGGCCGGTGTAGGCCTGATCCCGCCCCCGAGGGCTCCTGGAATGGAGAGGGTGCGGGCCGGGCTGAGGGACCCCTGTCCTGTGCACGAATTTCATGCACCAGGACTCTAGGTGGTTTTTTTGTTTTTTGTTTTTTGTTTTTAAGGCAAAGCAGGAAGAATTGGAGGTGCCTTGGTTACTTGCTTCTAAGAGGAGCCAGTTGGATGCAAATTTCCCAGAGCCCCCTGGTTGGGTGTGTTGGGGGGCGGGGACGGGGTTGCGGGGGCCTTTGGTGGAATAAATGGAACCGACACCACAGCCCTGGGGTGAAGAGGGGAGGTTAGGGGGGATGAGGGGCGCACGGCGGAGAGGGGGGAGGGAGAAGCCAGCAGCCCGAGCGGGGGTGGAACTGAGAGGGTGTGAGAGGCATAGCCCTCCCCTCCCCGCACCCCGGCCCTAATTCTCATTTCCCAAACCTCCCGCGGGGCTGCCCAGGCAGCCATCCGTCTTCATCGAGGGCTCTGCTAAGTGCCTCCTGCGGTAGAAACAGCTGCATAATTCATAGGCAGCGAGCTCCCAGGCCTGGGAGGCCGGCCGGCCGTGCCAGCAAGAAAACAGGCTCACCTCCCGGCCGGCCAGCCGGCGGGGCTCAGGGGTTGAGCGTCGACCTAGGAACCAGGAGGTCAGGGTTCGATTCCCTGGTCAAGGGCACAGGCCCGGGTTGCAGGCTCCATCCCCAGTGTGGGGTGTGCAGGAGGCGGCCGACCCATGATTCTCTCTCTCAGCTTGGATGTTTCTCTCTCTCTCTCTCCCTCTCCCTCTCCCTTCCTTGCTGAAATCAATAAAAATATATATATATATTTTTAAAAAAAGATGCAGTAATTTAATCTAAGTCAACACCCAGCTGCAGAATTCCCAGTAGGTCATGACTCTTGAAGACGGGACTCAGTGAAGATAATGGAACCCATGCCTGTCTGCAGCCTACTATTTTAAAAAAATCTATATCTATATCTATATCTATATCTATATCTATATCTATATCTATATCTATATCTCTATCTCTATCTCTATCTCTATCTCTATATCTATATCTATATCTATCTATATCATCTATATCTATATCTATATCTATCTGTGTATATCTATATATCTATATATCTATATCTATATCTATATCTGTCTATATCATCTATATCTATATCTATCTGTCTATATCTATATCTATATCTATATCTATATCTGTTTATATCATCTATATCTCTATCTCTATCTCTATCTCTATCTCTATCTCTATCTCTATATCTGTCTATATCATCTATATCTATATCTATATCTGTATCTATATCTATCTGTCTATATCTATATCTATCTATCTGTGTCTCTCTCTCTCTCTCTCTCTCTCTCTATATATATATATATATATATATATATAATAAAAGCCTAATATGCTAATTAGATCGGACACCCGAACGACCTTCCGGACATCCTTCCGGACAACCTTCCAGATGAAGCCGGGGCTGTAAGGGCCGAGCTCCTTGCATGAATTTCATGCATTGGGCCTCTAGTATATGTGTGTGCGTGTGTGTGTGTGTGTGTGTGTGTATGTATATGTGTGTGTATATATATATATATATATATATATATATATATATATATATATATATATATATATATATTGATTTCAGAGAGGAAAAGAAAGAGAAATAGAAACATCCATGATGAGAGAGAACCATGGACGGCCGCCTCCTGCACGCCCCCTACTGGGGATCAAGCCCGCAACCCAGGCACGTGCCCTTGACCGGGAATCGAACCCTGGCCTCCTGGTTCACAGGTGGACGCTCGACCACTGAGCGACACCGGCCGGGCTGCAGCTTTCTGTCGACGAGGACTCCACCTGTCAAACAGAGAATTCCGAAATCGTAGAGGCCCGACGGAGGAAATAGCGTTGTCTTCCCCTCCAAGCTCCCCCCCCCCCGCCCCGCGGTTTTCCGTTAGGTCAACCGAAGGACTCACCATGTCTTAGAACGATCCCCATGGCCCATCCACACACACATTTTTCTCTCGTCTTCTCCGCTGCGGGTCTTGCAGACTTCCAGACGCACAGCTAAAAATAAGGATGTGAGGAGATTCAATCGCTGCTGTTCTTTTATTTAAAGCTCCGGATGGCTGCGGAGAAAAATCCCTGGTTGGGGGGGAGGGGGTGGATGGAGAGGAGAGATTAGACACAGTGAATAAGACAGTCATTATGCACCATCCCTCATCCCGCGATCCGGAATTTTAAGAAGGGCTCCGGGGGACGGTGAGGGTTTGCACGGAGTGCATCGGCCGACCCCGCAAAACGGCTCCCCCGGGGGGCGTTTGGATAAGCACCTCCGAGATCGCACGGGTGCTGAAACCGTTCCTTTCTACCGCGGGCACCGTCTTCTCTGTTTCCAGAGGCGAGTATGATGGCCTCGCGAGCATTCGCCAGTGATCCGTATGCTCATTGCTAATGGGGAGGTTGTCCGAGACGATGACTGCCGTTCATTGGGCAAACCTATATATATATAAAAGGCTAATAGGCTAATTAGACCGACCATCATCCGGACATCCTTCCGGACGTCCTTCCGGACAAAGCCACGGTGGCCGGGGACTGAGGCAGAGGTGGTTAGGAGCAATCAGGCTGGCAGGGGAGAGCAGTTAGGGGGCGATCAGGACGGCAAGGGGAGCAGTTAGGGGCATCAGGCCAGCAGGTAGAGGTGCTTAGGGGCGATCAGGCAGGCAGGCAGGCAGGTGAGCAGTTAGGAGCCAGCAGTCCCAGATTCTGGGAATAATTGGGCTTAACCGCCAGTCAGACATTCCCTGGAGAGGGTGCAGGCCGGGCTGAGGGACACCCCCCCCACCCCAGTGCACGAATTTCATGCACCGGTTCTCTCGTCTATATATATAAAAGGCTAATATGCTAAGTGTCCATGTGACTGGCCGCTGTGACATGAACTGACCACCAGGGGGCCACACAGTCAACCCAGGAGCTGCTGAGCTTGCAGTGACTTGGCAGTGGCGGTTCTCAGGTGATGCACCCCAAAACCAGAGAGGAGGGGGCCTGTTTCCCCGCGAGACCACGCGATTCCACCTTCGGCCGTGGGTGATGTGGTGGCTGGGGCACTCTTGGCCCCAAATCTGGCTTACCGCACACTTGTTCTTGCGTTCCACACGCTGTACAGCGGCAACTTTGCAGAGCGCCCTCTCGCACTCCGGGACCCCTCAGGGGGTGTCAGAGAGCCGGTTTCGGCCCGATCCCCGCAGGCTGGGCCGAGGGACCCCACCTGCTGGAGGGACCCCGCTCACTCTGCAGACGCCGGGGAGGGACCGCGGGAGGTTGGCTCCAGGGGGCGTCCGGCCCATCTCACCCTGTCCCACCCAACCAGCCACCTTCTAATTAATTTCCTTTCAGTGTGCACAAATCCGTGCACCCGGGGACTAGTGGAATAATAGCTACGCATGTGGAATATGTATTTAAATATTGGCAAATGGCCTGGTGGGCGTGGCTCAGTTGTTGGGCGTCGACCTATGAACCAGGAGGTCAGGGTTCGATTCCCGGTCAAGGGCACATGCCCGGGGTTTAGACTCAATCCCCAGTAGGGGGCATGCAGGAGGCGGCCGATCTATGATTCTCTCTCATCATGGATGCCTCTCTCTCTCTCTCAACCTCTCCCTTCCTCACTCTGAAATCCATAAAAACATATTTTTTAAAGAAATCAATGAGATAGATACACATTTATTATTGGGTGCACTGTACCCAATAATTCTCGGTAGAATTTTACCGGTGACCTCCTAGTTCATAGGTTGATGATCAACCACTGAACCACACTGGCCTGGCTGGGGCTGAGCCACCCTTGATCCTGGGAGGCCATCCTGTGCACGGGGTGGGGCCTGTGAGCCTCCTGCCTCACCCCGCCCCCTAGTTTGTGACAACCAAGAATGTCCCCAGATGTTCTAACTAGTGTGGCTCAGTGGATAGAGCGTCGGCCTGCGGACTGATGGGTCCCGGGTTCGATTCCTGTCAAGGGCATGTACCTTGGTTGCGGGCACATCCCCAGTGGGGGGCGTGCAGGAGGCAGCTGATCGATGTTTCTCTCTCATCGATGTTCCTAACTCTCTATCCCTCACCCTTCCTCTCTGTAAAAAAACACACAATAAAATACATATTAAAAATAAAAAAAGAATGTCCGCATAGCAGTTCAATCCCTCCCCATGAAACTGTGAATCTCAATAAAATCCCTAAATGTAAACGGATTCAATGCTCCAATCCAAAGGCGTAGGGTAGCTGAACGGACACAGAAACAGGACCCAACTGTACGCTGTCTATACGAGAGACCCGCCTCAGAACCAAAGACACACCCAGGACAAGAGTGAAGGGATGGGAAAAATTCCCCACGGAAATGGAAAAGAAATTTTAAAAGAGCTGGAGTAGCCACACTCACATCCGACAAAACAGACTTTAAAAGCATCACGCTACGCGAAATCACCCAGTAGGAGAAAAGATAAGCATCGTATGATCTCACTCGTGTGTGGAATCTAATGAACAACATAAACTGATGAACAAAAAATAGAGCCAGAAGTGGGGGGGAAAAATATACTAGCATATAACAGAAGTCATCCTGCTATCTGCAGATTTTTAATATTTCCTACCACTTCTGTGATATCATACTATGGTAGTACCGTTTTGCTAATATTATTACACTTAAAATCCACTTATTCTTGAAATATTATGTTTATTACATGTAATCTCTATATAAAAACCTAAGCGACCATTACGACCGGTCGACCGAACGGCCGGTCGACCAGTTGCTATGACGCCCACTGACCACCAGGGGGTAGTTGCTCAACGCAGGAGCTGCCCCCTGGGTGGTCAGTGTACTCCCACGGCCCACCTCCCATGGTCCCTACCCCCGGCCGGCTGGCCCCGACCGGCACCGATCGCCGGTCAGCCCGAGGAACCCCACCCGTGCACGAATTCGTGCACTGGGCCTCTCGTATTACTATATGTAAGATCATTTCCCTTAAATTATGGGTGTCCATTGCATGGAACATTGCCATACTTAAGATCGTTTTTCTTGCGATATTAATCCTTATTGCATGCAACATCATTACATTTCAGATCGCTTTTCTTGAAATATTAAGGTGTATTGCAGGCAGCATTGTTACACTGAACACCGTCTTTCTTGAAATAAAAAAACTGAAAAAAAAGGAAAAAGAGAAAAGACATTATGAATCTCCCTGAGCTGGCGTCACGTCGGCCATCCTGGCTCTCCCTACCCTTGCACCCGTGAGCTGGGCTTTCTGAAGGACACACCGTGACCTTGGAACGGGAGGTGCCCCCACCCCCCAGGGGCAGGATTTCGGAGACGAGCAGGCCCTGGGGCGGCCGCACACCTGCTCCAAAGCCTGAGGAAACGAGACGACGGTGCTCGAACCCGACCCCTGGGGTGTCGATGGGACTCTAGCCGATAATTAGCTCCTCTCACCACCCGGGCAGGAAATGCAAATGCTTGTTCTCCAGGCTCTCGAACCCGGTAATTGTCTCCTCAGCAGCCCAGGTGGGCTGCCCCCTCCGCGCTCTCTTCCCCACTTCACTCCCCTCCCGCGACGGGCACTTTGGCAATTAGCATCCAAAGCAGAGAGAGAGAGAGTTAGAGAGAGAGGGAGAGAGATAGAGAGAGATTTACAGCTCTGGCTCTTTGCAGAGAAGTGTGAGGGTCTCCGTTTGTTGGGCGGCTGGGGAAAAATCCATTAGGGGGTGGACACCACGTACCCTTGATTTTTTAAAAAAAAACATTTTTTTATGGATTTCAAAGAGGAAGGGAGAGGGAAAGACAGAAACATCAGTGATGAGAATCATGGATCGACTGCCTCTTGCATTCCCCCTACTGGGGATTGAGCCGCAACCTGGGCATGTGCCCTCGACCAAGAATCGAACCCGGGACCCTTCCATCCACAGGCTGATGCTCTATCCACTGAGCCACACCAGCTAGGCCCATATCCTTGATTTTGAAAGGACTATTGTGTCCCATAGCTTTATTTTATTTTATTTTTCTTATTTTATTTTATTTTAATTTAAATTTATTTTATTTTATTTTATTTTACTTTATTTTATTTTATTTTTCTGCCCATCTATATATATAAAAAGCCAGCGACCGCAATGCCATAATGACCAGAACCACCGGTTGCTATGAAACCCACTGCGGCCAGCAAACCGGCCTGATGGGGGTGCGGGGCTTGCCGGCCAACCTCCCCTGGCTCCTTCCTCCAGCTGGCCCTGCACCCGACCAGCCCCCACCACCCCGATTGGCCTGCAGCCCCGCCCCACAGCCAGCTCTGCCCCCGATCGCCACCCCCCCCCCCCCCGATTGGGGCCGGGCCGGCCGGACTCCACCGGTGCACGAATTCGTGCACTGGGCCTCTGGGAGCTTTAGAACAGCATTGCGGGCAAGGGGCTGGTGAGGCAAGTGACGATGGAAAAAATACCAACAGCTATTCATTGCATAGAATTATGTGTGTGTATATGTATATATTTTTATTGCTCTCAGAGAGGAAGGGAGAGAGAGAGAGAGAGATAGAAACATCCACGACGAGACAGAATCAGGGACCGGCCGCCTCCTGCACGCCCCCTACTGGGGATGGAGCCCGCAACCCCGGGCAGGTGCCCTTGACCGGGAATCGAACCCGGGACCTCTCGATTCATAGGTCGACATGCAACCACTGAGCCACCCCAGTCGTGCAAATAGATATTTTCTCACCCAAAAAGGGGCCCCTTTGACTGATGGGAAAGAAAAGCTCACTTTGATACCGAATGTCTTCATTGCGGAAGGCGACGGAGAAAACAGGGGCTGTGTTTATGGCCGGGTTTCTCAGGCACAAGCCTGACTCTGGGAAAATAAAATAATAAAATAAAATAAATAAAATAAAATAAAATAAAATAAATAAAATAAAATAAAATAAATAAAATAAAATAAAATAAAATAAATAAAATAAAATAAAATAAATAAAATAAAATAAAATAAAATAAATAAAATAAAATAATAAAATAAAATAAAATAAAATAAAAAGATCTCTGTAATGCGATTCTGACAGAAGCCCAATTTGCAAGCAGTCAATTCTCCCTCCAAAGTTCCCTGAATAAATTACCGGCGAAATGCATTCTTCAGCGAGCGGACGAATTAGCCGGTGGTCAGGGGTTATCAAAAACGAGCCCATTAAATTTTTCACGACATCTGCCAGAAATAATGACTTTGATTCGCCGGGACTCGCCAATCCATCATTCATTTTTTTTTATTCGTGACATCTCTGAGATCACAGGAGCCATGATCAGTGCGGGCAACGCGTGATATGGGGCAGCGAGAACGCATCTTACACACATAAAAAATTCACGGCGTGGCCGGCGTGGCTCCGTGGCTGAGCCTCGACCTATGAACCAGGAGGTCACAGCTCGGTTCCCGGTCAAGGGCACATGCTCGGGTTGCGAGCTGGATCCCTGACCTCCTGGTTCGTAGCTCAAAGCTCACCCACCGAGCCAGGCCTCAGGGCGCTGCTGCATTTTAACGCCAATTCATTGATGTGTGTGGGTGGCAGGTGGGCAGTGGTACCTCAAGGTCATGTAAACCTGCATCTCCCTGATGCTGTGACCTTGAGCATCCTTCCGTACGTCTCTTGGCCACCTGTGTGTCCTCTTTGGAGAAGTGTCTGTTTAGATCCTCTGCCCATGTCTTTTTTAAAATTAAATTGTTTCTCTTCCTTTTGTTGAGTTGTGGGAGTTCTTTATATAGAGGGCGTCCCAAAATTCACGCAAGAAGTCATTTTGATAGAAAGCACAGGTTTATCATTAAAAATTGTGAATTTTTTATTGATTTATAAAGGACACAGTCTAGGGTTTATGGGTGGAATAGCACATCGGGTCCATGGCCTCCCCGGCTTTGCTGGCACAGATGCAAAGCCGTGGTCTTCCTTGGTCTTCCCTGTCCCTGCTCCTGGGCCATCATTGGTACCTGGTGATGCTGATCGAATTGGAGGGATTGACATCCAAGGGAAACAGATATTAGAATCTGATTCAATCAACCGAGTCCAATCGGGCTTTTATTTTTGTTGTTGTTATTGTTGTGAATGCTCACGCAACATTCAAGTCTTGCGTGAATTTTGGGACGCCCTATATTTTGGAAATTAACCCCTTGTCCGATGTATCATTGCCAATATGCTCTCCCCCTCCCCACCCCACTCCCCATATCGTGGGTTCCCTTTTCATTTTGAGGACAGAGGTCAATGGAGAGAGAAAAGGGAACATTTATAATACTTTCAACAATAACGATAATTGTTTTAAAATCATACTAGAGGCCCAGCTCGCGAAATCGCTCGAGACCCCGACCGGGCCCACTGCCTCGCCGCGCACCCAGCCTCCTGGCGGCCAGTCTTTGGTCCTTACGGCGTGTTGGCCAAGGGGTTTTTATAAAAGAGATATTTATTGATTTCAGAGAGGAAGAGAGAGAGAGAGAGAGAGAGGAGAGAGAGAAACATCAATGATGAGAGAGAATCATGATCAGCTCATTCATCTCCCAGGACTGTGGGAACACCATGATGGTGGGGGACCGCAGTGTATGGGTAGGGGGACATTGTGTGTCTTACCTCCCCGGCTGCCCACACCCCCCCCCTGGCAGGGAGCCTCATTGCATTTGGACAATTCTCCCCCCCACCCCACCGCCTGCACCCCACCTCCCCAGAGTGGTTCTCACGCTGCTTCGGAGACGGGGTGTCTGTGGGGCACTGCAGAAGAATTCTTTCCACGCACCCGACAGGAACGATGACTCAATTCGGGAATGTGGACATAAACAGGCCATTCTTGCCCGGGGCGGACGGGGGGTCATGGAGGGGGGGGGGGCAGTTCCCGGGACTTGGCAGGGGTTGGAGCGGCTGAACTATTTCAGGAATGTGGCTTCTTCTTCGTGGCGGCGAGTCCATCATTGTGGCTCATCCGGCCTGGATGGGGGGAAATCCCTCCAGACACCCTCTTGTTTTCACAGGAGACGTGGCCCAAGAGGGACAGAGAGATGGAGACGCTCTGCCCAAATGCAGAGGAGACGGACGGGAGATTATAAAAAGGACGATGGTGGTTGTTCCGTCACCGCCAGGTTATATAGATTAAGATGCCAGCACCATAGGCCAGCGGTGGCGAAGCTATGACAGGCGAACTCACTTTCTGGGTTGATCTTCCTTTGTTCAATGGCATTGAAATATATGAAATAAATACCAGAAATATAAGTCTCTGTTTGACTGCGGTGGCAAAGATCAAAAGATTTCTCTAGGTGACACGGCACCAGAGTTAAGTGAGGGATTTTCAAAATGCTGGCTCGCCGAGCTCAAAAGGTTCGCCGTCGCGGCCCTAGGCCGACATCAGATTGTGTTGGCAAAGTTTCCCTTTTCTTGATTGAAAAAGACCCAAATTTTTCTTAGAAGAGTGGCGATTTCTGTCCTAGCAGGTCGTTCAACATGTCTAGGTATCCATCTGTCTGTATTTTTAAATATATTATTTATTGATTTCAGAGAGGAAGGGAGAGGACGAGAGAGAGAGAAACATCCATGAGGAGAGAGACTCATCGATCCGCCGCCTCCTGCACGCCCCGCACTGGGCATCGAGCCCGCAACCCCGGGCGTGTGCCCTTGACCGGGAATCGAACCCGGGACCCTTCAGTCCGCAGGCCGACGCCCCATCCACTGAGCCCCACCAGCCAGGGCTGATGACCAGGCTTTCGATGAAAACAGGTATTTTCAGCATTTCTGTGTTTACAGCAACAAAAGCTCACGTTTCTCTTTGCAATAGACAACCTTCACCCTCAGACAGTGTAGCGTTCTTGCGTGTTATTCAGACACTGTGGGCACAACTCGGCGTACTTTCCTCCACTTCAACCCGTTGGAATTGTTTTAAAATCTTTCTTCTCCCCACTGGGGACTCATTACCCTGATGACGTTTTACATACAAAGAACCCATTTGCAATAATTTATGACGGCTCCTACGGGCTTTGATGGCGTTCAAATATGGAAGGAAAAAAAAATGTATGCTTTCTATACATAGGTAAACAGAAACCCAGCAAAGATGAGATAAAAGAGAAATTACATTCGATCTTAGAAGCACGGTGAGGCACATTCTTTAAAAAAAAAAAATTAAAATTGATGTTAGAGAGAGGAAGGGAGAGGGAAAGAGAGAGAGAGAAACATCCATGATGAGAGAGAATCATGGACCGGCCGCTTCCTGCACGCCCCCGCCTGGGGATGGAGCCCGCAACCCAGGTACATGCCCTTGACTGGAATCGAACCCAGGACCCTTCAGTCCGCAGGATGACGCTCCATCCACTGAGCCAAACTGGCCAGTTTGGCCAGTTTGTATTTTAAAAGGACTAGCCACCAATGAATTAACCGTCTTCCCTTTTCTACCACTCGAATTCTGTCCCTGCCTTTCTCCTGACATATTCGTGCATCTAAAGTGACAAGTCTGGCCCTGGCTGGTGTGGCTCAGTGGATAGAGCGTCGGCCTGTGGACTGAAGAGTTCCGGGTTCGATTCCCGGTCAAGGGCACATGCTTGGGGTTGTGGGCTTGATCCCCAGTAGGGGGCGTGCAGGAGGCAGCAGAGCCATGAATCTCTCTCATCATGGATATTCCTCTCTCTCTCTCCCTTCCTCTCTGAGATCAATAAGAAAAATATCTATACTAATAAAAGGGTAATATGCTAATTAGACCAGACATCTTCCAGACAATTTTCCAGACATTCTGGACAAAGCCATGGTGGTGGGGCCAAGGCAGAGGTGGTGAGGGGCGATCAGGACAGCAGGGGACAGCAGTTATGGATCATGCTGGCAGGGGAGAGCAGTTAGGGGGATCAGGCCAGCAGGCAGGTGAGCGGTTAGGAGTCAGCAGTCCCGGATTGCGAGAGGGATGTCCGACTGCCGGTTTAGGCCCGATCCCGCAGGAATCAGACCTAAACCAGCAGTCAGACATCCCCCAAGGGGTCCCGGATTGGAGAGGGTGCAGGCCGGACAGAGGGACACCCCCCCCCCAATGCACGAATTTCATGCACCGGGCCACTAGTTTAAAAATAAAAATAAATAAAGTTACCCGTCTGCCCTAGCTGGATTGGCACCCCGGGGAGCTGGTGGCTGCCAGCAGGGGTAGCTGTGTGTCACCTGGTGCAGGCTGTGAGGCCTGCTCCCAAGCTAGCTGGCAGCCAGCTCTTTCCGACCGACCGTGTGGGGAACACAGAGAAATGAGCAGCCCTGTCAAGGCTGCCAGGCTCTGAGCTGTGCACGTTCTCCAGGGATTTGCAAGAGGCGTGGGCGGCTGTCGCTGGCTTTGGCATCGCAGGCACAGAGCGAGGACGTTAACGTGGGAAAAGACAGCAGCGTTTCACAAGTCGCAAAACACCGCCTGTGCCGCTCGGGGAGTTGCAGGGGAGGCTGGGGAACCCCCTCCAGAAAGCAGGGCATCCCCGCTGGGCTGCCTCAGACAGCAGCAGCCCTAGGTCTTCCCCTTTTTTCTTCAGGGCTATTACTGTTACTTTATTTTTACGCCAGAGGCCTGGTGCATGAAATTCGTGCATGTGGCAGGGATGGGTAGATGGATGATGGGTAGAAATGTGGATAGATGGAGGAATGGATGGATGGATAAATAGATGGAATGGATAAATGGATGAATAAATGGGTGGATGGATGGATGGATGGACGGACAGACAGATTGGTGGATAGATAGATGGGTGGATGAATGGATGGATTGGTGGATAGATGGATGGATGGATGGATGGATGGATGGATGGATGGATGGATGGATGGATTGGTGGATAGATGGATGGATGGATGGATGGATGGATGGATGGATGGATGGATGGATGGATGGATTGGTGGATAGATAGATGGATGGATGGATGGATTGGTGGATAGATAGATGGATGGATGGATGGATGGATGGATGGATGGATGGATTGACGGATTGGTGCATAGATAGATTTACCAATCCATCCACCCATTCATCCACCAACTCATTACCCCATTCATCTATCCGTCTATCTATTCTCCGTCTTTTTCCACCAAGGTTTTAAGGTGGCTTAGAAAGGCACATAAAATCTGTATTGAAAATAAATAAACAAATCAGCAAAACAATGAACAAACCAAAGTAGGTGAGAATGAAAAGGAGAGAGAGAGAGAGAGAGAGAGAGAGAGAGAGGATATCCACCCACCAACCCATCCATCCATCCATGTTTCCTTTCATCCATTCACTCATTTATCAACCCCCCATGTCTTCATCCACCCATCCATTCATCCATCCATTCATCCATCCATGTTTCCTTTCATGCATCTATCCATCCAGTCATTTATCTACCCATCCATGTCTCCATCCATCCATCCATCCATCCATCCATCCATCCATCCATCCATCTATCAACAAATTTATCCATCTCTCCATCAATCCATCTATCCACCAATCCATCCATCCATTCATCCATCCATGTTTCCTTTCATCCACCCATCCAGTCATTTATTCACCCACCCATGTCTCCATCCATCCATGAATCTATCCATCATTCATCCATCCATCCATCCACCCACAAATCTATCCATCATCCATCCATCCATCCATCCATCCATCCATCCACAAATCTATCCATCATCCATCCATCCATCCATATGGACATGTATGCCTGCCACAGAGGGTCCTACCGTAGGTATGTGAAGAAGTGGGGTTGCTCCCAAGGTGGCCTCCATTTGTCCCGAAATGTCTCCTGCCTGAAGTCTACATGGGGGAGACCCCTCAGGGGTTCAATGTGCTGAACCCCAAACACCTGATTTTTTTTGCATAGACTCTGACAGACGGGGCCCACCTTTGAATGGATCTAAGCCCGGTGGGTGATGAAGATGAGATGAGGCCGCTTACATTCAAGCCAGGTTTCAGACGTTCCCTCCCGAAAATCCCATTTTACACCTCTGCGGCCGGCAGCATTCACCGCAGGAAAAATGTGTACTTAACATTTAGCCAAAAATAAAAACCTCTGCGAAATACCCAACTATCGACGGCTCCATTACCCCCCGAGCAGGCCCGGAGGAACACAGTCAAGTGGCTGTGTCCGTACAGGGCCGTCCGCAATCAGAAAGGATTTCCAATGACAGCGCCGGGCACGAATCCTGCAAAATCAAAACACACTTACGCAGCCACTAAACCCCGTGATGAAACATAATCGTCGCTATTAAGCCTTTCCCGCCCCCCCCAAAATGAGGAGCTGGGGACGCGACGCAGTCTCCGAACCGTCTTCTGAGGCAGGCTCCTTATACTTCACTAGAGGCCCGGTGCACAAAAATTTGTTCACTCAGGGGGGTGGTCCCTCAGCCTGGCCTGTGCCCTCTCGCAGTCTGGGACCCCTCGGGGGATGTCCACCTGCTGGCTTAGGCCCGCGGCCTGGGGGACTGGGCCTAAGCTGGCAGTCAGACATCCCTCTGGCAGCCCGGGAGCCCTCGGGGGTTGTCCACCTGCTGGCTTAGGCCTGCTCCCTGGGGGATTGGGCCTAAGCTGGCAGTCAGACATCCCTCTGGCAGCCCTCGGGGGATGTCCACTTGCCAGCGGGGGGCAGACCTAAGCTGCAGTCGGACATCCTTAGCGCTGCTGAGGAGGCAGGAGAGGCTCCCACCACCACCACTATGCTGGCAGCCACCAGCCTGGCTTGTGGCTGAGCAGAGCTCCCCCATGTGGGAGCGCACTGACCACCAGGGGGCAGCTCCTGCATGGAGCGTCTGCCCCCTGGTGGTCAGTGTGTGTCACAGCGACCAGTCATTCCCGGTCGTTCCGCTGTGAGGGTCAATTTGCATATTAGCCTTTTATTATATAGGATGGTGCGGCTGAGTACACTCATCGCTGTAGGGACCCCATGTTCACCTCGCCGACACCCCGTCTCACCCTCCCCTGTCAACTTCATCCGAGGTGTAAACAGGCTTTCTGCCATGTCTTTATTTTTCCCCCTGTGGTCACCGGGGCGTCCGAAGGTGATGCCTGGGAGGAGAAACACTTCATCCTACAAAAATCCTGGAGATGTGATCGTCTCCTTTCTGTGCTGAAAAGGCATCCACAGAGCCTGGCCGGCTGGCGTGGCTCAGGGGTTGAGCATCGACCTAGGAACCAGGAGGTCACGGCTCGATTCCCGGTCAAGGGCATACGCCCAGGTCGCGGGATCCACCCCCAGTAGGGGACGTGCAGGAGGCAGGTGGCCCATGATTCTCTCTCACATCGATGTTTCTCTCTCTCTCTCTCTCTCTCTCTCTCTCTCTCTCTCTCTGTCTCTCTCTCTCTCTCCATCCCTTCCACTCTCTCTAAAAATCAATGGAGCCCTAGCCAGTGTGGCTCAGTGGATAGAGTGTCAGCTTGCAGAATGAAGGGTCCTGGGTTCGATTCCAGTCAAGGGCACGTGCCTGGGTTGCGGGCTTGGTCCCCGGTATAGGGCAGCCGATCAATGATTCTCTCTCATCATTGATGTCTCTCTCTCTCTCTCTCTCCCCCTATCCCTTCCTCTCTGAAATCAATAAAAAAATGTCTTTAAAAACCAATAAAAATCAATGGGAAAACATCCTTGGGTGAGGACTAACGAGAGAGAGAGAGAGAGAGAGAGACTGTGCAATGTCTCCTCTGGGCTCTTAAAACACTTGGAGCCCATCATCAAAATTTCACAAAGCCATGCCCTAACCGGTGTGTGGCTCAGTGGATAGAGCGTCGGCCTGCAGACGGAAGGGTCCCGGGTTCGATTCCGGCCAAGGGCATGTACCTCGGTTGCGGGCACCTCCCCAGTAGGGGGCGTGCAGGAGGCAGCTGATCGATGTTTCAACTCTCTATCCTTCTCCCTTCCTCTCTGTAACAAATCAATCAAATATATTTTAAAAAAATAAAATAAGTAAAAATTTCACAAAGCCAGAGGCCAACGCACTGATTTTCCGGAGACAGCACCGCTTCTAGGACACGCTGGGATCGGGCCTGATTGAACATCGTCCGTAGGACACCGGGTACCAGGTTGCTTCCTGTTTTGCACTGACACAATGTCCCGCATTTATGGGGACCCAATGAATATTCATGAGACGTCACTGAGAGAACACGTCCATCGGTGGATCGATAGTTCCTGAATGCAGGGCCAACCACTTCGGACAATGAAAACCGAAATACCGAATTCCCATCGTTCATCGCCCTCCATCCATAGCCCCAAACGAAAAGATATCCAAGCAGCAAGTTTTGAATGACGGATTCTTTGTGCGTTGAGCCGCATGAAATTGGTAATTTTTAGTTTTAAGTCCACAGCGGTTTACCTAAAACTAAATACGAGTCTTCTGCTCGTATTTGAGACATTTTTTTTCCTTTTCTTTTCTTTTTTAAAATATATGCTTATTGATTTCAGAGAGAGGGAGAGAGAAATAGAAACATCAACGATGAGAGGGAATCATGGACTGGCTGCCTCCTGCACGCCCCCTGCTGGGGATCGAGCTCGCAACCCGGGCACGTGCCCTTGACCGGAATCGAACCCGGGACCCTTCGGTCTGCAGGCCGACGCTCTATCCACTGAGCCATACCAGCCAGGGCAGAAATTTTTCTTTTCTCTGGTGACATGAGGAAAATAAAATAGTTTAAGACAAGTCTGGGATATATAAATAGCCTCTCACCCGGGAAAACAGCTAAGTGCAGATCACATAACGAGCCAAAACGTTCAGTTCAGAGGTGCGCTGTTTCGGTGAAAGGATCCAACTTTCATCCCTGGTAGATGCGTCTTTTCCCGTTCGCCCAGCAGGGCAAGGGATTTGGGCTGACAAAGCAGTGAGCGCCCCCTCCTACAGAAGAATCCTATAGAATAACAGCCTAATATGTTAAGTGTCCGGTCGTCCGGCCGACCAATCAAAGAGTAATATGCTAATGATATGCTAAGGCCGCTCAACCGCTTGCTATGATGTGCACCGACCACCAGGGGGCAGACAGTCGACCATCCAACCAGTTGCTATGATGTGCACCGACCACCAGGGGGCAGTCGACCAGTTGACCAGTCGCTATGATATGCACTGACCACCAGGGGGCAGACAGTCGACCAGCCAACCAGTCGCTATGACGTGCACTGACCACCAGGGGGCAATCGACCAGTTGACCAGTCGCTATGACGTGCACTGACCACCAGGGGGCAGTTGACCAGTTGCTATGATGTGCACTGACCTCCAGGGGGCAGACACTCAATGCAGGAGCTGCCCCCTGGTGGTCAGTGCGCTCCCACAGCCAACCTCCCAGTGTCCCTCTCCCCGGCGGGCTGGCCCCTCTTGGCCCCTATTGGTTGTGGGCAAGATGACCACGATCGATCGTCCCAATTACCAGCCAGGCCGAGGGACCCCACCCATGCACGCATTCATGCCTGGGCCTCTAGTCAAGCCAACAAAGCCACATATCATGCGATCTCACTTATATATGGAATTTTTTTAAAAAAAGAACATAACAGTCTGGCCAGTGTGGCTCAGTGGTTGAGCATCAACCTAGGAACCAGGAGGTCACGGATCCGATTCCCGGTCGGGGGCACAGGCCCGGGTTGCGGGCTCGATCCCCAGTGGGGGGCGTGCGGGAGGCGGCCGATCCATCATTCTCTCTCATCGTGGATATTTCTCCCTCTCCTTCTCCCTCTCTGAAATCAATAAAAAAATATTTTTTAAAAAGGAATACATTATCTACTGGAAATAAAATATATGTTATAATATATATGATATATATATATATATATATATGTATATATATATATATATGGAAAAAGAGAGAGAGAGAGAGAGAGAGAGAGAGAGAGACAGAGAGACAGAGAGACAGAGAGACAGAGAGAGATTGTGACAAACTTTAAACAAAAAAACAGGAGCCGATGGTTTTTTCTATTTTCAATGCACCGTCGCCGGGCAACATTTCTCTTTGTCTTAGGTGCCCAGCAGGCACCCTGACACAATGAGGGTGCCACCAAAATAGATCAGAAACGAGGGCTAGACACCAATTTCCTCCAGACCAAAGTAGGACACCTGCTCCCGACAGCTGGCCGGCTCGCCCCGGGCGCGACCCCACGGCGGGGCACGGGCCACGGCAAAGTGAGGGAGACACCGGGACGCGTGGGACTTTCCGCTGCCGGGGCCGCTCTCCGCGGCGATCGAATTAGGTTAAAAGGGGGCGTTTTCCGTATCTGGCGCTGTGGTGGCTTCTCACCCCCAGTGGGGGGGCGTGCAGGAGGCGGCCGATCCATGATTCTCTCTCATCATAGATGTTTCCTTCTCTCTCTCTCTCTCTCTCCCTCTTTGAAATCGATCCTATCTAATAAAAGAGTAATATGCTAATTAACCCTCACTCCGTGACAAAAAGATGGCGGTGCCCATAGTGGCTGGGGTGTTGCCCCGGCAACGTGAGCTCAGCGTACAAGCCCCGGCCGCACGGAGGGAGGGGAGGGCCCTCGGGCCAGAGGCCGGGGTGAGGGATGCTGGCGTCGTTGCAGGCCGGGCTAAGGGACACACCCTTTGTGCACGAATTTTGTGCACCGAGGCCTCTAGTCTTAATGATAAAAGGCCTGTGGCCGTAAAGCCGTAATGACCAACGACCGGACGGGGAACCACGGAGAGCTGGGAGGGTGGTGGCAGTGGCTAGAGCAAAGCAGCCTGGGTCCCAGGTGCCTGGCAGCCAGCAGGCGGGCGGGGCACACGCAGGTGGGTGGGGCCATGTGATTCCGTGTGCTGGGCTTCTAGTAAAAACATCAAAAAATAAATATAAGGAGTTCTCATCAGGTGGAAACACTGCAATAATATAGTCATTTAATTATCTTTATTGTTGAAAGTATTACACAGGTCCCCCTTTTTTCCCCCCATTCATCCTCCCCTCCCCACCCCCAAATTAAATATTCGCCTTCATTGCACGTTAACTATGGAGCTGCCATGTGACCCAGTGACCCCACTTGTAGGAATATGTCCTAAGAACCCGGAAACATCCATCAGAAAGAATGTATACACCCCTCTGTTCAGAGCAGCACGGTTTACAATCACCAAGATCTGTAAACAGCCCAAGTGCCCATCAGCAGATGAGTGGATTAGGAAAACAATGATATGCCTACATCGTGGAATACTATGCAGCCGTGAAAAAGGAAAATCTCTTCCCCTTTGAGACAGCGTGCAGGGACCTGCAATCACATATGCATTTGCATTGGAAACATCCTATATAATAAAAGCCTAATGCGCCAAGTGTCCGGTCGTCTGGTCGGCCATTCGACCAATCAAAGCGTAATATGCTAATGATATGCTAAGGCTGCTCAACTGCTAACTATGACGTGCACTGACCACCAGGGGGCAGACAGGTGACCAGTCGACCAGTCACTGTGATGTGCACTGACCACGAGGGGGCAGACAGGTGACCGGTTGACCACTCGCTATGACGTGCACTGACCACCAGGGGGCAGACACTCTGACCAGGAGGTGAGCTTGCTGCTGGGGTCTGGCCGATCGGGATCGCCCTGTGGCTCTGTGTGTGACAGGGGGCGGGGCCACAACCTCCCTATCCACCCTGCTCTGTTCATGACAGGGGAAGGCGCCCCAACCCCCTGATCAGCCCTGCTCTGTGCCTGATAGGGGGGAGCTCCCCAACCCCCTGATCGCCCTGAAGCTCTGTGTGTGACAGGGTGCGGTGCCCCAACCCCCCAATCGGCCCTACCCTGAGCGTGACTGAGGGTGGCATCTCAACCTCCCAATCCAACCTGCTCTGTGCATGCCAGGGGGCGGCGCCCCAACTCCCCTAACGGCCCTGCTCTGAGCCCGACCAGGGGCTGCACCTAGGGATTGGGCCTGCCCTCTGCCACCCGGGAGCAGGCCTCAGCCAGCAGGTCGTTATCTCCCGAGGGGTCCCAGACTGCGAGAGGGCACAGGCCGGGCTGAGGAGCCCCCCCTTCCCCCCCCCCCCCCGAGTGCACAAATTTTTGTGCACCAGGCCTCTAGTATTTATATATATATATTGATTTTAGAGAGGAAGGCAGAGGGAGAGAGAGCTAGAAACATCAGTGATGAGAGAACCACGGATCGGCTGCCTCCTGCCCGGCCCCCTGCTGGCGATTTAGCATGTCCCCTTGCCCAGGAATCGCACCCGGGACCCTTCAGTCCACAGGCCGGCGCTCCACCCACTGAGCACACCGGCCGGGACCCCCCGCGTCCTCCGGGCAGACTCCTGTCTCAGCGGCTCCGTGAGATTCCTTCGCTCTCTCTCTCCGAGGCTCCTGCACAGCCGGAGCCTATCTCCCCAGCCCCCCTCACCCCGCTGGGTTCCAGCCAGAGGAGCTAATTTTAGCTCCATTTCCCCTCCCCGTGACTTTTCGTTGCAATTAAAGCGTGACCTCCAGGGTGGCCAGTTGGAGCCGCTCTCCCTGCATTCAGCGGGGCGAGCCTTCCATCGGCGACGGGCTGGGGGCTGGGGGCTGCGTCCCAGACAAGCTGTGTGTGGTCATGAGCTGCTAGAGGCCCGGTGCAGGAAAATCCGTGCCCTCGGGGGTCGGGGGGTCCCTCAGCCCGGCCCGCGCCCTCTCGCAATCCGGGACCCCTCAGGCAGGGTCCCTGGGCCGGGCCTGAGATCAGGGCCAATCGGGGGCATTCCTGCCCCCGGGTGTGGGCAGCTGGCCCCGTCCCCACTGCTTGCCCCCCTGCCACCCGTGGCCTCTCTCTGCAGGCAGCGGTGCGATGGCTTGTCTCACCTGGGCCTCCCTCTTTCTTTGCTGGGGGAGGGGGGCAGCCCTGTGAGAGGCCGTCTGCCTGCCTGATCGCCCCTAAACACTCGCCTGCCTGCCTGATCGCCCCTAACCACTGGCCTGCCTGCCTGATCGCCCCTAACCACTCGCCTGCCTGCCTGATCGCCCCTAACCACTCGCCTGCCTGCCTGATCGCCCCTAACCACTCTGCCTGCCTGATCGCCCCTAACCACTCGGCTGCCTGCCTGATCGCCCCTAACCACTCGCCTGCCTGCCTGATTGCCCCTAACCACTGGCCTGCCTGCCTGATCGCCCCTAACCACTGGCCTGACTGCCTGATCACCCCTAACCACTCATCTGATTGCCCCTAACCACTCGCCTGCCTGCCTGATCGCCCCTAACCACTCGCCTGCCTGCCTGATTGCCCCTAACCACTGGCCTGCCTGCCTGATCGCCCCTAACCACTGGCCTGACTGCCTGATCACCCCTAACCACTCATCTGATTGCCCCTAACCACTCGCCTGCCTGCCTGATCGCCCCTAATCACTTTGCCTGCCTGATCGCCCCTAACCACTTGCATGCCTGCCTGATCGCCCCTAACCACTGGTCTGCCTGCCTGATTGCCCCTAACCACTGGTCTGCCTGCCTGATTGCCCCTAACCACTGGCCTGCCTGCCTGATCAACCCTAACCACTCGCCTGCCTGCCTGATCGCCCCTAACCACTCTGCCTGCCTGATCGCCCCTAATCACTTTGCCTGCCTGATCGCCCCTAACCACTTGCATGCCTGCCTGATCGCCCCTAACCACTGGTCTGCCTGCCTGATTGCCCCTAACCACTGGTCTGCCTGCCTGATTGCCCCTAACCACTGGTCTGCCTGCCTGATTGCCCCTAACCACTGGTCTGCCTGCCTGATTGCCCCTAACCACTCGCCTGCCTGCCTGATCGCCCCTAACCACTGGCCTGACTGCCTGATCACCCCTAACCACTCATCTGATTGCCCCTAACCACTCGCCTGCCTGCCTGATCGCCCCTAATCACTTTGCCTGCCTGATCGCCCCTAACCACTTGCCTGCCTGCCTGATCGCCCCTAACCACTGGTCTGCCTGCCTGATTGCCCCTAACCACTGGTCTGCCTGCCTGATTGCCCCTAACCACTGGCCTGCCTGCCTGATCAACCCTAACCACTCGCCTGCCTGCCTGATCGCCCCTAACCACTCTGCCTGCCTGATCGCCCCTAACCACTCTGCCTGCCTGATCGCCCCTAACCACTCTGCCTGCTTGATCGCCCCTAACCACTGGCCTGCCTGCTTGATCGCCCCTAACCACTCGCCTGCCTGCCTGATCGCCCCTAACCACTGGCCTGCCTGCCTGATCGCCCCTAACCACTCTGCCTGCTTGATCGCCCCTAACCACTGGCCTGCCTGCCTGATCACCCCTAACCACTCGCCTGCCTGCCTGATCGCCCCTAACCACTGGTCTGCCTGCCTGATCACCCCTAACAACTCGCCTGCCTGCCTGATCAGCCCTAACTGCTGGCTTGGGGGCAGAGCCAGCCCGGGGAGGGGCCCTGGGGGTTCTGGTCTCTGGTCATTCCTGTCATTCCACTTATGGTGGCGGGCCTTTTATTACATAGGATAGAAAATAAAGAGTGGAAGAGGACCCTCTTGCCCCTCCTGAGCCAGCTGAGCTCAGAATGCACCCTGAACCTCAGCTGAACCGCTAATCTGCAAATCCAGGACCGCGGGTCAGTCAGGGTTTCTCAGAGAGGACACCGAAGGCACAAGTGACAAAACAGAAGAGAGAAGGGGACGTCTCCAGCACTAAGATCGATTGTCTTCAAAAGAAACCAGCAAGAAAGTGAAATTGTTCTCCCTCTCCCTTCCACCCTGAAGTCAATCTCTGTCTCTATCTCTATCTCTATCTCTATCTCTATCTCTATCTCTATCTCTATCAATATTAATCTATATCTATATATATCTATATATCTCTATCTCTTTCTATATATCTCTATCTCTATCTCTATCTATGTCATCATCTGCATCTATATCTATACCTATACCTATATCTATCTATATCATCTATATCTATGTTATATATCTATATCTATATCTATATCTATATCTATATCTATATCTATATCTATATCTATATCTATATAATCTATATCTATATCATCATCTATATCATCATCTATATCATCATCAATATCTATATCTATCTCAATCTCTATATCTTTATCTCTATATTTAAAGATCTATATCTACATCTATATGTAACTATCTATATTATATATCTATATCTATATCTTTATCTATATCTATATAACATATCTATCTATATATTTATCTATATTACATACCTCTATCTCTATCTCTACATCTACATCTATATATCTATATCTATATCTATATCTATATTATATATCTCTATCTCTACTTCTATCTCTATCTCTATTATATATCTGTATCTGTATCTATATCTATATCTATATCTATATCTATATCTATATCTATATATCTATATCTATGTATATCTATATATGTACTGACTTTATGAGTTTATTTCAGCCAAACTGACAATGATCGCTGGGAAGCAAAAACCTCACCGAATTGAGAAAATGCTCCCGAAAATGGCAGCCTACCACTTTTTAAAAATAACATAAATTTTTTATTGTCGATAGTATTACAGCTATGTCCTGTCTTACCCCCCCCCTTTCCCTCCTCCTCCTCCCAGAACAAAAATCTATTTTTAAAAACTTTCTTTAAAAAATAAATTAGTAAAAAGACGACTAACAGACTGAGACGAAACAGGGAAAGAGAAGAATCAAGTCCGCAACTTTATTCATAATACGGACAAATAACACTGATACCCCAACTAGAGGCCCGGTGCACGAATTCGTGCATGGGCCGACCGGGGGAGGCGACGCAGAAGGTTGGCCGGCCAGCCCTCCCCCGACCAGAGTGGGAACGCCCGATTGGGGGCGGGGCCAGCCAGGGGAAGCGGGCCAATCAGGGGCGAGGCCGGCCGGGGGGGCGGGGCTGCGGGCGGTTGGCCGGCCGGCCCCGCCCCCTTAGTCAAATCCTGGTCGAACTCCCAGTTGGGAGAACAATTTGCATATTAGGCTTTTATTCTATAGGCTCACAAGAGAATATCAGCTCAGAAACGTTGCTAATCCTGGTCACGATGGAGTTTTTCATCTTTAACGCTGACCCTCACACACAAGTGGGAATTCCAGGATGGGGTGTGTGTGTGTGTGTGTGTGTGTGTGTGTGTGTGTATGAGTGTGTGAAGGTGATTGTGAGAACACAGTGGGTTTATTTTATTTTACTTTATTTTATTTTATTTTATTTTACTTTATTTTATTTTATTTTACTTTATTTTATTTTATTTTATATTTTATTTTATTCTATTCTATTTTATTTTATATTTTATTTTACTTTATTTTATATTTTATTTTATTTTATTTTACTTTATTTTATATTTTATTTTATTTTATTTTACTTTATTTTATATTTTATTTTATTTTATTCAATTTTATTTTATATTTTATTTTATTTTATTCAATTTTATTTTATATTTTATTTTATTTTACTTTATTTTACATTTTATTTTACTTTATTTTATTTTATTTTACTTTATTTTATTTTATTTTACTTTACTTTACTTTATATTTTATTTTATTTTATTTTATTTTATTTTATTTCATTTCATTTCATTTCATTTCATTTTTTTAACTCAGTGGGTTTATACACAGCAGCCCACACCCCATCTCCCCGCGATGCTCCCTGAATATCCCTCCCGTTCCTCCTCCGTCTATATTAAAGGCTGACCCCGGGGCAGGCGGAGGTGCTGCTCTAGATAGCGAGGAGGCTATTTCTGGGTGCAGCAGATTGGCACCGTGTCCTAGAAACCATCCCAGCTCTCCGTCTGTGTTTGAGGTCAGCCCTGAGGTGCTGCGTGGGGGGTGATGTGCAACTATAGCCATCGGAAGCCGGATGGAGCCCAACTACTCTTGACTGCACAGTCTTTATCTTTTATTCCTACTGGAGGCCCCGGTGCATGAATTCGTGCACCGGTGGGGTCCCTCGGCCTGGCCTGAGGGATCGGGCCAAAACCGGCTCCCCGACATCCCCCCAGGGGTCCCGGATGGCGAGAGGGCGCAGGCCAGGCCGAGGGACCCCACTGGTGCACGATCAGGGCCGGGGAGGGACGCGGGAGGTTGGCCAGCCACGGAGGGACCATGGGAGGGCTCCAGGGCATGTCCGGCCCGTCTCGCCCAGTCCTGATCGGCCAGACCCCAGCAGCAAGCTCACCTACCGGTCAGAGCATCTGCCCCCTGGTGGTCAGTGCACGTCATAGCGACTGGTCGACCAGTTGACTGTCTGCCCCCTGGTGGTCAGTGCACGTCATAGCGACTGGTCGACCAGTTGACTGTCTGCCCCCTGGTGGTCAGTGCACGTCATAGCAACTGGTCGACCAGTCGACTGTCTGCCCCCTGGTGGTCAGTGCACGTCATAGCAACTGGTCGACCAGTCGACTGTCTGCCCCCTGGTGGTCAGTGCACGTCATAGCAACTGGTCGACCAGTCGACTGTCTGCCCCCTGGTGGTCAGTGCACGTCATAGCGACTGGTCGACCAGTTGACTGTCTGCCCCCTGGTGGTCAGTGCACGTCATAGCAACTGGTCGACCAGTCGACTGTCTGCCCCCTGGTGGTCAGTGCACGTCATAGCGACTGGTCGAACAGTCGACTATCTGCCCCCTGGTGGTCAGTGCACGTCATAGCGACTGGTCGACCAGTTGACTGTCTGCCCCCTGGTGGTCAGTGCATGTCATAGCGACTGGTCGACCCGTTGACTGTCTGCCCCCTGGTGGTCAGTGCACGTCATAGCGACTGGTCGAACAGTCGACTATCTGCCCCCTGGTGGTCAGTGCACGTCATAGCGACTGGTCGACCAGTCGACTGTCTGCCCCCTGGTGGTCAGTGCACGTCATAGCGACTGGTCGAACAGTCGACTATCTGCCCCCTGGTGGTCAGTGCACGTCATAGCGACTGGTCGACCAGTTGACTGTCTGCCCCCTGGTGGTCAGTGCACATCATAGCGACTGGTCGACCCGTTGACTGTCTGCCCCCTGGTGGTCAGTGCATGTCATAGCGACCAGTCGAACAGTCGACTGTCTGCCCCCTGGTGGTCAGTGCACGTCATAGCGACTGGTCGACCCGTTGACTGTCTGCCCCCTGGTGGTCAGTGCATGTCATAGCGACCAGTCGAACAGTCGACTGTCTGCCCCCTGGTGGTCAGTGCACGTCATAGCGACTGGTCGACCCGTTGACTGTCTGCCCCCTGGTGGTCAGTGCACGTCATAGCGACCAGTCGAACAGTCGACTGTCTGCCCCCTGGTGGTCAGTGCATGTCATAGCGACCAGTCGACCAGTTGACTGTCTGCCCCCTGGTGGTCAGTGCACATCATAGCGAGCGGTTGAGCGGCCTCAGCATATCATTAGCCTATTACGCTTTGATTGGTTGAACGGCCGACTGGTCGACCGGACCCTTAGCATATTAGGCTTTTACTATATAGGATCCCCGGGCGATGATTGCGTGTAACTGCGATTTCTCTTCTGATTGAGGAAAGCGACTCTGGCCCCAGCCGGCTTGGCTCAGTGACTGACCATCGATATATGAACCAGAATATTGACCTAGGAACCAGGAGGTCCCGGTTCGATTCCCGGTCAAGCTCACACGCACGGGTTGTGAGATCCAGCCCCAATGGGGGGCGTGCAGGAGGCGGCTGATCCATGATTTTCGCACATCATTGATGTTTCTATCTCTCCCTCCCTCTCCCTTCCTCTCGGAAATCAATAAAAATATATATATATTTTTTTTTTTAAAAAAAAAGGGATTTAGCCTGTGGAGAGTTCAGTGGGCCTGGTGTTTCCTCCTCACCCACAGCCCTAATCCGGGTTGGGACATAGCAACCATCTCCATGGCAACCACTGTGAGCCCACAAACTGAGGATTCCACTGGGGATGGACTGGGAACCAACCAGTGGTCCGGGGTGGGGACATAAACTTTATTATATTTCTTTATTTTTAAAATATATCTATTGATTATTTTTTTAGAGCGAGAGGAAGGGAGAGGGAGAGAGAGAGAGAAATCCATGATGAGAGAGAATCATGGACCGGCTGCCTCCTGCACGCCCCCCACTGGGGATCGAGCCAGAAACCCGGGCACGTGTCCTTGACCGGGAATCGAACCTGGGACCTCCTGGTTCATAGGTCGATGCTCAACCACTGAGCCACACCGGCCGGGCTTGAGGACAGAAACTTTAAAACAGAAAGAGTTTTGAAAGGAAATGGCTGGGCTGACTTTAAAATCTAAAACGACATCGCTGGGAATAGACATTTAATCACCGCTCTCATCCACCCCACGCTGAGTACTAACGAGGCTCCTGGGTAGGGCTCCACTGCCTTCCACCAACTAAACTACATCCGTAATAAAAACCTAATATGCAAATCGACCGAACAGCAGAACGACTGGTGAAATGGCTGGTCGCTATGATGCGCACTGACCACCAGGGGGCAGAGGCTCAAGGCAGGAGCTGCCTCCATCCCTCAGGCCCCAGGCCAGCCAAGGCGGGTGCCAGCGGGGGCCCGCTGACCGCCCTCCCGGTCGCCCCACAGATCGGCCCTGATCGCCAGCCGGGCCTAGGGACCCTCCCCCTGCACACATTTCATGCACCGGCATCGAGTCCTATCTGATAAAAGGGAAACATGCAAATGAACCGTCCTTCTGCGACGCTCACCAGCCAATCAGAGTGGGTATGCAAATGAACCTCATCGCCTATGTGGAGACTGACAGCAGGTAGGAGGCAGCTCCCAGCACGGCCTGCTTGGCAGTCACTGGGTGTGGAGCAGGCAGGCTCTGCAACGGGCAGAGCACCACGGGGAGCAGGCCTAAGCCGTCAGTAGGACATCCCCTGCCGGGAGCCGGTCCATGCTTGCTGTTTCAAGGGACCTGGCATATATGGCATACGGTTCTTGATATGTTTGCTCACCTTCTTGGCGCTGTGTTTTAACCAAGGTCACCTCTCTGAGAAAGGTTGAATCCCCAGGTAGGGATTTTCCCCTGAAGTTGGGGAGGAGATAAAACCCCTTAACTAAGTGCCAGGCGGGTACTTAATCAGTTTAACTATGAACAATCATGCTTAAGCTACATAATCTTTACTCCCTGGAATGGAGATAAGAAACACCCTAACCTTTGTAATAGAGATTGATAGGATTGAATCAACTGGTATAAATACAGATGTAACAAGACAGAAAAAGACAGAACTTAGAACACAGAACTTACAAGAGAGAACCTACAGACAGAACCTACACAGAACCTACAGACAGAAGAACTTTGCTGGAGAGAACATGGCAAAAGATCCTGGACTGAACCTGATTAGAACCTGGTGACTGAACCTGGCTGGAGAACCTGGACAGAACCTGGCTGAAGAACCTAGCGAGGGAACATAGGCACAGAACCTGGCTGGAGATCCTAAGCAGAACCTCGCTGGAGATCCAGACCAGGACTTGGCTGGAGATCCGGGCTAGAGATCCTGGCTAGGCTGCTGATCAACTGAATGCTGTCTCCGTGTCATTCCTTCTTCGCCAACTCCGTCCACACCTTTGGGGACCCCTGGACCCACTGGGGTTGGACCCCGGCAATCCCCTGAGGGCTCCCAGGTTGGAGAGGGTGCAGGTCAGGCTGAGGGACACCCCCCCAACTGGTGCACGAATTTCATGCACCGGGCCCCTAGTGTGTGTGTGTGTGTGTGTGTGTGTGTGTGTGTGTGTGCGTGTGTGTCTATATATATATATATATATATATATATATATATATATATATATATATATAAAGACATATATAAAGGGTGTACCAGAACAGGCATGCACACTGTGCACACAGTAGGACCACTCCGCAGGCTCGATGAAGTGGGATTTTAGTCTCTGGTCTAAGTGAAAAGTAGGCAACATACTCTAACCTATTATTTAACAAGTGACACTTCTACTTGCTTATAACCTCCTCCCTCCATCCTCAGTGTAACCCTTGTCCCTCCCACCTCAACCCCAGGTGTAACCCTCATTCTTCCTACCTCCATCCTCGCCTACACAGGTGTTCGTCTGTGACTTCTCTTTTCATAGAGTTCATGGGATTTTTTTTTTCTCACGTTCACATGGCGTCATGAATCCCAACCATACACTTTCCAGAAATTGAGGGGAAAAAAATTTACTTGATCCCGTTACCCTTGGAGGATTAAATCTTCTCATATGCATTTTAATAGGGGGAAAAAAAGTGATGATCTGATAATATACAACCGTTGGAACGTCCGTGACAAATGAAGAGAAACGGAGGTGGGTATGAACGCCGTGACCTTGTGAAATGTGGCAAGGGGGATTCTCTTTGACTCGGGTGCTGACGTGACGGTGAAGGTCTGGCTGAATCATTGCTCAAGAACGCCTCTTGGCCCTAACCAGTGTGGCTCAGTGGATAGAGCGTCGGCCTGTGGACTGAAGGGTCCCGGGTTCGATTCCGGTCAAGGGCACGTACCTTGGTTGCAGGCACATCCCCAGTGGGGGGTGTGCAGGAGGCAGCTGATCGATGTTTCTCTCTCATCGATGTTTCTAACTCTCTATCCCTCTCCCTTCCTCTCTGTAAAAAATCAATAAAAATATTTTTTTAAAAAAAGAATGCCTCTTGCTGACTACAGGGGCTTTAGGAATGAAAAGAAAAGAGAGAGAGAAAAAAATATATATCCTATATAATAAAAGCCCAGCGATCTGGGCTTTGATGAAACAACCAGAATGATCGGTTGACCAGTTGACCAGTTGCTATGACACACACTGACCACCAGGGGGCAGACGCTCAATGCAGAAGCTGCCCCCAGCGGTCAGTGTGCTATCTCAGTAGGAGTGCTGCTTGGCTTACCGGGATCAGTGGTGCTCCCACAGCTGGCCAATCCCCGTAGGCCATACGCATATATATATGTATATATGGATATACATATGTATATATATATATATTTATATATACATATGTATAAATACATATATATACACATATATCCGTATATATGTATGTGCATATATGTATATATATATCCTCCTAAGTCCTCAAACATGAATATCAGTTAGAAACCCCTGTGCAAATACAGTCACTAGATATTAACGAATTACAAGAATGTTATAGCAATAAAATACACAGGTCTGACCCAGCATAAATAGGAAAGTCTTTTTGTGCTACATATGTCCCAGAAACATGTGTATGCGCCATACCAGGCCGTTTTCTTCCTCTCTCCCCCCACCCCCGCCCGCCAATTCCAGTTGACACTCAATGTTATTGTACTAGATAGAGGCCGGTGCACGAAGTTCGTGCAAGGTTAGGCCTCCAGTCCCCTGGCTGCCGGCACCGGCTTCCCTCTGGCACCCGGGACCCGGGTTTCCCTCGCAGCTCCCGGCTTCGTCCGTAAGGCCGTCCAGAAAGACATCCGGAAGGATGTCCGGTCTAATTAGCATATGACGCTTTTATTATCATTGACTAGAGGCCCGGTGCATGAAATCTGTGCAAGGGGCTCAGTCATTACAGCCCTGGCTTGGTCCGGAAGGTCGTCCAGAAAGACGTCCGGTCTAATTAGCATATGACGCTTTTATTAGCATAGACTAGGGGCCCGATGCATGAAATCTGTGCAAAGGGCTCGGCCCTCACAGCCCTGGCTTGGTCCGTAAGGTTGTCCAGAAAGACGTCCAGTCTAATTAGCATATGATGCTTTTATTATCATTGACTAGAGGCCCGGTGCATGAAATCTGTGCAAAGAGCTCGGCCCTCCCAGCCCTGGCTTGGTCCGGAAGGTTGTCCAGAAAGACGTCCAGTCTAATTAGCATATGATGCTTTTATTATCATTGACTAGAGGCCCGGTGCATGAAATCTGTGCAGGCGGCTCCGTCCTCACAGCCCCGGCTTGGTCCGGAAGGTTGTCCAGAAAGACGTCCGGTCTAATTAGCATATGACGCTTTTATTAGCATAGACTAGAGGCCCGGTGCATGAAATCTGTGCAGGGGGCTCCGTCCTCACAGCCCTGGCTTGGTCCGTAAGGTCGTCCAGAAAGAACGTCCGGTCTAATTAGCATATGACGCTTTTATTATCATAGACTAGAGGCCCGGTGCATGAAATCTGTGCAGGGGGCTCGGCCCTCATAGCCCTGGCTTGGTCCGGAAGGTTGTCCAGAAAGACGTCTGGTCTAATTAGCATATGACGCTTTTATTATCATTGACTAGAGGCCTGGTGCATGAAATCTGTGCAAGGGGCTCCGTCCTCACAGCCCTGGCTTGGTCCGTAAGGTTGTCCAGAAAGACGTCGGTCTAATTAGCATATGATGCTTTTATTATCATAGATATTCGTTTCCGGCATGCCTCCTGCTTGCTAGACATGTGTATAACTTACAGAGTGATCGACCCCCTCAAGTCCAGCCCCCACCCGCCACCATCCATCTGAGGAACAAAAAACAAAACAAAACAAAAAAAGGGCCATTTTCATAGGAAGCGTGGCGTCGATTGTATTAAAACCACATGATCAAATTCTAAAGGCAATGAGGTCATTTTTTTAAAAAAGAAATAGTTTACTGAATTTACGAGGGCGGCTGCGGTTAATCCCGTTATCCAGGTTCCCAGGGCGCAATGCCGTCCGTCACTGTGTCAGCTGTCCGTCTGGTCTCTGTCTCGACGCGTCTGTTTCTGTTCCCGTGATCGGTGGGATCAGGCGGCACGCGTCTGCCTCGGCCTGGCGAATATTTAAAGGGCGACGCCGGAGACGAGACGTGGCAGCCCCCCTGCTGGCATATATTTGCTAATCCTCATCCGAGGGTATTTTTCCATTGATTTTTATTTTTTTTACTAGTGGCTCAGTGCACGAAATTCGTGCACGGGGGGTGTCCCTAGCCCGGCCTGCACCCTCTCCAATCCGGGACCTCTCGGGGGACGTCGGGCTGCAGGTTTAGGGCAGTCGGACATCCCTCTCGCAATCGGGGACCCCTGGCTCCTAACCGCTCAGGTGCCCGCTGGCCTGATCGCCCCTAACCACTCTGCCTGCTGGGCTGCTTGCCCCCAACTGCCCCCCAAATGGCCTTCTCACCCCCAACACCCCCCCCCCCCGCCTGCTCATTCCCAACTTCTTCCCCTGCTGGTCTGCTTGCCCCAACTGACCCCCTGCTGGCCTGATCGCCCCCAATAGCCCCCACCAGCTGGCCTGATCGCCCCCAGCTCCCTCCCACTGCTGGCCTGCTTGCCCCTAACTCCCCCCCCATTGGCCTGCTTGCCCCCAGCTGCCCTCCCCTCTTGGACCGATCACCCCTAACGGCCTCTGTCTCAGCCCCGCCACCATGGCTTTGTCCGGAAGGACGTCCGGAAGGTCTCCCGGTCTAATTAGCATATTACCCTTTTATTAGTATAGATTTTTTTACTAGAGGCCTGGTGCATGAAATTCTCTCTCTCTCTCTCTCCCTCTCCCTTCCTCTATGAATCCAATAAAAATATATATTTTAAAAAAAGAATTATAACTTCCGCCTGGCTGGGGTTGCTCAGTGGTTGAGCGTCTCTCTATGAACTAGGAGGTCCTGGGTTCGATTCCTGGCCAAGGGCACATGCCCGTGTTGTGGGCTCCATCCCCAGTAGGGGGCGTGCAGGAGGTGGCCGATACATGATTCTCTCTCATCATGGATGTCTCTCTCTCTCTCTCTCTCTCTCTCTCTCTCTCTCTCTCTCTCCTCCCCCTTCCACTTGAAATCCATAAAAAAAATATTTAAAAGAAAAAAAATCAAATCTCCCCACACTGGGGATCAAGGCCACAACCTGGGCCTGGGCCCTTGACCGGGTATCAAACTGTGACCTCCTGGTTCCTAGGTCAATGCTCAACCACTGAGCCATGCCAGCTGGGCCGATTTTACAATATTTAAAAAAATATATATTTTTATTGGTTTCAGAGAGGAAGGGAGACAGGCAGAGAGAGACAGAAGCATCCATGATGAGAGAGAATCATGCACCGCCCGCCTCCTGCACGCCCCCCACGGGGGATCAGGCCCACCACCCGGGCATGTGCCCCTGACTGCAATCGAACCCGGAGCCCTTCAGTCCGCAGGCCGACGCTCTATCCACTGAGCCTCACCCGCTTGGGGACCCCACCCCCTGTCATCAGCAGGACGGTGATGGGCCCACCCGGCTCCTGAGCCGGACGCCAGTGAGATGACAGGGACGTACCCTGGCCAGGTCGGGGGGCTGCATGGGGTGGGTGGGACGGGGGAGGCAGGTGAGACCAGCATCCTGCACCGACTTGGACGCACGGATGATGCGAAAACTCATCCCGGGAGGAGAGGCTGCAACAAACATTCTGAGGGGTGGACGTCTGAAAAGGTCAGGCATCTGTGGGATGGTGTTGGCCTCGCTCAGCCCGACGGATCTGGAGACAAAAACAGCACCGAGCTGTCAGAGGAGGAGGCGTGGAGACGGCAACGCGGAAAACACACCCGGCGATGTCTCCTCCTGGACATGCCCTGGACGTGGTCATTATCGCATAAAAGACTCCGGCACCGTCTCCATCAGACAGGTCTTTGCACAAGATCCGAGGGCAGGGGGGCGGGGGGGGCAGAGCCTGTCACAGGAGGCCCCCTGATTTGAAGATGAATAAAAAGTCCAGCATTGAGAATTCAAAGCAGAGATGCCTCCTCCTGTGCAGACCTGTCGCTGTGAAAACGTAAGCGTGCAGCCGGGATGGCAACGCTGGCCCCGCAGACACCCGGCCACACACATCAACCCGACAAAATGCGTTGATGACCCCGGCTGGTGTGGCTCAGTGGCTGAGCGTCGACCCAGGAACCAGGAGGTCAGGGTTCGATTCCCGGTCAAGGGCACCTGCCCGGGTTGCAGGCTCGATCCCCAGTAGGGGGCGTGCAGGAGGCGGGCGATGCATGATTCTCTCTCATCATCATGGATGCTTCTATCTCTTCCCGTCTCCCTTCCTCCCTGAAACCAATAAAAAGTATATATATTTTTAAAAAAAGAATTCTAAAATTGGCCTAGTGGCATGCCTCAGTGGTTGAGCGTCGACCTATGAACCAGGAGGTCACGGTTCGATTCCCGGTCAAGGCCACATGCCCGGGTTGCAGGCTCCATCCCCAGTAGGGGGCGTGCAGGAGGCGGCCGGTCCATGATTCTCTCCCATCATCATGGATGTTTCTATCTCTATCTCCCTCTCCCTTGCTCTCTGTAATCAACCTATAAAATATATATTTAAAAATACGGATAGAAAAAAAAATGCCAGGGAATTAAATTTGGGCTAAGGCTGAGAAAACTTCGACAAACGCATTTGTGATGATGGAAGGGGACTTGAGTTGGGGTGGCGAACAGGCAACACAAAACAGGGCTGGTGTGTGAATAGAATTGTGCCCCTGAAAACTATATCCTTTTATTCACCAATGTCACCCCAATAAATCCAATAAAAAACAGAAAAGAAAGCCTTTATATAGAGCCCCGTAAAGATATGAATAAAAGTTTAAATCCACCAATAAACAAAAATGCTGATACGGAGCCACTACCTGCATTTCTTTCGTGGCACTTTCAAACAATGAATAATAAAATAGGTGAATAAAAGATACATAATGAATAGGAGAACGTGTGAGCTAGTGTAGGTGGCGAAGGGTATACTCTTGAACACTCTGGATACGTCTGTATAACCTTTCTCCCGGGCCATTTGGAAATACAATAAACGCCTTGACAACGTGTTAAAACCTGTCTCACAAACGTAATTTTACGAATTTAGCTCGTCCCAAAAATATAGCAGAAACGGGAGCGTAACACAAGTGCAAAGCAATTTATAATCCCAGAGTCGTCCCTGCTTGGTGTGGCTCAGTGGTCAGAGCGTCGTTGGCCGGTGGGCTGAAGGGTCCCGGGTTCGATTTCCAGTCAAGGGCACACGCCCGGGTTGTGGGCTCCATCCCCACTAGGGGGCGTGCAGGAGGCGGCCGACCCATGATTCTATCTCATCACGGATGCTTCTATCTCTCTCACCCCCTCTCCCTTCCACTGTGAAATCAATAAAAATATATTAAAAAAATAATAATAATGATCGCCAAGTAGCAGCATGGATTTCCTGTCCAATGCCAGGTATGGGGGAATTAATCATGGCGTGTCCGTGTATGAGGATCCTCTATCGGACTGTGAACACAGATACAATCCAGGGTGTTTAGTGACTGGGAAGGGCCCGGCCTGAGATACGTTTGACAGTTTTTATCTCTATGGGTGTAGAGTAATGGCTGGAGCTCTTTGAAAACGGGCTAATTGGGATTTTTCTGAAATAACATATCATATCCTCTATAATAAAAGCCTAACATGCAAATCGACCAAATGGTGGAACGACGGGTTGCTATGACGGGCACTGACCACCAGGGGGCAGATGCTCAAGGCAGGAGCTGTCCTCACCCCGCAGGCCCTGGGGGCGGGGCCGATCGGCCTGATGGGGGCAGGCCGGCCAGACTGCACCTGTGCACGAATTCGTGCACCGGGCCTCTAGTCTGATATATTGATCTGCATTGCAGCGGCCCCAAAAATGTATCCAAAAAAAAAAAAAAAGAGAGAGAGAGAAAGAAAAAGAAAATGTGATTTTTGTGGAGCGTTGGCACTTCTTTCTGGTTTTTATCTCTTCGTGCAAAATTATCATCGTCCTCTTACATAAATCTGGCGGTAAATCTGGCGATTTCTGCAGGATCGATTCCAAACGACGGAGCCGCGAGTTCTTAAATCGCACGCTTTTCCCTTTTCCTGATTCCACGCCAGAGGCAACAGTTTAATAGCCACACGCTGTTCCGTTTTCCCGGTATTTTCAGATACTTCCCGAGGAATTCAGAGACTCACCCGTCATTTTTCTTCTTCTTCTTCTTCTTCTTCTTCTTCTTCTTCTTCTTCTTCTTCTTCTTCTTCTTCTTCTTCTTCTTCTTCTTCTTCTTCTTCTTCTTCTTCTTCTTCGTGAAAATGTTTCCTTCCCGTTTAAAATCTCAAAAAATTCAACGTTGGTTCAATTTCGGGAGCCCTGCCCCTGTGTTCAAATCTGCATTATTTAACCGTCTTCTATCAGCAGATACGGTTCGAGGTGAGATGATGAGGGCCATTGATTAAATGTTTATCGCTCTCTGCGGTGGAAATTTGCATTTATATGGTCACCCATCATGATCGATAATCGCCTTAATTGCTTCGTTTTCCAACAGAAAACGTTGGTGCTTACGGGACTATGAAGTAACTCTAGCCAATCTCATTAACTTCATTCTGGACAAATCCTGTCAGATGTCAGGGCCTTAAATTGGGGGCGAAATGTGTCTCTTTGTCCCAAATTGGACATGGAGATTCACCCGAAATTATATAATGTCCGTCAGCCTCTATGGAATGCCTGATGCATTTTGAGCTCACTGCTAACTAACTGGCAAGCTAGCTTAATGCAATCATCCATTCTGAATATTCAGGGGGGAAAAAATATATCAAATAAACTTAAAAACTCCATTTCTTAGAATCACCTCTGTGAGAAAAGATCGGAAAATAATAGCTATTGCCCGGCCAGGGTGGCTCAGCGGTTGAGCGTCGACCTACGGACCGGGAGGTCAGAGTTCGATTCCCGGTCAAGGGCACATGCCCGGGTTGTGGGTTCGATCCCCAGTGCGGGGCGTGCAGGAGGCGGCCGATCATTGATCCTCTCTCATCATGGATGTTTCTCTCTCTCCCTCCCCCTTCTTCTCTGAAATCAATAAAAACATTTAAAAAAAAATAAAGAAGGAATCAGATTCCTTCCTTTTTGTCCACAGGCAACCAGGGACCATACAATCCTAGATTCAATCCTAGAACATAAAACAGACTTCTTAACGTTTACCCCTTTGTTCATCTTAAAAAACAAACAAAAAAACACACCCATAAACAGACATAAATGAAACGTCACCAATAAATGCATGTTTTCTAACTCTTTCCTAAACTCTAAATGCCATATGTGTATTGAAGACACACTGGTTGGTTTTAAATTTTTTTCATATATATTTTTACTAGAGGCCCGGTGCACAAATTCGTGCACCAGTGGGGTCCCTCAGCCTGGCCGGCAGGATCGGGCCGAAACCGGCTCTCCGACATCCCCCGTGGGGTCCCGGATGGGGAGAGGGTGCAGGCCAGGCCGAGGGACCTGACCCGTCTTGCTCAGTCCCAATCAGCCAGACCCCAGCAGCAAGCTAACCTACCGGTCAGAGCGTCTGCCCCCTGGTGGTCAGTGCACATCATAGCGAGCGGTTGAGCTGCCTTAGCATATCATTAGCATATGACGCACTGATTGGTTGCATGGACGAACGGACACTTAGCATATTAGGGTTTTATTCTATAGAATAATTTTTCTCGCTCTCTTTTCTCCCCCTGTCATTCTTTCTTCACCACCTCCTACCCCATTCCAGGGCGAGATGAACACCGATCTGCAGAGGCGGATGACTTGCATCTTTAATACCTGGCTGCCCTTTTCATCGACGCAGAATTCTAGGCCTGAAGCGCACGTGCATTCATAAGGATTCCGTGCGCCCCGGCGGGCGGTGTTCGTTACGGTAAAATGAATCCTGTGCGAATTAATCAAGGCCCCCGTCAGCGATGTGTAATTCTCAATGGACACGGGTCCTTGACGGGGCTGTGATGGACACGTCATTAGCAGAATTGGGTTCGAGGTTAAATTAGTTATCGAACCACCTCTGGGCCCGGGCTCTCCGTGGTGTGTGAGGCTGTGCCCCATAAATGAGGATTTCACCCCGGGGTTTGTCCAGCCCCCAGGAGAACGGTCCCCACTCCTGCCAAGAGGTGACAGTGGCCCCCAAAACTCGGCCCCAGCAAGCACCGCCCTCGAGACCCTCACCCTTTTGAGCCCTTGATTCTCGCTGTTACAAGGCCATCTAGGGTCGAGCTCAGTGACTCTGGTCCCACACGCGCTCCTGCTAAGAAGTCTTACTTTCTTCCTGGCCGGCGTGGCTCCGTGGCTGAGCGTCGACCTATGAACCAGGAGGTCAGGGTTCGATTCCCGGTCAAGGGCACATGCCCGGGTGCCCTGGTGTTAAAGACACAAGTCATCCACCAATGGAGGTAGGTGTTCATTCCGCCGTATAAAGGGGGAGGGGGTGGTAAAGAAAGAATGGCAGGGGAAAAAAATTCTATAGGATAAAAGCCTAATATGCTAATGATATGCAAAGGCCGCTTAACCGCGCGCTATGACGTGCACTGACCACCAGGGGGCAGGCTCGATCCCCAGTAGGGGGCGTGCCGGAGGCAGCCGGCCCATGATTCTCTCTCCTGAAAAGCAAATGCACAAGTAAATAAAATTCACGCCCTGGCTGGTGTGGCTCAGTGGGTAGAGCGTCGACCTATGAACCAGGAGGTCAGGGTTCGATTCGCAGTCAAGGGCACATGCCCGGGTTGCAGGCTCCATCCCCAGTAGGGGGCGTGCAGGAGGCGGCCAATGCCTGATCTTCTCTCCTCATGGATGCTTCTATCTCTCTCTCTCCCTCCCCCTTCCTCTCTGAAATCAATAAAAATATTTTTTAAAAAATTTTTAATTGAATGTATTGGCATGACATCCTATATAATAAAAGCCTAATATGCTAAGTGTCCGGTCGGCCAGTCAGCCATTCAACCAATCAAAGTGTTATATGCTAATGATATGCTAAGGCTGCTCAACCGCTCGCTATGACGTGCACTGACCACCAGGGGGCAGACAGTCGACCGGTCGACCAGTCGCTGTGACGTGCACTGACCACCAGGGGGCAGACAGTCGAATGGTCAGCCAGTCGCTATGATGTGCTCTGACCACCAGGGGGCAGACAATCGACTGGTCGACCAGTTGCTATGACGTGCACTGACCACCAGGGGGCAGACAATCAACTGGTTGACCAGTCGCTGTGACGTGCACTGACCACCAGGAGCAGGCAGTCGACTGGTTGACCAGCTGCAATGACGTGCACTGACCACCAGGGGGCAGACAGTCGACTGGTCGACCAGTCGCTGTGACGTGCACTGACCACCAGGGGGCAGACAGTCGACTGGACGACCAGTTGCTGTGACGTGCACTGACCACCAGGGGCAGACAGTCGACTGGTCGACCAGCCGCAATGACGTGCACTGACCACCAGGGGGCAGACAGTCGACTGGTCGACCAGCCACAATGACGTGCACTGACCACCAGGGGGCAGACAGTCGACTGGTCGACCAGCCACAATGACGTGCACTGACCACCAGGGGGCAGACAGTTGACTGGTCGACCAGTCGCTATGACGTGCACTGACCACCAGGGGGCAGACCGTTGACTGGTCGACCAGCTGCTATGACATGCACTGACCACCAGGGGGCAGACAGTTGACTGGTCGACCAGTCGCTGTGACGTGCACTGACCACCAGGGGGCAGACCGTTGACTGGTCGACCAGCTGCTATGACGTGCACTGACCACCAGGAGGCAGACAGTTGACTGGTCGACCAGTCGCTGTGACGTGCACTGACCACCAGGAGGCAGACATTCCGACCGGTAGGTTAGCTTACTGCTGGTGTCCGGCCGATCGGGACTGAGCGAGACGGGCCGGACACGCCCTGGGACCCTCCTGCAGCCCCTCCCTGGCTGGCCAACCTCCCACGACCTCTCCCCGGCCCCGATCATATACCAGTGGGGTCCCTCAGGCTGGCCTGCACCCCCTTGCAATCCAGCCTGAGGGGCACCCCCCCTCAGTGCACGAATTTCATGCACCGGGCCTCTAGTTGGTTAAAAAATTTATATAAGTTCCGGGTGGACAATTGTACAATCTACAACCTGTATTCTGTCTCACGTGCACAGCATAGCGGTTAGACAATCGCGGGCGTGGCTCTGGGAGCCCCCCAATATTCCCAGGGCCCCCCAGCACCCTCCCCGGTGATGACACTATTACTGACTGCGTTCCCTGTGCTGCGCTTTCCACCCCGGGACCTTGTGTGCGTTCCAATCCCTTCACCTGCTTCCCTCGGTCCCCTCAACCCCCTTCCCATCTGGCTCCGCCCGTCTGTCCTCTGAGCCCCTGAGTCTGTTCCTGTTTTATTTTTTGTTCTTCTTGTTCTTGTTGTTGTTGTTGTTGTTGTTGTTGTTGTTGTTCTTCTTCTTCTTCTTCTTCTTCTTCTTCTTCTTCTAGAAAATAAGCAAAATCTTTTTATCGTTGCAAATC